>NC_064439.1:43172007-45572007 GCF_023343835.1 Lagopus muta | reverse complement strand
CTTGAATAGGACTTGAAGCCTTGCAAAGCACTGTATTTGTAGCAATGAAGAATTCTTTCAATGAAATTTCACTAAAAACATAAATGACAGCTGCTTACTGAGAGCATGGGAGGTGAAAGCTGACTTTTCTCCCAGGTGCTCAGTGCTGGAAGGACCTGAGGAACCAGGCTCACACAGGAGCACTGACAACTCCCAGTCAGACAAAAGGCAAGGACTGCCAACGCACGGGTGCTCAAACACGGAACTGGCACTCAGAAAGGCTACAGGTCTCCATTCTCTCTGGGGCATCCCAGCTTAACTGAGCTGGGCTGAATCAAGCCCACGGCACTGACAATCAATCTTCTAAAGGTGCTGTCTGCACCAGAGGCCTTCACAAAAAAAAAGGGATGAACCAAAGGGAGAAAAGCTACAAGATGGGGACACCTGCCCCGTTAGCTCACTAGGCAGCTTAATAACTGCTACTGCCTCTGTCATCTAGACAAGGTGTGAAAGCAAAACACTGCAAATATCCATGAGAAAGGGGCACACTGGGATCACCTGGTACCATGTTAGCACAGGCACAGCAAGCCATCATGACATGTGAATACAACTGGCTTTGGTCTTGGTTCAACAATGATCTGCACATGCTCTTGGCACATCGTTTGCAATTCAGTCACCTCACAGGAAACAAACACCTCCCTTTCCTCTTCGCCTGATGGTAGAGGCTGAACACTTCCACACTGATTGAGTTACATTGGGGTCAACTAATTGGAGGGGCTGCCATCTAAACACATGTGCCCCTAAGCTCTCTTCTCAAGAACTGCTATACCAGAGACTGCAGAGATTGAACCTGTCCAAACTACTTACTTCTCAGGAGGCACGACTGATAGCCAGCTGTTCTTTGTGCACTGCCATGAAGGGCCTGGCTTCACCTCCAACCACTCATTCTGTGGCCAAGGAGAGAACAGGCTGAGGACAGCAGCCCTAATCAGCCTTCCATCCCCCAGGTGCAAAACCCCAGCACCAGGCCCCAAGGAGCTCACAGGCCCTCCAACGCACCCCCTGCAGTCCCAGTGCAGCCGCCCAGAGGACGCCAGGCCCTCTCCTCCACACCCCTCTCCTTTGGCATCAGGGCAGAAGAGATGCCACCTTCTCACGCTCCGGGGCCAGAGCTGAGGGATGGCAAAGGACAGCCGATACAAACACAGCAACTCCACTGTGTTTAATGACTGCCTCTCCCTCGGCTGCCTGTGGGGTGTCAGCATGCTTTGCTCCTCCTCCACCCCAGGCAGCTGCAGGGTGCTGGAGAAGCCCCTGCCCCCACTGACCCTCTTGCTACATCCTTGCCACTGCCTCCCAGAAATGGCCGCAGGCCCCAGCTGCCAGCCGCCATGTTTGGGCCTGCAGTGGCACTCAGAATCCTGTCGCCATGGGCACCCAACTGCCCTCAACCGCAGTCCCTCAGCTGACACAGCCAAAGGCAGCAGCAGCTCTACTCTCAGAAAGAGATACTCGGTATTGTGATTTCTGAGGACGGGATGGAGCAGCCACCTTTAAAGAGGCGGCTGCTGGAAGAGGCTGATGACATCGAGCCCATGGAGGTGGACCCGCCTGGCAGCGAAGAGGAGCCCATGGAGGTGGATCCACCCGTGGCAGATGAGCTGATGGAAGTGGATCCACCTCCATCGGGGCAGACCGGCCATCTCTCTGCTGCTGCCAGGCCAACCACGAAGAGGTCGCGCCCCAAATTTCATCGCAGGGGCGCCAGGATCCGTCCACCTCCCGCGAAACGGCCGCCTCAACGCCGGCGCTGATCCTCCTGTCCTGTAAGTTTGCCCTTACCCGCGAGAGCCCCAGCTCACGGCCATCCTGCGGGCTCACGGGGAGCCTCCATTGCCTGGTCCTTCTTCTGTTCACAGCCAAGGCTCCGACGAGCCCTTCCTTCCCGACCCCCTCCCTCGTCCCTTCCCAAGTCCTCTCATCTCTTCTGAGCAAGAGGGCAGGGCAGGGACTGCCATCCTCGGAGCTGCTGTGCCGGGGCAGCGGGACGAGTCTGACAGAGGGACCTCAACTGCCGAGGGCCTCAAACATCACAGGGGCACAAGGATCCCATAAGTTTACTGCTAGCTGGGAGGGAGAGCCCCCACTCAGAGCCATCCCACAGGCTCACGTGGAGACTATTTTCTGGTAATCCTTCCCACCACTGCCAAAGATCCCATGAGCCCATCCTTCACGTCCCACTCCCTCATTCCTGCCCAGGGACAGAGGAGGGATAAAAAGAAATCACAGACACAGCTGCTCCTATGTTGAAGCAGACTTCGGTTCAGACAGGAAGAAGTGCTGAACTTCAGCAGGAAGATCCAGTCCAGAGGCTTTGTTTGGACTTGAAAAGAAAGACTGGACCATCAACAATTAACAGTTCAAAATGAGAAAGAAGTAAAAAACATAAAAATAAACAGTTTTTCTTTTTTAAAAAAGAAAAGCACTGATTGTGTCTGTGCTTTAGGAACCTTATAGTCTGCACGTAGGTTCCCATGTCCCCTCCTTGCCTCCCGCACACAGAACGTACCCCGCAGCAGGACACGCTGCCCTCATTGCCAGCCCGAGGAACAGCACCGCACTGCACACACTGCTGGGGCTGCCCCTTGCCCTGCCTCAGCACCCTCTGCCACGTGGCGGGGATCTTTCACATATGCCTCATCAAGAACACAGAAAAAAGAGCCCCTTTCAGAATCAGAAAACTCACAGCATTTCACTTCCTCTCGAAATTCATGACAGCTTCTCCCTAGGTGGTAGCTAGAAACATTTACTATGGCCATGTCTCACTAGCAGCACCTGTCCCAGTCTATGCTACAGTCCCAACTTCCATCATGTCAGTGGCTCTGTTCTGCTGAGCAGGCACTCACCCATCACTCACAACAACCACACAACATAGAACAGTCAGCAGTTCCTGGACTGACGTCAGGAAACAAGGAGGACACAGGGCAGTGCTGACTCAGTGGGAAATAATGGTGTGCAGTTAGATACACTGGTTAAACACAGTCCTGCGAACAGTGAAAAACATGCAGCCTTCTATGTGTTTTGATACAGGAATTTGAGAATATATTTCAACATTGCAAAAAAAAAAAAAAATCTTTTTCACCTCAAATATCTGATCCTGTCTCTCTTCCAGACCTTCATAAGCCTCATCTGACCAGAGAGAAATACCCCTCCATTCACAGTCACATTTTGTTCATGTCACCACTGTTTGATACCATGCACATTTGTGAACAACTGTTTTCAGCAATGAAGTACAGGAAGAGTAAAATTTCTCCAAAAATCTCTGATGAACACCTTGAAAGTCCACTGAGAACAGCAGCCACTCCTATCAAACCAGGGTGACGCAGTAGTGTCACAAAAACAAGGTCATGCATCCCATTGATTTCACGTTTTTGTTGCCCTCTTTTTTTAAGAAAAAATATTTACAATTAAAAGAAGTGTTTTTGCTTATATGCATTAACCATAAAAGTAATGCCTCCTATTTTATTACGTTGGCTCACAATGTCAGAGGCAGATGTTGGTGCTACAGCAGTAGAGGTTGAACCTACCCACCAGTATCCCGTCTGTTGCTGTGTTACAGATAGCAGCAGAGGGGCAGACTGACAAAGTGGCATCTGACATGGAGCGCATATGAAGCAAAGGTGAGTCTCTGAATTTCTCCATGGAGAAAGCACCCACTGACAATCAAGGATGCTTGATGAACATTTATGGACCAAACAGTGGACATGAGCACAATAAGACAGTGTGTAGTGTGTTTCAGTGTCAGTGCATCACCCCACCGGTGCAGATCAGAGAATCACAGAATGGCTTGGGTTAGAAGGGACCTCATGAATCTCCAGCCCCCCTGCCACTGGTAGGGAGCCACCAACCTCTGTATCTAATATTAGGCCAGGCCAGGGCCCATCCAACCTGGCCTTGAACACCTCCAGGGATGGGGCATCCACAGCTTCTCGGGGCAGCCTGTTCCAGCACCTCACCACTCTCATAGTAAAGAACTTCCTCCTGACATCCAACCTAAATTTTCCCTCCTTCAATTAAAACCATTTCCTCTTGTCCTGCTATTAACTACTCTTTCAGTTGACTTCCCTCCTGTTTGTAGGCTCCCTTTAGGTTCTAGAAGGCTGCAATGAGGTCACCCCACAGTCTTCTCCAGGCTGAACAAGCCCAGCTCCCTCAGCCTGTTTTTTCAGGGGAGGTGCTCCAGTCCTCTGATCATCTTTGTGGCCTCCTCTGGACCCTTTCCAACATTTCCCTGCCTTTCTTGCATGGGGACCCCAGACCTGGACCAGCACTGCAGATGGGGTCTCACAAGGGCAGAGCAGAGAGGAACAATCACCTCCCTGTCCCTGCTGGCCTCAGATGTTTATGAGCACAGCATGCAGGCTCTTGTTCATCACTAGCAAAAAAGCATAGCTAATGGTAGTGACTATGTTGAAAAACAGTATTTTTTTAGCTGAGAATATCTTCTGTTTCTTGAATCCACCACTATCAATCATAACATATAATTTTTTTCATAAAGGACCAACCTCCATCTTTAGAATAGTAATGAAATTTGTCCCTATCAATCCAATCAAAAAAAGCAAACTCATGGATTGTTTGCCCATCTCTGCTTTTAGTTTACCTATGACTTCTTTTCTCTCAGTAATTATGAATGTGATAATAGTTGCAGAGCCATCAGCCTGGTAGGCTTAACAAGCCAGTCTTTTTAAATCACTTCTTGTAAGACATGTCTCTAATCATGTCACAAGTCTCACCTGCCCTCTGCACTCACCCTAAATTCAATCTGCACACAAGCCACTACATGGATAATTAAAATAATATTGTCTTTTGGATGAATTCTCTAGAACATATTAAATGGCCTTAAGAGTTCGTCTGCTTTTAAATTACACTTCAGATATATTCTAGACTAACATTTGACTTTTTTTTAGTAGCTATTGTGCACAATGTCTCATCTTTGCCTTTTCCACCAGATCGCCAAAGGAATTACTGGCCCTAGTCCTCAATTAACACCTTTGCACTTTGTACCACTGAATAAAAAACTTCTACAATTTCTAATGCTCTGATTGAAAAGGTCACTTCATTTGTGCATCACAGGCAATTCTTTTGTTGATGTCTCCCTCATTTGCTTCATCAGGTGAATTCGTCAGCATATGTTCACTCTTATGTCACCATCATTAATTTTTTGTACGTTAAGCTCGTGCCCATCTTTACAAGAACTTCAGACCATTCTAAACTTCCCCTTTAATTATCATCTCTTTGTCAGACTGGCTTCCTATCTCCTGTAATAATGTACTCATTATATTTTTCTACACCGATAAATTCCAGCACAGCACATGGCACAATTAAGAAATCATTTGCCATCTTCACTTTCTGCACGCATGAAAACAACACATATGTTACAAAAGTCTGAACAAACAAACAAAAACAGAACAAAACAAAAGCTCTACACAATGCAAACTTGGAAAAAAAAAATACTTGAACAGGTTTTTTTTCTTCACTGCTTTGAATTTGGTCAGACCTGCCTCTAAATTTAAAAGCATTCACTACAACTTCTTTCTGAGACATCTTTCAGATATCTCTAGCATAAGATTACGCTATTATTGTAAGTCTACAAATCTCTGCTTTTAATACAAGAACTGCCATACGTAAATACTGATTGGGATTCCCCCGACAAAAGAGATTTTAAGACTGGAAAGAAAACCAAACAAAATTAAATGCTATTCAGGCTATTTAATTTGTTCTTGTCTCAGAAAAATAGTTTCATAGGGTGAGAGAAGTTTCCATCTCCTAATCGAGTCATCTTCTGTTGTATTTGTTGGTGTTTTAGTTGATCTCCTCAAGAACGTCTCATTTGAAAATCTCTGCCCATAATAAACTTCTCATAGGTCATCACAACCATCTGGAATGGCCCTGTGGTTTCTTTAAATGAACATAGGTTTCTAACAATGCAGTTTTACGAACGGTATTGAGAACTTTTGAAACTAAATCTGGACTTTCTCTTTTCTTGACAATACATTTGCAATGTGGCAAAACTTTTTGATGTGGCTGAGAAAACTAAATAGAATTCCTGCATTTCCCATGCAGAAAGAGAACAAGCAGTCCAAGAACAGCTGGATGGCTAGACCATGGTTTTGCTCTCTCCCTCAGGAAGAACGTTTAATCAATTCAAGAAATTATTCTGACCACTGCTACCAGTGGAACAAATGAAGACAGCATTCAAAGGCAGCCAATCAATTCATTGATTTTCTTCTTAGGTTAAACGGCTAAAACAAGGAGGAGAGAAAATTCCTGGTATTCACAGAACAGCTTTGTTTGCTAATGTATCCTACCTACATTTTTCAAAAGACACTTTAGCAATGGAGTTAACAGGAGAAAGGGAAGGAAGCCAGGCTAACTAAAGACTAGTCAGACAAACTGTGTGATGCTGTCAGATTCATAGCCTGAGCTCCACAACAGGCCCTTCTTCCCTAGTCTGTGAAAGTTCAATTCCTTTTCAGCTACGGGAAATGTTATATATTTAGTGTCCCTGTACTCTCTGCTCAAAGTAAAAATTCTGTACAAGAGCAGAATAACTACCCCCACAATTTACACTTAAGGTTCTTTATTTGTGCATTACTTCATCATTCTGTTAGTGCCTCCCCCCCCTTGAGATCCTTGTCATGGTGCTCTGAAAAGCTCACTTTCCCATATTTCTTTTCTCAGGTTATGCTTTCCCTTTTTTTATCCTTCCACGTTTTCTTAACTGCTTGGATTTCAGCTCCCATTCTCTCATAGAGTTTGATCCCCATTCCCAGTTGGATGGCTATCAGAGTTACATAGCATACATTGCTGCTGTAACCCTTGAATACAGTTGATCTCTGTAGGGCTAAAGAACAGCCCAAATGAGAATAATGAAGATATCCCTGCTGCACAGACACAGCAAGAGTTGCTGCAAACTCAGACAAGGCAGTAAGACATTTTGGTTCACAGCAAGTGTCTCCTTCAAAATGCTATCAGTTCTAATGCACTGTTGTTAATGATGACTTCAGCTCTGCAGAATCAACAGATATCTTGTGGGACAAACAAAAGCACTGGAAGGACAAGTGCTAGCCTGCAATCCTGTTGATATTTAGTCTTTTTAAAGAGCAGGGAAACAGGAATAGAATTCAGAAAATCTGCGTGCTAGTCTTGGTGCAGCTTGTATCAGATGCTTTATTACGTAGTTTTTCAGCTCCAACTTCAACAAGGCAAGAAGATAAGGCTTTCAGAAGTGCAAGACGCTAAAGAGATTCCAGTGACAGTGGGAGCTGTGCATCTTCGTCCTCTGATAAAACTTGAGCGCACAGCAGATATCCAAAAGTGGTCAGCCACAATTAGAGAATGCTTGTTTTAAATTTGAAACATTTCTATTTTTCTATATGCCTGTAAGAGATGATTCTTTTACATCATTGTCTCAAAGCTTGCTGGGGACACAGATGAACAAGTCCTGGGCAAGGGCTGTGAAATCCTTCGTGTGGGGGACAAGATGGACAAGGCCAGGGGCAAGGAGAGAGAGATGAGCTGCAGCTAAATGGCTGTGAAGAGCTCCTTTGTGTGGCTTTATCTCAGGATGATGGCCATCTCAGGGGGTACTCAGTGACTCTTGCTCGAGGCCGTCCTTGTCACATAGGCAGGAGAACAAGGAGGATAAAAGAGGAACCGAAAACCATGAGGATAGGTTTCTGGCAACAGATTCCTCATGAAGAACATCATGAGGATTCCTGACTGTTAGATTCCTCGTGAGGTGACACCTGCATGCTGTTGAACTCTCCTGGCCTGCTGCCTGAGCGCTGCTGCTTCTTCAAGGCTTGACTGCACGACTGCCTCCACTGCCTGCTCGCTGCCCATGGCCGCCACGCCGCTGCTCCCTGCCCCCACTGCGTCTGCCTCGGACCTTCAAACGCTGTGCGACGGATCGCTGCTGGATCGTGCTGGTGACTCTCCCTGCTTCACGCGATTCTTGCATCTTTCCTGTCTTTTCTATCGCCCTCTTTCCCTTCCCCGTCTCCCTGATTAGGTTTTGTAATAAACTGTTTGGACTAACATATAAACATATGAACGTTGTTTCTTAATCTCACGCCGGGTATACAGATATTAAAAGAACCTCATCTCCCTCCTATAAACTGGAGCAAGACAATGCCTGTTTGAACAGCTCCACCATGAAGTTACTACACCTCATCATTCCTCCTTGTCCCATCCCTAATCTAGGTTTGTCACCATTTCCTTCTTTGCCAGTTATTTTTCCATCACCTATAAGGTCTGTGTGGCCCCATTTTGTTCTTGTTCATCACAAGCAGAAAGTCTACATCCAGCTCATACATCTATAAACCAGGGCCTGCATTTTTCTTCAGGCTTCGAAGGCCCAAAGTCCTCTGTTCATCTCATACACGAATTGTTTAGAAGCTGAGATAGCAATGATCTTCTGTAACACAGGAGGTGAGAACAGACTGACTGACAAGGACAACAAAAAAACCCACACTGAGATTCAAAAGCTTCCTCGTATCACTGACTTTACAACCATACTTACAACTCTAAAACGCCAAGTTCTTTCCCTTCGCTCTACTTACTTCAGACTCCTTACAGATGCATTAGCACCAATACAGTAGAATTGCTTCCTCACTCATAAGTGATGAAAACAACTACAAGAACCCAGAAAATCTCCTCCCAAAACCACAAGGAAACCGGATAATACTGAGCCCCAGGCACAGAACTGAGCAAAGCACATAAACTGCACAGTGAGCTTGTACCAGTGCTTAAAACCACCCCATCTGTATCTGTGGCTACCGTACTATATTCAGTGTACATTTGTCGTGCCAACAGCAAAGTAATGAATCATGCAAGATGTGAAGCATACAATTTTATCTAAGGAGAAAGAAAATCACATGCTAACCATAACCCTACCGTCAGATGAAACAAGTTCAAGCAAACAAAACACAAGGTCCTACAAGTAAATACCATAAAAGAGAGCTATCTTTGATTTACTGTGCTCATCACTATACTCTGTTAGTAAGAGCACAATAACAGGTCTGCCACAGATCCATTAGACAATGCTTGTTCAAAGATTCCATTAAGTTAAATTATGGTATGATGTACAAAACTGTGCTTCAAACTCAGATGGTTATTTCTTCCATTTAACTCTAGTGTCTGCTAAGCAATCATTTGGGGTTAAAAAGATTTGCAAATAGACAAAGAAATTATGCTATTCTCCTGTTGGCAACAGCCAGAAGATCAAGCAAGAGATTTGACTGATTAGAGAATGTACTGCAACAGATGCATTCAGCCATTTTCATTCAGCCATTTCCAGTGTATGATCACTCAGGGTTAAAATACTCACAATAAATCCAAGTTTTTTATAGTCTCGAGTATACATAGATTTGCGTTTCTCAATACTGCCACTACTGTTGTTAGGTTCCAATTCTGCATCAAATGCAATTCTTCGTAGTTCAAATATGAT
Organism: Lagopus muta; assembly: GCF_023343835.1. Taxonomy (NCBI): domain Eukaryota; kingdom Metazoa; phylum Chordata; class Aves; order Galliformes; family Phasianidae; genus Lagopus; species Lagopus muta. The sequence goes on along the minus strand of NC_064439.1, from coordinate 45,562,517 downwards.
ATCCCGTTGAGCCTGAGTCAAAACAAATGTTAAAAACAATTGTTAAAAATAACTCTCATTTTAATAATCAGTTCCACAAAGACTGTTTCAACCTTAATCTGAATTTTTTACTTGCTTCTCAAAGGCTGTCAACAGGAATCACTTTGTGGTTCTTATTTTCTGAAGGTCTCACTTTTGTAGGGTTCACATGCAGAGATACTTAAATGTTGATTTCTGGAAGTTGGACTCATGTTAACAAGGTCGCTAACTATGCATTTCATTTTAACCACAGCCACGAAACTACAAAAGCCAAGAGATCACCACCATTTCAAATTAAGCTGATACTTGGGCTTTACTTTGCTGACTTACACTGAAACAGCTTAACACTCTGTGACCTTTTTGGTGACTGCCCATTTCTGTTCGCAAGGAAATGGGCAAGAAAGGACTCGCTGCAGTTACATGTAACTGGAAATGCTTCTAGACTTAGCATTATTTGTATTGATGGTAGTTATCTCAATCCCTCTACTGAGATATGCACTACGTAACTACATTTACGTTCTTCTAAGAGTCATATTTTCCTATCTCAAACTAAAGAAACAGGAAGAGCAAAATAACACATTTATGTTTATGATCATCTTTCCCTCTCATCTCCTTTTCTTCATATCATCAGTAAGTCTTGACACAATTCCCTCTTAAAAATGAAATCAGCTTCCCCTTTGTACATGGCCTTAAAAAGGAAAAATCAACAAAACTCATCTTCTCTATTTCTCACTGATTCTATACCAGCATTTGAACCTCTTTGGGAAGTCTCTTTTTGCACACTGAATAGCATTAGGGCTGGTGTGTGGACACAATGAACAATGAACAACTACTGCACAGGCTCACAGCAACAGAAATGAGTTTGCTTGTAACGCCAGTTGAGTTTAGTTGTAGAACGTTAAGTATCCATTTTTGCCCTACTGGAATACTTTTAAGGACTATGCATCTCCGTTGGTTCTGACAAGGATAAAAATTGAAAGTTTCACTTCAGAGTTTTAAATCAGGATGAGAGCAAATTCAGTTCATGAAACAACATACTAAAGAGAAAGGCCTGACCATTTTGCTGTACTTTTGTACATGTAATAAAATAGTCAGTTCATCTTTTGACATACAAAAACGCAACTGAACATCGTATCGTGAAAGAGGTTATGCAAGCATTTCTGGCAGTGTCTTTTCCTCCATAAAGAGATTTAGACACAGCAATGAGTAGTTAACTTCTTCCTGTTCTGAAAGATCATATCAGATAATTACCTGATCCTGTGGATCCATTTTTGTCATCATTCTGTCTTCCAGAAGGTTAAATGTAAGTACTTGGAGAACGTAAAGTTGATGCGCCATTTCATTATTGATGGCCCTCTGTGCCCTGATAACATGCTATAAAAGAAAGATAGACTGCAGTGAATGCCACTGTATCAGAAAATCACATGAGTTGGACTCAGGTGTTTTCGTTTCAGTATGTGTTGATAGGTAATGGCGTGTGCATATTCCAGAAAAAAAATTAAACCAAGGCTAATGCTGCCAGTTTAAGTATTCAGATGAAATACAGGCTTCATAAGAAATGTTAAGGAATGGAACTTTAACAATGCATTGATGCTTCCTCCTTTTAGCCACCACCCTGAGCCAGTGACAAGTGGTGAAAACAAAACAAAACAAACAAAAATAAACAAGAAAAATAGTAGGGAGCCACTCTGTAGAAAAATTTACTCCCTACCAAGAGCGTTAGAGATCTGCATTAAAAAGAGTGAGCATATTCAAAAACATTTATGAGAGTTGCTCCCTGAGCAGAAGAGCACTCAAGATGCCAACACAATGTGCAGATATAGTGATACAACAGTGAGTGCTACTGCTGCTGTCAGAGCTAGCATCATATGGAAATGCCACCACCACCAGACATCTGTGATCTACGTGAGGAAGATGGCTTAGAAATGCATTAGCATACAATAGCTTATACACACAACACAGAATTACCCCATTCACAAAGCAGTTACCAACTGGTGGATCATTTAAAAATCCCTGTTGTGTCTAAAACCAAACAGCTACAGGGGAAACAGACCCAAGTTACTAAACACAGCAGGGAAGACATAAGGAAAGTCATGCAGGAGATTAGTACAACTGAAACTAGATTTCACTGAAGCCTCAGAGAAAAACAAAACTATCTGCCAAAAGCTACTAAAGTAGCATTTTATGACAGTAAATGAACACTTAAGAATATTATCCATATGCTTCTACCAATTTCTTATGATCACAAGCAATGCAAAAACATGCCTTATGAAACAAATTCCCTGTTTTTTTGTGTATGACTTCGTTGCTGCTGTTTCTTATGCACGTATCACTAAAATAATGACAGTGAGTGAGAAAGGGAAAAGGTTTATTTGTTACTGTTTGGTTTTGCTTATTGCCCACTAACTCACAACAGATACTGAACTCACTCTTTTTAAGAAGAACTTTACCTTATTCCCTTCAAGAACTAATCTACGCTAAGGTTGATGTCAAAATCCCTATGATTTCCCAAGATAGTTGAAGTAAGTCTTTTATTTACATCCATTAACTTCATTCTGGGCTGGATATCTACTTCCTTTGTACAAGTGGCAACAAATTGTGTGCAATTTGATATCAAGATACAAAGTCTCCTGTAGAACCAAAAAACACAGGTTTTTTTGGTGTGATTTTGCACAATGGAAAACCCTGTGCGGCTTGCATAGTTTCCATCAGGTCTAAAATTTAAAACAAAGGATTTACTACAAATCCTTCAGACATTGCCTAGACTTCACACGTAAGCTCACACTCTCAGTGGGAAGAAAATCCCCCAGATACTATTATTTTTTTTATTCTGCATTGTATTGTCAGCAAGAAATAACAATTCATTGGGCTGGAAAAACACCATTTCAGATCATCAGTTTTGAACCCACTCAATAACAAGATCTTCATGTTGTACATTAAAGGCTTCCAAATGTATCAAAAGCCAAAGAGCAATTAAAGTATGTGAGGATAAAACCTATGCACATAAAAACTCAATCCAGCTTTTCTCTCTGCTAGTGAAAAGTAACGTTGAAAATGATATACTTACAGTTAGGATAATGGAGCGGAGCTGCTTTTGTGCCAAAATGTTTGCCATTTCCTGATTTAGAAAAAAAATAAATAGAAACAGGTATTTTAATGCTATTCCTATAGCAACACACCAGTTGACAAGGTTCAAGTCTTAAGTTTCTGCAGTGTTTCTTGTAAGCAAAATGAAGCAGCTTATCAACTACAACAGTAAGAGTTATTTTGGTGCCACAAAGTCAAGATTACTTTGCTGTGAAAAAGGGGACAGAGTGAAAGCTATATCAAGCTGAAAACTTTGGTGATCCAGTAACAGCAACACAAGATCTCAGAGGAGACTTCCGTGGGTTCAACAGTGCTTTTTCACACACCTGTTCAAGCACAATTCCCCCCTCACAACTCCCATTCCTCAGCCACACAGCATGAACACCTTTCAATCTGTCAGTCAGGCCTTTAAAATCAGACATCCAAAAACATGCATATTTATATTAATATTTTGGCTGTTTCGGAGTCACAAAGTCTAATTTTTAGATTGCAGCTCAATGCTGTTTTTTCACAGTAACTAATACTTCCCCCCTGTATGTTGCTAGCAGTGCTGGCATTGGTCCACTGTTTTGTCTCCAATTAGTTTTTCTTTCTAGAAGTAATGGCCAAGTCCCTATCAACCAGGATGTTTTGACTTTCTCTCTTAGACATCTGGCCTTGGCTGCCCATGCTGCAAACTACCCTAAAATGCATAGGAGAGAGTATTTTATGCTAATAAAGAATGAAAGCCTGGTCTCCTGAATCATGCCTAACAGGCACGTATCCTGTTTTTAACGTTTTCCACTTATATAGAAATGTGCATGCATGGATGTGAACACATTAGCATATGTATTTCACACATCAATGCATCTAACACTTAGAAGTTACCATGCATGTATTTTTAAATTCCTATCTGAAAAATGTACAATTTAAGGATTTGGTTAATTTGGGTAACATACTGCACTCTGCTATTTAGGCACTGCTTGCTGCTGTGAATTAAACAGCTAACAACAGACCTTACCCTTGTACTTCTAATCAATGACCTACAAGTGTATCACAGTCCTACATAACACAGCACAGCAAGTCAATGCTGACACTTGCTTAAGGACATTCCTGGAATGCACTATCATTCGGTCCAGCTGGCATCACATCAAAATTTTGTTCACACAGGAATAACACAGAAGAAAGAAGGAACCAAAACCAAGAGAATCTCAGCTTATAGTTTTTAAGCTTTTTTTTTCTTTTCTGGCAAAGCTGCTTTCAATTGCACATAACAGCTGAAGAATGAATGATGCAGATGCATCGATTCTCTATGGAAATGCCCGACTGAACTGCAGGGGGAGTGCCAGGCACATGATACAACTCATGTTACAGGGCACAGACTGGCTGTTAATGTGTAGCTGTACCCACCAAAAAGATGGACAGGCAAATAATGAGATGTGTTTTTGAAAATTCATTTCGCTTTTTGGAGACAACCAAGCTGTTACTTGATTTGTATATGTGGAAGTTAAAACCTGCCACTAGAATATCATTTTTGCCCACTGAACCAAAAACTGTGACAAGAACAACAAGAATTCACAAAACCTATGACTATAATAAAACCAGCCTTGTCTCCAAGACACCTTCAAGGCTATTAGCAGCTGATGAGCTGTCTTTTCTAAAAAAAAGTACTGTAGTAACAGAGGAGAACAAAAATTATGTGACAAAATTTCCCACCTCATTTCCCATAGCAACGTGTCCCTCTGAAAATGCAGACAAGTGGGGGAAAAAAAAGCTCTTCAAACATTCACAGCATCATTTCACTGCACAACATCTCTTTCCTAATATACAAAATTCTCATTCCTCATTTTTAAGTAACCTACATTTTTTCTAGGTGATTGAGTCCTTGACAATGGCAGAGGAAGCAAGGCAACGAGACAATCCTCATTACAAAAGAAAAACTTTGAATCTCTTTGGCTTTTTGCATTACAGAAATGGGTGTGGAAGTGTTGAAAAGAAAAAGTAAAGAAAAGGCAGATACCAGTGTGAATTTAAATCCTTTTCTTAACTGCAAGGCAGTCACTCACATCATACCAGTCCCCCTAGCATGGAAGCAGAGAGGCTGTCTCCTTGCATCCAACAGACTTTGGGGCAGGACTAGTCCAGAACTTGTTTGAGTTCTGGCAATCTGCAGACATTTCTCACATGCTCTTGTGGAGTACGGTTTTGCACAAGTGAAGATTTTATTCCACAGTTTCCATTTTCCATTTGTATTTTGTGTTAGTGTTTGTTTCAACATTCTCCAGCGTTGAAAAGTGCAAATAAGTCTAAGACAAATCCTCATGAGGATTTATCAGCAGCTCTCAATGACCTCGTTTTGGTCACCACAAGAATTATCATCATGGTTCCTGGTGATGGAAACACTAAATAAATAAATGAGTAACTCTGTTTTGACACAAGCTAATTACTTGATAAACATGGGTGAAACTCCTCTATTTCATAACACATCACATTCAATCATTTAGCATCAGCTAGCAATCCTGAAGTCTTTCCTTTTGAAGCTTCTGACCTCTGGCTCTAAAGTTAACTTAGAATAGTGCGCTGACATTCATGAAATGCTGACGTGCCAAGATAGTCCCTTTATCAAAAGGAACACATTTCTTATTAAGAAATCTGGAGGGGAAAATGACTTACCAAAAAAATAGCCTGGGTTTACAAGCTGTGCTGGCAAAGAGTTCAGTACAATAAATACTACAGCCAGCCACAGTCAATATGGTTCATGTGAGGTTACAGGGAACTACAGAATTGCAGAAGAATTCTTAACCCTCCCTAATACTGGTACAAGATGGAGGTAACTCCACTGCAATGAATGCTATTACACCAGTGACAGTAGTGACTGGGACATCTGCATGTATGAACATAGTGTGTTTCCTACAATACATGGATATAAACCCCAACAACTGACCTGCCTCTTGTCATCCGGGGCCTTAAGGAAAAGTGCATTTATTACTGCAATGGTGTACGTCTGGATTTCTTGGTCTGTCCTGTAAGGGAGAAAATCATAAACGTGAGATATGACCACGAACACACAAGCTACAGAAACTCATTTCCCAGTTGCATTACGACCAGTAGAAGATCAGGGACTGTTTGCACTTCGACTTACTCATATAAAAGCTAAGTAATTAGTCATTCGGGTTCTCTCTATTATTAGTAAGAGAAACATGATGCTCAGCGTTCAAGAAAGGTGAAATGAGTAACAACCTCAAAGTGCCATTAATCAGGAGCTCAGACCACAAGCTCCAGCCAGATGCTCAGATGCCCCAGCTACAGTTAGGAAGAAGAAACTGTAAATGGCTCTGAAGAAAACCTTGTTGATATTAAAAAGCTTTCCAGGTGAGTAGAAAAAACGTCCCAGCTAGGAGGTTTGCATTCCAGTTTAAAACGCATTACCCTCTGCTAAAGGAAGTGGTTTCCATCCACTGAACAGCAGTGCATTATTATTGTTAAAGAAAAGACCTCTCTCTTTCTAAATGTACCTTCAATAGAAGTTGCCCAGGTTTTGTCTTACATGTTTCCCAGAGGCTGACTGGCAAAACCATACCATCTGTATGCTGATGGTGCTAAGCATTCAATCACAACCAATACTAGGTGCTCTCCTTTTCCTTCCCATTTCTTAACCATACAGGCAGCTTTGCACCAAGAAAAAATTAATTAGTAATACAAATAACAATACTAGAAGTCTGTGATCAAGCTACTCCAGAAAGCTGGCTATTTGCCATTCAGCCACAGATGTGGAACTTATGCAGGAGTCTTCATATCACTCCTTTTCTAAATGCTGTGCTCATCTGGAAGAATAAAAATTTAAAAAGAACAGCATATCAAGTGGCATTTGAATATACTCACCCCTGGAGATGTGGGATTAGCTGCCCAATTGTGATCTCCTGTGCCACCTTCTGGTACAGGTCATGGCTATTGAGCACCATCGATTCCAGGATCGCTAGTGACCGTTGTAAGATGGAGATGTCTGAGGCAAATTTGTTCACATAGCTTGCTATCTACAAATTAAGACATTTAGAAAATTTGAGTCCTCTCATAAAACCAGGAAAAGGGAAGAAACAAACTGTGGAGTCGTCTCAGAAAAGTGTAGAGAGTAAAAGCAGCCTTGACGACATGCCAGGCATCTGTTAATACCTGACAGCAGTCAGCCAGGCACTGCAGGAACCTTCAGAGGACACAGTAGCACCAGGTTTTTGAGCTGGCATGAATCACCTCAGATTTATGTCAATCTAATACCCGCAAAATATATGCTTCTGTACTAAAGTTACGCATAAGATAAATCAGCATTAAAGAACGATAGATGCTGTGTTTTTTTCTGAGGGTAACTTTGGAAAGGATAACAAAAATTCTGCTCATTTTTTCCAGTGTCTGTGCAGCCTGTGCTCTCTAAACAAGCTCCTAGGCTCAGAGCAATGGCTGCAAAAGAATAATTCACATCTAATGTTCTGGCAAAATGCATCTGCAGCAAAATAAGCTATATTTTTCTTTCTTCTTCTCATCAACAACAGCTCTCTCCAGATTACAAATTAAAACTGACTTGATTACCATTTATTGGCACAATTGATTGTGTAACTCTAAATACAGTCTAGTCTTGCTGTTTGTGCATTCATTTCTGTCACTCTTACTGAAAGCTGCTATGAAGGAATGGCACACTGGTAGAAACCATGTGGCAGCATGTGTTCCTTTGCATGCTCCACAGCCTTCTCCCAGGAAAGACTCTCATCTTCTGCTGACAAAGGAACAGAGAACTGCTTGGATTTTCTTCAGATGTACCAATATCAGCAGAGACAAGCAAAAAAGTACCCAAGGAAGTACAGGCAAACAGAAAAAAAAAGTCCAGTGACGAGTTATTTATTCTTCATAGCCAAGTAATAGACTTGAGATGGGGTCACTACAGCCTTTCTTTCATTCATTCAAACACATTCTTTCCAGAAAACCTCAAGTCCATCCCCTTCTTAAGTAGTCACACTTCAGGACACCAATGCGGTTTTGATACTGGAAGCTCACTTAGACCCTTGTATAATTTTCCTTTTGGAGAAAGAAAGGCATGCCAAATGCTTGGAAAAGCTGCCTAGGCAACTGTAAAATTCACAGTATTGACACATCACAACAATGCTTGTGCCCTCGTGACGTTCTGCGCAATGCTGAAGCAGCAAACTCCTTCCTTCTCCCCTTCCCACTTTTTAAAAATAACTATGGTTGGAGACTGTGAAGAGAGAGATGGATTTCTTCTTCTGCTGTTCTACAGCATTGGTATTTATTGCTCTGCTACTTGCTTTGCACGTACATGAACAAGAACATGCTGTGCAGAATGCAACTCTGTTCATGAAACAGAAATTGGATTTACAAAAAAATAAAAAACCAACCCATGCATGCATGGGGAATCGGTGGAGAGGAGACTATTTCTGCTCTGGGCTTTCAATATGTGCTGCCTGCAAGTCCTCAGCACAATTATTATTTACATTAGTACAGTGTGCTGTTTAGGGTGACAAGCTGCATCTCAGCTCGTACTACCTTAGCTCTGCTAACGCTAATCTAGTTGTTTTCTGATGCACCGTGTCAGAGCTGCCAGATGTCCACAAGTCCCACAGCACGTACACTGGGCATGTACAGATCAGCTCTGCACTGCTCACACAAGTGAAATGCACTCTGGATGTCTCAGTCACCAGGCACACATGGATCAACCGTGTAGCAGGAATACAGCGTACCCAGAATGTGTTCCGAGTTGTCAGGGCTTCTGAAGAGGGTGACAGTAGTCTGACATGAATCACTCTTTGTGCAGCACCTCTTTGCCTCAGCAGTTCAAGTGCTGGTGTGAAAGCTTCACTGCTATATAACATATTCCCAGCAGGGGCCTGCTGCACTGATCTAATTACAGATAGCTGAAACCTCAGCCTAGGAAAGGCTGCTTCAGACACATGTATTCTTCTGATCCTGGGCCACAATGTCTTTTTACAACAAACATAAGCTCAAGCTACTACTGAAGCTGGCCTGTGTGCTCAGAGAGCTGTGACATCTCACACAGAACATATATGTAAAGCATCTGCTGGGTAATTTCCATGCTAAGCTATGTACACTCAAAACCACCTTGCTGATGTATGACATGTGTCTAGAAAAGATGTCCAGGCAAGTCTGCCATGATAAACGAGGCATGCAATTTTCGGAGGGCACAAAATAACATTTAAAAGAATTTATATTCTTATATTTGAAGTTCTGGGTGTGGAAAAAAAGGAATCAATAAGAGTTCAAATTCGTGTCAATTGCTGTTCTCTGGAGAACTCTGCTTACTGAGCACCATGTGCCAGGAGGGCTCTCAACATCCAAATATAATCCTGCACTCGTTTGTCAAAACTTCTGATGATAAATAATGATGCATGCTCACAAGAATAGAGCCTTTTCTCCAGGAACAAGCAACCTAATGGCTATACACTTTCACATGAAAACCTGGCACACGGATGTGTGTCACTAAGGATAAAATCGTAACCTTGCTATCTGCATAGCCTTATGTAGCCCCACATAATAGAAGTGACGGTGCAGTTTCAAGGGAAATTAAGCATTAGAATGCCCTGATGTATTCAAGCTCAGTGCTCTGCTGAAACAGGACCTAAATGCATGGAGTAAGAGCAGGCTAGAGAGAGCTAAACTACATATTTCGAGCCCTCTTCCTGTTTCAGCATCACCTGAAGTGAGAGAAATATGTCATTTAAAAGTTAAGGACAAAAGCACAAACGAACAAACCAAACAGACAAAAAAAGAAGCGAACAACAAACGCCACATCCACCACGGCAAAAATAACTGAAGGAAACAGATTTGATTTTCAGAGATGCCTGGACCACTTTGATGTCTGTAAATGAAAATAACAGGAAAATCCAAGGCAGTTTTGTTTCTGTGAACTCCTAACGCATAGTAAAGTTTTCAAACACAGATCTCATTTTCAGGTAAGGAACTACAGTTGTACTTCACTACAGAAGGAACAAATGGCAGCTGTGAGACACAGAGATAACTTTTCCCACTGCCACTCACTTTTCCTGCACAGCACATTTTGGAAGGCAGAGTAAGCAATTCATCAAGGTTGAGACTGCCTCACACAGTTACAAAACAGCACTTACACAAGTAATTCTAAGAGATTCTTAAGAACACCTCAACAAACACTACTAGCCTTAATTTCTACAAGAGGATAAAGAAAATAAAAGGGTTCCAAATTTTTGTATTTTATTTTGATACCAAATTATTATGACATATTTTAAGAGCTTGGCAACCAAATCCTTTAGGGTACTGTGGAGTTCCAGTCTAAACGAGCTTATTGTCATGAGGAAGAAAAGAGCCTTGAGAGATACTGTTGTAAGAAAGTTTCTCAAATTATATTTTCCCTGAAGATAAGGAACAAAGCCCTACTTGAAAGTGTCAATTCTTATTTGCAGTAGTTACAATAGAAGTCTTAACATGCCCACAGGATGGGAGAAGGACTTCTTTCAACACCATCTAGTTACTTATTTGAAGCATTTAGAGGTTCCCTAGAGATCTCCTCCAGCTTCTACATTTCTAGTTAGGAAATTATTTATTCAAGATATTAAAAAAAAAAAAAAAAAAAGTTATTCAACTTAATGCATTCCCATTCCAGTTTGGCTTCCATTTGACAAGAAAGACAGCTTCAAAGGGCAGAAGCACTTGAAGCAGGGTTGCAGAGATTCAGCTAGCAGAAAATTAACTCTTATCCATCCTGCCATCCACTTGAGCTAGCCCATCAGCAACCTCAAGTGGCCTATTTGAGTTCGTAGGCTCCCCCAGCACATAACACATTCTAGGCTGGACTTTCAGTCTCACAAAGCCAGTTAAAACACAGGTGTACTACCTTCTTTGCCATGTTAAAATCATCATCATTAATCTACCTAGCCTACAAGATTAACAAAGTCCAAAACATAATATTAATCTCTCTCATAAATAACACCTAGCATTTTAATGACCAAAATTGAACATAAAAATCTAGTTCTCTTTTCATAGAATTGCTCACATTGGAAAAGACCTTCAAGACCATCAAGTCCATCCCCAACAAACCATACTACCCTAACTGTAACAACCCACCACTAAATCATGTTCCTGAGCACCACATCCAAATGGTTTTTAAACACATAATTCATAACTGTGTATTTCTTTCACTTCTGACAACAAATGTAAATTTAGGCTTCCTTTAGGTGGAAATAATTTTCCAATCAAATTTAAACATAGAGTCTGACACATTTTGTTAAAAAGGAAAGATATCTTTCCCTCAGGTGACATCATTACAGTGAATTGACTCTGACATCATTTGGACTCATACCAATGCACTTTAATGTAAGATACATTCCAACTTCAACCTGCTTTAAAAAAAAATACTTGGAAAGAGTTTTTGGTTTTGTTGTAATCAGAAGAGCCAATTTATTTGCTTCCAATCTGCCAATATTTAGGATGAGAATAAGTAAAAACAGTTAAATCAGCAATAACAAAATCTTTCTTTCTAAAGGCCGTTACATTTCTGCATTTAAAGAGTACTTTGCTGTTTCTGCTGCTCTTGTGCACGTACCACGTGCAAGAAAAGAAGAAAAATGTTGCAGATCATGGAAAAAAATCTTTTTCAAAACCTTAGACCTTAGTCGCAGGATTCAGGGAGCTGCAGTTCAGCTTGATCAACTCGGGAGATTTCAGTTTACAAACTGCAATTATTACTAACTCATTTCTCTTCCTTCCCTATCCTCAAAGGAAACATTTCAGTGCTGTTTTTATTTCAAGATACATATTGTGACTCACTTTAATTTACATTAAATCTAAATACTATTTTCTGCTTTAGCTGCCTGGTATCTGCACAAGGAGGTCACACTCAAACTGAGCAAGCAGCAGCCCATGTAATAAGCCTAACACAGCGTTCATCCAATTTCACTTGCACTGAATTCATTAGAAGTTTGGGCAGATCCTGCAGTTCCAAATATTTGTACATTTAAATAGGATGTTAATCTCATTTTCATATACCTTTTTGCCCAAGCAATCACCTACACAATGCACCTGAAGGAGAGAAAGCACAACTCACCTCAAAAATAGTGTAGAAGCAAATTTGTACAAAACACATAGCATTGATTACAAATTTACCTTTTTAATGAATGCCACAGAGAATGTATCCCACGATACAATCCCATGATCCATCAGCTCAACAAATGCAGTCAGTGTAAAGGACAACATATCTCCAAAGCTGCAAGAGATAGGAGTCGTGACTACAGTTACCAGTTAGGCAGCATGGCAATGACCGAGGGAATAAAGTAGCAGGAAGCTTTCAAAAAGGCAGGAAAACGAAGCCAAACATGGACTAAGAGGCAGCAAAAGAGCAAGAGAGGCCATGCAACAAATAGTCTCCAAAGCAATTTTGCATGGACATCAAGAATAATCACCTGAAAGAAAGCAATTGAGTGAGAGAAGAGCTAGGTCCTAGGGAAACACCACATGCAGTGCTCAAGGAAATCAGATAGCCCAACTGAACTTCTTTTATCTAATTCCAAATTTTACAGCTAACAGGAGAGAATGTTTGCTTTTTTTTTTCCAGTTGTTCATTCAGGAACACAGCTCACATTGCTTAGAATTTGTGAGCCACTACACTGCATAGTTACCTGTGAATTTGAGATTCAGTGCATCTTTGTATTAACTATTTCCACACAGGTTTAAACTCATCACAAAGAACATGCTCAAAATTGACGAGCTGCACACTAATTTCCCTTGTTAAAATCAAGTTTTATAGATCACCTTCATTTCTATATATACTCACAGTACCCAACGGTCAGCAGCCACAAAGATTTCAATGAAACCATTTGATGAGCTAATTAGTCAACAGAAAAAGCAGTGCACGGGGCTCTAAAAGCAGCAGTGTGTTACCTTTAAGGGCACGCCAAAATGCCTGCAAGGTGCTCTGTCATTAAGCCATTTACAAGCTTAGGCATGCAATCAAGCTAAATAACATGAATAGCCCCACTGACTTTAACGCAGCAGCTCACCTAATAAAAAGGCAAAATTAAAACCTGTAAGATTGGAACTACAATGCTCAGTATGTTGGAAAACTGAGTCTATAGTAGAATAGTTGTAGTTAAGGAAGGCAATTAGTAATCCTTGTGTGATTTGATCCCCTACTGTCCTGTACCATCCCAACCCAAATTAGTGAACATACACTCAGAGGGAAGGCATTCACTGCAGGACAAAGGAATAAAGCAGGAAAGCAATTTAAATGTGGCAATTCCAATAGCCATTCTTTACAGATTTGATATAATCTGCATTAAGGCTTCTTGACACCAAAAGAAAAACCTTTAGTGACCCTTTCCCTTAGGATAGTTCATCAAAACTCCTCAAAACCCTTCACTGAAATGAAACTTGCCATTCTTGACATTTTGGGTTAGGAGGGAACTATCAACCACCTTCCCTTCCAAAGTAAGGGCATCTACCACGTCTGATTCTTTATGACCAAATGAAAAAGTCATATCAAAGAGTAAACAAGAAAAACAGTGTCTTTCTAAAAAAAATAAACCACTGTAATTCTACAAGGAATACTTTGTTCAGTCATACATGACTGTTTGTCTTTTAATTCTACAAATCTTTCAGGAATTAAATTAGGCTTAAAATGTCATCATTAGCATTCCAAATAACCAAGGATTTCATAAAAAGAAAACAATACTGCTCTGTAGGAAATATAATCAGCTCCAGTCCTCTCATTCTCCCCAGCCCATTCTTTTTGCATATAATGCTTATTTATGAATGTCTAAATAAAAACGCATCCTTTGGAAAGAGCTTCTTTTTAAAAACTTGCATGGATATTCATGGCAGAATACTTCCATGATTATATGGAATGTCAGAATTTTATAAGGCCAGACTAAATTATGTACAAATTAAATGAAAAAAAAATAAATCAATTAGGAAAAGTGTTGTATAAGATTAAAAGGAGATACATTATTTGCTTAGTTTAATACTGGGAGATTTATCTTTATGTAACTTGGATTTTCTTACAAACTGTTTACAAATTTTGTCAACTAACCTGTGTTTAGTACATCAATATTCTTCTATAAACTAACTGTAAATGAAAGGAAACTCCTATTAGCAACAGGTATAGAGTAGAGGGATTGTTTAGTATTAAACCTACACATACATATGTATTTTTTTTCTCCAGAACAGCAGCGGCTGGAATTCAGTTTAGTTAAATTCCTTTACATTCAGCAGACTCACTTATTCTTCTCACCAATACTCTTCATTAATCCTGTCAATTCTTTATCTCCCTGCACATCTCTGAATGTGAAACGAGGTTAACAGAGCTGAAAATACTAATATACAAGCCTGCTTTTAGCAGATGTACCACTGGCACAATTGTCTGGGATCCAGACAGTGAAAGTACTTTCCAACTTAAAACAAGGCAGGCTTCCCCAGTGGGTGTCACTATGACATTTTTCAAATTATTAAGAGCAAAGAGGTGCAACACTGGGACTAATCAAGCACATATTATGCACCACCACATACACATAGCATGAATTTTTAAAATATCTATCTATCCACAGGCACAGGCACACACATGTGTACACTAAAGAGCATTGCAAAAGTTAAAAGCCAGGCTTAAAGGATAAGCATTAGGTGTAGCACAGCAAGACATGAAAACAATCTCCAGGGTAACTAGCAAGATAAAATAGGAGGGAGTGGTGTTGATTCACTGTTACGTATTTAAACACAAGTAGATAGGTAGAAATAGACTTCCAAGCATTTCTGTTTCAATACACGCATGCAGACACATTCATACTATTGAGTGGCAGACTGAATAGATGCAGGAAATTTCAGGGGAATCAAAGCTTGTTCATAAAATGTAGCAATCTCAGAAAATAAGCGGCACTGTTTAACTCAGAATCTCAGCGAGCAATTATTGTAGTCATACAAAAAGTCCGAAAAATGCTGGGGCTTGCTTCACAAAATCTTTCAGGAGAGCACACAGCACAAGGCACAACTATTGTGTAAATATCAATTTCCTGCTATTCTTGCAAAATGACCTAATGGTTTGACAGTAATTCCTGATGAAGGTGCTTTTAAATGCATGTCATTGTGGCAAGAGGGAAGAGCAATCAGAAAGACACACTGCATAACTGCAATTTCATCTCTCACTAACACTGATATTTTAATGATCTGTGTCATTAAACTGCTTGCACAATCCCTCTCCAGGGCTCTGGCTTGTGTACTTCTGCTGGGACAGCTGATGATGTCTCCCATTTTCTGCTATGTGGCCCCAGTCACTGCAGATATGGGCGAGTTGTTGACAAGACACCTCCTCACTCAGCATCTCACAGCCAAAGTCTCAGATGAAGCAAACACCTGTGGTCTGCAAGGCCATCGACCAACCCAGTGTGAGCCATTCCAGCATGGATGCCTACCGCTCTGATCCAAGGCCTGAGCACCTCAAGCCCTGGGACAAATTTGCAGCTGTGTTTCCAATTATTTTACCTGCGTGTCTTAGGCAAAGATCAGGGCAGCACCTGCTGATTTATGTTCCTAAGAATTTTCTGCATTCTTACTTTCTGAAACTGAAGAATTCCATATATTTTTAATTTTTCTTTCCTAAAAAGAAAAGGAATGTGCATGTGACCCTGACCACCATGTCTATCACTTGCCTTCATCACTATCAACTGTACAAGGAAAACTATCTTTTTAATCAGGTGTGCTATGCAGTTTACAGATATATATATAGAGATAGATAGATGAATACACAGAGATATATTTATATAGAGAGAACTATGTCTGATATCCTGAAAGATGCCTACAGCAATTTTAATTTCTTTTCAAATTAAATTAATGGGACGTGAGCAGCAAAATCCCTTAGATGTTTTTGAACAGGATGCATCTACCAGCCCCTTTTTGGGTCAAATCTAATTGTGCAGAGGAAAGGTAGCAAAGAGAAACACTAACTGGGCGGGAGGCAAGAAGGGGACTGGAGCCTACTGCCAGCTGCAGGGGTTAAGGAAGTGGTTAACTTCCAATCCCTTGTCATTTAGCAACTGTGCTCACAGCCCAACACTGGGCAGCTGAAAGGGCCTTACTGCAAGGATGGCCAACATCAGAGTATAAACAGCCCTGCAAATGAGACTCTTCAGGTATAAATGGCCATAAATAAATTTGAAGAGGGAAGCTGGATCTACCTAAATCATAAGAGGACAAGGGCTCTGGAAAAGCCATGGGGGCAAGAACCTCAGCCTCAATGAAGCTCAATGATGCAGCAGGATACTCTGCAAGCACTGTGTGAACCTCTTTCATTGCTATGACTCTTCTTCATTGCTTCTACACTTCCTTGCTTCTTAAATAACCTTTCCAAAGGTAAAGCTAAGCCTCCACATCAGACTAGGGTCAATTCACACCTACTTACTCTATATGTCATAAACCGACTGAACAACCTGCAGGTAGCTGCTCCTGTTTTTGCAGGTGATGACAGAAAATGCTCTTAACTGCTACTCTGCAATTGACACAGATTATTTTTTTGCAATGCACCAAACACTACTCAAGTATTTTTGTTGGTACAGTTTCACTGCATTCATTACAAAGGATCAACTGCACTGATTTTAAAGTAACTGCACTCCCAAAAAACCTGGTATTTGCATCCCTGGTATTACAGCCTCTCTAAGCTTGTGAATTAACTCCAATTACAAAAACAGACTTTGAATTTTAAACAGAACTTAACTATTCTTGAATAAATTCGGGTGTAGATACTCTTATTATGAGGTATGACTTAATCCACTTTTAGGTACATTAAGCAATTGTCAGCATGGAAAGGTAGCCCAGAGGAGCTATTACACGTTGGCTCTTCAGGCAGATTATTAGAGTTACCTTTTCTCTTCTTTCCCATGTTTTAAGCTCATGTTTTTGCTCATTTCATGGTAATTTCCATAAAAAGATACACTATTCTTAAAAGGCTAAGAATAAGGATCTATGCAGAAGCATCACTCTCCAGTCAGCATGGTTTGACTACAATTAAGGAGTCAATTGATATGGCTGTTCCACAGGGAATTTTCTTTTAAACCGAGCATTAGCCAGCAAGAGATAAAGGAAATCCTGAAACATAATGGGAATCTGTAAGACTAAAAGGACAGAGAAAAGAAACTCACATTTTAGAATATGAATTTCCTTCAGTGGATAAAAGGTATTAAACATGTCCTCTCTACAGAGGTGAGGTTTTAATTAAGTCATCTTCTCCAGGTCAGCATGTGCAAGCTGCCAGAGATAACGTGAAATACTTGGGCTTTATGAAACATCCCATCCTGTAAATCAAAAGAAACTTTTTCTTTCAATTAGCATTTGGCTTCTTTAGAGTAACTAATAATAAAGACAGCAGCAAGAGGCTGCAAAGTTTTTAGGTTTTGTTTGTTGTATTACATGCTGAAATCATTTTTATGCTTTTTTTTCCCATCAATCTTTCTCCCAATAATTCATGGTGAAAAGAATTTAGGATGCTTCACAACAATCATACAGCACTTTACCTTCAAAGGCTATGAATAAACCAAGTTCCAGAGATACCAATTTCATGGCCTGCCCAGTGGGGCTGGTATCTCAGCACAATCACAAAACTCTGTGATTTTAATTGTATCGTTTCATTTACTACTCAAGGAAATCAGAATATTAAATTGTGTGCCCTGATTTAAATTGAACCTCATCCATTTAGCATTCAAGGTTAAATAAACTTCAGTCACACACAAATTTATTTCTACCATGTTCACCGACGTGCTGTACTACAATGATCTTTAAGTACCCTCCAGAGGAGGGCAAGGCCTTGCTCCCATGGATAAACATGACTAAATAGTGCCACAAAACCTACAGCTTAATTCAGGTCATCACATAATCGAGTTCTTAGACCAGGGCTCAAAGCAACTTTAAGTCAGCACTTCAGAACTTTCCTGAGACTGTTCAGAGGACAATCATATTATTGAGTGTAAAAAATTATACAAGATAATAGAATTTGGGAACAGAGTGGTGCTGATGGAGTATAACTGCTGCTCACACACAAAAAAACCACCCTACTTTCACATCAACGAGGGGAAAAAAGCAGCATCAAAATGCACAGGAGGCATCCCAGCAGGAGCGATGCCGCCAAGAATTTGGAAAGCCTCGTGGCATTTTAATTATTTTTCTCAGAATCTCAACTTTTATATTAAGAAATGTTATTCCATATTAGGTTGAGGAAGAGAATGTAGAGGAAGGATTTAAGGTTTTTGCCTAATTTATGGCTACTGTTTAATGTATTAGGCAATGATTTAATGATTAACGTTTCAGCAGCTTTGTGAAAGCATGATTCAGCATGGATTTGGATGGGAAGCTGCATTTGCTGCATGATAAGCCACATCAGAGTGACAGATGCACACTTAATTGATTAATTACTCTTTTGCTTGCTTGGGTTTCAGCTATATTTGATGTGATGAACTTCAAGCCAATCAGTGCACTAAAGAACATCCCTCAGGATCCCAATTTATTAAAGCCTATGAAGTGTGTGCTTAACTTGAAGCATACAGAAGAATTCAAACAAACATGCCCTAGAAGTTCCTAATAAGAAACCCTTCAGAATATTGTAGTGTCTCTTTATGCAGTTATCTGTAATAAATAAAACTAGCTGGGACCAGAAAATAACTGGAATCCAAAATGGCACAGTGACCCTTATCTCACTAATATAAACAGTTAGAATTGTCTAATACTGATCACGTAAGTCAGACAAATTTAAAAGGGGAAGACTGAGAAGGCAGGGAAATGATTGCTCGAATAATAAAATAATAAAAATAAAAAAGCCCCTTAGTTAGGAAATTGGGTAGGTCCTTGCAGAAGTTACAGAATTAAAGCACCCATTCCATAAGCAAAGCAAAAAAGGCCGCATCAGATAAGTATCAAAGAAGAGAAAACAGAGGTTGAAGATTGGCTGAATGAATAAGCACAGATGTATTTACATATAAAGATTAGCGCAAGGGCCTGAACTCACTCATGCAAAAGAAGAGGAAGTGTGCAAGGTGATGATCTAATCAGGTTCTTACCAGGGCTTCATTATCTTCTGCAATTTCTGATATCGTCTGTAAAATTAAAACTTGCACGTGAGGAGATGCACTTTAAAACACCCACATACTATTTATCTATGCATATACACACGCACACTTAATTCATAAAATTCAAAAGGCACAGTAGAAGGCATTAAATTACAATTTGCTGTGAACAAAAATAGTTCTGGTACCTGCTAAAGGAAGCTACATTCAAAATTAATTTTAAATATTTGTTCAGAACGTTCCTGCTAATAAAAAAGCAAAAGTAAACAATAAAACATTAAACATTTCTCTAAAATGGCTTTTAAATTCAGTTGCATTCATACAGCAGTTCAAAACCACCTGCACTGCCTCCACAACACTTGGCTACCGTGTAGTAGTCTTATTCCCACAGTGTGTGTCAACTCACTCTTTTTAATTCACAAATTGATGGGCATAGAATCATAGAATGGCCTGAGTTGAAAAGGATACATGGAGACCTGTGGTATTGGATCAACCCACTTGGAAAAGGCAACGATCCATACAAAAATATAACTTATTGTTTCAGATATGAGGATGTTCACTTGCACTGCCAGCCCTCAGCATGGTGTGGTCACTTTCCTAGGAGCTTCAAAACAATTTGTTCCTAGTTGTAGCAAGGCTTCATGTACCTCAGTTAAAAGGCTTTTTTTATTTAGACATTTCCTGGTTTTTCTGATACAGTGTTATGCAAAATCAGTGAACAAGAAGTCAATATAGTACTGCATTTGGGAAACTGGAGGCCATACAGGAAGGGAGAAAAAATGCATTTGATCCATAGAATCAGAATATCCAAAGCTGGAAGGGACTCACAAGGACCTCCATGTCCAACTCCTGGCTCTGCACAGCACCACCCCCAATTCCAACCCCTACGATGAAAGCGTTGTTATATTGGGGTGCCTAAAGCTGCACAGGAGAGTAGAGCAGGAAAATTCCTTCCCTCAGTCAGCTCTAATCCACTCATCACAGTTTGCAAGTCAACCTCCTGCTATTAACTGCCTCCAGAACTGCTGATAATGCTACTAAACAAACTGAAGAGATAATCAATGGTAAAAATGGCATCCAACACAAGTAACTAACTTCTAAAACATCGCTTAAACCAATTAAAATAAATCAGTCTCATACTTCGCCTATTTCTTTGTTTCCCAAATCTGTTTCACAGGTTTCTTTCATGCATTTAGATGCAGCTTCTGGGCAGACCAGTGTCCCAGAGGAGATCAAGGAGATCCCTGCTTCCTCCCTGTCACCTTCTTCCCATCTCTTCCCCTTTGTGTTTGCCATTTGGTCCACAATTGTTCAAAGACTTCAGTTATCTGCAACTGTTGATTCCATTTGCTTTCCCAGAACTTGAACAAATTATTTTCTTTCTGTACAGCACCTCCTCCTACCTTGTATTTTCCATTCTCTTTGAGCATAAGCAATGCTGTGCTTTCTATCTAGGCTGTACATATGTATGTAGCATCTTTTCAGGAAGAAGAGCCCTCAGGGAGGGCAGCTTTGTGGATGGAGAAAACAAAAATACAGCATCACAGGTACAGCAGCTTGGAATCAGTTCATTGCTAGCTGTGAGCTCAAGTGGTTACCATGTATTCTGGCACTTAATGAGCTATTCTAGCTCAAATTAGAAAAATGACAGGATTTTGTTACTGGGTTTCATGGCTTTTTTTTATTTTCTCATGCCCCAGATATCTGTGTAGCCAGTAGTAATGACTGTGAACAAGAAACATGAGAATCATACCTTTGTGAGAAGGGGAGAAAGTTCCCCCTCAATATGCTTTAGTAACATAAAAGCTCTAAGTATTACATGTAATAAGAGAGCCCAAACTGCGCAGAATGTCCTTCCTGCACTTCTGCCAAGGGAGTGCTTCCTTGCTGCACGAGACTGCTAAACCATAACAACATCCCAAATGTGTTCTCTCAGCCCCCAAGTGTGCATGCATCTAAGCAACCTCATGCAGCACATGCCAACAAAATTTCATCGCATCCTTCTAAGGTAAGTGGCAAGGAAATTCAAAACTGGCTCTGTGTCTTTGTGACATCAAAGAGAAAAAAAGAGTGGTGTTTGTATACTGGTAGAACTTCAAAAGGCAGGCACAATTTGCCAGAGATTGTTCACAACAGGCTATAATCAGGTGCATTTTCTCCATGACTAAATTCAGGGATTAAAGAATAAATATCTTAATTCTAGAACAAAAACATTTAGACATTGTCTTTCTTAGCATCTGCAGAATCCTTCCCCACCTTGAGTCAAGTGGCAATTAGTTAACTTGAGGTGAGAAGATATACAATATGAAAGGAAAATACGGAGAAAATTTAATTATATAGGTCTCTTCTGATGAAGCAACATGAAGTACATTTTGACTTGAGAGGAAAAATAATCATATTACAGCAAACAATTTCTATCAATCTCTGTTCCTTGCGCATGTGACAGGAGCAGCAATCAAAAACATTAAATGCTGTAGTAATATTATACAGGATGGTTACAGATGCCGTTATTTCACCACAAAACTAGTGGAGGTCATTATCTAAAGGAGTGCATGCTATTTTCATCCCATCATTAAACTAAAGGCCTACGACAGAAGAACTCTTATTATAAGGAACTCTGCTCATGGTCACCCACAGACCACACTTGAAGCTAACGCTCAAGTGGCAATCAAGCCAACTCTTCCATCAAGGCAATCTAGAAAGGAACAAGCACAGCCTACCACCTCCATGAGATTTCATCTTCCTGTATATACACAACTGCTATTCCTCCCAGCAGCAACCAGCCAGTTCTGCAAAACACTTCCTGGGTAACTTGTCATAGGCATGGTCAATAATGCTGAAAATCTTGGTGATCTAGAAAAAGACTGCAATGAACTTCATGCCTACATTTATCATTTTTTAGAAGCTGTGTCTCAATTGCACTTGCACAGATGTGAATAAAACCATAGTCAAACATAAACATCATGAGGGCAAATTAACTAGCATTTGTGAAGTGGTGAAAGCCATAAAAGCAGACAGCAATTTTAATAGGGGGAGAAGTAACAAAACAAATGCCAACATAATGCAAAATAAACATTAACGACAAATTACTGCATTAGACATTTTGCTACAGTAATACCTCCCTGTTTGGCCTCAGAGGAATTCTGTGATACATTTCTGGCTGAACCCCAAGCAGCAGCAGTTCCCTTTGGACCTCCCCAAGCCATACGGATCTTACTCACACTGCACTGCGGGTTACATTATGTCAAAAATGGCTTCCAGCTGAGACCAGCTTAGCAAGGGCCTGTCTGGATCAACATCTACCTGTTCATGTGCAAAAAACAACAACAACAACAACAACAAACACCTACAATGACGAAAGATATCCCAAATCTTACTGACAGCTGGGGTAACACATGCTGTACAATAAAGGCTGGTCTGCACTGGGAGAAACTGCTAAAAATTCTGTAGTCGGTACACACTCACTAGAGTTAGCTGCAACCAAGCATCTGAACCTGCACTGTTTGAATACATGCAGAGAGGGAGAACAACACCACTGAGGATAAAAGTTTTCCATGCAGTTGTGTTCCTTGTGAGGACCATTACTAGCAAAGGTAGAAATGCACGAGATCTTCCTCCTGGACAGAACAAAAACTAAGTGGGTAATGGATGAAGGATCTGTTAACAACATTAAATCCGTATCTGGTTACTGCTTTTCAGCCCCTGTCCTGGGTAAGAGGCAGTATTTAAGAGTTAAAAGAAGACAAACACAAAGGAGTTCATTTGTGGATTCTGCCTGCATTAGGTGTGGCTATCACATAAACAAAGGCTGGGAATTGCTGTGGCCGGGGGTTAAAATGGATTATTTGGATGAAACCTGCAAAATAAGTGTGAAGGAGTGCAGCAGCACTGCACTTCTCACAGCCACAACAACCCACAGCCACCGCAACTCGAGACAAAAACACTCTGGAAAAGTTGCAGAAGCGGAGATTTTAATGAACTTGCCTCCTATTTTTTGCCGTTTCCTCCAAAAAACAAAACAAAACAAAACCCACTTTCGTATGGACTTTTAAAAAGATGAATGGATGTGTTTTGTCTGCCCCTTGATACTCTGAAGAATATTTGGAAACATAAATCCACTGCACAAATGTCTCTTTTTAATCACATTTCACAAAAGTGGTTGCCAAACCAAAACCACCATTACTGTTTCCTCTCTTCTCCCTTGTTTCTGTCAACAAGGTGTTGAAATCAACACTTATCTGGGGACATTTAAATGCTAGTATTTTTAAGCTCAGGTCAAGTAAGAAAAGGAATCCTGGAGTAAAGCCACGTAGGATGAGGGGAATGCAGGAATGCCGCAACAGTTCTCCTCATTTTCCTTCCAAAGGTGCGATGGTTCATTCTCCCATCATTAATATCTCCACAACGGAATAACAGCTTAACCTGATTTTTATATACTGCTCAGGATTTCTGCCTCACAGACAATGGTCACACAATCCCGACATTACAGAAGTGCTAAGAAATGAAGACTGCACGAAGTCCCAGTTGGATGGGAATCAATGTTGGCAGCAATGTCAGATTAAGTAATCTGTGCTTCCAGGTGAAGATTCACAGTAATGGCTGAGCCTAACAGCCCACTGCTGTCAAAAGCAAAAATTATTTTCCTTCCTCCACTGGCTGGCTTATTTTCCAATGGATCAGCAAACTGAATTGGCTCTCTAAGGAGTCAGATGAGCATTGGAGCTGATCAAGTGTTGAGATGATCAAAAGAGGGAGCAGGGACTATGCAGTCAGCAGCAGGGAAGGGTAGAAAAGAACTACTTCATTTAGCAAAGACTGACTAGCTTAGCACTGCGCACGTCTTCTGAGAAAGAAAATCATTTTCCACTTAGACAGTTGTGCTGGTATAACTGTTTTCTGGGGCAACACGATGAGCTCAGTAAGGGAGCTAAACTGGGTCAAGGGATATTCTATTAAAAGTAGACCTTATTGTTACTCTTAATAATCCAGACAATTTTTCCAGTCTTGCAATAAATCGTATTGGCATGACTTTCCAGACAAAGCAGGACAGGAACAAGTGGCTGCAAGCAAAGGCAGCTTAAGTGTTTTGACAGCAGTACTGAAATACTCATCAGACTGGGGTGGAAAAATGTATTAGCAGGTATGTGAGCAATTGTCCCAAAAAGTGTGTTAAAGTCGGAATAACTCCAACCTGCATTCCATTTTCCAGTAGACTGGTATGCTGCATTATCTAAGACAAGCCAAGAGCTAGTATATCACTGAACAATACAATTTGTCCTTTAAGGTACACATAATTGCCATCTTGATGATGTCCAGTTGTAGGGCAGCCACCCCACAACTGCACGTGTCCATTCAATAGATGACCCATTTTAGCTGAGAAGTAAATAACCCATACAAATGCACATTTACTGAAAAATTTACCTGAATCTGATATAGCTACATTCATCACATTTCAATAGCATGATGACAAAAGCCACCACTATTTGAAGCAAGTTTTTCCCCTCTGATCTGTGCACTAAGCAGCTGCATCTCCCTTAAAATTAAAACCAGACAATGTGGAACCATGTCCGAGTAGCATCAATCAGCACACTCCTAGGACACTGCTGTGCTACAATACAGCTACTCAGTATAGCCACAGCTATGAAGCAGATCCCTGAAGGACTTCCTTCCCTAAAGCAACAGAAATTATTCTGGTTACTGTCAAGACAGCCAGGCTTTGCATAACTTCAGCTAGGCTCAGCTTTTTGGCAAAAACTGCCCATGATTTCAGCCAAACGACAAGTGACAGAGACAGCAACACTGCCAAAAAGCAAAACAAAACAAAACAAAACCACTACTGAAAATCAGGGTCTTCCTGCTTTTCTTCCTAGTCATGAGATGATGATGATTATTATTACTACTACTGGTAGTGACAAAAATACATTCAGGTTCCTCTCATTACATCAGTCTTCCAACATTTATGGTTTGCGACTTATATTTTCCTTATCTTATTTTATAGAGAACCAGTGCGGCTCTTTTTGGCCTTTTAAGGAAGGCTGACTCTTTTTCAGTTACACACCTCATCTGATACATTAAGGAGAGAAACACCACATCTTTACTAGTCTGTAACATCAGACAGACTATACAGCTGTAATTTTCCAAAAACATCAATACTGGACTAGACTGTGGAATATCTCTCTGAGTGACCTACATTATCTCAGATGGGGCAGCAATGAGAAATGATCATTTCTTCCAGTTTGGCTCCTGAATGCATTTTTCATCAGTCAGTACAGCATTTAGGAGCCCCTAACATTGCTTTCCTTCTCCCTCCTTTCAGTGCATTGCAGTCTGTGGAGGGGAGCAGAAGAAATACAGCCTCTACTCTTCCCTTTTGCACTACCTATAAATCCAACCAGATAGCATATTCAGCTTCCCTCAAACAAGCAGAAACTGGGCTTTAAGTGAAAACTAGTGCTAGGAGTGCTATGGAAAGCTATTTGTGAAGAAGTCTCTTCTAAGGAAAATAACTGTTTGTATACATACCCCTTCTGTGATAAGGATGCACCAAGTCTAACAAATAATTCAACATCATGGATAATTATAAAAAGAAATCACCATTTAGTTGTTCTTCATGACTTAACTTGTATTGCAGTATCTCCTATAACTTAGAGGTCACATGAACCACAAAAATAAACCTAAACCAAACTTTGTTGTTATTGTTTAATAAAAGACTCACAACACTGGAAACAAGGATCAGCCTGAAGGCAAAACAAAAATAAGCCACCTCAACCAGCAGGATTAAAGATGGATGTGGACAGTTTCTGAGACATGCTGCTTCTGTGATAAGATAAATGTATCCACATGGACAAGATGCTCTCTCAAATTCCCATGAGCCCCACACATCCTGCAATCTGCTCACCACCAATCCCTATGGCTTTGTCCCAGCACACACCATGCCTACAGTTCCTTTGCTCTAAGCACAAGGCACTCAGGGAGACCTAGCCCAAATTACTGTAGCTACATATAGCACTGGTAATACTTTTGATACACAGTAAAGACATAAATAAGCAAAATAACTATTACAAAAGATCTAAAAAGACCTCTCTCAGTTTGTTAATTTTTTAATTTCATTATCCACAAACTGGAATGTATTTTTTTCATACATTCTAGCTTCCTTCAATATTCAGGGATATAACATATGGAAAATCACTAGCAAAATACTAAAAACTCAGGACTTTCATTCCCTTGCTCTGGCCAGTATACTTTCATAGGCATCAGCTTCACTGAAATAATTAGTAAGTAGCACAATAAACAAAGTCAACTATAAATACAGCATAGGCCTCTTGTTGAAAGTTAGCTGCAGTCTTGATTTCCAGTAGCTGCCCTCCAAAATTTAATTACAGGTTCAAATTATAACTTAAGAGCTGCCCTTAACATGAGCTCCACATGCAAAGAAAACCTCAGAGCAACCTTACACCGAGCATGATCGTACTTCTAATGAGCACTGTTTGCCCCTTTGGGGAAAATAGAGAATAAAGCTTGAATTAACAAAATCCATCATTTTCTAGCACAGCTGCACCACTCCACGAACAGAGGCCTCACTCAACCTGGGCTCTTCCAACACAGGGCTCTCCTCAGCTGCATAAACTCACAGGCAGCCAGCATAGCACACAAGAGAGGCTGCACGCAGAACAGCATCAGACTCATCTCCTGCAATCCCTCAGAGACTTTATGCCAATCACTGGGCTCTAATACCAGAGCAGACAAAAAAGAAAGAGGAAAACAAACAAACAAAAAACCCATACATCTTTTCTGCATTTATTCACGTCCTTTTCCTTTGTGGTAGCTGCAAGTCTCAAAATGAGCAGAAATCTGCGCAAAACCAAAGTGGATATTTCTCAAGTTAACAAGCTGTATTGGCTTTGTGAAGTATCCAGACAACAGAATCAATTCAAGGTAGGCAGAAGGGCTGCTCTGGAGAGCAAGGAGTAGCACAGGAGAGGGCCTGGAGCTGGACCAGCTGGACTACACACAGCAGCATCAAACTGTCAGGGTTCCTCAGCTACGTGGTTGAGTTGTAGTCTCATTCAGTCAAGGCTGACTGAACAGTAACTCAGTGGTGGGTAAGACATCTGCACAGTAATGATATACACTGAGGGTATCTTTACAAAATACAGTGCCTTCTGAAACAGCCAGAGAAGTTTCTGTACTTTCCTCAAACTGCTCCTTCCTCCTTCACCACTGCCATATGCAGTGTGGACATTACACTAATTCCATTTGCTTTTCCTTGTTAGCCTAGAACACTTAAGACTGCTGTTTGCTTAACCCTCTTCTCCATATATTTCTCTCCTTTATATCCCACACATAGTTTGCTTGCTTACAGGTCATTTTGACAAGCTTTTTTGTTGTAATAATCAAGTAAAAAAACAAAGAAACTATGTTAAGGATTCTTCTGTAGAAGTACTTTCTCTATCAGCTTAATGTGCTAAAACATCAGAAGTCCAATGAACAACTGACTCTAAAGTAGCAGGTCAGGATCAATAGCTTGAAGTCAAACCACAAAGGGAAGCAGCAGTACCACAGCAGGCTTAGGTTACTGAACCTCTTGATATCAGGATTTGCTGCTTTCATTAAATCTCAAGTGCTGTTAAACACGTTTATCAGACAGTGATGCAAAGCACAGAAGTGTAATGGAATGTACAGTGTAGCACAGGTGATGTCCCTTCACAAAAGGAGACTTGGTTAAAAACAGAAGCATGGGCCACTCAAAATCTGCAGAATGTCTAGGTTGGTAAGCATGAAAAAGCCTGCAGTCAGTACTGACTGCTCACCAACACATGAAGATGCTGGAAATATTTACTGTCTGCATCTTTGTTCATTGCCTGAACTAGACAGCATTCCTCCACGCAGGCAGAAACGCTGAAAAATAGATTAGACAAACAAATTGATCAATGCCTCTCTGGTGATACATTACACCAGTTAAAAGGAAGAATCTGAAATTCCTCCAAATGAAAGTCACTTCTAAAAAACAGCAGTAGTAATGCAACAGACTAGTGCAGCCTACCAGCCTCCTATGTACTTGAAAACATGTGCCCTCAGCAGGAATTGCTACTAGACAAGTTGCTGTGTACTTCTTTCAATATCAGTGCTGGTTAAAGTAGTTTTTCCTCCCAGAATGTTATTTTTAATCCAGAACAGTATGGTGCAGCTTGGCCTAGCTCTCAGCTACAAAACAATAATACAGATACATCTAAAGGGTAAGCAGGGCTTCAGCCTTGATGTAGCTAAAAGAAATGTTAAAAAAAATTTAAAAAGAAAGAATGGTTTTTGTTTCAGTACAAAATATAATGCTGTAATCTCAACACCTTCAGCAGTGGAGTAAATAAGCCATTGAACTAAATCCATCACAAAACAAACTACAGATACAGCCATTTTTAAATTGCTTGTGATCTTTACAGATTTATCTGCACACATCGATCTATATGATTTTATATTAGTTCACTGGGAAGTGGTGGTTGTAACTTTGTTTGTACTATTACTAACTTAAGCCTTTAGCTTTAATTTAATTTGGTCCTTAAACATGAAGCATATGAACATAAGATGACTTGACAAATGTATGGGGAAAAAAGGCTTCTAGATACTAACTTAACATAGTATGTCCCACAGACCACAGCATTGCAAAAAATAGGACCATAAGCCCAAGACACTGAAGATGAAACCAGGACATACTGTAACTCCAGTATATCACTGGACTTAGGCAGTGAGGATTCAAAGTCCAACGGATCGCTGTAAACGGAACAGGCAGCCATCAGCAAAAGTATGCTCTGACATTTTCCAAAATAGCAAACTAGATTGCAGACATTTTTTTGAGGGGTAAGGACAAATTTCCAGTACATCTTGCTGAGATCGTAACAGATGATTGTATTTCAAAGCCCATTCACTACTTTTGCTTTACTCCCTATATTATTCACTTTCTCAAGCTTGAGGAAACACAAGCACATCTGAAAAGATTTAGACTGATTGCAGCAACTGGCTTCTGATGTCTAGTCCACAAGACTGAATATTCTCAATGAATGAGAAGGCCATTTTCAGAGTATTTACTTTCTCTCAGCAGAGTGTGAGGGAATTATTGATTTCTTCACTTGTAACAGAAGTTCACACTGCAATGCACTAAAAACTCTCACTTGAATTCAAAAGTCTACTTGAAGTATTAACTGTTAAAACATAATTTAATAGTGCAACAATTCATCTGATACATTTCTGGTAGCAGCACCCACATTAAGACAACAGAAAGTCATCTGGATCAACCACAGTTCAAAGTTTCACCAGTGGTGAAAATTGGTAAGATGTTTCGGTAAAGCATACAGATGGGATTTTCAGATGTCAGCTCTCAATTTTAATAAGTCATTATTGTTTGACAAACCTTAGCCAGAATTAAAGTAATAAAAACAGAAATAAGATGCTAACACTAAGTTTTGCTGTTACAGGCTCTACAACATTCTGAGAAACATTAAATTTAAAACACAGTTTTCACACATCACTTAAGTATCATCATTTAAAGACACTGTCAATGATGTATATCAATTTCAAAGGGAAGAAAGTAGGACCACATCCTTCCTGAGTATTTTACAGCATAGTAGGTACTTGTGACTTTGCTCATACCCTTCTATACCTAACAGTGGGACCAGCCCACTGTTAAGGAAAATTAAAAGTACGTACTACATTCTCACTGAAACTGAATATACTCTCCTAGCAGCAGAGAACTATATAGATCTTTCGTTTTAAGCCATCTTAAAAGTTGTATGTAAAAATACTTTAGGCAATCAAAATGAGAGAGAGCCAATCCACATTTCATACAGGAAAAATACTACAATTTAAATGGAATACTTACTCTGTGCCACTTTCAACCATTTGTGTTAGAAGAGAAATGCCGTCTAGGTTTATAAATTCTTGGGCAAATGTAACATCCCGTGAGTAGTTGGCTAAGTCTTTCAGTGCTTCTAACTTTGCATCCATACTAGAAGACTGGATCCTCTCATGGAGCTGCTGTGCGTTTTGAGCCTGAAAGAGAAATAAAACATATAAAATAAAAAACAAAATAACTTTTGTTACAATAGCAATAATAAATCAAATGTTAGCACACACAGGAATGATGACCATTAATGATATATAGCACTTGCAAGTAGCTCAGATGGATATTATTTTTACAAAATCTTATTGCTCATTTATTATTCCACCATTACGTATCATTATTTGGGTTGTTGCAAAATGGTAAGTTGAGCAATGGATAGATATCCCACCATGCCAGGGAAAACTCAAGTATTATGGAAGACAAGACAGCCTTTGGCTTGAAGAGCTTTGTGTCACATTAATAGAAGTGGAAATAAAATAAATTAGATCAGGCAATATCAGTCTACCAATGGCAGCATTTTTTTTCCTGAGAACACTTGACACTGGTTTACATACTTCTTGTCACCTTTAGTAACAAAGACCATATACTGTCCTAATCAGGTTATATCAATAGAGCCCAGCATCAAGTCTTCTGCTCCTTCCTCCTCATTTCTCTCCCATTTGTCCAGTGCCCATTTTAATCCCTGAATTCTTTCTACAAGGAGCATAGGAATGATTAATTCTCACATGCTATGATGTTACCATTCACACATCTTTGTTTAATATCTACTACTACTATTAGTTCAATATCTACTGCTACTTTGTCCATTAACTCTTCCAATACAGTAGGAGGAGACAAAAAAAAATCCAAACTGAACAATGATGACGTGAGAAAAGCTAAAGGGATATTTAAATGAAGAGTATTATATTGCCTTCCTGTTGAGCTGTACAAATACTTATGTTTCCCATTTTCAATTTGATGTTTTCAGTTACCTGAACACAGCATCCAAGTGTCATTTAATTGCTAGTCTAGCCAATACATCTAGCCAATTCTCCACTTTATATGCAGACACTTGTAAAACTCTGTTTTCCAAAATTCACTTTTTATCTGTACTGAATGAAAGGTCAATGAGAAGCTATGAATCATTAGAAAACCAGATTAACAGTAAATTCTGCTCAGAATTATTTTCTCTGAGATTATTCTTCTTCTAAGCAAGAGAAGAATCAAAACAGGGGGGGGAAAAAAAAGTTTGTGCTGACAGACAATTCATTTTCTAAGGAATTTATATACCCTCCAAGAGGAGATGATCATCTCTGCAGATCAACATCCTCAGATACTAGACATTTAAACAGAACACAGAAAAAAAATAAATAAGTAAAACAGTGGTGTTGTTATAGATGAAAACTCATACCAACATAATCTTTGCTGCCTTACAAATATTAATAAATTAAATGTCCTAATACTCTCCCAGATCAGAAAATTTTATTATTTCCCATTGTTCACACATAAAAAATTAATGTGTTGTCTACAGTTTTTGGTCAGAACCTATCTGCTGAAAAGAAGCCATGTACAGGGAATAAATAACTTCTAGTTAAGATAACTGTGGTTAGCATCGTTAACTAAGAGAAACAGAATATCTGTAGTCCTGAGCTATTCTATTCCTTAAGCACTAGATGGTACAGCTACAGCAGTTACATCACCTATAACAAGGCAGAATTCTGTCATCCAAACTGTCTCTTGGCCACCTAAGTTAGCTACTCTCATCAATTGGTTTGAGCTGCAGTAGAGAAATGATGGCCTTCTCTTTGTAATGACAGTGGTTGTCTGAATGGTAATCACACATAAGCAGGTGATAGGCTAAATCACTTGCTAAAACCCACACAAAAAAAAAAAATTGCACTAATTTCCAGCTTCACAAAGTACTTCCTCCAAATCTTCCTTAGAGTGGGTAAGGAAGTATTGATAAAGTACTATTGTAGAAGCATCTACTAGAATTCAGGGCAACCGCTATTACTGCAAGAAGTGATGTTCAACTGCCAGCTCATACCTCACCAGAAAAAAAAGAAGCCTTAATTAAGCTATTTATTCTCAGGACTCCCCAGAATAACTGGAAGATGTCCTCTTTCTCAGAATATACGCAACGCCTGAATTCCCCTCCACCTCAGAAATGCAGTACTTTGGAAAGTCCTCAATATTGCCCTAGGAACTTCACTCCTCTGACTTTGAAAAAGACTGCTTAAATTATTCAACCTATCTTAATGGCAGGTGCACATTTCCCACCATCTATCATGGTTTTGGGACAGTACCACCCCTAATCCCTTACTACCTGCCTACTGAGCCCTGCCTACTGAAGGCTATAGTCCTCCCAGATCTCCATGGGAAGGTCTTCTGAAGGCTTGTAGGCCTCATGAAAATAAAACAAATTGAAAAAGATGAACAAAGCACCAGGTTCACTGTGACTAAGCAGCATTCAACCAGCAAACTGGAGGGGCTGAAACTTGGGCAGCAGAGCTGTGACCCAGATAAGTGGGTAAGGGTGACCTCACGTACAGCTCAGCAGAAAGCAAGCACGTATATGGGAACAGTGCCAGGAGGAATCATTGCTGTAACTGCTGCATAAACAGCCCCTCATCTTCATACACATTAGCAACAGCTTATTAATTGCCAAGTTCCCCCTTCCACTTGTGGGGGAAATCCTGCTTCAACCAAAGCCACCTGAGGAAGGGAACTGCTGCTGCATTTCTAGACTTCCATTGCACATGAATCTGGGAAAAAAGTTAACTTTCTTTCTCACCAAAACTGAGAATATCAGTATAGCAGGTTAACAGCTCACCTACACTACCAAACACCAGCAGGACCAGCCTTTCAACAGAGATGTGTTAGCCCTGGGTTCTGTGAAGCCAGTGAGAGTTTGCAATTCACAACGCTAAAACCAGAACATAATCTTAAATCTGAGACAGCCTCTGTGTCCTCCACAGAGCACAAAATCTATAGTGCCATGTTTCTTTGTCACAGATGTGGCTGAGTCCTGCCTTAAGCACATAAAAGAGAACTTACAAATACCATAGACTATATCAGACCAATGCTCAACATTCCATCAGCAAAGTTTCTACACAGCTGTACTTGATGCGCATTGAACAAGCTTTACATCCAACAAACCTTACTCCACTAGAATTGGAAAAGAATCAGCACTGACATAGCAGATCTTGGTCAAAGAGGTAAACAAATATTTCTGTCAGCAAAAATACCAGCACGTGTCTCAGTGAAAACATGGCCAAAAGGAGTGCTGGCTATTGTCATTACAAACCCCCGATGGGTGAGAACATTACTCAAGTCACCTAGGCCTTGTTGCCATAGCATTCATACATGCTTATGGAATGTACAGTTCATTTATGATTGCATTACAAAATGAAACTCGTATGAAATATGCTTTAACTACTTACCAGGGAGATATTTCACTGATTTACAGCCCATCGGTGGATGGACAGGAGAGCACAGCTCATTAAAGCAACTGCACAACTAGCTGCCATGTCTCTGCTCTTATTGAAATATCATTCAAGTAAGAACAATAAATAAATACATAAAATCTGCCCAACTGAGAACCACTTTGAGAGAATTAACAGAAACACGTCTGTTCAAGTAAATGAAAGACAGCATTAACTGCTCTCCTATTTAGAAAGGCAGGAAGAGAGAAAACTTGTAGAATGCGTGCTGTAGAAGCCCAAGCATTTCAAAAGGTTATCAAGAGGAATAAACTGCATGTCTAGTCCAAAACAACTTGCTCCAAGGACAGCCAGAAAGGTTGCCCTTCGAGAGAAGCAGTGCTTAAAAGGAACAGCTTGATGAGATTGACAGATTAAAAAGAAAACTAATGACCTAAATCCAAGATGTGGCTTGCTTAGAGACTCAAATAGTCACTTGGAGGTTAAGAATCCCAAGATCATCCTAACAAAGGATTCTGTTGAACAAATTATCGCTTCTTTGGCACCGAAGATTTTGTGCATCAAACTTTGAAAGCAAGTTATTATACATATGCACACAGAATATAAAATACAGCAAGCCAAGGCGGAAGGGAAGATGAAGATTCCAAACACAACCACTATCAAATATCAGTGTGCTAGGAAAGAAATCTGGACTCTATTGATTAAAATTCTCTGTAGCTGTTTTACCATTACGTGATCATTCTTCCTCTTTCTTCTCTACAAAAAGAATAATAAAACCAAATACAAGCACTTTCATCTTCTCTGAAGATATTATTCACATTGTTTTCAGCTAGAAAAGGGCATATAGACCATCACTAACTACCAAATGGGGCTTTTTTCTAACCAAACGTGCACTTCTGTGATTTCTTTTGAATCAATACATGTTGAAACTCTGTACTGGTTTCAGCTGCTACCTTCTCCTGGCACATCACTACCACTTCACCTACAAGTGAATATTCACAGGAAGCAATGGAGGAGCAGGTGTTTAAGTAACCATCACTGTATGCAAGCCAGATTCAACAGACCAGTGAGTCTGACTAGCATTTGATGCTAAGTAGGCAATGAGATCCCATTTTAATTAGTAAAGGCATTAATTTTTAACATCTTTATGCAAATACTCAGCAAGTATAATTTGTGTCTGAAGCACTGTACAACTGAAATGCACAGAGTAGTCCTGTGCAACTGCTACATGCTGTTATGAAGGCAGAAACAGAGGAAGAGGGAAATGGCCCTGTCTAGAGTAGTGTACTAAATTAAAGATAAAAGCATTAGAGATGCAAAGCCATACATATTATGCAAATATGCCTAAAAGACATTAATGCAATCAGTAGCTACTTATGAATGTTTGAGAAGCAATGTTTGTTTCTTCCTTCCCCCACATTTGAAATAATCATTTTTTTCTTACTACTTAAAATATTAATTTGGAAACATGAAAACAAAAGACTAAACATTTATCTACAAAGGGATAAAAACAATTCCACATCTCAAATCTTCCTCTTACATTATGAGCAGATAGATATAAAAGGAGCTCACCTACTTCGACATTCAGTGCTCTTGGTATAGAGTTTAATAATGAATTCATCATCACATGATAAATACAAGCACCACCACTGATCTTAAATAATTATGTATTTACCAGACTTAAAGGTCATTAAATCAATTGAGCACAGAGATTAGATCCCCAAACTTCTACTCATTTGAGTATTTAGATGCATAAGTAAAAAACTGATTGAAAACCCCTATGATTCTTTATATATATCTGCACAGATCACAGATAGAAGAAAAAAAAGCCCAACACACAACACTCACATCTGTAAAAGCATTCAGGGAGAACATCAGGATGAGGTTGAAGGGCTCAACTGAACCCCAACAAGGGAAACAAAGAAAAGTATGTGACAAAAGAATGATTAGGCACTCTAAGTGCCTCATTAGAAGAGGCAACACAGTGATTCAACATTAAAGGCATATGGTTTATGAGCAAGCCCTGTTTTCCTAAGTACTCAAGAAGCTACTTTAAAATAAACTGTGATCGAATAAGCAGTTCTGTTTGAAAGCCATTAAAATTTAAATTAAAAAAAAAAAAAGAGCCGTTTTCTTAGCTTAGTTTTCCCAGTTTTAGCAACCTTTCAAAATGATTAGTTGTAATGGGGAGGATTTGCAGGATCTGATCAAAAGAAACCTACAGCTGCAACAGTAGAAGGTTGGGCTCCTGCTGTGCTGCAGGACAGTGCTGTCCTTTTGGAACAGCCTCACACTCTGAAGCAATTATAGGTCATTTATACACCTAACCATCATCCACTGGAATATGAGTACCAAAAATAGGCAATAGCAATCTGGCATTTCAACTGTCACACATGTTCAAGCACAGTTGTATGAGAAACTTTGGATAAGTCCCTTCAGAAATGCAAATAGATAAACAGGTCACAGAGAACAGCAAAAAAAATGCACAAAAGCATGAAGAATTGTTAAGAAAGTTGACAGGAGGGTGAAAATGAATAAGACAGATGATATTGGAAGAAAGATAATATGAGAGAAATTCAATCTGTACTCGTTACCTAGGAAACAGAGTGTCTGTGTGTTGAGTGGTTTATAGAGAAAAAAAATAGCATTGTTTAGAAAAAACAGCCTTTCAGAGAATCACACAAACTTAGCAAACAGAGCTGCAGAAACAAAGAGGCAGTTCAAATTCCCACCAGGACTGACGACTGATGCTCACGACGTTCTAGCTCACAGAAGTTTAAAATAGACGCATTCTAAATCTCTGAAGGCATTTAGGATGGATTTAGCAGCACACCAGAATGGTGGTTTTGCTCTTGCAATATGAACTGTAATTTTCAGAAAAAAAAGGCTCTGATACATGCACCCAAATTTCAGATTAGAAAACACTATCTAACTTCAGATTTGGGGAGCTGGATTTCTAACCCTAACGTTAAGGAAGTCAATCCAAAAATGCTATTGCATCTCTCCTAGATAAAACTGCCTTTTTCCTTGCTTTCTCCTTTTAATCTTCAACAGTACCTGCTCTGGATAGATGAGCAACTCACAACTTGAGACTAATGGCAGCAGAACTCAGAAGATCACATCTCAGCTTTATTGCTCAATTCTCAGTGACTCATGGTATGTAACTGTGAATGGGTATATTCGGACTGTTGGTTCTAATGGGAAAAGGCTGCATTGAAATTAAGAACTAGAAAAGCATTTTAACTTCCTGCAGCCTTCAGAACTGGCTGCAACCATTCCTCTCAACGCTCCGAGGGAAAAAATGTCTCAAAAGGTTTGTGAAGTTCAGGACAGACATTTTTGACCACAATAGCCAGGAAGTAGGCAGCTCAGACCTCTCTGAAATTACACGGGCACATCCCAGGCACTGGATCATCTGCAACGTGGCTCCTCTTCACTATTTTAATCTTTCTTTCCCTCCTTTCTAATTCCCACACCTCCGTGACAAGCGCTTTCACTACGACTTTCTTACAGCAGGGGAGGAGGAGGAGGCAGGTTCAGCTTTATACTGATGCAGTACCTTAGTATTATCACACGATGAGAAAAATGTTTTTCACTCAGTTCTAGCAGCTAGGAAAACATCCTTCCTGTATTGCAGAAGTATACCTTGCAGGCTGCTCATCACATTATCTCCTCCCACTACTGCTGTTTTCATATAGAGTTTCAGAGGAAAAATGGAAACAGATGGCCTGTTAGCATCTCAGGGTAAAACACAAGCATTGTGTGGGTCAGCGGTCTAAAAACCACAGCTCAGAAGTCTTCAATCTATCTATTTTAGGTACCTCTATGATGACTACTTCAGCAGTACCTTAAAAGCCCTATTCCAGGGCAAGAATACGCAGCACTTTCTCTCTATTTAAAGAATGGAAATGCTCTTTAATCAGTCAAAAATAATCCAGTCTTCAAAACCTCCATCCAAGTTACTGCCGTGATTATGGGAAAAAGTTAAGAAAAACTTACACAAAACAGAACAGGTTTGAGTATTTTTTGATATATTTGAGTATCTTTTTGATATATTTGAGTATCTTTTGATATATATTTGAGTATCTTTTGATATATATTTGAGTATCCAGTTTAGGGTTAAAGGTCAGTGCTCACAACTATAAAGTAGACAGGCCTTCTAGAAACACGTAACAGGATGGCAGATTAGGATCTTTGTCACTCACAACTGCAGGCCTGTGCCAGCATAGTCCATAACTTGGCAGAAAACAGGCAAAAGCCCAATATCCAAAGGAGCCCTTCTTGGCTGAATGAAGCTAAGGCAGATTACCAAAGAAACAGAGTCTTATGCAAGGCCCAACCCTTCTGCCCACAGCTATTAGTAAAAAGTGCTATAAATCCCAAATTTGCCTTCTCTTTGAAGGTCATATTTTCAGTTTCACAAGCGACCATGAAGACAGACAGCCATGGGCACAGATGAGTCATAGCACAGCCTCTTTTCAGTTCTGCATGGTGCAACTCGCTGTGGATTTTGAGACAGGGAAGGATTCCATGAGTCATCTCATGCTGTCACTCGATGGAGAAGAATGATGCAATACATCTGGACCACTTTGACTCCCCATCAACCACAGCTGTTTTAATTTCTCGGGATGGACAACAGACCGCCCTTTTTCAGTGGAGTGGATATTTGTTCTTACAAGTCCAGAAGTCAGGAACTGGTGCTGGGGCTTTTATTATTGAGGAACTTCCACCAGAAGGGGCTTACTCTACAAGTAAGAGGCTTCTCATGTATGTAGTACTGTGGTGACATAAAGAGCAAGAGGCTTTTGAGTCACACACTGACAGAGACACGATCTTAAGCTCCTGCTTGCTCCTGCAGCTATAAAGGCCTGTACTTGACCCTTAAAAGGATGAAGGATAATACAGATCTCTTGGTTTCTGTTACAAAGCCACACTTTTGTTGGTTGATACTGCACACTTTTAACTAAAAACTTCAGCAGTATGCATCTATTTTCATATTAGCTTATTTACTTTCCATTTACACACAAACCTGAGTTACAAATTTAATCACCTAAGTCTGAAATAAATTACCAGCAAATTAAGCTGACTGGGGAAGAGTGGAAATCTGGTGAAATGTGGTATCTGGAAGACCTGAGAAGTTTGTAGCAATACGTTTCTCTGTTTCTTTACTTTGAGGCTAGGCCCTACTGGCTGAAAAGCGTCTATTATCTCTCTGTATCTTCTAGATAGACATGATTTCACATCTGATGGCAGTAACTGACCACAGTCTTAACAGATTCAACAGAAGCCAAAGGTTAAACCAACACAGCTCCATCTTGCATGCATAAATGAGCTGCAGTGCATGGGCACAGACTTTGGCCAAAAGACTGCTTTGAATTTGGAGAAACTACAGTACCACCACAAAGAGGTAAACCATTTTAATGGCACACTGTGTTTGTCAGTAAGGAAATGTGACTGCTGCTGCCAGAGAAATACATCTTCTGGAACTAAAAGATGCTTTCAGCATGTGGCAACAGTATTGCTCAACACAGCACGAAAACAGGCCACTACAGGGCAAACAGTAACTCTGCTATGATTTTTGAGGAGCTGTATAGGAGGTGGCATTGAAAAAAATAAAGCAAAACCAGTAATATCTCAACATTACAGTTGCTGATCACTCAATAAAAACCCAGACAGCAGGAAAGCTCTGACCTGTGCTGCCAAAAGAGCTCTCCAGATTCAACCCATAAGCCTTTCTCTTGGCTCTGAGCTCTTGGGCAGGACAAGAGAACTTGAGTAAGGATGCAGTACCAGCAGGGAAGCAGACATGAAAGCTGTTCTCAATGGGAGAGAAGTGAGAGACAAAAAAAAAAAAATACTCAATTGTGTCAACCCTATCACAAAATTTCACTTACAAACACTGCCCCTGCCCCCTCAATTAAAAAAAGATCAACACGAGTCATGTAGCGACCACACAATCACCATTCCATGCAGGGGGATATAGTGTGCCTAAAGCTTGAAAATACACAAGGTAGTTCACAGTGATTGTACTAATCAAATCTTTACTTTGAGGGGAGAGAGGAACAGAATGATAACTCACTGGAGATGTTGTTAATCGAAGGATTGCTCCGTTTTTTATCTCATTGCGATTCTGAAAGAGAAAGAAAAGAGTTCCCTTTAAGACATATAAAAAGATTAAATGCTCATTGAACGTCTTACTAAAACAGCAACAGTATTTTCCCTTGTTTGCATGCAAAAGCTTTCCTCTTTGACACGTGAGCTAACGTGTATGCAGTACTTTCCCTATTATAGCTTCTAGAAATTGGTAGCTTTAACAAATCTGAACACTTTTGAGAATTATTTCATATTTTTCGAAGTTTAGCTTCCACTGGCAACTCCTAAATATTTATTTGAAGTATACTGTGCACAGTGCCTGGCTCTGATATCGTGCTACATAGCTGAAGAGTTCGTAAGTTTGCTGAAACCTGTCATTAAACATCTGCAGGACGTAAGTTTTATCCCACTGGCTCTCTATTTTCTATAACAAGAACATGCTGACCTAAACCACTGGAACCAACCGCTGAGCTCTGCCACCACGACTTTGCATTCTCCCTCCAAGTAAAGAAAAGCCCTGCTGTTAGCAGTAACTAAAGTTCAACCGTGCTGTAAGTCATTCTCCTAACCCTGCTGGCAGAAGGAAGGGGTATTACACATTTTATTTTGGTTAAGCTCATATGAGATGTCCAATTAAACTAAAGCTGAGGGTAGATCAAAAAGTTACCATGGCATAAGCTACAGGGTACACTTACAGTGTCCTCACAGCTTTGTGGGCAATGCTTGTGTGCATGGTGTGGTTAGCACAGGGGAGCCTGCTCCTCTTGGAGCAAGCTGCCTCTTGTACTCACAAGACACCAGTGCACAGTACTGAGAACTGCGAGTGCTCTAACGGGCACTGACCACATCTGCAAGAGCAGTGCATACTCACGGCTGCATTTATGGTTCCTCTGATACCCTGAGTCGTCAAAGGAATCTGAGGAATCCCTTACAGATTAAGAGAGAAAGGCTAATTTTGCTCTAGACACTTTGTTGCAGGTTTTCTGCAGTCTGATGTTTAGCCAAACAAATTAAGACGTATTTCTTCTCAGGCAGTTTCCCCCAGTTTCATTTCATTCTCTCATCTCTCAGTCAGATGCATTTCAAATCCAAAAAGCTAAAAACAGGACAAATCTTGCTTGAAACCAGGACAAGTAGTCCCAAAATAAAACTCCAGCACATTGTCTCTTTCTTGGAATGTAAGTCCTCTGTGGGATTGGTTCTAGTTACCCGCAGGATCACCGTCCACCCACACCACTTCTTCACTCTAAATGAAGTGCTTAAAGTGTCAGACAACACAGCGGGTACAAGGGAGACGTTTTTTATGGCATCTTTGCTTACATATGCAGCTAACTCATCTCAGCAGTCTCCTCCTGATAGTGTCATCGCCTTCCTGCCAGAGCAGCCCCAGGGATGCCAGCCAGATTCTACTCCTCAGAGAGTTAAAAAAGGCTAAATACACAACAGAGATAACACTAACAAAGTGCCAAATTTGCTCCTCCGGTAGTAAAAACAGTATCAGATCCAGCTATACTTCTCCTCACACCTAAGGAATCTCTATGAAGTGGCAAGGCTGCATTTGTGTGGCTGAATCTCAATGAGTGCTGAAACAAGCTCACTTTTCAAACACTTGCGGCAGCCTGAAGTGTTACCACTTCCTGATCTGTGCAACTGAATAAAAATAATCGCTTCAGGACTGACAGCCAGTGTCAACTACCTCTGCCTCCATCAGCAGCTTAGGCTAAACCTCCAGAGCTCAGCTGGGCTGGATCATGTGCATATGCATGTATGGAGTCACATCAGTTTCACTTGGATGAAGGCAAGCTTAGTGGACAAGGAAAAGGCTGTGGACTTCAACAAGGCGTTTGATACTGTTTCCCAAAGCATTCTCCTGGAGAAACTGTTCGTGGCTTGGGTAGATGGACTGTAAAAAACCAGCTGGATGGCTGAGCTGAAAAAGGTTGCTATCAACGGAGGTTAATCCAGTTGGCAGATCAGCACTGGTGGTGTTCTCCAAGGCTCCGTACTGGAATCACATCTATGAGGAGCAGCTGAAGGAACTGAGGCAATCTGGAAAAGAGTCTCAGGGGAGGCCTCATCACTCTCCACAGGTATCTGACAAGAGGCTGCAGTGAAGACGTGTCCATCTCTTTTCCCACGTGACAAGTGATAGGACACCAGGCAGTGACATCTAGTTGCAGCATTGGAGGTTTAGATCGGATGTCAGGAAGACATTTTTCTTCATGGAAAGGGTGAGCAGGCATTTGAACAGGCTGCCCAGGGAGATGGTGAGTCCCCTGGAGATGTTTAAGAGATGTGTGGACACTGCACTTTGGGACATGGCTCAGTGGTGAATTGATAAGATTTCATAGTGTTAATGGTAGGACTTGATGACCTTGATTCTATTAGTCCACTAATACTATTTTGACAGCATTGAAGCTAAGTAACTAGACTGTTCTTAAATATAAATAAAGAGCATTGACACAAACTTTTTTTTTTTTAAGCAGCAGAATTTTAAGCACAGTTTCTCCTGTTTCCTGCTCTAATTAACATGAACTATCAAACGAGCTATGCCAACGAGCTTGTGGTGTAACAAATTAAGCCACTTTGCCTGAGCCACAACAATCATCTGTGTAAACACTCTTAGCCCTTTGCAAACACAAGATGCTGGGCTTTGTGTGAGGAGGCAATCGCTGTGATATCAGGAGACCTGAGGACCTCACTGAGTGGTTTACCATCATAAAATGGAGTGAGGGATTTCCCCCACGACTCTCCCTTGGCTACCTCACACCAGCTCTGGTACTGGGCAGGTCTGCTCACAGGTCAGTCTCATCACCTCATTAAGAGGCAGAGAACAGTCTTGGAAAGAAAGAATGGGTAATAAACAGAAATAAGCTCTGCAAGGGCTCAGCACCAGCACTAACACAAGAAAGTTGCTGAAAGCACATATCTGGGAGAAATGAAAGAGTTGTGGGGGGAAAGAGGGGAAAGAACAAGGGAAACATGGGGAAGAAATTATACCTTCCCTTTCAGGTAGAAGCAAGCTGTCAACCACAACCTGAATTACACTGTTTTACCATCACTTCAATCTGAAAGCATGCTTGACACTTTGTTCACCTACAGTTTTGTCACAGGTTGAAAGCCTAACCCATAAAAAGTTGTGCTCAACCTAAAACACTCTGTCCACTCAAGCACACAGGTTAAAAAACAAACCTCTAATTCCATCAGAGCACTTCTTTTGGATAGACTGATTCTGCAACTAACCTAGCAAGTGAAAAAGTTCCTGTTAAAAATATCCTCTCCCTCTGCAGTCAGAAGAATTTTAAAACAAGAGTAAAAAGGGAAACTGATATCTTGGCTGAAGTTCAGATACCACATACAGACAAACAAGAGAAAACTATCCTCTAGTGACTGGATGTCAGCAGGTTCTACATAAAATAGCAAAGGAATAATAGCACACGCAGTATTTAAAGGCATCCCTGAATGTTTTATTTGGGGCCTGTTTATTTACCAAGCTCAATCTGAGACAACAAAGGTTTCAGACTCAAAACTGCAGGTCAGAGCCAACAGCCCACAAAGAGCAAAGACATTTCTCAAATCATGTCTCGCTCACAGCAAAGTACTGATGAGTCTTTCCTGTCCTATACTGTAAACTCAGTCACTGTTGCCACAAGAGATAGCCAGCTTTTCTGCAATTCCTCATTTAGACAAAGGCTTAAGGAATACTGTTCAAGTTTTTTTTTTTACCAGAAAGTTTCCAAAGCATCAAGTTCCTAAAGCGGCCAGCTAGCCAAAAAATGCAAAGGGTTTGTTGTTCCCCAATCGAAAATCCAATTTTGTTTATCCATACTAACTAATGACTTAAGCATCTACCAGGAAACAGCCTTTAAGTGTACAATTAAGCCAAGAGGATTTCCTACATGAACTGTGTGATGCAGTATTCAGCGTGCCAGCTAATTTCAATCGCAACATTTATACACGGTTAATCTGCTTAGCATTAGGGACAGCATCCTGCAGATTGCCTTTCTGCAATAACAGAACGTCATTCCAGCTCAGCAGCCCAGCTTTGGCAATTGCACTCATATGCACTGCTGCTATTCAGGACAGGGTGCACCACCACCTGCAGGGTTCGGGGGCAGCTCTTCCAAGGTACTTCTGATCTCTCTGCTTCCCACTTGTACGTAAACTTTGCAGACATGGTTCATGCTGTTTATATGTATTTAGAAAGCTTATTCCTGTTACTTATTCCTGCCCTTGAGGAAACTGTGACAAGAAAACAGATTTCTTATAAACATTGCCTAGGACTAAGACAACAGTCATACTGTGGATACAAATGAGCCCCACCTGCAATAATACACCTAGCAAAAGTCTACAATCATAAGAATGTAACTGAATACTTGGCATTTCCAAGCACCATAGCCCTACACAATGCTTTCCAAGCTGAGTTTTCAACACCCAAATAAACAACATGAACTACAAAACTACAAGAGTAGAGGATACCCAGACTTCTAGCTTTGTATTCTCTTCTTAAGAACTTCTAACTTTCAAGTCCACCAGCTGAAGCAA
The DNA here is from genome assembly GCF_023343835.1 of Lagopus muta. Taxonomy (NCBI): domain Eukaryota; kingdom Metazoa; phylum Chordata; class Aves; order Galliformes; family Phasianidae; genus Lagopus; species Lagopus muta. The sequence goes on along the minus strand of NC_064439.1, from coordinate 45,518,397 downwards.
CACAAATCTAAATCATCTTTCACCAGATTCTGTCGCTTCTCAGAACGTTGCCTTTATTGTGCCACAGTCAGAGTTTGCTCAAAACTTACACAAGAGGCTTGCATGTAAACAGTAGGGTTAACAGAACATTAGGAGTCCTCCAGGCCCCAGGGAGGGATGAAGGTATGTATGTTTGTTTTCAAAAAAATGCTACCAAAACAATTATGCCATTTCTAGAGACATACTTCAGAAAAAAATAGCATTCAATACTGAAGTTTATTTTGCCATGTATTTGTCTTATAATAACCTGCTATAGCCAGCAAAATATCTCATAATTCAACTCACTACAGTTGGTTGGAGTTGTATGTTTTCTTAACATATTTGAGGAAAACCTACAAGCTTTGGTTCCTGTGCTTATAGCTTGCTCAGCACTATTTTTTACGCTTGACCAGTCTTATTCGCAGGCATCTCTAACCAGGCTAATGAATAACTGCCAAGAAATACAAAATTCTTTACTTAGTTACATCACTATGAAGTTGATTCTTCCCTATTTTCACACTGCTATTATTTTACTATACCTTCCTCCAAATTGACACAACAAAAAATTAGAGTTATGAAATACACTTGGTGCTAGAGTTAGCAACTCCGTAACATCGTCATCAAGATGAGTATGGCCAAGCAGTAAGGATGGACAAAATGATAACTAACTGCCATTTTTGACCACCCATAATGACTACCATTAAGTTACAACTCAGGACAAGACAGGTCTCTCTTAAAGGACTGACTCAGCATGCTGCAGCAGCCAGTTAATGCCAGGCACCATCAGCAGTGCTGTTTTAAACCAACCAGAGAGCATCAATTCGACATAAGAACTTACAGTTGTAAGTGTGGTCCCTCAACTCTGCTTAATCTTGGCCCTGAAGCACAGCCTGCCTCCTCTAGATTTGTTTGTGTGTCTGCACTGCCTACCACGTGCTCTGTGTCTGAGAGAGACCCTTTTTAATTTAAACTTGGTCTCTAAGAATAAAGGAGCTGGATCACTGCAGCTGTTCAGCTTACAGCACAGGCTCAGAAATGGTTATTTTGTCAGATCTGAAGGTGTGATAAACAGCAGCACAGGGGACTGGAAGAGCGTGGAGCTGGGGAAGAACGCTGTCAGTGCTGACTTTGCTGCTAAGGTAAGGATGTGGTAAAACTGCATCAGAGCAACTACTAGGAATAAAATACTAACTTGCTGCCAGCTTTGTGACAAGCATCAGGATATGCTCAGCGTAAGACACTGGTACCATACTTTCAAATTAAATTAACATATTCTTAAAATATTGAATTAAATTTTACTCGTTGACAGCTTATTGACTGTAAACCATTTTTATTCAGTTGTTATTTAAGTTGGATTTTTTGTTTGTCGTAAAAATGCCTTCTGATACCTTTCAAGATTCCCCTGCAATTTCAATCTTCTTTCCTGCCACCTCTGTCTCCTTATATGCTCACTGCATGAAACGGAGGAGAGCAGACACTAAGACACCTCCAATTATTGAGAGACTTCTGTGCTGTTCTGCAAAGGGACCTGCCTCCACCTTGCTCTCGCTGTCATCGTTCAGCTCCTTGCTCCACTTACACACGGAACATCCTTCTAACCCTCATCTTCCCCAAGCTGAGAAGCAGCCTGGAGCCACGGGTGCTTGTCCTTTCTCAAAGGTGGTTTTGCTCGTGACTGAATTTTTGCTGACTACAACTTGTAGTTGTATATTCATGTGAAATTCCATCATGCCACTAAAGGCTCCTTGTGTGGGAGTATATGCAAATAGCAGGACAAGAAGTGAATCATTTGTAGAGTTGAGTGCTTTTGAAGGCTTTTTCATTCACATTTTCAGCATTTTAACTTGTTTTCATTGGTCAACTGAATTTCAGCGAGTTGGAAGACTGAATAATGAAGGTATCTGATGCACTGATAAGAATGGAAAGTAGCACAAAAGCAGGGAATTAGAGAAATGTATTCAGTGGCCTGCTCCTTTTATCCACCCTTCTGCATTACTCATGAAAATATACTCATTAGTAATGATACATAAATGGCAGATTTCAGTCCGTATTTGAACTGTATCAATGTCCAGCGTTTGCTTTTCTCTACCATCAGTGTGACACAGTATTCCCCTTACATTCCTACATACTTACTATTTTGTGGCACTTGCACAGCCTTGCAAAATCTGCTAACACTATGCCATTTTGATTCATTTCATTCACTTAACAAAGAATCTGCCTGATCTGATGTAAGGTGTGGGGCAGGACCCTGGAATCCTGTTACAGAATTCACTGAGGTGGAGAAGTTAAAGGAAGCATGGAAAGCGAAATGGAATTTGGCTTTTTTAAAAACAAAACAAAACAGCTAGGACCTCTTATGTCCATCAATTGGACATTGAACTATCTTAGGCTGATGTGGAATGAACCTGTGGCAAAATCTGACTGTAATCACAGATGGAGAAGGGATGCTTCACTTATAGACTGTGTCTGATAAGGGCACAGGCAAGGCAGGAGCAGAACAACGCCCACATTACAGGAATACGAGCACCTGCAGGCTTCCCCTTAAACAAATCTCAGAGCAATTTTACATGTATTGCTTGCAAAATGAGCTGCTTCTCTTTCCTGTTTACACTGTAATACTAATTTCTGTCTTTTCCCTCACAAATTCATCAAAACCTCAAGATGGTAAATTTTCTGCTGGGTTAGCTCCCTTACTGACTCATTCAGTAGTTCTACAACTGTTTATGCCATACAGAAATGGTGGTAGGAACGAAGAAGAGACTGAAAAGCAAGACTTCACCTTATCGTAACAAGCTATGATTCCAATTGTCAAAAGTGACTGCAAACCACCATCCTCGCTTGGGTCTTTATCAATTTCTCTTAACAACAGCATCTGATAAGGAGCCACTGGCCCTCAGGGGTGCTGTGCATGAATGCACTGGGTGAACTGCATCAGAAAACTAATTTCAACACGACAAGGCCTTTTCTTTTTTTTTTATTGTCCATTTCACTTCCCTGTTCTGATTTCCCCACACGATCTCACCTAGAACAGGACGTGCCCAGCTAAGTCTATGCTTCCTGATGTCTAGTTTGCAGGATGCTGCTCTCACGCTCTTTTCAGAGGACAACGGTGCTGCTTGTTATCTGCCTCCCACTTCCGTGTTATGGGTACAACCGTCTGTGGTTACTTGATTTGGGGAACTGACACAGGCTAAAAATAAATTTTGCCTTTTTTAATCCATCAGAAGGATGTACTGCTCATAGCATAACAGCACTGTTGATTTACGCAGCAAGTCTTCTAAAACAGTACAGTGATGTCATGCCAAGAAGCACGATGTTGATGATTACCTCTATCTCTCAACTCTCACCTTACTAAAACTTTCAGTGACTAAAAAAGAACTTAAGTCATTTGCCACTGAGTCAGCCCATTGTCACATCTAACCTCATATTCTTTCTCCAGCTGTAAAAGTAGCAGATGCTGTTCAGGGTCATGATTTGGCTGCCTTCGTTTCCCTCATGTTTCCTCAGCATTCACTTTTTCTGTACGGCAGATGTTAAAGGAAGCCCTGCATTGTGAGGCAGCTGCTCAAATCCCTTGACCATTTCACTAGCCTTTCTCTGCATTCTCTCTGACATTACTATGTCCATATCTTAAGATGTGAAGACCAGGTTCACCCTAAAATGCACTGCATGGAGTCACTTGGCTGTCTGCTTCTGGATTCCCAGTTCTGCCAGCAAAGGAGTACAGTGGGCAGAAATTAAAGTTAGGGTTTTCAGACCAGAAAACCACACAGCACAATTATACAGTCATTTTCTGCTCTTCGTATAGCATTTTCTGTTCTAAAACTGAGCTTGCCAAGGCTATAAGTATTCCTGAGTTATTCCACCTGATGCATACAAACATCTGCTCAACTACAACCTGGACAGAACAAAGCAGAGGTGACTTTTATTCTCTGTCATGTAGCACCTAGCACAATGAGATCCTGGTTCAGGAGTCAGGCTTTTATATGTCTGACCTGTCTCAGAGAGGCATTTCCTGACAACAAGGGCATTTTATAAAGAGATGCACATCACAATACAATAACAGTCAAACGCATTGTGATTAAAACACCAGCTAGGCTCAAGCTTAGGAGCTGTGCCTACTTGCTTTTCTTGCTTTTTACTTCTAATTTTTAAAAAATTGCCAAAAATACATAATTAACACTTTCCACTGCCTTTTCACAGATTTAGCCAAAGCAGAACCCTGGAGAAGCTGTCCAGACTGCAGCTCCTGAGATAGGACCCACCTCCAGGAGAAACACAGCCTGACTCAAGATTTGCTAGAAGATTGCCCTTATGCAGTCTGAAGGAGTTATTGCTACTCCTGTAGAGGCATTTTTCCAAGTACAGCCATAAATAAAAAGTAAGAGACAGAACTGTTTGGGTGTTATTTTCATTTATGTACGGTATAATCAAGAAATATAGGTCAGCTACAAAAGATAAAGAGTTCTGCATATGACAACCAAAACACAGATGCGCTGTTTGCCACCCAAACATAAGCAATTGTGAGCCATGTGCTGACAGTCTTACACTGTATAGCGTTTTCACTTCAAGTTTCTAGTTACCTTGCACAACATTTCACTACATTGCTTTTCTTTCTGGTATTTTTAAACATGATGGCATTTTTTAAAAATCATCTCTAACTGGAAGGTCTCAAATCAGGAATCACCCAGGCTCTGCAGTAACATGGCTTATACATAGTGCCATTATGTTGGTCTCTGAGAGCCTTAAAAACATTTGCTTAGCAGAAGCTGTAGCAAAAGAGTTGCTGGTCTCCTAGTAAGAGGTAAATTAAAGCAACATTTCTTTTATGGCCTCATCATTAGTGCTGTAGCTTCACTGAAGCACACGCGTTTGTCCTCATACCTAGCATTCTCCATATTTTAATTCAGAAAGCAACAATATCTCACAAGACACAAACGAAGGAAAGCCTGCAGAAGGGGTGACAGCCTATATAAGCCTCTCTTTACAGCCTCACTCCAACAAACAGTGATAAACATTGAGCAATATCTCATAAAAGTCACAGACATCTGAGTAATACTGGTGGCATTTAGAGCTCTTCTCTCTTATTTATGTGACTCAGCCATTGCATATTTTCAGTAGGGAACAAACAAACTCAAAGTCCTCTCAGCAGTATGATCAGACCTCTTCTAGAAGACCACCCTTTTCCACCCTCAGTGTAAGTTAAACACTGGCAAAGGCATCATGCCTCTTTTTATGCAGAACATAAACGTCTATCTTCTCCAAAACCACAGGATCCTACTCACCAAAGGTGGAGGCAAAGCCTGAAAGGCTCCTCTGTATCAGGACAAATTCCTTCAACAAATCCAAGTATTTGCTCAACCTTTCATCTTGGAAATATATACAGTACAATCCAGAGTCTAAACACCAACAGGCAAGTTCAGCTGTGCTTAGCTTATCGAAGAATGTTGCATCACAAATCAGGAATATTAGCAAAACAGCCTCAATGTTTAATTTGGGTAGAGGGAAAATGCAGCAGACAATAATTATTTCAATAGTTCTCCTTGTCATGGACTGTCTGTCAACTGAAACTTGAAAAAGAGATTTTTTTTTTAAGGAAAAAAAAAAAGGAAAGAGGGAGAGATCCCAAAACAGACTACGACTTGCTGAGAAGGTTGTCTGGGGTGACAAACAGTTAAATGAAAAAATGGACTGCTGGAGAGAAAAAAAAATAAAAGCAGAACTATCTTATGAGCAACTGCTCTAGTAATCTTGCTAAATTTAGTTTTTCTAAATGCTCCACTGTGTCTAAGTTCCCTTTATTTCTTGGGTGGGGATAAGAACTAACTTTCCTCTTGCTGCAATTCATGTCTCAGCTGAGTTTAGCAGTTCCTAAACGACAGTGAAATACAAAACAAAACAAAGTCACTCAGTTTAAAAGCAAGCAAAAACTGAACTGATAACAAAGCAGTTCAAGAGGTATCTGCCTCTATTCAGCTAAGCTCAGGCCTATTTAGTTCAAAAGCCTCTAACTCTGAGGGAATCTTCATGCTGGCATCAATAGCTTTTGAATCACGTTCTTTGTCAAAAGACTCACAGAATGGTTTGGGTTGGAAGGGACCTTTAAGATCATTTGGTTCCAACCCCCCTGCTATGGCCAGGGACACCTCCCACTAAGCCAGGTTGCTCAAATCCCCATCCAGCCTGGCCTCGAACGCCTCCATGGGGACATTCATAACACTGCTGGTAACTTGTTCCAGTGTTTCACCACCCTCACGGTAAAGGATTTCTTTCTAACACCCAGTCTAAATCTGCCCTCTACCAGTTTAAAGCCATTTCCCCTCATCGTGTTGCTACATGCCTTTATAAAAAGACCCTCCCCAGCTTTCCTGGGTACTGGAAGGCTGCTGTAAGGTCCCCCCAGAGCCTTCTCTTCTCTAGGCTGAAGAGCCCCAACTCTCTCCACCTGTCCTCATAGGGGAGGTGCTCCAGCCCTTCAGTCATTTTCACGGTGCTCCTCTGGATTTACTCCAACAGCTCCACATCCTTCTTGTGTTGTGGGCCCCAGAACTGGACATAATACTCCAGGTGGGGTCTCACAACAGCAGAGAAGAAGGGCAGAATCGCCTCCTTTGACCTGCTGGTCACACACTCCTCTTGATGCAACCCAGCACGCAGCTGGCCTGGGCTGCAAGCGCACATCCTCTGCAGCAACCTTGTGCAACCTCCCAAACAAATTACTCTGTGTGTGTGTGCATGTGTGTCTGTGCAATTTCAACATTTCTATCAGTAATGCTAGGAATGAATGTACTACTTCGCCTCATTCATATGAGTATGTCCCATTTATTCAGACTAGACATTCCATTTTTATTACAGCTACAGCCATTTCACTACTCAGCGCTGAAATCACTGCATCACTTCATGAATCATCCACTGCCATTCTATCTGGGGACAAAAAAGGCAGCAACAGAATACACACAGGGAGGAAAGAGACAAGGCAGCAGGCATGAAGGAGTTGCAAATATTACACAGTCATCAAAGCTTATTTCCACGTAAGCAACCAAAGAGGGAAGCAATATGCACTGAAGTTCTCCTCAGACTTCAAAGAGCCCTTCGTGTTTTACATATTTCAATTTCCTGAACACAACTTTCCAGCAGAATACTGAACAAATACAGAACATGAACAAATATGAAAGCTGAGATCTCAGGGCTGAAGACTGATTAAACTTGATAGACATGAGGGCCTCTGCACATTCAGCCTTTTATTTCAACTTTCCTAACACAAGAAATCAGTGCAAAATCATGACACAAGGTCTCTTGGTACACATACCCTCATTGGTATCATTCTGGAAAAAAACCTGTATTTTTTGTATGTATGTTAGCTTAAAATAAATTGTAGCAAGTATTTTAGTGCACTATGCAAGAGTTGTGCTGAATGATTTACCAACCTTTTCTGTGATGTAGAAGTTAGAACTATCAGCATGCTGCAGTGCAAACTGATCATGATTTGCAAGAGACCACCTTAGAAAAATGAAAATACATTAATTACAAAATGAAATGTCAAAGATTAAAAAAAATATCCTTAGCATAACTTGACTGTGATCAAATAAATGCCTGCCCCTCCCATGTATTTCTCATACTGATTCGTAGCTCTAAATGATGTGCTCCAAAATGTTAAAAAGTATGTATTTTCACAAAGGGAAAACTGCAGTACAAATACATCCCATAAATTAGATACTTCCTCTTTGCATAACTGAAACAAAGCTCGATTTTGTCAATACAGCAATACTTCAGTGCTCCAAAAAAAGTTGATAAGGATCTGATATTCATTCCAGATCTGTTTAAAAAAAAAAAACAAAACAGGTCTAATTCCTTTCTTGTAGTTATACCACTAGATTACTAAAAACATTTACAGTACTACAATTTTATGCTGGCTTTTACAATACCCAATGTCTGTAGTGCTAAGATGATGTATAACATTGCTCAAACCACCACCTCATTTAATTCAGCAGCAATCTATTAAATGTAAACTGGCTTCTCCTCTATGGTAGCAATTGCTTGAAACAATATTTGTGCAGTGCTTGAAAATCCAAGCCACAGCCAGGGCAGCAGTTCCTTCACCTTTGAGATGCAGGGATCAAAACCATTAGGTGAGGATGGTAAAAATACATCTCTGTGTAGAACAGAAACAAACTGGCTAAATGAACTGCCCACATATGATGGAAGCGTTTTGTTTGGAGCCTCATCTTGCAGGTAGTTGATCCAAAATGCATTATAAATTCAAAGTCCAAAGATAATACAACAACAAGGCTGAATAACCTAATGACTTGTAATAAAGAATACCTAAATTTTCTTCAGAACAGTTATTATCTCCGTGTTGATTTAATAACTGAAAGAGGTACAGTATCCACACCACAATATATCACAGAACTTACCCATCGCAGACTTCTTTTATTATAGAGGACAGTGGCTTTTTCTGTTTAAGGAAAGAAGAAAAAATATATATATCACTGAGTTGTAATAGCCTGTGTATTAAAATAATTCCTAAAGCACTGATTCCAAAGAAAAAAACCAAGTTAGCAGTACCTTGTTTTCTTTTCAACATTAAGCTTAGAAGGGTCCGAAAGTTTTTCAGTGTTTTGGTCTGATAAGCTACAAGGACAGCAATTCTAAGCACACTCTTGATGACATTATCAGCCCTTTTTGGCATCTTTAACCCACACAGCTTCTCCACACTGAGCAATCAAAAGGTCTTTTGTGTGCACTGCATCCCATTGCCCAGCAAAAACAGAACATTCAGATACCAACATGAGCATTTTCCAGGAATGACATCTAAAGCAAGAAAACATTCCATATTTTTAAACCTTCTTTTGTCCCTTTCAGTTATCATTCATATGTTGACAGTAATCCTCACTGAGTATCCATACACAGGCTCCTCTCTGTTAAAGCATTAGCTAGAAGGTGTTAAGATCCCAGATGCGTCAGTTCTATTTTCTGTATCTGCAGGCACTAGCATTTAGACTGAGTGAAAACAGCCCTGCTGCTTTGGGTCTCAAAGAAGTAGGAGCAGACTGGTCTGGTCATGGTGCTCTGAACACTGCTACAAATACAGGGCGCACATACAAATGCTTTTGGGAAACTGGTGGCTAAAAGGAGAAAATTATGGGTTTTACCCAAAATATGGATGAAGTTGCACTGCAAAATGAAACAGACTAAATATCACTTTTGGATAACTGCAGGCTCTTTTTTCTCCAAGACTGGGTGACCACACATATTATCACATAGATACGTTGTTTTGTGTGAACTCCCCAAATCACTCAAACAGCAGAGCAGATTTCTCTCTACTTTCAACAAATGCAGTTCACTGAATTCTTAACTAAGAACATGAAAACAAACTAAACCACACAACAACCCATAAACAACCCCAAAGCCAACACTGTTGCCAAAAGATGCAGTCTGCCTTTAGTGTTTATGGAAAACCGATTAGGCTAAAATTCAGCTCAGTAGCAGGATGCGTTATGGGGAGGGAGAATTACTTTTTCTCTTGGATTTGTTTTCTGAACTGCACCATTGCCTGAACAGAAAATCAGGAATGGGAATCCCTGCTCATGTCAAACTTGGGTAAGATTTGTTATTTCAACAGTCCAATCTACCAAGTCTGTTTATAAGCAGGCAGAAACACAACACGAGCATTTGAATCAAAGCTGAATGAAAGCATCTGCTGAAAGGATCCTGCACCCCTTTGCTGGACCCCCTTCCCATCTCCATCACTGCCACTATTGTTTTCATGTGATGACACAGATGAGACACCAGAGAACATGACCAAGCTAAAAACTGATGTAGTAGAAAGGAAAAGAAGCTTTCCTCTGGATCCGTATCCTCATCTGACCTGTTATGTGTGCCTAAAGGAATAGCAAATGCCAGCACATGAGAGAAAAGGCAAGAAGTGTGAGTGCTCTCCTTTGCAATAACCAGCATGCACCTTTTCACCTGTGTGAGCACAAGTGGAGCCAGACCAAGCCAGTTGCACAAGAGAAAGGCTTTCCTCCACACAACTTCATCAGTTCCTCAGCCTGGAGTACTGTGTCACCTACGTGTGGTTGCTCTGACCTGCTGTCCCCCTGCTCTGAGGCATTTTGCAGTTTCCAGCAGTGCTAGTTTCTCCTCATACAGCAAAAAATCACATCTCCCCGTGGAGGAGAAAACGCACACAGGGAAACAAACAACAATCCTGTGTGATCAACTCCAGTTCTCAACTGCTCTCTTCCTTCTATCCCTAGCAGAAAACCATCCCACTGAGGGAGAAGCATGGGGCTGCTTGAAGCTTGGGCAAGGCTCACTTGCTGGCCACACATGGCCTGCAGCCCTTCAGAGAACTGCTGGGGCTCCCTGGTGCACCACTGCACCGTACTGTGACTAAACATACTTCACAGCAACAGAATGAAAAAAAGTGCAAATCTTCATACAAAGAGCTTGCCATTAGCAATTTGATAGCACTACAGTGAGTTTACAAATTAACAAATGTAAAACAGCTTACACTTGCAATCCTAATAAGCTCCTGCTTCTAATAATCCCTCAGGCTCCACTCCCCCTACGTGTAACTATAAACACAACTTTCCCCTACTGCAACAAGCAGACAAATGCCACCATCACAAGAGCTCCCAGTTGCAAGCATCATAAGGGCTGTTGCAGGCTGCAGGACAAGCACTCTTGTGTTATTGGCTCTACAAGTTGCAAAAGGGTGAGCAATGAGATTGGTTTTTTTGTTTGTTTTTTTAAATGAACCAAGTAAGATGAGGTAAAAGGTCACCTCCACTTTCTGCAGGTTTTATTTTGGTGCAGCTATCAATATTTGGCTGCTGTCAAGAAGAAAAACAGCTTGATGTTTTGGTCAATTGCATCTTTTCACAATTATTTTTATGGAAATGCATCCATTGTCTTTGCTGCGTTTACAGTTCTAAATAAATAAACAAAGCGCACTTTATTACCTAACATACTTCAAAAAGCTCCTTATCATCAGATAAACCAAAACTATTTCAAAGCATTCCCTTCATCTAAATGATTATTTTGTACTAGAGTTTTTAGATATTTTTGCCTTTACGTCCTCTCCTATGCTAGCAAAAACAAAGTGTGCTTTTACACACGCTGTGATGATCTTCTTAAAGCTTTAAGAAGATCAAGCTGTAGCTTTAATGCATGAAATAACAGACTAAAGCAAATCTTACGCTCCCTATTAGGAGATAACCCCTTCAGCTAGCACATCACAACCATCCTGCACTGAGCACATCAGTTAGTATAAGCATGTTATCCTAGTGTAGATATTAAATTTGTAGCTGAAACCTAATGGGAAACAATAACAGGACAGTCCAGCTTCACGAGTTGTTGATCTGCATGGACACAGAGAACACTAAGCATAGGCAGTGCTAGAACTGATGTGAATTTACACACCCAGTAAAACTTTATCTGCATTGACACCTCATACTAGTGTCTGTAGTCTGGCAGCAATATCTAGTCAGCATTTCTGCTCAGCTGTGTGCCTCTCAGGACACACCTCCAGGCTGCTTGCGCTCAGGTACGTGCAGATCCCAAACATGGGTCCACTTCAGCACAACCCTGCACTATGCAGGATGCTGCCTGCGTAGCATTTTGTACCACTCCTGTGGTAACTTGAAGAGCACAGATCAAGATTTCCCCCTATTACTCTGCCAGCTTAATCCTTTCATGCCTACACCTCAGGTTCCCCACAGAGGTAACCACCCAAACAAGCAGCACTTAGTATGGGCATGCTGGTTGGAAAGTTTCATTCTAAGGAAACTTCAGGACGAGCAACAGCCCAAAACAGACAATGCTGACCAAGCTCAATCGAAGCTCAAACCAAGTTCAATCATAAGTACACTAACCTGGGCTTAAAGCACTTCCAAATAAAAGAGACTGTGTTTGTGTGTATCATGAAGACGACAGAAGCCCAAATCTGTTTAGCAGCCTGTGTTACAGGTGCAGTTCAGGTGTACTCCCACGGTGCTATGCCAGATGGCTCCCTTTAGGCCAAAGGCTAAATACCTTTCCTTTTCAAACGGCTTTGTTTGTTTGTTTTGGATGAGAATTGGGATATTGCCTTCCCTGCCTGACACCTTCTAATGAGGGAAGAGGAAAAACCTTAACTCTTGTTGCCGTTAAGCCAAAAAACAGCAGATGCATCACATCTGTTAGTGGAAAACGTCCAGCGTCAAAGTTCTGTTGCTGATCTACACATCTGTCCAAAAAAAAGGAGAATCTTAAGCCAATAAACAGCCCATTCTGTCTGTAATTAATGCTAAGCATTCTGCTAACAAATCTTTTGGTGTGAAAGTCATTTCTATGAATTTTACATAACAGAAATACCTCTTTTCTTCATCAGTAGAAGCTTCATCTGTTCCCGTTGCACTACATGAGTTACAGCAGCAGCAAATACTAGTGGGCCAGGCACTAGGAGGCCCGGCTCCCGGATTCACCTTGCTGTTGATTTCTCAAAGTATAAGGGCTAGCCTCGTGCAAGGGGAAGGTCCTGGGCAGCTTTGGTCTTCAGCCAGCCCAGCCTACCTGCCCTGATCAGAGCCACGGCTGGGATCCACTCCCTCCACTGACTACCACTGAACAACAGTGAGACCTGACCATTCCTCAGGCACTGGGCTACAGTAATACTGAAATCTGTATTTCACTACATTTAAGCATTGCTCCAGGGATCACACTAAAGATGATAACTTGATTGTAAAATAAAGAAGCAGTGCTCTGGAGTGAGAAACAACATTATTAAAACAAGCAAAACAGAATTTTACAACTTACTTCACATGCTGGGATCCTAATAAGCTATGTTATTTCCTGCTTCCTCCAGGACTTTTTAGGGACACAAAAGTCTCAGTTAAGAGTACTAAAAGGTAATAAAGCACCTAAGGACCTACAGTCCAGTGGATTACAGCACACTTGCAATATACTTGCACCACATATTTAAAATAGCACTCAGAGGACAAGCGTTTCAAAGTGAGGCTTTAAGATGTGGCTCTCCATACAACCACTTCATTAGGTGAGGATACCTCTGAAAACCAAATTTAAATAACTCTGCAAGCCCACAGCTTATGACTGACACTGCTGGCCTTCCAGCACAGAAAAGCCCCCATACTAAGGCACAAAATTTCATCCTGAGATTTCTTTTTGCAGATCTCTTTTGCAGTATAATCTTGGAGTCCCAGAAGAAGAATATAATTGAATTATAACGTACTCCTGGATACTCCAGTTGGCCAGAATGCGAATGAGGTACCTCGCAATTAATTCAAGTGCTGTGCAACTCCAGGAACCTCATCTTACACAAAACATTTCTTTTCAATATAGCTGAATTAACTTTTAAGAGATGAGATTACCGCTGTTTGAAAAAAAAACACACAAGGATCAACAACAGCCAAAAAAACCCAAAAAACCAACATCCCAAACAAAAACTTAACCCTTCAGAGGGCTATCAACTGAAGACATCAAAAACCATGCTAACAAAATCAGACTCAAGGTAAAAGAGGTGAAATAGTATTCATTCTCCTCTTGTTTTGTAAGAAGCTCTTCCTTCACATCCTTTGTGCCAGGGATCAGGAATACTGAGATGCTATTTCCGCATGACTGTAAGAGGGACATGACTTCAAGCATGCCTTCAGGATCTGTTTTCAGCCACCCAGCTTGGGATGACAATTCACAGCCTTGAAAGACTCTAATCTAGCAGTAGCAACACTGCTTTAGAGAAGATCACAGCCAGATTAATAAAACTTAACACACAAATGATGCTTTCACCCATGATGGCTGCCTGCCACCACAGAGAGAACTGAAGCTGTCATGATGATTGTTCCCAGGCGTACGGTCCCATAAGAAAACAAACCATATTTTCCCCATCTATTGCAATTAACAATGATTACATTAACAAAGTGCTGGTCGTGCATATGCACGCCTTAGTGCACTGAATTACACTCAATGCATTAAAAAAAAAAACAACCTGCATTACTCTTTCCAATGCTATTCTTATTTCTAGATAAAAAAAGCTCTTCAGTAACATAAAATTTAGACCTTTCACTATCCCAACAAAGAAAATGGTACATTAATTTAGTAGATATGATTTCCTTACCAGTTTTATTAATTATAAATCAATTTATTAATTATAAAACTAAATTGACAATAAAAATGCTAAATAATTCCGCTACGATGACAGCCTGGCTACTATCTGTACTACAAGCAGTTTCATCTTCCATTTGATGAAATTGAAATATTGACAGTTACAACAGGAAGCAATAAATTTATACAATTGCTAATCTTTGTTTAAAACATGGAAGTTGGCTTTGAATAAGCCTAACTTCAGCTAACTGGCTTAAGTTAGTCAAGTGGGTTTTTTCATGTTTGGAAAAGTCAGCAATCCTTTGGTTCATCCATTGGTCTATTTCTCACTTTTAGGGATAAAGGAAGAGAGATGCTTTTCCCTTCCCACAAACTTGTAGAAGTATACAAAGTCTCACTCTAAAAAATTAACCATGACCTGCTTTGCCTTGATTTTAAGAGATGATGTGTGGAGCCATCACTAAAGATAGGGAGCAATGCTTCAGGGTACAGCCTCTTGTATAAGCAGAACTCAACATTCCTTCCTCCCTCATCACCTGAGCAATTCTGGTGCTCGTGCTGCTAGGACTGTACTGCTATACTTCTAATACTGGTGACAGCACTCGCAGGAACTACAGCTATTCTTAGTCCACACACGTTGCAGAAGCAAAGTGCCATCTTCCTTTCTCTAATTAAGCATTTCACAACTGCTTTTGAACAGTGTCTCCCCACACAGTCTGTGAAACACTGAGCTAAATCAGTTACCATTCCCCAAGGTCCAGATTTAGGTCTGAAACCCAAAAGGTTCAGGTCTGAAATCCAAAACTTTTCAAATGAAAAGTCCCATTTAAAAATTTCTTTGGTTTCCTTTCAGAATGCAGTGAAGTGCAATGACTTCTCTGAAGAAAGAAAACCAACAATTGAAATGGCACATATACACTGGCAGAAGAGACAACAGTGATTTGAAAGACATTCTTAAAAGAAGTTTGAGGATAAAATCTAAACCTTAGAGAGAGCATTAACGTAAAGCAGCCCACAGTTACCCCCTATGTGATGCACTGCAGTGTTTCAACAAGACATTGTCATTTGATAGCACTCCTGTTAATTTTGTCTACCAGGTCAAGACTGTGCTTCGAAAAGCAAAACGCAGCTGTGTTTTTTGTTTTGATTTTGGTTTGTGGTGTTTGGGGCTTTTTTTTTTTTTTTTAGCCAATTTTATAGATTCACATCTGCTAATTCTATCTAAATTTAATGATCTGGTAGATAAAAGTAAACTTGAAGGAAGAGACTGCACAACTAAGTGTTTAATTATGAACTGTTTCCTTATGTAGGAACAATGTTTACCTCCAGCGGTCAGGAAAGTCACCACAGGGTTTCAAGAAACTCTGGTTTCAGTACACAACATTAACACACAAACATGAGTGGATAGGCAAAACCTGCTATCAACCTCAAATATCTGCCTTGTGCCTCTTCTGGATGTTGCCTCCCCAGCTTCAGAAAGAGAGCTGTGAATTCGCACTGTGAAGGCCAGAATACCCATGTTATCCAAAACCAGCACTGGCTTTATCAAAAATAATTTAAGCACTAAAAAAAGGTTGTATATATAAATATAATGGACACAAATTCAAGCACATCAATGTGCAGATGAACACAAGAAATAACATCATATTACAAAACGGCTATCTCTATAACAAACTGGAGAACATTGTCAACAACCCAGTTAACCTGTACAGAGCCCGCATGGCCCCACACTCTTATTCTTCCAGATTTAATTGAGATTAATAAACCAGAAGATTGGGAGATGAAGGTAACAGGCAGTCAGCACCAGCACATCCCTCTCTTCCCCACACTGCATCCCCAAAAATCACTGCCAAAGATCCGAACGCAAAATCTGACACCAATCCATTTCCTCTGCTTACGTAACAGGAAGACCTCAGAAGATGATCATCCCTATATCCATAAATCATAATTAAACATCTTCATTGAAAATGAACTTTCACAACAGTACTAACTGCCACAAGACGGGTATACGGCAACACTTCAGAGGAGCACAAGTCTCTACAGTTTTTCCAATTTTTTTTTAATTGAGGATATGTTGGGAATAGGAAGAAACTCAAATGACAAAACCAAAACATTCTGACAGAGAGTGACTGAAATCACTGAAGTCTATCTCTCAAAGAGACAGCAGAAAAGTACACTAGTTTGCTCATGCTTTCAAGTGAGCTTTAACACATATAGGCAACTGCCAGCTGCTAGGTTTAGTGTGACTTAATGAGACCCTTCTAATGAGAGGGGGATGGGAGTAATATGCATTTTTTCCCTTCTTATTTAAAGCAACTTTCCAGAAAACAAGCAGTTTCAAAGCTCTGACATCAAATAGTATATTTCAATGAAAGAAGAAAGGTTAGGCGCAGAGGCTGGTTAAGGAAAGCACTTAATTATATGTTATGCAGGCAAAGAGCCTCCCTTCCCCAGTGAGACTAATTCTGTCTGCTTAATATTGAAAACACTGTTGATGAACCCAGGCCAATAATCCTACAGTAACAAAGAGCAAAGCATCAACTAGAAAAGCTCCCTGACTCCAAATTCATGTCATCAGAAACCATGCACTTGAAGGGGAGGTATGCAACAAAGTTCACTATCATTTGGTGGAAATAAAGTACTCATGAGCTCTTTTCAGGCCCAAGAACTTCCAACATACTATTGACAATGACCATGGTTTTTACAGTAAAATTTCCTATTTTGAAAGTATCTTATTCTCTTCATTGCTAAGCAAAACATTCATATACACAGTAGGTGAACAGGGATACTGCACAGCTGAGTTATAAATGCTCCCAAGAATATCCAACAAGCAACTTAAAAAATAATACAAGTTTTCCTCTATTCTTTTCCATGGTATTTTTAATTCTATATTTGGAACAGTTTCAGTGCCTGGAAAGATGCAGAACTTGCATTATGGTACAGTGCGTTATTTTTCTGTTGTTCTTGGAGCTAGTAATCCAGTGCTGTTCTTTTAAATGCTCCCTTTTTTCTGGTAAGGGATCAGAGGGGAAGGACAAAGGTAAAGATGATAAAATTTTGGGTGGTTTTTGAATTGTGTCACATGGTGCTTGACTGAGCAGATCCCAACTGGGAGATAAACAACGTACTCCAGTTGCAGTGCTTGGTCAGTAATGGTCAAGTCACTTCACTTTTCTGCCTTCCTTTTCCTTTTGACTGCTTACAATTCTGTGGAGCAATTGATTTATATCTTAGACAAACTCTTCAACTGAATACACAGATCAGGACAAAGTTAGCACTAAGTGAAGCAAAAGCAGAGCTGTGTTTAGCAATATGCCTCACTCCACGTTTTTAAGGTTCACATCCACTTTTCTCCCATCCTCAACAAAGGAAAACGTGCAGGTTTGTGTTTATGCATATGGGAAAGTGATACAACTCTCCCATCTTCATTTCTTGTCACTAAATCTGCATTTTCTGTGTCAGGAAGAAAAGAGACGAGCCCCTTAGCTTTCACTGCCCCTCTTGTCACTGCATGAATAGCAAGACCTGCTAGCCTTTCCTCTATCAGCCTCATTTTCCTCCTCCTCTTCCCCAGGAACTGGCATGGGGGAGCTGACTGCTACTCCATGCAAGTCAGCATTCTTCCTTCTTGTTCTCTCTAATTCTTATACGGTAAAGTTAAAACAAAGTTCCAGAACAGAAAGTTAATAAATTTAGATAAAGCATGTATCGTGGCTGTAGAGTTATTTTAAGTCCTTTTGTAAATTAAAAACAATAATTTTGGTATTATTTTGCTGGTGCTTGAAAGAAGACCAAAAAATACTCGATCTTCATCCCCAGTGTACTCAGTGGCAATGAGCTGATGTTCACCATGACTAACAAGCATCTTCCTCTGAAATAGCATGCACAGTGTCTGCCATTTGTTATGTAAGAAGAAAAAAAAGTCAAACAGTCTTCACGCCAGAAGGCAAGAGATTTGTATCTACACAGATATGCTTACTAAAAAATTTCACCAAGTGAAAATGCAGAAGCATGGCAGGTCTGGAAAATAAGGTACAAATTGCTAAATACTAGGCACACACCACTGTGGGGTTAACTAGAAGTGAAACTGATTGCACTGCACAAAGAAAATAGGATTCTATTTCAGTAGAACACTTTCAGCACAAATTCAGATTTGCTCCTTAATAGAGTTTCATAATGTTCTCGTTCCCTAGATACTTTATGTTATAAGCACATTATTAAAGGCTTGCAAGCTTTCGTTTGCTCTGAATACTATTTACAGAAATAATTATTTTAAACAGGTAGCATGATGTAGGCTTTCAGCACATTATGGGGAAGCTGTTAAATATTAAAGACATCGCTTTTAATATTAATGCATTTGCAGCAAAAGAATAATCTCAGAGAAGTCCAGAACACAAAACAGCACTCGTATAACTTAATCAGCTCTCCCACCACTACAAATAACCTATAGTTTAACTCATAAATGTGAATGCATGTGCCACAAAAAAAAAACAACCACAACCACCAATCTTTAGGAAGTCCAGAGCAGAGCATAGCATTTGTATAACTTAATCTGTCACCCCCTGCCCCCCAAAAAAACCTACAGAGCTTAATTCATAAGTCTGAATTCATTCATTTCTGTACCTTGCCTCAAATCAATTCCGTTCATGCAGCCACTGCAACAGAAACAACCAGGGGAACAGGACAAGCCACGAGATACCCACAAAGGCTCCCCTGCTCAGAATGTGCCACTGCTCAAGTTCCAAAATCTGCACTTGCTGCAGCCATTCAGCATGATCACACTACAAATGCAAAGCACCGACTGTAAAAATTCGCAAAGACTTTCTGCCAGGAGGTAACAACATTACCGCAGTTTTACAGTTGAACAAAATTAAGGCACAAAAGTGTTAAAGTGGGTTTACGTAGGGAGTAAATGCCTCAGTTTAGCAGCTGTTTAAAAAGAAAAAGCAGATTAAAAACACAGCAGAACACATCAAAAATTAAGCAGTCACAGAGGAAGAGGGTTACACCCCTTCTGCTAAAAGCGCCTTATACTGCATATGTACTCACAGAAACGTGTGCATCTAAGTAAACAGATGCAGAGACAGACACACACACACAGACACATATATATGCACACATTCTCTCTCTAGGTCCATAGGAGCAGACACACACAGGCACTTACTTGATCGATTTCCATCAACTTGGGGAAGGCACCCGGCCATTCGATTGCCACCTTCACTATATCAGCAGGAGGGGGCATTGCGATGCTGCTGTTCTTTGGAGCCAGCACAACTGGACACTAAATACTGCAGAGAGCCTCTCTCATTCACACCTGCAGGGAGAAGGGGGAAAAAAAAAAATACAGCAGTTCAGACAGAACTCCACAAATGCTGCCTTATTTCCTACATTTTCCCTGGCTGGGCAGGTGCATGAAAACATCTGTGTGTGTGCATATGCAGGAGCACAACAACTGCACATATTACAAAAGCAAGCACAGGACGCAATGCCACGACACACTGCACAGCCAATCTGTTCGAAAGATGGCTGAAGCACAGGAATGTACAGTGAATAACAGGCAAGCATTAGATTTAGAGAAACTATTTTTAAATATTATCGAGTACGCTGGTAGAGAAAAGCAACAAACTGGAAGCAGCTGTTATTACGGTGTCACTCCTCAGGTCCCTGGGAACGTGATGGCATCACTTGCAGCTTGCACTCCAGAAGAAGAGATTGCCCAGGAAGTCATGGCCAGGAAACACTGTTTCTTTTAACTATAGCAATGATCTTCTATGTGTTCACAAATAGATCACTGCACTATAGCAACCAGGATGTCAGGAAGAAGGCAGAACGCAGCAGTTTCCACATATACATACATACACACATCCTCACCTAACTGAGTCAAAGATACTGCTTTGTGGTAAATCTTAGAAGAATGCACAAGGATATGGTATGCATTAACAACAGCATCACCAGACAGCTACATAACACATTATGGTCCTGCAAGAGCACAAATATCAACAGAACTGCATGTCAGACAGCACAGGCTATGAATTTTGGGGAAGGAAAGGAAAGAGGAAGAGCCAAATCCTTAGGCTTGCAGAATTTAAGTTCTGTCCCTAAGGTTTCTAAAGCTCCTTGAAGTTTGCAACCTTGCAATAACAACATACAACTTGCAAAGCAGTGTAGTACTTCCTGGAGGTCCCTCCTTCTTCCTCACTCCTCTCCCAGCTCAGCAGCAGCAGGACAGCCACCAAAGTAGCAAAGCTCTGCAGTTCTCAAGCACAGTAACTCATGCAAGTACTGCCTGCTGTACCAATCCCTCTACACAGAGCCTAAATCTCAGACTATGGTGTTTCCCATGCCTTTTGCTGAGACCTAGCAGAACACAGCCACACAGAGCATAGCAAAAGCAGCTGCAGACATCCCCAGAGGTGCAGCTCTTCTTCTGAGCAGAAAAAGAAGGAAGTGGTTAACGAATGGGCCACATGCTCTCACATACACCCCTTGAAGGAGCTAAGGCAAGAGATGAGTTGTCAGAACATACCAGACATCCAAGAGCTGCAAACATGTACTGGGAAAAAAAGTCTCTGACCACCTTTTGCTACTCCTTCAACTCAACCCAGCCTATTAGTAGAGCTCTCCCCACCTGCAGCAGAGCATGAATTCAGTCAGCCTGAGCAAAACCATGCAACCATCCCTTTATCAAGAAGTTTTGTAACCTCATCTTCTACTATCTATAAGTAGGATGTGAGCCCATCCTTCATGCACTTGGCTCCACCCATGTGTGTCTTCATCTCCATTCTGAAAATGGTCAGCCCTCCACAACTTCCAACCCTGCTGCTTTCTGCAGAGGGTTCTCAATACACACTAAATAAAAAAAACAAAAACCAAACAGCCACATATGAACTTTAACACCATGAATTTATTTCCAAAAGTGGCGATTCTGATGCTGACAACATCACACATCATCACAAAACAAAGTGGAAGGCAGTAAATAAGACAACAGGCAGGACTATAAATAAGACTGCATTGCAGGTAATGCCTCGAAAGGCAAAAAAAAAAAACAAACATGATTAAGAAATGAAGTAATACTGTCTGCATTGGCACATACACAGAAACTCTTGATAGATATCTCAGGGACCAGGATTAAACACAATTAAAGCAAGTGATTAGCTTGCTAGGGATCAAGAACAGTCATACTGTCAGCTGCAGCTTCCTTATCAGAGCCCAGGTGGTACAAGGCCCATCAGCTCTCCCCTAATATCTTTCACTCTTACTGTTTGCATCTCCCATGAGCGTTCCCCTTGCTGTGCAGTACATTAACTTAACTCACCAGCAAAGGAAAAAAAAAAAAAAAGAAAAAAATGCATTCATCTGCTTTTGGTATGTTTTAAAGCAGCTTCCCAGAGGTGGCACAGCTTGGCTGGGAGGAGCAATGAGCTGTTAATCCACCTTGGGAGTAAAATGAAACTGAGACCCTTGTGCCTTTCTGCTGACACACTTAGCATTTCCCACCTCCACAGCAGAACGGTGCTCAGTAGTTTCAGCCTGGTAACGTTTTGGTATGAAAGTGCCAGCAAAGCTTAAGCCACGCTGGCTGCATGGTACTCACAAAAGCACAGGATTCCCCAGCATGAGGGGCACAGGACCTGTCCTCTGGGTTGCTAGCAAACCAAAAAGCTCACCATGAATGATGGAAAAAATGCTTTGAGTCGCAACTACTGGCCATGAGCGTGAAAGCAAAATGATATTACACAGCAATAAATTTGCAGAAAACTTCCACTCTTACACACAGACGCGGGCATTAGCCTTCATTTTCCCTTAGTGAGTTGTGGTTCATCTTAACAAGTCACTCAGGAAGGAGACAAATGGTTTAAGAAAGAACAGTCAAGGAAAGTGGGTTGGAAGCTAATCACATTCAGCTATGGAAAATGAGTATTTGCATTCCAAAGCATGGCACAACTGAATTCTCTCACAACATTCAAAAGACAATTTCAATGTGTCTAGTCTTTATGCAGGCTAGCACTGAATATCTCCTACATAATTATAATTAATATATGCATTCTTATACAGTTACAAAAGACAAAGCAAAGTGACAAGTCTTTAACCAATACAAATGGATGTAGTTCAACTTGTTCCACTAGAAGGGCAACTCATAGGCATCAGTGTGGTCTGAATGGTGAAAACCATATATAAAATAGTCACTACAAGCTTTTCTTTCTGTTACTTAGCAGACAGTCAAAAGGGCCCAGATGTTTTCTCTACATTTTCATCTTATGAATTCAATACAGGACCTGAAAGATAATCTGGGTTTGGTCTACCTATGTGGCAATACCAGAATTCTATATTGTCAGTCAAAATAGGTCTTCATCACAAATTAACAACCACAAAGAAAATTCTACACTCTGCTCATACACTACCAACTACTTCTTTCACTGATACACTGTGTTAGACACTGCCTAATGCAGAAAGAAAAGTGAGAACTGCTTACCAAATTGGAAGCATTTCACACGATGTGAATGAAGAACTAGAACCAAGGTCAACTGCTTTTTGTTATGTCAGTAGCAGTCAAAGAGCAAAAAGGATAAGGACCTCTCTGAAGGGTCCTGTTATGGACTTTATTCAAGAACAGTTCTTTTTTCTTTTCTTCAGAAGCTGATATGTAAGAACATCTTTACCTATTTTGACATTTATTTTTAACTTCGAATCCAAAGGCAACACAACGCACGTGAGTGCACGGGTGTATAAATGAAGGAGGGGAGGGAAAGGAAGGCTCCCATAATTTGTTCATGCATGCAGCTGTAACACAGCATGATATTTTAAATCTGAAGGTAAACAAAACAAAAAGCCTATGCAACCAAAAGCACCAGAAGTACACCTTCTAACATCAGTACAGTTTTCACAACCATGACGGATTCTCCTGTTAAAGTGCAAATTCTGCAATTACTCTTATTACACACACAGCATACTTCTGCATCTCAACCACACTCTGCAGTCTAAGAGTAATAAACACTCAAGCTGGAAATTGAGATGTGTTAAATTTACTACAAAAATGCATCAGCACATACCTGCAAACTCCCAGTTTACCTAACTGGCTCTGAGGAATAAATTCAGTACATATATTAATAAAATATATTTACTTTTCCCCCTTCTACCCATGTCACACTCATGTGAAAACAGAAGTATGAATTAGCTTTCTCAATAGAACTTGATTTGTTTTAAACTTGTTTTGCAATCACCTTGCCACTTTTTATACAAGGTTCTCAAAGTGCTCTGTACTTACAGCTATCAGAATACGCCTCTGAAGAAATAAACTGTATTCTGATTCTATGGACAGAAGGAGGAATGAAGTCTATGAGGAGTAGCATGACTGAAGTTTTAGTTATACATGACAGCAGCGGCCCACAACAGCTCATTTCTTCTTTTACAGAAACACAGAGCCAGGTCACAAACAACAGAATTAGCAAAGTTGATGACTTAAGAACAAGTAGAAGAATGCATTAAGAAACAAAAAAAACAAAAAAAAAAAAGGAAGCATGTGTGGGAACAACCTGAGGCTGGCACAAGTCTATGCCCCCCGTGGGCAGATCCTGCCAGCCATGGGCCAAATCCTGCCCAGTGAAGAGCAAACCCACGGCCCACAGGCCTGGTGCTCATGCTCTACTTGGGCTCTCACAACTGTCATCATAGACCTCAGAGGCTGAATGGTCCCTCAGGAACTGCATCCAATTAACCATTTAGAAAGGGAATCCAATGCTCAGTTAACATCCCCAATACGGTAATTTTTGGAGTTCAACTGTGTGACCGAGCAGCCATGCATAAGGAGCTGTAAATACGTCCTGTCATCTCTGCAAGGATGGAAAACAAGGCGCAGGAGCCAGGGGCTGGATGTAGATTTTGTAGACATCTAGAAGCTTTCATGCTGCCTTCTCTTTGTTATAGGCTCAGTATCACCCACCTCAAACTAGACAGCAATCGCAAAGGCCCAGCAGATTCCCTGATGCTGCAGGAAGGCCTAATGGCACTCAACAGAATTCTGTTTCTTAGGGCTGCCCATCACCTTCCTAAGGGGAACATTTCTTTGATCCTTAACTTGCAGCACTTGACCAACAGTACATAATTAGCTCAGGAAACACCACTTACTGTTACAAAAAAAAAAAAAAAAGATCTTGGGATCTACCAGGTTTAAACACAATATTTTTCCTCTCATAAACACCTGAAAATTTAGTATTGGGATTGATCTTAGAAATGTGTATTTGAAATACACAAAAGCAGGAAAGCACAAATCCACACAGGAAGGAGTGAATATTCATGTGGTTATCACCTGCCTGTTTCTCACATACCCAAAACCTTTCTTCACAACTGTATTCCAGGTACTTTATCTTTCTCACAACACTGCTGTTCCACTCCTTAAGGAACAGTTTGTGTATCTGAGGTCCTGCTGACATTTTCAAAAGAATAAACAAAAAAATCTCTTCAAAACTGTAGAGGAAAATAAGCTTTAAAGTGTGCTTGAAAAGAAAAGGTGGAGGAAGACAAAGCAGCCTGGATGTTCTTGGAACACAAGTCGCATTTTGCTTCTACAGCACATGCTGAAGCATTCCAGAAAACTATAGTTTTCTTGCGTAATTTGAATTTCTCTGCTTCTTGGAAGACCATGTTCCTTCTAAGACACTTTATTTACACATCAATAATTCCAGAAAAAGAGTACTGTAAATTTGCAATTACTCAAGGAATCTGAACTTCCATGGTAATTTATTTAGTGCTTACATACTATCCAGCCAGCCAAAGATGCTCTCCATATTAAGGATGTTAACATTGAATCTCTTGAGGCTAGAGATCAGGAAAGTCCCAAACCATTCGCTCAAGTACTCAAAAGACCAGACCACAAGGAAAAAAAGATAAATTACAACCTGGTGGTTAATGATGTTACATTTAGCCTCACAAAAACTCTGTCTTTTAAAGATGCAGAGTACCTGCCTAGCACATGGAATCAGGGCAGGTATCCAGAAAACATCCTAAACTTTTCACTGTTTATCAGAGCTTGCTGGTTAGCTTTGGGTTGTCATTTGCCTATTACTCCAGATGTTTCTAAACTGAAGCAAGCAACAACAAAATCTCTCCTAAAATCCATCTATATACAAATTTTCTTCTCCTGTCTCCCTGAGTAGCCTCACATTACCTGAGAGACACATGCAATAGAAAATGGAGAGAAGAAACCTCAGTTACATTCAGTGTTGCTGCTCCTACAGGAACAAAATGGAAGGTTTCAGGAATATGAAAAGTTGAGGGGAGAAGAAAAAAAGGAATTAGTACTATAAAATTCACAAGTGAAACAAAGCAATATAAATGCACTTTCTTGTAGACTTTGAAATGTTTAAGCTAAAAAAAATTCCAAAGGAGTCTAACAATAGCAAATTGAATGTGTTTATTACAGGTTGGTTGAAAATGCATTAAAAATAGGTTGAACAGAGAAAGTTTATCAAAAGTTCTGTAATCAAGGAAAGCAATTTTGAACAGGATTCAGCTAAGAGTAAAGAAATAAAATATCACAGTCCTTTCTAGCACTAACACCATTTGGCTGCTGTACTTGGAATTTTCCTGGCATTTTGATAATTAAGGAATAAGAAAGTGCACACAAAAGAGCATCTTCAGTCAAAATAACGTTTTATTGCTTCATTTTAGCAGAGGGTGAATCAAGGCCACGATGACTGGCTGTCTCCCAAAGGAGGTAACAGATACAAGCAAGCTCAAGGTTGGGAAGAATTCTAAATCATGCTGGAAGCAAGGTTAGTAAATAATATAAAAATAAGAGAAAACAAAAAAAGATTATTTTTACCCTATCAATGCATGTGAAATACGGAGGAACTAATGTCATTGACAGGAAGTTAGTAGTCAAGTGAAGAAAGAGAGGAACAAAGGACAGAGATGCATGAATACTAAAAGGAAATAACCAAGTCAGCTGACAGCACGCAGACAGGATATCGAAGGTGAAATAAACAATACTTTTCTGAAGAAATTGTTCTGCAAAGAAAAACAAAGGAATGGAAAAGAGAGACAGACTAATAGTCCACAGTGAATAAGCAGAGCCAGGTGCTCATCAGCATGCTCATCAGAAATAAAAGAAACTGCAAACAAAATACTAGTTATAATTTATGAGTCTAACAAGGACACAAAAGTTTTAAGACACCAGACTTTTGCTGCAGGCACTGACACTGCTCTTCAAAGTGGCAAAAAAAAAACACCAAACACACTTGTCAATCTTGCAGCTCTATCTACAGAGGTGCTCCTACCAGTACTGTTTCTCTCATATCTCCTGTATCTCCTGAAATAAGTGCATCAAAACAGCTAACAGTCAGACACACACACACACACACACACACACACAGAAAAAGATATCTCACCTTGTTTGTGACTTCCTACATCTACTTCAGTTCCTTCATCTATTCCTGCAGCAAGGCTCTTTGCCCTCTGCCATTAACACGCATTTGCAAATAACACTTTGCTCCTTACGCCTGGGGTCTTCTCAGTGCTTGCACTCTAAAGGACATTTTGCAAAATGGTAAGACTGAACATGGAAAGAACAGTCATAGCCATCCAGGAAAAAAAAAAACAAACAATGAGGACGGGCCTTGTTTGTATCTAAAACGTGTGAAAAAGCTTGAGCTACGCTGTATTAAAGAGGCTATCTCCTATCAAGAGTGGTTGCTGAAACTAATCTAACATTTAAATGGATATTAGAAAACACTGTTTGGAAACAGAAATACAGAGATGCTAAGGATGGAAATGTCAGCACAGTCACAACCCATAAAAACTAAGGGCAAGCTCCAGATTGATCTAAACAGAGCGCAGGGGGTATTTTAAGGGATGCTAGGAAGCGTGATGAGCAGATGTTCAGAACTAATGTGACTATAAGGTAACAGCCATAAGAACACTCTGTCACTCAACCCATTTTCAGGGGTGATGAGCCTTGCATGAATCCTCATGAACTGCCTTAAGCATGACATCTGATATCAGAAAGTCTGGGGATTTTAACAGCAGATTAGCAGTTGCTCATGTGTCCTGCAAATTCATGAGTGGTTGGACAAGACAACTTCCTGTAGTCCCTTCCAGCCTCAGCCATTCTGTTGAGTACACTGATGTAATGGCCCTGAGGTATCTTGCAGCCTTGGTCTGCCCATCCACATTCAAACATTATGTCTTCTGTGCATACAAATTAGATGTGCATACAAAGAGCAATATGGCAGACTTTATAGCAGGTTGCTTCCTATGTCATGGTAGTATTCTCTAAATAAAATAAAAATGACTGCCTGTTACAACTTCAGAACAAGTTTTTGTAACTCTTTGCAGTCAGCAATCTAAGAGCACCCATTCAAAAAAAGATCTCACCCTCTGAACTAAGATCCTAAAGATGAAGATGTAACTACTTCCAACAACAGTTGAGAAGACTTCTGTTGCTCCTTTCTCACGGGGACAACAGAACACACGATGAGTTCACACCCAAATTACAGCCCATTTATGAACTTAAAGCCCCCCTGAATCTATGTTATTATGCCAGACTATGAAAAGAAAAAGAAAGAAGAGGTGGTCAGGCATTCGACTACTGTTTATTAAGTACTGCGACTACAAAAATTCTCCAGGATTCCCCAGATGGCTCCAGTTAATGCTCACCATCAAAAGATGTGGATGGCACAGCTGTGTTACCCTGCCTTAACCTGTCTGCTTGCTCTGGTTGAAGCTCCTGCTCCAGCCTCTCAGGGAACATGCATCACAGTATCAAGAATGAGCAGAACACTCCCTGCATCCAAACTGGCTAATAAAAAAAAATTGAGCGCTTAATCAGCCCACAATAAACATGCAGAGACAACATAACCAGCACCATCTGCATGCTGAGGACTGAACTATGCCAACCACATTATTCTGCAAAATGACTCGTGGAAGTTTCCTTCTCGGGAACTAGACCATCAGTTGTCACTGATTGCTGCTGCAACTCAATCAGCTTCTTTCAAAACACTCATTCTAAATGAAATGGCACTTGCTGTGCAATGCTGTTTTATATTATCATAACAACAAAAAGGGTGCCTCATATATTAATACTCTCACACCAGTGCTATTGCCAAGTATTTTGCCAACTATGAACTTAGAAATGCCAGCCACAGGATGGGGAGAACCTGGCAGCCACAGGCAAAAGGGCACGATACCTTTGCCGTATAATGTGCATGTCACTAACTTACTATATAGCAAAAAATGGATCCTCACAACGGTCCCACGTCAAAAATATTGTAATAAACAGCAACAGCCTGAGCCATGCAGTATGTTTCATTGACTCAATCAGCTCCTTTATAATTGTAACACACATTAAAAGATTAAAGTATTTGGATAAAAATCAAAGTACATTTTTAGTGCTCTGCTGATAGCCAGAGTTCATAATTTTCACAAATAAACTAATAACCCTTCATTAAGGCTCCTGTGAACACAACCACTGTTGTATCATCCTTGCTTAATGTTCCCAAATTACATTTTGCCACTGCACTTGAGGGTGAGGGGTGAAAGAAAAAGTCACTGTTCACTTAAATGCCTAATTCAATCTGACACAGTTAGTAGTGTTTTCAAATAAAGCCGTCAACTGAGATTCACAATTTGGAACTTCCTATAGGGCCAACACCTGGCTGAAAAGCCCTTTGTGTGAAAATGCCAACACTAAAACAAAGCACAAAACAGCCTCTCCGTCACACTTTTAATCTGCTTTCAGGAGTAATTTAGCATCAGTAGATTTCTAGCGTTCAAGCCATTTATCCATGTATCGCTTTAAAAACAGAACGGGTTCCTCTTTTTCCGCCCTTCAGTAAAGCACTTCTGCTCTGCCATGAAAACCAAACCAGCTTTTACAGGCTTGGGAGAAGAGTGAAAACAGTGAACACAGAACTTACTTACAGAACACTCTCGCTTTATGCTATACTAAGTGACATTCAAATCATACATTGAAAGCATGAGCACTTCCAGAAAGCAGTAGTGCCCATCTCTACTAAAAGACACTGGCCTGACCCATTCCTCCCTACAGCCTGCTGATGCTACATCTGTGCAGTCTTTGTGCTGTGCTAGCAGGCCTGTTCACGTGGCCTATCAGAAGTCCCTCTGTGTAGATGGATTCCATATCTCCCAATACCAGCTGAATCCCATTCATATTCCAGGTCTGTATACCCAACACTGCATTTTACAGTGCTGAGTTAAATGCAACCTCCACTTATCCTGCTTGGAAGATTACCCTAGTGTGTAGGGCTCAAAGTCGTATTCTTTACAACATACAGTTCCCACTTGTTTCTTTCTGAAAAGGCCACACAAAACAAGAGTACTGCGTTGTACATGCGAATGTAAAGGAAAATATGCTTCACAAGTTTCTTTTTCACACGTGCCATTTTCCAAACTCTGGAGCAGATTTCTACCAGCCCCAACGCTTTCACAAGCTCTCTTCTCGGGGTCTTACATCAGTAAAGAATGAGATGGATTTCAGCTTTCCTCTCTTACCTTGCTGGTCTTGCCCACTATCTCATTACCTTCTGCTAGGATGGAAAGAAATGATGACATTAACTCCACATGAGGTGGACACTCTGACTTGAATTCTAACGAAGCACTATCCAAAGTTCATGTTGCATAATTGCCCAGGACAAAATCCGATGCTCTCGTTTAAACAAGGGAGAAAAACCTATTTTTACATTTGCAAAACAAATCTCCTGAGACACAAAAAAAAAAAACCAGATTGTTGTTCGACCTTCATGTCATGAGAGAATGTAATCTTGGCAATTCGCTGGCAGCTAGTGCAAGATACACCAGAGAAAAATATTAAATTAAAAAAAAAAAAAAAAAGCCTGCAAACAGACCTATCTACCAAGTTCCCTTTCCCCACAGCACTGACGAAAGAGAAAAAGCCCATACTACACATAGGTAATTACGCTGTTAAAATGAACAGAAAGTCTGCTTCAAAGACTGTGATGTTAAACTTGGGACCAAGAACACTTGTGTTTAATTTTCTTTTATTCAAAGGCTTTGTGTGTGGCCATGTACATGCCCTTTGGCCCTCCATGTCTCCAACCTACAACCCTAAAATGGGGCACCACATTTCCTCAGAGAAGTTGAGAGGCAGTTAGAGGCTACAGGGGTGTGTATCTAAATCAGACTGACAGATTACCCAGAACAGGCAGCTGCCTTATTATTCACACGCTTGGACAGACTATTCATCTAGTTCTTTCTGTATTTTAACCTTCTCAACCATCAGGGTCCTGAGAACAGACTGGCTTACATCCCTATTTCTTGCTAACATAATTAATTTGAATACTGCACTGACATTAAAAAAAAAAAGAAGTAAAAGTTGAAGATGAGCCTTCAGTGTAACAGGAACTACCAGTGCTTCTCTGCATTTCAGAACACATTGTTGCTGTTATCGTCCAGGTAGGGCAGCTCAGAAGAACATCAGCAATAGACTTTGGGCTGGGACAAAAAGGGGCAAACCATCTGTGGCTGTATTTATTGGCCAACGCCTTCTAACTCTCACTGTGCCTCATTAGAACTTTCATTACCAGCACGATTACTTTAAAACAAACCAGCAAGGGAAACCAATTTCCCAGGCAAAATAAAAGCATCACTATTATATTCAGAGAAGACAAAACTCAGAAAGTACACAGAGCGTGATGTGAAGAACCAGCCTGAAGTTTCACTGCCATTTTTCTTTACATATAAAGCTGTTTTTCCTCACCTGAAGAGCCCCAGAGGCACACACACACATCTTTAGATCTAATCAAAACACAAATATCCCAGAACAGCCCAGTGAGCAACTACTGCTCGTCTCTGTACCACGCTCCTCCTTTTCTCCAGGCCGTCACCATTTAGATTAAGCAATTCTGCAAAACACCGTTGGCTGTGGTTTTAGAGCTCTGAAAGCTCAAGGTGTCTTCAATTGAGAAATAACCTGTCATCCGGCTCTTCAGTTCAGCCATTCCTGGCAACCGCCTTGTTTTCAGCGCTTACACTTGACAGGAAGAGACCGCTGTCCTGTGACAGTTACCTCTGACTGGCCCCAAATAATTTCTGTAGTTTTACACAGTGAGATTAATGCATGGCTGCTGGTGACACCCCCCTTTTGCTTTCAGCCATTTAATTGTTCAAGTGGAAATACAGATGTTAAGAGTCAGGCACATGGCAGGAAACCCTGGCCTCTTGCTTTGAAGAGACGTAACGTGACTGCAAGATGAAAAATGCCACAGCTACAAAGAATCCCAGTTTTCTAAGCGCGAGACTATGGGGAAAAACATCCAAGGCTTCTTGCACTCTAGCAAATCAAACTAAACTATTGTTGGCAAACAAAGGAGCTGCCTGGTTTTAACAGCTCCTTTCATACATTCACCACCATTCCAGTTCATTGCCAACCTTATTAAGACAGAAGAATCACATTTAAAAAAAAAAAAAAACCAACAAGGCGAGGTTTTACATGTCCCCAGCCAATTTAACTATGATATGTATGGCTGCTTTCTGTTAAGAAAGCTCAACCATGCGTTTGCTTGCATCGGCCAAGGACTACAAAGCCGTGCTGAGCACGTCTTCCATTTGACAGCCACCTGTGTGGCGATGTGCACATCACAGCTGTTAGTTCACATGTGGGAAGGTAGACACAGGTCTCTGCTGTCACACTACATCCCTCTGAACTGACATCCCCAAGCTTGCAAAGAATATGTCTTCATAGCGATGAAAAAGCAAGGAATTGAAAGCGGCTTTCAAACATTTTAGATACTATGTCATCTAGAGCATGAGTCAACCTATATCTGCTCTTACTTTGTTTTTTAATTATTTATTTACAATGTGTCTATTAAAAGTCATCAGAGGCAAAAAGTCAATTGTATTTAAGACAACGTTTTTGCTTTTGTACAACTAAGTGATGACAGCCTTAAAACCCAGTAGAGTAAGCAGGGATTAGACTTTAAAGTGCTTCCCTTGCCTTTAGTATATAAAACTTTCACATGAGCAACTCTCAGAAAGCGTAGAAACTGTCAGGAGTTTCACCACGTTTGTTCTAACAAGGACAACAGTAGGGAAACACTGAAACATCAGCTTATTTATTTACTGTTAAACAGGACACTCATTCACAGAAAAAAATCCAAGCACAACACTCACCTCCAGTCCAGGCAGTACAACCCCTCTTTCTCTCACCTTTGTCAGCCTGTTTTCTTTTCTTTTCTCTCGTGACAGTGTTTTATTCCCCTTGACATGACCAATTCCTCAAGCCTTCTTCCCCTCTCTCAAAGACATTACACTCATGCATACCAAGCTCTTCCAATGAAGTTTTTTTTAAACCAACTTCAGCCCAAGCACATCTGACACTACAAGAGGCTGAGATGCACCAGGGGGACACTTCACCCTTCTTCTGATGCTTTTGAAGGATACAGAAACAAGATATCCACCAGCAATTTTTAAGCATGTATTGGTATTTCATTTTTCATGGGTTTGTTTTTTTTTAAACATCAACTAATCTATGTTCTGCAGAAGCCAATTACTGGAGCTTTCACAAAGGTTAAAAGTTCAAAAGGAAAGCTGGTTTTTTCATTTAGCAGCCTCTTTTCAGCAATTTGGATTAAAAAAAAAGCCAAAAAGTAAGTGTACATATAGGTACAGCAGCAGCAGGGATAAGAGGATGGGTTACAAATTTATTTACACATTTATACAATTCAATTATCCCTCTTTGACCAAGCTCTGATCTGGCTCTTCTCTGGGCACACCATCCCCTCTCCTAACCAATACCAGTGAGAGAAGGCAAGGAGAAGCACATATTTCCTGCAGCCTTTCTTCCTATACAAAGAACAAACAGTTCTCAAAGTTCCTTTTACCATGAATCCTTTGATAAAAGATGTCCCTTGCACTTAAGGGATAACTACAAAAATTATACCTTTTTCTTTAGATTGCAAGCTTACTATGCCTTTACTTAAAATCCCCTTCATGCTGCCAGATATAAAGCTAACAAGCAAACATACTCTGAAGTGGTAACTTCCTATTGCCACAAAAGGCTTGCATTTTTTTCATACATTAAATTTGAACAAATTTTTCATAAGGACCAAGAGTAACATGGAGAACAGTAGTGAAGGGACCAATTCACACGTCCCAGAACAAGTGGTGAACAGTGTACACTCAGTGAGACTACAGCCTAATCCCTTATTAAAATAAAACCACATGCCTGTTCCCTAACCCACTTTGATTTATTAATGTTTTTGCTTTTCAAGATTATGAAAGTAATCTGGAATAGGGGAGTCAGAAGAAAACAATTTATCATGGAAGTCCTATATAGCAAACGCTAGAATAGCCATCGATCTTACTTCCTCTCTCAAAAAGCACGCATTTATAATTGTCAGGGACCAGATGGGAATTCCAGTATGAAAGTCACAAAAATAGGCTAATGCAGAAAATAACTCACATCCCGAATGCAACATAGCTTGTGCTGCTGCACACAGACATCAGTTGGTCATCTATCAATTCACTAAAATGCCAAATGCTTTCGAGAGATATTACAGCACCAACAAGAAAGAAGCAGCAGCCCCCTGAAAAGGTCAGAGATGACTGATTCCAAGTTGTGCATGCAAAAATCTTCGAACCATGGAGACTCTGTGCCATACGTTGCAAGATTCGTGTTCCAAGCACCTTCCCCACCACAGCAATCTGCTGGAATACAAATCGAGATTAAAGTCACAATGCAAAAAGAGGTGGCATCCTTTCAGTGGAGTCCCATTCCAGCAGTGTGTCACTGTTTTCATGGGGCATTCAAGAAACTCCCAGCTCAAAAACAATGATAGTGATGTAGTAAGCTAGGAAAGAACTGCACTGACTGATGAAGATCACCTGAGGAGGGGGAACCTTGCAAAGTGTCATTCTTTTATTACTCAGAGTCTTCTTGGTTCCAGTCCCCATGCTAAACACAATTGATATTTGAGAGAGAAATGAAGTTTATTTACAATCTTTGCTTGGCCAGAGCTGTTCCTTGTTTTTATAGGTTTATGGAGAATTTAATGACTTGCACAAATTCGTAGGAAATGGAAACCACAGGACAGCTGTGACAACTTCAACTGGTCCATTGCAGTTCATCTTCTTGCTTTTGAACCATCTGTATTCTGAAGTAGTGGCTTGTCTGCCAATCAACCCAAAAAAAACAGGATTAGGGGCCTATATGTCTGGGGAATTTATTTGGTTGGGTGGTTGGTTTTTGTTTATGTTTTGTATGTGAGCATTTCTGCTAGTAAGGCACCACTGGTTGACTATATGAAGCAACATAAAAACGCTGAGACCAACAGAAAATGAAGATATTTAATCTTATGTGTTTCCTCATGAAAGAAAACATAATTAAGTGTAAAATTAAAATCCTACGACAGTAACGGTTTGGAGGGAACCATCTAAATGTTTAATTTAGACAGCATTTCTGAAGTACTGAAATACACAGTACTTCAGCTGGATCAGAACTTATACAACCTTCCTGAAGCAACTATTCTATGCAGAGGGTTGTTAGAGTTAGGATAGTATGTTCGGGTTGTGGTTGGATGATATTTAAGGTCTTTTCCAACCTGGCCAATTCTATGATTCTAACTCCAGTGCACATCCACTGAGCACGCCCATAAATGAGCTTCAGAATACAAGAACTTTTCTTCTGACAAGTTTCGCAGCTCTAGTGCAAAAGCACTTAATTCAATGTCTCTCCAGATGTAGTCTTAGAAAAATGCAATAACATTACCTGCCAATTAAGTGAGGTCACCTCAAAGATATCATGATGCCTAGGCTTTCATCCAGTCTACAGTAGTTTTAATATGCTTCTATAAAGGTATTTTTAGGAATATTCTGAGAATACATTGTATATTACTTTGTAAACATGTATCTAAATACATGCATACAAATGCATGAAAGCACAGGTCATGAAGTCTCCCATCCACACGGTCAGCTACCTCTTTTAACTTGCTCTTTCTAAAGTTAGAAGACAAACATACAAGCAATATCCATGTAAAAATAATTATTATAACTCCACAGTGAGCAGCAGCCCAAAGTTTTGCTCAAATCCTGTATCTACTAATACTTAGCTGTTATAAAAATGACGCAGCATCATTAACCTACATGGAGCTGAGAACACCACTCCTTTTTTCTGAACACCAACTGTAAAAATGCTTGCAAGCGTTCTTGTAAAACAAAGCAGTCACCTCAAGACCTGACTCTGCCTCATGCTCACTGCTCTGACCCATCACTCATGCAAGGCAGATTCACAGTAAGTTTCTACAGCACATGAGACCGCAGAGCTGTGCAGTCTGTACCACTTTGCCCCTTTGACTCCCTGTCAGCCAGTTCAGACAAGCCAACTAGCATAAAAATAGGGAGCAGACAGAAAAGAGAGACTCTCTTTTTGCCAGGTTTCTATCTTGGAAAGCACTCATCTCAAGCTGAAGCAGCTCCCATCAGTGCCAGTTACAGCTGTGCAGGTCTAGAGGACAGGCAGACGCTTCCCAAAAAGCCCTACGCACTCCTGACTCGACCTATCCCACCTCAGGAACGTGGCTAACACACCCATGGGTGATGTGGGAGCAGTGATAGGGACCACAGCCCTCACCTCCCCAGAACTGTGCTGGCCAGCTGAGGAAGGAGTCTGAGAGCTGTAAGGAAACATTGACACATTGAAATCAGTGGAAGCACAAGAAGAGCAGCCAGCTCCTCAGCACAGGGTCCAGCTAGGAAAGCAGCCACCTTACTTTGGCAGCAGCAAAGCCCCAGCTAGCATATGCCACAGCACATGCTCCTAGATTCCCTATTTTGAACCTGCTTTTATTCAGACTTTCCACATGGCGATCCTAGAGGAGCAATTATAATGCAATACTTTCAGCATCGCATTGGAGAGGACTAATTTGTGGCCACAGCTGTGGCCTGTTATCTGTACTTCATCACCCCAGTTCAGCACAACATAAACTCCGTAACTCTTCAAACTCCTACGTGCCTCTGCACCACAACAGCAATTAATTTGCCTCTGGCATCCTATAACACTAAAACTGTAACATACCACATCGTGAAAATAAAACAAGCTCGCTCCCAGCCTACCCAACCTCTTCTCAATACGAAGAGAATCCCTGCCAACATCAGAATTTAAGAGTTAGGGCATTTCTCATTAATTATTTTTATTCATATGCTTACTTCTAAAGGATATAGCTCAACTTTTTTTTTCTTTTTTAAAAACAGAGTTGGCAAAAAAAATTTTCTCCTAATAAAAAAAAAGACTTACTGAATATTCTGTATTTCTCCTGATGTGGAAAATAAATGTCAGAACTAACCTACTATAAAGAACACAAGATTAATCAAAGTTTTAAGGATAACTCCATCCAAGATATATCACCCTATAAATTTACATGTAGGGAATTCATTTGATACTACTCTCACTAAGCGAGCGAGGGCCTTTAATGCTTTTAGTTAAAGCTTTTACTGATAACACAGTAATTGGCTTTTCATAGTAAGAATAAAAGGTTTTCTACCTTTCATTTACAAAAAAAAAATAAAAACACCCGTTACAATAACATTCATCTGCTGGAATAACACTTCCTAGTTACATCACAACAAAAGCCTTACTTCAAAGCAAAGATAATCTCAGATTTTAAGTGACCAAGCTTTTAATCAAAAAGAAAATTTATATTCAAGCCACTGCACCTTTATTTGAACTTTTATTCCCTAAGCTTCCTCAGTTCCATTCTCACCTCTTAGAAGCAAGTACAGACTATATTATTCCATATGGAATATCAGACAGGATCACTTTGATATTCCCCCAGCAAAACACTAAGCCACCAGGGAGATGTCTAAGAAGGAACACACACCACTACCAAAACAAAACTGCATTTCAGAAAGCAATTAAATACTCTGTGCACATGTCACAGCCACACCACTCAAAAAGCTCAGTGATTAAAGAGTGACCTCAGAACACCAACCCTGCGAAGGAAAGAGCCTAACTAGACACAACGTGTCCCCTTGTGTAAAAGCCAGCAGAGGGAAGGGAAAAAGAGAAAATAAGCCACAATTGCAATGACATAGAAACCTAGAAGACACCAATCTAAAGGCCATGCCTTCATACTCCCAAATATTTTCAGTGGAGGGAAGAAACAAAGAGACATTAAGTCCAGTTAATTTCACCTATTTTATTCATTGTTTTATTAATTTCAATCTGGACCACCAAAAAAAGAAAAACAAAAAACTCAACAACCAACCTTAGGGCTCTATCACAGTCTTCTTTGTACCTCTCCACTACACAGAGTAACATGCACACACAATAGAAGACAGCCACATTCATACACTCTGTACATAATAGGCACACGGCCCTACAGAGTATGAAGTCTCAAAGTTCACTGGGCCACTATAAAGTGTCCTGAGGCTTAACCAAACAGTAAACAACAGCAAGCAGTCTGAAAGAGCAAGCTTTTCAGACTTTGCAGCAGTCTTCAGAGTGCTTCTTGCCATATGTACAAGACAGAGAGAGCTTTCCAGACTTCGTTTCTACTCTGCTGGGATAGCTGCGTTATAAAGGAACCTAATTAGAGCTTGTTGCCCCCAGTACACAGCCTAGAACCAAAAACTACTTTTTTTTCAGCCATATGCATCATCTTAACTACAACCATGACTGTTTAAATCCTGCTGCTTTTATAACTATGTATTGTAATGCTACAGTGTGACGGAAAGCACAGCAATAACAGGGGGGTGGTGAAGTCCTAGGCTGCAGCAAATGAAGACAAGCCCAGGTACAGCAACCACAGACACAGAAATAAAGGAAAAAAAGCTACTTACCTTTGGAAGAACTCAGGTAGGGAGGGATCTCTTATGAAATATCCTTGCCTCCACTGCCAACCCTTACAAGAGGTCTGGGAAGGGGCAGATCCTGCCTTCCGGCCATTGAAGTACATTGTATGCACCTGAGCTCTCCTGGGTTGGTCCTGTCTTCCTACCAGGTGCTCAATCACTCTTTCAAGCCACGACTTAGCACTTCCACTACATATATATATATACACATACATACATACACGCACACTTGCACGCATATATAAATGCACATATAGTTAAATTAAATAGCTTTATATGGCAATATGAGATGGACTTAAATGGTTACTGGTACGTGCCAGAGCAAACTCACATAGGTAACCAGAGAAAACAAAGCCTAGGAGAAACAACCATTTATCTGTGAGATTCAAACAAACCCAAAGCTCCAGAAACAAGCTCTTTATAATGCGATGTTAGATAACCATGACAAAAATTCAAAATCCAGAAGTACTGGTTTTACTGCACATTATAGGGCACGTCTCCGTGTTTTACAGACCTCTTGTTGACTCATGCCATCCCATAGCTCACAGCCTGCTTCTCTCTTTTGCTTTATCATCATGCCCATTACTCTGCAGGCAGCAGTTACCCTTTCCTTCAGACACTGACACATACCTACGCAGGTTCAAAGATACATTTCTCTTAACTAGAATTTATCTTTGAAGTCTGCTGCTTGCACTTCATGACCAAGAACTATTTTTTGCAACTAAAATTGTTTACCATCTCCAGCTACACCAATTAGACTAAGGAGAGTTATTACCTCCATGAACAAATGTTTTTTTTAATGCAGTCATTTACCTTCAGGAACTGAGCTCAGGCTTTTAGAACAGCATCACGAGTTGATATTTGCAGCAAAGCCCCAGGAGCTGCTATGACTGCTAACTTCATGCTACCTCAGAGCCCTTCAGAGTCATATTTTGGAATTTCCCAGCTCACACATTATGGGCATGTACCATTAAGCATGCAAATACAAACTACTGCCTAAGTGAAACAGGTTCTGTGACTTGTGCATGGGCTTGTGCTCATAGCAGCAATTGAAGGGCTGATTTGCTCAACTTTTCAGTGTTCCCTTAGGTCACAAAACCACTGACCTAAGTCCCCTCACGACATCAACTGGTGTCAAGTGAACAGTCGAGGAGCAGAGGTTCAGGGCACAAACCTGCAGCTGAGGTGAAGATGTTACAGCTGAGGTGAAGATGTCTCTTCACCTGGTAGCCTATCTAGGTTTAATTAAACATGAAGGGCCTTGTGCATCACCAGGAACTCTACCACATAGGAGAAGGAACTCAGCAGCTGCCAAGACATGATCTACTTATAGGCAACTTCACAATGTGGCAGCCCACAGTGCATTCCTGCCCTGGCAGACCTAGATCCAAATTATCTGCATAAACTCTGCTGATAAGACTTTCACCGAGGTGACACAGAAAGTTACTGGCAGAGATAGTACACTGGAATGAGACTATTTTTTGCCACTGGTTTCCAGGAGGGAAGGATTTCAGCACTCAGCTTCTAATTCAAGGCTTCTCTGCAGCTGTAAGGGCAGCTTCTCACATATACAGCAAGCAGTGCGGGGAACAGGAGATACAGAAGGAAGCCAGCTAACTACTGAAATGTGCAAAGTCTTTATTTCTTTAAGATATTCCATAGATTCTGAAGATGACTAAGAATTTTATTCATGAAAAATCTACCCCAAATAACTCAAAGAACATTCAGCGTGGGAGGTTCTTTTGCAAAAATTAAATAGCAGCTGTGATGAAGTAGTATCTTGAGTCGAGTTATCACAGAATTTACATTTTGCTCATGCTCTTACCTAACAGTGTACAGCCAGGAACCATCCACAAGGGATACCAGCCAATCTGTTATCTTGAAATGTAGAATTATTTAAGAAAATTGAAAAAAAATGAAAATAAAAAAATAGAAGGGAGAGTGGGGGAGAGGAGAGCAGGTAAAAAGTAAAAGAAGGTTAATTTTAATAATGATCTTAGGGCAAAATTCTTATTTCAGAGCTTCCCAATGGATCTCACTTCTAGATGACATCCGCTGCAGATTTGCAGAAGGCCACTTTCAGCCAGCATTTTCTGAATTACTGCTATGTACAGAGTATTTCACATCTGCTTATATGTATCACTGACCCGCCTGTACCCACACCTGACGCCTCATGATTTAAAACCAAGTACTTCACAAGTCTTGCCAGAAGATGGCAAGTAAGGCTACTGGCACAGAACAGTATTTGTACAGCATGCTTCTTAAGAATTCTCTTGTTCTCACTATATTCACAAAAGCATTTTAGTAAGCAAAGCCATGAGCCCCCTCCTTTCACATATACAGTCCAGGTGTTCCATAACACCAGCATATTTGTAGTTGGACTCAATGATCTTTAAGGTCTTTTCCAACCTGAGTGATTCTATGATTCACACTAACAGTTATTCTTCCAACACTGTCATTAAAATATGTCTGTTTTTAAGGATTTCAGTTTTCTGAACTACAAATAACTTAGAATCATAGAATCATAGAATCACAAGGTTGGAAACGACCTGTAAGATCAAGTTCAACAGTCTTCTCATTACCATTGCTACCACAAGCACTAAACCAGATCTCTCAGCTCCTCATCCAGTCTCTTGAACACTGCCAGGGATGGTGACTCCACCACCTCCCTGGGCAGCCATTCCAGTACCTGACCACTCTCTGAAAGAAAAAGAATGAAGAAAAACTTAAAAGAAACCTTAAAAATTATTATATACACTGTGTAGTTAAAATAACTGAGTTTTAAGGGGCTCAGCACTACCACAGAATTTATGAATTCAGCCTGAGGTTGAGGGAGTATTACTTATTTGTTGTCATACGGCTGTAAATCCAACAGGAAAAAGGAAATTACAGCTGTATCCTGGTTTCATTTGCAAAACGTATAAAAAGAATTCTCCTATTCCAAATGTCTTTTGCTTAGCAGTCAAACAATACATTTGTTCAGCTGATATCAAACACTGTCCTAAACTGCTAGAGTTAGACAGTGTGCTATTATGATTCAAAGTCACATATCAAATGAAACGTCAGAGAAGCAAGCCATTTAAATGCATATTTGGCATACTTCTTGCAACTCAGTATGTTTCGTTCTCAATGGGGCTGTGGGTGGGAGAGGAAAAGGTTGGTTTATTATGGATTTGAGTGTAAAAGCATCGTTTGGCAATTCAGATCATCAGATGTCACAAGTGCCCACTGCTAGATGTTGTCAAGTACAGGAAAAGTACATGGCAGAAGTCACCATGCTGTATGTTCAGAGGGAGCACTTACAGTCACCATCCGTCTGCTCGTACAGCGGCATCACACAGCCCTCGTGCTGCAATGCCAACATGAGTAATTGCTGATGACACTTTCAAGCCATTCATTCTCCTCCGTGCACAACATTTACTATTCTCAAGTTGCCCATGTCACTGGATTTACATCAAGCCCTGAACAATGAAGCAAAGGCAGTGTCCTCTGAAAGGACTGAAATCACTGCTGCCATTTTGCAAACCAGCTTCTAGAGTATTAGCTTCTGGTCAGCCAAGGCAAGGTTTCTCTCACTTTGTCTCTGATTCTCTACAGGCAAAAAAGCCCGTATTTACCAGTTGTTGAGTAATGCTAGTATACTTCCCTCGTGTAAATATCTATATTAAAAAAAATAGAAAACAAGCACATTTTATGATTACATAAATAAAGTAGGCCAGATCCAGCAAAAGTAGATGTGTTGACTCCTCATACTTTAAACCCACAGCTTGCTCACATCTGTCATAATTTTACAGAAAAAAAAAAAGCTATATTCATCAGCAAAGGTCATATAAATCATTGGGTTTCTCCAGTTCCATCCTCATCTTTACGCTAATAAAGCCAAAACGAAATTTTAGATTTCTATTCAGATGCTAATCAAATACCATTACAAAGTTGCTGTCTAGCATTTCTCACATAGAGGACTCTTAGTCCCTTTTCAAAGATGTTAAAATCATTATTGCCATTTTACTAACAAGGGATCTGAGAACAAGAGAGGAGTGAATTGGATAATACAAGAAAGCACAGAGAACTGGTCAACCTGACCAAAGTAGTGCACAAGAAGTAAGAGCTACAAATTTACACTGAACTAGCTAATCTCTCCTGCTCATTTGAGCATGCCTCCATTTGCCTCCAAGAAAATAATGAAAGTGGATTCAGATAAATGTTACTCATGTAATTTCAATAATCTGCTTTTAAACTTTTATAGTGATTCACGTAAAATTTAAGTGCTTTTAATTTGAGTTAGTGTACTTCACAGAGGAAGTAAATAAAATAAAACCACTTAATTTCTGCTCCTGTACAGAAGTACAGTGTAATTTTAATTATCTCATTTCCAAAGAACATCTTCGTATTAACACGGAAAAATTATTCTATCTTGTGACAAGGCCTCTGCATGCACTAAAGGTCACTGTTTCAAAGATGAACTACCTTATGTGTAACACCATAGGTGGAAATTACTGATCATTTGCTTGCAGGAAAAAGTTTACAATTCAGTTTTAACCAGACCTTTCAGTTTTACTGTCCCTTAAGTCCAAAGGGAAGATGTCACATACATTTAATCTTTCATTTACTATTGTCGAGATTGATAGTTAGCTGTAGAAACGTTTGATTTTAGCTTATTTCATTTAATTTCATGTAGATGCACTCACTTCAGGTGACTGAAATGCTCCTGCTACAGAGTCAGTATTCCAGACTTGCTTGTGCCTTGCTGATGTATTACAGGAGGTTCCAGGAGGGCATTAGAAGCAGGCTGATTCTGTGTGCAAAGCTTCTGTGTGCAAAAGTGTGAAGCACTTCACCAAGATGAGCCAGCTGTATGAGATGACCACTAAGATGGCCTGCCAGTAGGACAGCCAGCCACTAGTCTACAGACTCCTCTGTAAGACACAGAAAAACTCTGGCTTGTAGTTCTGCACATCTGGTAGTATACAACCACAGCTGGAAATGTATTTCTAACATTGCCTTTCCACCCTAGAGCAGAAAAGCCACAGAAGTTGTTCTGTAGGTCAGGTCTTGCATGCAGCCCACTAACAACAAACCGCTACGAGCCTATACATTGACTTACAGTGAGATAACATCACCCACAGGTGAAATGAGACCTGAAACTAAGCAAAGAAGTTCTACCAGGCTTTACTGACATGGCAGACCACTCCTGCACATACAATGGGGAATGGGTCAGCAGCCAAAGCTGAATGAGAAGGTAAGCAGACCTAGCTATGAAGGTGGTGGGAACTGATGAATGACAGCTCAAGATTGGAACAGGCTGCCCAGGGAGGTGGTGGAGTCTCCTTCTCTGGAGATGTTCAAGACCTGCCTGGATGCCTACCTGTGCGACCTGCTGTAGGGAACCTGCTTTGGCAGGGGGTTGGACTCGATGATCTCTGGAGGTCCCTTCCAACCCCTACAATTCTGTGATTCTGTGATTATTGTGAAATAAAAAACACATTCCTAATATTTTTAACTAATGAAAGTAAAATGTATACAAAATTAAAACAAGTTGCATAATTCATACAAGTCAGCATGCAAAAGTAAATGAGACTCTTCTACAGCCTGAAGCTTACTCTGTTAGCTTGTGCAGAAGACTATGAACTGTGATTTCGCTGAGACTTTATTTTAAGCTAGTTAAATTAAGAACCCACCCTTTTTCATAGTTAATTCAAGATTACAGATGAAACCAGAAATGCATCTCATCCCACTCCTATCAGCCACCTCCACAGAAAATTTTTATATAGCAGAGATCTATAATCTAGAACAGAATGCAATATTCTATTAAGCAACACCTCAAGTAAATCTCTCGCTTAAATGCATTCTAAAATGCCTCATCGCTGCTTTGCTGTTACCTCATATGTCACACTAGGTGTCCCAAACATTAGGATATATCTTTTATAGATGTAATCTGGATCAAGGATGCATTCGGTCACTTATTTGAAGTTATAGATCTATTTGAAATGTCAATAAAATAATGTGTAGCAATACAGTTGA
This sequence comes from Lagopus muta, assembly GCF_023343835.1. NCBI lineage: Eukaryota > Metazoa > Chordata > Aves > Galliformes > Phasianidae > Lagopus > Lagopus muta. The sequence continues at coordinate 45,474,435 of NC_064439.1, read as the reverse complement.
CTTTTTGCTAGTTTCATTATCTAAGTATTCTCTACTGTTTGCAAGTCCCAGAGTTCCTGAATATTTTACCTAACAGATGCAAATAATCTGTTTCCCCACTAAATTCTCACCATTACTACAGAATTAAATGTCTCACAACTCAACATATTTATTCTCACAATATTTCCCTTAGATGGAAATACCAGACAGCATTAACTACTAAGTCAACAAAAACATAGTAGCTAAACATGTACACTGGAAACATACAAAAAGCATAACATGCAGGAGTGAGATCAGCATTTGAGCAGAGCTGAGATACAAGTTTATTCAACTTTAGGAGAAAGCAACAAAACTCATTATATTTTCCTGTGACATACCAGGCTGAATCTTAGTTGCTCTCTTGCAAACGACTTTGGGTTGGAGAGGTCAGAAAGACACAACTCCCCACAAAACGTGTAGATGATTCAAACAATGTGAAGTGCATTCACTCCATGCTTATTAAACATAACCAGGAACTAAATCTGGGGTGAAACGAGGATAGAAATATGCAATTCAACTGAGCATATGCAAGGCAATAATCTAGAGAAATGGAATTTATTTTTTCAATCATAAATCTGGAATAACTGCATAAACTTTGGCAAAACAGAGATAAGTATCTCACACAGCTAATGGATGTATGCAGAATAACCTACAACAGATGCTGCCACAACTGTTTGCTGCAGAGAATGAAGTATTTGAGAGCTCTTTTGTCACATCAGGAGTACTTTTGAACCCCACAAACAATTATCCCCCCTGCAACAAGAAACTGCCCCACTTTCCAGATGCAGAGCTTTGGGATTAAACTTAGAGCAATGACACTTGCCATGCAGCTTGGATCTGGCTGCAGCATCCTGAAGCCACCCGTTCAGCGTGGGCTGACCTTCCTTCCCATAGGCTTTTCACAGCAAGAGCTGACCCAGGATGCCACAGAATAAGAGAGCAGATAGCAGCAGCAAATCGATTAAAGAGTGGCAGAAATGCCATAACACAGCGTGGGAGATAAGGGCAGGGAGATCAGGCAGCTCCCCAACAGCAGCTATCCTGAAGGGACCGAGTTTATCCACACTGAACAGATGGCTTCACAGTTTTAATGAGCTACCGAATGTAAGGTGCAGTACCATCCGAGCAGCACTGGACTATCTTTAACCTCAGTGCAATAACCAGTCTAGAAAAGCACGCATGGAGGGGAAAAAAAAACAACAAAAATCAACAAAAAATGGAACTATAATAAAATCTATGTATATGTCTGACTTAAAATGACAGCTTTCACAGAGTTTACTGTGTAAACTCTGCTCTGCAAAGTGCGAAGAAATATTGGGATAGATAACATAAAAGACAACTATGTGATTTGTGTAAAAAATGATTCTTACATAGGAATTATATATATATATTTCTATATTTGCTATTTCTTTTTAAATAAAAAATTCTGTCTTCTTTAGGACACTGATGAACTGACAAACGGGAAGAGACAAGGTGCAGTGAGATACCCCCTGATTAAGGATGAATACTTTGTTTTGCATCTGTCTGCTTCCTGCTAGCACCTCTGAGCTGGAGTTCTAGCTGCAAGTTTGCTGCCACGTGGGCAAGTGTTTCAGAGCAGATTACTGGCAAGGCATCTCAGACACAGCAGTAGCATAGAGAAAGCCAAAGGCAGGATGAGGTTTAATTAAGCAGTCTGGAAAGAGATGAAGACTCACCTGATGAAGGCAAGCAATGAAGGAATTTAGTACCTGGCTGTTTAGAGCAAGCAGGGAAAAAAGGGATGAGTAGTTATTTCTTTTAAGGCATTTGCCTCTCAAGCCTTTGGAGCATTTTTATTACTAGAGGTCAAACGTGTCATATCTTCTTATAAAAGTTTGTGAGTGTGCTAGCCAAGACTTACTTTGGCAATATAAAACACTGCTGTCACAGATGGGCTTCACACAAATCAGTTTTTGTTTTCTTAGTGTCCTTTTTTTCCCAAATTCTGAACCCACACAAGCCCTCAAATTTCTTTTTCCCCTTCTCCTCACTTACAAATGTGAGACTAAATAGGACATTGTTTGTTTGTTTTCTTTACTTGATAGGAGACTAGTTTTTCTCCATTTGGTGGTACTCCAAGTGAAAAGGACAGCAGATACACTTCTGGCAACCGTACAGGGTGTTGTATTTTTTTCCCCAATAAAACACTTCAGTGTGCCAGCATTCTGTGAGTAACCTCAGAAACGATATACTTTTTCTGACACATGACAGCAGAGTGTAGTTACTGAATAAATTAGACCCATATGAAAATGTGATTCATATGTAGTCTCATGATTCCAAAAAATAAGGTGGCACATGGCTATCAGAGGCCATCCTACACACAAGCCTTCACACGAAAATTCTGTCCCCAGTTTTTTGCAAAGCTCTTTTTGTAGTTCTTTGACACTTACCAGTAACCGTGCAAAAACTTTAAAAGCAACAGAACAAGCCCTCTAGTAAGGAAGTGTGAAGGTCCAGCATGAGGCTGAGCTGACAGAACAGACCCGCAGCTCTTTGCACAGTAGGCATCAAGTGGTTCCACCGCACCCATACACAAGCAGAATCAGTTTGAGAAGTTCCAGATTGGCTTTTTTGCACAAATAACAGCGAGATGCAAACAAGCATGAAGATCTCATATGGAAGCAACGCTTTCACCACAAGACAAACAAATGACTGTTTCATCCCAAGTCTGGCTGCAGTACCAGAAGTCCGTTACATAAGCTCACACTAAGGACGAGGATTTGCTAGCCAACCTCATTCAAGCACTGGCATTGCCAGACTCAACCCCTATGCTTTGCAAGTGCCCTCAGCCCATGCAGGAAAAGGATCACTCCGATGAAGTGTTTTCATCCTGACACCTCACACATATGCTCCAAGCAAGTAGCTGTCGCTGGTATCATCAGCCAAACGCACACGTGCCTCTGATTTGACACAAATTGATGTCACATCCAGAATGAGTGAATTTCAAGACATCAAATGCTACTCAGAGAGAAGTTTATTAGTAACAGCCCTTGCTTCTTCCCTCTTCTCCCCCATGTGTCAACAGTTACAGGCCAAGCTCTATAGAAAGAAGGGATTACTGCAGAAAGCTGGAGAGCTTGGCAGCACCATGCAGATGGGAGTAGGAAGCCAGAAAATTGCAGGAGCCCTGGCCTGACTCAGCTACTGAATCACTTTTTCAGGTTGAGGATTAGGAAAAGGTTCTTCCCCAGAGGGTGATGGGGATGGAACAGGCTCCCCAGGGCAGTGGTCACAGCCCCAAGCTGCTGGAGTTCAAGCATTTGGACAACGTTCTCAGACACAGAGTTCAGATTTTGGGAGTTCCCATGTGGAGCCAGCAGCTGGAATCAGCAATCCTTGTGTCCCTTCCAACTTGGGATATTCTGTGATTTTGTGATCCCGCTATCAGCGTGGCCATGCTGCTTTCCTTCTTGGTGCCATCATTCTTCTTCATCTCTGCAAAATTCATCTTCTAGGCAGCGAGTACCTTTCACTATGTTTGAGAAGCAACAGCGTATAGGCTTCAATCATACCTTAGTGAAAGTGAGGGGCTGATTTTACTGGGATCTGCCATGCCAAGAATAAACCCATCTTTTCAAATCAGTAATGAATACCTTCATAGTTAAGCCTGTTAATATTCTTTAAAAATACGTACAGCTGAAAGAGAGGCATGATGCTCTCATTCACAAGTTGCTGCATTCTTACTGACGCCCACAATCTCCCCTCAAGGTCTATTTAGGGACACAGTGCTCCCAGGGTTTTCAGTTACTGTTCTCCTTTTCTACTCCTCTCACGCTTTGTTCCCTCCTTCAGTGGAGCCCCTCAGTTACACGAGGCAAACTATTTGCAGTGTGACACAAGGAGCTGGTCCAAACCTCAAGTGAGCAGAAAAATCAGCTGAAGAAAAACAATTTATTTTTAACCTGGATCCCTTCCCCAGCTGAGTTTATTCCCAGCCAACCAGGTGTATGTACACACCTGAGGAAGAAGAGGAAGCAAATGAGGCCATCACTATTCCTGAATGAAATGAATGTAGCCATCAGCAGGCAGGAATGGTTTTTTTAAATATGAATGTTAGAGTAGGGGTTCTTGCAGTGGGAAACTCTTCAAACATCATAAAATGGACTTAATACATATTCCTTATGTTTTTCACAGTTTCTTTTGCCAGTTTGGCTAATTATACGATATTTACGTTTAAACATATGTTGCCTCCCTTGCAGTGAATTCTCTCCTCCTACATGATACAGCAGCAAAGTCATCTTGCTGACTTCAAGCTGAATCCTGCACCCTCTCACACAGGTGGGCATTTTTAGTTCATCTGCAAAGTCCAGCCCTAAGAGTGCAGCAATTCTTGTTGCAATATGGCACCAGGAGCTCTCCCACCACAGGTATCCCTCAACACATCATCCAGGTGTCGTACAGTAAAGCACTGGCACTCTACTTCCACCATCCCAAGCATCTAGTTCTTAAAGCATAAAAGACACTCAGAGCACATCTGCACTAATGGGAAAGGTGAAGCAGCAGACCAGAGTTTTACTCTCCTCCCTACTATACCATCAGCAATTCACTTGATGATATTTAGGATTTGTTTTCTTCTTTTTTTTTTTTAAACTCACAATGCACAAAAGAAGATAATTCCAAATGGAAGGAAGGAAGCAGCAAGAAGAGCATTTAGCCAAGAAAAAAAGTGTTCAGAAGAGGAAAAATCTTGCAGGCTGTTATGAACTGTCATGTTCTGCTGACAGGAAGATCTTTGTTAGTGCATTCTGCGTTATAAGTACCTTGAGCAAGAGAGGCAGCAGCATACACCATAATAGCACAGCATAGTATTTAAAGGGAAAAGACAGCAGCTGAAAACAATTGCATTAAATTAACATTAACCCACAAACCCAGAAGAAGCATATAATATGCAGGACGGCTGCAGAAGCAGAAATTCAGAATTAATATCTGTAAAAGATGATTCATCCTGCTATTGGAACTCTTGACTGGGATTCATAATCCCAAAGGAAGAAAGTTCACCTCAAACAGTGTTCCCCAAGAGAGGAAAATAAGAAAGAAAAGAAAAGCATGGCCTAGTTAAAGATATCAGTAGGTAGGAACACAGACTGTAAAACGATGTGGTTCCCAAAAGACCAACATTTTATGGTTTATACACACATTCCCACACATTCCTTCTCAAAAAGGACTTTGAAAATAAATCTGATTTTAAGAACTGTAAATGAAACAGACACGTGAGAATTTAAACACTTAGGGCAGAATAGATCAAAACCTCAGAGACTAGAGCAAAAAAGACAGTGAGGTCTGCAGCAGACTAAAACACAGCCAGTAATGACAACTGCAATTCAATCTGTGGATGTACTTTACAACACTGCGCAAGTCTTTATGCCATGGGGGCTTAGAAAAGAAAAGTATAACCAAAAACTTAATAGAATGGAGAGACATATGAAATATCAAGGAAGTGCACTTTCCTCAACTGGAAAAGGTCATTTATGCTAACCTTAGGGCGGGCAGGTAATTGCTAACAATAAATAAATAAAAAGATGTTATGTTCCGGCTCCCATTTATTTCACCTAGGAATAGGTAGCAGAATTAATGGTATTACTGGAAGGAATTACAAAACTTTCTCACAGTTCCAGCTGGAAAAAGACAACCAGGTTTGGCTAAATGCTGGGCAAAAGGAAGAAGTGAGCCACAAAATGAGGCCTGAGGAAAGCCAAGAGAGAAGTTACCATCCAGTCAGCACTGAAAAAGCTGCACCAGAATCGATGCCTAGCAAACTGCTTGCCATCCGAATTCACATGGCGACTCCAGTTGGAGATGTGCAATAAATTCTAGCTTACGAGCAAGCCAGCATTTGGAAACAATTAACATCCCATTTTCCTTAACCATCATGTTCAGGCAGGGATGTATTTACTTCCTTTCCACATCCCTGTAGGAAACCAAAAAAAATAAATTATCTGTGGACTTCACAGCTAAGGAAAAACTAAACAGCAAGGTGTTCATATTGTAGGGTAATTAAGTTCCAACAGAGTCCTTATCAAGCCCATAAAAATAATTTGTAATTCATCTTTACCAGGCAATAAAAAGTTACTTTTCAGTTGAGCTCTGCAAACAAAGCAAGTTTTTATAACTCTTCATTTGTATTTGTCTACCATCTGGACAGCACTCTCCCATATGGATACACAGTAAGGTTTTGTTCATGTTTCTGCTAATTCTTCTTCGTTAGCAGTTTCACTCCCCAGTTCTACTCCTTCACTATATGACCAGCATAGAACTGCCTGAAAGTGAAGAGAGCATTAATGAAAGTGTTGAAGCTTATGTTTAAAGTAAGTGCTCCCAAATATTTTTATGTAAAAACTGATTAAAACTGTAGAGAAACCTGAATCTTGCTTAACTTGAAGCCCCTTTACAGCTAGTCTGACAGCAAGGCTTCGCAAACAGGAAAAAAAAATTCACATCCCACACATTTCAGAGTACAAGCCAGGTAAGCTATGAGATGGCAATCTGTTTTTAGCACGAGGTCTGGCTTTCAAGCATTGCATTTCATTTTCCTTAGAGAAGTGAGAGATTCCCTTTCTCATACAGCTGTCTAACCAAGTAAGGCAAACATCTCCCCTGCAAGAAGCAGGGCTAAGGCAAACTGACCCAAATCCCTGCTGTACGTTTTCAGCTGTTTAATAAGGCTTGCAGTGTAGTTTTCCCCTTGCAGTTTCTGCTCCATCCAGTTTCCTACTTTCCCAAAACATGTCTGAACTTTGTATCTTAGGGACCTTTATTGTTCTGCTGTTGAATCAGCCAACAGTTCAAAAGTTACTAGAGAGGGAAAGGAGAAAATAGAGACAAATCCCATACACAGAGGCAACACACTCTGTAACTGTTTCTAAACAGATCAAATTGAAAAAAGAAAGGGTAGGAGAATGACCCAGCTTCTGAAATGGAAGCTCTTCTTGCTCTCCACGCAGCACACTTCACCAGTAGAAACATATAAAGCTTTGGCTGACGGATGCTGGAAGCACCAAGTAACAAAGGCAGCTAGCCACATCTGAGGCATTCATATGTGATTTCAGGTAACACTTCCATTTTGTTGCAAAAGATCACCTTCCACTCTCAGTGAAATGCAGCATTTATTACCATCCTTATCATTTCTGAGCTTTTTAACTAAATAGAACAGTTCAGTTGGAAGGGATCTACGAATATCACCAAGTCCAACTGCCTGACCATATCAGGGCTAACCAGAGGCTAAAGCACATTCACGAGAGGATTGTAGCAGTGTGACTTGAGCACAGGCAGGCACGAGACATGTAAGAACTCAGCATGAAATCTGTTCCAGTGTCACTACACAGAAATGTACACAACACTTAAGTTGAGGCCACACCAAGGCTAAACACAGCAGGAAAATCACCTCTTTCAATTGCCTGGCTATGCTGCGAATATCCAAAGTTAAGCAATTCTGTGGCTGTTGCTGTTGTTACATTCCCATCAACTATTCGCTGAGCTACTCTCACTCTGACCTCATTTTTCCCAATTGCATAAGTCCATAAGTCCACACACAAATTAAGGACAGGAAATCAAAGGAAAAGGCTCATATTGGTGGGGCGACATGAAGCAACTTGGCTTACTCCTGTGAAGGAACCATGTAGGTCCCAAGAAGTTACAGTCACCACCATCTGACTCAACTAGCCATATGGGATGGGCGCTGTCCTCAATGGAAACTGGCTGTTGACTGGTGAACCTCCGGGGAGGAGACAGAGTTTGCATCCAAGGCTTCAAAATTCAGATGTCACACTATGTGGTTTGTCTACATTACTGCATTGACAAAACTGCTGCAGACAAGAGCTTTGCAGTTTCACCACGTCATCAAGCATGGGGGTGAAAATGAGAAGTAGAGGGTACAGAGCCCCTGCTAAGGTAAGCTTGAACTCAGACAAGGTTTCATTTCTCTGTTTTTTTAGCTTCATGCCTAAAACAATAAAAAGCCTTAGTAGATTTAAAAAATAAGAAAAGATATTGTTTGGGAAAGGAGCACTTGGCCTAAGTGGAATGACAGAAAGGTTACTTAAGATATTTGTTGTTCATCATGGCTTAGTAACACCCAGTGAGTGCTAATGCATGTCAGAGAGGTGAGGTTTGCACTGGTGTCACGGGGCCCACTGGTTAGTCACTGGGGATTTGCTGTCTCACTGGTGGACATGAGCTGAGAAACCCACACATGGCTCAAAGGACGTGCCAGTAACCCTTCCAGTATCTGAAAGGTGGCTGTAAGAAAGAAGGGACGGACTCTTTTGCAGGGTCTGTGGTAACAAGACAAGGGGAAATGGGTTCAAACTAAAAGAGGAAATATTTACGTTGGATATAAGAAAAAGATATTTTATAGTGAGAGTGCTAAGGCACTGGAACAGGTTGCACAGAGATGGGGTGGAAGCCCTATCCCTGGAGACATTCAAGGCCAGGCTAGACCAGGCTCTGAGCAGCCTGACAGAGCCACGGATATCCCTGTTCATGGCAGAGGAGTTGGACTAGATGATCTTTAAAGGTCCCTTCCAACTCTAAGGATTCTGATTCTACCCCCCCACACACCACTCCTATTAGACAACAAGTCATACAAGCAAACAGTTACTGTTTTCTCTCCACATTTAGCTTGCCTTCAGGGTAAAATTCATAAGCATGCAGCACGTCACTAAATCACTGCGGCTCCTCTTCAGAAGCAAGCACGAGAAGAGACCCCAGGTTAATCCAAAATCAGCTCGATTCTGTTCTAAACAGTAACTCACTGCTCTTAGCCCTCCAGAATAAAAAGATGCTTTTTTCAGAAGAAATATACCTCCACTGATCTATTTACACAGATCAGTACAGGCAGCCTAGTTTAAATTTTAAACTTCATCTCTCTTTAGTGCAACTTTCATGCTCTACCAGTAGCTTTATGATGAACAATAAAAATTCATTCTCTTTTAACAGTCTGGGGACCCACTCATTTCCATAGCCCTCACACAACTCAGAGAAAAAATTTAAATATGCTGTCTACTACCTCGATGGCATCACCCTTTTCTAAAGCAGAAATCAGAAGAGGATAAAGAACTTAAAATTCCTCTCTCCATACACATGCTTGTTGAATTTCATTCATCTTCAGCTTTCAAGAAAATACACTATTATCCCTCAAATGCAAGTGATATTCAGCCCTTAGAACTAGATCCGCCAACAGAAGCTTCAGAAACAAAACTCAACAGCCAACACTTTCTGGGAGGTACAACAAGACCCACCTTACCAACCTCCAAGAGCCACATGCATACAGAACCCAGGAGCAGCCTGGCTACACGATATTTCCCCCTTATCACCACACAGGCTTTGTGGTTTCTGTAGCATAATGTAACCACGTTTCATTAGCATTCTGAAATGAATAGCAAATAATCAACCAATCAAGAGGGATAACAGCCATATGAGATTCTCAGGGCCAAAGGTCATGACATGAGATGAAAACCATCAATACAGCAGACTTCTGATGCTCCAACCACAACTCCAATTAGAGTTGCAGGATTTCAACTTCCACCTACAGTTTTAATAGCTAATTTCTAAACATTACAACCATGAAAAAAAAAAGTGAAGATTCTATTGCCCTACTCTGCTGTCATACTCCGTTTGCACAGTGCACATGTGTCCATCGATATAAAAACCAAATGTTTAGTTTTAAAGAACGCATCTTGAATGTAAATTATCACCTCCATCTCCTGCACTGTAACAATCTTCATAGCAAAACTTGCCAAGCTGTTTAGAAAGTAGCTATTGTCAGAAGCTTAACTGCATGGATGGGTAATTTCCACTCAGGTGATCTGACCCATGCATTCATTTGATTCATTTTCTCCATCGTTATTCATGCATATACTGAAAAAAAATATATATATATCTATATAACCGTATTTTTTCTTGGTTTGTGAAGAATCAAAAAGATTATTAAAAAAAAGACATAAAGCTTAAGCATGTTTCATTTTAATCTAAAGGGAATAAAAATGCTTCCCACCTCCAGACACACATACACACCCCTACCTACATTAGAAAGCTCAGAAAAAAGATTGGCCTTAAAAGCTCAAGAGCTTCTTAACTCAAGAGCTTCCTTACTCCCACTGCATCCTGGTGATAGATTGCTCACAGAGACACCTGCTGAGGACACAGTCAGTCTCTGCAACAGTAGAAAGAAAGGACTGGGAGGAGATAAAAAAAATAATAATAACAAAGGCCAGAGTTATAGGTCTGAGAAAATGGCCTTATGCACATTTCCTGACCTGCAGGACAACCTGAATTGCAGCAGGGCTTCACCTTTCCCCCCGTGAAGATGAAAATGTTGCTGAAGAACATGTTATGGCTTTCTCCTGTCACCAGCTAAAGATTCTGCACCTGGTCAGACGATCCATTATATAAATATAAGCCAGCATTAAGGCTTAGGGAGGAATGAGTGTCACTTGGGAATATTTATCTGATGAATGTGTAATGCGCAGCTCCAGCAAAGAGTCTGACACCGAGTAAACTCATGTTCTGCAAGAGGATAACAAAGTCCAAAATAAGGTTTTATAAAGGAGAATAAAAGAAAAAAAATAACAACCACACTGCTAGCATCAGCAGTTTTGAAATAAAAGCCATGTTTTTCCCCTTCCTAAAGGGTAGGTAGCTTTTAATGGCACTCACTAGCAGTGAGCACCTGCTCCTCTTACCTACACAGAAATGGTCTGCGGAGAAGAAGGAAAAGCCATTACACTATGAAATGCATACCCTTATCCAGGTCAAATAGCCACCCAGCAACTCTGCCCTGTTACTGCAGAAACTAAAAGAGAGGCCAAATGCTATGATTTCTGCTGGTTCTTCCCAGTACAGCCTTGCCCTTCTTCTGATGGCTGTGCACTGCAAGCCACCAACTGCTACTGATTTCTTGAATTCCTCCATGAGATTAGATGTGGCTGAAGGCCAGACCACATAAAGCAAAAAGTATTTTTGTGGATATTTTAATGGCCAGCATCAACTTCTCATAAAAGTCAAGGAAGGCATCCTCCTTTCCCTGAACTTATGCCTTCATTTAACACTTAAGTGCTGAGGTGTGAATGCACAGCCCCATTTCCTACACAGTGAGGCACACACCACTCACAACTGAAAAGCCAACACTTACTGCACAGTGCATCTGAGATAACTCTTCCTTCCTCCTCTAAAGGCCAAGCTCAATCATCCACTGGATTGAATGGGTTTTTCCTCAGAAGAAACTGAGTCACACCAACAATTCAGGATTATTGGGTTAGCATTTTTATTAGAAAAATTATGGTACAATACTACCAGCTTCCATCATGTGAGCCCAACACAGCTCCCTGAACAGCTTTCTCTATGAAGCCAGCAAAGAGTTGCAGATTAAGTTCTTCTGCAAAATAATTACTTAGTTTAAAGTTCAGATATCCAGACATGAAATCACTATGAAAACAAACCAGAAAATTATGGAAAGCGGAAAGAACATTTTTTCAATTAAATCACACTGCTGTTTCGTTGTTTTTGCCTGTGGACAACCTTCAGTAACACACAGAGAACACCGACCACGAGACAGTGCAGTTGCCCACAGGGTTGTTGGAAAGAACAGCTCCTTCTCAGTACGGACAGAGCCATTGGTGCCTGCCCCTTGTAAAGTCCAGACAGTTCCAGAAAGTCCCTTGGTATGCTTCTTCAAGAGGCTGATCTACCAGGGGTTCATTAGCACTTTACCTAACTTCATTCACATCTGTACTTTCCAGAAAGTCCTTTTTCCTTTGACTTCACGTCCATGAGGCTTGATGTCAACACAAGATTAAAAACTGAGCACAAACCAGCAGGCATCCCCAGCTGAACTCAACCACTCTTCTCTTTGCCTACTGCATCCCCTGGAAGAGTTCCAGAATTTTTACTTACACTTAACACAGAGATTTGATCAGTACAAACTGTGGACACTTTGACTTAAATGAGCTGCCCATACCTTCCATGAGGCTCTTCTACCATATCTCAGTAGATGGAGCAGAGAAGATCTTCAACCAATTATTTTCAGATACAGGTAGAAGCAAACTGCTCAGTTAGGCTGGAGCAGCTCACTGAGGCACCACAGCTACGAAAGTAACTTCACATCACAATCTGGAAATCAGTAGGAGAAAAGAAGAGTTCCCACTGCAGGTGCTTACTGTCTGTAGTTTCCCTGGAAAAGGCAAATTGCCCTCTTTAATTCAGTAAATAGCTTGCAAATATATCCCACAGTGTCTAGATTCCACCTATTATCTCTCCTTGAAAAGTTAATTGAACTTTGTCAAAGTCTGCAGGTTTTCTAAGGGATTCAGGCTACCAGCAGAGAACGTGCCCATGCCTTGTTCCCACTTAACTTCCCCATAAAATTGACAAGGATCAAGAAGCCATATTGACCTCATTAGATGCATTTGTTGCCATTAATGACTACTATTGATTATAAGATCTTGTCTCGGCTCTCACAATAGAATTAAAACTGATTATTCTTTTGTCAAAACAAAAACATAGAACCATGACATCTTTTTTGACAGTAATATTTCTGTCAAGACAAAAAATTCAACCTGGATGTGTTAAATGATACTTTTCTCCCAAGAATTATCTTGAAAGTAATGCCTTCCATCTCATTCAGTATGCACGTGGGATGGCAATACACTCGGATTAGAGTGCTTAAAACACAATTTTCTTTCCCTTTGGCTAACACTAAATAATGCAGTTAATTACAATTCTGTATTGCAGACATTAAATCTGTGGCAGAATGCACTGGACACGACCAGCCTGCAAGCACCTCCTGAATTCAGGCCTGGGACATTAACAGCCTAAAACTGCTCTGAGTTGGTCTTCCCATTTCTAAACAAGGTTGAACATCAGTTTCCTAAATTACACCAAATCACTTGCCTGGGAGGCTACCTCCCTTTTCAATCCACATGGCCACAGCTGGAGCCCTTTTGTTACAGACAGGACATTCTCTAAAGGGGGCCCTCCTCTGAATTTCAATAGATCAAGAAAGAAAAGCCTCGAGACAGGAAAGCAAGGCTTATCCCCTTAGGCAAGCTTATTGGGACCAGTGAACACAGCCAGAACAATTAGTTGGAAACAAAGGACCTGCAGGCTGATTTAGGTCCGATTTTCTAGTCTAGTTTGGTGTTCTCTATTTACCGATGAAGGTGATGGAAGCTTGACTATTGCTCTCCCCTTTTTCTTCTCTGTTTTGTCATCACACTTTCAATTACAGAAAAACAGCCCACAGGCTAACACAAGGGATTTTTTCAACCTTTGTATACTATTAATTATAGATTAAATTAATAAATTAATCCATAGTCAAAAAGCCATGCTATTTCTAGAGTGAAATGTTTATAAAATCATTAAATTTGGAGCAGAAGAAAAAAAAAATATCCTAAAACACATCATTTTAATTAGAATTCATGCACTACCACCATTGAACTGTGGAGGCTTTGATCCCTCTGGCATATGGACCAGGAAACCAATTTACAATTCCACTGCAAACAGCCCTGGACCGTTTTATTTGTGTGTTTGTTTTAAAATAGAACTTGAACTTCCAACTTGGAGTTAAAATTATGTAGATTATTTTCTTCTTTCTCCACACAAATCCTCTTTACCATAATATGTTTTCTGACTCATTCACAGCTGCAGGGAATGGAGTCTTCAGAATCTCTGCCTTCGAGAACATCACCCCAACACTGTGTTGGGCATAAAAACAAACACATGCGTTTCCAACAAGCTATATTCCTATGGCACCTGAAGAAGAAAAACAGCTGACTTTCAGGAAATAAAAGCCCAGGTCGCTGCCTATTGTAGAAGTTTATTATATAGTCATGTCTGTGTTACTTCCTAAAGGAAAACCAAGAAACGTAGAGTGATTTTACACAGTGTTTTAAATGGAGGCAGAAGATCCAGTAAGTCAGGTCCAACTATGTCAAACAAAAAAGCCAGAACAGAGAGATGGGCTCAGACCAGCACAGAGCAGAAGATATAATTTTTCCCTTTCCAAATTTGATATGCTGCTTTCCACAAAAGCAATTCTGTAAAAATTTCACTTGAACTACAAAATATGAAAATTAGTCTTTTCAAAAAGACCGCACAAAAAGGTCTGACCTACTTCTAACATAAGCTACAATTTTAGACAAACCACTGTGGTATTTTTTCTTCAAGATGTAGGCTGTTTTTCTTACACCATTCCTCCATTTCTGGACCTGGCATCAGCTGTTAAATCATTAATTGCTTGCCACAGATATGGTTAAAATTGCATTAAGTGATCCAAAGTGGAAAAGAACTTACATTTTCTTTCAGTTTTGTAGGCTTTTTAATTGGTTGGATCTTTTTTCCCCTTTTACAAACCTCTCCTGAGTAGTTAAGAACCACCACCAAATGCTCAGTCTTACACTGACCAATGAAAGCTCTCATTTGTTCCAATTTTCTGCCTTTTTTTTCCCCCCCACCAGGAAAAGAAGATTAAACACAACAAGAAACTTGTATTCAAATCTACAGGATAAGAGATTACAGACCTACCTTACACAAGAGATCAGACTTGGACCCCACATCTAGACCTGAATTTTGTGGGTTTGGTTACCAGAAGGGATGCCAGAGCATATGCAAAGAGGGAGGTGGGGTGAAAAGGTTTGATACCAGGAATGCACTTGAACCACAAGGGGCACAGCTTCATCAGCTGAGTGCCCTGGTGCTTGAAGGAAGGAAGGAAAAAAAAGTAGAAAACTTGAAGGGGGAGGAGGGGGGAAAGGCTAGTACTCCAGCATTTTAAAACTCCAGCAACAAAATGGAACATCCTTTCCAAAATGTAAAGACCAGTACTTATGTTTGGGAAAGTTCTGCTTTTTTTTTTTTTTCAGTTGGTTTGGCTCAGAATTAGTGAAAGAGTTTATCCAACAGCCCATGCACTGAGCCAGCATTTATCAGGTTTCAATTTCCAGCTGAAGCCACGACTGTTGCTATGAAAACTAATGTGCAATTGTATTCCAGAAAGCAAAGAAATGAAAAAGACTGTACTGGAATGCAACAAATATATGCATTGGCACCAACAGTAAAAAATGTATTATAACCAACCTGTGTCATAAGCATATTTTTCTCCTTATTATTAGGGAAGAAATGTGCAAATCAAGTGCATTGTCTGGCCAGAGGGTATTATGTGAATGTTTATAAATTCCTCATTGCTCAACCTCAACAGATCAGTCTGTCTGTTAAAATATGAAGCAGTATTTGAAAGTCACCCCCGCTGCTGTCAATCCAGTGAGAGACAACAGCTTGTCCAGTAGATGGCCAGTCTAGCCAGACAAAAGCCCGGATGCTTCATGGGAAGCATTTAAGCAGCCCTAACAGCTCTTCTGGACGCTTCAGCACAATGTATGTAAGCTGACTGAAGAGAATGAGGACAGGTAAGTCTTATTTTGACTACAAATTGAAGCAACAAAATTCATGCATGTTCTAAGAATACATAGTGAGGTAAGATAGTTCTGTATCCATGGAAGAGAGGGCCAAGCCATCCAGATTTTGTAGTTTACTGAAAAAGAAGTTCTTTTTCCAATCACTCCAAAACACAGCAAAAATTCTTTCAGCTAAATCATGTTAAACAAAAAAAAAAACCCACAACCATTCTCCTACTTTCAGAATATTTAGACATATTTACTATG
The DNA here is from genome assembly GCF_023343835.1 of Lagopus muta. Classification (NCBI taxonomy): domain Eukaryota; kingdom Metazoa; phylum Chordata; class Aves; order Galliformes; family Phasianidae; genus Lagopus; species Lagopus muta. The sequence continues at coordinate 45,458,743 of NC_064439.1, read as the reverse complement.
TAGAAGATAGTGTCAACATCAGAAGAAACAGAGACAGCAAATAAGTACACAAAACATACATTCTACTTTCAGCATGGTCTCAATTTTTGGTAAGTTTCTAATGGAATAAGTTAGGAGCCCCAGCTCTTTCCTTTCTTACCATCAAGCTGACAACAAGCTGTAAGGAAAACACCTTTTAACAGCACGAAGCATCTAGACCCAGGAACCATACCTAAAATTTTATCTGAAGAAGGAAGGCTGAAAAGCTGACAGCACTCATTATTTGAGCCTGCTGACATACACTGAGTATCCCTCCTTTTTTCTAATGTCAAAATGGTGAATGTGCTTGATCTACAAGCTGTCAGCTTCATACATTAAGGAAAAAAGGTCCATATGGACCATTTTGTTCATACTCACAGAGGCTCTGTTTTGCAAAAAGCTCTCAGATTAGAGTAGCTTCAAGCAAGCATTTCCTGCTCTGTTAAAGAACGGGAGTTTAAAATCATCACATCTCTAGAATCTGAAGCTCTCTTGGAAGCAGCGACCCATTCTCCCTTTCAGTTGGAGAAAACACAACAAAGAAAAAAAAAAGCTGGATTTCATCACACTAGTATTCACATTGCTACTAAAAAATTACTCAGTTACTGATAACATGATATTTCAGACAGCTTTACACTTTGTATGCCTTCATAAATTAGGATTAGACAATGAAAACTTTGAGCTCTGTAAGAACATAAGAGGTGACAGACACTGCAGTCCACAGTCTTGCAAACCTTGTAATCTTGAATTAAATGAGGAATAAGCTATGGGAAGTCTGGGAGGAATTTAAGGACAGGGCAGAGTTGGTGAAACTAGCAAACAGGGATAAATAAATACATATGTAAATAAACATGTCAAAGACAAAAGAATGAAGAATCACAATAGGCGTGGGAAATCTGCAGTAAGAAGTGATCAGGAGAAATATTAATAAAACAATCAAATTATGCTGTAATAGGTCTGTCTGGGAACATTTTTTTTCCTCCCTCTTAGGCGCTTTACTGAATATGCCCTTTCACAAACACTTCAGATAAACTTCTCTCAACCTGAAAGGGGCAATCTCTGCCCTCAGCACTCACTGCTGGTACCTACCCCCACCTTGTTCTGGCTCCTGTGGAGCTTTGCAGCTCTATTTTCGCTGCAAATGGGGCACAGAAGCAACAGCAGTAAGCAAAGCAGGCCTGTGTCCTCAAAAGCAGTAAGGACTGGTCACCTGCCATGTTTGCATTAGGTCTCCAAGCAGTATACTCAGTTCATTAAGGAACTCCAAAGGCTGCTCACTAGAAACGTACCAAAGTAGGCTCACTTGCACACAAGCTACAACACCTTTCTAGGGTTACCACCAACAGTCATGGCTTCAGCCACTTCACAGAGTGGTTTATTCCTGAACAGAAGAACAGCTTGTCCAGTCCTGCTCTCCACAGTCAACCTCCCCTCCCAGCAGCCACCGGAAACAACTTCAGCATGGTCAGACCCAAAGCCTCACGGTGGAAAACCACATGAGGAGAAATATACTGACGCTTTTCCAAGAGTTTGCAAACAAGCACCATGTGAATCACTGCTCACCTTGCTCTTAATCACAAGCACATCCTTTACAAACCAACCTACTCAGCAACTGGAAACACGAGTGGCTTACTGATGGGTGCTACACATACAGCACCAGGCTGAGATCATGCTACCAGCAGAGTTTACATCTATCAGGGGTAAATGGAGATGAAAGGCAACCAGATAGCCATCCCCTGGGGCATATACTTCTCACTGACTCCCTCTTAAATGCTAAGTGACCAGGACAAGGAGGAAACTAGCAGAAAGGGTGTCACATAGCCTTCAGTCTCTCTCTGTGCCTTGAAATGGTTGCAATACTGAAAAGTGACACCACAAAACCAAACCCTTGCAAATATCTCCATGCAAAAATGTGGACTGAAAGACAGCTCCATGATTTTGCAATTCTTCTTCCATTCTTCTCTTAAGTGCAAATTTCTAACACCAACAGTACACAGCCACTTTTGTGCAGAGTATCACATGCATTATCACCTCTGATGATCCCTGCTATCAAGTGCTTGCCAACTTGCTGGCTTCTGCCCATCAATTTCAGCATCTCTCTCCTTTTCCAGTATTATATTTGAAAAGAACAAAAAGAGGAAAAAAAAAAGTGTTTGACTCCAATAGAAGGAAAGTAATCTGAAATCATTTAAACAGTTGTGCTATTAAATCGACACAAGTGTAACAGCGTGTACTTGGCACATTCCTGCTGCCACAAATGCAAGAATCTTTTTCAGAAAATCTCATTCAAAGCAGGGAAATATTTAAAACACACTGAGAGTTGTTCTGATGGCTGTTACAAAGTCAGTTACCAGTTATGCTCTATTTCCAAGTCACAAGCGATCAAACAGTGACTTCATAATCAGAAAGCATCTTTGCAAAATCTCCTTTTATACAGGATAATAGCAGGACAGGGAGGGAAGCCTTATTCCCTCAGCATTGCAACTCCACAGCAGCACAGGGATGCAGCAGGGAAGGAAGCCTGCTGGACCTCAGCATGGCTATGCAGGGAATAAACCACTAGGGACAGCGTTACTTCTGCTAGATCTATGGGTACACAATGTTTTGTAGTCTCCAGGGTACCTGAATTCCCAGCATCTTCTACAAGCATTTTTTAGAACGAGATGCTGTACATCTATACCACAGCCCAACACCTACCAAACTTTACAGAAGATGATTTAATTCTAGAAAATCAACAGCAAAGCGATAGTAAAGGCACAAAGAGGAAAATCAATGGCCTCACCAAAATCCTATGCACACTTTTGTTTGAAAGTCAGAGAATTAGGGAAGTTGTGGTTGGCAAACTATTCTAAAGAAGCCTGACAATGGACCAGGATGTACCGCAATGTCATCACGCAGCTGTACTGGCACAACTCTGTGAAAACATTTTCCTTGTTCCAGCCACATCTACAGACATCACACCTCTAAGTCCGCCACTGGACACATCCGTCTGAGGCACCGAAAGAAGAAAGCCACACATCTTGTGAACAAGAGAACCCTGCTGCCTCTGTATCAAGATGGAAAACAGATCACAGTCCAGCTTCACTTTGCAGGCTGGACACTGTGCAAAAGAAAGCCTGTGGGCCCAAAACTCAAAATCAAAGAGGCTCCTATGAGGTAGAAAAAAACAAAGGGCGGAAGGAAGGGCGGAGCACGGCGTTTCTCCATCTGCAATTTGCAGCAGCATGGTTCTGCTGTCAGGAAGTGCCCTGCACACAGCAGCGGTTCAGCAACAGTTACATCTTCACATAGAAGCTATGTGGCATTATAAGGTTTTTTCAGGGTACTTCCTTATATAATCACAACTACTGAACTGCAGATACTTTCATAAGACTGCTCCAGAATAAGTAGGTAAGAAGATTTTTTCCTGTCCCTCAAAATCCATTTGAATTGTGTACCTTATAAAGTTTTTCCAGGCATGTGCAGAACATTGGGGGGGGGGGGGGGGGGGAAGTAGAACAGTAATGATATAAACCTGCTCATTTTTTTTCTCCTGTTCTCTATACAACACTCAGACAATGACACACCTAAGCCGCAAGCTAGAGAAGAAGAGAGCATAGCGACTTTCAAACAGATTACAAAAGAGACAAAAGCAAACCAACTTGTCTCCTGCAGCCTCCCCAGTAGGAGCACTTGCCCACCAGGTACATCTCCAAATATCCCATTCACACACAGGAACCCACAGACCACGCTGACAGCAGCATCTCCAACACCTGTTACGCTTCATGCTTTAGCATGAATCTGATTTCTGAATGGTGAGTTGTTAAAGTTGCTGCAGTGCTTCTAAGAGCTCTGTGAAATGTGTGTTATGGTATTTTCCTGACAGCACACGAGAGGGACTTCTGCCAGCCAGCAGCCACCGCTGCTCTTCCTCCTCCTTCTCTGGGTGCCGGCCATCAGATTAGCTGCCTACCACCTACTTATACAGCTTCAGAAAAGGAGGGGGAAGGGGTAATTAAGGAGAGACGACCTTCAAAGCAAGCAAGCAAACCTGCCGCTCTAACTGAAGGAACTGCATGAAAATTAAACCTTTTTTTTTTCTTTTCTTTTCTTTCCTTTGCAGTATTCCACAAACTCCCTCAGTCAGGCAGGAACGGCACAGAGGATGGAAGGGACACGAACAGTGACAGATCCATAAATGCCCACACAGTTACATAATGAAGCTGAGGCGGCACGGCACGCGTGTCTGTGCCTTGGGGGAAGAAGGAGAGCAGCTCAGAGGAAGAGAAGGAAACCACGTCCTCATAGAACAGCGCTGAGCTCTGTGCAGTTCTTACTCAATTTCCCCTCTCCACCAAAGATAAATATTGTAACAGGGGGCGATCAGGCAGCTGAGGACACAGACACAGAGAATCCACACGCTTACGAGCATATCTAAAAACATCCCCATCCTGAAATTGCACTGTGAATGGTGTATCACGACACGCAGCCTACAGGCAACCATGTTTATACCGAGGCAATTAACACGCGCTGGGCTTCCTGAGCTCTTATTATCGTTGGCACTCACACCCCGAGCACCGGCAGGTTCTGGGCTATTCCTATAACGTTAACAACAAAACAGCACTGATTCGAAATATACTCACTGTTATTTCTCAGGAACTCCTATATTTACTTTGTATCATTCTCAGGGGAGAGCTGGACAGTTGTCTCAGTTCTGCAAGGAAAAGATATTCAAAATAAACTTTGCGAAGGCTCCGTGCCAGGAACGCTCACAGCCTTCGGGACTCGACACCCACCCACCCTACCGGGCTGCACAGCCCTAAACCCGCGGGATCCATCACCGCTACCGCCAGGATCACAACTTCGCCAACAGCGGCCCCACCGCTCCCCGGATCCGAGCGGCGGAGGAGGCGCTGCCCCGCCGCGTACCGCGCCGAGCCCCCCTCCCGCGGCACGCACTTGCTGCCGGGCTCCTCCGGCCGCCTCCCGCGCTCGCCACTCACCCCGCCGCCCCGCGCTGCCGGCTTCCGAACGCCGGGGGCGGCCCGCGGCGGTGAGGGCAGGGTAGGGCGGCAGGCGGGGCTCTCGGGCAGGCCGGGCCGCCCCGCGGCCGCTGGCCGAGGCCGCGCCGCTCTGACACCGGCGGGCTGCACTTCGTCTTCTTCGCAGCGACGGCCGCCGGGCGCCGTGCCCGTTCCGCTGCGGGCAGGTGCGGTGCTCGCCGCCTTCCCCGCCCCGTCCCGTCGCTCGCCGCCGCCGCAGCCCCGAGCCCGCCCGCTTACCTCCTGCTGCGGGCGGCCCCGCGCCCGCAGCGCGCCGCCGCCGAGCGGATCCAGCCGCCGCCGTGCCCCCTTCCTCGGCGTCTCGGAGCGCGGCGAGCGGCGCTATCCCATCCCGCGGCCCCGGACCCGCGGTACCCCGCCGGCGCCGCTCGCACTTCCTCTTCCTTCCTCCTGCTGGCCGGGCCGCGACGTGCAGCCCGCGGGGCTCCGGCACCTGTGGGGACGGGACGGGCCCGACCGCCTCTCTCCGGCCGCGGCCGTGCCTCTTCCCTCACGGCTCCCGCGGAGAGTTCCCACCGTCCTCGCTGCCTTTACAATACGGTTGGTTTAATTCCTTTAACCAGCAGAACCCGCACCGCCGCTCGGCCCCGCGGCGGGCACTTTGTCACGCGTGCCGCTACGCCCCGACCCTATCGAGCGGCTCCGAGCCCGGCACCGGGCGCCCCGAGCACCGCCGCGCCTGGCCCGGCCAGGAGGGGGCGGCAGTGGCACGGCTGGGAGCTCCGCACTGCCCCGCACCGCCCCGCACCGCCCCGCACCGCCGGCCCCCGAGGTTTGACAGCTGTGCCACTCGCTGGAAAGCGGAGGAGTAAAATTTCTACTCTTATTAAAAGGGCTGCAATCAAAAGAAGCGTGGTCAGCACGTTGAGGGAGGTTATCCTGCCCCTCTGTCCTGTGCTGGTGAGGCCTGTCCTGGAGAATTGCGTCTAGATGGGGAGTCCTCAGTACAGGAGAGACGTGGACCTGCTGGAGTGCATCCAGAGGACCACAAAAATGATGCGAGGGATGGAACGCCTCCCCTATGAGGACAGGCTGAAGGAGCTGCGTCTGGAGATGAGAAGGCTCCGAGATGACCTAATAGCAGCCTTTCAGTATCTAAAGGGGGGCTATAAGAAAGAACAGGGCAGAGTCTTCACACAGTTCATAGGACTAGGTTTCAAACTAAAAGAGGAGAGATTTAGATTGGACATAAAGAAGAAGTTTTTTATAAGAGACGCTGGAACAGGTTGCCCGGAGATGTGGTGGAAGCCTCATTCCTGGAGATATTCAAGGCTAAGCTGGAACAGGCTCTGAGCAACCTGAAGGAGCTGTGGATGTCCCTGTTCACTGCAGGGCAGCTGGACCTTTAGAGGTCCCTTCCAGCTCAAACGATTATGTGATTCTCTGCCGTAAGAAAGTGTGCTTCAAAAGTACTACATGACATACAAAGGCCAAATGCAACAAACCACTGGCCTTAATCCTTCCAATAGTCCCACATAAGAGCAGCTCTCTACGTGCTGACAGCTCCACTGCTGTCTTTGAAATCATCCCTGCAGGGCCCAGTCCCTCAGACCGCAGCTGGCAGTGAGATACAGCAGTGTTCAGGGGCTCCTGGCCCCACAGCACCACAGGCACCCCACAGGGTTGCACCTCTGTCACAAGAAGTACAAGCGGCAGAAGGACTGGCAAAAGTGAGTCCTGCAGGCTGCAACGTGCCATGTAACGGTACACAAGTTACACGAGCTCTGAGCAATTAATTGGGCATGAGGCAGAAAGTGGCATGACTCACCTGAGCCACGTGCTGCTGTATTTGTAAGAGTGGAGTACAAGCACTGCGTGGTTCTGCATAGCATCTGAGACATCTCCATGGCAGGAATTCCCCACGGTTATGAGGCACTTCCTCAGAGACACTGGGCTTTGGGACCTCCCCCAATGGTAAAATCCACAGAGAAGCCAGACATTACCCATACTGGGATGTGTTGGTTCCTATGATCAATATACATTTCAAAGCACCCTCTTACACTGCTTTGTTAAGGCAAAACTCTGAAACTGAAAATGCAAGGTCCGCGTAGATATTATTTTAGAAGAAAAAACTCTTCTCTGAAACAATGGTGAGGTGCTGACATAGGCTGCCCAGGGGAATGATAGAGTCACCATCCCTGGACGTGTTCAAGAAACACATAGATGGGGCACTGAGGGATGTGGTTAGTGGGCAATATTGGTGATGGGTTGGCAGTTGGACTAGATGACCTTGGAGTTTTTTTCCAACCTTTATGATTTTGTGTTACGAAGCCACTTATCAAACCGTCTTGAGAGTTCCTGATGACCAAATGTAGTCTACTGAAGGAAGGACGAGAGCAGTCCCAAGCAGATGGCTGTTCAGTGTGCAGCTGGACTATGTGATATTGAGATTGTTTCTGTGTCTGTGTACCTGTATTATATTCCTGAAATAAAAGCAGGCTTTTTTATTTACTGTTTACAGCTTAGAAAAGGACATTGTAAATACGCAGTGAGACGTATGGAAGTTTTATTTACCCCACCTTCCACTGTTGGTGCAGGAGCTGTTTCCATGTGTCCTCTTTCAGGGGTTGGCATCAGCACATTTACCTGGCAGTAGGAGGGATGTTTAGAAGAATATTAAGAATTAACAGTACTTAAAGTGTTTTATATTTTAAACTTTTAGCACCACATTTTTGATCTTCCTCTTTTGTCTCTCGGGTTCATCAATGAAAATCATAAAAAATCAATTTCACCTGTACATGACTACAATATTTTGATTTCAAACGGTGTGGGAGAATGGTTATTTAACAATGCTATTGTTATTCAGTTTAGAAGAAAATATGTGAAGTGCTTTCCAGTTTCTGGGGACAAAGGTAAGTGCACTGTTATCATGAATGTTCCTGAGAGACAGCTAGCAAGAGAGCCAGTGCACACAGCCCAGTGAAGCCCCCCTGCACACCCACAGACAACATTGCAACTATTGCTCCAGTAGCTGTATTATTTTTTTCTCCAAAACTTGCTTGGAATGTATATTTACAGAAGTGTGTGGATGCTGTGGGCATGTTCTAATTTATTTAATAGCAGTCCTTCCCATGGTGTCTGCTGCCAAACACGTGCTGTCGTTTTAACTGTGCTGTGTCATAACATTCTGGAGTTGTTCTGATGTTGTGAGCGTAAGAAGTTTGCTAAATAATTCTGGAAAGCCAGAAGAGGGAGTGCAGGAACAGAAAACACCCAGAATTAAGCATTTTAATTGATGTGCCTATTTCAGCTGCAGCCTTAAAAAAAAGTAAATCCGGGAAGGACTGGTGTCCTGCTTGGCTCTCTGATAACAGGAATGTGTCAGGGTACACAGGGGGTGCCAATCACCTGCTGAGACCCAGCCTGGAGTAACCTCAGTGTGGCTGTACCAAAATGTAGAGAGCATCACAGCCGTTAGCCATTTTTGCCAGTGAAAACCTTAGATCCTGAGATGAAAGAGCTCCTGACAATTTTGGAAGAAGCAGAGTTTTGTCACAGTATTTCTGGCCAAGCTTTCCTGAGGCACTGATTATCCAAGATGGCTTCTGTTAAGCTCATTGGCAAGGGTGGATGGATTATATTGTGCTTATGGGCTCTGTGCATCATCCTTAATAATATCAGTGTTTTAATTGTTTGCAATATGATTACTAAAGAATCTTATTTATAACCACTAAAGCATACCAAGGTGCCAGCTGTGATATGAAGTACTGCTGCATTTGGTCTTTTTAGAAGCCACAGGTAAATTTCCCTTAATTATGACTTATTATGATTAGCTATCTCTTGTGTCCAAGTGAGGGCATTTATGTTTGCATACATACATGCAATCATGACCTGTCAGATACTTGTATATAGGTCTTGAAGATCTGACCTAAATTCACAGTGACATCAATAAAAATGGACTGTATCAGAAAATTCAAGCTTATTTTTCTAAGCTGCAGTATGCTCACAGATCTCCATACACCAGTCCTAAGTTGTAGTCAGCAGTTTGCTCTTGCAGGCCTGCATGTGTAGTTTTATGTTCATCTATGCATCTAGTGAACATCTAGCAAAGAGTACTCAAGGCCCCTAATGATGTGAGGGTTATTATGGCTGAGTTCAGTGTATCTATTCAACCTGTAAATCTGCCACTGGGTATACATTTGTATAAAACACACGTGGAAAAGAAGACAGACTTTGCAGAATGGCCAGCTTAATGAAGAAATAAATACTTCGCATAGAAGACACGTTTTAATTAACCTGTGAACAATGCTTTTCTAACGAGCATTTTAGATCTTTTTATGGACTCATTACCGTCTCATCTGGGCAGATTTATAATAAAATAAATTGTTAAGAATTATGATAGGGAAGCTGTAATATTTATAATCATCACACCAATTATGAAATCCAAGCATATAAAAGCAGGAAAATGAAGAGGCCAAGAGTGGCTCTCATAGTTGTCATGCCAATGACCTACTGTGCTTCTGTACAGACGAACACATCTCCACAAACTGTTCTGACTGCCATTCTCCTCCTGTTCTACACTTATGCATGCCTATGAAGTACCTGTTCATGAACAGTGAGTCTAGAAGTAATTTTGTCGCATTGTTCGAAGGAGAAAAACTTGGGAAAATCAAAAATTTTGACAAGTTTAAAAATGAGACAAACAGCAATGCAGTGTTGAAGCTTAACAAGCTGCAGATGGAGACAGCTTCTCTTCTGTTGTCTGCTCTGCACTGCATCGGTGTACTGTGTGCAGTTTTAAGAGCCACGGTACAAACAGGACATAAAACTATTAGAATGTGGCCAAAGAAGGGCTACAAAGATGGGGAAGGGTCTAGAGGGCAAGATGGATGAGGAGCAGATGAGGTCCCTGGGTTTGCTCAGCTCAGAGCAGAGGAGCTGAGGAGAGGCCTGATGGCGGCTGCAGCTCCTCACAGGGAGCGGAGGGACCTGAGGGAGCAGCTTGGAGCTGCATCAGGGGAGGGTCTGGTTGGGGATTAGGGAAAAGCTCTTAGCCAAAGGATGGTGGGCATGGCCCAAAACTGCCAGAGCTCAAGGAGCATTTGAACAATGCTCTCAGACATAGGTGGTCCTGTGTAGATCCTGGAGCTGGACGGGATGGTCCTTGTGTGTCCCTCCCTTCCAACTCAGGACACTCCATAATTCTGCGATTCAATGAGAACAGTCATTCATTAGAGCTGTCCAGTGGCTGTCATAAGCTGGTCCTAACCATAAATGTTTAAGTCAGGCTGGGCATTTTGCTGTGTCTTTGGGCTATGCTAAAGCACTTTTACAACTTTAAACAGGAATTCAATTGAGTTTGATGATCTACGGCATGGAAGAACTGCAGCAGTACTTTATAACTTTGTCACTTTTTTATCCCTTGTAGTGACTCTGATCCTGATAATTCTACACATCCTTTTAAATACCAAGAAACCAGCACAGGTCCCTTTTTGTAGGAAAAGTGCTGGATCATCTTCAGCTAACACTGGCAAGTGGTTAGCGCTTGACCTACGGTTGATTAGCAATCATCTTAGGTTACAGACCATTGACTTTCCGTGACATCAAACCTTACCAGGAGAACACTTCCATCAGTGCCTGTGAGTGGGATGTGCTGCAGCCACCTGCCCCTGGATGCTGGCAGATACTTGCCCCTTGCCCTGTGCAATGCCAGCAGCTCTTCAGTAATGAGTGAGGAGAGTTTCAGGGAAGCGACAAGGGATCTTGGGTCCTTTGTGGCTGATGCCCGACAGAACTTGGCTAAAAGGAGAGACAGTAACAGAAGTCCTTGGAGAGAACAGAAGAGCAATTCCAATCGCGTTTTCAAGTCATAACAGAGTTGTTTCCTGCATGTCGTGTTTCTTCTCTGCCACACAGTGACATTCCTTACGTCTGTCATCAGATTAACATATTATGATACAGCCTCCTACTTGTTTTGACCACATTTAAGGATTAATATCTTTCCTACTCATCTTGTTTTCCTCCTTTTGAAAAGATAGAGCTGGGCACTTGGGGAATTGCCCCAGGAGCCCTTAATCCCCCACACAATTGTGGGTGAACCGTATCAGCATTAAGAATGCACTTCCTACCCTGTTTTGCTCTTTACTGTCTTTTTGTTCTAAACTTTCTTTTAGCTTTGTTAGTCTAAGCTATAACTTCTCCAAGACTTTTTTTTTTTTTCTCTATTTGTAGGTAACACATATTTCAGCTCCAATTTCATGTAGGGTCTCTTGGTACCACTGCAGCACAACTACTATTAATAATCCTAACCTTGTGAAGAAACTCAGCACATTTTGATTGAAGTTTCTGCTCCTTCACCACTTTACCATTCTGTTTGATTTGTAGGTTATCACATCACTGGACAGTGCATAAACCATAGAAAACTTAAATGTGAAAAGGCACAAAACTGAGGGGCTGTTCACTCCTTCAACATGCTGCAAACCTTTAATGTTCACCAGATTTTAGTCAGCTTGTGTTCTACATGGATTAATATTTGATAAAAGCAGCCTATTTTAATCAATTGAGCAGCTGTGTTGTATGTGCAGTTGAGGTGTGAGGGATGCTAGCCACATCACGTACCACTACAGATCTTTAATATCAAAAAACCTTTCCATCTTCCTGAGTAACAGCAGTGTCATTTGTATTGCAATAAGCTATGGAGCACCATCAAACTACTGGTAAATGTCTTCCTATCTCTTGAACTTGGGCTTTAACACACAGGGAAAACAGGCAACAGAAAACAGAGTGTAACAGAAATAACACAACGTTCTCTCCAGCAAAGCACAGCGTGGTTGGCTGCTAATCAAGGCCAAATCTTCCTGTCCCAAACTGAAGTGCTGCTGCACAATAAACCCTCACAAGGACTCATTCAGAAACTTTTGATGGATTTGTGACTTTCTTGCTGCAAATAAAAGACTGTTCTATCTATCTTCCATTTTGATCCTTTCCTAATAGTGATTGATCAAAAGCAATTGCTGGCAGCGAAGTGGTAAGGAAGAGCACAAGCTCACTGCTCAGAGGTGCCCTGGATGACCACTTTCCTAGTGGTGATGGATTCACATGTGTATGTGGCTCTCCAGCAGCTGCAGAAGCCATACAATGCACTCCTGAATATATTCCAGCATTTGCACTTAGCATTTTCCTTTTCTGCATTTATTATTCCATTATTATGAAAAGTCACTTTGCCTGTAAAATATTTTGTCATACTTTAGTTTGCACATTTCTTGATGTGCAGTGTTCATGCTTGAAAACCATTTCTTATCCATGCAAAATAAATAAATAAAATCATTAGGCTTTAGAGCTGTTTACAAAAAAACTCATCTGAACATCCTAAGCCTTGAACGTATATTCTTTAGCTCCGTATCCTAAATAGCTTTTAGTTCACTTAGGACAAACACACACAAAATTGGACTGCAATTTTCAAAACAATCCACTTCAATATATGTGACTCTTCAGTGGAATTGCAAGGACTTAAGTAGTATGTTCAATTACATCATCATTGGACTGCAGATTCATTTATGTCCCTCTGAAGAGCTGAGGTCACGTTGGGAATATCCTGATGTGTTGCAACCCAGTGGAGGGATGAACCACTCTTGTACTCTCCTGTGTTAATGTGTTTCTTGGGGGTACTTTTATCATCTGTTTTTCACACCTCCTTTTGGATTTTCCTTTTTGCCATCATCACCTTATTCAGCAACTATCAGTGTGGAGGCCTCATGGAAGTTATGGCCCACATATACCTTTTTCATGGGCACTGCATTACATTTCTCCTACTTTCCATTTTTATGAATTCTCACATCTGTTTTCAGTGATCTTCTCCCTCAGCAAATAATCTCTGCTTCAGAGCTGGTAACCTGCAGCAAAGGGGCAAGGGAGAGGGCTGGAAGCTGTGGGTCCTGAGCTGCCAAGCAGATTATGAATCCAAAGCTCTCACCAGAGAGCAACCATCACTCTGCCAGTGTGACCAGTATGGTTCCCAAGCCTACAGTTATAGACAAGAGAATGATTTATTCGCTGGAATGTGGAGTTCTGAGTCAACAGAAACTGTTCATGTGCTCAAATTTAATGAATTTGATTGAATGTTTAGGTAATACATCCATATATATATATGCAAAAAGGGGAAGGTTTTAATCTGGCAGTTCTAAATGATAGAGGAAATCTTGTGATTTTTCAAGACAGAAGCTACCTAAAGTTCCTGTTTATTTAAAGCCCTGCAGAAAATGTAATGGAACATTCTATTCAACACAGAATAAAAAATGCATGGGAGAAGAAGTTATTTTGATTAAAAAGAAAACATTTTTCAGATCAACTCAAAAATATTTAGAGCATGGGAAGAATTTTCCAGTTCAGCTAACAAATCGATGGACACTTCAGCTGAGTAGCTCTAATTCACACCCTTTTTAATGGCATTATATTCAAAGGATTGAGCACCTGCAACTCCTTTTCAAGTTGGACATTTAGTATTTATAAAATCAATGGGAGCATCTGGATGTGCAGCACTTGTGGAAAAAAAACAAGCCTTTCATTTATCAGGAGTGTGTAAGCAGGGTTAGAAGTGCCTAACTTTGCACACCCCACTTGGAAGTGTTGTTGGCCACTACAAAAAGACTGCAATATCCCTGCCTCCCAGGGAGCCTTAATTCCTGCCCCGGGATACAAGATGCCCCTGCTGACTTCCCACTCTAAATTGGGAAAAAATCAGCCCTCTTATGTTGCAAGGACTAATTAGTCAATGTCTGCAAAGCTTTCTGGAGGTTAAAAGCATATCTGTGCTTTCCCCTGACAGATGGCCACGGTTTTATTTTAAAGGTTTTCTTTAAAAAGCACCGTTTTGTGGAAGCACTTACTCTCTTCACCATCCACTAGTGCAGGCGATTCATTTGGACCCAGTGTACAGATGGAGGAACGGGATGACAAAGCTTCTGCTCTGGCTGTGAGTGTTCAAAGAGAAGAAACTATAACACTGATCGACTTTATGAACCAGGGCTCCCCACTGTCTTGCAGTAGTGTAAAATATCTTAAAATGCTGCCATTTCAGCGTTCTCATTCCTGTCTCTGATAGTATTACAGAGTACCTTCAGAAAAACCTATGGGGAATCTGATCGTCTCTGTTACTGAAAGTAGCTTGCTATGCTGTGTTCCCACACCTGTCCTCATGCCCTGTTGCAATTAGCATCTTGAACAGATCCTTGAACATATGTTTGCTTTGTCATCTTGTAGAATATTCCTCTACACTACCCAAAGCAAGCTGTCAAAGACTTTACAGAAAGCAACAATGATTTATGATTTATGATAAAAATCAGTGCTGCGATCCTCTGCTGCAAAAATTTGTGCAGCATCAGAACAGCAAGAGGACTGCTCTCAAGCTTTTAATTAGCTTATCAGTTCAGATCAATTTCTCAGGAAATATGTTCTTAGACACCAGCTGTGACATCGTGTGGGAGAATCCACTGGAAAAGAGTGCAACACATCCAAAAAACTTGCTAAACATATCAAGCCTGCCCACCAAGACACCGCTTTCAAAGGGACAATATTGTTGAGTCTGAATTACTCCTATAGACATCAGTGCAGTACACTCGTTGATGAAGAGTAAGATAAACTTTCTAAAGGAAGCAATGAAGATATTTCCTACTGGCAGAGTTAAATCTTTTCTTTTTTATTCTTTTTTTTTAAGCCTTTAAATAGTATAACTCATCCTCCCCCTTCGAACATCTTTTAGACGACGCTGTTTCCTCGGAAACTTTTCTAGGAAATTTGCCTTCTCATAGGCTTTTAGGTTGGCTGAATTACAGAAAACGTGATCATACTAGGCATTATTTGATTTTCAGTTAGTTTTGCTTATTTCTTCCCCCCAGTTTTTGTCCTTCACTGGAATGGACTGCCAAGGGAGGTGGTGGAGTCACCTACCCTGGGGGTGTTCAAGGAAAGACTGGATGTTGTGTTGAGGGACATGGTTTAGTGGGAGCTATTGGGAATAAGTGAACGGTTGAACTGGGTGATCTTTTAGGTCTGTTCCAACCTTGGTGATTCTATGATTCTATGATTCTATGATTCTATATGCATGTGAAGTGTACATGCATTGAGAACAGCTCTCAGCCCCGGTATTGTATTGGGTGCACTGCTGGCATCTGGATTTGGCAGTTGACTTGAAGTGAACTTGTTCTTGACTACTTTTGGATTTCCTTCTCTTTCTATTGGGAAACAGGACCTAAAGCCCTGGACTCTTCCAGCTTCAAAATTTATTTGATGAATGCTCATCCCCCTTAGTAGCAGGTAGGTTTTAATATGACACAAAAGGGATATTCTCAGGTGGCAGTCCCAAGTCCACATACTTCAATATCAGTCACTCTACAGGCATGGGTGTTCATATCTTAGCCTGAAACACTTGTCTGGGCTGAGGATTCTTTGTGGCTGAAATTTCCTCTGCACCTTCCCTACTGCTTTTTGTGAGAAATCAGCTAGTTATTTGTTTGAAAGAAAAACTGATCATCAAAAGAAACCTAACACCCCTTGCTATGATTCTATCTCATAATGTCTTCATAGCTTGTTATTATGGTGATATTATTATCTACACTTCCTTAGGCAGGATTAGCCTTGACTTCATTCTGTGTCCTGTATTGTTAGTCAAAGATTTCAGACATCACAGGTTTGATTGTTGGGGGCAAGGGGAAAGTGGGAATTTTTCTTGGTTTGTTTGTAGGGTTTTTTTTTTTTAATCTTAAAAAGAGATATTGAAGCAGAATCTGGTAGCTTTGAACTAAACTGCACTTCCTTTAGCATAACAGAAGTCCAACTGCACTTCCTTTAGAAGTCCAACAGCAGAAAACAAGCTGATGGAACGAACAACTTTGTTCATCTATACTTAGACCAGAAGCTTTTTCTACCTCTATCTCACTGCTTATTCCATCTGCATTGCTTGGCTTTTCCATCACTGCTTCTCTGATGTGTCATGTTCACACACTTGACTCTCCTTCATTGAATGCCTCAATGTCATTCCTTCTTTTTGCACTTCCCAGAAATATCTTCAGATCACAAGGAATGAAGTGAGCCTCTTTACAGTTGGTTTGGTGTGACAATATTTATGGCTTCACTTCCCTGTGACTGGTTCTCAGTGTTACAAAGGTCTGTCTCATCTCTGGGGTGATTTAAACATATTTCTGCTCCTTTTTTTTCTTTTTTTTTTTTTTTTTTTTTATTTCTCTGGAGCTGCTGGTGAGAAAAGACAAAAGAGTTTTTAAAAGAGCACTGCAGTCTCTGTAAGCAGGAAATGAAATCCAATTTGGGAGTCCTCCAGGACAGATGAACCTCGTTCTTTTGCCACTCACCTCCTCAGTGGCATTATTCCCAGTCATATTGGTGGCAGTTTTCCTTTTTGTTCATGTACACTTCCCTACCTATACTTCCTCTCAGTACTTTGTTCTTCATCTCTGTCTGACCTGCTCATTTTAGTACTTTACGAGGCGTCAGGTCATCTTTCTCTCTTTCTTAGTCACCATATTTGTCCAAGGCTTTGTGGTTTTGGAATGATAGTGGGAGGCTTATTTGATCACAGAACAGCAGCAGCTTTGTGGCCTTGCTCTTTGTATCTTCTGTCACCTATCTCATCATCAAAGAGATATTTAGACAAGAGCCAAGTGATTTCATTTCTTTTTTCTCCCAAGATCTCCTTTCCCATGACTTGTTGCCATCTCATTACTTCAGCTCCTGGGCTCTGACACTGACCCTCATCAATAAAACAGCAAGATGAAGGCACAGCAACACAAAACCCAGTTGAGTCCTAATTCCCCAGCTTTCTGCTCATCCTATGCATCTGTAAGAGCTTCGTACGCTGTGGTGATGGGCCCTCTGCACTGCCATTTGGATTTTGCAGTGCAAATTCTTTCACAGATGCTAAAACAACCAACCCCAGTGGCTGCTGTTTTTTTTTTTTCCACTGCTCTGGGCAGTCCTCTCTCAGGAGATCAAACATTACTGGTTTGGGAATCTTTCCAGCACTCAGTGCTTAAGAAAAGATTATTGCTTGTTTGCTCTTTTTGCACCTTGCGTGTTCATAGGATCGAAGTGTGCCAACTGACACAACAAATATTCCTTTTTCTCTCCTTTAAGCTGCCTCAGCAGCCCATTACAAGCTGCACAGTGGAGAACAGAAAGTCGCTGAAACACTTCAGAAATATTTTCCGTGGGGTTGGCTTTTGGTTCTTGCTTTATACAATCACAGTATTGAAATGAGGAGTGTATGTGTGTCAAAAACACAGACACCTTGAGAGGACTGGGAAGGGAGAGTTCACACCAATTTGCACTGTGCAGTTGGATCATGAACCCGAGTGCTGCCAGTTGTGCTGTGATTAAGGCAGCACGCCTGGTGTGGGGCAGGCAGCCGCTTGTTCTTGGAAGGCAATACTTTTCCTCCAGAGATGGGCTAAGCAAAGTTACCAGACTCTTATTCTTTCCTACAGTCCCATTGTCAGCATGCTTCTTTCGGGTTTTTTCCTCTCATTGCAAAGTCAGTTTTTATAATGAAAATCATCAAAGGCTGTGTGAAATATGAAGGTGCTGGAAAATCTGTTTTCTCCCTCTCTGAAGAATTTACAAATAAAACCATGGGGATTTATTTTCTTATTCTTTTGTTTTGTTCTGTTCTGTTTTCTTTTGTTTTTCAGCCTGACGATGTTGAGATTGGAAATAGGAATGACTTCCTTAATAGGAACACTATAGGGCAGGGACTTCTGGATAGTTTCAGACAGTCTATTGTTGCAAGAATAGTAAAAATGGATTACAGAGTCAGTCTGGAGGGGATGAGGAAATCTAATTACTTGCTGTAATTAGTTGCATCCCAAGATGAGGGGGCTGGGTGCTGGAGTGGCATGACTCTGCAGCCACGCATTAAAATCATGGGGCCTCAGTTGTTTTTTTCCAGCTAAGGGTCTGGTGCTTGGCTGCCTGCTGCAATCACGGGTCTTAAACAGACCTATCTGATGCCGTACATGTCTGCAAGAAAAACAGAACACTGGAACACTTCCACAGGATCAGAGAAACTGTATTATTCCCAACAAAGCCTATTGACTCAATCTCTGGGGTCTTTTCTCGGGATGAAAGGATTACAGAGCACACTATTGACCTAAAATGTACAGTACGTAACAAAGAAGGGTCACATTTTTGTAGCAGTTCTCTTCTGGAATTTCTGAAAACAGCATGTTCTACAAACCCCAATGTACTCATGGTACCTGCACAGTTTTATCAGCTCTACGGTTGCCAATTTCTCTCTGCAGTTTGTGCTCAAGAGCCTTTTAGTACATTTTCCCCAGGTGATGAGCAGTTCAGAGCCACTTCCTTTTGAGGTGTTGCATTTGCAGTCATCTCTTTTATGTGAGATAGAAAGAGACCTTAAAATGAAAGAACAACCTTGAGGAGAGTTCTGGAAAAGGCAGAGGAAAAAAAAAAAGAAAATAGGGAACCTAAGAGCCCCTAGGAAGTGGCTATATAGTTTTTAGCAAGGTTACTGGGACGAAAGAACCAAAGCAAACTCGATTTATTCTGCAAAGCCCATCAGTGAGACAATTGATAAACACAATGTGATTCACAGGAGATGGTTTTGCACTGTACATCTGCTCACCTGGGGACATAAAGCAGCTTCAAAGCCCTTTCACTCCACATCAGAAAACCTCGTGGCAGCTGTTCCCCCACTCTTTGTTGCATTTGGTGTAAATTCAGAGTGATCTCAGTCTCCTGATCGTGCATGTCACAGATGGGTACTACTGAAAACAATTAGTAATTAATTTACAGAGGATCAGGAATAGTGCAAAAACGTTATTCATTCAATTAAGGCCACTGGGTTTCTGGCTTTGGAAGCACAACTGCTTGTTAGGCAATGGAAAGAGATTTCTGCCCTGTTCTTCTTTTCCCCATTTATTTCCTTGGGCAAGAGCATAACCCACAAATGGGATCTACATGCAGATTTTTTGTGAGCTAGAGGGAACAAGAATCACTTGGAAGGGCAAATGTAATGTTCCCCCAAAATTTGCTTCTTTTTTTCCCCTGTAGAACGAGCAGCGAAGCTGTGAAAATACAAATAAGGAATGCAGGCTCCCATCAGCCTAACTAAACCCTCACCTCTGATTTCAGCAGGGCCAGAATTTCCATCCTAATGAAAACACCTTTTCATGTAATAATCTCGACAAGAACTGCCACAGCCTCGGTAACATCATTAGCAGGGCTGCGTTTCTGAAAGTTGCTTGTGATTTCTGATGTCTGCCTGGAGTCACCTCCAAGTGCCAGCCGTGTGTCCCTGAGTGCCACAGCCCTGTACAATAGCACAGCTGGGGGCTGCTGCTTGGACAGAACATGGTTTTATTCTGTGTCTAAGAAACACGAACAAAACAGAGAACAATGGGCTGAGTTTGGTATTTATGTGCTCTACTGAAAATCCAGAGTCGCTTCACTGGCAGAGAAGGACATTTTCTGGATATCTTATCTTTGAGCAGGGGCAGAACTTCATCTGGTCTAGTTGCACTTCTCATGCCAACAGTGGCAAATGTAAGGTTATTGGAATTGTTCTTTCTCCTTTGTTAATGCTTGGATGAGCTCACAGCATGTTACAGTATGTCAGGTTCACAACTAGAAGCCTGTTTGGAGAGTTTTCTTCTGTTCCAACAGCACACAATGTCCCTGGGCAACTCCTGTTCTCAGCCCATCTCTCCCTGCAGAACTAATGGAACAATAAACCTGTCAGAATAACAGCTTGCTGGCTGCTGACTGGGGCATTTGTCCTACAAGCCACAGGTGGGATCTCTCCATGCCCACCTTGCTGCTGTTTCTGAGCAGCATTACATGGAGGCTGCAAGAAGGCACACAGCTACTTTGCAGTGCTCCAGGAGATGATGTCCGTGCCTGCAGCCAGCACAGTGCTTCAGCCCACCCTTGTTTCCAATTTCCATTTGATATGAAAGCACATCATCATACTGGTGTAGCTATGCACAGGGGCAGTAACTCTCCTCCAGAACATTTTCATTCCTTTGATTTATTTTTGATTAAAATGTTACAGCTTTAAAACAAATGGACATATGCACTAGCAAAGCACAAACTGCCATTACTCCTCCATCATCCTGTGAGTGAAACAAACGTAACTTCCTAACACCTATCTTCAAGTCTCACTTGAGGGAATCATTTTAAGTTCTCCATTTGATCCTGAATGAATTGAATTTCTCTTCCCTAAACAAAAATTCACAGAGAAATATCAAGTTTCCTATCACAGAGCTAGTAATCTGCGATCCATAGTTCTACCTTGAAGATCAGCTGTGTATTTTGGTTAGCAGTGTTTTTAGGGATTCCTACATACCTGAGTGCCAGGAACCAATGCCAATAGTCCACAGATAATAAAAGCTTTTCTGCCTGTGTCCCATCTCAAGGACTGCTGTTAGAAATTGCTCTGCCAGCAGCTTGGTTGAGTCACATATTTTGCCAGTTATGACTTCCAGAATGGTTAGGGCAAACATGAACCTTGGATAAATATAGCTGTCCAGGAAAGGAAGCAAAGTGGACTCGTATTTTGTCTCTGATCATTTTCTTTCAAGAAAGACTCAGCTGCAGAACAACAATACAGTTAATAAAGATACCTAAAAGCTTCTTCTACTCCTGCTAGTTTAATGGATGTGCAGTATTTGTCAGTGTGACTGCATTATAAAAATGCAATAGGGAATCAGGTGTTCAGGAGAGATGCTATGTTCTCTGAAATATCAAGAAGATATGTTATAGTAAATTATGACATTCCTGTATCCTACACCTTCTCCTTAGCAGTGACACGATAGATGCTTTAGAAAAAAAGGAGCAAAAACATTTATCACATGGGAGCAGTGAGTATTGCTTTCCCATGGTGAGAAAATACATTGGTCCCTGCTGATAATCCTTCTGATTCTGTGCCCCTAGAAGCCCAGCTTTGCATCAGTCCTGTTTGTGTGATTATTTACCACAGTTTCAGAGAAGTTTGTTCCTTACAGAAAAGAAATGGAACTGGATGGTCTTTAAGGTCCCTTCCAACCAAAGCCATTCTGTAATTCTATGATTACTGCAGAACCATCTGTCCAGCTCAGCAACATGCCTGCTATGAGGAAGGTTTGCAAGATCAAACCCAAACATTGCACCTTCCATTGGCTTTCCTTTAAGGAAAGAGGAATTGAATACTAGTGAGTTATGGTGGGGTTCATTGAGAGGGCATAAAACTAGGTATGAAGGGGGAAGGGGATAAAATGAGGCTCACTAGAGATAAGCCCAGGCAGAACAATGCAAGGGTTGGGAGTGAGCCAAATGGCTCAGCTGAAGTCCAACTACACTAATGCATGCAGCATGGCCAACAAACTGAAGGAGCTGGAAGCCATCATGGGGGAGGCAAACTATGACTTAGTTGCTATTACAGAAACATGGTGGGATCTCTCCCATGACTGAAGCGCTGCAAGGGATAGGCAAGGAAGGAGGGGTGACTGTGTGGTTCTCTATGCTAGAGAGTGTTTCATTGTTGTTAAAGTTGGGGCTGGCAATAATATGATTGAGTCTCCATAAGGATCAAGGGGAGGGCCAACAATGCAGACATCATGGTAGGGGTCTGTTATAGACCACCTAGCCAGGATGAAGAAACAAATAAGGCATTCTATGAGCAGCTGGCAGAAGTTGTGCAATTGCCAGCCCTTGTTCTCATAGGGAATTTCACTGTCCCTGTTATACATGGGAAATGTAATACAGCAAAGAGAAAGCAGTCTAGATTTCTAGAGTGTGTGGAAGACAATTTTATGATGCATCTGGTAAGAGAGCCTACCAAGGGAAGCACCCTGCTGGACCTGCTGATCACAAAGAGAGAAGGACTGGTGGCAGATATAGAGGTCAGGAGCTGACTTGGGTAGAATGACATGAAATGCTAGAGTTCTCTATTCTTTGTGAAGTTGGGGGGGGTCAGGTTTTCAGTTCCTTCTTTACACCAGTTTTTAAAAATCAGACCAATTATTCCAGGGGCATTCTACACCCTGACCTGTAAGCCTGGGATGGGGAACAGAATTAACCCACCACAATTCAGGTGGAAACAGTGAGAGACCTGCTACTCCACCTGGACCACTACGGGGCTGGATGGGATCTGCTGAGTGAGCTGGCAGAGGCAATTACCAAGCCACTTTCCACTATCTATAAATGGTCCTGGTAACCATAGAGGTCCCATAGGACTGGAAGCTTGTCAACGTGACTCTCATTTACCAGAAGTGGCATAAGGAGGATCCAGTGAACTACAGGCCTGTCAGCCTAACCTTTACTGATGATCATCTGGATGAGGTGACTGAGTGCACCCTCAGTAAGTTTGCATATGACACCAAGAAGAGATCTAGAAGATCTAAGAGGTCATTTCCAACCTTGACAATTCTACGACTGTGAGCTTTGATGAGGTTACCAGCCTCTAGTAGGATCACTCCTAGCAGATTTCTGCACGTGAGCCATATTCCAGTGAGGTTTGTGCTGGTTTTGTGTGTTAGTGCAAGCTCTCAGCAAGAGAAGAACTTGCAGTGCTGGTGATGGTGGAGAAAGCAGTGCTTATCTAGTTCCTCCAACTGTTTGTGACTGGCCTCCCCCTGTTACTGAGAAAAGGGAAGTTCCAATGCGTGTGCCCCATTCTGGGAAAAAGGGCTGCAGCCACTTAGATGTGAGGCATCCTTATGGCACGTTACCTAATTGCAGGGAAGGACCAGAAAAACAGCAGCTCATACCAGAGCTGAAGTGAATAAAGCAGCCTCCCCTCCTGTCCGTCTGGGAACTGGGTGTTCCTCTGCAGGACAGCTGGAACAAGGATAAATATTCTACGCTATTATCTCTGATGAATAACAAAAATGTTAATTTACATCTCCAAACATTAATAAAAAAAATGTCAGAATCTGGGCAGTGGATGATGTGCCTGAAACTAGTTATTTCAACAGGAGACAAGGGAGGGAAAGGAGAAGAGGAATGTATGTGGGGAAGATGCTCATTGCAGGCAAGAAGGGAGGGCAGTGCACACGGGAGTTAAGATTAAAGTATATTTAAACTCTTTTAAAGTTAGCTGTTGGAAAAGAGAGCTGTGAGCTTTTGCTGCTTGAGAGAAATAAAACCACGGTATTTGAAAAGATGAACTTTGGGCACAATGACCACTTTTTAAGTAACATTTTATGCCCTTCACTGTCTTCATTAAGGACCAGCTGAGCTCTCAAAAATGAATACAAACCCTGCATCCCACTGATTTCTTGTGGGTGTGCATCAGGCTCTGAATACTGATCCTTTCAGCAGGAAACAGTAATGGACTTAACACAATTAGTTGTTGGTAATGACACGGTACCTTTCCCCCACGCATCTCCAAGTGCGGGCTGGTCACTGCAGACTCCACAGAAAGCCCATCACAACAAGCAGCCTCACTGAATTAACGTGACTCATGGCTGAGGAAGGCATGAAGGAAGAAGACAGAATGGGCCTCTGAGTTTGCATGTGAAGCCTGGTGCGAGTATGGGACAGTGCCTGTATGGGTCTCAGGACTTGGAAACAAGGTCTCAGCGTAATGAGAGGATGTGCCTAGGGCACTGGCATGAGCCAGTAGCAGAGGGCAGCTCCCACAGCTCAAGCTGGATGCTCACACTTCATTTTGCCAAGAGAATGCTTTTAGAAACAAGAACAGCTGTAGCAACAGTCACAACCCACTGCACTTTTACATTACAGCTTTATCACGTTATCTAGGTGGAAGTGTTTTCTTCAAGCTACAGTCCAAGACTGCACTGAAAGAGCCTATTCCCCACTAGATACTTCTTTCACATTCCTTCTGCCAGAGTTAGTCTTTTAAGGAATAACTAACCTTGCTGTGTGAAGACTTGCTAAACAAGTTGTCCATAACAGAATAACCCTTTCCTAACAAGCTTTCCAAAGTCATTTATGCTGAGATCTTAACTACAATAGACTTGTTTGAGCACTTAACGCCTCATTAACAATACAGTGAAAATACATAACTGTTTTTAGCGTGGTGTAAGCCAGGCTGGAGTGAAGACTGGTTATGAACAAGCTCAAAACTTAGGCAGGAGCACCATTTTTAGGCTGCTTTCCCTCCTCATGCACAGAAAAAGGATGTCAACAGCTTCCGAGGGAAGAGCCCCAACAACTGCCCTGCAGACCCATGGGTGGCTATGCCCCAGTGCTCTGGTCTCCCCACTGACTGTCTCTCCTGTTGCACCCACTGCTGCTCACTCAGCAGGGAAACTTTGGCACCTGGGCCCAGCAAACCATTTCTCAGACTGTGCGCTTCTGCCAAAAAAAAGCAATCCAAAATGCCAAATAAAGATCTGGCCAAGATAAGTGGATTCTCCCAATAGCAGTTCCATTAGGATAAAATCACACACAGATAAAAACCAGACTTTTCTCACAGCTTGAGCGTGAGCTAGCACAGGTTCTGTCTGCTCTGGGCAATGAACAATGCCTGCTTCACAGCCAGAGCCCAGGCAGGAAAGCTTCCCTCTTGCTTCTCAGCAGCTGTGACCTGTGAACTGCATGAGCAAGGAGTAAGAGCACAGACCTAGAAACTGATGAGACACCAAAAAGGGTAATCCCTTTTATGAGCCCTACGCCACCATGAGTATCAGGTAACCCCAGCAGAAAAGCATGCAATGATGCTTACCCAACATGTCAACCCACCCTTCTTATGGCTTAGAATCACAGATTGGTTTGAGTCAAAAAGAGACCTTAAGCATCATCTAGTTCCAATCCCCCAAAAAAGCAAAGGAAGAAGGAAAAAAAACATTTAGAGAACATCAAGGCTGATGAAAACTAGGAGAAAGCCCTACGTTAGGAGCCACCACAGAGAGATCTATTGCAACTGAAAGGCAAGGATAGCTTAAACAATTTTACAAGGACTGTTCAGCCATTGGGTGTTTGGCACATCTTTCTGGAGGTGGGTGATCTCACCCGCAGTGAGTCTTAGAGGTTCCTATTGGACTCTCAAATAAATTTTCCCTTTTGGATTGGGGACATGCAACAGTTTAATACATCTTACAAAGAACAGCAGCGAGTTTAGTCTTAGAGAAAAGTACCATTGTTATGCCAAGATGCTCGTGGGTACTTTGGTTGATACATGTATGCATACCAAGTACACAAAGCCCTAAGAATAAACTTCAGCTGCTAGAGATGAGAAGTGCTCACTGTGTTCTGGTACTAGAGAAAAACGTGAAGCCACTGGCACAGAAAGGAAAAGTCCAGTTCAATGCAGGCAGATTAGTAGCTCCCAAAGGGTGTGAACAACAAACGTGTGGTCTAGAAAGCTGAACACCTTGGAGCATTTCCAAGGGAAACTTTGATGCTATCAGTACATGCTGGTCTGCAGCAGTCATCTGCTGAGAAATGGCTCAGGAAAAAGCATGAAACCTTGAGAACAAGTCTTTGTTTTAGTGAGTGGGAAGTGAGAAAAGGGCCGGTTTCCTTTCCTGTGCAGATGTTCTGGCATGCAGCTCATCACTGAGCTCTCAGGACTCGAGCAAGCAGTACCACACTCACCTCGGGTATGGAACAAGGGAGCATACAGCTACCCTCACCTCTCCACACCCAGCTTTTCCTGAAAAAAAACTGGTGAAATCACAAACATGCTGTACACAGCAACCTAGGCAGGTTCCCAGTAATTCATAGAGAAGGGAGATGCTTTTAACAGGTTCATTTCCCAGAGGGAAAACACTGGAATAAATCAGTCTGAGATTACACAGCCAGCGCAGTCTTCATCTGAACTCAGAGAGCAACAGATTGTCTTTTGGAGCCTCTGTGCTCAACAGCCAGGAGCAGGAGGTGCCAAACACGAGGTAGGAGAGGAAGCAGATGTGGGAGAGGAGACCAAGCGTGCAAGTGAGCTGAGCTGCAGCCAGATAAATCCCCAGACATCTCACGGCAGGCAACTTCCCTCAGAGAGCAGAGCTGAAGCTTTCCGCTGGCCTGCTGGAAAATAAAGCCTGGTGGAGAGACTGTTTATTCTGGTTCACTTCCTATAAGTGACAGGGTGACCTTTACAGCACGCTGCCTGTGATTTGAGTGGCAGGCTGTTAGTGCGAGTGCCTGCCCTGCAGACACCTATAAAACACACGGTCCTTTGGAAAAGGAAACAGCCCATGTGTTTATCTTGCTGCATTGTTGGAACAGGCAGCTCTGCTGGATGGTGCTCCTCGCCAGAAGACTCTCCTTTAGTCCCTGCACTCAGCCTGGAAGGAAGCAGGCCCCAGACAAAAACATCACCACTTGCTCAGCTTGATACTGCAGCCCCAGGTCACAAACCAGACCCCAAAATGCAGCTGGTGGAACCCATCCCAAAACAGCCCCTATGAGCCCATCAATTGGCATGATTTTTCAGAGAGGTGGAAGCCATCAATACGACTTGCTGCTCTCCTGCAAAAAGACCATAGTCAATAAAACATCGGTGGCAAGTAGGCCACCCATATTCTCCCCAGCTTTCCATCTCCTGCAGAGCCAAATGTTCCTTGGAGAACAGTGCATCCTCCTCCAGGAACATTCCTCCAAATGGTATCACTGTGAGCTTTGCTTATGTCTATAAAATACTTGCAAGTTCTGTTCTTTTGATCATAAATCATCAGTTTACTGGTTTTCACAGACCTCATAAACTTGCCTGTATGAGGTGCGAGTCTGGGTTCAGATTTTCGGCTCTAAGTAGCTAAGAGCATCTCTGCCCTGCAGAGATAATCTGCAGGATTATCACCTGCCTACCTGTACATGCATGCATTGCAGCAGATCACACATACCATTGGTTGCCAACTTGCTAAAATCACCATTTATCTGAAACAGGCAACCCATTGTTAGCAAACAGAAGTGGCGAGGAGAGGCAGAGTAGTACTCACAACCCAGCTGCATCCCAAATTCCTTTTCTCTGTCTTGAGAAGCAACAGGCACCCTCTGTATGATGCCCTGAAGTGCTCCTTGAAGAAAGTGGAGCAGTCTTTCCTGCCTGGTGGATGATAAGGGCCACAAACAAACAATCAATCAAGCAGTCTGCTTTCCAATATGTTCAGACCTTCCCCACAAGTAATGGGGCCACAGAGGTCTGCTGAAGGGTGCAATAATGACATTACTACATCCCTGCTTTTGCACATGCTCTGGGAGCAAAGTGAAATCACCAGAAAAGTAGTTTACTTTTCCTCTATTCTGAGCATGGTGCAAGGCATCCCTCCTGTTAGGCTCCCAATTGCAGGAGCTGAGGAGGTATGGGAAGATGGCACTGAGCCTAGGCTCCTCCTCTCTCTGTCCCTGGTAGCTCTGACAGACTGCAGGTGTCCAGCAGTATGACCTGCGCTCTCCATATCACAGCAGATCTTATGTCCTGTTGGTGGAGAACATTCCTGCATGGTGGGAAGGACATCAGCACCCAGTGACTGACTGCATGGTCCCAGGGCAATGAGTGCAGGGCAGCTCTTCCAGGCACTTCTTATGTATTATTGGCATCCAATCAAGATTCCTCAGCAGTTCCTGCAGGTTTGCTGGGTGCCTTTCTGTGATTCCCTGTGCAATTTTATGAGCTGTTTTCCAGAATTACTTCTGTCTCCTAATTTGCTCATTAAAACTGCTTCAGAAAAATCACAATTCCCCTTAAAGCCATAATAATAAATTAACACAATTTCTCATCTCTTATTCAACACTCTTTCTTCATTCCCATTCTTCCTTACTTGGATTATGCCAAGTTGCCTGCCTTCTATTTGCATTTGTGCAAGATTGCAGATTTAGTTATTTTTTCTCTTCAGTAAACTAAGCACTAACAACCCAGAGGCCTTTGCTGACTGTCTTCATTGCTCTTCACTCCTCCGGCTCTTGGCTACTTCATTCTTTCTTGCAGGGGCATCACTTGAACAGATCCATTCATCCATGCTCTGTCCTGTGCCCCACTTCCAACACTGGCTTATCCTGGACTTCTAAGCAGCACCCTCAGGAGGAAGACTTTCACTTCTTAGTTGCTGAAATCTCAGCTCAAGGCATAGTTCCCCTAAATACCCCCAGAAAGCAGCTGCAGCCAAAATTCCTTCAGAAGATAGAGTACTGCCTTTGCTTTTAGCACCCTCCTTTTGTTGTCTGTCCTTGAGCCCAAATGAGCTCAGTTGCTCCTGAGGACTGTTGGTAGGTGAGTAATGTCACTAGAAGTGCCCCTGTCCAATGCATTCAGCTTTTGCCAAAAATACAGCATATCTCAGTCCCTTGAACTAGATGACAGCACACACCAGTGAGTTACACACTGCTGTCACACCACACTGGTAGAAAGATGCCTTCATTTCCACATTTCCGTGTTCTAAACCAGCAGGTGCTTCCATGGTATCTGAGATCCTCTTCCTCCTATCATGCACAGATCTGCATGGGACGAAGACCCAACCTCCACCACGTCTCTTGCTATGTTCTTCCAAGCATTTCTCCGTGCTGCTGCAGCTTTGCTGAGGTGACAAGAGACCTAAGGAGAGCACAGATGCCTGAATCTGAGCACTAACTGCAGAACTGTAACCCCACCAGGGCATCATAAACCCAGGACATGGTCAGGACATGGGGCTGATGTCCAGCAAATGAACTGGACATCCACACAGCTAGACTAGGGCTATCAACATTCCTTTGCTCCCAAAGGAAATTCTCTCACTCCCAAACCACAGTTCCCATCTAAACAGGCAGCACTCCGCCTGGACATGTGATGCCTGGTAACACCTGATAGCATGCTTTCACAAATTAATGGCATTTCAGGTACTTTCTCCCTTATTTCACTGTTCCCAGGCAGCAACTAACCCTCCATACCTCCAGCACAACTCAATACAATGCACAGAGCAAACCCTGCAGCCTGTTCATAAACAAATTACAAAAGCATCCAACGTTCTCCATAACCCTGAATACGTTACTGCAGAGAAAAGCAATTCTATCATAGAGGATGCTGTCCAGAAGAATTTCTTGTGAAGAGCTAAAAGGACTCAATCCCTGCAGAGAAGCAGCAGCTCCATCAGTGACATAATTAAGGGTGAGATTCAGTGAAGCGCCATGAAGGACACCCTGAGACCTGCACCAATGGAGCAAGTTCATTCCCTACCTCCTCAGGGAAAGAGCTTGAACTGTGCCTGCTTTCTGGCATCTTCAATGAAGGGCATAAGAAATGAGCCCTCTGGAGCAATTGGTAAAACCCCTCCTGCAAAAGGAGCCATGCTTACAGCTGGCAGCAAGCCCTCTGTGCCTGGCCAGGAACATGCTCCCACTGCTGCTGCATGCAGAGAGTGGGGAGGAAAGCATGCCAAGTGCATGACTCACATAGGAGTGAAATGAGAAGAATACCAAAATTCAGCAATCTCTGATACTGGAGGGGACTCGGTCACAGCAATATTGACTTATGGACTGATGGAGTTGTTTTATAGCTGCTCATTAGAATTTATGTGAGCTGATGCTTCAGCATTATAAGTGTGTGCTTTTTTCCCCCCCCTCCAACTCACACAGCCTGAAGATCCTTTGATTTTTGCAGTCTTTTCTTCTTGCCAGAAGCATGAGTTTGTAACACGGGCTACAGCTCTCCTTGAAGGAGCCTTCAAGCCCTTGACTGCAACACATCTTAAGTAAAATAAAATAAACCATTGCTTTTCTTTCCTTCTGTTCTTTCTGTAGGACCACACTCACTTTAGATCTTCTATTGAAAATAAGGAATAAAATGGATCTTAGTTATCTTTCTTTTTTCAGCCTTATCTGTCTCAGTCCATTTGACAAATTGCTTGGCAGCAACCATTTCTTGAAAATTACACAATTTGGGAAAGAAGAAATTAGCTATGCTGTGTGATATCCTACTGGCACTCAGAACTCTCGCTGTTCTTCTGGGGGTTATTGGGTGACCTTTTTACTTGAGGTAACACAAAAAAAATAAATGCAAAAGGCAAGGAAAAGTGCTCCTTCCCAAACACGAGCTGCAGAAATGTATTTCATGGCAAAGCCACAGTCAGGCAGACCCTTCCCTGCCACACACTTGGAGGCAAACAACTTCTCTCAAAAGCCATGGAGGAATGGTATGCTACAGAAAAGAAGTCGCCCTACTCTGAGCATTTTACACAGTACACTCAAGAAAAAAATCAATTCATTTTGCAAAGCAGTGAGCCCTTCTGCCCCAGAATTTCTGGCCTTTGTGTATTTTGCTCTGCCTTTGTTCCCTGAATAAACAGCCCTGACTTCAGATACTGGCAGGGGGAGAGAAAACCTTTGAAACTATCTCCCTGTGTCCCTGAGCAGTGCTGATGGCATACAGAAAGCCCACAGCCATATAATGCCTTTCATCTTACCCAGCATTTAAGAGAACCTTCCTCAGCAAAGCTCCTCAATAGATAATTAGGCTTTAAAATTCCCTTGCAAGGCAGATTAAGGTAACCTGGAGAGCAGGTCAAGCTGCCTGTTGCAAATAACTTTTCATCTAAAAATCCTTTATTTCTTTGGCTACTGACTTATAGAGATGCTCTAGCCCCACAAACTTTCTTTCCCCTATTTCCCACTTTCTATATTCTTAGAATCATAGAATCATTAAGGTTGGAAAAATACCTCTAAGATCATCTAGTCCAGCTGTCCACTTATTAGCAATAATTACCAACTAACTGTGCCCCTCAGTGCCACATCTAAATTTTCTTGAACACCTCCAGGGTTGGTGGCTGTACTTCTATCTACTTCCCTAGGCAGCCCATTTCGATGTCTCACCAGGTGATGAAATGTTTCTCAATACCCAACCTGAACTTCCACTGGCAAAATTTGAGGCCATTCCCTGTCATTTTATTTCTGTTACCTGGGAGTAGAGGCTGACCCCCCACCTCATTACAACCTCCCTTCATGCAATTGCAGAGAGCAATAGGGTCTCCCCCAAGCCTTTCTTCACCAGAGTGAACAATCTCAGACCCCTCAGCCACTCCTCACGAATCTTATGTTCCTTTCTGTTCACCAGAAAGTGGTGGCAGGTTTTCTGGCACTATTTCTGGCAATTGCCAGACAGCATCAGGGCTGTGTGTGGCTCCTGCCTGCCAGTGACACAGGCACCATGCAGTGCCGTTCAAACAACACTGCTCTGCAATCTGAGCTTTAGGTGGAAGTTTGATGCAGAAGAGAAAAAGAAATTGCCAGACTTCAGGACTTGGTCATCATATATTTGAGTTCTTGATTCACATAGGCAATGGGCTGCTTTGTCTGCCAGCCATTCCATAACTCCTCAGAGCCACGTCTTCAGAAAAGGTAGAGCACCCAACTGCAGGAAAATCGCAATACCACGAAGCACCGCAAACTCAGTGTGCAGACTCTTCAACACCCCAGTGTCAGAAGTTCATTTTAAGAAGTCCTTACCTTTGTATGGTCAGCCACCTACCATGAATGAGATTGATGTAGCCAGGAACAAATAAAGCACAGGGTCAGGCCTTGGGTGGGCTGCAACTCATCATTTCCCCACACCCTGCAATGAGCAGACCTGGGCCAGCAGCAGGCTTTTTGAAGCAGCACCTCAAGCCTTCCACCTGGGAGGTGCATAGATCAGCTAAACTGTTTAATTAGAACAGTTTTAACTGTCCAACAATTTTACACTTTTTTTTTCCTTTTGTTGTAAAGGGAAGTTTTGCACACAAGTGAAATGCTTTGAAAGGGTTCACATCAGCTCTAGTTCAAGACATATGGGAAGCATTAAATGCCATGTCAAAACATCACTCCTGTTCATTTAAGCAAAGTCAGTTCAAGCTTTAATTTCCTTTATGTCTTAAACCCCTGTATAATCAACAAATACACAGGGCAGTTAGGCTGGTATTTAGATGGCATATAGCTGGAAAGATTATCACTTTGAAAAGGGATAATAAAAAATGAATGGAAAAGCTTACCTGTGTCCTGGGCTCACCAAACCAACCAACCAACCTACAAGAGAAGCAATCTATAGAAGAAACCTTTCCCCCTGGCAGTCAGCCCTTCAATGGGTCTAGGAGAGGTGCAGCCAGGCTCCACCCTTTGGTCATACAGCTGAATTGCCTTCACCTGTGCTCCCAGGGCTGACTCAGTGCTTGCCTCAAGTGATCAATTACTGGTTCAGGCCAGGACTCAACATTTCCCACACAACCCTTTTCATGATGGGTTTTCTGCAGCATCTCATCCCTTATCTGCTTTGACTGCATTTCATAATAATTATGCAATACTTCAGGGCAAGCTTATGGGTTGCCTTCTGTTCTACTGCGCTGTCCTGCTCCAGGATACCAAAAATCTACAAACTGCAAGCACCACATTTTAAAAACAGTTTGCAAAAAATGTCAATGACAGGACACAGCTGGCTGTAATTTAATGGCCACAGAGTATTAAGAATAGAAACAACTTCAGAATGCACCAAAATAGCCAGGAATATCAGACCCTTGGCTGACTTAACACCCAGCAGTCACTCTGTGAGAGGGATGAATAGAAAAGCTCTAGAAGATCCTTTAATTCCAACAAGCAATTGGCAACCATACTTTAACCTGCTGATGCAGAGTCCTCTTTGCTTTGCCTTTTATCCTGGCTTTTAAGATGGATCTAACCAAGACCTGGCTCACATATGCTGTACTCCGAGCTTATTTCCTGTAGGGTTTTATTACTGCCAGTTGCTGTTACTGCTGCTTCAGAGACAAATTCAGATATTAAATACAGTTGACTTAAGCTTTGAAGCTGAACAAAGCTCTATGCAGATGTTTGACAGGAAACGGCAGTCCTGGATTCCTAACAATTTTCAGGAATCATTGTTTCTGATAGCAGAAGACATTTAGGAACAAGTACAAGTGGAGCAAATGGAGTGCACTGCAAGCCACACGACAGTCCCTGTGATATTCAGATCGAACACACGTAAAGCTTTTTGGATTTTAGTCCTTCCATTCATAGATACATTGAATATTTCAAATTCTGTATGAAGAGCTCACAAATGTGAGATTTTGAATGCTGCCTTTATCTCTGTACTTCTCATGTTTACTAACTTTGTTTTTCAACTACTATCCTCCTCAAAAAGATATTCAAACCCTAAAAAACCTGACAAATCCCAACTTCTTTTCCAAGCAATAATACATTTTAGCCTTCTTTTTTCCCCTTTTGCTGAATTTTTTGCTGGGATGCTGGGATGCAAACTTCATGCATGTGAACTAGAATCCATAACTGAGCTAGTGAATTGTTGGCAGGTCTCTGAAAGTGACACTCCTGTTTTGAAGCTACACTTCTTCTGCAGGTCGACCTTTGAGGAATGTCTGGTATTCCCTTCTCAGCTCCCTGCTTATCTGTCCCAGATGTACCTCCTACCAGCCATGACTGGAAGGAAAGAAGGTGTGAAGTCCTCCTCCTCCTCCATTGGGCTACCTTTGCCCCAGGGGCATGCAAGTAGACACATCTTTTCTAGCCAGCAGGATCAAAACAGGACTATAGGGGATGCCCAAGTTAGTTTGGTGCAAGTGAATGTGGTTCTTAATTTGGAGGTCTATCAGCAATGGAATACGCATGGAGATGTGTCTGCAAATTCAGCGTCCTCCCAGACATGACAACATGCAGACATACAATCCAGGAACTGTAGTTGTCTGATCTTATCCATGGATCGAGTCAGTAGCTCCAGAGCAATCCCCTGCCACATTGCCTTCAGACTGGAGAAGGGGCCAGGACCACAAAAGTTTGCAATAGGCACGTTATAGTATAGGCCAGGAGCCCTAAAGGAACACTAGGGAAAATTAATAGAAAAAAAAAAAAAAAACCACCACCAATGACAAATAATCATTATTTATTTTACTTCACTTGCATTTATTTGATGAAAAGTATGTGCTCTTCACAGTTCTGTGAGACAAATGAAGAAAGGACGTTTTGTTATTAATAAAACTGATTTACAATTGGTTTGATGGAAGAATGAAATGCATTTATTTCTCACTAGCTTGTCCATGTCATTTTGGTGTCTGAGACACTCTGGCATCCAGGGCACATTCTCTGGAGCATACCCATCAAGCTGCACCAGTTCAGTACTGTTGCCATCATGGTTCACAACAGTCTTTGCTGCTTTTGTCAGTTTCTGTTTTTCTCAAAGCAGGAGAGTTGTTGGTTGGGATGACTAACTTGTTTTTCCTGTCAGATCATTTTTGGATGTATTTACCACTTCCCATAACTGTCTGAAGTCTGTGGCTTAGTGGCATTTTCATCTGCAGAAAAGCCACCATCTTATGGTTCTCCAAGAGGCTGGGCAGTATAGATATGCCTAACAATTGCCAAGCAACAAGAACGCAGTCCAAGGGAACCTAGCACAGGTCAGGCCAGTGTGTTTGTGAAATTAGGATGGGCAGAGCTAGAGGAGATGGTTAATTATGAGAAGAAGAGTGAGAGGGAAAGAAAGGGAGGGTAAGAGAGAACAGGAAGAAATGTAGTTTGAAATTGAGATCAAGGATGCTGAGGATGCAGTTGGGGAAAACAACCTGCTGGGATAGGCCTGAAAACAAGTCAAAAATGCAGAAAGACTTTTGAATACTTAGAGGACTCAATGTAATGAATGAATTACAACCTATTAAGTCTTTCCTGGGCTCATCAATATTAATCTTTATACTGCTTCTTCGTAACGGGAGAGTTGGACATGAAGTCCAAGCTCTTGGCCCATGTAGCATCTTTCTTGTGTCAAGTTTTTCACGGGACAGAATTTCCTCTCCTCGGGGACAACAAAGAAAAAAAGAGAAAGAAGCTGAGCTGATTTCCTCAGTATGTAATTTCACTTATACTATTGCCAGGTAAATTTCTACGAAAAACTTTGCTGAGTGGATCCAAGAACCAGAGCAGAAGCCTGTAGCAGCTGACCATTTGTTTTTCCTTTGCACTGGTATGCTACTTATTGACTGAAAAAAATAAATTTAATAAAGCTGATATTTCCAGGATGTTCATTACTCTGTTACTTTGCTGCATGTAATTTCCATGTGGAAGAAGTAATAATCAAAAGCATCCAACATTACTGTCTTTCACTTTTGAACCTCTGAAAAGTTTACTCTTTGGGATTAGTGAATCAGCTTCTGGAAATAAGAACTCCTGGACTCCTGCAGAAAGGCTCCTGGGCTCCTAAAAGCAGATTTCTGGACTCTTAATTTGCTCATGGAATTTTTGAAGAGAGTTGAAAGGCATAGCTATGCATTTATTAGCAACATTTGGCACAGCATAACTGTGGAGGAATGACTAAGAACTTATGATCTCTGTGAAGTAAGAGAGGCAAACTAACCATTGATCTTTTGGGATTCAGACTTCTTCTCCTAAAAACAAGAATGAGCTTAGTTTATAACCTTTAGTTATCTCAGTCCTGTAGACCACAACAGCATTGCCAACTATACCAAACCCAGCTATACTCACCCTCCCATTTCTCATGTGCACATTCCCTTTCCAACCTGAGCCTCCCAAGATAAGCCTACATTTCACTCTGGGTGGGAGGAGAGTCTGAAGGGACCACAAGAAATGGTGCAAGGCCAATGAAAGTGTGGACACAAGCCAAAAGTGTAGTTCTAGTAGTGATCGGGGAAGGATGTAAGTGTGCATGAGGGAGGGAAACATCTTGCAGAGTCCTGTTAATTGCCCTCCCATCTGTCCCCCATGGCAGACCGCCCTTGGGCTGCTGAGCCCAGGAGAATGATGCTGAAGCTAATGTATGCTGCTGTCAAGGCACGTTGCCAGCATGGTAAGAAACTGCTTGTGGACGGATGCTTGTATAAAGAGCTGAGATAACAGGGTGGTAAAACAGTGTATAAAAAGACACATTACGTTAAAGTATATAGAGCGGAGTGCTGCAGTGAGGCAATGGACCATAAAAAACATTGCCATTTGCCAACCCAGAGTCATTACCAGGGCACTAAAATAGTTTGCTGGAAAGAGTCAGAGCAGGCTGCTGGCACAAGCAGTTCCCACACTGGGATGGATACCTACACACAGCTCTGATGGAACCAGCACTGACAGAACCAGCATAGGCAGTTGCTGTTAGCCATGCTTTGGTTCTAGGAGCTGCTGGCCAGGGAAGCAAGTCCTGGCAAACAGATAGAAAGGAAAGAGGAAGCTGCAGGGTATTTGATTTGGTCTTAATTTTTCAAGGTAAGATTTTTTCTTTTTCTGGAAATTCCTAAAGATGTCAATTAATCTAACTGAAAATAACACAAGACGAGTCGTTCTGTTTTTCTTCCTTTTTCAAGACTGGAAAAGAAAATGATCTTTCTTGTTTTCCTCAATGAAACTGAAACAATGCAGCCTTGTTTGCCTTTGTTTTGATAGCTCCCATGCTGATGCACCAGCATCTCCATTTGTGCCAGCACAGCTGTGGGAATACACGTAATCCCTCTCTCTCCACTGGTCGGTGTGTTCTTCACAGGCAGAACACAAAACAATGTAGGCCCTATATTAACAATGTTATTTGTGTGGGAATATGGGACAAGGGGAGGAAGGGGGAAGAGAAGAATGACAAAGTTGTTTTTGCACAACAATGGCTATGTGCTAATTTGAGAACTCATCCCTCTGTTCCCTCCCCAAATAGCATATATTCAGGACATGAATTATTTGTCTTCTGTTTTGTTTTTTTTTTTTAATTAAAGTTCAAAAATCAAATGTTTGAAGATAGGGGGCAAGGGAGAGAAAAAGATAAAAGAATCAGGATATGAATGCAAGCGTTCTTATTTATGCAGAAAAGCACAGCTCTGTGGATTTCCCCCATCTGTTCTGTTACATGGAACCAAACTGGAGTTAAATGCACTTTTAAAATAAATCATTATGGCCTAAATTGAACATGATTTGCAGGGAAAATAAAGCCATATGTGTTACATTAATTTCTCATTTTTGCTCTATCCCTCTTCTGCTTGGTTGGATAAATGTCATACTCTGTTCTGAAATGGTGTCTCTGATGCTGAAAGCAGGAGGTGACACTACATTTTCAAAAGTGAGCTCAGCCTTTCAGCTGTGTCATTAACATCAATGGCTGTGTCCGTGGTGTTTGGCGTTTACAGTGGAGAACCTCATTGAAACTGATACAAACTGGGAGGAAATGTGGCCACGTTAAACAAAACATGTCAGCATAACATCCAAAGCATAAGGAGATGCAGGACCAAAGGAAATGAAAACCCTCTGGCCCTTGTATGAGTCACTATTAGTTCTTCAGAACTAATTGCATTGCACCAAAATCATTGGTGATAGGAGTGTATTTCAGAGGAGCGACTAGATTTCCAAATCACGTTAGGGAGATTTCACAGTAAGTTATGTGGGATGGAGCACTCCATTTCCATGCATCTTAAACGTGGAAGGAGGAGGTTTGGTGGCTTCGTCTATCCTCTGGTGCAGCCAGAGGAGGAGACGGTCAGTGACTTAAAAGTGTCTCCAGGGATTCCAGTTGCAGAGCACTGACTGTTCCAGTTTCACACAGCCCACTGCAAACTATGGGTCAGACTCAATGAAGGCATCAGTGAGCAAGGCAACATCCCTTAAAAGAAGAGCAACAAGAAAAGAAGTAGCAGGAAGAGTCCTTGCAGACTCTGCTGTTGATGGTGTAGGTGGGGAATAAATGCGATGGAGAACTCCGTAAAAGCTCAACATTTTGAAGAGTACTCAGGCAACTTTTAATCCGCAGTATTTTCCAGCACAGGCAGGATATGCACCTGGGCTAAAATTCCTGCTTTTCATCTCAGTATGTATATGTACATCATGAAGGACGATTATTGAATACATTTTTTTTTTATGTTTCTTGGAAAAATATTTTAGACTGTATCTCTCCTGGGAACTGATCTACCCAAGTTTTATACCTATTCATAGACCACAGGCAGAAAAGAAGAAATATTCATGTTTACAGAGTGCTCAAAAATATCACTTTGCAGTTTAATGAAAAGTGACAGCAGAAACCTTCTGTTCTCTCTTGCTGCAGCAAGAGAAACACTATTACTTTTAGTGCTCCTGTCCCCAGTGTTCTTGAACTCCTTTTCTCTTATGTGTCACAGAAAGATTGGCAGAACTGTGTTTGACTTC
This sequence comes from Lagopus muta, assembly GCF_023343835.1. Classification (NCBI taxonomy): domain Eukaryota; kingdom Metazoa; phylum Chordata; class Aves; order Galliformes; family Phasianidae; genus Lagopus; species Lagopus muta. The sequence continues at coordinate 45,420,713 of NC_064439.1, read as the reverse complement.
AAGGTCAATATCCATTGTTCTATCAACCACAGCACACAGCACAAATGATTCAGCTGCTTCTCACCTAACTCAGGAATGCCAGCAGTGTGCCTGCATCAGGTTCTGGAGAACTGGCTGACTGCAGTTGCAAAGACACCCACAATATTGACAGTCCTACATCAACATCCTTTTCCAAAATACTTCTGAATTCTAGGGTGAACTCAAAACCTATTTCCAGCTCCTCCAAAGGCAACAGCCCTGCAATATGCCTGTCTGTCCCTCTTGGTCACCATTCAGGTCATCACCACTACCAGTCTGTGGTCACTGAGGGTCGAAGCTCTGAATTGCAAATCAGTGGCACATTTTGTCTGCAGCAGTTGCCTGGAGACAGAGAGGTGAATAGGTAGGGATACTGGCAACATAACATACAAGGAACAGCATTTTATTTTTTGCTAGGATTTTCTAACAAGCACCCTCCTGCTTTCTGCTGTTCATCTCTGACAAATGGGAGAAACTCCCTGTAAGCTGCCCTTTGCTCTGTGAGTCGCTCAGTGGGTCCCACTCTTTCTTTGGCAATGCCTCCCACCCTCCTGCTAGCTTTCCGTGTCTCCAAGGACTCAGGAGAAACATTTCCCACCACTGCCAAATAACTTTCATGAGATAGGTATTCTTTTGTATGTCATAGTGGTTTTTTAACTTGTGTTGGTTGACCGCTTCTGGGTTTTGACTATATATTCAGCGATAAATGAAGGCTGTGTTAAGCATTTATTTCCCTGCTCAAATTTCACTGAGCAAAATGTAATTAATTTTGGAAAAACACCACTGTATGAGTGAGATCCTCAACCAACACTGTATCCAACACTGTATGTATGAGATCCTCATGTGCACTGGATTTATTTGCTCTTAAACAGTTTCCTAACCCCGAATTCTCCAAGCACACAGGATTGCTCTGTTCAGCATTACCACTGGGTGAGGTTGAAGTAATCAGAAGCAGACAATGCAGCATTAGGTGCTAACAGCAAATGGGAACGCTGCAACCTGCTGGCTGAAGGCCTTTCTTCCATTGTTGCTCATGAACAAATGAATGTGCAAACTCTTTCACGGGGTTCACACACCTGCCCTTGGCAGCATTAGAAATTGCTGGCTTGCATCTCATCTGTCTGAACGTGGATAATTTATAGATTGTCAATGCCCAAGACTAATAATGCCTTACCTTGGCTTCCATTGAGCACAGAAGGCTGGCAGGACACTTGCTCACATTGTTTATCATACTCTTCCTTTGGCACTGAAAGTCATTTCATTCTCCTGAGAAGAGCCCTTATATTGCTGTATTCTTCTATAAAATAGGACGAAGCTGCATAGTGGGTCCTCTTGGTGATCTGAGACAGATGAAAGGTCATCAGAGCTGCAAGGAGCCCATCTTATCCTTGGGCTACTGTTCAGATATTCATTACACAGAGGGAATCAAAAAAAGTGCAGCAGCTCTTCATCATGGTTATGGCCGTTCAGCTAAATAGCCACAATCTTCCTCACCCTACTCCTGTTGGTTCTCAGTTGATCCCTGCTAATGTCTCAACAGAAATGGCCTCACAAACACATGGGTTTCAATTGGATACTCCTTCTCAACTTCTATACTTTTCTGACTCATTTAATTCCTCCTGTTTTCATGTATCTTTTACACGAGGCACTGACTTCTAGCTGAACCAGCACTTAATTGGCTAAATTGATTTAGAGAGCATATTTATCCATTTTATATTATTTTGGCAACAGGGCTTTATGGTAAGGTCAAAGAACCACTGGTAAAATATCTCCCAATGGCCTAAGCCCCAGTCCTAGGACAGAATTAAAATGTGCCTGTGTTCCTCAGCTGGCTGACCAAGTTAGGCATGGGGGTTACTTGCAGGAATGCACTGAGCTGGAGTTCTCTCTTATTGAGCTGAAGCCTACAGATTTTGATGCCTGTTTGCCTTTTGAAGAGGACTGTCTGAGCTGAGCATTTGAGTACATACCTTGGTCCCAACATAGCTCTTATGTCATTAGTCTGCTTCTGGCCCAGTGTTTCCCTGATCAACATTTTTCTCTAGACAGAAGTTCAAGTCTATGGGCTATAAGGGAGCTGCAGCATGTGCCAAAAACACGATAGCCTGGATGCTCATAAGACTGTTCCCAAGGTACACTGTGGGAAATGCTGACCACTCAGTTGAGATGCAGTCTGAATCTCTGCACTGATTATAATCACACACCTGAGAGTGGATCCACACCTGAGAGTTGATAATTGTTCAGTTGTAATTGTGAACAGAAACACTGTGTTATTCAATCCTCATTTTGAGACTCGGTTCTAGAAATGTGTCACTGCATAGGCTGCTCTTGTTGGATTTTCTGTGTTTCTCATAAATCTGTGCCTCAGGACTGGTGTGCAGTGGGAATTTCCCAAGCTATGAGCAGCAGACTGATAGAGGAGAGATGCAGATGCAGAATACCAATGCTTTTAGAAGGAGGGGTGAGAGTGGACCCACACAGCAATTGCTGTATCAGCTGAGACTCACCACCTCAGATAACAAGGAGGTGATCAGCTCAGACAGACATAGGAGAAGACAAAGGAGTCACAAAATCCTCATTACAAAAAAAGGAATGTCTTCTGTTTTGTGATAGTGCTCTGAGCAGAAGCACGATTAAACTATTTTTCAACATGGATGCAGTAATGCTTAGCTACTTTCTTAAGGAGAAAATATATATTGACTCACAGAAAAATTAAGAAGAGTCAGTTCAGGTTCTCTCTGCATCAGTTTCCAGCAGAAAACATGAGTTTACCAATGGCAGGGACTGGAAAGTGAGATACGGAGCTGGTATTCTCACCCATCTGCTGCATAGTATTTGCTGTAGCAATCAGGGCAGTGCTGAAACCTTGGCTACCTCAGATTAGGTACAAACATAGTAATGACCTACTTTCCAAAGACATCAAGTGCTTGCAGCTCCCAGTAGGACTGTGTGAACTTGCTCCTTTTTTTGGAAACAAGAAAACAGGCCTCTGTAATACACACATGAAAATGTAGCTGCAGCTGTTTAAGTAGGGCATGATATTTTGTCCCTGGTGAAGTCCACAAAGACAAGCTTCCGTCTTCAGGTTTATAGAACCACTGCTTTCCAGTTAGTGCACGTTTTGAGTTGGGACTGCAGAGAGTAACTCATACCCACTGCTGTTTGGCTCTGTGGATGAAATGCAATATGTAAAACACCAGCCGCTACAGTTAGCAACAGATGAAGGATTGTACAGTAGTGGTAGGAGGTTTGCTGTCCTCTTCTACCAGTTGGAAACATGAGCTTTACCAAGAAATCCCAGTTGCTTTTCAAAACTCTGAATTTCACAGAACATCTGTTGTGTCTCTGCTAATGAAACTGCATGGATCTTGTTGCTTTTTGAGAAATGCACTCATGTCTGGGTCATTACGCTGAGTGCATCTGTCACGTATAAAACAACCAATCAGAAGCACTAAATTAAACAGGTTTTCTCAGCCCATTGCTATACACTCTTATGAACAACATTTGATTTTTCTGATTCCAATTATTGTCAGCATTACATTCCACAGGGAGGGAGAGCGAGGAAAGAGAGCAAGAAGGACTAGGAGTCTATCACCATGTAGAAACCAGTCTACAGCATCCTGAACATGGGGCAATAATGCCAGCTACATTAGTGTTAGAGTGCTTCCCCCTGGCTTTGTGGTTAGGTATTTCTTCCAGGAGAAACCCCTAGATGGAACAGTTCTTTAAGCCACATTATGAATTCTATCACCTGAAAAGTATTTCTGTATTACTGTATGGACAATGGCTTGTTAGAGAGTGAACAATGTCAGAAAGCTCTTGGAAAGTGAAACCGTGAAACAGTCAGACAATAACAGAAAAAAATAATGGTTAGACTTGGCAAATAACTGTCTTGCCTCTCTCTATTTTGGCCACAGTTCTCTTTTCATACATTTCCATCAGTCAAGGTTAAGCATCTGGAAAGGGAAGAGAGATCCTTAAGACAACATATTATCAAGCTCCAAGTTTTAAGTATTTTTAGTCATGTTTCTGCCCTCCCTACTGTGCATCTTCCACTGTTACTACCTAGTTACACGAGCATAGATTTATGCGGCATCGATTTTTTCTTACAGCTGACAAGGCCTAAGAGAACGGCAATGGGGAAATTAAAAGTAAAAAGTTACCTTGACTGCATCTTTAAAGGAATCACTCCACTAACAGCACCAAATTAACTCCAGCAAAAATCATAACTCAAAGCCCCTCGAGCATCTGTAGCATTTTGTATCACAGTGTGAGACACTAACTTTTATATCTGATTACAAACATGCGCTGTGACTGAAATACTGCTGCTGAGGGAACCATAACCTTGAATTATACTGACATACTTCAATGTGCCAAACCTCAGCCACTGGACTGCTAGTGCATGGGTTTTCCTATATTTAGTGACAAAGAATATGTCTTGCTTTCTTTTTTTTGGTCAACCCTTTTATTTGTACTAGAGTCATCTTGTGGGGCAGCAAAACAAGGCATCAAATTCAGTTTCAAGAATTCAGTTTTACCGACTGCAAATATTTACTACATAATATATCTTTATCTTAAATTTAGACAGATGATGGCAGTTTTACACTCTTGATTGTAAATATCAGCATCCTCAGTATGTTTTGACTGGCAAATATAGCAATGAAATAGATCCTTGCTATCGCATGTGCCAAAACCCTCATAATAGGTGCTGAAGGATAGAAATCAGTTAAATAGTTACAGTAATGGTTGTTATTGTAATAAAAAACTCTGTGGTTTCCCACTGTTTAGGGTTTCAGATACCTTTCTAAGTGCACTTGATTCAGTGGCCTCCATGCCAGGGTAGCAGATAGGTTCTTAAGAAGAGGCAGCAGTGTCCACACGGGTAACACCAAGACATGCAGATCCTCTGGGCCCCATGTGACAATTCTGCAGCTCTGAGACACAGCTATTATTTTGCATTAGACTTTTCCAGCTGAAGTGCCCCTAAGAATATGAGGGCTGTGCTGTTACTTTTCAGAGGGAAATTTTTTTGTAGAATGAAATGCAGGTTATCTGTTGCTTATCTCTGAAAATGTTGCTGAGATAGCCTCGGGGGAGTGTAAAGCCAATCTAGCAGAAATTCATCCATGCAGTCTTGTAGGAATTGTTCTGAGGGAGTATACTCAGAACAGGTCATTCAGTTTTTGTTGGGAGTTTCTTCCAAGAAAAACAAGGGGAGGGGAAGTAGCAGTTACACATTGTGGCAGATCAAGGGAGGAGGGCCTGGATGTTGTAGCTTAGAGCGAGAGAGGATCTGTTCTTGAGAACAGAGAAGGCAACTGGTCCTCCTGTGTATGGCTCATGCATCCTGAGATTGCTGTGGTGTGCTAAGGCAAAGGTCAGCATGGCACACACCTCACAGGAAGGCAAAGCCACGTGCCACCATGTGGGGTATTGCTACCCTGCAGGCACAGACAAACAGAAACACAGAGTATCACAGGTTGGAAGTGACCCATAAGGATCATCGAGTCCAACTCATGACTTGACACAGAACCATCTAGAAATTAGACCATGTGTCTGAGAGCATTGTCCAAACGCTCCTTGAACTCTGTTGGAGTAACTTGCTTTCACTGTTGGAGGAGAAATGGTAACAGCCCAATGGAGATATTGCTATCAAGCTTTCCCCTAGCCCTTCACGTTATGAGAAACTTTCTTCTGTCCCTTCACATGCACAGAGATAATCCAGAGGAACTCACTGAGCTTCTTGTTGGGGCCTCCAGACAATTTCCTGCAGTTTTCCCTGCTGAAAAACTGCCCTGAAGAACTGCTACTGGAAGAAGCTGATTTATTAAAACAAATACATTCTTCAAAAGCAGTTAAAGATTTTATATACTATACAGTATCTGGTGTTAATCCAATGTTACTTGCTCTGTGGGCAACACAACCATCTCAGAAGGTGGTGAACAGTGCACTGAAGAAGTCCTTACCTCCATACTCCAAAGAGACTCTCATGACCATAGGTTCTTAACCAGGTAGTTCTCATTTAAATCTCCCACACCTTACAGTATGCCATAAATTTCTCCTCCCTCCAATCTGAAAGCAATCACCCCTCCATAAATGTCCGTAAAGAAGAGCCAAAATACTGTGGAAACTAAGCTTCTGCTCTTTTAGATGCGTGGATGTATAAGGTCCTCTGACTCCCAGGCAAAGCCACAAACTGGGATTTGTTTTTCCTTACTCTTTTTTGCTTTCTTTCTTATTTCCCCACTCTTTTTTTCGTGTTGAAAATGGATATTCATTAAATTCCATAAATTTGAACTTATTCTTCACTTTGTGGGTATGAATATAATCAGCTCTGACACATGTGCTTGTTAAGAATATAGCTGCAGTGAAGTGAAATCATTTAATCAAGTCAAGGTTAAAGCAGTCTTGTTATTACTTGAAATGACTGTAAAATCAATCTGAATAAAAACCTTGGAGGAAACTTTTTTTTTGGACTGGTCTCCCAAAAATTTCTGTAGGATTATATTACCCCATGTCATCTTCTCTAGCCTGTCATTTGGTTCAGGGATGCCAGAAGTGGCTGCTGCCCTGTACTTGTACTTTTCCCTGCTGTAGCTGAAAGAGCAGCCTGGCTTCCCACAGGTAACAAATTAGGATGCTTGGGTGCCACAGGAAAAGGTGAGTACCATGGTGGCGTTTGTGCTGTGCCATCTCAGCTTAATAAGAGGAATAGAAAATGCTCCCAGGCAAAATCCTTGATAGTACGAACTGCTTTTGTGTCAAGGACAACAGCTCTTACTTCACACCATGAGAAGCCAACTCTTTCAGCAATAAAAACTCAAATCACAGCAAAACGAGAGTGTGTATGGTTTTAATGGCAAAGCAAACAAAATGTGTTTCTCCATGAACCAGTCTTCGCATATGAACCAGTCTTCACATTATCTCATTTATAAAGGTTAGATTATTTTACTCAAAGACAGAGAATGGGAAAAGCAGTGAAAGCCATTGGCCATGCATGGCAGACCAAGATCTTTCTGATGGAAGAATCAATATTGCTTGGGGTGTTTGGAATCTCCATCCAAATCCAACCAAGCCTAAGAAAAGGCCATGAGAGTCTGAGCAATTAACCTTTACAGAAATAAAATTAAACTGCATTTAAATAAACTGGGATTACTTATGAAAATTCTTCTAAACTTTTGGTGCAATTAACTGCAGCTATTGTATAGCCCAATTAGGAAATCAAAATGGTATCTTGCTAATTGCTTCTTTACCCCAGGACTTCATGTGGTAGCTTTAATCCTGTTTTTGCATTTTACTGAATAACAGAAAACCTCTCATCAGGTGGAAATCTTTTCATTCTTTGTTCTCACAATTCTGATACTTACGGTTTTGATTTGTCAAAAATTTCCTGCTCCAAAGCCTTGAAGCACAATGCAACCCGAACCTTGGAGAAAACCTTAAGTACTTCTGCTTCCAAACTCTGCAAATGCACCTAATCTTTGCTGACAGATGAGCCAAAAATCTCTATCCGAAGATCTGCAAATGCTGGGAAGTATTACCGTTAATCCTCACATTCTGGACTCATCTCTAGTTATACTAAAAATAGAAGAGCTGGGTGGCTTGACATAAAGTGTCAGACTATGTAAACTACCCTGAAATTGCTTGGGATGATTCATTCTCCCACTTCTCTCTCACTTCTCAAAGCCTGGATTTATGAAATCTTATTTAAAGTCAAACCCACACCATTTTTTTGTCCAGTGGCATTTGCCCTTCGTCTACAGTATTTCGATTTGCCTTGAGCCCAGTATGGTCCAGTAATCCTTGGGATGCCCTTTGTGTGCCATTGCTGTTCTCTTCCTAAATCCACTTTTTCTCCACAAATTTCAGTAACTATTGAAAAACTTCTGCCAGTGCAGGACAAAAAGCTTCCAGTTTGTAAAGTTTTGTTTGTTTGTTTGTTTTGCTTGAGAAGTCCAAGATGCAAAAAGCAGTGTTGAGCATTGCTCCTTTTGTCTCATTCTCTGTACTCAGATATCCAGTTTCCAATTGACAGCATGCCTTTGGAAGGATGTCAAGAAAAAGAAAGGTAGCAGGATCTGAAGGGTTAAAACCTTAATCACATGAAGCTGTGAGTCCAGATTCCTCATCCTGGCTCTTGCAAAGGACATCCTGCTGGGATAGAGACACTTATTGTAGGATGGAACAGGGCACAGGTATTTCTTAGCACTTGTGAGCTGCACACAGTATACCCCTACAGAGGTAGTCAAAGAGGAGGACGACTGAAATGTTTTCCTCTATTTCCTTATTAAAAATAAGCCAAATAAGCTGTCAGAATTGAGTAAATAATAATATCATTGGATACCGCTACTTGGAGCAACTTTGGCCAAGTCACTATGTTATCCTTGTTCTCTCCTTCAGGCATTCAATTTTGCATGCAAAAGTCAGTTGAGTAGGATGGGAGACACCGACTGCAGGCAGCTTCAAAGTTTTTGAGAAAATGAGGAATTCTGATGAGATGTTTTTACCATTGCAAGTATCACAAGACATCTTATTCAATGCAAAGAAGCATGTCTACATGAGAACTGCCCCAGCCTTCCCACTGTGGAGCATCTCATGGAGCAGGTCTTGCTCTGGTCAGCTCCCATGGTCTACTGCAGTCCAAGCTGTCCTTGCCTGTCTGGAATTGCTCAGGTGGATGAAGAGGAGAATTAAAGTCTGGTGGCTTGTACTGGAGCCCAGGAAAAGCAGCTGCAAATTCAAGAGTGTCCCTGAATTGCTGAGAGTCTTTTTCTTTTTTTCTGGTCTAATCATGAAGAAACACTTGAGAAAAAATATTTATACAAAAGGCTGTGCATCTGCAGAGCTCCTTCCTCTGAAAAGAAAGAAGAAAGAAACACTGAGTACTAGGCAATTTCCATAATTTTTTTAGCAATAGTGCCAACTGGCTTTGAAGATTTATACCCCATCCCTACCTATTTATTTGCAAATAACTTCTGAGAGGGCCAGAGAGAAATTTTGTTTCATTACAGTAATTGCAGCTACAGTCAGTCCAAGAAATTCTCAAACGTTTATCTGTCAGCACCATCAATTCAGCTCCTGACACTGCGGCCGCCTGGAAAACTACTGCAGCTAAACAACACAGGATATGCAGATCACTCTGATTCCTTCAAATACCTCACTGCAATGCAGAGACAATTTCTCTACAGTTTTCCATATCCTCACGAGAGTGCTCGCCATGGAGCCCCAGCCAAAACCCTTCTAAGGGACAAGGGCTTTCACTGTGGTTTTACAGAGGGATAGGTAGATTTTTTTTAGTTTCCTTGCTTTAAAAATGTTTGGAAGATTTGTTTATACCTGAATGGAAGCCTGACCTGCCAGGCAGAATCAGGAGACTGACAAAATAGGTGTAAAAAAAATAATAAAAAGGAAAGCAATATAACAAGCTTGAGTCCACATGTCTAAATGAGTGGCAATTTTGCCTCTGACTCTTGAGAAGGAGTGGGCCGATTCATTCAATATTTATCAGCCCAGGAGAGTGCTGAGAGTGAAGTCCTGCACAGTATGAGACAAAGTCTGCAATAAACCAAATGCTGCATCCATGGCAACTCACAACTCAGTTAATAATTTTCCAGCATAAAAAGATATTTTCATGGCCATCAGAACAGAAGCAATTTACCAAACTGACTGAAGTGAAGGCATTTTGCATCTGCTGTGTTTTTCACGGCCTCAGTCTTTTGTTTGGACCGTGAGGGCTCTCTGGGATGCTCGTGGAGCAAGGATAGACTCCAGTGAACATTTTGCCATCTCTGGATGATGGCAGGAGGGAGGCAACCTATTGCCCACGTGCTTGTTACACTGGATGTAGCCAGCCTAGGTGGGGCAAAGAGCTGGGTTGCGACATTTCCTTATGCTGGGTTGCAACCAGTTTCCTTATGCAGAGAATTGCAATGCAGATGAAAATGGTACTTTTCTCTCTTCTTCCACAGTCATTTGGGAAAAGAGAATGTTGGGAGGCAGCCTTTCTGCAGTCTGCCCATGGAGAGGCACCATGGCTCCAGGCTCCATCACTGCTGTGGTGGCCCTAAGTTGCTCTGCAGCCAAAGGGAGAACCACAGGTCTTCCAGGAAGGTGCTGATTATTCATTTTGGAGAGGTTTTCTCTTCTTTTGTTCACTAGAGACAGCTATCCCACTGGTGTAGTGCAGTTGCTTAGGGCACTCCTCAAACACACAGTGAATCTGTTGCTAAGTTGTGTATTTCAGGGTATTAGGAAGTCCCTGTTCACCTTCGAAGACAGCAGAGCAAATAAATAAGGCCAGAATTTTACAGATACGACACACGAGGTCACAGATATTAAATGATTTGCCCATGGCATCAGGGCAGAGGTAGAAAGCCACTTGATATATCTGCACTGCCAAGCCAACGCTCTCACTTGAAGACCACCCTTCCTTCAAATAAACTTCTGCACTTGTTACATTTAACACAGCATTTTCTGTACCAGGGAGATGAAATACTCCTGGCTGTTCTGTTGGACATCGGCTTTGATTTTATTGTTCCCTACTGCAGGCATAACATTCCACAGAAAATAGTCAGTAATGCTGATGCTCTCCCAGCAGCATTCAGCTTTCCCTGCACTCCTGGTGAAAGGCAACAAAATTGTCCTCATCCTTGAGAGCAGTAGGCTGCCTCTGTAGTTTTCCTACTGAGCAGTTGTATTGTATTTTCTGTTCAAGCTGGGGTGGTTTATTTCTCTTCCAAGCCTTTAGATTTTTTCACCAATGAAAGTCATATGGAAATATCAAGCCTGTACCATGTGTTGATGCATTTGCTATTTTGTGAGGCCCTACTGCATCTGTGACAGCCAATTCAGGTTAAACACTCTTTTATCAAGAAAGTCCTGGTTGCTTTTAAGGACATACCACATCATCCGCTTCTCTTCACACTGCTGCATATTGCTAGGCTGTATTGATTAACAGTAAAACTGAAATCCCACCACAGCAACTCACTTGAAGCAAAAAGAATGATTCAGATTCCATTCCATATTGTGGACATATCACTGCAGTAAGGACTACTGCGGCTTCAGGAAACCGTTTTTCCTTTAGTCAAGGATGATAGGAAGAGAACTGAGAATATCCAGTTTCTGCTGGTGTGATGGTTGTACAGGACCTGTTTAACTCCTTGTAACCAAGCTGCTTTCCATGGAAACAGAGTAACTTGTGAGCAGATCTCCTCTGATAGACTCTGTGGCTTGCAACTCCACAGATTCTGTGCTAGTATCTGTGAGCAGCACCCAGCAGGCAGACCTGCATTGGATAAGGATCTTGTGGCAGCGATGCCTCATGTCTGGACACAAACCTAGATGAAAGCTGTGCACAGCACAGGGAGAAGTATTAACCAAATTCTCTGCAACAGTGAGGTCTTTGCAGAAAGTAACAAGGGTTGTTGATGGAAGTATGAGCTGCACAGTGCTGGCAATACCTTCATCACTACAACCACCGCAAGAATTAGGCAGCTGGAGCTTCATTAAGCTTTGTTTCTTCCTGGCTTCAGAAATATTTCACAGCTGGAAACATAGTGCTTCAGCGAGACAGCCAAGAGACAAGAATGGGTAAAGCAGTATCATCTTCTCACTAAAGTTAATTTATTTTCAAGGACAGAGAGGTATCTGTGGATCTTCACCTGAAGAACAGAACAACTGAGGGGTCTGCAAAAAAAAAATGATCTTCAGACTGCTTCTCAAGTTGTTAAGCAAGAAAAAAAGGACTTATTCAAGGAGATTCACTCAACTGACACACCATGCAGTTAAAAAAAATGTGTATACAAGGGCTGCTCAAAGCCATTTTTATCAACAGATAACAGCTTTACCTTATCACCATAATTTCTCTGTGCATGAGAGTTGAGAAACAGAAGAGTGAATTGACATGAAAATGGTCCTCGGTGATGACAAACAAGCAATAAAATGGCACTACGAACATCATTAGGACCAGTTTTATTCCTTACACATCACGATTAAGGAGAATGAATATGAATTAAGGTGAATAATTTTTCTGACAAGGTGAACTGTGGAGTTGCCAGTCAACCTTAGGTGATGTTCAGAATCACAGAGACAAATTGGGAGAGAAGGCAAACAAATGTCTTATGCACATAGATTCAGTGCAAGGAAATCTAAGGTAACGAGTCTAGGCAGAATAAAAAAGGAGATAGAAGAATGGAGAAAAGAAATGTGCTCTTCTGGACAAATGTGTAGGGCACTGAGAAGTGACAGAACCAGATGGCGTGGCTCAGACTTTAAAGTATAGCTCTCTTAGTTTTCAGCAATTACGATAATAAATGCTGAAAGTATAATTTATTTTAGAAGCCATTAGACAATTTCCCCCTGAAAACGACAGAAACGATCTCCTTTTTCTGAATCTGGATGTTTCTTGTTTGCTCAAGGTGTGCCACCGATGGCTGTAAGTTATGAACCTTATCCCAAAGCCAGATTTTTGCTTAACAAATTATCAAGGCTTCTTTGAGAAGATTAAACCGTTACTCTGTCTGATCCCTGGAAGAAAGGGAAAAGAAAGCACCCAAAACACTTAGAGAGAGAAATGTCTGTTCTGATACTTTCTCAAAAAGCCCTTTGATATGGAAATCGTTGGCTTTAACTCCTGTAGCCTCAAGCTTCTCCCGAATAATTCAGATAATGCATGCAAATGCCTGGACATGTAACCCACTGTAATCACAGGAGAACAGGCTTCTTGTTCCTCTTTGGACTCTTCTTATTCAGACTCATCCTTTCTGTCTTCTCACTGCCAATATCTGAGTATCCCCACCTGCCAACACAAAGACTGCGTTTGTGTAAGATCTGATAAATCACTGCTGCTCGTTTTCCAGGCCTGCAGGTACCCCCACAGTCAATGTACACAGATATCTAAACTGAAAGCCATCAGCATGGCTACTTAGATGCACCAGAAAAATGAAAATGCTGCATCCCCACTGTGTCACCTGTAGTAGGCTCATTAGCTGACTAAAGTCCTGAGGGCTACCTTGACGTGTTTGTTATCACTGATGCCCCAAGATCCATCTGAAGGGGCTGCAGCAAGACTAATGCTGCACACACTTGTACCCTGAGCAGCATGTCTCCACAACCCCAAGAGGTGGGGATGGGCTGAACAAAGTGTCCACAGTGTCTATAAGGCCAGCATGCAGGGTGCTTTATACACTCCTGTGAGGCAGCCCATCTTCAGAGGTGGTATTATATAAATCATATAAATCCACACTCAGACCCTTTTCAGGACTGGACTGATAAGTGTATCTTATATGCAGAGTATGTATAAGAATAGCGTCCACAAGGAGAGATCCATGGAAAAATAAGAATAGGACAAAGAATAAGTGGCACTTCCCCTGACTGCCTTCTCCCAGCTATTTTCAGCTCAGAGGACTTTCAGCGCTTACAGAGTTTTCTTATTTAGTCATCTTCAAGATATTGCTCTTCCAGCTACTTATTCAGGCTTTCAGACACAAATATGCCTAAGTTTTTGTACCCATCTAAACTCAGCTCTGCAGACTGCAGGGCAGGGAAAGCCATTTGGAGGGCTTGTGTTGTGCTGGGTCATGCAGACAGCATCTACATAGGCACTTGTCAACAGTAGTAAAGCTCAATTAACTGGCCTTCTTTTAACCTACTTTTAAACCATCTAGGGCAACAACAGCAAAGGAAGAGAGAAATGATAACTGTCCTAACTGTCTGGAGCCCCCAGAGTGTGTTGATGATCGGGTGGCTCTACTGCACCTAGGAAAAGGGCCCCACTTTGCAGTGTGCCTAGTTATACATCTTTGCTCCTCTCACACCTCCCCCAGATCCTCCAAGAAGGGACTATGACTATTCATCACCATTGTGTTTAAAGTATATAAAGAAAACCCTCAAATATGTTCTACTGGTTCAGACAGAAACAGTACTGAAATTTGGAAGGATTTGTTGGGTGATTCAGTCTGAACTCAGATGACCACATCATCCTTCAAGATGCTGAGATGTGGTTTTAGTATCCTGCTTTTCTTCACCTAAAAGTGGGAAAAGTGGAGAAGGAACAAAACTTTATAAAGGAGATCACAAACGTCAGTGCCTCTGATCACCAAGAGCATGGTGGGCACAAAGATGATGGTACAGGGAACATGAAGTAAAGCCACAGCTGTTGTCACCAGAATAAAGGTGACTATATTTAAAAGAATGTTGTTCCCTGCTCAAGCCAACTGAGCCCTCCTAGCAGATCCATTTAATCAAGGCAGATGCTTCTGTGGCTATTTACTGGGGTTTGAAAGGATACTCGTGCATCACCATCGCTCCCACTGCATCACCTGGAGAGTTTTGCAATGCATCCTATGCAGCATGGCATCATGAGGTTTACTCAGAGTTTCCTTCCTCCTTTCCAGGGAGAGAAGGAACAGCTGTCATTCGATCAGACAGGATGGTTACATTGGCTTCTATCAGCAAAAAGAGAACTGCTCTCTCCTGTGCCGTACCGTTGCCCTCACATGCCTTCCCTGCAGCAACCCCCACTCATTCCACCTAGCACAGCTGGAAGCTGGGCCGTTCAATGCATTTTCTTTTCCTTTGTGTCACCATCAGGTGTCATGCTGCTTTCTTCTTGCATTTTAAACTCTGTGGTCAATTGACCACAAAGATTTACACTCACAAAGCTGAACAACAGTACTAAAATTATTCCCCTCTGCACTTTCTTCTATTAATGACTTCTCTGGTAACGATCACAATCTGTGGATTATAGCAGTTACGGGGAATAACGTAGGTTTAGGACAATAGCTTTTTTGAATTGAGAGAGTCACAAACAAATGTTCATCTCAGGACACATATACAGATTTCCCCCAGGTTACACGAGGCCAGCACAGTGTCAGACAGAGTGCCTGTGTTAAAAACACCGTGATCTGGATGCAGGACAGCAGAACACACCAGAAGACATACCGAAGAACCATAGAACCATAGAATACCATGAGATGGAAAGGATCCATAAGGATTATTGTGTCTAAAATGTAACATCTCGTGTCAGAGAGATGATATTTTCACACGAAAGCTCTATACCAGTTCCCACAGATGTTCTGTCTCATAAAATGGAGTCCCTGCAGTCCTATTTCCTCCTCATGGCTTTAATGAATTGTCTTTTTCAAGTTTGAAATCTACCATTTTCTGCACAGAAACAGGAAGTTTTGCTGCCATGTTTTGCTTTCAGCACACTTTTTCCTCTGTCATAAGCATTTAGTGTGTGTTTACTTTCCCAACTTTTGGTGTTTCAGCTCCTTTTGCACATCAGGTACTTCCCAGGAAAGGCAAGAGGGTGTATGACAAGACAGCCCTGTAAGATAACATCTCCTCAGGGAGCAGTTTTCATGCTTCTCCTCATCTGTTAAAAAAAAAAAAAAAAAAAAAAAAAAAAGAGCAAAAATAGCTGTGGCAAGAGATAACACGAGAAGGAAGTTAAAACCATTTTCTGGAGTATTTTGATCTTCAGCAGCTCTAATTCATTGCTGCATGACTTAGTAACCACAGCTGGCAGGACTCTTTCCTGCTGCTTTCAGACAGACGGTGAGTGGTGAACCAGGAGGATGCAGAGAAAACTTGCTGTCAGCCAGACTTGGAGACAGTGACACGGGCTGATGCTGATGCACTAAAACATCCTTTTCAAAACCAGGACAGAGGGTGCACAATATCCTTCTATAGAGTGGACATAAGAGGATCCTTAGGGAGCCAAGCCCAGAAGGATGGTTGTACTGAAGTCTTCTTTAAGCATCCACAAAGAACTGTCCTGCAGGAAAGGAGAGACTTGAGCATGATTGAAGCCTCCTGTGGGCTCTGGTGGATGGGACTGGCCTGGCCGCTCAGTGGAGCACACAGGAAACATGCACACATTTGAAATCTGAAATCTTGTCACACACGTGATTTGTGCAAGGCAGACACCTCCAAAGCACATCCAGGCTTGCCACAGGCTGCCGATAGAAGCTCTACTGTAGGCAAACATGGCAGCCTCATATCCTTCGTGACGTGCCGTGGGTGTGCAGTGATATAGCTGTGTAGGTACAAGAACAGCCATTTGCAGATCTGCTGCCATTTGCAGGCAGTAAGGTGGTTGCTTGTCTGCAAGAAGCAATTTTTAAGAACAAATTTTCAGCTCCTATCAATTATCTCTGCACCACTTATAATGGGGTCATTTCAATTTGCATCAACAGAAGATCCTACCTAGATGTAATTACAGATTTGCTGCACTCATGCCTGTCCTGATGAGGGCAGGACTGTTAGGGATTTGAGGACAACCAGAACGTGGAAGCTGAAGCAATTTTTGCATCTCAGATCCACCCCAAGCAGACTGAATGCATACGGCTGAATGTTCCTAAGCACACTCTCTCTTCCTGAGATGTGCAGTACTTAAGTTTCTTCCTCTGAGGGTCTAATATAGTTCACACAGACATTTTCAAATGACTTTAGCATTGCGTTTCTTTATTGTCTCTTCAGATGCAATACAGTAACCACTAAAGGCCAGTTTTTTAAATCCTTTTGCATCAGAATGGATATTCACATGGTAGATAGTGCCAGTAGATGTCACCCAGTTGAAGACCTAGCCAGGCCAAAACAGGAAAGGGTTTATAAAACAACAGCAGTGCGATGAAATAGCAGACAGAGAATTTTAAGAGCCTGCTAAGCCACAGATAGTTCCTGCAACAAGACAAAAGCACAGAGAAAAAGTAGAGACACTGCGTAACAGCCCTATTACAATTAAATCCTACTGGTTTATCTAATCTTGTATTTCTTTGCCCCGACCAAAGCAGGCTCCTTCCTTCCTGTTGCCAGCAATAATACCACAGAGTCCATCACCAGCAAGTGTTTAATACTTAATGACAACTCTGGCCACCAAAGGTTTTGTGATGTGAGCAGATGAGGAAGATCCAAATGAAGAAAATGAGAACTATTGTAACTTTACATGTCGGAAACTGAAGCCCAGGGGGAAGAAATTTGCCTGAGGGTCACATGTGAAATGTGTAGCATTCATTTTGAGCCTAGCAATATTCTTGGTTAATATACCTTCTCTATTGTTTTGTTCAAAGAAACCCAACGTGTTTCCACATATTCCTTTTGGAATATTATTTCAACAGGTGAATGCCCTGCATTATTAAAAACAGTTTCCTGACAGTAAAATGCATGGATTTAAACAGAAATTCATCCCCACAAAGGGATGCTTCTTATTGATTTTCATTTCAAAGACAATTTCATTAAAAATGTTACAGAAACTATGTGAAGAAAAAGTCTAGCTTGATGACAAAGCCAAGCAGTTTGAAAACTTCGTAAGAAATGCTTTATTTCTCCCTCCCCGGCATTTCTCTCTATCTTAAATCTTCGGTGTCTAAGTCAAGCTAGATTCTTCTTTTCTTAAAGTACATATTATGCATCATGCTGATCATGATCTCTCTACTCCGT
This sequence comes from Lagopus muta, assembly GCF_023343835.1. Classification (NCBI taxonomy): domain Eukaryota; kingdom Metazoa; phylum Chordata; class Aves; order Galliformes; family Phasianidae; genus Lagopus; species Lagopus muta. Next base: position 45,403,253 of record NC_064439.1, on the reverse strand, counting down.
CTCGTTATGAGCAAAGCCATTAAGAGCATTGCTTCAGGGGCAGTCAAATTCCAAAAACCATTTCTCTCCAACAGCCATCTGGGCAGTGGGGAAGTAGTAAGGATTCCCAGGTCAGAGTCAACCCTCAGGAACAAAAGCACAGACAAGGAGAGGCACATGCTGAACTTCCAGGCCAAGCAACGATGTCAGCTGAGCCAATGGCCTGAATTGATGATTTTGGTTTTTTGGCCAGTCAGACTACTCAAACTTCTCCCTCTACCAAACCCCACGCCTTTCATCTTGTGTATTCATTTTCATCTCCCTTTCTTTTTTGCCTGCTTTCAGCTCCTAAGTCTTCTCTCTGCAATTGATCTGAAATCAGAAAAAGCAGCAGTGATTTCCATCTTCTTAGTCGTGCTCAGAGTCATTTCAGGACTGCTGTGCTATATATTTTCCTGTTGCTTTTTATACAATAATTTACAGAGAGTGTCAGATTTCTTTACTGAAATATTGTCCCTTATGTGTTTATAAGCTCCTGGATAGTGTTTATAAACTCCTTGACTTTTGTAGCAATTAACAGTAATTACTTATGGAACAATACGGTTCATCCAGTCTGGGATAATTAGCAAAGCTCTGCAATTCTGAAAAACCCCCATAGTCATAGAAGTGGATACCAATGGCACGGAGCTAATGCTTTTTGATTATCATATTGCAGGAGAGCATTAGTACTGCTGTATCAATAACATCAAGCTTATGCTAAAATGGCAGCAAGTTGGCAAGAAGGATCTGGTATTTTTTTTTCATGATGCCCTCCAACTTTGCCTGATGGAGACACTACAATAAATAAAAGTAGAGGCTGCACACATCAGTTGCAGAGTAGCCCTACCGATGCGAACAGCTCAGGAGATGAAAAACCACCTCCAAAACTCTTATTTTAAACTTGAAATTATATTTCAGCCTTTGTTGTTACATTTCATGTGGTGCATACATAATGCCATTACATGGCTCCTCAGAACACAGAGAACACAAAATTGAATCCTGAATGACTTCATGTGACTGGAAGAGGACTTTTTTAAGCAGGGCTCATAATTAGTGCCAGCACTTCATACTTTGTGCTTAATTTGGGAGCGATTGCCAGAAGGAATACTTAATCCCTTGTGTTTACTGAATTTAGGGGGCTTCTGAACTACAGAACATTTGAGAAAGGGAAGAGTGAGAGTGCAAAGCTCAGTGCTTGGGATGGTCTTTGTATTTCAATCATGCTGTGAGCATGTGGTACTTTGAAATTCAGAGATTTCATATGGTTTGTTACATGCAGGAAATACGGTCCAGCAGTGAGGTGAGGGGACATGGCTTTAAGAAACTTGAACTCTGGCCAACAAAAGAGAGCAGTTGCTCTGATAATAACCGTGTGGCTGCAGAATCTGCCGCTCCTGTTCAAGCTATTGCTTTTGATTCCACAAATTAATAATAGGATCCCGGTGCAGGTTATAAAGAAAGAGAATTGAAATAAATATCCAGGATACACCCCTCAGCTTTTATTTTCTGAGGGAAAGATAAACTGCTCCTGGTGCCTGCTGAGAGTGTGATGAGACTTTCCACATCTAAATTTTATTTGCATTACTTTGGTTGGATGATTAGGTGACAGAAAAAGAAGCTATTCTACATAAACTTGAGGAACTTGTTTAGTTTTATGTAACACTATTAACTTACAGTCAATAGTACATGCTTCAGAAATGGCTGATGTGGAAATATTATGGATACTATAAAATAATAAATCCAGAATAGAAGGCGTTATTAATACTTACAACTCAACAAGTTTAAGGTTCTGCACTCCTAAGAATTTGTTTATTTTTTTCTGCATGCCCTTCAAAGTTTAAAAGAAAAGGAAACAATATTAGTCCATTAGTCTGTTGAGTAATAAAAGTCAAGTCACAGCTTATTAGCATGAGACCAGAATCAGTGCTGCTCTTGAATACATTTCCTCTCCCAAACTGGCTATAATAGGAATCTAAAGGAATCTGCCCTCACAGTATTAGTTTGTCTTAGAGCAACTTTCTTGATAACTTCAGTTCCAGATAACATAAGCTTACTGATTTTAAAGGTGTGCTCGCTTGCAGGCTATGGACTACAAAACTTACCCTACAGTTTCTCAGATTTGCATTATTTTTGTGTTCCTGAAGCTACCAGCAGACTGACTCCCTGCACGCTTGCCTGTACTGTATTGCACTCTATTGCTTGTTTGATAGCCTTGTAATTAATTTTGTAAAAGGCTGTTACTGAACAATACTGATCTAAACAAATAAAGAGCAGGTACCATGACACTTGATGGGATGTTTTACCTCTATGATTTTGTCTTGTTCTATGATTCGCTTACTTTCTTCCAATATTTCATTTTTTTCCTAGAAAACAACAAAATGACTTGTTGGAAGAAAGCATCAACATTAGAACAGTAGCACTGGCTAAACTTCAACTTTAAATAGATTCTAGTAAAAAGCTAAAACCAGGGACTTTCTATTAGTCCTGTATTCAGCAGGAGTGAGGATTATGTGAACACATCGTATGCTTGACAGTCTTTTCAACCCTAGAAGTTGTGGCTGATATCAGCAGTGAAGGGAAACTTGTACAAGTGAAATGTTAGGTAAAAATAGGAAACGGGATAGAAGGCAGAAGCTGAAGCTAATGTCCATGCTGACGTAAGTGCTTTGATAGAGGAAAACTATTTCAGCAGACCCCAAAGGTTCTACGTAGAAGCAGGCACTGGTGTGATTTCTTTCTCATTAAAAGTGGAAACTAATAGAAACACATGGATTGTGGAGTCTGTAGCTGGTGAGATACAGAATGCCCTGATCATAAAAGCATCCTCAGGAGGACGACAGCACACAGAAGGCCTGGGGATAGCTAGCAGTAAGCTAAGTGTGAGCCACCTGAAAGCCCCAGCAGCAATGGAGGCCAGCAGCCTTTATGGATAGAAGCACAGCCCACAGGTTGAAGAGAGAGATTATCCATCCCTATTTGGCACTAGTCAGACCACATGTGCACAGTGCATTGCTCTCAATACACGATGGATGTTACTGAGCTGGAGTGAGATCAGAGAATACCCCCAAGGTAGTTATCCAGGTGATCTAGAGAATGCGTCAGCCTCGTCCTTGGAGGTTTTGCAGACTCATCTGGATACAACCCTGAGCACTTTGGGTTGAGCTTTGAGCACGAGGTCCCTTCCCATCTGCATTATTCTGTGATCTCATGGCTCTGCTGACTCACAAATCAAGTTACCTTGGTTTATGGAGGCCCCTCCTAAGTAAAACATCTGCTCTTCTGTAACTTAGCATGAAATCACAGACAGATGCACCATTTCAGAACTTTGCTGGAGACCTTGTTACAACAAATGCTTGCACTTAATTGTTTTGCTGGGAAAAAATAATCTCCTGTATGCATACTGAACAATAAGAAACTATCAGCCAGTCAAAAAGGGAAGGCAGGAAAAGGCATTTGTAAATCAGAACAGTCTATGTTGTTTACTGCTGTGCTTTTTTTTTTTTTTTTTCTTTTTAAAAGTCTTATGATGATTGATGGAATATAGAGGATTTTATTTCCAAGAGGCTGATTCAAATCCCAGCTTCATATTCAGCAACACAATGCCTCATTCACTGGAGGGACAAACCAAGATACTAACTACTCAAGTGTTCATATTTGCTCAGAACCAAAATAGGAGAAGAAAGCTACTGGAATGGGCCACTATTATGCCCACAAAATAAACTGATATTCATGAGAGCATACACCATATGCATCTCTTTATGGTGCAGGAACAACTAATTAGTGATGGATTTTGGACAGCTTTGGAAGAGGCCTCAAAGACTCAGTAAACCCTGAAGTTACACCGACTCATCTGAAAGCCAGGTTTTACATCATCCCAGTATCAGTGACAGCAATGCTGCAGGCTTTTTTTTTTTTTGTGTGTCATGGCAGCTACAGCCAGCAAATCTTTGGTGGGCCCATGTCTTGACAGAATTGAGCATCACAGAGCTACACTGACATGGTCTTCAGTCCTCTGATGGAAGTCCAAACTTACAGTTGTTAATAATCTTACAGTAGACTCTCTCACACTCTTCTTTGTAACTCATGACAATTTCTTTTCTCATAAGGGCATTTTGGTACCTTTATAATGGACTCTTCCATTTCTTCCATCATTTTCACCAGCTCGTGTAGACATATCTGTCAAAGGAAAAAGGTTAGGAGTGGGTGAGACTGGGCAAAGTGAGACAGAGGGAGAAGCTGTGGGTTTGGCAAGATGGGAAATGAACACAAATTACGCTGTAAGCTCTGCACGTCTCACAGACTACCTGCAGGCTTTCTTAATGTTAACTCCTCTTAGAAAATGATAAATCAAATAATTCCTGTGGCAGCTATTTGTGAATGTTTTACAGTCAAAGGAAGACAGAGGAAGTGCGAGTGTGTGCCTATTCATGCATTCAGCTGACAACTGTTTCCATACTGCAGTTACATGTAGGAACTGTTAGAACAGCCAGCTAAACAGAAAAAACAAGAGGCCTCTTGCTTGTTTTTACAGCAATTCTGGTCTCAAGTACTTTTGTGCGTGTATCTAAACTGCAAAGACATGAGATGAGGAACAGGATTTTTTCTTCTGTGTGAAAAATCCCTAGTGTACCAAATGCCATCCTGGTTAAGAACCCTGCATACCACAGTTTACTTCTGTTTTTATCACTGATCAGGGTATCTTTCAGCTGGTTTCTTCCCCTGAAAATATAATCTTGTGCAAGCTAACCAGACCTTAGGAAATACTGATGTCTTGGTTTGAACATTTCTGTGTGTCAAATCAAAATGTAAAGTGTACATCCTACAGATTGTATCAAATGATTAATGGCAAGATATGTTATTTGATCACTTACATTGAAATGATTCCTGCACTCCAAACATGGAACCTGTTGATGCTTGTGTAAATACATCCACAACTCAGAGTGCTGAAAATAAAAATTAAATTTTTTATGAAGAAACAATGTAGTGGGAAGTACGTTCTTTTTTTTTTTTTTCCTCTCCATTTTCTTTATTCAAGGGTTCTTGATTATTCATAAATTTATGGTTTTGTTAAAAATGAAGATGAGACTGTGAGACTTCATTAAGAAATACAACAAAACCAAAATATAAAAATAACTGAAAATGTGCCACTGCAGAAACTGCCATTTTAGGTACGCTTTCAATCAAGGACATAATTTCCTTTTCAAAAGATGTCTAAATTATTAAGATAACAAGAAGAGTCACGCAGCGATACTAGAAAGATGAAGGCTGTTTTCAAGGTAAGTCCTCAAATACTTTAAAGTATATTTTCATCATATTTTCAGGTTACATTCAGTTGTTTGGAAGTTAGAAGTATTTGAAGAGCACAAATAGCTGCTTTTTGTTTTTCTTTCCAGAGCACTATCTTCTTTACAATTAGAAGTAGAGTACCCCTGACCTTACAAGTTGTGCTTCATCGCAGTGCACCAAAATACTTACTGAGAGCACATGATACAGAGGTTGAAATCCATTTTGAATCACCTGGAAAAATTCTGCCAACTGCAGTGAGACCAAGGGAATATAAACAACTTGATCATGGCCTTGCTGTAAATTGGCTGCAGGAACCACAACACTTTGCATGTCCTCAGTCACAGCTACATAAACAGCCCCCTACAACATGTAATGCCTTACTTTGCTCATTCTGCACTCTGGATCGCTCTTGACCTCTGGAAAAGTGGAGTTCAGATCTTTACTGCTTGTCTCCATCTTTCGATACACAGAAGATACCTGAAAACTACAAAATCAGAGGCAGGTGAGGGATCACAATGTGGGTGACTGCTCTGGTTACATGAATAAGGGCAAGGCAGGACCGCGAACATTCAAACTTCACATTACACCTTTTGCTCTACTCCCTCCCCCACCTAAAATGTTTGTTTTATTCAGTTTTGCTTTAATAATAATAATTAAAAAGCTATTTTATTAAAGCTAACACCAGCTTGATCCCATTTTTGACTGATGAAGTGTTTTGGTGAACATCCCAGAACAGTTTTTCCACATTCATCTTTTTCTATACTTTTTATTGTCTAAATTAACCAGAAAGTACGTGCACTAAAATTCATAGGAAACAACCTTATCTCACATTTATTTTAGCCTAACAAGAAAATAGGAACTGGACAAAATCTCAAAGAAATAACGTGTTCCCAATTTCTTAGTATACTGGGAAGTACACGCGGTTATGTTCAGGCCTCAGTAATGCCAGATAATATGCACTTCACAATGTTATTATGTTAAATGCTCTAGAAGTTGTTTGCTTTTCACTTCTTTTTTTTTGGAAGACACACTAATGAGCACACCTGTTCAAACACTGCTTACCTGTTGAAACGTCTGCTTTCACTGAGAAGCTGACTGTTTTCTGCATGAATTTTAGAATCCATCTTGCTGAGATCTGTCTTCGCTCTTTTTAGTTTCCATAGATAAGGTCACATCTGAAAACAGTATGTTTCCATAAGAAGATGTTTAACAGGAAAATCTGTTGATTTGCATTAAATAGTGTGTCATGCCCCATCTCCTACAGAGCTGGGCTGAGATACTCAGGTGGACAATACAACACCCTCTCCCAAGTTCTTCCTATCTGACAGGCCTCACAGCAGGCTCTTGTGTGTTTACTACTACTTTTTTTTTTCCTTCCAGATTTTGAGATGAGCTTGTAGAAAAACAGCTGTTATACCAAGCTCTAACAAAGCAACAAAATAAAATATATTTTGTATTTGTTATGAAACTACAAAAGGCAAACAAAATCTGTTTCAATCTTATTTTAAACCTGAATAATGAAAACGTCAAATTTATTACTTCAATTGTTAGATTTATCTCAATTTCCCATTTTTTGATAGCCTGTTTGGGCATCACAGAATGGCCACGGTTGGAAGGGACCTCAAGGATCATGAATCTCCAACCCCCCCCACCACATGCAGGGCCACCAACCTCCACATTTAATACTAGACCAGGCTGCATAAAGAAGCTCAAAGCTCTCATACAGGATACGAGGGACTTGGACAGAAAGAACCATCCTCAACCAGGTCTTTAACTGGCAGGATCTCACATGCACAGGGCTTTGTACCCATACCTAGAGAGATGCTGCAAGGTCTCTGATAGCGCAGTTGGCCACTGCTCAGTGGTAGGAAGTATGAGTGAGGCTGTGGAACAAGTTTTGGTATTTTTCTTCATCCCAAGCACGAAAGATTTCACTGCAATTCTATGGTCTTTACAGGACAAAATAATCTGTGCAAAGGGATCTTCCGGAGGTATTTCTCTGTGATAACTCTACCACTCTATACAGTTGTGTAATCAATGAATATACGGATGTTACAATTAAGAAATTACACAAGAAAGTTACACTAAATAGGTTATCATACTAGAGAAGAATGGATGGAAAGCTTACACTTATCCTATGGTTTGCTGAAAAGACTCCAAAAGGAGCAATTACCAAGAGATCCTTCTCCAGTGGCAGCCAGCACTTAAATGGGGTCTAGGAGAGGTGGAGCAAGTCTCCACCCCTTCCAGTAGCACAGGTGAATTGCCTTCACCTGTGCTCCCAGGGTTGACTCACTGCTCACCTTAGGTGGTCAATCAGAGGTTCAGGCTGTGATTCAATAGTTCCCACACAACAGTGAAGGGCTTGAGCTCTTTCTCTGGTTTTCATGACAAGATAAGTTAGATATAAACCGAGGGACAGATCTTGGAAAGCTGCCTGTGTGAACGCTCTCTAATGTGGGACAATCTTAGCTAATTCAAACTTTCATGCTTTGCTCTTAGGAAGGAAAATAATACTACATCTTCTTCCCTCCTCGAAGCAGCCTTCAATCTCCTCAATGAGGCAAAGAGACAACCTTAGATATTTCGTAAGTTTGGTCTCTGTATTTCCTTTCCTTACAACTGCCCAGAATTCATCAAAATTCTCCACTGTGAAACCAGCAAGCAGAATTGTTAACCAGGTAAGAGCTCACAGAGCAAACAAACAAAAAAAGCAACCAGAATCCTCCTTTACACTTGCACACCATCCTGTCATCAGCCCATCTACATCCCGATGGTGTTAGAGATCTATAACTGAGACCATCTGAATCCTGCTTTGGCTTCTGCAGCTCTAGCTTTGGAGCAGTAGGATGATTTCCACCACATCCTTTGCAGGAGGCATTTTCCCCCTTGCAGCCACATGTTCTCACTGCTGGGGTTTCTTGCCGCAAGAGCAGAGCTCTGAGGGCCATGAGGATGGAGAGCAGCTGCCCTCAGCCCCAGCATAGTCTGACAGCTTCTCACCCTGCACTCCACAGTACAGGACTTTGCTCTCAGAGGCTGCAGCCTTCATTGGCTCACTAGGCTTGACTACAAAAAGTTGTAAGGTTCATTGGCTTGTTTTTTCAGTTTTCAGTTTCACATTGAAACCTTTCTCCTGCTGGTCATTCTCTCAGGCAGCTGTCATGTCAAGCTGTTCTACTAATTCTCATTGTGCATGGTATATATAATTTATCTGTGCTGGCTCTGCTAGCAAAGCAGCTAAGCCCTTGGGGCAGAAAGGCATTCAGGAAATTAATTTTATAGCATAGGGCTGCCTCATATTCAGGACCCACTTCAACAAAGTACTTAAGCAAAGGAATAATGACTGACTTGAATGAGAATATTAATGCTTAAAGTTAATAATGCACTCTCAGAATTGGGTCTTATATCATGACAATCAAATCATTAATCTATTCCATTACAAGCACCAGTTAACAAATACATGTCCTGGACATTCTTTTCTCAAAAGAGTAAAATGAGGCAGACAGGGCCTTGAAAAATCTGTGTTCTGTTGTACCATAGCAAAGATCAAAACTGCTGGTTTGCCCCTGCTAACTCCTGCAAAACAGAAAATGCAGCGTGCCAGAACTTCAGTGACAACCAGACAAATGCTTCTAATGAACAAATGGACTATATGTTAAAGAACAAACAAGGAGTTTTTTTCCTCCCATGAGGCAATCTCCATGGAATTTAAAAACCAAATTTAAAACTTGGATGTCACATGAATTATGAGATTTCTTGTGTGCATCAAAACAGGCCCAGCAGAAAGTACATCTGAGAGACAGAAACAAGAAACAAAAGAAAGCCAGGACATAGTCTCCAAGGTTATGCAGATAGAGCTAACGATAGTGATTAGAAGTGATAACACAGTCGTAAAGCTGAAGCTATTCTGACCCAGACAAAGGCTATAAGTGGGTTCAGAAAAAAATCCTCAGTGCTCATGGACCTGCAAATGAGTTCTTATGGTTTAGTAATTTTATAACTGTTCTTAGACTAACAACAGAGACACCCTAATCAATGTAAACTGTTTCCTCAGTGAGTTCACAGATTAAATCACATGCTTTTATAGTAGTAGACTGCAGTGTAAAAACTTCCAGCTCTTTCAGCAAAAGCTGTGTTGGACAAAAGCTGTGGTGCCCCTGTGGCTGGAGTGGTTCATGTGGCAAGGTACTGGCTCACTTCTTCATTTGCCATGCTACTGCAGAGGACTGCGGTGAGCAACCCAGCTATGCTGTTATTTTTCAGTCAGGGTCTCTGAGGAACTACAGATAGTAAAGTAAGATGCAGCGCCACATGCTAATATGTCTGATTCAATAACCTGAACAAAATTATTGCTTCTGTCCAGCTGAAGCTGGCATTATTACCACTGGTCCCCAGGTGAATTATTCATTTTAAACAGAAGAACAATTTTGCTGTTGTTAGCGTTGCTATTTTAGACTTAGCACGTAGCCTGCTTTTGTGGTCCTTTCCATTTTAGAGGTGTCCTCCATGTTAGATTCTAGAAACAGTGCTGCACTGTGGTAAGTTTTTTGAAAGTCTACTGCAAAATGGAAGCTAGAAAGCAGAGCTGGCAGATCTTTAAGGAAACTTTCCCTAGGGAACAAGAGCTCTCCTTTCCCGAGTGTAGGAAGTCAGGAAAGGAAGGCAAGAGACCAGCATGGATGAACCATGACCTGCTGGTCAAATTGGAGAGCAAGAACAAAACGCGTAGGCGGTGGAAGCAGAAACAGGTAACTGGGAAGAGTACAGGGATGCTGCTAGGCTGTGTAGGGATGGGCTCAGAAAGGCCAAGCCCCATCTGAAATTGGGCTTGGCAAAAGGGGTGTGAAGAAGAAAGGCCTCTCAGTTACATCAACCAAAAAGGAAAGTCCAAAAAGGCATATCACCCTGTAATGAGCAACACAGGCAGGCTAATAACAATGGACAAGGAGAAGGCTAGCTACTCAACAACTATTTTGCCTCAGTCTTCACTTGCAGCTGCTCCTCACACACCCCTTGAGTGGGTGGTTTGGAAGATGGAGATGGGGAAGCAATGATCCTCCCACTGTAGGTGAGGATTTCAATTTTAGCTATTATAGCTGAAGTAAAATATGTTCAAGCTGAGTGTTCAGTGTGGCATATAACTTAAAGTAGTTCAACAAAAGTACCAGTCTGAACTTTCCATATATCAGATCTCCTAGAACTGTCACCATAAAAATATGAAGCTAAGGGAGATGCAGTCTTCAGACTGCACATCCCGTACTGATCTGGGTAGCTCAAGCAGCTTTTGGTGGCTGTAGTGTCATCTCTCCCTGCTTCTCCATCCTTCTAGTACTTAGCAAATAAAAAATGCTCTATCTCAAACAGAGGAATCTGACTCAGACAAATCTAGACGGGGAGAGCACAACTTCTGCTCAGTTTTCTCCCTTTCCTGATTTCTGAGTGCCTGATTTTGCAGTCTCAGTGGTGTCATATTCTTGACTTCATGTCTTCTAATTTCTTATTTTCTGCTTTGTGTTCCTTTACATGTTATGGCTATTTTCTTTCTGTTACATCACTGTCTTTTTACAGACAACACACTTTACTTACTCTGTGAAAGTACTGAGCTGCCACCCACAATAGCTCACAAGACAGTTGCTTCCTCCAGAGGGAGGTGAAATCTTGTGGCTTCCAGTTGCATCAAGGCAAGCTTATTGACTGTCCTGAGGTGCAGTTGTCTGTCCTACTACAGCAGCTGAATGGTCATTTGCATCTTGTTTATCCATCTTGCTTGTATATGGGTAAGTAATCCTAAATCTGATTTCATCATTGTTCTGCATTTAGTATGAGTTTTCATTATTTATTAAATGATATTTTAAAAAAATTCTCTGTTATTTCCAAGTCTGCTTGCACAAAAAAGAATGTCTGCCATGAATGCTCATAGTGGATACATGCAACTTGTTTTAAGCAGATGCAGTGCTTAAAGAATATTGTTTTTCCTTCCATGTGATTGGAAAGACTGATTTTCCTATAATATTCTTTCCTTAAACTAAACTTGGCAACTATGATAACCACATGCCAGAAACTGAACTTACAAGGAAAGGCTGAGGAACTGGGTCTCTTTAGCTTGAAGGAGACTGAGGGGTGACCTCATTAATGTTTATAAATATATAAAGGGTAAGTGTTAGGAGGATGGAGCCAGGCTCTTCTCTGTGACATCCAAAGACAGGACAAGGGGCAATGGGTACAAATAGGAACATACACGTTTCACATAAATACTAGAAAAAACTTCTTCACTGTGAGGATAACAACACTGGAACAGGCTACCCAGAGAGGTTGTGGGGTCTCCTTCTCTGGAGACATTCAAGACCCGCTGGGACATGTTCCTGTGTGGTGTAATCTTGGTGTTTCTGCTCTGGGGGATTGGACTAGACGATCTTTCAAGGTCCCTTCCAATCCCTGACATTCTGTGATTCTGTGATAGAAGTAAAGATGTTTTCTTTGGATTAGCTTTTCACCTCAGATGGTAACCAAAGGTGTGGCATATTGCTTGAGAATGAGTCCTGAGGAGGATGAAGCCTCCCAGAAGCCAAAGACAGAAGGTGACTGCATCACAAAAAGCTTTTCAGCTCCTTACATTTCCAGTTTGCCTTAGGAAAGTAAGTCACTCAATTTCATTGCAAAGGAACTGATGTTGTAAGTTCTATACATTCCTCTTTCTCTGAATGGTTTCACTGCTTCTAGTGAGTTTTCTTGTATCTGAGTTGCTTCCTTCTCCTAACTGACTGCAGACTGTTTCACTGATAGTTGTGCTGGAAAGTCCGAACATCAGAATATATTTTGTCATTGCCTCAGAACTGTTTCTATCTGCCTGTGGGCAAGCCTATTCCCAAGCATGGCAACTGCAATAAAAAGCAAAGTATGCTTTCTATTTCATTTTCTGCACAGCACTGAACCACAAAAGCAACCAACGCTGTTCTTCAGGCATTGCAGCAAAAGACATATCACGCTCACCACAGGAAAGATACACCCTCAAAGGTTTCATCACTAAGGTGGATAACTCAAGGCTCAGCATCAGCTCGTGTCCACTACCTTTTCTTCACTTCTGACTTGTTATAAACGAGGAAAATAACATGAAATTTGAAAAACAGATCCATGTTTCTTCTGGGTAGTAAAGGTCAGCTAAAACAGCCGTGTCCTGTTCTTGCAGAAATCATTCACATGTTTCTCTAAGGAGACAATTCATTGGCTTTTCTGAAGAAGTTCAGTGATCTATTCAGTGTACAAGCAATTTGCCCATGATCCAGTTATCTCCATCAATCATCTTTAATTTGTAAGAAAAAAAAAATTGGAGAAAATAGTACAAATTACTGCAAACATGAAGGATCTACTGTATTTACTGAACATGTGTGGTGAGGCCTGCCAATGTACAGAAATATCATGTTATTTGCTGAGGACATCTCTTGGGACTTCAGTCTTCTTGCAGCATTCTCCAATCTAGTCCAGACTGTATCACTCACTCACTACCAAACATTCCTGGGATGATAGAAATCATAGTGGGTGATTTCTGTTTACCAGCTGAGCCTGTCTAAGACTTATCTACTGTCCTTCTCTTCTCTGCTCAGTATGATAGACAGAAGCAAAGAATAAATGCCCAATGATCTTTCTCAGCAACTTACACAGTAGATAGGCTTACAACTTTCATTTTCATCAGATGCAACTATAGTCCCCATAGAGATGTTGTACTGAACAGAGTAGGAAACAGAGCTTGATTGAAAACTGGCTGGCCCAAGCCATTTGTGTCCAGGAGAACATCAATGTTGCTAGTACATTATTCATAATACATCAGACAGTTTGTCACAATACGTAAGACCTTCCTTTTTCTCTATACCTCACTCCTCTATCTTGCAATACTGTAAGATTCTATTTGCACCAAGTAGAATCAGACAACAAATAGAGATCATCATAGAAGAGCTAAGTCATGAAAGTTACACACTATATTAACTAGATATTTGCTTCAGCTTTTTTGTCTCTCTTCATGGTTCTGTAGTTAGTGAGAAACAGTTCTGTTGCTTCTCTGGAACTGACACTATGAATCAGACTGTTTTTTCTCATAAAGATTAAGCATGTAGTTGAAGTCTTTTAGATTTCTGGTGTGATTTATTGATGGTCATGCTCAAGCCATCAGGACAAATTACATCCAAAATAAAGCAGATAAGCAACAGCTGTTTAGTCGCTATTATATTTTTCACTGCCTATCACTGCCTATTTTTCACTTTTATGTTGTCAGAAACATGAACATTACTGCACCTGTATGGAAGTGGCCTCTCAGGGTTGCCAGCCTTTGTGATGCTAACAGTGAGTACCTCCACAAGGTTCCATGCCCGACACCCATCTTGTGTACACCTTCACCAAAAGCCCATGGATGATATGCTCTGCATCCTTGGAGTTATTCAAACTACTGGACCGGCAGTGAACAACCTGACATTCCTACTTTGAGCCATAAGTTATAACAAATGACCTCCAGAAGTCCATATCCTGTATTACCTTAGTGTTCTGAACATGGATCAGGCTGTATGACCCATGAATACAACTACATTCCCATGGACAGTGCAAGCTTTACTCCTCCAAGTCTCAGGGCTTTTCCATGCCCTTGTCAATATCAGTGTTTAGAATGAGAAGCTCTTAAAAAAATTACAGCTGTTTTTGGCCTGAAGCAACAGTGAGATTATTGTATTTCCCAAGTTAATGTGCAAAGTTTAGAAGCCCTTCGGATCGTTAAAGAAAGGCAAAACATGGCCTACGCTCTAAAGCATAAGGCACAGCATTAGGAGATACGGTCTGTGTTTGATCTATTTATGCCTTATCTTCTCAACATCTAATGTAGGACTAGTAGGATATTACTCATCTGAGACAAATTCAACGTTGTTTTGAATTTTTGCATTTAGATGTAGTGGAAAATCCTTTTTATTTTATGAGAAGCCTCACTAAACTTTAATATTGAATTTATTTTAAGTTTTAAACTGCAGATCACTGAAATCTTACAAGAATATTTTATAAGCTCAGCCAGTAATTGGAGCAATAGTTTCCTTAATAAAACTAAGAAGAAGAGTTAGACATCGCTAGGAATAGTGCTATTTTCCCACTCTACTACTTTTTATCTCAGAAAATCTTGACAAAGGGATAGTACAGAACATTTAATGAGCTTTTGAATTTAAAAGTCCCCAAGCATATCCCCTTAATTGGAAGAAAGAGAAATCCTTACTCTGAATACTTTCATTATTCATACTGAAACTCCTGGGAATGTATCTTCAAGATTTGAAGAGGAGTGTGTTTGTTCTGCTACTTCCTATGTAGCCAGGTTCTGCAGATACACTGCTGCAGCACTGGTACAAGCTTCATAAACTAAAGAGGGTGGAGGAATTCTTCTAGTGCTTTTGCATGTACCTCTGCTGCTTTGGCAGATTTTTGGTTACAGATGCATGCATTGAATACAGTTAAGAATATTGCCAATAGTGTACAGCGAAGAGAGAAATTATAATAGTGATTCCCTGCCAAAACCTCCTAATCACATTACTTTTCATTTATAAAGGAGTCGATATTTTTCATTAATAAAAAGACTGTAGTGTACATACAGCACATTAGAACTTCTCTCTTTGGAAGACTCTATCATTCCAGAATGAGACAGAAATATTTCAAGAGTGCCAGAAAGCACTGAACCTGCTTCGTGTTTACTACATATGCTTTATTGCTGCAACATAAAGAAAGTGCCTGCAAGGCCTCTCAGGTCAATATGTTCACAATGTCAATCCCACATATGGGGCTGTGTCATCAGAGTGAGCACACTCAGACCACAGAATGCACAAAATCTTAGTGCTGACTCACATTCAAGTGTTATCTGAGCAACTGAGGAAATGTGGAGAGACTGAGTGACCTTCACAGCACAGGAGAGATGTCTGTATCCATAAATCCACATACCTGCTTATAATCTCACTCCTTTACACGCATTTTTTCACTTTCAGTCCTAATAGTGCTCTTTCTTCCCTACTGTTCTAATGGCTTGCAAGCAGATACATTTCACATTAAATGGGCATTGAACAGAACAAGAATAATTTAAAAAAAACACAAACCAAACAGACAAACACAATTGGTCCGAGCACACTTGTGGTTTATGGGCAGAGGATGATATTTCAGGAAGAAGAAAGAGCTGTGTTGCAAAAGCAGTTCCTCAGCAACACTTCTCTGTGAAGTCAGGGAGATGTGCAGAGTGAGGGAAGTCTCCTGCTATGCCACTGGAGAGTCTGCAGGTAAGTGCTGGAAAGGTACTCAGCACAAGTATTGAAGTTAGACGTGCAGAAAGAGAATTTTCTTCCCTCAGCTTGGAGAAGGGGAATGTTGTTACAGTCAGATGAGAAGGCTGCAGATCCGGATGGACCATAAAGGTTCTTGGTGAGAGGTAAGCTTTAAACTTAAAGCTGGGAGAAGATTTATAGGATCAAAGTTAGAAGTGCTTTGGGTTTTTACTTCTCTGGGGCAGTTGTGAATGTCAGATTTTGTGCAATTTTTTGAAACAAAGCACAATACAGTTAGATGTGTATTGTGTTAATCAGGGAAAGGCATCTGGGATCCTTTTTAAACAATATCTCCACCTCCAAAACACTTCCCCAAGATTGATTTATTAGAAGGAAGCTTAACCTGGAAATACAAGAGTATTGTTAGTAATTTCAGCTGGTAATCTTTAAGCAAGGAATAAGAAGGAAATTTCCATGCACTTCTATTAGCTCTCTGACTGGCTTTGATGAAAAAAAGTCACCTCGGTTGCTGAGAATCCCAACTCTCCCTGATAGTCAGATGGCTGTAAGCTCTGCCATTTCCATGTAGCTTTTGGACACCTTCCCTGATGCTTTCAGTCACTTCTTCAGCCCTGCAAGAATGGCTAGTGAGTGGTTTAGCATCCACTTCTTCGGGCACTTTGAGAAGCTGATTTAGCCACTCGCTATCTGTTCTGATGCTGAATTTTACATCACTCTGCTCCTCTTGTTCAGTATGTGCTAGAGGCCATCAGGAAGTCAACAAAGGAATCATGGATGGCAGTTTTTTTCTATGTTATTGATGCTGAAGAGCTTTCTCAATAGCCAGGAAGAGCAGCTAAGTGCCTTCCTCTGTGAACAAGGAAAAAAAAATGAATGGAGAGATGCATATAAATCACATAGAACAGAGGTGTGGCTGAAAAGAAGAGAAAAATACTCAGAAGGTACAAGTAAAGTGACCTGTGTCACTAAATGTTGGCTAATGAATACATATATAATTCAGGTACTTTGTTTGGACGCCAGAACTCTGCTGGTCGATCGTGTACCAGGCTGATGATTTTTACCTCTGTAGGAAAAGTAGCAGCTGTTTTTTTCCCCACCCTTATTGTAACCCCACAGTTGAGAAGACAGGAATTAGCAGGATTATTTTCTCGCCTTTCACTTTGAACTGCATCATCTTTGTGCCAATATTACCAGTAGAGGCACACAAATAACTTCCAGCAGGGAAAACTACGCTGTAAACTTCAATGGCACCATATATAGCCTTCAGTATCCTGCTGCTGTCCAGGAGCTTCTCACTACATGTCAGCTTAAATCTCCTTGTTGTTGTTCTTAAAACCCCCAGAAAGGAATCACCCCTTTGAATATGCTGTTCATATTTGGCCCAAAAAAACGTGTGTCTGCTGCTCTGCAGGTTGTGAATCAAGCAGACTCATCTTGCTAAGAAAACTGCTGCAAGGACACGATGTTGTTGAAAAGTGGTGCTGTGCGTGGTAGGCTACTCTGCCTTGTCTCGTTAAATGATTCCATGCTATGTGCTTGCAATTCATTCTGGTATGTAAAGTTACTGGCCTTCTAAGTATGTTGTCAGAAGCAAATGAGTCTGAGAAGATCTTCCTTGCCATTTTATATGTTGAAAATCTAGCAGTACCAATAAATGGATAGAATAGTTGGAATTCTGTTCCAATCTGGTTTTGATGTTATAAGAAGCATTAGCTGTGCTAGTGACACTATTAGAAGGAAGTTTTGAGGCCAAGAGCTATCAGATGGTGAAAACATTGATGTTAAAATGATTTCTTTTGGAGGAAAGTATCTATCAGCCTACAAAGAGCACTGCAATGTCTTTGTCTTTCTGCAATGCCTTCCATGATTAAACAATTTGCTAAGTAGGTGAGTTCTGTGGGCAACAATTGCATGAATTCTGCTCTTTTGCCACTGAAACAATATGCTCAGGCTGTTTCTTAGTAAGAAAAAAAAAGCATGGGGAAAAATATGTGGGTTGCTCCAAAAGTAACGTCTCCTATTTATTTCCATGGAAATTACAGCAGATACACAGAGCACAATAGTGTTATTTAATAGTACAAATTCTCAGATACAAAACAATTTTTTTAAATATAGTCACCACTAGTAGCTATGCATTTTTGTCAGAGATGAACAAAAACATGCATGCTGCACTCATGAAAATAAGCACCAGCAGAGATGACCCACTGTAGTCACTGCTGAAACATGCCACTCACCACCTCACTGCACTCACATCCATAAACATTCAGCAAACATCAGTGAATATCAATGGGTGCCATTTTTTCTGCACTGAGGAGTTCAGTAGCAGTTTTAATTCATACACAGCTCCACGCTAAATGCCATTTGGTCAGATTACCCCTCAGCTGCCATCTGTCACACAGCAACAACATGTAACAGAATATTGTCATGACGATTCAGCCTATACTGCCATACCACCAACGTCTGCCTTGGATGCTGTGGGCCAACATAATAAAATGGGATGCATTACTTTTGAGGCAGCACTTGTACTTCAAAAAAATCATAGCAAAATTTAATGCTGGGGCCTCTCAGTAGACTAACTGATTTCTTTCCTTCTTTCCTTCTTCCCTTCCTTCTTTCTTCCTCATGTCTATCTCAAAGGGCTCATAATAACGTGCTGACTGAAGAAATGTTCTTCAGTCTGTCTTCATTTAGGAAGAGCTCATATGACTCGTGTAATAATGAACTAAAATGTTTGGCATATGCTTTTAAGTTATGCAGGGAAGTTAACCGATGTTCTGTTTTTAATTCTACTTTGTACAGAGATGTCTTAAGAACAACCAAGAGTAGGAACCAGTAGCGCGATGCTGTGTGTAACAGCACAGAGCAGCCTGTGCTCTGCAGAGCTCCAAAACCAAATAGATTTGTAAACACAAATCACAAGTGGTAAAACAGCATTACGGCCACGAACAGCATGGCCCAAGGTTTTCTTCAGATTCTTGTGTTCTACAAAATGGAAAGAAAAGCTCAGGAAACACAAATTAGGTGGACAGTGGGATGAAAGGTAGATGTGGTTACACTTCCCATGGTCCAAAACAGTAGCTCTTATGCTAGCTGTTTCTGCATCTGCTCCTGGTTGGGCACCATAGCTGCATACTCTCTCTCTACTCAGCCCTGGTGACACCTTCAGACACAGAACACTGTGTCCAGTTCTGGGATCTCCAGTTAAAAAAAGGCAAGGATCTCTAGAAGAAGTCCAGTGAAGGGCCACAAAGATGATGACAGGCTTGGAGCATCTCCCCTATGAGGAAAGGCTGGGAGACCTGGGTCTGCTCAGCTTGGGGAAAATAAGACTAAGTGGGGATCTGATTAATGTTTATAAATATCTGTAGGGAGGTGGGAGGCAAATGGATACGGCCAGGCTCTTCTTGGTGGTGTGTAGTGATAGGACAAGGAGCAATGGCTTAAAACCTAAAACTTGAACAGAGGAAATTCCATACAAACCTGCAGAACTTCTTTATGTTAAGGGTGATGTTGCACTGGAACAGGCTGCCCAGAGAGGTTGTGGAGTCTCCTTCTATGGAGATATTCAAGACCCATCTGAACATCTACCTGTGCCACCTGTTCTACAGAACCTGCTTTAGCAGGGAGGCTGGACTCGATGATCTCTTGATATCTCTTCCAAACCCTGCAATTCTGCAATTCTGCAATTCTGTATTTTTTTTTCCTGTATATTTCAGCCACACTTCAAATAGGCAAAAGTCTTTTAAAATGCTTAATTAATGGGCTTACTGTTATCACAATTAGCATCACATTTCAGCAAATACACCATGCTTATTATTAGAATAGAAGTCTCTGGATTTAATAGTAAAATGAGCCATTTGAACCCAAACAAGTCGATGTATTAGGATAGTTGCATGCACAGAGTGCCTCATTTCATTACACAGTCTTTACTTTTATTGGCCAGGAAAGGCTGTTGCAAATAGATATAATAGATATACTTCTTGAATGCAGTGCAGAACGATTCACTCGCAGTGCATCCCTCATTTCTGAAAGATATATGAAGAACTAAATTCCTAAATTGCAAGCTCCTGTCTTACCCAGCAGTAATACCAAAGTACTGTCTTTCACTGTGTTGATGTAGGGGAAGCACCTTTAGTATCAAAATAACAGGACTGGCAGTAAGATTTGCTTTTGGTACTTCTCCTATGCAGACAATCTAGGCTAATGTAGGGAGGTTATGTTCCTTGGCCAAACTAGAAAGCACATTTTAGTATGCTTAATTATATATATATATGTATGTGGATATTCATCAGGAAAGTGATAGTTACTGTAATGATTCTTTTTTCTTGCCTTCTATGATAGCATTTGTTTCATATCTGCAGTCAGAAATCAAATGAAACAAAATATCAGAGAATAAAACAGTATTAGCAATTGCAGGAAACATCTTCAGGACAAGTAGCAATGGACCTGTGCTGTGTATTTATAAAAAATATTCCTCCCTAATACACGATTCCTGCCTTAGCAGGCAGTTAGCAGGAGGCTAGTACATAATTCAAACAAATTTTAGGGTAAGCACTATTTTTTTAGGTGAAGAGAATGTGTTTCTCTTCTCAGAAGGACATGTATACGTGATTTGCATGGCAGTGCACATGTGATTTCATTCTCTGCAGTCTAATGTCAATGTTATGGCAAAAGTAATGCATCTCCTTGTCAATCAGCTCCTTCCTCCATTATTATTATTATTATTTTTTTAATCTTGGTGAGAAAAAGCTCTGATAAGTGAATTCCTGTGCTGGATTGCCTATGAAAGGAGAATCTACTGAGAAAGCTACTGGTATGTGAGAGATGCAAACTGGTGAAATCCTGCAGAACAAGATAATATTAAAACTGGTGATAGACTACTGGAAAAGTGCAGCTATTAAAAATAAATCACACAGCTTCTGTAAAGGCCCCTTTAGACCAGATTCAGCACAGATAGCTTTTGTCTGTAGTTCTGATGGCTCTTGCCTTCCTCAGTAACAAACACTGTAGCCAAAGCAGAGTGCCAACAGAAAACATAGGTATGGAGAAGGCAAATTATTATAATTAGAACAGGGTTTGTTTTTCTAGGTTTGAGATCCTTCCCCACACTATCGAAGTAGTACAACAGATTTTTATATGGATTTGGTTTTGTTGCTGTTGTTGCTGTAGTTCCCTAGTGAGAGATCTGGGTTAGGGAAGACCTGAACAGAAACTTTAGACAGGTTTACTGATACACTGTTCTTCAACACGGAGTGAGGTGCAATCTCAGAGCTCGCAAGGAAGGGAAAGTTAATGAGAGAGACTGAGAGTGAAGCAGTCTTTCTCTACACCCCTTTGGCTCAGGTATTTTTAAGCTAATGTCTTTTGAGTAATGATGCCTGGGGATAGTATGTTGCAAAATGTTTTGTTTCTAGAAAAGGGAACTAGTAGGGAAAACCCAGACATGTTTCTATTTCTCACAGGGGCTTGAATTTATCACTCTGCTGTGCAAAGATGTGCGAAATGAGGAATTGCAAGTCACATTTTCTCCCTTATACTTTTTGCAAAATGTTCTTTCAGATGTGTCACAGGCAGTATTTCTCTCTCGTAGGATGCTTTATACCACCTGGGTGACAGCCATAAACCACAACTGCTTCACAACCCAGATAGAGACATTTTAAGAAACCTATTGCCTACAAAATGTTTTTGGCTGATACTGATACTGAACATTTTTCTTTTCATGGATAATGATTATATTTCTATTCAGGTGCTTGAAGTAATAAGGCACATTAGAAATATGAGTCAGAAATGTAATTGTCTTAGTAGCAACTAAAAGTTAATCTAACTGCATTCTAAATTTCAGTTATTCCTATTAGCAGCTGATCTTTTGCTTACTGATAAATTGCAATTAACCTGCCACAATTAGAGCTTAATTACTGATTCAGCCAGTTCTTACAGAGTAGGACCTGTTCCATATCTGGCATAGGACAGACTCTGAACAGATCTCAGCTTTGAGTAAGGAGGACAGGATGTAGCAGAAGATGCTTTCTCCATGTGTCATCCTTGTACCAGTCACTACCCATGCTTGAGGACACTGCTCTGACTCATCATAAGAAAAGGTGTGTGGAACACGACCATGCTTGGGATTTGTCATCCTACAGATAAGTCTAATAAAACCAGTTCTTTCAGTCAAACATACATGGAAATGCAATTTTTTTCCCCCAGTTTATCAGAGGATAGATTAAAATCGTATCAGTTGTGAAGAAACTAAACCTTGCTTTATCTGGACAGTTCCACGGTATCTCTATTGCAGGAGTTTGGAAGGTGGTTTCAGAGGAAGCTGTCTTCATGACATAGTTGCTATTGGATGATTTATATTCAGGAATAACTCAAAGGAAAATTGAAGAAGCAGGACTTTAATTTGCTGTCCCACTGCCAGCAAATGCCATCTACCAGCGGTACCATCAGTGAAACTGGAACCACGTTGAACTAAAATTATATAGCAAAGAGAAGAATCAAGTTCATGGCTTATTAAAGGACTAGTAAGCCACTATGGGACAATGCCTCAATTTATGCAAGGGCTTCTGTGAATGTAATTCCTCCTGTTTTGTTGTGTCGGACCACAATACCTAAGGTGGATGTTGGTGATATGGCAGTAGAGGCTGAACCTTTCCATTAACATTGCATTACATTTTGTTGCTGTACGAAGGACAGCAGCAGAGGGGCAGTCTGACAAAATGGTGTCTGACATAGAAGTATGTGTGAAGCAAAGGTTTGTCACCAAATTCCTCCATGCAGAAAAAATGGCACCCATGACTGATGGATGACATGATGAATGACATTCATCACCACTTGCTGAACATTTGTGGAGACCGAAAAGTGGATGTGAGCTCAGCGAGGAGGTGGGTGGTGTATTTCAGCAGTGGTGACAGTGACAGTGGGTCACCTCCACCGGTGCAGATTTTTAACAGAGTGGCAAGCAGGCTCTCATTCACCTCTGGTAAAAATGCAGAGCTAATGATCGTGAGTGTGTTGAAAAATAGTGTTTTGGAGAATTTACTCTACCAAATAATGTCACTGTACTCCTTGTATCTGTTGCAATTTCAGTGGAAATGAATAGGAGGCATTACGCTTGGAGCAACCCACATGCTTACTAGTATAAATGCAGGTGAAGTGCTGGCTCTGAATATATACAGAGACATAGAAGGCTAGGTGTCAAGTATTAAAATAGTTTTTTGGTAATTCAAGCCCTGATGCTTTCATGAATGCAAGTGAAAAAGATTTAGCTCTTCCAGTGTAAAATCAGTATAATTAAGTATAATTAAGGTATACTCTGCTACTTCTAATAGAGTTATCAGGCCAGCAAAAGTCTCTTTGTCTGTCTAGCAAGTTTATACACACAGGAAACCATCCTTAGTGCCTCGGGTAATGTTTTGAAACCCACTCTATCTCTGGCTTAGGGACCCCTCTGGGGCCCTGATTCTCTGCATGGCATCAGTTCAGTGTTTCCCAAAATGTTACTCCAGCTTTACCACCAAGTAACTAAGTCAGATTACCCACAATGAATTCTAGATGTTCAGGTGAATCTTATATTCTGCTTTCTGCCACCTACGTAAATGAAGGAAAGTAGTTTTTCAAAAGACCAAACCATCAAACCTGCGTACTTCCCACCACCCTGTATTGTCTAGTTATGAATTAGCACTCCTGATCTTGAGTTCTGACAGAATAACTGCAGAAAACCAAAACTCCTGAGTTGCCATGGTTATTCTGTGTACATCTCCAAGTTCAGAACAGCTGAAAAAATCATCGACTGCAGGTATTATGCCTGAGCAGAAAGCAAACAGCTCTCATTTCTCAAGGATCTTTCAAACGATCCAGAGCAAAGTAGTCCTTGAAATCTAGGCCAGACTCTCAACTATTTTAAAGCAGCCTTGGCCCAAGGAACTGCTCCTATAATGCAAATTTAAACTAGTTGACAGCATCATACAGGTAGAATATTCATAGATAAAATGAGACTAGGCAAAACTGCTATCATAATTCCTTAACTTTTTGGGATGTTGCTCAGACCCTCAGAAATTACTTGCATCTTACAAAATATATGCATTTCTAGCATGTGTGTTTAAATTCAGCTGATATATGTTGTTCTACAATGATCTTTCACCACCTTAGAATATTAATGGTGAATATCTGAATGTGTCAGTCTGAAATCTATTATTTGAACTGCAGTAAGAGAAACATACTCTAGAAATTTAACATTCTGTTGATAAAATCTGGAGAAAAATTGCATCAGTTTAGCAGGGAAAGTGAATTGCAATTATGCTTATTAATTCCTCGGTAAGTTCTTACCTAGAACTGACACTAACTACAACTTAGAGACAAAGATAATGATGTTTGTCCCAGAGCAAACTCTGGTAATTCAATATGTATTTTCACTTTGAGTTGTAAAAGAGTTTGAAAATTTGTTGCAGAGTGCAAACAGTGCATAAATAACTTAACATGGGAAGTACTGTTTGTGATAAGCACTCAGGAAAATAACACCGTTATGTATCAACACTGTTATATAAATCAAACATTGTGTAATTATTATAAATGGAAGTAATAATAAATATATTAACTCGCTTATTCTATGGATCAATAATATTATAAAACATCAAAAAAAATTAAATCCCACCTGCAGATATGTTATCATTGCTTTCTTACCGCTGTTATTGTCACGTGTTTATTCTACATCAAGACTTAGAGGAGCAAAGACTTGATCTAAGGATATCCTAGCATTGTATCTGGCTTTGCCACACTGGTTTCTGCTTTTCAGCTGTAGCATGGAGAGAATTATACATGTATCTTTTAACAGGGCTTTGAAATCCAATGAAGAAAGATATTAGGTAAGAGCTGGTTATTACTAATATCACCACTTTGTTATTGTACCTCTTTTGCTGTTGGTCACTATTAAAACAGCAAAATGTGAAAAAGAAGGTCTCTAACAAGAGCAGACTGTTGTGGAGTACCACAGAACAGATGTCCCCGGTGTTTTTTAACCAATGTGAAGCAATAGGATGTAGTCAGTTAAAGTGTTCTTACATAAGACTGTATCTAAATGTTGGATGTTTATACCCTTGCTTTCAAAAGCATTGTACCCAAATATAACTATGTGTTCTGACAGGAATGAGTAAAGCTTGCAGGAGGGCAAAGCTGACCTTGCTCAGACTCATAACAGAGGCTCAGTCCTTCAGTAAGTCACCTCTTATTGCACACACCCCACAACCACTGCTCCCATTAAGTTCTCCATACTGACGTGGTTAATGTTTATTTACTAAAATTTTCTAGTCAGATTTTCCTAGCACTGCAGACGTGTGGCAATGGCAGAGAGTCCCAAGAGAGCCGAATGCTGAGCAACAATCTTGGCAGAGAGCATGGATGAGATGTGGCTCAAAGTGCATCCCTGTATTTGGACGTCTATCCTTTAGCACATCTAAACTCTTATGTCAGATGCAGTACAGATCATGCTCCTGTACTACTGGGTTTTTTAATCAAAACATTCTTTCAAATGATCCCTTCCACCCTAGGAGCAACTTTCCAAACAATCATCTCTATGGGATTTACATGTGTGTGTAAACTTGTTTAGTTTAGGCAGTAGAAAAACAGAACTACTCAGAAACAGGAGACTTTGAAGACTCCCAGAGGCTAACAAATGGCTGTAAATTAAGGGTCCTTGTGTTAAATTCCCTAAAAACCAGTTCTGACAAGAAATCACATCAGTGGTAGGGGATAGTAAAGTGTAAGCCACAAGACCATTTCTTCTCGCCATGAACTTGTCACTGAGAGCACAACCGATATTTCTCCTGAGGCTGAGTGCTTATGGATAGCCTTGCCCTCACAAAGCTGAGGCTCTGCTCTAGGTTCAAAGGAATAAGCAAAGCAGTGGCACTTTAAAATTGCAGGTGTTCTCATCTTTGTTCTTAGAGCTAACATGAAATGAGGAGCCAAGTAAACAACGCTTGAAGAGTGGAGACAAATGCTGATGTATAAGCATACACAGAATGAACTAAAGGCTTGGTTGGCAATGCTTTTAAAATGAATTTGCAGCTTTAAAAATAACAGTACCCAATTTGCTAGTGTTATTTTGAACTTCTTTCAAAGCTCTTCTGCACAACTGTTTTCATCACTTGTGTTTGTAATTTCCTAGTACAGGAAGACATTGCTTCAGCCTTTTTTGTAATGATAACCAGTAGTCCTTAATTTTTTTAGCTTTGCATGTGTACGTATTTGCTACCGTGCAACCTCTGTAAAGAATGGAAGGGTAAATTTGTTCTCTTCAATAACTTGAATGATAAATAATTAGGAAGACTCCATTGTTTCCACTTTTTGTGTATGAACAATGAAAATTGCAAACAAAAGAGGACTCAACGTGTTTTTCCATCTTATTCATGCTTCAGTAGACCAAACTTAAACTAAAAGTGGACAAGATAACAACGACAGCCTACAAGACACGAGTAAAAGAGTCAGAGGATGAGAATGAATTAAACGAATCACTAAAATCTATGTGAGAAAAATAGATCCTATTTTTAATGTGTAATGTTTCCTTTTAAGCAGACACCCGTGCTTCAAAATTCAGGTGTGTATGGTTATTTTGAAATTAAGAGAATACTGCAATTATTCTAGTGATATAACCTGCACTGCCATAACACAGCATGGAATTTGAGCAAATGGAAAAGCAATTACAAAGCTCCCAAAAGAGAGCAGCTCTGAGACTAAATGAGGATGTTTGTGAAACAAATGCACATTTAAAGCAGGCTTTTATGAAACAGTATTTGTGTTTTGCACTGCTACCAAGCTAGTTTAACTTATTGCAGAGATGTCAGTTTTGACAAATGTTTCTTTTTCCATTTTGTTAAGTATGTCAAAAATAGAAGTCTTTCTTCTGAATTGAACTTTTCCCCTCTGCAAATTCAAATGAAACTTCTCAGTTGGTTGAACGCAGGCTGCAAAAGCTTCTTCTGCATAATCCAACTGTCAGAACACATGAAAATCCGTGTGAAGCCTTCCAGTCCCTCAGCAGATGTATACAGGGGGCTAACTTTTACTGACACTTGTTATACAGACCGTAGAGCTCACTGTTTGGCAGAGACTGTAGGACTGTCATCTTTGCTGACAAATGTGATTTATTTATTTATTTGCAGATAAGCCAACATAATGTTGATGTAACATAGTGGTAACTGCTGAACCTGCCTGGGAAAACAGTAAGTGAGGAGGGCAAGTCAGTGACAGACTGATCTGGATTGCTAAGCTGGGGGCAAACCAACAGCATGCATTCTACTAGTGTGAAATGCAAAGATGTTCATCAAAGAAGCAAAGAGTGGGAGCACAGTCTTGATGACATACAGGCAGCTCACTGAGGACCCACAAGTATGATTGGAATAAAGAGAGGATAAGAATCTTTCATCTCTACTTATATATTGGGAAAGCAAAGATTTGAAAAAAGTTTTTAAATCAAAAGACAAACAGGGACACCTACAGCTACATCAGGTTGCTCAAAGTCCTGTCCAGCCTGACCTTGAATGCCTCCAGAGACGAGGTGCCCACAACTTCTCTGAGCAACACGTTCCAGTGCTTCACCACTGCTGAGTAAAGAATTTCCATCTAATATCTAATTTAAATACCCTCTTTTTAGTTTAAAACCATTCCTCTTTGTCCTATCACTGTCAGATCCTGTGATAGTCCGTCTCCCTACTGTTTATAAGCTCCCTTACAGTACTGGAAAGTTGCAGTGAGGGCTTTCAGAGCCTTCCCTTCTCTAAAGCTAACCAAACCCAGCTCCCTCAACCTTTCTTCATACAAAAGGTGCTCCAGCCCTCTGATCACTTTCATGGCTCTCCTCTGGACCTGCTCTAACAGCTACACCCAAGAAATTGCTCTCTTGTAAGACTGGCATCATTTCTCATTCTATGTACCTCCTGTAGAATGCTGGCCAAAGGAATTTCTGGTTGTAATTCACATCAGTGGGTGTAGCCATGTGATTGCCAGTAGAACAGAAAGCTTCATCTTACCTGAGAGCAGCACTTCCTCTGCGAAACACCCTGAATCATGCAATACTCTGTATTCATCACACAATGATATTTCAGTTGGATGCTTGTAGCAGAGAGCAGCTCTCTCTGCTTGTTTTTAATATTTAAGCTTGTTAAATATATACTATTAGCTGGTGAATTTCCTTTTTTTTTTCTTTTTTTTTTCTTTTTGAGATTAAAGAAAATGAGATTTCCAGCAGAATCTTACAATAAAGGGGGCTAGCAATACTACAAAATTCTGCAGAAGCCTGTATTTCAGCGACTAGGTGGGCACTAAGGAGTCCCTATTACCCACCCAATATGATAATATATAGGTATGAGGATAGTATCAGTTATCTGATTTCTGCTCATCTTTTCCTTCCTTCTTTCAGATCAGATTTCATTGCTGGACTCTGAACAGTGACCACGAGAGGTCCTTCCTCTCACAGCACAGCACTGCTGCTGGGGCTGCTAACATCTATCCACACTTGCAGCATGTTGCCTTTAGAGCCGTGACACTTTTTAAACTTTAAATATGCGCTTTAAATTAAAACAGTGTGATAATGCCACTTTTTAGAGACGTCTTTTCAAATTAAAGTTGAACAGCTTGAAAAACTGATGAGTTGCTATTGCTAATGTCTTCTGGCTTGCGTGGCACTGAGGCTGAAATACAACATCTCTAGAAATGAGAATGGAACAGGAAGGAGCTTCTACGGTTTCTGATGCAAACGTTACAGTGTGATATGCCATTAAGCAGTATCTTTAAGGTCTTTTTTGTGCCCAATTTTAATTTCTAACATAAAAGGTCAGTATGTGCCAACCAACATTACGTGTGATTTTGAGGTATAGGAGTCCTATTTATGCTGAATGTAATAAAATATCTGAAGTCTTAGCTTCATTGTTGTAACTAGAGAATGACTGATTATTCAATGTGTAAAGAGATATTGATTGCTGTAGAGGGAAATTTCTAGAAACATTGCTAAGAAAAAATAAAAAAGTCTGAGATACATTACAGATATAGTCACCTCACTGTAAGCAAAACCATTTTATCAAGCTAATATAGATATCTATATAGATATAAAACCCCATAGATTTTTCCACAGGAGAGGGAATTTCTAAATAACTTTTTCCCTCTCAGTATATTTATGTAAACAACCTGAAATACCAACCAAAGAGATACAGGCACTTCATTGTAAAGTATCAAAAGGAAAGATTCCAAAAACTCATCCAGGAAGAAAAGCTTCTGTTGCAAGGTTCACAGGTGAAATGGAAGATGTGCCAGTTTTAAATTAGATTATTCAGGTTGTGTTAGCAGTACAACTGGGATAGTACAGGGCCCAGTGTTGTTCAGTTTCTCAAGCTTTCTTTCTGTGACACTAATGTGGACATCCTCTTGATACTTCCATAGATTCTTGCTTCAGGAGGATGCCCTGCCTGAACACTTCTTCTCTCACATACTTTTATAATACTTAAAAATGCTAACAGAATTTGCATTTAGATTTCTCAAAATTGTATTTAATCTCTCTTTGAAATGACGTTATATTAAGAATGTACAGCATACTTATTAAACTTTCCATCAAACTCCATCAGATCTGGCCAGAAAATCTTATTTGCTATAACCCACGATGGCCTTTCCTAACATTTTTTGACATCCTATTTTGTAACACCCTGACTCCATGTATTAGATGTGAAATGGCCCTGAGCACCAGAGCAGCATCACCCATGCTGCTCAGGCTGGCAGGATCTGATCAGGATCTCCATGGAGCCTGTGTATCCATACTACTTCATTTCTTATTCAGATGCACAAAGAGTTGACTGCAGCGTGTATAAAACTCAGCATGTAGTAGCAAACAAAATGTATAACTTTGATCTAAAAATACATGGTTATTATCTGGCTTTGGGAAAGACAGATTTGTGCTGCAGATAAACAAACGGATGAACGACTAGCAGAATTCAGTGTATCTGGTGTTCACTGAAGAAACATGCAGATGCTCAGGAAAGAGGGTAACTAGTAACAGAGAGTTCAAAACCACCACAATCATGATTTCCTCTAAGGATCTCTTTTTTGCATTTACTACAAGATCATGCTTGTTTTTAAGAGAATGGTTTGTAATGTTGTAATCTACTGCAGGTTCTACTCCCAAGGTTTTTCCCAACCTTTTTTTCCCAACCTCTTTCTCTAGGCTGGAGGATTTTCGAATAACCATCACTGCTTGTTCCAAGTGTGAGATTCCACCATTATCTCTGAAGTAAGAACCAGATTGAAAGCTCTTCCGGCTTTTCAGGTGGGTTCTCTGTTATTCTCATCTTACCTCAGTCTTTATGTGTTCTTTCATTTTTAGAATATGTACAAGGAAGATTTCAGGAATATTACTGAAGAGAACATAGCCAGCAATGGCACCTTCTCTGACTTTGCCCACACCAACACCACAAGAGCTATCCTGATTACCGTCTACTCAGTTGCCTTTGCTGGAGGTGGGATAGGTTCCACTGCAATGTCATTTGTGCTGGTCAAGATGAACAGTCTGTCTGTGACCACTACAGCCATCATTAACCTAGTCGTGGTACATGGTCTCCTTCTCCTCACAGTCCCCTTCCGTCTGCACTACTATATCAATAAAGAGTGGATCTTCCACATGCCATTCTGTAAAATGGTGAGTGCTATGGTGCACATCCACATGTATCTGACTTTCCTATTCTACGTGATCACACTGGTGATCCGGTGGTTGATCTTCTTTCAGTGGAAGGATAAGGTAGAGTTTTATAGGAAGCTACATGCCATTGCCGCAAGTGTCGCCGTGTGGGTCATCGTCATCATCTTCATGGTGCCACTCTTCTGCATTCAGTATGGGCGCTCAGGGATGTATGATGACAAAGCATGCTTTAAATTCCACAAGGAGCTGAAACAGGACAGCGTGAAAGTCCTGAACTACCTAGCCATTGCAGCTGTCGCTTTAATTACTTCTGTTCTCCTGGGCCTGCAGATTTTCATTCTGGTCAAAGTATCGAGAAAACTCTCCACCTCTCTCTGGTCACATCAAGAGTTCTGGGCCCAGGTGAAGAACTTGATATTCATCTGTGTCATCATAATTTGCTTCCTTCCCTATCACCTCTTTAGAGCCTACTATATAAAGCATGTAAACGACAGTGAAAAGTTAGAAAGCTACAATGAAGTTTTTTTGAGCCTGACTGCCCTCAGCTGCCTGGACCTGCTGTTCTTCGTGCTGAGTGGAAGCCGTCTCTTCAAACAAAAGGTTGGCATGCTTCGAAGCAGGCTGCCCTGCTGCTAGCTCCAACTGTGTGGGGTCCTGGAATCTTGCAGAGCACAGTGCCAGAGAGACATAGTACATCCACTCCCCAACACGTCAAAGCAGGCACTGGAAACAACATAAAACTGCTCCCCAAAATAATACACTACTCTGGGAGGTGCTGGTGACACCCTTGAGAGTACAGAGGCCTTGCAGAGAAGTCTTGACAAATGTGAGGGCTGGGCAGTCACTAATGACACAAAGTTTAACAAGAGCACCGGATTCTGCACCTGGGGCACAGCACTCCTCTTCCAGTGCTGGAGTTCAAGAAGCATTTGAACAATGCTCTCAGTCACAGGGCTCAAATTTTGGGTGGTCCTGTGTGGAGCCAGGAGTTGGATTGGCGATCCTCATGGATCCCTTCCAACTGGGAGCAACCTATGATTCTATGGTACATTTCTGTTTCCTCTTGTAGTGACATCTTTTGTGAAGAAAAATACATTACGTGCATTCTGTAAGCACTGCATCTTTGTAACGCTATAAATCTTTTTATATAATAAAGCTTTTTTATCAAAGAAAATAGCTTTGTGCTCAAAAAAATAAAGCATATATTTCAAACAGTACATCCTGATCATATAGCTTAACTAATCCTGTATGTCTTAAGATGGGGAGTAGTTCAGTTTTTGTAAAACAATTTGCAATACCGTGGCATCACAGAAGTACTACACAGCGGGTGCTTTTTTCTCAAATAGAAATTGATGCTGATAATTGTAATGTTGATTCATGATGCTAATGAGCAGAATTAGGGAGATGCAATTTCATGATTTGAGTTGGCAGTACTAGTCAATACAGTGTTAATATCTCTATGGAACAGTCTGACAAACTACACCAGCCACTCGTCTCAGTTTGTGAGTCTGGCAGAGAAAGTCTCCCCCTGTCCAAAGAGAAGGAAGTCCTTGTTAATCCTATCAGGAATCGCCCTGCCAGCTGGTGACAGAAGTGGTGGTCTCTGTTCTTGCTCTGTCCCACCCTCCTGGGCATCTTTCCTGTTCACTCCCCCTTTGAGGGCTGAAGAGGAATTGGATGTGCTGCCAGGCAATCCTGTGGAAGGAGAAGTCTGAGAAGCTGCTGAAAATTAAAATGTAGACAGGGTCAGATCAGCATCTGAAATGTAGCCAAGCAGCTCCTGTGAACAGCGATGATGGAGGAAGCAGTGTGGAGCTGCAAACATCGAGGAGCCAGTCCATAGAGGAAAGGGGAATTTCCAGTTACCACCAACTATTTGGTCAAAGGCACCAATGCCTAAAAAGACACTCTGATTTTGCTAACTTTCTGTTACAGAGGAGGTTAGAAAACAACCATACAAGAACAACAGCAAAAAAAGAACTCTATTACATACAGGGCACAGACCCTGCAGAAGGTGATGGGGAAGAGGATAGTAAGGCAGAATATGAGCATATTTCTACCATACAGACACAAGGTAATAGACTGTCTCTGGACATCATCTCACGCTGTTTACCAAACCCCTACAGCTGCCAAAAAGTGGAACTCCCACTGACAGAAGCAAGCTAAACTTCCATTATTCTTTGTTCCTACTTCTACACCATCCTTTCAGCTGCATAAATCTCCCCAGTAGTTCACCAGTGAGCCATGAAAAATCATGTTAATACAACGATAAATACAACAAGCTAGCTTTCTTGCAGTAATGCTGGTTCAGGGTATTTATCAGACTTCAGTCCTCGTTGTCTCATTCTTCTCAGGCTCCAATTTTTTTCTTTTAGGCAGTTTTTACTCAGACCCTTATCACCTGATGTAACAAAAAAAATGGCTTGTAAACTAAATTCATTTTGCATGAACGAAGTCATCCCTGCAGTAAATTGCCTAAGGAAGTTTAAACCCAAATTGAACATAAACTTTGTGTTACGATGATATTGTGGAAGTAGATATTCTGAAATAAATAAATAAATAAATTTGCAGTTTCTTCAAGAAATATCTGTTTCAACCACCTATTACAGAAAAGAGGCTGGAGATATAAATCATTCCAGAAAATACTGGCCACATTACTGCACTGTTCAACTCCATGCTTTACTTGGGGACCATCTGAAATATCTACTCATAGAATCACAGAATGGCCTGGGTTGAAAAGGAGCACAGTGCTCATCCAGTTCCAACCCCCTGCTATGTGCAGGTCACCAATCAGCAGCCCAGGCTGCCCAGAGCCACATCCAGCCTGGCCTTGAATGCCTGCAGGGATGGGGCATCCACAGCCTCCTTGGGCAACACTTCCAGCTAGCATTTAATGAAACGCATATATGTATGGTTCTAATGGGGGAGGTCAAATATCACCCAAGTGGAAGATAAAAATTAAAAGTAGATCTAAATTTTACAAAGCAGAAATTACTTCACGATAGTCTCTATTATAGAAATCAGCATTTGTTCTGTGATCTACTGTGCCTTTCTGAACAGCCTGGGAAATAAAATAAAACGAAATAAAATAGCTATTTCTATTGTATTTTAAGCTAGTAACTTCAAAAAAAAAAAAAAAAAAAAAAGCCAGAGATTACTCATTTTTTATAATACTTTTCTACTTTTTTCTGTCGTTTTACGAAGTAACTGGAAGTAATTTTGAGAGTAATTTACAGAAGAACTTTACAAAAATATAATACTCCAAGTACGTGATCCCAAAAGCTGAATACAATGCAGCTATTGCTAATATAAAGAAGGTAAAATAAGATCCTAAATCAAAGTCAAGATGTGAATACTATCTGCTTGCAAAGTAAGTATCTAGGATTCAATCTTTGGTTTTTTTTTTAAACGATGTGTACATTGCTGCCTCTTCCCCTTCAGATGCAGCTTTATTGAGAAGGAACAGTTTCCTATTTTCCTCATTTTAGATATGAAATTCTACAATTTGGAGACATTGAGAAGCTGATTAAGAGAAGACAGAGAGAAGAGGAATCTTCCATTATGTGAGCACCAAGAATAGATTCAGTATCATCAGAAAAAGGACATATGGCTACTGGCCATGGTGGCAGTGATTGTGTCAGAAAACTTTTGTCCTCTGTCTACACAAACATCATCAGATACACTGTTGAGCTCTTCAGATCAGCTACAGAGTGTTCCACGTAGAAAGAAAGCACCACTTGGCTAAACAGTTTGCTGGACAATCTGTTTTTAACAAGGAGCACTTAGCACAGGACAAATTGACTATATTGATATGACTTTAGATAGCTTGGAGTGAGTAATGGTGTCACCAAAATTTTGTGTCCTCTATTCACTTCTATTAAAAAAAAAAAAAAAAAAAAAAAAGAGCTGAGGTTGCTCTACAGCTTCGACATCTTTTTAATTTTTGGAGCTCCAGTTGTATGACTTAATGAAGTCATAGAAGGACTGAAATATTTGTGGTCTCAGCTCAGCTTAGTACATGGAAAACCAGGACAGTCTCAAAGTCAAATGCTCACTGGGTGTATGATAGACAATAATTAACGGACCTGTTATTTGGAAATTTGTTTTGTGAAGCTTTCTAAGATCACCACTCACGAATTAACTGTTCACCATATTCAGCTCTGTTTGGAGCAGGCTCCAGATGTGAGTGCACCTTGACCTCTCTTGCATCAGATGTGATCAGCTGCCCAATGACTAAGAGGGCCTGGTCTCTGTGCTGACTGTTCCTGCTGCACCATCCATTCCAACAGCCAACGAAGGTCCAAAGGATCCCACTGGTACTGTCACTAAAGCAGAGGCTGTTACAGAGCCCTCATCTTGGTCTCCATTAGAAGAAATTCATCCATAGCATCTGAAACTTCCGCTCACACAGACCTTCAAGACACATAACCTTTTGCCAGCAAAGACTACGTCCAATGCACAACTGTAAGCTATCCCAGCCTCCAAAACCCATCTGTTTTACCAGCATGATAAAGGAGCACAGGCAGACCTGGCTGGCCCACCTGAACAATATAGGCCAGCATCCAAGAAAAGAGTGCGTGGCCAAGGCAACATCCAGCTGGCAGCAGTGGAGACAACCTCACACTCTCTCGGACTGACCAAAGGACCATCAAAGAAGCCAACTGGAATCATAGAATGGCTTGGGATGGAAGGGACCTCAAGAATCATCAAGCTCCAATCCCCCTGCCATGGGCAAGGCCACCAACATCCATATCTAATACTAGACCAGGCTGCCCAGGGCCCCATCCAACCTGGCTTTGTACACCTTGAGGGATGGGGCACCTCTCTGGACATCCTATTCCAGCACCTCACCGCTCTCAAAGCTTCTTCCTGACATTCAACCTAAATCCTCCCTCCTTCAGCTTCAAACCATTTGTCTTTCCATTATCTACCCTTATAAAGAGTTGACTCCCCTCCTGTAACAGGAATGTTACAGAGCAAAATAAATTCATCAACAGCCCTCATCACAGTTGTATCAATCACAAAAATAATTGCTAGCTCAGTGAGAAAAATACTGCTTCATGTTTCCAAGCTTAGTTTCTGAGCTTGCATTACTTACAAAGATTTTACACACGGTAATTTATCAAGATCTTTTTTTCCAAAATTAACTTAAAAAGAGAGATAATAACAGTCCACACATTTAACAGTCTGGAGGAAAGAAAGCAGGTGGGGAAGGCAGTTATTGTTTTCTTTGGTGGAAAAAAAACCAACCTCAGCCTACCAACAGGAGGAGTTCCCCTCCCTCTTTACCAGTGACTGCATTACAAGATAATACATAATCATGATATAGTTCATGTCATCCTGCCTTATGAAAGAACCAGAAACTGATATAGTATTGTTTTGTGTTGTCTTTAATCCAAATGCATTTTACTGAATGAATTTCATTTTGTTAGGGAGTTAATTAGTGTAGCTGTTTCTCATCACTAATGTAACCTGTACATATGCACATTCTCACTAGCTCTGCTATATCTCCCCTCCATGCAATCTTAAAATGAATGAGACAATTTCCCATAGAGCTCTCTCAATATTCAAGAACATGCTCAGTCTAGAGCTGCTGTGTGAATACTGCACCCATGTGCATTTTGTTTTTACTTCAATAGTAATCTGCAAACTCAGTCACAAAGAAAAACCACCCATCAAAAGCCATGAGAGGAGGGTGCTGTTTTCATCCTGCTAATGTGGTTAAATCACAACATTCACCACTACCAGCAGACTGCAAACCCGAGCTGATGCCTCTTTAGTTGAGCAACATTAACGTTCCAATAATTAAGAAATTTGAAAGGCTGAACATTCTTTGGTGCTTTAGGAGAGATGGAGCTTTTTGAAATGCAACAGTTGAGTGTGGAGAATAAACAAAGCCAGAAAAAAGTAACAGCAAACTTTTCACCCTGTGAATGTGAACCACATGAGGCAGCAAAACTACGAGAACAGGTGAAAAACCTGACAAGTGAAATTAGGCAGCAAGCAGTTCACAAACAAACAAGCAAAGCCAAGTTGCAAGACAAAAACCAATCTGAAAGAAAATAGCCAGCTGTTCCTTGGCTAAATTCCCTCTAACTGGTCACAGGTGAGCTTATTTAACTGTGTGAGGGACATAACAACATGGTAATGGAGGCACATGCAAAAATGCAGCACAGGAAATATATCACCATAACAGCATCTTTTACTAAAGAGCGTAGGAGTGTGAAGCCTCTGCAGCTACTGGTGAAGTAAAAATAAAGAAATAAACACACACACGTATATATATAATGTTGGGCTAAAATACTTTCCACCTTTTAAGAGTATTTTCATCATTACAGAAAAAGAAAGCAAAAACAAAAACCCACAAACTGATGAAATACTAGCAAGGACAAAATCTTGTTCTGAAGGTCAGAATGTGTGTCAGAACAAACGGTTAACTTAGCTTTATGTTAATAAATGCTCCACTTTAATAATTACTGCAAGTTAGTGAATTTAGTAACTATAATTCGTATCTTGAAACCTCACAAAACTCTGAACATAAAGAAAACACATGGAAAGGAGCTTCATCTCAGTTCTCTGTTGTATTGAGACTAAAAACTACTGAATCATACTAAAAATAGTTTGGAAGAGATTTCTTCAGGTCCTGTAGTTCTATCCTCTGTAAAATATGGCTAAAGTCAAAGTTAGATGAGGCTGCTCAGGACCCTGCTTGCATTCTCGAAATTTCAAAGACAGAAAAACCAAAGACCTCCTTTGTGCTGCTGACCCATAGCTGCAACACTCTCACATCATTATTCTTTTAGTACACCATTCAGATTCAGAGCTTCCCTTGCTGCAACTCAAGACTCACCTCTTGTCCTTTCCACCATTTAACTTTGAAGGAGTTTAGCTCTGTCTTCTCCATGCGCAGCAAGGCAGCAGCCAGTTAACCTAGTCTCAGCCTTTGACCCTTCTTTCTCCTGGTTAAACTCAGTTTCCTTCATCTCCTAGCCAAGCTCTGTCTAATGTAGCACTGTATAGTCCTTCATCACAAAGTCATGTGATGACTCCTTTTAAAAAGCCTGTGCTATGTTGAAGGTTATCAAAACCAGCACTGAGGAGCAATTAGTTAATTGCCACCTGTTGCTATCTGATCCCATTCAGTGGTCTTTCAATGCCATGCTTGAACCTGCTATCTGACATCCTGGCTGGTGTTTGGGCTAAAGGCAGGACTGCTGACCCAAAGTAACCGCAGGGATACTCCATGTCACACAACGTGATGTTCCGCAATAAAACTGCAGGGAGAAGTGTGTTTCCTAAGTAGCTGTTGCTCAAAGAATAGTGGGATATTGGCCTGCTGGTGCTGAGAGGTTTTGCGTCACTAATTTTTTTTGTTTGTTTTCTTCCACAGGTTAAATTGTGTTTATCTTGATCCACGAGATTTATATAAATACATATATTTTGCTCATCTAGTTCTCTCCTCTCCCACAGCAGGAGGTGACTGCCTGACTGACTGGATGGAAATTCAGCTGCCAGCTGGGGCCAGCATATGACACTTCCAAAATTAAGCTACATTTTTAAACAAGGCATTAAAATGCTGTCATTTTTTTTTTTAAATCAGTGCTTTGGATTGCACTGAGTCCAAAGAGCTTTAGTTTAGAAAATTGAATTTCAATACAATAATACTGTTATTCAAATGGATAAATTTGAGCATATCAAGCAAAAAAAAAAAAAAAAAAAAAAAAAAAATCCAGAAGCTCAAACAGGAAGAATATATTATATATTCATAGTTTAATCAGGTGGCTTTTCAATTATCAGAGGCTTTCACAAGAAACTTTTAAACTAATACATTTTCAGCCCTTAACAGCTAACAATCGAATAATATTGATGAAGCTTTGAATGTCATGCCTAAACCATCCCTACTAAAAAAAAAAAACACAAAAAAAATGAAATAAAACAGAGCAAACAGGCAAACAACAACAAGAAAAATAGCAGCAAGATCATTAATTGCCTCTTTCACTGTCTTTCTTTGAAAGATGACTGAATCCCTGGATTCATATCTGAGACCTTACATCTTCTGATTGCAAAACAATGCAACTGTATATTTAGATAAATTAGGCCTCCAGCTTTACAAATGAATGCAACATTTTTAAAGACAGTTATTTCTACCACAATTACTTCAGCCATTCTGTACATTAAAGATGTACAGAAATACATTACGTACAGAATTGCACACAAATCTGTGTACCTTTGAAACCTGCAGATAAACTCCATTCCTGATTTTCACCTGCATTTTACATCAATTAATCACATTTAGGACAACTTTTTCACTCTCAGATATGAGAAAAATAAATTTCTCAGTAGTTCATGATTTGCCTAGGAAAAAAAACAGGACCTCTTGCAAGGAAAGTCTTCATGCAATTATTTCTCAGAGCAAGCAAGTGGCTGCTGAAGGTTTGTTGCATGTGCTTGGAGAAGGTGAATGAACATGATAGTTGGACCACGGGAAGCATTAGCACCTTGTGCAAGTGTGTGTGGCTGCAGTTATTCTGGAAGTAAAATTCTTTGAGAAGAAAGCCTTGGGGACACATGGCTCAGTGATGACCATTGGGAGCAGCCACCAGCCCCATCATACTTATAAGGCATGTGATGCCAAGGCTGGCACCATTCAGCTTTTGTAACGTAAAAGGCTAGTGTCATTTGCCTTCCCATCCTTCACATCTAGGAACTGCCAGTGGTTGAAAGAAAAGTAATTAAATTAATCACTAAATCACTTAAACATTCCCCTCCATCCCGTTCTCTTTTTCTACAGTCCATTTTTGTCAGCATGGAAAGATAAGTCCAACAGGATCCTGCTAAATGATTCATTTGGAACACATATTTCATTTTCATAGAGTTAGCTTAAAGTATGCTAATTAGCTGCATGGCCCATCTATGCTTGAGGGTGAAAATGTTCTTATAATTACAGTAATTTCTCAAACCCTTGATCTGAAAAAACAATGGAATTGTGAAAGCTATTGGATCCACTTGTGTAGACAGTTTGATGATATTTAGGATCATGATCATTTTAGCAAAAGAGAATTTTGATTTGTTGTCTATATTCTGTTTACAGTGTGGTGAGAGTAGGGGGTATAAACAGACATATGGCATGGCATTCATTTTAACTTCTTCCTGTGAACACCATGGGTAATGAAACCTTCCCAGTTAATAAAAAGAGAATAGAAATGATTTTTTTGTTCATTTTCCCAAATGCTCACTGTGGTTATTCAGTAAGAAGTACCATATAAAAATAAATTTTAATATATAAAACAAGTGCAAAACTGATAGCATAGCCCGCCTTGGAAAGCACAACCTCTCTGTATTGAGCAAGCCCATGCTTTCTGTAATACTTTCAGAACTTCTATTCATGCAGTGAGGATATCTGATTTCTGGAATAAATCACATGGTTTCTGTTTTCTTTCTATTTGCCTTTGTGCCACAAAAATTCACAAGATTCACCCCCTACAGAGGCCTTGGGGATTCTGCGTGTTGCTAGCAGAAGTCACTGCTGTGGCTGTAGGACCATTTATCAAGTAAAAGAACGTGAGAAACATGGTGACTGTGGCTATCGAGAAGCAGACTTCTGAGAAAGAGTGCAGGACTCTAAATGGAAGAAATTAAGTGTAATGAGGAGCATTAGTGGCAGCATGTTCCAATGGAAAGAAAAGACGTTTGGGACAGGGAAAGGTTATGTTGTCAGTGCCAGAGCCCTCCTCACATGTGGCTCTTTGCAGCTGTTTCCCTGAAAAGTGCATTAATGCTAGTATTATCAATTTCCTAGAACAACAAAAAGCAGAGAAAACATTAATTGCCTTTACGAGCATTGAGAACAACTAGACCTAACAACAGGATATGAGTATTTCATAAGTGTTCTGTCTTACTACTGAACTGGTATTTACCACTCAGGAGGATAATGCCCACAAGTTCCTCTGCTTATAATAATAAATATTATCTCCATACTTCAAACTGAAGAAGTAAGTTTTGTTTCAAAAAGCAAGATGCAACCTTTGTGTGATATACCTTGTCAAGTTCCTCTGTAGAACTCCTCTACATGCTTTTTTCTTTGTATGTAAAACTTAGTATTTTGAAACACATTAAATAGGTATGACTAAGGCAACTATGTTGTGTTATTATTTCTAATAAATAGAGAAGCCAGGCAGTCTCTTCCATCATGACAAAGCTTGAGAAACTTCTCAAATTTGCAACCAAAAAATAGAGAATTAGTCCAAGAATCTGAAATCTAATTTTTTTTTTATCACTTACTGACTGAAATTATACATTTCTTCATGAAGCACGAGTGGGTGGGATTTGCAATTTAAAGCAATTATCCTAAAGCACTGGAGTATGTTTTAGGAAAATTATTCACTCATTTTCCAGTACCTGTCACCCATTTCTGATAGACTGGGAGTCTGGCTTTATGGTAGATACTATAAAGACAGGAGCTCTTGAGTTCATATGTGAAACTGCAGTTGCTATTATAATGACCAGTAAACACACTCTCTCACACAGTGACATTGAAAGTAGAGGCAATCCTGCAGAAATAAAATCAAATACATAGAAATCTACTGCTTAGAGGAACTCATCCAGTTTCTGA
This sequence comes from Lagopus muta, assembly GCF_023343835.1. Classification (NCBI taxonomy): domain Eukaryota; kingdom Metazoa; phylum Chordata; class Aves; order Galliformes; family Phasianidae; genus Lagopus; species Lagopus muta. The sequence continues at coordinate 45,362,371 of NC_064439.1, read as the reverse complement.
ACATTCAGCAAGTCTTCTTTCCCTTCTTAAATTCTATTGGTGATACTGGTCTTGACCTGGATCTCTGACTTGTATATGTGCATTTCTCATTCAGTCTTTATTCTCACCAGGGGCAAATTGTGCTACAATGAAGGGAGCAGAAGTAAGATCTTAAGGTTCATTTGTACAGGCTGAGATGACTCAATTTCCTTTTGTACCTTAATGGGAATCTGACCTAAAATGTAAGACCTAGTTTTGCTGAGCACATTATATTTCTTTTTTTTTTTTTTCTAAACACAACATGAAGATAAAAGTTTAACACACTGAACACTGAAGTTTCAACATACAAAGAACACTTTGAGGACATAGCAACTCAGGGACGTGAAACATCAATTCAGAAGTTTAGTTTCTGCCCCACATCTGTTTCAATGTCAGCCAAAGGTGCTCCTCTGGCTGTAGTTTTTGGAACTATTATGCATACAAAGAGCTCAGACTTGATTGGGTAAGGCAAGAGAATATGCAAAGCTTTTGGTGTTCTAGTTGGCTTTGGTTCTGCCTGGAGCATCTACTGTTACAGCAATTGTCATTTTAACAAATCAGTTTCTTCATCTCTCTTCTTCAGTGCTACTTGGTGATTCAATCTGTGGATTGCTCCAGATGCTGTCTGTAGACAGAACATAAGGCTGCATGCATTTCCCTTCTTTATCCAGAGGCTGTGAATGTAGCTAGTTTCACAGGCACTTTAACCTGCCCAAAGCAGAGAGAGCAACCCATGCTGCTCCCTATTCCTCTATATGTTTCTGCAGACCCAACCAATCATTCTGATGTCCAAACATTATTACTACTACGTCAGGAAGCAGCCTGTCCTTATGTGGTATTAAGCTGGATCCATACCTGGTGAGTATCATTATTCACACAGCTGGTTACCTTTCTCATTCTGTCTGTTGGAGCAATTACTCATTTCTCTTACCCCCAAGCCACCAATACATGCAGTCTCCAAAACAGGGTTTCTACTTGCTCCGAATCCTTGTCTAAATGCAATGTTAACTGTTTTCTCAAAGCTTTCAGAGTTTGTCTTGAGAATGTCCCACATAGCAGTCTCTGTGTGCTCTTGCTCACACTCAAAACTCTTACAGTTTTTCTCCCTGAATCTCAGTGCCCTTGTTTTTGTGTATGTGTGTTCATACTTAGTTACTGTCTATCCAATTCTTCCTAATGACTATACTTAGTAATAGAAGTTTCCCAAAGGGAACCACCCTCACATTCCACAGAAGACAACCGTTTACAATTGCAGAAGTGATGCTAGTTCAGCTCTGCTGGAATATTGGCTTTATGCTAGTGCTCACAAGGCTTTGTATATTAACCATTCTTATTTGAGTATTGACCATTCTGATGTGGTTTAGAAACCTAATTGAAAAAAAAAATCACAACATATTCTATTTCCTCTTTCATTTCTAATCAATAAACTGTTTTTTACAGTCTGTGGAAAATCCCTGACTCACTGCTTTCCTTTTTACCTTATAACTATGGTTTGGCTTGGGTCAGCCTTCATGTAGTTCAGAATAACCTTCAATAGTTGCTGGTCTTGGACAGTGTTTTTTAGCAGCAGAAACTCTTAAGTTGCTTTATATATATGAAGTTTACTTTATTTATGCTACTTAAGCAGTGAGTAACCACCTCTGTATTCTTGAAGACAGAGTGTTCAAGTGATGTCTATTTTTTAACTCTGCTAAACACATTGTTATTCTGGCACATATTATAAACTATTAAATATGGAACAAGTGCAGGATAAAATACATTTATAATGAAAAATCGCCTACTCAGATGCATATTTCTTTTTGCTAAATGGCAAAATCCAGTACCTTGTAATAGCTGTTCAGCTGAAGAAATCGACTGTCCAGCTTAAGACTGACCAAGTGTGGACAGGAGCAGTCCTGCCAGGTGAGTCTGTCCTACATGTCCAAGCATTGTGATGAGTTCTGACAGCTCAGCAGCTTTACAGCATTTTCTTCTGCATGAACAATAGAGTAATACTGGAAGTTGAACTTACTTGATTGCTATCTCTGCAAATAAAAATATGACTTCTTCCTTCCTGTATGTGGGCTGAGAAAACCTTCAGCTGCTCTTGGGTGAACAGCAAAGACCAAAGCTCTTTTTTTCACGCTGATTATATGTGCTGTATGCTATGGGTGCATGAAATGGCAGTAAAGGGAGGAGGAATCACCAAACTAAGACATTACAAGGTAAAAATTAATAATTTTACTTCTATAAATAGAGTCAAAAAGCTGATCTACTTCTGAGTAATATAAACTGTTGGTATCTGGGCTATAATTATACCATTTATTATCATTTTAAAAATGATTGTTCCTATTTAAAGCCAGTTTGAAATATTAAAAACATATAGTGGAACGTTCTTTTATGCCAAGAGTGGAAAGTCGTCTTCATAAGCCTTGTAAAACTTCTTACAGCAAAGTCGATAGTGAAACAGATTTCTCAAGCCTGTCTCAAAAATATTAGTGAGCATGGGAAATAGTGGGCATGAGAAATTCTAAACTCTTTAGAATTCTTCTTAGAACATGCATTTTAAAAGAACGGGTTTAAATCAGATGTGGACACAATATTCCAATGGTCTTCTAAAGATACTTTGACTGGTGCTTAAAAAATCAGAATTTTCTCTGAAAATGTTCTTAAGTTACAATCAATTACTGGGAAAAACATGACCCTAATAATGGAGATGTGCTTTATAATCATTTCACAGATGAGTGCAACAGAATTAAGAACTGCAGATTAAAGCCACGTTACTGCTTCCAAACAAGAGAGTAATCAGAGAGTGAGCACATTACCTCTCTGAGACACCATATCTCAGCCATTACTACATTCTTTGGATACTCTCTATAAGGTGAGATCTCATTAGCAAAATGTTCATGTACCCTGCGTGCTACATCCGTATACTTTTGTGCAAACAGAGAACTCTGTGCAAGTGTTACATCTAAATATGAGCATGGATGTATCTGGCTACGTTCAACAAGTGCCAATAGGTTTTCCTCCTTGAAAAAAAAAATAAATAAAATCCTTAATTATTTTAAGCTTCTCTTTACTTTGTATAATAGAGCAGTGCAAGAGAAATTCTGTAGCAAAAAATTTTGGAAATGAAGCAAGAAGAAATTGACTTCTAATCTGCAGATCCTTATTTCCAGTGTGCTCTACAAATCTAGAAACTGTTGCTGCTTTACAGGTGCCCTGCAGTCATCCAGCAAAATGCTAAAAATATGGCCGCAGTGTCTTCATAAATTATGCATAAATTGTACGTGCAGCCTCTTTACATTTCATTATTTTCCCTTTCTTCAATCTTAGATGCAAATTAAACTTGTAGAATTTTCAAACAGTCAGTGTCTTAATTATTTTGGAAGGCTGATAGAGGCAAATAATTGAAAAAATATCCTGTCATGCAGTTTACTGAATTGAAAACACTTTCATTATTGTAAACAATATGTTTTAACACTAAGAGATGCAGCTTATTGCTGCCATATGCACCATGAGAACTGTTTCAAGGTTATGTATATGTAAGATAATGTCAAACACAGTTCACTTACATATTACTTCATGAATCTGTAACATTCTGTAGTTAACAATAAAGAAAGGGAAACAGTTTTAAGTTGAGGGAGGGAAGATTTAGGTTGGATGTCAGGGGGAAGTTCTTCACATAGAGAGAGGTGAGGTGCTGAAACAGGCTTCCAATAGAAGCTGTGGATGTCCCATCCCTGGAGGTGTTCAAGGCCAGGTTGGATGGGGCCCTGGGCAGCCTGGGCTGGTATTAAATGGGGAGGTTGGTGGCCCTGCATGTGGCAGGAGGTTGGAGATTCATGATCCTTGAGGTCCCTTCCAACCATTCTGTGATTCTTTGAAGGAATGAAAAATACATATCTATTTTACTAATTCCCATTTTTCTTTTACAGTAACCTTCAAAAGAGGTGCTTAGCAGGATGTCCAACAGCAGCTTAACCCAGCAGAATCAGTCTATGATGAGGACAGTGCCGGACACCTCAGACAGGCTTCGCTCTATTCTCATAACCCTGTACAGCATTGACCTAGCTGGGGGTACACTTGGTGTCCTTGTGATGGCTCACCAGTTGATTCAAAGGAAATCCCAATCTGTGATGATTATTATCATAATCAACCTCCTAGTGCTTCACACCCTTCTGTTACTCAGCATCCCCTTCCGCCTCAGCTATTACATTTCACAGGAATGGAAATTTGGGACATTCACTTGCAAGCTAGTAAGTGCCACCATCTACCTCCATATGTACACCACCTTCACCTTTTATGTTGCTATCATCGTAATACGTCTCTTTCAACTTGAGTTCAACAAGTGCTACACTACAATTTGGGTGACAACTGTCTGGATGCTAGGCGCTCTGGTGATTGCTCCTGTTTTTCTCTCTTACTATGGCACCTCTAGAACATACCCTTCCTCTCAGTGCTTTCAGTTCCAGCAGGAGATGGAAGAGATGCCCATGGTAGTACTAAACTACTGCTTGATCGGAGTTCTGCTGGCAGTTTGTGTTTTGCTCACTATAATCCAGTTATACGTGATGTGCAGACTGACTGTGAAATACTGGCCTGACATCAACTCCCATGTGGAATTCAGGGCTCAGGCAAAGAGTTTCTTCTTCACCTTGGTAACAATAGTGTGTTTTACGCCTCATCATGTATTCAGAGTATACTATATTCAGAATTTCCACCTGGATAAAGACCATAAACTTCTCCCATACGATGAAATTTTTTTAGCTGTAACAACAATGTCCTGCTTGGATATGTTGTGTTTCATAGCAGGCATAGCCCACTGAACTAAGAACTATCAGGAAATCCAACTAACAGTGTGCCAGTACTGGCTCTTGGCAGAAAAAAACTGCGTCAGGACTTTACTGAGCCAGGGAGACTGCTGAGTTTTAAGATGCTATATAGGATTGTGGTAGTTTCCAGCTTTTACAGGCTAGAAAGATACACCTTTCAGAAGCTACTGTTTTTCAGCTTCTTCCTTGAAGGCAGATAGATGAACCTTACTTTGGACTTTGACCTAAATGTCGTGCTGTGAATCTTCATTAAGATTTTCCTCAGCTGTCTCTCTCTAACCACTGCAGTACACCTATCCATCCTTCATCTTTTTTTCTTCAGAGCATCTCAATAACAAGACATTGTGCCTGATAGATTGTCCACTGTGAAAATCTAACAATGTCTTTTGACAGCTGTGATGCCAAAGGAAAGAGGAAAGACATTTCTTTGCAGTATTTTTCCACAAGGAAACAAGGACGCAAACTGTACTAAAAACTGTATTTGAGGCATGAAACAAGAATTAAAAGTTCTAGTGGAGTATTTTAGAAGAAGCTTCTTTTCTTCACCTCTATGAAGTGTATATTAAACCAAATGAAAGCATTTAAGATTCTAACAACTTCATCTTTACTTGCTTCATTTAAAAAATACAAGCGGCCCCCTGAATTGCAGTACTTACACCTCTAGAATTAGCAAGAGCTGAACAGGTTGCAGGTTTCAAAAAAAAAAACAACCCACTGTTCTATGTTAATCTCCCACCAGGACTGAATTGGTGGAGGTTATTCCCTAAGTCTATCACAGCTACTACAGTTCCCTGCCCATAACTGGAGCTAGAATTCAAGATTGGTGGCTTCAGTACTCCGCTGAAGGATCAGCTGCTCTCTGACATGGGGAAATATTCCATCAGACTTCAAAAAATTTTTGATCAGAAGAAGTCTTTCATGTCTGGTCACTTTCTTTTGCATGCTATTTATTATCAGATGCCATATTTTTCCATTTATAGATGTAACAAAGCAAAACCAGAATAAACTAACTGAACTGTGTTTAATTGGTTCAACATATGTTCCTGCATGTGTATATAAACTTTCACGGAGTGTATATTTTTCCCATTAGATGGATTATATTCTTTGTGACTTTGAAAAGTGGAATTAAACACTTGAGTCTTGCTCTTTCAGGAACTGCATCCATCATGGAAATGTATGTTTCTCCTCATTATGTATAAGTTATTTCCATGCATGCTTGTTCTGCTCAATGTAGAAGGTCTCTACCCCTTTTGTGTAAGGCCCCATTGTCATTTGCTCTATCACAACCTGAGGCCAGATGTCATCCATCCAGGATACCCCAGACTCACCCAAGAGAATGTTTCCTTCTTCACTGCACCATGAGATGTCAGAATTCATACACTGGCTATCTTTCCTACAGAACTGTTATGGTGCCAGGATTCAAACAGGCCCATAGTCGATTTGAGACGGTTCAAGAGCTACACCTATCAAGTACTGCCAGTGGTGTCGCTGGCATTTTTATTTTTAACTTTTAACAAAAAGAGCATGCACTGACTTTGCCAATGCCTAAGAGATATTTTTACTTTTAATCATTGCCATTAAGTTTCATTTGAAATTCCCAATGGTTCAAGGATCTTTTCCACCTCTTTTAAGAAGGGGGAGTCCATGGTACTATTAGCCATGTTAGCCTTCTGATACTAGCCTTCTGGTACTATTAGCCAAGTCCCAAAGCCTTCTGAAAAATCCCATACTTCCCTTAGTGATACTAGGTCCACTCCCATCCTCACAGCACAGTCTTCACAGTCCATGATTCTCAAAGAGAGCAGTTAGAGCTGCAATACAGCAGAGTAAGACAGAGATACAATGCAAAAGGACAGATTCTAAAAAGGATTCCCAAAATAGCAGTTTCTGAACTCTTTCTCTAAGCAGGATGCTCCTTATGTACCAGGGACTCTCAAGGCGAAAAAGCTTAAACAAAGCTTTGGTACTTTAGAACAATTTTGATGAAAACTAGGCAAGAGACAGGGCCTGCAGACAAGTTGTTCGTATATCTGTTACTTTAAGCTGGATCTGCCAAAGTCTTTAAGAAAACTGACAAAGCCCTGGATGGGGCAGCAAGCACCTTGTTGAAGGTATGAGAACATCAGGAGTGTTCCATGCTCCATGTATTGGTATAATGTTGATCACACTATGCATTTCATATCTATCTGTATCTGAGGAGTTAGATTGTTAACACATTCTTTTGTACAGTGTCTGTATTCAACCCGGTTGATTCTGAAGCTGTGTTGTCACTTTGTGTTTGACTGGCAATAGCCGGCCATCACCAGACCTGCTCTTCTTGCCTTGCTTAGGAGCTATGGGATTGCATGCTGCACTGGCCCTAGCTGGGACAGTGTTTCTAGCAGTCTGCTTGATGCTGATTTCTAGATTTGTGCGTAACATGGTGCTATTAGAACACCATTGTTTTGGCTTCTACTGTACAGTGCTTGTAGAGCATCAAGACTTTCAGTTTTTGTCACTTTGCACCCCAGTGAGTAGGCTAGGGCTGAGCAAAGTATTGGGAGAGGACAGTGATGGGATAGCTCTCCTAAATTTGTCAAAGGTATATTCCATACTATATAACATCATACCCTGACCACAAATAACGCTCCTCTCCATCTCTTGATCTTCTCCACTGATCTATCTGGCCTTATATTTCAACCTAAGCCACTTTTTAATACTTGACCACTTTCTCTGTCTCTCTCACTGACTAGAGCTCAGCCATGTCAGGTCAGACCACTCACTGATCGCAATATGGTTCCCTTAATTCAGGGAATAATGGTTTGAGCATCGATACCAGTGTTATTAGCTTTGAGACTCAGTGTTATATAGGCCGTAACCAAAACCCAGTCACCCACTGAAATCTATAAGCATTCTGAATACTGGTTAAAATAAAAGTCTTCATTCTCTAAGAGGATAATCCGAGAAGTAAATTCTGATAGGGCAATAAAGCTGAGCTCAGACTGTGAGAGATAATTCTTACTATGTATTATGCATATGTATTATGCAACGACACATTGCCTGGAAAACAGTTAAAATTGTCGGTTTGAATGCTGCTCATACAATCTAAGTAATTCTGGAGATAATTATACACACTTGTAATTGCTTTCATGTTAACTGAGTATATAAAACTATAAACCATTTAGTCATCCCATTCATTTTTAATGCTTTCATATGAACATTGGGAAAATCCCCAGACTTTCTAGAGGAAAGAATATGAAACTACTAAATGCATCTTCTGATGTTGCTGTTTGCATGAAATTCTGCTTAAGAAGAACAGGTAAGCAAAAGAAAAAGCCTATCTGTATACCTTGACTTCCTAAATTGGGTTGGTAATAGAAATCTGTAGGCAGAGAAAGAGAATTCTTACAATCAAGAGGTAATTTGTCAACAGGACAAATGTTATATATTTTATTCTCCCGGAGGTTGCACTCTCTCTGATAAAATGTGCTTGAAGAATACATACACAGTAGATTATTTTCTCTGCTATAGCAGAGAAGAATTGATAGACCACAGCCCAGGCACTTTTGAAAAACAGGAAGTTTGATCAGTTTACATTCACATCACCTTTGGTTCCTCTGAACACTTAGAGCATAAATGTCACAGAATCACAGAATCACAGAATCGTAGGGGTTGGAAAGGGACCTCCAGAGATCATCGAGTTCAACCCCCCTGCCAAAGCAGGTTCCCTACACCATGTGGACAACAAACGTTGTCTTCTGTAGTAAAGTTACTCTGGACATCTCAATGGAAATGTAAAAAACACAAAAAATTCATTTCCTACACATGCCCAAAAGTTTGTGAGCATTTCTGGAACTTCCTCCTGTCACAGTGCTATAATGGCTGGCCTCTTGTACCTGCCTCTTGTACTCAGACATCTCCTTTTTAAAAGAGCTGAGGGTGATGTGAACCCACAGGCAAACTGCACTGAAGACATATTTTTGTGATTCATATCTGCTAGTATTCAGAATGACAATATTAAATGAAAAAAACTCTCCATTACCTTTGTGTGCATCTATTCCTTCTGCTTGCTTATACAGTAAGGTCATATTGACGGTGCTGTCAGATGAGAATGGCCCTCACTGTAAACAAGCTGAAGGAACAGATTCATTAGGAGGAAACACAGCCCTCTTCCTTTATTTTTCTTCTCCACATGAGCATTAGTATTTGGAGTGCTAACAGATTTTGGTGGAGAAAAACAACACAGCCAGGTAATGCTATTTGCCTCAGCTCAGCTGCCAAGTTCATTCACAGCAGGATGCTCGTTACTATTTACATTGCCCATTCTGCTGTCTGCAATAGATGAAGATCATTTCCTTTGGAATTTCACAAGTAAGAACTAAAGCAGGTGTCTTGAATTTTTGTTATTTGAGTCTGAATCCCTTTTCCTGGCTATCCTGACACACCATATTTCAGTGTGACTCTCATATGAGGGAGTTGGTCTCCAAACTAAGGATTCACTTACAGCAGGGTGTTCTTGTTCAGAACAGCAGGTTTCACAACCATGTATTTTCCCTTGCAACACACATAAAGACCCACTACAGTCCCTGCCTTTTATTATGTATAATCCATCTTGGGGTCTCGGTGCCATGGCATTTTATAAAGCATAAGCCAGGGAGCAGTGATCTGGGACACAGAGTATAACCATACATGAATAAACTTGTGAAAGGGGTTTTGTGTTAAAAACTACTTTTATCCATAAATGAAAGCTTTGTGTTTTTCAAGTGACTTTGCACAAATCTGTGAGGTTTGCATTCATAGCAATGATTGTTACATGAAGAATAGATATCAGATGAAAACAAACGCAAATATGAAAAATGAATTCACTAAATATGTAAATAAAGCAATAAAGTGCCCCCAATCCAAGCTACAAATGGCCATCAGAAAACAACATTTCTTAACGTCTTTTTTACTACATCATTTTCTGCTATTGGTTAAGGGCTGTAATGAATACATAGTAAGGCATAAACTTCTGTTATCATGCACAGAGTATTTGTTCATCAACTAGAACCAGACAGACAAAGAAAGGGCAGGAGTCATAGCTAAGAAGGAAGAAGGTGTTGTACCAGATGAAAGATCTGCATGGTAGAAGTCGTATAATGTAATGGCAAGAGTTAAACAGCAGAAATGCTATATCTAAACTCTGCTACTGATGACTGTAATTGCTCATAGTGATCTACGCTGGTGTTATCCAGACAGAACAAGAGGCAAGGCCTCTGCCAGCAAATTGCTTTACCTATTCCTTAGCAGTAAAAGCATTCCTTATGTTGAACAGATAGACAACAAAAACTCATGAGAGTTCTGAGAAGGAAAATGTCTGACAGCAAAAAATCAAGTGCCTTGAGCGGCTCTATTTCTGATTCATTAGATTCCATGCTTTCTACGCAAACTCTTGCAAGGATTCACATTCTGATTCATCTTATATTCTGACAACCAGTCCCAGGATATTCTCTCCAAAAGGATGTGAAGTCCTAAGCAAATACAGTCATTGCTCCATGAACTCAGCTCCTTGGCATATTTGTTTTTGTACCTTCTATTTCTTGGCTGTCTCTTACCCCTTTAGATATACTAGCACGCCCCTCACCTCCTAGCTTCTGAACCATTTGGGACTGAGATTGTATCCCAACCTTCAGAGTCTCTCCTGCTTTAAGAGTATGTATATGATTCTATATGATCAATTATGACAAAACATGTAGAATCATCAAGGTGCACACAGTATACAAGCCAGGTAACACAGATTGTGAAGAACTAGACTTAGAAATAGCAGGAGCTATTAGCTGAAGCTGAACTTCAGCTGAAGTAATTTTCTCTCATGTGAAGAAAGATGGTAGCATCACCGTGTGATGGCAGCATCACCGCTCTCAGTCTCCTTAAAGGAAGGTCTAGTTGGGCATCACATGATATGTGGTTCCTCACCTCCTTGTCTTTTTTTCTTTTTATCTGTATAGCCAAATTCTGTTTGTTTGTTTGTTTGTTTGTTTTTGCTGATGGGTAAGAAAGCTAACTCAGCACCGGAATGTTCAGTGTAATTTGTTCAGGTTTCTAGATTTATATTAACAATTCTAACATCATTTATTTGATTTGTTGCCAATTTAGTTCTGAAGAACATGAAGACAATAGAAAATAGAAGGTTTGAAAACTTAAACCAAAATTATGTTACGATTACAATTACTTTTCAGAAACTTTGAGCAGTGTTAAAGCTTATTAATTTAATAAAAATCTTGAAGACTGGTATCTGCTGGCATACAGAGACTTTTGCCATTTAAGAAGTTTCCCACCATGCAAATGCCTCACCTATATAACTTTGTTCTAAGAACTGTATCGTACATGCAAAGGACATGATTCATGAGACAATCTTAGTGCAAAAGCATGGGCTTTTTATCAAAATCTCTGGACAATGTTGATGGGTGCTTCCTCTGATAATACAGGCTCTATAAACGTAAGAATCACTGAATCATTTACAAAATAATCTCACATACTAGTATCTGCATGATAAGCGTTGGAGCAAGATTAAAGTGACTTAGAGGAAATGAATGAATTCTGAGAAGCCTGAAAGAATGAGACAAAAACAGAAGAAAACTTACCTCTTATGTTTTATGAAAGAGAAACGGCTCAATTACAAAACTCAGATCATTATAAGCCAAAACAAAACATAGCAAGGGAAAGTGGAAGGAGAAGGAACACGTAAATCAGAATGATTTATTTGTTATTTAAAATGATGAAGTTTATAGAAGTTTAAGAGAGAAATAGATATAATGAGAGGAAAAAAAAAAAAAAAGAAGAAAAAGAAATAACACCAAAAATATTTTTGAAGCAAGCTAGCAAAATCTAAAGGTTCAAAATAAAAGACCATGGCTGACTGATAAGCAGAGGCAACTGAAATAAGCAGGAAGTAAGTAGTAATAAGCAGTAGTGTTGACTGTTAAGAAAAAAGTCAAAGCATTTTCAGGAGAATGTAACTAGACCAAAGCCATAGATTACACCTGCAGAACTTGAATTGCTCCCTGAAGTCACCCCAAATCACAATATCATCTCTATTATTAAATATAGCATACCCAATTCCATCAGCTTTCTTCTATAATTATTCTTTTATTACTGCTCACAGATCTTGAAAAGGAATTCAGTGAGAAAGGAAAGCTCTTCTGTCATTATCAAATGGAATAAAATCTGTTTAATTAGATCCCATATTCTAATAAGAAAGCAACTCATTTTCAGGTATTTCTTCAGTAGCTAGCTTCTGACAAAATAGCTCTGGGGAGAAAGCTCTCAGTTCACCTTCTGTTCCTACACACACTGGTGGCATAAGCCAGTGGGAGTCTGATCAAAGCATCCTGCCTTGTCTGCCAACAGGTAATAGGCTCTCAGCTGCTGTACTGTCTCCTCATGCTGAGGTTTCCCTGTGCTGCTGTCATCAGAGAGCACTACCACTGAAATATTACGGAGATACTTCCATTCCAGTGGTGTCCCTTTGTAGTACAACCACACATTGCAGCAATCTGCCTGCAATACCTCTGCCCGGGAGATCATGGCACAGGAGCAAAGCGAGGAGCCAGAGAGGGGTAAGGCCCTTAGATGTCATCCAATTAAATCAGAATTCATCTAATATTTGCTGGTTCTGTCAGTTGTGAGATGGGAAAGCCAGAAACCATAAAGTTTAGAAAAGTTTAGAAAAGTTATTCAAGATGTATACGAAACTGCAAAGGAATCGCAACAGTGGATACAGTACTTGAAGGATATTGCCTGCTCTGGGAATCTGGCTCATGCCTGAGCCTGTGCTTTGTAAGTGACTGATTGCAGCCTCAATATCTGCAAAACCTCTTGAGGCCGTGGGAAAAGAGCATGCAGGCAGGTAAGTACAGATTGGATCTTTTTGATGACTTTGAGAGTTAGAAAAGAGTCTAAAGGGCTTTATCCAGCGATTTTGGATCACCAAGACATCTTCCTCCATCAAAACCAAAGAAGAATATCCATCATTCCTTTCTGCTAAGGGTAACCCCAACCTTTGTCTTCTGGTGTATAACTATCCTTGCAGTAAGAGCGTTTTATGAGGTGCTGCCCACGGAATACAGCTGAGTATTTTTGCTCCTGAGAAGAAGGACAGTGGGAGTATCAGTTTTTTAAGCAGCTAAGGGAATCAACAAAATGCACTTTCTGAGAGTTAAATGAGATGGATGCTAGCCAGAAAATAGTAAGTGTCAGAAAAATAATTATGTGAATACATGAAAATACAATTGTAAGACTTCAAGCAGTCAAAATAAGCCATTAATCTATCTTGTAACCTGATAAAGGTTTATGTAGACTTAGAAGAGCCACTGATAAAACATTCCAAATAGACTCAATAATGACAAAAAGATCAGTTTTTTGATCATTAAACAACTGTGCTTGCTGCTCAGGGACACACCTCTTGGAACACACATTACACTTAAGAAAAAAGAAATCCTTAACCACTGAGCTGAGGAAAAATTATGCCACATCACAATACCATGTCAATATCCTGTCACTCTGTGACTCACTGCACTTAAACGTGGTCCTGTTACAGTGCTGCATGCCCTCAGATAAAACAGTGGGCAGCATGGAAATGCACATAAAATCAATCTTCAAGACACTCAGAGGAGTTAAAGGTTAAGACTTCTTTACAGGATTAATATATCTTGTTTCCATCCATCACAGCTATAGAGAATTTCCCTCTTCCTTTCTTGCCAAATCTCCCACGTCAGGTATTAGCATTATAGTAGTAGTTTGATCCTAAATGATATTGAGGAAGACTGTTGTTAGGCATGGATATTACTGCAATATGTACAGCACTGCTATCACACCATTCGGCTTTGCATATCTCAGCACTGTCTCAGCATAAACCAAAGCCTGAGCAGTTCTAGATGAATGATACAGATGAATACTTTCTGCAGCAGTGGGAAAAACGGCCCTATTTCAATTCCTCTTTAATTTTTCCTCTTTAATGCTTAGAGCTCCTCTCCCCACTTGTTGAGGGAAGATAGGTGTTTTGCAGCTGTTTCTTTACATGTCTCAGACACAGATGCAAACTGGTCAGAGTAGATTTCATATCCCTGCAGCAGCTATATTAGGAAGGAAGAGACTGGTGGGAGATCTGCCTGGTAATTTTGCTGATGATATCAGCAGTGAGTAAGTGGCACGAAGGATTAACAGAACTTATTCCACTCTAAAGTTCAATAATTGGTGCATTGCTGAACAGCAAAGAAGGAACAGAAATTGTGCTTTTAGTTTGCAGCTGGAATTAGGGAACCAAAAGTGCTTGCCAAAGAGGGTGGAGAATTCATTGGAGGATGGATATCCCTACTTCCTTCCCCTCCCCAAGTGCAAATTTCCCAGTTGCAAGAGATACCTACACGATCCATGTGACAAGGAACAAGCTCTCCACGACTCTCAACTCAGTTAGAGGAAAGAATCATTGTAATCCTTCCCTGCTCCCCCCTCTCTTTTTATTTTTCTCTAGTCAAGTTATATTTGAAGTAATACAATCATAGCATTTTGTCAGTAAGATACAGATTTGTAAATATCTATACACTCAGCATCTTGTGCTAAATATCTTAGTGGGAAATAAATAAGCATTTGACTAGTTGTTTGCTGTTGTTTCACCTTACTTTAACCTGAGAGAATTTCAAAACCTCCTCAACACTGTTATGATGGGGTCATGACACCCGCTGACTCCCAGTACACTTCTAATGAGTTTATTGGCAAGAAAAAAATCACAGTATCAAAGAAGGACTGAGGCTGGAAGGGACTTCTGGTCTAAACCACCTACTCAAGTAATGCCACCTAGAACAGATTGCTGGGATTTTCATATGAAAAAAAGATTTCGGAACTTTCTGAAAGTTACAGAGATATAAAGCATCAACCAAAAAATTCTCACAGGGAATTGAGACTCCAGTTTCAAACCCTACCACCCTCTGGCTTTAGCCTCCTTAAATGCCTTCACATACAGTAACCAGCAGACTATCAGCATATTTGTGGCAGTGGTTGTTGATTACCTACTTGTTACAGAGAAAGAAATGCCGCAGTTCAGGGTGTGTGGAAGCACCGTTCAACCCAGGCAGCATTCCTGGACATCCAAGAGCAGACCACATCAACAAACACCTCAAAAAGCACATACAAATTTATTTATTTTTTTAGATGAGATTTGGGGCCATCTGGAGGTGAGCCTTACGTTGGAGGTAAAAATAATTACTAACAGATGAAACTGTAGCTTAGATTTGCAGACTTAAAAACTCTCTTGACTATCCCCAGAACCTGAAAAATAAAGTGAGACTTGCAGAAGAAACACATGGGTTGATAGCACTTTATGTGGTAATTTCCTTCATGTGCCAATCCAAATAGGACTTATATCAGCACCAGGTGTCTGTGTATTGGAAGAAAAGGCAGTTGGGAGCACAAGACATGTTGAGTCTATTGAGACTGTTGGTTAATACTGAGCAAAACAGCATATCAGAAAAAGAAAGATCCTCACGTTACTGGTTACACAAGCAGAGAGAAGAAAATGATGAGGTTATCTGTGTAGCAGGGTCTGTGCTGTAGAAGATACTGACTCTCCTATGAGTTCTTCAGACATGTACTCTCCTTGTACAACAAATGAAACATGCCATCAAAACTGTTAAACTCCATCAGAATCAGAAGGCTACATTTGCACTCTAACAGAACTGTGGCTTGTCTCCAGCTATAAAACTGCCAAAGCCATGATAGTGCATCAGAATGTAACTTTGCGTCTTCTCTGAAGCATGTTTGGACAACTAAAAAAAAACAACAACCAACCACCTGTTTCTGAAGATTGAGTAAAGGTGAAATGTACCAAGTCTAAGGAAGAAAAAAGGCAGTTCAGTTATACTGCTGGAAATTAAAATTTCAACGCGTATTATAAACCACTTTATTTCTGCCAATACAAACAAGAAAGGCAGCAGTGCCAACACTGTTTGATTTACTGACAGAGAAGAAAGGTAGCAGCAAACTCCCCCCTACCACAATAATTTCAGTGCCAAAGAAGTGTCTGTTGCCCTGTGTCAAATCTCCAGAAGGTAACATGTGATATTTCTCGTTTTATCTGCTGTCTAGCATGTAGCCTACTGTCTTTTAGGCACCTGATCACACTTGTTCTTTGATTTAAAAAGTAGTTAGACCACTGTAACAACTGGTAATGGAGTCACATAACTGCTTTTTCTCTTTTGACTTGAGTCCTGCTTGATCAAGTCGTTTTTCCTGCAATGTCACATCAAAAAAACTCCTCAGCTTTGACACGATAAGAGATACACTCATTTCTTTGTGCAGAATGTTGTATGTGCATAGGCAATAGCTGTGACAGCAGGAAGAGTGCCACATTATGAAGCTTTCATAACAACGCAATTATTAAGTCAAGTCATTCAGACATATTTTCCAATAACCGCTTTGAATGCTTGATACCATAATCAGTTGTGTTAGATGACTCAAAATGTGCCACCATTAGAAGCTTTCTGGCATATTTCTTCTCTACATCTCTAGCAGAGTCATGATATTTGATGGTATCGTGACATTTTTTTGTTGGTGTCAGTGCCATGCAAAACTCAAGTGGGATCCAAGTGGGATTACTCATCAGCGCTGTCTTCTCATCCTTCTTCAGTGTTTTCAGATGTATCTGACCACTTATCAGACTCTTGGAAAGCCTCTTACACGCTTCCAGCTGTGTTTCTTCCCCAGCACAATCCTGGGCAGCATATGACATTATTTAACTTGTGTGGACAGTTTCTGTGCTTCCCACATTTTAGTTCCTCTTGAATGTCTAGGTCTGTCTGGTTCCTCACCAATGATCCAAGATGGCCTTTGAGCTGGCTGCCCGTTTGCTACCCCTCCGCA
Organism: Lagopus muta; assembly: GCF_023343835.1. Classification (NCBI taxonomy): domain Eukaryota; kingdom Metazoa; phylum Chordata; class Aves; order Galliformes; family Phasianidae; genus Lagopus; species Lagopus muta. The sequence goes on along the minus strand of NC_064439.1, from coordinate 45,345,665 downwards.
TACTTAGATAAGAAAACCACTAAAAAACATTTGAATTTACAGTGCTGTTCATAGCATGTAACAATTATGTCAGGTTATCTTCTGTTTGAAAAGCACACACTGAAAAAGCATGCTAGTGCATAACATTTAACAGAGTGTTTTGAGAAAGATTAGAAAAGCTTACAAAATCTTTTTCTTTTTGGTGGTAATGAATCACACTGTGGTTGGTGTTATCTCTCCTTGTCTTTCCAGTGTTTAAACTTCCCATTCGTCACAAAATCACTCACTGCAGCTAACTGTGGCCACCCAAAAGTTAGCTGTATAGTTTTAGCCAGCCTTGAAGAGATAGGCAGTGCCAGCAGGCAATCTAACCCTATCTAAAATAGGTGTTTAGGATAAATAGGAAAATTGAAATTTGAAGGCACCATTCTATCCTGATATACTGACAGATTCCAGATATCTGCTTCATTCTTTCTAACATCTGGAAACCAGCTGAGGAAAATATACATACTGCTGACAATATAAGGGAAATCAGCTTCTGCCCAACTGATCTCTGTCCAGACTTGACTCTAACAACCAAACTGATAGGCCTTAAAAATTGTAGTCTTTTTGTATAATATCATATAATAAAATAATAAAATTGTATAATGTCTTGGAATACTCGCAGTAAGCAAGCTATATTGCCTACTACAGAATCACAGAATCATAGCGTTTGGAAGATGGAGATAATCTAGTCCAACCCTGCTGCTAACGCCAATTCCCTAGAGTGTGTTACACAGGAATGTGTCCAAGAGGTTCTGAATATCTCCAGAGAAGGATCCTCCACAACCTCCCTGGGCAGCCTGTTCCAGTGCTCTGCCACCCTCACAGTAAAGAAGTTCTTCCTCTTATTTTTATGGAGCTTCCTATGGAAATCCCTATGATCCCATTTCTGCCCATTGCCCCTTGTTCTGTCACTGGGCACTGCTGTAAAGATCCCGTTCCCATCCGCTTGACTTCCAATCATTAGGTCTTCATGTATGTTGCTCTGAAAGTAATGCCTCCTCTATATTTCCATGGAAACAGCAACAGATATAAAGAGTACAACAACACTATTTTGTAGAGATAATTCTCACCTACAAAACATTTTATTTCAATATAGTAATCACCTTTATTTTCACCAGCGATGAGTGAGGCCTGCATGTCATGTTTATAAAAATTTTTATGGCTGTCTAGAGTATGGCTTGTATTTCATGCTGTTGTCACAGCTGCTGAAATGTACCACTCACAACCTCACTGTGCTCACATCCATTGTTTGGTCTCCATAAATATACAGCAAGCATCACTGAATGTTCATGGGTGCAATTATTTCTGCATGGAGGAATAAAAATGACTCACCTTTGCTTCACAGTCACTTACATGTCAGACACCATGTCGTCAAACTGCTCTTCCGCTGCCATCTGTTGCACAATAACAAAATGTTACAGAATATTGGCAGGAAGGTTCAACCTCTTCAGCCATACCACCAAGATCTGCCTCTCATACTGTGGTCTGACATCAAGTACAGAGCATTGGTTTTGGAGTTGCCTTCATATAAACATTAGTAAGATCTCCTCTTGAACTTCTTCTCTTGATCCTCTTGATCTCCTCTAGGCAGCGCAGTCCCAGGTCTCTCAGCCTTTCCTCCTAAGAAAGATGCTCCAAGCCCCATCTTTGTGGCCCTCTGCTGGACTCTCTCTAGAAATTCCCTGTCTTTCTTGAACTGGGAAGCCCAGAACTGAACATAGTGCTCCAGATAATGTCCTCACCAGGACAGAGTAGAGTGGGAGGATCACCTCCCTCAACCTACTGCACACACTCTTTTGAATGCACCTCAGGCTACCACTGGCCTTCTTGGTCACAAGGGCACACTGCTGCCCACCAGAAATCCTAGGTCCTTCTCTGTAGAACTTCTTTCCAGCAGATCAGCCCCTAACCTGTAGTGATGCATGCCATGCTGGTGAATTTGTCAATAATTTTCTGATTAATCAGAGCTCATTTAAAGGAACTACACAGAATCTGTAAGTGATATTAATTACATAGTGTTGAAGCTGATAGTGAGGTGCAATCTAGTTATGTATTCTCCAACATTAATTACTAACCACAATATATCACAAGAGGCACAGTATACTTGAAACCAGTGTAATATGAACATCATTACATATAAAAACAAAAACAAACATCAAATCCAGTATCAGAGGTGAGATGTAAGTAATTGAGCTGCTTCATGCATTATCTTCACTTCAAGAATTTATTCCTTCCCTGCCCCATCTTTTGCCCAGATGATCATCAACGAGGAAACAGCAATTTCTCATGTCCACTGCCCTTCACTCATGTCTTTCTGCCCTTCCTCAAAAGAAAAAAAAGGTAATCTTCCCTTAATAATTTTCAGTAAGTGATATTTTCAGAGTCCTGACTTCACTTTACATAGCCTTCTGCTTTATCCACTTTTGCTTTCACTTGAGAGCAAATACTAAGCAGATTGTACAAAGATACGTAAGTGTCAACTAACTTGGCTGTCTTCTTCCTTCACTTTTCAGGTTTGCTGCAGTAGTTCATGTTTAAATGCATCTGTACTGACACTTATTCTGTTAAATCCACATCAGTGCTACTGCAATACTATCATTCTTTACATTTTTCCCTGCTGGCTGAACAGACAATGTGACTGATGACAGAAAGTTTGATTATGCTGAAAGTAGCTACTAGTAAAAGACACATTTCAGTGAGTCATGAATAAAGAATTAAATGAAAAACAGAACTGGTAATTGGAAACTGGCTGTAAATCAATTTTCTTTAAGAAGCAAACCCCTCTTTTCAGCTGTGACTTATTCTTCCACTTGAAACAAAAGTTCAAGACAAGAAGTAGACTTGCATGAACTGCAACTACCAAGACCGAAATCAAGTGCAGCAGCATGATTTCCAGTGCCTGAAAGGTATGAAAGGATCATACTATCCAAACTCAGAACAGAGTGGTAATCAAGATGTGAGTAAAACATAACATACAGACTGGGGGGAAAAAAAGATAGAAATGGAGAAGAAACGTTTCCCCATGAAATAAATTATGCACACAGTGGCAACTTTATGAGAGCTTGAAATCTATTGTAAAATATAAATATATTTCAATGGGTTCATGATTGGACAGTTTGAGTGCATAGCAAAAGTCTGAAATTATTTAAATTATGAAACAAGAGAAGCTTTTTATGTATTGGTTTATGTTTTTGGTTCTGTGACAAAATAAAGAAATATGAGAAGAATGTTGGTTTGTGCAGTAGCTACATCTCTTTTTTTAAATATTATTTGTATAGTTTATTTAAAAATTACTGTGCTTATATCTGAAAGAAAAAATAGATAGGCTCCCCTTGTAGATAGAAAAAGATGATGATTTTTTATCAAATTTGACTGTTAAAAGAGATTATGTGTACAAGAAAGAACATACTCTATTTGACCTCTGATGGCTTTGACTGAAAAGATGATTTTAATTGTGCCAGAGAAGGGAGTGACTTCCACAAAGTATGTATCAAAGCACTGTAATATCATCGTGCACAACCTGTCTGCTTATGAAAAATGTCCATTGCAAGTTCCTACAAATTCTGCCTGTAAGGAAACAGTCTCTGATCCTTTCATCCAATGCAGTTAATGCCACCTTCTGGTTTACAGCTTCCACTACAGATTTCAGCTCTGAGCTCTGGGCAACAAGCTTGTCAAATCCTACTCACTTCAATAAATTCTAAAGTAGGTGTTGAGATAAAATTGGAGCTCCAAAGAAATACTTAACATTTACAGATTGCCCCAATAAACAGCCTGGTGGCAGAAATCAATACCACCATGCTAACTGGCTAGTTTTACATTAAACCATCCCAAACAGTTGTAAGTGCTGCGTTAGATGTGCCTGGACAAAACGTCTACAGTTGTAGGAAAGGACCAGTGGGAGAGAAGAAAGTGTGACAGAACATGCAAGTCCAAAGGAAGTCTCACTGAAGAAGTTATTCCAAAGTCTATGTCAACTATACATGGTGTAAATAAGGGTTTTTAACAAGAGGTAGTAACAAGGCACATCTGAAGAGTCTGCTTAGATGGTGAAAACTAACAGAAATAAAAACCCAACAATCACTTTTTCCTTTCTTTTCCCAGTTGGCTCTCTTTTTCAAGGACAAAACAACTCTAAAGAAAGAGTCTGTGTGACTGGGGAAAGAAGTGCTGATAATCACACTGCCACTCAGCTGTTTGTATGGCACCACATGGCTCTCACTCTGAACTGTATGAGAAAGTGTGAAGTTTTAGTACAAACTCATTACTGATCTGTCAGCTGTCACCATTTCCTCACTGCACTCCACTGCCATTCACATTTCCCTTCAGGATCCGATCCTGCTGGGCCACTGACATGTTGTATGTATGAGTTGCTCAGGATGGAGAATATCCACTACAAAAAAAGCTGCTGAAATGATTCATATCCACAAGGCTTTGATATTAACAGCATCATGAAACTTCCTGATCTTTCCTATTTTTGAAATAACAGCAAAAACCAAGTGTGCAAACACCAGGCAGGACCAACTGGGGCAAATAGGCAATAGACAAAATATTTCATTTTATGCTATGGCACTTTTCAGTATATTTTTCATGAAATAGCAGCAGAAACTTAATAGAGGACTTGTTGTTTCAGTCAGGGAATTGTGTTGAGATGTGAGTCCTTCAGGGACACAATGGCAGACATGAAATTGCTATGACTCTGTCCCATGGAAAGAAGGGTTCACCTGTACTCACAAGTGACCATAGAACTTAATAGAGAGCTTTGGTTGAAAAGAATAAATACTGTTCCAGAGCAGAAAAGGTTAACATCACTCCTTGCAAACTGACTGTCCTAACCCCAACTAATGAATGCATACATTCATTAGGTCCTGCAAAGTGATGAAACACGAGATTTGGTGCTGTTCCCTAGGGTACCACCTCCGTGAGCACAGAATTGGAGACAGCGCTTTTCTGCATGTGTAGGAAAAACCAAACAACAACAACAAAAAAACAACCAGTACAAACAAGGCCTCCTCCCCACCCCCCATCAAGAAAAACAGCAACACAACACTGAGAGTGAAAAATTTCTAAAGTGTGAAAGGAAATAATCTTTAAAAACTTACTGTAAATTAGTTTTGGACAGCAGGGAGAGAGGCAGAAAAGAGGAACAGCAACTGGTTTCTTTCTTCTTTCCAGATCCAGGCTTGTATCTTTGCTATCATGTAATTTTGAAGTGCACCATCCGTGGATGAGGAAGTGTACCAAGACAGTTCTGTGTGCAGAATGGGTTCATGATTGGACAGTTTGAATGCATAGCAAAAGTCTGAAATTACTTCAATTTTGAAACAAGAGAAGCTTTTTTATGTATAAGGGCTGCTCCAATAACAATACATTCTAATTTATTATAATGGCCCACAGTAGCAGAGGTGGATGTTGGTGGCAGTAGAGTTTCAGCCTTCTCATCAGTATTCCATTACATTTTGTTGCTGTGTGACAGATGGCAGCAGAGGGGCAGTCTGACCAAGTGCTTTCTGACATGGAAGTGGGTATGAAACAAAGGTGTGGAATCAAGTTCCACCATGCAGAAAAGAATGACACCCAGTGCCATTCATCAACACTTGGTGAACATTTATGGAGACCAAACAGTGGATATGAGCACAGTGGAGCACTGGGCAGGGCATTTCAGCAGTGGTGACAGTGACAGTGTGTCACCTTCACTAGTGCAGATTTTTCCAAGCATGGCATACAGGCTTTTGTTCATCACTGGTTGCAAATGCATGACTAACTGTGGTGACTATGCTCAAAAAAAACAGTGCTCTGTGGGTGTGAATTTTCTCTATCAAATAGTTTTATTGTGCTCTTTGTGTCTGTTGTAGTTTCCGTGGAAATTGGAGGTATTAATTTTGGTGTGACGTACGTAATCTAGTACTTAGTAACTCAACATATTGTACTGAACAGCAGGTACACCTTCCTGCTGGTACAGCAGCAACCTTTGAGTGCACAGCTTATTGCTAAAGCTAAGAGTTTAATGCAAGAACACGGATAGAGTATGAATATAAACATGAAGCCTCACAGGATGATATAAAGACGAACACGTGGACTGAGGATAAGCAATCAGTAGATGAAAACACAAAGATACTGAAATATCTGCCATCAGTCAAATGTTAGCTAATGCACAACATACCTGATAAAGCATTTTGATTCTCACTTTACAGAAAGCAAAGGCATTGTAACTGAAGAATATATTTATTAAACCGATAATGCAACTAGGAGTAAACTTGTCTTTCTGCCTTTCAATAGCTTTTTTTGCTTTATTTTCTTACTGAGAATATATTCTTGTCTTCTCACATGGTTCTTCATGGTAGAAAACTCTTACCTCCCATGCTAATGTCACAGAGAGGTCAACAATGTTCACATTCAAAGAGTATGGAAGGTGATTACCCGTGGCAGAATCTTCAAGAGATCCCTTACCCAAGGGGAATTATTATCTTTCTCCAGATTCTAGATGACAAATCAATCTTGCCACTCTTTAATAGATTTCTTCGTAAATCCATGGTGAGAAATAGGGTATGGCACAGTAATGTACTCTGGTTCAGTGCTGTACTGTCCATGAGGGCTGAGAATGAATTGCCAAAGTTGTGAGGGCACCTTGAAAGATTGTTAAAGTAGTGAGCAAAATCTCAGAGTAGCTTCCAACTCTTTTAAGAGGTCAGAAAGGTCTGAATATATAATAGAGACAGAAAAATACTATTTAAAGAACAAAAATATCCTGCAAGAATATCGGACATCTAATCTGAAGGCACAAAGACTTTAATGCTGTGGTTGACACAACTTTTTCATTTGTCTATTGACTGCTTAATCGATCCGATGGTTTTGAAACACTTTTTTGGGCATTTCTAGGCGATGTTTTTGCACCAAGAAGAAGAAATATTCGAAGTATGCCTTCATAGCTTTTAATGGTGGTACAGCTGAACTTTGTGGCAAACCTGCAGTAATAATAAGCACCATCCCCATAAAACTGCTCTTGAAAGACACTTTACACATTTTCAGTGGACCCATGGTTCATACACTGTGCAGCTGAATTGCTGCAGATTCCTCCAGTCATCTCCAGCCTTTCTGTGGGAGCGGGCAATTGAAACACATCTACCTTCATTCTAAGACAGAAGGGGCTCTTTTAATTGGGTTAGTTACTTCGTAAGTAGAAAATGTTATTGATAAAAATCTCAATTATTCAAAAATCATTGATGGATACTGTACAGAGGAAGCTTGCAAGTGGTGCAACACAATCTGAACACAATCTAATAGATAGGAAAAGACTCTATTTGATTTATTTATAAGGGTATCCAAGACGATTACTTTTGATCTCTGGTATGAGAAAAGTTTGAAATGTTTTCCAGGATGTTTTTTCTTAAAAGTTTATGTGTGTTTACCCCAAGTTAATGACATTGCAAACAATTCCTTTTCAAGATTTGCTGTCATATCTTGGAAAGTTTATACATTCGGTTTTCAAAAGGCAACATTTTAACATCTATTTGAAAGTGTGTACATCCAATTTTCCTAAGCACTTCAAAAAGCACATTTGGGAAACAAGCAGGATAAATGATTTCACTAGAGCGATAATTTTTATTTCAACTCCAGCAAGAGACAAGGCAGGGGGAATGAAAGCCAGCAGTCAGCAAAAGAAAAGAAGTTCAGGAATGTGACATAACTGAAAAATTTGCACAGTTCAAGGCTGGTTCTCTGAATTAATTTTGAGTGCTGAAAAATCATGTCTTCCTTCTTGTAGATTTACATTCTGATTTTGTACACACAAATAGATGTTTCATATCCAAGCTTCTTTGGCACTGCTATTGTGAATACTACATTTATATTATGTTAGAGCTTTCACAATGTGTCTTAGCTTCAACTACAGATATTCTGCATGTCAATGAAAAAAAACAATCTGCCTTTTTAAACAAGCAGTAAAAGGTTAATGTCATCACAGCACTATGAGTATTCAGTTAGGTGTTTCTAGGTTCTGCAGTCATAAGCTATAGTAGTATCTTGTGGCAAAAGTAATCAAAAGCAGATCAAAAATACCGAGGGTATAGCTGCCCATGCAAAAAAATTATTCACATATGCAAATTAAGGGTAAAAAAAAATAGACAAAAAAATATGGTGAATAATTGTTCTTATACAACATCTGAGTCTCATAAATGCACAACTTTCCATTGCAAGAAAAATGGTATTTTTTGTTCTTCTCTTGATATGAAATCAAAGTTCCCAGCATTCACTGGGCACTAAGAAGCATTTATTTACCTTTCTGAATGTCCTTAACTGCCCTTGACTTTCACTTCTGGAGATTCGTGGATTTGTCTAACCTTCAATACAAATGCTCCAGTTGCACACAGGAAGCACCAGTTCTGTGAGCAGCCCCAGCCATGAGCACTATTCGTATTTAAAAGGGCAATGTGCGTTTTTTGTTTCTGCAAGAAGTGAGATACAAGCTGGGAAGCACCTCAGATTGCCATGAATTTGGATTGTAGTTAAATTGGCCTTCTTCTTTTGCACTGAGAACTTTATTTCAAATAAGGCAATGTGTGCTACACAAAATCTTATTTGAGATTTATTCCTTTCCCCAGCAGCTATGTAGGGATTTAATACATATACTGTTATATATTGATATATTCATTTATTTAGTAAGTTTAGAATTAGAAACAGTTGATCAAGAAGAAAGCATAGAACAAGGGGTTGCCGCAGATTCTTGTTTCCAAAATAGAACCAGGGCAGCATTCTCAATTTTTACCAAGCTGGGAATTTCAGTGTCTGCAATATTCAGTTCTGTATATTTTTAGAGGAGAACAAATTATCCGCAGGAAACTTATAAAAACAAAAGCACAAGGCAAGTTTACCTTCAGAGTGTCTCAAAAGAGCATTTAGCAATTGCAGGAACTGACTATGCATCAAGTTTTCCACAGCTGGCTGCCCAAAGTATCAGTTTTTACACCAATTTCTGAATTTACTAAATAAAGAGAAATGTCTCCTCTTGGGGGGGAGGAAAAAAAAAAGAACAACAACAAACTCAACAGAGGCATTTTTTAAAAAGGAAGAAAATTCATGAAACACTTCTATGTGATTTTGAAAAACAAACGTCTCAGCCAAAATATGAAGTAAATTGCAAACTAAAAATATAATTCAACCTTGAGTTACTTCAGTTTATAAACCATCAAAACAAAAAACTCAGTTAAAAACTCATCAAAACAAACAGGCAAGCCGTTTGTTACAACTTGTTCTAATCAGTCTAGGATGAGGGAAAGCAGACCTCAAGAGAAGAAATGAGTACTTCACTTGTAATCTGTCCTCTGTCCATTTATTCTTTTCTGGTTCAGAGGTACAAATGACATCCTTTGGGTCTTTTTATAAAGCCAGATGAATCGTTGGATTCTTCTTCCAGACATTTAGTTGTTGCACTAAGAAAGTTTCCACTAGACATCAAGAAAATTATTGCCTAAAGAGGAACCCAACAGTGAATTCTACAGACGGTGCACACTAACCGTGACTGTCAGATCTTCACACAGTGCTGCAAATAAACTGCCTGAAGCCCATATTTCTTGCATAAAAGATTAGAAAATTACCACTCAGTAGTTAATACCAATCACAAAATCAATCAACAGTGGGTTAGAAATAATTTGAATTTTCATGATACACGGAGGAAGTTGTATTTCCCAGATGCAGCTTCAAATTTATACAGAAATGGTGTTTGCTTTTGTGGCTGGTGATTATACAAGCTGCTCTGCTGCAGCTGTTAATGTCTACGTTGAATGACAGCACTGCTAAGTTTCTTACATACCGGTGGATCAGCTGACTGACTGATTTGTTTTCTGATCACAGATAGAAGTGAAAAACTGACACTACCCCAAGCTCTACATTTCCTTTGTACATACTATCTTATCTTTCATAAGCCAAGCTTTCTATTTTTTTTCCTGAAAGGGATTCAAGGAATACGTCAAGGAATACACCCTCAATACCATGTCAAAATCCCACCGACCAGCAGAAAAAAAAGACAACATAATTGATTACCTGATGAGCAATATATCCAGAAAACTGGGGAGAGGAGGTGATGTAAGAGAGGAGGGAAGGGACAAACATTTTAAGGCAATGAAGAGTGTTCCAGGAATGCTTTTTCTTTAAGTCATTGAAAATATTCCATGCCTATCTCTTACTGCTCAGCACATTTTCTGGCTTTTTGAAACTCAATTCAGATGATTTCTACAGTGATTTCTGAGACTGTTCTACTAACTAGAAGAGAACATCTTTGACCCATGGTAAATGACTTGTTTTTCTCATGGCAGATGCGGATTTTAGTATCTTGCAGATCATTATTATGTAGTTTTGTGACATGTGATAATGGATTCGTTCAGAAAATTTTCAGTGTAATCTGATTTTTTTTTTTTTTTACCAGTAGAATAAGTCTATTTGGGGGGGATGAAGTGACAAAAGTGAGCTCTACATAAAATGCAAGCTTAGCTATTCTTGCCAGTGATTCCACAGTGATCTCCATGTGAGAAGTCAGCTATGGGCCATGGGCAAAGATGTGGCACCAGCCACTGCATGCCAGACATCACATTCTGGTTGCCCAGGTGGAGAAAAGAGTTGTGTTAACTTCCTTGTCTCTTCCTAGTCCTGGCCTTTATTGGCCCATGCACAACTGATCAGTGGAGAAATCCAATAGGCCATGATACAACAGAGAGTGTCACTCAAATCCATGCTATCAAGACTGATCGTGCTTTTGCTCAGTGTACCCCTCCAACTGGGCAGGGGATCTCAGTGTGATTCCTGTTTCATTTTAGTGCTACTGGTAAGGAATCAGTCAAACATTAACTGCAAGGAATTGTTCTGTCTATAGCTGTAAGCCTCAGGGGCTATCAGGGAAGATTCATGGACACTGCCAGCATTGATATAAACCATTCTGCTTGTTTGAGTGAAATGCTCTCTCAGGACTGAAATGGCATCCTTTGTTTGCTCACAGATGCCAGTTTATATGTGGTCTGATTCCCATTTTATAGCAGATTTTGCTTATGAACTAGTACTCTGTGCCACACCATCATTTGGCAGGAATCACACACCACAGAGAAATACATATTTGTGAAGATAACCTGCAGTTGAATAGAGGTATACCATTTAGGGAAGTAGAGATCACTGTGGTAGGAGTGCTTAGAAGAGTGATAAATAAGGCCAGTTCTAATCTTTGGTCTTATTCCAAACATAGATTCTATGTCATAACAGAGGACATTTGATAGATAAAGAACATTTGGTTCCTAACTGCAGTTCACACAGCAAACTTTCATAATGCTTTGGTAGCAAGCATAACAGACCAGGGCAGAAGCCTTGTGTAGTTGACATAAGGCACACTGATACCTCCTTCTAGTGATTGCAGTAGTATTTTTTATTGGATCACTGGGTACAGAAATGCTTGTATATTATTACAAATTACATTGTATTAGTATGCCTGTATTTCAATTGATGTTAATTAAATCCTAGTTAATTGATTTTACTTTTATGGATGCAGCAGGCCACAGCTTTGGATGTATATAATCATGAAGCAATAAGCTCTGAGGCAAAGGCTGGACAACAATATGGTGAAAAGCTTGTGCACTACAAACAGCTTAGTAGCAAAATGACAGTGGATAAAAAGGGAATTCCAACACCTGGAAGCCCAGCCCAGCCCCACCAGTCTCCCAGACCTGAAGACAGGAGTGTGGATGAAGCCATCTGTGTGCATTTGGTTCAAGCCAGGGCTAGTTCCACCATAGCACTCAAAACACAGCATGAATCTGCTTATTCTTTGCAGCCATCCTATTAACATTTTTTACGATGATTAGATTTGTCTTTCACTCTTGACAGACCTTGTACATATTGTGCTTGTCAATGTGCAGACCTTCACCTGCACCTTCTCTGCCTGCAACCTTTTCTTCAGCACTGCATAACAGATGTGCATTCCCCTGGCAGTCAGATTTTTCTTACAATTGAATTCCTTATATCATTCCATCTTGGTCTGTTTAACCCCTTTCTCTGTGCCAAGGATTTTGTCTGAGGTAGATTCCAGAATATGGCAGAGACCAGGCAGCCTTATGCAAAAGAAAAAGAGACAGTCTATGGCACCTGGGGTAGTCATGGGCTCAGATGTGGTAAAGGGGTGAAACTGTTAGAAGATTGAAGTGGGTGCTGGGAAAGGGACTCTGTGATGTTTGCTACACTCAAGAGCATCACCTCAATGGTCATTCTTGTCACTATTGCCCATGGTTCCCAGGAATGCATGAGAGGAACATGTGATGTATTGCAGGCATATGGTACCATTCTTTAAAGTGCTACAACATGCTCTGGTTAGCAGAGAAAGACTGGTGCATCTGGGCTGCACAGGCAGCCTTTGTGCCTGCCACAGTCAATCTCAGCTGGCACTTCTCTGTAGTTTCCATCCTGGTGCCAGCCAGGGCACGGAGCAGAGGTCCCCATGGGCCATAGCTTATTGCCAGCAGACAATCTGGTTGCAGCAGTTTTGCCTGCTGCTATTGCTGTAGGAAGTTCTCAGTCAAGGAAGCACTGCACACTCCCCTCTTCCACACTTCCATCCGCTATCACACATTTCCTGACTAAGCACACATTGCCTCATGTCTGCAGGCAGATCTCTAATCTTCCCCAGTACTCAGTGCCCCTCTCTCCCAAGAGAGGCAGTGAGGTCTAAACCTCAGTTTTCCCACATCAGAGGAAACCTTAGGTCAGATTCTATTGGTGAATGGGATGGGCTGAGCAAATCTTCAGCACATGAGAGCCCCTCACCTAGACTGTTCTTGCAGGATGGCACAGTACTGCAGGAGAAGAATGACACATAGCCCAAAGGTGAGATGGAGACAGGTACAACATTTATAAGTCAACATGTTAAATATGAATAAGGAAAATATGTTTTAGATCCAGAAAGTGTGTTACTTAAAATCCAAGGTATTCTGGTGGCTCTGTTATACCATTTATATCACCTTATATGCGTGGAAAAGAAAAAGATATCGGAATTTTTGAACAAGGGACAAATACATTTCTGCCATCTTAAACTGAATTACCATTCTGCTACTGTATGTGCTTCAGATGCCGAAAATTTTATCAAAGTTGTGAAAGTGGAATTAGCAGTAGTCATGTGGAAAATTCCTTGAACTTTAAGCTTGAATGGAAACTTTGAAAGCAGCTATGAGACATAGTAACCAAATAGTTGAAGATAATTGAGAGCACTGAAAAAAAAAACCATAGGTGAAAAAGAAGTGCAATGGGATAGTAAAACTAATTTTATCCTTGTATGTCTTAAAAGTTGAACGTAAACCTAAATTTGTAGCTACTTATATAAAACAAATAGGTCTGTTCTGCTTAACATGTAGCTATAAAACACGGAATTCAAACAGAATTTAAAAAGGCATGTACAATGCAACTCCACTGTATCATTTTACAGAGAAAGGGCTGAAACTAATATGTCATCTTGGGAATATCTGCAAGGTAAATGATCTGCAAGATCATTTACTTACTGTTTCCTTGTTTACTATTTCTATAGCATATCTATCATTTCTCCATCATGTCTGAAAAGTTGTGGCTGTCAGGTGAGGTGCTGGGTGACAGAAAAAAGGGTCACGCAACTCCCATTTATAAGGAAGGGAGCAAGGAGAACCCTGGGAATGACAGGCCAGTGAGTCTCACCTCTGTGCCTGGGAAGATCATGGAACAGATTCTCCTGGGTGACATGCTTGATCACATGAGGAATGAGCATGTGATGCATGACAGCCAGCATGGCTTCACCAGGGGAAGGTCATGCTTGACCAATCTGGTGGCCTTCTGTGGAGGGATGACAGCATTGGTGGACAAAGGGAAAGAGACTGATGTTATTTACCTGGACTTGAGCAAGGCCTTTGATGTGGTTCCCCACCACATCCTTATCTTCAAATTGGAGAGATGTGGATTTGATGGGTGGACCACCCAGTGGATAAGGAATTGGTTGAAAGGCCACAGGCAAATGGTGGTTCAAGTGGAGCCCAGTAACAAGCAGCATCCCCCAGGGATCCGTCTTGGGACCGGTGCTCTTTAACATCTTTATCAATGACATCAGTGTTGGAATTGAATGCATCCTCAGCAAGTCTGCTGATGACACCAAGCTGACCGGTGCAGTTGACACAATATGAGGAAGGGATGTCATTCAGAGGGACTTCAACAGGCTACACTGGTGGGCCCAGGTGAATGTAAAGAGATTCAACACAGTAAAGTGCAAGGTTTTCACTTGAGCTATAGGAATCCCAGCCATATATACAGACTGGAAGGAGCAATCCTTGAGAGTAGCCCTGCAGAGCTGGACCTTGGGGTCCTGGTGAATAAAAACTTAACGTGAGCCAGCAGAGCGTGCTTGCAGCTCAGAAAGCCAACAGTATCCTGAGTTCTATCAGAGGTGTGGCCAGCAGGGACAGGGAGGTGATGGTCCCTGTCTAATCTGCTCTTGTGAGGCCCCATCTGGAGTACTGCATCCAGGTCTGGGACCTGCAATACAAGACAGAGAGAGCTGTTGGAGAAGGTCCAAAGGAGAGCCACAAAGATGATCAGAGGGCTGGAGCACCTCCCCTATGAAGACAGGCTGAGGGAGATGGGCTTGTTCAGTCTGGAGAAGGCTGTGGGGTAACCTCATTGCAGCCTTTCAGTATCTAAAGGGAGCCTACAAACAGGAGGAGAGTCAACTCTTTGAAATGGTAGATAACAGCAGAACAAGGGGATGTGGTTTGAAGTTGAGGGAGGGAAGACTGAGGTTGGATGTCAGGGGGAAGTTCTTTACTATGATAGCAGTGAGGTGCTGGAACAGGCTGCTCAGAGAGGTTGTTGATGCCCTGTGCTCAAGGCCAGGTTGGAGAAGTGCCCTGAGCAGCCTGGTCTAGTATTAAATGTGGAGGTTGGTGGCCCTGCATGTGGCAGGGGGGTTGGAGATATTCATGATCCTTGATGTCCCTTCCAACCTAAGCCATTCTATGATTCTACAATTCATCACAGTAAGTTTGAATCTCTCTCATACAAATATCAAACAGTTTCTTACAGTGCTATAGAGGTTGTGAACACAGAAAATGAGAGGAAATAATTTTAAACAAATTATTAGCAGGCAGGATGGCCATATCATTGTATTTATCTCGTTGGATCAGTAACACACAGAGCTTTAGAACTAAAGCACGTATTGAAAAAGGAAAGGTTATAAACTTTCAGTTTGTTTTCAGATTGAAATCCATCAGCTTTGGTTTTGCAGTTCATCAAATCTGATCAGTGAGGGTAACTCTCTGGGATGAGCAAAAATGTGCACATGAAGTGCATGTATATGCTGTCTTCAGCCAGAACACAGGAAGGAAACCATGACAGCAAAAGTAGGCATGGTTTTGAGGTAAATCAAAGGTGATTTTTAATCCTCTAGCATATGTTTGTCTTGATTGAGGCTATACTGGAAAACCAGGGATAAACTCAAGCTGCAGCTCACAGAGTGAGTCATCCAGTCAAGGGTTTGCACCGCATCACCCTTTTGCAGAAGGACCCCTCATCTGTGGACAAAAATACATCTCTAGCCACATAAAACCTTGTGTCTGCTAAAAAGTGACTGTTATTCTCTCTCCCAGTGACCACTAGGTTTGATATATGATCATGGTGCTGAAAATCCAGATTTCCTTTTCCCATCCACAGGAATAAATGACAGAAATGACCACTTGTGGTTTATTTCATCCTTTTGTCATATACTGAGAAAGCACATGGCATTCATCCCTCTAAGCCCTCAGTAAAAAAAAGTGTGGCCCGTGCCAGCTAAAACTCAACGACTGCCAACACTACTTTATGCAGATACATGCTGCATACAAACCAGAACTTGGCATCCGTTAAGCAAGTTGAGCTACTATAAAGTCTTGAGTGATATCTGAAACAGCATCAAACGCTCAAAATGTTTCTGAATGTGACACTGACATGCATGATTTCTAACCAGCAGCCTTCCAGGTATTGAGGAATGTTTTTAACTGTTGTCACCTAAGTGCTATTCTTACTGTGACCTGTTCAGTTCTCTCTTTGTGTATTTGTGTGTTCTTTTTGTTCATAAATTGCCCACTAACTTTTCTTTTAGATGACCACATTGTGCCAATTAGCAGGGAACTCAAACACAATACCAGCACAGATTCTTAAAACAGCTAAATCTTGTTCCAACTGCTTGACTATTTTATATATTATGTCCACAAAAACACACTTCAGTTAACCTCTGGCAAAGTTTTCAGTGGCTGTTTTAATGCTGCTAAATTTCCAGCCTTATCTTTTCAAGGAACAGTCCTTCATAAGCTTTCATATTTACACTCAATATATGCTACCCTGTGTCATGACAGGAAAGTAGCAAAATAGTTGGCTTTGACTGCATGGTAATTCAAATAGTCATATAAATTTCCATAAAGGTCTGGTGTTCTCCAACGTCTTACACACTTCCTCAGTTATATTTTTCTTCTCACCTCAGTGTGTTAAGTTGATGTGATTGTCTGATCCCCTATTATTTTTCCACTCATCTGAGATTTACAATCACAAATATGCTAATGTTTCTCCATTGTATCTGTTCAGATTGTGAGGATGAAATCTCTCAGTCAAAAGAGGAATACATCGAAGATGTGTTAGGTATTATAAAGGTCTTTAAAACAAGATTTGAAAATCTTTTGGTTAGGTAAACTAGGAATCTTTTTATCTTTATCAGTTAAACTTGATTTAAACTGTTTTTGTGAATCTGATTTGTGTTACTTGGTATCATGGGTTATGTTATGCAATATACAGGAAGCTACTTTGAGTCCACTTCTCTTCACTTCTGCAAACGTTCCAGATTTCATACCAAAGACCAGTGTTCTCTGTCTCTCTTTCAACAAAGCCCTAACCAGAACGCGAGTAAGAGGGAAAACTGTACATAGGACTGGTGAATCAATGTATTTCATACTGCCAGAAAGTAAATCATTAGTCTGTTTTCAGCTAGCCTGGATATGACCCAGATCAGATTTACCCATTAGAACTTTCTAAGGTGAGAGTTAATTTGAAATGACCTCCAGAGGTTCTTCCCAACCTTTAAAGGGAGCATATACATAGGAGGGACTCCATAAAACATTGTGTAAGATGTTGCTTATGTTTCATACAATCAAAAGACAAGATAATCTGCAAAGGAGGAATAACAAGTACATCAGAACATTTACATATGAATGTCCAAAACTAAGTAAAAACTTCAAAAACAGCAACAATTTAAAATTACACTGTCAGTTATATTACATCCACAGCTATTAACATTGTCATTCACATAGTTTTGAGATTCTAGGGAAATGTAGAATAAAATATCTGTGATTTTTCTAGATCTAGGGCATCAAGTCCCAAAGACAACAGCCACATACTTGGAAGGATTAATGCTCATATATAGAAGATACATATATTCCATGCTGGTATTCATGAACATCTTTTCCGTGGTTCAAACTGAAAGGTTTTAGCAATACCCTTTAGGATATTCGTATGTTGTCTTCAGGGCATTTCAGGGGAATGCACCTACCAGTAACAGACTCACATCAGCCTCTGAAGGCAAGCTTTTCATTCCATTATGCTAGCTGCCACCTGTGGATGAAACTAATATTAATTACCCCTCAAACCTTTACAACTGTAACGTACAGTAGTCTTGGACTACCAGCTAGAAGCTAACTGCCTGGTTTTGGAGTCACCTGGTCTCTCATCTTGAGAGATAAATGCTGATATGTTACAGTAAGTCCTAATGCAGAATTTCCTAGTTTTCTCATTTATTTTATGTTTTTCATTGTTCATCAATAGAGCTCTACCACCTACAGTTCTAACTTTTATATCCGCAACAAGCTGTGCACTGCAGATCTGCACATGCCACTGCGTGCAGCAATTTCTTAAGTTTTCCAGCTTTCTGAATCAAAATCACTGTTTTTAATTTGAAGATATTAAGATCTTCACCCTTTCAGATGTTTTCTTTCTGTATTCTCCAAGAAGAAGAGAAATAAGAAACCAGAAAGCTCTTCCACTGCTTTCAGATCCATAACCTACCAGTAGGCAAAGCAGAAACAAAATAGTAAACACATACAGAGCTCTCAAAGGTCATGCTCTGCTATACTGCCAAGCTAACAGGTCTGCACAAGAGCTGAGATCAGAAGTTCTCTCATTACTAACAATCCTAGAGGGAATTCCGACAGAGAATAGAGGAACAACAGCACAAATCCATGAAGTCTACCAAGTAAAATGCACGGATTGAATAACTTGCAACACCATCATGCACACAGACTATACAGCTACAGAAGAGACAAAAGATCATAAATACCTTAAGGTGATTAAGATCTTCAGTGTGTTTATTAGCAGGTAGTCATCACAGGCACTGGCACTCAGGCATGTATTTGGACACATTGAGAGACTGACTTGCAGGGAAGATCCATCTCCAGTTTAATCTCAAAGGTTACTTGCTGATCTCAGCAATGCCTACAAATAGCTTTCATACTCTGTAAAAGAATGTTCATCATTTGAAACTGTGTCACTCTGGGCACTGATATCTCGTGACAAAGAGCACACAAATCATTTGGTACGCTCAAAATACAGTTGAGAGTGAAATAGTTGTAAAGTTACTCAAAAGAATTGTCATTCATCATGAACCCATTCTGTTTTATCCATTGCATATTTTCAGCATATTTTCAGAATTATTTTGGCCAAAAAAAATACCAAAAAAACCCACAGCATATTCCTAATCCTTTTTCTCTGATGCTGTTTCTAACAACAACTAAAAATTCCGGTTTGGTTAAGCTAAGCATGTCATTATTAAATTCTCAGAGACTTTTACAGAGCTCTAAGCTATAAACTAAAGAGGCATCTTTTTATTATACTTGTCCCACCAAAAGTGAAGATTTGCAGTCTATCAAGAGTGTTTATCACTGAAGAACACCATATAAAATCAACAAACTGTATTGAAACTGTATAAGCTGGCAGGTAAAACACTCTGACTAAATAAAATACCTCCTGTGGGGAAAAACATGACACAGAAATCAGGTACAACCTTCAATCAAGGTCTGTGTAGACAATGTTATAAACATCTCTCGAGGGATCAAGAGAAGAAACAGTCATTGACTGTTACTCCAAAAATAAATTCTAACTAGTACGATATAATGAGGAGCATAGAAAGATAAAAAACTGGAGAAAATTTTTTTCCATAACCAAAGCCCTTAAATTTGATTTCCCTTTCCCCATCCCACCCAACCTCCAACCAGCAATTAGTGGGCAGTACTATGTAAACATAACTGCTCATCAAAAATGTTGACAGTCTTAAGAAATGAAGGCTCTACTGCACAAGACATGAGAGGAAGAGGTTCACTGCAGATTAGCAAACAACTCAATTCAAACTTCCATTTACTTCTTGCTTCTAAATTCTGCAAATGAATAAGGTGAGTATCAGCCTCTTCTTTTGAGGCAAATGTTTTAAAATACCAAATCTTCAAATGACATTCCTTTGCATTAAATATCATGTGATATCCAAAATACCCAAAACTTAATGCTTTCTAGCTGAGTGGGTAGAGAACAGGCTGTATCAGCCTTTTAACATACATCAGAACCCCTTTCTAATGCTTCTCTTCAACACTAGTTTTTTAGTGTGTATATATATATATATATTTAAATTATGTGTTTGTGAAGAAAGTGGTCTGGCTAAAGCAGTAAGCAGTTTGCAAAGGAAACTCCAAAAACAGATCCTACGTTTAGGAGCTTAAACTTCTGCTTAGAGGGTGAGTTTAATCTCTTAATCTCTCCTTTTTTGTAGCTCTAATATTGTAAACCTGTCATGATTTTGGAAAGACCTTTCTTCTTTTTTCTTTTTTTTTCACTTCACACAGAGAAAGAAAGACTATGTAAGTTCACCCTGTGACTTCCAAGCAGGCCAATGCAGAATTTATCCCAGTTTCAGTGCTGGAGTTTTCCACTGGAAAAAAAAATATCAGTCTAATCCAAGGTGTCAGGGCACAGCATAGTCTCAGCATTGAAAACTTCTGCAGCTCTGTGGAAATGTTGTCTTGTTCCCCCTGCTGTGAAATGAGCACACTTCAGCTTGGGATGACTGCTTTAAGACAGAAATTCCATTCTAGCACCTTTACGTGACACTGGCCTATCTTTTTCTTCATATTAGTTTCTGGAAATAAAATGAGTTCTTCAGTAAGGGGCCTTGCAAGTCATGCTTTGGTGAGTAGTCCTGAAAGATTTATGTGAAGTAACAAGCAATTCACCAGAACTAGGTGTTCTTAAGGTGCTAGCAATGCACATGACAGCACTCGGTGTGCCAGACAGGGCCTCGGGAGGAAATTCAAAGCACTGGCGTTTCATGAAGCAGGAAAAACATGCAGATGTGAGATGTGTGTAGCTTAGAGATGCTTAGACCCGCGGTGATTTTTAAACCTGTAACTCCACAGAGAATGGTACTTGCCTTTAACCTTCACCTTCTGGGCTTTGGGAAGGGCCACTGGGAGGCACCAGCAGACAGGCAGCTGTTAGGGCCGTTAGGAGCCGTCAGTGGGCAGGTGGCCGTTTGGGCCGCTGGAAGGTGCTGCCGGACAGGTGGCCTCAGGTGAGGCAGAGATGTGGGTGCTGTGGGCACTGTGTGTGATGAGGGGTGGGCACGGGGCTTTGCGTGGTGAGGCGTGTGTCTCAAACCGCTGATTGTTATCTGGGATCCACTCTTACACACTATCAATCACAGAATCACAGAATGGCCAGGGTTGGAAGGGACCTCAAGGATCATGAAGCTCCAACCCCCTGCCACATGCAGGGCCACCAATCTCCACGTTTAATGCTAAACCAGGCTGCCCAGGGCCCCATCCAACCTGGCCTTGAACACCTCCAGGGATGGGGCATCCACAGTCTCTTTGGGCAGCTGTTTCAGCACCTCACCACTCTCTATGTGAAGAACTTCCCCCTGACATCCAACCTAAATCTTCCCTCCCTCAACTTAAAACCATTTCCCCTCATCCTACACATATCAACCCTTTCAAAGAGTTGATTCCCCTCCCCTCTGTAGGCTCCCTTTAGGTATTGAAAGGCGGCAATGTGGTCACCCCACAGCCTTCTTTTCTCCAGGCAAAAAGAGAAAAGAAGGCTGTGGGGTGACCTCATTGCACAAGATCCAATGCACAGGCTGCTATGTATGTGTCTGTCTGTCTGTTTGTATGCACAGGGGCATGGCCTGATCTCACAAGTGCTTGGTAATAATAGAATCACAGAATCATTGAATCAGTAAGGTTTGAAAGATCACATCCAGTCCAAACATCAACCCTTGAGTGCCCACCTCTCTCAGCATTACCCTTTTCTTGAACACCTCCAGGGACAGTGATTCTACCACCTCCCTGGGCAGCCTGTTCCAATGCCTCACCATTCTTTCTGAGAATAAATTTTTCCTAACAT
This sequence comes from Lagopus muta, assembly GCF_023343835.1. Taxonomy (NCBI): domain Eukaryota; kingdom Metazoa; phylum Chordata; class Aves; order Galliformes; family Phasianidae; genus Lagopus; species Lagopus muta. Next base: position 45,324,191 of record NC_064439.1, on the reverse strand, counting down.
GCAGCCTAAACTTTCCCTGATGCTACTTGAGGCCATTCCCTCTGATCCTATTGCTAGTTATCTGGCAGAAGAGGCCAATCCACACCTCGCCACACTCTGCTTTCAAGTAGTTGTAGAGAGTGATAAGGTCTTCCTGAAGCCTCCTATTCTTCAGAGTGAAGAAACCCAGAACATTCCAGTGTATGTGTGCATGAAGGTCTGTGCTAAGGTGTTGAGTGTGTGTATGCAAAGATCGCGTGTTTTTAATGTCATTTTGGTAGCATACATGTGTGCACCCAGGTCTATTTTCATATGTGAATTAGACAGAGGAGGCATCAGGAAGGAGTTGTCTTTTGCATTGGTCTCTATGCCTCTGTCTTTGTTCTGAAGGGAGCAGCTCCAGTGTGAATGACAGAACACTTCTACCTCTGGACTGCTTGAGCTGTCAAATAACAGCGCACAGATAACAGAGGTGACATTCATGGTGACACTTTCCTTTTCCCCATGACAAAGTCCACTATCTTAACCAAGAGCTGTGAAAACCTCCACTTCTGCTGCTGATCCAGGGACACATTTATCACTCAGCCAACATCCGCCTGCAAACTGAAATCAAACTTCATCCAAGTATGTAATTTAGTAGATAGTTTTTCCACTCAGATCAAACTTAAACATCTATTAAAAAGAGGAAGGGAGGGAGAGAGAGAAGGGTATGTTTTATTAACGATGGGAACGATGAATGCATCATGATTCATTTTGGCAGTTCAGTTGTGGGACACATGAAAATCATTGCTTTACATATATTCTAGAAGACAAGGAACTTGATCTAATGACATTCTGAGTTGAAGCTCTTTAATCATCAGTTTTCTGAAATGGTTCACTGTCACAGCAGCTGTCATCTTATCCAAGGTTCTTTGGTCATTCTTATCAGAGCAATTACGAATTTGAAATACGCTTGAGGCCAAAGAACACTGAGGATCCTAAGAGATTAAGAAGATAACTTTTATTCAGTTTCCTGTGCTATGTTGGTTCTGCTACCAAGTCTCATATTGCTCCACAGAATGCTGATGTGAAGTTTAAACTGCCATTGTTATAGGAGCTTCAGTGGAGTTAAGTTTTAAGGGAATCAGAATACAGTGCTAAGTTGAAAAAATCAGTTCTACATGTCACAGATGTGGCTCACTTCTCTTTAAAATTATTAAATGTTCCTCAAGTTTTGATGTGCTTCCTGTAATTACAGGGAGATGGCAGGCAAGAAGAAAGAAATCCAGCTTCAGGTATAAAGTCTAATTACATGATCAGTTCTAGACATTAAAAGCTTTGTTTGTTTGTTGTCTTTCAGATCTGTTAAAATGTCAATTCATTTTATTTCAGACCACAATATGCAACCAAAATGAGTGGGATGAAATGTTGCTGACAAAAGGCGTAGTAGGTACTGACTATTACTGCTTTCTGACAGTTTCTTATATATCATCCCATCTGTAATACAGAAAGCTACAAAGACTAGTACCATGCTATCTCCTAAACAATAATTATGTTAATATATTTAAATATAAATAGTGTTCATGAATAAATGTTGTCTTCTATAATAAATAAATACATTACAAATCATATTATCCACTACTTTATCCACTTTCATATACTAATGTTTATTAAGTGCCATTTCAAGTATTTTTTTATGATCAGTGTTAGTACATTTCTGTGGAAGGTTTTCCCTAAAATCTCATAGGGACTAAATTAATGCCATACAGAAAGACTCATCAGTTAATCAGTCAGCATTTTTCAGAGTGCATCTTCTGTATTTTTCCAGTTCTCGGTACCCTGAGTACAATAACAAAATCTCCTGGATCTCTGGGGATTTGTATTTGGGTACAGAAAACAAATCTGAAATTGGATTGTACCTACAGATAGCAATGATGGGAAAGGATTTATATGCATGAGCTCTTGGGGTGGGAAATATAGAGTAAAGAATTTGAGAAGAATGAAAAGCAACAGTGGGGGGGGAAAATAATCATCAAAAGAAAAAGAAATAAGAAAGAAATGTAGTCGTTTGGATTAATCATCACAAACAGTATTGCAAAGTAGATCTCTGCTGTCAAAAGTAATAGAAATAAAAGAGGAAACCGTGATGTATCCACTCAATATATACGTGAAGTACTTATTGATTAGAAGAGGACTGGATGGTATAGGTAACTATCTTCTCAGTTCCATTCCAACACACTCATAAGTATGTTTATTTTTCTAAGTTTCTTTAGTCAGCTGTTTATAACTTCAAAACATTATATTTTAGTAATAGATGTGTATCAAGCTTGGTGCGGCCCTTGCAAAGCTGTGGTAAATTTATTCAGAAAACTGAAGAATGACTTCAGTGAAGATGATGTGCTGCATTTTGCAGTGGTAAGGATGTACATTTTGTATAGAACTTAAGTATAGTTTATGATAAATGCATCTTTTTATCTGTCTGTATGTACAGCGTTTTCATTTTGCTCTCCTTACATCAATTGAGCCATTACAATTTTGGCCTGGTTACCTTTTCTTCACAGCATCCTTATAAGACTTTCTTCAGAGGCAGATTAGAAAAGGATTACATTTGGAAAAAAGTTACCATAGAAGGAGAGTTAATATCCCCCAAATTTCCTAATCTGAAGTGCTTTTTCGCTGAGTTGACCACATCACTTAGCAGAGCTAAGTGAGCAGAGCTAAGAGCTTAGCAAGGTGGATATTTGCTTCTGTCAAGGCTGCATGTACTGCTTCCCTGTTTCTGTATGTCAACCTCTCGTGACCAAATCAGTTCTTTCTTCATCACCAGCAAGTGGCATAAAGCATTACTGAGGTGATGTAACACGTTATATGGCTGCAGTTTTCTTTCAAGCAAAAAAGATTCTACGTACACACATACATATGCATAGATACAAACAAGTAAGTACATAATTGTCTTCATCTGACTGCAGGCAGAAGCTGACAGCATTGAGACTCTGCAACCATTTAGGAATAAATGTGAACCCGTGTTTCTCTTTTGTGTTGTGAGTACCCTGCATCTGTTTCTATTAATGTGTCACCTATTTCTGCATTAATTTTTCAGTAGATTAGAAATAAATATAAAACTGTGTAAGTCATGTTTTTACAGTAGATGGGATTTTATTACCAGATGTTGTTTACTTAAGGTTTATTACCATGTGTGTCTCCTGAGCACATTTCTGTTGCATTTGCATGTAGCACCAGCACAGCTTTGTGGTAGCCACATTTTTGGTAGTTTGTGACTGAAAAATCAGTTTTTTTCTGGGGTTGCTTCAAATAAGTGCCTCCATTTAGCTACTCTGGAATGGATATTTTGTCCTTAAAGATGATCCAGTTCCAGCCTCTCTGCCAAGAACAGGGACATCTTTCACTAGATCAGATTGACCAATGCTCTGTTCAAACTGACTTTGAAAACTTCTGTGACAGAACATCCCCAGCTTCTCTGGGAAACCTGTTCTACTGTCTTCCCTATATGCAATCTAAATCTGTCCTCTTTCTTTTTAAAAAGGCTGACCCTTATATTTTTGAGCTAGTTATTTGCATTTATTTTTTACTTCTTTTGGTAAGTCTGAAAACAAACAGAGAATTAGACAAAAAAAGAAAGAATAAAGTTGAGAAGATGAGAAAGATTCATTCTGAACCAGCAGAGAAATTAGTGTCTCTGGTATTCACTTCAGTGGGCACAAGTGGTGATATTTCTGGAGAAATAAAAAAAAAAACACAAAACCCACAAAATATAGTATGTTCCCAAACTGAAGTAAATGTGTAAACTAGGAGACAAGAACTGACAGTGAGTGTTATTTCCTCTTTCACAGAACGGCAAAATTATTACAATAGTGAGAGGTGCAAACGCTCCTCTTATAAGTAAGAAAGTAACAGAACTAGTACAAGAAGAGAGGGAAATTCTGGCTGGACAGAAGGAACGCCCCAAGGTATTCACAAAAATATACAGATATAGATATAGATACAGATATAGATACAAATAAGTATTTTTACAACATTTTATGGGTTTCTCTCAATGCCTGTTACTTTCTGTAATGTTTAATTTTTAAAAAATTATTTACTTTGTAATAAATGGATTTTTTCTTTTTTTCTTTTCAGAAATATCCCTTTACTTTTCAGAACTGGAGGAAAATTATAGATTGCTATATTATTCAGAGAATCGGAGGGATGGGCTGCTAACGAAATGTCCCTAGCAGATAATGTCACTAGTTGAATTCATCATCTTTTTATTTTTTTAAGTCATCTTTTTTTTTCCATATTCAGAAAAAGGAAACTTTAAACAAACTATAGATTGCTTACAGAAAATCAGGCTAGCCCAAACTCTCTCTTCAAATTGCAGACTTTCCTGGGTAGCAAATATATTATCAAATGTATTATCACTTTAAGAAAAAAGTGTTGTGAAGATTTAATGCTGTTTTGTAATTTTAGATTCACAATGGTGATTTACTTCTGTTTTTACAATTACCCTAGGTGGATGAACTTGTTTTCCTAGAAGAGAAATTGTCAGAAGAGTCTATTGAGGAGACTGTACGTGAGGGTAAATACATTTGATTTATTTTAGAAGTTAATTTTATAACAAAAGCAGGGCAAAGAGTTTAAATTTGGATTCAGCTCCAGGTTAAGGAACAGAAGCTTTGAAGCTCTAATACTCTGCTGTAATACATTCCTTACTGTGTGCAGGTGCCTTTGAGTGTTTTCTAGTATTGGCAACTGATTTTGTCTTGTGTTTCCAGTAGAGCTGTCATTAACTGCTTCTGCAGTGTTTGAGATCTTAGTGAATTACATTTTAATGCCTAAATGTAAACCTCACTTTCTACAAAGATATAGTTTATATTTTCATCTGAACACTTTAATTTTGCAGTTATGTGTATGCTATAGATGATGCAATAGCACACCTGAGCAGGAACACCTCTTGTGTTCATGTTAGATTGTGGTGGCAAGCAGCTGCTACTTCAGCAGTTATTTATTGCAAATGACTCAATGGAAAGGAAATAAACATCTACTGAGGCAAGAAATGTACATTTTACTGGAAATCTCTGATAATCGTAGATTTTCACTGTAGTATTTGTTCTTTTCACTTTCTAGTCCTTCTCATAGAAAAGCTTCCTAGAAAAAGCATTCATCTTAAATTGTAGATTTTGCACCACAGTAGCAGCACGTAGAACATTTCTCTACCATGTGACCCAAAAACACCAGTGGTTCACCAGGAATGTGGATTCTAGAGATGACCAAGGACTGTCCCAGACTTTAAGATATGCTTTATGTGCTGGAGTCACTTATTTCTTGGAAAAACTTCTTGATCATCTCAATCCTAAAATAGTGACATATTTATAGGGACTCACTTGTAAGTAATGGAAAATTCAGCTATACATTTATTTTGATATACATATTCATTGCTACATGATTTTTTGTGTTTTCCAGAAGAAGAAGTCACATACTCTGTTGGAATTATAAAACCTGATGATGTTTCAGAGGGACGTGTAGAGGAAATTAAACAAAAGGTAGACAGAACTTGAAAAGATTCATTCACCCTTTCAGTTAGGTGGCACAGTAGGACAGAAGATCAAATTGATCTTGATTTATTTCCAGGCTTTGTAGCAGTGCTTATTAATGAGTCTCTGATAAGGATAGTAAAAGCAAGTTAATTTTGCCCTGAAATAACATAGTATTTGAATTGATATTGTTGCTTTAATATTTTATGCCAGTAAGTAACATATGACATATGTATTATATATTATATACATATATGTAAAGATGATGAGGGGCCTGGAGCAACTGTGTCATGAGGAAAGGCTGGGAGAGCTGGGACTGGTCAGTCAGAGGAAGAGAAGGTTGAGGGTAGATTTAATTACTGTTTATAAGTGCAGGAATCAAGTCAAAGCAGAGTGGACTCTTTTTGGTGGCAAGTAACAATAATACAAGGGGCAGTGGGCAGCAACTGGGGCACAAAGAGGAACTTCTTTACTGTCAGAGTGACTGAGCACTGAAACAGGCTGCCCAGAGAGGTTGTGAAATGTCTTTCTCTGGAGATATTCAAAACCAGCCTGGATGCTTTCCTGTGCAACCAGCTGTAGGAAGCCTGCTGTAGCAGAGGGGTGAACTCAATATTCTCTAGACATCCCTTCCAGCCCCTATGATCCTGTGATTCTGTGACATGGATTTATACTGTGGAGATCACTGACACCTGAAATCCACAAGCAGAAGGGTGCCTTTTTTTCTCATACTGTAATAGAAATGAGATCTAGAAACTACAGTGGTGAAGTTCATCCTTTCAAGCACAGAAGATATTTTTCCTCACTGCACAGTGTCTTTAAGAACTGTCAGCACACATAGAGCAACTAATCAGCCTGTTATGCTGTTTATAGTGTGTATATGCACGTAAATGACTTAGCATATGCCTGTAAATTGATTTATGTGCACTAGCAATCAGACACTGGACACTAATAAGAATCTCAGTACATCAGAGGATTCTGGATTTAAGTCATCACACAAGAAAAGAGAAATTCTCTTTCCTTCCAGAATATAATATGGTAGTATTATAGTATATATGTATATCATTCCTATAATTATAGGACTAGCTGACTGCTTCTGATTTAAAAAAAAAATAAATGCTCATAACACTACATACCAAGATAACATTTTGATTTAAAAAAGTATTTTGAGAGGGTCTGTGACATAAATAGGAAAATTAGTGCTATATGCCCAGTTTCTGCCCTTTCTCCATCTTGACAAGAAAGGAAGGAGGCTCAATAAAAGCAGAAAGAGCAAGCAGTGTTTGAAGGCAATTTAGATGTAGCTGAGCAGCTGTTGGTTGGCTCTATCTGTATGCTGCCTTATGAGATGTGTACCATTACTGTTTCCACCTACAAACTTTGCAGTGCAATGTGAAAACTCAGCAGCATCATAGGGGATTTTAAAGAGCAGAGTGTTTGTGAGTAAGCTGATATCAGCACATGGAGCTGAATTATGCTGTCTTTGTTTAGATATAAGTATCTGGTATAAATCTCTTATCAGTGAGATTATGAATTTTGATACAGATCACACAAGTGCATATTGAATTTAGTGCAGTAATGTAATTAAAAACAGTTAATCATAAAATATATCTTGTTATTGATATCTGCTATTCTTCATGTCTGGTAAAGTTCAGCCTATTTGTATTGCAACAGTTACTGACAAACACACACTTACATGGTTACTGTGATTATAATGCAGATTATAACTGATTTTTAGAAGTAGTTGCATGTTTATCATTTACAATAGTAAAAAATATATATATTTGATGTTAAATAAAAAGAATTACTGACCACTGCATGAATGCATATACTGCACTGCAACTTTAACATAGTGAACATTGCTATCCTGAATCCAGTAAAGGGCTTTGAAAAGCTGAAATTTTAGTTTACACAAACATAATGTTATATTTGGAATATTTCAGATAATTCAAATTTAAAATGGCATCCATAATCAATCATCTCTAGGTTTACATAGGATTTTATATGCATCTTTCATCAAATGCCACTGAGTAATGACTGAATAATTGCAGATTAGAGATGCAGGCTTTGGCATTGCAGCATCAGAAGAGAAAATGCTAAGTGAAGAGCAAATCAGAGAATTCTACACCAAGAAAAGAGAACAGGTAGGAAAAAACAAACCCCACTCACAAATAAAAACAGAAGTAAAAACCTGAACAAAAGGAATGGGTAAGGTATATCAGTGTGGCTGCACGTATTTTTAAATCTCCAGACTTTAATTCATTAATATATTGAAGAACTGAATTAGTGGACATTTAGCACACAGAAAAGAAATAAAATGATGTCTTTTTTTTTCTTACTACTCTTTTTACGAATATAGCCTGGTAGCACTCCAACACTTCTACTAAGTTACATTAAACTCCAATTAAAAACTAAAATATTTTATTACTTCTTTCTCTTATCAGAATGTGCTTGATCCTTAATCATGGCCTATGTCTTCCAGTCAGGAAATAAGTGATAGCATGAATTACTTTTGCTTTCCTTCACAATTTTTGTCATTGGACAGTACTGGCAATAAGCCCAGGCACAAGCAGAATGATAAAACATCTCCAGAAAAGGTTATTTTCCTGTCTCTATCCTATACCAGGGAAAATTGCAGATAGTTCAAGGAATCAATGAAATGATGTTGTTTACCATCAAATGGCAATGTTTTAGCAAAGAAGCAACTGGATTTTGCCATGTGTTTTTGGCAGAAGTTAGCTAAAGTTAACTATACCGAAGGGTTTGTATCCCAACAAAAATTAATGCCTCTGAGTAAATATTTCTATTTAAAACGTATATAAGGTAGTCTGGAATTATAAGGAGACAGCTAGTTTGTTTGATATTATCAGAGGGACCACAGTAAAAATAAAAGGTTGATATAATCAAAACAAGAAGCTGAGAAAATGTTCCTAAGGTGCTACAAGTGAGCAAGAGTGAAATAAGACTGTTCTTACTGAAGCCATAGGGAAAAACAAAGTAAGGATCAGGTTGTTGCAGCGTTGTGTGGAAAGGAAGTAACAGGCTGAGCAAGTGAGGAATTATGAAGAGATGGTTTTGCAACCTGGGATTCCACTTTAGACAGACAGAGGCAGTTTTGAAATACAGGTATACGTTGTCTTCATGAGAAGAGCAGCCGAAATTGAGGTTAGATGTAGTGGGAGACATAGGAGGAAGACAAGGAGAAAGCATACAGTGCTTCACAGGTTCACAGAAAACTGCTATGAACTATCAGGAGCAGTTCAGAAGGCTCTGTGCTTGTTGAGAAGCCTGTTACATTATTTGTCATTGGCCCCCAGTACAAGAAAATTACAAGAGCTTGGAAAGTTATTTTCTGATTAGAATGTCTTTCACATGATTGAAGACTAAAGCTGGAAGAGTGGAAAGAATCTGGCAAAGACAATGATGGAAAAGCACATAGATTTCTTGCAAATATTTTGTTCTATGTTTCCTATGAGTTAGTTGAGTTTTGGTTTCAAAAATTCTGCATGGAATTGTATTGCAGCATGTGGTAAGTGCTACTGCAAACACAGCATCTGATCAGGTTGGATTAATTTCTAGGTCATTTTCTTCTCTCATCATTTGCACTTCAAACTGGAATAATACATAGCGCTTGCTTAATTTACTTTTCTTACTTCATTTACCTCAATTAATTGCATTTTAGACATTTTATAGTTTTATTTCCTCAAATGACTGATAAAAAGTCTTTCAAACAGTTTGACAGGGTTTTGAATAACCAATACTAATGCCTTTTAAGAACAGGAGTGCTACTTAAAAAGTATTTCTTCATTTCTGATGACAAAGTCAGAGTTTGTGAAATTCATGGCAAAACAAAAATTATATTTTTTAGCCTGATTTTGATGATTTTGTTCAATTCATGATGAGTGGACCGTGCCATATTCTGATAATCACTAAAAAAAAAGGAACAGATGCTATTCCTCTCTGGAAAGAACTGCATGAAACAAGTGAAGGCATGCCTGGTGAGGCTGAGGCTGAAGAAACAGACAGGTAAATAACACTGTTAATTGCAATGTGTGATTAAGTTACAGTATTCCAAAAACATAATAAACAAAGACCATCATTACATATCTGATTGATATGTACATGTGTACACTGATATCTGATATGCTTCTTGAGGAACATAGTAACTCCATGCTTCCCAGAGAAAGACAACAGGCAAAGGGTGCTGACTTCTTGCTAATTCAGAACTAGACTTGCACAAGTTGTCTAAGAGGAACAGTGCTGTACTTCAAAGCTGCTGTAGTCCATGCAATTCCACTTCACACTAGTTCACAAAGACAGTGATTGAAGTATGCTGTATGCCCTGGGATCACTGTGTAAAAGCCTGCAAACAAGTGAGAGAGGTTGCAGGTTGGTGGTTTTTGTTGTTGGTTTGTTTTCAACTGAGATACTTCAGTAGATAGCAAGGATTGGCTGTTCACATTCATGACATCTTGGAATGTCTGTTTTGCTCTAATGTCAAGTACGTAAAAAAATGTCAAAATAATAATAATGTTAAAAAACAACTTGTAATTGACTAAAAGATGGCACAACTATGTCTTTCTAGGCTGCAAAGAACTGAAGAAAATGAGACTATATCAAATATATGTGATGTGCCAGACAGCTTAGAAGATGCTAGCAGGCAACTCGCCTTCTTTTTCCCAAATTTTGATAGAAAGAGCACAGAACAAAAATTTGAGAAGACGTTGGCCTTAATTAGACCTTGTGTCCTAAGAGAAAGACGGGGTAAGTTTTAGTAACTACTTTTTCCATCTAGGGCAAATAAAGTCTCATACTTTGAACTTCAAGAATTCTAACTCTACAAATGGAAAGGAGGTAGATCATCTTCTCTGCTCAGCATTAAGTTGTCAGTAATCTTTATCAGGAAAAATTACATGGCTCGTGTTTGATATATTTAGAATATAAATGTCAAAACCATTTTGTTCCTTTATTTGATATTTTAAGGCTATCTTTATAAAGCTTACGGAAAACATCTCAAAGAAGCTGGGATTTTCAAAGTATACTGTAACATAACATACTTCCCACCATAACGTAGTAGCTGATACTGTCCCTGACTGCATGGTCCAGAGCAGACCAATGGCAAGTGTGAAAGAGATATGATTCAGGATGTGCTATATTGCATAAGACACTGCTGCACACAAATACATTTATACAGACAAGGTGTCTATAGATTGGATCACAAAATCTACCCCATTAGTACAAAGCTCCATCCAAACAAGTTTCTTCTTACGTATATTTATATCTCTTGCTAGATCATAGTTAGCTTTCTTATTCAAATTCAAGAATTTCTGTACTGGAATTGACATACACACAAAGATTTGTAACACTAAATTTTGATCTTTCCATGCATTTATTTTCTTGATTACTATCAAGAAAATTTTGCTAAGAAGAATCATTTTACCTGTATATAGAGAATTATATACAGGTATATATCTATATACAGTCCTGTATATAGAGACTTATACTTTTGACTTGTGCCTGATATTTGTAAGCATGTTCTTGTAAGATTTGGTTAAATTAATATCTGTCTACACAAATTATCCGTATTTTCCTTTATTTATGCAGTGCATATCAAATTTCTCAGTCAGGAATCCCTACTGAGATTTCTGAAGTGAGAGAAAACCTTAAGAGAGCGAGGATCAGTTTTATGAGCATCCAGGCAGCTGCCAAAAACATCCAGCAGTTGCTTTAAATTAGCTTGCTATTTTTCTAATTCAATTTATTATTGGAAGTCCACATCATCTCTTCACAAGAGTATGAATTGTTGGGTGGACAGTGATTTAGCATTATTTCAATAATTTGAACAGATTCCATTATGCAAAGCATAAAAGATGATGGCTTTGAGGTAGCGATGCAGAAGGAAATAACCCTATCTGAAGAACAAGCACGAGAATTTTATAAAGAACATGAAAACGAAGACTATTTCCCAGCACTGCTAGAACAAATGACCAGGTAAGGTCAATGAAAAATGAGACTGTGGATTTATAAATGAGACTGAAACTTTCACAACAAATAACTGAATTGAATAGTTCACGGCCATCATATCTGAGAGTTTAGTAAAATTCAAAACAGAATCAGACAAATGCAGACAATTACCAAGTAGAAAAATCATATTTTTAAAAATTACCAGCGACTTCACAACTGCAGGATGTTGGTTAGTTTGGTTGATTTGAAGGAAAACAGTTGAGCTATGCTCTGGAGAGCAGCACTTAGATTGTCTATAGGAGTAATCTTTGTTCAGGTTGTGTGCTGGACTTTTCAGAGTGGAAAAAAAACCAACCATATTTGGATATTGTCTTCCAATGAAGTTGTAACATGGCTGGGATGCACACAAAATCTTAGGAGCTGATCTGTATTTTTGCATCTAATAATAAAGATACAGCCCAAATCTGCAACATTCCTGCCATTTTGGTAACAGTAACTTTGAAATTTAAATTCTTTCAAGCTCCATGAGGTTTTATCAGGCTGTAGCTATTAAAAAAGATAATGGTTTGAAATTCCTTCATTAGTAGGTTTTGTTTGCCTGGCCTCATCTGCATGTGATCAAATTCTTTTTGCCAGTTGCAGAGAGTTTAATATTTGATGTTTTTTATGCTGATTTTCTGTTACAGTGGTCCAACACTTGTACTTGCTCTAACACGACAAAATGCTATAGCACACTGGAGAGATTTATTAGGCCCAAAGACTATTGAAGAGGCAAAGAAGAAAAATCCAAACAGGTAGTACATAAAATAGTAAACTGTCACCCTCAGCCTCTAATTTACCTTTATATTCTTCATCTCAATGAATATCACATTCCAACTGGTGTAACTATAGTGCCATCATCTGGAAGCTGATGTATATTTCTGCAGCTTGTTAAAGTTTTCTTGGATAAAAGGTATTATAGTAACAGCACTTCTAGTATTGAATTCTGCTTGGTTTTGTTTGAAATAGCATCATTGTTTTTTTTTAAACCAAATGCCTGTTTTCTTAGATTAAGGAAAAATTTCACTGGTGGATTATGTTATTTGTGACGGAGTTTCTTTCACATGTTTTATGAATTAACACCTTATTTTCTCACCTGCTTGCAGTATTGTTCTAATAAGCTGCTGTGACATCATCTTACTTGTTATTGCCAGAAGCATTGTTTCCTTAAACAAAAACTGGTATTACCTTGGAAATATAATGAGATGACAGAAAGGAAAGCGATCGTATTTCATGTGGTTAATTAAAAACGTGACTGCTCTTTCTTACAGCTCCAGAGATATCACAGAGCATTTAATTTGCCAGATTGATTTCAATACAGTAGGTTAAGGTTAGTCACAGTTAAAGCTCAAAATAACTATTCCCTTTAATATCTTCACTCTTTTAATGACTCTTAGTTTACGTGCAAAGTATGCAGTCGACAACTTAGATATTAATCAGCTGCATGGTAGTTCTTCACTTACTGATGCTCAGAAGGAATTAGAGTTCTTCTTCCCTCAGGAGCACACTTTGGCACTAATCAAACCTGCTGCTGCTAAAAATCACAAAGGTAAGTGATCTAGAAAGCATAGGCTATGTCTTCAGATGTTATTTCTACAAAATATTAGCAATGTACACTGCAGTGAACCATGCCAGGTGCATTATATTTATTCTATGAGAATGCTTTTACCATGCAGATAAGTGCTTTTACAGGGCTTGCATAATCCATATCGAGGTCTCAAATGTGACATTTCCTTTCTCAAGTAATCTACAGCTCTTTCTTCACAGGAGTACTACTGAATTGAAGCAAGAGAATATCCTTAGCTAAGTTAAACAGTTTAAAAGCCAGGCACACTGCCAAACTAGCTGTCCAGTGTTCTTTTAAGTAGAGAGGCTTTCCTAAGTCACACTACTGATTTCAGACAGTTTTCTCTACTGACTCAAAATGAGCCACTACTAAGTTAGATTCATTCCTGTACAATCATAGTATCATAGTACCAAAGAATCACAGGGGTTGGAAGGGACCTCTGGAGATTGTCTAGTCCAACACCCTGATAAAGCAGGTAGGTTTCACAGAAAAGCATCCAGGCAGGTTTTGAATATCTCGAGAAGGATAATCCACAACCTCTCTGGGCAGCCTGTTCCAGTTCTCTGTAACCTCCAAAGAAAAAAATTTCTTCCTTGGGTTCATATGGAACTTTGTGTGTTCAAGTTTATCACCACCCAGATGATTCATGGCCAACCTGCTGTCCACTAGAATACCCAGGTCCTTCTCTGCAGATCTCCTTTCTCCTTTTCAGCAGGTCAGCCCCTAGCCTGTACTGATGCATGTAGCTATTCCTCCCCAGGTATAGGACTCTACACTTGCTGTTGTTGAATCTCATCAGGTTCCTCTCTGCCCAAGATTCCAGACTGTACAGATCTCACTGAATGGCAGCAAAGTCTTATGGCATGTCAGCCACTCATCCGAGCTACATGTCAACAGCAAACTTCTATCCCTACATCCAGATGTAGATGTTGAACAAGACTGGATCCCATACCAGCTCCTGAGGAACACTGTTAGCTACAGGCCTCCTGCTAAACTCTGCACCAATGACCACAACCCTCTGAGCTCTGCCAGTCAGCCAGCTCTCAGTCCATCTCACTGTTCTCTAGTCTATCCCACACCCCCAAAGCTTACCCACGAGCATGTTATGGGAGATGGTCAAAAGTCTTGCTGAAGTCAAGGTATGTACTGCTGCCATCCCCTCATCTACCCAGCCATTCATGATCTCAGAGAAAGCTACCAGATTGGGCAAGCATGATCTCCCCTAGGTGAGAATACACATTGATTACTCCAGAATACCTTATTCTCTTCCCATTACTTCAAATGACATCCAGAATAAGCTGTTGCATCACCTTCCCAGGGACTACTGGCCTGTAGTTCCCCTTCTTGCCAGTTTTAAAGACTGGATTGACATTGGCTTTCTTCCAACACTCACGCAGCTCTCCCATACTCCATGACTTTTCAAAGATGATAGAGAGGGGTTTGGCAGCCACTTCTGCCAACTCCCTCAGTACTCATGGTGGGTGCCTGCCATCAAGACCCACTGTGTGCAATTAGTTTACGTGAACGATCTCTGCACAGAATCTCCTCAACCAAGGGGAAATCTTCCTTTAAACAGACCTTCTCTCTTACCTCCAGGGTCTGAGATTCCTGCAAGGCAGCCTCAGCACCAAAGATGGAAGAAAAGAAGGCATTCAGTTACTTCACCTTCCCAGTCTACTCCATTACCAGGGCACTCAACTCATTCAGCTGTGGACCACATTTTCCCTAGTCTTCCTTGTACTACTGACATAAGGAAAGAATCCTTTCTCCTTGTCCTTGACCTCCCTCATCAGATTTAATTCCAAGTGGGCCTTAGCCTTCCCTGTCATCTCTTTGCAAGCCCTGACAACATTTCTATATTCCTCCCAAGATGCAAGACCCCTTGTCTACATTTCATAGACTTTCATCTTCCATTTGAGTTTTTTCATGAGCTTCTTCTTCATCCATGCATGTCTCCTGCCACCTTTGCCTGATTTCTTACTCTTAGCGATGCACTGATCCTGAACTTGGAATAAGCGCTGCTTAATGTCAACCAACTTTTTGAGGCCTCCTATCTTCCAATGCTCTAACACATAGGATACCTTCAAGTAGATTCTTGAAGAAGTCAAAGTTGGCTCTCAGGAAGTTCAGGGTTGCAATTCTATTGATTGCTGTCTTTGTTCTGTCCTTGCCCTCAGACACAGAGAATGAGGAAGAAAGGTCAAAGTGAAAAGAACACCATACATTTGTAATCTTGCCTAAGGTTTTCACTCCTACTTTTTTTTTTTTTTTTTTTTTTTTTTCTTTTAAACCTCTGTTCCAAAGCCTCTTGTTAGCATTCTTCTTTCCTAGTAATTGTTAACTCATAATTGGCTTTGTTGGTCTTTCTTCTCTTCCTGGAACAATCTGTATTTATTTTATCAGGCCAGCTGGTGTGTGCTATAGCATTACAACTACATTCCACATTCTGTCAAGTGTCAGAAATAGCAATAAATGCTACTAGCACTATTTTCTGAAACATTTAAAGAGGTTTTTCACATCAATTTTTTTTTTTCATTTGAGCTAGCTATTTTAAACAAGAGTGAGTGAATTTACTTCTTATTCTTGTAGATGAAATTATGCAAAAGGTTAAAGATGCTGGGTTTACTATATCAAAAATTAAAGAAGAAGCTTTAACTCGTGAAATGGCTACACAGTTTTACAAGGATCATGAAGGAAAACCCTTTTTTGAAGAGCTGGTGGCATGCATGACTGAGTAAGTAACTAGCTATACAGTACTGAGTTATGTAAACTATGCATCACGTCTTTGAATGTATAGACCCAACAAAACAATTCCCTATGTGGGCTGACATTTTTATACTCTGTTACTTTCTCTAGCAAGTTCAATCAGTTTTTCAGTGTTTTAAAATTACTTTGTAGCATGAAGTGTCCTTCATTTAAAATGAAAGTTTACAATTCTTTCCAAAATTATGGACAGTAATTATTATTTTGGATGTGTTTCTCAACTCATTTCATGCAAGTAAAATATTTTTACCATAGTATCTTTGTGTAACTTTTGATGTAAGTGCTTATTGTCCTGCTTCAGAAATTTTTGAGTGAGAGTCTTTTAAAGACAAGAAGTCCAAATCCAAAAAGCTGACTGTCATCATCTTTGTGGCTTTCAAACACAGGTATCAGTAGGTTTATGCTGCCTTTAACAAAACACTGCAGAAATGCATTTTGAAATTTAAACAGTTTAACATTATTCAGACAGCATGTTTACCATAAGCCTTCACAGTATCTCTGAAGTTAAAGCTAAATCTGCATCTCACAACAGTGCAAGAACTTCCTTACGTCCATTTTACAGGGGCCCGTCTGTGGTAATGGTCTTAACAAAGGAAAATGCTGTCCAAGAGTGGAGGAAACTAATGGGTCCAACAGACCCAGAAGTGGCAAAAGAGAGCTATCCTGAATCAATTCGAGCCCAGTTTGCACAAAATATTTTGTCGAATGCTGTTCATGGATCATCTAATAGAGAACATGCACTGGAAAGCATTGAGTATGTTTTTGGCGAGATTGATATAGATTGAGCAATTAGTATTTGATTTTTTGAAATTTATAGTCATTAGATACATTTGTCTGCCTAGACACCTATATTTAACCGTAGATGTACACACACCTGTTTTCCTTCATATTCCATACGTTTTTTGTTATAATCCCATTTCTGTGCAACAAGGAATATCTATGTAACAAGTAGTAAGTGCTAAAAAATTGATGTTAGTAGTGATTTACTCATGTATGCTTGATATATATACATATTTGTTTTCATCACTTAACAAATGCATGTTTTTCAAATAGTCCAAGAATCTAATGTGTTTTGTGACAATTATCTTAAAAACAGTGTCAAGGAAGGTCCTTAAAACACTGCTAGCGATACACCTGCTGTAAATATTTCAACCAAACTTAACTGGCTTTGCAAAGCTGTACATTTGTAGCACTGAAGAGTTCTCTGCCTTGAATTGGACCAGAAACACGAATGACGGACACAGAACAGTGGTTAAGATGGTTGGAATGGATCTCTGTACATCATCTAGCCCAGCCTCCTGCTTTACATGGACCTACTGCCAACAATTTATCAGGACAGCAGTGGCACAACAAAGCGTTATTTAAAAAAAAAAAACATTAAAAAAAAAGATATTAAATAACAGTGTGCTCGTATGATGCTAAACTGGGAGGAGTGTTGACTTCCTGGGATGGGACAGCCCTGGCTCTATGGATTGATATGGATGGATTAGGGGCTGGAGAGCAGAGCTGTGGAAAGGGATCTGGGGGGTTCTGGTTGGCAATGTGTTCAACCTAAACAGGCTCTCAGTACCACTACTTTTGCTGTCCCCTCCACTGCCTCTCCCATGAGGATAAGTTGAGTAAGGCACAACAGCACATTCAGTAGCATATAATCAATGAATACAGAGATGTTATAATTATGAATTAAACCAGAGAGCTTGTTCTATCTGTTCTAATAGATAGAATGCTTACCTGCATCCTGAACTCACTGCAAAACTCCAAAGGAGAGAACCTTTCCCCTGGCAGTCAGCCCTTCAATGGGTCTAGGAGAGGTGCAGCCAGGCTCCACCCTTCATCACACAGCTGAATTGCCTTCACCTGTGCTCCCATGGCTGACTCAGTGCTCGCCTCAGGTGAGCAATCAGTGGCTCAGGCTGTGATTCAGCAGTTCCCATACAAATAATGCAGGAAACTCATCAGCCATGAGGATGACAGAAACCTTCAAGTCTGAGGATGCTGTAAGGAACAGCCTCAGACATACACACATGTGCCTTGTGTCTGCCAAAGTTTATTTTTCAAAGCATTTCTAATGATTGAATATGAGCAGCAATCTTAAAGAAAACAAAATAGTTAAATTGTGAAGTCCCACAGTGAAAATATCAACAGAGCCTACAGCCTTCCATCCCCCAGGTGCAAAACCCCAGCACCAGGCCCCAAGGAGCTCACAGGCCCTCCAACGCACCCCCTGCAGTCCCAGTGCGGCCGCCCAGAGGATGCCAGGCCCTCTCCTCCACACCCCTCTGCTTTGGCATCAGGGCAGAAGAGATGCCACCTTCTCACGCTCTGGGGCCAGAGCTGAGGGATGGCAAAGGACAGCCGATACAAACACAGCAACTCCACTGCTTTAAATAACTGCCAGCCGCCATGTTTGGGCCTGCAGTGGCACTCAGAATCCTGCCGCCATGGGCACCCAACTGCCCTCAACCGCAGTCCCTGAGCTGACACAGCCAAAGGCAGCAGCACTTAATACAAAAAATCTATGTATTTTCCCCTGTTTTCCCAACTTAAACTTTAGTGGTTTAGAAAAATATGCCTTTTCTGGTTGACCCGTGGGCCCTTTTACCATTACAAAGTTTTCACTTAATGGCATCAAAAATTCATTTAAAACAGAGTAAGTAGCTCCCGTATCCACCAAAAATTCTACATTCTGTTGTTCATTCCCTAGCTTAATTTTAATCAGTGGATTCTCTAGGGCAGATTCCCGAGATCCCCGTCAATCCCTTTCCACCGAGGCTTGGATCCTAACCCATGCCACCCATTTTTTTGATCCTTCTGTGAACATTCCCTCTTTCAATGCCCCTTTTTCCTGCAGATGGCGCACTGGTCCTTCTCAAGCGGTTCTCCTTCTCCTGCCAAGTACTGAACGCCCTCCATGCTTCCTCTAGTAAACTTTCTGAATTCCGTGCATCCAGACCCTTCATTTTCTGTAGCTTTCGTCATATGTTTTCTATTGATTGTCCTATGAATAATTATATCAGTTGTTGAATACCCATCTCTGATCCCAGGTCTAGGGAAGTGGACTTCCTATGGTATCTCTTAATTTATCCAAAAACTCTGAAGGAGTTTCCTTTGGTCCTTGGCTTAGAGCATACAAGCAGACCAGCTGATTGCCGTAGGGATAGCCCTTTCCATTCCTTTTACAGCCCATTCCCTGTATGCTACTAGCCAGTCCCTTTCTGTGCTCTCATTCACATCCCAGTGAAGGTCCTAATTTGGAAAATGACATTTATGTCCTCATTCCCACCCTGGAACAACATTCATTGTAAGATTATGTTATAATTCAGAGTCCCATTCAGGGGCCATTTTTTCCCATCCTACAGTTTGTACAGCAACCACCATTGACTGCAATATTTTATCAAAGCCTTTTTACTCAGACTACCCCCAGGTCTTCTGGCAATGTCCCCCCAGTGTGCCAAAATACACCCTAGTGGTGTCCTCTTAGGTACTTCTTTTCCTTGCCTATTTCCCATTATACGGGCTTGTTGAGTTGTTATTCCTCCAACGTCCCCACTGCTTACCCCTAATTCCTTAAAATTTCCCCCAAATAACCCCCATAAATTGTTTTCCAACTCTAGCCTGCACTTATAGCACGAGCCCCACCAGACTCCTTGATATAATTCTTTACAATCTAAACAGAGTATAACATAAAATGGACAGTGGGGATTTTTTATGCAGTCCAAGTCAATTCTTCTTTACTTTATGCAGCCCAGGCAAACCAAAAGGTTGGAAACCCTTGAGGTAGCTAGTGCGGTCTATAAAGGAGAAATGCTGAAAGGTCTCGGGTTGCAGTTACACTGACAGAAGGCATTAGCAAGTGTGGGAAAACTCCACAGGCAGGAGTGGGCCTCAAACCAAAGATGACTGTAGCACAGGCTGTGCCGTCACTGGTGGATCAACCACACCTCATCCTGGCAGAACAAGGTCTGCTAGCAGTCCAGGCAAGGCAGATTGTGAACCCAGCCCAACAGCCACTCGAGTGTCCTGTCAGGAGCACCTGGAAAGGGAGCCAGAGACAAGTAGTACAACATAGCTCAGGCTGGGACAAAGCCCAGGTCTCATCTGCAGCAGACAGCATGGCTGCAAACCCCAAGAGAGACTGCTTAGGGCTGTCGGGGCCTATAGACTCGCTCAGGGCCCTGACAAACGATTGTATTATTGTATCCTTCTCCTTACCATCTTCTTATCATCTTCTAATGGTTTCTGCCACAGATAGGATAATAAGCTAGATGGTTCTTTCCAGCCCACTTACTCAAATAGATCAGATGAAGCAAAGTATAAAGTCAGCCCTTATGTACAGCTAATCTTGAAATGCACATTCTTGACGAACTGATGAGTTTGATCCTGTCTCAGTCTAATTTGGTTGGCTTTTCTGAAGAACATCAATATCCTTCAGTAGCTGATGCTTTCTCTCTTTTTCTGTTCAAGTCTGCTGAAGTTTGAGATATTAAGGAATGGTATTCAACTAATGGTTTACTTTATTGCATTGATTATAAATGCAAAGTCCAGAAAGAATGAAGTCTTCTCACACTTTCCCTTCTGCTCCTACAGCATTTAATGTAGCTAGCTGTTCTAAAGAACTTCCTGACAAATATTTCTGTTGTGATGGGGCATTTCTTAATTTGTTATTATAGGCATTCCTCTAGCAGGAGTTGGACTGAGCGTTCTCCTGGTGGCCCATTTTCACCTACAGCTTCTCTATTGCAATAAACTCTACTTGAGGTGAGCCTGTAGGAAGTTTTGATTAGTGCAGAATTTATATCTCACCTCAGTGAGCTGACTTCTGAGAAGCATTCCTCAGAACTGCCATATGTTCTTTGGCTTGTTTTTTTACTTCAAAAACCAATTAAGACTGTTCTTCCTCGCATTATTCCAGTGCTCTGGATCTTTTGGGTACTGGTATGTTATACTTTAAGCCAAGAAGCAGTCCCAGAAAAGGCCTGAATATTATGATTTCAGACATGTCAGTTCATTTTATTTCCCAAGATCTTTGCTATAGTTGAGTGGCTGTCTACCACCAGGGCAAATGTAACACTGGAAGCTTAGATGGGATTATATTTTACAGGACCAGAAAGGCTGAAACAGCAAACTGTCTTTGTGTCTTTCTAGAAGTTCACAAAACTTCTGTTGGAAGTAAATATTTTATAGATATCCTACAAATGTTTTGAATTTGTGGATTATCTATCATGCCAGTCTTAGAAATTTCTGTCAGTTATAGGGCTACGCTAGTTCTGCATGGTTCACTTTGATATTATTGTATATAAGTTTAAGCATCACTTTGCTTGTTTAACCATCACTTTTCATCCTCCGTTACATCACTCTCAAGCAATATAATATATATTATTTTCTGTTCATTTCAACTGCTAGCCACTGAAGGACTGTATTTATTTGGGCTCATATATTAATGTGTGTCAGTCATGATCCTTGTTTTGTGCCTGGTTAAAATGAGTCAATAGATTACACTGAAATATTGTGCAATCTTTGCATAATATTTCAATGTAGCCTATTGAACATTAGGCATAGATTGCATAAGATTTCAAACTCGAATATGAGAACATTTAATTTATTGATGTTTATTTGTTTCTCCTAAGTACGTTTGTGATTGTAAGGTCCTTCAGCAGCTTTGGAAAGGAGTAATTTAGAAGATATGTTTGAAAACAGTAGAAATTAGCTGGTGGAGATTCAGATTCATGAAGGCTGTGTCTCAGAGATACAGACTTCTACACCAGAATGTCGTACATTCAGAAGCATGACAACTGCCAGTATTTTAGCAGATTATTTTGGCTCTAAAAGTTTATCTCGACATTCAGGCATTGTACTCATATGGTTCTCCTGCTCAAACTCCTACTACATATGTACATATGCCCCTCATGAGGGGCCCAAAACTGAGCACAGTACTCAAGGTGCAGCCTCACCAGAGCTGAATACAGAGGGGCGATCACCTCCATGTCCTTCTGGCTACTCTTTCTGATACAAGCCAGGATGCCATTGACCTTGTTGGCCACCTGGGCACACTGCTGGCCTGTGTTCAGTTGTGCATCAACCAACACCTCCAGATCCATTTTCTCTACAGTCTTCCAGCCATTCTGCCCTAAGCCTGTAGTGTTGCCTGGGGTTGTCATGGCCAAAATGTGATGTGACTAGAATGTGACTGCCACAACCCTTTATTTAGAAAATGTCTTGTGGCTCTCTGTAGAATTAGGTGTTGCAGAAATGTGACAAAATTCTTCCAGCAATAACAAAAGATAACATGATTATCTTTCAGATATTTATCCCAGCAGGAGATAACTGGAACCACAGGGCATGTTTACTTACATAACAGACCACATATTTCCTTGCTTGGGAGCTTCAATGAAATCATAATTTGAAGCTAAGTATATATTGAAGATCTGTTTCACTTTAGAGTGATAAACAAGCAAGATCTACACCTCACAATACTGTTTAAGAAGACTTAGTATGCCTTATTCTAGTACTTGTACTGCATTTCTACATAATAAAATAAGGAAACTGGGAAGAAAGCTTTATTTGCCGTGAAGATGGAGTCAATAAGCTTGTGGTTGTGTATTACTGGCTTTCCTTTGCTGTGACTGGTGAAGGAGGTACACTGGCAGGTCAGGTCTTGCAAGTATCTGTTTGCTTTAGCCACAATTCCATGGGAGCAAATATTAGCTTTCTGATTAGTTTGCTCAGAGAATAAATACAGATGTCATCTAAGTATCTAAAAATGAAAGTTTTCATCATACTGTAACTAGAAGGAAGCAAAATACCCACATGTTGGCCTATCTGGGGCATTTCTTCATCACTCTCATATATCTGTGAACCTTCTATTGGTCATGTATGGCATTTTGTATGTAAGATACATTTATGTTTTGATTTCAGGATTCTAGAGAAAAAGAGTGTCCTCCTGTCCAGATGCTTTCCTTTGTGCTTCTTACTCTACAGTTTGATCCAGAAGTCTGCTGTCAGTAACAACAGGAGCAGGTCTGACATTAATAGGTTATTTGGAATGCCCTCAATTTCCTGCATATCCAACAAGCAAGCTCAAAATCCCGTTTCAGCCTGCAATAAGGCTGGTGCCCAATGTCAGAGATGTTACAGGAAATATAATGTCAGCAAGTGAAATTAAATGTAGTGTTTCCACAGAGTCTTGATTATATTTAATTAGAAGTAACGAACCATTATAGAAATGAAATACTCATCCGCAGGTTCTTGTAAGCTACTTCTTTCTACTAGCGATGGAAAAACAACTGTTGACTCATATTGATGTATTTGTATTTGTCAACAAAACCAATTGGAGCTGATGTGGTTTACTAGAAAAATGTGGTTGAGGAAGCATTTTCAGATGTGCTTTTACATCCGGCTATTAAGCACAACCAAAAAATGTGGGTCAATTGTGCATAATTGCAATAAATATTTTTTCAGGTTCCATTCATTTGAAATCTAGGTTACAACGGCAAAGAGCATAATTTAAGAGCTGTTTGAGTATTTTGGACTAGAAAATCTTCCTTTTGTTTGTTCAGGAAGTATTTCTCAGTTATATGCAGTGACTGGACAAAAGTAATAAAATTACAGCGCTGAATTGAATTAAAGTGACCGGGTCATTCAAGTTCTGTTGGAGGGGAGGTTATGTTTAGCTTTCTTTTTATTCTTGTTTTGTTTGTCTTTTTTTTTTTTTTAATGTGGTTCCTAAGAATTCTGATTTGCATTTACAGTGCCCCTCTAAAATGAAGCCAATTATTTGCAATTAGAACAAATATTTTTTCAGGTTTCGTTCCTTTTGGAATTGAGGTTAGAACATTCAGTTAAAATATTCAATGGTAGTTCTTACTAAATCGGCTACACATGTGTGGGAGGTAGCAAGACACTCACTAGAAACATCTGTTCAATGTCCCAAGCCATTTCTATTTTATATGAAAAAAAAAAAAACAAGACCCTCACTAGGAAGGCAGCTGTAATACTGAGAAAAAGCATTTGACACTATAATTTTTTTGCTTGCTAATATTTCAGCTGTGAATAGGTACAATAATTGCTTTCATCCATCAATAGTCTACTTGTCCACTCTGCTGAATCTAGGTTTTGTGACTCCAGTGCTGGGGTGCCCTAACGTGACACCAGATGTGCACTAGGAGAGCTGAGTCTGACTTCTTGCCACACGGCAGAGAGAAGAGGTGAGTTGGCCATGTGGGTCTGCAGAAGGATCCCCTTGCCTGCTTGAACAGCCCCTGCTGCTCCGATATCTGTCTCACATCTTTGTAAAGGTAAGGGCAGCAGGCTGGAAGACGGGGGTGATCTGAGTCTGCATTCAGCTGGCATTTTGTGTTGCAGGAAGTTAAGGAGTGTAAGGGATTTTCAAAATGGGTTGAGTTATATTAGTACTGAACTGAGCTAATTCATGGCTTCATCAAAAACCAAACAACCAACCAAACAAAACCCAGAAAGAATGCATTTGGGAAAACCTTATTAATCCATTTCCCCTGCTTGCACATCTGTCCTTCGTATGATGATATCCCCCACTTTTTGTTGTACTACCTTTCCTTCTTCAGTATCTTTACCACATCAGGATGAAAGTTTATTCAGCATAAAGCATATATGAAAATGTCAAGGGATTTAGAAATACTGGGCTTGGTGCATCACAGTTTATTCCACAATGAAACACAAAGCTCTCTTTAGAAAATAATTTTAGCATTTCATTTCCCTGATACAGAAAAAAGTTCTAACAATTGAAAAATAGTACGTAAAGTTGGTATGGAGTTTACCTAGCTGTTCCAAAGGGTTCATTCAATAAACATCACCCCTGACTACATTCACCATGTTATAGTGAAATCTCATGGCTTCTGTATTTGTTTTTTCAGTCTCACATTGGTAGGACTGTGATCAATTTTCATTAATTACCCTTATACATATTTCTTGGAGTACTTCAAGTCGACATCAATAGGAAATCAAACTCCTGCTACACAATAGAAATATGTAGAAACTTTCCAATCATATTTTTTGTTAGACTGTGCTTACTTAAGTCATCACTGTCAAACTTGCCTAATGTAGCCACCTGCAGAAAATTTTTTTCTCATTTCATGGCAATTTATTATGTTCCATTTCATCCCACAGGGTTAAAGTGTTACCTATAGTCTGTATTCAGGAACCAAAGTTTGCGGTCTGTTCTTTCTGACATGTTAAATGCACACAGTTCTCATTATAGCCAATGAATCCAGTATGCACTCAGCATTTCTGGCACCTGGATTAAATTTTGCATCTTATTCTGCAGATGTTCCACAGAGATAAATTCTTACATCTGCTCAGAATTAGTAGGAAAGACCTACGTTCATATGATGACCTTTGCTTATTTTAGCCAACAGTTCAAAACTCAACCAACGACCACTGAAGTTGTGTAGATTTTTGTCCCCTGAACTGCCTTATAGGCCATTTAAAAATTTCTTTCTGTTCCATTTCTGTCCCTTTAAGCATTCTCTAATTAGAATTTACACCTCTGCCTTGTGTTAGCACATTGCTAAGTGTGTTAATGCTACTACCACAATCACTCCAGCATATTTCGTCTTAAACTTAATCTATGCAAATTGCATTGGAGTTCAGGTAGGGAAATAGATCAGTATACTGACATGATTGCTTTAAACTCTTTATGTTCACCGACACAGCTAGTTATTTTTCCTGATGTAGACCCTCTCTATTTTAGGAATATCAGTTTTGTTTTACAGATATCAGAAACACTAAATCTAGTCCTCAGTTTTGCTGCAGGAATTCCTGAAGTTCAGGATATCAATCATGAGCTCCCACAACGTCAGTGAAGGTGACCTCCTTATTTGCTGACAGAAGTCAGACTGCCATACTGCCATACCCAGGTAAAGCCTGGGCAGGAACAGCATAAATGCCATCTTGGTGTTATGTCAGTTGGATTTGTATCACCTTTGCTTTTTTTCATAGCTCACGCAGCTAAACAGGTCAGTAAAACTTAGTACATAAATATTAGCAACTGCTTTGTCCACAGCAGCTTGCAAGGCCAATGTTACTTTCCAGTCAGCAGAACTGAACCTAACCAACTGTTTTCAGAAGTTAATGAACAGGGACAAATCATCTTTCTTATTTATTAGTCTATTTATTTATTTGGTATCAAATGATAAAAATGATCCACGTGAACATGGAGCCACACGAAGCCCTCTTTTTCAATACTGTTCAGTAGCTGTCAGGTATGTTTAGAGCAATGCTTCTCTTCCAGTTTTTGTAACAAAGATATATTACAGCAAACATACATTATTTTTAAGAATTCTGCAGATCTGCTTCACTTTAATCCGTCCTTTTAAAAAATACTGATTTTTTTCAATTAGATGTTTAAATATATTTGAAATTATAACAACAGAAGACAGCCTGAAGTACAGTAAAAATAATAATAAAAAAATTAGTTTGCTTTCAAGGCATTTTTGCTACACAAAGTCAAAAACTAACACTGTAAGCATATTTCTGGCACTCATAAAAGTGAATAATCACATAATGCATACCCAGATGCTTATTGGTAAACTATGCTTTTGACTGCTCTGAGTAAGAGCTGTGACTCCCAACAGCAGATAGATTCAGCTATAGCAGCTGTCGCAATTACTGCAGCTCTCTGCCAGAAGTTACATCTCCCTGCTGCTCCTCAGCTGCCATGCTTCTCAGCTCACCACATTCACTCACGGAGTAAGCTGCCAACTAACACACCTTGCTGCAAAGTGCACTTTCTGAGCAGAGAAGAGATGCCTTGTGCAGCCCTCCCAACCTCTGGCAGGGTAACAGGGACACAGAGTTAAAACCTCTAGCAGCCAAGACAGCTCTACCTAGAATTGCAAATGAGAGCCCTAAGATAAAGCTCAGTCAGACTGTCTATGCCTACCACGTATTAGTGCAAACCTACACTCTGTGGCTTGCAGTGGCTTGAAAGGAAAAGCAAACCTTTACAAGTAAAGTGCAGCAAAAACGTCTATGTAGAAATGGAGTTTCTAAGTCAATGAGTTCTGGATTAATAAAACATGCCACTCAAGCCAGACTGCGACCCTCATCGTGTAAGAAAAATCTTTCCTCTCTTGCCAGAAATGTCACACTCATACTTTTTTAGCATTCGTTTCTTTCTGGCCATTTCTCGTTTTAGTGGCCTTTTTGGGGCCGCTGACCAGCGTGTTGGTGTTCTTGTTTGATGGCTTTGAGGCCCCGCTCCGACCGCTGCGTCCTGCATTCTGATTCTTACTGCGGGCTGTTCGCTGCTTTTGCTCTTGCAGTCTCTGTTCCCATCTCTGTGGAAAGGCAGAAAAAGAGGGAAAGACATTACCAAAAATAATTACATCTATCCAGAACCATGGATCTCACAGCTCTGTGCTCTGTCCTGCAGGGCCGTCAAGCTCAGTATGTAACAGCTGGCTGTAGTGGAAACCTGCCACGTGTTCTTGGGTGGAAGGATTTCACAGTGTCAGCTGATGAAAATGACAACTGCACATCTCTCCTGTGTGCTGCCTGTGAGTGTTCTTCTCATTCCTTTCCACAAATCAAGGGTTTTTAAAGTGCTGTTCAGTGGTTAGGTGGTCCAAAATATGGAGATCTGCAACACTGCAGAACTCTTTTACCTCTAGGAACAGAAACACACTTTAAGAAAAGAGAAGTAGACAGTAGAAGCTGGAGAAAGTCCTCACCTTTTCTTCTACTAATGCACTTTGTTGTCTGAAACTCCCAAAGAAGGGGCTTTGCCCAGTGATCTGAGCAAAAGCAATGCTCTGCAGCTTTCCTGTTTGATCTCCCTGCACTCACCTTGTTGCTACTCAGACTCTCAGCCTGGCTAGAAAAGAGACCAAGCCATGTGGTGGTTATGTTAACAGATGTCTTTTGTGGTTCAGAGACAACACAAAATATTCATTTTAATCAGCAACTCAAGATAAATGTTGGATGTAAGCCTTCAGAGACAAATGATGGACTTCAAACAAATCCACTGCAACGCCTAGCTCCATACTGACTACATTCATGTAGGCAGAGTCACCATAGACATCTCTGTCAAACAAAAACTATCAGCAGGCATTTAAGTGTGTATCACTCAAACACGTTTAAGGGAGGATTTAATTTAGGAAGCTACCAATATCAGAAGGAAGGACATACGCTTTGAGATGAAGTCTGCTTTGCAGCCGTGCATCTATTTTGACTGTCTGAAAATGAATGTCCAAACTGGTTTCAAGCTACAATCAGAAATCACAAAATAGGGCAAGAAGCCCACTAAAACACATGTACCAGCAACTGGTCATTAAGTTTACACCTATGGGATTTCAAGAATCCAAGTCACATATCAGTAATCTCCCAAATCCTGCCTGGTTTAATCTGCATTGCAATATATTTATTTGTTACAGTCTTAAAGTTTTTGGTGGTTTTTTTTTTTTTCATGAACAGGTTTCACATGAGTAAGTGAGGAGAAAGGGGAATGATGAAAGCATCAAGTACAGGTGCCTGAAAGAAATCGGTCTGCAATCTGAAAGTTTCTACAAATGAATATATTTTTCCTCCTCTCTTTAATTAAGGAACAAACACCTGTATGTCTTTAATGCTCTGAAATCTTTCCTGAATTACAGAAATCTCTTTCATCTCCACAAGTGCGAGGAAGAAGTCAGACACTGTCTCTATTATAAAGAGTTTACAAGCAGGGGGAGATAACAACGATTAGACTTTTTCCTCCAGTGTTCCTTGAAAGCAGCAGGGGAAGCACAGTACCTGCAGTAGGTCTTTATCTGGATGTCGCTGCTGAGTAGACTGTGTCTCAGGATTGCACTCATCAATGCATCAAAGCCCTTTCATCAGATGCAGTGGATTTTAACTACCCTTCTTACCCAGTATGGATTCTATATTCACCTGCTGATCACCAGGCAGCTACTTCACTAAGCAGCTATATTAAGGCAATGCTCAGAGTCATTGTTGTAACATGAGTTCACACAAAGATCAGACAACATCCTGCTCAGGGACACTTGGCAGATAAAATAGAAGACTTTAGAGACTTTAAAATTCTAGACTGCAGTTTTCAGATTTTCACTTGCATTTCTATATAACTATGTATAGATAAGCAGTCTGATTTTTGGAGGTATTAAAGCACTGAAGTGAAAACAATAATACTCAGAGGTGTTCTGCATACATAAAGTACAAGTTATTAAATGCTGAAAAATCCACAATGGTGTTTAGCTTTTCAATGAGAGTATTAGCATTCTTTTCTTCGGTTGTATTTACCTTAAATCTTTTGTTTAGTTGATCCTTCCATTTTTCAACTAGACATCCATCAAGAAGCATCAGCCTGAAAATCAAGAAACGAGCAGTTTTGGTTTTGATTCCTGAGAAATCATTCCAGATGGTTTAACACTGACTCACACTGCAATGAACAAGCAGGTATTGATAGTTTCTGCATACAGGAAGATGGGCAGAAATGCATTTCAGAGCCAAAGCTGCAGTATATAAGTAGTACTGAGAAAACATTTTGAGCTTTTTGTCCACACCTGCCGCTGTCTCCAGGGGAAAAATTGTCCTGCCTTGATTGCTGTTAACAAAAAGTGATGAGTTGGGTAACGTCCTATGAAACTGCTTAAATGCCTTTATCACATAGATTTTTGCTTATGTCCAATGTGTGCGTGTGCATAAATGAGCACTTTAATGTATTTCTATGAATGTATTTGACTTCTTTGTCAAATGTGTTTCTTTGATGAAAACAAAGCTAGGTTTACATGCACAAGTTAATACAGCTTTTCTGACAAACACAGGTAACACCACCTGACCACTTAAAGTTGTCTCCTCTGCTATCTACTGATATGTTATGATTACATTATTAATGTGTTACCTGTAATTAATGAGAGTTTTAAAGTCAATTTGGAACAAGTATGGGTGTTGGTATTTGTCTACCAATTAATTCTGGCCACCTCCTGTATGAAAATACTGAGTCTAGATATTATAAAATGAATTCAACAAAAGTGTAGTTATTAAATGGTCTATGCCTTATAAGAGAGTTTATTCTGAAGCATACCTTATGAATACCAAGGTTGAAACAACTATTTTAGTAAAGAAGGGATGCTGGAGTTTCTGTATTTTCTCTAGTAATAACTATTCTCAATATTTTCTTTTTCTCTCTCTCTTTGTTTTTGGTTTTGTTTTTAAAGTCTTGGCACTTAATGTGTTCCAGTATTATTTCCCTGCTGCTAGAAGACTCCCTGTAGACATCAGTGTTGGTGAAGGCATTAGAACAAGCAGAACATCAGATCAGCAGCTGCTGTTCAAACCAAGATAGGAGTGAAATTCTGATCCTACTTAAGGGCAACCAGTGTTTTGCCATTGACTTCAGGAAGGCTGCAGCTTCCACCCATTTTGTCTCTGGCATTCAAGAAGTTGCTGTAACTCAAACCTCTCCATTTACATACTGTTGAGTTCAACAGGAAACACATAAAGTAGCTTATGCTGCTTTTGCAAATCTATATGAAATAAAAGCCATTACAAAATATTTAGCAATCATTGTGTTTTCTCCATAGTAAAGGAGAAGATGATGAGGACCTTCCACTCCCGAAATCTCCTTTCTCTAAGAACCTGCTGAGGATTCACTCCAGCAAAGCTCTGCAGCTCAGAGCAACCTGTTAGCTATCTCAGTCATGCTATTTCTACGTGGCACAGAGCACCTCTCCATAAACAAAGCTGACACAACTAGAGGGTTCTAAATTAATCTTTGTGAAATACTTCCAGATTGGGAGTGGAAAGGTGCTGTGTAACAATAACATGTTTGTAATAATTAAATACTTGTAATAATAAAAAAACTTGTGGGCCCCTTAGCTCCCCCGAAAACAGCTGTAATAATAAAGTACCAGATGGCAACTTAAACAAGTGTTAGAAACACCTGTAAAACCCTCTTAAAATATTAACACAAAAAAAAAGGTTGAAAATGTGGATATGGTCCATTAAGTTCTGCACGTAGATGTTTTATGATCCTTACAGCAGCACGTTCTGTATGTTCTGTCAGCAGCCATAAACAAAACCAGCTTGTACACTTCACAAACAATCTTACCTCCGACCCACAGCATGGAGGCACACGTACCAATCACACCACAAGCTGTCCTACTGGTATCATTGCTACCATGGCTTCGAGGCGCTAATGGATGGGACATTGCCTCAAAAACCCAAAAAGAAAAGCACGCTGCGGTCCACTGCTTCCTCTCCTCCAGATCAGCATGCTGGATTTCCTTCCATGCCTGGGGCTAGGCTGACTGCCAGAGAAAAGGTCTGGTAAAGTCAGTTTTGTTTTGACTTTTAATCATACAGCAGAACTGGCAAGCTGCTCCGAGCTTATTTACTTTTCATCTGCCATCCGGGAGGCACAGCTCCAGTGGCTGCAGCTTTGGCTGGTCCCAGCACAGCTGTGGGACAAGAAACATCTCACTGATGGCATCAGTCCGAAGCCTAGACAGGCCAGGGAAGAAGGGCTGGCTCTGTGTCCTGTGGACTCCCTTCCCCTCCCTCGAGACAGAACTCTGCTTTCATCTGAGCCACCCCACCATCCTACCAGCACGGACCACCAGTGGGCCGGCAGAATGTACCTGCTGGAGTTGCCTGCACTGTACCCAGCAATTCGCCACCAACACCCAACAAAACCACAGTTTGTGGGTTACAGGCGAGATTCACTAAGTGGAAAAAGTCAACTGCGAAGGTAATTGCGCCACGGAGGTGCAGTATTGACAATAGATTTGCCAAGTGACCAGAAAGGGAGCTGTGTTGCCCTCCTTCTCTCCCGTTACACTCAACCACGTCGCAGGTGCCCACCTGGAGCGCCACTCGTAGCACATGATAAGGACGTCCTGCTTTGGCTGCAGAGGTGGGCACTGGCAGGATGAATTGGTCAGGAGAGGCACTTGGGACTGAGTAATTGGCATCGAGGACTTCAGGATGTCTTTTACTTCAACCACAGTCGTTATCTCGTTGCAGTTCCCCCTCTCCACACTTTTTACTTTCGCGTGAATGACTGCAAGTAGAAAAGCAGTGGCGTAAGAACAACAAACAGTCTCAGAAATTTAAACACCACCTAAAATTAAATAAAACACATTAAACTGAAAGCTGTTGTTTTGGCTGTGAAACTAGAGCTCTTTCTTCATGTGTGGGCACATACAGTGGCTTGGAATAACAGAGGACTGATCCCGATTTTGGTTTTCAGCAGGACTGTTGACAACTGTGAAATGAAACATGTGCTTAAAGCTCTGCCAGATCAGGCCAGGCGACCTAGCTGGGAATCACAAGCACAGGCAGCTCTTTTGAGTCAGCTGAGAGCAACTCCTCACATACATTTGGACTGTTCTACATCCACATGTTGCTGCTCCCAATTACACAACGGATTTAACCTCACAGATGGTATGCAGCCTTATCAATAGCAAAGCCATTGGGTCAGATCCAATAACTCACATCTTCTCTTAAATAGAAGAAAGGAAGACTTAAAAGAAGTGAAGAGGGTTGGGATTTCCATGCTGTATTAATAACTTTTTTCTTCTTTTGCATTCAGATTACGTACCAGCAGTAACATTCTCATATAAAATAAAGTCTGAAAGAGGTTCTTCTGATTCTGGATGCACAAGCATCCACACTTTCACTGAAGAAGTCCACACATCCACAAGGCTAAGGAGAAGTTCTGCAGATGGCTCTGAGGTTGATACCTGACTGTCTTTGAGTCTGAGCAGGCTGGGAGTATCTGCCACTGCCCTGTGCTGAGCACCAGATGGCTGAAATGGAACAAAATGAGGGACTTTGTCCCTAGGAAATGTCAAAATAGTGAAAATATCTTATTTTCAAATGGTCCCACCATTCTTTTGTGAAGAAGAAAGAGAGTTTCAGCTTTAGAGACTCACAATTCACTTTCAAGTCTGTTCAAAAGCAAATTGCAGCTCCCACACAATGGGGACTGTTTTGAAAATATTCACCTATAATATTTATTAAAAAAAAAAAAGAAAAAAGGTGGAATTTTCTGTACTGAATGCAGACGTCGGCTTCATATTGATAGCACAAAAGACATATGATGTACAGAATGATTTCTGAAAACATTTTAAGATTACACCTACCAAAACAGCCATGGGCCTATAATCAGCTATGGTGCTCACTGTTTTAACAACTAAGAAACGTTCTGACCAGCTAGAAATACAATTTGTTGTGAGTATTACTTTAAAGCGTTTCAGGAAAATGTGGTTTTTATTTGCAACTTGCTCTCCCTTCTCTCCTTCCTCAATCCCTCTTCCATGTGAACATGCCTATCTGTTTTCAAGGAGGCTGGATACAAATCTACCTCTCAGCAACAAAACCTTGATTTTACAAATTCAATCGAATGAAATCCTTCAATCTTTCCTAAATTTTGGAATCCAGCTCGCAGTTTTTATTCATGTACCACTCCCACTGAAGCCCCTGCAATGAGAAGCCCCTGCAGTCAGAATTTGGGTGGCTGACGCCCACATTTCGTGTCAGAACAATCATTTTATATCACTTTGTTTACACACACTTCAGAGCAGTGTGAAAATTCCTTGTCCCACCTGAACACATCCTTACGGTGTATCAAGACGGGCTGAGGAATTACATACAAAGAAGATATCATATAAATCAACCAAAATGCCCTGACAAGAAAGTCTGCAATATCCTTTTTAACTTAGATCA
Source organism: Lagopus muta (assembly GCF_023343835.1). Classification (NCBI taxonomy): domain Eukaryota; kingdom Metazoa; phylum Chordata; class Aves; order Galliformes; family Phasianidae; genus Lagopus; species Lagopus muta. The sequence goes on along the minus strand of NC_064439.1, from coordinate 45,290,669 downwards.
CAGAATCATGGAAACACAGAATGGCCTGGGCTGAAAAGGACCTCAAAGATCATCTATTTTCAACCCCCCTGCTCAATTTGATTACTCTAACCAAACTAACTAGGATTTTTTTTTTTCCCATACAAAGAAGCCAATAACTACAAACTTGCTTTCATTTGCTATCAGACAAACAGGAATCAACTACATATAACATCTCTATTGTAAGATAATTCAGTACTTCCCTCAAAGAAACAGCTTTCCCGGAGAAAAAGCCCATAAATTGCTAAGCCTGGTACCGCATATTCAATTCACTATTAACAGGGACTTTTCTATTGACATTAAAGATGTTTAAGCTGGTATGAAAACAATATTAATTACTGTTTCTCTGGATTCCCAGCAGCAGAAAGCCCATGGATGGGATAGGAGGGCAGGGGGTGCAGTGAATACTTACTTGTACAGCCACAATGTCATGCAACCAACAACCACCAGCCAACTCCTTGTCTGGCTGCTGCAAATTGTCACTGAATTCAGTTAACCTGTGACAATTCCCCACAAGATGAAGCTCTGGCTAGCAAATAAAAGCATATACACGAGTAATAAAAAAGTTTTACCTTGCTGTGGCTTTGTTTACATTTAAAAGCTCTATTTAGGTAATAAATCTGTTAATTCCAGCTGCTGGACAAGCACGGGAGCTGGCCACACTCATCCATACTCAGTGGAGTGCCCTTTGCAGCAGCAAGAGCTGTTCCTGCAGGGAGACCTGTTGGTCCTATCATACACTACCGAAATCCCACTCTTCCCCAGAAAAGTGGGAAACATCTGTGTGTTGGTCACCGCTGCCCATGAAAAGTGTTGGATGGAGAAGCCTCAAAACCCGTGGTTTGGAGATGGGGCCTGGAGAGGGGGCAAGCACAGGGGTGGGAAGTAGAGCGGGGCAAAGCCTGCAGCACTTACTGTAGCTGTAGTTCTTGGCCAGGTAGGTCGACAGCGTAGGCTTCGTCTTTTTGCACCTGCATCGCTCTTCGGGGGGAGAGAAGGGGAGCGGTTACGGGGTGCGGGGCGGGAAAGGGAGGTGGGGAGGCCCCCCAGGCTCACCCTGGCCGCGGCTCCTGCACTCGGGCTGCGGGGGTCTGTCCGGCACCAGCACGCCCTGCGTGAAGTCCGTCCACTTCCCATCTGCAAACAGAGGGGCTGTCGGGGGGGTGTCGGGGCCGGGGGGTGCCGCGAGGTCAGGGGCCGCCCCCCGCCGCCCCGCCGCCCCTGGCCGGGCGCTCACCCACCCTCGGGCAGGTCGGTGACGATGGCCTCGGGGGAGATGCAGACGCCGCGGTCGTAGACGGGGAGGTCGTCGCAGGCCAGGCTGTCGGGCCAGCTGTGATTGTAGCGACGCATGATGGGCTCGCAGCCGTCGCGGGCGCGCTGGCAGACGGAGCGGCAGGGCTTGATGGGGTCGTAGAGGAACTCCAGCGTGCAGATGGGCGCGTACATGGCGCAGAGGAAGAAGGAGAGGACCGGGCTGCAGCCGGTGCCCACTAGCTCCTCGTACTGCTCGATGGCCAGCACGGCGTTCTCCTGCGTGCTGTGGTGGAGGTGGTTGGGCATACGGGTGATGTTCCAGGGCATGGGGCGGCACATGGGGATGCGCACCGCCTCGCACGGCGCGCCCTGCGCCCGCGGGCTCACCCGCAGCCAAAGGGACACGGCCACCAAGGCGCGCAGCATCCTCCTCCTCCTCCGCCTCCTCCTCCTCCTCCGCCTCAGCCGCCTCCTCCGCCGCCGCCGCCGCCGCCGCCGCCCCTGGGTCCGGCCGCACTCGGTGTCGGGAGCGGCGCCGACAGCCATGGAAATCGTGGGACGGCATTTATACCGGCGGTACGCGTGACGTGGGGCCGATCCGCTCCCCGGGCAGCCCCGCCGCGCCGGAGGGGGTGTGCGTGTGTGTGTGTGCGTGCGTGTGCACCGTGACATCACCTCCACCGCCGTAATCCCCGCCGACATCACCGCGCCCCTCTATCGCCTGTGTAACGCGTTCCTGGACGTGGAAGTGTGTGTGTGTGTGTGTGTGAGGGGACGAACCCAAACAAACGCACACGCGCCCGTCCCCTGCGGGCCGAGCCACGCGCTCCCCTCCTGCCGTCCCCCAGCGGAAAGTTTTGGTGCGGAGCCCCGGCAGCCTCCACCGGGATAGGAGGAGCACGCGGAGCGTCCTGCGGCAGGGGAGAGCAGCGGGAGCTTTGTGACAGCGTCCGTGGGGAAATACTCCGTTCCCTTCACGCAGCAGCCGCCTCGTGCCCATGTAACCCCTGCTGGTGGCACTGGGAGCGTGCCCACGATCGCCTCTCAGCTGCGAGAGGACGACATTTTGTGTGTGTGCGTGTATGTGCGTGTATAAGTGAGGGGGGACAGGGTGCCCGCCGGTGCTGCCGGGATCCCCAGGCGACATTTTGAGCGCGTGTGCGTGCGGGGCACGCGCGGCGCACGCAGCGCGCAGCCGGCGCAGGCGATGCGGGCCGGGTTGGGGGCGGGCCACCCCCGCCCCTCCTTCCCTCGGCTCCCCCCGGTTGCCGTGGCGGGCGCGCAGTGCGGCGCGGAGCATGGCGCCGGCGGCGGGCGGGCTGCTGCTGCTGCTGCTGCTGGGCGGCATCCCGGTGCGCGGCGGGGCGGGGGCCGAGCCGTGCCGGGCGCCGGGGCAGTGGGAAGGGCGCAGCGTGCGCTACGAGCACGGCACGGGCCGAAACACGCGGGCCGCCGTCTCTTACGACGGCCTCAACCAGCGCCTCCGCATCTTGGAGGAGAGGAAGGCGCTCATCCCCTGCAAGAAGTAGGTGGCGGGGAAAGGGCCGGGGTCCTCCTCCTGCCCCCCGGGGCCGGGGTCCCCAAAGGCGCGCGGGAGGCGGGGCTGCGGGGGACGTCTTGTCACGGGTGAGGGAGGGAAGGGGCTGCAGCAGGCATCCGCGCTCCGTGTGGGTGTGCGTGCAGGGATGGACGTGCTGACCGCAGTGCTTAGGGATACTGCGCGCCCCCAGCCCTAATATGCACGGTGTAATGTAAAAAATCACCCTTAGGGCTAGGAGAGACGCTGCTGGAATAATGTAATTCGGGTAAGTTGCTAGCAAGCTTGAATCACGTTCTCTGCGATTCCCCATTGCTCCAAACGCGAGCACAGCTCAGGGGTGAGCACGCAGCCGGTACCCGTGCTCACTGCTCACACACTCTGCACGGGCTGCCTGGCCCCGCAGGACCTCCCTGTTGTTAACCTTGTCGTTAAGCTCCCTGTTGTTAACATTGGTCTCTCGGTTGGGTGGCAAGTCAGTGCAGGAAGAAGCAGCCTGCAGGAGGGCCTGCATCTCCTCAGCCTGGAGCCATGGAAACTGTGATCGGGCCCTGAGTGGCGGTCCTTCTGTCACCGTGCTGAGACGTACCAGCCCACAGGGCTGTCACTCTGCCTCTCCCACCCAAAATTGTTCAGATAACTGCATCAGCTTGGGAGTAAGCCAAGGTGCGGAGCAACCCAAAATTGCTGTATCATCCAACCTGAAAGTTTTCTGCTATTGAAAGATCAATATTCAGTTTTGCTCCTGGCTTCTTCCTGCCTAGATTCAATCCCTTACCAACACGACACGTTCAGTGTTTTCATTTCTCAGAAATGCTCCCCCACATTCCTTCTTCTCACTCCTTGAGGCTGTCAGCCTCAAAACAGTTTTACACGAGTCTCATAAAATTCACCTTTCCCCATAGTTTTGGGTTTTTTTCCCTTTCTTACTGTTTTAAATAGGAACTGTATGAAGAGTGTTAAAGGCAGGATACAGTTTATTGGTGTTCTGCTGATGTACAATGCGATCTGACACTGTCCCTATTCCTGCACCCCTTCTTTCGGAAGTCCTGGGTTGACCTGTGCATTCAACAAGCATAAAGCTTCTCTGCAAAGCCTGATGCGAGTGTTCTCTAGCTTCTGAGCTGCACTGAGCTCATTTCTTCAGGCCTGCGTTTATTTTATTTGAAGACTTCATTTTAAGATGAACTAATTATTTTACATTTTCCACTCGGGGCCAGATTTTGGCCTCTGCCAAGATCAGCTCTCATTAGGCTTTTGACAAATATTTGCTCTGGACTCTGTTTTGTCTGGGCTGATAGTGCTAGCGCAGGGTGCGGTGCAGACAGGTGTGCTGGCAGCTCACTCTGTTGGTTTTGCCTGCGCTGGTTTATCATTGCAGACAATCCCTGACCTCAGGCATCCCCACTGTACTGAGACCCGCCGTGCCTTCTGGCATCCAAAAGCAGAAGGTGGTTTTGTTAGGAGCGTGGCTCACGTCAGCGCAGGGTGTGACCCTGCTTCCATCCGAGTCAGCAGGAAGACTCCCATTGATTTTAGTGTGCGTTGGGTCAGATCTGGGGCTGACAGCTTCAGCTCATGTCGGACACTGTGAGTCATAAGTCGAAGCCTTCAGAAGTTAGAGGCGAGAGGATTTATCTTGGTTTGGAGGAAAAACTTCTCTCCTACTCTGCTTTGATGCTGGCAAGAAAAGAATTACACTGAGGCAGTGACTACAAAAGCATCAAGAAAAATAGTGCTTTCTTTATCAGTATGAATTTCAGTATGAATTCTCACAGATGCATTTGCTCCTAAAAGATACAATAATCAAGATTGGCCAGAGACCAAATTTCTATGCAGTGTTTTCTGAATCTTAGAAATGTGGCCACAATCAAACACAACTCTGTTGGAGTCACTGAGGTTGATGAGGCGCACACAGATCTGCCTGTGTCAAGTGGTTTGCAGGCTCCTAACCACCAGAAAACCTAAAAGCTTCAATTTTCCATGTAGATGTACGTTTCAAATTCATGTCATTTGCTTTGTGGCATTTTCATACCTACTTCCACCCCATGTTCCTGAAAAGTAACCGTAAGGTAAATAGCCCATCAGTGCTTCATCAACATCACTTCTTTACCCACCAGTTGCCTCATGAGTACCCGACGTCCAATTGCTGGGTTGATGGAGGCTGTCCTCTCTTCTCTGCTCACAGCTTGCCTGAATGGCCACCGTGTGGTTGTTTCAGCTAGCTAATTGGTGTTCCCATGGGTAGTGCTGTTGACTGCTTGTGCTGCTCCTTGGAGCTTAATTAACTGCTGATTATGATCTGAGACTGAGATTTTTGGAGGAAAAAAATCCAGCTGGATTCGTTACTAAACTTTCTATTTCACTTCTTTTGCAGATCCAGCCTAAGCTACACTCTGCATCTCACTGTGCACCTTCCATTTTCCCCAATGTACCTTGTCCCACTGTATCTTCCCCCTTTAGGATGAAATTTGAGAGACAGGCAAGGAGGACAGTCGTTTTGGGTGCTGTTGAGCAGCCAGCTGATATTAGGAAATAAGAAGACACAAGGAGATTTTTATTGAGTAGAAATTGCCACTTTGAAGAGGTCATGCCAACTGAACTTTTCGGTGTTGTGACATGAGAGCACTTGGAATGGTTGCCTGAAGCCCTCAGGTGGAGCTGTGACACAGCACCTGTTAAACAGAGTGATTTTTAATTCTTTACTGTCTCCTGTGTGGAGTTACTTCCCCTCTGTGTATGAATTGCACCTTGCTCCTGTCCAGCCCTCTGTAGACCATGATCACTGAACACTTCACAGAGCAGGCGGTGATCTCAGCACAGCTTTGCTGTTGGGTGTCAGGCGTTTGCTTTGTTGCAAGCTGAGATCTTACTGTGGGTTCAGATTTGAATGTGCTCTCACTGCACTAAGTCCTGCCACTACCAAGGTCTCAACCTCAAAGCCTGCTGACAGCCCTGTGGCTAGTTCCGTTCTTCCAGAATGGCACACGTTGTGCATCATCCTTCATCTTTTTGGAGAAGCAGAGCAGGAAATTTACATCTTGGCACTGCTGAAGCCACACACGAGGATTGGTGCTCAGCTAGGATGGAGGAAGGCATGAGGTGGGGACAGAGCCAGAAAACACATCAGTATTGTTTGAGGGCCAAGCTGTTACATGCTGCATTCACAGTGTTTCACCTTTAGCTGCCATACTGCTTTTTGCAGAGTGATTTTCAGAGGAGGAACAGTTTGGCATATAAAAAATGTGGAGGGGATGAAAATTTTTCCATGTTATCAGCAAATCACTTGTAGGAAGGAAATTCATTTCTCTCTTCTGTTCTGTGGACCGTGTGCATTTATTGTACACTGCCCAGCAAATTGGGATACTTTTGTAATTGAGACTGCAATGCTTTATTGTCTTAATAGCACAACTGCAGAGTAGAAAAAAAAAAAAAAACAAAACAAAAAACAGACCAGAGGTATGTTTGTTTAAAAACAGAGATGCATGGTGGTATTTCTTTAGTTTTTAATGTAATTGCAGAAGGCAAGCACAGTTTTGAACAGAATTGATTCACTTGGCTGCAGAAGCAACAGAGTGACAGGGCTGTGTGTAGAGAAATGCATCCTTTGTTCCTGCAGGCTGTTAGCATGCATGTGCCAATCCTGTCCTTGACTGGAGAGAAGCACCATGTGATCAGGTGAAATGCAAGAGCGTCTTTCTGGAGAAAAGATGATAACTTCTCAAAGTAAACAGCATGTGAGCACGTGCGTCTGACTTATCTCAAACTCACTCCGAGTTGCTTTAGGATATGTGATTGTAAAGGAAAAACCGGTGGTGTGTGACCTATTAAAATCATATAATCCATCCGTTCTGTGGTCATTATGGTGACTCAACAGGCTAAGCATTGACCTATGCCGAGCGACTGCAGATTTGTTTCCCAGACTTGGTTTTGGGAGTGGTTTCTACAGCTTAACGTTTAGGGGAATGACATACGGTCATGGGTAAAACTTTCAAAGTTGGTCAAGGGACTTGGGAACCCAAACCCCATTTTTTAAGATTATGTAGAGTGTGCAAACTTAAGAGACCCTTAATTTGCAGTGGAACAAAGAACTGAGATTTCAGCAGTTTCTCTATATCTAATGTGCATTCTTGGGATCTAAAATGCTTCCTAAGCGGCTGTGTATGTAAGTCGCTTTTGAGAATAAGAGCTAAGGGAGGATATTCGAACCCAAGTTTCCTTTTGTCCCATAGAATCCAAATTCTTTCAGGTGCCCACTGCTGGTGATGGGTGCAAATCTGGATAAAGGATCATGGCTACTTTTGTTGATGAGAGGCATAAACCGTTTTGTTTTCTAAGTTCCCAGTGCTGTCAGCCCCACTATTCATTGTTGCAGTTGTGCTGAGTGGGAAGAGATGAAAGAGCCATTTGGAGGCGAAGGTTGAATGTCTTCAGATGTTGAGCTGCAGTGCTAACAAACAAGCGGACTGTATCAGAAGAAGCCGGGGGCTGTTGCCTTAGCAGTGGTTTTGCTGTCTGCTGTTTTATGCTTTTGATAATTTCCTTGGACTGTAACATCTTTGTCAGAGTTGTATGAGAAGAAAAGAAAAAAACAAGGGAAAGCGAGTTTGAATAAAGCAATTCCACTGCTTGAGATGGTACATTTGGTGCAGTGTAGTGTTCTCAAAACCCCTGTTTGTCCTCTGTACTGTGGAGCTGTTTCATATACTAACAAAACACATCACCGACACCAGCTGCAAAAAATAAACTGAAATCCAGGATCCAGAACCCTTTAAAACTGGAAAGAAAATGCAGATAGGCAATGTCTGGTGATCTCAGACTGATAATTCGCCAGGGTTCTGGTCAGTGTGTTTAGAAACCATGCGATGCCAAACATTCAGTGGGGTTGTTGCCACCTATCAGTAACAAATAGAGTTGACTGGATGTTCTTAAAAAAACAGTTTATCATCGTGAGCTTTTATTTTTCTAAAAACCACTGTTAAATGATGGCCACTGGCACAGCACTGCTGTTGATACTTGCAGATGTTGGCTTACATCCTTATTATTCATCTGAACTCTTTAAAGTTAGGGGAGGGGATGCATCCTTCCTCTCATCATATCATAATGTGTGTTTGCAGTGTCCAGGACATGGCTGCTTTTGTAGTGTTAGACATGACAGAAAAAGCTTTAACCTAAATCAATTATATATTGATTTATATTGACGATATTATATATACATATTTCTGCAACTTGAAACAGAGGAGCAGATTGCAATCCGTTCAAATTAAGGGTCTGGGTCTCCTGAGTGTAGAAGGACCAAAAAGTTAAAAACTGTGTGCAGGAGTTTGGTCTGGTATGAAGTGGCTGGTGCACGATCCCAGGAGCAGGTGGTAGGAGCTGCTGCTGCTTCTGTGAATTTAGAGAGAGCTGTAGGACCCTACAACACACTGAATATTTTGGACTCATCGTTTGTCTTCCGTGTACAGTGGAAATGTATTTCCTTAAAAAAAGAGAAGGGTTTTGACTGTGACAGCTGCATGTGTTACAGTCTAAAAGATGCTGAAAAGCTGAAGAGTTTGTGTTAATGGGCGAAAGATCTTTTCGTGACTTCTTGCTTGCTTTTGTAACACAGAGCTGCAAGCTTAGTGAAGTCAGTGAGAACTTCCTTTGGCACAAGAATCACATCCTGGAGCTTTACATTAGACACACATTTGTAACATGCGTGGGATGGGAGATGTATAGAAGAAACAAATTTGTCCGTTTCCAAATCAAACTCAGCCTCAGTTCCTGAGGTTGATCCCCGCTGCCAACAATGAAACCATCGTTCAATCTCTAGTCCTGTTGATGACAGCAATGGTAAAACTGTGGTGGACAGCTTTCAGTCTTGTGTCATCTGAGTGCAATGGGAAGATGTGGTGATAAAACCTGTGCCTCTGAATGCGGTCCACTCCCTCTGCCAGAGCTTCCAAGGATAAATTTTGGTAGGTGATTGCCAGTTAGAGGAGAGGAAGTGTTTGGGGGGGAGGCAGGATGTTTTAATAAAGTACAAAATGCTTTCTCCCTTTTTTTTTTTAATCTTCCCCACATTTTACTTTGCAATCCATTTGTTTGCTAACAAGCTTAATACTCGTGCTGTAGTTGTGATTGTTTAGCATTGCTATTGATTTGTTCACGTGATGAGAATCTGTGAGAATCTCTGGCTCCAGCTAGAGAACTGATTTGTTTCACATATCGACAGTTTAGTCCATTTAGTAACTGCATAGGGCAGGTTTTTCATCTAGAGTGTGTTTTCACAGACAGGTCAGAGGAATGGTAGCAATTTATGCTGTTATTTGTAGTCCAGGTCATGAGGTGCTGGGAAATTGCAAAGTAGGATTGATATCTTCCCATCCTCTCCACTCTGCTGTGGGCTGATCATTCAGTTTCACAGGATATGACAATTCAATCACAGAAAGCACAGCGGCATCGCGAACAATACTCAGTCATCCAGGAAAAGTGTTGAACACACTTCTCTCTCGTGTGATATGCAGGAAGGTTAAATTTAAAGGAGTGTGAGCAAAGACAAATGTGTCACGCTTCCCAGTTGTAGGAAAGATCAGGAATAAGGGTTGTGTGAATCGATGTGTACGTTTAGGAGCTGATTCAGTGTTAGGGACTGTTGGCAATACAGTGACGAACACGATAGAAAACAGGTTAGAAATTCTGAGCTCTAACTATAATTAATGCTTGGGGCCCGATAGTTTTTTTATTCTTACATTAAGGACAGGGTTCTCTTTTCAAGCCAGGTTCTTCAGCATCAAATCAATGTAAGAATCTGAGGAGAGAATCTTCTCTCTAGCCTCTCACCCTCATGCTGCTCAACTCCACAGCCTTCTTCAGATGACCTTCAGCTTGATTTGCAAGGCATCACATGCCTGCAGCTTGCCAAGTTCTCTCTCTCAAGGTATTTTTACCTGTTGCTCTTCTTTACTTGAAGGGGAAATAATTTTTCTTCGGGGTGTCTTTAAGGTATGGTATAGTGCCTGGCGTGCTGGGGAGGTGTGAAGTCCTCATGGAACAGAGCCACATTGTGCAACATTCTGGCTCTCCTAGAATGAGGAGCATTATGCTGCACAACATTGCATAACCTGAGCATAACACTGGGCAGTGAAACCTCTCCTCGCCACTGCCAAGCAGACCTGTTTATTTCAGTTGTTTTTGTTTACTGCCACATTTTTAAGGTCCTGAGGGAGATGCATGTATGTTGAGAGCAGAGTTTAGGTTCCATAGGAAACTTTGTCCTCCCACGGCTGTTTTCCCAGTAGTGTGGTTGCTTTCTGATATCTGAGAGCCACAGGTCAAGGACAGGGTTTTCTGCCAGGAGTTCTTTCCCATGCATGAAAGAGCAGAAGGCTCAACATGTGAGACAATCCTTGTGCACAGCAGCGTATTGCCTGCCAGAGTTGGTACCTGTTATACTTTCATACGCAGGAGCAAATTAGGGGTTTCCAACAGCACCACAACTGTCCTTGTCCAGAAAAATAAGCTGTGACATGTGGTGCTAAGAAAGAATCAGTTGTTTCCATCTGAACGTGTTTTCATGTTTTTGTAAATGTGGATCCTTGACAAACATTTATTTGAGAATCAATTTAATCACTTTTTGAAGGTTATGTGCACATATCTGGCTTTGTGTCTCTCTCGATTATTAAAAGATGCATCCCTTGTGCCACAGAAAGTAAACAAGGTAATGGTAATTTTTGCAATTCTTGTTTTTACTCTGATAATTTTATTAGCTGTGTTCATGTGGTCAATAAGACTTGCTTCTGTAGCCTAGCAATGGGCATATTTCTGCTATTTTAGATTTTGTTTTCTAATTCTCATGACTTTCTGAATTTCTGGCATCAGAACATGAATTTGGCAGGCACTTTCTTTTTGTACAGTACTCATACTGTAGTCATTACAATTTTTCAATCATTGACTATTAAGATTTCACATGCCTCAGGATCTACATAGCTGTTCATTCCATGAAAGCCTATTTAATCCCTTTCATGAAATGTAATTTACCCTCACGTTCTAGCATGGTCTAGAGTGTATTTTGTGAGCCAAATCCAGCCCAGAGGGACTCCCAGCTCAATAGTTCCATGCTGCTGTGATTGTTTTCTGACACTACTGTACTGGAAAAGTAATGCAAAAGTCACCATAAAGGTGTGTGGATGCACACTAGATGTGTATAGCATGCTTCTCTTGCATATGGAACAACTCAGAATTTAGTAATCTTTTGATAATAATTTGTCTGTCAAAAAAACTTGGAGACTTCAGCAATTAAGACAATCTGGATTATTAGATGCTGTGGATATACTCAGATACCAAACCAGTCTAAATCTGGAGCCTTCTGGATATGTCTTTAAATAAAAATGTGTTTCAAAACTTAATAGAAATGTTTGGCCCAACCCTTATGTCCCCAAAGAGCCATCTAAAGGCTACAGGATACGTAAGAACACCAAGGTTTTAGAACTATGGAGGAGTGGTAATCACCTTGATTGCTGCCTGCTTTTGGATCTTCGGAACTTCTAACCCAGTGCAACAATTTTCATCTAGCTTTGCTGTATTTGAAACTGTGTTTTAATGTGAATAGTCCTTAAGTTCATTAAACTTCATTGTCCTTCTGAGCTGGAAGGTAACATTGCTCGCTTACTGGATATTTTATTTTCTACATGTATTATGTATCCGGAGGACACTGTGACATTGTGACTGAAGGCAAAAGGAGGCACAAGACCAGAATTGCAACATGCACTGCAGTGTCGCATATTGAGGCTACTTACGATGAACCTTGTTTCTTTACCCCATTAAAAAACGAACAACAACAAAATCCACTGTGATAAAGCTCTGCGGAAGTGACCTTTAGGTCACTTGAATAGTTCAGAAGTGATGCATCCAGAAATGGCTTTACTTGTTGGTTGACTTCTTGTGTACTAAAATGCTTCTGGGAATCTGCATCTTTATAGCTACTGCCAAGGATTATTTCATGTTTTTGAGTACATGTTCAAAACACACTGTCAACATCTTCCATAAAGTTAACATTAAAGAAGTGAAAGTTGTATGGTATCTGTAACAAATTCCCTCAGTTGCCTATTGCAAACAAACTGTTTTCTAATTGATATTTTTTTTTTTTAAAGAATTAATTTTCCTTAAAGCTTTAATGAGGTAAAAAAAGGAAAGTTCCCTCAAACCAGTACTGCAGAATGGTAGTATTTAGCAGTGGGATAAAGGAGAAAAACCTCTGCTTTTGTCCTGCTCTGTTCTTATTCTGTGACTGGGACCAGTTATAGAGCAGAAATGCTGTGAGACCCTTAGAGCAGGGTTTCATCTGATGACCATATCTGTTAGATCTGGTACTGCCATGCTTAACAAGCAGTTTGTTGTCCTCCTGTCATTTCTTTATGGGAGTTCAGGGTAAGGTTGCTACTTCATCTGAAAATCAGGTGGCTCAGCAGGTGAGAGCGTTCCTAAACATGTGGCTCACTTGCATTTGCATTTGCTATTTTTTGGCAGGAGTTTTGGTGAAACCCTGCCCAGGAAGGTTGGTGCTAGGTTTATATTGTTACAGTACCTGGAGAGCTGGGAGTTTCACAGGATCGTACAATTACAGAATGGTTTGGGTTGAAACCATTTAAGGTTCATGACCTTAAAACTCATCCAATTCCAACTCCCTGTCTCCCCCTACACCACGTTGCCCAGGGCCTCATCCAACCTGGTCTTGAATACAGCCAGGGCTGGGGCATCCACAGCTTCTGTGGGCAGCCTGTTCTCTTTAAGTAGTCTGTCTGCATGGATACCTTGTTGTTTCAGAAAGGAATGTTTCTGAGAGGGAATGGCTAGGTTATCCAGTAGTTTTCAGAGCTTTGTTGGCAGTGCTAAAGACTTCTAAACAGTTGCATGGTTCACAGAGTTGATGCAATGAGTGCAGCAAAGTAAGGTCTCATTTTTTATTCTTTCAGTATCTCCTACAACCATTTGCAACTGTGGTTTTATCATATTCAGATACTTCTTTTTTTGCCAGGAAACTTATGATTCTACCATACTGCTAGGCAGCCAGCACTGGAAAGTTTATTCATGCTATGCAGTTATGGTAATTCTCAGAGGATGTTTATTATTTGGAAAAGGGAGTTCCATACAGGATGAGGAATTCTTACTACAATTAGTTCTCAAATTAATGTATCACCGCTTTATGAGATCCAGATTTCTTGGCCTGCATCTTCTGTACAAGAATCTCATATCTTTATTCTTGTCAGTGGTGGCATCAGGGGACTAGGAAGCCTCTATTTATCATGTCAAATACCTGTACACATAAACACAAAAGAATCTGCAAAGTGAGACCAGTTTGTTACCTTGCCTTTCTCAGGAAAGAGTGAAGATTGGGTAAGGTGCTTGATAAAGTGTGGAGGTGTGGTGGCTACTCTACTTTTTACAGAGGAAAAGATTGTAGGAGACAACAAAAAGGGGCAAGGGCAGGAGAGAGGAGTCAGCCTTAAGTTTATTTTTCTTGAAGAGTGAAAATGCAACATCAAACTGCCTCAGCATAGCAAAAAAGGAAGGATTTGCCATTTTATTAACTTGCTCTCCTGGGCCACCTGTCTCCAAACCCAAGTGTAAGCATCTAGATTGTGATTCTCTGTAGATTTCTGTGTATTCTTTGGATTTTCTCACAGTTCTGATTTGCTACAGAACTTTTAAGAGCAGAGGTTTTCGCAAATATACCTCTTACACAAGGTATTTTAAGTTTGTAAGCCCTTACTGTAAAGTAATCTAGTTTTTGGGGTAGAAAACAATTACACAGGGGTGGAGGCAGAATTGGATGTAATTCATCACATTCAGGGTACCCACTGTATAGTCAAGCAAGGTCCAAGTGACACACAGTGGAAGGAGGGCACAAGCTGCTAATGGAGGCAACCACCAGGTGTTGGTGCCGTGTCTGCTCAGCTGAGCCTTAGAGAATGTATTTGTAGTTGGTCAGCTGGGAGGATCTCAACATTTATTGCTGTTTGGAATCCTAACATTTGTCTGAAACACAGCTTGGTTTGCTGAATGTCCTTCTTCTGAAAGAGTGGAAAAAGTCACTTAGAAAAGCACCTATGTCTCTGCAGGGTAGGCATTGTAACTGAGATGCTTATGTGCTGTAGCAGTAGTAACTACGTTGTTCAGTATGTTCAGTGTCTTCTGGGTTATTTCTTTTACCATGGAAGTATTCTTCAGATTTCCAAAATTCTCGTTCCTCATTGGCCTAATGAATGATGTGCTGGTTGCAGTTTATAGCTGCAGTTATAAGCAGTCTGCTCTTGGTGATTTATCCTCCAGAAGATTTGAGTGTGGTTTGGACTGTGAAAATCCATAGATAGCTTTTGCATTTTAGCAAATGTCATTTAAAATCTTAAGAAAGCAGGAGAACAGTATACATGTGATGTTTGCTGAGAATTGTGTGTAATATCTGAACAAGTATCAAATACATAGCCAAAATTTTGTGTAAGTCATTATTAGCTGAGCTGTTTGTTGTAGAAATGAAGCTTGTTGCAGCTAATCTTAGCAGACTGGATACCACCACATTCATTCTGCCTTGTGATATGCCTGCAGTTTAGAAGGCTGAGGGCAGACAGTACCAACACTGGGCTTTGTTGGCATAGAAAGCCTTCTGCATCCTCATCTTCTGCTTCTCTGGCTGCTGCTGAAGGAGGTCTGTCTCTCCCCAGGTCCATCAACAGTGTTAACACCATATGGAGAACAGTTATTTGTATTTTTAAAACAGGAGTTATTTTATAATAGTATTTATTAAAGCTGTAGTAATGGTAAAGGAAGCTTGTTTTTATATAGCTCAAAGAAAACTGTGGCTCCATGCCAGTATAATATAATACGCATGACGCTGGGCTGTGTGTTGGGAAAACACCCCAAAATGAGGCAGATGTACCTGTTTGCTAAAGACTTCAGTGTGTATTCGTGTCAGATACTAAATGGTAAACCTATTTCTGTCATGTTTTACTCAGCATGAGTAGTCTAAACATGTTCAATATGTCTAGTGACCTTTCCCTGAGTCATGGAAAACTTTCAGCAGTGCCAGCGCTGTATATTTATACCGATATTATTTACAGGTCTTGTCCTTCTTGCTATTGGTTCTTAGAACTGCCCCTGAATGAAAAATAAATATGGCAGGTTTTTAATACAATTAAAATGGCTATAGACTTTCTTAAAAATAAGAATGTATTCTTAGCTGCTCTTACTTTAGCTGATTGCTTTGTCTTCTGGAATTGTTGTTTCTACGATGAACTGACTGATAATCTGCAAATTCTGTCAGTATGCTGATGGTACCCTCAAGCAAGTACTCAACAGTTTGAAGAGAAGGGTTTTGGAATGCATGTTCTTCTATTAAATATTTCTATATTTGCAATCCAGTTGATTTTAGAGCCCTGTCTGCGTAGAGCACGTTGGTAGGTTGTCATTTTCAGCATTATGTTTAAAGGTAGATCATTATGTTGTTCTGTTGTGTTTTTTTCAGATGAACCCACCAATGATTCTCACTCCTGTAATTTCCCTTCTGTTGTCCCAAAGTACCACTTCCTTAAGATATTGTTCAGAGGAAGCTTAAGATTGATAGGATAAAACAAATCAAATCAAGCTGTTCCATGTGTCTACCTCTGAGCGCTTTGTGGCCACCAGTTCCTTTTTTGTTTCTTGCAGTGCATCATGGATATTGCTTATGGTCTCCCTACAGGTAAAACATGTGATAACTAACTGCTGGAAGCTCCTCACGTAAGGTAGAGAAATTGCAGCTGTAATAATGAGAAGCACAATAACTCAATAGAGAACGATAAAATAAATCAATAATAGTAATAAATAAGTAAACCGACAGTTCTGTGATGATGAGTTTTAACAAGTAGTTTGGACTTTTCATTATTCCTTCTGAATTCTAAGCATGCACCACTTGAATCTTGTCTCCTCAGACCTGATTTTAGACTGTTTGTGCAGGTCTTTTGACTCATCCAGTCACTGGAAACAATGAGATGGAGAGATCATAGAATCATACAGTCCTTACAGTTGGATTGCTGAGAGGCTGCTGCAGCCTGGCTTTGGATGTCTCCAGGGATGGGGCTCCCACCACATCTCTGGGCAAACTGTTCCATGCCTCACCACCCTCACTATAAAATACTTTTTCCTTATATCTAACCTAAATCTACCCCCCATAAGTTTGAAACCATTTCACCCTGTTCTATCACCACATAACCAGCTAAAGAGTTTGTCTCCTTTCTTATAGCCCCTGTTTAGGTACTGAAATGCCACTATCAAATTACCTCAGAGCCTTCTCTTCTCCAGGCTGAACCACTTCAGCTATCTTAGCCTGTTCTTGCAGGGGAGGTGTTCCATTCCTTGGATCACTTTTGTGGACCTCCTCTGGTCTCCAACAGGTCTACGACTCTCTTGTGCTGAAGACTCCACATCTGGATGCAGTACTCCAAGTGAGGCCTCATCAGCGCAGAGTAGAGAGGCAGGATTCCTCGACCTGCTGGCCATGCTTCTTTTCATCTGGCTATGGTTGGTTTTTTGTCTGCACGGGCACACTGCTGACTCATGTCCAGCTTGCCATCCACCAGTGCCGCCAGGTCCTTTTTGTCAGGACTGTGTTCTATCCTTTCTTCTCCCAGCTTGTATAGGTAGTGGGGATTGCTGTGAACCTGGTGCAAGACCTTTACTTGGATTTGTTGAACCTCATGAGGTTCTCCTGGGTCTGCTGCTCAAGCCTGTCTTGGTCCCTCTGGATGGCATCCTGTCCCTTGGGCTTGTTGCCTGCCTTCCACAGCTTTGTGTCATCCGCAAACTTGCTGAAGTGCACTCCACTCATCACTGATCTCAATCCAGACATTGAGTCATTGCCCACCACTCTCTGGGTTCAGTGCTGCAGCCAGTTCTTTGTCCATCAAACAGTCCGCCCATCAAATCCATATCATACCTGTCTCTACTTCCACTGCCTGTGCATCTTCTTTGTGATGGGGATCATCAGTTTGCCCAGAGAAACTTTGGATGCCCCGTCCTTGGGAGTGTTCAAGGCCAGGCTGAAAGAGGCCCAGGGGAACCTAATCTACTGGGAGGTATCCCTACCATTGCAGGGGGGTTCATTTAGATGATCTTTAAAGGTCCTTTCCAAATCAAACCATTCTGGCATTCTGTCCCCAGGCTCACTGTGAAATAAGAGTGGAAGCTCTATCCTCTGCAGAAACCCAGCAGAGAGGATGGGCAATCACTACCACTGCTTTTGGGAAGACTCAGAAAATTTTCACCTAAGTCAGTCATACAACTGACAATATCAGAACCTAGTGATGAAACTCGCCTGTTACCAGAAGAAGGAAGCAGCCATCAGTGTTCTAAGATCAGCTACGCACAAGGCTGAGAAGGTCTCTGAGTTGCCATAAAACCTGTTCCTCCTTGGTGGAGAAGGAAAGCCTCATTCAGAATGTCTGTGACCCCTGCTTTTCTTAACACTTCTCATAAAATGTGCAACTTAGGAAGACACAGAAACCTGTTCTTTGCAACACCTGCGCGTACAGAATATCTCAACTCTCTAAACTTCATATTATGTACTGAGCAAGCTTACCATGTCATACTGTAATCTTGGTTTTACAGACTAAACAAGCCCAGTTTTTTCACAGGTCATCTTCTTTAAACATCACATTGTTCCTGCTGTTCTCTGGACTCTATCCAGTCTGTTTATCTGTTCCCTTACGTGGCATCCAAAACAAGGAGCATTACCACTCTGACCTCATCAGGGCTAATGAATGTCCTCCCATGTCTTGCATCTGATGCTGATGTTAATAGGTCTAAGAATGAGATTTACTTTTTGGCAGCAGGTCTGTATCCTGATTTATCTTTAGTCTGTCATCTACAGGACTCACAGATGCTCTTGTTCAAAGCTACTGACCAAGCAGTTATTCCACTTTATCTTTGTGAATTTGTCTAGTCCTCATCCTTTTTAACAGCTTGCACATGGTGATGCTGATCATAATTTTTTATGTACATTCCAGCCGATCAAGATGATCTGGATGAATCTGATCTTCTTTAATCTACTTGAGACTCTTTCTAACTGTTTCATTGGTGAAGTACATTTTTCATGAAAAAAGCCAGTAATGACTGAAACCAGGCCTAGGATGGATCTGTTTCGGAGGAGGGAGGTATTTCCATTTTAAATGGCTTCTCAGTATTGACACTGAAAGCTTTTAGCTATTTTCCTTTCCCACAATAAAGCATTTTGTGGATTCTTCATTATATAATGGGAAAGAACTAAAGTCATTATGTGCTTATGGAGATGTGGGCAGAAGAATGGGTAAATGTAAGACACTACTCAACAAATAGTCAAGAGTTTCAATCCTCTGCTTTTAACTTTCTAATCACAATATGTTCCTTATAATCAGGGCTGTACTCTGCTGTCTTCCTGCTTACATCTGCGTGTCATTCCCCAGCCTTAAATCTGTTAAGGCATGTTGTCCTTCAGTGTCTGAAGTGAAGGTACTTCTGATTGACCCAGCACTATAAACTAACCTTTCTAAATCATCGCCATTTATTGTACCACAGGTCGTCAGATACGTGTTCAAAATGTCCTTTGCATTATAGCCATGGAGCAATTAATAGTTGTCTCTAATTCTGTGTTTTCTCTCATGCAGGCATTTCTTTCTTTGCCATGATTCTTTTATTTCCCACACATCAGTTAACTTCACCTGGACTTTTCAGGCACACAACTCTTTGTATTCGAATCCAGTCACTAATTTACGTGCTCAGCAAACTGTATTATTTTTTATCTAGAGCTGTTGAAGGAAAAAGACCTGCACAAAGAATTACGGATGAAACAAAGAAGTTATTTTTACGTTGGAGGTGGGGAGGGAGAATGAAGTGCAGTGCCAGAACTTCAGGTTGCATTTATTTTCAGTGAAGTGAATCTCCATCTTCCACTAATTCTTATTTAAAAATAAACTATACTCAGATCTTTGGATAAAGATGTTAGAAAGCTAGAGTGTACTTAACTTTCAAACTGTGTTGTCTGATTATCCTAGCTGGCCTGACTTCCAAAATCCCTTGAAAATAGATCTAGTGTTTTTATTTTTATTTTTTTTTACATTGGACAGATATCTGAAAGGCCTGAATCATCCCTTTTAAGGAAATCATTGCAGATGGAAGATGGAAATCATTACATCCTGGGGAAGTAATCTGGTACAAGTGAACATCCTCACAAGTTTTTCCAGGGAATGTTCCACCATGAAGTAAGAGTTTGCTCTATCAGCAGAGAGACCTACTCACTATCTGTTGAAAAGGGCAATCTGTTCTTCAAACTTCTTTATTATTTTTATCCAGGAGTTCATACTGAAGAGCAGCTAACTGGCCAAGTATGTGGGTGATGGAATTTACAATCTAAGTGCGGAGTAGCATAGCTCTCTTGGATTTCATGTGTTCCCTGTTCATAATATCTGAAGATCCTTTTGTGTTTGTTTGTGGAAGTTAAGATACATATACATATACATGCCCATTCCAGCTGCAAAGATGATGTTTATTTTTCATTATTCCTTTATTCAAAAATAAATGTCTTTAAGGGGGAAATTGTTTATTTATTTGTGATTCTGGACCATATTCTGTTATGTCTTTCTTATGTGTAGAATAGATACTATCATATAGGGGCAGAGCTAAAATCCAGATTAATATGCTGTCATCTCTAAGCCTGATTCAGAAGAAAGTGTAATAACTCCAGATAAATCTCACAGGTAAAATTCAAAACAGGAACACAGGTATGTCTTTTCCATATCCTTTTTCTTTTGGGAATTACTCTGAATTATTGTAAGCATGATTTTTCTGGCTATCTCCACATGTTAAAATTCCGCTTACTTTTTTTTGTATTTTATGTTTTTCCAAGCTCAGGGAGTGCCTTAATATAGTTGCATGTTCAAAAGAACATTTTATGTCTCAGTTCTTAGCATCTGTTCCTTCAATTGAATTATTTACTTCCCTTCTGTGTATAATGCAATGGGAATGAAAAGCATAATAAATAAATAAACAGTAATGTACCTGTCACTTCCCTCCTTGCCATTCTGTGCTTTCTGAGGTCTTTAATACTTATTGAGATGAGAGTCCTGGCCTTGCTCGTTCTTTTTGGTTCTTCTCTAAGCTCTGCTGTGACTGCCAAGTAAACTTTATTATC
Organism: Lagopus muta; assembly: GCF_023343835.1. Lineage (NCBI taxonomy): Eukaryota > Metazoa > Chordata > Aves > Galliformes > Phasianidae > Lagopus > Lagopus muta. Next base: position 45,270,678 of record NC_064439.1, on the reverse strand, counting down.
ATTGACTTGCTCAGTGCAGCAAGTCTTCGCTAGCCTCTTTACAAACCCAGAACAAGAAAATAATCTTTGACCTCAACTATATTTTGATATTATACAGCTCTGCTAGGATATACAGTATTCCCTAGGAGGTGATTCCACTGATTCATTGAAAAGCATTATGGTATTCTGACTGCATCTTTCAATCCTAATGTTTTGAGCTATGCTGTTTACTGAGGGGCTCCAGTTTACAAAGATACCATTACTTACAGAAATGTAGAAGTCCTTTCCATTAAGGACAGTGCATATTTTAGCATTTTAGCAAAACACAGCTCCCTTAAACACAATACTTCATTGTTTTCCTGGATTTTGACTTAGGTTGGAATGCGTGGTACTCGAGGCTGCCACTTGATGGACCAGGTTGTTTATTACAGAATGTCAAATAGCCAAAAAGAGACAGCCAGGGGAAGAACACTTTTTGCTGAATAACTTAATCTCCCTTACTATTTGCCAAGTAGCTAATCTAATTTATGGGGAAAAAAACCAAAAACAATTAAAAGAATAAGATATTGCATCATTTTTACTGAGTTTTTTAATTAAAGTCAATGAAATATGCAATCTTTCAGTTAATGAAGCTCTGACTTTCCAGTTTCTGTTTCCTATTTTTACGACTTTCCCACTAAATGAACTTCAAAATTAATAGGGTTTAACCTGCCTGATTCTCTCTGTTTCAGAAACTGGTGATGTTGTCAGAGTTCCTCACACACCATGCTAGTTAGACACCTGATACAGAGGGCTTGGTCATCTTGAAAATTAAAAAAGGGCTTTTACAATCTGTGAACGATTTAAGTCAGCCTAAAAAATACTGCTTCTACACAGTATCAGATTACATTTGCTGTCACATGTATTTGCACAATACTATATTTGTACAATATACCATAGTCCAGCATCACTGCCAAACATGTGAGATCAAATATGGTAAATTACTGTTGTTCTTGAGGTCTGATACACCAAAAGAAAAACACAAGTCTGAAATTACCGAAACTTCATGGGAAAGAGGAAAGGAGTTCCCAGAAATATACTGAGAAACGAATGCTTCGCAGTTTTGAAATGAGATATCCAGAGCTTTCCAGAAGCAGATGAATGTTCTTGACCTGAAGAGTGTTTATCAACTGTCTGAATGTCTGCTTAGCAGCTTTGCTCCCTTGAAAATGTTCTTAATCTGAGAAGGAGAGAAGATGAGTTTTTGTAGTCATCTTTCCAGTGGGTGTCTCCATTCACTTACTGCATCTTTCCTCAATAGCAAGTCTGGTATTGATAGGATCATTTTATGGGCTATGTTATCAAAAGAGTATAAGATAACTCTAAAATTACAAAGGTACCAGTGTGTGTACAAAAGAAGAAAGGATTTGTTTAGAGTGGTTTTAGTAGAATTTTGTCTAGTTAGAAATATTTCTGACTTCTTTCACAGTGTTTAATAATGCCCTTTTACAAATAGAGCTGGCAAAGAATGCAATAATACTACAATGGCAGACAGATGTTCCAAGCTTTCGGTTAATCTCAAACAATAAGGCAAAGTTAGCTTTGAAGTAATTGCAGAAAGCTCGACTTGATACCTTAAATATCAAATGCTGTTCCCTGCTGAGCAATACAATAGTTCCAATAGAAATAATACATAACATTTTGCTTTCATTTTTTCCAATTGCTTTATAATAATTACTGAGTACTCTGAAGTTCTGACTAATGTGAGTGGAAGTTCTTGGGATACAATGGCTGCAGCTGGGAGAACTGAGTCAGCAGGTTAAAATCCTGGACACATGAGACCACATGTCTTTGCAAGAAAGGAAAGTCTGATTTATGAGAGCCATTGTTCTGTTGTTTTGGGGGCAGGAGTTGTGTTTTTGTTCTTTGTTAATACAAAGCCTAGCACAAGTGGTTCTTGATCTCTGATTAGTGACTCCTTAGCGTTACGGCAATCAAAAAACAAATAACAAGAACGGAATCTCAGGGCTCCCATACTGTTAAGTTACTTGTCCAAAGCCGCAGAGCAAAGTGATATCAGCCAAATTTTAAGCACAAGGAATTTCTTTCACCCCATCTCAACCTCAAACCTCTATTTTGTTTCTCTTTAGCAAGTAACCCTGTCTGAAGTGTTCCGTGCATCCCATAGGCTTTGGCCTTGCTGCTGCCAGCACTTCTGTTCCTCTAGCTCATTCAAAGGCCGCTTGGCTGCTCCTTTTTTCTAGGCTTGGCAACTGGGAGACAGCTATGCAGGTGGAGAAGTGATGATGGGAGTGGTGAGGATGTGTTGGACTGAACGCTGCCTGATGTAGCCACAGTCACATCAGCTGCCACAGCACCTTTGTGGCAGCACACGAAGCGAAGCAGCACGGTTTTGAGTCTTGTGACTTTTTTCTTACTAGTAGTAAGTGTTTAAGTATTCAATTAAAAAGTGAATTTGTTGTGTTGGATTGCATTCATAACGTGCAGTTCGATGATCCATTCAAGATACGAGTTATTAGATAAGTTCATTGGTCTGTTCCCTAGAAAAGGACTTTCCTCAAGCCAGGAGAGCAGGATACTGAGCACAGCATGTATCCAACCTACTTTTAGCAAAGTCAGTGGGATTGTTTGCATAAGATATGGTCCAATGTTAAGAAATTATTTAATGTATAGGAGCAAGAAACATGTATGTCTTAATGTCTTGGAATTTATCCATTTTCAAGCCCAGACAAAGAGAGTGCTAAGAACAGCGAGAGTCCCATTAGGCGCATAGTGTGCAAAGGGTGTGAGGCGTGGGACAGAGTGGTACAGAATAGGACAGGAAAGAAAGGAAATAGTCTCAGTTGGACAAATAAAGTAACTTATCCAAGTAACTTCTGCAAATCTGCCGGATTGTGCCATGTGAGGGGGTTATGGCTTTCTTGAAATTAAAGTTTAAGGAATGAAATTGTTACAAAAATAAAATAAGGAGTGGGCACAGGCTACAAATATGTTACTTCTTCAGGAAAAAAAAAAAAAAAAAAACCTAATTAAAAATAATTTCCTCCTCTGTTTCTTTGCCAAGCCTTATTTTCAGGAGTTCAGGTTATTTTCCTTCAAGCAGCCAGTGAAATCTCAGGCACCTAAAGCAAATAGAGGCAGTACACTTAGGACTTGGCTGTCACAGAAAAAAAGAGGAAATGATTTTTAAATATTTTGTTTTAAAATATGCTAGATTGTAATTTTTATATCCACACACATTTTACTATTAACTTTGGCTGGTGAATGGTTCCCTCTATAAAACAACAGCTTAACCCTTCACTTTTCATGTGCAGTTAAACTTAGATCCTGTGCAAACTTGTGTTTCTGTGCTCACTATTTTCAGGACACACACACGGAGCAATTCTATTTAAAATTTAGATGTGAGGTACGTCTAAGTTGATTAGTGACAGTACAGATAAGTTCACCTGCTTATCCTTATTCACATGAGTAAAGCCACACTCTGTGGTTCTCATCTTGTCCGTGCTTCGCTATTCATGCCAGTAGTGCATCAAATCATATCTTTGGTATTTGTGCCATAGTTGTTCCCTCTGCCTCTCCAGGAAGCAGAAATGTGGGTGGTGGAGCCTCTTGCTCTGCAGAATGTATGCTACAGAGATGTTTGGTGATGAGCTGCATTTGTTTGCATTTTTCAAGTTCTTGTTTTCATTGTTGTTGTTTCGAAATGCACACATTGCCATCTGCATGTAGAAGGCAAAGTCAAGAAAGCAGACTTCTCTGGATTTTGAGCTTCTGCAATCATTTAGATGATCTTACTGAAGTCACAGTGGCTATTTATGTGCTAGAAATTCAATGTTATGCATTTGTTAGACTGAGATTTGAACTCCTGTTTCGTTTGAGTAAAGGTGGTGGCACATGTCCCTCACGCAAGGATGTCAACTCTTGGGTTTTAATATATAGAACATAAGATACTTCCATGAAACTACTTACAAAAGAAACAATAGAGAAACAGAAATAATGAAAAAAGTATTGTTAAAAATGCACATAAAATTGCTGTGGGAAATAAGTTTTAATTGAGGACTTAAAGGAAAAAAAAAAGAAATGAAAGCATATACATTTTATTCCCAATAGTTTATACCACTTAATTAATGTATACATTTTTGTTGTTTCACGAAACAACTATATTATCACTCGGGTATCTCAGGTATTGTTAGTCTCATCAGCCTTATTCTGCTTTCTTGAGAGTGGCTGGGCAGCCAGCTGAACAGTGGTTGAGACATTAGAGCCTGATTACAAACAACAGTAAGTATATGTTGGTTTTCTTGTGACTGTTCTCTGGTCTGAGTATGAGGCAAAAGTTACAGATGTGGTTACTTGAAAACAGGCTTGGATATATATGAGGAACTAAGTGATTCATCAGTAGATCATCACGTATCTGCAGCTTTGACTAAGATGATGGCAGATGAGCTTAGGCTCGTATGAGCTTTCTGTCATGGTTATCACAAAAACAGGAATATTTTATTAAGATTTAGGCAGAAGGATGGTTTACCACAGGGAAGCTAATAAACAATCAGCCTCTGCGTGAATCTTGTTAACGTGCCCACTGACTTACTTCCTCACAGAAAGATGAATAAGCTGCTTTTCATGTGCAGAGTTGGGCATAAGCTGTATGCCCCAGCTTATCTCATGTCAACTTGGTCTGCTTATTTTCTTCATTGCTTTCAGATTGGCTAATGCCATTTAGCTTGCCCATGTTTCCACACACAGCTGCATAAGTGATCCTGCATGTATCATAAGAAACGATGCTTCAGAATGTTGCTAAGATGCTTTTCAGCATTGTTGAAGATGATCAGAGGCTGGAGCACCTCCCCTACACAGACAGGCTGAGAGAGCTGGGGCTTTTCAGCCTGGACAAGAGAAGGCTCCAGGGACACCTTATAGTGGCCTTTCATTACCTGAAGGAACATTTCATTACCTACAGGAAAGCTGGGGAGGGACTTTTTATAAGGGCATGTAGTGACAAGACAAGGCGGAATGGCTTTAAACTGGAAGAGTGTAGATTTAGACAACATATTAGAAAGAAATTCTTTACTCTTAGGATGGTGAGACACTGGAGCAGGTTGCCCAGTGAGGTTATAGATGCCCCTTCCCTGGAAGCATTCAAGGCCAGGCTGGAATTGGGCTTTGAGCAACCTGGTCTAGTGGAAGGTGTCCCTGCCTATAGCAGGGGGGTTGCAACTACATGATCTTGAAGGTCCTTTCCAAACTAAATCATTCTATGATTCCGTGATTCTCTTATGCACTTCCCATATTGCAGCCTTCGAGTGATTTTGTGTCAGGAGTGGGTGAAGTAACTCTTATCTTAAATGGTTATATGGTACAGCAATTAACATTTTTATTGTTTTGATGTCAACTCTGTGTTATGTAAACTTTAAATCCCTCTAAAAAGATGGGGACAAGGAATTGCAAATGGAAGAAGACACTATTACAGATGAGCAAGGTGAAGCTGTGCCAGGCAGTTAATGCTGTCCCTGTCTTTAGAGTCACCAAATGACAGCATACTGTAGCCAAATACTTGAGCTGAGAAATTCACGGGATGCTCCTAATTATGAATTCACAGTTCTGGGCAGTTTAGAGTTTGGATCCCAACATTCCTTTGCCAAAGGTGCAGAGCTCTAAATTGCTCTAAATTGTGCTTTGAACAACATGTCATGTGATTGATAATGCCAAGCATACCAGAGAAGTTAGGCCCCTGGAATTTTTGGCTGTATGTTCAATATCAGCTGATACTTGCAATAATTTCAACTCTGTTGGGATGTTATCACCTCCTTCTCATAGGTAGAGTCATAGCATTTGTGGTGGAAGCAACATCTGTAAGTATGGACTACATGAAACTGTCCATGAAGAGGTTTGTTATCTACCCTGAAAGCAGAGCTTTGTCAGCTCTTAGTCTAAGTACAGAAGATCAGTTTTAAATCCTTATTAACTATCCATTTTATTGATCTAACCTTCTGGCCTCTCCATCTCACTGATCTCCACACCTTTTCTTATGTCTGCCTCTTTTTTTAATTTCTTTTTGGTCTTCTGCTTTCTGCTGTCACTACTTCCTTGGATCTGGTAAATTGCTGAGATAAATTTTGCTAGTAGGAGGGAAAGCTCCTCAGACCTGCATTTGGGACCATCTATTCTTGCTTCACCAGCATGTCTCACTACACTACATGGATTTTCCATGGGGGAGCATCTTGGACAGTGGCAAATACCACATCTAATCAGCTCAGAGAAAGGGCTCTGCTACATTCATGGAGATTTGAATCTATTCAGTTTATGCAAACAACAAAGGTTTTGCAAAAGGCTTATAACTTAGCCAGTACGGGCAACTTGTTGTAAAAACTTCTCCCCTGCCAACTCTCAAGTTTTTTCTCCAAAACATGGAGGCACTAGAGCTTTTTAATGAAAGTTATTAAAAACCAAAACAAAACTAGTAATAATAACATGTTTTTCTTTTGGTTGTTCTCAGAAAAGTTGTTCTGTTGTTCTCAGAAATGGCTGAGCCAGTTGAGCCTGATTTATTTATTTTGGAAAGAGTCAGCTGAGACAAACTTTCAGCATGGGAAGCTTCAGCCGAACTGGTTAGCCTTTTTCAAAGTTTGGCAGAGTCAAAAGCAAGTGAAAATGGTCTTAGACTGAGAAATCAAGGGCAAGTGTAGTTAATTGACAGTGCTCCTTGTTTAGTATAGAAGGCTATCAACATTAATCGTTGTTTTTGTTTGTTTCAGATTCTTTGAGTATATACTGCTGTATAAAGATGCAGTGATGTTTCAGATTGAGCAAGTCACAAAGCTCTGCTCGAAGATTGCTCTGACTGAGCCGTGGGATCCATACGATATCCCTGCCAATTCAACATTTGAAGATCAGTACTACATCGGGGGACCTGGAGATCAAATTATGGTACAGGAATGGTCTGACAGAAAACCAGCCAGGAAATGTACGTGCATGCTTTTGTTTAATCTTAATAATGATCATCTGCTACCTGGGGAAAAATAAAGTTCTTCATGTTTCACCTCAGCCTTCCACGTTTCCATAAAGTTTGCAGGAAGGCACAATAAATGTCTCCCCTGTACAGTGTATTGTTTTATTATCAGTGCATTTTATTAAGAAAATATTTTGTATCTCAGCAGGATCAAATATGCCTGAGGGATTTATTTGTATTTTATTCTGCATCATTCAGATTTTGGCATAGAACACCATCATTTTTTGCCTGAATCCTGCAGCCTGGACGCAAAATTGATCTATAGAATAACAGTAATATATGTAGGTCACTCAGAAAGTAATGCCTCCTATTTATTTCCATGACAACTGCAATAGATACAAAGAGCACAACAGTACTGTTTGATAAAGCAAACTCTCAGCTACAAAACACTTGTTTTTCAGTGTAGTCGCCACCATTAGCTATGCATTTTAACTAACACTGAATGAGAGCCTGCATGCCATGCGTGTAAAAATCTCACCTGGTGGAGGTGACCCCCTGTCACTGTTGTCACTGCTGAAATGCACCACCACCTCACTGTGCTGACATCCATTGTGTGCTCTTCATAAGTGGTCAACAAGTGCCAGCGAATGTCAATGGGTGCCATTTTGTCCACATGGAGGAATTCATTTACACAGGGCAACAAAATGTAACGGAATATTGGTGAGAAGTTTTTCAGTCTCTACTGCCATGCCACCAACATCTGCTTCTGACGTTATGGGCCAACATAATAAAATGGAAGGGAAAACTTTTGGAGCAGACTTCATAATTGGGAACACAAGCTAGTGTGTCTTTTCTTAAAGATATAACAGAAACAAAGCAGTTGTCCTACACACATAGAATACACGGCTGTGCAGTGATGGACGTTGTTAGCACACACCAAAGTTTTGTTGTCCACAGCACTAGTAAGGAACATCTGCTCCAAAGGCTTAGTTCTGCATTTGGCAGGTGAACACCTGCATCATAAAGAAAGTAGGCTGAATTTTCCAAGGTGCAGTATGTTAGATTTTGGATGCAAAGCAGTTTTTCAGCACACTGGCTTCAGTTTTGTCTGTGGTTTAGTGATGACCCAGACAACTATAAAAATAATTTTAAAACCCCATGAAATTTATGGCATTATTCACCTACTGCCGTACTTAAGGTTATAGCCACCAAATATATGAGCTGATTGGGAATCTGAGCATTTAGCCAGGGGAAAATATATATTTTTTGAATAAAAGTAGAAATAAAATGAAGGGTAAGATCATTAGACCTCTGTAACTAGGTCGATGTATCTTCTGGTGTTCTAGAAGTAACAATTTATCATTCACTCCAAGAATTTTGTTTTTCAGATCCAGTATTTTGTGAACTTTTATGGAACTTAATATCCTGATACCTTCAGTTAATGATGTGCGATTTTTATCCTGTAGTATTTTAAATTTCCAGTGCTTTTCTGTATATAATCATTCTGAAAAAATAGCCTTAAGTTTGTCTACGCATTCACCTTTCAGATAATACTTGATGGATTCCAGAAAGTACAATGCTGTTAAAGCTGTGAAGGTTTCAGTGGCGATGCAGAATACCTTGGTAGCATTACATGTTGCTTTATTTTTTCATTCAAAATGCTGATAAAAGACTTGCTGAGGAAAAGAATCCTCCGTTTGTGGATACTAAAAAGCAAACCACTCAGATTAAGACATTCTTGGTACATTACGATGTCCTGGAGAGGTGTGTTCAAATACTGCTTGGTTTGCCACCCTTTTTTTTTTAGTTACTGTACGTGCATTTCATCTCGGAGCTTTTCTGTTTCCAATAATGCTGTTGTGGTACAGCATATGAAACAATACTGAAGGAACAGAAAATAAGTGTTTGATTGCTGCTGAGTGAGAGAAAATAAGCTTCCTTGAGACTGGAAAAAATTTTATACAGATGGTACTCAGAGGAAGCATGTTGTAACCTCATGATTTTCTGCTATAAAGAGATCTGAAGCGCATGAAGTAATTGGATAAAGTGGTGTATGATGGAAGGAATAAAGAGAGATTACAGAAGGGATGCATTAATCAAATACGTTTAAAATTGAGGTTTTAAAAGCGAATGGTGTTCAGCAGAAATTGCTTTGATTGTACTAATGGCAGAAATAGTAGTGGTGATAACAGAGGACAAGGGTAGGAGAGAGTGACAGAATGACTCTTGAGATAAGCATTTCGTGGAATTAAACAGAAGTTAAAAAAAATGACAGGCTTGCTCCATCACATACATGGAAGAGATCAGCATTAAGTATAGTCCAGCAGTAATGAGTGACCCAGTAGAAATGTCATTTCTGGTGTAAAGTCTCCATCACAGCAGACAACAAACAATTAGTTGTGTAGGTGAGTGCAGGAATATGCACAGGAAGAAACTGGATGTCTCATTCATACAGCTGTGGGAACTCTACTGTCTAAGATTGTGTCGAGGTCCAACGATGTGAAATGGACAAGTTTTCAGTAATCACACCTTTCAGCTTGTTAAGACCAGAGTATAAGGTGGCATGTCCCTACACTACCCAAGTTGAAGGCATTCACCTTCTGAGAAAACAACTCCGTGGGCATTACAGTGCTTCACTGGTGAGGAGAATAAATGCTGACATGAAAGTAGCATGAAAGATGAGAAGAAAACAGATTTTTGCAAAACAACTAAATTTGGAATTAATTAGTAGTGACATTCTTTCAGAAGAGGTGCACTTGAAAGGCAACACACCAGTGCCAAGATTGTATCACAGTTCAAAACGTGCTTGACACTAAGATGTTCAGGATTAAGATCACCATGGTTTCTAAATCAGTACCAGTGTGTGGCACTTCTTGGTGTTGTCTTGTATCTTCTAATACGGAATGCTGCCATGGTAAGCAGACTGCATAGGAACCTAGAGCTAATGTTGGCCTGCAGGATAACAAAACGTCAACATTTTCCACTGCAAGTGATGTTTGATCTTCCAGAATTTCACCAAATCTTCTGCTAAACAACTTCTCAGTTCTTCATTAAGGCTTTCAGAAAGATAGGGCCCCACAGAGAAATATGGGTAGTCCCAGCCTATAGGTTTAGCCTGAGGGACGGCCCCTCCAGTGTCAGTATAACACATTCCTTCATGCTTGTCATCTAAAGTAGTCAAATTTCTGCTTTGTTTCAGTGGAATCTTGGGTTGGCGTTTACACAGTCAAGGACTGTTACCCAGTACAGGAAACCTATACGAAGAACTACAGTGTGACAACCTCCACTCGCTTTTTTGATCTAAAGCTGGGTATTGCCGACCCCTCGGTGTTCACCCCACCCAGCACCTGCCAGACAGCCCAGCCAAGGAAGATGAAAGATGAATGCTGATTATGGACACTGGCTGCCCCGGGCAAACAAATATTAGCCTGGAGAATAGTTATTAATAGTCGACTGCTGACGTCTAACCTGATTTTTCAAGCTTATTGTTGCTCTTTTGGGAATTGTAAGTTTTCTCTTGAAAGAGAACATAAACATTTAACTGAGTAAAGTATGTAACACAAAAGATCTCTTTCATCACATTAATCTGTTCAGTGATGCAGTTGAAGTACTATATAGTTACCCCTAAGATAATATTTATAAACACTATTTATTTAAACTGTGGCTGATTTTCCTTTTTGCAAAGGTTTCATTATTTATTTTTTCAAGAAAACAAAGCATAAACAGACTGCAACAATGGTAATATAATGTAGGAAAAGCTAGATTTTGTTGTTGTTACTTCTGGAGACTTGAGTGGAAATGTCCTGCGCAAGATCTCATCCCCGACCAAAAAATATTCCGTGTCAGACAGTGTGCATCGAAAGTATGGAAATTCATTCATTTGGTTTTGTTTTGCTTTGCTTTTGTTTTTTTTTCTTACTGCCCTTCAGAAGGCAGGAGTCTAATGTTTAAGCTGATTTTTTTTTCCTTTCTGCAAAGAAACAGAAGTAGTTCTATTCATGTAGTGCTAGCCAACATGCAAAATCTTTTATGTTTCTTGGGAGAAGGGCATGAAAGTAAGGAGAGAGAGGGACACCTCAAAAAAGTAAGCCAAAGTTTTCTTGCATTTGCTACACTTTGCATGAAATATTCTAATAGGGTGCAATGAGACATTTTTTCTTGCCATATTTTACTTTAGCACTCTCATTTCAAGGCAATACTAATTTTAACCTATGCAAAGAGATTGAGAGGTACTGCACTCTAAAAGGCTGTAATGTTTTGTAACTATCTTCAAAAGTCTTTCTTTGCTCAGAGAGTATGGAAACACCAACATACTTCCAGGTAGATGTGGGATAGAAACCTACTCTTGATATATAATTAGTAAAGGCTAAATCACTATTCAGATAGTGCCTGGCAATCTAGATATTGTGAAAGACCAAGTTGTGTGACAGATATGGGAAGATGGGAGGAGGAATCAAGGGAGAAAGAGGTTTGAGATGCCTTGTATACGGGCTGGTTGGAAGGCACTGAGATCTAAGCAAAATGACAATCTTGCTTTCTTTTGCACCTACTGCCTGCCTGCCATATTTGTTGTTTAGTTAGCATTTCAAACCTTGTCATCTTGACATCTTTTTCTCATGGGCAGAATAAAAAGTTTCAGTAAGGGAAATAAATAACCAAAAAAGGGCAAGTAATGCACATATTTTGCTTCTAAAAAAATATTCAAACTAAATCTGCATGTACCGTCAGGCCCTCAAAGCTGTGGAATGGTGATAGGGTTTTGAGCTTTTACCAAATGAAATTAGTTAGCTTATACTTCTACATTTTATTTATTATTTGCAAACATATTTAAAGCTCTGTCACTGTCCTCTTACAGATATCAGGTAGCAGTTTATTCGTCTGGCTGAAAACAGTGATACTGGGAGGTTTGGTGTGGTTTTGGCAAAGCTATCAAGTTCTGTCGCTTCCTTAGTGGCTGTTGGACTCCTCCCCAGCCACAGATAGTTTGCTTTTCCAGGGTACCTTTTAGTGAACAAAAATGATCAAATTTGACAGTGATAGGAAGTCTTACATAAATAGGATATATAATTTACTGGCCAGTAGTATCATAGCATGACCAAAACCAAAGGCTTCCACTATCTGGAAGAGAGATGCTGGCCAGGCTTGTATTGCTTTGTATACTCATAGCTTTTAGTACATAAGCAAGTGGTTCAGTGGTTATTTTCCTTTCACAGCTGTGGTCAGAATGGAATTTTATTTAGCCCTATGCCTAACAAAAGCATATACTCTAAAATTTAGGTTATTAATTAACATTTTTCTCTCAGATATGACCATTTAACTGAAAGAAAAAAAAAAGGTGTGGGGTTCCTTGAATTTAGGATTAAATTTAGTCTGTACTTATCTTTTGTATGTGACAACCTAAATGCTAACTGCATATTGTTTTCATTAGGGCAGTGATTAATATGTATTTCTTAATGTGTGTTTCTTGCTGGAGTCTGGAAAATACAATAAATCTGGCTTGCAAACATGAAGCAGTGGTACTGTATTGTTTGGAATTACTTTGTTGTGGTGGAGCAGATAGCTGAGTAATCATTGCTTTTATTACGTTTTGCTGATGGTGATATATTTTCTAGCAATACCATTAAATGTTCCTTTAAACATGAATTGAAGTCTGTTACACAGATATGCTTTAAAAATCTTGCAGTGGCATCCAGGGCGATTTTGTATGGCTAAGCATGTCCCCCTAAAACAACGTGGTTGTCTTTGTCCTTGTACTTTGCAAATTCAATGAAGAGAGCAGTCAAAGAAATGCCAAATAACAGGTTTGGGGATTACTTATTTTAAATTAGCCAAATATGAAGCACTATGTCCTAGGACCTGGTTTGTTATCATTTGTTGCAGTTTGTTATCATGTACCACAAGAGACATTTTGTCTTTATGTGACTATACCAATGACTCAGTAGGAATGAACATAAAATGATGTTAAAGTGGGCGTATGCTCTCCTGCCACAGTAAAGTAAAAATGAGGCTTGCATGTGTCCAGTAGTCTGGGCGATTTATTTATCAAAATTATCCTGGTGGGAAATAAATGCTGAAAGAGATAATAATGTGAGATTACATGAGATACATTATACTCAGCAACAGTATGAGAACCTCAGAGCTGGATAGCCTGTCAGGCAAAGCTGTTTTTGTGAGATTTCCAGTGCTTCCTGGTTTCAGCTGGGCCAGAAATAGTGCAAATATAGAGCTGCCTGCCATATTTTTGTATTTCTGCTTGGAAGCTTAGCTGAAAGCAGGATGTGTAGAAACACAACATTGCTTTATTTAAAGTTAACCAAACATTCCTGAACCTCAAAACAGGTTTCGTTTGAGTTTGAGGAGGAGATCTGGGCATTTGGTGCAGCTCCTATTTTAACAGTTAGCTTAACTCTAGTATAACGGCCAGATTTTGCTGCCTTAAGCCACGCTGCACTCTGTGAAAATGCTGCCATTTACCAGTGCATGCCAACAGGCTCTTTTGAGAATCCATAGCCAAAGTGAGCCATAACAGAATGTAGACAAGGCACTCTGAAAAACACTGAGTGACCAGTGGTGAAAGCTGCCTTAGCTCATCGGCAGTTGCCAGCACCCCAAAGCCCAGACAGATGAGAGGCCTCAGCACTGCTCCTGCATCGAATGTGTCACAAAGCAGCGCTTTAAGCAAGCTCACATGGCAGAGAACTGTAATGGAATCTTCAGCTAGTTGCCTGCTACCAACCTATGGGACATACAGATTTCAGAAGAAGCCCCCAGACACCAGTCAAGAAGATGGAGGCCCCTGAGTGTGAAGATACCAAGTTCTCCTTCAGTTACCATTCCAGGAGACCATGTGTACAGCACGGGCCTGGACACTTACAGATTTAATCTCTACGTCTGCAATTAGATACTCAAACTAACTGAATTGTTAAGGCTTTTTTGACACATCTGAGCATTTACTGTTTTTAAAGAGGAGGAAGAAAGGTTGCGATCGAGGCAGCAGTACCTGTGAGCCACCAGGGAGAACATCCGGGCCTGTAACTGAGCCTCTGTATTTTATTGTCCCTCCTGAAATGAAGTAGACATTTTGGCATTCGTTCATCTACCCTCATCCGACATTCTTAGTGACCTGCAGTTTCTTTTGAAAGTTATCACCCCAAGAAAATAGCAGATGAGATGTAGGAAATGATGTTGCTATGAAACCGCCGGGGTACATTCCAAACGTGATCAGTGCACACTGATTTATCATGCCCTTCAGCAAAAATTCATGAAGTTTGATGTAGCTCTTTCAGCAGAGAGCCTAAAGCTGCGTGGTAAATGAACTAAAGCACAATTCATTTGTGCTACAATTCTGTTTCATTCGAGGTGAGGACAGGCGGCCCAGCAGTGTGCATTCTTCAGGCATGAGCGAGCCCATGGAGCAGCAGGAATGTATCGGCCTCCCAGGTGCTGCCTCCAAGCATCTCAGAGGGCAAGGTAGTTACTCTTTTCACCACCTCTCTCCAGGGGAACTATCTTCAGTCTTAACCCTCTTCCCACCCTGCAAAATACTCAGCTCTAGGCCTGCTTTCTGTCTTCCTGACTGTGCTAGCTTTAGGCCAGGCACGGCACCCAGGCACCCAGGCACGCCAGAGCCCTATGGATGTTACTGCAGTGACACCAATGCCACAGAGGGTGCTCGGCCTTCCTTCCAGTGTGTGGCAAAATGACCTGCGTTTGGATGTGTGCATCCCTGTGTGCTCACCAAATGCACTGGGTTAGTGTTCAGGAGCTCAGTGCCTGGTTGTTACTGTTAAAAGGGCTCAGTGAAGCCAGGCCAAGAGGATGGAGAGGAAGGCCTGGTGGGCCCACCCTGCACCTTGGACTTTCTCACAAGCGTGCCCACCTCTGATTAATAGCTCTGATGTTCCTGAAACAGCATAGCTGAGTGGCCAGCATCAGTGTCACGCTGAAAGGAGGGTTGTGTTTCACCCAGAGCACTAAAAATATCTTTCAGACCAGCCCAGAGACTCGATCATTTTCACTGGAGAAAGCAAACACACTCTTATGACCTCTGCCTCTCACTGGGCAGTGCTCCTCAACCTTCTACCTGGTGTCCCCTCTTTGCCCCCACACTTCCCAGGACAAGCAGTGGTCTCACAGGGTCATTACCCCTTCTGCTCACTGGGCTGGTAGGTCTTCTCCACTTCCCTGTGGGTATGCAAAGGTGTGTGTGAAGCCCTGCCTCTCTTCTGTTTCAACACTAATTATCACTGTGGTTCTTCTAGCTGATTATTATCTTTATTTGAGAAATGCTTCTGCTAACCTAATGAGGCAATTTACCACAGGGTGCCTAGTTTGTGTTTGTCTTTTTTATTACCCTCCTAGTGCCAGCTAGCAGCCCTTGCTTATCACTGCAATATCCTCTACTCAGTGCGTATTAGCCCAGACTTGTGTAGCTATAGATATTCTTGGTGCTGGTAGCAGATTGCACTAGTAAGACCACAGGTGATGAAAATACCAGAAGTCATGATGGATGACAGCAGAGAGTCTGTTGATTGCATCCCAGATGACTACCAAGCACTACAATGCCATTCACCATCTGAGGCTGGGGCTCTGGACAAGCTGTAGATGTTTAAATTCTACAAAGACCCCACAGTTCTCCAAGGGAAGTGTAGGAGTTTTGTTATGCATTGCATCTGCTTTATGAAAGCAGTATCTTTTGCTATGTGAGCAGAAACCTGTACATGTGGTACATGTGACTGTAGCTCCCTCTTAAGCAGTTGCTTCAGAGAGGGACAGAAAAACAAAAACTTTCTTCCAAATGTGTTTCTATGAAAGTGTTGTAAAACAGTTTTTGGCAACAAAAGTGACTTATGAGTTAAAGAAATAGTATGCAAAAAGATCCAAAGACTTGTAGTAAAATAAAAACAGTATCTATAAAGAAGTCTAAGTTTTTCAGCTTCAGAACTACTTTCCAAATGGCAAATGGAGAATTTAGAGGAAATCAGGTGCTTTCGAGACTGTTTGGATGGATGACAGTTGAAGAAAATTTTGATGGAAAAACACCTTAATTTTGAACAGAATAAGCTAGAAATATTCAGTAATTTCTTAGAAGATCTCAAAGTGAAGCATACACAGCTCTGCACACAAGATGATAATGCTGTGCCTGCCACAAGACCTTTGTAGGGCTTTTTAGTTTTGCTTTCTACCTTCAGATGCTGCTCAGCTTTGCATTTAACACATAAGAAGCAATACCTAAATGAAATGAGGTTCAAATTTTGGCATATTTTTTAGATTTGTGTTGTTACTACGCATCCTAGACTTTGGTAGCTACATGCCACCAGATGCCATTAACAAAGCAGATCAGGGACAATGTTATATTTCTAACTGACAAAATAATTTTTATCCAGCTGAATTTTAATCCCACTGGATAAAATGGATGTTTCTTTGCTGATCAGTTCTCTGAGATACAGGTGGACTTTCTCAGATGAGTAAATCATGAATTTGTATCAGTAACACTTGACATTAAGAATACTTTCACAAACCTTTAATAAAAATACCTGAACTGAACTCCGAATAAATAGACCCAACTGGCATTCAGCTTTGGAAGATGCTGCTTCTGCTGTGGATTTGAAGATAGGCTTTTGCCTAGTGTTTGCTTGTTTTTCCAACCACACCAACCAACCTAATGAAAGATACTACTTCTTGCTACATATCTTGTGCTCTCAAAGTGATGAAGTTTGTTTACTTGTCTGTAAACTCAGCATTGGGCAAATTACCAAAACAAATAATGTTTTATGCCAGCAGAGCAGCTGTGCTAGTTTTTTGTTGGTTTTTTTTTGGGGGGGGGGGAGGGGGAAGAGGGTTGTTTATTTGTTTGTTTTGTTTGTTTGTTTTTGTCAAATGGGCTTGCTTGAACAAAGAACAGCCATTAAACAACAGTGTCCCTGTCATGGGACAAATCTTACCAAAACTGATGTTTTTCCCTATTTTCTGCCTGCAGAGACAGCCTAGAATGAAAATTCTATTCAGGACTGTGTAAGGAACATCTTCTGTCTTAGTGAGAATGGGAGAAAAGCAGCAATTAGAAAAGAAAAGAAGGAGTAAAAATAGGGTAAATTAAAGTATCCTAACAAACTGGTATCCAGGTCAACCATTCCCTAAAGAAAAGATGAGGGTGACGGAAAAAAGACAGAGAGCAGTCTTTGCCTGTCTATTCTTAGTCTGTTTTATGGGCTTGTAGAAATGACAAAGGAAACCAATTCTAAATGTAAAAGTTAAAAAACATCAGCATTTCTCGTTAGGCAATGAAAATTCCTGAAAGACACAGACAGCCTGGCAGAGAACCCATGGGGTTTGCTAACATGCTCATTTCTTTAGTCAGTGCATAATGCCCCTGTGGCAACCAATACAAGGTTTTTGGGTGCCCCAAAGAAGGATGGAGGCTTTGTGTGGGATCCACACCAACATGATTTTGACCTTTTGGGCTCACTTCAAGGATGTACTTGAAGTAGCTGAAGTGGGTAGACTGAGTGTGGAATCATATCTAGCCAGTGGAAATGAACAATCATCCCGTATGACCCTGTTCTTTTCTTTCCAAGAAAAGTTTCTTAACTGAGCTGCTGAATTTGGACATTAAAAGCGCCTAACTCCCTTCCATTTAATTTCCACCTTGTGCTTGCTCATGCTGCCAAAATGGTGTTGCCCTTAGGATTATTTTTTCCAACAGTTTCACTCTTACAGATGTGGATGAAAAGGACAGATGGCTCATGGCCCCTTTGGGAAACATTATGAGAAATAATCAGAGGGAGAAGTCCAGAATGAAACAAGGCAGGACAAGCTCTCATGCACCTGCTGCCTTTCCCATCATACAAGGCACTGAAGCTGCAATTGCGAAACAGGCAATCACAAAACTAAGCCACAGGAAACAAAGCACTGTTGCACTTCAAAGGTCGGTGCAAATATTGTGTATGTATGATGTCAAATGTGTTGCTCACTAATGAAATTGCCCTCTCTGGAGGATCTTTTTTAAGAGCAGGAGGAAATGTTGGATAATGTCTCCGCGGCAAGTTGTGTCCAGGCCAGCCAAAAACACCAGGCAAGGGTGGCCAAACACAACTTCCTTCTTTATTTCTACAGCAGCTGCTTGAAACATGGCTGTCAAAGGGCTTTAGAAGAGAAAGACATATGTGGTGTGTGTTTGATCAGGTGCTTCAAGTGCTACAATGAACTTTGGGCCACCTGAGCCTAAGGGTGTGTACAGAAGTGTTGTACTGTAGTGCTGCAAGCAACACTCACTTCATGCTAAAGGCCATCACATTGAAGCTCCCTGTTGTGCAATAGGATTTCAAAGAAAAATATTTGGGATGAGACATAAAACCAAAATAAGGAAGGGAAAGAAGGGAGGAAGGCAGGCAGGAAGGCAGGAAGGCAGGAAGGAAGGCGGGAAGGAAGGAACAAAGGAAGGAACGAAGGAGCAAAGGAAGGAAGGAAGGAAGGAAGAGAGAGAGAGAGAGAGAGAGAGAGAGAGAGAGAGAGGAAGGTGAAGGGATTGTTAAAAAAAAGAATAAAGCCAAATAACACCTGCATTTCCAAAACATTTCCAATGTGGATTGGCTAAAAAGACATGACCTTTCTTTTTTGATGTGGCAATCCTTGCAATTATGTAGGAATTTGTTACTTCCAGTCTGGAATGTTGCTAGATACAGCACAGTTCAGGAATTCAATTAGTACTGCTGTAGCTAATTACTTCAGGATGTCTTGTTCCAACATTCATTTGCCTTCTGGAGCCTTTTGCAAAGAGGAAAGCATAGTCTTAAAGTGCATTGAGTCCTGGTTTACTTTCAAATATGACTCAAAACGGAGGTTTAACTTACAAATTCTGTATCATCTGAAATCCTTGCTACTTGAAGACCATCTCTTCCGTAAAAGCTCTCTGAATAGGAGGCACTCAGTGGAATTAATCCCTAGCCTCATGCTTCCTGCTGACCCATGAGATCCATGCTTAGACTCATTCTTCACGTCAAAATTCTGAGATAGAAATAGTCTGGCAGCTTTCAGCACTGACTGAACGAATTTTACAAACTGATTAGTTACCAAGTGCATACTAAAAATTGCTTTTTGTACTCTTTTCATAATTGGAAAAAGAAAAAGAAAAAAAAAGCAAGTTCCTTTGTACATGAATACTCCCTTTAGCAATTTCACTACACCAAAATTACCAGATTGTTTCTGGTGGATGTATGAAGAGCAAAATCTTCAGTCCTTTGAAGCCGCCTTACAGGTGGATGGGGATGCAAATAGAGGCAGTTTTTTCTTTGCAGTCAGTTGGCCAATTGGCATCCAATTCATTACTCACATCAGTACTATTAACAGCCTTCCTCTTCACAAAATATCTGACAAGCAACCTTTATTCGTACTCCTGGCGAGTAAACTTTAATTCCCATTTCCATCCTTTAACGCCTTTAACTGCATCACACTGACTCCCAGCTTTTCATCTCCTGTAGTGCTTCAGCTTCTGTGCTGACATGGCACTGCATGAAATTTAACTTCCAAAATGGAAGGTCAGTCAATGCCAGCCACCTGTAAAGAGGACATCCATTTTTATAGCGCCTAGATTGTTAATACCAGCTTCATATTCACCATTTACCCACTCAGTCTATCTATTCCTTACACAACCAGTGTAGGTCTGGATCTACCAATCACAGCTACATAGAACTAGTCTCCAACAGGCTATTGATTGGAGAAAGCACTGGCCCACCTCAGACTCCACCCTTCATTCATGACATTTTTAAGTATATGACTTTCACCCAGAGGACGGTGACACACTGGAACAGGTTGCCCAAGGAGGCTGTGGATGCCCCATCCCTGCAGGCATTCAAGGCCAGGCTGGATGTGGCTCTGGGCAGCCTGGGCTGCTGGTTGGCAACCTGCACACAGCAGGCGGTTGGAACTGGATGAGCGTTGTGCTCCTTTGCAACCCAGGCCATTCCATGAGTCTATGATTCTATATGAAACAGTGATGTTCTTGGTCATTTATTTTCAGCGTAGATTGCAGAAAACCAGTATTCAAGGTATATTTGTCTGTACCATATTGTGAATTTCATGGCATCCATGAAACAAAAAACAAAACAAAACAAAAACATATACCATGCATTTCATGGTATATTTGCGTGGTTCCCATACTTTCTATCTCTGACAAAAGAGGTATTCCTACATGATTAAACTATGCATAAGGTGAAACACCATGACTTTTGGTTATAGTTTGGAAACATCAGAGTAGGCAAAAGGTCGCAGAGGCACAAGTATCTCCTCAAATACCTAAAATGTGATTGCAGTGAGAGTGGGGCTGGTCTATTCTCACTGGTGACTGGTGACAGGACGAGGCCTCAAGTTGTGCCAGGGGAAGTTCAGGTTGGATATCAGGAAAAACTTCCTTACAGGCTCCCTGTAGAGGTGGTAGAGTCACCATCCCTGAGTGCATTTAAAAACCTTCTGGATGTGGTGCTCATGATTTAGTGGTGCACTGCTAGAGTCCCTAGTCCTTCTTGCTCTGGCAAGGAGAAAGGATGACTAATGGGGTGATCTATTGTCTACAGCATTGCCATGGCCACAACCTGTGGAAAAAGAAACAGCAGTAAGTTTGTATTTGGGAGCTGACTTAGCTTTCCTCCAAGGCAGAATTATAGAGAACATGTTTATGGATGGTGAAGCATGTCAACTGAATCACTCCATGTAGGAATTAATAACTAAGCCACATCTAGTGTTCATTTGTTACTCTTTTCATGCCACAAATAATCTGAAATATACTGCTGTTAAACTATTCTTTCAAAAGGAGATCAAGAAAGAAAGGGATTGGGCCTCTTCTACAATAGTGATTAAAAGGGGATTCTATTTAATCCACATTTCTCTGGAGCAGGGAGATCCTTGTTCATCCCTGGTACAAATTCCCAACAGTCAGTAGCTTTCTAGCAGAAACAAAATTATTGTAGCTACAGGAAGACAATTCAAGTTTTGTTTCATATGCAGCTTTCTTACCTAAGAAGGTGAAAAAGTGGCCATCGTGTTTCTTGACATTAAACTTGCTTTTGCCATGCTTGATGGATTTCTCTCCCAGTATGGCTGTCCTTTAAGGTGCTTTGCCATGGGATAATGCATGCATGCGAGCTGTTGTTGTGCAGAGTTGGCCAGTCAGCACACCAGAGAAAGTTTTTTCTCAGGCAGGAGATATTATCATTAATACGTATGGTACTTTTGAAAATACAGCACAGGATCTTGCTCTTCTTTTGCATTTTATCAGTGCTGGTCCTCATTCTTCTTATTCTTTGGGAAACTGTGACCACTTGACCTATATTCATGCTGCCACAGACCTTGAATTTTCACATCCTAGGGGATATATGACGTGGGTCAAGTCCTTTTTTCTCAAAGGCTAAAATAAGAAGAAAACAATTTAGAAACATGAGAGAAAATGATCACAAGCTATGAATGTTTTCTTTAATGCCAAAATAAAAACATGTGAGAAAACTTCCTTACCCTCCCCCCCCCACAAAAAAAAAAAAAAAGAAAATCACAATCTTAAAGCTTTTAAGAGAGGTCATTCTTTGTGCATTGGTCAGTAATTTGCTTTCCTCTTTCTGGCAAAAACTAATATGTTATAGTTGTTGCCTTTTTCTTCCTTCCCAATATCAGTTACATATTTTCAGAATTAATGTATTGCTTGTGGGCTGACCCACATAGTTTGTCTCTGACTTGAAAGAGATTGGGTTCAGCTGATATACCTTCTTTTGGCTTCAGGCAGTCCCATTGTTTGGGTTATTCTGTATGGTGGGTTTCAGTAAGGAATTGGGGTCAAAATGAAGTATTTCCTATGAAGGAATAATGTTTACAGGTCAGCATGTACATTCTCTGCAGTGCTTGGGTGAAGGACATTCACCAGAAACATAAACAGCCCATGATTCAAGATACTGGAAGAAACTGAATGGGAACACTTGCCTGGAGAGATGAGTTCGGAGCAACTGTTCTGGATACTAACTGTGCTGTTCCTTGTTAATTCCTTGTCACAAGAGGCACACGAATGAGCCAGAAATGCATGTGCTGTCTCAGTAGCACCCTGCTCTCCACAAAATATAGGGGATTTGCCACTTTCTGTAGCACTGTGACTTTACTTTGCCAGACTTCCCGTGATAGTTTTTTCCAGCTGAACTGAGGATTGCATCAGCCTGCTCCTGGCAACGCATGCACGTTGTGTTAATTCCCATTAACGTCTGCTGGGTGTATTGTTGTGCGGGTTAAACTATATTGCAGCTGCTACAGTATCCATCTGAGTAAGCAGCTAATATTTTCATACTAGCAAATGAGTGCCTATAAAGTACTTGTGAAGTCAACAGGTTGTATCACCTCCTTTCTGCCACTCGGCAATCGAAGCAATAAACTTTAATTACAAGATACCTGTTAAAAGTGTGGCGCTCATATTCCCATCAACAGTAAAGAGAAATGCACAGCTGCTAAGGCTGTTCAAGGAGAAATGGAAGAACTTTTTCTGGGTACTTTTAAGGCTGTGCTGTGTGCTGAATAGCTCTGTAGAAAATGGAATTCAGAAACAGATTCAGAAAAATGAAGTCCTATTACCAAAAAAAGTTCCTATTATTGAACTTTTTGCAGAGGACAGTTGTGATCACCTCATCCCTCAACCTTAGCAGTATATTATGCAAATATGTAGGTAATGCATGCATATTTTGTTTATGTTCAATATATGTAAGGATAGCATATATAACTGCGAAGTGTGAAAACATTGATCATTATTACTGTGGTCATTTACATAAGAACTGTTGATAAGATTACTGCTTTTATACACAATGGTTTTCACACCATGTTTAGAAGCTTCCTACACTGTTATAATCACTATATAAAGTTTATCCAATCTTATTATTCCATTTTCCTTTTAACACAAAGCTCTGTTTGAGTCTTACATCTAAAAAAAGTTTGTCATCTGTTCATGAAACTCATTTTTATTTTCATGTTCCTTTGTAATGCATCCTGGCAAGAATATCAGCGAATGTGATGCTTTGTATCACCGTAGACACCCCTAAAATACATTTATTACAGAAAGCTTTTCATTTGAACTCCCACTGCACTGGTAGGGTTCTTCCTAAGTTAAACACGGCATCTCCAGACAAGAAGTCTTTGCAGGTGCTGTGAGCTCATTCTCATTCTGTGTTTAGCTTTGGTGTTGTTTCCACTGGATCTAAAGATGGACTGAAGTTAAAAAGCAAGTGGAAGGCAAAATCACCAGGGAGATGGAAAAGAGTGTTTTCATGAGATCTATAAATCTTCTCGAGACATTCTAAAATTACAAAGATAGCTGCCTTGGCTGAGTTCAGTGCTAGCAAGAAACTAAGCCCTAATTTTACATGTTTAAACTGCCTTAAAATGAGGTTATTTTTCAGTTGGAAGGTGAATGACTCACAGCCATCATGAAGCCCAAAAAACTGCACACCTGGTCCTTGCATGGCGCAAACCAGTGCCAGTCCCCAGCACCCAGGGTAACCACGTCAATGGGCAGCGAGGGAGCAGCTGATTCTTGTCTACCTTTCATTCTCTGTGAGATCCAGGCAGCCTAGTCCTCTGGGCTAGAGACACAGGAGAGCTCCGATGGCCAGATTAGATAGTTCCCCTGCTTTGTAGTCTGCAATGTTTTACCTCAATATTTCACTGACCTAAACAGTGGTCAGTTCCTTCTGAGACAAAATGCCAGTCCCCTAAACTTTGCTGCTCTGCCCACACAGCCTCCCTGGGAGACGTGGAACGTGACATTGGTGAGCTCATGATGCTGAGCGCTGACATTGGCTCCTCTGTGGCGTGATGAAAGCAGGACGTTTTCACAGGAGTGGTAGACGAGCGTGCCCCCAAATTGACTGTCATTGCCTTGTCGCCCTGTGAGGCACAGCAGACGCCAGAGCTGCCTGCAGTTGCATAAACACACGCCATCAAAGGTCTGCAGGCCTCACGCTGGCACAGCGCGCAGGCAGCACTGCTGTTCTTGTAATTAATGAACTCTTGGCAGGAGGCTGCAGGAACTCAGCATCCCCTAACAAGCACATGCAGAGGTGGCACTCACTGTGAGTAAATCTAGTGAAAAAGAAAGTGGAAGCAAGCTTCTGCCTTCTGCCATCCTGAGTTTCTCACAAGGTCAAGGCCTGGGAGCTGTGTGAGCTGACCCTCTGCACAAACCTGATTTTCTTTACTCGTGCTCAGCAACTTTTTTGGTACCCATCAACTTCACTCACAGAACCAAAGTGTCCCATTAGGTGCTCAAACCTGACTTCTCACCTCTGTGCATCTGGAGCACCCCAAAAATAGTCTCTACCACAAACGGAAGAGTCAGTGCTTGGCCTTCCATGGTGCAGTGCATGTATTGTAGGTGTGCACCCCTCCTTGAGGTAGCTTGTGGGATACATTGCTAATAACCTGACTAATCTCTTTGAATCAGAGGAATTATCTGAAGAGAACCTCATTACAGGCCACAGGGACATTTTTAAGGGTGTCAGGAGAAGGTCTGAACCAGAATAGGTTTATTGAGAAAACCCACTGAGAAAAGCCTGTTCTGACACCAGAAAGCCATGACACACTGTTTAATGTGAATGAACTAAAAAACAAACAAACAAACAAAAAAACCCAAAACCCTAACCACAAGCAAAGGACTGCGAATGGACACTTCCAAATTCAAGGCCAAGGGCTAACCTGAGGCCCTCCTCCAGGTAGCTTCAAAGTAAGCTCTAAGTCCCCATGTAAACGCCTTTTGTCTCATTTTATTTTGTGGCACCTGGGCATGACACCTCTCTGTCTGAACTGGGGATCTGAAACGTGGTGTATTTGCTCATGCTCAGTTATTGGCACCAGACTGCATGGGGCAAGCAGGAAGATTTCCCACTGTGATGCTATGCCTTTGTAAAAGCTGCTGACTGCTGGCATACATGCAATAGATTTCGTGGAATGACTTGTTCAAAGGAACATTTCTCTGGCATAAACTCAGCAAGTCTTACTCCCAACCCTTATTTCTTCAGAGCTAGCTCAGTTCTTGCCTATGTTATACCCCCATTTCTAACACCTAAATTCCAATTCCTAACCCTAATCATTAACCTTCAACTTCACGGCATTTTAGACTCATTACTACCAGTTTTACATCCATAGTAAGCATTAAGAAACCAAAGCACTTTGCTATTTATGTCTTAAATGAATTTGTAGTGCTGGAAATTACGCTTAACCTCTTCTTTTATGACCTTGTTTGCCTCTGTTTTCAATTTAGGAAGAAATGTTGAATGGACTTTTTTTCTATTTTGGAGAGAGATGCTCTACACAGATGTGCCTATGAAAGAGAGGGCAAAGCAGACACAGGTAAAGAAGTGCATAATTGATTAGAAATTCTTTTTGGTTTTAATCAGGAAAAAAAATATATAATTTGAAGACGTATCTAAAGCACAAAATTATAAATTTATTTCTCTTAGAGAAAACCTATGCAAACAAGTAGGCGTTTGGGTTGAAAACTTCTTGACTCATTTCATATCTCTGTATTGAAAATAAATAAATAAATGCCTCTTTATAACCTTAACTTACTAAAAATGAATTCCTTCATCTAGCTGCAACACAAGTAGATTTGTTGAAATCTGCTGTGGATCATGAGTCTTCTTTCTGTTTTCCATTTACTCTCAAAGAGCACTGGATGCCCCAAATTCCCAGATTTAGGCCTTTTTTTTTGTAGGAGTGCAAGTATTATTGCCTCATACTGCATATTTTAACAAGACTTGTTATAATTTTCCCATGGGATAGTGAAACACATCTTACACTGTGTGGTGATTCATTTCCTAGATCTTTTATTTTCATCATTCTTTATCACATTACTGATTTTTTGGGATATTAATATCATGATTACCAGAAATGAAATTAAAACTGCTTACTCTGTAGCCAGGCATTTTATTCACTTAAATATGAAGCAAATACTCCTACAAATGAAAATGGTTTTTGCTTCAATCAGAGAAGTGATGTTTAAGTGTTTCCTTTTCTACCAAAACCCATATATTCAAATCACTTTGCAAAATTAAATGTTAACTGTGTATAGTGTATGATAGATACATATCTTAAGGTTAGCATACAGCCAACTTTTTTTTTTTAGATATTAAGTGAAGCTGAAGAGATGTTACCCAGCTCTCAAAATTTAGTTTTTTAAATTCGTGTATAATCACTTAATAAGACAATTTCAAAGACTGAAGTTCCTTAAATGTTCACCTCTGAACAAATTAACTTGAAACTGAACTTCTCTAGTGTGCTGTGTCCCATTTTGGGCTCCTCAGTTCAAGAAGGACAGGGAGCAACTGGAGAGAGATGATGGGGGGCCTGGAGCACCTTCATGGGGAAGGGCTGAGAGATGTGGAACTGCTCAGCCTGGAGAAGAGATGACCAAGGGGAGATCTTATCAATGCTTATAAATACCTAATTGCTGAATGTCAAGAGGATGGGCCAGGCTATTTTTAACAGTGCCCAGAGACAGAACAAGGGGCAGTGGGCATAAATGGGAATAAAGGAAATACCATCTGAGCAAGAGGAAGAAATTCTTTACTTTAAGGGTTACAAAGCACTGAAACAGGCTGCCCAGACTGCTCGTGGAGACATTTCTGGAGATACTCAAAACCAACCTGGATGCTTTCCTAGGCAAACTACTGTAGGGAACCTGCTTTAGCAGGTGATTGGACTAGATGATCTCCAGAGGTCTCTTCCAACCCCTGTGATTCTGTGATTCTCTGATTCTGATATTCAGTTCCAGAAAATATATTGGCTGAGAACACTAAAAGTAGGAAATGCAATGCCTGGTGAATCTTGTAAGATCCATCTTTAATGCTATACTATTCTATATGTAAAAAGATTTTTTAGAATACTCTTTAGACTTTTCAAACTACATTTTCTTATTCTGCAGAAATGTATACAGAAAGAATAAAGAATAAATAATTCTGTATGTTTTACTTAGAAATTTAGACAAGAGTAATTTCGTAGTAAATTTTGAGGGTTCTTAAGTTAATGAACAGGTTGGTATATCTGCTAAAACATGTTTTGAGAATGGAACTTGCATTTCTTTGCCTGTGTCATAAAAGCCTTTACTTTGTACTGCAAAACCATATATTTTAACTTACAAAGACACTGAGAAGAGTCTTGTAGCATTTAGCTATGCTAAAAAAGGGAGAAAGATTAAATTTTTTGTTCTCAAAGAATTCACCTTGGAGCATGTGTTGTACACACAGAGTATTGGCTCACTGCAATAATAAACTTTTGATGAAAGGGAGGGTTGGACAGGCTAAGGAAATGAGGAAAAAGAGAAGAAAGAAGCAGAAGGGAAAAGAAGGGCTGTTTTGAAGCAGCACCTTATGTTCTGCCAATGCCAGGTTACATTTCCCCTCTCATTGGGATGTTCAGTTCTAGGGAGCCTTCCAAAACCACATACCTCCCAGTGTTGACAGAGTGTTATTAAGCAATAAATCAATTCCCAGATATGACTTATGTCTCTCTCTAGCACTGAAACATGCTGCTAATTAAAGGTGACAGACAATTTCTCTGCCTGTATAATAATACCAGTTTGTTCTACTGTAATCAGGATGTGTGCTGAAACCCAATGAAAGCACTGGAAAGATGCCCGTTGACTTTAGAGAGACTTGGATCTGGTCTTGAAATGGTAAGAAAGAAAGAAGAAAAAAAAAGCTATTCCTCCTTTCTTCTCTCCCTTCTAAAATAAATCATGAATGTGATTGCATTGTTGTGCTGGAAGATATATTTTGTAATAACAAATAACAAATAGGCATCCTTGTGCCTCAGTGCTCTTAGCATGTGCATATCATGCTCAATTTAACACATACACAGTGCAGTATTCTTGCTTACTTAAGAGTTTTATTTACTCCTCTCTCTCATGTTCACTGTTCCCTTGCATTACTTGTCATCAGCATCCTGCAAGCATCTCTACCTAATGCCCCTACAGTTTGATCTGTTCTTTGCACCATGTTGCTGCCTTTCTCCACTGACTTTCCTGGCTATCTTTTGCCATGCTTTCAAACAACTGGAGCCTCTAGTATAGTGCCATGCTCACCTCTTTTGCAGCACTGCTTTGCCACTGCTGCAACAGGGCTACACTTGCTGCTGTTATAGCAGGGGCTGGCTTTGAGCTTGCCCAGCCCCGAGCTGAGGGCACACCAAGGCAGTGAAGGGGTCTGTAGCTGCTCTCTTCCATCAGTTTCTACTGGTGACGTGGCAGAAAGAGGTTTTACCATGGCATATATGCTACTGGATGTATAGCACTGCTTATATTTTGTCCAAAACAGGTGAGCTCACAGAGATGTGGCAAAAAAAGGACCACAAACCTCTTTTCCATCCCCTGGCCAGCACAAAGCACAGACAGGGTTACGCATACACAACAAACAGCCAAAGGAAAATTTTGTCTGGGTGCTCAAGGCCTTTTTTATCTCACCCACGCCACAATAACTTGTCCCTGTCTGAAGGGACAGCCAGGGCTGAGCGGGCTTCCTGCATTGTACTCCCAAAGTCTCCTGGCTCGGGAAGTGACAACATCTTGAACTAATTTTTTTAAATGGAGGTTGATTTTAAGCAACATATTTTCCAAACTGTTTTGTTTTTTTTTTTAAATGTAAGTCTAATTCTTTTTTTTTTTTTTTTTCTTCAGGGCCTGAACGAGGAACACACAGGGCAGCCAAAGACATCAGCAACATCTGCCAGCCACCTCTGGAAGGCAGGAGCATCGCTGAGGGCTGGATGGAGGCTCCTCCATCAGTGGAGCCCTGAGCCGCAGACAAGGTCAGTAACCACAGCCCAATCTGCTGCCCTTTCCACAGCAGACAGTTGTCCTTTTCCATACACTCAGGTACTCTTCCTCAGGGACAAATTTGGGGGTTTTCATCACCAGCGGTGAGGGAGTGGGAGAGAAAATGCATCCAAATAAAGGACCATCACATATTGCTCTGGAGTAGATAGGTTTCCCATTAGCCAGGCTGCGGACACAGGGAGAGGTTTCCTGTGTAGTTTTTCTCCTGGATGATGGGAGCCATTTGAGGAGAGGTGAAATGGGCAGCCAAGGTTTCCTTTCCCCCCTGCCGCCTTCTCACCTTTGTGTGAAGCCACTCGTGGAGCTTCCTTGGCACACATCAAGTCTGAACAACAAGGAGAAGGATTTGGCCAGCCTCAGCCTCCTTGGGCTTATTGGCTCACTTTGCATGGAAAACACATGAAGTGCCAAATATCATCCATTAAGGCTGTTTTGCCAGCCCTAGCCATTCAAACATTAAGAAAAAATGCTCCCAGATGAAAAGAGTGCAGCTTAAGCCACCTAATATTAAAGTACGTGAGCTTACTGATATATACTTGTTTGCAACTCACAATCAGGCACGCCTGCAAGCTACTGCAAAGTGCCCCAAAGGGAGTTTACAATTTCTGGACTTGCCTGGTAAGGTGAGCTTTGCTATGCCCTTGGGGCCAGGAAGATGCTACAAGAGGTCCAATCTTCCTATAGGGAGGACAAGGAGGCGACCATGTGGAGCTGTGTAGTTCCTCCTAGAAGATGTTATGATTAAATTTTGTTTTGAGAGATCAGCCCCCACAGACATGCTGCTTCCCTTGTACCAGGTTATGGTGCAGCCCTGTGGGCTACAGAGACAATAAAAGGGAGGAAGTGTGTCAGCTTATGGCCCCTGCTTGCACCATGCAAGTTCTGCATCATTTTCTCAGAAACACTATGGAATCTTAAGGACATTTTCCCCCAGCCATGTGCAGGGCTAACATCTATCACACTGCTCCAGAGGGCGAACCCAAATTCCTCTCATAGATCTTCTCACTTTGTGATTTTTTCCACCTCTTTCACAGACTGGCTTCTCTGGCTTTAGGCTGGCTTCCATGAGGCTGGATGGGAAAGTTTCACAGCAGCAGGATGTTTTATTGCTGCCTTTTGTATTTTGCCCAGACAGCATTCCTCTGTCCATGCGCCCAGTGTTGATTATTGTAGATTTTCTCTGGTGTGGAGAATGCTTTTGTCTTCCTGGAAAGTCAGCTCCAAAGTCTGTGACTGACAGGTAGCTGATACTTAAGCAAGGAAGCACTGTCAAGGACCAGCCTCTGCACAGAGAAGTCTGGAATGTGCCCAGATGAGGACATTTGTCATGTTGCAGCAATACTAAATGCCCATTTTGGTCTGTTCTGAAGTTTCTAATGGGGAAATACAGGGCATGTTTGAATGCTTCTGAAGGTTTTTAAAATCAATTTGTGCAAAGAGTGAGTCAGCACTGTATAAGGACTGTTTTGTTAGATGAGAGCTGCTTATTGAACACTACGTGTTTGACTAGTGAATTATATCAAAGTTCTAATAAGTTTACATGCACTTGAAAAAACATTAAAATCAGATTTGTCAAAGTTTTTTGCATGAAATTTCCAGCCTAAAAATCTTAGCAGAACTCTTCTTATTAGAATTGATATTTTTCTGCAGAAAAATATTTTTATCTAGATCTGATATTTTACCCCAGGGCAGGAAATCCAGGAGAGGTGTTTGCCCAAAGAGCAGCTTGGCTATGGCCAGCTTTCCAGCCCCAGGAAAGGGATGGCTCCACTTTTCCATATCAGACTGTTGGATGTGATGATCCTGAAGCTTTTTCCAAACTGCACAGTTCTATGATTCTATGTCAGTCCTACATCTTAGCCTCTTATCTCAGGCAAAGCTGGACTATATTTAGTTCTAATACCTCTACCTCTCCAGCAGCTGAAAACAACAACAAAAACAAAAAAAGAGCAGAAACATCATTTGTATTTTCACTTTTTCACATCTTTTTCATTGTATACAGTGTTTTACACTCCCAGCTGTTGTCCAGGTCTGCCACCAGCATAAGTCTGTAAAGGTCTGAACTTGTTAGGGAATAAGGAGGTCTGGGGATTGAGGAGGAAAATTTACCCTAAATGTTCATTGCATTACAGCTGAGGTACAAAAAAAAAAGTTAATTACTGTAACAAAACAATAAAAATTCAGAATGTCCTAGGAGTCACATTCAGCATCAGAGGTTGTGCATACAAACTGGGTGGTACTATATTGACATCTCAGTAATGGCACACGCTGGGGACCCTGAAAGATTTGCTTTTGGTTAAATATGAAGAATGAAGAGGGGGAAAAGGAGCCAAGTCAGCAGTTTTGCATTAGGCAAGAGGGGAGAAGTTTGTCATGCAAGGCAATCAGCAGTTAGCTCAACATCAGACAGCAGGGAGGGCTCGGGTTTGGGTTCTGCAAGTGTTTCCAATGAATGAAGCAAGATGAAGCGGTGTGTTTCGATGCGTAGCTAATCATTTCACAGCAGACAATTTCACCAATTATTGAAATATGTCAGATCATCTACTGCCAAGACTGCCACTGAACTTGATCTAAATGAATCCCCAGAAATCTGTTGGGAAACTCCCATTGCTACAGATCTGTGCATTATTAATTGGAGCTAGGGCAGACAGGAGAGCAGTTTTTAAGTTGCATTTTTGCTGTTATAGAATGCAGATGTCCAACATTTCAGAGCGATTTTTCTGTTGTTTCATTATTTTTTTTTTTCCTGAAATCCTAGGGATCTGGTAGCCTCTAACCCCGAAAAAGACATTGAAAAATGTAAAGCATTTTTAAAACGTTATTGAATGTGGGACCATAGTGGTTAGCATGCATAGCAGTTTGGGCAGGAGATTCTTCATCTAGTTCAGCCCTTGTCAGCTATACTGGCATGACCCTGCTCTTTGCAGATGCAAAATGCTGTACAACTGCAATGGGCTGAGAAAGGGGTGAGGCCTGCAGTGTCTGGGCTGTGGGTGAGGGTGGTGCCTCCTGCCAGCCACACACCCTGCTTTGCCTCTCCTCCTCATTTCCAGCAGTGGCAGGATGAATGAGAAAGCTTCTCCAGAGCTTTTATCCTGCTTTAACTTTCCATAGCTGCTTGGCCTCCTCCTCCTTTCCTGTCTGTTATGGCACTGCTTTAATGAAAAGAGAAAAGGATTGCAAAACTGGCTGATTGACCTGTGATGCCAGTATCATGCCAAGCAAAAAGGTCAAATTTAGTATGCAGACACCTAGAGCTACCAGTAAAAAGCTAAAGCCCAGACGCATTGCAGGTATCTCCTGCAGGCATATTGATTAGAGGGGTGAGGGTCTTCTAGAAGCCTTGGGACAGATCTGAGGAAGGATTTTGCTCTCCTGGAGGAGGATCCAATCCATTTGTATGATCTGCAGCTGAACCTCCAGTAAGAAGGAGGGCTGTCAATACTTGTCTGCAGACAGTGTGGACCATTTGCCATAGCAGTGAAATAGAATATTTAGCATGTGTCACTTCTGCTTCTCAGACCCAACAGTCAGATGTTTGTATCCGCTCACCAGCTTCCACTTTCTTTGCTTATCCTGCTTGGGATCAAAAGGAGATTAAAAAGCCGTAAGCACTT
Organism: Lagopus muta; assembly: GCF_023343835.1. NCBI lineage: Eukaryota > Metazoa > Chordata > Aves > Galliformes > Phasianidae > Lagopus > Lagopus muta. Next base: position 45,238,286 of record NC_064439.1, on the reverse strand, counting down.
ACATATTATTTCTCTTCCAAAGCTCAAAGCAAATTCTCTGGAAAGACTCCAGTTAGCTTCAGCTGGCTTTGGACCAGTCTCTCAAGGAAAAGATGCAAACTTTGGTTTGCAATTGACTCTACCATCCTCTTGAATTAGTTTGGGAAGCTAACTTGCAATTTAGCACTTAAAACATTTTAACCACAGTTATTGAGGAATTTTAAAACTAAGCAGTATAAAAAGTCATGGACTCCTTCATAGAGCCAGGCCTTTTATTCTACATTTATACCATCATTTTATTGAGTGTGATCTTCTTTTCTAGGTGGGACTTCAAATTTAGAAAGCTGATAATGCATATTTGAGTAGCTAGCAGAGGACTCAAATGGCATTTATAAAGATGTATTTAGCATGAGATCTAAAAGCAGTGGAATTTTTGTTTATACAGCATTTAGGAAGAGATATACCTGTCTTCTTTTCAAAACACATTAATCTTTAAGAAGTTCATCACTTCACTTACGAATGGCTTTATTCCTCCTGCTTCCCTACAACTACTTTTTTTTTTCCCAGAGATAGAATGTGCAAAGGAAGTAAGGAGTTACTTTGGAAGAAGTTTGCAAGGAGAAAATATGATAGAACATTTTTGAGGATTTTAGAAAATTACACTCATTTAAACTTATTACAATATCATCATTACAGATCCAGTGAATGTCTTCTAGCAAGAGCTTTCTCTTAAATGAAAATGAAACCCACAATATCATTAGCAATTGGAAGAGAACTTACCTTCTCAAGCTATTCTGCTAAGACAGCAACAGCTTTCAGCTTCTTAACACTGAGTACTGCAAAGCTTGCCACTGACTTAAGAATTCAAACTAAATCCTTCCAGACAATAACTGCTTTCTTGCTGTGTGTTGCAAAATATAGTCATGAGAGAATACTATGGAAAATGTATATAACCTGAGGATCTGAAGAAGATTTCTTTCTAATCTTTTTTTTTTTTTTTTTTTTAACCATTTTGGAGCCATTTCTCTTCTTTTGCCATATGTTTATGGTTTTCTCCAAGCAAGACCTTGACCCATATGATATTTAAAGCTGAAAGGAACCACTGATTCCCGCAAGTCCATCCTTTCCCAGCAAAAGACTAACTTCAAAGAGAGGTCACATTGCTCAGGACCATGCCCAGTTGTGTCGTGAGCATCCCTAAAGAATGCATCTCCAAGGATGGAACTTTCCCTGCTACAATTCTCAGCCATTACTTCCTGGCACTTCCCTGGGAAGGGAGAAAACTAGACCTCTCCACTCTGAAGCCAGACCTTGGAAATGGAGGACAGCAATTATCTTCCCTCTCTGTGCTCAGCTCAGCCATGATATCACCAGTTCTTGGATCTGTGGTACCAGGTGCCCCCAATGTTCACGCTCCTTCTTGGGCATTCCAAGCACCCTTCTGCTTCTAGTATGTAACAAGAGTTCCCAGTGCTCAAAATCCTGGGGAACACATTCTTCTTCCTAACTCCAAAGGTATTTGAGTGCCAGAATGTTGCTCTCTGCCACCCTTTCTTTGACTCACAGTAAAAAGGTTTATGAAGTTTGACCTGTTGAATCCTGCACCTCAGTTCCTTTCACTGGTTCCCTCAAGTGTGTGTAAATGGGTGGTAGGAAGATGACAAAATTAGTTCCATCACAAAATGAGGTCATCAGTCGACCCTCTTCAGATCGCAGAAGAAAATAACTTCAATTCACTTGACTTCTTTTCATTGAGCAACATTCTCTAGAACTGAAATTTCAATTTTCTGTAGCAATACTCCAATTTCTGATCCAGTAAGACAGAATGGTTTGTGGCTTAGTCTGGAGAAAATGAATTATTTCTTCAATGACAATAGCAGTTAAAGAAAAAATACTATTGAGTTGATACAGAAGCATGAACTGCTCTACTTCTCAGTGTTTCTGTGCATTTTCCTCAACTGAGAGCACTGTTAGAAATCCAAGTTGTAGAAGTTGCTATTAGCTTATTACTCAGACTATCAAAATTGATGGATAGCCAAAGAAGGAAAGAAAAGAGATCCAGAGAGATACAATTCCCAGGAATGGAGAGAGAAGAGACTTGGAAAAATCAGGCAAATTTTAGGTTTAAACTCAACGTTTTCTCCAAGCATAACTTCAGTGGCTGATGTAAATTCCCATTCTGAATTCATAACCAATAATTTAATATGAAAGTATTTTGGTTTAGCTGAAGTGGAGTGCTCACCCACCTCTGAACTAAGTACAGTACCTGGGTTTGTAATTAGGGAAGCCAAGAATTCTCCTCAAATTTATTTTTCACTTCCTCCAACAACCTAAGAAGTTTCCAGATGAGAATTGCCATATTGTATAATGCATATCTAGCCCTAATCTTGCAGTCCAGCACAGCTCAGCCATCACCAGAAGGCAAGAAACTAAGAGCTTCTCATCAGTGCCTTCAATCTCACACTTGGGTTTCCTCTGAACCCTTCTTGTATTTAAAATAAATAATGAAGTTTTCGGATGAGGATTGAAGCCTCTCCATACAAGAACAACAAACTTCATGCAACTTTGTACTGTGCTGCACATAGTTATGTACGGATTTGCAATAAAATATATGTGTAGTTAGCATCCTTTTAAAAGGCCTGTGTGGAGAATGTCCATACAGGATGGGAAGAATTCTGCTGGTCCTTGCAGATATGTAAACAGTATGGCCTTTCCAGTAGCGAAATAATTAACACACCATTTTGAAAGGAAAGGGAAATACTAAACAACCTAACTTCTTGCACTTTCTAATTACACCTTGCAAGTATCACTCTTCCTGTCATCTAGTGGCCACAAAGGGCTAGCACAGCAGTTCGTGTTCTCTTAGCCCTCTGGAGTTGCTTTGAAAGACTGTACCTATCAGCAGATCTCAAAGGAGACTTACTGACTGAAAAAATACAGTCCTTTTGCTGGCCCACTCCGGAGGAAAGAATAGTTACAGGTCAGCTGACTGCTAATATGAACTATAGCCGAATGTCTTTTCTTAAAACCTGATTGTGGTTGGGTTTTTTTTCTTTATACTGAAGATAGAGCACTTATTCTCGTTTCCACAGAAGGAATCTAAACTGCCATTAAGTTGCAACTAAAGTAATAACTGGATGAGAACTAAAACAAAGAGCTTCCAACTCAAACCACGACAGAGACAAAGCCACTGCATTTCACAAGAGCAATCTGGAGGGAAATTCTTGTGTGTCATTTAAAAGGCCATTTATTTTTAAAACACCAGAACCTCTGATGGAGTAAATATTTCATCTCTAGCTCTCTCGTACCATTTTTTTGGCAATTTTTTTCCCTCCTTTATGGAGTCTTACAACCAAATTCAGGAACATCAGAGTGAATGGCTAATTATAGGGTATCGTTGTATGTACTGAAAAGATCTTGTTAAGGGAGTTACAGAATAAAAGCTTCCAATACTGACCTTGCCATCAACTTCCAAAAGTCATTCTTGGCAGAAATATTTCTAAATTCCTCCCCCTAAATAGTCCTTCAATAATATTTTATTTTTACATATCCTTTCAAAACAAGCAAGTTTGTTGAACATTTTTCCTACAGATCTAACAGTCACACGAGGCTTGTTGTTGCAACAAAACCAACATTTTAATGTGGAGACTCCCAAAACTTCCTGCAAATAAATTACAACAAAGTGCAACCTTAGAGAACAGTAAATACAGCACTGGCAGAGCTGCCTTAAAGGTTATAAGATCTTATCCCAAAGTAACATCTCAGTGTGCTCTAAGGTAATGCTACTGCAAACTGTTGTCTCTCTTCTCTCCCACTCTTCTGAGATTATGAAAGCCTCATGATCCCCTTTGAGTTATCCTAATCATCCAGCCTGGATTAACAGAAAATGGAACTTCAAATTCCACATTTAAGAAATCCAAAGCACAAGTGGGATGTGTTTTTAGTATTTCCAGGGAGAAAGGCTAGCCTGCAGGGAAGTATTTGTACACTGGTGAAAAGAGTTTGGTCTTGACCGAGAAATTAAACACAAATGTAATCAGAAAGAGTTTCTCTCATGTAGAAGTGTACAATCTAAAGTGAGACTCAAATGCAAACTAGGATCTTAAGTACAGCTGGGCCATTGGTCTTCTCTTTAATCATGGAAGCTGTCAAAATACATTAAGAATAGTAGCAGTCTGGAAATACTTATTGCACTAAGCTTCTGCTCCTTATAAGAAGGAAATGAACAGCTACAGCTTTCAGCCTATGCTACTCCTCAGTTGATATGAAATGACCCAAAGGCAACACTACTGGTAAGAGATCCCAAGTTACAGGTTATGATTCAAAGATGAATCTCAGTGTAAAACCAGTAGAAATGTTTTTGTACCCAATCTGGAAGGTCTAGAGGAACGGATAGATAGCCAGACAGGTTTGAAGAAAGCTGAAAATCCCAGACTGCAGTGCAGGAATGATTTTTTTCTGAATTTTTACTCTAGTTTTTTACTCTAGTTTTTCTCCTGAGATCATATTTCAGTAAGGAGCTTTCAGAGTTTGATTTCTGAGGGACTGTGAGGGATTCAGAGCGAAGGGTACAAATGGCGAGCGAACTAAATGGAAATGATTCCTTTGCACATTTTTAAAACAAAAATATAATTGTCATTTTAAAACAAATCTTTGAGTTGTTGAATAGGAAAAAGAGCATTACTATTGGAACCAGTGCACTTTTCCCTCCTTTTTGAATAGAAGTTTAAGGACAGTGTAATATCAGGCAAGATGCGTTCAGTGTCAGCCTTTGAGGTCATAAATTCTGTAGGCAACTAAAAGCAATAAAGACCAATACAAAGTTTCCATATAAGTATTTCATAAACATGTTTTATTTTCTGCTGCTGCTTCCTGACATGTATTTTAAAAATAAATAATCCATTCCAGAAACTCTGTTTTTGGCCATTCACTAATAAATCAAATAAAGAGAGAGTAAAAAAATAGTGCAATCTAGAAGTCAGCTGCAACAGAATTTCTGTATACATTCAGAAAAGCAAGAAAGCCAAATGTCAGTTGATATCTCCCTTTCTCCAAAAGAAAACAATATCATCTATCAGTGAATAGGAATTTGACTCTGACCATGACCATAAACCGCATGGCACAAGAAGAGATAGAGACCAAAATAAATAAGTTCCAATCCCATTAACAACTTTATGAACAAAATCCAATATGAGGAAACTCTATTCAGCACTTACCAGATTACTATTTTAATTTCAGACATGTGGGTATGATGTTCCTTGGAAAGACCTAGCTTTCCATAAATGACTGCGACCTGAATCCCGTATTGCCTTCCACTTCAGAAAAAGTGGCAGAGGTAAGCTCTAAGCATACACAAATATATCTCAGTATTTAGTCTGAAGCAAATAAGTTAGGAATACAAACATTGCTCTGCACCAGAAACAGCAATGATGACAGTATTTGATTGACATGGATGTTAATTAACCCCTTAATCATTGTCTGTCTAGGTAATATCACTGTGGAGATTGCTTACTTAGACTGAGTGACATGGAAAACTACTCATCACCTTTAGGGAAGTAAAAATTTTAGCAAGTAATCTTCTCTCTGAAGAGCTTGGCAGAGTTGTTTGACCATCCATTGAATGTCTTCCAAATGCCTTATCCATACTGAGCTCTGAGCACGTATACCAAAAACTGGTCTTACTTTAGTTTTCAATTTGTTACACTGAAAATTGCAAAGACATGGGGATTTACCTGAAAATATTTCATTTTTCTTATCTACACTATCCACTAATGTTGTCCAACATTTCTTGTGATTAATACTTTGAAGTGAAATCTGGAAAGACATCCACACTTGCTTTCATATAAAAATCTGTCTTCCATTCCAGACCTGTTGCTCACTTGCTGTGACTGTCAGGAAATCTTGTTTCCACACTTGCTGAATTATTTGTTAATATTGTTTGGTAATGTCTATCTTTAAAGATGCTGTGTACTTAAAATATTTTTGATGGGCAATGGTGGCTGATTCTTCAAACTGTAGAAAAATGCTCTCACTAATGATTTCTCTTTGCAGAATATCCTGCCTTATGTCCTACTGTAGCATATAGAAGATTGCTTAGTGAAACAGTCATTCGGAAGCTTTGTCCTACTCCAGACCCCTCTGATACTAAACATAATAAAATAACTACTAAGAAAAAAGTCCTGTCAACTCGGTTTAGGTATAGGACTAAAAGAAATCACAAGAAATACTGTAAAATATTCTAATTCTGGATAAACATAGTGAGCACATCTATCAAATATGCTCCCAGTATTCCCATTTCCATTTGCTCGTCACATTTTTTTTGAAAATGGCTCCAGAAGAAAGAAACCTACTCATAAGCCAAAAACTTAAATGCTGTAACAGTTGCTTAGGGTGCTGTAGGCCAAGTCAAGATAGAAAGTTGAACCAGCTCACAGGGTCTGAGCAATCTTGGAACTCAGCAAAACAGTGAAAGGCAAATTGCAAGATGTGAAAAATATGGCTTCATATATTGAAAGAGTTCCTTTGTTTTCCATTTTGACAAATCCCAGAATTCCATCATCTCTATTAAGAAGTGGAATTATTTTCTAAACCTAAATACAGAACATATTAAAATACAAGAGTGAGGGATTCTCAAGCATGGCACAAATATCCTTCCAGTGTCTTGGCTGCAGTTTATGCTGTTTATTCTAGTTGATGCTTTTAGGCTATGTTGACCAGTCCAAATGTTCATCTTCAACCTCATGTCACTGTCCTTATGGGAACATCCATTATCTTGGATAAAGAGAGATGATAAAAGAGTGTCAAGGCAAAGTATAGACTGAGTATTACAACCGTATTGTGGAAATCATGAGATATAGTAATAGATCCTTGCTCTTAGTGGAAATTGGTGGTATTTGATAGTGGGTAGGAAACACTGAGACAGGCAATGCTGGAAGACAATTTCCAGCCTTCGGTTAAGATCCTACCATAACAAGATCAAAACAGGGCAGGCAAAGCCTGCCCCAAGGAGCCTGTGCTGACTCATAGGTGTTAGTGGTGTCAAACTTAACTGGGATCAAGGAACAGCTGCAGACATGTGGTGAATCATTCTTCCAGTTTTATTCTAGGTGAAAACTCCTCGCTCCCCCAGCCATGTTATTAAAGCATAAAAGGTTTCAAAAACTGCTTCAAACTGACTTCAAGACAACAAAATGTTTCATCCCTTGAACCTTCTCTCCCCAGTTACTTAGATAAATTTGCCTCTTTATATCATTCTGTCTCATTCTGTCTCTTTTTACTCATTTCTGTCTGGAGGACAGAAACTTTCAGTTAGCTATTGATAAATGTAGCATATACAAGAGAAGCATTAAAATTGTTCCTCAGATATATTTCTTTCTCTGAACAGTCCACTTACTTTTGGTGGGAGAAGGGTGTTATTTTAAGAGATTGTGACTAAGGAATTCATTTTCTGATAGCGTTACCGCTATCCAAATAATTAGCAGCAAGCAATTTGCAGATGGTTTTATATGTTAATATAAAAGCACGTTTTCAGTAATCTTTCTGTTACTTAGAGTGTGGTTGTTTAATAGTGTGGGGAATTTACCTCTCCCCAAAAATGAAGAACAATTATTTAGACTGTTAATTTACTATTGAGCTCAATAGGAAGTTGGAAACAGAATACTGCTTGGGACTTCAGAGAACTGGCTTGCTGTAGCTCCTCTTTCCAAATTACCATTACAGATATTAGAAATGTTACAAGTGATCACCAGTTTAGCATTCCTTTTGTAAAACGAAGATAATATTCTTTACAAAGGTTTTTATTATTTCAAACTAAAAAAAAAAAAAAGAACAAAACCAAAAATAAAACCAAACTATCTTCCATACAGAGATCCCCAGAGAAATTGTACTGCCGAGTCCAAAAGGTTACATAAAATAGAGAAGTGCCAGATGTGCCTGGAAGACTACGCACTTCTAATCATCATGTTTCCATTTTCTTGTTGGTCTGACACTCGAATTAATCATGGTTGAACTTCACACTGATGAAATCGTTTGAAGCATACCTTGAAGTTAAGAGAACAAAATCGGTAGTAATTGCTGTGTAACTGGCGAAAATGGTTTCAAGTTCCAAGTACTGAGTGAAGGAAGTCAAGACATTACTACTATCAACAGCAATATTAAATGGGGCCAAGGAGAATCAGAATAATTCACATCACCTCGTACTTTCGAAAATCAGAAATCTCTGAAATAAATTATTTTTTCAATTATCACCTGTCAGTGCATTAAGCTCTGACACCTCAGATGTTTTCTGCTTTTGCTGCTCTAAAAAGAAGCAGGAGAAAAAGAAAAGAACATCACAGTAATGTCTGAGAGACACAGTCTGTTATTGAGCCTATAGACTCAACAGCCTCAACCTTTTAATCATCAAACAGATGGAAAATTTCAACATTCAAATATAGAAGGTGCTGATCATCAAAAGAACTGCTATTCAGACAACAAAATCTTGCTTGATTTTGTTATTGCAAGAAGTGAATGAGTTTTTCCATCATCTATGCACTTCTTTAACTTGAAAACGAAGCACTCCCTCTAAGACCTCTTAGTTTCTTCTTACATAGGCTTACTAAACATCCAGATGTTACCACCTCAGTGGTTGATATTTGACCTCCTTTTCTTAACCATTTCCCATTCGATGTTTCCCCCGTCTTGTGTACCATCTGGTTGCAATGAAAGCATTCCAGGGGTTTGCATGCCTTTTCAGCCCAGAAATCTTACGTAAAATCCTGCTTATGCAGCTCTATAAACCTGTTATATCTTCACTATTTTGACAACTTCAGCAATAACCTCTCAGTCCTTTTACACCAGGAGAGAGCCCAGCCTAACAAAGCCTTTGGGAACACCAGCTCCAGCTGTTGAAGCTCTGCTGGGGCTGATTCTAGCTATGGATCCCTGAATATCTGAATTAGGTGACCATAGGATCCACAGGATCAGTTGTGCTATCTCATTTTTTCATCAGACTATGGAAAAAATGAGATAGCACAACTGATCCTGTGGATCCTATGGTCACCTAAGCAGGAGAAGCTTTTGTGGAACCCAAAAGGATCTTAACCACACTGAAAACAGATTCTATGTGACAGTCATGCTTGATGGCAGCCTCTGAAGTTATCTAATGATCTGATATGTGGGTACTTCTGGGCTTTTTTGACATAGCTATCTTATTCTCCATGTGCTGAGACATTAAAAGGAAAAAAAACTGCACCATATCTTCTCATTATTGGATCTCTCCATGTATTAACGTCAAATGCTGAAAAATAAGATGTGGGATAAATGTTTGCAGTGAAGAGAAGAGACAAAACCAGAAACTGACACAAAAACTTTTTCCTGCTGTCACTGAACTGTAAGCATTAAACTTTGCTTTCTGGCAATGCTTTCAAGTGGTCTCGTACAGCCTCATCTCCCCACAGGACAACTGCCCAGTGTTTTCCAGGCAGGCATGAAAAAGGGTTGTGAAGCAGTAATGTCTTTGAAGTGGTATGGGCTCATTTTTAAAAGTTTTGAACTCATCCATTTCCCAGTGTTGTTTTAGCAGTTCGGTGAATTCCAGCTCGCAGGGTTGAATGGTACTCCAGGAGGCCATCTAGTCTGCTTCTGCCACACCAGAGGGGGGTCAGCTCCATTTGTGTCGTTCCCCATCAGTGTTTAACCAGTCTCCTCCAAAGTTGAAACCCTCACTGTCTCCTCTCATCATCTGCCCCAGGCTTTGTTCCCCATGCTCCAAGGAGTGTCTTTGATGATGTTTAGCCCACAGTTGTTTGTCTTGCCATATGGATATAGAAAAATGATTATTCCTTTGGCCATTGGATTTCATGACTTAGAAACTTGCAGTGATGGTGCTTAGTCATCCCTTTTTTTAGGAGAAACACAAGCAGACTCAACTGCTCGTTGACAGCTGTTTTCTAGTTAGACAAAACTTCAGCTGAGGTTGTGTTATAGCACAATGGTTGGGTTTTTCCATCCATGTGTCTTAAAGGTCATCCTCTTGTTTATGCAGACCAGTTTCTGCTTTTCTTGTAGCTCTACAACACTGTTGACTCAGGTTAAGCTTGTAGTTTCTTTCCTACTGATGTGCTACCCAGCCAGTTATTACTCCTCAGTGTCTGCATACCACACGCTTGTCCCTGTTGAATAGTATTTTGTTTCATTTTGTTTCTGAAATATAACTCTAATTTGGCAAGATTTCTTTGAATACAAATCTCGTTTTCCTTCCCAACTTGGTGTAATTTGCAAATTTAATACAACACTTCATTCTATCATTATGTCATTAATGAAAATGTTGTATAGTAGCCAACTCAGATTATGAAAAGCCCTACTCAGTGCATCCTTCTGACTTCACACGTGATACGGTTTTCCAGTAACTTTGTAGAATATTCATTTCATCTTGACTATGTGTCCCTAACTTATTAATTACTGTTATATGAAACATGGTTAAGATATATGGCACCTATTACTTTTGCTTTGTCTGCAAGGTCTGTGAGAGAAGCAAGTTGATTTGGCAGACAACTAAGAGCTGAGAAAGATAATTAGCAGCCATGGTAAACAGTATCCAGTTAGTCAGCTACAGAAGGACAATCTGTACCGGTATTTTAGATTAGAAGTACACTGGATTCCCAATGGCATATCCTGGCAGTAAGCAGCATAACTTCAGTTCAGTGATGTTTAACAGGTCTTTAGTTCAGTGACTGCTGAAGACCACCTCTCAGTGGGAGGTCAGCAAGATGTAAAGGAGGTTTTGTTGAACACTCAAACCAAAATACGGGGAGGTTGTTGCACTGTATCTTGAAGTGCTCAGCGCCAGCATTGGGAAGGTGTTTAGCAGTGCCATTTTTAACATTTACATTTGTGTATTGTATAACCCCAAATGAAACCACTAGACATGTCTTAGATGCTGCTAGCTGTTGCGGTATAAGCAGCTTAAAAACCCCAAAGCCTAAGACTTTTTCACCCAATAGGGGATAACAGAAACACATCTGTTGTGAAAGATTTTCTTTGTAAAACACAAATAACCCAGAAACATGACACTTCTCTTCAATCATTTTGTTAAAACTGATATTTAATTGGGCAAGGAAAATGTTCCCAGGGCTTTATTAACCACAAGCTGAATTAAAAAAACAAAGTCTGCACTCCTTGATGAAGTACTCTGCAGTTGACGATATGAGTAGGTACTCATTACACACTCATTTGTATTACAGGCATTTAGTATAAAGCACACCTCCAGAATACAGAAAAATGCATTTGTTTTTCCCTGTGTGAATTTCTTAAACACACCTTTTCAACAGATCAAGGATCATTTCTTTGATCACTGGGGCAAGAACCATGCTGCCACAGTTATTCTTTTATTACAACATTTCTCTTTCACAAGCCCAGGGTTGCTCCATCTTAAAACAATCACATTATTTTACCTCCTGCTGCTCCTGTGAAAAGAATGTTGCAAGATCTCCCTTTCCTAATAGTTAGACAACTTCTACTTTTCAGATTAAATTTATTCATGGCTAGTTTATATTTCTTTATTTTATTGTAGAACACTGGTTTGGCTGTGAGGGACCATATCACTTGCTACTGGCTATGCATGCCTCTCTTCTCCTTTTTCCACTTTGGGTCTACCAGGAATTGATATCAAAAGAAGCAAACCAATGGGTAAAAGCCACAAGAGTTGTGTTGAGATCTTGCAAGTACTGGACATAACATTAACTGAGCAATGTCTGAGTCAGTGTAGAAAAGCATTCACCCTACAACTGATTATCTTTCCCATCAGTGTCAGCCACTTAAGCAGTCTCCCAGAAATTCATCCAGCTTGGTTAAAATTCTGGGAAAAAAAGGTTTCCTACGTTGCTTGTCCAAGTCCACAGCTCAAAGATTGAAAAACACAAGTACAAGTCACTTTTAGCAAATGAATGATAGAAATTCTGTTTACTTTTGTCTCTCTGAAATCTTATTCTCCCTCCAGTTCACATAGCATATGCTACTATTGTGACCATGGTGTGCTTGCACCCTCCAATGCCCTTCCTATCTTTAAACATAACTCCTTAGGTCAAAAGGGAGAGTCTGTAGATCTCCTCTTACCCTCCACAAGACAACTTTCCCCTGGAGAATGAAAAGTTACAATGGTATAAGACATGGGGAAGGCATGACCCAAAGGTAAGGAAAGGTTCTGAATGTTTCAGATGCGGCCCAAATGTTTGTATGGCACTGTCTAGATTGGCTCTTCAAGCAAAGCAAGCTGGTAGGGTCACCTGGCATGGTACCTCAGTGCAAACCTGTAGGGGGAGGTTACCAAGAAGAAGTCAGTACCTTGGAGGACTTTAAAACCCATCCAGACAAAGTCTCGTGAGACATGCAATGTGGCTGAACTCAGCCGTGACCCTTTGAGCAAGAGGATGAACCAGGTACTTCCAAAGATCCCTTCCTGCCCAATGGACTTCAGGAGTCCTTGCTGATTTTCAGTACACAGAGGAAAGAGATGCATGATCAACATAATAAATTGCCAAGCTCAACCACTAGCAAGCCCTGCAACTTAGAACTGGAGATGAATGAAGGTCAGTAATCCAACGCTAGAAATACAGAAAGCAAGATGAGACAGCCGTGGCTACTTCAAAGCACATGTCAGGCACTGGAAACCTGAATCAATCTGAAGTGCTATATAAGATGAATTGGCCTTTACTTATACAAAATATGCCTTCTGAACCTCCCGCTGGGATTTTGGCAGGAATTGTTCCTGGACATCATCTATTGAAAAATGATTGACTCCTCATTGACACAGTATCAGAGCATCTCTGGAATTTAAGTTTCCTTATGTTTGGCAAGCACTTTTAAATATTGAGAAATGGAAACAGCAGAATGCAAGTGTTTAGTATTCCATTTTATGACTACATTGCACTAGTGACAGATCTATTCAAGATTAGAGACTTGTTAACGCTGGCTATTTTTAAGCCTGGAAAAGCAATTTCATGCTGCACTACTGTTTTCTGCCAAATTACCCTATAGAATGTTTCTAGATTCCAGGATTTCTCCAAAAAGTTTTTTGAGTTTATAATGTTGCCGACAGGAAACTTAAGAAATTACTGAATGTCACAGAGAAATACATAAAGCTAGCATCGCCAGTGTGGACTCCATAGACTAATATGGTGTGTTCTGAACCTGAGAATTTAATCATTTTGACACAGTGGCAAAAGAAATGACTCAAGAATTATTCCTTCTTTGCATTTAGTCTTGTAATCAGAAAACTAAACCTGACAGGCTGCATGCATACTAGGTTTTGCTTACGTACACAGTATGCTAGTAAAAGGACACCACTACAACATAGAGCATTTTAATTCTTCACCACTTTGTTCCAAAAATCTCATGCTAATGTTTTTTTCAAAGCAGAATGTTTAATCTCTTGTTCTGTATTGTTTTCATACATTCACCTGGGTAAGCTCACGAGGTAAAATATCTAATGAGGTTAGACAATCTTTTTTATTTAATATCTAAAGAAAAAATTAAAGTGATTCGGAATACACATTCTCTTCCCAAATGAAACATCATATTTTTGATGGCTCCAGTAAATGTTATAGATTGTAATATTATGGAGTTTTTAACCCTCGCACATGTGCATGAATGCATACAGACTGCATGTTCCTTTCTGACTGCAAGAAGTTACCTCAGTTGTTCCACTCTCTTTCAGATTTCATTTGACAGATCTTGGATCCTGCTTCTCCTCTTCCAAAAACCATTTGCACCTGCCATTCCTAGCTCAGGTAAGCACCTTCTTGTTTTCTGCTCTCCTGTTTTCTGCGCAGTTGCTCTGACTTGCCGTGCTGAGCATCATGCATCACTAAGCAGATAAGAAGCCTCTTTTGAGAGGATGTGGGAACATGTGTTTGTAGGGACTAAAGGACATTCTCTGTTTTGAGGTATTGGTCAAAAGAAAAAATACAGTATTGGTTGCCTTTGCCTTGTCTGAGTCTGATTAAGCTTCTCAAAGATTCTCAGGGCTGAGCCCAGGCCAGACACAGCTGTCACACACCAGCTGCTCTACATTGTGGTGTTTGAGAAAGGACAGCAGCAGGCCAAGGGTACAAAAGGCAACACAGCCAGTTCACTGCAAACGTTGCTGAGGCCTTTTTAGATATTGGGTTCTGGCAAAGCTTGACCAGTTTGGAGAGATGGTGTGAAAGGCAATGGTTTCAGCGCTTTCCTTCACAAGCCCTCAGTCCTTAAACAAGCCTCACTGTTAGTCTATTGTAAACCATGCTTCCTCAGCTACTACAATGAAGCCCCACCAGAAGTCTGTTTCCTTGTGTCACTTAGCAACATTATATTGCCCCAATCTCCAAAGATTTAATCCCTCTCAGGCCCTACTGGATTTTTCTTCAGGCCTCGTCCAGTCTAACTCCCAGTCTCTGCCCCTGGGCTGGAGCTTGGAGACCATTAAAATATCTTGTATTCCTGACCCAGTTCCACAAATCATACACTTGCTTCATCAGATAATGGAGGGTAAAAGCTGTCTTCCAGCAAGCTGCTGACATCTCAGCCTTACACGGTCACCATCACTGCTCACAGCAACAAAATACTGCTCCTCAAGCACAGACGGTAAGTTCTGGGAGCATTCAGCTCTGCCACAGTCACTTGTTCAGCTCAGCTGTTTTCTCTAACGTGCATATGTGATGGCAGCCCATCAAACTAGTGGTGTTAATAGTGACATGCCTTTCTAGAGATTTACTCAGGGATGCACTTGTTGACCTTGCAGCTGTTATCTCTGTAGCTGCATGGCCGCTGCTGTTGTGTCCTGTCTTTTCACAACAACTGAGGTTGTATTTTGAAAACCCCACTTATCATTCTTCAGGCATTGATTCCACACACAAAAAAGTATATCTTTGGGACCATTTACTTAGCTACGAAAAGCACGTCTACAGATTTTGAAGCACAATTGCAAATGGAACATATTTTCCCAATATGGAAAATCCCATTACAGTTTACTTATATATCCAAAACTGCTTTAGAAGAAAGATATTATAGAGTTGTACTTAGAAGACAGAAAAGTCATCCCTAGCTTCGCGAGACATGTATCTCAAGAAGGTGTTTCTTAAAGGCAAATAAGATGATAGTGTTGCTGTAGATTTATTGTTGGCAGCAGCAGCAGCAGCAGATGAAGTTTCATTGCAAATAACTTCAAGGCTTCCTGTTTTAGTAGAAATACTGCCACTATTTTGAGTAAAACCAGACTCAACACAAAAATCAGATCTTATCACTTACGCAATCTGATTTATAGGAAGTGTGTACTTGATGCTGGTCATTCTGATTGCATTCTGGTAATTTTTCATGGGATGCTCACATAATCGCAATTATGGCAACAAAATCTAGGGTTGTAACATTTTTATTAAGTTTTCCCTCAAACCTGATATGAACTATTCACTTGAAGACATACTCTCTATCACAGAGAGTTCCTTATCAGAAATACATTTAAATAAATCAGCTTTTAACAGTCCAGTGCAATACCTTAGATGAGAAATACACAAAAAGAAATCAAAATTAAGAACACTTTGTGATCTTCATTCTTTCCTTGGGTAAAAACTTCCAGGGTTAATGCAGTATCTTGTCTAAGTGGGTTGATATTGCCTCAGTAGGGGATTTTATGGACCATAGCTGTTGCCAGACAGTAAAGATTGCCAGACTGCAATCAACATCTGGAGTTCTTTTTTTTCTCACCTCTTTTTTCAGCAAGGTGGAGTGGCCCTCTATAAGCAAGCTGGATTTCAGCTCAGTTGGGTTGCCAGTGGTCTGGAGCTCATTCTTGTCATGTGCTTGTGAAGAAGAAATTACTGTGTATTCAGTTTTTTGCAAAAGATGGAAACTATTAAACACAGAAGCTGGAGAAGATGGCATGTGTTGGAATTTCTAGAAAAGGACCGTGGATTGATTTGAATAGTTTTGCTGCTGACTGGTGGCACAAAATTTGGACAGCATGTGTTTTATTGCATCATCATTACTGGACATCACATGATAAGACTGACCCACCCTGCAATGACTAATCGAGTGGGATGCTTGAAAAGGTTTTTTTTTCTTTTTTACAACCCTCAATTAGAGAAACCACATTTTCCAGGGGAAAAACAGTAACTTTTAAGCACATGTGAATGTGTTGGGTTTTTTTTTCTGTTTTGTTTTGTTTTGTTTTTCTTTTGTTTTTAACAAAGAAGGCTTCCCTGCCCACTGAAGAATTTGGTCAGAGAGGCTTTTTTTTTTTTTTTTTCTATTCAAAAAATCATCTCTGAATCAACATGAGTCACCTAATTTTAACCAGCACCTTTATAGTTCAAAGCAAGGAGTAAGACTTACTCTCTAAGCAGCTGGAAAATGGACTTCTTGGCTCATGTAGCTTATGGCCCCATTTGTCATGAGATATACAGCCATGTTCCGTTCCCCTCTTTCAGCTATGCCTATTGGAATTGCTGCTATGCCATTTCCCAAGAATATACTTGGTGCATCAGCTAACATTTAAATATTAAAAATGGAGAGTGCTTTTTCAAAATGATGCCAAAATGGAAAGGTGTAAGGAAACCGCAGTCTGGAACACAACAACTCGACGTTTCTCATTCTGAGGCCCCTCTGCATCTTTCAGCACTGAGGCCATGGGTGGTTTCTAGAAATAATATTGTGTTTGTAGCTGTGCACTGCTAGAAAATGGCTTTCAGACCTACCTGTTTATGACAAATTCTGGAGCAATAAGCTACTGACTTTTCCTTTACTGCTGAAATTGACGTACTTAATCACTCAGTAAGGGCAATTTCACATTTTGCCTCTCTGTCTCTTTGTAGAGTATATGTTCTATTTACCTTGGTAGGACTTAACTATAATATGCAACAGATTGAATGTGGGACACTCAGAATTCATCTGAGATATTCAGATGTCTTTAGATCCCTTTAGCCATTTGGTAAGAGTTTTAGGGTAAAAGACAACACACACTACTGAAAGCAAAATGGAAAGATATCTTTCAAGTCACCACAGTGCAATAATAACTACCCTTCCAGGCTGGTCATGTAGGTTAAGTAGAGCCTTTGGTAGAGCCAGCAAACAGCTGCTGACCCAGGTCTTGGACTGCTGAATTTAGATGACTGTCTACCAGGCAGCCTATGGAAACCTCTCAGCCTTTTACAGAAATTAAGAGGTCAGACATCAGATGTGGCAGGATCCATGGTGTCTGGCCACATTCGTAAATGTTTGGCTTTACAAACCACCTTCATATGTGGTGTGTATGGAGTTCTGTTATTTTTTTGATCTCTTCATCAAGGTTTGAATCTATCCAAAACTTAGGGGGGTGTCCTTCATTTGCAGCATGCATCCGCTCACCCTGCAAGAATGTGTCTCCGTAAGAGTTTTCTGACTCTCTTAGTACTCAAGTATTCAAGACTTATCCTTCTTGTTCTGCAGAAAGGAGGAACATGGTAATGGACTTCCACTAGAACTCTTCTCAGACTTGCTCTGCTGGAACATCCTGGGATGACTACGGAGGCTGATGGGGTATGCTATTTTTCACTAAACAATGTAGAGACATTGTCTGCATCCAGCTCAAATTTATCTATCAATGCCATCCATCTGTGCTTTTCAGGAAGTGCCTCAGAGGCACAAAAACAGCCACCTCACACACAGCTTCAGAGAGAAATGTTTCTACAATTTGCTAACCTGGTTCACACAAACTTTCTTGACAATACTGGGATGGGACAAAGTACTTTCTGCAGACCCCTAATTGTTTAAGTTTCTTGAAAAGAATAGGAAACACCTCTTCTCAACACCACTCCCTTCATGTGTCCTCAGAGAAGAAGTTTGTGATTGAACCTGCTTCCATCAGCTCTGGGGATGCCAAAATTCCCTGGGGAAAATTCCTTTTAAAAAATAAAGCAGCATGAAATACAAGGAAACAACTGGGAAAGCACAGCTAAGGCATCCAGTGCTTATATTCCTGTCAGGTACATGCTCTAAAACAGTGAATAGAAATTGTGGTTTGTAGCTTGTAGTCAACTGGTGCATTTGAGCTGCCTTCAGGGACCCCGCAGGCTGTCGAAAGAAAACAAATGGTTGCTGTGTGGCTGCAGCCCGGGGAATCCCTTGGGCTGTTGGTCACAGTCCTCACGCCCAAAGCTTCAACATCCAAGTAACAAAACAAAACACTGCAGTGAACTTTGTAAAGACATCAACTTCCAGCTCAGAGAGCTGAAGGGAGACTTCTCCTACAAATGTGTCCCATTACAGGAAGGAATCCAGCCTGCTGCAAAAGTAAGCAGTCCACTCACAAGAAACACTGGTTTCTTGAGGGAGCACAGCAAGTACTGATCACCTGCCACTACTTCACACCTTCTCAAGGTCTTCAGAAGCATCTTCTTGTATCAAGTTGAGGATTTTGAGAAAGCAGTTACAAATACAGCCAAAGCTGTATTTGATTTAATGAAAAGGATTGACCTATAGGCAAGTGGTGAAAGATGGTATCCACAAAACTATCTGTAGAAAAACTTGGGGTATCTAGCAATATCTTTACTCTGTCATCTTCCCCTCTTCTTAGAAAACATGATGTAGCTGTGAACTTAGCTGGAAGGTGATGAAGAATGTAAGGAATACTGTGGAACCCCTCATCTTGTTGCCTAAACCTCAGAAGTGGTCTGATTTCTGAAGGGTGAGTCAAGGTTTTAGGACAGCTCAGAGACCATGTCATGCCTTTGTACCACCCTTCTTTGATGGACTGAGCGGGTGAACTCTTGCTTCTGGGGCTACCTACAGGACGTGTGATTGCTGCCCTCTTCCCCTGCTGACACTGACACTCTTCAGGTCTTGAGAGGCTCACAGGGAGTCACCCAGGTTGCACCCTCAGGGTCTGTTTGTCCCTGCTCAGACAGTGTCTATCCATTTCTACTTGGGGCAGAGTGATATGGATTATACTCTAGGGGCTGCTCTCAAATTTATCAGTTTTGTTTTTTGGTCCTCCTGTTCTTTAGGACATCAAAGTAAATTAAATATTAAAAAAAAAAAAAAATAGGTTTGAAAAACTACTTCATGCTCCTGTCAAAATCTGACACCCATTTGGATATACCGATAGTGTTTTTATGCTGGCTTTTCAGTTGGTGCTTTATCACAGATTTCCTATGGCTGTAAAGACAAATACTACCATGTAATTAAAATAGTTTTGATTGTTAAGTGGCATTAATGAGCTGGCTATGGTGTCTTTTACGCCCCAGTTCATAGACACATGCTAACAATCACTCATAAATTCAGTCCCTGGTCAGATCCACAGCTCACATCTTAACCTAGCAGACTGATTCTTCTTGCTGTTCTGTAATTCACCAGTTCTCTGCCTGCTGCCTGTCACTGCACGCATACCAAAAAACCCTGGAGAAGAACTTGGATGAGTAAGGAGAACTCTCAGCATAGATGCTGGTAAATGATCAGTCTAAAAGAGGTATGTGATTTGATTAAGAATGTAATTAGATGAGCTTTTAATGTACTGGAATGGAGCACAACAAATGACCGCTTTGCAGTGAAAACAATGGGAGCTCAGTGGGACGATTTGCTAAACATCCACACATTTATTTCTTAGCAGAGTTGGTGTGGCCATAAAGTTGGAAGCAGAACTCAGTAATTCTGTCTCTTCAATGGGAACAGATAGTGGTGATGGACAAAAAAGAAGACAAAATCTTCTCTGTGTCCTTGAGCATCCTCACATCAGTCTATGCCTTACTGTATTCCCAGGAGATAGACATTGGATTACTCTTTCTGTCATTCGGGCAAGATAGAGATTGGATTATGTTTTCTGACAATCATTTGATATAATTGCCATTTTCATTTAAGGATTGGGAGATATAGACATTTTTGAGAGGAAACTCATGAAAGTCAATTAAGTAAATCAAATGCATG
The DNA here is from genome assembly GCF_023343835.1 of Lagopus muta. Lineage (NCBI taxonomy): Eukaryota > Metazoa > Chordata > Aves > Galliformes > Phasianidae > Lagopus > Lagopus muta. The sequence goes on along the minus strand of NC_064439.1, from coordinate 45,218,399 downwards.
TAAAAAAAAATAGATGCAGTGGAATAGGATTTAAAATGCCCCTTGGAAAGACACCGCTCCGACTCTCTCAGATTGAAAAATCTGAAAGGAATTTAACATTGACGCAAACAAATTTCACATGGTTGGACCAACCATAACAAAAGCCTTGCTGTGTGTTCATCTGGAGTGTGATGGACACCCAAGAGCATTAGCAAACACAACTCTTGAAAAGAAAGGCAAAGACTTTCTGAAGAGTCCCAGATGGTAACAAATCCTTTTCTGCATGAGGAATTTTACTGTGAGCTGGAGGGGAAGAGGGTGCATTGTGACAGGGGAGAAGACTACAGATTCATCTGCATAAATGTTCCCTGCTCAGAAACTCTTTAAGTCCAATTTATCCATAATAACTGAAAGGATTTGCTTTGTAATTAATCATTAGCTGCGTTTCTTTTTGAAGAAGTATTTTCACACAGTGTACTGCCACCAGAGACCATCACAATAGTAAGCTGAGTAACACAAGTGGCTTTGCCACCTTGCCCTGTTCCCTTCCTGGGCTGAAATCTGCCCCTTCAAAAAATTGGAGGCCAGAATTGTACAAACTGAGAAGTAAGATTGAAAAGTAAGACTACTTACATACTGCCTTATCTCCAAACTTTGACGTAGTGTCATATGATGATTCGTACTAACTAGAATAAAAATGCCAGGTAATATATGTCTGCAGGATGAGTTCTCTTTCCTTCACATCCCTGCCTTTCTTTCTCAGTTTTGCTGATCAGAGACCTGCACCATCAAACATACCATTTCAGCTACAAGAAATTTAGAGGGCAGTGTGAGCCATCAACTCATTTGATTTCTTTCTTGTGACTTTCAGTGAGCAATAACTCAGTGGCCGGGTTACAAAGTTCCTTTTGTCCATAAACCTGTTTAAATTCAGACAATGAAAGTCTTCTCCTCTACCAAAGTGTCTTTTTTCTTTTAAAAATAGCTAAAGGTGGTACTTCTGAGGTTCAGTGTGATGAGTATTGAAATATGAATTAAAAATAAAAGCTCAAAAGTATACTGCAAGCATCAAAAGCACCCATGAGCAAACCCTGCTGTTTTTAAGCTTAGTGTGCGTTATGTAGCACTAGAAACCTGCATAGTCTAGCTTTGACTTGGATCCAACAGGTGGAAGAGTTATTAAAAGAAAGGCTGCAGTGCCTGGAGGTTTTATTTCCTTGTACAAACATCAGGGCACACTGGAGCATGTGGTGCTGATGATACTGTGGGGACACAGCACAAACGACTTGGGCTATTAAAAACCCACATCCCAGACTATGCCACATGGCAGCACAGAAGAAAAACCAAGCGTTTCTTGCTAACACAAAGCAATTAAATTATTTTTAGCTTCTATGAAAACAACAAACACAACTAAATGGCAGCCTCACTGGTCAGTGAGACAAGAAGCATTTCTAAGATTAGCCTTGAAATTCTCAAAATACATGCTCCCCCTGCTCCCAAAAGGAGAATCATAGTAACCATTAGGGTGTCTGCGTTTATGACCAAAGCCCATAAAACAAAGATTTAAATTAAAGGCTAGGAATTTTACTTTTCATTCTGCTATGCAAAAGGAGATGTTTTGCTCTTTGTTCCCAATGACGTGATCTGTGTGGCCGTTTTCTATGACTACATATTTAGCAGAGTGAGGTAATAGATCCTTTGATCTCCCTTTCTCCACACTGTCTTCACCAAGGAAAGTAAACTGGGCCTTCTACAGCCTTTTCAACTAGTTCTTGGTTTCATGGGAATAATTCCTCTAGCCCAGACAGCTGCTCAAGATTTGCCTTGCTTTCCTCTTTGCTCTGCTTTTATCACAAAGTGGGCTTTCCTTCAGACTGCTATTTAGAAATATTGTGCAAGAAAAGAAGTGCAGAACGATAATAGTATATCCCAAGTATGCTTTGTTTTGTTTATATATGTGTGTCTGCAGATAGATGTGCAAACGCATATAAATATGTGTATATCTGTATCTTGGGATCCTGCATGTGGATAGCATGACCAAAATGTAACAACAGGAGACTAGCTCTGAGGTATTGGAGGAGGATTACAAAGCTTCCTGCAAACTCTATTCATTGAGCACCAACAGATAATTTCCAGAAGCGCTGGCATAAGCATCCCCTCAGCCCTGCTGCCACCTCCATCTCAGCCCCTTCTGACTTATGCAGAAGCCTTCAGAGATGTGATGCAAAGGGACTCGTGGTTGGCACAATGCAGATCTGATTCATGTCCCTTGCTGCCAGATTTCAGGTTATTTGAGTTAAAAACCACTGAGTTCTGAACGGTGGGGAGGCTTGGACACACATAACCATGCAGGGAGAACCATAAACAAATCCACTAAGCATGACATGCCTAGGGAATGGCCACCCCAACCATAGGCTACCGGAGGACTTTATAAGAAAGTAAAAGAAAGACTCTTCTTAGAAAGCTTTCATTTTTTATGTGGCAAGGACTCTGTGTGGATCCTGCATGTCACTGCACCCTCTTTAAAGAAATATCTATGTAGAATTAAAAAGAGCATTTTTCAGCTGTGTCTCCTCCAGAATGGGGCTTCACGAGGTGCAGTGACAGACAGGGCAGGACCCAGCTGAAGGACAGCTGCACTAAGTGCTTCTTGGCTGAGAGCACATGCTGCCAAGCACTGCTGTTGGTGCTGCTGTGGCAGCATTGGAAGGGTTTGTGTGTGCTTCCCATGTTGCTTTCTGTGTTTCCATGCCGTCTGCCATGAATGCAGCCTTGCACATTGTGATGCAGCCAAGGTAGATCTGTGGAAAGGAGCACTGCCCTCCCCAGAGCCCAGCCCTGTGGTCCTCATGGCAGTATGGCATGACACATGCCATCATTTTCAGTGACCTCTCTCAGTGCAGGCTCCCTCTTCACAGGCTCAGACAGTGCGCCTGGACAAGAAGGGAAACACTTTTTCTTTCCCATTTCTACACTCATAATTTGATGTGAGCTGTTCCATGATCACCAGAAAGAAGCCCAGATTGAAGTTCACAAGTCCATCACCATCCACTGCATTGTGCTGTTTGGTCTTTTCATTTCTGGTGGTTAGAGGCTATGAATCCACCTAATTTTGCTGTTTTTTCTCCTTGGTTATCTATTCCGTTCAAAGTGGTGTGCCTCAAATCTAAATCTCAATATTGGCATCGATGGTGCTTTGCGGTAACAGTACTTATTTTTCCAAATTATGGGGTTTTAGCTGCTATAAGATGAATAAAGGAAGTGCCTTCTGGCAGCAAAGAAAAGATGGCAAATTCACTGCATGACAAACACTCTACATCATGCCACTGATTAGAGGACTGCACAAGCAAGCTCTTGAACTCACTATTAAATTCCCTCTTAGCAAGCCTCTTTTGTTAGGCTGTTGGCTTTGAAACTTAATTTCATGGAATCTGAGCAAATAGCTTCCTTAGCAAATGATAGTTAAAAATCACAAAGTTCAGTTGCCAGTCTCCTGAGCACACAACGTGAAGATACATAATATAGATTTTTGAAGTTAACAATAATCAATTATTCAATGTCTTTATTTTTTGGGGATTTACATTTTAGCTGTGCTTTTCTACAAAATTTTACTTCAGTGAAGTAAATTTCCTTTCAATTTATGCTAAAATCCAGTACAATATTCTGGCTTTAGTATTAATATTGCTGACTCCAAGGGAAGTGAAGCTGCCTATTTTAATTAGAACAAATTATTGCATGGACTGGGGTAGAAATTATCTCTAAAGATCAGCAATTTCACAGCTTTTACCCACCACCTGATTAAAATTTAGTGATGATTCTGCTGCTGCCTGTCTTCCCACCCCATCCTTCAACATGCTCCTCTCCCCAGTGAGTTAGTTCAGAAAAGACCCCTACAGGTGTCTACTGAACTGATTTATGTCTACATGAGGGAGCAGCTCCCTGGGCTGCTATCTGACAAACAAACTTAGCAGATATTTTAGCAGTCAGTTATACAACTTTATGTCTATAAACCCACTGAAGACCATTATTATTTCTGCATTTCATTATATAGAAATACTATTTTGTACAAGGTTTCCCGTGATATCAGAATGATTCTACGTAGGTTGCTCTGAAGGTAATGCCTCCTGTTTATTTCCATGGAAACTACAATGGATACAAAGAGCAAAATAACACTGTTTGATAGATAGAGCAAACTCTCTGTTACAGAAAGCTATTTTTCAACATGCTCACCACTATTAGCTATGTACTCTTGCCAGAGATGAACAAGAGCCTGCATGTCATACTAGTAAAAGCTGCACCAGCAGAGGTGACACACTATTTCACAGCTGCTCTGACAGCACCATTGCTAGGAAAATGCTGCCCATGCAGTCTGTCTTTCATTGGGTTGAACAGAGGGAAGTCAAAAGGCCCCATATCTGGATTATTCAATCAGTATGGTAGGACAGTGCAGCTAAGATTGGGGATGTGCTCTACAATCTTCAAACTGTCATGGGGCCTGGTGTTATCACCTTGCGAGAGAAAGGCTGTCTCTCTTCTCCTCTGTCCTGACTCTGGAAGCCTTCAGCAGAGTCAGCATCATGATGTAGCAGTCAGAGCTGATAGTTTGTCTGGGTTCCAGGATATCCAGAGGGATCATCCCTTCCCTGTCCCAAAAGGCAGCGTGCATCACTTTACCCACTGAGGGCTGCATCTTGAACAACTTCAACTATGGGGAATTCACATGTTGCCCCTCCACAGATCACCCTCTGACTCCAGCTCATTGTGGTGACACCATGTTTCTTCACCAGTAATGGTGCAATCAAGAAAACTCTTACCTTCAGCCTCCTACTGATTTAACATGTTCTGACAAACATGTATACAGTGTTCTTTTTGCTCTTGTATGAGCATTCATAGGAGCCACCCAATGCAAGTTTTGTGGTATTCCTGCATTGCCACCATCATTTCCAGTGCATTGAAGCCAATATGCAGCTCTGTACGCAATTCCCTGGTCATAATCCATGGAGTCACACAGATGAGCTGATCAAGATGCTCTTCATTTTGTGATGTGAGGGTCATGCACGGCTGTCCAGAATGTGGCTTGCCTTTCATGTCACTGTCACCACCACTGAAACGTTCTACTTCCCACCTCACTGTGCTCACATTCACTGTCTGGTCTCCATAAAAGTACAACTGGTATTGATGAATGTCAATGGGTGTAATTATTTCCACATGGAGGAATTTAATGACATGTCTTCATTTCATACTCACTTCCATATCAGACACAGTTTTGTCCAGCTGCCCCTCTGCTGCTATCTGTCACACAGCAACAGAATGCAATATTGGAGGAAGGTTCAACTTATACTGCCATACTACCAAAATCTACCTCTAATGTCATGGGCCAATATCATAACATAGGAGGCATTACATCCAGAGCAGAACTTGTAGCACAACTATGTAATGTTTAATAACCCTTTTTAATGAAACCCTTATAGTATTTCAGTAATGGAACATATTTTTTGTAGAGAAAAAAAATCATTAGGAAAAAATCACTCAGGAAAATGGCTAAGTAATTCCTAGTAGCATCTAAATGTCTTACATTTTATGAAGCTAAGAAATATAAATGCATTTAATGCTTCAGTACTTTTAACATGCTAAGGGATGGGTTATAATGGACACTCCATTGTATATACACTTTGTGCCAACCCAGTGAACACATAGCCTTCCTTTGTGACTAAACTTCCTCTCAGTAATATTTTTCAACCACAAGCAGTATCAAGTTTCAAGTTCCACTTTGACCACTGGAAGACAAATACATTTATTTTATGTATAATCACTGTAACAAGATCTTTTGCCCACACTGTGATGTTTTGGTTTCTCCCACAGCAAATGATGGGCTGAAGCATAGCTCACGTAGAAAGGGTTAAAGCTTACAAGTGGCTGGTTAATTAGACTTCATGAAAGTAGCAGGCATATAGTCCACATACAGAACTCTAAACCCCTTATTTAGAAACCTAAAGGAAAAACCCTGCTGTCACTGTAACATTTCCCATGTTTATAGTCACTGACCTTATCACATGCTTACATATATTTGTGCATTACATTCTCCTGAACGAAATATTTTGATGTTCTTTAGTATATATCTTAAGCTCAATAGGCTGTCCTCTCACAGGCCAATGTGAGGGGCATCCTCTTGTTTAGACCTTTTTTGTGGGCACCCATGGAAAGCTCTTCTGAAAGCACAAGTGCTTTAGTTTATTAGCCCCCATCAAGGTGGCACATTTGGCTTGTTCACTTCTTTTTCCACATCACTCTCCACGTTGTTTTAATCCATCTGGGGGTTCTGTATCATCTCTGATGCCCACCAGGTTTTGCCTCTGGCTGAAACATTTTCATTTGACAGTGTGGACCTTTGACAGACACACAATATATCTTTATTACTCTTATCACCAAATAGCCCACTTTACTGAAAACATTTTATTGATGCTTTCTCATGCCTTTCTAATGATACTTATTCTGCTTGTCATTCGTATACTATGAATTATTCCCAAGGCTCCCTTGACTAGGGATGGCTCATAACTATAGCAACTCTGAAGAAAACTATAGTCTTATTTAACTGTAGACAAAAGCTTTGCCAAATCTCAAAGAAGCTAGGCTTTGCTGAACACTGTGCATCAACACATTTTGAGAAGTTGTAACATAAAAAACACTGTGGTAAATGCTGCCTTTGCCTTGGGAAGGTGTCCTCGGTCTTTGGCCTAAATATACAGGCATTTACATGACTGTTTCACTTAAGTATTAGTATTATAAGCACTTCTTTCCAGAAAAGCAGCTGAAGGAATGATCTGATGTCTCTAATCTCTCAGATAACCACGTCAGCATGAGGAAACATGTCCTTAACTGGTCCACAGCTGAAAACTTGCTGCAGCAGGAGTGTTTTACGTAGTGTCAGCACGTTCGCTAGAGATTAACTAACCTGTAATAACTATCCTGTTCTTCCCACAGGATGTGCAGCCTCCTAATTTTTGCGGGATAGATGATCAGTTCTCTGAGGAAGGGTATTTCTGTGGATTGGATTCTGTTTTGCTGAAGCATCCGTGTGAAAAAAAATCTCAGCCCTTTCCCAGGCTTGAGATCTGCATTGAATAGGAAGACAATGTTCACTATTTTAAGGTTAACGACCAAGTGGATTTTCCTTCCCTCAGACTGTTACTTAGCCAAGATTATCAGTCTTCACTCTCAATCCTATATTACTTTGGATGCCTCTTTAGGTGAATCAATGTTCCAACTACTTTAAACATAGCTTTATAGGGGGATGTATATTTCAAATGTTATCTCTATATATAGTGGCCACAATATATTGTGGATTTATATCTACAAACACACCCTGGAAAAAGCAAGAGAAAGAACAGATGGAAAAGATTTTTCAAGTCTTGGTAAGAAATTCCAAGTAATTTCCAGAAACTATGTCGAAGTTTGTATAACAATAATTGCACCCACAGTTGTTACTTCTAGAAAGATTTGATACTTTATGTATAGGACTTCATAGTCTTGTACTGCATTTCTACAGCTTTTGAAGTCTCATTTAGTGTTTGGAAAGTGAAGCTATTGGAAACTTGGCTTTTCCTTCTAGCTGATGGCCAACCAAAACACTGGATATGTCTTGTCTGATGTAAATGATAGGATACAATGTTGTGATGTGTGTATTTTAGAGACCAAATCTCTGTTTGTAGAGGTTTTATGTTGACATGGGAATCATGCACCACTTCATCAGTAATTTCACTCTCAAACCAGCATAATTACAATAAAAATACAATAGAGTAGAACCAAGCCACAATTGAAACATCAGCTTTCTATCCCATCCCACCACTCGTGAATGAGATGTGAAAAGTTCAGGCTTACCGTAACTCCATGCTGCTGCCCAGTACACAGGATTTCGTTCAGTAAAAACAAATATTTTCAAGTCCTTAATGCTTTTTTTTTTTTTTTTAAAGGTTGTAAGCAGAACAGCCTATAAAAACACTGTCATATCAACAGATGGCTGGCTTAGCTTAGTCTGCTTTGATAGTGGTTACCACAGATACATGAATAGAAGACACTTCTCCAACTTGGCCATCTCCTCTAAAGGACTGTCATTTTGTATGGCACCTGTCTGATAAAACATGCTAAGATTAATTTCTCTTTGTTAAGATATCCATACATAGAATTTTTTCTTGAAGAATTCTATTTATTCTTATCATCATTTATTCTCCACTGATTTTCTTCTATACTCTTAGTCCTCTGGCATCTCATTATCCTTAAGCAGTCACCCAGATGCATCTGTTAATCTGGCGATAGTAGGCACAGATAATAAATGTTGCCATGATGCTGTAAGGATTTCATTTTTAATATCAAAGTGATCCCAACGATAATCTCTGGGAAATCTACACACAGGTCAAAAGGCAGTGAAGCATTCATCAGCTACCTGATCTCGAGGTGTTTTTTCAGAACTTTGCTTTTGCAGTAGTAGCAGTCCTTGGAGTCTCATCCCGTTTTCTCTACTTTGTACCTTACCTGCACTTTCATAGTTACTATTCTCTTCCAAGGGAGTTGTCTTAACCCCTGATACAGTCTGATGCTCCTTCAAAAAGCAGCAGCATTGCTGTGGTCACACCCAGTGCGCTGTACTTGTCAACTTTCAGATAATTCTCACGTAACTTGAAAGGCAAGGGAAAGAGTTCACTCTTCAGCACAGGTTCTAGAAGTTAAAATAATCCTCTAATTAGCCCTAGATATATTATAACTTCTGTCTTCAAGAACTGGAAGGAAAAAGTTCTGGTTAGACTTATGGCTTAGGTCACAAGGACATTAAGTAAGCTCACTTTGGCCTTGATACATACCTCTGTTTTAATGTTTGTTGCTATGTGCCTCATTTCAGACCTCTTTCTAAAGGCAAACCTTAGCTTTAACCAGAGCAGAACTCCCATTACTTGTACAACACATTAAAAAAATAAAAATAAAAAAAAAATCCAGGCTAGGATCCCTAAGTCTGGGAAGAAAACAAGCAAATAAACTGCTGTCCTTCTTCACAGATGCTCTTTCAGAACAAACATCTATCTGATAAAGACATCTGGCCTTGGACAGCAAGATCTTCCCTTTGACAGCTGTAATCTGGTGCCTGGGACACAGACTCATGCTTCTGACTGCAAGCAGGGGAGCACCTTACTGCCTTCTGAATGGGACCACATGCATACAGATGTTTATGAGAGCATTTACAGACAGAGGTATACCTATGTTTCTGCACCTCTCTGGTCATAGATAAGCTCAGTTGTTGCACCACCACTTTCCTCATCACGATGGTATGGAGCTTGACTTGTGCTGAAATTAGTCACCTCAGGTGTTACTGAGCCACATCTCTGGGAAGTCTTCTTCCTTAACTTGCTTCTGACTCTGCCACCCAGGAACACCAGCCCAACAAGCTGGGTAATTTCCAAAAGCTCTTCCTGTGCTGTGTCTGGAGAACAGAACTCCTCTTGCTCAATAACCCAGAGGTTTGAAGATGGGTGGAGGGAGGTCAGGAAATGAGAACCACTGCATAATATAATGGAAGCATAAGGATTAGAAGTAGTAAGCAGGCTGCAAATTAGTTAAGACCACCTTTGGAGGCTACCTGATTTGAGTAAAATGTACCTTTAAGTACATCTTTCTGAGAAAGTATCTTAAATGTCACTGGCATAAACAGATGCTTACCTTGCTCCTGTAGCTCTGAAAATACCCCAGGTCAGGAGCCATATGCAAAATCTGATTCTAGGCCTCCCCTTTGCTTTAATTTCTATTGAAGTAGATGCATACTGCATAATGTTTTATGCATTGTAGCTTAAAACTTAGGATAGAATACTGGTAGTTCAACCAGAAGAACTGCATAGTGCTGATAACTACTACCACAACAGCCTTAGAAACAGCCATACTACATTATGGCTTCCTTTTACCCTGCATACAAGAGATTGAGAAGATGGGAGGTTCACAAGAGCTGAACAAAAAGTGGGGAAAGGCAACAAGTCTTTAACTCTGGAGAGAGCAGATAAACAGCCGATCAGGATTTGCACTTTATCGTTAACTTAAAGGACATTAGTGCCTGAGTTCTCTGCACACACTCAGCTGTTAAGAATATAAGACAATAAGAATATAAATTACACCCAGCTGGGTCAGGGCCATGGCTCATGCAGTCTATGGTGGTCTCCAATAGCAATGATAGGAGATACTTGGCAGGAAGAGCAATGCCTAAGGTCAATTCTCCCCCTTATTTCTCCAGCTTTTGCCATTAGGAGGTTGAGGGAGTTAAGGGGTACATCCTTCTCTATTTTCCTTACTATTTCTATATGGACCAGATGATCATTAATTTGTTTAGCCCCACTTTGCAGTAGTGTCCTTGATCTCCTCTTCTGACCCTGCTTCTGTCTGCCAGGGCAGTTGATAAAGCATGGTCTATTATCTATGCAGGTTTTACATAACATTCCAGTTAAGTATTTCTCCTGGTGCAAGATGAATTCAGCTACACAGCCCTTCATCTGATGCCTCACTCACTATTCTGTCCTTCAGTGTAAAACGCACAAGATGAATGACGCTCTGCACCCCTTCCCTGGCAGCATGCACAGTCGCACTACCTCACAGGTTTGCAGAGATCTTGGTTTTGGCAGTCAGTGCCCATTGTGGAAAAGGCTCGCGTTGTAAATGCTTTTGTACAGCAGCAAGTGCCAGCTTTGAGCCAAATAATCCTCCTCCATTAACTGCATGTGAATTTCCCTCTATTATAATTTTCCTGAGCTCTACAAGTGTTTCATTTTCAAGGTTATGCCAGGGGAGGGTCAGGTTAGGGGTTAGAAAATGGGTCTTCACCAGAGGGCGATGGAACAGCCGGCGTGTTTCGGTGCAGCGTGCGGGCTGCCCAGGAGGGGGGGTCAGCTGCACGCCCCACGGCCGCGCTTCTCGCCGGGCATCCCGGAGCTCCGCCCAGCCGCCTCGTACCGGCTCTGAGGTTCTTCGTAGGAGGCCGGAGGAAAAAAAAAGCAGGCGGTTGGATTCGGTACGAGATACAGTCAATGGGTTTTCCCAGCTTTCCTTCCACCTCCGTAGCTCTGCTTCTCTCCTCTTTGCTTTGCATGATTTCTAGCTTCTTCTTTTCCGCTTGCCCACAGTCCCCCACAAATGTTTAGTTCAGAAAAATATCTGTCGTTCAGATAGATGACATTAGTGTTGTTTTCATCTGAACGCCCTTAAACCATATCCAAAGTAGGGCAATAAAGCTGTGAGGGGTCTGGAGCCCAAGTCTGATGAGGAGATGCTGAGGGAACTGGGTTTGTTCCGTCTGGAGGAGGTTCAGAGGAGACCTTATCACACTCCACAACTCCCTCTGGGGGTCGTCTGCTTCTGCCTAACTAATGATAGAACGAGAGGTAAGGTCTCAAGATGTGCCAGGGAATGTTCAGGTTTAATATTTGGAAAAACTTCTCTGACAAAGTGTTAAGGACTGGAACAGGCTGCACAGGGAGGTGGTGCAGTCACCAGCTGTTCAAGAGACATGTGGATGTGGCACTGAGGGCCGTGGATAGTGGGCATGGTTGGGATGGGTTGGCAGTTGGACTAGTGATCTTAGAGGTCATTTCCAACCTTTGTAATTCTGATTCTATGAAAGTGAAACAGAGAGGAGGAGGAAGAGGGAGGAAGCAAGGACTAGATGGTTTCGGCACTGCTTTCAAATGGTTTAAATAGCTTTGGTTGAAACACTTGCTGAAGCAACATCAGAATTTTCAGCCTTACAAGAACCTACAGCACTATAAATATACTTTATTTCCTTAGCAGAGTTCTGTGTGCTTACATTCAGAAAATGCTACTGACTACACTTTGGGGCCAAAATACTTCAGTGCATGTATGTAAACTGTCCTGGAAATGGTCACTATCTTGTTAGTATTACACTATTAACACTCCATCGTTAACAACGTAAGATTAAAACCTGAGATGCACTGACTGTCCACAGAGGCGATGATAGCTGATAGCACCATATCTGTAAGACTGGTTAGGGAAGGCTGCAACTGCACTTAGCTCTGTTGGTCAGCTGAGTTGGGCTTTGCAGGGTTAGCATTATAAATAATTCTTGGGGTTGGTGTCCAGTTTGGTGAAACACCCCGTCTTGCTGACAGGGCAGTTTCCGTACAGTAATCACAACATATTTCCTCTTTTAGTGGAATAAAATCTACCAAAGAGTCATACTAGAAACCTCAGACTGAGACTTTTTTCTTTTAGTTTTTAGTTTTTCTCATTGTTAGTTCTCATTTTTCATGCAAACATTTCTGTTTCAGTAAGACTAGTCACAAGAATGTGAAACTTGACGTCTCCCTTTCTAAACTTTACAAAACTACCAAAAGCTTTTTTGGTTTATGTGCACAATCACAAGATTCATTTCACTAGATTTATTTCTGTGCATAAAGGAACTTGTTTAGGTGGAATCAATGGACAGTTAAGCCCAGAACTATGTAAAAGCAGATAAAAGACAAGAAGCAAATTTGGAGTAGAACATATATTGCATTTCATGCATAAAAGCATAGCTAATATTGGGGTAAGTAATGATGTGTACATGGATTGTATATAGTTTTCATATACAGCTAGCACAAATGAAGAATTTTGAAGTTTATTTCTGCTTATTGTCAGTTTCTATAGGACATAAATTGTATAAAGTTCATTAAATACTTGAAACTGCTTATTTGCCCTCTTGCTAAAAGCATCCAGTGAACCCTAACTGTGGGTGAAGAACTTTTAGTAGGGCAGAGGAACTCAATAGGAATGAAAAAGGCAATAATGTACAGAAACCAGCCTTCTGTAGGTGGAAACAGAGAGGAATCAATGGGGGTAAATTAGCAGAAAATAATAATATGCAAGGTGGCAGAAGGGAAAAAGACACAGAGTTTACAGAGAGAGAGAGCACACGAGTGAGAGTGGCCAAAAATGACACATCGCCTGTGAAACTGCCCCATAGCACTCTGCTTGCTCAAAGCACTTTCCTAAAGCCAAGAGAAATTCAAAGTGGTCTTTTGTCCGAAACTAAAGCACAAGCATTTTTTTCTTCCTCCCAGGTGAATAAGCTCTTATCTTTAAGATGGGATTTGTTTTATTTTACTGATGGGCAAGAGCTCAAATAAGAATATTTCTAGCAAACCGCTTGGTGTTGGGTCTGATACCTCTTAACATCAGGTAGCGGGAAGGAGAGGTTCTCTTCAAAGCACAGGGCTGCAAGGTTTGGTTCATAAACGTGTTAGAAATGAAGGGACTTTAACATTTGAGGCAACAAAGATGGGCAGAAGGCATGTATGTAATTTCATATCAAGAGGAGCCTGCAAAGAGGTCTGTCAGTCTTTTAATGGAGCAGTGCTCTGAAATGTGCTGAACAGCGCTGCACAGCTGCTGCACTGCATATTAAGCAGCAATCACCACCTGCACGAGGACCATTGCGTCATCTCAAATCCGGATCTAGAAAAGAACGGGCTTTATCTCAATGCCTGACAAATGCTGGACTTTGGCTCTTGGTTCCACTTAAGTCACTTTTCTTGCCGCAGGGTGAGCTTAAAGCTCCTGCGCAGGGTTGTTCATTCACTTAAGCTGAGCCATATCATCGAAGAAGGCATAACATCAAAGTGTAATAGGTCTGTTCTGTGAGAAGATTAACTCTAGAGTCTTTGTAACCTCTTGATCAGTAGATTATTTTCTTCCTGCCCTACTGCAGAAATACTTGGTCGCCTCCCAGACAGATAATAGAGTTAGATTGCTATCTAATTGCCCCAAGTCAACCTACTTCATTTTTCTTAAGGGAGAAGGAGACATTAGGAGCTTACCAGCCAGACCAACATAGGCATTCCTCAGAGCTAGCCAGGGATCTTTGGATGTGGGTTTGCAGCTTGAGATTTGAGAACCAGTCAAGAACAGGAATACCACCACATCCTCAAATGCATTTAAGCAGATCTACTCCATTGATTTCAAATGAGATTTGGGGGTGTAGTGACTTGGTACATCTTTGTGTCTCTCTTTAGAAACCATTTTGAATTACAGAATCATTGTGGGCATTCTGTTACACAAACTGACTAACACATTTTGGCTGTTTTCCATAGCAAGAACACCTAAAGGCCTAACATCAGAGAGTGATCCATCCAACATTCATCTGCTTGATATAATGAGGCACATTAGAGACAACCATTGCAGTGCCCTTCCTTCATGTTAGAACATTACCCTGAGTAAGAACAATTAACCAAGATCCTGGCAATACCCTGCCCTCCCTGTGAAGCCTTTACACCTGTTGGCTGCCCCAAATCACTGCACTGTGATGAGCACCCGCGGTTCCAGCATGGGCCTGGACTCTGTGCCATGTCCAGCCCCTGGCAAAGCCTTCTTGCTCCCTTCCAACCACTGAGGGATCCTCTTCCTGAAGGGTACCATTAAGGTGATTTTATTTGCCACTATTTGGAGCCCTTCTTACTGCCTCCTAAGGCTGAGGAATCCCACTTGCATTTAAGAGATCTTTAGAAAGAAATTTACATCCAGTGACTTTAATTAGATTTTAGCTACTATCTATCAACCATCTTCTGAATATGGACTATAAATCCCTTCAGCCCTCAGAGAAGAAAACCCCAATTGTCTTTCCACAGGGAGAGAGAATATAAAACTGGCACTAAAAGTGTTAAGAAAAACACATACATGTCATCCTGTTCTGATCGTTGTCTATTTACTACGTTGAAAAACCTATTATTATTATTATTACTGTGCACTTTTTGCTAAGGAACAGAACTGAAGACTGAAAATGGAAACTTAAGTAGAAGCAGAGGGACACTAAAAGAGGAAGGGTTTAGGATGTAAACAATGAGTCTTGTCCTTGTGCTTCTCTTTCCGCTTAGTTGCTCCAGAAGACTGCAGACACTCCTTCCTTAATGCCCTGTAATAAGTGTGTGGGAACACAATCCAAGGTGACAATTTCAGTGGAATGTTGACTGAGAGCCAGGTGCAACCTGCTTTGTGCCTCTGGAGGGAGAAGCAGGCACTTCATTCTCTGTGTACATGCAAACTTCAGCACTAGGACAGAGAGGAATGCTTTTGTTAGTGAAGCACTATTAAGAAACTGCATAGTTTTTCCTTACATGGCGTAATGTTGTCTGTCCCTCCCTATACTCAGATCTACAGAGGGCTAGGAAAATACCACCAAACAGCCTGGAAGAACTAGCTTGTTATCAACAGGCTTCACTCAGCTCATTCTCTCCAAATCTGCACTGTAATGTGTGCTTTCTGCGGTCAGCATTGCAATCATGAGACTGATTGGTTTTATCTGTTCATAAAAGAGACTCTCAAAGCCAATTTCCATACAATTTAATCTTTCTGAATTTACCAGAGTGGTTACTGAATGTAAATCCATAAATCTCTCACTTTCTTACCCAGGAGTAGAAGTTGATTATAAGCTTCAAAAATTGAGCTGTCACTTATCTCACTAAGGTGATGTGCAGGACGCACAAGAAGATATTTTGGTTCTCAGGATTTCAGCAGATCTGAAAACATGACCTCGGTATATTGTGCTAAGCACTTTAATTACCAAGGATTTTTAGCAAAGCTCAGTAAACACTTCCCCCCAAAAAAGCTTTCTTAGATTTACTTGAATTATTTGAGAAGTCTTTAAGCAGAAGAAACTGAAACAGCTCTTCACTCATTAGGATCCCCTCCAAAGAGCAGGAAAAGCAGAACAAATACTGTTTTCTCCCCAGCAAAATTGTGTAAGAAAGCATTTTGACAACACCAGCAGAAGAGAGGCAATAGGCCACCTAGAAGGAGGCCAAGATCTCCTTTTTACCCATTAAAGAGATTGCTGGTTGGTTCTGTGCACACATGTGTATATGGGGCCTGAGTCTCAGCTGATTATGGTTATCCCTTTTATTTCTTTTATACCCATTTTTTCCCTTAAAACAATTGGTCAGGTGCGTGCAGGAGTATTTACTCGTGACATTAGTGGTTACACACAGCCTGCAACAGGCCTTAGCGTGCTGAAAGCTGGGCTGTGCTTATTCACCCTGGCTACACTTTCAAGATGTCTTGTAGCTTGATAACAGACACATGGCCTAATTAACAGTGCCTTTTCATGTATTTTTATACATTATGCTGTTAATCTGTTCAGCCAAATGTCAATCACAGCTTGTTTAAATATGCATTCATTTCAGTGTGCAGTGGCAGAGGGCTGCTGCTTTTGCTTTTACAATGTAAGAAATTGCATCAAAACACTTTGGAGACAAGTAATTCTAACACAGGCTGCTACTGAGATTCAGAAGCCATTCTCTTTATGTTTACATGAAAAATAATGACAATTCTTAAGTATAAATACTTGCCTGGGCACCCTTCTGGAACTACATCTCCTTAGGAGGGCAGTGAAGGCACAGCGCTGAGTGGCAGTAATGGGCCCCAAAGGAACTAGACTCCCTCAAGGGTAGAAAGGCCTTGCAGAGAGATCTTGGCAAACATGAAGGCTGGGCAATCACCTGCTGCATGAAGTTGTACAAGTAACTGGAAAAAGCAAAGGAGAGGAAAGAGTTGCTGTCAGTTCAGGACTGAAAGACAGCGAGATACCGCATGTAAGACCTGTAATTGCTGAGGACAAACATGACCATTAAAAAAGTCTGTTGGCCAGATCAATCCTCCAGCTTAGGCTGACTAAAACAAGATGTGTTGCAAATGTATTGAAATAAACAGGCATCATATCCTGATTTATTTATCTTTTCATTCTGTGGGTTCTGGATATAACCCAAATCTATTTTATCCATATTTCTGCTACTTAGCAGTGCTACTTCTAAAATACCCAGAAATAGCCAGAGAAAGCAATGAAGATTAGAACATTTACTGTCATCCTCCTCTACCACCAAGGCTTATTTTCTTGGAACCTCCATCCCTCCCACCAGAATACTGTGAGAGTTGGTTTCTGTGTTGAGCAACCTTCCTATGAGCAGCAAATGCTTCCTCCTCTGTCAGAAATTCAGGAACTCACGGACATCTTTTGCAGTCACAGTGTATTCTGGTGAATCCATGCAGATTAAGTTGGTGAATGAAGTTTTTTCACATTTTCAGTCCAAAACTCTTTTCCAGGTCCTTTCCTTCCCAGTACTTGGGGCTTAAACATTTCTTCATCTTTTTAAACAACAAAGTTTCCACCGTAACCCCACTAAAGCATCTTAAAATGATCATTTTCAACCAGTTGCCAGACTTTCTATGGAAAGGTGGGGGCTGAGGAGATGCTGGCTTTGCTCTCCTCAGAAGAAATGTGAGGTAAGCATTTGGCTTTCTCTTCATCAGAAAAGGTTTGTGAATTTTCTTCTTCCTTTATCCATGCTGCAGCAGCATCCCAAATTGTTCCTTTATCCTATCCCAAAGGATCAGGAGAAAGGGAGCCTGAGGACTCAATCACCTTCTCTGGCTGAGAAACAGAAGACGTTTCTGATTCGGGTAGCTCAATTTTTATTTTATTTTTTGGTCTCGGTTTGATGGAAATCTTCACATAGAAGATTTCTGTGGTGAGTCAGTCTTTGCCCTGCAGTTGGCAAGCAAAACTCAACAGAACTGTTGGGAGGTTCCTCTGGGAAATGCTCAAACGTCACAGTGACATTGCTGTGTGACACCCATGGCCTGGCAGACTGGAGCAGCCAGATCAAGTGTCACCGACCAGCACTTGTTGCTGGTCCTGCACAGAGCCACAAGTATTTGAATTTGAGTCCAGAAGCAAAGAAAACTGTATTTAAAAGAGATCACTCCTTCTCTAGGCCTTGCCTCCCCTTCCCTGTGTGGTCCCTGAATAGCTCCCTTCTCACCTTCTTGGTATCCCTATGGTTCTCTAGGTGGGGCAGGCTGGACAACGATCTTAGTCATATATCCTGATTTTTGGGTGGTCCTGTATAGAGATGGACTTGGTGATCCTCTTGGATCCTTTCCAACTTGACATATTCTATGGCTCTGTGTTTCCATGAAAGGGCAGAAATTGACTGCATGTTTACAGACTTTGATTAAAAATGATTAGTAACAAAAAGATCTTCCAAGATTTTTCTCACAGTTGAGTTGATTCCTCTCCCTTTTCATCAACCACCAACAGCAGTGAACAGGACATTTTGTTGCAAGTTCCAGCTCTTTTGGACAAAGGTGAAGAGATTCACCTTAGCTATCATCCTCTGTAAAGTTGTTTATAACAAATGCTCAGGGTTCTTGTTTTGGGTTCTGCTCCAGCTCCAGGCTGGCCTGGACTTCTGGTTGCTGCAGCAGTGCATGGAACTCCCTGAAGATGCATGGTACTATGCAGAGCCAGCCTGGGTGAGCAGGGTGAGTACCATGCTGAATGTCTGTCTTTCCTTCTCTTGAGAGATATAGATAGCTGTATATACATATACTTCAGAGCAGATTTTCAGCTCTGTATGTAACTGCAGACAAACCTTACAACATATATGTGCATTTGAGAAGCTTTGGGTCTCCATAAGGACAGAGAACATGTTTCCCCAAAGGGAAGAATACATTTATTAACTGCCCAGATGATTGAGTTTCTGGCATATCCTCCCAATGATTCCAATCACGTCTGGATTGTCTTGTCCTAATCTGTGTAAATATAAAAACTCTGCTATAACATGATGCAGAAGCTTAAGCAGAATTTAGGCCAGTGACAGATAATCTGCTTTGCCTCTTGTTTTGATTGGTTCATTAACATTTAGACGTATTCCTCTTTAAATAAAGCTATCACTGAAATGCACATGCTGAAGCAAGTTAATAGGCTGTTTTTTCTTGAAATACATTACGTCTTCTAATAGCAATGCAGGTGAACTAATGTTGCACCACAGTTTTTGACACCTTCCTGTGTCATTTTATGTTGAGACCTGGTTGCCTAAGGACTTCAGAGATACACGGCTCTTCATGCAATGAGGAATTAGCACAAAACTCCTACCATAAACGTAGTGCTTGTAATGTGGAACCAAGAGGATTAGCTATTACAGGATGGCCATTAGCCACTGTCACCAGGTGGGCATGGAATCCTGATGAGGTCTGCTTTGGTTTTGTCTTGAGGTGTTATTTCCAATAGAACCAGACAACAACCTTCACTATGGAGTAAAAGCTCAGGTGGAGGAGTGGAAAGACAAAATAAAATTGATATTGATGAGGAAAAATCCTTCTACGAGTCAGGAGGCAAAAAAAGCAATGCTGCAAGTAAACAAGATGGAGGAATTCATGCCCACAAAAAAAGTGAAGTTACAACGATCCAAGTTCTCTACCTCAAGGGTACACAACAAGGAATCAGTATAAAGCAAACTGGCACCATTCGTAACATGCGCGATGAAGAACTGGTAACGGAACACAGGTAATTTTGAGTTCCTAAAGGATGATCTGCAGCACTGTAACTTCAAAAATAGAATAACGAGCTGTAAGATGGAGCTGAAGGCAGCACCGCAACCCGAGCCCGGAGCCAACGACACGGAAGGCACCCAGGTCAGACTTCCAGCACCCCCCGCGCCTCCCGCCTCCATCTTGCGCTCAGGAAGGCGGCCGGCGGGGCGGAGCCACGGGGGTCAGTCACGCCCTGCTGCTGCCGGCTCCGCCCCCCGGTCCCCGGGGCCTGCGGCGCTGCTTGGCCGCGGCCGGATCTCCTCAGGTCGGAGCGACTCGCCCGGGTAGGATGTGCCGCCGTCCGGCAGCGAGGGGCCAAACTCTCAGAGTTTGGAGCGGTGGGGAGCCGTCGGCCAGGCGGGAAGCCGCCGCTGGGCGGGGGCGGCCCGCGCCTACGTGAGGGAGGGAGAGAAGGAGGGTGGGCAGCGCTCGCCGCCGCCCTTGGGGCCTTCCCTGCCCGAGGGAACGGGGCCGTGCGGTGATGGGGCTGTGCTGCGCGGGGAGCCGGCAGCTGTCAGCTGTGTGCTGTGCCTTCGGCGCCTCGGCTTCTGCGGTGGGGTGGAGGGCTGCGTTGTGCCTTAGTCACTAATGGAAGTCCTGGTGTCTCGGAGTTAGCTAATCCAGCGTTGTCAGAACACGTCTAGTTGCGGAGGATTCGAATCCTTTTTAGCAGATTTTGGGTGAGTTGTAAGTAGGCCTGGTGCAGCTTCATTATGGAGGTGTTCTGTAGGGTGAGGCGTTATTTCTAGTAGGCAGAATTAAAGGATTTCTTTCAGAGGGTGAAGTGAGCGAGCAAAACGTGACCAGTGCTTTTGCAGAAGAGGTTGGCGAGGTGGTGATGGTAAATGGCTCTTGTGGCAGCAGCAGGCTGGGATTTCACATCATCAGCCAGCAGCTTCCAACAAGAGCTGAGTCACTTTAAAGAGTCGTAGGTACATTGCTTCTTGAACATACTCTGATTTTACTGTCAGCTAAAAAAATTGTTTTTATTTTGAAACTCTTGGCAATCGTATTGAAAGACAGCTTCTTAGTACTGCTTTTCTGTTTTGCTGTGTTAAATTCAGCTGGAATAATAACAGAAATAAAGGTTTAAAAATGTAATCTCAGTAAGTAACTGGTATGTGTAGCTCATAGTCGTCATGTTTGACACTTAAGGTCAGCTACTCAGTCACCAACTGGAGCCCTCAAACAGCATCTCTGCACGTATCAGGAGTTAATGTCTACCTGGCAGAGACAGACCTAGGTGAATTATATGGAAAGATTCCATGCTGAAGGTTCAGATACACATCTTTGCTAGTGTTTGCTGCTTGAACCAGATAATTATTTCTTAACAGTGTCACTGAAGCATTTTAGGGATTGAAATTGAAGTAACAGAATGAATATGCTTCAAAGCGTAAAGAAGTATCACAAGAGCTATCGAATAGGAGTTGCAAATGAAAGATCTTAGAAAAGTTTCTCTTGTATTTTAACATGAATGGCAGATTTTTCAAAAATACAAGCTTGTATTAGAGCATATTGTATTTTAAAATGGATAACAGCTTTTAAAAACACTAATTCTCAGAAGCTCTGAAGAGGGATTAAGTTTTCAAGGAGGAAACTTTCGCACCACTTTGTTCAGTAATTACTGTGGAGGTGATGGAATCCTGAGCGTTTCTCAGTAGCATGTAAAATGCCTGATGTATTTCAGGAAGAGTCCCAGAGTTCTGTGCTAGTGCAGGAGGAGCTCGTCTTGTGCCTGCAGTACATGGGTAGCAGCCCAGGGGCGTGAGTTTGTTGTTCAGTTAGAGAAAACAAACAAACATTCACAAGTGTCCTGTGCAATAACCCAGTATTGAGCTTGATATTCCAGTGAGCATCAGATGTTTGGTCTCTCTAAAGGGCTGTGTTTTTTATTTTGAGGAATGCTGACTTGATAAAGCACATACTCTATTGATACCTAGAAGAAGACTTCTCAGTGCGAACTGATGCTGGGTGGGCTACAGAGTCACCTTCAGAGAGAAGGAAAAGGTTGAGAAGAGCTAAGACTGGATT
Organism: Lagopus muta; assembly: GCF_023343835.1. NCBI lineage: Eukaryota > Metazoa > Chordata > Aves > Galliformes > Phasianidae > Lagopus > Lagopus muta. The sequence goes on along the minus strand of NC_064439.1, from coordinate 45,197,006 downwards.
TGGAGGTTAACTGTCTTTTCTCTGTCCTTGTACTATTTTCCTTTTAGGCCAGTTTTCCTCTGTACCTCCCTCTACTTTCTGAAGAAATCAGTGCTGTGTGTGAGTTTCCTACTGCGGACAGCTGTTGTAGGTTACAGGCATGTATATGTGCAGATAAAACATACAGAAGCACTGTATACATTCATTAATGTAGCAGTGGGGAGCTGACAGGTCTTAACCTCAACATCATGACATAGCTCAGGTCATTGGGAAAATGAGTCCATATAATCCAAATGAAAAAAGAAAAGATGACATCTTCTAAAAAATCAAAGCCAACACTTAGCTTTGCTAATTATTTAATTGAGTCAGTGAATGTTATCAGCTGGGATGTACTGGTTTCAAATGAAATACTTAATTGTGTGTCTGAAGTGCTTGCTCTTTATGTGTTCTAAGTACTTAATCATAGAATTGTTAAGGGTGGAAAGGATCTCTACAGTGATCTAGCCCAGCCATTCTCCTATCACCCATTAAGCCATGTCCCAAAGTACCACATCTGTGTGTCTCTTGAACACCTCCAGGTGTTATGAATGCTAGCAACGATGAAATGCATGTGCCAGGTTAAATATCCTGAGTGGAAACGAGATCTGAGTCTTGAATTGGGAACGTGTTATAAAGCATCCTTCTTATTTGTCATTTTGTAGTATTTTTCTCTAAACAGAATAGGGTTGTGTGTTGGAGAGCACGCTTTGGTTACACAAAAGCTGAACTCCAGACAGGTACGCTTCCAAGTGTCTCATGAATTCCTCATGGGGTGTATTTTCAAAGTCGTTTTGGTTTAAATCTGAGGAGCTGTTCTTTCACAAGCCAGTTCCCAAGTCTAGTTTGAATGTGCCTGTGTGGGGGTACAAAGCCACTCACACACATCATATGTTTGGGATGTGCTGTTAGGAAGCACACAGGTGGAAGTGGCAATGGGGCTAAAAGCAAGGCACTGCCAATACCAAATTTACCTGCTCTTTGCTCTGCCATTTTCTCAGCTCTTGTAGAGCAAGAAGTGAAATGATAGGGAGGGTTGGCAGCATTTTGCTGGGCAGGGAGAAATCAGTCCAAGGTTGGAGCATTTTGCTTTGACTTTCTGAATGTGTTAAACTCACTCCTGGGACAGGGGAAGATGTCTTTGTTCCCTCAGATGTCCTACTGACCCAAAAATTAGACTGATTTTTTTTTTCTTCCCATTTCTCCTTGTAGCTTGTTAACTCTGTCCTGCACTCTTCAGCAGCTTTGTTCAGTGCTCTGAGAAACACCTTGTTCAGTGTGCATGTGAGATGAGTGCAGCTGCCCTATTACTTGCGTTGGATCACCATCAGAGTATAAGAAAACAGGGGAAACATCTTTCAACCAAAACAACTGATGTTTGAGTTGTCTTTAATCAGAAGTTAGTTTTCAAGTACAGTTCTTAAGTAAATAGCATTAGAATTAAACTGCGGTATCATCTCATAGAAAACAAAAATTGAACCCCATATGAAAGAAAATAGGAAGTTAGTAAAACAAAATATGAATCTGCTAGCTAAACAATACTTTGTGTTTCAATTTCCTTTCTGAACAGGACGCCTGTAGTCACTTTTCTTGCTTAGTGTTTAGTCTAACATCCAGCTGTCTGCTTGGTAACGTGTCTTTCAAAATCCTCCTTGTAAGTTATTTCCAAGGTTCACCAGTGTGAAATCAGATGTGTAAGTGCAAGAATCATTTGTATGCTGTGCAAGCTGTACTCAAGTATATTGTATCCGTTCTGTACGTTGAATAAGAAAAGATCTTTTGACTTGGGTAGGTAAGAGCTTGTACTTCACAAGCAGAGCTACTCTGGATCTGAATGCTCAGACAAAGGTAACAGAGTTTTCCTGTGTGCTGAAATGCTTTGTCCCTCCCCTCCAACTGAGGGCTTATTTGTAGCTCATAATTCCTGCTGTGTTGCTTCCTTGAGCATCCAGGCTATTGCCAAAAAGCTACACACAGTATCTTGTACTTAGGGTTAGGAATTTTGTGGGCATCCACCAGCTGAATTTTTCAGTTTTACATTGGTTAAAGTGTGTAGTGCCTGTAAACACTTCTTTTTTTTTCCTTCAGAAACTGGTTAGGATCTCAGTATAGAGCATGGATTGTGAGATGAAGTATATCCATAACTGTATGTAGATGTAGGAGTAGGACAACATGGAAGTAGCTGTTGTGGAGCTGGTTTGCCTTATCCTGCAGTGCTTTATAGTTTGCAGGAATTTCATGAGCATCAAACTGGAGAGCAGAGGAACTGCAGCAGATGAATGGTTCGCTGTGCAGCTGTGAGCTTGGTCTTGCTGATCCTCAGACACAATCCACTTAATATTGATTTGGACCAGTTGCTTTTAATTTTGTCAGTGATGATTTTCTCTTTGGGCCTTCAGATAATCTAACTTCTCCTGAATGCTGACTATAATGTCACATGTCAATGGAAAGGATGCATCTTAGGTCTCCTTTCCGAATGTCGGCCACTGTTCCTTTGGTTTTGTTTGTTTGTCTTCAGCATCCACATGGTCATTTTTTGCTTCTCTTTTATTGAGTGGACTTCTGATATTTTTAGGCTATTGTTTCTAGTGTTTTCTTATCCTAAAATTGCCTTCTCATGATGCTTTCACTTTCACTTTCACTTATGATCTGTTGGATCTTGGTAGCCTTTCAAGTAAGCTTTTTATTTTTTTCCTCCCCACATCATTTCTGGTATCTCAGTTAAGTTCTGTTACCTGTTTCAGTTTTTAACTTGCAAAGAAAAAGATTTGTGCTGGTGCTCATGTGTGATAAATGAATTTATAGCAAGCATATAAATAAATTAAGGCAAGTACAGTAGAATGGAAGAATTGGAATAATAGAATGGTAGAAAAGCACCATCCCAATCATGCATCTCAAAGATGGATGTAAAACTGATGCGTGTGCAATGTGTGCCGTTTGCAGTAATGGCAATGACTTTAAATACAACCTGAAATTCACAGGATAGTTCTCATTGTGCTCATAGCTCTTCATCAGGCTTGAGTCAAAAGAGGAGAAAGTATGTCACAAACTTCCTAATGTGAATTCTTATCTCAAGGCAAAATATTTTCCTCTTAAACGCTTTGACCTTCTGGTAAGCTCACCGTGAGATAGAGCCGTGAGCCTGCTGTTATGGAGGAAATCCATGGCAGACCTTTCTTCAGAGCTTTACTTGCGACTCAGGATCCTTGGGCAGTAGGCACAGAGTTTCCTGGAGGATGTTATGAGCTGACCTTCTTTCCTCTCAGCTTTCCTGTGTTCTGTGCTGAAATGGTTCCTTGCGTAGCAAATGGCTAAATGGCTTCACTGTCGTAGGCAGCTGCTTTAGATAACACATGGGTATTACCAAACTAGCTGATAAACGTGACTTGCAGAGGGATCAATGCCTGGTATTTGGAACAGAGGTATAGAAGGGCTTGCAAAGTAGTTCTTTACTAAAGGTGTTCATCAGTTTCCTCACTATGAGAGTGGTGAGGTGCTGGAACAGCTGCCCAGAGAGGTTGTGGATGCTCTGTCCCTGGAGGTGTTCAAGGCCAGGTTGGATGGGGCCCTGGGCAGCCTGGTTTAGCATTAAACGTGGAGGTTGGTGGCCCTGCATGTGGCAGGGGGTTGGAGATTCATGATCCTTGAGGTCCCTTCCAACCCTGGCTATCCTGTGATACACTACAGCAGTGTGAAATAATCCCATGTTCATGTTCTTAATGTATGACTTCCAGGTGTTTTCAGTACTTCCCTTGTATAAGTATGTTTTAAAGAAGAAAAAGGCAGAAATGTGGTATGAGTTTAACTTCCAAGTTTCTCCACTTGCTCAGCAGTGTTCATAATTTCTAATCAGTGTATGCCTTGAATGAGAGAGAGCAAGAGGTTACAGAGCTCAGGCTGATGCTTCCTGAGAAAAGGCTCTACAGCAGTCCTGGCACCAAAAGCTGGGCTAACCCAGGGGAGGGAGCTGGGCTGCAGTGAAGATGCTTGTGCTAAACTTACTTGGAAGCATCTTGAAACAGGAGAGAATGCAGTACGATTTCTGCCTTTACTCTTTTTCCACCTAATGGAACTGGAAACTCCATCTCCTATTCCCACTGTGTAGTTTCTCAGGCCGAGGGTGCTTTGCTCACATCTCTTTAAAAGATTATGGCCAGCAAAAGACCTGCCAGCTTTTCTGTTCCTGTGATGTGTGATTGAGAGCCAGAAGAACTCTGGCTGGATTTCAAAAGCCATTCCCAGGCTGGAGCAAGATGGCAGTCTGTGCATGTGCTTGGTCCTGTGCTGGGTTCAGCTTGTAGCCATGTGCCTGAGTGACCTGGTGATCGGCGCTGGCTTGCTTTGCCTCGGCCAGCTCCTTCCCACAGTCAGAAGCAGGGCTCCTCTGTCAGGGAGCAGGCCAGCTGCTGTTCTCTTGCAGCAGCCCAGGAAAAGCTGCCTGGAGAATGTTTGTGTGACTTGACCTAAATGTGGGCCAACACTGGCTTGTCCGCCTTCCCTCAGCTGCGATGTGTGTGCACTGACTATTCCCTTCCCCACCTTTCTTTTTCCCACATGTCCCTATATCCTCCTGTTTGTCCAGAGCTGTGTTACAGATGCCTGTTTGTTTTTCCTTCTGTGCTCTCTCTGCCTGTTTTCTTACATAGTGGAAGCTGGAATGCTGTTGCAGCTTCGGATGGAAGAGTGGGAAGGGTTTGTTTCCATTTTGTGGTGTACTGAAAGTCAGCCCACACAGGAAGAGACAGAGCTTTGTTCTTGAATTTCAAGAAGTTGCTCCCACAGTGTTACAGAAACTCCACTGACGTGATTTGTATTGCAGCACTTCTAGCTTATTCTTCTGACTATTTTGCATAAAATTAACATTTCTTGAAACTTCTGTGACCTTAACTCCTTCTAGGAGCTTTTTCTGGAAGAAGTTTCTCCTGTAGTATAGCCATCAGTTTGAGTTTTGTAAGAAGTGGACATGATAATCTCATTTAAAAAGTGGTGAGGTCAGTAGAGACATCCTTACCTTTTGCCACTAAGCTGCATAGTTGTCTTTCTGTCTAGCAACATAAGATGTGATAGCAGCTGAGGTTATCTGTAGACTCACTAGTGGCCTATTTGCTTTATAGAATATGTACTGTAGCCCTCTTGATTTTAATTGACTTCTAATCTTTTGGTAGTGCCAGCTCTGGATGTGCTGGTAGCACATCCTGTGAGGAGAGGTGAGGGCACTCAGGCTGCCCAGCCTGAAGAAGGCTTTGCAGTTCCCTGAGAGGGGGAGGCAGAGAGAGATGCTGGCTCTGCTCCTGTGCACCAGTGGCAGGGCAGGAACAGCACAGAGCTGCACCAGGTGTGGGTCAGATTGGGAACTGGAAAACATTCCTTTGCCATGAGGGTGATCATGTGCTGAATCTTTATCTAGAGAGAAACTTGACATAGTGAGGTGAAATTGCATAGTGGAATTTGAGGGCTTTGCTGACTAACGTAGATTTCTTTTTTATTTAGAAGTTGTTCCTATATGGATCAGCATTCTAGTGATGGTGAAACTGGAAAAAGACTACTCTAAGCCAACCCAGGATGAATCGGGTGCCAAATGATGCAGAAAATGCTCACAGTAGCAGTGTGGAATCCTGCCCGTCCTTGCGAGATGTCCACTCCATCAACCCAACACACCTGATGGCAAGGATTGAGTCCTATGATGTCAGAGAGAAGAAGGGAATATCGGACGTCAGAAGGACTTTCTGTTTGTTTGTTACATTTGATCTCTTATTTATAACTTTGCTGTGGATAATAGAATTAAATGTGAGTTATCTTTTCGGTACGCTTGGTCTTTATTCAGGTATTTATTCACTTCAGGAGTGGTTAATACGTTTTCTATCCCAATTGTATGCTACTTGTGTCTGTTGAAAGTAGTTTCATTCTTTTAAGCTTTTATGAACTTTTTATCTGCTTAGCTGCATTTACTTAGTGGATATGTGGTTTATATTCATGTAATTAAACCTTTTGATGTTCCTGTAGCCTATGAATTGTGCTGAAAAACATTGAAAGTCCAGTGAACTTTTCAGGGAGCAAGAAGTATCACTGTGGGTAGTTGTGACAGTTTGGCAACTGTTAATTTTATTAGGATTCAAGTGCTTTTTATCTTGCTTAGTAGCTCAGAGTCAGTGACTGAAGGGTTTTGTCCCTGGAAAATACTTACAACGGCCAAAATCTTTATTTTACAGCAATATATCTGAGACAAATGTAGTAATACACATTGTTTATGGCAGGACACAATCAAACAATGTAAGCTTCCACAGTTGCTGCCTTTTAGCTCCAGCATTTGTAATTTGGAAACCAAGGTGGTTCTTGTGAAATTCCCAGAAGTAAATAAGACCGAAGTTTTGTTATTGTTTCATAGTAGCATCCATTTTTTTGAACTGGATTTGAAGCTTGTAATCTAAAGTGTGTATTTAGGAAAAGGCACAAATGAAAAATGGGAAGTACCCCTTTTTTTGGTAACAAAGACCTGGAGTAAACATTTTTTTTTTGGTCATCATCCATTACAAGATAAATGATGTTGATTATTGATTGGATGTGATGAAATTTCGTGAGCTGACTGCTTGAACAGCTTGCTATAATGAAAAGTATATTTCCTGATTTAATTTGAGAAAGCAAACTTTGCCCGATTGATAATGTTGTGACTGTAACTTTTTTATCTTGCTATGTGGAAAGGCGATTCTATCCAGTGTGTAAAGTTAGCCTGGCTCAAAAGAACCCACATGTTGCATCCTGATGCTTTCCTTTTGCTCATTGTAAGCTACTTTCTTTAAAGCTGGTTTGACTAGGAGGAGTAGAATATGCTTTTGTAATTCTTGTTGAGTATTCAGAGTACAGTTTTTCATATTATTGCTCTCAGAATATTTAAGAATGTAGGAAATGCTACGAACTCATGGTGGTCTTTTGGAATGCTGTAGCATTGCACATCTCTAGATCCCAGCAGTTAGCAGTTGTCTTTGATCTCAAAGGTCCCTTCCAATACAAACCATTCTGTGATTCCCTACTGGACCTTCAGAATTACTGCCAGAATCACTGTAAATACGACTTTCCTATTGTCACTCAGCATAACTTATTTTTAAACACTTCAGAGAGTTGCTTCATTAGTAGTTTGAGCAAACTCTGAATCAATTCTGTCGTGGTTCTCTGTTCATCCTTGTGTTCACATGGTGCTCCTGCATGCGGAACAGGCTGCTGAACTGTCCCAGAACTGAGTCAGCAGCTGATGCTGATGTGTTGTGTTTGCATTCTTTAGTTTCTTTATCCTGTAGGAGAGGGCTGAGATGTCACATTGAAGAGAGGAGAGGAAAGACCAGCCAACTTTTATTTAAATTGACCTTAAGTGCAGTACAGCAGTGTTCTGTATATTAATTTCTGTGCATCTTCCCTTCCGTTTCCTCCTAAATATTTTCCAAAGGTTTATGAGCAACATACATACAATTTCTCTCTCACTAGAACCTTCCTTATTTATGCTGTCAATAAATGGTCGTGTAGATCAGCAAGCAATGGACAGCTGTATTTAGGCAGTTGGCAGCTTTCTGCAGAGGGGGAGGGAGAAGAGAAGAAAGAATAAACAAACTTGGGGTTGGTGTGAAGAGCAGCAGGAAGAAATCAGAGAAAAAAAAAGTTTTAAAATATTCAGCAGTGTAGTTGAGGAAAGAATATGAAAGTATCTACACTGTACTGCTTTGGGATGGTGAACATGAGTTGTGGGATGCTGTGGTGCTTTGAAAGCATGATGGTAATCAAACTCAGAGCTTTCTGCTGTTGTTTTCCAGTGCTTTACATAACTGTTACACAGTGCTCACTTATCTACTTCAGTATTAAAATCAAATAGCCTTTGGAATGGAATTTGGACATAAAGGTTCTTCACTCCTTGCTAAGACAAGTAGCCCATTTTGAACAGAAAGATCATGAGCACTTCCATCTGAAAGATACCTGGCTAGGGACGATGCAGTTTTGAATCTCCTCAAACAACTGAAGGAATGAAGCCTGTCTTAGGCCATTCTACAAATAACTAATGATCACAGCTTCTGTGCTTTTGATTTCTCGGTTTTGCTCATTTTTCTGGAAACAAGTAGCACATATATTGCTAAGGAAAATATATATGGAGTACAAGTATATGAATTATATGAATTTGATTGAATTCAAGTGCTGAAGAATCAGAAGGGATTTTTATTATCACCTGTTTGCTGTCATGTGGCTGATGAGAGCTAATTTCTGGGTGGCTTTCTGATCAGCTGTTTATATTCTTCTGAAACACAAAATGCTTAATGAATTTGTGTAGGAGAACTTGCACTTAATTTCTTTTACCTTCAGCAACTTGTTTGCTTTTATTTTAGGCCAGTCTGAAATGTAGCTTATATAGCACAGGTTCTTAACAGTGATAAATTGTGTAGCATCCTCATCTCCTCTGATTGGTTTAATGATCCTTGGGTATGTTTATCAGGAATTGCTAAGTTAATGTTTTGCATCTGTGTTATTGGCTGAAGTAATTTCTGTTCTAAAGCTATGCGTGTTGTTTCTTTGTAGGTAAAGGGAGGCATTGAGACTACCTTAAAGAAAGAAGTTCTACATTATGACTATTCTTCTTCATATTTTGATATATTTGTAAGTATTCTTAAAAAAAAAAGGGATGGGGGAGGTCAGAGGGGGAAGCAAAAGTACAGTTTTTCAGTTTCCTCTTCCCTCAAATGTTTCCTGGTTCGAGTCCTGTGATAGGGCTGGTCTCTTCTTGCTAATTTAAACCAGAAGAGTTTGTGCCAAATATCACTTGTCTAGGAGTTGCCCAGTCCTTAAGCAGCAGGTTCTCAAGTTTTTCAATTGAGATGCTTTGGCAGACTTAAATTGCATCTTCTGGTTTTAGAGAAGGAAGAGGTGAAAAAAGTCAGGAATGAGACTGATCTAACACAGAGACTTTATTAAGAGTTGAAGGCCGGTGCTCCTCTTCTGTAACATTGTTTTCTTTAAATTGACATTTTTGCCCTTCCACAGAAGTAAATCTTTTGCAGTGAGAGAAACGTGTTAACAGGTTGGCCTGTGTGGGTCAGGTTTGTTCAGATTTCTGTATTTTAACTCAAACAGGGTTTTTTAACATTGTATTTTAAGCAGAAAACGTTAAGTGCGTATCTCCTGTCCTGTATATAGGCATCTGAAGTGCACAGGAGCTCTTCTGCCTCAGGAAACTTTTCTGTCTTTTCAGAGGGGCTGTAGCTCTGAAGTTGCAATGCAGAGATTTGTTCTGGTTTCTGCACTGGGCCATTTGCCGAGTCAGATGGAGTGAGATACCGGATACAAGGATGTCAGAAGATAGCAAACTATATTACTCCTTTTTTCTCATGGTTATTTTGCTGGCGGGTTTTTGTGATGTACCTCATTTCAGAAAGAAGGGAGGAAAATAATTCTATGTAAATGTCGATTCTCTGGAAATTGCCCTGTCGTTGAACCAAGGATTAAATACTTCTAATGCCAGATAATTGACTTTTTTTTCCCTGGGAAGGGACTAGATCATCACAGAACCACAGAATGGCCAGGGTTGGAAGGGACCTCAAGGATCATGAATCTCCAACCCCCTGCCACATGCAGGGCCACCAACCTCCACGTTTAATACCAGCCCAGGCTGCCCAGGGCCCCATCCAACCTGGCCTTGAACACCTCCAGGGATGGGGCATCCGCAGCCTCTCTGGGCAGCTGTTCCAGCACCACCTCACTGCTCTCTCTGTAAAGAACTTAATTGAATTCTGCAAAATGAGTTGTGGGCTTATACAGAATTTCTTCTGTTTCTGCTGTACACACTGAAACATATTTGCAATATGCAATATTGAAACACATCTGTCTCAGATCCATTTTCATTTTTGAGTGTGTTTTTTTTTTCTTCACATCTTTAAAATTCCCAAGGCATCTTTTAAAGCAAATCAGAAGAATCTAGTATCAGAGGATATGCAGGCAAACTGATAATTTGGTTCCCTGTTTCAGTAATCTCATCTGTCTGCTATTGATTTCATTTTCTAGCCTAGAAATCCCATAACTCATCCATCTTTCCTGCAGAATATTTGGAGTAGCTTGGTTCTGCAGGCATCTTCATAAAGAATAATTGATTGCTGAAGCAAATTCAGACAATATTAAGGAAGTTAAGTAAACATCATCCCATTGCATTTTCAAAGTCTTTTCAGTTTTTAATGATACTGTTGCACAGCAGTAGCACACTAGTAGGATGAGCAAGGTAGATAGTGATACTCGAGGTATTTGCTGGATTAACTACATCTAGATTTAACTGCTTCGATTCCAGTTGGGTAAAATGATCATAAACATATTCTGCGTAGCTTATATTTCCAATTTGTATTTGTGCAGTTGCTCACGCTTGTAAATTTGAGTCTTGTAGCCATGTGAACGATACAATCATCTCTGTGCTTTAAAAATGGAAAATGATATTGTTTGAAAAAGCAAACCCACCTTCAGATTTGTTTCTTAATAGCAGAGCTGATTGTCCTGTTTTGTTTGTTAGCAGTTCATATTTTTAGCGAGCTGAGAATCTTGTGGTTCTTCTTTGTTCTGAATTAACCAACAAATATTTTTTTCCTTTCTCTGTAGCTACTGGCAGTCTTTCGATTTAAGGTGTTAATACTTGCATATGCAATGTGCAGACTGCGCCATTGGTGGGCAATAGCTGTGAGTAGCAGCCAAGCATAATGGAGTTTCAACTAGAATGGATCCAACAGGCAAATTTTTAGATGCCTCTTAATGTCTATATGTTAAGAATCATCTTGATGGTATATATGGAAATTAATTCAGGTCAAATGCTTAGAAAGTTTTAAAGTCTGAAGACAAGAATTTAATAGCATAGTGTATGTGATCCTTGTTAGGTATCATGTTAATAGAAGTTGGAAACTAACTTTGAATCCGATATGAATGGGTAGTTGTAACCACTTGTACCATCTGACTTACTAATTAATGCTTGAAATATATTTGCACTGGGAATATTGAATGTTATTTCAAAAATAATTGGCATTTGTTGTGCCAAGAATAGCTATGTGTTAATTCCCACATTTTTAGTTGCTAGAATGTTATGTACCAGCCATGAGCATCAGCACTTGTACTGCTCCTTGCTCCAACACAGAGTATTGGTTATGCGTCCCTTCTTAGAAAGGAGGTTCTTGACAACTGTAGTCAACTATATATATATATATGTATATAATCGTGGTGGTAAGCAATAGATCCATAGAGCTTCACTGAATGTTTTGAAGAAGCTGTTGGTCTTAAAATCCTACTTGTGCTTACCAGATGGTAGTTTGGTCCTGCTGTTATTTAAGGAGTTGCTGGACCTAAACACATAGAGTTAGAAGCCAGTTGAAGCGAGTAACACTTGTGCACTGTTCTTCTGTTTTGGTTTCAGGTTTTTTGGTTTTTTTTTTTTTAGGTACTTTTTTGTCACCTCCTATTTTTAAACCATGCCAAGGAGTATCAAATGATTTAATTTTCATAATAGGAAGATGGGAATTAAACTATTAATTCAAGTTTCCTCGTGCAAAGATATTTTGTTATTTGAAATGAAAACTTTGATTTGGATGATAGTGAAAAGCTTTTTGAGCAATTGTTTGCTTTTTCCCAATTAGATTTACTGTCTGATTATTATTTTTTTTTATCTAAGTGAGTTAGTGAGAATACTGCATCTTCCTTGTGGAGTAAGATCACAGTTTATACAGTGTTATCATCTAAACTGCCTATCAGCTGTATGAAAATGAACATTTGGAGCTGTTTGTATTAAAAAGGCTAAGATAACAAGGTTATTTTAATAACACTTGATAAGATTTATTAATCTATGATGCTTCTGTTGATAAATATTTCAAATTGAAGCTGTCAGATAATGGCAGAAATGAGAAAGTAAATACAATTAACTGTTCTTATTCTTTCTTTCAGTTTACAACAGCAGTGACCAGTGCCTTTTTACTAGCAAAAGTAATTATTTCACAGGTATATATATTCTAATCACGTTTGCTTTACTTTGTTGGGATTGGTTGCTTGCTTGCTTTTAAAGCAGGATTCTTCAGGTAGATTTCTATAGTGTTGTAAATGTTTTTTTCTTCTAGCTGTTCTCACAGGGTGCTTTTGGCTACGTGCTGCCCATCATATCATTTATACTTGCATGGATTGAAACCTGGTTCTTGGACTTCAAAGTGTTACCACAAGAAGCTGAAGAAGAAAACAGTAAGTTTCTGTTGTGTCTCCCTCAGTCACTGAAGTTGGCAGTGTTTGCTCCCATACTGTCAGAAGAATGCATCTTTCAGCTTCTAAAAAACATTGAGTTGTTTAAAAAATTTAATACGTGGCATAATTTTTCTAGAAGAGAACATATGCCTTCAATGAAGTGGGATTTTTATTTAGGCACACAAAGTTAAAAGTTGCAAGGGCCAGACCAGTATTTGTCAGGCACTGAAGAGGAGCTTTGATTAATTTGATCGTGCGTGGCAGTTCACTGAGCATTAAAAATACATGTGTCAGAGTTTTAGTTAGATGGTGGATGCTGCTAAGTTCACATATGGCATCCTAACGCGCCTTCTCATGGAGTGGAAGGAAGGATTCCTTAACTTGTGTACAGTATTCTCTTTTGCTGGATTTTGTTGCCCTAGCTGCCTGTAATTACAGAAACTGCACATTAAATCAGCAGTTTTGTAATGTTAATACAGTACCTCAGTCTTGAAGGTGCTTGATCTTGGTATTTAAGCCCAAGATTTAATCTTAAGCTGTGAGATGATGTCTGGATTTATTTTTTTTCCTGTTAGGATTTTTGATAGCACAGGATGCTTCTGAACGAGCAGCTCTCCTTCACCCAGGAGTCCTGTCTGATGGCCAGTTCTATTCTCCTCCTGAATCTGTAGCAGGTAATTATGGTAGCATTTGTGAAGATTTTTCTTAATGGCATTAAACTTCTGCATATTTCTTCCTCTTCGTAGTGTATGGGAGTGGAGGATGAATAGAGACTGTATTTCACAATCCTGAAATAAAAGATTATTTTATTCAGCAATTCATTTTGTTCAAGACCTACCAGATGAATTGCAGTGCAGATAGTTGGTGAGTCTTCTGATTTGTCCCAGGGGCGTTAGAGAAAAGATAGTCTCAAAGAAAATGGGGCAGCAACTGAATGGAGGTGGCTGCTGTTTTTCTGCCCTCTCTCCCTGCTAGCACTTGTATTTATTCAGCATTACATTATTTTATCCAGCCTGAACTTGAAGCTTTGCAGTATTTTAGGGCAGGCAGTGAAACTGCTCAAAAGACCAACTGAAGTTTCAGTTGGAGGCTCCTTTCTCATAATAAAAAGCTTCCTGTGTGAAGTGCTGAGTGTGTTGAACTGAGAGCAAGCATTAATTATACCTTGAGTCTGTGTACCGAGCACTTTGTTCCAGTTGAGCTGTGAGGTGAGTAAGCCAGCAATAAATGGGAATACTGCAATACCGAGGAATGGGTTTGTGGATGTTTCAAGGAAATTAGTACTCTCTACTGTGAACCCAAGATCCCATGTCAGTCTTCTTACCCTAAAATAGAAATCTATTTTGTAAAGCTCTGCTTTACTGTGCATTGTATTTAAAATAATAACATCCACATACAGCTGCAGATGCTTTTGCCCATCTTGCGCTGTAGAAAAATTAATGTTGGTGACTCTTCTCGTTTAGTGGCTGCCTTTGTGGTTGCTGAGTGTCTTAGTGTAATCGGTGACTTAGAGCTCCATCTAGGGATGGCAAAGCATTAAAACAATTCTGAGTGTAATGCTGTGCTATGCCAGCACACTATCAAGAAAATTTCTGTGATTGCATGTAAATTTGCAGTCTTATCCACGTGGAAAGTTAGAATTTGATGTGGTAGCATGACCTCTGGGAGTAATGGGGCTTAAAAATAATGACTAATGATTAACACTGAAAAAGAATTCTAGTTAAAGAAGTGAAGTCTATCTTGAGGTTTATGGGTAGAAGTAGTCTATGGGTAGAAGCAGTAGAATATAGTATAAAAGGAAGTAAAAGTGGAGCCAACATTTATTCCTTGGCAAGATGAGTTATCACCAGTACTTATTTTCTCAACTGAATTGATGACATTCCTCTCTTCTTGTTCAGGATCTGATGAAGACTCTGAAGAAAAACAAGACAGTGAAAAACCAGTTGTATAGCAAATATAGAAAAGCAGGTAAGTTCCTCTGCATATCAACAGAATAATCTTAAATACTTATTTCTTCTTAGCTGCTTCTCAAATTATTTGAATGGTTGGACTGATTCTTAGGAGTTCATCTTGCAGTCTTGACAAAGCTCAAGCAAGGAATCCTCTCATATTCTTGAGAGTTGTTAGGCCCCTCTGCCCTTGAGTTCTGGTTAACCCAAGCGCAGGAGTCTGAGGCACCTCTTCCAGTGCTCAGTGTAAAAGGCTGCAAACTTGGGATGAAGCTCCTCTACCATTTCTTCTCTGGCTTCTTGGAAGAAAAGTGATGGACCAAAAGTGGAAAAGGAGGAGGGAAATGTCTCTGGAGATGGGGATGCAGAAGTACTAGGAAGAGATTTTCTTCCAGTTTGAGTCTAGGACATGACTCTGAAAGATTGTATGGACAAAACTGCTTCAGCATTTCCCCTTTACAGTCTGTTTAGTACCAGTGGGTTGCATTATGCAAGCTGTGTTTTAAGATTTTTTGAGGTGTACTTTGGTTCAATAGATCCATATTTTAGAAATTACTTAGTTACTTCCAGAGTTATCTCACCACATGCTTTCATTTTACCACAAATGGCAAAGCTTGAGCTAGAGAAGGTATTAAATGTTCTGGAGCAGTTGAAGCTTGTGACTTGAGAGTGTCTGTTGCCTGTCTGAAATAGTGGGTGACTTTTTCTTCTGAGCCTTCCTGTTTTCTGTATCTATTGTTTTGACTCATTTTCATCTTAACTTGTATAATCTGTTACAGAAGGAAAATCTCTGAGGGAAGTTGGTGGGGATTTGGAAACCCTGGCAACAGTCTGTGATTGAGTTGCTGGTGGAGCTGCTGACTGGAGAATTTATTCCTTAGAAAGCGAAGGGAATGGTTCCCGTGTACTGTAATACCTCACAAAGATGTACCTTGTGACATATGTACATTAGATTGCCTCCTGGGTGGCATGAAAATATTTGCCCATGATGTATTATTCAGTGATTCCTGAAGTTGATCTTCTAATGACTAGGTAATTACTGGAAAGTGTTGTCTTTGTGTACCTAATCAAGAGACTGGTAATATAATGAAGTAAAACTTCTCTGTGGTGAAGTCTATTTAATGGTTGGGACTCACTAGGTAAAATTATCTTGTTTTTGCAATTTTGTCATTAGTTTTATGTTTTGTTTTGTTTTTTTAACTCCGTGCATTTTCTTTTTTTAATGGATATGTTCACTTTCTAAAATAAAAATGTTAAAACGTGGTTAATGCACTGTGATACTTCGTTGCTTTATCAGATGAAAAATCAGCGCGTAGCACTCCTTGGTTTCTGGTAGGGTTATGAGGATTCTGGTTTACATTGATTTTGTGCAGAATGTCTTAGTCTGGTTAAGTACCTGTAGAGATGCAGTGTCAGTGCCAGCAGAACACCATTGATTTCACTGTTTTGTGTGATATCAGGAGGATGCAAAAAGGTTTTCGAAGTAATTTCGTTCCCATTTCTGTGCTGGTGTTGGATTTTATTCAGGTTCAAGGAGCAAAGTGGAGAAAGTGAGCATTTACAAGCTGTGGTAATATTGCTGTAGTAAAGAGAAGCTTTAATCAGTTGCTGGATATATAAGATGTGGTTTATGTTTATTTTTCACCTACAGAGCTTAAGTATTAACCAACGCTTCATCAAAAAAAGCTTAGGTGACACTTAATTCCTACCTAAAGGAGAATGTAAGTGCTGTCAGTTTCCTTACAAAGCTGTTTTAATACTAGCAACCTGCACAGCACGTGGTAAGTACCCCTGTATTCTTCACGTGTTTACTCCACTGCTGTGCAGTATTTCTGTTCTGTGAAACAGAAGCATAGGGTAGAACACAGAATGTTGTCTAACTGTTAAGTTTTTCCTTGCACCAGTATTTACAGATCTTTTTCCACTAAAAGGCCAATGCTAAAGGAATCCACAAAACTTTAAAATGTGTGGTTTTTTGAGATTGAAGAACAGGGATCCAGTAAGCTGAAAATGGGCTTGTGAGCCACTACAGCTTTCAAACTCCCTGTCACCAAATATGTGAATGGTGAGCTGCCCTTTAGGGCCGTTTGGTTGCAAAGGTTTTTGTTCTGTTCGCAGCTTAAGTTATGCGGTGTTGCAGGTGGTCTGGGTGCTCATGTATCAGTACAGACTGGGGGATGACCTGCTGGGAAGGAGCTCTGTGGAGAAGGACCTGGGAGTGCTGGTGGAGGACAGGTTGGTCCTGAGCCAGCAGTGTGCCCTGGTGGCCAAGAGGGCAAACGGGATCCTGGGGTGCATTAAAAGGACCGTGGCCAGCAGTTCAAGGGAGGTGATCTTCCCCCTTTGCTCTACCCTGGTCAGGCCTCAGCTGGAGTACTGTGTCCAGTTCTGGGCTCCACAGCACAAAAAAAGACAGGGATCTGCTGGGGAGAGTGGAACACACACAAAGAACATTTTGGGGCATTACAAAGGAAAAGGAGAAAGAAGTGTTACTATTAAAGTCTGCAAGAGCTACATTTAAGGTTATTTGAAATAATACCTTCACACCTATTTTATTTTGTTTTATAGTTAAAGCTTGATGGCAACTAAAAACATAACCTGCCTTTTTGCTCCAGTAGCAGTTCTGCAAGTGTGTGTGGCTAAAAATGAGGCATCCCATCTTCCTTCATGTGGAAGACCAGTACACACGGAAGGCAGTGAAAAGGTGCTTTGGGTTCAGTGTGCTGTTGCTGAAGTTCTCCAGTGTCACTACTGAGTAGATCCTAACGTATCTTTTTACCCTTCAGAATATTCAAGATCTGTTTTGGAGGATGCAGGTAAGAATAAATCACTAGAAGAACAAAAATTGAGAAGCTGTGGCTTTATAATGGTGGGGTATTTCTGATCAAAGATTAAATTTAATGAGAAAAATTTATCTAGGCCAGGAGGTGGGCAATTCCTTTATTACTTATAACCTTCATCAAAGCACACTACCTTTTTTCTTTAACACCTCTCTCAATCTATCTGCAGTATGAAATTCTTCTTGAACCACAAGAAATATAACCTTATTCTCAGTGCCAGTTTCTTCTTGCAGTTTAATGTTTGGGGGAAAAACTAGAAAAGGAGGATGGGTTAAAAACAGCTGTAAAGAAAAACAAGACAGATGGAGTAGTGGCAGAAAATCCTTGAGGGGGGAGAGAAATGTATTTTATACCAAACATGAATAATGATATAGCAAACTCAAGGTAAGAATTTGCAAGCATTTCCTAAGCCAGCGTATTTCATAGAATCACAGGTTGAATTAAGGTTGGAAAAGATCATGTAGTTGAACCATCCACCCATCCCTACTATGTCTCCTGACCTTGGGGTCCCTTCCAACCCGGGCCATTCTGTGAAATCACAAGACAAGCAAGCTATAGCAGTGGCAGTATACCAAGGGGAATCATAGTGCACTTCAGGAGCATTTATCACAGCAAGGAGGTTGTAGGACCTTTCTACTCCAGAGCCTTAGCGCTGCTGTTTGTTTTTTTTTAAAGCACACAGCTGAAGCTGGTCAAGGACCAGTGATGTCCTTGCACTGTTCAGAGTTGGGAAGATCTCAAAATGAGGTTTTTTTTCTGCCTGAGCAGCACTAATGGTCTTCTCTCATTCTTGAGCCTGCACACAGTTCATCAACTGCAGCTCTTCTTTGAAGCAGATTTAATGTTTGCAAACTTGTTACCTTGCACCAAATTCCTGTTTCCACTTCCAGACTCCTTGATAAAGGCAAGTGAGCCCCCTTATTTGAAGAGCTCTGAAATACCACATCAGCTAGTCCTGTACTAAAAAGATACTGCACATGCTTTAAGTTGATGTTCATGAAGACTGTTGTTTTTTTTGACAGTACCTGCATCATCAAAACAAAAGGAAGTTGATAATCTTCCCTTTGGGGCTCAAAGCCGTGTTAAAGCACCTGCACTTCAGTTAGCTTCAGCTCAAGCTAGCTTCTCTTCTCCAGCAAACTTGATGCACAGCCCATAAATGAAATCTTATGTTTTATTTTAGGAACATAATCAATTCTTTTTGTTCTCTGATAAACTGAAGAAAAAATATAGCATCTATTTGCTGTCATTCAATCCTCTCTTCCCTTCCCACCGCCTCCAATACTTTATCTGAATATAACAGAATGTAACAAGTTTTTTACATATGCACAAATCTATACAAATAATTTCTTAGCATCTCTCAAAAACTTTATACAAGTCAGGCAGGTTAGCAAGCTGCAAAATATTGCCATCATCTGTGAAGTGTTTAGGAGGTAAAAGATGAGTCCTGAAGGCCTTGTAAACAACATGCTCCACTGTCCATTTCCATGGTGGTGAACCAGAGTCAGAATCCTCATTCTGAAACGTGGAACAGAAAGGATAAACAAATTGAAGTTATTTCACTAACAGAGAGCACTTCAACTTTGTCAGACTACTGAGACTAAAATTCTGCTAGTAAAGTTCGTTCTATACTGCAAAGTTAATTTTAAGCTCTGAAAAATCCATGAGTGATGTCACTTGAACTGGCTAGCTTAACTGAATGATTAAACAGATACACAAGCAAACTACATTTTAGGTTATATGCATCCACCTCTAGAAGCTTACTGTAGCTCAACAGGTTAAAAAAACACTTTCCAAACTGAGGCTAAGTGTATATGTGAAGTGTTACTGCAATCAGAAGTCTGTAGTTTGGAGGAGAAAAAGAACAGTTTGTCTTGTTAATGCTTGTTACATAAGTAGTAACATATTATGGTACCTGAGAGCTTGTCGGGTTGGTTTCATCTATTATATATTGTTTTCTAATGGAGTAGAACATTGACAGTTCTTTACTTAGGCTTTCAAAGCACTCCTTTTCTTCATCCCAGTTTACCTGTTAGAAGAAAGAAGTAATTTAATAAAATCAGGATAAGTGGCCAGAGACTTGGTAACAATTCCTAATATGGGGGAAAAAATAAAAAATAAAAATCAGGAAAGCATAGTAAGGGAACTCTAGGTATCATAGAGCCCAACCCCACTGCTACAGCACGTTCCTTACGGTACAGAATAATGCTCTGGCCATCTTTGTGCTGGTAACGTGAAGGCACTGAACAGAAATGAGTAAAAATGGAGGCAATTCAAATCAAAACATACTCAGTTAGTAGTTATAAATGTAGAGGCAAAGTCTGATTAATCAGTAACTATTGCCTGGAGTACATTACAGTGCATTTAATCTATTTCAGCACCTCCTTTGCAGCTTAACATTAATTCACTTGACTCACTTCATAATTTCCTAAGTTAAAAAAGACATTTGATAACAAATAACTTCCAAAAACATACCTCAGTGGCCAAACGAAGGACAAACATCGGTAGTCCCTCCAGCAGGGGAACGTAGTTGTCTATCAGGAGTGGTAATCCAGTAAGGTTTCCTTCCTGCAGAGGCAATGCTACTGCTTCAGTAAAACATATGGTTTTTCTTGCAGTGGATGCACTACAACTGTTACCTATTTTAAGACTGTTCCTTGCTAAACTTGCTGAGCGTTAGGGGATATCTGAAGTTGCAAGTTTTTGAAGCCCAATTCCAGGTAGCCATTGCAGGAAAAGGATTGGTGGTGGCATTTAACTTATAATGCCTCAGTTTGGAGCTTTCACCTCTGGAAGACCTCAACTGAGCTCCCTCCTCTACCCACTGACTATGCTGATCCTATTTCCACTGAGAATACGAGGTGAGAAGTCAAGGTTACATGACACATTTGCTAAAGCTGTTCAGTTTTGTACAGAATAAAAGACGCAATAGGCCACACACAAATATTAAAAGTGAGGGAGGTCTTGTAGCTCAGCCTCGGCTACAGTGAGGTTGCACACCTTGCTGGACAGGAAAGCTGCAGGCTAGTTACTGAAGCAATGACTCAAGCATTTTATTTGATAATTAATATAATTAAATGTGTAGCCCTCCTTTAAAAGCAGCATAAGTCCTGAGCATTTTTAATGAAAGGGGTAAACCACCCAAGTCTTACCAGAGCTAGCTCTTGCTGAGAGTAAGCGCTGCAAGCAAACTATTGCCATTACCAGCTGTCAAAACAAAGCACTATTTAGTGTGAAGAGTCACCTCATCAATTTCAAGAGAGAAATAGTCTTTCAACATTTCAGTCTTCTTTTTCAGAAACTCAACTATGTACTCAGCAAGGCCTTCTTTTGGGCCATCTTCTTCTGTCCAGCCACTCTCTGGGTCCTCTAAAGCAAGCATAGCAAGCTCATATAAAGGAGCTGGTTCCTAGAAGTCAAAGCAGCAGAAGTGTTGTTAACCATCAGCCCAAACTGCTCCCACCCTTAAAAAAAAAAGAAAAAAAGACAGATTCTTCCTTACATGAGAATTAAATATACAGCTTCTATCCTGCAGAGCACATCAGCTCATCAACCAGTCTACAAAGTGTGAATTTGTGAAAAAAACTCCATGAAGTCCACAATCCTGCAAAGTGTTGTGATATTCATGGGATAAGTGCTATCAAATCCAACAGTATTTCTGCTAAGCACAGGAGGTACGTTACAATTATTTCTACTGATGTATGAGCAAAGCCTGGTGAACAGTCAGAAGCACAACCAGCAGCCAGGATCGCAACCTGCAGCTGCAGCTACAAAATTACTGCAGCTTTGCCACTCTGTATTACTGTAACAGAAACGGCACATCCCTCCCACAGTGGACAAAGAAGAACCTGTAAACATGCAGGTTATTTGAAAGGACAGGGTTCCTGTAAATAATCTCATATAGAACACAATGTAAAGTATACTTACAGAGAGCCTTAGAACGCCAAAGTTTGCAAAGTCATAAATAAGTATCTGGTAGAAGAGTTCTTGGCTAAATTAAAACACAAACGTTTGTTGTATGAACACAATTGTGCATCTCCAAGGTATCCTAATTAAGAGGGGAAAAATGGGCCATGTTGGAAACGCCAGCTTTGTTACCTGAGTTTTGTTGTATTGAGAAGATACAGTTTTGTCCGATGCTGCACCAGAGCCCACTGAGGGCTGACACAGCCAACAAATGAGTGATCGCGCAGCATCTCCTGAAGACCTGCAGTTGGAGAGAGGAAAAGAAGGAAAACAATGAGAGAAAAAGTATGATATCCTGTGTGCTAAGTAAATGTATTCAGCTGAGTCATCTGTGACTTTTAGAGTCTGGTTACTGTTTGGTCACTGGTATGCTACAGCTTCTAATGTAGGCCTGTAATGCTACAATTCATTTTGAAATCTTAATTATTTGCATATGCATATACTCCATGTTAAAGCATAAATGAGAAAGGTTATGAGCTAATCTGCAAATGCAAATTTTTAGAAGTCTCTCCTTTTGACTTGACTTTCTCAAGTTGCTTCAGCCACAGGAGGTTTGCAAGGGAACACAGGCAGGGGGAGAAAAAAAACACCACCACACAAAAACCAACACAGCAGATCACACAGAAGGGAAAGGGTTGGAAAGGACCTCAAGAGATCACTGAACCCAACCCACTGCTAAAGGGAGTTCCCTCCAACAGGTGGCACAGGTAGGCATCCAGATGCATCTTTAATGTCTCCATAGAAGGAGACTCGACAACGTCTCTGGGCAGCCTGTTGCAGTGCTCCATCACCCCTATGGTAAAGAAGTTCTTCCACATGTTTGTGTGGAACTTCCTATGTTCAAGTTTTAGGCCACTGCTCCTTGTCCTGTTACTACTGAGAAGAGCCTGCCTCATCCATTTGCCTCCCACCTCCCTGTGGGTATTTATAAACATTAATCAAATCCCCATCCCCAGCTCCCCCAGTCTTCCTTTCCCCAGGCTGAGCAGCCCCATGTTACTCAGCCTTTCCTCATACACGAGATGCTCCAGGCCCTTTATCATCTTTGTGGCCCTGCACTGGGCTCCTAGCATCTTTCTAGATGCAGAACAAAGTTGCAACAAAATCTAATGCTGTCAGACTGCATTCTGGAAATGCAATAACTTAGGTCTATAATCCCTCCCTTCTCCCCCTTAATAAGTTTCTGGCCTTCTCTTGTATATGAAAACATAAGTATGACAAGTCCAGTTTCCATGTTCATTTTAGGCATTCTGCAAACGTCACTACAACCTGCAGAAGAAACTTGGTTATAGAAGCACAACGTTGCAGTCACAGCAAAACCACACGTAAAAAATGCAAAGCACTATGCTAACAAATCTACTGTTACTTTTTCCAGAATACTGTAATACTGCAGGAGAAGAATTTCTTACATGTGTGGAGATAAGACAACCTCGAGCAGCTGCACAAGGTCTGCCACAAAGTTTAAGGAGAATTTCATGGTACAGGACTACAACTATGTGATTTCAGTAGTTAAACTGTGACAGTCAGCTATGAAACTGCCAGCTCAGAATTACCATCCTACTGCAAAACTTGTAGAGCACAAGTAGTGTCAGAAGGTGCTTTCTAAAAATCCTGATCTTTTGAATTTTTTTTAAACAAGTTATTTATTTCAGAAGTCTGCTAGTTTTGCCATGTTAGCTGTATTGCTGCTCACCAGTAATTTCTTGCTGTTTCTTGCTCACCAGTTTTCTTGCTAGCAGGAAAATCACAGTAACTTCAACAACAAAATTCAACACAGATAAGACATTGAGACTAGCTGAATAATACAGCATTGTGTGACTCAATGTCATGCAACTCTTAAAGCAACTAAAGGAGTGAAGAGGGAATAACCCTAGGAAGAACTGCAAACCTTTCATCTTTTTCCAAACTCTTTCACCAGTCTCTTGTAAACTCCCCTTATATGCATAGGACAGATCCAAATAGAAGAAAACACAATTATCAAGATTGTCCCATTATTATCTTCTCCTTATGAATCTATTTTGGAATCATGCAACTAAGCCAATTTTCTTATAATGACAATATCGTAACTTGGATTTGCTTAAAAATAATAATTAACTCCGTTTTTCAAGCTGTGATTTTATGGCAGTTTGAGGTTTATAACCTATTTAACACGTTTTAAAGAATCTGGGACACCTTTTTAACTTTTTCCCCCTTAGCAGTCCAAACAATCATCTTTATCTGGTAAAACAAACCTGAGAAACAAAACACTCGCTTACTTTCATGTGCCTGGCTGCTAATTTCCTCCTGGAGAGTCAGCACACTGGTCAAATTGATAATTCTTCTTTTAGGGGTGCAGGCAGCAGTCATTTCCTTCCTGGTGTCTTCTTCCATTTGTATGTCTGTGTCTTCCCGTGGTCTCTTTCTGCAGTACAGAAACAAAGAGGAAAGATGTTCTGCTTTTCTGTCACTTAAGCAAAGCACACTCAAACAGACGGGATGCTGAATTCACATTCACTCTATGTTAAGAAAGCAAAGCAGGAAGTTTCCTCAGTTTCCCAGAAAGAAATACTGTTTTACTTTTCTTCCTAGGCATAATTCACTAGAAAAAGGATAATTACTTCTAATTACCTTTTCTACTCTTCTTTCTCTGTAACAGTAGGGAAAAAACTAACCAGATTCCCTCAGAAGGCTCTGGCCTCTCAGAACAGCCCCCAAGGGAGCCGTAAAACACGACAGGGTTTTTATCTTTACTAGGGTAACAGCTGCAAAATGCTGTGATGTAGTTGCTGTCTTTCCAGGGTACCACAAAAGGGTGAAATGAAGTGAGGCAGACTGATATGATCTCTCTGAAGGAAAGTCAGTATCATTAGTTATACTGTTTCCTGCCTTGCAGCATGCACAGAAACTTGTGAAAACTGGAACAGGATTATGTAATTTACAGTTCCCATATGAAATTGGATTTCTCATTAAAATGCTGTAAGGAGATGCTCTAGAGAAGAAAACAACACATCCTTCTGAAAGCAGAAGTCCAAAGAGATGAGAAAAACCTTCGAATTCAGGCTGATGCCATGAAATAAACAGGTAGGACCTCAGGAAAGATGAGACTTACCGAGGAAGTGCTTTCTCAGGAGACAAGTGTCCACTCTTACTCAGCCCTCCAGGCATCACTGCATCCTGCTGAACGTCAGCCATTTCAATTAGATCAGCTGTTTCCAGAAGCTCACTCACGTCTTCCATTTCAGCATCCTGTGGCCTAACAGGACGGTCCTGTTGGCCTCCTGATGTGCCCTCCAGAGCTCCCACGTTAGCCCCTGTTGTCTCTTCGGTGGGGCCTGTACTCAGGGGGTTGTTCACTGGCTGAAGAAAAGCATCCAACTTCTGCTCTCGGGAATCAGTGCGGACCATTTGGTGCGCGTAAACTTTATCACTGGTTCCTTTTGTAGCCGTAGAAGAGCTTGCTGCTGATTTTACCACCTCACTGGAAGAACATTCGGCCCCTGGGAGCAATGTCTTCATTACGATATGAGAAAGAAGAGAGATCGGTCGTAAGCAAGAGCACACAGACAACACAAAGATCATTTCTGTTTCTCACAGCATCTTACTTCTTGAAAGCAAGTAACTTCCAAACCCCACAGAAACCATCTCAGCTGCTTAGACAACCACCAGCCTTGTACTTGCTATTCACATAACATGTGTGTCATCATCTTGGCAACTACAGAGATCATCAGTTAGCATTCCCTTGTCTGAAATGCAAAGTCTTTAAGGAAAAAAAGCACAAAGAAAACTTTTTTTTTTTAAAAAAAAAAGATTACAGTTACAGTTCTTATACTATCCTCTATTTAAAAAGAGATCAGGACATTCTTCCTGCTATTTTTCCAGTTGGGTTAAATTCAGTGTCATCAGATACACAGTTTCCTCAGTCTCGTGTTTCCTGTGAAAAGGGCAGAACAAAAGCTGACCAAGGTTGGAGGGTAATATACTTGCAAAATGAAAAAGATTAAATAACTTTGTGAAGTATCTGTTCAAGATATTTTCTTATCCAGTAAGTTCACTGCCACATTATTATCATTGGCATATTAAGGCAATTTCATCCCCAAAACATTAAAGATCTCAAGCTACCAGTATAACACTGGTGACCAGCCTAGCTTGTGCTTTTGAAGAAAGCAAATAATACATCCACTGCTGTTAAAGTACTTTGTACAGGGCTGTGGTTACCTGAAACATGTATCCTCACCTGAGTAAAGTACATCCTTGAAGAATTAGAACCCAACAGCTTGCTCTCTATGTGTTGTTGCACACGCTCTAGAATGCTGTCTTCATGAAGGAAGTGGACCTCATGTTTTGTAGGGTGCACATTCACATCTACATTTTTAGGGGCTATCTCCAGGCTGGAAAACATTTTAAAAGAAGTTAACAGTTACCCATGGATGGCAGAGAGAGTACAAATTGGTTCAGTATTAAATTTATCAAACCAGGCACCAGTCACCCCAGGAAAAGAAACCATAATGATCCTGAAACTTCAAGTTACACTACAGTCAGTTTTGTTTGGTGTATTAAAATTCTATTCTGATCTCAGCCAAGTCAGCTTGCATAAATAACCTTAAATCAACCTCTCCACTGGACTACTAAAATGTTTTTAGACATGTTTTATATCTTGAGGTCACCAGTCAGTTCATTTGTATTAATGAACAACAGGTCCAGTACTGCATCCCCCTGGTGGAGCTTTCTACTACTTGGCCTAAGAAGTTATCCTTGATGCACTCCAGAAGCCTCCTGAACTGCTACAGCTTGCCATGCTACTTTTCCAGCAGATGTCAGGGTGCTTGAGTCCCACAGCAGGACAAGAGCTTGTGATCGTGGTGCCTCCTGGAGCTGGAGGAAGAAGGTTTCATCATCATCAGGCTCTTCTTGATCAGGCGGCCTGTAGTAAACACCAGCCACAGGGCTCCCGTTGTTGCCTCAGTCTCTTAACTCTCACCCATAGGCTTTTGACTGGCTCATGGCCATTCTTCAGGGACAGTTCTTCTCACTCTACTCCTTTCTTGATGTTGAGGGTAATCCTTCTTGCCCTCCTTTCTCATCTGCCCCTTCTGAAAGCTCATAGCTGCCAACAGCCACATTCCAGTTGCAGGAATTATCCCACCAGGTTTCAGTAACAGCAAATACATCACAGTGTTCTAGTACTAAAGTGACTTCCAACTCCTCCTGCTTTTCCCAAGCTGCATGCATTGGTGTTGAGGCACTTCAGCAGGGCAGCCAGCCTTGTCACCTTGTTGGAGGAGAGCTCCTTAATTCCTTTGAAGTATTTTCCTTGAGTTTCCCTGTTGCCTTCTCTTATAGCCTCAGTGATTCTTGGTCATTGTCCCAAGATTCCAAGTGTGTTGCATTATTGCCAGACTACTTCTTCCCATTACTTTACCTTAAGTATAGGAAGGGATGAGTACTTTTTGGCAAATAAGCAGCATACACAGTCTCTATGGCTTTCCGCAAAGCAGTTGACTCTACCAGCCGATCTGAAACAGAACCAAATGCTATTATCAAAGAATGCCACTGAAATAGATTAGATGGTGCCTAACTAATCCTTCAAACCAATATCTTCAAGCTTTGCATCTGCAAAAGGCATGCATAACCTTGATTTTTTCCACAAGCTTCAGCTACTGTAGTGTGAGCTGCACTCCAGTACTTTCACTGCAAAGCATGACCCACATTAAAAACTGAAAAGCACCTTGAGCTCTACAGGTAAGGTTAATATTAATTCTTTGACATCTTTGAAAAATGTTCATAGTCAGAAGGCAATTCATCAGAAAGCTGTGCTCTACTGATTATTATGTAAGCAGCATGACTGCACAACACGTTGCTTTTTATGTCTTTTAACTTACGGTTTATGAAGAGTAAAAATATACATTTCTTCACAGAGTAGTTGGCATTCGTGATGTAGCCTTTCATCTTAAAGGCCAGATTTACATCTTCACATCCCACTTCTATGAGTTCCCTATTGACAGTTGGACAGAAACACACACATACACACAAAATGTATTCTTCCATTAATGCAAATTTCAAACAGCCCTCACATGTAGCAACATACTGTTCGATACTGTAGTTATGTCATGGTTAAGGATAACATTCAAATTATTTCAGATTTCAAACATTCTTTGCTGAGCTATAAAATTATTTAACCACACAAATAAGAAAATGCAGCTGGCATTTCCTTTCTCTTCTTGTTTTCTTTCTACACCTTCAGGGCCGTGCAAAGGAAAAGCATTATCGAACAAGAATTGGAAGTAGAAAAAAACTAGTACCTGGTAAATAAATACTGCACCTAAAGGTGTTTTCATCTATTAGATGTCTTCCTTAGGCATAATTTGTTGTTTTAGTAATTGAATCAAACTGATATTAGAGAGATCTCAAATGCATTCCCCAGATCTGTGCTGTGAATTTTTCTCAGCTGAACATTTTATGAAGATAGAGTTTTACCTTAAGCAGCAGAACAGATGAGTGGTTTTGTTTTCAGCTTTTCTGGCTGGTTTGCCCAGCCCCAGCCAATGTAGCTTTTGTCAAAATTTTAATATGGAAGACTTCAGAAAAAAAAAAATAATTAAGGACTGAAATTTATCAAATAGCAAAACTGAGGTATGAAGAGGTAAGGTGTAAGAAAAGGACAGAAACTTATAGAGGAAACAGATACAGCTTGGTCTTTTTGGTTTAGCACACAAAAATTAGAAGCAGATTGTTCCCTTCCAGTGAAGGAGTAACTACAACTTCCTTTTTCATTTGATGCAGTTTAAAATAAATTTTTAAAAAGCCTGCAAAACAGAAAAGACTTTTTTTTTCTTAATTACTGCAACCATCACTCTCTGTAATTCACTTTGAAGGACGAACAGAAAGAGTTAGCACAGCCTGTGTTCTTTAAAAGAGAAGAAAGAGGGAGATGTACTGGAATGCTTCACATCCAAATGAAACACGACATCAACGTACCTGCTAACAGCATTTCCAAAGATGGACCTGATGTTGTCCACCGTCGTAGCATTTGCTAAAGTTCTAACATCTGACACAGTATCACCTTGCTGAAGAGACCAGAAAGGACTATGAGTCAATTCACAGTTCCGTCTGAAGTTTCATAAACACATGAAACCTAGCAATAATATCTCTAACAAATGATAAAATGTCATTGGATGTTTTATATCATTTACTTATTTGTGTTTAGAAAAGCAATAAATGTTAAGAGGCACTGCAGAATTTGCTAGACCACATCAGAGCTACTCAGGCTAATACTTCATCTTTGAAACTGAGGAACATAGGCAGTTCTAGAAATAAGTGTCAAGAACATCATATAATGAAGGTACTTCACACAATTCTATTGCATACAGTTATTAGTAACCAGATATTCGAAAAAGGCTGAAGCAGCTCATAAATAGGGGACTTCAGAATCCTTAGGACATAGAGAAAGGTGTACTGCAAGCTTGCTTTGGCAGACCTGAGCCTCTTTGGGAACCTGTGCTGTAGAGTACGACAGAATAAAGCCCTGGAAGGAAGAAGGGCCCAAGAAAGCCAGCTAATATTCAAAGATCACTTCCTCCAAGCTCAGGAGCTATGCATCCCAACAGAGAGGAAGCAAAAACACCAGGATCCCTGATGGACAGATGGATGAACAAGGAGCTCCTGGACGTAGGAGCCTACAGAGATGGAAGCATACCTGTGAGGAATGCAGAGGATTTGTCCAAGCAGACAGGTATCAAGGCTAGGAAAGTTAGGATTAGGTTAGGAAAACAATTAGATCTGACCAGAGATATCGAGGGCACTAAGAAAAGTTTTTATAGGTACACTGGTGGTAAGAGGAAGAAAACGTGGGCTCTCTCCAGAAGGAGTCATGGTTACACAGAATATGGAGGAGGCTGAGGTACTCCAAGACTTATTTTTTTCCTCATTCAAGTGCTCTAGCCATGCTGCCCAAGTCATAGATAGCAAAGGAGGGACTGGCAGAATAATAAACTGCCCATGTAGTAAATTAGGTCTGAAGCCATCTAAGGAACCTGAAGGTGCATGAGTCCATGAGAGCTGATGAGATGCATCCAAAGGTCCTGAGGGAAACGGTAGATAAAGTTGTTAAGCCTCTACTCATATTGGAGTAGTGATGGCAGCCCAGTCAAGTTCCCTGTGACCAGAAAAGGGAAAAACATAATCCTTTTCTAAAAACAGAAAAATAGCAAAACCTGGGGAATTACCAGCCAGTCTGTGGTTGGCAAGATCGTGGAGCAGATCCTTCTGGAAACTAAGCTAAGACACATGGAAAACAGGTCATTGGTGACAGCCAGCATGGCTTTGCTGGGGGCAGATTGCGCCTGAAAAAAATATATTGACCTTCTTTGACAGTGTTGCAGCACTGGTGGAAAAGGGAAGAACAACTGACATCATTTACCTGGACTTCAAATGCAATGCATTTGAAACTATCCCACAAATCCTCATCTCCACACTGGACAGACAGGGATCTGATGGATGGATCATTCAGTGGATAAATAATTGGTTGGATGGTTGCACTCAAGGAGTTGTGATCAACAGCACAGTGATCAGGTAGAGACCAGTGACAGGTGATGTCCTTCAGGGGTAGATATTGGGACTGGCACTTCTTAACATCTTTGTCAGCAACATGGACAGTGGGACTGAGTGCACCTTTACCAAGTTTGCCAACAGCACTGAGCTATGTGGTGGAGTCAACATGCAGGAAGAAAGTGATGCTGTACTGAGGGACTTTGCCAGGCTCAAGGTGTGGGCCTGCGCAAACCTCATGAAGGTCAACAAGGCTACGTGCAAAGTCCTGCCCCTACAACAGGGCAATCTCAAGCAGAAATACAGGCTGGGCAGAGAATGGACTGAGAGCAGCTGTAAGCAGGGCTTGGGGGCATCAGTTGATGAGAAAGAAACTCAGTGTGCTACATGCACTTGCAATCCAGAAAACCAGCTGTATCCTGGGCTGCTTCAAAAGCAGCATGACCAGCAGGGTGAGGGAGGCGATTCTCCCCTTCTGCTCTGCTCTCAGGACCCCACCTGCAGTTCACCTGCATTCAGCTCAGGGGCCACCAACACAAGCAGGACATGAACCTGTTGGAGCAGATCCAGAGGAGGCCATGTGGATGCTCAGAGGGCTGTCATTTTTCTTATGAAAACAGGTTGGAGTTGTCCAGCTCTGGCAAGACCTCAGAATGGCCTTCCAGTACCTAATGGGGGCTGACAGGAAAGCAAGCAAGGGGCTCTAGCAGGGACTGTACTGATAAGAAAAAGGGGAATGGCTTTATACTTAAAAAAAAGTTTAATATTAGATATAAGAATAAAATTGTTCATGAGGGTGGCAAGGCACTGACAAAGGCTGCCTCAAGAAGCTATGGATGCTCCATCCCTGGATG
This sequence comes from Lagopus muta, assembly GCF_023343835.1. Classification (NCBI taxonomy): domain Eukaryota; kingdom Metazoa; phylum Chordata; class Aves; order Galliformes; family Phasianidae; genus Lagopus; species Lagopus muta. Next base: position 45,166,634 of record NC_064439.1, on the reverse strand, counting down.
TGTTCAAGGCAAGGCTGGATGGAGCTCTGGGCAGCCTGATCTGATGGCTGGCAGCCCTGCCTACAGCAGGGAGATTGGCACTAGATGATCTTCTGAGATCCTTTCCAACCCAAGTCATTCTATGATTCTGTAATAAAGCTAAAACAAATGAAACATTGACCACAGAGAAAACACCAAACTCCTGAGAAATACATTGTTTTCTTTATTGTTTGCTAAAGTGATTTCTACTCAACTGCAACAAAGTACACTTCAACATTTCAGTACAAGGAAAAGCTCCATATGCCATTCCCTCTGCAAAAGAGGCAGTACAACTATTCTGTTGCTTTCATACCTATGTGTGTGTGAAAGAAAAATATATATAAAACCTTGACCAGATATGTATATGGTGAAACTATAAGGACTTTATTTACATACCTTTTTAACTGAAAAGCTGATACCTGAGTTATGGATGGCATACCTGGAAAAAAAAAAAAAAGAAGAAAGGCAATGTAAGATTGCAGTATGTGGGAGTAAAAGGAATGTAGGGCTCCTGTTTGTGAATGCTGAAAAAGGAGCTAGTAACAGGGCCAGAAATCATTCTCTGCTAGACAGCAATGCAACTTGAGCCAAACTAAGCTTTTTGCAGACCTAACAGATATTAAGAAAATTTGATCTGTTTATAACTGTAACCATGTGGGAGAGGAAAAAAAAAAAAAAAAAAAAATCAGCTTAGTTTGTTTCTCAAGAAAAACTAAAACAATAATTTAAAAAACAACCATAAAAAATAACAACAAACCTAATCAACTTACATAGATCTCATTAGTTCAGTTTCAATACGTAGTTTTAGTACTGAGAACATTCAGCTTTTCTCTTAGGAGAATCCACTCTCAACCTGTATGAAGAAAGGGCTGAGAAATGGCTGGCTTCTACCCTACCCAGACAGTTCAGCTGCCTTTTATCCAAGGCCAACTTATGATACTCACCAGCTGCATAACCTTGGCTTAATGTCAAAGGCCTTCCACAAGTTCACATAGATGACATCAGTTGTTGCCCTTCCTTTGTGCACTGATGCCATCACTGCATCACAGAAGGCTGAGTTGGAAGGCAAACTCAGCAAGACTTCAGATCAGCCCACTCCACATAACAGTCAGACCTGCCTCTTAACTTCGTGGCTGAAGTGTTTCTTCACAGTGAAGACTAAGTAGCGGAATGCTAAAACTTAACACAGTGCCCTGCTATTCTTTGTTATCTTTTGTTTTTACTGAGGGTGCAAAGCAGTTTTATGTGGTTAAATTGCATAGGTCCTGCTTGCAAACTTCTGCACATATCAGATGCAGAAAAGGAACCCAATAAGGAAACATTATATCTGGTAGCTAAAGTGATATGTACATTTTTTTTAAGAAGTCAAATTGCCATTCAGCTTTTTCTTTTTCACATTCAGTTATTCAGTTTTTACTTGGATTCTTTTCAAGTCAAGCTTATTTGATGTTCACTTATTCAAGTCTATCTCCATTTGTTTGCTGGGATTCTTAGTAATAATACACCTGAACTGAGTATAGCTTTTCATCATCTAAATTTTCTCCATCAACACAGACTGTTACCTAACACTGTACAATAAAAGTAAAAAACAAAACAACAGCATCACAATATCACATACACCAATCTCTCTGAAAAACCCATGTTCTTCATGGCAAAAGGAACTAGAGCTGCTTATTTCAGTTTACCTGCCAACAACTTCTAGTATTTTTGCATACTCTTCACTCGGATTTTTTAAAGCTTTCCTCCTTGTATTTACATTGTAAAAAAGATCTTCAACCTACAAGAGACAAAGGTCACAATTAAAGACCATTAATAAAAAATCACTATAGAATTAAACTACTTTCTGAAAAGACAGAACAAAATCTTCTGACAACATTTTAGTTTATAGAATCATAGAATCCTTAGAGTTGGAAGAGACCTCTGAAGGCCACCTACTCCAACTCCCCTGCAATGAACAGGGACATCACAGCTAAATCAGATTGTCTAGGGCCTGATCCAGCCTCGCCTTTAGAGTCTTCAGGGATGGGGCATTATCCACATCACTGGGCAACCTTTTCTGGTGCCCTCCACCCTCAATGTAAAATATTTTGCTTATATCTAACCTAAATTTTCCATCTTTGAGCTTGAAACCATTTCCCTTTGTTCTATCACCACAGGCCCTGCTAAAGAGTCCGTTCTCTCCTGTCCTGTAGCTCCCCTTTAGATACTGAAAGGCCGCTATCAGGTCACCTCACAGCCTTCTCTTCTCCAGGCTGAACAGCCCCAGCTCTCTGTCTCTCCTTATAGGAGAGGTGTTCCATTCTGTGGATCATTTTTGTGGCCCTTCCCTGGATGCATTCCAACAGGTCTGCATCTCTCCTGTACTGAGGACTCCATGTCTGGATGCAGTATTCCAGGTGAGGCCTCAACAGCATCCAGTAGAGAGGCAGGATCGCCTCCCTCAACTTGCTGGCCACGCTTCTTTTGATGCGGCCCAGGACACAGTTAGCTGCCTGGGCTGTGAGGGCACACCGCTGCCTCACGTCCAGCTTCTCATCTACCAGAACCTCCATGTCTTTTTCAGCAGGGCTGCAGTCAATCCTTTCATCCTTCAGCTTTTATTGAATAGGAGTTCCCTCAACCCAGCTGCAAGACCTTGGATTTGTCACACTTCAGGAGGTTCACCTGGGCCCACTGCTCAAGCCTGTCTAGATCCCTCTGGAGGGCATCCCTTCCTTCTGGCATGTCAACTACACCACAGTTTGGCATCTTCTGCAAACTTGGCTGCACTCAGCCCCGCTGTCAGTGTCACTGATGATGATATTAAAGTGTATCGGCCCCACACCAACCTCTGGAGGACATCACTCGTCACTGATCTCCATCCAGACATTGAGCCATTGGCCACCACTCTCTGCACTTGATTATGCAGCCAGTTCTTTGTCTATCAAAACTGTTCACCCATCAGATCCATATCTTTCCAATTTGTAGAGAAGGATGCTGAGAGGTACTGTGGCAAAGGCCTTACTGAAGTCCAGACAGATGACATCAGTGGCTCTTCCCTTGCTTCCATTGATGCAGTGACACCATCAGACAAGGCCACTAGTCGGTCAAGCAGGATTTGCAGTTGGTAAAGCCATGCTGATTCTTCCATATCACCTCCTTGCCTTCCATGTACATTAACACAGCTTCCAGAAGGATCTATTCCATGATCTTAGCACAAAGGTGAGTCTCGTAGGTCAGTAGTTCCTGATGTCATCCTTTTTACCCTTCTTAAAAATGGGTACGATTGTACCCTTTTTTTCCAGTCACCTGGGACTTCACCTGATTGCTACAACTTTTCAAGTATCATAGAGTGTGGCTTGGCAACTATATGAGCCACTTCCCAGAGGACTCTGGGATGCATCTCATTGGGACCCACATGGACTTGTTGATGTTCAGGTTCCTCAGGCAGTTGTGAGCCTGACCTTTGCTTACACTGGAAGGAACATTGCTTCTTCAATCCCCTCTTACCAAACCAAACATGTGAACCTGCTTGGCAAGCAGTTAGCAGGAAAGACCAATGCAAAAAAGTTGTGAAGTACCTCAGCTTTCCCCTTGTCTGTTGTCACCAGCCTGCCTGTGTCACTCTCTAGGAGAGGGTAAACCCTCTTTGACCTTCCTTTTCCGGCTGAGATACCTGTAGAAGCCTTTCTTAATCTTTTTGGCATCAAGCTGTGCTCTGGCTTTCCTGACCCCATCCCTACACAGCCTAGTATGAAGGACCCATTATAAAGGATCAACATTCAGTGTTTCCTTACCTGCTTAGTTTCAGCTAGTAAAATGCAATGTTTAAGTATTTTAGTACATCAGTTCTTTGTTGTTTTTAAACCAACGACCCCATAAACAGCTGCTTTCCATTGAAAGTTGCATTTCTTCCATTGCAGATAGCACTGGATTCTCCAACTAAACTGTTTTAATGAAATGCAAATAAATACTGAAACAGCTGTTGCAATCAAGGCACACAAAAAAAAAACCATTTCAAAAATATTCTAAGTGATGCTGTCATATACCTTGCAATGCAACACGTAGCAATAGGTGGTATAAAGACCTGGGAATAGTAGGAGAATGCGCAAAAACAAATCAACCAACCTACCATGATTTGTGTCCCTTGGTTTCCAGCACAGGGTTTTGGGGGAGCTTTGATTTTTCCATCACTGTAAGAAGCTCTAAGCAGAAAATAAAAAGTTGTCCAACAGTTAATAGAGGTGGGAGAAGGGGGAGAGGAAACAAAAACTAAATGGACAGAAACCCTGTCATCATCATACTCCTACCAGTACAGAACTTAGTTTGCTGAAGCTTAACTGCAACTCCCCACTTTGTGCTAGAGGAAAGTAGTCCTCAATAACCTTTGCACACACAGGAGAAGCAGGAGAGTGAGAATAACAGCGGAGAAAAAGTGCCAGATGAAAGAATACATGTTTTGAAATCGCACTACTCAGACTTTCCTGCAACAGTAGGATTATTGTCCTTTAGTCTCTTTGATATTTACACCTGCACTAATAATAGTTCTTCCCCTAAAATTTATACTTGAGTTACACTGTTAAGACATTCCTGCCTTTACATATAAGGTGTGGCTTTTTTTTGTCCAGAAAAGGATTTTGGCATAAATGATTTCCGATCCATTCAGTTATTTCAGCAGATTATATAGACTAGAATTTCAAAGGGCACTCTTTTTTCTTTTTTTTTTCTTATTTGTTTATAAGCCTTGTTTATAACTATTCTAGAAACAAAATATTCCTTCAGTATCCATTCCCGCCACCAGCAAGCACTGTAAAGAGAATCTGTTCATTATCACCGACAGCATAAGTTACTTGGATAATAACGATCGTACCTGTATGCACACTTTGCATCAGCTGTTTTAGTTGTTACTGTAACATGGGCAACATGACTGATGCTAGCCAACGCCTAGGGAAAGAAAAAGCATCTTTTTAAACTTTGCTCTAGAGATCATTGGTAGCTAAACAAGTGTAAACACTTTAAAGAACATCACAAGGTTTTTATACACTACTTGCAAGCAACTAGCACAAGAAAATAGCAGGTCAGTAGAGCTCTCATGAATGTGGGTTTAGGGAAACCCAAAAAACTGACTTTTATCCGGGACTTTCTTCTGCCTTTAATTATCATATTTAGTCCAATGTCTGTCATCAAGGATTTACATCCTGTCAAGTTTTTCATGGTCTTTCACCTGCAGACTCCTGAAGCAACATGTCACAAGAGGGCCTTGCCTAAATTAAAAGTTTCCTTACTCCAGAAAACAAGAATATATACCTCTCCCTAGGAATCCATTTAGACATGGAGATATATCTTGATTATATTCACAAGACAGACTCTCAGAAAACAGAACCTTCTGTAAAGTGTGTTCAGAATGAGAAATTACACAAACAGCAGTGCAAAAGGATAACTATAAACAGTGAACAATTTCAAAACCTTGATGGAGAGCTTACCTCACCCCTAAAACCATACGTTGAAATACTAGCCAAGTCTTCAAATTTCTGCAGTTTACTGGTAGTAAACCTCTCACAAACCATGTGCAGATCTTCCTTCTGTGTGAAAGAGATAAAAGAATTGTAACAGTTGCTTTCTGTTTTGTAAAAATCACAGACCAGCTTAGGCCAGGCAGGACCTTAAAGCCCACCCAGTTCCAACCCGTAGCTATAGGCAGGGCTGCAGGCTGCACAGGGCTCCATCCAACCCGGCCTCAAGCACCTCCAATTTTTTCCATGTCTACTCAAGAGCATAAATATTTACAAACCAATGTAAGTTTTAAGAGGCATTATGTGTAAAATATCAGTGCACAGCCACCTGCTTTAAACTTTACTCACTCTGATACCACAGCCGTTATCTTGGACCTGGATGAGCTTCAGACCACCTTCTTTGACTACCACCTGGATACTTGTAGATTTAGCATCCAAACTGCAGAAACCAATAAAGCACGTTACAGAACAGCAATTCTAGAGAATAAATATGTATATATCACGTCAGACATCAGGAAACACTTCTCCAGGAGCGGTGACGCAGTGGCACAGGCTGCCCAGGGAGGTGTTGGAATCACCACCCCTGGAGGAGTCCAAGAATCGTGTAGCTGTCGTACCAAGGGACGTGCAGGTGAAACTGAAATTCCACGACTTGTATCCTCGACAGACCTTTCACCTGGCGCTCAGAGCAAACGATTCACATCCAACACGGCAGCAAACTGAGCCAACCCCCGTCCAGGGAGTCATGGGGCGAGCCGTCCCTCCAGGCGTTCAGCACAAGCGTATCTCCTGCCGACCCCCAGCTGGGCACAGGCACAGCCATACGGCCGGCAGCAGCCCCAGCAGTAGCTGCAGCTCCCCTGGCAGCCGGGCGTCACGCCACAGCGGCCAGCAGCGCGACAGCCGTGCCCACAGCCGCCGTACGTCCCCTCAGCGGGCCGCAGGAGCTTACCAGTTCTCTATCATCTCCTTAATGGCGTTTGCCGGTCTCTGGATGACCTCGCCGGCCGCGATGCGGTTCACCACGGCCTCATCCAGCCGCCGGATGACACCAGCTACCAGAGCCATGGCAGGAGCCCGGCCCGCGAGGCAGCGGGGGGCAAGCGGGCGCAGAGCCGGAGAGCGCCGCGCTGCTCTCTCGCGCCAAACAACGGCGTTGCCCCGCACCACCCACACGGCGCTGCGGAGCTCTGCGATCGGACGAAACAAGTGTCCATCAATCGGCCGCCTTCCCGCCCGCGGAGAGAGAAGGGGCCGAGAGGCGGTGGCACGGCGGAGCCGCGCAGCGATTGGCGGAGAGGCGCTACGGAGGCGGGGATTCTAGCTGCCATTGGGCGCCGCCGAGTGTCGGGGGCGCTGTGGAGGAGGTGTCGTGACAGCCGGCTGGGGGCGCTGTGATGGGGCTGGTGTTGCGTGCAGGGTTTGTTCGTAGTGCCGCAGACCCATAGAGTCGTTTAGATTGGAAGAGCGTTGGCTCCAGTAAACAGCGTTATAAACCTCCTGCCTCCTCATGGAGGCAGCACACGCATGTCGAAGCTTTCTCCTGCTTGGCAGCGCACATCCGTCGTAGCGCTCCCTCGTCCGTCCCTCAGTGGCTCCCGCTGGCGGCCGGCGCTGCTGCTGGTGCCCTACGGGCCGTGCTGGCACCGATCAGTCGCAGATCAGTCGCTGAAAATAATTACCAGGAAAGCCTGATGGAGAGGTACGTGAAGTATTGTCATAGAAATAGGCTGCTTTGGATTGTCCTTGGGTGCTGGGAGGATGAGAAGTAGACAAATTCGGTTTTACTGATGTGAATTAAAAGCAAATAATCCAGATTTCGTTTTGAACGTTTTAGGAAGATTTAACCAGTGTGTTTTGATGCCATGGCTCACAAGTGGCAAAGAATTAATGAAAAATGACGATTGGAATCTTACTTTTTTTTTTTTTTTTAAATGACAAATATTTGCTTCTTAGGAGCTGAATCAAAGAAATTGATGCATAGAAACTTAACAGCAAACTTTTGTTACCGCTAAATCAGGTATTCTTTATTAGCAGCGCCAGAAGCACTGGGGATATTTGCACCATAATCGCTTCAAACATCACATGATTCAGAGTCCACTGTATTTCCACAGGTAGTACACAATCATCAATCACACGTGAGACAGTTAACGTATGCACACCTATCTCAGGTAGTGATTTATGAGGTCTTCAGTCTTCTATTCCATGGTCTCTTCTACCATCTAGCATCCTTCCAGCATCATGACAGTCCAACCAACAGTCTTCTATTTCATCAGTTATCTTCCTCCCTTGTCCTTTATGTGAACTTTCTTCATTGAAGCATGCTCAGTAGGGAAATGCCTATTGTAAGTAATTTATAGTTCCAAAATCATAACATCTCCTCACTCAGCACTAGGCCATTATTTCTGGACGTCTGCTTGTCCTTGGATAGAGATAAGTTTGGCAACCCATCTTTTAATGATATATGCTGGGGTGCAGAAGATAAGGAGGATAGAGAGGAGTATCTGGATGCCTGCCTTTTGCATCCCAGCCTAATTCCAGAGTGAGACAATTTGGCCTTGTGTGGAGGCCCTGGCTTTCACTGTTGTGTTTCTTTTGCAAAGGGTCTCGATCAAAACAGAATAGCCTTACAGCATGTTTTCTAGTCTATAGTACTGCATCCATACCATTTGCAACATCTAAAGGCTATTGCAATTTTGCAAGCAAGAATTAATCACGTAATACAACAATTCAACAACTATATTTCTAAAATACACTGCTAAATATATGGTATTTCTACTTTTTCAAATCATCTATTTCTAAAAACAAGTTACAATATACATTGTGCTCTACTTCTTCCAATAAGAACATAAGAAACTTAAACAGTGCCATAGTCACACAGATGCATGGTCAGTTTTTCCCTGGGAGACACAAAAGATAATCTAATTAAAACAGAAAAAAAAAAAAAATCCAGTAGAAAATCAAGAAGATCACAGAGTCATAGGGAGATCCTCCAGTCCAACCCCTGCTGAAGCAGGTCATGTAGAGTAAGTTGCAGGGGAAAGTGTGAGCAAACAGCCTGCAAAAAGCACCCCTGATATAGAGATTGTCATCAATTTGCATCCAAACCAGAACCAGAAAAAAATGTCTCTCAAAGAAGTTTCAGAAAGTGGAAACAGTTCACAGAAGATGGATTAGCGTGGAGATAGTAAACCTGTGGTTTTTATTTTCCCGAATGTATCATCATTTCAAAGGAAAATCACTGAATGATGGAGAGTGATGGAGGCCCAGGCCAGTGCCCGAATACATGCATCAGTGGGCTGTGAGGTCACTGACCAAGGGGTTGTAAGTCAGTGACAGGTGACCGTGATTTCACTGACCCTTGCTTTATACATTCAGGCACCAGCAGAGTCCAGTGTGAATCCATTCCTGGACTCCAATTGAGCACAGCTGTGAGACTTGGAGCACTGAATGAGACCTTGGTTGAGTTATGCTGTAGGAATGCCAACAGCAGTTCTTGGTTCCCATCCCACAGCATCCACCAGCCTTTCCCTGTCCCTGCCTGACTCAGGGAGCTGGGGCTCCGTGGGGTGCACTCACAGCAGTGGAGGTGAGTGGTACAGGTACATCAACCCACGGCAGCTGATGGGGACCAGGAGCCAGGAGAGTTTGTTGCTGATGGGCATTGCTGCTGCCTGTCCCTGGGACAGTGAGTGACCGCAGCCTTTTTCTCTCTGCAACCCTCTCTGCCCACTTCAGTGCCTGTGAGAGGAGCAGCTTCCTGACCTCATCTCTACACAGCCCACCACACCGCCTGGCACCTCAGAGGTGGCATCAGACTTGGACCTGACCCATCTGTGGGTGTAGTTGGGATGATGCAGCTTATGTGATCCCCTGTATCCACAAGCTTTGCCACAGCTATGCACTCTGGTGGGCAAAGAAGAAGCTGAATTGTGCTGTATGCGGTCACAAGATAAAACCATCCAATACTCGGTGAGGTCAGATGACATTTTCTTGAGTGTCCTGTCCTGCAGCCTGCAACATGCTCAGGTTATGGCCTGCAGGTGAGCAGGGGCCTGCAGAGCTAGTGCTCCTGGCTCCTGAGCACAGCTTCCCACCTGAGCTCTGGGCTGCATCAACATCCAAGAGACTTCAGATCCCTGCTCTGATGGCTCCAACAAGAGATCAGGAGGATGTCTGTTGATGGGTGGTAGGAGATGCACACAGGACAGCATAATTCTGGGCTTCCTATGCAAGTATGGCCTTGGTCTGGCTGTGAGAGCTGCAGCCAAGTCTCGGAGGCCCTCAACACAAGAAGTGGCAGAGGTGGCAGCACTGAGCTGGCACACCTCTGCTGGGCAGAGCATGGCTCAGGTGGACTGGGAGGCAAACATCAACCTCTCAGTCTGATTCTGAGAAGAAATTAAAAATAAAAGACAGAAAAAGCAGTTTGTTGTCTCTGAACAGCAAGAATCCTTCTCACTGCTGAGGAGAGGTCGTCCTAGTGCCAGTAAATAATATGGATTTAATCTGCTATGTTGTATAACATTTTCAAGTCTTGCCCAGCAGCATGCACAGTATCCAACTGAAGTGTATTAAGAAGAGCAGAAAGCAGTTTTTAATTTACTTGTAATTTGTCAGTGACCCATTCAAAATCAACATTGCTTTATCTGGCTCGAGCAATTAAAATACAGTATTAAGAAACAGTAAATACAGTTTAAGAAAGAATTTGAACACAGGATTATGGCACAGAGGAAACGAGATCCTGGTTGGCACACTGCTGCCTTCCCTACAAAGCAAGATCCCCAAACTACACAGCGTAACACAAGGCCACAGAAAGGCAGAGGAAGGGCTGAGGAGTGCAGCACTACAGCAGAAATATGGAAGGGGCTGATTTTTCTCTATCTGCAAAACTGCTCCTCTGTTTAAAACGTGCTGAAAGATTATCGTAGATCTGCTGAAGTTGTAACTTGATTAAATCAAGTTAAAGGTTAGAATTAGTAGAATTTTAGGCTGCAGCATAAGCAAAATAGGAAGCTACAGCATGAAGACGTTTCCAGCAAAAAAAGCTTGGGTTTTTCTCCTTCTAAAAGAGAAACAAGCTCAGCAGCATTCCACCGTTTTTTGTTGGTTGGTTTTTTTTTTTTCCCCATGTGCCAGGAGTTTTATCAAATTCATGCAATTCAAGCTGTCTTCATAGGTGATATTCCAACCTATGGAAATGTCTTCTTAATTGCCCTTCTAACTATTATTTAGTGGGAAATTGTATTTTTTAGCCTTCTTACGGTGTTTACTGCCAAGCAGAGGCAACATTTATGACGGCTTCTTAAAACTGCCTCCAATTAGCTAAAAAGAGATAGCTGAAAGAATGCAAACCGAACAGCCTTGATTCACAGTACTGTTTCTTTTCAGCTTGTCTTGACAAATGTCCAGCACATCCACACAGTTCTTTTAACTCTCCGCATTGCTGAATACAGATCCACTGTCCTGCAGAGAATTTCATGCAGCTTTAGGATCCAGGCTAAAATATTAATGCAAATTTCTTTTAAAATGATTGACTATCTAAACTGAAAAGCTAGCCATGCAATAGTACTGCAGCTACTGATGACTTGTTATGTATTACTACACACTGCTGCAGAGAATGAAATGTTTGATGTTAACTCAGAAAGAAAGAGAGAAAGCGAAAGAGAGATAGAAAGAGAAAGAAGGGAGGGAAGGGAAGGGAAGGGAAGGGAAGGGAAGGGAAGGGAAGGGAAGGGAAGGGAAGGGAAGGGAAGGGAAGGGAAGGGAAGGGAAGGGAAGGGAAGGGAAGGGAAGGGAAGGGAAGGGAAGGGAAGGGAAGGGAAGGGAAGGGAAGGGAAGGGAAGGGAAGGGAAGGGAAGGGAAGGGAAGGGAAGAAGGGAAGAAGGGAAGAAGGGAAGAAGGGAAGGGAAGGGAAGGGAAGGGAAGGGAAGGGAAGGGAAGGGAAGGGAAGGGAAGGGAAGGGAAGGGAAGGGAAGGGAAGGGAAGGGAAGGGAAGGGAAGGGAAGGGAAGGGAAGGGAAGGGAGGAGAGGAAAGGGAAAGAGGAAAGAAGGAAGGAAGGAAGGAAGCGACAGTTAGTCCATTTTAGTTCTTTTTCTGTCCAAGTTAGTTCTTTTTGTGTTTGCTTGCTTATATGGAACATTTGTACGGACCTTAAAACATTCAGAGTTGCATTTCTTTGAAAAAAACATATCATTCTGCTATAGAAGCTGAAGGCAGACTAATCAACATGCATTAACATTAGCCTGGTAGCAATACTCCTACTGCTTGTACTCCAGAATAATGCAGGAAAGTCTGAGTGATACAGTTAATGTAGTTCCACAGCAGAATTTTCCTGCTACCTGCCCTCTTTCTTTGGCATCGTGCTCCCTCCTGCAGTGTCCCTCTGGGTCCCCATATGGACAGACCCCATTGTGTGAGGCAGGGAGGCTGCAAAGAGTGTCTCACACACACACACACACACACACACACACACACAGTGTCAAGGCTCTTCCCTGGGAGGAGCTGGGTGCTGCTCTTAGAGGTCATTTCCTCCTTTGTCTTAGAGACTGCTTGATTTTGTTTATGTACTCTTTTAGTGTAATCTGTGTAGGTAAACTTTCTCTTCCTTGGTTTTCAATTATTTAGTCTTCCTGTTCTTTCGTTTATAGCTAAACTCATCTAGCAAGACTCTACTCCTGTAATGACCACATGATTTTTGTTTTTGGGCTGGGACCCTGGCAGCATTCCATGTTTTGATTCTTGTAGCTCTCATGTGTTCCAGGACAACAGATAATGCAATCCATTCAAAAAAAAAAGGAAAGCTACACGTTGTCAATACAAACTATAGTAAACTAAACCAACCTGGCCACTGGAGAATTGCTTTCACTGCTAAAATAAAGTAAAATTAACTTAAGCCATCATAACCCAGGAAATTTTGTGACTGAATATATGCAAACTTTATTTTTCTTTCCAGTGGCAGCAATGGCATGATTCCATAGATTTTTCCAAGCTAACGATGATGCTGTTTTTTTTCTATATGATATTCTATTCATCTTCTCCTTTGAAGCAAACAAACAAACAAAAAAACCTGGTCCGGTTGGGAAGTATGAAACACAAGTCCCAGTTTCTTCCTTCCATTTTGTAACTTATTTTCTGTGTGACTGTTTTGCAGAGTATAAAACTTCCCCAGACTTCAGAGAGCATTCTGTGAGCTCTTGGTGCTTAAGTTCTGTACGATGGCATTCTGCTACTGCTCTGTGTGTCCTGGTTTTTTCTTCTGGATCTAGAACTGAAAGACCAGTTTTTCTAGCAGTCTCAGTTAGAAGGTTAAGACAAACATAAAATGACTACATTAACTCTTAAAAAGTGCTATATTAACTACATGGAATTATGATAAGCTACTGAAATTGAAGAATAAAAATATACATGAAATTATAGACAGTTGCCCTTACTGCAGAACTGGACTGCAGGGAGGAAGAATTGCTTTGTGCTTTTCTTTTGCAGCAAGTATTAGGGGTGTTTTAACTTAATTTTGATTGTGATTATTAGAGAATAAAAAAGGCCCAATTTGATTTTTCTCTGTAAGTTAAATACCTCCCAAGAATGGGCAAAATATATCAGAGATTTCAATGCCTTTCCTGTAGTAGAGGAATTAGCTCTTGATGGATATCTGATGCTGGGCCCAAGAGCTCTCTAATTGCCTCTGGAAGCCAACATCACGCTGCTGAACTTTTTAAGATGAAATTTAAATACAGATACATCAAAATGAGATATATCTTTCGTCTCCAGTCAGTGACCTGCATGCTGTAAAATTTAGAAATCCTATTTAAATACTTCTGTAACTGTATTCAATTACTAGGAAGGGCCCAGGGAATTTTTATCACCGCTATTTGCAGGCTGTTTCAATTTCTGTGACGGAAATTGAGATTAGCAGCAGCACAACGGACTTCAACCAGCTGAGAGCACATAGAGAATTTTGGATGCACCGATGTTTGCACCGCTGTGACGATGGTGTTGACAGCAGTATTTGAATAAACATAACATGTGGTTTGCATGCGGTTTACCTGCAGTGCTGTACTCTGCACAGGGTGCGTTGCAAAAGGCAGACATGGTGAAGAGAGCAGGAAGGGGAAAGAGAGGAAGAAGGGGGAAACTGTAAGAAGTGAAAAGAGGCTTTAGTGTGAGTAGAGGGCAAACGGGCTGCTGACGGCAATTTTCACTTTTGAGTTTCACTTTTGCAGAGCCCTTGCTTCAAATGACAAACGGAAACACAAACAAAAACCCCTAAGGTAAACAATGACATGCTCTATCAGAGGGAGCCCACGTGCTGCAGACGTGGCTGCTTTTCAGAGGATTCGTGTAATCAGAAGAGCACGGTGACCAGGGCACGGGCAGAGTTGCGGAAAAATTGCATCACATTTTGCAAAGACTTATGGGCCTTTTAGATAATAATACCCTCAGTTTGTAATTCAGAACTTGTTGCCTGCCTGTGCTATGGCTAAGCAGGTATATAAGCATGGGAGGATTAAAAGTACCGTGGAAAACTTGGTGAGATGTTTGAGTATGTAGTACTCAGGCATTAAAGTGATCCCTTTCACTTTTCAAGGTAATCAGAGTGTAACAGATTTCTTCTGTATAACTATATAAGCAAGGCATGGCTTTTTGCAAGATAAGGCTCTTCCCTTGACAAACTGAAATAGACACAAAACCAGTCTCCTTTTCGTCACTTCCTTCTTGGATTTAACACAACAGACATTTACATGAGTGGGAGAGGGCTGAGTATATCTCTCTATTAGGACTATGAAGGAGAAATCTTGCCAGCAACCACAGACCCAGGCAAAGGTCTAGACACTGCCTGAAGAAACAGTGGCAGCCAGAGGAAGCAACCTGCATGGATGGAGCTGAAGCAGGTGCCCTGGTGGCTGGATGCTTGTGGTTCTGCAGCAGCAGCCATGACAGCTGCACTGTGCCCCTGGGGTGGAGGGCTTGTGCTGGCTCTGTGGGATAGAGCCCTGGAGGATAGGTGGCAGAAGGTGTCCTTCTCCAGCCAGGTAGTAATCAGTGTCAGAAGCTTCTTTCGGAAGGTGGAATTGCTTAAGCGAAAAGGAGAAATTTGGGAAAGTTTATTTGCTTCTCTGCACCCATAACAGTGCCTGCTGTTGGCAGTAAAAACAAACACTTGCTGCTTAAAACTTGGCATGCTCTCATTACAAAAGCAAAGAAAGAAATCCCTGCCAATCTCGTCTGGATTGCAGCCAGGAGAAGAATGTTAGTTCTTAGAACAGAGTTGAGGTAGCTGTCCTGGTCAGCCCGTGCAGTTTCCTGACCATATTCCTGATGCACAAACATCTCTTAGCCTTTGGGCATCTCTTATGGGAGCATTCCTCTTCATCTCTGTCACCCCGGCTCACTCCTCTGTTTTTCATGGAGTAAGGCTCATTGCTTCTCTCTCTTGATAAGACCCCATCCGCTTTATATTCCTGTCCTAGAGTGTGGAATTGCAAAATATGCCAATTCGGAAGGGACTCACGAGGATCACTGAGTCCAACTCCTGGCTCCACGCAGGACTGCCCAAAATTCAAACTCTGTGTCTGAGAGCATTGTCCAAATGCTTCTGGAACTCTGGGGCTTGGGGCTGTGACCACTGCCCTGGGAAGCCTGTTCCAGATCTTGGCCATCCTCTGGTGTAGAACCTTTTTTAATAGCCAACCTGAATAAGGACATGTTCAGCTAGAGATGTGCTTCACCAGCTGATTTCTCACCTCCATGTTCTAAAGCAGCTGGTGGCCCTTTCCTACGGTTTCATGATTGGCTTTATGCAATCTGAGATATCTGTCTGCAAAAAAGGACTTTTTGCATTTCTGCATCACACCATCTGTATGTCTGCACCTTGTAATAACAGAATGGTTTGGAAGCACAGGGACATAAATATAAAATTACCAGAAGTAGAACTGAGGCAAACTTATGATTTACTTCAAAACAAAAGAACACAGAAGTGTGCATCTTTGTTTTGTTTTTCGCAGTATGATTCATCTGTGAGGACAAGCCCCATGTTTTTATTTGCTCTGTTGCCTCTGGCAGGTGACTGCCCTTTCTCCACATTCCTTCAGCTGCTGCTGCTGGGCAACTCAACAGTGCCAGCCTGTGCTATGAGCTCAGGGACTGCCTTTCCCCAGCATTCTCAGTTCTCTACTTTTCTCTCTTCCATTCTTCGCTCCAGTTCCCACTTGCTCAGCTACTTTCCCCCCTCAACATATGGATGGAGAGGACACGTACAGAAGAAGCACACACGTCTGTTGTTCCTCCTGCCCTCTTGTTGTCATCTGTTTCTGTCAGTTCCTCTTAAGTCTCATAGCAGAGAAGGCAGATAACTATTTGCCATACTAAACGAGTTTCATTTTCTTCCGCTATAATTTTAATGCCAGGCTGAAGTCCAGCTGAGATACATCCCTGGACCAGTCTTTCCATGCACAGCAGGCACAGGTGTTAGAGATTACATTGCTTTCCTAGCTGGATACACAGTGCTGGCTGTCACAGGACTCCAGTCCCAGCTAAGGATGTATTGTGCCACAACTGTTTTGCATGTATAAAGAATAACACCAGAAAATGGCTGCAGGCTGTGGAGGGAAAAAAAAACAAAACACCTTTGTATTGCAAAGAGCAGCAAGTATTTTGTGCGTCACAGACAACTGCTTGTACAGTAACACAGACCAGGAGGCCTCGGTGCACTAGCAGGCTTTCAGATGGTTTGCAAAAGGACCAGTCCCCATGATGCTGACGCAGGTAGAATTAAGCAGCCAGGCTTTTAGGAAATGGAGTAGCAGGAAGGGATAATAGGCAAGAAGGATTATACAGGAGAGACGTGAAGGGATTTTTCAGCAGTAGGCCAAGTAGAAGCAAAGTGATGAAATAGGTAGGTGTTTGCCATTGGTTGTATTGCATTATCCTCTACTGATTATGCGCTTAAGATTCCACTGCAATTCTTTTAAAGCTATCACACTGAAGTAATACTGATTCATCTGGGACAAGTTTTTGTCTCAGAAACAAATTAGGGTGCACATGGGTTCATCAGGAGCATCTACTACATCAGTTTGGAGATACCTGTCAAAATCAAACAAGCATCCTAAAGTAATCTCACTGATAGAAGCTGCAGTGTGGATACCTTCATGGAACCACACTCACACTGAAAACTTCAGCCCTTAGAGCTGCTGTAGCTGGAGGCATCACTTGTGAGCAGTGTACTTTCACTGACAGAAATGCAGGTACACAAGAAATGTATGTGTTTCCTGGGATGGTGTCAAGGATGGTGTGAGTGAGATGGGATACCTTGGTGAGCAATGTGTGGAATGATCTGTTTCTCACTTTCCCATCTAAAAAAAAAAATATTTTTCCCTTGGAAACATTTCCCAAGGTGTTTAGGAGCTGGGTAGAAAGTCTTTATGCATCATTATGTGCTGCCTTGCTGGATGTTATGAGCACCTCCACCCAGTACTCCTGTGCTGAAGCACCCATATCACCCCACGTGCCTGGTGGCTGCCCTGCCCTCTGGGCACGCAGATATGCAAAGCTGCCTCTGAAAATAAGCCCACACTTTTCAGTTTCTATTCCTTACATGCCTGTTCATAATCAGGAAATGCCATAATTTGCAGACTCAGACACTCATTGGCAGTGTGTATGTGGCAGGGACACAGCATGGGGAAATTACCTGACCTGCACAGGAGGAAAACACCCCAGGAGGAAGAATTGCAAGCTGCCAAGTTTCATTTGGAGAAACCCAAGTTTCGTTTTCTGTTTGGTGACGAGATTGACAAACAAGTCAGTGTCTAGCAGATAGACGTAGAAGAGGCTGTTGCCTGTGAGTGTTCAGGTCAGAGTCCCCTCTGAACAAAAAGGCAGCAGAACCAGCAGGATTCTTGAAGTGAAGCATCCTGTCAGTGACAACCAGAGGGAGCTTAGGGTTCAGTGGAATGCCAGGTGCATCAGTCCCAGTCAGCCAGTCCTTCCTCAGACATTTCTATCCCACCGACCCTTTTTAAGAACGAGCACTTTTGCTGCATAAGAACTGAAAAATCCCACCTGAGGACTTTTAGACCTGTTAGTAAACAAGTGCATGCAGGGGAGCTGCAGTTCTCCCACTGGGTATCCATGCTGCTCCAAAACAGCATTATTAGCAGTAGTGTTGACCACTTCTTTAAACAGTGGCTTTTCCCAGTATTTTGAGCATTCGGCATGGAGCAAAAGGAGAGCAGTGCCCATGCCAAGGTTGGCATTGCACCTGTTCCCTAGCCACTACATGGGCAGCTGGCAGATGCTTGGTCAGAAATTTGCGTGCAGACTGTGGCCATCGGTGAAATAGACCTGTGTAAGCGTTGTTCAAGGAGAGTAAGTTATTGTATGAACTTCGGTGAGGCCACACCGTAAGCACTGTGTCCACTTCTGGGCCTCACACTGCAAGGAGGGGTTTAATTCCATTCCTGGAATGTGTCCAGGGCACCAAATCTGATGGAGTGGAAAACAAGACCTGTGAGGGGCAGCTGAGGGAAGTGGGGCTGTTCAGTCTAGAGGAGGCTCAGGGCAGCTTACTGTGCTCTATCTGATGGGGCTGCAGCAAGGTGGGCACCAGTCTTTTTTGTCAGGTGACAAAAAGATGTGAGGCACCAGCCTCAGGTCGTGCCAGGAGATGTTTAGATTGGATACTGGGAATCATTTCTTCACAGAAACGGTGGTGAGGGCTTGGAACACACGCTGCCAAGGAGGTGGTGGGTCCCCATCCCTGGAGGTGGTTCAGAGTCATGTGGACGTGGTGTTTAGGGACACGTTTTAGCGGTGGGCTTGGCAGTATCGTGTGCTGGTTGGACGTGGTTATTTGACATTGTTTCATGAAGCGTTAATCATTTGTTTATCGATTTCTTTGCCTGCGTGAGGAGCCCACGAGAACCTCGCGGTAGCGCAGACGAGGCGCGCGGCGCTGGGCTCCCCACACGCAGCCCCGCCGGTTCGCGCCTCAGTGCCGCCCCTCGGCGCTCCGCCAACGTCCGCGCGGCTCGCGAGGCCCGGGCCCGGTGTCTCCCGGTTTCGATTCCCGCGGGCGGCCCCGGGTGACGCGATGCTCAGGGAGGGGCGTGGGGCGGGGCCGCGACACCGCCGTGTTTTGGGGCGGCAGCGGGCTCGCAGCCCGAGGGCTTCGGCGCTCGGCGGCGGGCGGGTAAGTGCCCACGGTCCGCGTCCGCAGCGATGCGGCATCGCCTGCCCCGCGCCCGCACCGTGCGGGGCTGGAGCTCCAGCGGCGGTCGGGGCGGGCGCCGCACGGCTCTGCGTGCGTGGTACGGCCCTGCACCGCTTCGTGCATCGCGTGGCCCTGCGCGGCTTTGCGTGCCTTGCACGGCTCCGCTTGCGTCTCGCGGGGAGAAGCTCCCCGGGGGCGGCGTCGCGCCGCGCTGGGGCCGCCCGAACTCGGCTTGAACCCGCCGGGGGGCTGCCGCGGCCGGAGCGGGGCCGTAGTTCCCGGATGAGGGGTGGCCGTGCGGGGTGGAAGCCTGCCGGGCGGTGCGTGGGGCGGCCGGAGGGGAGGCGGGGTGCGTTCGTGCTGCTCCTGCCCTGCAGCTGGATGTGCCTCCGGCCTTCCTGCAGCAGTCCTGCACGGAGGAGCGGGGGGCGATGCGTGCTGCTGAAAGGGAAGAGCTTCCGTGTGGCCCCCCGGCTGAGCGTTGTCTTCAGTGGTTTTGGATCCTTTCTCCGGAGAGCAGTGCTGTGTTTGAGGTCGTGGAATGGTCACTTAGAAGCAGACTTGTTCATCTGAGAGGGAGCTGGAGCACCGTGTGCGCTTCAGAAGAACAAAACCCAAAAGGTCTGTTACCTTTTTATTTAGTGCCTGATTTACAGAAAATTAACCTCAGGTTGGTGACATGATTTTAGTGCAAATGGGAACAGGCTTTGCATTGTCAAGAAAACATGCAAAGAGGAGTGTTTCTTACCAGAGCTTTTACCTGTGTGCAATTAAACATGCCAAGTGTGAGCTGCAAACTGCACAGGCTTGAAGACTTTGCTGTTAGGGAAATCTTGCTGGTTTTTTTGGTTTGTTTTTTTTTTGGTTAGTTTTCAGTTTTTATTCTCCTTTCCAGATGTTTTGCTATCTTGAACTGATCTAGAGCCCATTTGTTACCATTGCTTTCTTACTGGGTCGTCACTGTTTGATGACAGGAACATCATCAGGCTGAGTAAACAAGAGCAGCAGTGTAAATACCTCCCTCTTGGACTGGGTTAGGGCTGGTGTAGCAGAGCTGGATGGTGGATTTTGCGGTTGTTGTTTCAGGCCATAGGAAGTGAGATTAACTATTTCCACTGCTCTGTGAATTTGTGTTATTGTTTGCAAAACAGTGATGACACCTAGATAGAATGTTGGATGTGTTTTCAGTGTGAGTATATAAAATGGGAGCTGCAGGTCCTGAGTTTGTTAAAGTAGTGCGAGTTTGTAAATATTTGTATGTATTCACTGTGTTTTTCCAGAAAGCACAACTCCGCCTTTGCCGTATTTACCACCCTTTCTCTGAGGTGTAATTTGTTACTGATAGATTACAAAGAGGGGAAGGACCATTTGAAACTGAAAGAAAAAATTCTGTTTTGTTTCACTTAGCAAAACAAGGTTTGCTGGGGAGCAAAGCCAAGCCCAACACCACTGCCAACTGCAAGGCAGCCTTCAAAGAGGGGCATTTCCCATGTGCTAGACTGCAAGGGAAGGAGGAAGAGTGCTGAGAGCACCCTAAATCAAGGATGATAGGGCATGGCTATGTTTGAAGACCTTTGTTGCTGGATTGGCCAGCAACACGTGAAGGTCTTGCCTGCAAGCTGAGAGATGCAGTTCTTCTGTCAGTGGCTTTTTTTCCAGGAGCTTTCCCAAACTGAGATGCAGTCCTGATGATATGAAGATACCGTATGGGATTAAGGATGGACCCAGGAAATTTGGACTGTAGAGAGCCAGCCTGCAAGGACTATGCAGTGCAGCTAATGGATATGAAGCTCTGATTCCACAGAGAGCAGGTGCAGAGCTGCTGTCCTGGTGTGCCTGTCTTGCATCTTGGGACAAAAATTGGAAAATGTTGTCTTGTTCTGGTAGCATGCTTTTGATTGCTGTTGCCTTGCCATGTTTAAATCATAGAATCCTTAGAGCTGGAAGGGACCTCTGAAGGCCACGTATTCCAATTCCTCCGCAGTGAACAGGGTTACCACAGTTAGATCAGGTTGCCGAGAGCCTTATCCAGCCTTGTCTTGAAAGTCTCCAAGGATGGGGCGTCAACATTACTGGGCAACCTGTTTCAGTTCCTCACCACTCTCACTGTATAAGGCTTTTTCCCTATATCTAACCTGAATCTACCCTCTTTGAGCTTGAATATTGCTTCCTGGCATAGTGCCTATCCTGCATGCGTATCAGCCACAAATCTAGCCTCTTGAGGATTCACTGGTAACACTTTAGCAGCAACCTTATGTTTAGATTTTTTAAGTTGCTGCAAGGCAGCAGGCTGACTCTGTGGTTGGGCTGGGCTTGGTCCTTTTTTTGGTGGCCCTGCTGCTGGTTGTGCTTCTGAAGAGAGCTGAGCTGTGAGCAGGGCTGGCTACGTGCGCTTGGTGTGTGAGGAGCTGGAGTTATCAGTCAGCTGGGCTTAGTTATGAGTAATAATTGCTTTATAACAGTGTGCGTAAACAGAAACCGGTGCTCAGCATTATCTGGAAGAAGAGGACCTCAGGAGGTTTTTGTGGCTAGCCCTGCCCAGAGCAGGGCCCTGGAGCAGTGTGTGAGTCTGTCTGCTTGTGTTTGTCTTCAGCTTCCCTCATTTCACCCAGGCCTTGCACACATCTGCTGCTTATCTGCTCTGTACACAGCATTCGAGATAGTAACGGAACATCGAGACGTCTGTGCTAATTGTACCCCAGTATGTGGTGTGCATGTGCCACAGGTCAATAAGTCTGTGCCCTACAGTCAGCAATTTGATCCAGAACCTGGAGAAAGCTCAGTGCAAGCTGGTCAGGGACGTTTCATCTAGCTCAGGCACCAGCAACTGCTTAATATCTCAAGAGCAAAACTGTTGGGGTGAAAAGTCTCACAGCTAACTTTCCAGATACAGGCATAGCACTTGTGTGTGAGACGTGGTGCTAAATGTGGCAATAGCACATGGGTTTGGTGGGTTTGTAGAATTACAGAATGGCTTGGTTTGGAAAGGACCCTAAAACCAGCCCAGTTTCGACCCCTTTCCATAGGCAGGGCTGTCACCCACCAGACCAGGCTGCCCAGGGCCCCATCCAACCTGGACTTCAGCATGTCCAAGGGTGGGGCAGCCACAGTTTCTCTGGGCAGCCTGTGCCACTGTCTCACCACTGTTGTAGTGAAGAATTTCCTCTAGGACTGCTGGTTTTGTCTGGATTCTTGGTACAGACCTAGAAAGGTAACTGTTTGCAAGTTGTTGTTTTGCATTGCAGAGTGAGAAGGTGTTTTACTTTCTGAATGAAACAGTTTGAAAGGAGCAGCTTCTCCAAGATGAGCTGATATTTGGCAAGGGTTAGAAACAGCCCGTATGAGATACTGCCAGAACACTGGATTAAAATGTCTCAGTATCCACAAATATCAGTATGACATTTTCCAGTCCAAATAGATCCTTGAGAATGGCCCTGCCAAAATCTCATCTCTTTCTCTTCTTCCACATGAGTTCTCTTAATATGTCCACTTAGGCCTTGTAACTTCAAACCCGTTCATATTGCTTGCAGAAATCGTGTGTTTTATCTCTGCCACTTTTCCAAGGCTTCCTCTCAAAGCACAGACTGTTTCAAGACTTTTTGTTTGCCATTTCAGTACGAGATGGAAAAGCAAAGCTGCCATATGAAGTATTTTTCTGCTTTTCACTCTGAGAGAGGTAGTGCATGCATTCAAGGTAGACTTCTCTAACCTGGCTACTAGGCAGGTAATGGGTGCCTAGAGGCTGCCTGGTGAGGAAACACGGACTCCTTGAACGTTGGTGAAATGTGCATTATGGAAAGTGGTTGTGCCTCAAGAATAAAAACATTGTAAGACAGGGTAACACCATAGGATTGAGACTTGTAGGCTTGACCTCCAGTACCAACAATAATTAAAAGCCTTGCTGTGTAGAAACTTCCTCTTTTCCTCTATAAACAAGCACTTGCTGCACTGGCTGGGATGGAGTTAATTCACTACCAACGTGGATTCTTGGTAGTGGCTGGCAGGGTGCTGTGTTTTAGGTCTGTGACCAAAACAATGCTGATGGCACACCACTGTTTTAGCTGTTGCTAAAGCAGTGTTTGCACAGCATCAGGGCTTTCTCTGTTCCTCCCTTTGTCCTCCAATGAATAGATTTGGGGGTGCACAAGACTTTGGGAGGGGAAACAAACAGGCAGATAACACCAAGGGGATAAGCTGTGCTGTACCACGTCAAGCTCAATGATAAAATGTGAGAGGAGGGGTTTAGGAGGTTTTGTCTCTTAGAGCATGTAAACTGGATGGAGATGGAACAAGTGAGCTGCTCAGGTTCACTTTCAGATTTATGAAGTTTTCAGAAAGCACAAGGTGGCCTCTTGGAAGCAGTGTAAGGACCACCACATTTTTCAAGGATGAAAAATCAGTTTTGTGGCAGAGCGTTTGGGTTTTGAAGCTTATCTATTGAAGCAAGAGGAATCACACTTAGCTCTGTAAGCCCCCAAACAGTCCCGCTTTTGAGGACAGTCTGATTGAAGCAGTTCAGTGGGGTGTAGAGCACTGTGGTAACTCAAGAGTGGAGTAAATGGGCGTTTTGCACACTGGCAGTATGCTGGGTTTAACCTGGCAGGCAGCTGAATGCCACGCAGCTCACTCCTCCCTCAGAGGGATGGGGGAGAGCACTGAGAAGTGCAAGAACTTGTGGTAGGAGATAAGGACAGTTACTAAACTGAAAAGAAAGAAAGAAGAAAAAAGACCAACCACGCAAACTAAAACTCTAATCACAACAAAAAGTGCCCAAAGGAAGTGATGCACAGTGCAGTTATTCACCGCCCACTGACCAATGCCCAGCCAGCAGCCCCACGGCCAGCTCCCCCAGTTTTGTTACTCAGCACAAGAACATATGGCATAGAATATGCCTTTTGGCCAGTCTGGGTTATTTGTTACAGTCCTGTCCTCTCCCAGCTCCTTGTCCCCCAGCCCCTCACTGGCAGGACAGTACAAATTGCTGGAATGCCCTTGGCTTTGTGCGGTGCTGCTCAGCACCAGCTGAAACATGGCTGTGTTATCTACACCGTTTTTCTCCTCAATCCAAATCACAGCATCATATCAGGCACTATGAAGAAAAATTAACCCTATCCCAGCAAAAAGCAGGGCACAACAGTAGAAGTTGGAGCTGATTGTGATTTAACTCCATAATCTTGTGTTGCAGTTCCTCAAGTGTAAGGGGATGTGCTCCATTTTGCTGCCACAGCCATTCTAGTGGTTTCAGGAGCCGTACAAAAAAGTTAACGGGTGGCAAGTTGTCATTTTTGTTCTTGGTATTCCGTATCATAACGTCATGTAGTGCACTGGAAGTTAAAGAGCCAGTGCTCCAGTTCTGTGGATCATGGATAGTTGTGGGCATACCTGTCTCAGAAGAGAAGAACTACATCTCCCGGAGGACTGTTCACTCTTCTGTTTCTGTTGTCTGTTCAGAGGGAGAGATAAAACTGTAAATCACGAGACACTCCTTTTCCCTTCTTGATCATCTCAGCAGCACGTGTGCTCCCTCGCTGTCTCATCTTTAGCATTAGAGTAAGGCCTTCTGTTTTTGGATGCTCTCTTTCTCATTTTATTTGATTTATTAGCTTCAATTCTAATTATATTGTATCATAGCGTGTTATCTTGCATTCCGAGATCATGTTTAGTGAATCAGTTTGTTTCTCAGATCATTGCCGCTGTTTTGTTTTTAGACCCATCTTCCTACCCTTTCCCCCCTTCCCCTTTCCTGGGTTGTGGGTCCATAGGTCCCCTGCCCCACCACTCACAGAACTGGGCCGAACCAGCCTGTAAACCATTGCTGTTTTGAGAATGCAGGCATAGCCCACGTTGGCTGGGAAAAGACATTCTTTCAGAACAAACCTCTCTCTGCTTTCAGAGAGTTTCATTAGAAATCTTATCAGTACTGCAGGTCCTGTACTGAAAACATGGCCTTGAAAGTGCAGGCAGACTGCCAGTATTCTGGGATATTTGTAAACTTTTTGGGTGCTGCTAGCTTGCTTCTGTAAAGAGAGAAAAAAAAATGCTTTCTCTTCTAAAACTGTTCTTCAAGGGATTGCATTCCATAAGTTTTTCTCTTTTAATGCTCAGAACATGCTGGGCCCTAATTTAAGTTTGCCACTCTGCTCTGTGGAGCCATAGGTATGTAGAGTCTACTGCAAACACTGATGGAAATATGTACCTGGTATCTGCATACAGTGTGGCATACAGCTCTAGAAGGAGTTGCTAATTCCACAGAACTTGTGATTTTTAAGCAGGCTCCTGGTCTGTCCTTTGAATCCTTTATGCAGTTTTTGAATGCTCCTCTGATCACGCTGTCAATCTCCCTAAATTCATCATTCCCTAAGTTCATCATTTCAGTCAGTATTTGTATTTATCGTATTTTGAGGAAGCCCTCCCCAAAACCAGAGGATACTGAATGGCAGGGAGTGTGGAGAGGCTTGGGAGAGACTGTAGAGAGATGGACATCTTTGGTGTCATGGAACCCCTACTTTTGGAAAGGAACCTTTCTTACCAAAGCAAAGTCTTTTATTAGTTATGTTCGGATGCATTTGTGGTCCAGGCATTTCTCTTTCCTTGTGCCAATGGGAGGCATAGGAATGGGTGGCATTTTTGTTCAATGCTAGCCACACTCAACACTGAGCACTAGATGTCAGTCTTCTGTTTTTTGAGTTAAAGCTGTGTATGCTTCAAGAAAATGTTAGGCAATAGCAAGACGTACTGTGTTAGTCAGCACAGCAGTTCTTCTAGGTAATTTACTTACATGTCAGATTTGCATGTCTGTGCATCTCTTGGGTACTGTTGCTAAAGCCTTCAGCAGGCATCCCAGTGATTTAAATGGCCTGTGGTTCGGGGTTTTGGCTGGTGAGCTGGAAAAGCATGGGAATATGTGTTGTGCTGGAAATCTGCTCTGAATGGGGAGGTTCTTATTTAATCTTCTGAGGGTGTAAAAAAAAAAAAAAAGATGGAACTATATTTTAGCATTTGTTTTTTATTTCCTCCTTTTTTATTTTTCCCCTTAAATAATGTTCATACTATGCAGTGTCCAGAAGACCCACATAAGCTATGAGAACACTTGACTTGCTGTCTCGTAAGGAGCGTTTTGAAACTCTATATTATATGCACGTGGTTCAATGAAGTGATGATTTAATTTGCATGGCATAATTGTCATAATTACTCCTCCAGTACTGCCTTGTCATCATACCTCCCCTGACCTTGCATAGATGGAACCTTTTATTAGTCAGTTTATAGTCATTTTAGTCTATATCCAGGAGCTTAATTAGTTCTTCCTGCAGCGTTTGCATTGCATACATCATCACAGAGCATTATTCCTTGAAATAAATAAGGCCTAATTTCTGAGTGGCCTTTCTGCAGCCAGACGGAAGCAGTCTTGCTCTGAGCTTCACTGTAGCACCTGGTTCTCTTGTTGTTGCCTTTGCAGAGTTGTGCACTGCTTCTCCTGTGAGCTCACTGCATTTCACCTGGTGGAGCATCTCCATGCAGACAAGGCACAGTGCCACCCATAGCACGCCTCTTAATCCTCTGGACAGTACAGCAGCCTTTTGGGTTTGCCTTGAGAACCTATGGAGAAGATGTCAGCATTACTTGGTGCTTTGTCTGTGGGCTCATATACTTAAAAATACCTCGTTTGGTCTGCTGTGAAAAGCCTTTACAGCTTCTGTCAGTAGGCTGTGATGTTACAGGTTGTCTCTGGTTCTGTTCCATGCTGGTTAACACCAGGATAATTAGTAAACCTGTGCTTTCTTTCTGGGGTTATTAATCTTGTTTGCTAGTACTGAGATTTGTGAGACTAAAAGAGACTTTCACAGGTAACGGCAATGGCTTTTAAAAGTATCATCCAGTTGTGGAGAATGATTCTGCTCAAGACTTTCTGATTGTTTAGTCTGTGAGCTTGACGTGCTGTCCATGCGTGTGGCTGTTTTTCCCCTTGTATTTGTTTACCTGCTTCTTGAAACGGCGATTACTTTTATGTAAGGAGATTAATTTTACAGCTTTAATTATGAAATGCTTTTTCTACCACTTGCACTTGATGCCTGTTTCAACCTTTGATTTCTCCGAGTGCTGGATGTGTTTATTTTAGCAATGATTTTCAATTTCTTCGAAGGTCTTCAGGCACTGATAATAGACTGACATCACAGCAGTTTCGTGCAGTAATCAAGTTTCAAAGCGATTTTGTGTACATTGGATTATTAAATGTCTTGCTGGAAAGGCTGGATAAAGGAAAAGTCATAAAGGTAAATAAAAAGCAAGTTAATTAGTTTTGTCTTTAACTAATTGAAAAGTGCAGCTTCATGTATTTCTTAACTATATGAGCTGTGTTGTCTCAGATTCATATCCTGCTTTTAAAGAGGGTGAATGCATTTAAATAATTTTAATAATTATAATATTAAAAAAGAAAGTTTGAGACCCAAAGGAAACAATGAGAAAAATGTGATTAAAAAATAGCTGGAAAGTTGATATATCAAAAGCATAGATGAGGTTGGTACCTGAGTTACATTTTACTATTCCAACTGCAACATAGCAAAAAGATGTACTCTTTTGTCCTACTTGTCAAGGAGGTGCAAAACCTAAAATGAAAGTTGAAGTGGATTTTGGGGAATGATGTGTCTCATGAATCTCTGGTTATTGGGTTTTGTTTTTTTTCCTCTTGCAGTTAGCATGGATGCCATGGAATATGCACAGTTTATGAAACAAGATGGGAATCAGGATTTTAAAAATGGAAATTACACCTTGGCCATCAGGAAGTATGATCAAGCTCTGTATATGCTCATTCAGTTAAGGCAATGGGGCCTGTAAGTATTCTTTAATTACAAGCTGTGAGCTTGTAATTAAATGTGTTCAGTTCTGTGGTTAACTCAGAACTGTATTTCTTCCCCTGACACATGATTTTCTTATGTCTGTTGTCACACTCTTTGGTGTATCGGTTTTGTAATTAAGGAGGAATTGCTGTTCTTGATATATAAGTTAGCAACTTTAATCTAAATGTTTTTTTTTATGAGCATTAATAATAACTATAATTAAAGTCCAAATTATTTTTCCAAACATTATGTTGGCTCGTGTTAAATTAGTTCTGCTTTGCAGTTGAGATGTTATGGATTGATGTTGCTGTGCCAGTTACTGGGAGAATGTGGTTGTCTGTTGTTGCATGGATCATTGACTATTTTGAAAGCAATTCGTGCAGGTTACTTTGTTCTTGGTATTTGAGCTTTCCTGGTGTTGTAAAATCTGTTCAAAACTAGCTTCAGCCAAAGAGTTCTGTGGCTATTTCTTTCCAAATGCCAAGTGTTTGTTGTCTTCAGTTAACACCGGTTGCTAATGTGATGGTTAATGGTTAAGTAGCTGAGCATTATGTTAACTTTTAAATATTCATTATTACCATGTATTAGCAACACTATGAACCTGATGTAACACCAGCCATTGATTTAGTTTGACTGTTTGCCATTAGACAAAGGATGGTAAAATGTAGTCTGGAGCTGTGCTGGGAGTGAGACAGAGCCAACAAGGCCATCTCCACCAGGCCCTCATTCTGCCCTTTGCAGGGCTTTCACTTCCCACTGGGATCTGCTCCTGAGCATTCCCTTTCCCCTTGCTGTAGATTGCCTTGGCAAGATTTGCATACATGTGAAAGCGTGCTCTGAACATGTTCAATAAAGTTGAAACAACTTTCTTGAGTGTAAGTTGCTAGGTAGGAATAAGACAGAGGATGCAGCACCATGCCACAAGGTATTTGAGCACAGATGAGACAGACTTTTCAGGCTCCCTGCTACCCTGTGTAGTACTGTAAATTTTGGGAAGCTTTTTCCAGAAATTCTTACATCCAGATGCACGTATTTCAGAATGTTCAGTTCTCTGAAATATGTTTATTTCTTCAGCTGACGTAAATATATATAATTTTGATGGCATCATCAACTGATGAAACAGTAAAACACTTTTTGGTTATGCTTTGATGACTAAAGTCTGTCTAGCATTTGTTTCACCTTTCCTCCCATTCCTGTCCGTTCTCTTCCATTCCTGGCTATTGCCTTTCACTAGATACCCAGATGTCTCTAGGTTTTCTAAACTGTCACTAAACCCTCATAGCATCATAGAACATACTGCATTGGAAGGGATCAAGGATCGTGGAGTTCAGCACTTACTGCACTAGTCCAGTGGGTTAGCCTTCTGCTTCAGAAGGGACTAGAATGTCATTCAGATACCATTAGGGTGCCACTGAGAGATTTTGTAGCTGATGTTCAAATTGCATTCGCTTTCTACAGCTCTGTTTTACCCTCTGAGTTTGTTAGGTGGGTGATGTGTGCACTTTTTCTTGTTACTAACTACAAAGTACCTTACATCCTTTTTTCTTTTTTTTTTAATTGAATAAGCAGTAATGCTGGTAACTTTTTTTCAGGTGTTCTGGGGACATAGCTGTATTATACTGCAACAGATCAACTTGCTTGTACAATCTTGGTAAATGGAGAGAAGCAATGCATTCAGCCTTTGAGAGCTTACGCTGGGATCCAGAGTATGTTAAGGTATTCACATGTTGAAGCTGGCAACTTTTTGCCTGTATTACGTTTTAAACCAAGTGCCAATATCTGCTTTTTGTTGTGTTTTAAGATGTACCATAGCATAAAAATGACAGAATCAATATCTGGCTGTGCACACAAACATCAAAATGACTTCTAATATTATTGTAATACTACTAATAAAATTAAGCAGCTCTCTTTTGCTTGCTTGTTGTTTCTCATCCCAGCAGGAAAGGTACTAATGCTTTCGAGAAGATAACTGACTTTTTAATGTCACAGATGAGGTGATAGCAAGTAATAAAATCTTATGCACTCTTTTGATGCTGGGGACCCAGGGTGATGCAGGATTGACCAGGAAATGTTTTGAGCAAGTTGACTCCACTGTGAGTCTGAGATAGTAAAACCTACTTCAGTGGTGAACATAAATGTGTTTAGGTGCCATTTGCTGAAGAACATCTGCATTGCTTTAAATACTGCACGGTGCTACTGAGCAGTGTCATAATGACTGTATGGGAACTGCTGATCACGGCCTGAACCTCTGACTGACCACCTGAGACAAGCAGTGAGTTGGCTGTGGGAACACAGGTGAAGGCAATTCACCTGTGCTACCGGAAGGGGGGAGCCTGGCTGCACCTCTTCTAGATCCCATTTAAGTGCTGATCATCACTGAGGAAGGATCTCTTGCTGGAGTTCATTCCTTGTGGAGTTTATTGTGAACTTGTGGAGTTTATTGTGAACTTGTGGGCATTTCTATTTATTTTGATTATCTTTCTATCATGATAATCTTACCAAGCCTAACCTCTGTATACCTGTTGATTATACAACTGTATACCTACTGATTGTGCAATGACATGAATATATATTCTGGACCTTGTGACAAGAAACATTTCTGTCCAGGATAGTTGCTAACAGTATGTCTTCTCATCCCTCAGTTATTTTCCAAGATATTTTCTACTGTTTTAGCTATCTTTTCCATATGTATCTGTATCTATTTATTGCTCTTTAATAGCATGCACAATGACATACGTAGCACAGTGTGAATTACAAGGGATTTCGATTGCTTTTTTGGAGGGTGTATGTGTGTGAGAAGCTGTGAAAATAGCACTATGTGGCATTTTATACCATACTTAATGAATTTAAGAGAAAATGATAACTTTTTGTTAACTTTTCTGGAACAGGTTGTCCAGGGGGGTTGTGAAGTCTCCCTCTCTGGATGTATTCAAAACCCACCTGGATGCCTACCTGTGCAGCCTGCTGCAGGGAGCCTTCCTTAGCAGGAGGTTGGATGATCTCTAGAGATCTTTTCTAACCCCTGAGATTCTGTTGTCAGGATCTCTGAATGTTTTCCTAACAGTGGTCTCTTTTGTTTTTCTTTTTTTCCTAGGCTTATTATAGAGCTGGCCACTCGCTGATCATGTTATCAAACGCTTGTAATGCAATTTCTATGTTTCATAGAGGTTTGACTCTTCTGAATGCTTCTGTAGACCAAGCTCAAGTTGCTGATTTTATAGCAGGAATCTTCACGAGTGTCAATGGTAAGCTCAAATTAAAAGCTTAAGTATTTTAAGAACCCCTCAGTGGTGATGGACTCATTTTTTTTCCGTGTTTAAAGAAGACTGGTGATAAAAAGGTGCAGTTTGGTGGCCAACGGTTGTCACACTAAAGAAGTCAGATGTTTGCTCCCTATTAGCATTCTCCTGGGTATTAATACTAAAGCTGTTGCTCTGCAGTGAAGTGATTTAGTTGGAGACCACAACTTTAAAAGCACTGCATATACTACATACTTCTCATAACTGCTTACTCTTGCAGATGAACGAGTCTTGCCACAAACTTTCTACCCTGCATGTGATTATATTTTCAGTGCAAGGTTTGATGCACTGATTTGGCAATCTGTGATGGAAAAGTTGGCTCAGAAAGGGAAGTGGCAGGTAAGTCTGTCCCAGTGAAGAGAAAATGAATGTTACATACTCGCTGCTTAGTCTTTTGGCTAAGATCAAGTATAGTGTGGTACTGCTGCACAAAAACGTAGTCATTGGTACCTGTTCAGGGTAAGCTTGTGTTACCTCTAAGATAAAAAAAGCAATTAATTTTAGTGTTCCTTGATTCAATTGTCTTGATTTTTAGACTTGAAAAATATTCTTAGTTCAAAGTAATTTCCAAAATTCGTTTCTCAAAGGTATACAACAAAGTTAAGATCCCACTTGTCTCCTGCTATTGTCTCTGTTTTGATCCTACCTAGGGGCTCCATTATTCTTGAAAGACGCTGAAGGGATAAAAAAATGTATTTATTTATAATGTCTTTTTCTTTTGGATGAAAGATCCACTCAGTGGAAGCACACAGTTGTTCAATAAAGCCGGATTATTTTGGACAATCAGAAGGAGAATCACCTGAAGTCATACTAACCCTCTTTTTAAACAATAACTGTGTGAAAAATGGTTCATTGCCATAATTACAGTGTGTTGGTGGCAAGGAGCTGGCAGGGGGCTGCGGGGCTACAGTGTGTGGTGAGGCCAAGTCTGCCCCATGCTCGGCAAGCCAATTTCCAGCCTGCTCCAACAGCCACACTGCAGGGCATGGCTGGGTCCAGTGGCCACTGGCAGGAGCCTCAGGGAAACTTGTCTACGAAAAGGCAAAATGCTGCATGGCAAAGTGAGGAAAAAGTGTGAGAAAGCCCTGTGAGCACCAGGATCGAAGAAGAGGAGCATCTGGCAGCCTTACAAGGTCAACTCACAAGAGTGCAATTCAGGATTTGAAAACACACTTAGGTGGATCAATACGTGCCCACTGCCCTCTGGTGAAGAACCTTTCCCTAATGCCCAGCTACCCCTCCCCTGGCACAGCTCCATGCCGTTGCCTTGGGCACTGTCACTGAGAGCAGAGCTCAGCGCTGCCCTTCGCTCCCTGTGAGGAGATGCAGGCCTTGTTTAACTGCATGTGGTTGCTGACTGCTCAGCCCTTACATTTGTTAAGATCTCTCTGCCCTTTAGGAAGTCCACAGCTCCTCCCGATGTAGTGTCATCCTCAAACTTTAGTATACCTTCAAGTCATGTATCCAAGTCATTGATAAAAGCACTGAAGAGAACTGGCCCTGAAATGAAGCTTTACATGAGGAACCCCAGTGATGGCTGGCTGCCAGCCTGATGTAGTCCTGCTTACTGTAACCCTTGGAGCCCAACCTGAGCTCACCCATTGCATCATGAAAAACAGTACTGAAAGCTTTGCTGAAATCCAAAACCATCACATCTACTGGCTTCCCTTGTTCAGCTAGGTGTGTAATCTTGCTGTGAAGGAAGAATTATTCATTAG
This sequence comes from Lagopus muta, assembly GCF_023343835.1. Classification (NCBI taxonomy): domain Eukaryota; kingdom Metazoa; phylum Chordata; class Aves; order Galliformes; family Phasianidae; genus Lagopus; species Lagopus muta. The sequence goes on along the minus strand of NC_064439.1, from coordinate 45,134,065 downwards.
AAAGGACTTTCCCTTCATGAACCTGTGCTGGCTGTGAGCAGTGAGTGCATTGTCTTTCACATGTTTTTCAGTAACTCCCAGAATGATCTTCTCTGTAATTTTATCAGGCACTGAAATAGAGCTGACAGGCCTGTAATTACGTAGATCTTCTTTCTTATCCTTGAAAAAGAATCACTACCAAAGGTGTACTGGAGATGGTTTTAGGACATGATCCTTTCCATGTGGTTTCTATTTCTGATGAGGTTTTAATTGGTCATAGGTTCCCACAGTCCACTGTAAATACGTTAGCTCAACTGATAAATGAAAAGGAAAATTCAGTGATGTGTTACAATCTTAAAAAAAAGATCTGAAATGTTGTTAGCCCATGTTTCGCTCTCTACAAAGTCTAGTGATGCAGTGAAAAACAAAGTTTCTAAGCACACTTATCACCACTGTTTTGTTTCCTAGTCTTTTCTGTTGTTGTTGTCCAAGAAGAAAGACTTGCCCACCAATCTCAGAGTCAATCAGTTACCGCTGAAAAATCTCTTTGAGGTAAAGTGACAAGCTTTTTAAGTTTTGTGTCTATTTCTTTCTGTTCTCTTCAGTGGAAGATTATCCATCCTGTGGGCAAAGTGAAAGCAGATGAGAGAGAAAAATAAAATGAAAAATAATACGTGGTTATGTTAAATAATATATGATAATGTTAAATAATCTGTTTTGTCTCTTTTCATTGATCATTAAAAGTATCCTTAATTTGTATAGTTTTTGTATGCAATTTAGTATTTCCTTTTTATTGGTCGCCAAAAGATATCTTCCTCTCAAGTGCAGCAAGCTATTCATGTCAGACCTGGAACCTGACACTAAATTTAATGTAGAAAAATGTTTGACATCTGTTAAGCTGAATGTGTTTTCCAAACAGGATGACTTTTAGTATTCCTGGGTTAGGGTGGTATTATGTTTTGTATAGTTTCTGAAAGCAGTACACAGTGCATGTATCTGCTACTATGCAGTGGTTGTCTATTCTGTTTCAATAACAGTTGAGGTAAAGCATTTCTTGTGGACCATTACAAAGCAGGTATGTTTACACAAGCATGCCATGGTTAGCTAGCATTGGACAAGTGTGCCATGGTAATGCCACTCGAGGAGCTTAAGTGGGACTTCATGCTATCCTCTTTCATACTTCATGCATTTGATCAGCTCTTTGCAGGGAGAGAGGTGGGTCAGAGTCCAGGCCCTGAAAGATCAGTGAATGAGCACTGCTTATCTTTTGCAAAAATGAGAGGAAAATGTGGTTTTTGACAGTTGGAACTTCCCCTGCTGCCACCCTGTAGTTTGCTGTATTTTATTTTTGTGACTGTGCACAAACAGTAATACTTGCCAGTCAAAATTTGGCATGAGGTGGTAGAAAGATTTATTTGTGGATGTTGGAAGGCTGTGCAAAGCCTGCTATTTAAAAAATGACTGGCACAAGAGAAGCAATTATGTCAAAACACTGGTTTTGAGCACCCCCTCGTGACCAGACCCTCCTGGCATATTGTCTCAATTTCCCTCTGAGCTTCTTCTGCTCACCTCCAGATTCCTGTGTCAATGTCCCTGTTGCTTGTAGGCTGTGCTTGAAGCTCATTAAGTCCCTGATAAAACATCCTTTTTTGGTTCAAATTTTTCATTCTCAGACTGTGTGCTTTCAGTCCTGGTGTGTAAATTTCCCTGTAAAATTCATACAATTCATAAAATTCATACAGCTTTTCTTTGTGTGAACAGTTTCATTATCATTACTGTCTTAATAATGCCAGATGCTTCCTGGGCTGGATGAGGGAATGAGGCATTGCCCTTCATTCTATTGCTGGGATTCCTGAGCTGTATGAGATGTTACCTGAATTGTCTATACCTCCTTCCCTCAGTCTGTAATTCCTGTTTTCCAATTTAAAACATTTCTTCAGTCTTTTCTTGCTTTAGGATAACTGCTTGCAGAAGCTGCCTCATCTGAGCTTAAACAGTACAATACCTACTTACAGCAACATGTGCATTGGAATGTAGTAACATTTGATAGACTTGTATAGCAGAAAGTTGCCATCAATTACAGGGAAGAAATACAGAAATATGTATTACAAAATAGGCTTCACATTCAGTGCTTTTCAGAGCAGGAGAAGTCTTTCAAAATTCATGAACATCTCATTGGAGAAATGTATTTGCTTTGAACTTCTACTGGATCTGCTATGTTTGTTGTAAATGTTTCATTTTACAACGAATAGGACTTCGTTGTTACTCTTGGTTGTTCCACCAATTCCAGACCAATTCATAAAAAAATGATATTGTGGAATTGTGTTTTTAAAGGAACGTCTTTTGTGAATATAAAATAACATGTCGTAATTCTTTTCTTCATTATCAGACTTTTGAGTTCTATGGATGTGATGAGACGATGCAAAATGTAGCAGAATTAGTCAAATGGCTGATTTCCATTGGGGCAAAAGTTGAATCCATTGGAGTTCATCCCCTTCATGCTGTTATCAGACTGTGTATCAAAGCAAGTAAGTGACATCCTCTGTTAAAATGAGCTAAATGTTGTCGTCTTCAGAGAAAAAAGCTGTCATGGTTTTATGATTTTTGGTTTTTGGTATTCCACATCATAACATCATGTGGGGCACTGGGACTTTAACTGTTAATGCTCAAGTCCTGGGTACCTGCCCTGAAGAGAAGAAGAACTACATTCCCCAGGGGACTTTGCAGTCAGGGAGAGGAGGTTTAACTCCTGGCAAGGTCACCTGATGCGCGCTTTTTTGTCTACTCTTCTTCATTGGCTCTCCTCCCGTCTCCCTGCTGCTCAACCAGACTGCGCATCTCACCTCAGCTTTATGGTGAGGCCTTCCCACCTTTCAGACATTCTCTGTCTCATTTTATTTGATTTATTAGCTTCGATTCTAATTATACTGTATTGTAGTGCGTTATCTTGCATTCCAATACTCTATTTAGTAAATTAGTTTGTTTCTCCTCAGATCTTTGCCACTGTTTTTAATTATTTTGGGGTCCCCTGTTTCCCTTTTTCCGGAGGTGCGGATTTTGCAAAATCCCTCCGTCCTGCTGGTCATGGAACCGGGCCAAACCAGCCCGTAAACTGTTGATATTCTTGGTGGAGAATGCGGGCATAAGCTGCTTTTTAGCTTTTTAGAACGAATCTCTCTCTGCTCTCGGAGAGCTTTGTTAGGAAAGTTTATCTTTTCCACAGGTGCTCACTGGAAACTTGACCTCGAAAGTGCAGGCAGACTGCCAGTGTTCAGGGATATTTGTAAACTTTTTGGGTGCTGCTAGCTTGCTTCTGTAAAGAGAGAAAAAAAAATGCTTTCTCTTCTAAAACTGTTCTTCAAGGGATTGCATTCCATAATTTTTTCTCTTTTAATGCTCAGAACATGCTGGGCCCTAATTTAAGTTTGCCACTCTGCTCTGTGGAGCCATAGGTATGTAGAGTCTACTGCAAACACTGATGGAAATATGTACCTGGTATCTGCATACAGTGTGGCATACAGCTCTAGAAGGAGTTGCTAATTCCACAGAACTTGTGATTTTTAAGCAGGCTCCCAGTCTCTCCTTTGAATCCTTTATGCAGTTTTTGAATGCTCCTCTGATTACGCTGTCCGTCTCCCTAAATGTACTGTTCATCATTTCAGTCAGTATTTGTATTTATCATATTTTGAGGAAGCCCTCCCCAAAACCAGAGGATACTGAATGGCAGGGAGTGTGGAGAGGCTTGGGAGAGACTTTAGAGAGATGGACATCTTCGGTGTCATGGAACTTTACTCCTGAACACCTGAAAGACCCTGAGAGCTTAAACAGCTATTTGAGACAGGAATGTTGCGGCTTGGGCAGATCTGAGGAGGCACAAATGATTTGGGGCCTGGCTAATGCTTATCGGGCCTTATTCAATACTATCTCAGAGAGATATCTCTGAGATCTCAATTCTGAAATTGAGAGAGTGTTTGAGAGCTGAAAGGGAGAGTCTCAGGGAGGCAGTATAAAATGAGCGAGAGAGTCTCCAAGGTGAAAAGGACAGTTTCCAGGACAGACTCTGAGCAGAGAGGGAGAATCTTCAGGCTGAGCAAGAGGGTCTTCTAGTTGAGAGAAAAGACCTCCAATCCAAGAGAGATGATGCCCTTCAAATCGAGAGAAACTCCCTGCAATCCCAAAGAGAAAGTCCCCAAGGCAAGACAGAGAATCTCCAGGTTGAGAAAGAGAGTCTCGAAGAGAGGAGAGAGAATCTCAAAACGTGGCAAGAGTGTCTCCGAGCTGAGAAAGAAGGTCTCCAAGCCGAAGGGGAAAATCTCTGAGCTGAGAGAAGGAATCTCCAATCTTGACAAGATGCCTTTGAATCCGAGCGAGAGTCCCTCCAATCCAAACCTGGCCCCCTCCAATCTGAACAGGACAGCCTCCAAACTGAGCAAGACACCCTCCAGTCTGAACTAAATACTCTCATAATCAAACAAGACAGACTCCAAGCAGAGCTAGAGGGTGAGAGCATCGGAACTGACCAACCTGATCAACCACAGGAGGCTCCACCATTGATGTCAGTTGCTCCTGTAAGAGGATGGAAAATGAAACAAATCTTGACTCAGAACAGAAGAAAGAGGAGGAAAGAGGTCCAGAGGAGTGGCTCCGAGATCTGGGAGAAATACCCCTGAGTCCAGGGGAGGGGCCCTCAATAAGACCACGGTCACCAACGCCTATGAGGGCAACAAGAAGTCCTGGAAGAGTAAAAGGTGAGCAAGATATCGTTACCCTTGTTGATTGATCTCTGAGAATGAATGAAATTCGAAGTCTGAGAAAAGACTTCTCACGTCACCCACATCACATCATAAAACCATGACAAAAGCAAATATAATGAAATCATATCATGTTGGCATGACTTTACATGTATCACTAAAACACAGGAAAGATGTGGAGCTTTTGGAGAGGATGCGAAGGAGGGCCACAAAGATGATTTGAGGGCTGAAGCACCTCTCTTACAAAGACGGGCTGAAAGAACTGGGCTTGTTTGGCCTGGGAAAGAGAAGGATGTGGGGAGGCCTCATTGTCTCCTTGCAGAATTTAAAGGGAGTTTATAAACATGAGGGGAATCAACTTTTTACAAGGGTAGATAGTGAAAGGACAAAGGGGAATGGTTTTAAATTAAAGGTGAGGAGATCTAGATTAGATGTCAGGGGCAGATTTTTTACTGAGGGTGGTGAGGTGCTGGAACAGGTTGCCCAGAGGTGTTGTGGATGCTTCATCCCTGGAGGTTTTTGAGGCCCGGCTGCATGGGGCTCTGGGCAACCTGATTTAGTACTTGATCTAGGGGTTGGCAACCCTCCTGTGGCAGAGGCGTTGGAACTTGATGATCTGTCATGGTTTTGTGATTTTTGGTTTTTGGTATTCCACATCATAACATCATGTGGAGCACTGGGACTTTAACTGTCAATGCTCAAGTCCTGGGTACCTGCCCTGAAGAGAAGAAGAACTACATTCCCCAGGGGACCTTGCGGTCAGGGAGAGGAGGTTTAACTCCTGGCAAGGTCGCCTGATTGCTCTTTCTTGCCTGCCCTTCGTCGTGGGCGCTGCTCCTGTCTCCCTGCTGCTCGACTGGACTGCGCATCTCACCTCAGCGTTGTGGTGAGGCCTTCCCACCTTTCGGACATTCTCTCTCTCGTTATATTTGATTTATTAGCTTCAATTCTGATTATATTGTATTATAGTGCGTCATCTTGCATTCCGATAATATACTTAGTAAATTAGTTTGTTTCTCCTCAGATCGGTGCTGCTTTTTTAAATTATTTTGGGGTCCCCTGTTTCCTTTTTTCCGGAGTCGCAGATCTGCGGATCCCTCCGCCCCGCTCGTCACAGAACCGGGCCGAACCAGCCCTTAAACCGTTGACATTCTTGGTGGAGAATGCGGGCAAAGGCTGTTTTTTAGCTTTTTAGAACGAATCTCTCTCTGCTCTCGGAGAGCTTTGTTGGGAAAGTTTATCTTTTCCACAGGTGCTCACTGAAAACTTGACCTCGAAAGTGCAGGCGGACTGCCAGTGTTCTGGGATATTTGTAAACTTTGAGCACTGCTATCTTGCTCCCGTAAAGAGAGAAAAAAAAATGATTCTGCTTTCTCTTTTAAACCTGTTTGAAGAGGGAGCTGCTAATTTCACAGAACTTGGGATTTTTAAACAGGTTCCCAGTCTCTCCTTTGAATCCTTTATGCAGTTTTTGAATGCTCACCTGATCGCGTTGTTAATCTCCCTAAATGTACTGTTCATTATTTCAGTCAGTATTTGTATTTATTGTATTTTGAGGAAGCCTTCCCCAAAACCAGAGAATACTGAGTGGCAGGGAGTGTGGAGAGGCTTGGGAGAGACTTTAGAGAGATGGCCATCTTTGGTGTCATGGAACTTTACTCCTGAACACCTGAAAGACCCTGAAAGCTTATTTGAGACAGGAATGTTGCGGCTCAGGCAGATCTGAGGAGGCACAAATGATTTGGGGCCTGGCTAATGCTTATCGGGCCTTATTCAATAGTATCCCAAAGAGGGAGAGAGTTTGTGAAATTGAGAGAGAGTGTCTGAGAGCTGAGAGGGAGAATTTACGGGCTGAGCGGGAGAGTCCCCTGGTTGAGAGAAAAGACCTCCAATCTGAGAGGGATATCCTCAAGTCCGAGAGAGATGCCCTCCAAATTGGGAGAGACTCCCTGAAATCCCAAAGAGAGTGTCCAGGCTGAAAAGGAGAGTTTCCAGGAGAGAGTCCGAGCCGAGACAGAGAATCTCCAGGTTGAGAAAGAGAGTCTTCTAGCCAGGAGAGAAAATCTCAAAACCTGGCAAGAGTGTCTCCGAGCTGAGAAAGAAAGTCTCCAAGCCGAAGGGGAGAATCTCCGAGCTGAGAGAAGGAATCTCCAATCTCAATGAGATGCCTTCGAATCCAAGTGAGACTCCCTCCAATCCAAGCTCGATACCCTCCAAACTGAGTGAGACACCCTCCAATCTGAACTAAATACTCTCATAATCAAACAAGACAGACTCCAAGCAGAGCTAGAGGGTGAGGGCATCGGAACTGACCAACCTGATCAACCACAGGAGGCACCACCATTGATGTCAGTCGCCCCTGTAAGAGGATGGAGAATGAAACGAATCTCAACTCAGAACAGAAGAAAGAGGAGGAAAGAGGTCCAGAGGAGTGGCTCCGAGGTCTAGGAGAAGCTCCCCTGAGTCCAGGGGAGGGGCCCTCAATAAGACCACGGTCACCAACGCCTATGAGGGCAACAAGAAGTCCTGGAAGAGTAAGAGGTGAGCAAGATATTGTTACCCTTGTTGATTGATCTCTGAGAATGAATGAAATTCGAAGTCTGAGAAAAGACTTCTCACGTCACCCAAATGAGCCTATTGCTACTTGGTTACTTCGATGCTGGAACAATGGGGCCAACTGTGTGTGGCTAGATAGTAGAGAAGCTCGCCAACTGGGTGGCATTGCTAGGGACTCAGCCATTGACAGAGGCATTAGTACATGCCAGAACCAGCCTGTAAATCTTGACATGATCCTTGAGGTCCTTTCCAACCCAAGCCATTCTATGATTCTGTGATTTTTAAGAATTTTGTAATTATTCGTTATCTGTGCTTGTTAGCAATAAGAACCTTATATGGATATTCTCTTCTGTGTTTTGGAGCTATTGTGTGATTGAGGTTCTTTCAGATCCTGGGCATGCCAACTTTGACAAAAATTAAGTATTTCTTCCTGCCACCTCAGTGTGGAACAACATTTTCTGTATGTGCTGAAGATTCATGAGTCAAGTAAGTGATGCGTGCTGAGAATCAGTGAGAACTTAGTGTCGGGTCTCCCACAATGCAGCTGGCTCATGGTATCATTTCTCTTGCTTACTTTTTTTTACCTCCCTTACTCCCCATGTATGAGAAAAGCTTTCATACAGGTGCATCTTTACTTTCCATAGGGGGAAAAACAGTAACTGTTTCTGCTGCATCTATTTACTATAACAAATGTTTTCTTTTATCATTTCAGAAAAGAACCATATTTTCAGATGGTTACTGTCTCAGAGGCCAGACTTGAAGGATAGAATCAACCAGCAAGACAGAGATGGATGCACTCTCCTGCACATTGTGGCATCTTCCAGTGACTATTCCCGGAAACGCAGTAAATGCAATTCCTTTTTCTTTATTCTTACTCCTGTGTTGTTTTTTTTTTCTTATGGAAAAATGAAGAATGGCAGAAAATTTCAGACCCCAGTGTTTACTACTACATACAAGGAAGAAAATGAGAAAGCCCTGTTATCTGAACATAATAACTTAAATATAAGCATTTCAGTAATTCCCTTATAAGTCTGTATGCTTCATTTTTTAATTTTTGCTTCTTGATTTGATTGGTTATGACTTTCCAGTAAGTACCCTGCAGTTTTTAGTTACCTTTTAAATCTAAACATGCCTTGACCTCCTAGAGACCTATCCTATCTTTCTGTTCTCTTGTTTGCTTCTTATTTTGTTTTGACCAGGTGAAGCTTTAAAACCTAAGTAGCAGTGTATCTTGTCAGAGATGAAAAATGAAATGGTGTCCTTCAAGTTTTCGGTCAGGTGTCTTTTATGTCAACTTAGCCTGGCATTCTTCCTTGTATTTCTTACGCTGCCCACTAGGTGGCCTCAGGAAACAAGCATCAAAGCCAAGATAATTCCACTCTTCGAGGTCGTTGAACACAGTGATATTCTGATGGCTCTCTTTAATAGTATGAATGAGATGCAGGCAGTCCCTATCTAACAAATTTCGTTTCCTGGAAAGAAGTCATACTTCATTTGCAACATCTTTTACTATAAGACTCTTGTGTTTCTAGAAAAGGCCATGTACGTATTTAGAGATATGTTTATAAATATATTAAAACCCTTGCTTCCACCCATTAACAAAAAATAATTCCTAAGGTGGCTTGAATGGTAAGACTTGCACAGGCAAAGCATGGCAGCTGGATTAGTCTGCATCACTCTTTTCTCATCCAGATTTTTTTCTTCAGTGCATGCAATTAAAGAGATTGTGTTCTGTGGAGTTGTGCCTCGGGAAGTGTAACAATCTACCAATTCTTTGCTCAGCGTTTCTTCATCTTCCCTTGCACTGCATGATTTGGTGTCCCTGTGCTCTTCCAGCTGTTCTGTTGGAAGATCAGTACTGCTGCTTGCAGGGCTGTAAAGTGCAGTGGGAAGTTGTAAGAGGAAAGTTTCTCATCTTTGAGAATAATTATTAAACAGTGTGTCGAAACTTTCAGTCACTATTATATTTGTCTTTGTTTGTTCTGTAATTCTGTATAGCATTTCAAAGCACTTGAAGTGACATCTGTTAAAAGCAATGACACCATTAGTTAAACTAGGAATCTTTGTTACAAGGCTTATTACCACAAAAGTGTTTTCTGCTGCACAGGAAAGAAAATCAGTACACAGGTGTACATATTCATGCTTGAATATGTGAAATAGACAGTTTTGTTAAGTCACCTTGTGACTTATAGAATAACAATAATAATAGAAAAATCTCCTGTTTTGCTTTTTCTTTATGTACAGAGCAGTTTGCCTAAAAACTGGAGAAAGGATTGGGGCATAGCAAAGGAGAGGCTTTTGACATACTGCCTCTGATCAGCGGGATGCTCTTGAGGCACCCCATCACTTTGTGTTTCAGTGCTCCCACTGCCCAACTTACAATAACAAAGAGAGTTTATAATTATTTTTTAATAGTTTGTTGAGTTTATTCTGGTATAATAGCTAACAATTCTTAAGACACTGGATGAATTTTATATATGTATATATATGTGTGTGTGTGTGTGTGTGCGCGCTAGAAATTGTGCCACATTTGAAAACAAGAAAACAAAACACAACAGCCCCTGAACAATGAGAATTATTCTCTAATTCTCTAATAATTCTCTAATGCTTTTTCTTATAATGCTTTAGGTCAAACAGAAGATGTGCTCATGCTTCTGAATTTTGGGGCTGATCCTACCATTCCAGACACACGGGCAAGAAGCGTCATAGATATTTTGAAAAAGAATAAAAACTTTGATGCTGTCAAAGCAGTCAGCAGTCACATTGAGAAACACACTTCCTCCTCTGTGGAACTGGAAGGTACTGTATGGACTCGGTGCTTTTTCTGTTTTTAAATTAAAACCTTTGGATGCAAAATTGCTTTATTTGTCATTGGCAATAGTAGGTGGAATTTGTGTAACTTTCTGTATGTGTTGTCACCCTGGTGAGACAACGTTGAACATTTTGTCCTTGCTTGAAGGTGTCTGCTGTCCAGCTAATGTTCTTAATGTACCATGCAGTAAGTAATTACAAATTGCTGGAAGTTATTATAAGCCATTGCTGGATTTTTTTTCCTTAGCACAAGGCTCCCCTCCTGCCATAGAAACTGCGTCTTTTTGATCTTTTTATCAGTTTTGACCACTTAGCTTCACCTTAGTGTTTGGGAAATGAAACATTTAGTAAAAACACCCATGACATATTTAAAATGATTTAAATAAAGAAAAAGCGTTGACCAAAAAGAGAAGGCCTGAAGTGATGAACACGTATGTGAAAAGATAATGACCTATTTTGAAAACAAAATGTTTTAGTGAGAGATCCTCCTCGTTCAGAAAGTGTTAGTCATCATTGCTCCACATGGGTGACATGCAGCTGAAACTCCTGTGTTACATGGAAACTTAAAATCTCTTCACATGAGAAGGGACAAGAACAGCAGAGTGGACTATTGGAGAGCCTCCCATAACCAAAGCAGTGAACCTAAAATTTAGTTGCACTCTTGTAGTAAGGGCAAACTGCAAATTATTTTTAAAACTATTGCTGTTATTTCTGGGCAGTTTGTGAAAGACCAGTTGTCTTATAGAAAGGTGCTGATCTTAATTTTCCCAATGCTAACATTGAGTTTGATGAATTGACAAACTAAACTGGTTTTCAGTCTAGTCTTATAAATGCCCATCAGTTCTGAAAAGGACTCAGTTCTCTGTAACTTCCTGTTCTAGAAACTAGTGCATGATTGCCCAAATAACAGGGAATTCTGCTTTGACATCAATAAATCAGAAAGCGTGCAAATTGTACAATAAGACCTCAGTGTCAAACTATCAATAGTGACTAACCCATAGATAATTTCCTGTCTTTTTCAACAAATGGCATAAGCCTGAGCTGCACCTCTCTCCGAGTACTGCGGTGTACTCAGGGAGATGCTGGGTAGGACATGAGATGGAGAATTGTCTTCCCACGGGACTGAAGGGTTACTGCAGAAAGTGCTGTCTTGGCAGCAAGGCAGCTTGGTTGGTACTTACATTCTAGCTCTGAAGGAGATTGGGGGGGGAGCACAGACACTTCCAGCAGAGGATCCAATTGTAGAAGTCTGTTTGGAGAAGCTCTTCTGTGTGTCCACATGAGAGCTGACTTACAAGTTAGGTAGGATGTTCCTGCAGGACTTAAGAGTTTCAGGAACTGAGGTGGCAAGTGATGGAAAGCTTTAAAAGAAGATTATTAAGCCCCAAACATGGATTTTGCTCTTCTTAAAACCATTTCTTCAGTACAGTCTTTCTGAGTTGGTTTGGTGCCTGATCGTGTTTTCCTAGCCAAGGTAATGTCAGTATTAGTGGCGTTACCATATTAACTCAAAGCATACCCTTTTCAAACCAATACTTACTTGTGTTATGCAGCTCTTAGGGCATACATGAAGGAAAAGACACAGGCAGATCAAACTCAGGAAAAGGTGAAACTTGTAGTCTATATCTCTGGTTTCACGTGTGTATTACGTACAAGTTTACTGGAAGTCTTTGTATTTCATTGCAGTTGCATTTTCTGGCTCCTGGCAAGCAGATTCCCATAGTTCTTTCTTTACTGTAGAGATCTTTTGCCCTTCTCCTAAAGCAGGTCTTAGCTCAGTGGTTCTCAGGTTTACAACGCTGCCCTTATAGAGGTAACCATTTTAGTTGGCATTCCATGTATCTCAGCATGTTTTTGGGGGGTCAGTTTATTTTCCCCAGTGTGCAGCCCCAGGAGTTTTCTAGGCTTAATGTAAAGCAAGAGACTGGAGAGCAAGACACTGCTTTACCCTTGGGGATAATTCTGGTTGCTAAAAAGGTAACTTACCCTTTGCTTTGTCCGAGGGGGGAAAGCTACTGTTTTGTCTATCTTTGATGTACTTAAATTCCCTGAAAATTACAGGAAATTCATGCCAAGTCTTTCATTTAAAAACTGTTATTAGGACATGATTTAAAATCAGCAATTTTGCATTACCCAAGTATCTTAAACCTGTAGGTGTCATTTTGCTGTGATGGGTTTGTTGGTGGTTCTGTTTTTTGGTTTTTTTGGGGGTTTTTTTTTTGGTTTAGTTTTAAAAGGGCAAATTACTCTTCAGCTGTATTCGTTAAATGCCAGTGAAGATTCAGACAAGCTCAGGGCATCTGATTAAAAATGTGTGCTGGAAGTTGTCACTGTTCTTAAGTCATCTACTCTGCAAATTCTTATCATTGCAAGGCAGCAATGTCCTGCCTGCATGTACAGCAGCTCGCCTACTATTGCAATTTTCAGCCTGATGTATTAATGTAAAGAGTGTTTAATGAGTGTATCGGATGTGTTTTGGGATACAAAATATAATAACACGGTGTATTACAACCCTGCCCTGAAAACATGACCATGAAGAACTGGATTTTCAATTCTTGTAATGTTTTGCAGAGGAAGACAGAAGAAAAGCCGTAGTCGATTCTTTCCTGGATGCTCTGGAACAGTTTGTCAAGTTCTGCAGTTTTGAAAATGGGTTACATCATAAAAATATATTGAAGGAAGATGTGTTTCAGAGATTTCTGAAACTGCTTTCCTCTATGAAAGGTACAGTGAGTTCCTGTTTCTCATTTTAATTGTTTTCATGCTAATATACAGCTTTTGCTCTCTTACCCTTCCTTCATTTCCTTGTTTCTACAGTTGATATTACTGGAACTGAGTACTTTTACTTATTTTTACTGCTGTATTTTGCAGTGAAAACCCATAATAATACACACGGAAATTCAGTATGATGAATAAAAGTGTTCAAAATGATTTGTCAGCATGAAGACAAAAGGATACAAGTGCAGAATTTTGCTGTTCTGTGATTTGAATTTGATGAGCTCGTTATTCTGAGATTTGTTTACATTGAGATGGATTTTGCTGCCTGTTTTTGAGTGAGTTATTTTGTTCTGTTTGTCTTGCAGAAGTTCCTGAAGGGGTGCTTTGCAACATCTCCCAGGCCTGTGCTAACAGCATCGTAAAACTGTTGTTGAAGAAGCAAATGTGGCATGAAGTTTTGCTGTTGCTAACAGGGAAAGCCAATGGGGAAAACACATCAGATGGAGGACTCTTAAAAACCTGCAGTCTTTCAGATGTTGACATTGGCAGCATTATCCAGCAGTGTGACAGACTGGATGAGCGAGTCCACCTCATAAGATGTTTGGTAGAAAGAGGAGGTGAAAAAATTAGGATATTACTTTTTTAAAAAGATATCTTCTTTTGCATGTTTGGAGCAGCATAGTTTCAGAAATATGAAAGCATAGTTTTTATGGCTCTGTGTAAGTGCTGAAGCTTGTTGAGGTGTAGTACCTTTTCCTGCACCTGCTAATTGGAAACCTGTTAGGGCTATGTAGGATAGAAGATGTTTTTCAAATGAACTTTGGCTGTCAGAGTTAGATTAGGAGGTAAAAGGCCAAAGATTCTCATTCCCTTGCTTATAGTTTTCTTAAGCTTTAATTCCCCTGTCCTGAGCCTGGTAGAAAATGTGATTCACAGTCTTGGGGTTAAGTCTGTTGTCATGTCACAAGTAATTGGCTACTTCAGTGAATTCAAGGGCATGACCAAGCATCTTTTTTTCAGTAACTGTGAACATGATAATTTTTTTTGTTTTGCATAGGTTCTATTGCTAGAATTACTCTGCCATTTTTCACTTCACATTATAACTTGATACTAGCTATAAATTAGGGACACGTGGTCCTGCTGCAGCCTTGTGACTGGGGTTGCAAAGAGATTTCTTATTTCATTCAGTGACTAACTTACTTGAAGAAGTTCTGGCCTGTGTTTTTCTGCTGTAACAGGAGGACTGGCTGCTTAGATTATTGGGAGATCAGAGGGGATTCTGAAGATTTTCATTCTCAAAAACTCTTTCTGCCTGCTCAGTAATCAATTTGTACATTTCTCTGACAAGCACTTTCTGTAGTTTGCAGATCTGGTTTATCATATTTAACCCCTGTTATTTTCATATCCTTTGCACTAGCATTGCCAGATGGGACCGGAGCCAAATCTGAAACACCACTGCATATCTGCCTGAAGAAGAATTACTTTGAACTGGTGTATTTGCTGCTGACCAAGGGTGCAGATCCTCAAAATGTCTCCTTTGTAAAAGGAGATACTCCTTTGCATGCAGCAGTCCACATCTGTTTAGATAAAAGAGGTAAAGTTTTTGTGTGCTTAAGTCTAGGGGACACAAATATCTCTAGCAGGAAGGCATCGCTCATTTTCACACCAAATGTTGAAAATACCTTAAGGACATAAAACTACTTGAAAGCATCCAAAGGTGTACTAGAAAGATGGTGAAGGATCTAGAGGGGAAGATGTATGAGGAGTGTCTGAAGTCCCTTGGTTTCTTCAGCCCAGAGAAGAAGAGACTGAGGGGAGGCCTCATGGTGGCCTACAGTTTCCTAACAGGGGGAATGCAGGAGCAGGTGTTGATCCCTGCTCTCTGGTGACAGTGACAGGACTCAAAGGAATGACATGAAGCTGCGTCAGGGAAAGTTTATATTGGAAAAGGTTCTGCACTAGAGGGTGGCCAGGCCCTGGAACAGGCTTCCCAAGACAGTGGTCATGACACCGAGCTTGCCAGAGTTCAAGAAGTGTCTGGCAGGGCTCTCAGACATACAGTTTGATTTTTGAGTGATCTCGTGTGGATCCTAGAGTTGGACTCAATCATCCTTATGATGTCCTTTAGACTTGAGTTATTCTGTGATACGATGATTCATGATCTCATTTCTTACCTGTCCAGCTCAGTGCCACTTCCTCTGCTGTTTCTTTCATGTGATAGCAGAGGCAGCAGACCAGGGTGTTTGGCCGTATCTCAGTCCCCAGAGTTTGTAGGCCAAAGGGTATGGACAAAAAACTTTATTAAGCTGATATGTACTGCTTTTAATCTGCAGTGCCTGGAGCTGTGAGGAGGGTTAATGGCTGGTCAATTGATTGATGGGATTGAGGCAGCTGTAACGTTTCCATCACTTTCTGTTTTTTTTTCTGACTGTATTATTGTTTAATCAAGCTGATTTAGAAAGCAAAGCTCCTCTCTGAAAACCTGTAAAATTTGTATTAAATGGGAATGGTTTAAATATGAAGTATGTAAGAAGAAACAAAGAAAAAAGCAGGGCTAATCAGCAGACGTTGAAGGAAATCTGACAATGACATCTGAAATCCATTTGACTGTTTTTGTTCAGTTGTAACTCACAGAGTTTTGTTCAGAGGAGTGAGTGAAAGGACTGTAGTGCTTACATAAACATGTGAGAAAATCTGAAAATCTGTCAAATAAAGCCCCAAATTTAGGTTTAATTTTAAATTAGTAAAAAATGCATTTCTGACTGGAAAGGGTAAAATAATTTAAAGCACTGTATTTATTTATTTATTTATAAAGCATGCACATTTCATTAATAGTTTTAGAGGGATTAAAAACATAGGTCAGTTATAGACTTTAAATCGAGAGTTTAAACCTGGTATCTTCTCTAAGTATTTTCCACTGTGCAAAGTTTTTGAGATGAAATTTCTCTATAATGATTTTGATGAATCACCATTTTCATTAGGAAATAAATGTTTCAGGTAATCTGGATTAAATCATATATATATATACATATTTATTTGGATTAAAACTGGAACGCTGTAGCATTAGCACTCTCTCCTTCTCTCTTTTTCTCTCTCTTTTTTTCCTAAAGAAGCATCAGGCTAATCTTATTCAGTAAGAAACTGCACTAGAACTTCAGGTATCAGGAAATAGTTGGGATTTGCCACAGGTTAGTTACGTAACTCAAGACTATGTGCTGCAGATTCCTTCAGGGTAGTGTAGTAAAATGAACCAGATGACCCTAGTGTTGTATCAGAGCTGCTTGTTTTCTTGATGACCAGAGTCACCATCTTCTGTTTGGTAGCTGTCAGGGCTGATACTGGAAGATGACTTGGAAGTTTAAAAGGAATTAAATTGACTGATGCTCCATAAGCAGCTACAAAACGAGAGATTTTTAAAGCTTTGCTGCCACCATATGATTTCTTCTGAGCTTTAGAAAACCTGTTTTGAGCTATTTCAAACAAACTTGTTTTAAAAACACGAGATGTAAAACTTATCTTTTGAAAGCAAATTGATTTTGCAGAAAAAAAAAAGCATTAAAAATTCTTGGCCTACCATGAATTGTTGAACTGATTTATTTTTTATTTAATGAATGCAACTGATTTATTTTTTTTCTTGCTTTCAGATGGCACTGGCATAAACATCCTGAACTATCTGCTTGATCTCTTTGCTTCAAGACCTTCTGACTTTCCATATCTTAATCCAAATATACAGGATGATAGTGGAAATACAGTGATGCATGTTATTTTTCAGAGAGGATTTTCAAAGCAGACAAAGAGAATAATGGATTCATTGGCAAAATTTGATGTTAACTTTAATATAAAGAACAAATTAGGAAGAGATGTGAGGCACAGAATCAAGAAAAATGACCCACTGCTACTTGCCTGGAATACTGCTGTATCAGAGAAGAAGAAGTACCGGCAGGATATAGCAGGGCAGTCAGTTAAAACACTTAAGCCTACTCCAGCTTCTGATGTGTCACAGACAAAGAATGGAGGACGTTCGTCTTCTGGGTCCTTATTGAAAGTACCATCTGGCAGCACAGCACGTAATGATGTAAAAACTCTGTCTTCTGTAAAGACAAAGAATGATCAGTTGTCAAAGCAAGAAATGGAAAAGATAAACAACCCCTTAACTATGCAGGAAAGTCTAGTGCAGGAAATTGCAACTCTAATTCAGCAGTTGAAATGGGGTGATGCCCCGAGGAAGGATAATTCTGTGGTACAAAAACAATCTTCAGGCCAGACCAATTTGGAAGAGGGAAAAAGTGCATCCTTGCAGTTTGGTGGAAGTATAGTTTATTCTGAAGGAAAAGGAGATGACAGAGAGAAAAAGAAGGGAGTGCAGGAATTTAGTGTGGGCCTGTCTAATGGAGAGAAGGAAGAACCAGAGGAAGAGAAGATTCTGGATGTTGAGGCATATGTGCAGGAGTTTGATAACATGACTTGGGAAATAGAGTGCACTCCTGAAGCACTGAAGACCTTGGGCAGCAAAGATGTACCTCATTACCTAAAAACTAAAACTATAATGACAATTAAGAGGCTTGGCAACGGGGAATGGACTAGGGGTCTTCAGAAGCCACTGAAACATTTAAAAGCTGATATCCAGCTTTATGAAGCCAAACTGGGCAAAGGTGCAAGAATGCTATGGGAACTTGCGATTGACTTTTCTCCTCGTTGCAGTGAGAGTGCAGAAAAGATTATGGAGACAGAACAGACAAAAAGTCTTCTAGAAAAATCAGGAAGAGTTTACACAGAAATGATCAGAATTTGGGCCATTGTTCTCGATCACTGCAAGCTGAACCGTGTTTTGGACAATATATGCTTGTCCTACAATCGTGGGTTATCTTGCATCTTAAGGAAAAAGCTCAAAGGCATAAATGAAGGACATCAGAACTACAATGTGACAACACATAAGCGTGTTCCACGTTGTTATGTTGAAGACTTGGAGAGGGAAAAATCAAAAGAACATACTATCCCTGAGTATTTCCCTCCAGCCAGTGCAGCAGAAATGGAATACAATATAATGAAATTTCACAGCTTCAGTACTAACATGGCACTTAACATTATAAACGACGTACATTCTGCTGTTGAGTACCCTTTCCGAGTTGGGGAATTGGAGTATGCAGTAATTGACCTCAATCCAAAGCCCATGGAACCAATCATTTTAATTGGGCGAAGTGGGACTGGGAAGACGACTTGCTGCTTGTATAGGCTTTGGAAGAAATTTTATTCGTACTGGGAAAAATCCACCATGGCAAATAGTCCTCTGCTGGAGAGGCAAACTTGGCGGCAGAGACAGTGCAGTGATGTTGAAAAACCTAGGTTAGAAAATGAAGAGTGTGAAGAAAAACAGGACAGCGATGATTCAAGTGAGGAGCAGGTGAGCGAGGAGCAAGACCAGGACAGTGAGGATGAAGAAGTTGCTACGGGCACAACTGATACGGAAACAAATCCGTGTGATGAC
Source organism: Lagopus muta (assembly GCF_023343835.1). Lineage (NCBI taxonomy): Eukaryota > Metazoa > Chordata > Aves > Galliformes > Phasianidae > Lagopus > Lagopus muta. The sequence continues at coordinate 45,115,765 of NC_064439.1, read as the reverse complement.
CATGAAGAAGACCAAACGTGTAATTCAGAAGAACCAAACAGACTGGAGCATCTGCACCAGATCTTTGTAACAAAAAATCCCGTCTTGTGCCAAGAAGTTCAGAAGAATTTCATTGAACTCAGCAAGTCTTCTAAGGTAACCAGTCATTTCAAGCCTCTGGAGCCAAATGTTCATAGGCTACAAGACATTAAAGATGAAAATTTCCCACTGTTCGTCACCTCCAAGCAGTTGTTGCTGTTACTGGATGCATCTATGCCTGACCCATTTTTTCCGAGGAATGAAGATGGGAGCCTTAAGAGAACCATTGTTGGTTGGTGTCCCCAGGAAGAGTTGGTGATACCAAATTGGCAAGATGAAGACGAAGAGGGTAATGCTGAAGCTGAAGATGGTGATGAGGAAAGAACTGCTGATGGATACTCTAGGGAGAGTGACCTTCGGACTTTTGTGACTTACGATTTGTTTGCAAATGAAATTTGGCCAAAAATGATAAAAGGTAAAAGCTTGTACAACCCTGCACTTGTTTGGAAAGAAATAAAGTCCTTTCTGAAAGGCTCTTTTGAGGCACTGAGTTGCTTCGGGGGTAAACTTACAGAGGAGCAGTACAAAAAACTGGGCCGGAAGAGATCACCAAACTTCACAGAAGACAGAAGTGAAATCTATCACCTCTTTTGTCTTTATCAACAGATAAGGTCTCAGAGAGGCTACTTTGATGAAGAAGACTTGCTGTATAACTTATCTCAAAGGCTCTCAAAGCTTGGGGAGCTGCCATGGTCCATCCATGAGTTTTATGGTGATGAGATTCAGGATTTCACACAGGCTGAATTAGCACTGTTAATGAAATGCATCAATGACCCTAATTCCATGTTTCTAACTGGTGACACTGCCCAGAGCATAATGAAAGGAGTTGCTTTCCGGTTTAGTGATCTGAGGTCACTGTTCCATTATGCAAGCAAAAACACCATGGACAAGAAGCAGCGTGTTAGAAAACCGAAAAGGATATATCAGTTGTACCAAAACTACAGGTCCCATTCAGGTAGAGTATGAAATTTATCATCTGAGCTTGCGCTTTTCAGGTGACTCTAACGTTTGAGGTTTGCTACTGGCCATTTCAAAGCATCTTCAATCAGCTGGTTTTTTGTTTGTTTTTTAAGAGATCAGATGATCAGCTTTTTTGTTTCGATGTGGCGACTGGAAAAAACACAAACAAATGTTATTAAAAGTGTAATTTTTTGAACAGCCATGGTTAATGTGTGTTTTGTCTGTTTGAAGGTAACTTCTCAAGAGGTAATCAGATGCCCTTGTATGCACTACTTTTCCTTCCTGAAATTGCTAGGTTTTGCAGGATTGATGAGCTGCTTCTACTTGTCATATTAGTTTTGCATTTGACCTTCATTTTGTGAGGAGGGCACTGCTAAGTCTTTGTAGCAAACTTTCTAATCTTTACAGGCTCAAGAATGAGGTCTACTCAAAATATCAGAAACATGAGGTGGGCCTTACAGCTTCTTTCTTCTCTCGCTCATGTTTGTTTTTCTAATTATACTTCTTAAGATCAACATTTTAATAAAATCTTTTAAAAGTGTCTCTTGCAAGTGAGTATGAGACAGTCTGATTGAACTTTATATTCTGCTTATTGTAGGTATTCTCAGCCTTGCATCTGGAGTGGTTGATTTGCTTCAGTACTATTTCCCAGAATCTTTTGATCGGCTTCCAAAGGACTGTGGTCTCTTTGATGGACCAAAGCCTACAGTGTTGGAGTCCTGCAGTTTCAGTGACCTGGCAATTCTGCTGAGGGGCAACAAAAGGAAAACACAGCCTATTGAATTTGGAGCACATCAGGTTTGCTTTTCTTAGGTATACGGCTTTTTGCAGATTGTTCCAGCTGTGCTGCTAAATAGATAATCACTTTATATGGGCTGCCCACAGGGGTTTTTCTTAATCCCTTCCATTTTACTGATAAGTTATGCCTTTAAAACTCTGAAACAGTTGTTTTATCGGTTTCTCTTTCTTTCTTCTTAATGCTTTTCTGGCTCTATCAGCTCTTTATTGCATCATGTGATTCTTGTCCCATTCTTTTCTAACTCCAAATTATCCTACACCAGATCTGCAGCTGTCCCTTCATACCACACATTTGTCAGTCTTCTAGGGGCAGCTTTGTGTAGCGTGCTGGAATGTCTCTGTTAAATGCTGCCTGGTTTTGGGGAACCTCTTGCATTATCTTGACATGTTTGTATGCCTTCTGTCTGTGGCTTTCTAACATGTTATTTTTATTAATATATTTTATTATAGGTAGTATTAGTTGCAAATGAAACAGCAAAGGAGAAGATACCTGAGGAACTCAGTTTGGCACTTGTGCTGACAGTTTATGAAGCAAAGGGCTTGGAATTTGATGATGTGCTCCTTTATAACTTTTTCACAGACTCAGAGGTACTTAATTCTTATCCCTTTTCTGCCTTTTTTCTTAACGTATTGATTTTACATGTGATCTACTTGGCTTTCCAGCTGGGGAAGGATGCACAGTTTCCTCTGAAGACAGGTAGTTTCATCACAATAGAAAACAGACTCGGAGTTTTATGAAATGAGCCTGACTTCCCTTAGTTCTGAATTTTTCTTCAGACTGGCTGTTGCAATTTCAGGGAGAGCCTTAGGGATCACACTTCTGCCACATCCCAAGAATACTGTTAGCTTGCAGCGTGTCCCTCCTTGCCTGTGACCTGTTCAGGTCACAGCAGTTGGAGTGACATTCTACTATCCCTGCATACCTTTCACCTTTTACAAGGCTGCTGAAAAAGCACATTAGATCCCCTACTTTGCATCACTACTGTGTTCACAGAGTGATTTTTTGTGTGTGTGTGATAGCTTACAGACTTGAAATCATTTGTCAGCTGGAGACAAATTAAAACAAATTGAATGCTGTTTTGTTTTGTTTTTGTTTTAATTGAAGGTTTTGTAAAACAACTATGTTCAGAAGGGTGGAAGTGTGTGTGTTAAAAGGGAAGTATGCTCTATAGCAGTCTGTGGATTAACTCCAAAAACTTTGGAAGGTCTAACAGTTTGTAGCAGAGACCATCTTCCCTAGGATGGTCTTGCATGAAGAAGGCTTTCTTTCCTGGAGGTGCTAACAGTTTTGTCTACTCCTGTTTTCCCCTTTGTGGTTCTCCAGGAAGCTCAGACCCTGCCCAGGTTTTCCAGTAGCACCTAGTGGAGATAGAATATCCCGAGCTGAATGGGACCCACAAGGATCGTCAAGTCCAACTCCTGGCTTCACATAGGGCTACCAAAAGTCAAACCATGTGTCTGAGAGAGTTGTCAGTCAGAGGGATGCAACCTCAGGGCTCCCCACGAGGAGCTATTGACCACAGCAGTCTCACTTGTTGCTGAAGCATCACTGAACCTCTGGCCAGGCAGTAGCCAGTATCCTTACTGGAGGTGCCTGCTGGCTCATAAACACCCATGACTGAGTTACCATGCAATTAAATATTCCGTGTGGATATCTCTCTTGCAGATACCCTTTGGGCTAGAGCTCTCAAAACTGTGTTTCAGAGATGGCCAGCAGCAACTGAAAACCACAGGTGTATAAATTAAAACTGAGGGCAGCTTGCTGGTGGTTTTTCATAAAGTAAGCACTATATGGTGAGGGTGAAAAGAGGGAGCTTGAGGTAAATGACTTGAATGTGGCTTACTGAGATTCAGGGACATTGCGATACTGGCTGTCATGACAGATTTCTCGAAGTTGATATGTTTTGAATGATGTGAGCTGAGCTTAGAAAAACAAGAACTAATAGCAGAATACAGAGTTGAATGCTTTGGGCATTTTTAATTTAGTTAGACTGTTCTATGTCAGACCAGGAGAACTGCTTTCATATAAATATTCACTTTTTCGGCAAATCATGAGTATTTGAGTTGAATTGAGTAGTTAAACAAGTAGGGAAGAGAAGTTCACACTGAAGTTTTCTGATTTGAAAAGGTGAATCTCTGAACTGTTGTGAAGAAAGCAAATGTTGCTATGTGCTGTTTATCATTTGCTTGATTTTGTTTTGATGGAGCTTGAAAATGAGATTTGGAATGAGTCCTGTTCCGAGATGCAGATTTAAATGAAGAATCTAAAAGTAAAAATTAGCCAAACTTCTAAAACCCGAAGTTATTCCATTATCTGGCTGTCATTTTATAATCTGTAACAGGCTTAGAAATGGTTTGACTGATAATTTATTGTAAGCAGAATTTCAGGAAGGGTTTTGCAAATGTCCTGCATTTTTGCCAGGTTGCTTAGGGCTCTGGGCTGCAGAAAACAAAGCTGTCTTAGCCATATAAGTGTATTTTTAAGTTTGTGGCACAAACTTAGCACTTTGTAGTCAGCTTTCCTTTAAACACCAAAAAGGAAATAAAATTAACACAACATTTTAGAACATGATTTTCTTTTTATTAGTTTTGTGGGAGATCAGGAACCTGCAAAAAGGTGCTGCTGGGATCTGGCATTTGTTACATGGCATGAGAGGGCCAACAGAAATCTGCTGCCGTGCTGAATCATGATGAATGTATGTTCAAGCAAGTTTGTGCACATTTGCAGGTTCATATTTACTCACATGTACCTGTCTCACAATCCAATACAATCCAACCAGGCTCTTTTAGATGTTCCACATGAGTATTTTTTTGCTCTTCTTTAACCCTTTTTCAAGGAGGGGGATGTGTTGGTGACTTAGGGTCAATCCTGTGGCTCAAACCAGCGCAAGCAATCACCAGCACTGCACACTGAGCCTAAATAAATTCATTGCATGACTGGCCAGATCTCATGAATGTACACAGTGATGGTGAGAACATAAACCTATACACGTTACAGGTGGATCCACCTCCATGACTTCAGCCCCCTTGTTTTGTCCATGGGCTCCAGCCCATCATGATTTAAATCACCACAGATGATTTGTTTGTGAAAGGTCATGTCCCAGATGTCCCTTTTTGTAATCCACAGCCTTTTTCTACTGAGTCAGTGGTTCAGTGAAATGCCTCTTAAGTGCACCATCCAAAGAACAGCAGCTGCTTGTCTTTGCTTGCCTGGATACTGCTTGCTGCAGGTTTCCTTGGTGCTTCTGGGATGAGGTGAGTGAGTTGTGGGCCAGCCTTGTCTGCAACTCACTGATTCACTGAGCTTGTCAGCCCTGTAGTACCACGGAAACTTGGCAGCTGCTCATCCTGCAGGCTTGGATTTATTCAACATTTCTTACATGGCACGTTTTAGCACAGCAGTTTGCAACTTGTCAGCATTCTCCCAGTGTCTTTGAAACCCATCCCAGGCAGGGAGCAGGCACAGTAAGTCTGCCTGCTGCAGTGTTGGGCTTTGTAGAAGAATCCTTGGCCATAGGACCACAGCTTGAGCGTTGTCCATGGTGAGGTTAAGCTGATGTACTCCTTGATGAGCCATCCATTGTAGGGGTGTGTCTGCAGCTTTAGCTGTCCGAGAAGGATTTCATGTTTAATATCAGATGATGACAACTGATACACGTGGTGCTATATGTGATTTGGATTTCGAAGTCTAATTCAGCAGTATGCTGAAATGACAAGAGAAGCATGGTATAACAGTGGCAGTACGCAGAGGAGCCATGTCATACAGACATGATTCCTGTATGTTCCCAAACAGTCCCTGTATGCTCCACTGTCGCAGCCTTAGACGTCCACACTTGCTGGAAAGGAGAATGTAGCTTGAAGCCAGCTCGAGCCAATTACTCTCATCCAGGTTTGCTTTGTTTGTTGCTCTGTTTCTTTATTCTGTGTTCAGCTGAGTTGCTTACCTCCCCTGTGGGCTGTGGGCTGACAAGCTCAGGGAGACATCATTTTGTAATAGCTATGTCAGGAAACCTGATGATGACCTGATACAGACATGTGTCTCGAAGGTTACTCTCTAATATCCCATGTGTTGAGATGGAATTCCACTTTTTCGATTGTCTTTAGGTTCTTCCTTGAGAAAATTGAGAAATTGTCTTCAGTTGTGGGGGTTTATTGTTCACAAAATATGACCTTATCTTTTGCATTTTTTGGCAGTACTGATTGCTGTATACATGTAATCTTTTTTTTTTTTTTTTGATGTTTTAGGCTAGCAAAGAATGGAAAATCATTTCTTCTTACATTCCTGATTCAGAAGTGCAAGTAGGAAGCAAACTGCTAATTGAAATGCCTTTAGAGGATGCTGCTGCTATGCAGAAGAGACCTACTTCTTTTAACGTAGAAATGTACAAGGTGAGTTTTTCATAACATTGCGAATAGCAAGGCTACACTAAACTCTTAAAAGTAGGGAGATTTCTTCAAGAATTACATCAATCTTTTAGTTACATGTTTATTGAGGTTGTGTTATCTTTTTGGTAGTTCCTACTTGTATAATCTAAACTTGATTTTTAAAGATTTTTTTGTGAATGCAATGTGGTAAGAAACAAAAACTAGACTTTCAGGTATATATACAGCGGTTAAAACAAATGGCAAACCATCTTGTCAGTGTTAATTATTACTGTAATCTGGCTTCAGATCATTGTCATTACTTCAAAATTAAGGATGTTTTATTTATACTCACTTGAATCAGATATTTTCAGAATTGTACTGGGGAAAAAAACAAGTAATTGCATGCGCAGTTGATTGGAAACAATACAGACTGTCACACCTGCAGCTACTGGATTCCTGGTAATAGTTGCTTGCATATTGTATGAACAGTTGCTTAGGTATCTAAAAAATCATGTATTTCATATTTAGATTTGCTTAGTTGGAGGTACTTTCTTTGTCATTCTGTGTACATATTCATTGTTTTCTTAAAACTGCAAAGCATGACACTTCATAAAAAATCAGGTAATCTGGCATTTGTTTTATTATTTTTAAACTTTATTCTATTTTATTTGTGTGTGTGTGGTGATTTCTGCTTCAGATGCTGAATGGAGAACTGAAGCAATTGTATACTGCCATTACAAGAGCCAGGGTCAATCTTTGGATCTTTGATGAAAACAGTGATAAACGAGCACCAGCTTTTAAGTATTTCATCAAAAGAGGATTTGTTCAAGTTGTCAAAACAGATGAAAATAAAGGTAAAGTTATACTAAAGCTTCCATAAAAGAGTTTAATACAAGACAACCTACTGAATGCTTTCTTGCTTTCAAGCTGTATAATAAAGAATGTTAATTTCTTTGGTCCCTCTAGGAGGGACCATTGATTTTGCCCTGCTTTGATATTGCCCTTGCAAATGTTCACTGATTTCAGTGGGTCTTACTTGTATGGGCTCTAAAGATCATTTGTATGTGTTAATAAATAACAGAATTGCTAATTCATAGGTATAATTTTTTCCTGCACAGAACTAAAGGTAGTTTGTGGATTAGCATGCTGGCTGAAAGAGATTGACCAAATCACAGAATTTGGTTTCTGTAAATACAGTGGATTTACTTAGTTTTATCCATTAAAAAGCAGAATTTTTATAGGCTTTTCAAAACTATTTGTTTATTTCCAGGACTGACTGGAAGAGACAAAAATTTATTGAACTCACAGTTACCATTACTGATGTGAGCACAAAACATAGAATTTGGAACATTATGAGATATTCGTGCTTAGCTTTCGTGCATAGCAACTGATTTCTGCTATTTATCTCATCTAACACAACAGTTTTTTTTCCCATAATGTTCTAGATTTGGATGATAGCATGTTTGCTAAAACTTCATCTCCAGAAGAATGGATTGCACAGGGAGATTACTATGCTAAACACCAGTTCTGGGAGGTAAGAGCATGTGGTAGCATGTGCTGAAATAAGGATTCTTGCCTATTCTGAAACCTCATTATTATTATTATTTTTTTTACATTTGCAAAATTATTTGTAAACCTTTAGTGGCTCAATTGCAGTGTTTTTCTTATTTGTTGGTTTATGATTCTATAGATGTCTGCAGACAAATTATAAACAACTTGCACGAAATAAGCAAGGAGAGAGCAGCCCATTGTCTGTAAATTACAGACAGAAATGCGCAGGGCAGGGAGGGGGACACTTTTTAATATGCACAAATTGAAGATGATTGGAAACAGTTGTCAGCAACAATACAAAGTGCTGGAGCTTGTGAATCTAAACCACACGCACGGCACTATCATTACACATTGATTCCTGTAGGCACTAATTTGAAGTGTATTGATTTGGGGATGATCTCAGTGCTCTTCTATGTTTGTTTGTTTGTTTTTTTAACAGTAATTAGGGATGGATACAAAATGCATATTGAGGAACAACATATAAGAACTAAGGGAATTTGCTACACCAGGAAATCTGGAAAAAGTGCAGCAAAATTATTGTTATATTCCCTTACTATTTAAAGAACGTGGAGGTTTTACATTTATTTACTTGTTAAATTGTTAGTTTACACAATGCAGATTTGGCGTGACAACTAACAGAGTGCAAAAGCAGTTTTGAATACTTATTTTGGTGATAGAAGAAGGAAAACTTCCACTTTTTGATGATGGCAGCATAGTTTTTTTTCACTGAAAAATAGATACTTGTAAGAAGGCAAAAATTAAAATAATAAACTACCTCTGTATGGATGGTATTTGTCTCTTCTGAGAGGAAAAAAGGCAGTTTTCTAAATGGACAGAAAATTGTTCATTTAAAAAGTTGAAAAAAAAATTAATCTTGAAATCTGAAATATAACACCCATATTATCTGCCATTCTCTTTTTTTCATAACCTTGATTTTTTACTGTTTCTGCTACACAAAAGGAAGTTGTCTGGGCAATACTGTGTCTGTGTGAATGGCTTGCGATGTGGAATTTCCCAACAGAATGAAACACAGAATTAATGGTTTGAATAAAGAAATATGATGTGGGAAAATGAGAAAGGTGATAAATAAGCCAGCCTTGTTAGGTGCATAGTTAACTCTTGATGATCCCCTTTAACTTATCACACAGGGGGACTGGTATGGTAAAAGCATGAATCAACTTTCCACATCGCCTGATTTAACTTTGCACAGGTTGTTTTTCCTAGTTTTTATTAATAGATTTAACGTGGCAGATGCCTAGTGACTTGCCAATTAATGACTTGGATCATCATTCAAAATCACGTGTGCTATTTGTGCCATCAGCCTCTCAGGAATTTTGCTTTTGTTGCTTCCATGTCGATTTTATAAAATGCTTTCATTGTAATTCTAATTGTGACACAGTCTCATGTGAACTGACTTTAAAGCTGTTCCTTTTTCCTATGAATATGCTGTTTTTCACCTTTTCCTTCTTCCATGCACTCTGAGGTCTTTCTGTTTTATGGATCCAAGTTGAAGGAGGGAAGATTTAGGTTGGATGTTAGGAGGAAGTTCTTTACTAGGAGAGTGGTTAGGCCCTGGAACGGGCTGCCCAGGGAGGTTGTGGATGCCCCGTCCTTGGACGTGTTTAAGGCCAGGTTGGACGGGGTCCTGGGCAACCTGATCTGAATGTGTATGTTTGGTGGCCCTGCTAGGCAGGGGGGTTGGAACTACATGATCCTTGGGGTCCCTTCCAACCCGGGTGATTCTGTGATTCTGTTCTGTGATTCTGTTTTCCGTTACAGCGACTGTAAAATTAAGAGTTGCTTTTATGTGATAAGCCACAGGTTGGATCACACAGAATCACACAGAATTGTAGGGGTTGGAAGGGACCTCCAGAGATCATCGAGTCCAACCCCCATGGATGCACATGGGTAAATTCTGTGTGTGATCTCACTCTAGGTAGCAGCCAAATGTTACCAAAAGGGAGGAGCAGCTGAGAAGTCAAAGCTGGCCCTGGCACACGATGCTGTTCTCAAAGTGCACTCGAAGAAAAGCAGCCCCAGGTGAGTGTAACACGGGTGGGCATCATTCTGGGGTGCCAGACTGATGAAAGTGTGCTGGGGAGGATGCCCACCACAGCTGTGAGACCACACTGGAGACCTGGAATAGGCATAGGTGAGGTGTCTGTTACAGCTTTTTGTGAAGAAACTGGAAAGTTCAGCACAGCTGCTGCAGGATCTGAGTTGCTGCCTCCTTTGGGAAGAAGTGAAGGCAGTTGTAAACTGCAGGCTGTCCAAACCAAATGTGACCATTGCAGGATTCTGTGAGAAAAAGCAACAGAATTTGAATTACCAGAAGAGGTTTTTTTTCTCAGATGAAGATATGAAAGCATATACTATCAGCAGTTCTCAATTTCAATTAATCCTACTACTTAACCAAGAAGAAGGGATGGTGTTTTACATTTGGGAAGAAAAGCTGCTAACAAAGAGTGAGCTTTCAAGTAGAATTAGTGTTTGAGTCAGTCTAAATTAAACAACCTGAACTACATCTGAACCAAAGAGCAGTTTTAAAAAGGGGACAGATTTTGAGATGAATCATTTATTTATTCTGTCAGCTGTGCAAAATTGCTCCAGGGCTGGACTGCAGAGAAAGTTTGCAGTTCTCTGAAGTCAAAGGTTGAAAAACTGTTTGAGATTTGACGTGTGTAAGACAGGGGAAAAAGCTTATAGCAGAATGTGACCAGAGCAGAGGAACACAGCACTGAGGGAAGAAGAAGGAAAGTCTGGAAAAATGTTACGACTGGAATTTATTAAGGATTAGCTTTTGTCAAAGGCTCGTTTTATATTAATAGCACTGGCAAGAAGTACAAGCATAGGCATAAAATTCTGTGATCAAAATTTGTTGAGGGGACTGAAATTTTTAGTTGGCTGTAAGCTTGTCAGATGGGCAGAATTTGAGAAGTTAGGTTAACTAGGATAACCTGTAAAATAAATCAACATAGGGTAGGATGACATACAAGATGATACAAAGAAAGTTGATGTAGAACAAGATGTGTTGACAGAGCGTAATAATGAAGCTGTAAACGTGGCTTTCCAAAATTAAAAATGTTAATGCTCTCGCACAAAGCATGAATAAAATTCCTGTGTGCTCTATGGTATGAGATGCTCTGTACAGTTCTGATTCTCTCGACTCAAGAATGGTGAATTCAAAGTAGTTTTGGGAGGAAGATAGGCTGCATGGACACCAAGAAGGCTTAGTCATATAAAACAGACAGAACAAATTTGATTGTTGTCTTTAATGACATAGGGGCTAAGCAGCAGGAAGGATGAAGGAACAAGTTAAGCTCAAGATGAGAAATCAAAACCATACTAGCCTTTACTATACTTGGTTTGAGAATTTAAAAAAAGAGCTTCTTACTGCTCATGAGATTCTGGAAAACAGCCTTCTGGGCAGAGCAGCATTTATCCAAAATCCAGCTAATTGTGAAGTAATGCCTCATCAGTTTAATTATGAAGAGGAATGCATTATGTCAGTGTTGGTTGGATTCTTGTTATAATCTTGTGATCTTAAACTTCATTTAATTTGGATAATTTTCTCTTACTTATTTCTACAGAGAAAAACAGATGGAATATATGACATTGGCTAAAACTTACTTGGAATGTGGAGAACCAAAACTGTCACTGAAATGTCTGTTTCAGTCAAAGGAGTTCCGGCTTTGTGCAGAACTGTGTAAAAAGTTGGGAAAGGTATTGCATCCTTACCCTGCACTCTGCTTTCCTCTTTCATTTTCCTACAGCTTTTTTTCCCCTCCAATTTGGTGCTTGTACGTCCCTATAGAATTTTTAAAGGTGATCTGTTTCAGAGTTCGTAAAGCAACAGTGTCTTTCTGTGACCTGTATTAGCTGAACTAAAACAGCTCCTTATGCTAGGCCATTCAAGATGAGCACATTCACAAGGAAGCATTTGTCACAGAATAGCTTTAAGAGAAATGAAGAGGACAGTGCAGTTATACAGTCTAGATTTATTTCTTTGGCTTTCCTCAAATGTCAGCATCAGTCATTTCTGCTTTGCAGTTGAAAGTTGATTTTTGACTGATTTCACAAAATACAAGCTGCTATTTCTCTCGTATGTTACTGTGATGATGCTGCAGCTTCACTGATTACAGACATCTAAATGGAACATTGAAATTTGCATGGGTTAAGAAATGCACTGAGAACAACAATTTTCTAGGCTTGTGAGGGTTTTTGTTTTTATCTGCAGTGTATTTCCACCAAAATATCTCAAAATGATTGCTCCCAAATATTTAAACTTTAGGATGCGAGGTTAAGGCAGCTGGAACTGTTCTCATTTAATTTACTCCTGTTGATTTTGAGAAGTGTGAAACTCAACAAAAGTGTGTGTGGTATTTTTTAATAACAGGCAGTGGAGAATGGCAAATACTTTGTAAATCCTTAATTTTAAGTTCTAATTTTTCCAGTGTAAGTATTTTGAAGGCTTTTTACATTTTAATTAAAAAAAAAATCTCTTCAGTTTTATTGGTGGCTACTTAGCAAGTACTTGATTAGGTTAAAAGGCTTTGATTACATTTTATTAGAGTGTGCTTGTGTATGAGACGCCCAAGTGATAGAGTTACTAATTTTATTCTATTCATGTAGTTTTGGCTGTTTAGAGCCCTTTGATTTCACTATTGACTTCTGCATTGCAGATGAAAGATGCTGCAGTGTACTATCAGAAAAACCAGTGTTACAAAGAAGCATCTGAATGTTACGAACAAATCGAGGAGTTTGATCTGGCAGTTAAGATGTATTGTCAAGAGGAGCTCTATGAAGAAGCAGCGAAGGCAGTTGAAAGGTATCTTTCAGTAATGTGTTGGAAAATAATTCTCTTTTCCATTTCCAACCTCAGCATAATACAGCTGGCTCTCCATAAGGTTTTAATGAGAATTTTGGTTGGTGACTTTGTTTTATATAAAGTTAAATTCATTAACTGACAGAATTCTCACTGGGGTCATGATAATATGCAAAGCATTCTACTGCATTCACAGTTTGCCCGGAAACTAGTTTGATTTTCCTAGAATTCTTTTCCAGTCCTGTGTTACTGGTCATGTAAATTCTTCTTTGACCAGTCCTCTGAACTAGGTTTCTATGGTAAATATAACAAAAATGTCTAATAATAGTAATAAAGGACTAAAGCTGGTTTAGTGTGTAGAGATAGTTTGGTCCAAAGCTTCAAGCATTAAACTCACCTTACTAACTAATGATTTTTTTTTAAACCAGCCTCCCCAAATCATTTATATGAATTCATCATCAAAAGTACAAAAATCTGCACTCCCACGTTTATCACAATAAGTAATAGCAATGAAAAGCTAATGACAATTTACTCACTGTAAGAGATTTGTATGGAGCATTCTTGTCTCAAAGTTTGTTCAGTGTCACCCATCTGAGACGTATCCTGCTTGGCAAGCCTTTGTGTTCGACAGCTACTCATGGAGTTGAGCAACCAGAAAGAACTGATTTTTGCTACTGCCTACTGAGTTCTAAGGGCAGGTCAGGCTGCAGGGATTACAGGGATTATTGTGGAAAAGACAGCCACCACACAGCCAGTGTGCATACCCAGGTGGCAGGCACTTGATTGCTAAAAGATGCAACAAGAAAAGCAGGCAGTGCAACTGGAGACACTCACTCATCAGGACATTATTCATTCTCAGCATGCAAGAGAGAATCCTTTTGCAAGACTAGCATATAGAGTATCTTAAAAAATTGACATCAGCCACAAGTAATTAATAACTGAATGTTTCAAAGTATGTGTTTTGAAAGGTGCAGCCAGGTACTTTGCTCAGGCACTCAGTAAGCAGCAAAGACTATGCATGACAGACTTGAAACAGTTTTCTACACTGACTGGTGTATGTTCATTTTGCAGAATACTATCTATTTTGGCCTCGTGGAGAACTGATTTATTTTCTAATTTAATACAGTCATTAAGGTTGGAAAAGACCTCTAAGGCCATGTAGTCCAACTGTCAACCCATTCCTGCCATGCCCACTAAACCATGTCACTCAGTGCCACATGTACACAATTCTTGAACACTTCTTGGGGAGGGGGTGACTCTGCCACCTCCCTGGGCATCCTGTTCCAGTGACGTACCACTCTAAGAACAATTCTTTTCTAATATCCAACCTGAGCCTCCCCTGGCACAACTTAAGGCCATTCCTTCTCATGCTACTGGTTACCTCAGAAAAGAGGCCGACCTCCACCTCACCACAACCTCCCTTCCAGGTGGTTGTAGAGAGCAATAAGGTCTCCCGTGAGCCTTCTCCAGACTAAACAATCCCAGTACTGTCAGCTGTTCCTCGTAAGACAATTTTCCTTCTGGTCCCTGTTCATGTAAATAACCACTCTACATCGAGGGTGACTTTAACAAACAGATTATTACTGGTAAAATGTGACTGAAGTAATTTGTCAGTGTGGAGAAAGATTAATTAATGCTGTAAACCTTGTGATCTTGTTCTTACCAGAAGTTTTAATGTTCTTGTTTCAGGCAACCTTCTGTTGTTTTAACTAAATTCTTTTGGGATTACGTGATTGTTTTTTGCATGATAAACAATAGTCATAGTTGAACTAGTTGTCATTTTTCATGGAAGAGAGTCTAGGGGTAGCTAGTTGTTCCTTGTTGGGGCAATTTTTAAAAAGGCAGTGATTTTGTGTCTAGGTTGATCATCCGTAGTAGTAAATTGACATATGTTTTATTTCAGATATGAAGAGATCTTAAGTGCAAGAGGACAAATGGTATCCAAACTCTCATGTACAGCAAACCAGTTGTATTTGGAAGCAGCTGCAAAGTACCTGTGTGTGAACAGAATTGAGGAAATGATGCAGGTCCTCTCAAAACTTGACATAGAGGATCAGCTTGAGTTTCTGAAGTCTCGTGGATGCTTGCACCAGACTGCAGACTTACTGAAAAGAGAAGGTCGACAAGAAGAAGCTGCAAAACTAATGAAACAACATGGGTTTGCTCTTGAAGCAGCTAACCTCACAGCAGTAAAGGAGTTTCGTGCATCTTGTTTGCTTGCTGCAGTTCGTGCTGCTACAACTTGTTCAGAGTCCACCTCTGACCTGGTGGACAGAGAGGTCATGCTAAGAGAAGCCCTTGAGCTTTGTGAACAAACTAATCAGAAGTCAGGCATTGCTGAGGCTTTGTTTTTGCAGGGAGCTCTGAAGGGAGACTTTGAAAAGCTGAGCAACGCATACTGTCAGTTTCTATCTGCGAATCATTCTGCTGGTGCAGTTGAAGTTCTCTTTGTGCTATCTCACTGCAACGCACCAAGCCAGGACATCCTCTGTAAGGCGACACATGGCTTAATGGCTCTCCTGGATCTGGTTAAAAGTTTAAAGAAAGCAACCACCAACGTAGAGAAAGATATGGTAAAGTCATGCTTTGCCTATTTTGGTATCATCCCAACAGGTGACAGTTGTTGCCAGGTGTCTCAAAATGAAGCCGAACCCATCCTCAAGTTTTTGTTAGATAAGGCAAGTCTAAAAGAGAGGAAAACAAAAGGCAATTTCTCAGTAAGCACAGAGGCAGTAAAATCAGCTTTGAAGCAGCACTTGCTGAGCAGGTTGTGCTCTATCACCCATGAGTTACTGAACAAGCATTACCCCGATATTTGTATGAAGTTCATTGTTGGCTTGAACTGTGAGGATACAACCTGTGAGGATTTTCATAAGCCCTTGATGCGCCATGAAGCAAGGATGGTATTTCAGTGTAAAATGCATCTATCAGCAATATATGGACTGCTCTTGGAAGCCACACACACTTTCCCTAAAGAGCTGCTGAGTCATTGCAAAAGCTTTGATGGTCTTTTGACTTCTGACAAGTATGTGTCATGTAAATCCCTTCTTGAAACATTTTTCCCTAATCATTTCCATTTGAGAATACTGTCAGAGAACCCAAAGGCATGTAAAGAAATACTGGGATTTAGTAACATTACTTCCAAACCGTGTCGAGCAATGTTGAATGAATACATCTCATTTAAGTTCAAAAATGAAGATGCTAGAGCCAGAAGAGAATCAAGTGACTTGTGGCTAAGTGCCATGAAAGTTTTTCTCTTATCTTCTGGATATCCTGAAGAATTTGAGAAGCTGCTTTTTAAGGAAGAGGACGATTATAACAGGGAGCTAAGCCTTGCTTTGTCAAAGGCAAAAAACTCCCCAAAAAGTAAAAGCCAAGGAGGAAAGATCAAAGGAATAGATGGCAGGCATGGTATGTTGCAACCTGACAAAAAAACTGAAAATGCAGGAAGAACACACTTGTGCTTCATTCGACTCCTTCAAAGTTCATTTGAGCAATTCTATGTTTATAAGAACCCTGAAAGCTGTAAAAGGCTGTTTTTCCGATTTATGAACGTCCTGGTCAAGAAATGCACAAGGTACCTGATTCCAAGCATAGGAAATACAGTAATGTTGTTGGAATTCCAGTATATTATCTGTTGTGCTGTGCTGATGCGACTCAACAAGAACGTGACTCTGTGCCTTCCCAAGAGTTACATTGCTCTCGTTCATTATTGGGATTTTTTGTTCAGAAACAAAGGCCGTAGCAAAGAATTCACAGAGACATTTTCCATTATACAAGAGTATAGACCAAAAGACATACTTGTAGCTGAACAGAATTTCAGATTTCATCTCTGTTACCTGGCAAAAATTTTGTGTGGAGTTCATGAGAATTTCAGCGTCCTTCTGGATGCTTTTGAGGATCCCGATTGTGTAACTTCAGGAGAGGCTGAGCGAACTGTAGTGCTGAGCTTAGTGATGATACTGAATGCTGATCAGGTGCAGAATTCTATGTGTAAATATCTGCTGAGCCAACTCTTTCCTGAAATAAAGGCGATGCTGAAGTCAATGAGAAAAGACTCTCCCTCAAAAGTGCCTGTAAGATTACTGAAGGTCGTGGAACAAGTGGCTGATGCTTCAAGTGTAAGAGAAGTCGCTGCAAGCTTGCAAGAGCTTCTGATAGAGCGAGATGAGGAGTACTTATTTGACTGCCGATGGAGGTGGGACTGTGTGTATGCTCAGGGGTATGCACCCATCCGGGGTATCCTGTATGAGAACGTAAATTTTGACAGGTTTATAACCTCTTTGGATAAAACAGAATATGCTGATGAGATAGAGAAGGAACTCGAAAGCGATCAGTGCTTAGAGGACCAGAAGGATCCCCTGGAAGTGATTGCATTCAACAAGCAACAGAAGCAAGAGCAGAAAGCATCTGCTCTACGCCAGCTGTATCGCGTCTTCCATTTTGGTTTTGTGTGCATGAGGTGGAAAAGGAAGGCCTGCTGTAAAGCAGAGCCTGTAGCAGTGAAAGGAGAGGAATTTTTATCAGATATCTTCAAAAAAGCAGATATTGACCAAACCCAGTGTGACCTCTGTGGAGTCAGATTTATCCAGAGCTCTGAGAACTATTTCGGCCAGGCTGAAAGCGTGGAGGCAGACACTGCGGAAGCTGTGACACCGACAGAAGAAAAGATGCAGGTGGAAGGAAATGCAATTATTGCAGCCAACGAGGCCTATATTGAGCACAGAAACACAGATGAGCACAGAAATAATAATGCTGCCTACAAAAACTATGCTGACTTTTTCAGAAGAAAGATAGATCCGAAAATACGTTACGGACTGGATGTGGTGGAGGCCATTACAGAAAGGACTTATACTCAAGACCATTTAGCCTATAAAGAAGGTTCCAACTTATGCCAGAGAAAAATCAAAGAGAATATTAAGAAGATTTCAGATGCAGTAGAGGAAATCTATGAGAGAAAAGCCTGGGCTGAAGGTGAGGCTTTTCATTTTTCTTTTAAACAATGAAATATGTCACTTGTGGCCAAACTGCTAGACGTGACAAAGCTCCATTCAAAAATCTTAATGTGGTCAAAAGAAATAAAAAACCCACTACGTGTTTCAGTGCAGAGATCAGTAAGTTCTGGTACTTAGGAGATACATACTTTGATATAGGGTTTCTTTCTCATTGCTTATATCATCATTCTATGATGACTTTTGCAAGCAAAATGGAATCACCAAGTGAGTAGCCTAGAAGCAAAATTGTTTGGGGTACTTGCTCTGCAAAAGTGACATCTTACATCAAAATATTGTTACTGGCTTTAGTGTAGAAATCCAGCAACCTTGTCAAGTTGTCACTGTGATGGCTGGCAGTAATGAAAAACTGTAGTGTTCTATGTGTTCCTCAGCTCTTAGCAGCACAATACGTTAATCTGTAACTAAATGTTAGGTTATGGTCTTCACTGTACTGTAAAAGCTTTATCTTCACTCCTAACTGAAACCTTTTCAATAAGGATAAAATGTGCAAATTTTGCTCGTTAGTTAGGTTTCTGCTCAGTGAACCATGACAGTTGTCCTTGTTGCTTGACACGCAGAATTTCAGAGCGATAATGAAAGCCAGAAATTTTCATTCTCCAAAATAGATAAACCAGAATACGTCCAAGAGTTTCAGGTACAACTTCAAAGGGCCACACAAGGATGGAGAGGTGATCTTCTGCTCTCTTTGTTAGCAGTGTTAGTTGGCTTGGAGATTAATACATACAGCCTCTTCATCCCCAGTAGTGACTTTGGTCTGTACATGAAATCACTGGAGATGAAGACTTCTTGCTTTGCATCATTATTGTACACATGTTTGTGTCAGCATGCTTGGCTTTTAGCTCCTGTCTGTCACTCAGAACACTCAGGTGTTCTTACAGAATGCTAACTGTGCTCCATTCCAGCTGAAGAAATAATAACTGAACATGCCAACAAATTGTCTGCTGTCACTGATGAGGCTTGTAAGTGGCTGAAGAAAATGGATTTACAGAGAATAAAGGAAGAAGGTATGTTTTGAAATTGCACAGATTTCTGTGCCCTCTAGTGGTCTCTGTTTGGTAACGGTCTCTTAGCTTTAGTTGCTTCACTCCCCTGGTCAGCAGTGCTGTGGATATTCACACAACAACACAGAACTTTAGGCAGTGAGAAACAGGCACTTCCACAGGGGATTAGGGAAAGTGTGAGGTATTTGGTCTTCCCTCACAGCTGACTGCAGGGCGACTCAGATTGAGCAGGGCCCTACTGCTGGCACTCAGTTTGTCCCAGCCTGCATGGAGCGTGTGTGTGTGTGTGTGCATACAGCTGTGTGTGTAGCTATGGCTCAGGGGCAGTCCTAGGATAGAAACCTGAGTGAGAGGACAGAAGAGCAGCTGTCTTTGTTTTCACCTATTACACCTGCTTTTAACTGTGCTTTGGCACTGTTTTTATTGGCAGTTAAGTGGTCCCCGAGTACTTGAAAACCAGTGTACTGATAAAACTGATCTTCAGCTTGGTTCTAAGACCTCTGTGAAGTAAAAATATATGCAGTTAGATTTCTTTTGGTTTTGGTCATTTTACTTTGTATTAGATCAAAAGTAATATGCTTGGATGCTATCAATTGCATTAGAGACTTTTAGGCAAGTTTAAGACTTCATTGTGCCTACCCATATGTTTAAGGAAAAGCACATATTCTAATGGTAGAATTGCAAGAACTGTATAAAAAAGCAGAAATAAAGTGCTTACAAGTTGCACGGTATGTAAAGTACCAAAGTGATTCTATTTTAGAGAATTTTATTGTGATAAAGCCTTGTGTTACAATTTTCTATTCCAATAATGACAGAATGATAAGACTGCATGGGAATGCTCTCACGGTCTTACAAGCAACATTATACCCTGTCACTCCCTCTTTAGAAGTCAGTAAGCAAATGTATTTACTGCTGAAACTGAGCCTTGAGAGGGGAAAGACGCTCTTCTTTAAAAAGCCAAAAGCTATAGCATCAAAACAGATGTTGAGTGTAAAAATAACAACTAGAGCAGCAGGGCGCTTTGTCATGTAAAACACAGCACTTAAACGTGACAGTATGTGTATGAAGATATTTTGCTGATATAAAATCCTAGTGGTAGATCTTGTCATACTATGAAGAGAGAAAAGATGTCATGTCTTTCCAATTTCTTGTTGTTTTCTTTTTAAATACAGACTCTGTGCATGATAGAGACTTGGAAAATGAAGTAGAAGATGAAAGCATGGCTTTTGAAGAACTTGCTTATAAAAAACCATCAAGAAAAAAAGGAAGATGTGGGAAATGGTGATCAGAAAAAATATGCAGCTGCTATTCTGTCCTCTGGTAATCTAATGTTAGAATAAAATATTAGGCTTATTAAAAAGAAGAATAGAGTGTTGGGGTCAGAAATTGTAAGAATGTGAAGAAAAAAGCTACTTGTTCAGTTGTTAACACTTCTGTCAGAATAATGATTTGTGCTGATGATGTAGCTGATAGAACCTATGAGAGGACAGATTTCCTTTCACATCTACATTGCTTCTTGAAAGTAACCAAAAGCCAAAGAAACCAGCAAGTAGGAAGAAGCAGTCATGTTTTGGCCTTATCTCAGGGGTATTTTTCTACCAAGTCTTCATTATTTTTTTTTCTTCTCTGTTAATTGACATAATCATTCTTCTGAGCTGGAACACTCAGAAAAAAAGACAGCTTCTCTGATTTTAAGAGGTTTTAATTTCTGTTTTTAGATTACCATTGTAAACTTACTGTCCCTTGAGTCTTGTGCTTGGAAATGCTTAAGTCGCCAGGTGAGGTACTTGGGGTACCTCTCTTCCATATTTTTATAGACAAGAATGATCATTCCTAAGCTTGTTCATGTTTGTTTTTTTTGACAATGTACATACTTCTAATTAGATAAGCAAGGAAATCTTGAAGTTTCTTCTCTTTCATGAAGTTTTGATATAAACTGTTACCTGTACGTATTGAAATATAGATAATCTCTCTTTTAAAAGTATTACATGGTGTTTTATAAATTTCAATCAAAGAAAGCCTTTTGTAATGTTCAATAACATTTTATAAAATTTGTAAGATGGTTAAAACTGTGTGATTTCTGTCTTATTTTTGAATGCTTTGGGAAAGCCACAGCTGACTGACCAACCATATGAGCAGGGCACAATTTGGGCCAGAGTATCAGTTCACGATGACACTGTTTCACTTCTGGGACTTCAGCATCTCCAACGTGCTCTCATCTCCTCATTTTAGATGGATTTCTATGTTACACGTGCGTAATTACAGTGTTATTTAGTTGTTGAAATATTTTATCTTGAAAAGTGAGCTGCTTGTATACTGAACAAATTGTTTTAATAATTACCTTTTGCTGAAAGCTCAGGAGCTGGCTCTTATGCCTGATGTTTTCAAAGTGGGACAATTTCTATGGATCAAAATGAAGTGCTGCTGAAGAATGGAGCAGCGTGAGCAGCAGTGATGGTTTTCTATTGCACTGTAAGTGCTGTTGTGTGCCAGAAGACTCTTTACTAAGTGCTGCTTATTAAAGAAGCCTTGTTGCTTAAGTGTCTAGAAAGTTTAAAAATACTCATGCATGAAATGTAGTGCTGGTCACTTGCACTGTAGAAATCAAGGATTAGGCAAGCTAGAGCATTAATGTAACATCATTGGCTTTATTTTCTATAACAGAATGTATTTTGCATTTGAAATTACTCTTAGAAATTTTGCTGATTAGTTTCTTGACCTGAGTGTTTACTCCAGTATTTACTCATTTGTGGCAGTAGATGTTACCTACACTTTCTAAGGTAATTACAGTTTAAAACTCCTCACTCTTCAGTTTAAAGATCCAGGGATCGTATTTTTTCTTTCCCTTTACAGGAAAAGCGAAGCTTTAAAGTATCTCTGTAAAACACTAAGCAAAAAGAAAGCAAAGAGAAGAAAGAACAGAAATTACATTGTGTTGAGAACTTCATTTGGAGTACATTTCTTTAGTGCAGGGACCCGAGATCCTTGGTCATTGGATTGCTGATAGCCGAAATTACAGGCAATTTAAATTTCAAACTCACAGTTTTAGAGACATATTAGACCAAGACGTGAGCAATATTCAAGCTGAAAAGGGAAATCTAGTTGGATTTCCTGTCTAGTGACAGTGCTTACAATTTTTTTTCCTCCAGTGTCATTGCGCTTAAATAAACACAGACCTCTCTTTTCCACATCAGTCTATTCAGATAATAATTATCTGTGTGTGTTAATCCTGTTTGAGTGTTTAATCAGCAAAAAGGGATACACCCTTGGCTTTTCACTTACTTAAAAATCCTTCTGGCCCCGGGTGGAAGCCACAACATTCTAGACCAGCTAACAGCCTTGACTCTAAGAGGCTTAAGAGCTGTGACAGATGCCTTGGTACATGCAAGATGCATGTTGCACTGAAACCCTTGGAGTTGAGTAGTGGATGCAGGCTGTCAAGCTGATCCACCCACTTCTGCCTGTCTAAACCTTATTGAGCTGAAAAGAATTTAGAGAAGGCTTCAAAAGTACAGAAACTGATGGCTTGAAAATCTCTTTCCCTGGGGATACAAAAATGACATCAAAATGAAAAAGAAGGAACACCCACTTAAAATAGTTGGAAGGTAGCTTTGGGTCTAAAATTCCAAATACCCCAAGAAGTAAAAGATCTCTTATTAATTTGAACCTCATATTAATGCTGGGGGATGTGTGGTAAGTGAGGGGCACTTTTCAACTTTTTCCTGTACACCTCTTAAAAGCATTGTTGTGTAAGTGTGCACATAATTTTATTTCAAAACACTCTTCTGGTAATCATCTGTTAGAAACTCCAACTCAGCAGGACATTCAAGCACTTGCTACGTTTTCAGTATTTGCTTTCATTCTCACAGGGAAACCTATTGCTTTTATGCTCTCAGAAGATGTAGGAGGAAGGAAATTGTCTTAGTGTAAATAAAATAGAAGGTTTTCCTGCCAGCAAACCCTATGAAGTTATTTGCTCAAACCGATTGTGAATCCCCCTTCCTTACAGGAATGGGGACAACAGACATTGCTGCCTGGCTTCCGCCTTGCTTCTGGGAGCATTTAGTTTTTGTGGAAACCTTCACACCCACAATTACTAAAGCATCTGCAGGTCTTGCTGTGTGTTGGATTTATGGCAACTCTGTCACTCAGGCTTTCAGTTAACATGTAATGCAGAAATCTATTAGCAAAGCACAAGGCAACATACATACTCTTCACTTCTTTATCTTGGTATAGTTGATATGTCAGTTCTGCATGTCTCACCTAACACCCATGAAGAAATGCATAGGTGTGTGGAAATGTACTTCTGCAAGAGGTTGTGAGACTACCAGGGGATCTAGCCCAGCCAGCATGGGTTTTAGTCCACTGACACTGCTTTTAGTCCACTCTCCAGAATGTGTTGTGTATATTTAAATAATGTCAGTTTTTCAGACATTCACAAATTACTTTTAATGCAGTTTTCTTTAAATCTTGTAGCAGTTAGAGCTTGCAATTCACTTTTGCAAAGGGATGAATTCAACTTCACTGAAGCTGTGTCATTCAAGTTCAGTGACTTGTGCCTCTCTGCAAGCTATTAATTGTAATATTTGGTTGTCCTGTGCTAGAAATGCATTATGAAATTGTGAGATTAAGGTTTTGTTTTGTTTTGCCTTCAAACTGGGATAGAACGTTTGAGTGGTTTAAAAGTTGGCAGTTTCCATAGAAATAGGTTAGAGCAAAACATTTTAAGGAGATCTGCTACCAAGTAGTCAGTTTAAATAATGCTGAGCTCTGAGATGCTCCAATATCATTAATGACATCCCAGTCAAAGTCACTATAGTTTGGGGCACTTTGCATGCACTGTATTGCCTTTCTCTCGGGAAGTTTACATTTTTAGTAGTCTTAAACAGGGTCCCTAAAAAGAGAGGAGCCCTTGAACATAGAGTTGCCTAAAAGGACACTGAAGCAGAAGTGGATGAAGTCGCTTTTTCCCATTAAGAAGATGCAAGATGCAGAGAAAAAGGGCACTAAGAGGAGAGCTGCTGGCAATCTGAAATGGTGTGTGTCTGCAAGAGGCATGTAGAAAGGAAGATACTGAGTCAAGGTAGGTTTCAGATCCCCTCCCTATCTTTGGAACTGAGAGTGGGGGAATCAGGGAGCCGGGGTGTCTGTAGTGCACAGCCTGGAGGCTTGCATTAGTCTTTCCTTCAAAAGGACAGATCAGAGTTACTTATTTTCACTTAGAGGCAGCCAAATGAGACTTAGAGGACAAAATGATGATGAGTACTTCTGTTTTCTGGGAAGTCAGGTTTTAAACTGGCCTCTGCCAGGAGGATGCTGAGCTACATGCTGATATGCCTTCAGCTACTGCCGAAGATGAGTTAATGAGGGGTATTTTTGGCCGAAGGGAGAGTGAGGAGGGACTCATTTAGGAAAGGAGGATATACACTCTAGTTGCAGATGTCAGCACTAGTAGTCCTGCATTTAAAACAAACCAACAAACTGGACCTTGAAAAGAGATCTTCAGCTCCTGTGTCAGTGGATCGTGTTTGTGAGGGTAAGGTTGAGCCCCTGTTCTCTGATAAGAGACTGCAGAACTTTTTTGTTGTTGCCTCAGGTGGAGATACCAGCAGCCTAGAAGCCAGGCTCATCCTCTGCTAAGCCTGGATCCCCTGTTTCCTGGGAGAGCACTCTGATTCAGGGACTTGTCAATGGTGACCCCTTCCATGCGTTGTAGGGAGACCCTCATTCTACTGCTGCGCACACATTTCTGGGAATGCTTCACAGGGTGGAGGCAGAAGCTGAGAAGGAGCTGCCTGCCTTATGGGCCTGGCTGGACTTACAGGTGGGTAATTTGTTGAGCTACTCAGCCTTGTCATAATATGACATTTCTGCATGTTTAGGAAGAGAAGAACTGGGTCGTACCAATGGTGATGCAGCCCAGTATCTTGGTTTTAGCATTGGATGATGGCTGATTTTACCCATTTTCTTCAAAAGCTCTTTCCATTTCCTCACTCAATTTGCTCCTTGATAGGATCAACTATGATGTGACGTTACTTTCAAGACTAGGAACTCCTGCACTGGGTCCAGTAAATGTGGGTATTTATACTGCTTACACAACTCCATCAGTTCTTGGAACTGTGAAGTTTTAGGACAACTAATCCTTTGCAATCTCTTTTTTTTTCTCCTTTAAAAGTGATGCAATAGCTTATCGGTGCTGTCGTATTCATTTGATCCATGATTGCCAGACAGATAGAAAGCATTTAAATCTTTGAGCAAATCATGCAGAACTATTTTCCACAGTTCATAGATATAATCACAGACAAGTTTCCTTACAGATGTATTTTACGCCGTTACAAAGAACTCTTGGCTTGAGACCTGCATAGAGAGCAGAGGGAATCAAGCTGAAGTGCATAAGGAAGTAATGAAAAAGCTATAAGCTTCCAGTTGCTGAGCTTGTCTTGGTAAATAAAGTGCCTGGGCAGCTCTCACAGCTTTTTGACCCTGTCACTTTGGATGTGTTTCTATTCAGTCTGATGCTGTTCAAATAAGATTAAACACCAGCTAATAGGAAGGACTTTCCCAATACGTTACATTCACAGTTTCTCACCACTCTATTTTGGCTAGAGGAGTCACTGATGCTTAAAGAATGAATAAACTTGTAGTACGATGAGCTGTACCTGTGAGCCAGGGTATTCATAGCTCTGCAGCAGTCTTGTTGCAGTGGGGAAAAGGCTTTGTTGTGTGGAGTAGTTTTGTGATGGCAATTCAAACTTGCTCTCTGTTTCACAGAGCTGTGAACAAGGGTGAAAGGAGAATACCGCCTCTTTCCACTCTTTGCTTTAAGGCTGTAAATCTTTCCTTTTCCCTTCACCTTTCATTTTGTGTTTTATCATTCATAAATTGTTCTCTCTACCTATTTTTGCTGGGGCATCTTCTTGAATCTTTTGTGGCTTCTGAGTTGCCAAGAAGTCAATGATGCTGAAACTTCAGTAAGTAGTGCTTTGGGCGATCCCCTTTGGCCTGGAGGAGCTGTGACTTGAGCAGTGGTAGGATTTGACTCAAGCTTGTCCAAAGCTGGGGTCACCAGTTGTCTGGTCATCATTCCCCAACTGGAAACCATTTCCTTCCAGGTGTAACAAGCTTTAAATAAGAGCTGTAATCATCTGTGCCTTTAATTGGCATCAGTAATACATCTGCTTTCTTGGTTGAAGCCTTTTTATAGGAATTGCTAGAGCATAATATGAAGAAATTGTGTTCTTTGGAAGGAAAGGACACAATCTCTGTCTGACCAAATCTATGGATCTCTCATCTCCATATTCCTGCTAACAAAACTGGGATGAAATTAAGGAAAAAATGCCACTTCTTCTTGACATTTATCTTCCAACAGTCCCCGTTTTGTCCTCTGCTAAGGCTACTATAAAACGAAGAAGAAAAATACGGGATAAAATCTGTCTAGGTTGCTAGAGCGTTATACATGCTGGAGAAGGATCGCTCATTTGGCCAATCACCCTCAAGAAAGTCCCAAATTGTACTTGTGCACTGCTTTCCTTTAAAGGAAGAGGAGGCATTTCATTCCAGGAGGAGTACCTGGAATTAAAGAGGAGTACCAATTTGTCATGAGACTCGGGGCTGCACCTTGAAATTTGGAAATGGTGAGGCGTATGACTGAAATGGACTGTTTGTGATGGGGAAAAAGAAAGCAAAATAACCTTAATTGTCGGATATCCTCTGCTCCTTTCTGTTCCCAAGAGGTAGCATGGAGATGATCAGCGGTGAACAGCATGTGGGATGTTAAAGCCACCTTTTAGTCAGCACCTAATAGAACATCTTTAGAAGTCTCTTCTTCCACTGGGTGTTAGCTAGGAAGCAATGTCATACTTCAAAACGAAGCACTTGAGCAGTGGGTGTGCGTGGAGGAGAGAGTGAGATCACGCTGTAAAAAGTGCTCACATTTTTAGCCAGACAGTACTCCTGCAGCAAATAAAATCTCTCTCTCCGACAGATGGAGGAGAGGAGAGTGGGAGGGAAGTTTGGGAGCGCGCTTTGTCATTTCTGTTCACTCATCGCTTTGCCTGCAGGGGAGGGTGCAGGAAATACCGGGTGATAAAAGGGTGGGTTAAAAAGTGCAACGGCATCAAGGAGATATGTGCAGCTCTTGTAATTATGGAGCAGATCTCACCTGGGGCTATCAACATGCTTTGCAAACATTAGGCAGCTGAGCTTAACGGTGTCCCAGTAGGCATGAATCGATCATTCTGTTTAGAAATAGAGAAATTTGGGAACGATGTGATGAGGTTTAGATGCACAAGGATATTGATTGTAGGGCTGGACCTCATCTGATTGGCTCCCTCTGCTCTCAGTACAGGACCTCACTCTTGATGCATGTTGTTCAGACTCAGACAAGCTGCCTGGCATTAACACAAGCAATTCCACATGTGCCTGACCCAGCCTTCCCCTGGAATACACCGTCACTTATTTTCCCAAATCAAGCTTAATTTATCTGTCACTTTCATTAGAGCTGATGACTTTAAAGCTTTCCTAGAAAATGAGTTTTCAGTAGAGAAAAAATCGCTATGTGAGGGTATCTGTGCTGTTACAACCTGCAAAATCTTATCTTTTCTTCTCAGAATTTGTTTGAACAGGAGGATGGGGGAAAGGGTGGAGGAAGGAAGTATCTCTGATAACTTGTTGCAATATAAATCCATCAGCTTTCCACAGATAGAGCATTAGGAAAAGGTTCCTCACCAGAGGGGGTGGGCATGGCCCCAAGTGCCAGAGTTCAAGGAGCATCTGGACAGAGCTCTCAGATACAGGGTTTGAATTTTGGATGGTCCTGTGTGGAGCCAGGAGTTGGACTTGGTGATCCTAGTGGGTCCCTGCCGACTTGGGCTGCTGCTGCAAAGACGAAAGGTCAGTACCATGACTGTGTGGAGATGTATTTGGGTGAAGTGTTCAAACATGGGCTCAGAAGGATCTGCAAGTTCTGCTGTTCATCTGTGCTTGTGGGAAAGTAATGTTCTCTTGGCATTTTGACTGACGTTGACAGTACAGAACTGCTGGTGAAGGCCTTGGGTCAAGGAACCTCTAACTTTCTCAGTGGCCTTTAGAAGGAATTGATCATAGTGTCTTAGGAGAATGGGTCTCTATATACAGTGATTTCTGAAACAGAGTTCCCCAAACGAGACTTGGCTGTTTTTCTCTGATAGGTGTTTTTATTCCTGTCTCACAACAGCTTGATGTTCTGATTGCTTGATCAGATATCCAAAGTGGAAACAGCTCCTGGGTTGGTGCTTTCTAATGCTTATCTCTAAAAAATCAGTTCTGTTTGTTCCAGCTTCACTCAACTGGGCTACCAAAATACATTCTGCAAATATCTGGCATTCATCATCTTACTAATTTTATAATGGCAAACTATTTGCATCTCAAATGCTGACTCATAAAACAAGGTATTTCACTGGAGCTGAAAGGGAAATGACCCTGCATCTTTTCCAACTTGTCTGTCATTTCATTTTTTCATCCCTCTTTGGGGATCTGTGTCCTACTTTCTGTCACGCATATTAGTGTTGGCTGATTGATATGAAGAGATACAGAGCCTTGAGCCAAAACAGTTTTACAAACAAACATAGATTTTTGTTTTCATCATTTAGAAGAAAAAATAAATAAATCTTCAGCAAAATAAAAAAGTATTAACTGACCGATGTCCAGGCTGACTTGGGAGTAGATTAACAAAGGAACTAAACTTTAAGTTTATTTTTCTGCCTCAGTGAGAAAAGGTAGGCTGAAAAAATGATGGCTTCAAAAAGAAGTGCAATGAATGTTTTCTACTAGAATGTGTTTATAGCTTATGACATATAACAAAGCCTTGAAAGTAAGTAGTTAACCTCCTCTGCTTCTGGGCATCTTGAAGGGCACATGGTCAGAAAGAATTCCTGATTCAAAGTTTTTACTTCAAAATATCATTCAATAAATATTTTGTATTCATAATACTCTGTGTAATTATATTTAACTGATTAAAGCATATTGTAATTGGAATTTCCACCCAGATTACCTTAAATAATGAATAAAAAGCAATCCCCTTAGAAATGAGAAGCATTATCTGCTTTTTTCCTAATAGAATGCAGTCTAAAAATTAAGATACCTAATTATACATTCTCCTAGTTATCAAAGAAAAAGCACCAGATTTAGTAAAAACACCTCACTTACTATCAAAAAAACATGTCTTAATAATTACTAAAAGTGAGAATCGATCTTCAGAAAAAATAAGTAAGTATAACAAATGTGAGCTAAGAATAAAGCCACATTTTGAATCAGGATGTGTTCTTTGCTGAACCGAATAATGTTAAAATTAGCTTCTGCAGCCTTACCCATATGGTACCTTTCTATTTGAGCTCCTGGAGGCTTTGTGTGGATTTGATGATAGCTGCATTGTTGAGTTTAATTTTGTTAGGATTTCTCTCTGATACCAGTTGAGTAATGAAGAATTAACCGCTGGTCTCAAATGATGCGTGACCTCAAGCCTGCTTCTTTCTCTTTTCCATTCAAAGCACACTACAGCTAATATTTCCACCAAATGTGTTAGGCCCTCCAATCCTAAGTGCATGGCTCTGCAGTGAAACCCAGAATCCTCAGTTCAGACATGCACGCAATTCAAATACAGCATAAGGTGCTTCAGGATGTGACCCAGTGCAGCCACTACCCTGACTTATGAGACCACCAGAACACACAGACAGCTGCCTCAAGTGAAATGCGTGGAAATGCTGCAGAGGTGAATGAGGCCCCATTAGATTTGCCTCGGTCTACACAGGATCCATCTCTCTAAAGTTCCATCCTGAGAACAGCATGGAACTGGGGGGAGCATTTGGACAGAAAATGGAAGTACAGTCAAACTCTTCCTTGCCCATATATTCAAAGCAACATTTCCCGTCCTGACACCATGACAGAAAGCCAAGCTGAATGCAAGGTTTCCACTTGGCTCTTTTACATGAAGAGTCACTAAGAAATTTACTAGGTGAGCAGGGGACGGGATGCAGGGAGCAGGACTAGCACTGAGGTCACTTCATGACAAAGCCTGCACACGCTTCTTGATGATTCTGCATCTTACACTTAAAAGGCTACTGGAGAGAATCACGGAATGGCCATGATTGGAAGGGACTTCAAGGATCAATGAATCTCCAACCCCCCTGCCACAGGCAGGGCCACCAACCTCCACATTTAATCCCAGACCAGGCTGCCCAGGTCCCCAGAATGCAGGAGCTGACAGTATTTAGAGGTGGCTGAGGGAAGAGTTGATGTTCAAGAACATCATTTTGGTTCAGTAAATTTAAGCCTTACCTCTGCACCTTTCAGTTCCTGCTTATATCTAGCCCTTGGTCACTCCTCTGAGAGTCTGGGACCAGCACAGTTTTGTTTCTCAGGAGATGGCTACTAATTGTTTCCCTTTGGAGTTAGGCTGTGTTGTTTTAAAAAGTGCTCTGTAAGTAGACACAGCTTTAAGTCATGTGGAAACATCCCTATCCTATATAATAATCCTGTTATTAACAGAACCCACTCGTTGATTTTATAACAGAGAGGTTCAGCTTTCCTTTAAATTATCAGCTCAGCAAATGGTTGCAGGAAAACCCAGCCTCAGACTGACTTTATTCTGAAAGAATTCTGATTGAAAACCTTCAGCATTTACTACAGCGTGATTCTCTCTGGATGAACCTCCATTGAAGCACTCAGCGACTATTCCAAACTGCTCAGGGGATAATGTTGTCTCCAGATGCTCCTATGCTCTCACAATGTAGGTGTATTTAATACTGCAATGTTGAAATTTGAATGAAACATTTTTTTTTAATATCAGAACTAAATGTACATTCATTCCTGCCTTTAAAACAATGTTGAAAATGTAAAGCAAGAATTTGTTCATGTGGTGATGTTCTTTGCCTGATCGGTGTTCTGGGGAGGCAGTTTTGTTGTGAAAGGCTTGACTTTCCAGTGCAATTCATACTTATGGTGGTACATGAAACACTGAGTAAAGTGAAATAATGGCTGTAGCCTCCTTGAATCTTCCCACGAAAGGGCAAAGGAGCAGCTTGCCTAGACCGTATTCAGAACATAATGCTAAAGGCAGCTCTGCATCGACTGCATTCACTTCCTCAGCACTGATTCCTGGCAACTTGTCACACACTGTATGGTGCTGGCATATGGCCCAAGGTGTGCATTCTCACGTGCACGGCCTATGCACTTTATCCAGACAGTATTTAAAAACAGCTGAAACTCCAGGTAGGCTTCATCAAGTACATGAAGTGGGAAGAATGCGTACAGGGAACGCTTGTTTTCTCTTTGGAGAGCAGCATCTCTAGGTTTGTGCCTAAAAAGATCAAAGTTATCCATAAAGGCATCTCATTCAATGGGCAGACTAGGAATTTTCACATCTTGCTCTTTTTGTTCACCTCTGATGGTAGAACTCAAACAGATCATTGCAGATACACCCTTATACATTGATGGTGTTTGGAATCAAATCTTCCATTTCTCTCGAGGGTGTAAGGCACGCCACTTCTCAGCACAAGCTTCACGTAAGGGAACTGCATCCTTTCATAGTCTTATGATGATCTGCAGCACAAACACCAGAGGATAAAGCAACGTCTAACCAGTCTGCTCATGTTTTCATTCTGATCTTCACTACTTTGTGTATAAAAGCCTCCAAACTGACACTGTATTCACATTTTGTTAAGTAAAGAAAAGACAGACAGCTGGGTGAGATGCAGGATTTTTCATTCAAATCAGTTTGCAGATACTGTCCATTGGGCTTTACTTGATGATGTGAATAAGTTGCCTGGGTAGCAAAATACAGTCCCCAGGCTCCTAGGGTATGAGCAAATACTCCACTGTGGGCCAGTTCTTAACAAGTGTAGAGGGATTAGAAACCAGTTGCTTACTTTGATCTGTTTCTCTTCTGCTTCGTTATTCAAGTGAGACTTGCTGGTTGTTTAAGGGAAGGAAAAATGTTTGTTGCAGGGGAAAATTTTGAAGTGAACTCAAGTTTTTGAGTGACTTAGACAAGATAAAGGGACACAGGTTGCACTGCTCTGGTGGGGCATGAAGTGAGGTGCTGTTTGTGGCCTCTGAAGTGGTTTGCAATGGGTTTACACTGGCTTTGTAGACAGTCATTCTCTCAGAGGGAAGAAAATTGCCACCTGTTTTTCCTTTGTCACCTTTTCACCACTGAAATGTCAAGTCAGGTTTTCCGTGGCATAGATGGAGACTGTGAGAAAAGTATAAATAAAAGGTTGTAGCCATCTGTGGCTGTAACGATAAATAGCGTAGACTGTAGATTTAGTACTTCCTCCATGTCTTCTGTCTGAGGAGATTGAAAAAGCAGTCACATCAATGCACTGTTCCTCATTATTCAGCATATAAAGCTCTGGTCTGAACTGAGCTGGGAAGGGGAACAGAGGATTGTGCATGTGAAACATATGTGGGTAGGAGCAGGGAAAGGAGATCATTTCCCCTTTCCCCCATGGGTCTGTTACTGTATCAGAAGGATGCACAGCACAGGAAAAGCTGTATTAGGTACAGTTTTGTCTGGATGGCCTTGGTTTAGAAGACCCCTCAGCCTTTTTTCTCCACTTTCTTTCACTGCACTACAAGGAGAAGGGCAAAAAAAACAGAGGAAAAATGGCATGCTGCCATGTGGCTGTGTGCTGAAACACCACCTGCACCAAGACTCCAGTAAAGCATTTAACAGCCTGCTCTGACCTCTCGAGTCTTTCTCCTTTGCTTGGCTCTGGATAACTTGTCAGCTGTGTAGAAGCACTTTCAGTACTTCAGCTCTGTCCTCTGGGGTTGAGCAAAGTTCAGTAAGGCCAGTGGAAAAGCACATACTTTCTCATGATATTTCACCTCATCCATCTGCATTTCTTGCACTTTTGTTTTCCAAGTCTCAGTCATGAAGGCAAATGAAATGACTGCATAAAAGGCTCAAAAGCTTGTAAATAATGTAACACTGAATATTGACACAGGAAGCAAAGGAAAGTGCTATCCAAAAAGGTGGCGTGGCTTTTAAAGCTTCTTTGTGGTGTTGAAATCAATGCCATGTGCATTATACTGCTTTTGGTCTTCTAAAATTGGAATAGAGTCTGGGCTGTGGAGTGGCCCTTACATTACAACCAATGAGCAAGTTTTGTTTGAGCAGACAGCAGTCATGGTTTCCCTATGAACTTTCTTTGCCTCAGGTTAAGCTTTGCTTCAATTAGAGTAATGTCAGTTTCTACTGCGAGCTGTTAATGCAGCAGCTGTTGGTGCCAGCACTAAAAAACAGGGACAGTGCTTGTGCAAATCTACCCAGGGGTGACTGCATGTGCTCACCCAGCAATCAGGTGGCAGCCATAAGCGAGGAGCAGCAACATCTGGGCTACTTTTCCCTCATGAGAGAAAGTAAATTGGCTTACCGTGTTCCATCTAGCTTCATGTTTTCACAGAATACATGCAAGACAGTTACGTTCCAAATATCTGCCCTCTTGTTAGTTTTGGGTGAGAAGAGGGAAATTCAAAATAAGGCAGGTGGAGAAAATCACAGCCAGGATTTCTTTCTTCCTCAGGAAGTCAAGCTTGAAGCAGTCAATGCCTGTATCGTGTATTTGTCTACTTGTTCTTCTATCTCTAGGGCTCTTATTTTCAAGGTGCTCTTACTCATATAACCATAGCTGAGGCTTCAAAAATCATGGCTGTATTCCTAGATTCATTTTGTTTAAAGTGCTGCCAGAAGTGGTTCTTCTGATTTGAAAAACTCTTGGTGAATTGATGTCTTTCCATCAGAGTCCAGAATAAATAGCTGTTTCTAACCAGAGCTTCCAAGAGATATGGAATATCTGGATATACCAATCATCCTAAGCATGTAGAAAAGCAGCAGCTGGTGATTGATTTTAGACATCTTCCCTAAATATTGAGGGATGCTTTGTAATGCAATATTTTGATCTATAATTGAGTAATGCCAAGAAGTCCTAGCTGAAAGTAGAGACTGAAGATACTATTTTTTGTATCTACGTGCAGCAGGAGATAATCCTTTCTCCAGTTCCCCCCTATCCCTTTCCCCCGAAATATCATAATTGCTAATTAGGCAAAGGGTGGATGAGGAAAGACAGGCACCACAAAGTGACTCGTGCCAGACTCCAAAGCAGCTCAGTGTCTGAGCTGGGAATAGAGCTCAGTCTCTGCCTCTCCGTCAGAATCTCTTCCGTGGACTCTGCCACCCTACCAGGACCCCAGAAAGTGCTGCATTTTGAGCACGGCTTTACAGAACTCAAAAGTTTAGGAAACATAAATACTTAAAAGGTAGAAGGCTGTGTGAAGTGCTTGAAATACACCGTGTCTTAGAATATGGCTCTGCTGCCCTCATTATCTTCTGTGCAGTGTTGTTAAAGTTTCTGTTGAGAGAAGAGAAAAAAAAAGGAAAAAGAAAGAAGATGTAAGTTTATTTCAAGAGTTCAGCTACCTCTCATGCTTTTCAATCATGTCACGCTGCTGTGACATCTCCTGAGAGTAGCAGTCCTGTTAAGTTCATACATTAGCACAAATACATGAACGCTCCATGCATTAACCATGCACAGGCTTGTCTTGTCTCCTGGCCTTGTCAAAGAGATACAACTGCTTTCCCATCACATTATTTTCTTAATAAGCTTTCCTTTCTTGTAGAACTTTTCTTTCTTTGTTATTGACTTGGATTGCAGATGATCTTTATTCCTCTATTCTTCTGAACTAAATAGCTAAATGTAAATTCCTATGGATATGAAAGAGGTTATGAGTCATAAAAACAAATATCTTAACTTCTCCGTGTGTAGGTTGTAAGCCATTAAAAACATTCTTACTCCATGTAGTTTAACACTCTACTTTTTTCCTATCAGAACTGACAAACCATAATTAATTGAAGTGTAATTTTCGTCCCAGCTCATCACACTATCCTCATCACACCACATCCTGTGGGTCTCAATGCATTCATAATAATTTGATGTACAGAGATACTCTAGTTTAAATCACCACCTCTCAGTATTGTACTACGATGAAAAAGAATGGAATAATTAGGACTGCATGACAATCTTTTGGGGGTATTAGGGCAGTACAAGTAAAGGGATGTTTCATGCTCTGAACTCTCTTCCCTGCTGGTTACAAAAGAACAGATTGCCACTTGCTGCAGGCTCTTTGTCTAGAGTCTGTACAAGTTCTGTACAGAGTTCTGGCCATTTTCAGCTCTCATAGGTATATAGTAAGAGCTGGCTGGTCTTAAAATGTCTTCCCTCATGGTTTTCCCAGCCTGAAGTACTTGCTGAGGACTCTCCCTAAGGTCTGTGTCTGGGAGATCACCACCTGTATAGATTTATCTCATGAATTCTCCTTGGGAAGGGGTGGCAAATTGCTGAATCAGTTTGTTTGCCTAAGATTTGGATGGGGCCCTGAGCAGCCTGGTGTAGTATTAAATGTGGAGGTTGGTGGCCCTGCATGTGGCAGGGGGGGTTGGAGATTCGTGATCCTTGAGGTCACTTCCAACTCTGACCATTCCGTGATTCTGTGATTCTATGATCCTTTTGCATCACTTGTGCTTCTTTTGGAGAAGCTGAGAAGGCCACCCTCTGTAGTCTCCTCTATAGTCAGCACTGAAAAAACACGAGGAAGCAACCAGTTCTGTCCTGGAGAAGAAATAGAGAAGGCATGACGCAAACAAGCAGAAAGCAGCGGTGATGGTGCCTCACTCGCTATCTGAATTTTAGGTGCACTGACTGTATTCAAGAGTGAGGAGGAAAATACGGATTACTTATCCATATTTCCTAAGAACCATAAGCATTCTTAATCAGACCGGACCTTTCTCAAAAGATACTTTTCAAACGTTCTTTATGAAGGCACAAGAAATAAGATGTTTCTTAGGATGATGCAAAGGTATTCATCGTACTCGTATGTCATCCCTCATTTCATATAATTTGGGAAATTATTCAGATCAAATCTCCAGTTTTCAAATTCTTGTTTTTCCCACCAAACGTGAGTCAAGACAAGTCCTTGTTTTAAAAGATGTGTTGATTTGAGCAAGAATTACTTCAGGAAGAACCTACAGCTGTGTTACACAGGAGACAAACAGCAATATGTTGGTGCATCCCTTTCTTATACATCTAGGTAGATAACAGGCAGTTGCCACATTTCCCAGAGATGCAACAGAGGCTGGGTGTTTTGAGTCCAATCCACCCACTATTGGAAAGAAATATTTCCTGTTTCAGCCTTTTCAGTCGATAAGGAAGTGAGGAGTTGAATTTCCCATCAAGAACATATACTGCCATCAAGGATCCTGAAGAAGTGCCTACAAAATCAGTGATGACTCTGTAAGTAGCAGCTGTTTAGCTCTGGCAGTGCTCAGAAGTCAGACATCTTCATCAGTGCTGATCCATGCTAGATTAAATGACCTTGAGATGAAACAGTGTGTCATGCCAGCGCTTAGAGTTTACTGATCTGTTTTTCCCGTCTCCTATTTTCTTCATAGTATTCCATTTCTACAGTAAGAATGCAGACGTGATTAAAAACTACACACTAGCTGCTTCCAAATGCTGTAAATTGTGTAATTTACAAATATATGAGTACAAACATTATCTCATGCTGTTTGCAGCTAAATTCTCTGCTGCCTGAGCCATTAGTGGCAACGAAAATCAATATCTCCTATAAGTTAAGGTTCCTCTTTAATTAATATGAGGGCATGAGGTAAACAGATATGTACCAAGTAGAGATATTCATAGCAGGAAGAATGTTCACAACTTCTGAGCAAGGAAGGGAGAATATTTTTAAAGCTATGTTGTCAACCAGGGAATTTGGCTTCTTAAGAATTCACAAGGAGATATCTGTGTATGTAGGTGTCTAAGTACCTTTGAAAATCCAGAGTACTTTCAGAAAAGGCATCCAGGATCAAGTATCTGTAACAGTAATGATAAATACTGAGGCACAGAAAGTCAGGCAGCTTGAGTTCTCTATCTGCTTGTGGCTTGCTGTGTGGCCCCCATCAGGGCTCTTCGTGCCTCAGTCTTCTCTATTCTAATATTCATTCCAGATTAACCTAAATAACGTCCATGAATTGTAACTGTTTTGTTCTACCTCCAAATTATGATCAGGTCACCTGCTAATGAAGATCTTATATGTATTACCTCACTGTATGAGATTTCAGTTGATGTTGATAAGCTTTGAGATCTTTAAGTGAAGGACATCATTAGTATACAAAATGTCTCCTCTGAAAAGTGCCTTAATGAGGATCATGCTACCCTGCAAGTCTTTTTAGAGGGCAAGACTCATAATCCAGCATTTCTTCATTTAGCACAGGAATTACACAAATTCAGGGTGCCAGGGAACGTCAGTCAGTCACGTTTCTACTGATTTGATACCACTAAGTCTGTCTTCCAAAAACATACCAACTGCTTTTGAAAGCAATCTATTGAGAATCACCCCACCACATCAAACTATTGCCTAAATTGCAATATTATCAATACTCCTTCCACTGCAACTTCTAATAATCCGCAATTGATGCTGATATTAGACTTAGAAACTGAAACAAGTCAGTATGTTAGATAACACAGCTTACTTTGTGAAACTAGAGTGCTTTTTTTTTCTGAATACATGCTTTAAACGAAAAGTTAGTTCTGAAAAGTTCTTTACTATGAAAGTTCTTCACATAGAGAGTGGTGAGGTGCTGGAACAGCTGCCCAGAGAGGCTGTGGATGCCCCATCCTGGAGGTGTTCAAGGCCAGGTTGGATGGGGCCCTGGGCAGCCTGGGCTGGTATTAAATGGGGAGGTTGGTGGCCCTGCATGTGGCAGGGGGTTGGAGATTCATGATCCTTGAGGTCCCTTCCAACCCTGGCCATCCTGTGTGATTTTGTAAAAGAAGTACAGGCTTACGTAAATTGCAATTATTCCTGGTTGCACAGTGGTAAGTTGCTAAAGTTGGGGTTTTGCTTCGAGTCTGGTCTACTGTGCATGAATGAAGTTTTGGATGTCTTGATTTTGTGGTTTTTTTCAGTGCTATTGTGTAAATGGCTGTAAAGTCATTGCTTTAGCCAAATGATACCTTTTCTTGGTTCCATTCAGGTACTAGGACTCCGTTTCTATTGGCAGTTATTTTCTTCGTTACATTTGGTGTACATCTATGGAATAGCATAGATGTAAACTCTGATTTTTTAAAATAATTGTTGAGCATGGAGGCTAAAATCCATCCTGTTCCATGTAGTTAGGCATGATTTTATTGCGCTTTAGATAATGCCTCCCTGTTTCACTTTCTTACTGACGTTTTATTCCTTCTTGAGAATGCCTGAAAAAATTGCCTCCAGAGTTCTAACAGCACCTGACTTTCATTGGCCACTCTCACCTTCATCCATATTAATTCCTTCATCTTTTGCCCCTTATATTTCATATATTAAAGCCATAAAACAGGAGATAGAAACATGGTTCAGTGAGATCTCAGTTAAGATATATTTTAGTCTTATTTCCAGCCCTCTGTAAAGGTCAAGTGTTTTGTCTTTATTTTTATATGAAATGCATCGGGTTCTTTTTTTAAAGACAGACATATTAACTGCTGTCTTACTTAAAATACAGACATTTTGCAAATATGAAATCATCTCTGTAGTTCTGCCAATAGCAGCTGTGTCAGGATGCCTGTCACAGATGCCTGCCTTTCAAGTTCTGTGTTGGCTGGAGCCACACGATGGGACAAAGCTTAAAATGCCCAAGGCAGCCACTGGCTCTTGTGTGTTTAGAATACCCCTGTGCCACAGTGCTGAGATTCATCTGAAAAGGAAACTTTTCTTTATGGACTAAGGGCAGCTTATGTTGTAGTGCAGGGTCTCAAGATGTTGAGCTTAATTTGCCTCGTCGAGGACTGTTAGCAAGCTGGAAAGCCATTGTGTACAAATGACTTCCTCACAGAAATGACAAGCTAACATTTTCATTACTGAAAATGTATGATGAAACTGCTACTTTGATGCTGATTTGTTCAATATTCTAGATCAGATGTCTGGACATTTGGAAAACAACTCTCATCAGACACTGAAAATGAAGAAGAAATTAAGCTTAAAGTTGTTGTGTGTGGGTGTTTTTAGTTGTTTGTTTTGTTGTTTTTTGTCTGTGGCAATTGCAATGCCTTTTAATTTACACAGAAAACAGAGGCAAAAAAATATACATAGTTCATTTGTCCCTCAGCTCTTGCTACTTCTTCCAGACTTGATACGTGTAGGGGTGAATTAACATTCTCAAAGTAGTATGCTGTGATATCAGAAAGAATTGTCATATCTAGGGTACAACTTAATGGATCCATTATGAAAAGAAAAATAAGTGGGTTTTAGTTTAATTAAATTTTCCTAAGAGCATGATGAGAAACACGCAAATGCAATGCCAGAGCATGAACATTTAGAGAGAATAATTCCTCCACTGGATCAGCAGGATCTTTTCTTTTACAGATCTCCTTGAATTTAAATACAATCCTTGAAACAGAACAGGTGCCAGCAACAGCCTGGGTCTCAGGGGACAGGAAGAGGACAGGGAAAGAGCAGGTGAATTCTAAGACAGAAAGAAGTCACTGAATTTAGGACAAGGTCAAGACAAAGCAGGTTTTCTTTCTAAAAGAGCTGGACCATATTTTTCTGAGGTTATATCTGCATAAATATATATATACTAATATATATAATAAATAATATATATTACTTTATTCTATTCTGCATCTTGCCACGTTTAGGGACTGCGTATGACCTGGGTGTGGAACACACAGAGAGATGTATTTGACAGCTTTCTGGAAATAGGGCCGTTAGCCTGCAAGTTCAGTTTGTGAACAAACACATGAAGTATTTTCAAAAATTAAAAGCCTACCAGTGAGAAACAAATCTTTTGGTCTCATTTATGCTTATGAAGACAGAGACAGGAAGTTGCAAATGATCCAGTAGTGGGATGGGATGGCTGAGATACTGGCTAGTAGAAAAGTGGATTGAAGAGAGGCTTCATTGTGCATTGAACAGAGGTAAGGATTTTCCAGAAGCTCATAGGAATGAGATGTCTTCAGAAGTTTCTTTTTACCTCTTTTTATTCTGCCATAAGAACGTGCATGTCGCCAAGCAATGCTGACTTTTGAGTGCTTCAGTGTTGCATTCTTAGTTTGGAAACCAGCTGTAGGGAGTAAAACCAGATAATTAGGATTGATACGTAGGTCTTCTAATTGAAGATCTTGATACTAAGATCCTTCTAAGGATTTTGCATCTACAGCAGATCTCGTTAATAGCTGTAATTACCAACATTTTACAGGTGGAAAAGGTCACTTACAAATCTGGAGTAATTTGATGGTAGCATTTAGAAAGCCAGGAATAGATTACAGTCCCTGAATTCTCAAGACAGTGACGTATTCTTGGTCTGCTTTTTTGGACATAGTCACGCTCTTAATAAAGCATAGGAAAGTTGAGGAAGAGAAATCATCTCTTAGAGTGTATTTAAATTTATATTTTGTCTGTATTTTGTTTATAGATTCGGAAAGATGAAATATTTTATTTTACCACTATGGAAATACTTTTGCTATTGTGATCACTATTAAAACATACTGGTGACAGTAATATGCCCCAGTAATATGCCAACAGCGTCACAGTTGCTTCATCCAGAAGGCACCAAGATGCCAAGAACTGCAGAAATTGCTTAAAGATCCAAAGGAAAGATGAGCAGCAGCAGAACCCAACTCCCATTGACTTTATTGGAGCCCAGACTCCGTCAAGCAGTTCTAATCCTGAAGACTTTAATGTAACTTTGGTACTCAAGGCAAAGAAATGATGACTGTAGGCTTAACAAGCTTTAAACTGTGGGGCAAGAGAAACATAAAAAAATAAGCATAGAACAAGAAATAACTTGAAATTTTAATCAAACTGGCAGGTTTTAAATAGAAGTGTAATTATGCTAAGCTTCTAGTTAGCAACATGCTGATTTGGTACCATAACATGATGCAGGTTTTGACAGTCTACTTCTTGACTAGCTTATGTTATAGATTTTATCTAAGACTTTGTTTTACGTGGTTTCCTTTACCAGACAGTCTAGCAAAATGTACACACTTTCTCAAAGAGCCAGAGAGGGTATTTGAGCTTTCTGTCCAGGTCTTCCCACTCGATTCTTTAGAAGTACAGTAAACTACATTTCAGGATAGATACTAATGGAAACTAAAACAAATGTGTGTCAGGTTGCATTGATGAAGTACTTTGGAAGTAAAATCATCGGAGGCAAATTAGTTAAAATGGATAGCAGGACAAATCTTTCAGAAAACAGGAGCATAAAGGATATGTTTCACATGTTCTGCTTTGTCTTGCTTATGCAATTTGAGGCCAGGATGATGGAGTACTAAGTTTTTTAATGTGACCTACTACATGCCCACTAAATGTTATCCAGTTATCCCTGTGCTAAGTCTGATTACTGCTACTGGGATAAAGCGTATTTTCCAGAGATCTTGTTTTAGTTGAAGATCTCAGGAGCGGAAGAAAACACAGCTTCATTCTGTAATTTGTGCCAGCGATTATTCACTCTCACTGATAATATCTGTGATTTGAATTTGACTGACTTCAGCTTCCAGCCATTGACTCTCCTTATTCTTTACAAGATGAAAGGACCTTTCAGCTCCTGGCTTTTTCCCCTGCGAAGACACGTACACACAGCTATAAAATTACACCTCCTTCACCTCAATAACAGACCCGCTCATCCGATACACGCTTTGTTTACACGGTTTAGCGCTCGCCTTCTTCACCCATCCCAAATCAAACGACGCAGAGCCGCCCGCCGGGCCGCCCTCAGGGAGGCAGAGGGGCGTGACCGTCGGTGTGACCGCTGCGTGGCACCGCCTCCCGCCGCCGCTTCTCCTCCCTTCCCCAGCCCTCGCAGCCGGGAGGCGCGGTGTGGCTGGCGAGACGACGAGCCGAAGCTCCGCGCCATGCCGGCCGCCGCGCCGCCCCCGCTGCACCCCGCGGCGGGCTGCTGCCGCCCCTACGGCCACTGCGCGGGTGAGTGCCTTTCCCGCCTCGCCACGGCCCGCGAGGGTCGTGTGGGGAGGTGGGGGAGCGCCGCAGCCGGGCTGCAGGGTAGTGCTGGTGGGCTTGGAAGTCGCCCCCGCGGGCTCCGCGTGGGCTCGGAGGGTGTGGAGGGTCGGGGTGCCCCACATCGGGGTGCTGAGGCGTGAGGCAGCCGAACTGCCCCGGTTGCGTCGCCTTGTGTAGCGGGATCGGTTGTGTTCGTTTCTTAATAACGGTATTTCTAAGAGAGGTGCCCCTTAACTTTGCGCAGCCTTAATTTCTGCCGGGCTCTGGGGGCGTACAGTGAGCAATGCCCCTGAATGTGGCTGGGCTACTGGTTTTGGGCTGGTGGTTTTCATCTTGTGAGATGCTGAGCTTGGAATAACCTCACAGACAGAAACTTCTGCGTACTGAGAAGTTCATTAAAAGGGGAAACCCGGAGATAAGGCAAACCTAACAACAGCGTAACCAAACTCTGAGCCTTTTTGGATTTATTTTGTGAGGGACCAATTTAAGAGTTTAATACTGAATCTGGTAGTGCATCTTGCATGCTTTTGCTTTGGGCTTTATGTAGAAATAAAATCATATGCCTGTGTTTGGTTGCATGTGGGTTTCTTTTCCCACCTCCTTTTTATCTTTTTATTCAGCTCCGCTTTTTCCTCTCAACGTGTTTTTTATGTAGTTGAAATGCAGTTTTGACTCTGAAACGTTGAGAACCAGCAGAGACTGACAGAACAGCAGGCGCAACAAAGCTTACAGCACATGTTAGAGCTGCTTTCTGTGGTGCAAGTGCACTTATTACAGCAACTTTGTCACAGTCTTCTGAAGAAGCAGCTGTGTTTTACAGCTCAGGAAGCGATCCTGCAGCTCTTTGGGTAGGACTGATCCCACAGAATTTCTTTCTTGCAGTGCAGTGGGTGTGGATCTACCAGAATGGCTCAGTACTTGCCATGAAGATGTTCATAGGATGCCGACACATCTCTGCTGAGAGATAGCTTCTGATGAATCTCCATCTGTGGTTCATTAACCTGAATTGGATAATTGGGCTTAAACTGTCGGGGAAGATAACTTGGTTTTAATTCAGCTTATTGGCTACTGTTCAAGACTCTGAATTTGAACTGTGCAGAAGTTGCCTTGTCTTGTTGTTAGCTGTTTTTCAAGGTAATTGCTTTAGGCACCCTAAGCTGCAGTTTGGATGTATCTTTAGCACTGACCCTATCTGCTTTGTAATGGCTGCACCGCTGTTTTTTCTAGTTGCATTCTGTGGAGCTTCACTTTTTTGGCATCTGTGGGGCTTTCAGCACGTGGTGACTGAGGGAAGTTGTGTGGCATTCATTTCCCCATTTCTCAGATCACTAAGCTCAGTGTGTTTTCTGCAGAAATACATGCAGTGTGGTAGGAAACAAGGAAGCTGGTGGTCCTTCCTTCTTTTCCAACAGTTCCAGGGCTAATCGACTTGGTTTCTGTTGCTGCTTTTGCCCTTTTGCTTTGACTTGATTCCTAAACGTTTAAAAACATTTCAAGTCAGCGTCGTATAGATTTTCTTGTACATGCAATTAGCACGAGAACATTATGGTAACTAGCAGTCTCACTTAGCTCTGTTCTTGCTCTTACTGAAGATAATATGGATCTTTTAATTAGCTCCAGTGTAACTTGGATCAGAGCTGAGAACGTGATGGTTGAAAGAGGTGAATGTGACATTTCTTGTATTGTAAAGTCATACTGCTTTCCAGGCTTTTTTTGTTCTCAGAATATGTGCTCCGTTCTCCATTTGGAGAATGTTCATCTGATGATGGAAATACTAACCAAAGGACAGGAGAGCTTCTGCCTCAACTGGTTCTAATGTAAATGTGAGGCTTTGGTAGTATTTGCAAATTGTTCATCTTATCTAGCAGCAATTTACCATCATTGCAAATGAAAGTCAGGTGCATTTACCTGTTTCCCTCTGTTAGTAGTGTAATTTACTTGTCTAATTGTGGTAAGGATTGCAAAACAATTGCCAATGTCATATATTCTTAGAAGCAGCTCTCAATAATCATTCTGAAAACAGTCTCTTATTCTGTCAGTATTGACAGCCTGCACATGAACTCAGATTCCTTTTTTTTCTTAAGTTTTCTTATCACCTCAAATGATACAGTAAATAGAAATGCAGAGAAATGTCCAGCGATGTCCAAATCCCAATCTTTCTGCTTCTTGTTGTGTTTGTAAGTATAATTAATGCAGGCCTGAGAGATTTGCCTAGGAAATCCGTTTTCTTCTAAAAGTATTGCAAAACCATTTGTTTTGCCATGTTTACTTAAGTGTGTGACTCTCCTCTGAAAACACAGTTCTATAACAGTGAGGTTTGTAACATTTGTGAGTTAACCTCTCCTGAATGTGCTGGATTTTCAAGTAAAAAAATCAGGTAAATCACCCTTTCGTAAAGCAGATGGAGAATCAGGCTCTGGCAGGTCTTTCCTTTAGTTATGCAACAAAGTTAGGGGTAATAAAGGATCTGGAAGCCTAATTAAACCCTCAGTGACACCTCTGCATGCTCTCTATTTTTCCACTGGGTCTGCTCAGTTGCAACTGATTAGTCATCAAGTTGAGGTTTAGGAAGCAATGGAAGTAAAATCCCAAACTGAAAGAAATGGATTCCTGCTCATTTGATTGAGACAGAGCTGGCTAAGAGTGTCAGAAAGCAGTGGAAACTTACCTGTGGTGAAACAGCAGCAATTAATTAGAAATACGAGTGCTG
This sequence comes from Lagopus muta, assembly GCF_023343835.1. Classification (NCBI taxonomy): domain Eukaryota; kingdom Metazoa; phylum Chordata; class Aves; order Galliformes; family Phasianidae; genus Lagopus; species Lagopus muta. The sequence continues at coordinate 45,071,431 of NC_064439.1, read as the reverse complement.
CTCCAAAAGTAATGCCTCCCATTTTGTTACGTTGGCCCACGATGTCAGAGGTGCATGGTGGTGGTGTGGCAGTAAGGGTTGAATCTTCCCACCAATACCTCATTATGTTTTGTTGTGATGTGAAAGGTGGCAGCAGAGAGGCAGTCTGACGAATAGGCATCTGACGTGGAAGCTTGTAAGAAGCAAAGATGTGTTACTGAATTCATCTGTATGGAAAATATGGCACCAACTGACATTCACTGCCACTAGCTGAATGTCTATGGAGACCCAACAGTAGATGTGAGCGCAGAAAGGTGGCAAGTGATGTGTTTTAGCAGACAACAGTGGGTCAACTCTGCTGGTGCAGACGTTTATAAGCATGGCATGCAGGCTCTTGTTTGCTGCTGGCGAAAATACATAGCTGATGGTGGTGATGATGTTGAAAAATAGTGCTTTGTAGCTAAGAATTTGCTCTATCAAGTGGTGTCATTGTGCTCCTTGGATCTGTTGTAGTTTCCATGGAAATAAATAGGAGGCACTACTTTCGGAGCAACCTACGTCTGTGGCAGTTTAGAGGTCAGGAGCATCTGTGTGGAAGTGAAACTGCCTGTGCATTGAGCCTTGAGAAACAGATGGAGAATTTTGCCAGCTGGATCCTGGCAAACCTTGCTGTTGTGTAAGATGCTTTTATTTCCCTCCATCAGTTCTGTCCTCTTGTGCTGGAAGGTCCCAGACTGCAGAGCTCGCTTCTCTGCTTACTGAGGCTGACCCTAAACCTGTCAAACTCCAAAAAGCAGGCAAGTCTCTTCCCAGTAAAATATTCTGCCTGTCATCTTTGGGGGGAAAAAAAAAAAAAAAAAAAGAAATAAATGAGCAGTTTCATAATGTTCCTTTTTTGGCATTTTGCAGGGTTATAAGTTAAACAAGCTTTGTGTGTCTGAAAGCATTGATTGATTTCACACGTAGTGCACTTAGTCTTTACAGATTATGCATTTGTATACTTCTTTAAAGGACTTTCTTCATGCTCACTTTTTTGATTTTCTACCCTTAAAATGTCAGAAAGAATATATAATGAAAGTGGAGTTCTACTCTAAAAAAAACCCCATAAAAGTGATGGCACTTGTGACTCATTACCAGACTACATGTAATCTTTACCTTCATCTGCTGATCTGAGTGATTCAGCTCAGTTTAACACTAACATGGCAATAGCCATCTGTGTTTGCTGTAAATATTTTATTTTTTTAATTACAAATGGCTTGGTTTAGCAAATCTCTGTGTGGTGAAGTTGCTGAGGGCCTGCAGGGGGAGCAGATGAGCGGCCAGGAGGGTTATTTTTGCCCAAGCTCCATTGGCAGATGGGGAAGGGGAGTGTGAAACCGTCAGGGCAAATCTGGCCGCCCTGCAGCAGTCTCAGTCTCTGGGGGGAGCCAGATGGGAAAGGAACAGGGCAGCAGCGACTCTGGGCATTTCACAGAAGTGCAGGGAAGATAAGAGGAAAGGAAAACTCTCGAGTTTACCTTCTTTAAGGAGAAAGAAGGAAGGATAGCTGCTAAATGTCATTTATCCCTCATGATTCCTGAATACAGTAAATACGGTCACATGCTCCTGCGTGCTGAGCCTCCTACATGTGTTCCACTGCAGGTTGGCACCCACGCTGGGCTGTGGGTGACACAGAGGCAGCATCAGTCCTCAGAATGGAAGAATCCAGAGATCGTGTAGGTACAGCAAATATCCAGGGTGGGTATCCCTCAGGCTTCCTCCCTTGCCCATAGTGCAGTTGGATACAAGATTCTTCACCCAGGCTGTCCCACCAGACAGTCCTTCCCATCTTAACATCTATACATCTGCCTGCTTTTTGGGTGCTGCTGTCCCACAGCTGGTAGTGAACAGAGAGAGGGAAATGGACAAGAAGGAAGTAAATATGTGAAAGAATGAGAATAGACGTTTTGGGAACAGAAAGATTTGGAGATGTCTAGCTTCTGATTTGCATGCCATAATGTTTATTTCATTCTTAAAATCAAAAGCTTGCTCGGTGCCTGCCTAGGGCTTCTGAGATCAGGGAGTGGGTGCGAATGTGTGTGTTTCCCACTCTTTTGTACTTCATGATCAGTTCTAAGGATGTTGTCTTTCCTCACAGCTGACACGTTAGCTGTCGCTTAATAGGACCAGGCATAATTTGCCCAGCAGAAACTTTAGTTCTGTTGGTGACGTGTGGGAAAGGAGGAACCCAACTTGACACACAGCTGAATTTGCTGGGCTGACAGTTAAGAAATAATACTGCGTGCAAAGTTAAGCATGCTTGATGTGAAATCATGAAATACAATGACCTTGGAAGCCCATCTTACTAATTTTATAGGATCTTTTAGGGCTAAAACTGTATACTTATGAGGCAGATGTATTATTCTAGTTTGTTTCTCCTTTTTGTGGACAAGTTCAGATTAGTTTTTCTTCAGTGAACTTAGAGTGCTGCCTGAGCTGCTGAGGAATTTTAGTTTTCTGTAGATTGGGTTAGACTGGGTCAGCAGTTATCTCTGTTATGCTACTACAAACTGAACACGAATATGCTGGCATGGGCATGATTGGAGATGCCCACTAGGGTAGTAGAAGTGATGCTGTAGAGATTAAACTAAATTCCTTTTTTGATTGTGATAGTATTACAGCTGTTCTTGAAGGTGTCCACGTGATAAGGAGTATTTGGAAGATGGAATGTGTTTTTGTTTTCCTGCTGCGCCAATAGCTAATAGATTGGAATACATGCAAACAGCATGATGGATTGATTTCTGTTGTCATCTGATAAAATACACTTTGTCTACAACTATTTACATCATGCTTATTTTGTTTGTTTTTGTAGATCATGTTTATGATCCAGTATGATTTACAGTAACATTTTATCATGCAGTATGTTTTAGAGCTGTCTTAGCATGAAAGATATTCCAAATGTGCATAGTTACTCAATATACTTCCAGCAGGCCAGGTACTTAGAATCTAACATTATTCAGGTTACAAAGTCAAGCCTTTATGACTATTGATGAGTGGTGCTGCCACCTACTCCTGTTCCTGTGCATTATGATATAACCATTAATTAAATTATCAGAGGCTGCTTTTTTCCCCAGGGTCTCTGGCTCCATCAGTGCATAGGATGGACGAAGCTTTAATAATGGGCGTCTGCTTGCAGTTTACCCTGGCTGTTCATGCCTTTCACTGCATGCTTTTTGAACCCTGCTCTTATTGCTGGTTTATTAACTTGTAGGGTTTTCTGCTGTGGCTTTTGCTCCAGCAGCAAATGTGGGTTGATATCTCTGTGAAAGCGCTAAAGGGACGACATTGACTGTGTTTTGTTCAGCGGAAGATACAAAAATATGAAGTGAAAAAAACTTTAACGTGGGCAGAAACATCACCTGAGATGCACAGGCCGAGGATTTGGGGATGGCTTAGTGTCACATATGTGTTATGTTGTATTACTTGGTGTCTGACATACAGCTTCTAGCAACTTCCCTTACAAGTATGGGCACTGAGCAGTTCTGCAGATCAACTCTCCGGATGTTGTTTGGGTCACCAGAATATAATTCACTCTGAAAAATGTAGATTAAGTTGGTTGCTTTGAAACTGTGTAGAATTGCTTCAGACACTGCCCAGTTCTCCAGGCCTGTGCTCCCTTAGGCAGTATAACTCTTCTTCCTATATTCTTTACTTCTTTTCATCTCTTCGAATTGCAGAGATTAAGTTTCTATAGAGAATGCTTTTTGTCCATGCAGTCCTGATTCCAGTTTATCTACAAAAGAATGAAGTGGCAATAGAAAGAGGTAGATAACCAGAACAGCAGAGAAGCCGGCCAGGGGGTGAGGGCGGTTCTGTTACAGCTCCCAGTCTTGTCCTTTTGCCAAAGTTCAGCACCTAGGTTGACTTGCCAGCCTGCTCATATTCTCATGTTTTATTGCATCCAAATTACAGTCTCCATCTGCTCTCACTGGGTCAGCAAAGTTCCCAGAAATTGCTGCTAGTCAAGATCTAACTATGGGCCTATTTGCCATGTTCTCTGCAGTCTGTCCCAGTCCCCACTTGTGACTTCTTGGTCCTCTCTTTTCTCTTATTATCTCATGGCAAATTTCAGCTAGGTTTCCTTCTTCAGCTACTTGGAGGCTGGCTTTTGAATGGTGATATCAGACAAGCAAGGTCCTTTTCCTACTCCCAATCTTGTTCTCTCCCTACAAACTCTACATCCCATTGCCTTTTGTGGTGATGTGTGTTGTTTTTTTTTTTTTTCTGCATTCCTCCCTTGTCAACTTCCATTTTTAACCCATTTTCCAGGCCTCTTTATCCTCCATTTCACAAATAATTCCTGATCCTGCTAGGGCTAAGGCATGCTTGAGTCCTAAAGGCCTTCATTGGATCTGAGCTGTGTAAGCCTTCAGAGCTTTCTTAGGAGGCAGCTGGGATTGTCCTGCAGTCTTTAACACTGTCTCTGTCCACACCTTGTGAGTTCTGACTTCCTTTTTCTGCATAGGATGTTATTTGGTTATTTGATGCAGGGTAGCAGCCTTTCATTGTTACTATAATAAATTCCTGACTCAAAGAAAATCCCTTCTTCAGATGCTGTAAAGTCTGGCAGGGAGGCACAGTGATCAGGAGGGCAGAAAAGACAGGGAGCTATGGCTATTTTGAGAGAGAGAGAGAGAGAAGAAAAAAAAAAATCAACACCAGTGTTTCCAATTGTAGAGCTGTAAATAATGCCCATGTAAAATTTACTTGCTGTAAAAGGATGCCTGTGATCATATTTTGTTTCCATGTAACTAATTTAGTGCCTTAAGACTGGTCATGCTACTACTTCAGTCTCGGACATTAACGGTGTAGGCTAGCCCTGAAACTTGCAACATTTAATGATATACAGCAAGTAAAGGAGCTCAGGATAGCAGGCTTCCAGGGCATCTGGCTGCTGATGCACGCTGGTAACCTGTTCCGTTATGCACTTTGCTGTTCTGAGTTCAAGGTTGAGGAGATTCTTTGCTCCCAACTACTTGGAGATGCTTTTATTACTTCAGCACAATTGAAGAGTTGGTTCAGATTGAGACTGTTCCCCCACCCTGGCATCTTTGTTTTGTATATCATCAATGGGAATTTCTGGGGCCTAAGGGAAAGGCAGCTTTTAGTGCTATTCTTTCACTTCCTCTTTGAAACAGTGCCTCAAGTGTGCTGTTTTGGGACCAATACATCAAAACCACTCCCAATACACGATTTCTATCGTGTGCAGCTTTATTTGTGTGAGTAATCCTCATAATTTTTTAGGGAGCTTTCATGAGTGAAGACTCTCATGTTGATCCAAAGCCCTCAAAGTAAAATACAGGGCTTAAGTAGCAACATTTTACTCACAGGATGTGATGCCATAACTCAATCTTACCTCAGTATTTCTTTCTGCTTTCAATTGTGTTGTAATACTCCTTGTAAAAATTTAATTGCACGACAACCTGTGCCTTGATAGCAGAATTAGCTGCTGGGTAAACCATTCAGTTAATTACTGAAACTGTGATCTCCAACTGGAGTGCCAAGAAGGAATGTAAGATGAGTGGAAATATTTTAATTAATGAGCAAATCTTGGACTAGTCAAAGGAAGGGGTAACTTTTGAAGGGTAAATAGCAGCAATAAAGTTTTAATTGTCATGATTGGACACCTCTGGCAAACTCTGCTACACATGTTCTTCAGTGCTTAAGTGAACCAAACCCCTATAAGGAGGGGTCTTCTAAAGGAAATTTAATGCTTTTCCATCCTATACTTCACACTCACCTTCCACTCCCATTAGAATTGACTGTGACTTTGCGAATGGGTTTTGAATTGGCTTTTATAAATGAACCCCAGAAGCTGTGCTCCATGCAGCAACCGACATTTTCTCCAGGAAGCACTTGCACCGTGCTCAGCAGACAGCTGAACTCTTCCTGCTACGTACTTGGGTCCTCAAATGCCTCTGTCTCATCCTCCCTTCTCCTTTAAGGACTTGATGTGATCGATTTACCCCCACAAGACCATCATGTCATCTTCATCTGGAATGCTGTATTGCTCTGAGCCCTAGTTTTCTTTTCTCAGTGCCAACATGGATGGCTTAGGTGGGACACGTGGTGCTTCTGCCCTTCCAGCAGCAGTCTCAGCCCTGCTGCTCCCCTACGTCTCTGCCTTCATCTTCTGTATCGCCCTATTTTTTAATACTTAGTGGTTTGCAAGTGTATATAGTTAAAAAGCAAAACAGAATAACCACTGCATTTGCATGCATTTGTGCATATAAAATACACATATTTCTTATAAATTTTAATAACCATTAGCTCTCACAAAGACAGTGAAAAGGAAAACAAGTTTTATTCTCTGATGTATCAGTTGCCAGCACTCAGACTCATTGAAGTGTGTTTCTAGTCCCACCTCCTTCTTCCTTTCTCTCCCACTTCTGTTTAAATATAGAAACGAGGTTTCAAGCAATATGATTTGAAGCTTTAGGATTCAATTAGGGTATTTAAAGGCTTTCTAGAAATGCTTGCTGTTGCTTTGTGTTGTTCTTTCCTGAAAGACTGGGGCTTGCTTCGTATCAGATAATTAAAATTTGCTTAACTAGAAAATGAATAAAATGCATAGCTGCAACAGGCAATTGAAATTATCTTTTAGTTTATGTAATACACAGATTAGTCATTGCAACCGCTTTGACAAAGTTTGGCACTTCCCACTTTCCTCAGGAAACAGTAGGAGATAACTTCGTGTTTATTTAGGCATTCATGTAACTTCTTTTTTTCCTGTTAGAAAAAGATGTGATAATATTCTTACTCCTTCAATGGTTATATATGTGTTTTAACTTATGATTTGTGTCAAGCTGTTTTGGCTAGGAATGAAGGCAGCTTAACAAGCACAAAAGCACATTCCTGGGTTGTTTGTTTTAATTGAATAAAACTGCTCTTGCTCTGTTAGCTATAGAATAAAAAATAAATGTGGTTTCCATTTGAAGCTTAGCTGACTTAGTGAAGAGAGGAAACATTATTGATGTAATTGAAATAATCAACAGTGTAACCAGGCACTTAAAATGAATGGTTTGCAAAAGGCTTGGTAATGCTAGCAGAGCTGGGAGGAAAGTAATCTATGGGAAAAGTCGTTCTTAGTGCAGCATTGTTTGTGTGTTGCATTGAGATAATAAGCTGTAAAAATGTCACGTGCTGTTCCTGTAAGCAAGGTGATGCTTTGACAGTGGGTATACAAGAATCTGAAAGCACTGATTAAATTCAGAGTTTCAGCAGTTCCTGATAGCCAACGTAGCCTGAAATTGATTTATATTTCAAGAACTATTATTATATCTGACTCACCCGCTCTCCCCCATTCACAATTGGCTTTTATTCTGGGTACGATGTAAATACCTGCTTTAAAAATTACTAGCACATGTTATCATCTTTCAGTAACAAGATCATCCTTAAAAACTAGAATGAAGACAGAAATAACTTGTGCCACCACCAAGCGTTAGTCACATAGCTCTTATATAATTGCTTACGTCTTCGATCAGCATACTGGCAGCCGGGTGTCTTCGTAATATTTATCTGGAGAAGAAAATATATATTTGTTTGGCAGAGGGATGAATTGAAGCCAAGAGCTATGGGACGTGCTGAGGGGGCACAACACTTAGGGGTGAGAGCATCACAACGGAGGAATGCCAGCATCATGGCACTAAACAGTAGGCAGTAGCAGAGGGGGGGCCTGCAGCAACATCTCTTGGTTCTCCTAGATGCTTTTCACTCTGTTTTACCTTGAAGAAAGAAAAAATACAGAGCTTGAAATACTGAAAATGGCATTTCAGCAGTTGAAAACCAAAACATGATAGGTTTCGGCTTGCCAGAGCTCTTGAACATGTGTGTCTTACCTGTAGCCCCAAGAGGAGCTGTCAAATGCATGAGTTTTCCTTTGCAGATTGTAACCCTGTCATGTGGCTGTGTAGTCATAATGATGTATTAAAAATGGGTGGGATTCTCTGGGAGGTACGCATGGGAATTTCCTGGTAAATTACAGTAATCACTGTGATTCTGTTCCTTTGGGTTGAGCCTGTTAGTTCAAATTCATTAAATGCTTGTTCCTTACTGAATTATAAGACTATTAAATGGAGTTGGAAGCATTCTGTGATCTCATCATAGAAGTTTATTTCCTGAGACTGAAAAGAATTGCCTGGCAATCAAGTTTTAATAAGTACATGAGATCTGAATACTTACAGTGATATTATTCTTAGCTTGTTCTTGAGTTTATAAACTGAATTATGCGATGACTTGGCCATAACCATGTATCGTGTTTTTAGATCTTCCTTTTCATTAATACTTATGAAGAATGGTGAAGAATTTTCTGTGTTGGTTGGTGTTCAAAGGTGAAATGTTGGAAGAATCATTGTCCTTGAAAGTTATTCAAGACTCTGTAGTTTTACTTATGTTTTTAAAAGAAAATGTCAAACCAAAATATCAAACAGAATTAAGATGGCCTTTCTTTAAGGAAAAAATACAATAAAAGTACTAAAAAAAATAGTATAAAAATAACTATAAAATAACTTAATGTAATTGTTATAGAAGTCTAGAAACTAAGCAAATGGTCCAGGGAACATAGAGGGGAGGTACTTTATAAAGAGTATAAGGTTGCACACACATACTCGTCTGATAGCAATTTGAAAACAAAACTAATTAATATCTTTAAATTCATGCAGTACAACTATAGAACTTGCTGCAGGGTTTAGAGGTGAAAATTGTAATTGGGTTCAGGAAGGAAACTAGTAAGTTTGTGGAAGGTAAGTTTATAAAAGGATGTTAAACAAGTAAGCCTCTTTTTAGGGGGATTTTTAGCAGATGAAGGCATTTAGGCACTGTTTTTTTTCTAAATACAGTCTCTTTGTTGTAAATCCTGTATTTATGTTTTCTCACAAACATAAGTATGTATTTCCTCACAAACAGCACCTGTAGTTGCGTGTGTGTGAAGTTACTTTTTAGTGGCTTCGTTGAAGCACTGAATGCAAGTATCCTGACTTTGAGTTTGTAACCTCAGCACTTACATAGAAAATATTACTCATAAAGATCTAGTGATGCAAAATGAATAACATACCCACTCTTTCTTTGCTTTAGGACACCGAAGCATGTTTGAGCATATGTCACAAAGTGCAAGCTCAAAGGTAACAGAGAGGAAACTGCGTGGGACTTGTCCTCCTGTTGGTCGTGGAAACTGTGGAAAGCAATGTGTGAATGCAAGCAGTTGTAGGTCTTCATGTTTTAATCCCCGGAATGATTTTCACACTGTACATTCAGAGCACAGTCCTGTGAAGCCAAGGATTATTACAGTGGTGAGACCCTGTGGACATATGCTGAGAAAGATAACCTTGCTTCTGAACAGGAGATCAGTGCAGACCTTTGAACAGCTAATGGCTGACATTTCAGAAGCTCTGGGATTTCCACGTTGGAAGAATGATCGTGTGAGAAAGCTTTACAGTCTAAGAGGCAGAGAAATCCAAAGTGTTTCTGACTTCTTCAGAGAAGGTGATGCATTCATAGCTCTGGGCAGGGAGCCCCTTACACTGAAGAACCTGGAAGTGGCAATACAAGAACTTTGTCCTGAAAATCCATATGCTGCCAGTGCAATTCAGCAGAACGAGGAGCAGTCCCAAAAACTGAAGAGCAGGCTGTGTGATAAAGCTTCAAAAGTGGATGGTGGCTTCGATGAGGTGGAAGTTGCCAAGACCTGCAGTGATGCCGTGTCTCCCAAAATGGTAGCTGGAAAAAATCAATCCAAGACGAGGCAAGAAGAAAAAATGAGAACCAAAAAAAAGTGGACCAGAGGGAGTTGGAATGGTGAACAAGGAGTGAGGCCTTCTAGAAAAGCTCGAGAAGATGAGAGGTACCTTAACCAAGATAGGAGTCCTGAGAAAGGGTTAGAAGAGAGTTCAGTGGAGGTACTGAGGTGTGAGAAGTGTGAACGGGAAAGGCAGGCCAGGCAAAAGTTGCAAAGGGAAAGGCAGGCTGAGGCTTCATTTGAGAACATAGACCTGAATGCACGTGCATGTCAGAGGTACCACGTAGAAAGAAATGCAAAAATCAGGAATTGCCAGAAAGCTTCAGAAATTCATCTAGAGGATGAAGATGTTGGCTGGAAAGATAACTGCTGTAGGAGGACCTGGAAGCCTCTACATAGGAATGTTAATGAAGGACTGGAAAAACAAAAAAGGAGCATTGAGAAGGAAAGGGATCTGGAGAAACATGAAAACCGTGAGAAGGAAGTAGTAAAAATAAAGAAGAATGCTGTAGAAGGGCGTCAGATAGCTCATGAAATGAAGGAAGAAAATGGAAGTAGCTGTGTAACAAACCAAAATGGTTGGCTAATAAAAGACACTCCAAGGGATGCTGAGAAATCATCTAAAACGCATAAGGATGGTAGAGAGGGACAAAGGGCTAAAGAAGAAGGTGCCAGGAGAGAGGGAAATGCTGTACATAGGGAGAGTGACATGACACGACGAGAGAAAACAGGAGAGCGTAGATTGAATAAGGAAGAAAACAAGGCTCAGGGACTGGAAATAGCCAGCCGAAGGCATGCTATAAAAAGCAGAACTGATGTAGAAAACCACTATGAGATTGGCAGGACTATTGGGGATGGGAATTTTGCAGTGGTGAAGGAATGTCGCCGCTGTGACTCAAATCAGATATACGCCATGAAAATTGTTGATAAATCCAAGCTGAAGGGGAAGGAGGACATGATGGAAAGTGAAATTCTGATCATTAGGAGTCTTTCTCATCCCAATATAGTAAGCTTAATTGAAGTATATGAGACGGAGGCTGAGATCTATCTAATCCTGGAGTATGTCCCAGGAGGGGACTTATTTGATGCAATCATAGAAAGTGTGAAGTTCACAGAGCACGATGCTGCTGTCATGATCACTGACCTGTGTGAAGCCCTGGTGTATATTCACAGTAAGAACATTGTCCACAGGGACCTCAAACCAGAGAACCTTTTGGTAAGCATTGCCAAACACTGTGCAGGAGTCGCATTTATTTTCCTTTTTATTATGGATGTTTGAATAGTTTTATGCAAAGAATATGCAGAGAGAATACACTGTCGCAGAACTGCTTGGGAAAGTGAATGCAACCTTGAAATGAAATTAGCTTTTCAGATCGTTTTGCATACATCTACATTATGCTGCAGATGATGATGTTTGCAAGTAGAAATTCAAATGAAAATAGCCTGGCTTTCAGGGCTAGTGAATATTTGTATTTTTCTGAAATTCTACCATGCTGTTTGTCATCTGGATTTAGATACCCAAGCTTCAGTGTTTTGCATTCACAAAGCATGTACTGAATCATAAGCTGTTTTCCTTGCGGATCAAAATTAAGAAGTGACATTAGCAATTTTGATACATTTGGTAGAGTTCTTGTCCACTGCAGTCACCCATCCTGAAGAGCACTGTGGTAGTCCTCTACTGTAGTGATTTCTATATGTTTTTCTTCTATCACGTTCTTTGTATCCGTCGCTGAAGTAGGAGACTTACTCTCATGTAAATATGCACGGAAATGTTTTCAATATTGACTCTTGGTATGACACCCATTATAGGAGTGTGAAAATAAACAACTGTTCCTTGCCAGTCATTTGTTACGCTCTTCTCCTAGGTTCCAAATTTCATCGCAGGCAGTCATCAAATATTTGCTTTTCTCTAACAGAGCTAATTTGATCTGCTGATGGAAGATTGTAGTTAGCCAAAAAAGGATAATAGACAATTTAGTCCTATGTGCCAGTCAGTTCCTTAAGGGAATTAATGTTAGCAAGTGTGAATTTCTGGAGAAAGGCAGCAGTGTAGCCTGTAGGCTGTGCAGAGGTGGAACAAAGCTGGGCCTGTAAGGTTTGTATCCAGACCGTTTGATTAACCAATGGTGTCTGTATTTGGTCCTGCTACACATTCTGATTAGTCTGACAAAAATGCTTAAGTGGTGTGTTTGCATAAGTAAAAGGGAGTGCAAGTAGCTGGTTTGCAGAAATAAGTATGGTTCTGGACCCTGCCATCTTCCCTTGTTCTGCTATTAGAGCAAAATTTTACTCACACCTGAAGGAATTTCTTCCAGAAGCTGATTTTCAATTATAAGCCATATTCTGCTCCTTCCTCTTTACTGAAATTAATCTGGTGCATATGAAACATATGAGACCAGATGCTTCTCTGTGTATCATGAGTAATCTTCACAGTGATACAGTAAGTGTAAAGAGAGGCATGGTTCAGGTCTCATCTGATGGTTTTCACTTGTAGTTCACAGCACTGCCATGCAAAGATCCATGGGCAGTGGCACAAAAGTCATTATGTTGCCTGCTCTGGCTGCAAGCACAGAAAATGTGTTTGCAAGGACAGCCTTGCCCCCCACTATTGAGGTATTTTGTCATGTAAGAACTGCATTACAAACAAAACAAGAAAGAACATTTTTCCTCTTCTGGTTTCACCTTGTTTGTTAATTGGTTGAATAGCTGTTTTAGAAACAGCTTTTTTTTTTTTTTTAGTTAGTGTATTCAACAAGTCAAATGAGTCTGTAGATTGTTGGTAATATTGGCTAGCTCATCATGTATCTAACAAGTACCCCTAAAAATACAGGCCATTTGAGCAGGTGTCTGGCTTTCTGAATTTTAGTGTGCTGACTCCTTAGAGTAGAAGGACAGCTCCAGTTGAGCTTAGTGACAGCCAGAGCTGAACCATAACAACCATTTGTGAAGCAAATTTTATCTGCTGTTATTGGGCGAAGGGCTGGAAGCTGTCTGCTGGAAGTGCTGACATCCTGCAATGTCTCCTTTTTGTCCTTGGTTCTGGGATAGCTCTTGCTTCACTTCACATTGTTACACCACAGATTTCTGTCTCAGTTGGTCTCCCTAGGCAATTTGTGCACAGAGGACAGAAATAGGCCCTTACTTTTTCAATGAATAATTTAGGTTGGAAAAGATCTTCAAGATCATAAAGTCTGACCATCTCCTAACTCTAAGAATTCCTCCTCTAAAACCTCTCCCTTAATACCATGTCCACATGGCTCTTAATTACCTACAGGAATGGCAACTGTCATCTCTCTGGGCAGCTTGTTCCAATGCCTCATCACCCTATCTGTGAAGGAGTTCTTCCTAATATCCAATCTAATCTAGTCCAGAGGTTTGATGAAAATAAGCAGCTGGGGAAAGAAGAGAAACTATTTCCCTCCTTACAGAGGAAAAGGTGCAAATACATTTTGATGTCTAGTGAATTGTGAAATTGTTCACACAGGAACTAGAAACCTGATTTTACTGGTTTGCTATGCTATTCCTGTTGCTCTTAGGGCAATATTCTCTGGTTAAAGACTTCTGTGACAGCCCTCCAGTATTCTTTTTGCCTTTCTCTCTCCGTCTTAGAATCATAGAATCATAGAATCACCAAGGTTGGAAAAGACCTAAAAGATCACCCAGTCCAACCGTTCACCTATTCCCAATAGCTCCTACTAAACCATGTCCCTCAACGCAACATCCAGTCTTTCCTTGAACACCCCCAGGCTCGGTGATTCCACCACCTCCCTGGGCATCCATTCCAGTGCCTGACCACCCTTTCTGAAAAGTAATACTTCCTCATGTCCAGCCTGAATTTCCCCTGGCGTAGCTTGAAACCATTCCCCCTGGTCCTATCACTAATGACACGAGAGAAGAGGCCGACCCCCAGCTCACTACAACCTCCCTTCGGGAAGTTATAGAGAGCAATAAGGTCTCCCCTGAGCCTCCTCTTCTCCAGGCTGAACATTCCCAGCTCCTTCAGCCTCTCCTCATATGGCCTGTGTTCCAGACCCCTCACCAGCTTCGTTGCCCTTCTTTGAACACGTTCCAGGGCCTCAATATCTTTCTTGCAGTGAGGGGCCCAAAACTGGACACAGTACTCGAGGTGCGGCCTCACTAATGCTGAATATAGGGGAACAATCACCTCTCTGCTCCTGCTTGCAACACTGTTTCTGATGCAAGCCAGGATGCCATTGGCCTTCTTGGCCACCTGGGCACACTGTTGGCTCGTGTTCAGCCGAGCATCAATCAATACCCCCAGGTCCATTTCCTCTACGCAGTCCTCCAGCCACACCGCCCCAAGCCTGTAGCGTCGCCTGGGGTTGTTGTGGCCGAAGTGCAGGACCCAGCATTTGGCCTTGTTGAAACTCATCCCATTGGCTCCAGCCCAGCTCAAAGTCTTCCAGTCTTCCATTACTGTGTCTGCTCACAGCTTTCAAACTCCTTGCAGCATAGCTGTGAGGCAGAAAGGTGGTGACTTGTGCTACCAAAACAAAATCTGTGTGACAGCTGGTGTGAAGACACCTGCTTTGAAACCCACCCTTTCTACTAACAGAATCACCTGGCATAGGATTAAATGTTCAGCAAGAAAGCCTTTGCTACCAAGCTTCTGCAGTGTGGTGTATTTGGTCTCACAAAATAAGGTGGGCCCTTCTTTAGGGCTAACTGGAAATGCATGGGAGTGAAATTTCCTAACTAGATTTTTAGCTAGGGGCTGCTGTTTAATGTCACAGGTGTCTTGTGGGTCAAAAACTTAGTATAGAGAATCTTTTTCCAGGTTAAAACTGTAGAAAATGTAAAGCCACATCCCTGTCCCCTTTTTTTTGATGTTGGGCATGCATATTTCTGTATTTGTGACTTATATCCTTGTGCCAGTCCCAAGCACACTAATAGTGTTGTAGCTGCTTATGAATTTGAGTTTCTTTCTCTTCCTGCTCCTCCTCTTTTCTTCATATTTTCATGTGTATGACACTGTGAAGTGTAACTGTGAAGTTTTATGAAGTGACTTTGGTTTTGTGACACTATTTACAAATACAAAAAACGCTGTCACAGTTTTCCAAGTGCATTGGAGTTAAAATCCTGTTTAACTGTAGAATCAGAAAATGGCTTGGGTTGGAATGGCCCTTAAAGGTCATCTAGTTCCAATACCATTGCTGTAGGCAGAGTTGCCAACTGCTATCTCAGGATGCCCAGAGCTCCATCCAGCCTGGCATTAAATAGGTTTCATGGATGGGGCATCCACTGGGCAACCTGTTCCAGTGCCTTACCACCCTCTAGAAGATCTCCTAATATCTAAATCTCCACTCTTTTAGTTTAAAGCTGTTCCTCTTTGTCTTTTCACTATCAGACTGTAAAAAGTCAATCTCTCTGCTGCTTATAAGCTCCCTTTAAGTACTGCAAAGCTGCACTGATGTTTTCCCAGAGTCTTCTCATCTCTAAGCTGAACAAGCCCGGCTTTTTTTTTTTGTAGGAGAGTTTCTCCAGCACTCTGATCATCTTCACGGCCTTCTTATGGGCCTGTTGCAAAAGCTCCACATCCGTCCTGTGTTGGTAGCTCCAGCCTGTACACAAGTAGTTTATACAAGGCCTCACAAGGACAGAGCAGAGGGGGGCAGTCACCTCCCTTGCTCTGCTGGCCACCCCTTTTCTGACACAGCCCAGGATACAGTAGTGCAAATGCACAATGTTAGCTCGTGTCAAGCTTCTCATTTACTGGGACCACCAAGTTCTCTGCAGGGCTGCTTTCAATGAGTTCTGTTCCCTGTCTGTGAGCATATCTGGGATTGCCTCGACCAAAGTGCAACATCTTGCACTTGGCCTTGTTGAATCTCATTAACTGCACCACTCAGCTTAGCGTCATCAGCAAACTTGCTGAGGGTATGCTCAGTATGCCTGTCTAAGTCATTGATAAAGACATTAAAAAAAGAAAAAAAAGTGTCCTGCTTTCAGGTGCTTTCAGTATGATAAACCTAGGCAGCTTATTTTCTGAGATATTTCTTCATGAGAGATGGAGAGATTCTTCTGTCTACCAGTGTGGGATGACTGAAAGCTCCAGTGCGTAAGAAGTGCTTTCTCCTTAGCTCTTGTAGTAATATGCAAGAAGTCCCATGGATCAGCTTGATTTCATTATGTTGATGTGAGGAATCTGGACTATGAAACACACATGCATAAAGAGGAATATTAATGTTTTAAATCATCTTTTAAACACCCTGATGGATTTCCCAGTGTAGATACGAAAACAAACAAGAACTTTGGAGTTATCAGCAAACAGAAAAAAAGGAAAAGACCAGATTTATCCCTTTTTGAAAACAAGCTTTGTTTTGTATTAGTATAATGTAATCTTTCAGGTGTATGGCTAGAAATCCACAGACAATATTTAGATATCCTGTGTTCAAGAGAGTAGCAAGCATTTCTGATTCCCTTTGATCTGGGGCTACCACTGCTGGCTTACCTTGCAGCTGAATGGCACAAGTACTTGTTTGGCTTAAGCTGGCCATCTGTTGACAAGGTGTATTTGAATGCTGCTCTTCCTCATCTCAATTAGCTCTTTAGGCAGGTAAGATGAGGCAGCTCTTTTGGAAGAACTTGTGGAACCATTTTTGTGTAGTCTTGAATACAGATGCTGTAACAAGTATCGTGGTAAAGGCAATATGACCCTCTAATGTTAGAGCTTTTGCTTTGCACCATTTCAAGGCATATATGGCAGAAGTCAGGGGTTAGATCTCTTTTGAGAAGAGATTTCTGTGTTACTCTGTAAGTAAACGCTCAAGAGGGAATATCCTGAGAAGCCTTTCTTTGAAAGAAGCATATTTGCCTCAGTTTCTGTTTTGCTGCCAGGTGATGGAAAGGTGAACTGGAGAACACAACATTTGGGATGAAGTGTATGCCCAGTTGGTCTGTGCTGCCCTTGAGTTATTTTGAGTGAGGATGCTGAGGAGTTCTATGCTGAGGTTTCCAGACGTGCTGACAGATTTCATGCTGTCTTAAAAATTATTATCATAAAGCTGTGAAAATATATCTACGTTGCATGGTGTTCCTGGCTGTTCGGTGAAATAAAAGGGAAGTTCAGTGATTTTTGTCCTCACAAACATGTGGTGCAGTATTGCCACCTTGTGCTCTGATGTGAGATTAGGGCTATGGCTTTCTTGTAAAAAGTGTAACTGTATATTTCAAGCAAAATTACTACTGGCTTTTACGGGTTGGACTTCAGACCTGTATATTCTCCCCTTGCTGATTTGATTAAAAGAAACAAGCCAAAAAACTCAATTGTATAAACTTTCCAGGGTTATTAGTCCTGGTGCAGTGCAGGATATTAGTTGAAATTCCATGTGTGACACTATTTCCTTATGTAATTTGAAGATCCTTATATACATGGTCAAAAAGTGTATTTGTGCTCACGTAGCACGTATGAAATTGAGTATTTCAATTGTGATTTTTTTTTCTTGTAACTTTCTACCACTGTTGACCACATTATTAAAATATTGATTTTGTGGATAGATGCTGCTCTAGAAAATAACTGGTATTTGTTTTTCATTTTTGTTAGCTGTGGAGCCTACATTGTGATGACAAAAAAAACCTTCATGAAATTAACAAATTCAATAGAAGAGAAGGTAGCATTTTATCTTTGTCCTACGGAAGCTTTGTCTGCACAGCTCTAGACAACTTCTTCACACTGAGAAACCCTTCATTTTTCTTTAAACAGGAAAAAAACCTCGAAAGTTTTTGTTTAGTTACAACTGGAAGAGTGCTTACAGCTTCTGTAAGGAAGATAAATGGGAATTAATTGGCTGTAATGTAGGGCAGTGCAAATTTTATCGTGTCTGTACTCCTAGTTATAAAAGAGCATCTTGAATTTTTGGCTGCCTCAAGCACTGCCTGATGGCAAAGTATGAGGTGTTAAAGCCTGAAGCATTCCTGTCACATCATATTCTGCTCTGTCTGTTCAAAACCTGAAAACAGATTTTCTTGGTTTTCCTGTAGTCACATGAAGTCCTTTTGCCTCGCAGTTAGAGACAGGTAATTTCTCATTAAAAATGTTTTTGTTTTTTACTTAAAGAATATTTGAGTTTCAGTAACCAGCGTTAAAGAACCGATGTGTTTGATTATCCTGCTACCTTATTCATGACTTGACCTTTCAGTACTTTCTCTCAAAGTAATGTTTCATTAGCTGCATTACAAATTAATGCTAAACACTCATGCACACAGAATTAGAATCTGTGCGGATGCAGGAGGTGGAAACTGCTGGAAAGACGTGCTGGAGAGCATTCTGTTGGATCAATTTTTCCTGCTCTTACTGTGTGATTACGGTGACTCTCATTTTCAGGGCAGCAGGTATTTGCAGAGTAATTTGAAAAGAAAATAAAACACTTCCTTCAACCTCGTTTCTCACTTCAGATCAGCAATGCAGGAAGGCTTTTCAGATGTTTGCATAAAATCTGTGGCATATTTGGAAATACCACTTTAATAAAATCATAGAATGGGGTTGAAAAAGACCTTCAAGATCATCAAGTTCAACCATGGGCCTAACTTAGCAAGTTCCATTACTAAACCGTGTCCTTCAGTGAAGCTTAGATGTATCTCTTAAACCTCTCCAGAGGTGGGGACTCCACCACTTCCCTGAGCAGCCCATTCCAACACCTGACCATTCCTTTTGTAGAGAAATTCTGATGCTCACTCTAAACCTGTCTTGGTACATCTTGAGGCCCACAGTTTTCCTCTTCACTTTCATAAGGGGGAAAAATAAATCTTTGCTTTATTCCCCTTTGATTTCAGTCTTCTTCCTTTTCATTTCTTGGAAATGCGTGCCAGAACTTGTAGAGCAAAGTTGTCCTTTTCCATTAGTGCTTTTCCTCCTAACTACATGTGCCATCTATTTATGTGGAAAGAGAAAAGTTTCTGAATACTGTTTGTCAAAATGTGGTTTCCATTTCATTCTCTTTTACTTGCAGGTACCGTTACTAGAACCTCTTACTCTCTGCTACTAAAGTACTACTTCCTTTATCTACCAGGCAATCTTAAAATGCCTGCAAACTAAATATTTATTTTTTCATTGAGTATAGGTTCAGCACAACGCAGATAAGTCTACTACCCTGAAACTAGCAGATTTTGGCCTTGCAAAGCTGGTTACAAAACCCATATTTACTGTGTGTGGAACACCAACCTATGTTGCCCCTGAGATACTTGCTGAGAAGGGTGAGTGTATAAATCTCTGATTTCTGGCAAGTCATAAAATTACTTCTAACCTTGCAGTCATGGAAATATTCCAGAATGTTTCAACCTACTGGTAGGTTGGCTGGCAGCAAAATCTATGAAAGGATAAAACACTTATTAGCTTTTGAAAAATACAAGCAGGGCATCAGTCATATTTTCTTTATTAAGGTCTATGTGATATATAGCTGTGATTTTTGAAGCAGATAAGGCATTTGAAGCAGACAAAGCATTACAGCATCATAGATAATGATTGCTGAAATTGGGGAAAGAAGCAAAATTTTATCTTGGAACATTAGGATGGTCACCCTTGTTTCGTGTCTGTAACTCAAACAGTTTTTCAAGGCCCTGTAATAGTGCAAAAGGATGTTGAACACATATGTTAAACTTATTTCACGAACCAAAGCATGGTTTACATCAGAGAGAATTTTTGGTATTTAATATCCAGAAAGATTCAGACCTGGAAAGGAGTCAATTTTTATTAATTACTCAAGAAAAGCTATTTCTGCGTCTTGTTCTGTGGAGCTGGGTTGCACATCTCATACTGCGTTACATTTCAGTGGAAACTTGGCACTCTCTTAATTCTTTTTTTTCTTCTTAAAAATAATGAGAGAGCTATTTCGGAAATATATCCTGCATGTTTCTCAATTAGTCCCCAGTTGACTCTGGTCTTGTTAGATAACACTTGTGAAACATGCTGGAGAAGAGAGGCATTGTGTGAGAACTGTGATTATTAACAGGGAGGATCAGCTTGCAAGTGTGGTGTACCAGCCACTTATTCTTCTGCTGACCTCGTCTTTTTTAGAAACTGGGCAAAGCTTCTCTGTTTCTTTGAGGATGGAATGAAAAAAGAAATAGTTCCTTACCAATTATGAGAAGAAGGTTGTTTTTTTTTGACTGTCTTCTTTCCTCTTCCCCACCCTCCCTCAAAAAAGCAAAATAAACCAAACAAAAAAAAACCCCAACCAACTAAAACAACCAAAAAACACCCCAATAAAACACTGAAACTTCCAGTAAAAGATAATTAGCTGTGATTTGTTTTTTCTTCCTTAGGCTATGGGCTTGAAGTAGATATGTGGGCAGCTGGTGTGATCCTTTACATTCTGCTCTGTGGTTTTCCCCCGTTTCGCAGTCAGGAGCGTGATCAAGAAGAGCTGTTTCAAATCATACAGCTGGGTCACTATGAGTTCCTTTCCCCATACTGGGACAATATTTCTGCAGGTAAGATTCATGTATACCAGTTCTGAAAATTGATAAAGTTCTTACCTAGAGTGGCTTGAACGCATTAAACTCCTCTTTTCTTCAGAATAGTGATTTTGGTGGATTTTGGAGTATATTACAAATATACTTGTTTTATATGATTACATGTTTTACGTGTGAATTTAATCCTCTCAAAGTAGCATCTGCTGTGAATATGAATATCAGGTCTGATTTATACAACAGATTGCTCCCTTTCTGAGGCAAGAACAAAGATTTTGCTCTCCTTATTTGTAAGAATTGCCCTTGAAGAACAAAAGGCATCAAAATTATCTCCAGGCTTATGTTGCATTATTGTAAAGATGTGTGTAAAAGAATCTCAAAAGCTGAGAATCAAGTTCTTGCTCTGCAGAACGCAGTGTGAGTTTTCTGTGGAGATCATTTTTGAGGTCGTTTCTTTCCTCTTGCAGGCTAGTAGTGTCTTTTCTGCACTCTTCAAAATCCAACACCCCAAAACCCACCTCTCCTATTATCTTTTAGAAACCGTGCTCAACAGTGCTGTATGACTTCTACGTTCTTTGAGGGACAAGATACCCAATGCTAATTCCTGTGAATTAGAACACCTAGCCATATGCCTTCAGGATGCCTTCACGATTCAATTCCCTTCCCTTTCTTCTGTCATCGTTCAGGGGAGATTGGAATCAGTAAAGAATGTACTGGAGTTCTAACATCTCCTGTCACTAGTTCTAGATCCAGTTGCTACAATACCTCCGGGGGATGGCCATTAAAAAAATATCATTATCACAGAATCACCAAGGTTGGAAAAGACCTACAAGGTCATCCAGTCCAACCATCCGCCTTTTACCAATAGTTCTCACTACACCATGTCCCTCAACACAAAATCTAGATGTTCCTTGAACTCCTCCAGGGTCGGTGACTCCACTGCCTCCCTGTGCAGCCCATTCCAGTGCCTGACCACTCTTTCAGAGGAGTACTATTTCCTAACATTCAACCTGAATCTCCCCTGGTGCAGCTTGAAGCCATTCCCTCTAGTCCTATCACCAGTTACACAAGAGAAGAGGCCGACCCCCAGCTCACTGCAGTCTCCCTTCAGATAGTTATAGAGAGCAGTGAGGTCTCCCCTGAGCCTCCTCTTCTCCAGACTGAACAATCCCAGCTCCTTCAGCTGCTCCTCATAAGACCTGTGCTCCAGACCCCTCACCAGCTTTGTTGCCCTTCTTTGAACACGCGTTATGATAAAACTAATAAGAAAAATGAGGACCTTTTATTAGGCGTAACTCTCAGAGTCATAACATTGCTTTTCTTTTCCGCTCTTTCTTTCATAACAGCAGCAAAAGACCTCATTACCAGGCTGTTGATAGTGGATCCCCAGAAGCGCTACACAGCACGGCAAGTACTTCAGCATCCTTGGATCAGAACAGCTGGAAAAACTAACAACAGAAATTTGCAAAGGGAAGTAACGATAAATATTGAGCGTCATTTCCGGACCCAGCGCCGGAAGGAGGCTGTGGATAAAGACACGTGAAATCAATGAGTTCATCTACCCTTCTTTTTTATTAATTAACAAATTATTTATGTTTTCTAAATGGATTTGGCCTTTAGTTCATGGATTTTGCTGGCAATTGCTAATGCCTCTCTTTTGTTTTTGTTGATTCTGAGATTCTGAAGAAGGACAGAGGTCAAATTTGCATCCACCTCCCTGTATTTTTACTTGCAAGTGTCTCTGACAGCAGTGGGTACTAAATATTTCCCAGAAGGTATCTGTTATTTTTCTTTAAATAATGATTTGAACTTAATGTGTATCTTTTTTAGATTACAAATGTTTCTTTTTGTCTAACTTCAGTGATGACTGTGAAATGCTTTCTCTTGTCTCCTTTCGTATGGCATCTTCTTTCATGAGTTCTTCTTTTTGCTTTGGAGTTGTGTTATGTTTGTAGCATTGTCAAAATAGCTGTCTGCTCACACATTTGGCACTAATACTCTGAACTGATTTCTCACCAGTTCCTGCTAGCAATTTAGAAGGTGAGAGAAATATAAATAAATGAATAAATATTTAGCTATAGGATATGTAAGATAAAAAATACTATTTATTAAGTTGTGAGGGGAAAAAGAAATCATTATAGTTGAAATTAGCTATTCTATGATATCTCCCTTGGCAACATCTTTTCATGGGGTGTTCTCGGGATCAGTGTAATAGTTCTGTTAAACTGCTGTAGTTTGTATAGTATGATAGTTTCAGTTCTTTACAAGAAGAGGTGGGAAGATACTATGGCTGATACAGCTTCAAGACTGTAATACCTTTCACAGTGCTTTTCTTCTGTTCTGGAAAGTGGGAAGTTAATGGTGCTGAGGAAGCATTAGTTCTTTTCCCAAAAGTATATTTGTAGAATTTTAACCCAAGCTTTCTTCTCATACTGAATTCTTTCTTAGGAACCATCCACATGGATCTGTGACTTTCTCAAGTTGATGGAGAATAGAGAGCTGGGAAGCTGCTTCTTTGTCTTAAGTTAGCTCTTACCTTCATGGTTTCCCTGTTATCAACACGATTCACAGTTGAATTGCTTTTATACACTTTTCAGTGTAGTTCAACAAACTTCTTTTTTCCAAGTTATCTTTGAGGACTCTATCTCCTCAATTCCACAAGAATGCACAATGGTATGAAATGACATTACAATTCTACTCAGGAAAAACAATTTGTTAGTCTATGGGAAGGTTTCCCAAGGTATGTGTCAAATGCTTCATTGCTTATGTTACTTATAGTTGGAGTTTTTAAGAAATCTGGTGGGGAAGGTTACCATCCAGAGAAAGACCGTGACCTGGGAGATCTTTTGAATCTCAAAACTTTTGGTTAACTAATCGAATTAAAAAAGCACTTCAGTTGTCTGATAACGCTTTGTCCATGAGTTGTATGGTAGCAAATAACACAATAAAACTACCAATTCTACTAGCATCAAGTTCATAGTCTGTAGAATTGAATGAGGGTATTTCAAAATGACAGACGTCAGAGGCATTTTAGAATCAGTAGAAGACTTCCATAACTATAAGAAAGAATATTTCTGCTGAGTGCTAACATTTGTGAACTTTCTGAATTACTAAGTTGTGTGTGATGCCATCATTGTGTTTCTGTTTCAAGCTTTGACAGTTTTGCCTCAAGATTGTAAAGAGAGCAGAGGCAACAGAACTGCGTTTTCAGTCAAGCTGGCTTATTTTTAATACATGTTGGATTGAGGCTTGTTGGGGAATTCAACAATTTGTAAAACAAACAAATCAAAACTGTACTGTGTGCCCAAGTGGTATTTATATTCCATGTCATACCTCTGCTTTGGAGGCCCTGAGTTAAGAAGACTTCTTGAAAAGAAGAATGAATTTAAGAGCTTTCCTATGTGTAACCTCATATTCTAAATGTGTTGTGTTCTTTGATTGCTAGTAATAACATCTCCTGTGCTAATTTGTCTGTCTGGGATATGAAACTATGGAAAAACAGGTTATGATTTGCAATATTATATTTTGTACTTATTTTTAATATAGTAGTTTAGGAATCAAGTTTGAAGTGGGGAAAAACGGAACTATTATCAACAATTAAGCTTAGGGCTTTGATATTGTGTTACAGGTTTCTTTGTTGCCTTTAAGAACCTGTCCACAGCTTTCTTCATGGTGCTCAAGGTAGAGGAGTTGCATGTGATGAATATGAAAGTAATATTTTTTCAAAGATCTTTTTCTCTCACGTTCTATAGGTCCCAGTCTGACCAAATGCAGACAGCACAGTGCGCTGCCACCAGTGTCTGTAAGCACCAATGCTGCTCTGGCAGCACTGAGGGTCTGCTTTGGTTTTGCTAAACATGTGGCACTAAGCCCTCCTTCTTCAGGTTGGAGGCTCAGAAAGCTTCCGGGTGCTTCTCAGGGCTTTTGCCACCTCCTCTTTCTTTCCTACTGAGAAAAATGCCTCTTCCATTGCTTTTAGTGTCCTTTGACTTCTGAGACACCAACATCCAAATATACACTTCATAGAACTGGGTCATCTGTATTTCATTTCCTAGCAACGCCCATGCTTCCAGTCAGTGTTCCTGTTTTCTTTTCACTGTGCTAACACTTGGAATCAAAGCTTTCAGCCACAGCTGTCACAAAAGTCATAGAATCACATAGTATCCCAAGCTGGAACAGACCCACAAGGATCATCAAGTCCAACCCCTGCCCCTATCACACAAAATTCAAAGCCTGTGTCGAAGAGCATTGTCCAAACACTTCTTGAACTTTGGCAGTTTGGGTTGTGCCCACTGCCTTGGGCAGCCTGTTCCCACCGCCTTCTGCTGCAGACCCTGTCCCTAACCCCCAAGCTTCCCCTCCCCTGGCACAGCTCCATGCCGTTCCCTCAGCCTGTCGCTGTCACACAGAGCTCAGCGCTGCCCTCCGCTCCCTGTGAGGAGCTGCAGCCGCCATCGGGCCTCCCCTCAGCTCCTCTGCTCTGGGCTGAGCAAACCAAGGGCCCTCAGCAGCTCCTCACATGTATTGCCCTCCTGACTCTACACCATCTGTAGCACTAGAATGGGTGATTGTAGGTGTGCACAAAGGTACACATGATGTATAATTAAACTGTCAACCTTTCACAAGATGCACTTCCCAAATAGATAAGGTAAGTGGAGGATTCCACTGTCCCTGTAGCCCACAGCCAAAATGGCAATAACAGATATGGCAGGTACACCTATGATGCCGTTTAGAGCGTTATACAGAGATGCAGATTTAATGGTTTTCTGACATCAGCTATTCTGCAAAACTGCATTCTGTCATAGATTTTTGTTGTTGTTGTTGTTGTTAGATACAAATTTATTTAAAAATAGATTTCATTTGGGGAAACAGGCGTAGTATTTTAAATTGAGTTATTTGAGTGTCTGATTCAAAGGAGAGAGTTTCTTAGTTGCTTGTGTATGACTTCTGTTAAAAATGCTCTTTTCCTGAAGGTCTGTAATCTTGATTGAAACTGTAGAAATAAAAATGTATTTAATCTATCAGTGATGTTGTAGAAGAACCTGCCTTTTCTCTGGATGTGGGCATGTGGAATGAAGTGTGTGCTAGTGAGAACCTGTACATGTTCTCATTTATTATGTATTGGTCATTAAAGAGACCACAGCCACCTCACTACTCTTAGAATGACTGCAGGCTGTTAAGAATGACTGACTTTTATGGTAGCCACATGAATTTATTGCTCTGCATTTTAAATGTTATATATATAGGGGGCTAATTAAAACTGATTTAATGCTTTGATGTTAGGGGTATTTCCCATGTTGCTAATAGCTGAAGTCAGAGTCCAGCAATATTTTATTGAAATGAGCCTTGTCACTGCTATGTGTTGTTTGTTCAGAAAGGATGATCCCTTGTATCATCCAGCCTGCTGATTCACTCTGTGCCTTGCTTCATAAACAGGTGTTGTATTCCTGCACAGTTCTGTCTTTTAAGGTGAGAGCTGTTTTGATAGCATAGCAATTAGAAAAATGGAAAAGTTAACAACCCTGAACTGTTACTGCAAGTAAGTTTTGTTTTCTGAATGTGGAATGTGAAATGAAGAACTGAAACAACAAGAAATGTAGAGAAAAGAAAAAAGTATTCCTGCAGTAAGCAAGTCAGCAATCCAAGCAATTGGAGCATTTATTTGCCTGCTAGAAATACAGAGCCATGCAGTCCATTGCTAGAGAGAAATGCTACCACAATCAACTTTCAGAAATTCTTGGAGAATGCTGTACTGAATGAGGAGTGTAGGACTGAATAAGTTCTTTCTAATCACTGGAAGAATGGAGCACATCATATACAAAAGGCTGTTTCTATGTTGTTATTGCTGTGTTGGTAATGCTTTCTAGATTTCAGTGACTACATCATATTGTAAGACTGCCTTTCTTATGGGAACGAAAACGAGCATAAAACATTATAAAAAATGTTTAGTGTCAAAGATCTCAGTGATGGGAATTTTACAGAAAATAGAAGTGTACAATTGTTAACTGCTATGGTGAGGTGTTTAGCAAACCCTATTACTGACTTCTCAAAAGGTGCCCTTCCATCATGATGGACATTTGCAACTACACATCTTGCAGCGTTGACTATTGTAATGATATTGTCAAGCTTCAACATATAAGCTTACCCATGGTGGAATGATGGAACTAAATGGCTCAGATACATTTTATGTGTTTCAGCTTTGCTGGAAGCTTACTGACAAATGTATGTGGTGACTGATGGGTGACTGAAAATTATTACTGACTGGCATTTAAAACAGAAGTTTAATACTGCTCCCTTAAAAATGTAAGCATTTAAGGCTGTTTAGATAAAGGCTAGGACATATTCCAGTGTGTCATTTCAATGTACTTAACAACAACAAAAAAATAGCAACTGTGTAAAGTAGCCCCAAGAAAACTAAGAATATGACTGGAAAAAAAAAAATTGGAAAAAAAAGCAGGAGAAAAAGTTACAACAAAAGCCCCTTTTTTTTTCAGATGGTTGTGTTTTCTTGAAGCAAATCTGCAGAGAAGTCTATCAAAGGTTTAACCAGTGAAATAAATAAATACAAAAGTCATCACTCTCACTGGTGTGTAGAGTTCCTGTGATGGTTCCCCAGTGATCTCAGTGTGCCCTGGGGATAGCTGGTTGGAAGCAGATGCTATAGCAACTGCTCACGTCCTCCACCTGCATCATGGCTCCCTAATGATGGTACCAGAGCTAAGTCCCTCAAAAGAAATAAAACCAAAACTGCTCCACCGTGTAGATAGTGAATTTTATAGAAGTTGATACTTAAATGCTTTCATAACTCGCGCAGTTAATGTGCAAGGTACAAATAGAGCTGGATGCTGGAATGTAGCAGTAATAAACTCCTCCTGGCAGATAAATCCTCACAGAAATTTGGCAAGTGTCTGGTAAGGCTGTAAAATGAGAATATTTCAGAAACTGTGTTTAGGTACACAGTTCACCTGCAGAAGGGATTCAGGAAGTATGAGGAAAACATAATGCAGGTAAAGCCCTTCATGTCCAGAAAAACTGATCAATTGTTTAATTGCCAAGCAGGTTGCTGAATGTGACTGCAAATGATCCTATTTTGTTTTTTGTTTTTAATACAGTGAAATTCTGAGGGTAAGAACTTAAAAACTAGCGTTAAAGGGTTCAGCTGATCACTTTCTGTGGTAACAGTGGTAAGATTTCTGTTACTGATAAGCTTTCTGCTTCTGCAATAATTAGCTTTGAAAATCCCGCTCTTCATTTAAAGCATCTCCTGCTGATCGTTGGTCTTTTTATTATTAAGACTTTATTAAGACAGGGCCTGAGTTTAGTGCCATAGAAATCTATGTAGTTGCCATCACTACAGATTCCATCACAAACATCTTTGAAAATGCATACTTTGAAATTAAAAGGTATTTCAGTGTTTCTGACAATATTTCTTGGATTTCACTGGGTTGCAACTGATGTACGCTAGTGGAAACTTTTGAGCTTTAGTTGTGTGTGACTATTTCTTGTTTTTCTGCAGGGTGCTCAGTATTCCCCTGAGGCTTCTTGGGTCAGCAGCTTCTCTGGCAAGTGCACGTTTGTGCTGATGATATGAATGTTGTGATGTGTGACTGCTGTTCTGTAGTATTCATGGAGCTGCTGAAGTCACGCAGTTTGCCACTGTTACTGCTACCTCTCCATGTAGCAGAGACAAGAATACCTTACTCAACATGAGCTAGCAGTAACTGTCATTAGGTCATTGTTTTGTATTGTCATGAACCACTGGTGAGATCAGTACAGTTTAGACAATTAACAAGATAGCAAAGAATTCAGCAACTTCATTCCAGCAAGGTAAATCATCAGGAATCTGGATTTGCTGCCTTTGAATTTGTTTCCAATGTCAGATGAACTGGTAGAAGAAAGGCAAGCTTGGAAGAGATTTGTTGTCAAGCAGAAGACTCCTTGCTGGCAGGCCTGAGCGATTTTGCTCTAGGAATTTATTCATTTATTTAGTTTATGTTCAAACTAGATTTTGTGAGTCCCAAACTAAAATCTTCCCAGTTCACGTATACGTACCCATTTCCACTGTTGAAAAGGACAGTTCTGTGTGCTCTTAAAAAAGCATTTTCTATTTTCATGTAATGTTACTAGTTTTTAGATGTGATCTTTTTTAGTGTTGAACACCACTAGCAAGACAGAACTAATATTGGACACCAAGGTGACTCTCATTTTAAACATGCTGCTTTGTATGAAAAAAAGAAATGGTTTGTGTTGCTGAGGTGTGTGGATGTCTTGTTAACAGGGAGCTTTCCTACCCCTTGGCTTTCTAGTAACTGTAATGGTAGTTCTGGGGATCCTCACAAGCCTTAATGAACTTAGCCCCTGATTATTAATGAGGTATTAGCACCTTGATGCCTCAGTAAATGGCTTTGCAATAGGCTGTTTGTAAAAGCAGAGCAACCTTAATTCCTTCCCTGGAGCAATGTCATCATTGGCTGGAGGACAGCCCTGGCCATCAGGAGCTGTGCAGTCAGCAAAGGCTGTCCTACACAGAACCAGCAAGGAGGGCTGCTGGCCTCCAGATGTGTCTGATTCCCATCCCTTGATGGCTCAGGAGCAGGGAAAAAGGCTGGTGTGGAGGTCTGGAGGGGAGGTCAGGAGCTGTTCCCATCCGGCAGAGGCACGAGGAAAGCTTCATGACTACAGAAAAGCAGAGACTTTTAGAGCAAAGTCTGACGTAAGCTTGTTCTCTCACTCCTGCAGCTGTCGTCTGCAGCAGCACTGCTGCAGGGTCACCTCTCCTTGAAATCTTTCCACTTCACCCTTTCTGTGTCCAACTTTGAAGCCTCAGCTACTGGGAATGGTAAGAAGAGCTCAAAGTGCTCTTACAGCACTTTGTTCTTTAGGAACTTTTCACAAACGTTAACTAATTAAGCTTCACTGAGTCCTTATGAGGCAGGTATTTATTCCAGCTGAGTGTTTGCATTTATAATTAAAAGTGTGCTAGACAAAATCCTGCTGTCAGTCATCCTAATTGACTTAAATCTCTAATTAAATAGATTTCCCCAAGCAAGTTCAGCATCTGAAGGCAGACATTGAAGTGAGGCTCAGCACAAGAAGTTCATGGAAAGGAAGCTTCAGAGCTTTTGGTCAGAGATGTCTGAGGCTCTAGCTGGGTAAAGGGCTGATCACTTGGAAGCCTCCAGAAAGCAATAACTGCTTCAAAACTGCGTGCAGCAGCTCTGCAACCCTCACAAAGCTTATGTTGCTCTACTTTTTTTGTGGAATTTCCATAGGAAGGGAGGGAGAGAAGCAAGGGATGCATGGACGCTGCTCTGTCTTCAAGAAAAGGCACAGACTTCCTCCTCTGAATTCTTGTTCTGCTCAAGAATGTCGGTTTCCCTTCTTGCAAGATGTTGTCATATAAGCTGTGTGAGGTTGATGTGTACGAAGATAAACATTTCTTATTGCAGAGCTAAATGGCAGTTGATGCTTGGAGTGCCAGTAGATGATACTTAAAGATGAAACATCTTCTGTCTGGGTGTCTGGGACATGTGAGTATAAGGGCACCTGGAGAGTGATTAACAAATGGCATTTTTTAGTTCTAACCACATAAACATATCAGTGTACATTATAAGCATTATGTATTATTCACTCTTCCTGGCCAGCCAAGGGTACTGCAGTGAACTCGAGTCAGAAGAATGCTGAGCAGATCCACCTGGCTTTGTGCATGCAGTGTGGAACTCCTGAACTCAGCTCCCTCCTTGCACTTCCCACACCCTACACTCCAATGTGTGAAGCCATGTGCCACAGCTCCAAGGTGCAAAAAAGTCACAAAGGCCTCACCTGATCTGGCAGAGGTTGCCAAGAGGAAATCTTGGGCTTGAAGATGTACCTGAGAGCCTGTTGTCTGTCAACCCACCCTCAGCCTTTAATGTGACTCTCCAGAAGACAGGAAGGCATTTCAGGAGGTCACTGCTCCTGTTCCAAGGTAAGATGTCTGTGCCATCGCTGACAAGCACTGGTCAGCGTCTTGATGAAGAAGATCACGTATGCTTTTCAGGCAATCAGAAATAGAATTTTACCCTTCTTGCTGTTGGAAAGAGTTTTCTAATTTTCTGAAGTGAGTATTCTGACAAAATCTTACCTCATTGCTCCCACATACAGAACGGGTTTGGAGAGCAGCTTATTTATCTTTGCAGCAGCCTCTCTGCACGTCTTTGTTCCTCCGCAGTCACTTCTTGGGAGACATAACAGGACTGGCTTTAGGTAGGAAATACAGGGGAGATGGGTAAAGTCTGTTCTCCTGCAGGATTGCTATCACTTTCTCAGGTATTAACAGTGGCTTGAGCTGATCAAGACTCCTCGTTACCATTACCATATAAAACATCCACTGTGGAGCAGCTTCTGGAGACCCTCCTGGGTAAACTTTTCCTGAAGGATATACAAATGGGGTGTGAACTACAGCTCACAAATGAACAAAAGAATCCATCAACTTTTCTCAAAATGTAGCTGCTGAAAAGTAATCTTTGTGGAAATTCACAGTGAAAGTGAGCAACAAAAAATATTTCTGTAGTTGCTGCAGTGAAAACATTTTTTTGTCTGCATCATTGCTGCAACCTGCAAACCCGGCTTTAAAAAATAGATGTGGCTGTAGACTGCTGACAGGAGTTTCAGTATGAAATGCAATATGAAAAATTATGTTTAAGAGAGGGCATACCTTAGATATTAATACTGTATTAACTTGCTGACTGCAAATATTCTTGAAATCACAACTTGTGTCAAAGTAAAATACAATAATGCTACTGTGCTTTAAAAGCAGATGATGCTTTAGTGATAACTCATCTCTTACCTTCAAAGTAATGGTGTAGGACAGAAAAATATATCTGAATAGATTTGCACATAGCTTAAAGAATGAAATAGATAATTTGGTGTTTTCTCCTTCTCTCTCTTGCTTTCTTCCTCTCTCTTTTTTTTCTCTTTCTCCCTCGTTCTTTCTTTATTTTGATATTTCTAACATGAGGTTCATCATATACCTGCTAACGTCAGGAAAAAACATGTGCTCAGACTTCCCCTCTGCTGTCATCTGTGACATTGCAACAAAATCTAATGGAATATTGGCAGGAAGGTTCAGCCTCTTCTGCCATACCCCAACATCCACCTTTGATGTTGTGAGCTGACATAATAAGATGCATTACTTTCAGAGCAGCCTTTGTATGTAATGTGTTATATATAATAACTTGCTTATTTATTTTTAATTAAAATATAAAAGGGAGCAACAAAGACATGGTGGGATAACTGACCCATCTGGTCGGATGGGGCTTATAAAGGTCTGGTAAAGAGAAATGATCAGAATTTTGAGTTGCATGATTGCAACTGTCTACATTCCATTTGAAAATATGCAGAGAATGCATTTATGTTGGCTGTAAATGGAGTTGCAATTTTACAGAAAATTCTTATTTTCAGTTCAAGCATTTCTATACGTTAACCACTTAATTGTTGAGAAGAGGTGAAATACTGTGAGCTTTCTGATTACCTGATTTACTTTTTCTACAGTTAAAGGGGGCTCTTGACTGTTTTCTTGATGATGTGTGTGTGAAAGATCCCCACCACGTGGCAGAGGGTGCTGAGGCAGGGCAAGGGGCAGCCCCAGCGGTGTGTGCAGTGCGGTGCTGTTCCTCGGGCTGGCAATGAGGGCAGCGTGTCCTGCTGCGGGGTGCGTTCTGTGTGCGGGAGGCAAGGAGGGGACGCGGGAACCTACGTGCAAACTCTAAGGTTCCTAAAGCACAGACACAATCAGTGCTTTTCTTTTTAAAAATGAAAATGTGTTTATTTTGTTCTGCGGTTTTGATTTTCTTTTTATTTTGTATTGTCGTTTTAAACTGATGATTGTCCAGGCCTGACAGAAACGTCCAAACGCAACACCTGGGCTGGACCTTCTTGCTGCAGTTCAGCACTTCTTTGTGTCTAAACCAAAGTGTGGTTCTTCCCCAGAGCAGCTGCCTCTGTCCCTTCTTTGGCTTCTCCTCCGGCCCTGGGCAGAGATGAAGGAGGGGGGCAGGAAAGATGGGCTCATGGAGCCTTGTTCTGTCAAGAGAAGGATGATGAGGAAATGATCTGTGTGAGCCCATGGGATGGCCCTGATTTGGTGCTGTCCCTCCCGGCTAAGGGTGAACTTACGGGATCCTCGCAGCCCTGCGATGTTTGAGGTTCCTCTGTCAGACTCGTCCCGCTGCCCCGGCACAGCAGCTCTGAGGATGGCAGTCCCTGCCCTGCCCTCTTCCTCAGAAGAGATGAGAGGAGTTGGGAAGGGACGAGGGAGGGGGTTAGGAAGGAAGGGCTCATAGGAGCCTTGGCTGTGAACAGAAGAAGGACCAGGCAATGGAGGCTCCCCGTGAGCCCGCAGGATGGCCGTGAGCTGGGGCTCTCGCAGGTAAGGGCAAACTTACAGGACGGGAGGATCAGCGCCGGCGTCGAGGCGGCCATTTTGCGGGAGGTGGACGGATCCTGGCGCCCCTGCGATGAAATTTGGGGCGCAACCTCTTCCTGGTTGGCCTGGCAGCAGCAGAGAGATGGCCGGTCTGCCCCGATGGAGGTGGATCCACTTCCATCAGCTCATCTGCCACGGGTGGATCCACCTCCATGGGCTCCTCTTCGCTGCCAGGCGGGTCCACCTCCATGGGCTCGATGTCATCAGCCTCTTCCAGCAGCCGCCTCAATCCTGGCTGCTCAATCCCGTCCTCGAAAATAACAAGAAGTACAAAGTATCTCTTTCTGATACTGGAAAATGCTGCTGTCTCCTGCAGTGTCAGCTGAGGGACTGCGGTTGAGGGCAGTTGGGTGCCCATGGCAACAGGATTCTGAGTGCCACTGCAGGCCCAAACATGGCGGCTGGCAGTTGGGGCCTGCGGCCATTTCTGGGAGGCAGTGGCAAGAATGTAGCAAGAGGGTCAGTGGGGGCAGGAGCTTCTCCAGCACCCTGCAGCTGCGTGGGGTGGAGGAGGAGCAAAGCATGCTGAC
Organism: Lagopus muta; assembly: GCF_023343835.1. Taxonomy (NCBI): domain Eukaryota; kingdom Metazoa; phylum Chordata; class Aves; order Galliformes; family Phasianidae; genus Lagopus; species Lagopus muta. The sequence continues at coordinate 45,038,256 of NC_064439.1, read as the reverse complement.
ACCCCACAGGCAGCCGAGGGAGAGGCAGTCATTAAAAGCAGTGGAGTTGCTGTGTTTGTATCGGCTGTCCTTTGCCATCCCTCAGCTCTGGCCCCGGAGCGTGAGAAGGTGGCATCTCTTCTGCCCTGATGCCAAAGGAGAGGGGTGTGGAGGAGAGGGCCTGGCATCCTCTGGGCGGCCACACTGGGACTGCAGGGGGTGCGTTGGAGGGCCTGTGAGCTCCTTGGGGCCTGGTGCTGGGGTTTTGCACCTGGGGGATGGAAGGCTGATTAGGGATTGCTGTCCTCAGCCTGTTCTCTCCTTGGCCACAGAATGAGTGGTTGGAGGTGAAGCCAGGCCCTTCATGGCAGTGCACAAAGAACAGCTGGCTATCAGTCATGCCTCCTGAGAAGTAGTTTGGACAGGTTCAATCTCTGCAGTCTCTGGTATAGCAGTCTTGGGAAGAGCTTAGGGGCACAGGTTTGTAAGTGGCTGTTCCCCATCAGTTGACCCTACATGCCTCAAATAGTTGCAAGTGTTCAGATCATGCCATCAAGTGAGGAGGGAAGTTAGGTGTTTGTTTCCTGTGCTCAGAAGAAAACAGATGCTGTCATGACACAGGGCTGGGGTTTTGAAATAGATGATCTTAGAAGTCATTTCCAACCTTAATGATTATCCAGTTCTACAAGTTTGCACGTGACACCAAGCTGAGTGATACAATCTATACACTGCAAAGAACGGAAGCCATCCAGAGAGACATGGGCAGGCTGGAGAAGTGGCCTCATGAAAACCCAATGAGGTTCAATAAGGCCAAGTGCAGGGTGCTGCACTTGGGTTGGGGCAATCCCAGCTGTTTATACAAACTGGGGGAAGATCTCTTTGAGAGCAGCCCTGTGGAGAAGGGAGCTCTTGGAGCGGGTCCAGAGGAGGGCCACTAAGATGATCAGAGGGGTGGACCACCTCTCCTATGAGGAAAGGTTGCCCAAGGAGGCTGTGGATGCCCCATCCCTGGAGGCATTCAAAGCCAGGCTGGATGTGGCTGTGGGCAGCCTGGTCTGCTGGTTGGCGACCCTGCACACAGCAGGGGGTTGGAAGTGGATGAGCATTGTGGTCCTTTTCAACCCAGGCTGTTCTATGATTTCAGTGTGTTCTTACTTCAGGCAGCTTGTGAATACACACAAAACCCCGCTGCCTTGACATGAATAGCTACTGATGCTATTCTCCCTGATTCTAAACTCCCAATGTTAAACCTCAAGATCTCCAAAGTTTAGAGATATGTACTACAAGCCTGCAACGCCCTTCTGTAGAAGCGAGTTTTCTGTGGTCTTTCTTATACAGGATTTTGTCCATTGCTCTTTGTCTGGATGGGTTTCATACAACGCAGGGCTTTTACTCTTTGCACAACCTTCTGATTTTCCTTCCCCTTCAGGTCTTTCAGCTGTATTAGTTTCCAGGGGAAGGAACGATGATCGAAGCAGGCCACCTGGTGGTGCTCTTGGTACAAGAATGAGAGCAATTGATACTACGGGGTGCTAGTCCTGCCCGGGAACTGGCTTCGCAGAGAGGTTTTGCTTTGGCAACAGCATTAATTTGTAAACGAACTGCACCATGAATAGCTGTTGCTTTTATGTTTTGTTTTGCCTTTTTTTTTCCTTTTTTTTTCCTATAGGTTAACCCCGACTTTGAATCCAGTTCAGAAAAAAACAGTTGAAATATATAGCTATTCTTCCAGCATCTCCAAAAGGCAGAAGAATGACCAGTTTAAAATTGAAATCTTCTTGATACCTCCTTTGCACATCTGTGGAAAGAAGGCCAACGTTGCAAATGTGATCACTAAGGCAGCCTCCTCACCTCTGGTGTCTCTCAAGGTGTCCCCAGCTGAGGGAACTAGTCCTGCTCCTGATTTTTTTTTCCCCCATTTTTATCTGCTTAGAAGATGGCCACCAACATTTGTGCCTGTTGCCAAGACAAGATGATGAGCTGTCAGCGAGATGCCATCCAGTGCCATTAGATGCCAGGCAGGAAAGCAGGAGGATGGTCTCGTAAGTAATGTCTCAGAGTCATAAACAGATTGAGGGTGGACAGAGATGGTAAAGGTAAAATGTGATATTTTGTTATTCATCTTCCTAAACTCTGCGGGCTGTGTCCTTTCCTCCGAGTCAGAGATGAGGAGCTTTGTCCCTGCACCATACTGAGACTGACCCTGCTCTGCTGGAGCTTGGATGCCATGGTGCTGCCTTTTCTTAGTTGAGATACGCAGCTAAAAGAAAGGATTATTATCTCCAAAAAGGGCAACCTCAGCCAGAGTGTCCCCGTGCCCCCAGTTTGCTTTTCTTTCCCATGTCATCCTGTTAGGAGCAAACACTCGGGGTTTTTTTTGCAGTCTTCCTTGTCAAATTCATGCATTTTCTCCAGAAGACTCCAGCATCAGCATGAGAAGATGAGATGCATGGTAGGGAAAAGCCTTTGAGGTGTTGGTGAGCACTCCTCTGCTCACCACAGGAGGTGGAAGCCAAGATGTAGTCAGTAGCATTTCAGGCATGGTGAATTTCATGGCACTGTGACAGCAATAGCCTCTTCAAATTACTGTCTGTTTGTATCTCAATATAGAGAACAAGGGTAACCAGTGCCATTGTCATAGTGGATTATATTAAAAATGAACAGAAACTGGAAGGGAATGCTGAAGCATCTGTGCGCAGTCATCCTGAAACTGCTTACCGCTGCTCTCATATGACATCACAGAGAGAATTTCTTTCTTTCTTGCAGGCTGCACTTGGCCTCAGTTGTTAATATTTCACCTTGGAATGGCTAGTAAAATAATTGCAGCCACCTCTGGTTCGCAGAGACTGCAGTTCTTTGGGCCGTGCCAGCTATTCTAACAGGTGCTTTTAGCCCAAGTTTTGAGACTTGGTCTCTCAAGTCCAGCATTTAAGCCATCCCTCTGCTGCAGCTCAGCTGCCATCCAGGTAGTGGTGCACTCAGAAGTCAGAGTTTGAACCTGAGGAAGAAAGGACCATCACTGAGCTTGGTGGAGTGTGTTTGCTTTGCACAGCTCGGTAACTTAGCTTTCACTGTGTGAAAAGATTTCTGTGATGCCAAAGAGACTGTATTGAGAGTTGGTTTAGGGCATAGGAGTTGTTGGAGCACTGATACACAGACACTGTGCTTGTTGCTGTTGTAACACCCTGTTTTACCAGCAGTGTATGTTTTCAGATACTTACTTGGTGAGAACTTGATTTACTGCAACACCTGTTCATGCACTGACCACTTTTGCTGTCAGTATGTAATGCACTCAGCTCTGCTAGAAGCCAGCTGAGCCCAAGCTTTATATGATACACAAGAGCTTTTCATATTAGAGAAGTTAAGTTCATATGCTTTTTTTTTCCCCTGCTCTCTGACACACATCTTCTTTTTGTTGTTGTTGCTTTTTTTTTACATTCTTCTTTCTTGAACCAAAAAAAAAAAACAACAGGTAAATCAGGTGTTTGTAAGCATTTTGAATATATATATATATATATATATATGGATCTGATTTCAAGTCTGTTGATATAAATATAGATTTTTACAGTGGACTTTTAAAGTGACTGTAGGGATGCATTTCTGATCAGGAAGGATAGAGATGAGCAGGTCCTCTGAGGGTGGCTCCCTCTTATTTGAGCATGAAATTAATTTGTAGAAGCTATTGGAGTATCCATACTTGCAGTGCGTTGTTCTTACACAAGAGGTCTCTCCATCTACTACAAAGCTCACCAGAGCTGAATCCGGTATAAAATAGCTCTGCTTCGTGGGAGCCTCTCCAAAGGTCTGGATAGCTGAAATGGTGCCAGAGTAATATGAGATATATTCTGTACATCCCTCTGATCTTTATTCGTGGAGTATCACCTCGTAGCAACATACGTGGTTAAAATGTTTAGATTTTAAACTCAGATGGAGTTAAAGTGATCCAGCCTTGACAGCAATAGGTTATGTGATCTAATAGGTCCTCTATGTCTTCTAGCAAATCAAGGCTTTCCAGTTCTTGAGATTGAATGTAACTAGTGGAATTCAGATATACACAAAGGAAGACAACCCTCCAGGAAAATGATGAGTAGAGAAAATATTTCTATATTGACCAATTTATTTAAAAGTTTTTTGCTCTCAGGTGTGGAAGTTGAAGAGCTTCTTGTGAGGAAATGCCTGCAAGGCTTAGTCCTGAGACACACATTGAGGGAGGATTCAGGCTGTGGCCTTTGGGGCAGCCTCCTCCTGCTCTGGAAGTGGATTCTGCCAGCTCAGCTCCATCTTCATCTTCCTTCATCTCATCCAGCTTCTTGGCTCTGCTGATTGAGTCTTGACAAAAGGCACAAGACTGGGGCCTTGGGGTTTCCAAATCCTGTGGTGGGCATTAAAACTTCCTGAGAAGTCCCACAGTAGGCATTAAAAGCTGGCTTTAAAGGCAGGAGCCTATGTGTGCATGAGTGGGGCATGCACCAGTCTGGAATTAGTGAAAAGACATTTGGGGACTCACAGTCACTCTGATTTGGTAGCCTGGAAATTAAGGGGATGACCTGAAATTGTCAGTAAGTAATTTGCTTTAAAAGAAATTTCCTGTCTAGAGAACATTTTTAATGAGAAATTATGTTACTGCTGATGGTTTTGAAAGAGGTAGGAGGCTCTTCACATACGCAGCTTAGGAAAAATAAAAGCCACATATAAAATGTAATTTGCTTTAAAAGCCTAGGGGCAAAAATATTTGAAATCACAGAGGAAATATCTGCTTTTGTGCTATAGGCACTCGCTATCTGATGCAAATGTTCAGGGCAGGAAAATTAAGAGAGTGAGCTTCCTGAATTTGCCACAGAGATATTATTCAAAAGTAGGTTAGTGCATGCCACAGATTCGCTATTAGCTGCAAGGTCAGCTGTGTCCCTGCGACAGGACAGATGTTACAGGAACAAGGCACAGGTTCCTAATTTTGTATGGAAACTTGGAATTTGCTGAGCCTCTGCTCCTTCTGGAACTGCTGAAAGATGGATTTGATCGCCTACTTTGCAGAGCACTGAGCTGCTTTCAGGGTATACGTTTTGGAGGAACATTTTTTTTTCACTCAAGTGCACCCAGGACTGAGGAGCTTTAGGGATCATATACTTTTCCTTAGTTTAATAAGGAATCTTGGGAATAAGCATTTTATCTATTTATTTATTTATTTTGCAGTCCTTTTCATGCTTGCCAGGACCCAGAGGAACTTAAGAAGAGAAAACAGAGGCTCCTTTCCTTCCTTCATGTCTCAACCTGAACCTGTGCTTCAGGCTGTGGCTTTGAGCAGGGTTTGAGCTGCAGTTCATTCCCTGGGTCCTTTAATCTGAATATACAAAAGTATTGTAGGAAAATAAGGCTGCTAAGTAATCTGCTAGAAAACATCTAATTGTACCAGCTCAGAAAATGCCTGGCTTATAGCAGACTTTATTATCTAGTCATACTTGAGTTTGGGACTATATTTTTCTTGCCTTGAATGGAGCACAAATGGCAATATGGTTCTGCTCGAAGCTACAAAAAAAACCCTGATCTGACTTCTTTCAGCTCTTTAAAAAAAAAATAAATTAATAAGTATATTTGAAAGGGAATCAAACATAACATTAGAAATAAAGTCCTCTGGATGGTTTCTGTTTTTTTTGTTTTGTTTTGTTTTGTCTGACTTGCAGGATGAAAACTTAAGCTTGGATGGGTTGACTTATGAGATAAAGTTGCAATGTGTTATCCTTCAGATATCTCTGCTTACCTTCCACTCCATGGAATGTCACACCTGCCAAAGAATTAAACATAAAATATACTTTTATGTATAGCATTCTGTGAAGCACTGAACTTCCAGATGGTGGGTGTCTTTACTGCTGGATGAGTGATGATTTTGAGGTGAGTGAAACAATTTGGATCTACAAGTCTGATCTTCCTCTTATTCTGTGCCCTGCAGTCAGGAAAATTTCTGGTGTGTTGCAGGGAAAATCTATTTGACTTACATGGTTTAAATAAAAAAAAGATTAAAGCATTTGCTTGATCTGTTCCAGACGTCTAATAAACTGTCTGTCTGTGAACTATATGTTCAGTGTCAGTATTAGCAATACAAAAGATAAACCCTGTTACTAGATGTTAATTAATGCCTATAAATGTCTAAACTCCCTCTTAAAACCAGGTCTTCCTCCCCAACTCCTTTTCTGAAGTCTCATAGGGATTCTCCCTCTTCTGATTGATCTATGTGATCATGCCTGAACCAAACTTACTCTCTTGTTTATTTCCTTGTGGCAAGATGAATTTCTGGGACAGGCATTCTCTCAGCATAGGAGTCTTTATTCACAAGCACTGTTAACTTCTGCATCTCTCTCACATCATCCCTTGTTACCCAGGTCCCTTACCAAGGAGACTGTGCAGGAACCTCTATAATGAGCTAATTTCTGTTTCTTCTCAGAACTGGAGGTTTTGGCCGTTGTCTTAGCTGGGATCAGCTGGGTTATCACTCCTTGTATTGATTCTGGGGCAGGCACAGCTGTGATGGTTAGGTGGCTGCCTCAGAGCTGCATACTCAAGCACATGTGTGTTATTGAATCCTGCTGAACTGGTGTGGTGATGTCCTGCCAGAAAAAGCAGTGAGCTTTTCTACTTTGTGTGAGAATGGAGACAAACAAAAGCAAGTTAAGTAGGTGAGTACCTGTACGTCTACCTCAGACCTGAACTGAGCTTGAGCACAGTGCTTGTCAGGGTGACTGAGCAGTTCTGGTACTCACCAGGAGAAATGGGAGCCCATTTGGTGCTAAGCTACTTTCCAACCCCCAGCCCAAGTTAATAGTAATGAAGAGCTAATCTAAAAGCCAATGGTAATCAATGAACATTTTCTGTGACTAACAGAGAGATCCTTCCAGAAAATGGTATCTACTTTTTCACTCCTGAGATGAAATGGAGTATATGTTTGTATGGATTGCTGAATGGGGACCTTACTCTAGGGAGGGTGCCTTGTATCTTCTCTAGTCATGACTGGAGCCATCTCCCTCCATCTTCCTGCTTAGTGGTTAGTGACTTTGCCCCTTCGATGCAGACTGGGGCAATTTTGAGGAGCAGTGATAATGAATTTTCCCTGCAGCTGAGGTCAGGATGTGCTATAAACCCTGGCTCTCTGCGTATCTCTCAGAGGTTCTCACAGAGTTTAAGGCTAACCTGCCTAAGAAGGAAATACTCATTGTATCTATGCTATAAGGTGAAAACTGGGTGTGAGGGCAGGGTGAAGAAGATTGTTTGCTGGCTGTAGTCCACATTCAATGCACACGTACTGTGAGTGGGAAGAACCACATGGAATTAAGTCACTCTGGTGAAATTCAGTCACTTTGCCTTATTTTTTCCCCCTGCTAGAGATGTATTCCAGTTGGGTGAAAGCAGTCTGATCCCCTTTTCTCACAAAGAGGTGTGCAGAACCTGGAGTCCTCAGTGCAAGCAGAGGCACGGATGGAGATAAAACCCCAGAGTTAGATGGAGAAGACCAGGGCAGCATCCCTACTGTGGGAGACTTCCTTGTTTCTGCTCTGTCTCTGCCTCTAGGAAGCTCATCCATCACTAATGCGTTGAGAATACTTGTCTGCAGGGAGGCTAGCATGCTGACCACTGACAGAGCAATTTAACTGTTACAAAAAATTGTGTTTGATAGGAAGCCTATTTAATCTGTTAAAATGAATGCTCGCAGCACTTAAAATGGCTTGATTTTTGACCTTGCCATAAATTACAGTTTATTACAAAATGAAGCATGCTATAGAATATATCTGTGCTACCCCGTGCCAGCTGGGAGTGTTCCTTCACACTATTTTCTCCTGGAATACAGGGATTTTCAACATACTCTTTTCTTTGCAGTCAATATCCTATTAAGGTGATGACAAACCTTAGTGACCATAATTTAGCACTGACTCTGAAGTGAAGTAACCATTATGCTTACCTAATGATGTAATCGATAGGTGCAGAAATGTGCAAGGGCAAGTCTATGTTTTTCTGTTTGCTGCTGGCAAGAAATGCAGTGATGTAGTCAGGTGAATCACTTAAACTGCCTGTTGTGTGACTTGAGAGTCATTAAAGATTAAAAAAAAATCACCTCTCCTTTGAGGGAAGCTACCAGGGTGTTTTGGAGGGCAGAGCAATGTCACTTGTCAATTGTCATAGGCAAAACACCATATTGCATTTCTTATAGTAGTCTTGTAGGACTCGGTTTTTTTTCCCTATCACATCTGTGCTCAGTGAGAGACCTGCTGGAAACTCGTCTGGGTTTCCCAATGCTGAGACTTTTCTCATAAGTAACTAAACAAATAGGGCTTTTATTGCATTTCAGGGATGTTCCTGATCACTTGAAAGCATTAACATTGTTCACTAGGAACTACAGAAAATACATTAAAATCCTTTTAATTCCTTTCTCTGCTAAATCAGCAGAAGCAGATTATGCTTCCTCAGTGCCTGTACCAGTCCAATACACATCATCATTTGGTAAGGCCTTGCTCACTTCACTTACAGCTGTTAGTGAAGATCTTTAGTCCCATCATTTTATTGGCCATTTTATCAAATCAGTTTTAACAATTAATTGGTGCCACATCTATGCCCACGGATGAAGAGAAGGTCAGTGGACATGCACTTCCCGTGGCATACTGTAGTGACTGCAGTCACTGACCATCGCTGAGTCAGAAACAGGCAACCAGGTGTAGTCAATGGAGAGGCAGGTGAGCTTCATAGGGTATTAGAAAATGCTCAGGTCTTTGGCGTTGACTTCCTCTGACCTCCTGTTTATGACATGGCACTGTCTGTCTTAATGTGCCTGAGAGGGAGGTGAGGTATCAGCACCTTTCATGGAGGAGCTGGCTCTTATGTCTCACGGACCATTCTTAATGCTTCTTGTCACACATTTCTGTGTTTTTCCAGCTGGCTCTCATGTCCTTCAAGGCCAAGATGTTCTGCAAAGCTTGTGATGTATTTGGGCATCCTTTCAGAACAGCACTGACATCTAGTCCAAAATTAATGAGACTTCAGCATGTTGTAACATTAATTGCATATTTATGACGCTTTATTTAACAAGCACATGTTCCTGAATGGTGCCATTTTTTACTATCTTATTTTAATAGACTACGATAATTTCATAGGAATGTGGAATAGGAGAAAGGAAGCATGTTTCATCTGACAAATTCTTGCTGAGTGCAAAGAGAGCAACTAGAGCATTTTTTCCACTTATTTGAGAAGATTTGTCACTGTCCAACCCAGGCAGCATACAGCAATTATTTTGTTTTGCGTTGCTGTTCTTCCAATTAGCTGCTAAAATTTGGGACAATTCTGTGGAGATGCATCAGATCAGGTTCTAAAAACTCTCTTAGAGGGGCAAAAATACCAAACAAGTAGATGAGTTCTAGTGGACTTTAATTCTAGTTGCTATTATGCTATTGCATATTGCCATGAATCTATACTGCAAAGGGTTTATATTTTAATTCACTGTAATTCACATTCATAGTAAAAACATTATTGCTGGAAATCATGCCATTACCTGTGTAGAACAGCAGAGTTCTGTATCTTGTAAGGTCTGGGTAGGAGATGCAGCCTGTATGTATTTGGGAATTGCACTGTGCTTAGTTCAAGTGTGGTTTGAACTTTCACTTCTTGTTCTGTAATTACATTGTTCCATTTTGTTCAGTACTTAGTTCTGTTTATTGATTACAAATGAAATGAGTTTAGAAATTTTACATTAAGCATGTCTACCTTCTACTTTTTTCTTAAACTGATTTTTGTGAAACTTTTTTATTTTTAAATTATATTTTCCCCCCCAAGGAGTCAATCTAGTGTTTGTGGCAGGACCTTTGTGTTGAATAGAGGTGAAGAACTATGACAGGCATAAATTTCAGGCCATAACTCTACTAGGATGTGTGATCTAATCTTTAAATATGTGATGGTACAAGCTGGAGATTGCTATGTCTCAGGACATTTTAATGAAAAGACAGCACAGTCTTGTAAGTATGGAGAGGTGACAGATGCTTAACTGAATTTCCACATCCCTGTGGAGATGAAGGAGTATTGAGTCCTTCCCATTGAGCCACATCCACACACAGCAGGACATGGTCAGTGTCTGGTTTTAAGCACTTGGTGATGGCTCCTGAAGCAATGAGTGTAAGACCAGCAGGTTGTACCACTTATGCACCTAATTACATTTTCTGTGCTAGAACCACACTGATATGTTGGTACAAAGCAGAAGCATGCTGGTGAAACAATACTATTGACTATCTTTTCCAGGGCTGTAAACTTTTTGCAAACACAAGTTACAATTATTTCCATCCAGAGTAGAGCTGATTCTACTCAGCCTTGGTCGTGCTGACAAGGCTGTCCTAAAGTTAATAGGCATACCACCAGTTGATTTTTCTGAGGTAACCACCACCAAAGTAGACTCTAGCTGACAGCAAGGAAAGAATGCCAAGGATACGGAAGTGTTAGCTGGAAGAAGCAGATTTGTTTTAGTATCAGACCTGCACAAAAGATCCACTAAAAGTACTTGGAAAGATTTCCTGCTCTGTCCCATCCAGACTAACCTGGGAGCTGTCACAATGCATGCAGCAAAACACATGTCTAGGGAAAGCAGTCACCTGCAGTCTCTTTTATACCTCTTGCTTGTCTCCTTTGTGTGTCCTGGTTGGTTACTGTGCTAATATCCTCTCCTGTATGGCTTGACTTGGTTGAGCCTGCAGCTATTTTTGTAGTACTCCCTTGAGTTATCCGGTTGGAAGCTGCCTGTTTGCCTTGTATTAATGGAAGTCAGGTTCAATTATATGCATGTTGGGGAGAAGTTATTTCCTTTCACCCGTAATGAATCCTGACCTTTCCCAGGATCTGGCTTGTCTGTTTATTCAATGACACACTACTCATCACGCTAAGGAGAGAAATGGAAAAATCCCTAAACCTACCCAAGGACTGTCATCTCTCTTCTGTTTAAGCAGTTGAAGATAATAAAACACATGCATTAAGCAAGCAGATACAACTGTCCAAGTGGATGGGCTTGACCCTTTGGCAGAATTTGTTGCAAAAGAGAGCTTCCACACAGCCTGGAGAAGCAGCACCAGGCATGGTGTGAAGCTGTGTTTTTTGTTTTGGTTGCAGTGGTTTTGTTCATTGGGACCAGTCTCTGAGAGGTCCTCATCCTTGCAGGGAGCATGTCTGTATGCCAGATCTCCTAGGGCCAGAGAAGGATGGTTGTGGGTAGGATTGTCCATTTGCCTTCGTGACTGGGGGCTGTGATACCAGCAGAGAAACTGGATTCCTGCACAATGATTTGCAAGAGAATTGTAATGGAAAGCTCAAAATTGTGCTCTTGGGTAGGAAACAAGTGTATAAATCACATAGGCTTGTTTGAAAATTTTACCCTCTAGCCTTTGGCCTGGTAGCTTTAAGCCCAATTTTTCTCTCATTGCTTAATCCCTCTGTGTGTATGTGAAGATGAGGCAGCTGCCAGCTGCTAAATTACTGGAACAAAGGCAAAATTTCTAAAGCATTTTATATAACACTTGTTCCCTTTCATTTGATGAATGATTCATTAATGTCTCTGTTTGAGATAATTATTGCAAAGGCTATAACCTTTTTCATGATTTGAATGAACACAAAACATCGCATAGAGAAAATCTGGAAGGACAGAATTTCCACCCAGCAAAAGAGGTTTTGTTCTCAGCAAGTTGTCTATGCATACATCAAACAGTAAAATCCTGTTTGCTTCCTGAATTACAGATCAACAAAGTCTTCCTAAATGTAGGTTTAAGAAGCTAATGCATGTTTGTTGTTGTCTAGAAAAGATATTCAGTCATTTCTTCCTTGCTGGTGCTTGTCTGGATTTTCCTTGGCTGCTCTGACTCTGCTAGGCATGTGTCTGAATGGACCACAACAGTAAAACGATAGGGGCATATCCAATGTATGGCCACTGATCTATCTTTAGTTCCCATACTTTCTCTCACTTGCTTTCCAGTCCTGGGAGTAAAGGTTTGCCCTGTGGCTGGCAGTGATGGGGTCGGTCTCACCTCAAGAAATGTGAGCATGAAGGGGCTGACAGCTCTGCAGTCCGTGTAGGAGAGTGAAGAGGGACTGACCAGGAGGAGGTAAGGATGAAAAATGGGTTGAGCAAGAAGAAGAAAGAAGTGATGTGACCAAAGAAGAGGTTGCAGGAAAGCCTGAAACAGGAACCTTAGCTCTTTTCATGGTGCCGATGGAGCCTTAGTTTCTCTTCCAAGTATGATAACGACTACTCCATGAGAATGGTGCTCTCCACAGGAACTGCAGTTTATTTTTCTTCTGTCCTCTTTCACTGCCCTCCATGTCTACTCAATCACATGGGTAGCACGGTGCTTCCAAGGGTTTTGAGGTGCCAGGCTGGTCCAGTGGGGCCACCCATAGTCTTCCAGAGGAGAGTAATTTGGTTTAATTGGTATATCTGAGTGAAGCAAGAAAATCTCTGCTCTGTTAAACCTGAGCTGGGCCTCTTTGTTTGTCTGATGGTTTCTTTGCCTCCACAAGAATCATGAGGGAGCACAGCCACTTCAAACGCGATGTCCCCTCCTGTCAGTTCAGGTTTCATTTTACTGCATATATTAACAGTTAGAAATGTTTTGAAACATTAGCATCCTAGTTGGTTGGAAAAATAAGAGATGACAGCATCACCATTCAAAACCTTAATTGAGAATAGTGTTTTCTAATCTGCTGCACAATTTCATTCACTTAAAATATTTCCCCTTGCTTTTCAATGAGTTTCTTGTTTAATATCAGTTCTGAGTCACTGTCTAGGAGGCCAGGAGGGCCATTCAAATAGCTATCCTAAGGCCAACTGCAGTGAGGTATTCCTTGAAAATATTCTTTTTGAAAACTGGAATCTCAGATACTGACATCATTTTCTCAAAAACAGAAAATCTTTATGTAGTTTCTAAACTTCTGTTGATAGTTTTGCACAATTGAACTTCTCAGAATTCTTCCAGATGAAGCATGTGTCCAATGGCTTGCTGTCATCATTCCATAGTTTGCTTGCATACTTGCCTACAGCTGTGTAGTATAGCAGATTGATATGTTACTGACGTAGCATCAGTTAGAAGGTCTGTTAGTGGTTTTAGCTATTTGTAAATGGAAATTTAATGTTAAATGTAATGTTACGACATTCTGCATTATGAAAAGTACAGAGACTCATCTCATTTTAATGGATGCTTTCTACACCAAGAGTAATCAGCATTGCTGCAGGTGACTGGGCTCTGGATATCAGGACTCTGGGATGTAATGCCAGAAGAAGCACTGATCTATAGCTGAACACCGTGATTGCACTCTTGCATCCGTGATGATGAAGGTTCTTGGTGTGCAGCTCTTCCTTAAATTGTAAGAACAGTGCAGCTGAAAAAAAACCTCTATGGTCCTTGTGGGTGGAGGCATAGGGCTCTGCAAAGAGCAGAGCATGGCGGCCTTGATCATACAGACACAATAAAAGGACTCTGATGGACCCTTGTTGAAACTTCATAGATGGAATTGGTGTTCCTGGGTATCGGCCATGGGAGCACCATGTGCAACAGGTGTCACCAATTTGAACTGTGTTTTGAAGCTTCCATTCAGTCACCTGCTACACCTTCCCTTCCCTTCCCTTCCCTTCCCTTCCCTTCCCTTCCCTTCCCTTCCCTTCCCTTCCCTTCCCTTCCCTTCCCTTCCCTTCCCTTCCCTTCCCTTCCCTTCCCTTCCCTTCCCTTCCCTTCCCTTCCCTTCCCTTCCCTTCCCTTCCCTTCCCTTCCCTTCCCTTCCCTTCCCTTCCCTTCCCTTCCCTTCCCTTCCCTTCCCTTCCCTTCCCTTCCCTTCCCTTCCCTTCCCTTCCCTTCCCTTCCCTGTTTGTTAGTCTGTAGAGAATACTAAGAGAGAACAAGTCCTGAGATGGGATGGGAGTACAATCTATTTGATTATATGAACATTTAAAAGATTTATTTCTAAAGAAAATTCATCCTTAGTTTATCTATGAAAACAGCTCTCAAGGTTGTGTGAGTTTTTTGAAGGGTATGTATCCCTTGAGCATCTGTCCTATTTAATTAGTCATACTGTTGACTATTAAGTTCAACAATAGACAGAGACAATTAGTGACAGGTCCCAGCAGGGTGGGAAGTGAAGTCATGCATGAAAGCATAAACGAATCTCTGGTCATAAGTAAGTAGTGTACCTGAAGTTAGGATAGAAATAATAATTTTCCTTGTATCCTCCAGTAATGCCAGAGATGTCAGAGTTGTGAGAGTTTTGAGATAGATGAAGTATCATTTCTTAGAACTGTCTGCAGAAATGCATATAATGCAGTTTACTTGCTGCTATTATTTCTTTTTTTTCCTGGTAGTTATTGGGTTTGTTATCTTATCCCAGTATCACGAGTGGAGTTTTATATGGAGTTTCTAATGGAAGACCATCACTCTCTAAGCTTTTTTGGGAAAATTCTTCAAATTGCTTGACTGGGACATAAAAGTACACATTAAGATCTTTGTGTGTGCTGAAAGGGGAAAAGGATATCAGGAAAAACACAGCCATGAATACCTTCCAGCTTGATTCAGTATCATTCTTCTTTACTGTAAGCTCCAGAAATCTCTACAGAAGGAAAAGGATCCCCATCCGCTTGTCAAAATGGGAGATTCAGTAGCATCTTAGTGCTTTTACACTATTGTATCTGTAATATATAATATTATATATAATATATATAATCTGTAATAATGTAATATATTTTACATTATTGTATCTGACAGAACTGGATTTCTGGTTGGAAAACTAATAGTTCGATTAGTTTGGAAGCAGCTAAACAAAGAAATAGATGATGCTCAGTTGGCCAAGAAGACCAATGGCATTCTGGCTTGTATCAGAAATAGTGTTGCCAGCAGGAACAGGTGATCATCCCCCTGTACTCAGCTCTGGTGAGGCAGCACCTCAAGTGCTGTGTTCAGTTTTGGGACCCTCACTACAAGAAAGGCATGAAGGCCCTGGAATGTGTCCAGAGAAGGGCAGCAGAGCTTTGAGGGATCTGGAGCACAAGTCTTATGAGGAGTAGCTGAGGGAACTTGTGAAGAGGAGGCTCAGAGGAAACTGCTTTCTACAACCGTATGAAAGGAGGTTGTGGTGAGGTGGGGATCAGCATCTTCTCCTGCGTAACTAGTGGTAGAATGAGAAGTAATGCCTCAAGCTGTGCTAGGGGAGGTTTAGGTTGGCTATTAGGAAACATTTCTTCTCTGAAATAGTGGTGATGCAGTGGCACAGGCTGCCCAGGAGAGTGGTGCAGTCACTGTGCCTGGAGGTGTTCAAGAAAAGGGTAGATGGTACTAAGGGATGTGGTTTAGTGGGGAAACGGTGGTGGTAGGTGGATGGTCAGACTAGATGATCTTGGAGGTCTTCTCCAGTTTGAATTCTTTCTTCTTGAATTTCCTTTTGAATTCTGCCTTCCATAGATAAAGGCAAGCTGTGAAGGTTCTGCTACTGTTCATCCACAAAGCAGGGTTAGAAATGGATGAACCAGTTTGCCTATCCTGAGAAACAGTGCAGCTGAGAATTTTGAACTTGACTTCTAAAGCTTTAAATAAAGCTTTAAAGTTCTTTATGTTAAGGAGTTTTTTTTTCCATTTAAACCATTTTTTTTTTCTCCCTTGCCTTTTTTTTCTGCTTGCATGTGTGATGTGTAGATGGACAGCAGCAAAATTAGGGAAATATAATAAAGTATTTTAGACCTTCATAGTTTCTTGCCTTCACTGCTGTCAGAACATGGTTGTGCCAGAGAAAGTGGAACTATTTTTCTGATGAGAAATAATTTCTGTCCTTTCTTAGTCTTGTTGTGTGAGATAGGAAGGAACAGATCAAAATTTCAGCGTACTGCATATGTCCAATGAAAGACTTGTTTCAACTTGTGGTAACTGACGGGAGAATATGACTCCATGTCATAATCCAGCTCAGGAATATTTGCATGTTGCACAAGGATCATACTGAGAATTGCAACAGCCCGAGTTTGTTCTTCATTCCTTCAGAAGCTGAAATGAGGCAAACTCATCTGTCACCTTCATGCTTCTGCAAAATGAGGAAACGTCTTATTTAGGATGAACAAAGCTAACTCACTGACATCTGAAAAGCAATGGAAGTCTCTAGACACTAAGTACTGTATGAAATACAAGAAATGTAGAAGAGAGACACTATTATAATTGAGACCAATCTTTCTTTTCCCCTATCAACAACCTTGATTTGCTCTGAAATGTCATTAGGATGTATGGTATTGCAAGAGCATCTTTAGCCTGAGCTGGAGTAAAGAGCGGCTGGTAAGGGACAGAGATGTGTGGTATGAACTAATGAGTGGCTGGGGGCCTGGGAAAAGGCAAGGGAAGTTTGCTAGAAGAGTGAAAAGTTTTCTGGCTCATTATGTATTAGTTGGAAAAAATTGAAGTCACACACTAGCGACAGAACTAATGCAGAGCATCCCAGCACGCTGTCAACCATGAGTGCTTCTGCTTCCTAATATTAGCACTTGTCAGTTTTCATCGACTCTGCTAAATACATATTTACTGAATGTTCCTGAGAAACAAAAGGAAAAGGAATAAAAGCTGTACTTCTCCCATTTGCTCACTGCAAACGCTAAAGCACCTCTGTGCCTTGCAGAAGAATGACAGGCACAGTTTCCCATAATGGCTCTTGTTGGTCCTCCACTGACAACTGTAAGGTACACCCGCTGATATTCTGCCAACAGCTTGCTAAATCATCTATGAGAGAACCATCCCGGGGCTCTGAACTGGGTCACTGCTACTGGAAGAAGCAAGCTAAGTCAGCACACGACAGTGCTCTGATTGCAGATGTTACCTCTGTGTAGGCCAAGGACACCCTGGAAGGGGCTGCTCTCTATTCTGTCAACTGGCTTTTGTCTGTAAAAGCGTCAGTCTTTAGTAGCTCTTGTTCAGCTCCTGGCACATTCCTGGCCTGAGGACCTATCAAACCATGTGCCATTTTTCTTCATGTCTTAAGCAAAGACAGGATGTTCTTTCACCGTCAGCTCAAACTAATTCTATATTTGTACATTTTCTTTCTGGTTGCCTGACTCCTCAGATAGGTTTGCCTTGAAGCTAACAGGAGTCAGCTTGCAGTTTTCCTTCAGCCATGGAAAAATTACTTTAGTGTTCTTGGTCTTGCCTGTCATTGGAAATGCAAGAATGGGTGGCCTAGATCTACACAGTTATGGTTTTAATGACAGGTGAGTTGGCAGATCCACACAAGAAGGTTTTACAAGAAAGGGATGTTCTTCGTGGCACAGATCTCCTTCTCCCCTATTGCTTGTGGCTCACGTGATGTGCAGTCATTTTTTGCATTGGAAGCTGAGATTCACTTTGAGTGACTCATTTTTTTAATGAATTCCTTCTAACTGGTGAACCCATCTCAGATGCTGACACAAAGTGAGCATTTTTGCCTTTGAGTCTACATTTGCCCCAAACCAAGTTTTACCTCAGAATCATATTTTTGAACATTTTCCATCAGAGCTGATTTCCCATCTTCACTCTGCTTGTTATGCTGAGTGTGTGAAGACTGTGAAACTGACTTGTAGTTTTTTATATATAGGTAGTGTGTTTAAATCATGTCAGGATGTGGAGATGGATAAAATCCTGTTCCATAAGCAAAGACCTTTAGAAATACCTGTGTTCTATTTAACCTTATCTGAACGTTCAGCCACTCTGAGAGCTGGTGTAAGCTGCCTGTGCAGTCAATAAATTATACTGTTGATGAATCAGATGTACAAAAAATCTGCTTTGATTAAGACTTCACTGATTTGACTCTGGTGACTCAAAGGATATCTGGAGAGTTTAAGTTGTACTGAGGATAAAGTTGACACTAGATGATGGCTAGACAAATCAGAAAAGTATCAAACTGACTTGTTTTTTGATAAGTCTCCATGGCCATCTCCTGGGGGCACTGTTAGATTCAGGTTATTATGTTAGCTAGGCTTTTGGTCTGACCCAGTATCTCTGTTCTTATGCTTTTTATAGTTTCAGCATAGTTGTTTGCACTTCTTATTGGAAGATAGCTGCTAGAGTGTGAGCAGTATCAGGCAAACAGAATGCATCTGTCACTCAAGTCCAGAGTAGCATTTTTTTACGTTAAATCACCTTAAATACTGTGAATGAACTTTTTTTCTTCCTTAAAGGTAAAAGGGAGGCACCTTTGAAGAGTACTCTGGGGATAAATATCTAAAATAGGTTGAGATGAACTGCTGTAAGGAGTTGATGCCAACTATAGAGAAGGTCCAAACCACTGCATTAAAATAGGTGCCTGAATTTTATATCATAAAAGTAAGGAGAGATTATACCTTTTTATAGTGCCATTTCCAACTGCTCTGTCTTGATGATAGGAAAAGAACTAGCATCAGTCCAAGACCTAATCTTTATCAATGCCATAATTTACAAGAAGCCCTATTCAAATCACAGTTATCCTGGATGGAGCTGGAAGTTTTTCTGGTAGGTTCTTCCATCATGTCAACTATTTTTCCTGTCCGAAGGTTGAAATTTGCTGAGCCAAACTATCATGTCCTTGGGAGCATCTCATCAGCAACGCCCCCCCAGCAAACATTGGTGAGAGGTCGATGTTTATTTATTGCACTCTGAGAAATTGCTTGCACTAATTTATGTGGGGAGGTCTGCTAGATGAGTAAGCATGGCAATTCCATTGCTCTCAATGCAGCAGGGGGAGGATTAACAGACAGCTTCATCTGCCATGACAAAATTTCTCTCTGACTTCTGGGCTGTTAAAGGAAATGACAGGTTTTACTGCACTGTCCATCTCTTGGAGGGACGTTGACAATTTGCTGCTTAAAACCCAAGTCACAGCAGAGCATTTAGCTGACAGCTGAGACCTTGGCATCAGCAGCCAATATTGATAGTACACAGCACAAACGCCACATGAAGGGCGGAAAACATCACTCAGACATGCCTTGTTGGAGTAGATCAACAAATAGTGCTTCCTTGTGTAATGCTCCAGGGAGAGAACATTATTATTTTGTTGCTTAGTGCAAGGTAAAGACAGAAGGTTCCAACTTTGGTTCTGCTTTTATTTATTCCTGACAAATTTGATTTATGAATCAGGGAACTTCTTTCATTACAGAAAGGATCTATCTGCTTGATGACCTGACACAATGATTTCCTTTTCTGTCCGTGCATTTCCTAGCCACGTTTGTATACTGTCTTGTCAGTTCCATAAATCTTAACACTAAGTAAATCCTTCTCTTAACCTTTTGAAGTGATAACATTGCTAATAATTTCCAAACATATTATTCCAGGATTTTCTAGAAGAAAAGACAGGTTGCTCTGTTGTGGAGCACAATGAGAACAAATACCTCTTTGTTTCCCTTTTTAAAAATTGATGGAGTTTTTAACCCTTTGCACTGCTTGCACACAAACTCTTGTAACTGAGAAGTGATCCATCAGTCCTTGAAACTACTTGTGATGTGTATATGTGAATCATTTTATTAATATTATCACTGAATACAGTTATAGAATATTGGTCAAAGCATCTTAGCAATTTCACAAATTGTAAAAAAAAAAGTCTGCATTTGTACAGTCTTTGATTCTTCTCTCTGCTAGCAAAATAATTTGCCGTACAGTAGCTGTAACTTTATCTTGTTTTTCTGTATTCAAGAGGATCTACGGGTCTGCAACGTGATTCAATTAATTTGACTTATAATAAGAAAGCAAAGCCTGGAGCTCAGAGTGGAGATTCTATCAGGAAAAAGAAAAATAAAGGGAGGAGGCCAAAAATCAAGATAAACATGTCAGATTGTCTAAATAGCCTCTTAATCACTTAGTAAACAAAACAACATTTTAAAGTTCGAAAGGATTTTTTTCTTATGTGGTATTTGAGTGCCCAAACAACATCGTGATAGAAGGTATCTAATCCCATAGCTCACTGAAAGGTATTTCTTCTTCTATCCAGAAAGGAGGTAACATGTTTTAATTTTGTTCCCATGACTGTTAAGTAAAGATGCAAGAGAAATGTTTCTTTCCCAGCTTTCGTAATGATATCTTGCCACCCCCCTTCAAAATTTCACTTCTGCTGTGATATCTGTGAGTAGCTAGCTAATCAAGATGTCTGTGACATGAATTTATTCATAAAGATGAAAACAAGTCAAGAATACAGATATTCCTTTAAGCATCAGCGCCTTAGCAGAAACCCAATCACAATTTTATCCCTGACAGTAACATAATGGAAAACCGCAGGTATGTTGATTATTTCTCCTCTCCTCCTTTTTTTATTTTTATTTTTGGAACTTTCTAGGCTCAGATGGGTCGTGTATCACCCATGCAGAGATGTACTGCTGCAGTGTTTTCCATTACAGAAGTACATTCTAGTGGAAATTTTTGGGGGCAAGACGACTGCGCAGCCAACCGAGGGCCAGATTCTGCTTTGCTGTGAAGAGGCAGGAACAGCACAGAGTGATTTAAGTCATTATTTCTCCCGATGGCTCCAGTAGCAAGGTAACAGTCATTGTGAGCAGAGGTCACCCCTAACGAGAGCAGTTGCTATAATTAACTGTCATTATTCTGAAATAGAAAGCACTAAAAAAGTTCTCCAATTTCTCCAGGTTTTTTCTTCTTTTTTTTTTTCCTTTTTTGGTCTCACTCTTCCAGTATGAATAGGGCCTGCCTGAAATCTGTCAAAGGACTGTCAAGCTATGTTTCACAAGGTAATACAGCAGGTCTCTGGCTGTGCTGGACTATGTTCTCTTTTGTAGCAGTGAATCTTTCAACTTAGAGCATCTTTTAAGACTGTGACATAGCACCTTGTCTTTTTTCCTCCAAAGATACTGCATCCATATTTAATGTCCCCTGGAGCTTTATCTGTATCCAATTTCCTCTGCATGTCTAGGTCTAAATAGTTGTTATGTAGCTGCTGCTCACATCAGTTTCATTCTATCTCCTGGATCTTCCAGTGTTGGGTGTGGTGATTCCTGCATCTAGGAGCAAAGTTTACTCAGTGTTCTCTATAAAGCTTACACGGATGATGATTAATATATCCCTTACTCTATTAATCTAATTGGATAGTGATGGAAAATGAAGGTAAAATAAATGATGGTTGTGTTTTAGAGATAGTTTGAAATGAAGGATGTCTGTAGCCCCACTGCATAGGTGTCAGCCTGTTAGAGGACCTTATTGAGCTCTGGGACATGAAGACCAGTAACACATGAAAGCCATAAGGCTGTAATGATGTTATTGTCTTCTGGTTTGCCTACAGGGAGAAATTAAACATTGGGTATCCGTGACGTGTGAAACCTGTTAGCCTTGAATTTTGTTATCTTGTTCTATGTGTCTTGATTATTAGGTGATGATCAGCTGGAACAACAGAGATATTTGACTCTGTGACCCGGTATTAGAGTAATAAGGATGAATTTAATTTTCTAATGGCAAATGAGATGAACATCCCTGAAAAACAAAGGTATTTGCTAATCTTTATAATATTGCAGCAGGTAAAGTTCTGAACACAGTGAAAAATTGCTCCTTACAAGGATAGTAGTTCATTCTACCTTTAACCATGGCAAGTTGTTGCTTGTATTTTTCCCTTTGAGCAGGAAAGATCTGACCACATTGTAACGCATGAAGCTGTCTGTGTGGAAGTAATTGTGGCACATTATACTGAAAAACACCCAAAACAACAATGAAGCAGAATTTTATTTGGAGAAGCATTAACTAATACTGACCTCTGAAGTATTTTTCATACTACTTCTGTTGCCCAGGGGCCCATAAGAAATTGAGACTTGTTCTTTTGCACTACATAGGAAGGTCAAAAATGCACATTTGCAGTTGTGCCAGTTGCAGTCCTGGTGATCAGTCACCAGTGATGTGTTAGAGGGGTCTGGCAGCAAAGTTGAAGGTACTAGGAGATTAAGAAATGAGACCTGGATTCCTCCTTGTAGCTGAAAGCACAAGGTAGGAAAGGACCAGCCATCAAGGCAGCCTTCCTGGTGGAAAGCACGTGCAGCTGACACCTGCATGTCTGGGAATGTGGACCAGTTAACTGGCTACCAGTCCCTATCCACATCCATCTCTGGATACAAGGGGATTGAAAACGTGATTTGCACTGGTGAAGACTTCAGTGGGAGAATTAACCTGACTGGAGAACCTGATACTGGTACCAAGAAAAAGGAAGTTTTAAATAACCACCACTTCACTTCCACTGTTTTTTTTTAGCTGGTTTATTGTTTTCATGATTGTGTCCTAGATATCAGTCAGAAAAAGCAGGATTAATTACTCTCTAAGAGTACCAATTACCAAACTATCATCATGTCTGAATTGTATTAGGACCAGCACTCTGACTAATTACTAACATTACAGTACCTGTCATGTAGCAGTTCATACATGCTCTGAAATAACTGTTATAATGCCTGCCACTGGAAATCTAGGCATGATATGCTTATATCTGAACTTGTTTATAAGGTTAAAGAATGTGCAAGTCATCTGGAGCAGACATTTTGTACTGACTGCAGTGTTCTAATGAACTGTTTCCTGACAAGACTTGAAGGCTTCTAACAAACAGAACATGACATTCACAGTCTCTGACATGATTCTTAAACTCTCCCCTTTCCTTATTAAATCTTCTTTTCTGTCACCCAGACCACAGACACCCCCTCTGTGATAATGTTTGTATTCTTTATTCCTCTCCTAAGTGAATCTGCTAGTACGCGACTCATCTTATTCCAGCTCTTCACTTGTTTTAACATGTGAATTGAGTGGTTCAGGAACTCCCTGGACACTGATCTGTCATCAAGCACATACTCTGACAATTTTTGGCACCATCAGTGGTAAATGTGAACTGCCCATACTTTCTCATCAGTCCATCCCAATTCACTGCTTGACTGACTCAAACTCCTACTCTGCCATCTGTCAGTAGGCCTCGCTTTGTTACTGGCTGATTTTATTCATATTTTCTTGAAAAGTCAGAAGTTTTTTCAGACTCCTTTTTGTTTTGTAGTGATATTAAAAAATACCTGAATGTTGTAGAAATCAGAAGAGTAAGCCATGTAGGTGACGAAGTCGTGGTTGCCCCTCTAACAATGTCTGACCCTTTGATCCATCCTTTCAGCCCTTCTGCGTGGACTTACATAGCATTTCTGCTTCATGTTCCTACCACAGAGTCAAAGTCAGACATGTTTTCTCTTTCAAAGCTTCTGAAAGACTTGGAAGACCAATTCAAGGGAATGTTCTGGACTTTGAATGAGGAACATTTTAGAGCTAGCCAGCGGAAGCATTAGACTGATGTGCCTACAGAACCAAAGATGATGGAAAAGAAAAGGTGAAAGACGAATAACTAGGTTAACTGAAGGTTACTCAATCTAACCTACTTCTTTTTTTTTTTTTTTTTTTTTTTTTTTTTTAACTAAATGCTGGATTAAAACAAACAAACAAAAAAAAAAAAAAAAAAGAAGAGGAGAGAGGAGCAATGCAGAAATAACTTTTATTTCCTTCTTTTGCAATGATTGAATACTCAAGCTTATTCAAGGTGAGGTTGTTTCTACACAAGTCTTTTTATTTGCTCCAGTATTGGAGCAAATATAACTACGTAAGTGTGGTCTTGTGCTTGGGTGAAATAGTCCTGTCAAGATTAGCTCAGGATCATATTGTTTTAACTGCGAGCATAGATTTCCTGGGAGGAAGCGAGGACGTTCTCTCCACAATGCTCCCACATTTAAGCTGTAATCTTCCTTCCTGCCCCATCTTGGCTAAAGCTTTGCCTTGCTTTAAGCAAGGCAAGGCATTATCATTACTGTAGCTGCCTACTGATGCTGATGACATTAGTAGTTTATTCAGTAGATAGTATTCATGCTGGCAGTGAGGTTTGGTTTACTGTCGGCATTCCATCCGCCAGCTGATAAACAATGCTCTGACACTTGCTAAATTTAGAGTTGTGGATATTTTTTTTAGACAGCTTTTTTTGTTGTTGTTTTGGTGGCTTGCAGAAAGTGTGCTCTCTTTCCCGCAGGAAAATTACCATTCCATTTTTGTTTATTATCTCCACTTCTTTGTGGAAGGAGAAAGGGCAAAGCAGGATTGCAATTTTAGGCAGAACTACTCAGTCAACATGACAAAGATTGAAACCTGATTTGTGGATCTTGTAGGTGTTAGGTGGTCTTAAGGTCATGGAGTTACGGGATGCCATTTTTAGAATGTCTGCATACGTGTATCTTTCCTTGATTTCAAGATAGATGAGGTTTTAAAAGCTGCAAAATGGAAATACTGGGTACCAGGATGTAGACCTTGAAGTAGAGCTTGGTAAGCAAGGCAGAAGGTGATCAGAACATGAGAGTCTTTTCTGAGACTTGGTAGGGAGTTGAGCTGCATCCTTTGTCTTAGCACGAGGACACCCAAGTTAATAAGTATTTTGCACTAGGGCTGCTCTTTTCCCCCTACTAATCCATCTATTCCTTTCTTCGTACCTTTTCTGCAGCCACAGATGATCAGCAGTGACTTCTCACACATTCAGCACAAGATCCCAGGTAAGCAAAATCCATGCAAAGTGCTAGATGGCAGATATGTGTGTATGCCCCCTGGAGCAGGTGGCAATGCCAGCTGCTCAGTTGCCCTCTGACAGCACATTTCACTGCTCACACTGATTCTCCATGCTGCTTGGTGGCCTTGAAGCTGTGCTGTGCCACTCAGGCACTGGTCCCCTAGCAGATATTCCTGTTCCAGTTTGTTAGCTAGGGTTGAGGAAGGTCACTTGCAAAGGAAGAAGAAGAAAAGTAGTCATCTCTTAAAAGTCTGCACCACCCCTTTTCTCGATCTGTCTGCCTACCCAGCACAATAGAGAGAATTGCACATAGGAGACCAAGTAGCGAATCTACTTGGTTGTTTCTACATTGAGATGAGCATTGGGTTGGTTTAGATCTGGGAGGCAAAACTGCTGTTGCTGCAGGCACTGTGAGCAAGGAGAATTTGTGGATTTCCTTGCATTTGGCAAGGCAAATGGTTGAATCATTAGTTATCCTGCCTTCTTAGCATTTTTTTCTGTCCGTTTATTACATTACTTATAGGTTCTTCAAGTGGTGTACCTGCACCTTCTTTGGGTGCATAGCCTGATATGAGGCTGTGTGGTGACACTCTTGAGGTACATATCTCCCTACCTGCAGACTTCTGAACTTCTTGCCAACATCACCCACATCTGAGAGAGAGGTGTCTGTCTAAAAGACTGAAGTTCCTATGAGAGCTATGAACAATAAGTTTGAGTGGAGGAGAGCACTGCATTCTCAGAAAAGAGGCAGTAAGCCCTGCTATGCAGGCATCAGAGAATCTCTAAGGGATGATACTCTGGAAACTTTACTAACGTAACTATTTTTAGAGGGGAATCATCTCTGTTGAGACAAGACAGGGAATTTCCTAATGTCACACTTCTTTTCTTATGCCTTTATTTATAATATTGATCAGAGTAGTTGGTTTTGGTTTGTTTTGGTATTGTGAAATGGCAAAGATGAAAGCACACTTTTTCAGTGCTATTCAAAGCCTAACACTAGAAGCAAACCAAGGATGGAATAGAGTAAATGCTCTCCTTCTGCAGTTCACTGTTAAGGCTTTTTTCTTTTTTTTAAAGTAAAACGTTCAGGTTATGTTTGGTGTTTTCTGTCTAAACACAAATACTGTCCAAAGGAGTCCACAGAATGAGATGTCTGTAACACTGGGATTATCTTGAATGCAAAAGCTTATTGATAGCCCCTTGCTACCTACACCAACTGACCGTTCACCAAATATAACCCATAGGACCTCCCAGATAATCTCACTTTTTCTACAAAACATGAGGTGACTCACAACATTGTGGGTTGGCATCTCTTAAACCATTCAGGTCATCAAAGTCATCGAAGATCACCACCAGTGTCTTTGGATTTTATAAATGAACCAGTGTATGTGAGGCTAATGATGGCTGGCACTGCAGAACAGTCCCGTATTAAATAAGAGATTAATGTGGGTTCCCATAATCTGGTTCAGCACATAAGAATGTAAATCTGGCTTTCTCTCTGAATGCTTTGCACATTATGAGCTGTCGTTTGTTTCTCCATCTGCCTGAACTGCCCTCATGGGATCTGCAGCTCCGTGTCCCTCCTCCCTGTGCTCCCCTGCTCTCTGGCCAAGCGCCCTTTCTCGTGCTGTGCTCTTCAAGGATTATAACCATCATAAATTGCAGACCTCTAGCTCAGCACCAGAGCATGAAGGTGAAGAGGACGAGCAGAGGGGGAGGTTGCATGTTACCCTGGAACCTGAAGCAGCCTTGC
Organism: Lagopus muta; assembly: GCF_023343835.1. Classification (NCBI taxonomy): domain Eukaryota; kingdom Metazoa; phylum Chordata; class Aves; order Galliformes; family Phasianidae; genus Lagopus; species Lagopus muta. Next base: position 45,011,999 of record NC_064439.1, on the reverse strand, counting down.
GGTGCCTCTGATTCCAATGCCAATTCTTCCTTCACACAGCTGCAGGCAAAACATATGCCTTTTCTTTTGCTAACAGCAAAACAAACGGAGAAACAAACCAAAACAGAATATTTCCCTGTTTACCAGTTCATCCAAATCCCATTTTCCAGTGGAAGAACATTTAATTCCTAAAGTTTCCAGCCAACCTTGTTACTGGCTGCCATTTCCAGTTCCCTTCCCATGATATGAGCAGCGTGTGTATTTCACCCTAAAGGTGTGCTTTCATCAACTCCTTAATGTACATGAGTACAACTTACTGGAAATTACCCAGGCTTTTTGCAATTTGTCTTTTGGAAATGATTTGTAATCTTTTCTGTGTGGCCTCAGCTGCAAAAAAAACCCTCTTAAATCTTTGTCAAATAGGTAATAATGAAGAGAATACATTTTTATGCAGTATGGACCTTCTGCCTGCAGCATGCTGTAGTCTCTGACTCTCCGATGCCCTTGCAGTGCATTGAAATGTCAATCACTAAAAGACCTGAAGAGCAGAAAAGAGGAGATGGAGAAGAAGAAAATTCTCATATTGAAGTGAAAGTAGATATGTCAGCTAACAGAATTCTAGTAATGTTTCCTATCCTAATAAAGATCGCTTCAAAATGTCCTTAATGGCAAACAAAATTAGCAGCATATGCTTAATTTGGATCTGGTTAAACTGACATTTGTTCAGGAAACACAACCCTGCCTTGAAAAATCAACTTGCAACAGCATATCTGTTCCAAGTTGTCTATAGAGGAACATCCACGCACCAATACTTGTATCCACAGCATGAAATTTTTGCCACTTAGTGTTCCTTTAGCCATTGTATTGTTGAGATAAAGTCTTGATAACAAGTGTAAATGTGCTGTGCATATTTTCATGGCACTCGATACACAAAAACTGTGCAGCAACCTTGCCTTTTCCTGAAGATGTTGCAGGTGGAAGAGGCACCAAAGAAATAGAGCAGAAGGGTAATGGCAGTGAGAATATTTGTTAGTATTGACTTGCTGGGGGCTACCGAGCTACCTAAATCAGTTCCATTTTGGTGGGTGCCAGTAGCTATGTTTCTGTAATGATGAATTGACCACAAAGAACTGTGGATCCCACCTTATAATTCATTCAGCATTTCCTGAGTGTTTGCAGGAACTAAAGAAACTCTGCATCCCATGCATGTGTTGTGTATTGAAAGAAGGTGTTCACTGTCAGTAAAATCAGCCTCTTGGCAATACACGCCAACGCTAGAGAGCAGTTTCAAGGCATATTGGTGCATCTTGTCAGCAAAAAGGAAGACCAGAAGCTTCAGTCTCCAGCTCTATCAGTAAGGTATAGTGATGAAACTTCATTTTTCTCTTTTCAAAGTGTCATATAAAATGGTTCTCACTTGCATGCAGTATTTAATATACAACTTATTGCTTATTGTTATTTGTACATCAGTAGCCATTTAGATTCTCAAACCTGCAATATATAAAATATATATATTTCCCCCTGAAAGATGTGCTACTGTCAGTATGATATTTTTGTATTGCAAGGCTTCTCTGAAGGCTTAGGGCTATGGAAAATCTGATTTCTGTGTTAAAAGAAGAAAATGCTGAAGCAAGTGACATGAAAAAGCACACATTATTAGAAGGACATGAAAACAGGGAAAGAAAATATTAGCTCATATTGTGGGTCTTGTAGAGCTGTTTGTCTGTGGTTTCCTTTTCTTTTCTTGTGCACCTGACTCATCTGTAAATACAAAGTTAATTACTGTCTTTATATGGACAAGACTCAGATCAATCTCTCTGTTCCAGATCCATCTGCTTGTGTCCAAATGAAAGCTCAGCCTGCCTGTCTTGTATTTCCTCCTGTTGTGTCATCCTCAGCTCCAGTTCAAGGAAGAAAAAAACCTCAGCTGTTCATCCTTCATCACAACTCTTAGCTGTTAATCAGCAATCTCCCCCTCTTTTGGAGCAGCCCTGCTGTTCTGTAAGTTGATTATTTCTCATATTTTTGGAATACTTTAGGGCAGCTTCTTCTCCTTTGTCTTCACATTTAGGAAATATTAAGCATGCAAAAAAGCAATCTCAAATCTTTTGTTGAATCCTCCAAAAACACCTTCATTTGCTGTGAACCCAAAAAATCCCCTACCCAGCACCCTAAAAATAAAGCAAGAACTTAATGAATACCTAAAATATCAAGACTTTTCTGTGCATTTTCTTTCCTAAGATGAGGCTTGCATTATTCAGAATTTTCTTGAAACTTGGTTGTATTTCCATTTGAGCAAGAAAGTGGCTCTTGTAAAAGCAGTGTGATTTGGGAAAGAGAACAGCCTGCTGGTTTTCACTATTAATCCACCTACTGTTAGAATAATAATAGATGGAATTCTTCCTTCAAGGGACTCCCATGGCTAATGGCAACAAAAGCAGAACTCAAACTGGACAAAACACCAGTCTTTTTTATTAAATCCATCCTTGATCTGATCCCCAAACATGTCTGTGATTTGGCAACCTTCTCTGGCTGGGCAAGGGAGCTGTGTGGTTGCATTAGATCTGCGTCACCTGTCACTGAATTTGTATGATTCTGCCTTGTATGGGGTTTTGTGGCTACAGTTACAATTTGCAAAGATCACTGTTTTCTAATTCATTAATTTGCTTGTAGCTGTTACCATGGTGCTTGTATTTGGCAGGCACAGAGCACTCTTAACAAGTGCACTGAAGTCAAGCTGGAATTAATCCCTGCTTTCTTGCTCTGTCTTTTCCTCCCCCCTCTGGTAGGGTGGTATGGAAGGAGACAGAGATGAGAATTTCTTGCAGTGTATTCCTCACTCAGCCATCAGTCACAGCTGAACCCCTGCTGCCTTATGAGGCACGAGAGCACAGGAATAGCTCTTTTCCATCCAGTGTGCCCTGGACTTTCTGAGCACTCGTAGGAGCAGGATTGAGCATAGCTTTCTCCCCAGCTCTGCCTCCCATCTCTTGCTTTTGGGGCCACCAGGGTGTTTTCCCCAGCTTTGCTACATCACTGTGCTATCAGGAATCACTGTTGTCCTCTCTACCCAAGTGACTTTTCCCAGGTTTTTTTCAACTAATACTGGAAAAGGAATATGCCTGCAGGCCTGCTCTCACAAAGACATCCCAGCTGTGGTCCTACAGCACATCCTGGGGCAAGGAGGATGAGCCTTCCCTCACTGACCAAATCCTATGCTAATGGAGAGGAATGGCATAGCTGAGATGTCAGCAAGGAGTGACAGGGAGAAGAGGAAACCATGAGATTGAACTGGAAATCAGAGAAGTGCTGAACCAGTTGGGAGGTGGACACAAATCAGTGCCACTGGAGGGTGGCTGTGCAGCTTCTGCTTCTGGACTGGTTCAGGAGGAGCCAGCTCAGATACCTCTCCAACTATGGGAAGTTGATTAGGCAATCTGGTTCTTACCCTGCTTCATCACCATTCCCAACATCAGAAAATTTCACCTTTCTGGAAGGTCAATTTACTAAAGCATATACTAAAATAATTTAATTAATGTGAATCTTAACTTTTCCAGCCAATTATGGAATTAATTAAGAGGTAATGCTGTTATATTGGAAGAGATGAAATGCCCTACGGTAAGCAAATTGCAAGAGGTCTTAAACCTGCCTCAGATGTGTGTGAATGTTGCACACTGTGTCCAGGAACTGTGACTTTTACAGGAAATAGCTGCTGTTGTTTCTTATGTTTCTGCCTACTTAGGGCTACCGCAGAGTGAATGTGGGAGAATTAGATCTCCAAAACTTGGCCTGCTTGCATGTGCTTGAGCTACATATGTGGTTTTAATGTGTAGTCACAGCAGACTGCTCGTGAGTAGCAGACTACCAACGGACAAGTATCTGAGTTGGTTTCAGTGTCAGATCTAAACTATTTTAGACCTTATGATCCTTTCTTCTACATCAGTAATTACTATCCAACTGTAAGCAGCCTTCTAAACTCCTTTGGTATCTTGACACCGTGTCCAAGCTCCTAAAACCTCATATTCAGGCGGAATCTGACCATATACTTCATAATTTGGCTTTGTATTGCAGCTTGCTGTCATTAACCTGCATTCATTGCTGGCTGACCAAGATTTGGTCCAGGTAGCAGAGTTCACATCCAAAGAAACTGGAATTAATGTTGACGGTATGATTTTGTGACACAGTACTGGAGGTTTTACAGAACTCTAGTGTGTCATACTTTCTCTCTTGCCCTTGTCTGTAACATTTTTCTTGGTATTACCTTACCTCAACACTTCTTGATGTCTCTTGCATCCGATGTCTTCCTTCCTTTCCATCTTTCCTTTTTTTCTTCTTCTTCTTTTTTTTTTTTTTTCCCTGAGAACCTGCCTTGTGGTAATTATAACAGTAGGACACCTACTCCTGTGTTTATTATAATACAGTGGAGTAATAACAATTCTTATGCATCTAGATGTATTGACTTGCTTAATAAATATGTTAATAGAAATTACTGAGTACACAGAGCATGTCACAAAGGTAGCCCCACATCTTGTAGCACAGCCCTTAATTATGCAAACTATCCACAGACAAATTGTCCCATTGGGCTTAACAAGGATGCATGAGCAAGTGAGGATTTCTTAGTAGGCATTCCCAATTGAACCCAGTGTACAATTTAATGAGCCTGTATTATGGCAACAATAACTAGCAAGATAAAAATAGGAAGAATAGATGGTAGAGGAAAGAAAAAATGATGAATACTTATCCTATTCACATTTTTGAAGCAGTTTGAGTCTTAAAATGAGGCCAAGGAAGGACAGAATTTCCTGGTAACATCCTTGCTTGTCTTAAGAATCTTCGATTTCCTTGGGGGATCAGCTTTAGGGTTTTTTGGTCATTAATTCAAATAGCAGCAATGTATCAGCTTCTATTATGGATAACGTCACCTGAATATTTACTGTATAGGGTACTATTTTCAGTTCAGTTCCTATCATCAGATCTTTATTCCAATTCCATATATTTATTGGTATTTAAAAAAAAAAAAAAGTATAGGTAACCAAAGTCTCACATTGAGGAGCTAACCTAATTGCCTTTGCTCCTGTGAATTGATTATATTGATAGCAATCTCCATTCTGTAGCCCCTTTCTTGGGCCAGATCCTTTTGGGAGCACTACACAGTTACAAATCTGAAGAGAGTTTTCAATTTAATGTCTCCTGGAAATGGGCATTGTGAAGCTATGTGAGACTCAGTTAATTTGCCAGGTTTGCTAGTGTTACTCTAAGTAGTGTGGTCTGTCATCTGTCCAAGGTAATTAGCTCAATGTTTAGGGAATGAATGAGGAGGCTTGAAATCCAGACTCCCAGTAGAGTGAGTGCAAGATCAGCGTGAAAAGGGGCACTGAGGATATATTATTTCCCTTGACTGTAATACTTGAAACAGCATTGAATAAACTGACTGACGGTGAGCAATATGAGACTTCCAATGCAGCAGCCTGAAGTGTCCAGAGCTCAGAAAAGCAGAGTAAGGATCTTTCCTTGTTTTTTTTCCGTATCTTCACGACCACTTGGTTCTTCCTGTCGGATAAAAATCTGGTACTCCTATAAAAGTGAGTTTTGCTCATTCCAATTTAAGTGTTTATTTACGTGATTATTTCAGTACAGTGCTGCTTTGTGTTACAGAACAACAAAGGTCTGCACTCTTCTGGTTTCTGTCTTCCATTCCTACAGGACAGTTCTTCCCTTGCAGTGAGCCAAGTGGCTGTGGCTGAAGATAACTCAGTCTCAGGCAGAACAAGTTTTCTTTTCCTACTGGCCTTGCTTGACTTTTTCCAGTGTTTGCTCAAGGTCCAGCAGGTACGGGACTCATTAAAGTGAGGAACAGCACAGGGCAGGTTTAGATCTAACAGCCACAGTTCTTGGGAAGAGTCAGTCTGAAAGCTTTACCAGAATTTCATCTGAGCTGGGGATTGTGGAATTCAAAGGGAGAATAGTTACTAGATTACAGTAAGAATTATTAGAAGCGAAATAAGAGAATTTCCATTAGACCAAAGGCTGCTTTTAATCAAATTGTTTTTGAATAAGAGGGGTGAAAAATATATCATAAAGCAAAAGATGTGAATGTGATTATTGTGGAAGTATTACAAATAACCTCTGGTCATTGGAAGCTGCCAACTTTCCTTAAGATTCAGGTATTTACGGCTTATGGGAAGGAAACAAGGTTTTCTATTTATTTCTTTTATCCCTTGCACTGTAAGCCAGATTTTCTTGTCATTTATGCAGGTGGAGATCAGCTGCAGTCACAGAAACTGTATTTCATCTAGAAGTTTGTAATAAAATAGTCATTTTAAATACACTTGATGTTAAATGAAATCTTTTTCCATACCCAGTCCTCTTGCATTAGATCACACTCTTCTCTTTACGGTCAAATCATCTCTTGACAGCATGTAGATGGATTGTAAATATCTAGTATATTCTGCACTAATTTATTTGATCAGTGATCTCATCTATTTCCCAAAACACTGTAAGGGATGCAATTGGACCTACAGTTTGACTGTGATCAAGTGAATTAAAGTGATCGCATTCAAAATGGCCAAATGTTTGTGCAAAGACCATGCAGCCCATCAGCTAAATTGGTTCTTCCCTGAGATCTTGCATGTCATAATCAATCTTAGAGAAAATACTTGTGTGTCTTTCATAACTTTAAACCACTGGAAATGTACTTTCTCCAAAGGAGAGGCAGACAATAATGGAAGGAATGGAGTTTGGCTCCCTCCAAGGGTCCAGGGAACTGGAGATCTGGATATTTCATGGTGAGCTGTTGGCTTTGAATTTTTTTTTTTAGTGTCTTGGTCGTTTGAGACAATGTTTTATCGTCCTTGTTCTTTTAATTTCTTTGGTTTTCCTTTCTTCCTCTTAAAAAGGATAAGGGTCACATAGGGCCACAGCTAAAATATTCCATGAGGCAAGTCGTATTAATGGGAGAAATGAACGAGCTGTGCACCTTGTTCATCAGCTTCGTTAAATGAAAATTAAATCACACATATGTTTTTTTCAATAGCCAAACCTGAAATGATAGATTTCTATCATGCCTGTCTTGTTTACTGCTGCACAGCCCACAAGGCATGGAGGTCATGTTGCAAACAGACTTTGCTTTGAAACAGATGCTTATCGCACACTCACTGCCTCTTTACAGCAGAGAGATGGAAAAACAGCTCCTGAATTGAAGAATATCTCGTATGTCGTGTAAACTGACCCTGTTCTTCTCTGTATTTCAACAGGCTGCAAATCTAATTATAATTACTGGGATTTGTCAAGACTGCGAAGTGTTTGTGGATATGCGTCGTCTTGTTGGGCTGAAAAAAGAGGGCTGTGCTCATCTTCCATTATTTCCAGCCCCATGATTGGGCTCACCATGACAGGTATATGGCTGTGATATCTGGAAGAACAAAGTAAGAGGATGTTAGCAACAGGTCACCAGGCACAGAAAACTGTGCTGTCAAGAGGCCCAATGATCAAAGTCAAGTAAATGCTAAATTCAATCACAGATGCAAATATTTTATAAAGCTCCATGTATGGACAGTAGTGTTAATTGTGCACCTTAAGAAAATTGTGTTACACTTAAGATCCCAAATTCAGTGTTTTCGTATGACACGTTGTCATGCAAATCTTTTTGTGTCTCATTTATATGCAAATATAGAATTGCATATACCTATGGAAACCCATATGCTCATGGTTTGAATGATGTTAGTTCAGGGTCTCTAAGTGCCATGAAGTTAATTTATGGGTAGAAAAACAGTCATAGATTTCTTTTCCCTGGGATCAGCACAACTTCATGGTCAATGATGTTCATTCTTCTGACTTCTTGCTGCTAATGTATTTTACAGTGCTTATGTCCAGAGACCCACGAGGCTGTATTTTCATCCCATTTGCACAAATGAAGATATATCACAGCTGCTAAGAAAAGGTGAGTTAATTCTGAATATGAACACCAGTGTAGGCAATGCAAACTGAGCTATTGAGGAAAGGCAGAGAGGAGAAATGATAAGTATGGCAACTCACAATCATCTTTTTTAGTCATGCTTCAAAGATTTCTGCCACATTGAACCTGAAAGGAAACAGCTATCGTTCCAAAAGCTTTGGATAAAGGTATGGTCATGATGTCAGAAATGTGTGGGTGTTTCAGGGAACCAACACAATTCAAAGGACAGGCATTAAAATACATTTTTAACTATGTGGGACCTGCTTCCCCACTCCCATATGTTTCGTAGATCAATATTAGCTCCTCTGCAGTCAATAGAGCTCACTGATGTAAAACTGCTGTGTGCATGTTCTTAATGATTCATAGTTTTGAAGCCTAGCCAGTTCTATAATTCAACCCTCGCAAAGGCAAACAGCCTCCTGCCAATCTGCCCTTTATTCTCCCATCCTGTTATTTGTTAGGCATCTGTAGCCCATTAACTGGCTTACTATGGTATTAGTATGTGGTATAATTATTCATAGTCAGATCTGCTGATAAGAAATCGAATGCTCCGGTAAACAACTGACTGCTTTTTTTCCATGACATCAACAACAAGTTAAATGGGGTACTGGAAAAAAGATAATTCCCAGGATCATGTTAAAAGATTACGTAGTTCTGTAGCAGAAGGGAAAATCTGTTTCCAAAGCACGCATTAGGAATTTCCAGCAGACACACAACAGCGTGTCTTCTGCTCTCACCAGGGGCAGATAAATACATGTGGCTGATGAGTACATACTGGATCTGTCTGACTTATAGAAACAGGTGGGACTTCATGGTGTAATCCTCTTTTTTTTTCAATCTCCCTCTTCCCCCTCGGTAGCAAATTTATCTCTGGCTAATACTTCCTCACTCCTGTCCCCTTAAGATAAAAGATTAAGTCTATGATGGCTCTATTAGCATAGATCAGTTTTTCAGTGCGATCAGTGATATCCGAGGTTGCAAAATGTAACTGCAAAATTAATATACAGTATACAATCCAAATGTTAACCTCGCCCACTCTTGGTTTAGTTGGGGCACACATAATAGCAGTGACAGAAAGACAGGCATGCATCTGACCCAGGGGGACTTCTATTCCCCTTGTCCCTGTGCTTCTATAGGCTCACATCTGGCCAGGTCAGCACCTGTGACTCAGAAATGGTGGTTACACCTGCAGGGGTGGTCACAGGGCTGGCCATAGAAGGAACCTGCTTAAGCTCATCATCTTCTGAATAAAACCAGTTCCTCAGTGCCTATTGGATTGGTTCCTGGTACTTCACTTTAATGCCTCTTTTTCAAGTGCTTGGTGCTGCCCACCAGCTATTAGAGCTGGGTTTCTGTAAGCCTGTTGCCTATGCAGAGGTGGCTGAGCAGATGCCTGTTTGCCTAGATAGGAGTGTTTCTCACTGCTCTTTGTCATTGTGCCAGTCATAATTGGCATGAGTACAATCCCCCGAGTCAGAACATGCCTTCCCACGTGTTTTGCACTACCATGGCTCTTCTGGCTTTGTTAGGGCTGCCCTGCACCGACACTGGTGTGACATCAAGATCCCTTCCCTTTGCTTCCCATTGGCTGGCTAACTAATAATGGTTTTTGAGGTTGAGATTAACTGTGATTAGACAACTGAAAACTGATTAATGCTGCACACACTTGGGCAACACTTATTGAAAAAATAAGTGCCATCTTAAGGCTTAAAATAATTTCCAGTCCTTGTTCCTGGATAACACGATTGCTCCTTTTTGTTTCTCTGTAGTGTGGCCAGTAACTTAGTGCAAGGCTACCTCTAATGAAAGATCTCTTGAATACTTTGAGTGATTCACTCCCACTTTGTACTCCACGTTAATGGTGATTTTCAACAACAGTTCAGAGACTTCAAGTCCAGTTTCAGAACCCACCCTTATACCACCTCCCACATATCCTTTTTTTCCCCCTAGTTTTGTAGCGTTACTTCTGTCTTGAAGCTAAAGTTTTGGTACTGGTACTTTTTCTCAGTCATCTCTTTCCTGGATGGAAACTCTGCCATTCTAGCATCTTGTCCAAAGGCCAGCTACCCTTACTTCTCAAAATGCGAGTTTTATTTCTGGTCTGAATTTTTTTCATTCATCTTTGAGTCCTTGGTGCTTTATTATGTCTGTCTTGGAATAATGGCCCTGTCACTGGCCTTGGGCTTGTTCTCTGAAAGTAATAACCCTAGAGGAGGAGATTTCTCTGAAACTATCCTTTCAGTGAGCATCTGAAAGACTGGGAGTCATTTTTAACATCTCCAGTATCATTTTTTGATGCCTTTTCCAGCAGCAGTTTTTTCTCAGCACCTAAATTGCAGGAAGTTCTGCAGCTCATGTTCATCTTATCTGTGTTGTCTGCATGAGTAACACAATCTCCAACACAGTCTCCCTTACAGTTGGCCATATACTCTATTTTTTTTTTAATGTATCCTTGTATCTTTCCTAAAAATCCCTATCGCATCTCACTGAAGTTTCTTTTGTGCTGTGTGTAAACTCTATATACCTTAAATCCTTTTCACTGTGTTTCGGTATGCAGCTGTCCTGATCTGTAGGTTTGTGTTTTCCCTAAGAGAAAAATGTCTCTGTTCATCAGTCTGGGATACAGCTTGCAACTGTGGGTGCATGTGCAGAGCATATTCAAATTCACACAGGGCTGTCCAGCCTCCCCAGGAGCCTTTCTCAAAGGAAGATCTCTACCCTGTCTATTGATTTCCCCCAACCACTACTTTTCATTGTGTTTTATTGGAAACAGTGCTATTTCTGGGTGGGTAGAACCAAGCTGAATAGTTTGGGGAGCAAACAACTGTACAACAAAGATTTTGAACCAAACTTGTATTCCTCTCCAGGAATGAAATCAGATTTAATATCCAACAGACTTTTTGCTGCTGGTGACTAGAAAAACATTGCAACTCTCATGTGAGTGAAGAACCTTTTGCCATGTAATTAATAGACTTGTAGAATGATGGAGTCACAGAATCATAGAATGGCCTGGGTTGCAAAGGAGCACAGTGCTCATCCAGTTCCAACCCCCTGCTATGTGCAGGTCACCAACCAGCAGACCAGGCTGCCCAGAGCCACATCCAGCCTGGCCTTGAATGCCTGCAGGGATGGGGCATCCACAGCCTCCTTGGTTGTAGAACATTTCCAAACAAATCAGATGTGCTTATCTAGCACTGAGCTGAAACCTCAGCATTGACATTAGCTCCAGTTGTTAATAGATAAATATCACTCCCACTCTGGCTGTAGGATCTCCTAAGACAGGTATACATGCATTTCACCAGATCCACTATATTTTGCCTTAAGGAGAGCGTATGTAAGCATTCAACTTAAAATGTTCTAATTGTAATAGTGTGCATGTTGCTTATTATCTCAGTACCGTGTTTTCTTCCAAAAGCATCACCTCCTGTTGCTTTCTTCTTTCCATCCTCCATCATGTATTTAAATTTACTCTTAACGTATCCTGTTTAACCTGCTCCTTAATTCTTTCTGACTCTAGAATGCAGACAGTGGGTAGCTGAATAGCATTCTTACAGGGAGACTGCAGCTGACTTCCATGGGAGCAAGACTAGGATCAGTGCAACTTCCATCCTGGAAGCTGGACCTTTCTGTTCACAGAAAAGCCTCCAATACCACAGGGGATCAATTCACTGGAGATGAAGATAATCATTTAAAACAAGGATGGAGTCTACACATTTAATCTACTCCCCTGGGATTCTTCTGGGATTTCCATCTTCAGGAAAGATGGTGACTACTGCTGGTGCCCAATTGTTTCATGGGTGCTGATGAAGTGCTGTTTACATAGTGAAAGAGACAGTCTTTTTGGTGGTATTTATCCAACAAAAGATGTCTGTCAGGTGGGAGGACATGTGGGTGTGCCAATACCAGATGATTTCCCCGTGCACCTACATCCCAGCATTACTAACAAGTGTCTCTGACTTGCTTCTGACTACTGAAAGTGATACAGAACAAAATGGCAGATGGCACACCCTGTGCAAGTCTAGTATGCCCAATAGACAACAAATAATACATGAATTGCATGAATCTTTGCTTGCAGAGCTGTGGCAATTTGAGTGTGAAAGCTTAATGCAACTTACAATAACATCAGATGATCTTTTGCTGGAATGGTGCCCTTGTTCTGGGAAAAGCCATTATGAAGCTATTGTCTTCTTTTAATTTAATTTGAAACCATCCACTCTTTTATAATGTCAGCCACTGCATCTTACTACTGAGAGAGTCAGTTTGAAAGAAACCCACAAAATGATTATGTATGTATGTGTGTGTGTGTGTGTGTGTGTGTTTATCTACAGATCCAGTGCATCAGCAAGACATTTTAGAGATCTTCTTTCTCTTTGCTCACTGATATCTTCCTGATCTCTTCCTTGTTTTCCTCCCAGTTGCCAGACTAGAAATTTCTTGGGCTCTCAAAGGAAGCAACAAAGATAGTGAAGTGTGATCTGCTCTACTTGTGCATTTGTACAGACATAGACACAGGAAGGATCAATCTTTTCCTTAAATCAGAACAGTGCTATTAGGAATGTATTTATTAGTTGTAAGCAGCACCTAGAATCATCCAGCAGTATAAAAGACACCAATTACTAAATATGACACTCGTGTCACAAACTACAACAAAACTTCTCACAAGTCAGACTTGAAAGTAAATAACAATAATAAATAGGTAGGAATGCAGTGCTTACACTCTACTGAATGACTGCAAGGGCAAAGCCAGACTGCAGCTTTTGTCCCCACTGTCCTTCCTAGAGTTGAGCTGAGTTTGAGGCTGCATGGGGATGCAGGGACTTTTGGCACAGTGGGCAGTGCCAGAGAGCTACTGGTTTGGCTGTGAGGAATAGAGATGTGTGGGAGGATAACTGACAGCCCTTGAAAAGAGTTGTGGGAGAGGTGCTGGGGAAAGGGCTCTGGGAAAGATGGGGAGTTTGGGAGAGAGGTGGATGGAGTCAGGATGCATCTGAATGCACCCTGGATCAGAAGTCCTGGTAGACAACATCTAAGGATCATAGGGGTTAGAAGGGACCTTTGGAAATCATTTTGTCCAACTCCTCAGCTAAGGCAGGTTCCCTTCAGCAGGTTGCACATGAAAGCATTTGGATGAGTCTTGTATATTTCCAAAGAAGGAGACTTCACAATCTCCCTGGGTAGCCTGTTCCAGTGTTCTGTCACCCTCACAGTAAAGAAGTTATTCCTCACTGTCCAATCAATGAATATACAGATGATAAAGTATATCCAGGAGTTGGCTGATGTAATTATTATACTAGAGTAGGAAAGAAGGACATGCACACTATCCTAGGCTTGTGTGATAAACTCCAGTAGAGTGGATCTCCAGAAGAGATCCTTCCCCCCTGGCAGTCAGCTCTTAGCCGGGTCTAGGAGAGGTGCAGCCAGGCTCCAGCCCATCCTGCAGCACAGCTGAATTGCCTTCACCTGTGCTCCTTTGGTTGCCTCATTGCTCGCCTCAGGTGATCAATCAGAGGTTCAGGCCATGATTCAGCAGCCCCATACACTCACGTTTGTATGAAATTTCTTGTATTCCAATCTGTGCCCATTGCCTCTTGTTCTATTGCTGCACATCACTGTAAAGAGCCCGACCCCATCCATTTCACTTCTGCACTTCAGATATTTATAAACAGTGTAAGATCCCCTCCCAGTCTTCTCTTCTCCAGGCTGAACAGTCCCAGGTCACTCTACTTTTCCTCGAGAGTGAGGTGCTTCAACTTTGTGGCCCTCCACTGAGCTCTTTCCAGTAGTTCCCTGTCTTTTTTGAACTGGGAGCCAGGAACTGGACACAGCATTCCAGATGTGTCCTCACCTGCGCAGAGTATCTGGGGAGGATCACCTCTTTTTAACAAACCCAGGATATCATGGGCCTCCTTGGCCACAGAGGCACACTGCTGTCTCATGGCCAACCTCTTCTCCACCAGGACTCCTGAGACCTTCTCCACATGGTTTCTTTCCAGCAGGTCAGCTCTGACCTGTACTGATGCATGCAGTTATTCCTCCCCAGGTACAGGACCTCACCACTTGCTACTGTTGAACCTCATCAGGTTCCTCTCTGCCCAACTCTCCAGCCTGCCCAAGTCTCACTGAATGGCAGCACAGACTTATGGTGTGTCAGCCATTCCTCTTAGCTTTATATCAGCAGAAAACTTGCTGAGGGTGCATTTTATCCCTTCATCCAAGTCACTGATGTAGATATTGAACAAAACATCACAGATATTGCAGACTCAGCTCATTTAACTGTGGATACAACAAATTTTTCTGCACCTTTCTCTCTCTCTTACAGTGTGATTTTCAATTTAGCTGTAACTCCTGGTTCAGCTGTTAAATGCTCCAGAGCCATGTGGTACATTTACAGCATTTTACCCTCAAGTTTTCCTTTGGTAGCTGCCCATGAGTGCTCTGTGATTAGTTGCACCACTGAGGTATTGTTGCCTACCATTTTTATTATTCCAGCTTACCAGGGACTGACAATAAGGCTGTACTGGGGAATATACAAGTCTCTGATCCTTAGCTATCAGCTCATCTTGACTTGGTATCAGACAGCCTCATGCTTCACTTTTTTTTTTAATTATCATCTTACACTTGCCATAGGATGTTAGGAAGATAAAGTGTGTCCACAGTCCATTACCAAGGGCTACATGATAGGCCAAAACCAGCTCTGAGACATCTAATTTGTATGCTCTGGCCCTATCTCTCTATACTATTATTTATTGTTGTGGCTTTCCCCCTTTAATCTCAGTTTTCAGAGGTTCAATTTTCCCCAGCTATCATGTGTTGTGATGTATCGTGATTCATGCTCCCTATACTGTGCAGTAATAGTGCATGAGAAGAGAGTTGAGTGTGCCAGCCTTATCTGGAAGAAGCATTGTTTTCAGAAAGCTGAGTCTGCCCTACTGCAGCAGAGCCAGTTTCAAGTTTCCATTCCTGGATGAAGTTGCTACCTGAAACTCTGGTTTCTTTTGAGATTTATTTTGAACAGATGCCACTGCAATAGCACTGGTATCTTTTATGATGGCAGAATCATTTTTTCTCTGAAGCCAGCAGTTCTGTAATTAGTTTAATGTCCACTAAATGACAGTCCAGTGTGTGAACTTTAATCACAGCTGCTCTGGGTGTTATTGGTCCTTCAGGACTTAGACTGAGCCAAGCCATGCAGAAATGGTGTTAATCTTGCACTGCAAATGTGATTGAGAGCTTATTATGAACTTCTCCAATTTCCTCAAGGTTGATGCTTTAGATCAGCCTGGCTAGGTGATGAACTGGGTATTTATGCAAGGAAATTATCATACCAAATATTGAATTTTGATTAGAAGTCATCAAAGATATCTTAAAACTGGCCTTTTATTCAGCAAGAATGAAAAAGCTCAAAACTGGATGCTCCACACATGTGGCACAGGGAGCAGTTGCCAGCTGCAGGAGGTAAATGATTTTTATGTATTTTGCCATCTCTTGCAAAGGCAAGGGTGCCCTTTCAGAGCAGTTTGTTTCAGATGAAGGTGCAAGGGGGGATGATGCTAAGAGGCTGCTAATTTACCTGGAGACCACCAGCTGGAATAGACTGTTCCAAGGTGCATTTACCAAAAGACCTTCCATGGCTTGATGTCGGGATTCACAGAGAGGCTGAAAACAATGCTGGGTACCAATGCCCCACTGTGAAGACTGTGAGTTGCTCTGCAATAAGCAGGAGAGAAATTCTGACTTCTGAACGCACGGTTGTCTCTGAAATGAAATTCACTCCTGTTTCCCTTCTTCCCCCACAGAGTAACAATTCATAGCCAGCCGATATTATCAGTAAATTTAATTAATTTTTCATTTGGAAATCCTTCCTTTCCTCAGTTTTCCTCAGAGATAAAAGCTTGTTTTGACAGCTGCTCAGGTGACAAACTGGGATCCTGTCTGCTCTCTGGTGTGATTTCTGCCTGTAGCAAGTGGACCTCAGCCAGAAATCCAAACGGGCTCCATTGTGAAGCTTGGCAGACCCTGCCAACAGAGCCTGACACGCTGCAGCCCTGCTGCATTGCTATGAGGTCTGGGTATTTAAGAAGCAGCACTTGTTGCTATTGCTGCTGAACAAGGTAGAGTTCTCCTAATGCCATCTCTCCTACAGAGACTGCAATGTGTAAACACTGAAACGTTTGCTGTGAGATTTTGTTTACCTTAATGAAACTTCAGCTCTGAATGTGCCATGGGGAAACTGTCTCTTGGGCAGATATAGCAAGCTTAACAAAGAAGTAGAAGTAACCCACATGGAAACTGAAAGACTTACGTGTTGGACAAATCATATCTCCCAGAGACTCCAATGAATTCAGGCTTTTCACCACAGAACACCTGTGCTCTGCCCTAGTTGTACTGATCATATTATTGCTCTGTGTCGGCTCTTCAAAACAGGTCATTTCCCCAATTTGTAGGGAAAGCTCCTTCAGCAACGCATCAGAACCTGACGGTGTTCTGGTGGCACTGCCTGCCTCTGTACATCAGCAATGAGTGCATCCTGACCTGAGAGAACAGCGTGGAAGCAGAAACTTCATGGGATTTCATTCACACATGGGTGTGTGAGGAATGTGGTGGAGGGAATAGTGAGTGCCAGAAGGCCAGGGTGGATTGCATGTGAGCAGCAGCTTGCAAAAGAAGCATAGTGCTCAAGCAGTCGAGTCTCTGATGCTGTCATACACAGTACGCCTTTAACGCAAGCACACATCATCAAAAGGATGGCATCCCTGAGAGATCAAAAAACGGATTGAAAACACATTTGTTTATGCAAACAGTGGATTTTCACATCAAAAGAGGTAAGCAGAAACATACAGGCATAACCTTGCTGTGTGGTAGGGAGACAGGATGTACATAACCAGCAAACACACAGTGAGAGCTCACACAACCCTGCAGCTGCAGCAGTCCAGGGCATATATCTGCACTGACTCCAGAGTCTAGCAGAGACAGAAAACTTTGTCACAGAGATGTATAATGCAATTATTGTCTGAAGCATCCTTCTTCTGGAGCCTCAAAGTGGTTGACGTTCAGCTGATACTGCTTTGTCTGTGCAGCGCCGACATGGCTAACACGGTTAGGAGGAGAGATGGGGCCAGAGGCTTCCATTTGAATAATTTAAAGCTACAAATAAACTGGGCATTATCACCTTGAGCATTTTTCTCCATTTCTGTATTGTTGTTTTTTTTTTCTTTTCATAACTCAGTTTTTACTTTTATTTCTGGTCAGCCAGGATTCCTCACTCAATTTTTCTTAATATCAATCCAAATCTGCTACCTATCACCTGCTACTTAGTTCTGCATAAAGGGTCTCTCCTCATCTTACTCATTTCAATTAATTGCCATGCTTAAATGATCTTTTCCAATCCGTGCTAACCCCAAGGCAACTCTTATCTGCTGTCTCAATAGGTGATTAATGACTTTCCATTCCTGGAACCAATGTGAAAGACAAAAGAGAAAGAAGACAACCCAGAAAAGACTCCTCCTAACCTTCCTTTCATCTCAGTCTTTCAGGAAGGGAGGCAAGAAGGGTAATAAATGTTTCACTCTTTGGGGAACACCGACTCTGCTGGTGCTCAGTGTTAATTAACCAAGGAATATTTAAATGAATGAACACAACTGATAAGAAGAGTCATTTTCTCTTGCCAAGTTGAGCTGGTGGTAAAA
The DNA here is from genome assembly GCF_023343835.1 of Lagopus muta. Classification (NCBI taxonomy): domain Eukaryota; kingdom Metazoa; phylum Chordata; class Aves; order Galliformes; family Phasianidae; genus Lagopus; species Lagopus muta. The sequence continues at coordinate 44,994,380 of NC_064439.1, read as the reverse complement.
ACTGATTTCATGTGTGTTGATACTGTGAGCTTGTTTTGCCTCCTTTGAGGAAGATCTTAGCTGCTCCCCCAACCCAGCCAAAGAGCAGGAACAATGCATCTCACAGGTGTGATTTTATGCCTGTGTCTATGACCCTGAAACTAAAGTAATTTTGGTCTGTGGTGATCTACAAAGTGCTTCTTGCTGCTGCCAGACATCTGTGTTGAGATCATGCTTTGGACTCCAGCACTACCTTGGGTACAAGATTCTCAAAGTGCTTTGCAGCCATAAATCACTTTAATGGATTTTTATCCAGACTGCTCATTTGTTCTCAGCTCCCGGTTGCGTGAATGAAGGTGGATCCAAGCACAAATAAAGTTCAGTTGTTATTATGGTGTTGCACTTGAACTTGCTCCACACAGTCTACCTGGTTCCCTTCATCCTCCATAGTCCAAAGTCAGGTCCCCAGACTTGTTGATGATTTGTCAGGTAAGGTTTTAAAACAAGTGCCTGGCTGTGATTTCACACAGGTGCTGTTTTTCTGCACTCCTGGTCTCCCTGTATCATTCTGACTGCAGTTCTTGTATCCAATCAGGCAAACATCAGCTGGGACTCGCTTTTTACAGCAGCCTCAAGCCTGAAGGTAGCCAGCACATCCCTAGTGTGCAGATCAGCATGGAGTCATTGTTCCTCTGCAGCTCCATGCAAACGTGAGTTTCTGCCTGAAGTGTTTACCAGCGCTGACAGAGGCTGTTCCCATGTCCTGACTTGGGATTTCATGCAGTCCCAGCAATGCAAAAAGTGTGAGATCCAGCATCGCATCCAGAGGAGCTGGAAATGGACTGAGAAGGTACTGGGGTTGCTGCAAAGCCACATGGCTGGGGAGAAGAGGACTCTGGTTTGGAAATAAGGGGCTTGTGATGAAGTATAAGCTTAGAGGCAGAGTCTCATGAAGCAAAAGTGGCATATCTATTTTATTTAAAAATGATTTATGATCTCATTTTCAACTCCTGCTGGGACTCCCACAGTGTAAGGGCAGCCTTAAGGATGGCTTTGATATTGCCTAGAGGGTTTTGCTTTGAGCTGTACCAGCTCATTTTATGACAAGCTGTGTCTGGTGTGGCTAGGGGGGGTATCATGCAAAATGGCTAGCAGGTGTCTCTAATAAAGCAGTGAACCCTGAAAGCAACATCTGTCTCATCCTACTCATGTTCTCAGATGATAATTGCATCACCTGCTCTGAGCCTCATTAGCACTGACAGCCCTTGCTCCCAAGACAGTGGGGGAGGCACTTATCTAGTTTGTGTTTTTGGGGTTCTGCTAAGCAGACACTGAGCCTTCGCCTTCCATGGAGAGCATAAAAGGCTACAAGAGCACAGGAGGTGCTGCTCCCTCTTTCTCCCAGATCTGTCCTGGCTGGACTGAGGCCAGAACCATGGTGGTGTTGTTTAAAAGGAGTTCGGATCATGGAAAGCTGGCTTAATTCAGACAGAGAATCAGTCTGTGGGAGTTAAAGCAAAGATTGCCATCCCTGTCTGGACCTGACAGGCAGAGGAGCTTGTTGCAGAGGCTGCAATGCAGGCAGGATGCTGCTCTGCCTCTGGCCTACTGGAGATTTTTTCATTAATTGCTGTGGTTAAATGTGACAAGCGTGCTAAATCTATGAGGGGGGTTAATTGGGACACTGGAGCTTCAAGATATTGTGGACTTTCCTTCTCAGTTAGCAACTTTTGTGTAACAAAAGACTAGGAGTGAGCACAGCGCTGTCAGAGAAGGACCACCTGTCTGCTCCTGCATCCAATCACCATCAGCAGCTGTGCTATTCTGAGTTAATGTGGTTTTTTTGTTTGTTTGTTTTAAGGAGGGAAGGGATATTACAGACAGGCAAATTATATTTTTGCAATCTTTACCAGTGTCATGCAAACCAAAATAAAGGCTCCTGGGATTTTGGAGAAGCGAACCTAGAGCACTGTGACCTGGGAAAAAAAAGGAACGCAGAAATGGTTTTGGTAGTCTTCATGAAGAAATCTCTCTTCTGTTTTGGGAATGTGAGACCTTTGGCTCTTCTAAGAAAGGCGGTGGAAAATGTCATTTACTTCATAGTATGGGAATTAAGCTGCTTATCCTTTCCTGGGAGTTTTTATTTCAGGATGTGAGAGAAGCAGGTTTGCCTGTCATTTGTGCTAATGGTCCCTATGACAGTGGCCTCTAGAGGTCACAGGACCATACACATCTCCAGAGGAAGTCAATCTACAGCAGTTCAGGAGCTGCTGTGTAAGATGATGGCTAGGAGCCAGGGAATAATTTTGAATTGGGCTACTTAAATGTAGAATAATGCAGTAAAATGCTGCAAACTAGGTAAATACTGATGTATGTGCTCCAGTCTGCTTTTCAAGGTTGTCTCACCACAGTATTAAATCCCTGATAGCTCCATTACTACTGGCTGAAGTTCCTTATTCATGGTTAAGGATGAAGCTGAAGCCATGGTGTTATTTTTATAGGGTAACCCTCTCCTTGGACCATAGCAGCCTGGGCTTGCTTCTTCTTGCTTCAGCAAGGCATACTTCTGATGCTGCCAGATTAGTGTCCTGTCTGCCTGCTCATGTAGGACAACGTACTTCAGGCCTGGATGCAAGCATGGAGAAGCGGTAAGCAAATCCACTGTGTGTGATTACACTCAGCCCCACCAGTTAAATAATTTTCCTTCCCATTTGAGGTCTAGTGACTTCTGATTGAGGTGTGTATTGAGGTTTATGGTTTAGGAAAATGAAAGAGAAAGGAGAGGGGAAAGGGAAAGAAAAATACCCAGCATGACCCTACAGTTCAGGAAGGATCCCACACAGCAGGAATGAATTGCAAAGAATTGCTGTGCTGGCCATTTTCAGACCTGACTGTTTACAGGTATGTCAGTGGGGCCGGGCTCTGCTCAGCTGGAGGTCAGGCTCTTTACACTCCAGTATTCCAGACAACAAAAGCACTAATGAAGGTCAGTGCTCCTCTCTCCCATCCTTCTGCTTGGACACTGATAGACACATAGCGAGAACTGTGTGGCAGGGAAACTTCTGCTGAGCACTCTGAATGTAGATAAGCCAAACCCAACATCTTGCAGAGAGGAATGTCCCATTGCAGCTTGAATTGTCTCTGGAAGAAGTATTGCCTTTGGTCACAGGAGAAAGGCTTGGGAGGAGAGACCTTTGCAAGACACAGGGATGTGGCTGATGAGGATGTGGAGTGAGTGCAAGAGAGAGCAAGGGCAATTTGCATTCATGTTGCATTTTTGGAGTGAAGTATGTTGACAGAGTAATAAACAACATGAACAAGTGGTCACAAAAGTTTATTTTGTTTCCCATATTTAGTATGACCCCATGTAACACTTGGGCCTTAGGGAATCAGACTTCTCTCAGAGGGTAAAATAAGTAGCATCTGGTTTTCCCCTTCCATTCTTGATCATACAGGCATGGTCCCTCTCCATCCCCGACTTCAGTGAGAGCTCCTAACCTGTCTGCAGAGGGTGCTTCTGTGGGAAGGCTGCTTGAATTTGGAGAGAGAGTGAGCGTTAAACACTGGGTAGATGGCTCTGAAAGGCTTTTCTCAGTGGGACAGAGCATGAGATACCCAGAGTGCTGGTGACAGAGGTGCTGCAGGGAGGTACCAGGGGGGTGGTCACTTTGCAACACATACAGGAAAGACTCAGCTTTGGGGAGCAGAGCCACTCTATCTACTCTGTCTGTCTTCTGCTTGCTAGGGGTAATCTTGGCATTCCTCTTCTGCTGTACACAAGGGCATGCAGTGGCTGGCCAACACCACGGCCATTCCCTGAAAGGAAAGTGGTGGACAGAGGCTCTGCCAGCTAGGGTTGGGCAGGCTGGGAGGGGCTGGGGCCAGGGCATGAGGCTGGGGTTGCTGCCATCCTCCCCAGACCCCCACCCAGGACAGGGCTGCAGGAACCCAGGGCACGTTGAAGGGGTTGCTTCAGTGCTGCTATTGGGCTGTGTCCTTTAAGTCAGTTTTCGCACTCAGCTGCATCTTGGTTTTTCCCTGTTTGTGATGCAAAGCTGAAATAACTCCCACAGTCTTGCAGTTTCATATAGTCAACCTCTGACCCTCCCAGCTGGAAAGCCACTGGTAGCATAGTAATTACTCAGACGATGATTTTCTTTATTCTAATGAAGGTAATATATGATCTCTCTTCATAGAGTAACTGACTGACTGCTTCTTTTTTGTTGTTGTGTTTTGTTAATTTGAAGCCTCTGGGAATGCGCCCAGTCTCTTCCTCCTGGCTTCCTCTCTTTCAAGTCTTCAAGGAGAAGTTATCCTTTATTTTCCATACCTCATTATTTGGAGGCAACTGGGTCAAAGAAGTGTGATTTACATCTTGTTCTGACACCTTTTCCAGGCTGCCCATTTGTATGCAGCATGCAGCCCTACCTTTGCTGGATAGATCACACACAGTTTGGAGCAGCAAGCGTCTTGACTGCCCTCAGTGCATTGCACATTTGCACTTCACTTGTTGATAACTCTGAGTTTTTATGCTATATGCTTTGTCTATCACAGCTAATGCTTGACAGGGCTACACTTCTCTGCCTGCACAGCTCTCTGTCTCAGTACCTGTAGGGAGCTGACAACCATCCTAACCTGGTGCTGAGAATATTAAGATAAGGAAAAAAATCAGTTGTGATAGATTTTTAAGGGAATGTCCTCTTGCCTTCAGCTTCACATTACTAAGTACTGTTAGTGAATGTAATGAACATATGGAGAGAGACGCGCATATCAACCTAGCCTTGTGTTTATGTAGTGTCTGTTTGTACATATATATGAAATACCAAACGAATGTCATCTTATTTGATAGAATGAGTGATGTTAATTTTACTAGAGCTACTCAAGAAAAGGACATACATCAGAACCTGACGCAGCCCTGATATAGATTTTCTGGGCCTCTTTGCGGTGAGCCTGCCAAGCGCTCATTCCCCAGGCACATGGCAATTTTCTATATAAAGAACAGTTTTAAAAATAACTTATATACCCCTTACGTTCAGATTTTTTTATTTTATTTTTTATTTTTTCCTGCTATGGAAAACTCAGCATTGTGATGACATGTAATCCCACGGGGGAAAGAGTATTCACCCTGCTTTACAACTTCAGTGCGCACAGTCTGGATAATAATTTGGGATTACATTCTTCTGAAATGTCTGAAATAAGAAATGAAAACTTGAACCAACCTTCCTGGGACTACAATCAGTGTGTGTTACTTTTGCTTTCAGGACTTGTGGGCAGGCACTATACTTGGAGGCAGACTTAGAGCCAGGCTAATATTTCCTGTGTTCTGTGTTTTAAATTAAGATGTTGTTAGGATCAGTTCAATATTGTATTAAATGCAACATGTCCTGTTGAGAAGGCCACTCTTGCCCACCAGCTACTAAATGAAATTCTATAAAGACGAAGCAGGGACAAAAATGCAGCTCTTTTTTCACTCCTAATAGTAATGACTAGTAACTTCTGAAGTGTTATAAAAAGCATCAAACAAGCACACAATACTCACATATATGTATTATACCTACATGTCCAGAAATGAGGGCTAGGAATTTCTCTGTCCTGATACAGAACTTTGCTCTGCAGAGGTCTGCATCCCACTGGCTAAGGCTCTCATGATTGTTGATGAGTAGAAACGGGCACTTGAGAGGCACAATAAAACTCAAGCAAAAGCAGAAGGCTTCAGTAGGTCACATGGACCATAATACTGAAGTGCCCATAACTCTCTTTTCTGGGGAAGGAGGAAAGCCAACTGATTTACTAGCTTAGTTGTAGACATTTTCAGTTAGATGAGATAAATTACATCATAGAGTTTTGGAAGAATGATAACAGTGACCAGCCTTTGCCAGTGTAATAGATGAGCTTCACTCCCTGTGGCATTCAGAGATTTTTTTTTTATGGTGAACTTAAATGAGAGAAGATTGATAAGCTGAGCTGCATTTATTCAGTATCCTTCAGGGAAAGAAATGTAATTTGAGTGCTCAGTAAATCAGACTTGTCTGCATACATTTAGGAAAAACGAGTAGGATTCATTTTCCAAATATTTCTGCTTAATGCCATTTTAGACAACGTACATGGTCCCCAAAGGTTTCTTTATAAGGCATTGTTCTTCCAAGTCTCCAGTTTCACTGCCCACTACTCTTGCAGTCTCCTCAGTCTATAGTGGTACTTGGTGCAATGTTTAGTCAACTGAATCTCAACCAGTAATTACAAAGAAAAGGCTGGTGCTAAAGACACGTGGTGTTTGTTGGAGTAAGTGTCCTAGTCCCCCTGGTGCAACGAGCCTGCATCTGACCATGCACTGCAGCATCTGTGACTGAAGCAAATGACCAAGACAAAGTGGCCAGTTGTTAGAGCAGGATGATGATGTGCTGAGATAGATACCGTGCTGTTTGTGGATGGGAATAAATCATGACTCAGGCAGTTCACCCTCAGCTCACTTTGGTCAATCTCCCTAGCACTTATGAAAATATTCTGCAGCCAATTTTATGCTGTGATGAGATGCTGAATGGCTTAAAATATAATCTGATCTGCCAGAAACAAATGATTGGGATAGCTGCACTGCAAAACTTCACTCTGAGTCTATGCATGCTACATACATTACAGAAGAACCGCTTTAGAAATGGTTTGCTAAATATGGCAAATGTGAGTGCTGTAGATTTGAAATGGCAGTACTCAGTGATGTCTGTTGCTGATGACTGTAGTAAATGCTCTCAGAGGTGGCTGACTGAAAATGATAGTGGCTGAAGCCAAGAAACATACACTTCTATTCTCCTTCCAACCATTGCACATTCTTTATTAAGCAGAATATTAAGTGTGAACAGCATTCATCTCCTAAAGTTCAAATTTTCGGAGGAAACGTCAGATAAATTCCACTCCAGCTTCTTTTAACTGCTTGCTAATTCAGTATCTATTGCAAACTGCATATGGTAGGAAAAAAAAATGGGATACTCATCTGGATTCAGAGTAAGGCATCCAAAATTAATTTGAGGAAAATGTCCTCAATTCAGCAAAGTGCTTCAGCTTTAAGCGTGCAAATAGCTAATGAATCACATGCTTAAAGTAAGACTCATGTATGTGCTTCTTGCTAAATTAGGTATAAATTACATCTCCATATCAAACAGCAGCAAAAAACCCAGTAAAAAGACAAAACAAAATACACAAAGAGAAGATAATCATGAAAGCTTTGGTTCAGAAGCAATGCTTGCTCGGACGTAATGCAGCCAACATAAGGTTTGTTTTGTTTTACTCAATCACTTTATTATTTATTGCTCAGTATCAAAAGGAATCAAACTGACATTGATTAAAGGCCATTGTGAGTTGTAGGTAATATTCATATCTTTGAATTCTTTCTTTCTTGATGCACATTGTAGGGATAAATTAAAATCATAGAAGACTCAAATAGGGAATCACAGTATGATGCAATCATGTAAACAATAGCACATATGTATAGATTAATATTAATTAATATTCTTTTGCCCACTTGACAGGTCTGATCAAAAATAGCAAATATTTCAATTCTAACAAACATTTGAGTTTTTTCTTTGAACTAGTGAATATATACATAAAAATCATATAAAGCAGAGTGGATTATCATGACTTTACTTTTTGTCTTGATCTTTAAGGCTTGTCAGAATCCTCCCTCTTCCCACTAAGTTCACTGGTTACTTAGGAGAATGAGCTGAGCAAATGTTCATTGTTTGCTCTGTAGAAAAGCCATTTATGAATTGCTGATATTCCCATAGAGGGAGATATGAAATCAGATACTTTTGATCAGCCAGAAGGATGTGAATTATTGGTGTAGACCGTTTGTATTACGAAGGACGATGTTTCAACAGTTGACACCCCTGTAACTTCCTCCTCAGCAATTAAGTGATAAGAGCTGCAAAATGCATCTGAAGAGGCTGCAGCCTGACCTGCTCTGTGAGCTTCTGGTCATGTGTAGCACAGCGCTGGATTTCATAAGGCTTTGCATAAGGTCAGCTGTTGGGCATCCCAACTATGAGACCTGGGCTGTGCAACACAGATTCGAACTGCCTCAATATAAGGAAGCAGACTGGACAACATCTTTTTAGAAACAGTGTCAACTTTGCAAAGGCGTGTACTAACCTGGCAGCATCTGGATTTCTTCTTGCAGCGTTGGCATACAGGACATCCATTTGTGGCTAATTGCAGTAGTATTAAAGACTGGCACTCAATCTCAGGCTGGTCAAATAAGGCGTGAATTCACCAGGGAGCTTTGGGACAGGACTTAATCTCTATGTCATAATATATACTAAGCTGTTTAAGTGTATTTGGTGCAATTACATCCAATTAAATGCTTGGAAATTAGGTTCACTGTTTTGGAACATCTTAAGGCCCCTGCTCAGCAACACGATTGGCACCGGCTGACTTGTATAAGTTGGTCAAAATCCACAAGTCCCACAGACTGCTCTCCAGATCTTATACCCTAAACATATTTGAAGATGGAGACTTACATGGACAAACCAGACACATCTGTGCAGTTGCACTGGGACTGAGAAGGCTTATGGGAGGCTCACAGTTGTTAATGCCAAGGAGGTACTCATGTGAGTGCATTTACCGATGAATCTGCAGAACTATTTTAGCAGATGAAGACGACAACTTTGGTGGGTGACCACAATGCTAAGACACTCAGTGCCTTACTGTCACAAGTTCTGGGTTTAGGTACAGTCTTCACTTCTGTGCGCAGTCTGTCCTTTCCTAGTGTTTTCAGTCTTCCAGGGGGTTAGTTAACTGTCTTTTTTTTATATATATATATATAAATAGGATTAACATATAAAATCTTATAAGTGCAATAAACACAGAAAAATACAAAACATTTCAAGCCTGTGGCTCTCTCTCAGCATTCTTCCCATTTTCTCCCTCACCAGATAAGGATGCAGGAAACACAGAGGGACACTTCCAAGAAGGCTCTTGAATCGCAGGGCAGGCCATTTTTGGGAGCTATGAGAGCAGCCGTCACACCTGGCACACACTGAGAGCTTTTGTTTGTATACAGAGAAAACAAAGGACATACAAGGTCGCTACTCTTTCATAAGGTAAGATTGCACAGAAAGAGAAAGCTGCTGACCTCCAGGGCACAGTGCACTTTTTTGAACTGACGTCCACATGGTGACTCCAAACTGCTTTGATATGAGATTAACATCAGGAATAAACGCTTAAACTGATCAGTTGATACAGGGGACAGAGCTGTAGAACCACAGCCACACTTTACTACAAGCATTGGGCTGTAGTATGAGGACACTTTGACTGGTATTCTTCCCTCCCTCCCAAACACACATCTCCAACAAGAAAGCAGTCCAACAGTTTTCTAAGACATGAGACTTGAGTTTAGTCCTTTAGAACAGCTGTCCATTTCCATCAGGGTTGCAATAGCCATCTTGCACCAGAAATCACCCCAGACTTCTTTTTCTTACCTTATTCCTATTAGTTTCCAAGGGCCTCTCATTTCCCTAGAGGTTTCTGACTGTATTTTCTTTCAATCATTCCACTTTTCTTATTTCTTAGTGTTGCTGCGGCAGTCTAAATGTCTTTTTCTTCTTGTAGTTGCAGTTTTCCCACTGTTTCCCTGAACATCTGCAAGACAGCCCATCTGGATTGACACAGTGTGAGATGAGGCAGACAGGCATTGCCAACAAAGGGCTCCTACTGCAGCAAGCGGGCTGTTGCAATCAGATGTTTTCTAAGACGTCTATGGGGACAAAGCCTTTCTTCTTCCCACTGTATACTTTGATGAAGCCATCGTGTTCCTTTTCTGAAGTCACGCAAATCTGGATGCAAAGAAGGTATAAAAATAAAAATCTCTTTGCTATGATGAAGAGATAAATTATTGAAATCTATTTGTCTGGTAGGCTGGACACTGTGCTGGTTGCTTCTACAGGTAGTTTAGAATCACTGCTTTGACAAGAAATTCAAAGTCATATGCTCAGAGCATTACCATTCCCCCTGACTCTCTGAAGTGCCGCATATGAATGAGAAATGTTAAAATCATTAACACCCTCCTGCAGGATCAAATATTTTGAAGCTTGAATTACAACTTCAACCTAGTGTAACTATCGTGATTTAGTTGTCTGTGTATGAGAGATGTGGGTAATTCAGATCACGAGCTACCAGGCTCCCTCAGCAGTTGATGAAAAATAATCACAATGCCAAGGTGGGTCACTCGTAGCAGCTGATCTGAATGCAGGCATATTCTCTTTGGCATATTTGCCAAAGTGCTTCTCAGATGGGCAATGGGTCATGTTATTCACTCAGCTCTCTCACCTACAGGTGCCTGTGTCTATTTTGGATACCAAAGTATGTGACCTGAATACAGCTTAGCAAGTGTGTGTGCACAACTCCTGTGCCTAACAGAGGTAAGCGTGATGGAAATGGTATGGTCTTCACAATAGTGCAATATATCATGTTAAGGATCTGCATTTCCTGAAGACCTTTGTGAAGTCAGGTATTTCCTTCCATTTTAGGGCCAATCTGAGGCTACTTTGGCAATGGATGAGCCATTTGAAAGCACTAGTACTTTGACTGGGCGCTTGAGCACAGAGGCATAAAAATTAAGATTTTTTTTTTCCAAACATCTGTGCTAAAGAAAGATACATTTCCTACTACAATTCAATTACAGTTAAAAAATAGGCAGAAAGCTAATGGTGCTATTGAGATCAACTCACTGATTTCTCATGATGAAAGTGCCAGGTCTCTTAAGCTCTGTATCTGGATTAATACTCACAAAGGCTTTATCTGATGGGTTTTTACAGTGTTTAGTTACAAAAATTCAGAGAGTATGAAATGACCCAAAATGGCTAAAAATGTCCCTGACTAAATGCATTTCAGCATGACTCTTAGAAATCATATGGTGACACCTAAATAACGTCTCTCAACTGTGGGTTGTATTGTCCTCTTATTGCTACATGCCTAAAATTTGCTTGCAGTACTGATGCTGCTAGTTGGAAATGAAAGGCTATATGAAGGAGGTGAAGATGTTTCATGTTTGCCACCCCCAGTATTTGGAAATGGTCAGATGTATCTCTGTAGCTGAAAACAAGGGTTTGAAAAACATACATGCTCATTAATATTCTTAGGCTACCTACTTAATTCTATCTGAACTGCATTCCTGGGTCAGAATGACTGAGCACACCAATAGAGTTGACATCCAATTAAAACAAAATAATATATTGTTGTTTGGGCTAAATCACACAGAAGGAGAGAGAGAGAAGTATGCAATTGATGCTGTTTTTGTTCAGGTGCTGTTGCAAAAGAGCCAAGCTAATTTTGTGTGATGGATCTCTAGCACAGTAGCAGCTCCCTGGGCAGTCACATCATCATTTGAAGCAGAAGTGTGTGAAGCAGAGCTATACAGGAAGGTTCTTCTGAGTATTATGAGATGTTGCTCTGTCTTTGAGGAAGACTATGAAAACCTCAACAACTAGAGAAAAAGCCTACAAAGTAGCACCAGATTAAGGATAAACGAGCACAGCAGAGTGTTCAAAAGTAGGGAAGAGCACCTTGTTTGAAAGATGCCCATTCTCAGTTGATCCCTGCATGGGAAAATAAACTTTTGCAGGCTCTCTGTAATGGGCCTGGCTTGTTAAAAGGAATGCCTGACTCCATCACTATGTTACCTCCTGACTAAAAAAGTCTGACAGACCTCTTCCCTGATGTCTTGCACTGTCAGCAGAATGATTTGTGGGCAAAAGGAAAGTACAGAACTTTCTGAACAGAGGTTTTCTTTATCTTTGGAGTGGAAAAAGGACAGCAGATTTGAACTTCAAAAAATTTTCATTCTGCTGCTGTTATTTAAGCTTTCCCTGATATCAGCGGGAATGCTTTGCTATAGCAAGAACTTTAGATCTTCACTGGGTATATGGAAGACAAGGTCTTTCTGCAAGATTTTCTCTCACTCCTCATACTAATACATTAATACATTAATCAATCTGCACTCTCACAAACTCCAGCTGAAGTTCTCTCACACTAATACTCTAAGCCCTGCCTGTGCCAGCCCCTGAATGGCAGAAGCTTTTCCCACTCTTTCCCAAGGAAGGGGTTGAATGAAGGGCAGGTTGAGCCCGGCTGCAGCACAACACCCTTTACTAATATGGTACAAGTCAGGAGGTCCCCAAGGCTGCAGCAGCTGCTGGAACTTTGCACAGCTCTGGAGATTCTCCAGATTCTGCACTTTCAGAAAAGGGGGAATGCAACTCCATCTTTGGGCACATTTGTCCTCATTGCCTTTTGTGAGTATTGCCAAGGGTTTCATCCACAAGCCTTGGGATCTGGGTTTCTTAGGTGGGTGTGAATCAGGAGGAGTATGTGGTGGTGTACAGAGTTTTGGGCTCCACCTGATGAATCAGCTGTCGCTGAGGACTAGTCCTGGTGACAGCAAGTGTGGTGGTTGTGAAGGCATAGCATGCCTAGCTGCCATCAGACACCCACAGTTCACTGCATCCAACTGGAAAATGCTTGAAATGACAGCTGCTCAGGCTGGTGTGTTCTGGGGGCAAGGTGGCTCAATTCCTCTGTGAATTCAGCAGTAACACAAATGGAGACAAACAGTGTGGGTTTTGTTTTTAGAAAGAAAATAGAAAGTGCCCTGGCTCAAGAGATTATGAATGGAGTAAGTCATGGGATAAGCAATCACATCTCAGGCTATTTCTCAGTTATCAAGCGATCTACAGAAATAACTGAAAGTGGGATCTAGTATTATAAAGTCACTTTCTCATTCTTTCATCTCATTTTTCTAAAAAAAGAAAAACCAAACAAAACAAACACATGACAAAAATAAAGCAAACTACTGCTCAGATCCTGATTGATGTCTGAACTTGTCAACATCTGCCCTCGGGATTTCTTTATCCCTCAGCAGGGGAGATAGAAGCAATCAGGAAATGATCCTTCAAGCTGCTCTCAGAACTCTCCAGTGCTTCTAAGTCCTGTGGCAAATTCTCTTTGTCCCAGAGTAACTTTGAACTTGCTCTAGTTTTCTGTAGCTGTCTTCTGCTTATCTTCTCCCTTTCACATATTTAACCTGTCAGTAACAGGCTAGTTGTGATGAGACAGGAATTTGCTTATGAGGTCAGCACAGCTTCAAGAGCTGTTCTGGAGCCTGGAGACAGTGCCAGGTCAAGAGGTCTGAAAGCTCATGCCTTCTGTTTGTCTCTGGCAGTGACAGCACAGGGACATGGTGAGTTTCCACATCTGCTTGTGTCTACGCACTGAAATTTTTGCTTAAAAGTAAGCTCTGTGGATAGAAATGGTAGATAACTCAGTTTTCATAGTAATTTGGCTGCAGTGCAGAGTATGATGATAGGTTTTATATCAGCTGCTTCACTAGCTTTTGGACCAAGATCAACAGCTTGTTTTTCATATGACATTTGTTCAGGATTTTAAAGATGACCTGGATACAAAATGTGCTGTGCTCAGGTTCTAGACTCTTCCACAACGTGTGTGCCATTCTGAGTCTCTGAATAAATGTCCCAGTTAAACAAGACAAGCATCAGTGCAAATGTGAAATAGCTGGAGAGAAAGACGCTTTTTCCCTCAAGCCTAGCTGTGAAAAGTAGCATCTATTGCAGGGGAGTAAAACTTTAGCATCACTTTCCAATCTGGATTTGTTTCAGCAGTGCAGCCAAGTCATTCTTTAAGAAGTTCAGATACTTCTGGAGTACCACAGAATGAAAGATGTGGGGCCCTAATGTGATTCCCAGGCAGCAAGGTGAAAAGCCAGACACCAACAAAACATATGAATTAATGAGAAGACTTGAGGCAGGTGAATCCCCTGGGACCAGAAACCTGGGTTGCAGTCCTGCCCTGTTGAATCCACTCTCCAGGATGAGAGCCTGGATCAAAGTCCATTTCTGGGCTCTTGTCAGGTGGCTGGATCAGACCTGAATGTAGCTGCTGATATACACATACCTAAAAGTCACTCCTGCTGAATGGGAGCAACAAAAGGGATATGGATGCCGTGGGGACAGCAAGGCTGACAGCTCTGGTTCAGAAGCTGCAGTCATCACAGCTATGGCCTTTTTTGCAGTCACTGTGGAACCCAGATGGGAGATGCTTCCTGCAACAGGGCTACTTTACATCAATGACATTTATAGAACACATCCATTGCAAAATGGATCTGTTGCACTGACCTTTATGTAAACTCACAGCCCACATTTGGATGAGGCAGAGAGTTTCTGATTGCTAACCTCATTACAGATGTCGTGGTTTGGGGTTGTTTCTGTTTCACAAGATCACTTGTGCAATTCAAAATCAATAGTGTCATTTAATCACAAAGAGCTTGGTCCTAATGTGGTTTATATTTGTATGCTTGTCAGAGAAGCTGCCAGTAAAGAGTGTGGGCAGGATTTTCTTAAAGAGGGCATTTCCTTTATTTAATTAGGGTGCTAGAAAAGGAGGAGCAACAGACATACAAACAATAGAATGTTATTTCTTCTTTAAAAACAAGGCTAAGTCTGCCTTTCTCCTGCACTTATCCGATTGAGCCCAGCCACTTCTACACTGGTTTCAGGAACTGCCAGCACACCCTGAACTCCAAGATGTTGCTGTTTCTGAAGCAGTACTGCTTATTCCCAAGCTGAATTTCCTATTTCATACTGAATTTTTCAAGGAAACCTTGGTGAAGATAAACCCGTGCATCTTGCATAAGACGTGCAAATGTGCTGCTTTGTTTTACCCTCCGTTTTCTCCCTGAGTATTGGCCTTGCCAGAAAGGTCTGCATGAAGCTGAAAACCCAACACACTATTCATAGGACATGAAAACAACAAATGATTCCAGAGAAAGCCTCACCTACTGTGCTTCAAACTTTGAAAATGTCTCTATTCACCTGAAATGGAGCCACAGATTCCTTTGTGTAAAAAAACACCCATCTTTCTTTTTGCCTCTTTCCTTACAAATACAGACTACCAACCTGAGAACATTCATGTACAAAAGAGATGGCAACCTGCAGTATAAACCATGGATGTTATCAAGCATTATACTGAAAATTCATATTAAAGGAACAGGATAAGTTTTCCTGTTCGCCTTCATTGTAAGAATGGCTCTGAACTCCTGTAAAAACACTGCAGAATTTACCCCAGTGAATTAACACAATAAAATGAAGACAATCTGCCATACTATAGTTACACAAATTTATGAGACCAGTTAATGAGTTTTTCTAGCTAAAGTGAGACTTGACAGGAATTGGTAGCAATGAATAATTTCTCCTCCTTGCTAATCTAAAACAAGTCAGTGCTTTGCATGTACTACAAATATTGTGCTCCCAGGACTCTGAATGCTGTGAGACAGCTAAAATGGCTGCTTAGACCCACAGAAATCCCCAAGCAGAATGCAAAAAAGAAAGAATTCTGCAAAACTTCTTCCAGAAGTCCTATTCAGATTATTTTCTTTTTCTTTCTATGCCCTCCCTTTTCTTTAACTCTCTCGATGGGAGAAATAAACACTGGGGAAATAAAGGATGGAAAATAAGAGAAACAGCTGAAGAAAGAAGGAAGGGAGGAAAATTGAGCCTGGAAATATAAAATAAATGTTTGAAGTAAAAAATTCCTGGTAACAAATACATTTTCTTTCACAGCACGCAGTGTTGTTCCTCAGGAAAGGAAGGGCTGTTCTGCTGAAGAGAAGAAAAAAATAAATGGTACCCTTGAGGAAGTGATCTCTGAGGCAGGCACACATCCTGTGGTCTGGTCTGGCCCATGGCCCTATGCTGCTACCACATGTTGGCCCTATGCAGGTTGCCAGCTCTCACTAGGCATAACTGAACTGTCATAGGGGGCTCAGTCCCTGTATGGGACTACAGGAGCAAGCAGATGAGTTTTTGGAACTCATTCCATCTCAAAATTTCTCAAAATGGCCTTGAAGTTCTTTGAGCATCCCCTTTGTAAGATAATCTGTGCGAGGATGGAACATGCTCTTACCACCCTGAGCTCACCTGCTGCTTCAACCTTGTCTCTGCCCCCCTGCTTTAACCAGATTTTCATTTCACATTAACCCTCAGCATTTGTTTGAGGTAGATAGGGATAAATAAGAAGGGAAGGGATAGACAAATAGGATGGATTCATAATCCCATTTTTACCCCTACCACAGACAATGCCTCGCTCCTCACTGCAAGCTCCCTTGTGAGCCTATTAGGAACTAGGAAACAATAAGAAGCCATTGTGCTCAGATGCTGCTGCCAGACCTGCCCACTTAACAATTGTGGTCTTGTGAGAAATGAGGCAAGAAACTGCACCCTCATTGCCTGCAGGAGCAGCCACACTGACAGAGAGGATATGGTGTGCCTGCTGACAAGAAAGGACTCAGACTGCAGCCCTTCCTTTGTGCTGGCAAGCAAATCTCCACACTCCCATTTCCTCAAGCTTCTGCATTGTTAATCCTAGAGCACAAAAGGTGCCAAACCTCCAGCCTGGCCTTGGTAATGACTTCTTTCCTGTGTGCACAAATATAAATAATAAAAAGAAGAGCAAGGTGAAAAAAAAAAAAAGGCACATTATCTCTTTCCAGTAACTTGAAGGTTGCCAAATGTAGTAAGTGCACAGGGCAGCTGAAATACATTCCTGTTACTGTATACTACGCCTTCCTTAAAAAGCTGTGTATACTCAAGGACTGTTAGCATTAGTACATTATGATGTGCCACAAGGCAGCAGCAAAGGCACGAGTTAACCTTACCCACTGCTGGAGTGATGTATTACAAAAGTTCTGAGTGGAAAATGTGTAATCCTGGAGTTCACTCTAATGCTGATTTCTGCTCCACTTTGCTAAAATCAATGGCTTTCCAGGCACTGAAAGGCAAACACCTCCTGGTGACGTTATATAAACTGCCAAAGGAAAGGAAGGTGGAACAAAACTGGGCTTCATAAAATACAGTGATAGAAAGCCAGCTTCCTGTTTTGTGCAGGGTTTGGAGAGTTTAGCCTGTGGGTGGCTGTCAGCCAGCCATCCTTCTATCTGCATGACCCTATGCCACACTGTTTTGAGCCAAATTCTTCTTTCACTTTACAGCAGCAAACATTTATAGCAGTATTATCAGATATACGGAAAGACTGGCAAAAATTCTGTTTACAAGTGCACTTAAAATCAGATCAAAGGCATAACAGTGGCTGTGGTTTCCACCTTGTGAACCCACCCGAATAACCCAAGCCAGAAGGAACTGCTGAAAATATGCCAGGTGAATGGACTTTGTGAATCTTCACTGTATGTGGTGTACTATAACTCCCACTTGCTGCTTAAATTATGACTTGTAGAGAGGATATGCAAGTAGCATCACAAGCTATTAATGACTACAGATATTTTACAACCAGTGAATAAGGGATAAATTTAAGATTTACAGTTTTCTCTGTGATGTCTTAACTCCGCTCCTGCTGAAGCTGAAACAATGTGCTGTGTTTATGTTTAGGAAAGGTAAGGTCTGGGAAGGGAGCTACTCTGTTTTATTAGATTAGCTTAATAGCGTGGAGGAGAGCAGACCATGTGTTAGGCACTCAGGCCTACCCCTACAACTCTGTTTTCCAAGCTGTCCCTCTGAGGAGACATATAAATATCTTTATGAACACCTGTAAGCCTGTAAACTTAGGCCACAATAAATAGGAAGAATGTGTTAGCTGGTTAGTACCTCATTACCATGTTAATGGTAAATCTTGAAAACAGCTGAACTGCAGTGAACAGCATCTGTCTGTGTCCATTTTGCACCTTCCCTCTGGTCACATCAATTTGACTGTGGGATGCTCAAGTCTGCTGGGAATTCAGCCCAGTGGGTCTCCTTGCATTTACCTGGTTCTCTTTCAGAGTTATCTGCCCCTGCTCCTTGCAGCCAATGAATGTCCTGATACATCTGTAAATCTTCTCATCATGTTGCACTCTTTGAACGAAGTTAGCAGGAAAAAATCCAGTTCTGTCATCAATTTTTCCCTGTGGAGAAAATGTGTTGACAGAAGAAAGCTGTTAACAGCAGTAGCTTTAATGCAAGCTCAGTATTGAAAATAATGTATTTTTTCCCTTTGGAAATGAGAGAGATAGATGCACAGTAATTAGAACATACCTTCCACCAGTCTTCATTGGAGTCTTCCAGAAGAGTGATCATATCCCCTGGCCTGTAATTAGAAGAGGAAGAGTGGATTAGGATGACTCTTAATAGCTATGCTGCATCGGCTCCCACAGTTACCTTCTAATAGGAAGGCAGTCCTTCCTTGGTCATTTTATCTGAGCATTTATTGCAGGTAGACTCAGTGGGGCAGAAAAGTTTTCTTAAATCATACTAAGGAAAGTAGGAAGAGAATTGCTGTATGTTGGGGCTAGATCTTTATCGTGAGACAACACCTTCTGTGAACAGGAATTTCTGCTTCCTGTTTAATAAGAAACTGTTTAAAATGCAGCCCCTATTTGTTACAGGCATTATCTTGTTACTTCAAGACATTTTGCATTGTTGGGACACACTACTTTATCATCTGTGTTTTCAAGCTGTGATTGCAGAAGGAAGGCAGCAGGAAAATGGTTCTATTTAACTGACAAAGGCAATTAGTCAGCAGGGATATAATTTTGCCCAGGAATCTTTTTTCTTTTTTTTTTGAATGGGACATATTTACCTCTATATACCTCAATGCAGGGTTGTAATTGCTAAGTATCAGCATCCAGCTGACTAGTTCCAAAGCAGAGCTAAGAGAATAATTTGGCTGGAAATGCTAATAGTGAAACATGCCGCGCTGATTTTGTACAGGTAGTTGAACAGTTATTTGACTTCCTTTCCCCATTGGTGGCACTTCATTAACGTTATTGTGTAATTATAATCGCACTGTGTTGCAGAATGTAAGTGGCAGCCCATTTGCAAATGGATTAACCTCAGAAATCTGTCTGCTTGATAAGAGGCATCTCTTTGATCTTAACAAAATTAATGGTTGACCCTTAATTATTTAGCTTTCCTTGCATATCATGTTAGTCTCTTTGTATCAGTGAGGTATCAGCACAAGAGTCTGACAACACACTGAGGACATGTGATAAATAGAGAATTTAATGGGCTCTTGCAGAACACACATAGAAGACATGCACTTGTCCAGCTGGAGAGCCTCTTTGGTCTATTTGCCCAACAGTTATCACTGCTGCTAACAAATGGAGATACAAGAATTTAGTCTTTCCTCTAACACGGCGGGGTTTGAACCTGAATTTTTAGGTTTCAAAGGTGCTATCAATAAGGCAATAGAGTAGGCTTTTCCCTCTTTGGGAAGCTGTTCCATTGCGCTTGGAATAATTAAATGTTCTTGCTGTGAGAAAGGAAGCTAGAGAAAAGAGATGACTTGGTACTCTTGTGGTAAAAAAATTCTTCCAAAGGAAGAATTCTATCCAAAGGAAAGGACATCCAAGTCCAGTTAATATTTAATATAAGATACTTGGGTTTTGAAGGAGCCTAATGTGTCACTCCAAAGTGAACAGGCTGTAATGTTACTGGCACCCTGACACTGCAAGGAGGAACATCTTCAACAAGAAAGATTTAGAGAATTCTACCTTTTAAATACCTTCCATCCTGTTGAGTAGAAAAAAACTTTGAAGAAGAAAAATTTCAAGTTGTCAGAGGAAGAGGGCAACTGAACCTGAAGTCTTCCACATCAGTGGTCTGAGCACTGAGATTTTACATACAAGACCTGCAAATTTAGCTGATACTTTTTAGTACAGGACTAACATTGATTTCTGTAATCTGAAAGGATTCATAAATAGAAGTTCCAGGTGAACCTATATTATTTTTCCTGCATAGATTTAGGCTTCAAAATCCCTAATAGGGGGCAATCTGCTTGGTGTTTACTGCTTATTGAAATGGTCCTGTGGACTTACCCTATTTTTTTAACTCTGCATCACAGCCCTGGACAAGTACTCTGCTCTACCTCAGTGTTCTAGACGTCAGTAGGTGCCAAGATAGGCGCTTATAATGCAGTATTTGAAACCCTGTGTGCCTTACTCCAGAACTTACTTTAGGCACTGTAAAATATGGCTATCTCTTAGAATAAGCTTGTTACTGGACTATCCCTTTTTAGTGAAGCCAGAGCTCTGGAAAGCAAGACTGATTGCTTCTGCTGCTGAGGAAGGAAGAAATCAAGGTTATGTCAAATACGAATCGCTGCTGAAATCAGGACTGTCACCTCTCAGCTGCAGCCGTCTCCTGCCCATTGCATGCCCTCATATGAGTGCTCAGATCTCCACAAATCTCCCTTAACATTTCCTTCCAGCTCATCTCCTTCCTCTACTAGTTCTCTTCCTTCTATTAAGATGATCAGTGTCCCTGACTTGGGCTGCCAGGACAGTCCATATCAAATCTTCACAATACTGCTGTGCTGAACCCATCTCCAGAAACTCAACTTTGTTGAACAAAAATTTATCCAAATGACCTGAATCCTTCCCTGCAGGTAGCAAACTGCATTACTAGCTATTTAGCATCACTTATGAAACAGTGTTAATCCATGTATTACTGAATTTCTGGTCATGGGACAGATAACTTTGCTGTAGCCTAGTGACGATATTCCAAAGCCTGACTCTTGTCTCCATGGAAAGAGCCTGTCACTAATGACCATTCAGGTTGTAGGCCATAGGTTGTTTGGGCCTTCCATAGGAGGGACAGGGGAATTTTGGAGAATGATGCATTTTCTGGTTTTCTGTGTCTGGCTGAGGATGCCAGAGGATATGTGTCTGAACGGACTTCCTCTCCAAGGGAAAATTGCTCAAGCTGAAATACACCTATAAAGGACTAGGATGCAAAGCGGGATCCCTCAACCAGAGTGGCTGGCAAGTTGCACTAAAGGTCACCATAGCCTGTGGTTATTTCCTGAAGAGCTGTCATGCCTAAAATAATGATCAGGAAATGCTACTAAAACAGAATGACAGGGAAACTTGTTATTTCTGCCTTACATCCCACCCATTCTTCCCAGAGCAATGAGAAGATTCAGCTGGGAATACTAAAAAGGAGATGCTGACAACAGGGGCATTTCTCTGGCAATTCCTTAAATTTTGTGGCAAGTGCACAACTGTTATCACGTAGAGAATGCCTTGGAGAGAACCGATGCATTTGAAGTCAACAGCTCTGAGAAGGCCCTCAAAATATGAAGAGCATGAATCAAGCTTATTGCACTCAAAGAAAAGTTGCTCTTACACTTCGGTGAGTTTGGATTAGACCATGAGATGCTAGCAACTGATGCAGAACTGAGGCAGGAAGTGTTAAAAACTAATAATTGAGAAGGACACTTTGCAAAGCTCAGGATGCATTTTCTAGCGTGAAAAAAATGCCATCCATCAGCTGGAAATCATTCTTTTTTCTCATCCATAATCTGAATGAGGGGGAAAAATCAAACAGGACTTGCAAAGCATTCAGCATTAGCAGGACAGCTGGCGAGGAATTCCTAGTTGAAAATTTATGTTTGAAAATGACAAAGCAACTGAAAACTGGATATTTTCTAGTGAAAAGCCCCCTTAGTCCTTGTATAGGAATTGCTGAATCAAGTCCTGAATCTCTGATTGACCACCTGAGGCAAGCAATGAGTCAGCCCTGAGAGCACAGGTGAAGGCTGTGCTATTGCACAGCTGTGCTAATGGAAGGGGTGGAGCCTGGCTGCACCTCTCCTAAACCCACTTAAGGGCTGACTACCACGTGGAAAGGCTTTCTTTTGGAGACTGCTTCTTTTGGAGTCTTCTCAGCAAGCCCAGGACAAAGGTAAGCTTTCTGTTTATTCTTCTTTGGTGTGATAACCTGTTTAGCCAAACTTTTTTGTATATTTCTTAATTATGATATCTGTATAGTCATTGATTATATGCTTCTGAAGTGACATAAGTGCCTTTTAAGCATTTTATCTGTTGTGCCTTTGCCAAAAAAGAAGTGGTCACTGGATTTGTTCCTATGCCAATAAATTTGTATCTGCAAGTACTTATATTTAAAAATGTCCAGGAAAAAGTCAGAATAAATCTCCTTTCCTTCTCTCTCAAGTCATATATAGCAATATAAGCCTTAATTTGCATGCATTAAATCAAATAATAAATATTTGGGGGCTTTACCTCATCTCCAAGTCTTCATTTTCTTGTGGTACAAATTTGTACAAGGCAACATAGGTGTTCATTTGTAACGTGCTTTTATAAAATGGTCCCTTGAAGAAAAAATAACAGTGAGAAAATGTAAACATCTGTTTGTCAAATATTTAAGTGTAACATATGGCCCCATATCTGGAGCTTATTGATAATGGAAAACCCTGGGATTTTGCTCACACTGTTACAGTGAGGAATCAAGTTCTGTAATTCCAAGAGATGAGCCAGAATCTCACAATCTTGGAGGACTGTAAATGTCTTCATGGAGAAGTAAGAGTTGTTGAACCCCCAAATCAATTTTCTGGCAGAAATATTAACTTGGTCTTTTGGGTGAGACCGAAAATGTGGGTTTGCTTTTTACTCCTTAACATATGAATGTTACAAGCCCAGCAGTATACTGGGCAGCATTATATAATGTGTCTATTATAAAGGTCTCATTATGGATGAGTTCAACCTGTACAGTGCACAAGTCCAATGAATAGAGAGGGAAAATCACTTTCTTAGATAGAAAGTTATTTGCACTGGGCTTCCTGCAGAGAAGACTGGTTACTCTTTTGCTTCTCTGCTGGAAACCTGAAGGGGAAAACAAAAAAAGCACTGAAACCAAATGCCAGGTAATCTTCCAAATTATGTCAGGTCTGTGATTTTTATGTTACTGCTGTTCTGTTGGATTGACACAGCCTCCACACTGGATATTTTGTGTTTATAACATGAAATCATAATAAACACAGGAATATAAAAAGGTCCATTTTTGGTCAACCAAAAAGCCATTCAGTCCTGTATACTGCTTCCAACCAGGGCCAGGGTGCCATGAATGGAACAATTACGTGACAGGCAGATATTGATGTTTGCTCTATGTAGTGCCCCCTACATTCCCACCACAATTTAACAGCTAAAAGTCCTCCCCATTTTATATTATACATGTCTTCCCATCCATGCTGCGTTCTCAGAAAGTTTTTAGCCGTACCAGGGAATGTATACTTTTTGGTTCTTCTCCAAAGTGTTCTGTGCCATTTTCGGAATATGTAAACACTAAAATAAAGCAAACACATGACATTTTAGAATAGGTTAAGGCTCTTCACTTCACCAAGGCCAGCTTAGTTTTTGTTAAGCTCTTCCCTCAACAAAACCAGGTATTCCACTGAACTTGGCTGATGGCTCAAAACCATTTCTATCCTGAAGAGTTTATGGTCATGCTACATGACCAATTTTGATCAAAAGACCTATAGGTAGGTGCAGCACAGAACTTAAGTCTCTGAATTGCACTACTATTTAAAGTCCTGAAGCCTTTTCTTCACATTTGATGCTGTGTTTTCGTGTTTAAGAGCAGAAGAATTTCCATTTGAAAAGCAAGTGCAAAACATGATGGTTGTATACAAACATTATTGAGAGAATTTTGCAGCTAAGAACCCTTCTTCCTGTATCCTCTGTCTCCACATATTTGGTGGGCTTCTTTGCTCTTTCTCTTCAGCAACCTCTGCCTGGGTGCACTGGCTGTGCCCTCTCCATCTGATCACAGAGGGATACTAGAAACACCTCAACCATAAGTTGAGATGGGTTGTCTGTTTGAAAGATATACATATGGTCTGTATGTTTGAAAATGTGCTTCTAAGTTACTAAATCAGAAACTCCTGGAATAAACCAAGAATCACAGATTGTAACTGACCTGATTGGTACCTGATACAAATCAATTGTGCTATATTCATAATTGCTTTGTGATATGACAGATATCTGTCCTCAGTTATCTCCTTGGAAAGACCCCACTGGCTTTATTAAATTGATTGAATCCCCCTTTATGTTTTAACAATTGCTTGGTGTTTTATGCTTCTGGATAAAGTCTGAATATGATTGTACTACCTGGAGTCCTTTAGCAGCTAGAACCACCAGCCTCACCTCCATCCATTTATCCCTGCAAGTGTTTCAAGTGGTTTACTAGTGCCTAACAAGAATTTGGAAATCTCCAAAACAGTAATAAGTAGCAGGATGATTGCTAGAGTGTATTTTCTTTCTTTCTTTGTGAAATGCTTTCATGTATTTAGAGAAGAGGCCAGGAAATCACTGAATGGCTGAATTCCCTTCTCTCTCTCTCTCTCCTCTTCCACATTCTCACCTTTCTTCCATGAAAACATATTACTGTGGCTATTCTACACTGACAATGACAGCCAGTCAAGGTCTTTGAAGAAGTTTTTTGAGTTAAATAGTAAGGCTCCTTGATTATAGGCAGTTGTTCTTAGATCTTGTACTGTTCTTCCTTGTAAAGGAGGAGATAGATAAAACAGTAGACACAGCATGAGTGAGAGATTTTCTGCAAAGGGACACATGGCTATGAGAACACAAAAAAACACACATACTCTGGTAAAATGTAATACAATTTTGAAGTCATGAAGTTTAATGTGTGAATGCAAAGTCTGTATGTGAGTTGATGCATTAGCCTGAAACTGCCCCAAGTTGTCTCCAAGTGCTTTTGATTGTGGCTGACCTGGAGGCCTCACTGTGCCTTTCACCAAGTCCTGAGGTGGAGGGACACTGACTGTGCACGCTGTCACCAGCACTAGAAGGGAGAACTTTTAAGAAAAAAAACACTTTGCAGTATCCTTTAGCATACAGGTATGCATATTCCTGGCATCTGTGTAAAGAAGTCCTACTTATGTTTCTATGTTCCACCTTTTTTTTTTTTTTTTTCATTCAGTGGAGAAGGAGGTAAGAAAATTGGACAAGCTCTAGTGAGTGAGCTGAGTAACTAGGAGCCATTTTGACTTGCAGAAAGTCTTTCAGAAGATATAGAGGCATTTCAACAGAGGATGTTTGGGAGAATTTCTGCTTGGTTCAGAAAACAAAGCCTGGTTACTCACGTGTACCTTGTGGTCCATGAGCCCTCCACAGCTCACATCTTTGCATCACAAGGACCATACAGAATCACAGAATGATTTGGATTGGAAGGGACCTTTAAGATCATCTGGTTCCAACCCCTAGCTATAGGCAGGGACACTTCCCTCTACACCAGGTTGCTCGAAGCCCCATCCAGCCTGGTCTTGAATGCTTCAATGGAGGGGCATCCACAATCTTGCTGGACAACCTATTCCAGTGTCTCACCACCCTCACAGTGAAGAATTTCTTCCTAAAATCTAGTCTAAATCTACCATCTTCCAGCTTAAAATAATTTCCCCTTGTCCTGTCACTTAATGCCCTTCTAAAAAATTCCCCCCCAACTTTTCTGTAGGCCCTCTTTTGATACTGAAAGGCTGCAAGTTCTCCTCAGACCATCTCTTCTCCAGGCTGAAGAGCCCCAGCTCTCTTAGCCTGTCCTAAAAGAGGAGGTGCTTCAGCCTTCTGATCATCATTGTGGACCTTTTCTGGACCTGCTCTGACAACTCCATGTCCTTCGTGTGTTGGGTGACCCAGAACTGGATGCAGGGTCTCATGAGAGCAGAGTAGCAGAGCAGAATCACCTCCCTCAACCTGCTGGTCACACTCATCTTGATACAACCCAGGATACGGTTGGCCTTCTGGGCTGCAAGCATGCACTGCTGGCTCATGTTGAATCAACCAGCACTCCCAAATCCATCTCCCCAGGGTTGCTCTCAAGCCATTCTCTGCCCAGCCTGTATCTGTGTTTGAAATTGACCTGACCCAGAGGCAGGACCTTGCACTTGGCCTTGTTGAACTTCATGAGGTTGGAATGGGGTACGCGTCCTTGTGTATGTAGGGAAATGCTCACCAAACCTGGCTGTGCCAGGAAATTGTCCCAGGTTTGCTGAAATCCCTGCTGATAATAGGCTTGTACATACTTTTTAAAGTATAATTTGGCCTGGGGGGCTTCTGATACAGATAGCAATTCACAGCAGTGCAGGAGCGTAACTGGCTTAGAAGAAGCTGAAGGGCTGGTGATTAGGTATGTCATCTTAGAACTGTAAACCAGGCAAGTTTGCTGGATGGTTTGTGTGCCAGGGCCTGGAATAATCCATCATCCCCTGAAGTTGCTGTCATATGCCTATAGAGTTGATTCCATTGCCACATGTGACGAATCCTTTCTGCTTTTTCTCTTTAAACAAAGAGGCTCAAATGTGCATGTTCCTGAAATCTTGTTTGCAGAATGCAGGTTTTTACTGGAACAAAAATAACTGGAATAACCTGATTCATCAAGGCATTAATGTGGAACTGCCTGATAAAGAGACAGTGGACAACAGAGGAAAAAGGAGTGGTGAATCACCCTGCAGCAACATTTTGAATTTACTTTGTTAAATTTTTAATCTCTGTTTAGTTCATGGTCTCTGGATGTTTCTAGGAGGCACTGGAGTCTGAAAGCCACACAGCTCTGTTGTTCATGTCTCTACAAAACATAAATCCATCTCCTTTCATATTTGCTTGCCCTAGCAGCAAAAGAGGAAAAAGGAAAGAGGGAAAAAAAAAAAAAAAAAACACAACCAAAAGCACCCTGAAAAACCCAGAGATTTTGACAGTCTGAAAAGGATTTTTACCATTTCCACAGCTTGTGCAAACATCATGGGCAGTTTATTAAAAATCTACCAAGGGGAAATTTTTGGAGTGACTGATGCATAATTTATACTCCGAGCCTCTGAAGGTTGGATTGTAAAAAGCCAGTGCTGATCAAAGGAATTGTTAATGTGCCATGGAAGTTATTTGGGGGTTTGACACATGCTGGGTTTTTAAACTAATCTCTTTGAGTAAGTTCCTTGAATGCCTCTTAGTGCATTCAGTGAAGGCAGGTCTTACAGCAAAAAAAAAAAAGTTTCTTTCGGTTTCAGAAATTAAACTGTTGTTCAGCAATGAAGGAAAGTTATCAGGAAACTCAGATAAGGCCAAATTAATCTCAGGTGGTCAGGATTAAAAAATGTGAAGTAGGTTAAATTTTTTTATCTTTAACCGAGTGAGATCAACACACATTGGTGAGATGGAAAACCTAAATAAATTGTCAGAAGAAAGAAGGTAACATAGGTGGGATGTTCATAAAACAGAAGGGAGGAGATGACTGAACACTGTGAGGAGAAGTGATAGGAACACTTGGAAAGGAAGGAATAAGAAGGAGACAGCATGAAAGGGGAATGAACAGTTATAGCTGGCATCTCACCTACATGAATTGCCAGCTGCATGTAAGGAGCACAAGGGGTCTAACAGAAGAAAAGCTGTGTTCTGTGTGATTTATTTTTGCAGTGCACATCTCATGTTAAATTTACCAAAGTAGCCTCCTTGTGCTAGAGAAGACATTGATGGTTTGGGCCTGAAGTTTTATTAAAATGCTCCAACCCGCTTTGTACTTATTGCTTCCCTTGCCATGACTGAAGTCAAAAAGGAGGTCATGTACAGCCATCCCACACCGGCTGAGATTTCATCACTCAGCTCTCGTCTGCTAATGTAAAAGCATTACTTCCTAAAAAGCAGACAAAGGAATTGGCTATTAATATTATGGGGGCACGTTCTGTGGCTGTAATAAGAAGATGCAATTATAATCAGGATTCATTGTGATGTATATTTTACAGACATAGGGATATTATGATTCATTTTCTATACCAAAGAGATTGTGGTATATAGAGAGATGTAGACAAGTCAGACGTATGGAAAGAGAAAAAAAGTCTTATTTTTGTTCCACTTTACCAATGTGAAACTGAAACTTTTTAAGTGACTAGTCTAGAGTCACAAAGCACAGGAGATAAGGAATAGACCTGAACATTGCCCAGTGTCAGGTCTGGACAGAACAAATGGTGGAAACCAGTGGCTTGGATCTCCCCTGGCACTCAAAAAGCATTCCCCAAATTTTTTCACTACCTTGTTGCCTCATCCACCTCTCCCTTCCAAAACCAGGAATAGGTTCTGCACAAGGCCAACGCATGCCAAGATGCCATCCTGGCCTAGCAGCACTCACCACTGTTGCTCCGTTTCCTGCTTATATCAAGGCTGCTATCGGCTTCCTCAGGAACTTCAGCCAGATCAGCTGTCTGCAGAGACAGAGCAAATGAGATGGGAATCTGGTGGTGCACAACAAATACCTGCTTCATAGAGAGCAATAAAAGCCCACAAAGGATCCTAGAGAAAATTTCCTGTCTTCAGTACAAAACATTTCTGCAGAGTAAAGTAAAAAGAAAGTTAAGGAATAATTGACTGTCTTAAACAATCTGAGTGTCTATAAAACAGAAGTTTGGGGAGATTGGAGATGATGATTTTTTAAATAGCTGGCTACAGAAGAGACTGGCCATGAATTGAAATTATTGACCAACAATTTATTAATCCTGAACACATTTTTCAATAATATAACTGTAAGAGAAGTGTGATTTTAATTCTGTTAACATTCTGGGGGGAAAAAAGAGGAGAAGTATATATTGGAGTTGTGCAATCAGCCTTGAACTATCTGCCTTCAATTTCTTTTTAAAATCTGGCTGGTATAGTTAGGGATAAATGAAGCTCAAATATTGTTGTTAGAATTACTATGATTTCTTACGTGTTCCATATTAATGTCAATCATGGTTAGGAACCCATTGTTCTAGGGCACAGGAAAACACGGGATGACAAAATCCCAAGCCTCTCAAATGCGCTCTGCGTAAGGCGCTGGATTCCTCAGCTGGATAGTTGGCTTCTCCATGTATATATAGCCTGACAGGAACCAGGAGCCATGCCAAACAGCTCTGTCCGAATCTAACCTTAAGGAGCTTCTCTTTCTGAACTTCCCACCTACGACTTTTGGATAAAACATCACCATACAAACAAACAAAGCTTTAAACTGAAGACTAGGACTGAAGATAGTGTAGCCAATATGAAAAACTGTAAGTCCTCATATGGTCCCCAGCATTATTTACTTCTTGATAACAGACTTTTAAGGCAGACAGAAGGATTTAACTTAATTATTCCATGACACTCTACAATTGTATAAAATACACACCTCTATCTGGTGTTTTATAGACCTCTGCTTGCATTTCATGAAAAAAATAAAATTGAGGAATATCCACTGCCTTTGTGTAGGGAGTACAGAATCTGAATTGCTTCATAGCTTTTTATATTGTTTTTTTCCTTTCACTAGTGTTGACAAAAATACTTTCATTTTAGAAAATATATTTGCAATTTATTATATTTTCTAGGAATTTTATTTCTTAGCTACTTCTCACTGCAAGCATACTGCTGAATGACAAAGTTAACAGTAGATTTATGCTGTAGGTATCCTGTGATTATCATGTCTCTCTTACTATTTTCACAGCCTTCCACTTTATTTTCTTTCATGCAATGTTTTTAGACTTCACCCGTTAGGAAAAGGTCATGCTTGTCTTGCACCCAGGGGTGAGAAGGGATAGAAATGATAATGATGAGTCAGAGTAGAGCATAGCCAGGGCTTGTTAGTCGCTGGGTGAGGGAGGAAAAGACTGGCTTTGGTGAAATAGAAAGTTGCTACTATTTTTCAGCCCGCTGTTGTGGTATTCTCCTCAATTTTCATGAACTAGCATCAAAATTGCTGATTAGCTTCATACTTTGTTGGATACTACTGTATATGGGATGTGCAGTGACTGTCTCTTCAGTATACAACTAATCCAAAACCTCCTGAAATAACATCACTTACATTTAAGGACTTTTCAGACAAGAAGTATATGACAGTGTCTAGTGGAAATGGTGAGGTACAGAGCTGCTTTTGAGAAGACTAATAAGAACTGGAATCACACTTATATCACCTCAAGTGACTTTCTGTATAAATGTGGGTTGCAGAAGCACATTTTGAAGGAAGCAGTAGGTAGTAAATCTGGAACATATGGCTACTTTCTTTTACAGGAAATGCAGAATCCAGGCTGAAAATCACAGTGGGTGCATCCATACCGCTCAGTCATATTAAAAATACCTTGGCTAGTTCAAAGCAAGATGATTTCTCCACTCTGGGCAGACATGAGCTTCAGTCCTGGAAGTTGTAGAGGCAGGGCACGGCTCCTGGGCTTGCTGCCTTTGCTGTTAACTATTCTTGGCAGTTATAGCTATACTGCTCTAAGCCTGAGCTAACCCTCTCGTGGCTTGGACACATTTGTGAGGTGCGGTAGGAACCCAGTTATCAGCATGTCCCTGGTTTGTCCCATGGCAGAATGCTGAAGCACTCTTCAGCTGCCAGGGTCGGAGCACAATTGTGCTGCAAAGTCTCAGTGATGCTGTGAGCCTCGCAGGTGCATTACTGCTTCTGTTTCAAGAGGAGAAAAGCAGCACAGAAGTGAGCAGGGAGGACCACAGGGAAAGAATTTTAGTCCCTGTGTGTTATTAACTGCATGGGCACCAATAGCTTGCATGCTCTGGTGCATTTTCACCTGGGCTCTAAGGGCTCTTTGTCACCCTCTCCTCTGGCCACTGGTCAGTGCCTGCTCCTCGGTCACACATCGCAGTTGTGAAGCTCTATGTACTCATCATTTTGATCAAGGTTGGGTCTGTCCCTGTTTTTTGTTCTTGACTTAATCCACAGGCTTGCACCAGCAGTATTTGTGGTTTCATGTGCCTGTTTATTCAGTTCTCTAGTGTTTCCTATTTCCTGTATGCTGACACGTTTTACATTTGCTCTCAGCCTCGCTACCCTGCAGAAATTCCCATAATGAACCTGCGTTCCTCATTCTACACCCACAGCCTACTTAGTTACGATCACTTCTCTAGGGAAAACACAGCATTCATGATTTCTACGCTTGAGTAGTCATTCATAATTCAATGCAAGGCTTTATTGATTTAGAAGGCAATAACTGCATTTGTAGAACTTCTGTTTCAAGTAAATGAAATAATTGAAAGAAAGAAGTGTAATCACAATGTGACAGGTGGTAAAGTCACTTTGGGTTTTTAAAAAAGAATGAAAATTACCAAATTCCTTCTAAGGCACAAACCAGAGTGGATGAAGGACACGTCCTTTAATAAATCCCTTGCAGATTTCACTTAGTTCTTGGGTAAATTTGTGTTCTTCCCATCTGAGAAATGAATATCTGTTTAGAGACCACCTATGTCACCTGAAGTTACCACTCACTCATGTGAGTATATTTTTAAATCCTAGGAAGACGCTCTACCAAACGTAACTATATTTTAGCTCAAGTTTAACTTAAACATGTAAATATTTGCACAGAGGCCTGGAGACAAAGTCTTACCGTTTTCCTGTGCATGGTAAGTTTTTTCTTTGATGTGAGCGAAGGAAAGATTGTCAGATAGCTTGGGTGTAATTTTTAGACATGATAATCAGCTCCAGTCTTTGGAGCATTTAGTTGTGACTGCTTTTTGAGATGTGGGAGAGTCTCTTGGTAAAAAATGAAAGAGGTAATCTGACCTCATGGACACCAGCAGTGCTGAAATATCGTTTTTCTCTTTTGTCAAGTGGTAGTGTTGAACTAAGCAGGGATTTACAACAAGCAGAGCTAAAGGGACTCTTTCTTCCCTTGTCCTCATTCTCTGCTCTTTTGCCATGGTCCTGAAGAAACTGACTTCAGTGATGGGGGAGAATGAATGATAAGTTTTAATAGGGAGGTGAAAATCTCTTTGCCTGGTTATAACAGGTTGAGAATACCTGTCAACATTTGAGGTTTGGCGAGAGGAGCTTAAATCTGTGACATTTCTCTCACGAGAATAAAAGATTATTCACTTATCTTGTATTTTTCTCTTTTTCTCAAGAGTCATCTAAAAGATACTGAGTTTATATAAATAGTGTTTTCTTGTTTCATCTTGGGAGCTGGGAATGGGTTTGTTAGTGTTTTCTTTTTGTGTGTATTCGTTTTACAGCTTGAAATACAAGTTTTGTGGACTCTTGTGAATGAATAAGTACTGTTTCTCCACAAAGAAAATGGCAGAAAGATGTGAGATACTTACAGAGTTCCTATTGGGAGAATCAGACCCACTTCCAGAACTGCCTTTCTTGGTTTTCTGGGCTAATGAAGTCCCAAAGCGGAGAGTTTCATACACAGGATCAACCTTATTGCCACAGGCTGCAATGGAAGGAGGAAAACATACATCAGTGCCTCGAAGATATTTCTGCCCTGGTTCCTGCTCCACCTGTAGAAACACCTGCTTGTACTGACATGTTGGGATACATGTTTAGAAATACAAGTTGAGAGACCATCCTTATAAGAAGCATTTGAAAGTCTTAGTAGAATTGGCTTTTGCTAGTGATTTTTTGCTGTATCTTTGCTCACATTAAGGCTGTTTCCTTCACGCAGGCTCTCTGAGTCCCTGTCATTGCCTCATCTCAGTCCGTCTGCAATCCTCATTCCCTAATCTTCACCAATGCTGTCTACATTGACATGAGTGAGTCAACGTACCAGGAGGCTTTAATCCATGTTTCCTGCCTGTTCCTACCACTAACTTCTTAGATTGCTCTCCATGATGCATATTGGATGGAAAAAAAACTTGCATCTTCCCTGAGCTTTAGGTGGTGTGTGCAGGCTTTCACCTTTATGCCATTAACCCTCACAGTGCTGTTACTGGGATAATGTGGATAAATAAGATGACTTTGGATCTTCCTGGGAAGGTGTTGATAGCACCAGTGTGAGACCAGGGGGGATCTGGGGGCAGTCATAAGAAAATACCTGCCATAGGAAATGCATTCCAGGTTGCTCAGCATAACCTAGGAGTAGTCAGAAAGGTCACCAACCCCACTGGCATGTCTGATCATTTTCACTCCCACGCTCTCCCTCTTAGCTAGTCCCAAAGTAATCTCTCATGAAAGAGAAATGAACATCTTCAATTGGCATGAACAGATCCAGATGAAATTCTTCTATACATACTGCCTTGTTAGACTTCAGCTTCCCATGTCATACCAGGCAGTAGATGCTTAGAATACAGCATCTTAGTAAGGTTGTATGGGAGGGAAATCTGAGAAAAATACTAAAAAAATGCTTGGGATTTTGATTTTTGATGGGAACAAAGTACATCTCGTTTTTAAGTCAGAGATTGCTCAGAATGCTTCAATTACTGATGACAAAAATGACAATGATGGATGATTTTTAGAAAAAGAAACTTAGATGAAATCTATGTAACTGACTTCCTTTTTTCTAAACAACAAAATAAGTGTTCTTGGATAAGCCATTTTAAACTGACTGTTTACTTCTGGCATTCCTCTTTTTATACTGCCAGGTTTGCCTGCTCAGACTACTTCTGACTGGGGAGAAGTATTATTGAGGACCGACTCCATTTCTCCATTTCAGAAATCTTTCAGGTATTACAGTGAGCAAAATGTGGTCTTTTAACTGCTTGACAAACTGCAGGAACATTTTGTAAGAAAAAAAATTAGAAAAGTGAAAAGGGTGGGTGGAAAAAAAAGAACAAGAACCTTACAAAGTCCTATAAGGGCAAGGCCAGTGGTTTAAATGCATCCACTGTTGTGATCTTTGTCTCTCACGTAGCTCTTCCCAGCTCCGACCTTCACTTCAGTAATCCACAGTTTCTTCCTAAGTTCTTTGTCAGTACTTTGAGCTCATGTAGTTGTTATTATAAACAGAATGACTACTAGGAGGTTACATGTAGGGGGTTTCGAGTGAAACACAATAAACACACCCTCTCCTCTTCCAGCTTTGTATCTTTGAAGTGGTCCTTTCCTGAGATGGCAGAAGGACATCCAGTCACTGAAAGGAGCTGAGGGCAAATACCATGGCTGGAAGTCTGCCGCTGCTGTTGCAGAGCACTGCCAAAGGGAGACTGAACGGAAAAGCAATCAGAACCTACCAATAGGCATCACTTCCTTGATGCAGCCAAACTGTTCATGAATGAGAAGTGGTGAGCTGTAGTACCGTCGAAATCCCTTTGGCTGGAGGGAGAGAAAGCAAAAACATGTGAAGCGCATTGCTGCCATGATTGACATAGTAGAAATAACCTCAGCTCCTTGGCTAGAGGCATAGCAGAGCTTTTTTATTTCTTCTGCAAAGTGTGGTGAGACTGGAAATTTGCCTTCTGTTGTTGAGTCACTGTGGGGTGCAGAGATCAGGGTTTTATTTAATTTTTCTCCTGGAAAAAGCTAATTTCCCGTATTTGTGTGGAAAAAGGAGGAGCTCATTTCCAGCCTTTCTTTTCTTTTGTCTTACACAAAAGCAGCACTAATTAATTACAGTAGAAGTGCTGAATCATTAGATGTTCTGAGAAGTTTTATGTTCCCTTCTCCATTTCTTCTTATGTGATGTGCATTTGCACTGTTTTGCATTTGCTAAATGTGCATCTATTCTTCCCCATGTTTTCATGTATCATTTCTTTAGGTTTTTCTAAAATTTGCTGCTGACTGACCACAGTTTCCACTCTTTTTTTTCTTTTTTTTTTTTTTCCCAGCTTTACAAGGTCTAAAAACTCCCCAGGTCATCTCCACATGCCCCCTAAACATCTGTTTGTAGAGAAATGCACTATAACAACTCAAGCTACATCACTAAAGAATACCCAGCATGGCCAGTGGTGCCCTATATCACTCTATAAACGATTCTAAGACGACTGAATATTTCTTGTTATTTTCCTGTTTACCATCTCAAATTGGGAATGCTTCAGGCAAAGGCAAATGAAGGTGCTAACACCTAAATCATTGGAAATGCCATTCAAGGCAGTAGAGATTCACAAAAGTTCTCTCTGATCTCTGCAGGCTGTGAGAACTTCCAGCCATAGTGAGAAGTGGGAAGGCAGCATGAGGATGTGCATCTTTTCTGTATCTTATATTCAGTATGAAAAAATTATACAGTACTAGTTCTTTCACTAATGAGCTGCAGTATGGAATGAGAAGGAGCAAGGGGGCTGATAAATTTGGTTACTGACAGAAACAAATTCCAGATTCCCCAGCTTCAGTTTAGACCCAAACTAAATTCAGACACCACATGAACTCATAAAACTCCCATGACTCTGCTGGAATTCTTCCTGCTATAAATTTGGCCTCTTGTTTTCTGTTTTTGTACACTGATCTCCACAAGAGTTGAGGCTGGAATCAGGCAACGTGTGAAGCAATTAATGTGATTTAATATTTGGCTTGTCCCAAGCCTGCAGTGAGATAATTCTGCGGATCAACTTCCTATACCAGAAAACACCAAACCAAGACTATGATTATGCTTTAAAAGCATAAAGATTTGCTTCAGGACTATGAACAACAAAAGCAATAATTGAATATACTTGAAGAGACAGTAGGTTTTCTAGTCTTTTTGAAGACAAGGCATGGGTTTTTTTAATCATTTAACATAGCAAGGTTGTTTATGCTTAGTTCAGATTTGCCTTCAGCTGGCATATGTTTGCAGGAGAACCAAAATCATCTGAAAAGCAGACTGGACAATTACCGACCAACAAAGCTGTACAAGAGCAAGTGCCATATTCTGCACTGGGAGTGCAGCCCTGGACTCCCGAGGATATGGGGAGAAGAGGCAGGAGAGCCACCCCCACTGAATGGGGTCTGGGGGGGTTCAGGCTGATGGGCAAGTTGAATTTGAGTCAGCAGCATGCCCTGGCAGTCCAAACCATACCTGGGTCAGGGGGAGGTTAGGGGAAGGTTCTTCGTCAGAGGGTAGTGGGCATGGTCCTGAGCTGCCAGAGTCCTAGAAGTACTTGCACAATGCTCTCAGACATAGAGGGTTTGGATTTTGGGTGGAGCTGTGCAGAGCCAGGAGTTGAGCTTGATGATTCTTGTGAGTCCCTTCCAATTCTTGATATTCTATGATTCTATCATTCTATCAACATGTGGACTCAGTTTTTATATTCCAACAATTTTCTTAAGCCATATTGTCATTTTTTAAGTCTTTTTTTTTTTTTTTTTTTTTTTTTTTTTCCCCCAGGAGTAACCAAATGAATCATTTTCCTGTAAAAAGCCACCAAGGTAGAATTTTTTCAAATACAGTATCCTGACTTTACCAATAACATGGGCACTAAAGAGCTGTGCTCCATACAGGGCAGGGCTCCTCCAAGCCTCTCCTACGGAAAGACTTCTGCAAGCTCTGTAGGGTCTCACTGTGAAACATCTTTCAGTTTTCTTTTTAAGCTGAATGATGCTTATTCTTCAGGCCCTAACAGTGGAGAAAAAAAAAAAGATTTTTCATTTGCTAAAATCCTCTGAAATATTTTGACTAATTGGTAGCTTTCCCCTCAGTGATTTCCACTACAGTAAGTATAGTTCAAATCGTGGGAATTAATTCAGCTCAGTTTAGATTATGTAACTGTGTTTTCAGCTAAAAGCCAGCCAGGGGGTCTGACCCACAAAGCAACGTGCCCCCAATTGCACTTGCAGCCCTGGGCTGCTTACTTACCAGCTTGCCCATGCAACGCTGTTGTCCAATACTGTCTGCACACTTGTGGTGGATGCTCATCTTACAAGCCTTACAGCGCAGTCCGTGCTTAGCATTTGTCCCTGTGAAATGCAAGGAAATGATTTGATTAGACAAAATCAATAGTTTCCATGCACTTAACAAATTTCCATGCATTTAATGAACGACCTGAAAGAGCTAATAGGGATGTCAGTGGTGGCAGTGTAAATACTGACGGCTAACTTTGCCACGCTTACTTTATACGCATGTTTATACTTGTTCTTTTTTCTTTTTCTTTTAAACAGTCTTTTCATTTCAGTCACTTATCCTCCAGGCTCCTTCCCAGGCTAGTGCTGCCTTTAGATATCTATTAGATTAGGCTCTGTTGTGTGATAGTGTGAGGATGCTGAGCCAGCTTCCTTAGCGTTGCCTATCGATGTACCCAAGGGACTGCCACTGTTGCTTCTTCAGATCAGTGTCCAGTGGCGTGCAGGAATTGCTCCTTGCACATCCCTGAGCTGGGCAGCAAGGATGACGTAAACCTGATTTCGTTCTCCTTCACTGGCAATGGAAAAATCTGGTGACACGGCAGGGAGCTTCGGCAGAAATGCTGCCATGCAGAAGCAGAAGACTTCTCCCAGTACTGGAGAACAGTAGCTCTGAATTACGCTCAGTGTGGACCTACTCTGAAATAACACAGTATAGTCTGTCTTCCAGGAAGAAACAGTCATTCTTATTCACACACCCATAAGACTTCCTGAACTACGTAATAGCAGTTAAGCTGCAGCAACTCTTCTCCTCTTGCCACAGGACTGTATAAATGGGATGAGTAAACAGCATGTCAGTTCATTGCCATTGACTGAATAAGAAACAAGGTAGTAAAAATAAAAACAAAAAACCTCTTGACATTTTAAACTGGCCCTCATTAGTCAGACATGATAGGAATATTAGTCAGAGGAGTCAGAAAATCCCACATCTGAAAGTACTCATGTAGATCTTGATTATTTGAGTAGTTAACATCGTGTGCAGGTTGCTGACTGAATTCAGCGAAATGCTGTTTCTAAAAGAAGCACTCCAGGGTAAGATGTATCAAGTTGGTGCCAGAAAATGAGCCTTATTGAGACCACTTTCAAGGGAAGAGGTCCCTGAAGTGGCCACTTCCAAGCCAGGTGGAGGCAGGCTGCAAGAGCTGACAATGTCTGCACTGAGACAGGCTTGGATGTATCACTTGCGTGTTGTTTGCAGGTCAAGTAATCAGCAAAGTCACTGCTTTCCAGCTGAGACTGTTTAAGAGATGAGCAGTGAATGAGGCTTGGCATTTTGGGGTGCGCTCCAAGGGCCCCTGGGTGCAGACTGCATGACCCCTCTTGGCTGAGTCAACACATGATGCCTCACTGCTTGGTTAATGTGCAGTTAGCTTCACCCTGGGCTCTTTTTCCAGATTTACTGCAATATATCCCTGTTAATTTTTATTTTCTTTCCCCCCCTCAGTGGTTGTACTTGGATTACTGTGCTCTGACAATTTTTCTTCCTGTTACACTTTCTTTTCAATAACAGATGCTCAAACCAATATTGACTTCTGTGGCTTTGTGCTTGTGTTGCTGAGAATGAAATGCTGTATCACCCTTTCTGATGGTCTATGGCAAACACAGAGAGCTATGAGAAAACAGGACTTCCTCCACATTGTTCTATTAGGTCTACAGGTAAGAATGAAAAAAGCAAAATGTCATCATATTTTGCATATAACAGGTACTCAAAATCAATGTTTACACTGAGTCTAATTGTCTTACGCTGATCTGTGATGCATAGCTCTTACCTTGCTTTACATGCTGCTCCTGAGATTCAGCTGGAGGGGCAGTCAGTGCCATAGTCCTTTCTGCCAGCTCTATTATGCTATTCTACCCACATTAATATGTTACAAGCTGGATATTGGTCTTTATATGGCATTACTGTGTGATCACAGGAGAGACACATTCAATGATGTAGTGGCACATCCAACTGATGTGCAAAATGCACATAGAGTGTGCTATTTTCAGAAAAACATTTTGGAAGAGGAATTTGTGGTCATGTAAGAATGAGCTACTGTCCGTCTTATACAATAAACTACAAAAAATGTAATACTGTATTTCCACCTACAGGTAGGTAAACAGTTGCTTCAAAGAGAGAATTCAGTCACACATTTCAGTCTACAAGAAAGATTTTAAAATCAAAATGAAACTGCCTTTAACCATCAAAAGCTTCAATCATCAATTCATTGTCACTTCTAAATACTTGGTTTACTGTGGGAATAAGCAGCTTGGAAGTAATTTGCATGTGTCTCCCTGCCTCCCTCTGAGGAATAACCAAAGGGCTTAAAGAAGAAGAGTTAATTCCATATTTACTTACCCATCATACCTCAAGCTCTGAAAAGGACATTTTAATTTTCCCTCAGGATAACTCTTCCTTCTCCAGTTTCTGATCTCCACCACACTAACTCAAACCTCCTCGGAGGATTATAGCTAAGCTGTTTCAAAAGCATGCCAGAGGTTAGATAACTGCATATTGACAATGTATCTGCCCCTGAATGCTGAGATTCAGAACTGAGGTGGAGCCACAGCTCACAGTGCAGAGAAGGACTGATCAATGTGTTGCATAGGTGTGAATGAGACCAGGATTAATACTGCAGTGAGGTTTTGGGCTCACATGCATGCAAGGCTTTGCAGTCGCTTGAATGGGCTTGTTTTTTGTAGGCATCTCTGTAGTTTGAAATGAGGAAAAAGCAGGTAGAACATGGGTGTGGTAAACAAGTTAATAAATGTGGTGCTAGGTAAGCATGTTGACAGTCATGCCAAAATAAGAGAGGTGTTTCATTAGCCTAAAGAGGTGGCACAGGAGATAGCAATGTCTTGAAACCCTACTGGCAAATACATTCCTCCAGAGAGCATGAAAAATCCCTCGTGAAAGCGAGGGATTTGTTCTAGGTATAATTTAAATAGAAAAAAAATGTAAGTGGTATTAATGACTAAAAGTAAAAAATGATAATAATCATGTTGATAACAATAATGATTCACTGGGGCAGACTATTTGAGGGGAACTTGGGCAGTTCCACTTGTCCTTCCAGAAGGTAACAGGGTGTGTGTGAAGTTAAAAACCACTCTGTGGTCTGCTTATTCCCACTGGGTTAATCTCTTTGCAGACTGAAATGTGGGGATCAGAGAGAATTCAGATGGTCATAGCGGTGTCTGGATGTGACACTACTCCTGCGAAGCCTGGAACACTAAAACACTCTCCTCTGGGGCTTCTGTTGGCCATATTGCTCTCTGCTTCCTGTCTCTAAGTAGCTGGCAACCTGACTGCAGCCCACCATTTATTCCCACTAGCAGATATTCCTCTATGCTAATTTTACAGCACAGCAGGAAGCTACTGGTATGAAGTACTCAGTGAAATGCCTTTATCCACATGGAATGTGCCACTCATTTCCATTTGTGATGGATCAGAAATACAGATGCTGAAGGCTTAGCAATTATGCTAAACTTTGAGCACCCTAGCTACAGTTTGCTCCAGTATTCTTTCAGAGGAGGAGGAGATTAATAGCTTTGATGGAATTTTATCATTACCTTTAAAATATAATTATTTCCATTCATTTCTCCAAAGACCCTTATTATGGTTACTTAATCAAATTATTACAAGTTGAGCACATTAGAACAAAGGTTCTGCTCACTCTGGTTTTTTTTGCAGTCTTGGGAAGTGAGATTTTTTTATTCAAGGCACAGTATTACCTTCAGTGAACATGGCAGTCAGTGTTCAATGAGTGGCCAGCTCTATTCAACACTTTTGGTCTGTATGCGTTTGCTTACATCACCTCTGGAGTATCATATTTGCACTATTTCCAAACAGCAGATGATTAGTAACGTCACAGGCTTACCTGTGGGCTCACTATTTTTGTCTCTTTACGCCTTGTGAAATGAACACATTTGCCAAAACTCAAATAGCATGGACCCCATTTGATGAATCAACGGTAAAATCATCAGAGGCATCACTGATGGGCATATTTGGCCTAAATAATTGCAAACTGTTAAAACTGGGCTTTAGAATGGGAAAATACTGAATCATGTTCAGCAGATTCCTACTGCATGTAAACTTAATAGACGACAAAGTCATGAAATACTTATAGGAAGAAAGCACACGTGCACGTGCATGTGTTTTATATTCTGTTTATTAAAGCATTTATTCATTTTCTCATAGTCAGTAAAATCTAGTATTGTTTTGCAAATGAAAAAGCCAAAACTGTCAAAAGAAACCACGTTTCGCTGGAAGAAAATGAAGAAATTTCATGTCAGGACACTTGAGTAGCTCTTAGACTTACAAATGAGGTTCTGTCACACTCATTTTCTTCACATACCAACTAATACATCCAGACTCCCAGTACTAAAAGGACACACTGTTTTGAGAAGCAGGCCATATTTAATAACACCTTGCTAGAAATACTCTACGACTGGGTCAGCTCTCATTTGAATATCTAAACCAGTGGCTAGGCTTTTCAGAACAGGCATGGAAAATTCAATCTTGAACTGTTCTGATAATCTGACCCTGAATATTACCCAAAGGACACACGACATCACTTTCATAAATCTAAGCTTTTTTTGGAGGAAGCCTTAATGGGATCAGAACACTTTAACTCAGGTGAATGGAAGAATTTGAAGGCAGAGAGAAACAGATGAGACAGAAGGGGCAGAATTTGATTTCAAGGCTTTATGCCTGTCTCTCCAATAAAAGCAGTTTAGAAAGTACACTGCCTTTCAGGAGAGTGGCATTTATCTCAAGGAATGCAAATGAGAATTATATTAGTCACAAGCTTGCAAAAAGGGCACCTTTATCATCCTCTTGGCCAGCACAGCTATGGCCACAACACTGCTGGCTGGTGCTTTTTGCCTGTTGTTTAAAGACTCAGCAGAAGATTAATAGCTAGTGAGTGAGAATGATCTCTGCAGCCTAAAGAAATCTGAAAGGAAACCACAAATGCTGGTAACAGCATGACATTATGCTGAGTGTATAAAGATATCTATATTAGGCACTTAGGCTAAATTTAAAAAGAAAAAAAAAAAAAAGAAAGGGTAAAAATATTCAGGTCTCTATCAGAAAGAAGGGCAAAGGCATGGACTGTCATCTCCAGCTAATCAGCTAATCCAACTGCAACCCAATGAATATTTGTTGTTGTTCCAGCTGAGACGAATATGCCAGTCAGAAATGGTTTTGATTTAAAGCTTGCATAAATAAACACATTTAAAATTACATATTTTCCACAGAACTTCAACTTCTGCTGTGGGAGGCTGATAAAAATAATGAGTGCGTTGCCCCTTTCTCCCAAAGCACATTTGGAATTGTCACTGGAAAGCTGTCTCTGTGCCAGAATTTCTGGGAAATGGAGGATTTTAGGCAAGCTGGGCCAATACTATAACAGTGAGAGGTTTGGGATGTCACCTTAGAAGGAGAAAGAGAAGTCCCTGTAATGGCACTGGTGCGTTTGTATCCATCTCAGCCTTGGTCCAACCTCCCCTCCTGCTCTCTAATTCATTTTTTCAGTTAATTGTTTTTGCATAACAGCTCTGTTGCTGTAAGGATGGAGATTATCTTTAAAAATTCATCTTTGGCTACTTCCTGTCCTCTGAGCTGGCTGCTGCTCACCTTCCTCCTTTGCACGGCCTCAGAGTCTGAGAGCTGTGGGCAGAACAGATGACAAGAATGGCATTTTCTGAACAGGATACCCATCCCTTAAAATTAGGAATCTTGATTCTCCCAGCTGACAGTGCAGAGAGGGCAGACATGCAAATACCCAGCTGGCCTACAGACTGGAGCTCAACCCCATGCTTCCCAGACATCCCAGATGCTCACCACTGATAGTCATTGGAGCTGTATATTGTTGACTGACACATAAATATTCACATTACAGAAAATTACCAGTACTATTACAAATTGCCCCATTGTGCTTTCCACTGCTAAGCCCTCGACCAAATGGATTATTGAAAAAAGGGATAAGGAAAGGAAATAATCAGTTTGCAGTCTGCTGTGTATTTTTGTTAGATCGCCTACAGATAAATGGATTACAGCAGCTCTTGGCATTTCCATTTCAACAATTCAATAGGATGTTTTCCTTTTCAAGGAGAAGAAATTGCACTTTACAAGTAGGCTTCTCTTTTGACCTGACTAGGTGGCCTGCACCCATTTCAACACTGCAGCAAAAGCTCTCCATGCTTGACAAGTTAGATGAAAGAGTTCAAAGTACATACAGAAGAGTAGGCAAAAATCTTATTTAGGCAATTTTTCAGGAATAACGAGAACATGGGATTGACTTCAAAGATTCTACCTCCTATTGGGTATCTTTTTTACAGTCAGATTTCCCAGTTCAAAATGTAAAGAGCTGCAAGTAGGTTAAACCTGTAGTTCCTCAGGGATGGGTACAATGTACAGGCAGATCTAAAAACACATAGGATCTAGAAAGGGAATCCCTCCATTTGCATCCAAGCTGCCAGGTCTGGACCTGACACCTCATCTGGTTGGTATGAGCATCCCTTTGTCATGAGTCAGTCTAAACTGAATTGGGTGGGAGGAGAAGAAACTTGTTTGTAGAGTAGAACTTGATATCCAACCACAGTACCTGTTCTGTCCAATTAATACATTTTAGACTATATGCCAGTGAGCAGTATGGGCCTGTTTGAATGCCCACCCTACCCAATTTCCCTGTAACAATATCCAGTGTTTAAATAGCACAGAAAGTTGTCTCATATGTAGGCAGGCTACAAAGCAGCACATAAAATTAGAACTGACTTCCCAGTGACATAGTTTTCTTTAGAAACAATGTGCTGAGGAAAAGAATCTGAGGCAGTAGTAGGCAGGTTTTTCTCCAGGGGCTGTTCCAGAACAGAAAAATATGCCTGCCAAAGTAAAGTTCTTCTAACTTCATGGTTTTAAAACATACATATCTGGAAGAGAAAATGCCTTTATTCCTCTTGCAAGTCAACCTTGTAATTCCTTGACAAAGAATTTCCAATGCTGCAAGCCTTCTTATTCTTTGGTAAAGGAACAATGAGATTTACTTACAAGGGAAATAGACTTTCCCTTTGGTCTTTTGGTCCCAAAGAGATTCTCATTCTTAGTGTGTAGTGATAAGAAAAGGACAAAATCCACTGCCCTGTACTGAAAAATTTGGCTGTGAGAGTTTCTATTTGCAATGCACTTTTCACACATTCCGCAGCTTAGCTATAAATGTCTGCCCCTGAAAGGAAATATCCACCTCCGTATTTCTTAAAATATTTTCTCATGTTTTTGATCATCTAAATGTTAGTTAAGATGCAGGGACATCATGATAAATAAACTAACAGCTAACTGCATTATCAGAAGAAAAAAAAACGCAGTCCTCTAAAACCCAAACATAAATTGTCCCTAGCGTTCTTCTCTCTAAACTAACTGACAGTGATATCTCAATAACAACTACATTTATAGACTATTGCCAGCAATCTCAAAGCTGTGTTTGTGGATTTTTGCACTGGGTTGTTTGGCTGAAAAAGAAAATAGTTTAGAGGTGATAGGCATGGACTTGTCAATGAGGGTTGATACTAAACTGCACCATGATGACTGTACCAGAGCTGAGCAGGACAAGGCAACAGGAAGAAATTAAGCCTGGCATAGCGCCTCAAAGAAAGACTATCAGAGATCAGTGGCTGATCTTAGTCTCAGTAATATTAGCAAGTATAATGTGGTCAGTAACTCTTCCTGACGTGAGGACGATGAAAGTCAGATTTCAAACAGGACTTTCACATTGGCAGGCTTAAGTTATTTGTACCTGTGTTTTTACATATGTTGAAATGAAATCCAGTTACAACTTTTTTCTTTCTGTTTTAAAATGCTTTGAAAAAGGATTCACATATTTTAGGGCCACTTAGAGATGCTGAAATTGTGATGTTTTAAGGGTTTTGTGCCCTTGAAAGAGAGAAGTTGGAAAGTAGAAAGCCAATATCTGAACAAAGACTGCACTGCAAAATGAAGAGAGTAGCTCTGGACTTGCTGGAAATGTGGGAGAAGAGTTATAGAATAAAAGAACAGCCTGCCCTCAGCAAAGGAATTTAATATCCTCTCTGCTCTACTAATGGATTTTTAACATTGCTTGTTGCTTACAGAGCACCATCATCAATAGGCTTGAAATGAGAGGCTGCTGTGTGCCAGAAGATTAGGGCAATCTGACTATAAAAGGTTTAGTTAAAAAAAACCTGATATGTAAACAGCCAACTGCTCTCTGGCCTTCTGCTCTTTCAATCTTACTGAGGGCTTTGGCTCTTTCATCCTGCAGCTCTCTCATCAGCGCAACTTCTTGTCATTGTTCCTGTTCTTCATTAGTGCAAACAGACTGGCAATATCTGCAGCAAAGGGCCTCA
The DNA here is from genome assembly GCF_023343835.1 of Lagopus muta. Classification (NCBI taxonomy): domain Eukaryota; kingdom Metazoa; phylum Chordata; class Aves; order Galliformes; family Phasianidae; genus Lagopus; species Lagopus muta. The sequence goes on along the minus strand of NC_064439.1, from coordinate 44,949,708 downwards.
CACACAAAACACTGATGTGCAGCTTGCCACAGACAGAATTCCTCTCCCTTCCATCCTCTTTTCCCCATTTCAACTGGCAATGGAGCTGGAAAGCATAGAGACAGGATAATTGTGCTCTCCTCTGCCCTCCATTGCACAGACAGGATGTGGCCACAAACAGGCTCCTGCTCCAGAGCCATTTATGCCCTTGGATGCACATGTAGCTGGGGAAGACCTTGTCAGAGGCTGGAGGTGGAGGTAACAGCAGGATATGGCAAGGCTAGTGATGACTGAGGGCACACCATGGGTAACTGGGCCGCTGTACCAGCGTGGTATGAAAGTTATTTTTGCAGTTAGTCACAATGTGCTGCTTCTTCGTAGAATTTTACAATCACATTTCATAATGAGTTGTTTCAGTTCCTTTCTCACAGCATTTTCATAAGCAAAAAGATGAAATGCTAAACGTGGAGAAACATTCAAATGAAACCTTTCAACTCACGTGCAAATGCTTGGAAAAATCTTTTTTTGAAACAAACTTTTGCTTAAACTGACAATTTTCAAGAAAAATTCTACTGATTTCAGTGACATTGACGTAAGCTGGATAGAAAAACACTTCTGACTACTTCTGTCATCTGCTCAGAGAGGCTCTCGCAGCCTTCACTGTTATGACCTGAGACCAAATTTAGTCCCTGACTCATAGCAGCTCTGGCTTAAAGCACACTCACAAGTGCACCTCTATGTGGTATCAGTTATTATTTAAAAGAACAAGGAAAACATCTGCCAAATGATCACGAATAAGCTCTTGCAGCTCAGTAAAGCAAAAAGAGTATTATCTTTGCTGGGATCTATCTAGGAATCACAAAGAAATATGAACACTTTGTTGGAACTTTACATTATTGCTACATATTTAAATTTTTTAACCAAAAATGCCAAACTGCTAACATTTTACCCATCAACAGGAATAGCTCCAGGGCATCATGTAAACTCTCTGTGTTTAACAATGATTTGCATTATCTGAATTCAGCCTAGACGCAAGCAGGAAGAAGCCAAACCCATCCAGGTCACGACTTCCCTCATTTACACATGCAACTTGCACCAGCGTGACTTATGTTTTGTTATGGTTTTTTTTTTTTATGTTTTTCCATGACTTTATTTGTTATCTGAAAGTCTGAATTAATTAATTAACAATTAATTAATTAATTAACAATTACTGACTGTAATTGTTACGGTACCACTATCAGAGATATTGAAAACGACAAGGATAACAACACAATACAGCTACAACCAACTGGCCTGTAGAACAACATGATCTGTTAAAAAAATGCAGTAAATTCCAGCAGGCAACTTTGCTTTTAACAAAATGATTTCCAGTGCTGTTTGTTGGGAAGTCTCAGAAGTCACAAACTTTCTGGGGGGGATGGTGGCAGAAGATCTTTATGTCAGTAGGCACCGGCAAATATCCGGATCTCACTAATGGGCAGTTGAGTCAATACATACATTCAGATTTAGGAGCTGTCATGAGGAAAACATAGCTGAAATAGTGAACACCATCAGGGAACAGATAACTGCATATGAACATGAATAAGTATCCAAAAGTGAACTCTAAAGCTTGTTACTTGCAAGCTTCTACCAGTATGGGCTGCTTGAAAATCATGGTAACACAGACTAAAGCGAAGTGGCACAACCAAATTTCTCCAATTAATAAAAAGACATGTGACAGGCATCTCAGTTAAAAGCATAATTGTGGATTGTGCTTCTTTCTGCATATACGCTACTTGGACTGGACAAACTGCTGGCTTTTTTTTTTTTTTCCTTCCAAAAGAGCTGCTGCCAGAAGATGGGCTCCTGTAAAGAGACGCTCTCAAAAATAACAAGGTCAACATCCAAAGTAAAGAAAACATCCTGGAGACAACCACAGAATAATGGAATCATAGGGGTTGGAAGGGAACTCTGGAGATCTTCTAGTCCAACTCGCTGCTAAAGTAGTTTGATGAGTAGGTTGCACAGGAAGATGTGGAGATCAATACTGGAGGATGTCCAGGGATCTCGGTCTGTGGTGTCCTAGATCATTCTGCGTGAGCAGTATCACTACAGGAACATCTTTCAGCCCAAACTTCCTGAGCCAACAGTGACCTGACTGCAGGGCAGGGAGATGAAGATCTAGGGAGTAAAACATTGTGGGTGTGGGAAGGATGTGGGGAGGGAGGGAAATAGTAAGCAGGATAAAGGTTGTAACATTGCTGGTTCTTCAGTATAACCCAGTATCCAGATGTATGTTGGCATTTATACTGCCTTGCGATAAGAGGTCAGCATTATTTCCATTTCTTTGGTTTAGAAACAGCCTAAATTTTACAGATAGGGCACTTTGAAGTGCATCTGTAAGAAATGTCCCCAAGAGATGAATTTTCTGCTCTCTTCAGAAAAACTCTGTTTCAGCTAACAAAGAGTTCAGTGCCCCTGCAGGCCTGCTACAGTGTTCCTTCAGCTTATCTTGGAAAACAACTGCTCATCAGAGGTCATCGCTCATCTGCTGCTCTTCAAAAGAAACCATCCTTGTTCCCACTCTTGGTGACATCTGAGATTTGTTATACTCAGAGGTTGTCCCATCCAGAGATTACAGATACAAAAGTGGGCTTACATGCTCAGCTGCATTGAAAGACAAAGTTTATCAAAACAGATTTTTGGTATAAATTTTCTATATTTGTTAGCTCTAACAGACACTGAGAGACAGATAGCTCAGTAAGCAGCTGTAAACAGACGTGAAGATGAGCCCTTCACGATGCCAGTATGCTGAGTTTGGAAGGCCATGCATCACTTCTGTCCCCCCACTTTGTCTCTCTGTTTCAGAAAAAGACAGAGAACTACAGAGTATGTCTGGAAACTTCCATGTAACTCAGATAATCATGGGACATAAGAGCTTGCTACACTTTTGAGAGGTGCAGCTTGTAAACAGGCTGTATTAGCACTGCAAATACACATTCCCACACCAATAATCCCAACACTCATTAATGTGAATGCTGAGAAAGCGTAGCAGGGAAATACCGACTGTAATAGTTTAGTTCACAGTAACTTAGAGGTTATAGCAGCCATACCTTTTTTCCTCTCTTGGCTAGGAAAGTGGAATTGTTTTGGAAGGAGGATGATGGACACTTTCTTTTTCCTTCCCCCTCTTTCATTAAGCAGGAAGTAATGCCATGGTCTAAACAAAGTAGGGCAGGGGGGTTGGACTCGATGATATCTGGAGGTCCCTTCCAACCCCTACAATTCTGTGATTCTGTGAAAGTACTTCAGGATTCTCAAGATCATACATCACATGTTACAAAGGAAATCACAATGAAGTCACAATACAGTTGGGGCAGTTGTTGGACTTGATGATCTTTTAGGTCTTTTCCAACCTGAGCAATTCTGTGATTCTGTGATCTCGCTTCAGAGCTCATCTCCTGAATTAAAAGACGAGGTAATCCATACATATGCAACATGCTTCAAAATATGCTGTCTATTGTACTCACATCAAAGAGGAAAAAAGTTAGACTGCAAATAAATTGGAAAATTAAAGTGAATGCAGCTTGGAGTAGATAATTCTTTGAACTTCTGTTCCTTGCATTCATGTTACAAAAACAGAAGGAAGCTGGCAAGAGTGGTAATTCTCAGCTATCAGTGCTCTATATGAGCCATGAGAATCATTGCTCTCCGAGACATCCTTTGAAGTCAAAGAAAGTAACAGGCAAGAGTGGGCAGGGATTTTACTCTATATAATAGCAATATTCTATTTCTTACAAAGGCATTTCTACCGCTTGCCTCATTTTATGGCTTTTGCAACACTCTGCATGGTGAAGTTTCTAATGAGTTTTCTTCCTGATAATGCTTTTGTCAGCTATGTGCCAATTTATTCTCCACATATCAGTGATTCTCTGGTAGAAAAAGACTATAAAAATAATATAGATATATTTCACTAGAAGGCTGGCTTCAAAGATGCATTTAATTTGCTTATCTGAATATATCTGATCTCTCATATGAGCTCAAAAAATACATAGCAGGACATAAAGGTGTTTTGCATTCTTTCTCATCCCCATAAAAACTTAAGTTTACCATAATGTTCTTCTCTAGGTCTGATCTCAGGAGCAACAGACATTACTGAGCAGTCACAAAGACAGTAAAAGAACATAAGAAAAGCATTACTTCAGCTATGTTGGCTTTTCTCAATATAGTCTTGTCAAAATCGTGTAGGCTAACATCACTGTGAAATATAGATTGGATACGTACTGGAAATGTTTACTGTTTTCCATCTAATTAGGAAGTAAATGCTGGTCAACATATTTATATAACTTGCTCCAAAAGTAATGCCTCCTATTTCTTTCCAAAGAAACAACAATAGATATGAAGAGCACAATCTCAGCTACAAAACTCTGTCTTTCAGCATTGTCAGCACCACTAACTATACATCTTCCCCAGTGATGGACAAGAGCCTGCATGCTGCACCCATAAAAATCTCCGTGAGTGGAGCTGTCCCACTGTTTCACAGCTGCTATGAAGACATGCGGTCCATCTTTCATCAGCTTGAACAGATGAAGTCAGAAGGCACCAACATATGGTAGGTGTGGTAGCACAGTCTATCCAGGATCTGCCCTCTGCACTTTCATCTTCAAACTGGTATGGGTCCTGGTGTTATTGCATGGCAAGTGAGAGGTTGCCTTCTTCTCTGGCCTAACTCTGGAAGCTTCAGGTTGGTCGGTCTCACAGTGTAACAGTCTGAGTTGATAGTTTATTTGGATAACAGGAAATCTAGAAGGATCACTCCTTCCCTTTCCCAACAGACAGTGCACATCATTTGATCTGTATGGACTGCATCCTGACCATTTTCTTAGATGTAGGAATTCACATGCCATCACTCCATGGACTGTTGCTTTGGCTCTGGACTATAATGGTCACACCCTGTCTCATCACCAGAAATGATGCAATCCAGGAAACTATCACCTTCAGCCTTCAGTATTTGTCCAGTAGGTCCTGACAAACTTGCACAGTGTTTTCTGTTCCTGTGTGAGCATCCACGGGACCCACCTGGTGCAGACTTCACAATATTCAAACATTGCCACCATCATTTCCTACACACTGAAGCTGATATTCAGCTCTGTACACAGTTCCCTGATTGTAAGCTGTCAATTCATACAAATGAGCTGACACTTTGTGTGACAGCTGCGCATGGCCATCCAGAACATGGTGTGTCTTTCTGTCACCACTGCTGAAATACAGCACCCACTGCCTCACTGCACTCATATCCACTCTTTGGCCTCCATAAACATTCAGCAAGTGTCAATTAATGTCAGTGGGTGCAATTAATTCCACATGGAGGAATTCAGTGACACGCCTGTTTCATACAAACTTCCATGCCAGATGCCATTTGGTCAGACTGCCCCTCTGCTGCCACCTGTCACATGGCAACAAAATGTAATGGAATATGGGTGGGAAGGTTCAACCTCTACTGCCATACCACCAGCATTTGCCTCTGATGTTGTGGGTCAACATAAAAAAGGAAGCATTACTTCCAGAGCAGCCCTCATAACATCTCTTTTCACTAAGCATTAACTGCAATTTCACATTAATAGCAATTTTTCAAAAACTACAGTGAGCTTGAAAATTACTTAGTAACAAATGTGAAACACGCTTGATGCTGTTCAAGGACAAATTAGAATTTAAAATATACTTCCATCCTCTTTTCTCAACTAAGCAGTTCCTGATTATCCAATTTAGTGTTAACATTCTTGCCTCATCTCAGAGGAGGAAGCCCTCCCAGAGGATAAACAGACTAAATACTTGCCTTTCAATATTTGCTTTAAAGTAAGATGAACTATTTATTACCAAAGAAAAATATTAATTTAACAGATGGATAACATTTAGCCCTCTGTAGCTACTTCACAAATACAAGCCCACGTGGATAGGATATTTTTCATCATGTTTAGAAAAAATGGGAGAGGTATCCACAGAGCACATCTATAGTACATATACCTTGTATGCATCTACTTCTATTTCCCTCTCTTCATCCACATCTTCAGTATTTTTGATGTATAAACTGTCCACTTTCAGAAAGTTTTAGAGTCCAGATGTCATTGTCTGTGTTTGAGTAATGCAGTTGACCATGTGCAGCATAAATTGATTTATGTGTAACAACCTCTAATCTCAGCAGAGTTTTGCTTAGCACTTGTTATAAGGTTCCTCCTGGGAAGCATTACTGAGTTAAGAAAGTTGTCAGTGGAGAAGGCAGGCTCAATGTCAAGCTAATAAATAAATTAAAATAATTATTTTGCATCATCTTTTTTCCTACATTAAAAAAAAAAAAAACAAAAAAACACACATTTCTCCTAAACTCTTGCACAGAAGGTCAGAGGGGATTGAAGTAATTTTCATTTACCCACTGATTCTCAGAAGAAGGTTTTGGTGGCCAGAACTATTCAGAATCAATTGGAGTGAGAATCTAAGTCTCCTAAATCGAGGACTATCTTTACAGAAGGGAAGATTGAAGTCCTTGCCTTTTCACCCATTTAGATAGGTCGGCACCCAGTACCAGTCATTGACAAGGCTACACAACTGCCCCTTTCCCTCACAATCAAAATTAAAAGTCATTGAATTCCAGGGAACCAGATTTCGGAGGGAGGTTGGACTAGATGGTATCTCCAGAGGTCCTTTCTAACCCTTTGATTTGCTGATTCTGTGTCTCTGTCTCAGATGCTTTGAAAACTCCCTTCCATAGGGAAACCTGCTGCCCGCTTGTATCAATAATAAATAATACAGACAATGTTACACTCCATTATAATCATCTGGAAAATGCATCCGGGAAGGCTCAGCTGTGACCACGTAAGCCCACTTGGGGAGGTGGTTACAAACTGATCCATGGGCATCTCCTGTATGATGGTGACAGTACACACCTACTGCCTCGGTCATCTATGATCGAGAGATGGTAGAGGGACTGGGAGAAAGGAAAGGTAGGATGAAAACCAATACTTGTTTTTCCCCCCTTTCACCTGAAAGAAAACCTTCAGAGAAAAAAAAAAAAATGGAGCTCTAAGGGAGTTCTTCTAAACTGCGAGCCTTGAATAACATACCCTGTGTAGATGTCGAGCAGTCATGATCAGCCTGTGGCTTTTTATTGCATCCTTGTCTACCTATAGAGGCAGGTTTTGGTGAAACCAGAGTATCTTCTTGAAACAGTCAGGAAGTTGCAATGCAGAAGTCTTTCTTTCCTTCATTCCTGCGTTTGAAACACTGGGGCCAGTTTATCAGTGCTGATGATGCTTTGAAGGGAGAAAAAGGTTGAAGGTTCCAAAAGCTGCAGCAGCGCAATGAAATAAAGGATTTATTTTAAAGATGTGTCCAGAAGCAATTATTCATTGCACTTGGATGGTCGGTTGGAACTCCAAATACCCTGGCTAAGCCAGAACAGACAGTGGCAGAAGTGAATCAGAACTGAAGATACAGCATAATTTCACCATTGAAGTGCACTAATTAGCAGACTGGAAGTAAAGTGTGGCAGGGAACTATTATTGGTTTTTATCTTTTTGTTGCTCTGTCTGGAACTGAGTTAGCTTCCTGAGAGTGAAGGTAGATGAATTTACATGTAAAGGGACTGCAGTAGTCTAGAGAATCTGCAAGTGATCTTCTAAATAAGAAACTCATCTGTCCCAAGATCAACTATAAATGCATATATCTAAGTCACAGGTTCAACTTGGTCTCTTGAAGTTTCAGACTAAGTTTAATCTCTGTATTATCTCTATACGTGGACAATCATGGCAGCACACAGTCTGTGAAAAATGAACACTCACCCAAAAAATATTGCCTATATGTATACTTTTAATGAAAACATTGTCTCTGCATTTATCTGTAGTACTGTTACTGCTCGTAGTATAAATACTAGAAAATGTTCAAGGGCAAGGTGTCGGTGGCACGATCTAAAAAGACACATTTTTAACCATTGCTGGACATTGCAGACCAGTTTCATTTGGTCATTTTGAATCTTTGTGGTCGTCCACCATGTCTTTCCAGACAAAGATACCCCAATAAAATAAGTGAAGTGAATAAGATCAGAAATGTGTGTCAGTGACAAGATCAAACATAGAATGAACCTGCTAAGTACACTTCTGAAACACAGAGACACACAAGGATACTTATAAACAAGCAGCAATTCCCTCAAAACACAGTTTTAAAAGGATCAACTTTCAACTCAGCTATTTTTGAAAGCAAAGTGGCTTACTTTTTTTGCTACACTACTTGTATTTGACTTAGATGGAAGCATATTAATTATGTGTAATATGCTTGGAATGTGTGGAAAATAAAAATTTTTCCATATGAGTCAGCACAGGAAATGAGCTGCAAATGAGTAGAATGGTGAGAAGTCTACAGATGGAGATTTTTTTTTTTTTTAATACACCAGAGCAGAGTACTGACATCATGACTTCTTATAGAGCAAAGTACCACAGAAATGACTGATGACACACCAGAGACTGAATAAGAGCAAGCAAGAACTTCCTTCTGATCTGCATAGTTTAAGCTTCTCATCTGATGCAAACATTAATTTAAGAGTTTGTCTCTGTTGATGTCAGACAGCTCTGCCTCCTTTTACTTGCCAAAGCTTACCACATTCTTGCTGAACACAGAACACTGTAGATAACACACCAAGCCAAAACATCTCCGAATCTGCCTCGTTTTCTTTTCAGTGATAGGAAATAAACAAACCAGCATCTTCTAAATAATGACCTACTGATACACTGCATGAGATACTTTGGCTTCGAGATTTTCCCTTGTTGGAGTTAGATATTAAAATCTTAATAGAACAGTAATAGTAGGAAAATCAGGAACAAGAACAGCAACTCTACCAGTTTCTACAAGTCACGCTGTGAGAGGATGTTCTTAAGCAGACATACTTAAGAAAATACATAACCTATCATGGAGCTGAATCCTCAGTCCTAACCCTACCAGTGCCTGGAGCTCACAGTGGCAGAAGTGAGGGAATACAAAGCGGTGTAAGAGTGAGTGACAGAAGTGAACACTTATTCCAACAAATTATTGAGTTGCTCTGAAATTACGTGAAGTATTACTACTGACTTCAGTATTAGAACTGGAGATGGTATCATGGCATCTCACAGTGCCGGAAGGCCCCATTAACAAATGGATGCTCCATACACGTCATGGTATTGCTTTGGATACAAAATTATCTCACATACTGTATTAGGCAGCAAATTACTGCTTCTATGGCAATTTTTTCTTCTCCTTAGAGAGGTGGAACTTAAGCCACAACCTAGTATAGTTAGAAGGAACACAGCCACTCCTGTCTTTAATGTAAGGTAAAAAGCACAGCATTAATATTAATATTGCTTTTTCTTTTGAGAATGAACCAGAGTTTATGAGCAAATTTGCATTACAGTCATCCTAGTAAACGCCTTCCTTTGAGTGCTTAAACCTATTACATAGATTTGCCCTTTACCTTATGACTGTACTTCTGTCAAAGGAACAAACAGGAACACGTGCTGTGTCCCAATGGCAAGATTCGGCTCCTGGTGTCTAACAACCAAGGAGGGATGATGTGCGTATTTTTTGTAGGTAGATAACATTTCACACATTTTAATTTTGCTGTCACTGAGAAGAGCAGCACGGGGATCCTGCTGTCTCTGTTCCAAACGTCCTGCTCTTGTTGAAGCTACAGACAGGCTCTGCCATGCCAGCGAGTCCAAAGTGCGTGCTGCATGCTCGTGCCATGCACAGTTCATCATGCTGCCCCAAACAGAGCTGCTCAGTTTGTGAATTGGAGAACCATTTAAGGTGAACCTGGAATCATTCTTGGTGGCAAAACTGAAACCATCTAAAGTCAAGCTGGGATTTTCCTGGACACTTTCCCCCAGCCTTCAAAACATGCATGTAGCCTTTGCCTTTACTCTCATCAATAAGGAATTTAAAGCCAGAGACACATTACTCTCAAATGTCACTGCCCTTGAAAAATGCAAATAGAGGGAACGAATAGACTCCGCGTTGCAAGCATAAATACAGGGTTCCTGCAGAGAAATTACTTTTTTTTCCTGTCTGTTTGAGGGAGCAGGCTTGACATAATTTCCTGAAGAGTTGCCTGTTTTGCTTCACCAACCCCATGACCAGCAGTTGCGCAAATCACGTGGATTAACTGAGCTACAAACAGCAACACCCAAGTCTCCCATGCTGCTTAAAATATAGTACAGAAAAGCCAGGCATGACTGTTGTAAGGATCAAAGATAGAACACGATGGAAGTAGACTTCTGTCTATGAAAATAAGGGCATTTGACTCAAATGCATTATAAGGTAACATTCTTAACATCTTTTCTTCTCCGCTGTACCTTCAAGCAAAGATACGCTACAGGAGGTCAGAGAAATTCACCTGACTCAGCCTGCCACCAGCCAAAGTAGGTTGCATTAGCTTCTTCAGCAATTACTAAAAGCTTCATTGCCTAATTAAGAGGCTAAGACAGGGAACAGCAAATGGAAGCCCTCAAATGATACAAAAGAAAAGGAAAAATTCAGAAAATTGGTGGGGTTAAAGCTGATGTTTTGAATCTTAGTAGATATGCTTCAGGACTTTTCTACCCCAGGCAGGACATAGAGAACCTAGCAAGGCACAGATGTTTATGAACTGGAGTTGCTCTCTGCAAAATTTGCTGCCAGTAATAATCTGTCTTATGCAGCAGTGTTTTGGAACAGTTTTGCTGAGTCATGCAGATTTGTGTTCATATTGATCTCCATACAATTTTCATGAGAAGTTGCCAGAAATGAGAAGCACTTGGATTTGCAGTATATGCTTATGAAACTGAGCTATGATAGAATATCCATTCACATTATAGGAGGAGACAAGTTCTGAGCCTGCTTCCATACAAGAAGCTGTTTTGTTTCCCTATCTTCCAGACATCCCTTCAATCTCTGGACTGTACAGTTTCCCTGGTATTGATGTTTTTATCTTTCTCCCTTTGACTTTTCCTACCCCTTAAATGGAAGAAACAAATATATGAAATCAAAACTCCTATTCCCCTGACTTTAGTAAAGCTGGGGTGGACAAAACCACGACTCGTGTTTGATTATTTTATTTACAGAAGCAGGATTGTCTTGCATTGGATTTAACATCCTGCTGACTGGCAGCTGCCTTATGTAGAGAATACAATTCCTCAAACAAGCAGGGGGACACCAAGCACCCTTGTGTGGAAAATAAGGTACCATTCTTTGAGAAAGGTCAAACAATCCTATCAGCATCTTTCAATGGCTTACCAAGCTTTCACATGCAAAGCAGTTCCACAACAAGGAGCACTGCTTCTTACAGTAAGCTAAGCAAACTGCAGACAATAGTTTGCACTCAAAGACTTGCTCTACTCCTATATAAAGCTAAACCAGCATTTCATTCCATATACTGCCCCAAAACATGGAAATTGTCACTCACTTTCAAACTGGTACACTGCCACTGAGTTTATTTACTCACTGTGCTGGGGCCAGATGATAAACAATGAGGCCAGATCACGTGCATACTAAACTAGCAGCAGAGACACACATTTGTAGGACTGCATTACTGAACAGCAGCTCTTGCAGCTTCCCATAGCGGTGACCACACATGTAGTTCATCTCTAGTCACCTGCCAGCATTTCTTTCCTGATCTCTACCCATACAGATAACCTGCTGTGCGAAGGATGCCTTTTTTAGATCTTCTACTCTGTATTGAAAATTACTTTATGAGCAGAGCTCACCATGAAGTTGCGTTTTGGAAGCTCAAGAGAATAATAAATTATTAGTTCTGTCCTCTATTTCTGTCAGAGAGTTAGTCCATGGCAGTAACTTATATTAACATGGACACTTTCAGAGATGAGGAAGAGAGATCCTTCAAAGGTATGAGGTTTTTGGATTGTCAGAGACAGCTAGAAGAGACACATCTAAATCAACAAGCCCAAGAAAGCCTGCACTATGAATTCAGTTCTTATTTGTTCAGTTGACCTACTCTGCCAAAGCACGTGTTCTGAACAGCCAACATGCACACACAAGTGGCTCAGAGCCTACTACCCAGCAGGTGCTACTTCTTGCTCAGCTGTCAGCTGAGGTAGTTGGGCATCATCACCATATTTAATGGAAAACAAGGGGCAGCAGGGTTGGGGCAATCATTAAGAACAAGAGTTAGAATTACTGCTGTATAGAAGAGAAAGAATAGCTAACACAAATTTTTAAGATGAATTTCTGCTGTTTCTAATATAATATATAACAAGGCTTGCACTTGGTGCTCAGTATAACCTAAATGAGCACAGAATTTCATGCTGGTAGAAACCCTCACTTGTTATTTATGACTACACACGTCACCAAGGAAAGAGAACCATGAGTGAATATAGCTTTTACATTCGTTTACAGCAGATGTGACTTAAATGCAGACCCTTTTTGTATGAGAACCCTCAGTTGGACATCTGGGCTCTCACGAATTACGGAAAGTCATCCTGCACATTCTAACGTGGATGCCCACAGAGTTTGAAAATTGTTTCTTACCAACAATCATGTGGTTGCAGACATCACAGAAGGTGGGCTTTTTGAAGATGTGCTCCTGGAAGATGTGAGCCTTGTTGTTTTCTGACAGCTGCTGGGTTCTGGTGGGTGAGGACGCCTGGCTCTCTGAGCTGGGGAGCTGCCCTGTGCTCGTGCTCACCTCCGGCATCAAGTCCACTTGCAGCTTCACATCACTGTTAGTCCTCTGGAAGAAATTGTCTGCACTTTTACTCCGCAAGCTTTTGGTCTTGAAGGAGAGTGATCTTTTGAGTTTCTGCAGCTGCAAGAAAGAAGCCAATCACAATTAGTACCTCTTTCTTTTCAACAGCAAGGTGAGGCTCTTGGTTTTGGCATTTGCTGCTGCTAAGTAAGCAAAAGACAGTTTCTTGTCCCCCAGGCACCTGGGAGCCATTAGCAAACCTGGAGCCACCTGAGAAATAAAACTGACTCTAGAATTTACACTAGCAATTTCAAAATTTAAAAAAAAAAAAAACAACAAAACAACAGATCCCTACTTGAAAATAAACCACTCTTCATATATTTTCTGATGTGGTAATAAACTCCATACCCCTAAGGAATGCTATTTGTTTTTTTCTTTCATGTATGACCACCAAGAGATACTGTAGAGAGCTGCACACACACTCCCTTGGAGAATGTATTCTTCGCATTCAAGCATAAGAAAAGTTAGAGCCATTGCATAGCCTTCAGCAGCCTTTAAAGCTATTTCAGGAACAGATGTTAAATAGCATTACAAGAAGAGTGAATTCAGTAAATAAATTCGATATAATTAAACGCCTTGAATTTGGCAGAAACAGACTACACACAGTTTTGATGAAGGAATACTTGTTCAGTTTATTTAAAAAAGGTTAAAAGGTTGAGGAGCAATAACAGTATAGTTAACTAGTCAACTGCTAGCTAATGCATTAATTAATTCATACTAATTAACAAGTACCCATATAATTCCTTATAAAGTACATTGTGTATTCATCACCAGATGTTACATCTGGAAAGATTATTGTGGTGAAAATCAGAAAGAAACAAACAGGGAAGGAATGCTCACCTGTATCAAAAGACCCAGGTTCGCAGAAAAGACTCCCCAGAGAAGGGATCTCCAGAAAAGACCCTTCCTCTGTGGCAGTCAGCCCTTAAATGGGTCTAGGAGAGATGCAGCCAAGCTCCACCTCTTTGGTCACACAGCTGAATCGCCTTCACCTGTGCTCCCAGGGCTGACTCAGTGCTCGCCTCAGGTGAGCAATCAGTGGTTCAGGCTGTGACTCGACAGTTCCATACACCAGAATATTAAGTATCAGAATTAGACATAATCAACTCAAATTTATACTGTTTCTTTACCCACAAAGTGTCTTTACCCACAAAGTGTCTTGTACCCTATCAGAGCTCCTCTCATCCTTCCCCCAAAGAGTTTTATGTAAGGCTGAGAAGGGCACAGAGGTGACCCACAGAAGGCATCAGATTATCAACCACATCATTTTGCAGTTTTGTCAACTCACCCATGAGTAGGATAAAAGGAAAGCATCCTGGGAAAGCCAGCTTTTATCCACTTTATCTTTGCTGTCTCTGAAGTGTAATACCTCCATCCCACCTTTTTCCTCAGCATTAAATCAGCCATCACAGAATCACTTCAATCACTGCTGCAATTATCTGGATATAATGTGATATAACATCTGATGTTTTCCATGCCTCGTTGGCTGGCTGTGGCAAACCAGCAGGAATGGTTTATATTAGAAGCTGTTTATGTTAGAAACAGTGACGATTGGGAATCATAATTCACACTGATTTAAAGGGAAGAGTTCACATGCTTTCCCAAAAAAAGCATAGGACTGTCACACTGACATAGTGGCCCCAGAGTACTTGTTCTTCCCAGTTCTTCTTTCTGATCCATCCAGTCTCTTTGCAGTGCAGCCATAAGTGCACTATGGGATAAGAGCCTGCAGGCATCCTGAGGGGAAGCCTCTCTACCACTTCCACACATAGGCAGCTTGCCCTTGAAGAAGGGAGGTTCTCCAGCTCTCTCCCCACTTTGCACAACACCGAACTCCCCAGTCCCAATAAACGGGCAAAAACCATCACCTCTGATTAACAGCATTTGCGTTTGCTACATGGAAGATTTCCCACATCCTGCTAGAGAAACCTTCTGCTCCCTGAGCTGCTTCTCCATAGTGGATTTGAGAGCCAGGGGGATCAAAGCTAGGGGCTTGTCCCACATCTCTCTCTGGGCACAACAGGAGAAGTCCTGGGTGCAAAGGAAAGAAATTCCCACCAGTTTGTCAGAAAGTCTCAGTGGGGAAATGGCTAAAGAAGAGTAGTTAAGTAAGTCAATAAATGCCAACTTCGAGGCAAAAGTGACTTCTGCTTTCTGAAAATCATTCAGCTGAAGGATAAGTAGAGGACTTGCTGAGCCTGAAAACCACCTTACAACAGCACCAACAAAATGTGAGATTCTTCCTCTCCTGCTTAGATGTTAAGTCACTGGCACCCATAATCACTGTGGTTACTAAGTGCTTGAACAACTTCATCTTCCCAGTGACAGCCAGAAGCTCAGTAATAACTTGCCCCCTTGCTACCGAAGTGCTTCCCACCAAAGTCAGACCTAATCAGTGCAGAAAAACACAGAATTACACCACCACAGGGTGACTGAAATGGCATTCATTATTGACTTGCCATCCGTTTCTATAGTGTCACATGAAGTTAATTAAATTTCAAAATACTGCTTCTGCCACAGAAAGAAGAGTAAGCTGTGCAATACAGTATTTGTTTTATCATGAATCAACTGTCTTTTAAGCTCAGCAATGCAGTATGTTTCAAGGAGTTCTGCTTTTACTACCTTTATAGCATTCTACCGTGCAGACATTTGCCAGTTTAGACATATTCCAGCACCCTTTTTTCCCCTGGGCAGAAAAGTCAATAGTTTTCCAAAGGGGGTTAGTATAGCATCCAGGCCATGCATGTCCAAACCTATGCATAGGCACTCAGGTGAGTGTGCAGCTGTGCATACATCTACAGCCTCAGTGTTCAGAACAGAACACAGATATTCATGAAAAATTAGACCAAATTACATCTACAGGCTTGGCAGGCATCTCTGCATGAGCTAATAATCCTGAGCACTATCCTGTGTTAAAATCATTTTCAAGGTGAGCATTCTTGCTGTTACTCAAATGGAGAATTCTCATTGTGAAGTGTGCTATGGCCTGGCCCACTCTTTAACTGGATGATTTTAAATGTAAACACGGGCTTGTAACAGGCTTGGTTTTGATCTGTCATTAACTGATTTAATGTACTTGTGATGCTACTCCTAAGGGAGAAGCTTGGAATTCAACTGGAACCAGCTCTGTCAATAGAGAGAGAAGTATGCAAATTTTAGTATGATTAATTTCCTTCTGCAGAATTAATTTATTCCAAGGTTACAACATAGACAAAAACACTACCAAACTTTGCAAAAATGTAAGACTGTAGCTCTGTGTTTGACCCTACTCCAACTCCAGTGAAATATCACAAAATCATGGACTGAACAAAGACCTAAACCAATCACTAAAAGGCTCTAAGAAACACACTGGAGATAATTCTCCTAGGCCTTTCACATTTTCTGTCCTGCAGGGAAGGTTTCAAATGAGCTTTTGCATAAATAAATAAATAAATAAATAAATAAATAAGATCAAATTAAAATTCCCACAAGCACAAGAACTTTTCTAGAATTATGATAGGATCACAAGGTTTCACAATACCGATCCTTCAGAAATGTGAACCTTTGGTATCAAATTCAAGATGTTCTGGTGGGTTGGAATTAGATGGGGAAGAGAGTTTGTCTCTGGTCAAAAGCCTTTTATCGGTCACACAACTCAATATATTAAACTTGTGGACAAGGAAGAGATAAGTGAAATAGCTAAACCCTGGATCTTTATTAACCTTTTTTTCAGCATTATCCAACACAATCTCCATCTTCTTCAGAGTTATTGAATGTTCGTGCTTCAAGGAATCAGGAAGCCCTGATGAACTACAGCTTATCAACACCTCCTCTTCTTCTGAATTCCCTTTACTACAGCTCTTCAGCTGCAGGCTGAAAGCAGCAGGCAGAAAAAGAACAGCTACTGAAATTCATTCCTAGTGTGATGTTGTTGCCAGTGATATTGATTTCAATGGGAGTTGCACCTGCCCTTGCTGTGGATTTATTTTACGTGGAAAGCACACAACTCTTGTCTACGATTTTGGTTTAAGAACTTTGAGGGGAAGCTGGGAAGATATCAGAGGTTTGAACTGCTTTATGTAACTAACTTTGCAATTGAAAAGATATAAATTTCCAATTGTCTTCTGCAAAGAATAATTTTTTGGGGCTCCTAATCACCTCCCTGATGTCTAGAAGCTTCTTTCCCAAGACTCTCTGGCTCTGCCTACAACTGCAGACAATGTGGCTCAGTAGGAGCGGATCAGCAGAGTGAAATGGAGGGTGTTGAAATGCATACAGCATGCAAACATTTCAGATCACAGAATACTCTGATAGAGAGCAGCCCATTAGCCCTTCTGTGCAGTAAGTGTGTACGTGGAGCACAAGCAAATCCCCAAGAGAAGCACTCTGCACTCAATGAGGCTGTGAGTTGTTCCACAACTGAGAGGTTTGCTTTGAAATTGTACTCCCAAACCAAATTAAAATGCTAGGGTAAGTTTCTTCTCCAATTCTCTAGAAGAACTTCTCCATCACACCTTCTTACCATTCAAAGCTCAGAGAAAGCCCCGCTCCTTCCACCTGAGTGCTTCACTCCTCTTTCATAAGCTCTCTCCTTAGTGATCTCAAGGTGAATGGTAGTTAACTGGAAGGACAAGCAATTTGATTATATTGTGTTTGCTTGGACCATTAGCTTTGGCATTCAGAGCAATCCTGATGGGAGTTATTTACTTCCCAACATGCTTAATCTTGCTTCCTGCTCAGCCATTGCTAGCCATCCTTGGCAGTAGTAGAGGCTCCTGGATGGCACAGGGCCAACAAGAAGGTTGTTTTTATAAATTTCCACACTTAACTTTATCTTCCACAAGAAAAGAACAAATGAAATAAGCTTATCCACTGTGCTTTCTGACAGACCACATGACAAAACCCTGATTTTCAGATGTCAGCTGTGCTACAGTCCTAGTAAAAACAACAAAAAAAAAGGTGATTGCTTGCTCTTCTCTATCCCTTTCTTCACAGTAGCGTTAGCAACATCATTAGATGGATTACAAGTAACACGAGGCATTAATGGTGTTGGGATGAACCCTTAGGACAATTTGATTGCTGCAATTCTTATAAAATGTACCTCATTTGTTTAGCAATGGAGACTGTAAGTGCCGTCAGTGGTTTTTGCTCACTGCTGTAAAATAAACATCCACCTTCTATAAGGAATTATTTCTTCCTTCTTTCAGTTTCTTAAGACAACTTTCCAAATTATTTCACTCCTGTGTTATTATAAATGAAGGACTTCAACATGCAGAACTGTTGCACTGATTAACTAGAGATCATGTCAGGTGCATTACCAAAAGGGACTCAAACCAAAAGTGTTTCAAAAAAGGGAAAGAACAACAGTGTTGACAAATGAAATCTATTCTACCAAATGCAATCCATTTTTCTGGGCCAAAGAGCATTCATTTTGTACCAGCAACCCCCTGAATATACTTCAGATGTTAAATGGATTTGTTGAAGGACTACATGTTACCAGGGTGTCAGCTAGCCTGAAGGCATTGCTGGACTTCAGCACGCTGCATTGATTAGAGCAAATAAGGATCTTTCTCCAATAGACATGCTGCTATTGTGAGCATGGAGGCTCACAGTTTTCTTCTTAAAATTGAGGGACACAAAAGCAAGTGATTTTTGAGCACAGATGAGAGTGGGATCGTTGTGTTCTTCTTAAGTTTCGATTTAAAAACGCAATGCTTTGGCATTTCAATGAGCAAAATAAGGTTATGACATGTCCGAAGCCAGTATGCAGTTTTATAAATAATGTGTTTGTTATCTGTTGATGAGAGAAATACCATGTCTCATGGAATTAACAAGATAAAAGGACATTTCAAACACTTAAGGGGTTGGTGCGTTTTTTGGCAAAGTATCCACGATAAAGTTTGTAAGCAAAGCTGATTCCTTCTCTATTTTCTCCGTTCTAAATAATAAATAGTACAAATACACTGCTAGTACAAACTGAATTAGCTAGATTGACTTCAATTGCTGCCAATTTATACAGTCTGAGAATCTAGCTCTATCATGTATTTGCGGCTGCCCTAGACAGCTTTCTTAGAAGCCTTTAATCCTCTTAATTCACTACAGACAGACAGAGAATGCTCATCACTGCACAATCTGCTACGTAACATATCTGTGTTTTTTTTTCCCAGAGAGATTTTTGCAAAGCCATTAGAACAAATACATTTGCTATTGCTGTAAAAATAAATAAATAAATAAATAAATAAAAATCATCTGTCTTCTCAAATACTGTACTGGACTTCTCAAAGGTAAAATCTTTTCTGTAATACCTAATAATAATATTATTGATTTCCCAGGTACCTCCAAGTACTCTGATTAGCTACTGTTGCTCTGACCATCATCCTGTTGCTCTGACCATCATCCTTACATTACCCTCCCTGAACTCCACTGTTTTTGATACTCACCCACTGATCCTCACACCAGTTTAGGTTATAAACCTTTCCACGCAGGTCTCTTACTGTGCTTTTCTTTGACATGCCGAGTCCTAACTACAATGAGATGCTCTGATTGGCACATCAGAGCCTAACAGCAAAAATTCCTGAAAGAGCCTCAGGGATTTTTTTCAGAGCACGCAATCTGAAGAGATGCTCAGTTGTCACCATTCCCACAAATGTCACTGTGAATCACACGTTCTCAGCCCTCTACTGATGTACTACATCCTTGGCAGCTGTGTGTTTGCATATCTAATTGGCAGACCTCTAAATTATCAAGAGGTACAGTCTGCACGTGTAGTCAAACTGTGTTTGCTTAGCAGTTTTGTCCCTCCTGTACAACTCTCTGGCTTGGTTTAAACCATCCTGAATACCTAGATCTGAACAATTCCTTCTGCTGTTGGTCCAAAAACCTGTAGTTCGAGGTACATTTTCTAACATTGCGAAGAACCAGAACTAGAAAAAATGTGAAATAAAATGCCTGACAATATGAAATGGTTTGCCTTTTGCTCTAAACTCCTTTACATAGCCTTGAAATTCAGCATAAGCTGTGACAGGACAAAGTACTGCCTTCCAGGGAGTGGCACACTTGAGGAAACACACACAGTTTATTAACTACAATAATTTCTGTCAAATTTCAAGGAAATTCTTTTTTGTCTTCATTATATTCTGAGCAGGCTACTTAGTCATAAGGCACAAAAAAAGTAAACTCTATGTGAGATATTCTGCAACTGTGACTTACCCTGAGCTTATATTAACTTCCCTGCCAAATATATTTTCATACTAGCTTCTAAAGACTCACTGTTCTTTAAACATTTTAAAACAGCTTGTAAAAAGGAGGCAACATATGCAAAATAAATATAACAATATTTGTATGCATGTGAAAACCAGAAAATTAATTTTTTAATCAAACGCTAAGCAATTTTTTCTCCCCCTGAGAACAGCAACATTAAATACATTTATTTATCTAGCTAAAACTCTCAAATGTTCTATCTAAAAGAATTTTTTTTCTGTTAAGTTTTCAAGCAGCCCTATTTCGATGTACTCAACATTTTTTTCCTTTAATCTAGCTACACTAGAATCAGTAATCTAAAAAAAAAAAAAAGACTTTATGTTACACTTCTGTTCCCAAGAGTTTTCATCTCTATTAGTATTGCTTCAAATTTCACAACAAGTTGAGTTTGAGAAAAATGCTTGTGAAAGAGTGGTTGTTTTATCATTGTATTCGTGTCACTCAGTCATGGTTTGAGCTAGGAACAGGTATGAGGCCTGTTTCTAGCTGAGGAAAACCAGTGAATCTTTCTCAAATCTGAAGTATTACAAGCTCACAACTCACAAGAACATCTTTCAGAGAATCTTCTCATGCAAATCATGAAAATCAGATTTAGAGCCCCAAAGTCAGATATGCTGAGTTCACTGTGTTTAGCCCAGTGATCATCACTTCTTCCTCCTTTGTGAACTCGTGGACAGATCAAAACATGTTACAGATCAAACTAAGCAATGCTTCATCCATTCCTAAAACATGTTGATTGCTTTTTGTTGGGATTGGAAATTGCTTTTCCCTTCTCTTGCCTCAGCTAGCAAGGAGGAGATGCTTCTTTCCAGAGAAGGCGGCAAGACTATAAATTCTGTGTTTAATCACAGGAATATATTCTCCCTTCCACCAAACAGCTGTTCCAACATGGGTGGTATCAGCTGTGGGAGATCTCCTGTAATTCAGGTTATGAGAAGTGGCTGGTGGAATGACTGGCTACAAACTTCTCCATGGCTCCTCTCTTCATGGCCAGGCAATTTAATCTCCAGTCTTTCCTCCTGGTGCTAGCAGACAAGCTTACAACACAAGCAAGAGATGATGAGGAACAGTCCTTCCATTTCTCTAAAATCCTCTTCTAACTTTCGGTCTCAAAATGGATGTGTTTCCTACTTCTTGGTTGGTACCCTGGGTTCAACTCAGGCATCTGATTGCTAAGCATCTGGTCATCTCCATACTTTGTCCCTATTACAGTGGTGTGCACATGTGGTTATCTCCTAACTTCTGACATAAGAGGAATTTAGACTGTTGTCTCTGAGGTCTCATCCACGAATCCTGCATTTTGCTGCTCCATTTGGATATCTCTTTTCCATTTCACCTTCTAAACGGAACAGTGATTTCCCTTTGGTAACTCCTGAAGTACTCTTACAATAACCTTTGCAGCAGTGGAAGAGGCACAATGAATTTTGGATATTAAAAGTCTGGATTTCAGAGTAATGTATATCCAGGCAGCCCTGCTGAGGTAAATGAAGCTACACTGCACACACCTGCTGAGAGTCTGCAGCAATAATATTAAGGCCCGAGTTTTGCTTCTTTTTCTTCTCATGAATAATCTGTGATGAATATGATTGTGAATGTAGGATTAATCATCTACGATTGTGCCTTGTATCTGTCCACCTATGAAGCATGCAGCATTATTTTCCATTATTGTTCTTTTGTGAAATTAAAGCTCACTCAGATCATCTTAAAAAAGACAACTTCTGCTAAGAAGTGCTGGTCTACCTATGGTATAAATTTTCACCAATTCATTTTGTTCATGTGTTCTTTTTTTTTTTTCCTTTTTTTTTTTCTTTTTTTTTTTCCAAGCAGAGCTGTTTAGCTGTTCAGCAAAAGCAGACACTACTTTAAATGGTAGTATGTCTCTTGAAACAAACATAGAAATACATCTGGCAGGGCGGCTGACAGTAACAGAGGGGGACAATTAACATCAGCACCAGGTCCCACGTACCATATAATCACATTTGTATTGTCCACAGAAAGGAGGAATGAGATCTACTGGGAGTTGTGATAGTTAATATTTTAGTGTTTCCACTCCTCCTTCTGGGGTTCCAAAATTAGGCTGTTAAAATTGCTTCATGATGAAAGCATATAAGTGCTCAGCTCTAGAACAGAGTTGTTGTCACTGGGCCAAATCCTAAGGTCTTTGCTCACTCCTAGCTCCAGCTGACTTCAGTGAGCATGGCTCCCAAGTAAAGGTTGGGGATTTGGCAGGACTATTGTTTTGCTTCTTTTGAAGTGAAACTTTTTGTTTTTACTGTTTTACTTTGTGCATTAAAAGCAAAGGATTTCTGTGTGTAGCATGAATAGCCACCTGAACACATGTGGCATCCTGTTATCTGAACGACCTTATTCATCCTTCCTATGTCTGAAACCCCGTCAGTCAGTCTCTTCTCGTCCATAACCAAATGCTGACAGACCCATGGAACACCTATGCCTCTTGCTTTTGTTTTTCCCAGATGCTTGTTTCAAATTTGTACCTAGTGTGACTTTATTCTGCCTAGATTTCTTGCTTAACTACTGTGCCTTAAGTCTGAAACAATGCTCTCTCATTTTCTGATCACAGAAAGAACAAAACCATAATGCCAGGATTTGGTTGCTATATGGCCTATTAGCTTAAAAAAAAAACAACTACCCAACACACAAACAAAGCTATTCTGGCTTATTTGATCCCATAGGTTTCTGCACCTCCTTTCCTGTCAATCCACAAACAGATTCACGTCTGAATTATACAGCTTGTTCCCTTCTTTCCACTTCAAACTCTTTAGTGGGAAGATTATGCCTTACAGAATATTAGCAGTGTTTGTTGGCTCATTTTCAGTTTTTCTGTTTTCACAACCTCCTTCCCCTCCGAGTGCTTATTTTTACAACCTGGTAGCAAATTTTCTGCCTCCTCTCTTCTTTTTATTCCTCCCAAATCCTGACACTGTCCCATCCCAGCTGCTCTGGAGACCAGGTTACTGGCATGGTTATTTTGGCAATGTCTGTTCTGAAGCCCAGCAGGACCCCTGCTGTCCTGGTGTGCAGATTTAACACAGCCTTGGCACCACTTGGTCTGCAGCCCAGGATCTGGGAGGAGCATCAACAGCACAGGTCGAGCAAAGACAGTTAATGCCTTCTCAGCGCTCTACCTGGGGCCCCAGTGAGTTTCTTTCATCTTGTTTTTCCAGCTTTAGAGCCCTACAGCAGCTACCAGATACAAGGCACATACTGTCATTCATAAATCAAAATCTTTTTCCACCTTGGTAACATTTTCCTTGCTATACATCTAATTACTTTACTATCGACCATGGCAGAGATCTGTTTATTTCCAGATCCAGTTCTGATCTGGCAGAGTTTTCTCACTACAGGTCTTCTCATAACACAATTTGGGGCATGCATTTATACCTTCCAACACATCTACTCCAGTCATTTTCTAATTTGCAAACCACACTCCCAAATCATTTGAAGGAAAATTACTCCTGTATTACTCAGTTTTCCTTTTAGTAGTACAGAAAGTTTCCATCTAAGTAAGTCTGTCCTTTGTCTTACCTTCATTCCAGGTAAGTGATGTTCAGCAAAAACTGCATTCAGTGTCATACATAAAGAATAAACCAAATATCCACATGAAGAGTTTATCTTGATGATGATGTTGTTGTATATATGGAATTACAGTTACTTGGCACTTGACGGAGATACTTTCAGGACTGAATAATGCATCAGGTTTATAATGTGAATGTATATATTTGGAGGTGTTAAGGCAAGTTATGCATGAGATTTATGGTACATCTTTTACTCCTTTTACCTCAGGCTAATCTGTTTCTTTTGTATTTTTCCTAAACTTCCAAGCTGCTGAACATCTTCAGCCAGCTATTGTTTCAAGATCAACCCTGCAAAACAAAAACATTTTATTTTTATCCTCGCCAGCTGCACAACTTTCCTTCTCAAATTATCTCTATCAAAGTTTCAAGACAAAAAAATGACTGACTGCACTGTTATACTGAGACATCTAGCTTCTAAAAAACAAAATAGTTATACACAGAACATCACAAACAGAAAGGGAGAATTTAAGACTGTAACTGTGAGGTACTACAGCTTTTACTCAGTATTAAAAGGGATCTTTAAGCCCCTCAGAATCTAAGTTTAAAGTTTAGCTGCTGCTACTGAAAGCCTGTGCACAACGAGCTAAGAATTAAACAATAAATTAATAAAAGACTTGTAACACAGTCACACAGTTAGGCTCTCCAAAAAAAAAAAAGAAGCATATTTAAACTTCAGATTGTTGGTGTTGAGAGAGAAAAGAGCTTGGTATTGACATACGATACCAACAGATTTTTACAGTAATTGTATTTATGATAGGAAAGTGAGGGATTTCAAATGTGTAAAACACTGTTGTCTGACAGAAATAATGGGAGTGACTTCAGTGGGGTTGCGTGAGGGATTCAGGCAGGCAAGAGAGCAGTGGGGAAGAAGAGGAAAGGAAAGCCAAGTGGGGACTGAGCATTTCATGTTCACGTTGAACATGAATCCTGGTTACTTCCATGAAATGCATCACTTTGGCTAGGCTGCTGTCAGAGTAGCTACCATTCTTGTATCAGCAGAGTGGCACTGATCCATGAGGAGTGTGGCGTATTATAGCAGATATCAGAGCCTGAAGAGCAAGCAACCACTGTTGAATTGAAGAGCAAGTGCACTGATAACTTCTAAGATTTATACCTGCTTTTTCTCATCAACTGATTTTTTTATACACAGCAGTGACTTTGAGTATGACTGCGCTGGAGGAATGATAACTCATGGAAAGGAGATCTTTTTCTGGAACAGAGCAGCTGGTAGTAAAGGCCAAATGATGTTACCTCACTTGCTACTTCAGGAATATTGTATTTACTGCAACGTGTTCCCTGCAGAGTCAGAAAAAAAAAAAACCAGGCTGGTTTCCTCACCTTGTTTAAAAAGGATCTGGTTCTTTTTATCTGACCTGAGGGGCTCCTTCTTGTGGCCACCATCTATTCACAGCTGAATTCTCCTCAGAAATTTTAGGTTTGGTTTTCATTAAAAAAAAAAAAAAAAAAAAAATCTTTGTAAAATGCTTTTAATTCATGTACATTCTAGCAAGCTTCAAGTAGGTTTGTTACAACTGTTGGAATTAATTTTAGATTTGAGTATCTACAGAGACTCATTTGTCCAAACATTTTTCTTAGATGCCAGGTAGGAACTGCTGAAAGAAAAAGTGCAGAATAGGAGCCCAGGGTTGTATACAGGAGCCTACAATGCTATGGACACAGGAGCTCAAAAGCCCTCCATTGGCAACAGAGTTAAAAGAGATCTCCTGAGTTACATTACTACCTACCTAGATAGGAGACCCAGACAAGTGGAGATGAAGAGGGTTTGATTTCTTCTTGCAAAAGGAATGTTTCCTGTTACCTCATTGTCTGAGTTCTAAATTTATGTATAGTTTCCTTCATGTACATTATGAAGAGAGCATGATGTTACATTGAGAGATAAATAGGCACCCACACGCAGAGCCCAGACAGTATAATGCCAGACAACACAGGGGAACTAAAATGCAACCTGAAGAATTTATTTGTGAATAAAACAAGCCCAGCCTGGATACAGATGAAAAGGAAAGTGCAGACAGTAAGGTTTGCTTTTTTCCAAGACTACTTATGGCATGAGTGCCAGCATCCACGTTAATTCTAAAAGGTCCCTTCCCTGACTGAAGAACCACCATGCATTTTCTTAACAGGCACATTTAAACTTGGCTAACCTTGGAAACCTCAAAATCTGGTCCCTAAAGACAAACTTTGCACTGTGTCAGAGAGCCTAGTCCTGGATTAAAGCATTTGGGTGAGAAAAGGTGCAGAGAGAGAAGTACTGAAAGGCAGAGAGAACAAGCCAGCAAAAAAAGTGTTCAACTGGATCTTTTGGATGGCCATGAGAGTGAAGTTCATTTGTCATTATGAATAACTACAGGAGGTAGATCTAACTGCTGTGCACCTGCCAAAGACTGCTCTGTGCCCACACTTCATGAAACGAGTACATGATTGATCTTGTAGCTAGAATTTAATAGCAGTGCTTCATATCTTGAAGCCTGGATAGGCTCAATTTTTTTTCTCTTTTTGTCATAGGTGCATAACTTTCCATTATAGGACTGGCTGCAAAACAGCAATTCCACATAGCAAAAAAAGTTCTGATTTTGAATGATTTTTTATTTTTCACATTGACATAAAAAAACAACTGCAGCCTTTCAAAATGTCTGTGAGAGGGCTGTGAGCAGAAGAGTAAACTTCCAGGGAAGGAAACAGTTGGCCAGTTTTTATCTGTAAGGTTCAAGACCTTGCTCTGACAGATTCAAAGAGGTGTTCACCCTACTTAAATTCAAGCTCTTAACTCAGCAGTAGCTGTGTACTGTTGTAAAAAGAAAGTGATTTCCTCTCAAAGAGGCTAATTCAGAACACATTAGACAGGCTTTTGCTTTAAATTACACCTGTGATAAAACTGCTTCTGTGTCTGTTTGTAACACAGGGAGACTGAACTACTAACTGCCAAAAGTTGGGCTCTGATTACAGGTGGGTCTGTATGAATTAACCTATGATTTTTCTCCTCTTTTGACTGTTTCATCTGCAATGAGGGAAAGGTTCCTCAATAAAGTGTACACATTCAGTAAGTACTTCTCCAAAACAAAGGCTTTGACCAAAAAAAAAAAAAAAAAGCACTTGACAAACACACTTAATCAAAACATTCATTATCAGGCATGTCTGGCACATCATCACAAGTCACGTTACCATAGAATCACAGAATGATTTGGGTTGGAAGGGACCTTCAAGATTATCTAATTCCAACCTCCCTGTTATAGGCAGGCTTTTTTCAGTCTCTCTGCTCAATCCTGAGATATTTTGGTTTTCAGAGTCAGTACCAGAGCTTTTAAACTGGCAGGAGAAAAACTGGCATATCAGTAAGGAATATTACACCTATACATATGATGTTCAAGGATTTCTGTGCCTCGGGTCAGGAATCTGACTTGGACTATAAAAGCTGGTCATTCCTCTCCATTTTGCATAAATAATATTTGCAAAACTCAAATGAAATAAAATGTTGGGGGTAACGGAGATGTGAGTGCAGCTCTAAGACCATATTTAACTATATTTGCTATAAAAAGCTGTCAGGATGACTTTGCTCTCTCACCTGAGCTATGTAATTCTTTGACTTACTCTGAGAAAGAAGATATATATATATATATATATATATATATATATATATATATATATATAATGATTTTAGTAGCTTTGCGAACACCAGCTTGTAGTATTTTGCTCCTTTCTGAATCAAACTTAATCACCAGTTACCGTACTTCAGACGCATTTTGCTCTCTTATTCAGAACACTAGACTGCTAAAACGAACTTAATAAAGCAGTGCATGTGTGGCATTTCAATAAAGCTTTTAAATGGCACTCAGAAATGAAGCATATTGTGTCTCAAGAAAAGAAAAGCATTCAAGCAATCACTGTTAACTCACCTAAAGGCCTCTTGTCTGTAAATTCATATTGAACTTGCAGTGTTCTGCAGCTAGGAAACACCCTTTCCTCACAATTATTAATTGATTGGTCATTCGCCTATGCAACTGCAAATTGTGCAGGACTGAATACAGAGTCAAGGATATCAATTTGTGCATTCACTACTGAAAATTTAGTCCTCTGTCTGACAAATATGGGGAAAAATATCAAATATGAGACTAATGTAATCTTCTATCCATCATAAGCGTACAGTAATGGCTCAGATAGGCAACAAGAAAAATACTTGTCATAGGACTATCAGAAGCAATAGTTTGGGATCAAGTGGTTATGTGCTACTTTCATTTAAATTAAATAATCTGTGAGGGAAAAAATAAACCTTTAAGCAAAGTTTGGGACTTCAAGAGGATAGCGTTTGATGTGCTTCATTCTCTTAAAAAAATTCAAAGTCTTCAGCACTCTCAGATCCCTAGGGATTTATTTTATACCACCATGGCACCCTGGAGTGTGACAGAGAAAGACCCAAGCCAGAGTCTGTCTGAACTAATACTTCAATCAAAAGCAGCATGGAGGTCTTAGCAGTGATCTAGAAAGCAGCATAGCTATGTAAGCAGGTTGCTACGCTGCTGCTAATGAGTGAAGGCTGTCAGCAAGTACTGAGAGCTGATGAATTCCTATGGCCATGGGGTGTGGAATGGCCTTGGCCTTTGTTAGAATAAGGTATCAAGTTAGAGACATGCTTCAAAGAGAAAGGAGACAGAACAGAAACCATTAGATACTTGGACGTGCTCGGGTGTGCAAGAGGTGTAGAATTTCTTCAAAGTAAATATGTTAATGCTACTTGTAATATGAAACAAAAAGGAATAAAAAGATCCCATTGATGTATGTTCCTGGCAAACTACTTGAAAACAGTCACCTCAGAAAGGAAATCGGGAAAGAGTGGAATCCACAAAAAAATGGTAAGGAGTGGAGTAAGAAAGAAGAGTAAAAAAGAAAACTGGTATGCAAATGAAATTTGAGCTTTCAAGTTGAGCTGCTAAGGTTTAAGCACATTAATTGCCAAGAAAAGCTGAGAGAGCCCTTGCAAAAGGTATTTAAGGAAATGTCAAAGGATTGATGCAGACTAGGGAATGGAAAAGAAGAAACAGACTGTGGTAAAGCAAAGACAAGATAAAAGGCAGACTCAGAATTTATCAAATGCTTCATCTCACATCCTTCCCAGAACAATGATCCTGAGGTAAAATAACAGGAATAATAGGAAAGTATTTGCAGAAATTGATGGTATGACATCAAAAAAGCAGTTCAATATACCTGCTGAGGTGAAAAGGAGAAAAATCTCTATTACAAAATTTTACTTTGCAAGTCTAGGACCAAGTTTTCTTAACAAATTTTATCAAGCAGGAAATGACACAGAAAATCTATTTCAGGAGGGGGGAAGAGGGATCCCAGAAAATGAATATTTATTGATCTGATCTCAACAGTGCAGCCAGCAACAACAACAACAACAAAACAACCAGATCCTCCTAGACTAGTTATCTTGGACAAGATGAAAAATTTTCTAGTCCAAGAAAATTTGGTAGGTCAAAGGAAGATGTGGTCTATTTCAATGTTCTATCAAATAGGAATCTATTAGCCAAGACTAAAGAATGGAAGTAGTGGAGAAATTGTAAGATGTGAAGGAAGGCGAGTCCAACAGATGAGAGTTTCTGCTGAAGGAAGTACTATCTTGAAGGAAAACCATTAGTGGAGTGCTTCAAAGAACGACACCATCATTTTAAGGCCAATCTTGCTTTCTGTATTTTCATTACTGAATGTGATGAGATGAAGAACAGAGTTCATTTTATATCAGCCTGACTTGTTTGGTCTAGAAAATGAAAGGCTTGGAAAGAATATAAAAGTCTACTCCCAAATGATGGAAACACATACTAAGAATGGTAAAGACCTGTTTCAACTAAAGTAGTACTATCAAAAGTACAGTGCCACACAAGCTAGCCAGAGATGAAGTTAGACTGGAATTAGAAGGAAGAAGAGAGGAGAGGGCTTCCCTTAGCCATTAGAGCATCCAGGTGCTGGAAGTCTTTCAGAAGGAGTAGCAATACATTCTGAGCATTACTTTAAGGCAAAGAGTTCAGGATAATAGGCTGTGATGCTAGATTTGGACTGTCTTCCAGCTTTGAAAACAACTTTATTTGTTTCAGTGAAAATTCACACTTCTAGTAAATCCATTTCTTACCATGAAGACTTGATTCAAGTCATCTTTACTTGCTGAAAGATAATAGACATTTTCTTCACTTTGGCAAGATAGAAAGTGTGGATAGAGGAGAATGAAGTGATCACTTTTCTGTTTTGCCTCAGATATCTCAATGCACCTAAGAAATGATCTGACATATATCTCAAAGCAAAAACAATAGCAATGTTTTAGTCAGGAGAAAAGTAGGAAAGAAAGTCAAAATAAATGTAAAAACAAGAACTCTGCTCAAGAAAATATTGATAAACTATTACTTTCTTACTGTTAAGGAAATCCTCTAGTTACTTAATCTGCTACAGAAAGTAGCACCTTAAAAACACTTCAGCACATTTATTTCCCTTAGTCTTACTTCACAGCATGTACTCACCATTTTATGCAGAGGCATGTGGGTAAGATTAAGGACAATCCTTCCACAGGATTTTTTTAAGCTCTTTGGTATTCCTTTGAAGACTGCAGCAGTAGTTTACATACTGGCTATTTAGCAGTAGTGTGGAGGGTGAAACACTAACTGCACACCATACTCTCTGCCTCTTTAAATATTCATTGTTGAGTAACCATCTATGGAGCCTCATAAAGAATTAACTCTTTAGATGGGGAAGATCTCTGCTTAAGTGCATAGCACAAATCCTACATGATTTAAATCCCACACAATCCTATTTAAAATCCAAAGAGTTTCCAGCTGTTTGCATTGTTCACTCTCTAATATTAACATCTGGTTTTGAAATCCTATGCAAGCAATATTGTTCTATTACACTAGAAAAACAGGAGAAAGTAAATTCAACCTTCTCCATTGATTTGGGGATGTAAGTAAATTACATCTAAATCTTGAACCTCAAGGCTGAATCAACTTCTTGGTCAACTACTTTTCAACAACTTCCATGTTATGTATTACGTATCAGGTTATTCATAGAGCTTGAACAATTGAGCTACATCTCCTGAACTGACATTTATGAATTTCCTTGAATGCTGGCTAACGAATAGTATGTGTGCAGAAGTGCCAGACTGAGAAACTCACTTATTTTGCGAAATACATATTCCAAATGTCATATTCATTTTGAGGATTAGTTTCTACTTTTTTTTTTTTTCTCCATATTCAGCTGTTCAACTTACCTAATTGACCTGAGTGTAAGCAATTCGTTAGGCTAATGAAATTGTTGGTGTGAAGCTATTGCATCAAAGATACATGACTGCAGTACATCATAATTATGCCCGAACTTTAAAAAAAAAAGTAGATGGAAATGGGCAAAGCTGTGAAAGAATATTTGGCCTTCATAGATATTGACTACTATCTATAAATAAGTAAATTTTACATGAGAGATTGCTTCCAATGACAAGGGTCAAGGCTTACTACTCCTTCTAGCAAGAATCTGACATGTGTTTTACATACTTTAAATAAGTCACTAATAATCCAAAGACCAGCGCTGACCAATCCTGCAGGTACTAGCTTAACATCACAGATGCTCAAGCTCCCTTAAAACTTAAAAACAGGAAAGGCATTTTCTAAGACACAGTCCACTGTCTATGAATATCCCCAGCCATTATTCACAATATAGCAATGACTTGACTCAAACCTACTCAGAAATCAGCACATGGTCTCCTTTCTCTTCATATAGATGTGCAAGTTAAATATAAAAACGATAAAGGTAAAGGAGTTATGTGCCAATTATGCCAAAACATACAGAAATATTGTCAAATGTGACAACATTTTCTTTAGACTCATCTTCTGTCAAATTTTAGCTTTCTTTACTACATTCAAAGTACCTTTATACACAAGAGACATCAGAAATGTGATTTGATTGCTGCCACCTCATTTCTGCCTCTGTTGCTAAGTTAGTAGTTGTGCAAGTGTGTAGTGTGTCTTTAATTGCTACCAACAGGAAGAAATCCTTCCTTAGAATTCATTAGCCAATGAATTCCTCACTCCTTGAATTGAAATATACTAATATACTTCAAGTATCCACTTAAGTCATACTTAGATGTGAAGTAAATGGTTTCAAGAGTCAACAGATTAATTTAATAAGTTCATTATTAGCTTTGCAGCATTCTTAACCATTCCAGCTCTAGGGCATTTAGCACAATAGCAGTACGTGTAGTGCTACAGGATGGCCCAGTTACAGTGTTTACTACCCTCTGGATATCTGTCTGAAGTTGTATTAACAAGGCGTCACAATGGAAGTGCTATCTGTAAAGTATGTGAGGGCACTCAGTCCAAAAGACGCATTCACAGTATACAGTACTGTATCTACTACATGATAAAGTAGCAGAACATTTACTGTTTTCCATCTATTTACCATCTACTACTTAGAACAAGTAAAATGGGCTTGCTTGTAGAGACCAGGCAACATGGTGTAGTTAAAAGAGTGTTTGAATTTCCTTATTCTGAGCAGCTTTGTTGCAGTTCAGGCATGAAAGTGCTCATGATGGGTAAGACATGCAGAAGAGAATGGCCTTCCAGCTTTCAGTGTCTGTGTGGACTCAACAGTAAATATGCTCCTAATCCATAGGAAAATGTGGTGGGAAATGTTAGGTTTTATTACAGGCTAGCTGGTTTCCTATGGTAAAGGTGTATGTACGTTTCCTATGTACATGCAAGTCATTCTTTCAAGTTTTAGGTATTTGGTAACATCCTAAAATTCTGCTTCTCAAACTCATGCTAGTCAGGAATTGTAGCGTCTCCCCTGTGTCATTATCTGAGTACAGCCTGGAGTGTGCTAGATAAAACCCTTTTTCTGGACTTTGTTACTGTAAGGGACTATGTGTCACAGTCTATGATTACAAAAGGCTGGAAGCAATGTCTCTACATTAGCTCTACATTAGGTTTTCAAAATTATCATTCCACTGAAATGTTTCCAAATGCATTTTGAAGGTTGCTGTTATCCACATTGTTTCCGTTTCTATATTTGGAGTCATAATAGTGTTTTACCTCAGAAACAAGCTATTATGAGGTAATTAGACCCTGCACAAACTGTTCTGCAGTAACTGCAGAAGGCATGAACTTGTTAACTTACACAACAGAGGATACCTGAAGAGAGCAAAGCCCTCTGTGATTGACAAGTCAGCAGCCTAGGCAGAAGACACAGTGGAATGAAAGCTAGTGCACAGGCCATTGGCACTCACTGACATATGTCTCTGTCAGAATCTTTGGCTTCTGAAGTACATAAGCTCTCCTGGGAAAAAAAAAAAAATCCTGAAGTTATTGATATTTTTTCCATCCCTCTGCTTACTAGGACAAAAAAATCTTATTAACTTGGTCTAGTATTAAATGTGGAGGTTGGTGTCCCTGCATGTGGCAGGGGGGTTGGAGATTCATGATCCTTGAGGTTTCTTCCAACCATGGCCA
This sequence comes from Lagopus muta, assembly GCF_023343835.1. Lineage (NCBI taxonomy): Eukaryota > Metazoa > Chordata > Aves > Galliformes > Phasianidae > Lagopus > Lagopus muta. Next base: position 44,916,661 of record NC_064439.1, on the reverse strand, counting down.
TTCTGTGATTCTGTCAACCTAGTGATCACAGGGCTTTTTTTACTCCATCTCTTGAAATGGCAATACAGAACATTTTCTGATCTTATGTGCAGTTGTAAACGTGAATACACAGATTACATGTTTACTTAAAATATCTGTATGCAAGTGATGGCATCAAAAGCACAGTCACGGCTTTTGCCTACTGCAGTGTATCACTCATAATGCTCACAAGATTGGAAAAATTGATGATGGTAATGTTTGATTAGAAACTGCTTAGTAGTCTTTTTGCTCTCTGGCTAAATGTGCCTAATCCTGTTGTCATCCTTCTGAAAGCATGCATAAGGAGCAGAAAGGATCCCCACATGCAGCGCTTTGCTTTGTCTTTGTTTAGGATTCCTGCCTGTCTGTTCATTTTGAGAAACTTGGGTGCTCTGTGACCCAGTGGGAAAATCCCTCATGTGAGCAGCACCTTAGCTCTGTAACAGCTTGCTTGGCTGTGCCAGGGAACAGAGGGAGCACTCATTCCACCTGGCCCAGACACAGGTACAGCACAAGTGAGAACCTGGTGCTGGCAGTGCACTGAAGGCTCCAGCTCCTACTGGGACTTCACTGGGGGCTGAGTTCCCCTCTGGATAAATACCAACAGCAATTCTGGGGAAATGCTCTCTGTGAGAGGATTTAGGTACATATCAACCGGATCCTTTTAGAATCTAGTGCTGAACCAATAACACATTTACTCTTTCCCTTCTCACCAGGGAGACTGCAGCAGTGTCCCAGTAGTGCTGAATGTATATACTGAACAACACGAACAGGGAATGATATTGTTGCTGGGAGAACTCTTCTACAGAGGTTGTTTTACATAGGGGACACCTTAGTTAAATTACTCCTTGGAGTAATTAAATTACTCCTTGGAGTAAAGCATTCAAAAAAATCCCAAAGCCTACATCAGAATTCTACCCACACAGACTCTTGCCACTTGCCCTCCGAAAACCTAGTTTTAACTGCAGACTAACACAGCAGCTTTCATACATTATACCAGGCTCCTAGTGGCTTTTAAACTCAGGCCAACACAGACCTTCCCTGTCAGGCAGCTGATCCGCTCACATGGTATTTTTTAAGCCTCTACCCTGCTGTAAGCTCCAAGTGATGAGGACCTCCCCATTTTGATACATTTACCTGGCACATAGCATCACTGTGGAAGTCTACAGGAAGATCTGGCAGCTGCTGTCATGATATTGATCATAAGTAAGTAGCAGAGGATCAGTAAGATCATATTATCCAAGAAAGCTGCAAAGAACATTCATTATCTTCGGATACTACTTTCCTCCCCTTTCTACTCAATCTTCCAAGTCACATACTGGCAGGCAGAAAAACTTTTCATGTAGTAGTCAATTAAAAATTTAGGGGCCGTGCCATTTGAGCTGGATGTTGGTTTTCAGTAAGATGCATTGAACCACATTTAGTAATCAATAAATAAAAGGCTGGGAAAAAAAAAAAACAAAAACACTTTCTAGGTAGTGTACAAAAGGATTCTTGTGCCAAAGCTGTCACTTACATCCCATTTCAACTACTGGCTCGCTAAACAGTGAAAGTTCACTGATGGGTCTGCTAGAGGGGAAGAGGGAAGTGGAACGTCTGAAGTCTCCCACCAAAATAGTCCTCTCTGGACAAGTCAGAAAATAAATCATTCCAGCTGTGAACAAAAACCCTGTAAGTGATCTGATGCTCAATGTGAAAATAGCTAAAATCACCTGTTGGCAGTGATCCCCTCCCCGACCCCCTTTCCTCCTCCAGGTTCCTAGCGTAATAAGGAGGTGAAAACACAAACCAAATTCCCCAAACCCAACCATCTCAAAAGGCAAGTGTTCCCCAGTTCAGACCCTGAGCCTCCCGGGTGACAGGGAGAATTCAGTAGTAGGAATGTCAGAGCAGACACTGCAATTGGAGGTGGCTCACAGCACTCCACTGCTGATCCTGCCACGGAGCTTCAAACACAAATCAGAGCAATACATCAATACATTTAAAAAAAAAAAAAAAAAGGAAAGAAAAGAAAAGAAAGAAAAGAAATAAAAGACTTAAAAAAGAAAAGAAAAGAAATAAAAGTACCTTAGATTCCTGACTGGTGGTTGATGCTGGAGATGGAGGCTGCTCTGTGCTCTCCACTTCATTCTCTTTCTCCACACTGTCCACGCTGACTTCAGTCATGCTGCTCGGAGGAATCATTTTCCCTCTAAGACACTGCTAGTATCAAGAAAACGAGCTACAGACCTTTCTTGCTTTTTCTCATTTAATGTCCTCTTTCTTCTCTGCTCTTCTCGAGCAAATGAACTCTGACCACTCAGTTTCACTACATTTGCAGGACTAGAATTCTCTGGATTTTCTGGGTTTTTTTTTTTTCCTTCTCCTCCTCCTCCTCCCCTTCTTTCCTCCCTCCTCCCACCCCTCCCCTGTGTGGTTCTGCTGCACGGGGAGCAAGTTATCCACGGCTCCGTAGGGCAACTGCGTGCCAGCTTCTCCGTTTTCCCCGATCGTTCTCTCCTCAGCGTGAAGCCCGGAGGTGAGGAGCAGAGTCGTGACCATGAGCCCGCAATCAGCCGGGAGTGAGGCAAAGCAGAAAGCCCCAGCCACACACATGCAGGGCACTGGAGGGAGGAGTTGGATTTCTAATGCTGTGAATAGCTTTGGGGAGCATGTGCTGTCATAGTAGTGTAAGAAAGTAATGCGTGCATGCATGCAGACACACACAGAGGCATACAGCATGCATGAGGTGTGGGAGCATTCTACCTTCTAATCAGGCTGAGGAAGGCAGAGTTTGAAGGGCAGCTTTATATTCTTACAGGTCTGGTGATTTTCTGAAGAAGGGCTCTAAGGGAAAAGCAACACTCTTCTTACCTTGACCCAGAGAAGATGATTAAAAATCCTAGCTACTGTTGTCTCTTAAGCACCCATACTTTGCCTTATACCCCAAAGCAACAGGACAGAGCCAGAGAGGGGCACCTGTGGCTCTGAGTGCTTTTTACCCTTCTCCTAGGCAGGGCACCCCGGCTCTGAGCTATTCACACGCAATCAGGGCTTGCCGGAGCTCCCGGCGCTGCGCAGATCCGTACCTGGAGGTTGTCATAGTAATAACACTCTGTTGGGCTGCAGTGGGAAAGCTGTGGGCATCCCCAGGCGTCGTCTTTCCCGTGGATGCAGTGCCCAAAGTCACTCTTGGAGCTGCGGTAGCCCCGGCAGAAGGACGGCGTGACTTTGCTGGCAGGCTCAACCCACGCCTCTGGATTAAATCAGCTGCAAAGGCACCTGTATGCTCTCCTCCCTGCTGATTTCAGGTCTGCGTGGCAAAAGGTTGCTCCCCTTGTGCTCCCCAACACGTGTATGCTTTGTGGAGTGGGACCCATTCCATACAGCTGGGGGAGATGTCTCTTTATATTTCAGGGGAAGAAAAAATAAAAGCAACCCCAGGGTGCTTCCAATTATCAGTACTTACATCCCATAAAGCAACAAAAAACAAAAAACAACAAAAAAAAAAACTTGCTTTTTCCTGGAGGTACAGGCAAAGGTGTTCAGAGGTGATGCACTGACATCTGAGCCAGAAAGGAGCTCAAGAGAGGGTACCACATTCACTTTGGTCCTACCCCTTAGAAACATTCTTGCTACCTGGGGCTGCCCTGTAGAACTACTCTAGCCCAAATGATCTGTGGGTGAAAGCAAAGCAGGATTTCAAGACGCTAGGAGGTTGTACAGATGAAAGCCAGAGCAGAAAGTGCCCTGCAGCCTCAATATTCTTTACAACTATGCTGAAGTCTGGAAAAAACTACACTTATCTTTGAATTTCTGGTTTAAAAAAAAAAAAAAAAAAAAAAAAAAAAAGCATTTTTCTTTGAAATAGAGCATATAAGATACTGAAATCTTTAGGAGGCAATAAACATGAAATGCTGCAATGCTATTTGTACCACCACTTTAGAGCAAAAGTGTGTCTTAGGAGTCTGCCAGCAGAATCCATTACTTGGTCTCAGTAACACCATTACAGGGATCAAAACAAGAGCTCTGGTCAGTGTTGAGGCAGTTTCAATGACATCTGAGATTGAAGCAAGAAAACAGAGCTCAGAGGAGCAGATTTGGCAGATAAGTGAAAGAATTGATTTCCAAGGGTTTGATATCTAAAACACAGAAAAATCTTTGGCTGTTCTCTTCAGAGCCAGAGCAACTCTCCAGACACAAAGCTCACTTCTTCCATCCAGTGAGATTTAGGTCTTAGCAATGACCAAGGACAACAGAGATCTTGACAGCAACAGAATGATCCAGCTCTGACTGTGGTAACCTTCCTGATGGTGTGCAGCCCATCAGGGCAAGGGCACAAGGTCTGCCTGCTGCAAGGGCTGCTCTGCCCAATAATGCGATAGGTGAGAATCATGAAGCTATTTTTCCATCCCATTCCTCAGCAGTGCTGTGGATCAGTCTTTCCTGTTAAGAGACTCAAAAGCATCTTCGTATGGTGAACTGCAGGCCACCTCTGAAGTGTGTCTGGAGTGGCTGGTTAACAGTTAACACTCTAAGCATTGTAAAATCCTGCACACATTTTGTATGATGTGCCTGCAGCGTCATGACTGTGAAAGTGACTATCATACCACTCTCTACTCCTCTTTTTTTTCCCCCGTTTGTTTTACCAAATTAGTACTGACACCTGCTGCACTCCCTCTCTTCTCCCAATTACTCACTTGTCAACCATGAGTGATCTGTCACTTTCTTGACAATTAGCCTGGGAAAGATGAGTCAAACCTAAAATCTTACCAAAAAAGCAAAAAGGGAAGGAAGCTGGATTTTTTACATTTTTATTTCCTTCCAAGGGAGCTGGCTATTGAAAATCAAATATTCGGTGTAACAAAACAGACTGTTCAAATTAGATGAGCTTACATCTCCCTCTCTCTCCCACGCTTCACTCTTGAGAAGTTGGACTTGTGATTAGCACCGATCATTCTCTGAGTGAGGGTACCCAGCAGAAATGTGAGCACTGCAGCACGGAGCTAAATGAGAGGAAATTGAACAGATTCTCTAGTGAAGAGATGAGTGTAGTTTTCTGGAGTGGGGAAAGGAAATCTGGATGAATAAAACATGAGGATGGATTCTCCACCCCCAGCTGAAGTTGTTGCACTACGTAAAGGTGCTTGGATGCTGCTTGGAGTCACTGCCAAGCATTCTCCTGCTGGGCAGAGCAAGGCTGAGAACATGAGTGCTATGCCTCACCCTCTCTCCTGTGTCCAAGCACACACACGAGTGTGATGCAGAGCACGTGATGTGGTGCTGGAGATCCAGTTCTCTAGTGAGAGCATCCCAGAAGCTCCCAGCACAGGAAAATATACTCTGATTATTAATACATGTTTTTGTACTGCTGAGTCCTACCTGCTCTAAAGCTCCAAAGTGGCAAGGTGAAGTTGATGTAGATGTTTTGGCCTATACCACATTCCTTCACCTTCTTCCTCTAACATATTTAAGCACCTTTCTGCAAAAAGAGTACATAAACACAGCTGTATTTCACTGAGAGGAAAGTTATGAAATCAGCACTTATTTAAGATATATATATAAATAAAAAAGATGTTCTACCCACTTGGATACACCCCATGTAATTACTAGAGAAAAATAAGAAGTAAAAAAAAAAAGGAGAAGAATTCATTATTCAGCAAATAACGAATGTACGTGTCATTATTCACTGCCTGGTGCATCAACCATCTCACAGTCCTGAGCAAAAAGAGTATAAAGGTGCTTACAGAGATGATACTACTAATAAATGACACTTCTAAACCACTATATACCTCTCCCTAGCAGTACAGAAATCAGGAGGAAACAGGATGTCTGCCACCAAAGCAGAGCCCTCAAAGGAAGGAGTATTGAAGTTTACTGAAAGTCCAACATCCAACTGGCTGCAGACTGAGTGCTACAGAAAACCATTAGCCACAGAATAAGGTTGACTTTCTGGCATTTGAAGTGCAACTTAATCAGCCTTTCTCTCAGTCCCTCAGTTCAATTTGTGAGTGTTCCAGGTGAGAAATAGTACCTTCAATTCTTATTCAATCCAATTTTGTCTTTGTGGAAACTGGCAACAGGCTATGCCTCTATTGCTTTTTGTGATGGGAATTTTACTTTTGGCATGGCGCATTTGGCCAGACATACTGGTGGATGTCTTCACGAGGCTGTGCTTTCAGATTTTCACTATTGCCCACAGCTGGCTACCAGATGGCAAAGACCAGATCATTGTGCTAGTGGAGAATTTTCAGGCATTTCCAGGCTTGTGGGCACTGCTCTGCCAGCAAACATTGTACCCACAGAGAAAACAGTGGTAAAATAGCAGAAAGAGGCTGTTTTTGTTGCTTTGTTTATAGTAACATACCTCTTGCTTGCTATCAATACAACCTTGGCAGTTCATCAGGTGGCTAACATGGTAACAACTGCAACCACCTCCCTCAGGATTTTGCTTATGAAAATGCCATCCAAGGGCTACAGTCACCAGCTCATCAGATTGGAAGCAGAAACCAGACAATGCTCTGAAAGCATTCCAAGAGCTAATGGGATAGTGATGACTTGCATTTTGACTACAGTGATCTCAAAATACATTTTCGAGTCAAAGTAGTAAGCCTCCTATCGCTCCTGGGAGTGATTATACTGCAGCAAGGGAGTAACAGAGGAGGAAGCCAAACCAACAGATTCGCGCTTGTACTTAAGCACAGAAAAAAATGGAACCTCTGCTTGAACATAAATTTCAAAACCTGCCTTCTCTCCATACACTGCAGTGCTACAGGGATTGATGCAGAAACCGTGCTGCAGCTCGGGCAACTTGAATTTATCTTTCAGAGTGATCACAACGAGATTAAAACACTGCTACCCAGACATCTAGTTCAGGAAAACGAAGAAAGCGGCATCCTCTTGTGACAACAAAAGTTGTTTGAGAAGAGGAGAAGAGGATGTAATTACAAAACGTGGAGTTTAGCCAAGATACAGCATGTAATGTGTTCGGGCTTACAAAAAGCTTTGCAATACCTTTAAATAACTAGCGACAGTCCCGACCTGATTTTACATCTCTGCTAGCAATGAGATTCCTTCTCTCTTTTTATAGGAATGTGATAAAAAAAGAGACCCATGGAATCAGTAGCTCTACTTCATGCAACTCACAGATGCTCCAACAAATTCATGGCATTTAATAGCCATTTACTGAAACAGTCCAATATGACTGTAGTGAGAATGCCCTGACCCAGTTCAGTGAGTGGCTGTGATGGTGATTCATCTACACAAGCACAACATACTAAATCCTTTCAGAGTATCTGTGCTCCAAATATTTAGAGAAATAACAAAGTTATGACAACTAATGTACTGATCTCTCCCACCCTTTCTGGACTCTGCTTTAACCTCACTTCTGTTCCCCAGGATGAAAGGCTTTATGGAAAGTAGGATTCTTCTTGATAGCTCTCAGAACAACTCTGGAGAGTCTCCTATCACCCCAATCAACTCTTTCTACTCTTTTTTTTTCTCAGCTATTTCCAGGGTGAAGTGGGAGGAAATCCTCACAGGGTTACCATCCTGGATCTTGGGGTTATTATTTTTTTTCTAAATGACTTTCAATGGAAGGGAACTTTCAGTCTCACTTTTCTTTCATTAACCTTCCCCAACCTGAATTCGCCTTGAAATTCCCTTTTCCAGCTGTTACCCTTTCCAGTCATGAATAATACAACTTTCAAGGCTTCACTGGATTTGTCTTATGTACCTGCTTTCTCCATCACTCTGGTATTCAGTAGTGCATCATAATGAGCTACTTCTTAACTAATGCCAGTTAAAATGCATTTAGAGCAATGTTTTGCTTAGTCTGTAAATAGAATCTAAAGCAAGCACTGGCAAACATTCCCAGCATAGTTAGTGGTGAATACAAGGATACATGTATGCTTTTTTTTGTGTGTTTGTGCAGATATCTTATGGCTATGCACCAATTCTTAAAAGGCTGTGCATGCACAGTATTTCCTGTCTTAGGCAGTTAGAGTGTGCCTGTCACTGTAATATTTAGGCACAAACATGCATGCTGAATGCAAAATGAACTTTGCTGTCTACACAGTTGTGTTACCATAATTTGCATAGAAAAGAAAAAAAGGATTTCTTAGTGCACTGCTGACCTTTGTTAGAAAAGCAGAGCTTTTCTACAGTGTGGCACAACTCTGTTGTTCACAGCAAATCTCTAAGAGCCTTTGGATCTGGTAGGATGAAAGACTTCACTGAAATATCAGAAATTATCATTATCAAGATTAACATTTTGCTCTATCAGATTAGTGCATGTGTCAAATGGAATAGAAGCGTGTATGATGAGGGCTGCCTACTATTACATAAGTTATTATAATGATCTATTACAGCTCTTGAACAAGAATAAAGCAAACATTCAGCCTGCTATGAATTGAATGGAAAGGTGAGTATCTTACAGCCCACATATATTGCTTTTGTTTCTTGAATGTCGATAAGATGCAAAGCTTGAAAGATACTGAAGGAAAATGGGCTGTGCTCTCACTGCACAGTTACCAGTTCTAAATAAAAACATGAAGTAAAAATTTAAAAGAGAAAAAAAAAAACCAAAAACCTTACAAAACTGCAAGAGATTATCTGTAATGTTTTATATTATTTGATTTTAAAGTAACTAAAAGTCTTACAATCTAATGCAAAATGGATAGAGGAAGGTAGGTTTGTCTTCCTGACTATTACTATATTACTATTCTGATTCTACCAAACACATTCAGTACCTTTTAAAAGGACTGAGAAAGGTCAATTTATGTAGGTAAAAATTAGGTCTCAGTATCTTGTCTAGAAGCAGTGATAAATCTACTGAGTCCTTTAGTTGAGAATCTTCCCAACTAGATTTCCCCACAGAAAGTCCATCCAATTTTTAAAGTGTTCTAGTACATAAAATCATTATATTTTGTTGCTTGAAGCAATAGGAAAGCATATGACCACTTGCTGCCATTTGAAATCTCCACACAGAGCACTTTTGAGTCATTCCTTTTATATCACAGCTTCATTATCCAAAGGGGTCAAGCCCAGCTGCAACAATTTCACTGGGGAAGATAATCAAGATTTTTAGAACAAACAGCAGAAAAGAAGAGAAATACAAGGGGGAAAAAAAAGAAAAAAAAAAAGAGGGGAAAATGGTGTGAATGACTTTACTTTCCACATTCTCAATTACTTCTATTTCTTCAAAAGATTTAAGAAAAAAGAAACAACACAACAGTAATGGTTTTCTTTCTTCAGTCGTATCGCCCATAGTAGCACCATGCTGTACATGTAATTCTGATGTTTCAGTGTGGCTGTTCAGGTAGAAATGGCCTGCAGACCACATCCAGTGAAGACCTGGACTCCTACCACTCTTTCCATGGAATATATTATCCCAAACTCAAGGGCTTAATAATTGAGCATAGTGGTTTCTATAGACTTTAAGTAAGCAAAGTACCTAATTATGTTGTACATTTATTCACGAGATTGGCCAAATTGATTTTAGCAAGAGTATCCAGAATCTAAAAGTTACATGGCTGACAGTTTAGATAATACAGCTCTGTGTAATTGTAAAATTCCATTTTAATTTTGTAGTGCATATTACTTCTATGTCTTATTACTCTTTCTAACTGGTCCACCAGGATAGAAAAGACTTTTAAGCATCATGATAGCTGAAATCTGGAGGAAAATCAAGTCATTCCAAATTCCCAAGGAAGGCTAATATTTGAGATGCTTCAATTTAGATAAAGGAAGAATTAACAACTCAGAACAAGTGGCTGGACTTAAATAAATGCAAGAGACCAACAGTTAAAGAAAGCAGCAATTTATAGCAGAAGGGATAGGCTTCATCAAATAATAGAAGGGATTGTTCCAAACTGGGGCATCCTTCATACAAGAGGATGTGGTAGTCCACGTGATCAGAAGTTGCAGACATTATGAAGATATAACCTCAGACAGAAAAGTGTTTTGGTTCATAAGAAAAGTGAAAAGGAAAGTGCTAGCTATTAAGGTACAGTATAACAAAAGAGGTGGTTGTTTTTTTTCCAAGTGGATGTGACCAGTAATCAGATATGAACTCCTACAAACACACAAAGTTTATGCCTAAATTGTGAGCTCTTCAGGTTCAATATTGTCCTTCCATTTTGAATTAGTACAACACCTAGGAGCCAGCTTTGCTTTCTTTCTGGTCTTAATATTACATTAAAAAAAAAACCCAAATAATTATGTTAAAAAGTGGATGTGTGCATGATCGATCCCAGGGCACTGTAAACCTAACCAGTGCAACATTTGGATGTGTCTAAAGGTTTTATCATCAAAATTTTCCTTTAGTTTTTCCCCCTCACTCGCACTCCCATTTTGCTACGATAGACAAAATTCTGCTTTTCTAAACTAATCAGTAGAATCTGAAGTATAAAAGCATTTTTAAAAATAAAAGCATAAATCCAGAGTTATATTTTCAAGACTGAAATCTTAAACGAAGACATCAAGGTAAGGAAGTAGTAGCTAAACAGTAGATTTCTTAATATCTGTGTTCATATGCGGCGTACTTAGCCCAGTGCACTGAGAGAGAGACAAAACTGGGCAGTAGTGCTCAGAAAAGATGAGGAAAGATCACTGCAGCAAGGACTTCACACATCAAAAGAAAAAGCGTAGAGAATGATCCAATTTAGGGAGAAATGGCTGCTGTGTATTTGTGTGACCCCCTAATGAGAGTTTTGTGTAGCAAATCTATTTTTACCTTCCACATAGAAAAGCAAAGAATGTCCAGAACTGTGAATGATGTATTTTAACTGCAAATAGTTGGAAAGGGTTTTGACTTTTTGAGGGGTATTTTTTCATTCCGTTACTACCAGTGGATTTATAAGGGTACTTGTTAATATGTCTTAAAAGCCATTTCTCCATGATCTTAGCTGAAATACTGCTCATGTCCTCATAAGTGTGATTTTCAAAAATATTTCATGGGGCTTTATCTTCTTCCAGAGATGTAAAAGCTGTCTTCTGTTGACAAAGACAGACCAGCTGGACCAAAAGCAAGCAGTTAGCTTTAATTCATACTCCCATTTTTGTCCAAAAACATTTAGATCTGTTTTACTTGTTACTATTCCTTTCACTATTAAGCACCTAGAAATCACACCTGGACCCTAAGTTCAGGGGAAAAATACATATAATCTAGTGCATGCTTCACCCACCTTATGTTCATATTCTTACTCCTTTAAAAGTCACGACTGAAAGCTTTATTCCAATGAACCTAGATCTTATCTGATCTAAATGCAAGAAGGAAGTTGTAAGTAGCATAAAATACATTGTAATAAAACAGCCATAAGTATTTCTCCCAACCCTTTATTGTTAGGTGCTGTTTGCTTAGCAGATGGTAAATAGGCTATCAAGAAAGACTTGGGGGCAATTTTCCAAAAGACATGAATGACACCAGGGTACTGAACTTTGCTTAACCAAAGATAGATAAAGCTCATTTTATTTTAAAGAGAACACATCTTCCTCCCACCTAGGGAGAATTTTGAGAATTACAGTAAAAGCTTCTGTGCCAATTCTAAAAACCATCGTTCCTGAGAAACTATTTTTTACATGAAATTTCAGCTCTATTATACTACCGAAAAGAGGAAGACGTTCATGTTCAACTACCAAAAGACTACAAATTTTTTTAAGAGAACCATCTTAAGGGGGAATTTTGAGGATGCATGCAGAATTCTTGATCCAGTGAAATTAATAAATGGTTCCAAGATGTCATCCTTACAATCAAATACAGATGGTTGCAGATAGGGATGTCTGGTGATATCTGTTGGAATAAAACAATACTGGAAAGCCAGGCCATAGCAGTTATCTGGCAAAGGGATCAGTCAGTGCTATTATAGTCAGCATGCAAACCTCCTTCCCTGTTAATTACTTGCATCTACTGTCAGAGATCTAATTATTCAAGAAAAAGATTAAAATTCCTAAAAGAGCAGAGCTGAAAAAATGGAATACAGCCAAACTTCCCTGAAGTTTTCACTTATGACAACCTAAGTCTGCGTGATCAGCATCAATTTTAAATACATGTTAACCTTTTTATTCTTTACTCTAGCCATCCAAGAGGCATGACAAAATAGGAGAGAGCCCCAGATGTATTTCTTTCAAATCCTTACTCATTCTAGCACTTCTTGTACCACCTGACTGTACTGAATTAGTGATAAAAATAGAAAGAAGGATCCCTGGAAACAAAAATTTAGTTTGGAAGGTATGGTTTTACATTGATATTGACTTCATCTCTGAGAAGATTGGTCACAAATTCCTAGAGCCATCGAGCTTATTGATAGCTTCTGTGTTAACCATTAAACCTCGTCCATTGTGATGGATACATTAGACAGAAATCAAGGTGAAACTCCTTCCTGAACATGTAATGGTTTTCTCTGTGTACAAATACAGCTTACAGTCTTTTTTATCTTACTTAAAAAGTGGATGAATTAGGAGATCATCTGATGACCCATATTACCAGGCTTCTTTCAACAAATGGACACACAAAGGTGAATGAAAGAGGGAAAATTCTGTGAAAATTCAGGTGTTGCTATAATTTGTGGCTAGATATTGGTTGGTGTTCAGATGGGTTTGAACAGACCCTGCTCGACTGGCTTTAGAGATCTACATTATTTACACAAACTGGTAACAGAAGAGATGAAGTAGCATTAGACATGAAATGAAAGATCACAGAAAGCAGGTGAACTCGAATTGCATCTGAAGACGCATTTGGAAGCTGCATTTTAGCAGTTCTTACACTTTGTTTTTAGATGAAGCCTAAAGCCTCCATTCTCAACCTTCAACGTCTCTACTGCCAGAGGGTATAATATGAGCTGAGGGCAAATTTACAGAAGAATGCAGCAAGAGGAAGAATAATTATTAACTTGGCATTACAGAAACTACATTAACTGTGCCATCTGGGACCACAGAAGAGACACAAGTTAATGGAATCATTGCTCTCATTTTCTAAGTCTATCCATGAGGGAGCAACTTGACAAAATATCAGTTACTATTTTGAACGACAAAACTGGACCAATTTGTCTTAGCTGTCAGACATTCCTACCCAAAAAGGACAATTCCTGTTTTTAGCACACTCTTCACTATTTTCTGTATTTTTTCCCCCTATAATCTTTCTCACAAAGACATGTAACTATCCCAGCACGTTTCAACACAGTTTAAAAGCCACGTCCCTGTTTCTGCCTCAGGGGTTCTAATTTCCTTCAAATGTTAAATATTAGTTCAATACAAAAGGATTTTCTACTTTAAGTAGTAACCTTAGTTATCATCTCATCTCATATTCCACTGGACATGTAAATGATTTATATATTCCCTACAGGGCTAGCTTTGATATCAAGGGACTGATCTAACAAAGACTTTGTCAGAGCTCTCCAACCAATTTAATCAATTATTCTTTATTCTGAGAACACCACAACACACTAGTCTCTATCAGGGTTTACTGGAAGATGTAGAAATGCAATCCTTGTCAGATGAGGCAGTGCTGTAACCAGCTAGATTTTACCAGTGTGGTGGAGGTGAGCTGCTGCTCAGTGAGAGCAATTCTAATATCTTGGCCTTAATTAAAGACCTACTGCACGCCTGGTGGGAAGCCATCAATGAGAAGGCTTTCGGGAAACAGATATGAACATATCTGAGCATGCCCATTTGAGCTGTGGCCAGAGAATCTTCCCTTCTTTCCCAAATGGAGTTATATTGTAATTTGTTCACCCAAAGCATGTGCCAGGATTCACACAATGTGGACTTGGGATGAGCTGTAGACAAGTTTCACAGTGTGCGGGAGAGAAAGACAGGGTTTGGGCACTGATTTGCTGCCTTCTTGGATGTATTTCCCTACTGAGTTAAGAGGAATAACTGCTCACTATTTCTCAAAAATTAATTATCTGCTATAAACTCACTAGCCACTTAGGCTCAATGCTAGCATGAAAGTCTGTCATTCAAATGGAAGAGGAATATTTTTTTTGTTTACTCCTTGAAATTCTAAATCAACAATGAAAAATATCCTATCAGTGACTATTGAGCCATTCCTAGGCTCAGCTTTTCAGTTCTAGTGCTTTAATCATGCTGGCATGAAGACTTTAGGCAATATATTCTAAAGACCTAATACCTATATCTAGTTATTGAACCATTAAATCAATTCCCCAAATCCTCCACTCTTAGACTAGTGTGAACTACTCTCTCCCACCAACGATCTACTTCGACCTTTCATTAGAATAGTTGTGCATAATTTCTTGTCACTTCAGACAAACCCCTCCAGTGTTTATCATCAATGATGTGGCCAAAGCCTTTGAAACCTGTGAGTCATTAGACCTTGATCAAGCTATGTGAGCTCACGTAAGAAAAATATGAAGCAGTGTGCTTGTGGAAATGCTTTGCTTTCTTATCTGTTGTACCTCAAATAAATTTTTTCATGAGCAGAGGTCTTTCTATAAGATATATTTCTATATATTCTCAACGAGCTTTTCATTCCCAGTGCAAAATTATTTTGGCTATCAGCTGTATATACCAAAGAGTATGTGAAATGGAAAAATTGATCAAATGTTGCAGTGCTGCAGATGTATGAGCTCTTTGACTTCCAAAAAGGTACATCTTGGTAGGTATGTATTTAAATCCCTTACTATTCTGCTCTTTTCCCTTTATTTATCCTTAAGAATTCCTTGATTGGTACGTAGGGTTTGGGTTCAGTTTTGATGGGTCAGGGACGTGGATGGTGGAGTTCACTGCCATGCTTTCAAAGCTAATGGCAGCTCTCAAAGTCTTCACAGGAAAATAACCAATTATGAAACACTCTCACATGCAATCAAATGAAACTTCAGAATGTGTCTGTGATTTTGATGTAAATCTGTCAGATGGTTCATCTATTTTAGAGGAAAGCGATTTCTGCAAACTTTGATGCACTTGACATTAAATGTACTTTAGCTTACAAAACTTGAACGCAGTAAGCACCTGACAGTTTTAGCTTTTCAGACACTTATGACCATTTCACTTACAGAGGTCAACAAAAAAGAACATTTTCCCACGCTAAATCCAATGTTATTGCAGAAATGCTGTATGACTGCTTGTCAAAGTCAGTAGATAATTTAAAGGCTGCAGTGTAAGAGCTATATTTTCTTTGTGAGTAGCACGCTTCCACATTTAGGAGAATATTCAAAATCCAGATATATACATGTGAATGCTACAAATACTTTCCTGGGCATGGCACACTCTACTAATTAATTTGGCAACAAGAATTACACAATTAGCTCCTGGACCACCATGACAGAGTGAATAAGCTTTACTGATCTAAACACCTCAAGGCTTGGGATTTAAAAGACAAACTTATATCTGAATTGTGCATCACATGGTGAAATACTTTCCCCTCTTCAGCTTCCCTCTCTATTTTGCAGCCTGTTAGTCAGATGGTTCATCTCAGTGACAACCCCATCCCGCTCATCTTTCTGCTCCAGTAGAACTTAGCAAGTATAGCCTCTTCACAAGCTTTCCTGCTGATGCTACAACAAAGACTATGTCTTATGCAACACTGGAAGCTGCATTTCTAGGATCAGTGGTCCTAAGCAAATGTTTCAGTCCTTAGAAGGGAATTGAGTGGGGTTACGAAAGGTCTGCAGGAGCTAGGGTGCAGAATTACATGTTATTCCCTCAGTAAGTCTCTGGAACAAGCACAGTTCTAATAGGCATACCTTCTACTGTGCACATTTAAGGCACTTTGGGATGGCCAAACAACCTTTAAATGACAAGCCTTTAAATAACAATTATGCTCGTATTTCTGCATACTGTTTACTGTTTTGTGAGCCTTTCTAAATCCTTAATCTGCAACATATCTAGTCTTCTTTTTTGTTTTTTTTTTTTAATCTCTATACAGCCACAACCTAGAACTATGACCTCAGTATATTTCCAATATAGCTCACCCACAGCACATCAGCAAGACAGGTTTTACTTCTTCAGCATTACACTGGCCATGCAGCCTCACTTCTAGCTGGGAAAGCAGCTTGCAGGGGGGGCTCAGCAAAGTTTCATTTAATGCAAAACAAAACCAGTTAGAAATCAGGACTCTGATTCAAGCACGTCTCTCAATCAGGTTGGCTTGGTGCTGTGAACCAATCAGCCTAATTAGGCAGACGTGATGAGGAGCAACTGTCCTCTCTAGAAACACCCAACTGTGCATGGGAGCTGGCAACATTAATCAGCCTTTTATCAGGAACTCTGAAAGAAGCAACCAAATGATGCCCAGGTGCAGAGCCTCAAATAGCTGTGTAACTGGCACTTGGGAGTTTTAGACTGTCATGAAACCGTGCTCTGGTGCTAGGCTTTCCAAGAAAGGAAATACAGAAGACTGAGGGATGTATCATAAGTTCTAGCAGAATTAATTAAAAAAATGTCAAAACTGTGAAATATTAAAAAAAAAAAAAAAAAAAAACCTTCAAAAAAAGCAATTATATTCCTGCAGCTTTATGAAGTTATTTCGGCTTTAATACAGAAAGAACTGAACAAAACTTTCTTTTTAAATGTTGAAAGAAGAGAGAGAATTTCTTTTCATACAGTCATATCTGCACACCTCTTTGAGTAATTACAGTTTCTAGGCCTTATGATTGTGACTATAATTTAGAAAACATTAATTGGAACACTATACAGAGCAGAAGTGTCTGCAGTCATTGCCTGAAACAATAGCTTGGATGGATATGACTTACTTCATCCACCTTAGCATATATTAACTTTGAAGACCGATAATAACAATACTGTTGCCATTTCACTACTATTCGTTTCATTTCAAATATCAGCTGAAGAACTTATACTTCTCTCTCAAGCAATAGACCTCCCATTTTCTGTGTAATTCAGTATGATCAGATATTCTCCATCCAATCTATTGGTTTGATGGACTTTCTTTGACAAAAATGTTCTCTTGTGGCAAAAGGTTTCCTTACTCTTTTCAAAAAGGATCTGTTTCCAGGGAAATATGAACTTCAGTAAAACAAAAAACATCTTTCTAAAGCTAAGGTTGGCAAAGTCTCAGTTGGGAGAAGCAGTTCTTTTCATACTAAAACCTGCAAAGTTGCTTACTGCACTTCCCTTCTCCCACAACACCAGCCCTCCACACCATGCCTGAGGAAAACTGAGGGTCATCTCTGCAAAGCAGTTGTAACCTTAAATAACATTTCAGCTTAGTCTCAAATGATCTTTGAACTCCTGGTTAATCTAGTTAAATGCTGCACCAAATCTGACAAAAGTCAGAAATCTGAAATCCCAGTGAACAAAAGAGCCAAACTGAAAGACTTTGCTGAGATGTAAGAGGAATTAGGGAGAAAGCAACACTGTTGGGTTTTGGTTTTACCCTTCTTGCACATTTTCTCAGATGCATATCTGGAAAGTAGCTCCCCATTTCTGAATTTGCACTGTAGGCACAATGAGCCAGTGGGAAATGAAGGTGGTGGAATCCCATAGCCCCCCTGACTCTAATTAAAATGAGGGCCAGAAAGCAATTAAGCGGTGAAAATATATATATCTGCAACTACCCAGGAGGGGTGGCATTAATAAAGAGTTTTAATGCTGTTGCCTAATTAGAAGGAGGAGAGCTAAGGTTAGCAGTTTTGCTTGTCGCAGTGATTCAAAGCTTTGCAAAAAAACAAGTGAGAAGCAGTACTTTTAAGGCAAGGGAAGCTTCACATTCAGGCTTGCGGCAACTATGCTTTCATCTGATGACTGCATGAGAGACAGAAGGAAAAAGAAACAGCTCTAAGAAGTTACAGCCTGGAAGAGCATCATAGATTTTGGAATGCTGTATCTTCAAGAAAATGAAACTCATCTGCATCAGTCATTAGAAAAGCAGCCCTCTTATTTTACATGTCTTTTTCAACCCTGCTGCCATCCCATTACACCCCACTCACTGTGTCTCACATTTGGGCAAATGCCAGCTCAGAGTGCATCTCTTTGGGCTCTGGATGCTTTCCAAATTCACTAGCACTTTTGTTCTTTTCCCCATTAAAAAGCAAACAGTTCAGGGGCTGAAACACCTCTTAACATTGCTGGGATTATTGTGAATTGATTTAAAAGGTTTGCCACTGTACTCTTGATAATCAAGGCATTCCTCCTTGCACTCACACAGTGAGGTTGTCCGCTGCCCTGACAGGCAGGTGGGCTCTGCCATCTGCCTCATCCCCTTTACATCAACATATGTATGAAGAGCCATATCTTTCTCTTGGTTGGAGGAGCAATGGACACTGTTTGTCCAAATCCACCTGTGGGTTTGCTAGGAAATTTTCTCTAAAGGTGCTGTGCCTCATCCTGAACAGAACTCAGCTGCCCTTTTCCATGTGATATAAGTAGGTCTGCACCCAGTTTCCACAGGCACTTATATTGCATCCCTTTCAGTTTGGCTGGAAGAAGAACATGAATCTGACAGCGTGTCCAGAGGCAGAGGATCCCTTAAGAACGTGAATCTGACAGCGTGTCCAGAGGCAGAGGATCCCTTACATCTACTCTGGACCGTTGGCTTGGTGGTGACTTAAGAAGCACAAGTATTGAATCATCCTTTTCTCTGCCAGTCCAGGCTTTCAGAGGCGCAGTAACCAGACTTGCACTGGGTACATTATTAGAATTTATGAGGCCATGGCCCTATGGAGCATACGTGTTGCCTAAACAGAAGGATACAATGGGTTTATATTCAACTAAGTGGCACTGTATGCCATTTATTAACAAAATAACCTCCTCCAATGTGCTAATTATTTACTTTGCTACTGGAAAATATGTCATGGTAACATCAACACAGAGCAGCCAGCAGAAAACATTTACATTGAACTTTGAGTCATTTCAAGTACTGCTTTAACATTTAGGAATGGCAATTGTAGAAACAACTACTACTCTCATCTGTTTAGAGTATGATCAGAAGAAAATCAATTGCTCTCAAATGTTAACATCTCCTTACATACAGTTGGTGTTACTGATGGTAAAAGTAAGCATTAATACATACACAAGCTATACTTCTTCCTTCTTTGCAGCATAATTAAAGCAAACAATTTTTTCCACATTTGCCAAGCAGAAAGAATGTATGCATACATCGCAGTAAAATGGTACAAGCCTCCAGGGCTAACTGGGGGTGACATATTAAAGATGGTTCACAAATGCACATTTGAGCATTGTTTGTCTATATATTGCCAACTGCAAAAAAAACCCCACAAAACCTAACCTCAACTTCCCTCCCAACATTTCTGAGTTGCAGGTTTTTCTTCCCTGCAAGCAGCCAGTTCAGGGGGCGAGCAAATAAGAGCGGTCCCTGTGTTGTTTGTCATTCAGAAACAGTTCCTTCACTTTTACTGTCATCCTGAGGAAGCAGGATGCTTAATGAGGTCTGGAGAGGTGAGAGGGCTTTCTTTCCTTTCCACTGCCCACGCAATAGGTCCAAGATATAGGATGAGGAGAGTGCTTCTAATAGAGTGGCAGGCACTCCCACTGCCTGCCAGGAGCTAGGCACCAACGCTCCTTTTAAAAGCCACCATCAAACTCAATGTGTCAGAGGCTCCTAAGAGCAGCCACACAGGCATGTCAGGATCCCTGCTGTTATCGAAAGCCCTTTCATTAGTTTCAGACGAAGCTTGACATGTTTCACTCATGCTGGCCTGCTAGGCACCCTGTCCAAAATACCTATAGCAATGCCTATTAGCTAAGTAAAAATAAGGGATAGGAAGAAGGCAGCAGAATTAAAAAATAAAAATTAAAAAAGGAAAGAAAAAATATTCTTCTGAAATAAAAACTATATGTAAATAAACAGAATATGAGCGTGTTAAATAAAGATACTGTGAAACTTTTTTTATTGGGATAAAGTTATCATGTGTCTGAATGTTCCTGAAATGATCCTTCAGACATTTCATCCAGGAACACACAAAGCACTTAGTTACTCCTCTGAGATCTCAAAACATGCAGACTGCTCTTTGCAGCAGTGAGTCTGAGTTGACTACTCAACATCCAGAGGTCTGGACAGCCCATCTAGAGAGGCATCAGGCATGTATGTGGAGCCTGGATGCTCTGCACAGGACAGACTTGCCTCTGGACGGCCACATAAACTGTAAATTCATCTGATAGACTAAAGTACAGTTCTAGATAACAACACAGATCACAGAATCACAGGAACTGGAAGGGATCTCAAGAGATCATAGACTCCAATAGAGTCCAACCTCCCTGCTAAAGCAGGTACCCTAAAATAGGTTGCAACAACCAGACAGGTCTCTCCACAGAAGGAGACTCCACAACATCTCTGGGCACTCGCTGCAGAATCTACCTCCATATGAACAGATATATCCAGTGTTCATTGGTTTCACTGAGTGACTTTATGCTTGACTTTGGCTGATGTAGTCACCAAGCCTACGTTAATGATATATGATAAGTCAGGGGAAGACCCTGGTGACTGGAAAAAAAGCAACATCACATCCATTTTTGACAAGGGTAGAAAGGATGACCCAAGGAACTACTAACCTGTGGCCTCACCTCTGTGCCAGGGAAGATCATGGAGCAGATCCTCCTGGAATCTGTGCTAAGGCACGTGAAAGAGAAAAAAAGTGATATGGGATAACCAGCATAGTTTCACCAAGAGCAAGTCCTGCCTGACCAACCTAATGGTCATATATGATGGTGTAACTGCATCAGCAGACAAGAGAAGAGATACTGATGTCATCTATTTTGACTTCAGTAAAGCCTTTCACATGGTCCCCATATAACATCCTTCTCTCCAAGTTAGAAACAAATGGATGTGACAGGTAGACTGTTCTATAGACAAGGAACTGGTTGCAAGATCATACCCACAGAATGGTGGTCAATGGCTCAATGTCCAGAGGGAGATCAGTGATGAGTGGTGTCCCTCAGGAGTCAGTACTGAGACCAGTGTATGTCAGTACTCTACAATATTTTCATCAGTGACATAAACAGTGGGATTGAGTGCACCCCCAGCAAGTTTGCAGATGACACCAAATTGAGTACTATGGTTGACATGTCTGAGGAACAGAATGCAATTCAAAGAGACCTAGATAGGCTCAAGCAAAGGCTCCAGGAGAACCACACAAGGTTCAACAAATTCAAGTGCAAGGTCTTGCACCTGGGTCATGGCAGCTCTCACTATCAGTACAAGCAGGCAGACGTAATGATAGAGCACAGCCATGCCGAAAAGGACCTGCGTGTACTGGTGGATGGCAAGCTGGACATGAGCCAAAAATGTGCCCAGAAAACCAACTGTATCCTAGACTGCATCAAAAGAAGCATGGCAAGCAGGGTGAGGGAGGAGGTCCTGCCCCTCTACTCTGTGCTGGTATGACCTCAGCTGGAGTACTGTGCACACACGTGGAGTCCTTGGTACAATACAGATGTTGGAGTGCATCCAGGGAAGGGTCACAAAAATGATCCACAGAATGGAACACCTTTCCTATGAGGACAGACTGAGGGAGCTGAGACTGTTCAGCCTGGAGAAGAAAAGGCTCTGGGGAGACCTGTTAATGGCCTTACAGTATCTCTAGAGGAACTATAAGGGCTGGATGTCCCATCCCTGGAAACATTCAAGGTCAGGCTGAATGGGGCTCTGAGCAACCTGATCTAGCTGTGTACACTCATTTTCATTGCACGGGAGTTGAATCAGATGACCTTTAAGGGTTCTTTCCAACTCAAATGATTCTATGTTTATATAGATGATACCTGGGGAACCTTGGGCCAGCACATAGTACTAATACACCATGAGAGACTACAGAATTATAGTGTAGCTGATGCCTTTTTGTACAATGAAGTGTGGAAGATTTTATGATAAAATAATAACACTACAACTACTCAGCATGTATCTGCACCATACGATTGCTTTAGTTCTAATTTACCTGGCTGATTTTAGCTTGAGGCAAATGTTTCACTACAGCTTTGACTCCATTTTGAAATGCTTGCCTGCTGTGCTGTTCTCACTGCTTGGTAATTCTCTCTTGAGTACCAGGTTTCTTTGAATACTTCTGAGAGGATGCCTCTACAGAAAATTTACTGAAATAATGGCTGCTGGTAGTAGTTATGAGAATGGAAGACAAGGATCCCAAATGTGCAGAAGACTACAAAGAAGCATAACAAAGTCCATAATATGGCATATGAGAATTTCTGATTTTTATTGTTAAGGAGAAATACAGAAAAGGAGGGGAAAAAAAAGAGTGATTTCAATTTTCTTAATTTGTCAAAGACAGACTAGACCAGCAATCAGTTCTGGTCTTGAAGTCTTTTGTTTCCATTTGTCACAAATATGCTCTATTTACTCTTCCCCAGTCCTCATTCCCACTCAGTTGCCTGCAGGACATTTTAGTGACTTGATGGAAGAACAATGTATTTCCTCAGTAAAAATATGAAACCATTCCCTCCCACAGATGGAACTGAAGTGCTACTGTGCTCATTTCTATTTAGGATTGGCATCATACTCATGCAGTGAGTTAGTGAGCTGAGCCTATCAGTCAAGGGGACTCCGGGGAAATCTCTGTAATAGTTCAGGATACAGGTGCATCATGCTTAGTTAGAAGTGATTCATCAATTCCAACCAACATCAACACTTGCTCAGTTCGTTCCTCATCCTGCAGCCTGCTGCCAGCACCCCTCTGGCTTCTGATGCCAAGTGCAACCCTGCTCCTGTTCCAGTGATATAACTATGCCAAGGCCTTGCCCTCTCAGTGACAAATTAGAGTATTTAATTCTACTTTGTATACCAGCCTCGCTACTTTTTATTTTTACTGAGCATCAGCAACTGCTAAACACAAGCAGAATATCTGTACAAAAGAGAAGACTTCGATGACAAATTAAAAATCAGGTGGAAGACAGTGACCACTCCAGGCATTGCTTGTTGTTCATTATAATTAGGCACCAACACCTTTATGAACACGAGTGGTAGCCTTGTACTAGGATAACTGAACAATGATAGATATGTTGATTGCACCTTTAAGCACTTCTAAGTGGGAAACGTCATCAAAAGACCACTCTCACCTCAGGTAATTGAAAACCTCATCAAACAAACAAAACCAGCCAGCCACACTCCTTTCAATAGAACTACAAGCGAAAATGAAAATGCACTGACTTAAACAATTACTTTTTTTTTTTATATCAAAGAAGGCTCAATTTAAATTCTGAAAAACAAAGAAAGCTCCGAGAAAAAGGCACACAAACTTTTTCTGCTGCCAGAATACAGAAGACTCTCACAATTCTCTAGTACTTATAGGAACGACTGGGTTTGCAAAAACTATATTGGGCAATCAGTCCAAGAGTATTTGCAGTCCAATTTCCAGTTACCTGCAAATATATGAGGATTTTCCAAATGATCTATTTCTTTAACAAGACAAAATGCTATTACCTTGAGTGTTTTGAAAACCAAATAATTTTTAGTATCTTCCTGTGGTAGCATTTGTGGTGAAATTTTAAGTACCCACATAATCCAACTCCCTGAGCAATTTTGAAAATCGGTTTTCTTAGCTGGCTGCCTAAGTGCTTACTGTGAATTAAGTCAATTTTGAAAATAAAGCCCAGAATGTGAGGACCACCCAATTTCTTATAAGATCTGAGAAAATTAGAAAATTTTAGTCTCAATCACTGACTAAAATAGGCAACAGTTAAAAGCATTTTAAAAATTGATTGATATTTCACTGAAATAAATGGATAAAAAAAGGAGAGAGGGGAAAGTTGAGTTTAAAAAAAAAAAACAAAGCCTTTAACAAATGTCCAGTTCCTTGCTTCTTGTAGGTGTCTACAGAGATGACTGAATCCCCCCACTTGACTTCAACACCTATTAGGTAGAAGCAGATTTTCTTGAAACCCTGCCTATGGGGAAGGTGATGGAGCTGTAAGTTTGTCATCAAAACCTGGAAGCAACTCAGAGAAGCAAATGGCCATGCCTCAGTTTAGACAGAGAAGGAATGGTGTGCACGAAGGAAGATGAGAACGGTTTAACTTCTCTATAGCCCTTAGACAAAAGCAGAACTAGCATCTATCTGAAATTAGTAAGGCTGCCTGGACTGGAGTCTGCTGATGAAGATGAGAAGAAAGGGAGGCAAGACTCAGACAGCAGCAGTCATGGCCTTGCAAAGAAGCTGAATAGGCCCAAGATAACATAAAGTGCATGAGCACATCCGCCAAAAAAAAAAAAAAATAAAGCATGTGGCAATGTCTATTGCCAATTGTGGAATCACACATCGAGATTTTAAGCCCTGAGCCACTGTGGCCTCAGTAGAAAAAAAGGCCTTCAGAGGCAGTTACCATTGCAGGTCCTCATAAGATAGCTCTTCTCTCAAGGACAGCAGCTGTGAAGAAAGCTTGGGTGACACGGGTGGATGGGACATGTTTCTCTTTCAGTGAGGGTAGTGGTAAAAGTGCCTGAAAAAGGGTCATAGCAGAAAGCCTGTGGGCTGCCCAGTTAAGAGAGAGTGCAGTGTGTCCATCTAACATGACATTTCCCAGAAGGCATGGTCAGCACAAGGCTCTAAGAGCATTTGGCCCCCTGTGGGGGGGGAATGGTGGTCTGTCTGAGCAAACCATCAGCCATACTGGTCATGCCAGATCCTACTGACAGCACAGCAGGAGCAACGTGCACCTGAAATATCCTCTGTGGACTCCCAGCATGCCAGGTGAAGTGCTTACATGACAGTTCCCAGAATTTCAACAGCAAGTAGACACTTGAAGCTTTCAGCCTTGAACTTGCTGCTAGAAATGCCTTTGCAGGACAATGTAGACATAGCCACTACAGTGATATATCAAAATGCTTTTCACTTCTAGAGATTCACAGTCAAAAAGATAAACAGCAAAGTCCCAAATAAGCTTCGTAGTGTTTCTGCAGTGTTTTGGATTTAGTATGAACGCATCTGATTTTACAGTTTATTTTGTTTAATATATATCTTTTTTTATCTGACAGCTGATTTATAACCAGATCGGCAGTATGATGAATTCCCTTTATTGATTTCTTTTTTCCCCTTTTTATTCAGGTAGCCAAAACAATTTCAAGGACAAAAAATGTAAAAAGAATATTAAAGAAACAGACTTGATATTATAGCAAGTTTTGTACCACTTCAGAATAAAAATGCCCCCAAGGCTTTTGTAAAATAGCATTTCTTTGTAGAAGGAATGGGATAAAACACATGGAATAAATAATTTGAACTTCTCACCAAACAAACAAATGCTAACAATTTATTTTCTTCCCTACAGTGGACTCCTTCTTCTACAAGTGGGAAGAAGGAGATTGGTTTTTACTTAAATGAAGGTAGCCCATCAAAGGTTGGCAGAATTGCAAAGGGTTGGAAGCTTAGGAATCAATCATAGCAAGAAGCTGGAACACTTCTCTGAATGTCTTGCAGGTTTTTTGGGGTGTTGGGACACCTTTGACAAGTTCTCTGTGCCTAGTAAAATAGGCCAGCTCATGAATTTCTCACTCGTCCTTCTAGTCTCAGATATAAAAGAAAGACAGACAGCTTATCTTCTGGTATCTTACAAGTTCTGTGTGAAGGCAAAAGTCTACAGCTGTAGGAATAATTAAGGAAAGTCTCAAAACTTTAAAACTGCTTTTCAGCATAGCACTTGGAAAGACGGAACTGCAGAGATAATTGATTTTTTGGCGTTAGTGACTGAAATCACAAACCAGCCTGCCACA
This sequence comes from Lagopus muta, assembly GCF_023343835.1. Lineage (NCBI taxonomy): Eukaryota > Metazoa > Chordata > Aves > Galliformes > Phasianidae > Lagopus > Lagopus muta. The sequence goes on along the minus strand of NC_064439.1, from coordinate 44,891,022 downwards.
AACAAAACCTGATTTAGATGAGGTGCTCTGAACTGTAATATTTCCTCCCTCAACTTCTCACTAGATTTCAAAAAAAGCAACAACATTTTTAAGGATTTAAAACTGTCCTATTCTGTTGGCACTTCACATCTTTCTGAAATTTTAATTTTGTTTATCAGAATCTAAAATGCAAATTTGAAATGGGAAAATGGTTTCACTTTGAAAATGTTACAGGAAATATATGAAGGAATGCTACGATACAGCCCTCCATTTTCCCAAAGGAAATTTGCTTCTGAACTTTCCACTGGTAGATTGTTTAGGTCATGGAGAAATTGATTTTTCAGCTAGCAAGCAATGAAGCTGAAAACTTCCTGAATCTAATTTTACATCCAATTTTGTCAAGAACAGTTTAGTTATCCTTAACCTCAGTTCACAGGATGCCTATCAGATTTATTATTTTCTTTAAAAGTACCATCAGCTATGCCATTCAATCAAGTAGTAATTGCACATTCAGATAAAACTTATGTATTTCAGAAAATGCACATTTACATGATGTGTATCAGAAGCTTTGGTCATGTCTGATTGCACGTTCTTACAAGTTAACCACACACTAACAGGCATTAACACACTGGGCCCCCTGGTCCTCTAAATGGAATATCATACCATACATGAAAAGTGTGCAATGACTAAAAGAAGAAAACAACAATATTTTGCATGCACAGTATTTATCGAGTATGCTTACAGACAAATGCCCACACTTAACATTCTGTGCACTTTAAAAACTGTGTAGGTGCTGTTTAGGGGCGCACGTGAGATGCATTTTGAGAAGGTGTACAGAGTATCAGAGTAGAAAAAACCCACCTCCACAGAACTACAATGCTAGGAAAAAAAAGAAGAAAAAGGACAAGGGAATCTATGTATAATAACGTACAAAAAAACTACCTGGTTAATAAAATAGGTAGTCCCACCAGGGCCGGGAGAAGATCAGAAAGCATTAGGAAGATAAAATGGACAATTAATGTGAAACAGCTTCTTTGTTCAAAAAAGAGGAGATGAAAAGGATTTAAAACCCAAAGACAGAATCATTAAGGTCAGAAAAGACCTCTAAGATCATCTAGCCCAACCATCCACCTACCACCAGCACTCACCCATGTCCCTCAGTGCCACATCTACACATTTCTTGAACATCTCCAGGGACACTCACTTCACCACCTCTCTGGGCAGCCTGTGTCAGTCCTTTACCACTCTAAGATGACATCTTTTCCTAATATCCAACCAGATTTTCCTAACAGACAATATAAATGGTTACATATTCTGGCTCTGTACTCTATGGCAGGTACACCATAATGCATTTCTCATGAGAAAAACACATACAGACAAACTAGAAATCAATAAGGATGAAATTTCCCTGTCTTCATCTGCAGCTCACAGGTGAAGCTAAGGAACATCAACATGTAGCAAAAGTTTTAAAAGTCTGATATGGCTTTAGGGCCAAATGAGCTTCTTTGGGATAAATCATAGCAATTATTGCATCCAAGAGAGCTGTTTTACTTCATTTGCCCATTTGAAAGTGTGAACAATCTCAATAAAACTGGCAATACTAGGCTGAGGTTGATGTTACCAACTCTTGGAGCTAGAGAATCTTGTGGAGATAAAACTTCTCACTAGTGTGAGTTAGGACAAATTACATGTTGCAGCCATGCCAAGCACCACTAGCAAATTACACCATGTTAGATCATATCTGAAAAAGTCACCCAACTCACAACCATGAGCATGGTTACTGCTTGCATCTGCTGAAAATAAATCAGGTCTGGAAGATGCAAATGCATTGCAGGAGATGCGTGTAACCCATCTTTGATCTGCTATACAGTGGATGAATGAGAGAATTTGTACAATTAACAAATGTTCAGTTAGAAGAGTGGCGTGGTTAGGATGGTATTTTACAGGTTTATAGTCAGAAAGATTATCGTGGTAGAAAGAGACAATCAAAAATGAAATGCTCACTTGTATCCTAAGCTCACAATAAAAAACTCCAGAAGGAGAGATCTACAGAAAGAAACCCTTCCAAGGGATAGTCAGCCCTTAAATGGGTCTAGGAGAGGTGCAGCCAGGCTCCGTCCCTTTGGTCACACAGCTGAATTACCTTCACCTGTGCTCCCAGGGCTGACTCAGTGCTTGCCTCAGGTGGTCAATCAGTGGTTCAGGCTGTGACTTGACAGTTCCTATACAGGGCTGAAGAGTTGTGCTTCCTAACAGCAGCACAGGACATCGTTGCAATTCAGCATCCTGTACCACAGACAGGAGTTTATATAGCTTGACAAGAAACTGTTCAAAGGCAGCTGTTGTCCTCATTCTCCATCTTGGGTTTGGAGTATTTGAATGAATCAGAATCCTGCTTATACAAGCCTTGGGTTTATAGCTTTTTAGCCATAAATTTAGCTATGACTGATTGGGGCTATTGTTTTCCCATGGTAGCATGTCTCAGTGATTCAGAGGTCTGAAATGAAGCATTTAAGAACTCAGGGACGTTCACGAGGGAAACAAATTATTTTTGGAAACAGCCAAAACATCCAACCATTGCGTTAGCATCCTGAGGAGTCCCTTATACAAAGGCAGAGGAGATGACCAGCTGAAGGATTGTAAGCAGCTGAACATACAGCTCAGCTATAAGCCAGTGAGAGGAAATGTTTCTGTGTGTATGTTCCTTTGGCTGCTAATAAGAAACTGGAAAAGACAGTAAGCAGAGCAGTGCTATGACTCATTAGGACAATCAAATTATTTTTTCACCATCTTAACATTTCCCCTTTAGTTTTTCATCATTATATTTCTGTATCATGGCCCTAGTTTAAAAAAAAAAAAAAAAAAAAAAGAGAACAGACCCAGCTTTTTAGTTTTTTAAATGAGCTTCCCTCTAGGTAAATAATTCTGTTACTGTTCCCTTACCAGCACCTGACATCAAAACCACCAACAATCCAGTGCTGTCAGCTTCCGAAAAACAAGTCCCTAACAATATAGGGGGAAAAACCTTTTATTTCTAAGTCATATGATTCAGCAGCCCTCCCTGAGTGCAATGGACCAGTGCAGCAGGCTACATTCAATGCACCATCACCCGACTCAGCCCCAGGCAGACAAACACTGAATTTAATGGGAGGAACGAGAGCTTCTTGCCTGATTCCCCCTGGTATGAACAAATGAATGGGGACAGCAATAAACATCGTCCTGGTTTCTCTCTTGTCAGCCGAAGAGAAATAGCTGTTGGCAGCATGAAAGGGAAGAGTGTGAAGAAACCACCCCCTCCCTAGGCTGAAAGGGAGTTTCTCACACTCATTGCTTCTAATTTTATGATGATCTGTAGAGTTGTAGTACATTCACCTTTGTTACTGGCAGCTGTGCAATCTTAGCCATCACCAGGCTGATGGCTCCCCACAAAAATTAAAGGACCAAATTACCTGAGATTTACTGTAATGAGAAACCAAAAAACTACCAAAGAGATGAAGGAAGCAAAATGAAAAAAAACAACTAAACACTTCATGCAGATTCATTCTTGCTCTCAGGATGATGATGAGGAAGAAGATAAAATAAATTTGCTTCGTGCTTTCTTGCATGAGCAGATGTGGATAGAGGTGAAAAGTTGGAGAAAAAGTCTAAGCGGCTTTGGGATACAATCTGGCTTTCTGTATTAAACACATTCTTGGAGTAGAGCTGTGTTTCTTTGCATTCAGTTTCTGCAGCCAATCCTTTGAATCTCAAGTCCTACAAAATGGCAGTATATTATCACCTCATTTTCTATAGGTACCTACCTTCTATTCAGGAAATACAGTCTTAAAAGATTGGACATCCTTCTGTCCTATTTAGAGCTTTTAGCTTCTGTCCTATTTTGTTAAAGAGCTCCAACCAAAGAATAATAAGAGTTTCTGAAAATGCTGGTTCCCTTTTTTTCTTTCTGGCAAAGATTGGGACTCTTATGACATTACATAAACAGTGATTTTACACTCACGGTAATTATAATTTTCTCACACTTTGTTTAGGAGTTTGTGACTGTTATGCAGTCTGTCCACCTTCACCTTCTATATTTAGATTCATAGAACTAACATTCTTTGCTCAGAAAATATCACACACTCTCTGCTCAGATCTGCCCCTTCATCCTCCGAGCATTTCACAACTCTACAATAGTACAAATGAGACAGAAAGGCTTAATTTCCCCCCATGTTTAGCTTCATGGGACAATGCTGTAGTCTGAGCTCTGTTTTTTTCCTAAGAACTATGGCTTGTAGTAAGAATCTCAGTTGCTTTGCCCTTGATCCTACAGGAGATTCTGCTACTGATTTCAGTACAGGAAGAGAAGTTTAGCTTGCTATCTCTCTATGCAATATGGACTATATTTAAGACACAACAATGATGTTCCTTCTGCTCTGTTACCTTACTTGCACAACTGGCAAGCAGGCTGACATTAAGAAAAAAAAGCATAGATCTTATGGACTAGCAATCTTTTGTATAATTTCTTCTAGACTATTAGACTTCAGACACTTCATGACATATTGGATTTTACCTAATGAAACTGAATGTGCTTTTTTTTCAACCTAGATGGAATGGCAATGGAAAGCTATTTTCAATGCCATTTTGCAGTGATGAAAAGAATGCAAAAGTATTACTCTCTATTAATTGCTTTGTGGGTTGCATACACACTTTCTGCAAGCTTGGATCAAAATCCAAAAGAATATCAGCTAGGGTTAAATGAGAATACGGATAATTAGTTGCAGCATTGATTTTCCTGTTTTTAAATACCAGTTTATTTGCTGATTGTATATTTTTCATCAGGCTGGCTGCTTAGCATATGGCAAAGCTCAGAATACATTATCTATGAACAGGAAACAAAGGTAATCACAAGAAGTGGAAAACAGAGACTCTCTGCTGCAATCGACCTAGAGATAGCTACATATTGTGCCTGAGAAATAATTCTTATTTTACAAAAAAAAAAAGAAAAAAAAGTAAAGCAGGGAGAAAGATAATGAAGTAGAAAAGGTTGTTTAATTTGAAGGATATCCACTAAAATTAAGGACAGAATATCCAAGACATGAATTCCAAAGGATGTGTGTAAAAGGCAGGGAGGTGTCTATTGCATGAGAGATCTTTCTCAACCAAGTGAGGTTATGTATGGATGACTTCTATGCATAATTGAAGCACATAGCCTATTTTTACACATGAGCACAGCTGGAAAAATACCTGCAGAGAAAAGAGCTGAAACTTCCCACTCCTTTACATGTCCTTTACATGACATATGTGACTGATATTTACTGGGGATCAAATCTGTTAGCCACTCAAAATTGCACTCAGAGTCTTCTATGATGTGGGAGAAAATTGAAAGAGCTCAATAATGCTCATACATTGCAAATCTAGCTGCCCAGAAGGAATAATGTCCTAATTTCCTGTTTATTGCTCCATAGACTAATTTTTACTATTTTAGATGGATAAGAGCTTATAGCAGAAAAGGCAAAGCAGAACAGTGGAAGTGAGACACAGAAGAGGAAGATGTTTCTAGGAAAACTAAAAGTGGCACACAAAAAATTACAGAATTACAACTTATCTCTACCAAAAGCAACTTCAACTCAATTTTCAATCCATCCTTAATGGGTCACGCATCTAGTTGTGACTTTTCAACACACTCCAAAAGGTTAAGGATCACTTTGTGCATGTGGAAGATGATAATATTCAGAGGGATATATCCAGATGGCTTTATCCTTGAAGATGGATACAGCTGCATTCTCATTTAGTACATTTGCCAAGAAAATTTTGATTTAATAGTAAATATATACATTCTCAGCACCTGTAGTTATTGAGAAATGACAAAACATGATTTAGCAATTGCTAAACATGCGTTGGAATTGGCAGTGAAGAAAAAATCACAAGGAAAAGAAATAATTTTAAGTCAATAATCCTGGCCCTTTGAACACAGCAGTAGGGGAACAAGAATTGCCACAGAGGACAACTTTGAAAACAGCAAACTGTGTCCATTTAATATTTTTCTCAGTACCTGATCTGAAATATGGGCAAATAAAATAAGAGTTATATGATAAGTAGCAAAAAAAATGGACTGGTGATTCCTTTGTCAGTACCTCATGAGACAAGGTCTGATTTCCAGCAGATCTGCACCTGAAGAGCAAGAACTTACAAAGATGTGGCTAACATGGAGCAAAATCACCATCACTCCCAGAGGGACACAGTTTTGCTTCTGGCAATATTTGTTAAGATTTGTTAAGTGTATCAATGCTAGTAGGGAAAGGCAAAGGGGAGAAAATAAGCATTACTGAGGGCATATTTTTCCTCTGGACCAAATTGACAGGGTCAAGGAGTATATTACAGCTTCAAATGAGGATGAAATAGTAATATCACAGGCCATTAAAGATCTTGGTTCAACTCCTGCTTGCTAAGCCAAAATGGCAATTGTCACACCATCATAAATTATGCAAGAAGAGATCTTAGGAGTAATCCTGGCAGCTTGCTCTACTACCTCATTCTTAATATTCTATTCAGTAAGTTACAATATCTGTCAAGTGGTTATTTGATGAGAAATAAGTCAGAACCTGTAGGATCAGACAAGCAGAAAACCAGAACAATGTGGTTTCATCTTCAGAGAGGATTTAGGGAGTGGGCATCTCAGAGAGTAACAGCAGTGTATGTACACCTAACTATCAACTTTAAGTTCTTTTTCAAAACACTGCTTAATATAGTTTGACTGACCAGAAACAGTCATATATAGGAGATGTTTCTCTAGAATATGCCCAGAGAGGCTGTGGATGCCTCGTCCCTGGAGATGCTCAAGGCCAGGTTGGATGGGGCCCTGGGCAGCCTGGTCTGGTATTAAATGGGGAGGTTGGTGGCCCTGCATGTGGCAGGGGGTTGGAGATTCATGATCCTTGAGGTCCCTTCCAACCCTGGCCATTCTGTGATTCTGTGATAATACCATAAGCATGAGACAGAAAAAAAACCCCTAACATTTCAATATATCTTAATGCTCCTGCCTTTGTGCCCTTATAGGTGTTAATAAAACAAAACAGGAGATTTAAAACCCTGAGCATCTAACCATACAGCAGCACTACTGGAGCATTCCTGAGTTTTTGCAAAATTATTTGGTAAAATCTCAATTAAAATGCAGATCATTAAGCTGTAATTATATAAATTTATTTCCATATTTTTCCTGTACTTTCATGCAGCAAGCTGTAAACAAATATTTATAAAACATACTGTGTCTGTAATTAAACAGATCACAGCTTTAGTAGAGAGGGCTAAATGAATTTATATCCAAGTCTTCCTCTCAGAGCCTCCACTAATTTAAGAAAACAAGTCTATCATCATATTTCCTAGTTTTTGTGAAGATCTGAAAGTGCTAGGAAATAAGAGAAAGGCTCTTTCTTTCCCTTAACTCCAAAAAGGTGTAAATGCCTAGATTTTAATTAGCTCTGTTAAACATCCACATTTCCAGTAAGGGCTTTACATGAAACTAATCCCCATCCCGGTGAGTCCTTTATCATTGCTATGGGCTTCAATTTTGGCACTGTTTGTCCCAAGCTTGGGAACTTGCTTGCTCCACAGGGGACTGAAAGGATGCCTAAGAAAACTTCCCCACTGATGTGCTCAGGTAGAGAGTTTCTAAACGGAAGTTTGGTCTTGCTGAAACAGAGCAGATTCTTGCAGTGGAAAATGGTCACCTCTTCCCTACAGGACAAAGGGTAAAAGGGATCAAATGGACCCCATGCTGCAATGGAGGCTTCACAGACTAATCGTCCAATCCCAAGCTTTGCTGCCTTTGTAATCTGCCAGAAAAAAAATGCCTCTAAAGAAGAGAATCAATGAGTGAAAAATGAATGGATGAACATCCTCCATGATAAAAATGCCCACTTAAGATATCCACATGTGTAGAGTTTGCTGCTTCGTGTCACTGCCCTGCATGCCCTAAAACCCTCAGCAGGCATCCACAGACAATTTAATGAGAATGCCAAGGGATGTGCTTGCTCAGTTTTTGTGCAGGAGACAAGCCGAAGGTAAAAAATTGCAGATAAACTGCAGGAGTCGTTTCCCAAAGCTGTGTGCTCAACCTGGAGCCATTTTGACTTTACAACTGCATTTCTCAGGGGTGTAACCTGGGGAAACAATGAGACACCAAGCTCCTTTTTCTCAAGTCTGTGCAGGGATGAGACATCTCAGTATAACGTTGATCAAACTGATACATGGTTAATGCTTTTAGATGAAGCGAATGAACGGTTTTCTGCCCTGCATCTCCAAGGTGTGCTCTCCATGGAAAGGGGAGCTGGGCACATGTGTCACATCCAGCTGGATTGTATCTGACTACAAAGCACAACAGGGAATGAGGCAGCCCTGCATGAGCCAAATGCCTGCATCACAGGCTGGCCACTAACACTCCTTTTCTGCATCACACTCACCACAAAGCACTGCACCGATATAGCTGAGCTACAGCTGCAGAAATGTGCTACGCAAATTAAATGAGAAATTGCTTTAATATTCCTTTTTCATGCTCTCTTTTAAATGCTAAGGTCTCATTTTCTCTGTTTCAAGAAGTCTGCCGCAGTGCTTTCTGCTTCTGAGGCACAATATTAGATTGTGTCCACAAGTGAGAGCTAAGAAGAGAATGTGATGACTGCTCTGTCCTTTGTTCTCATTTTCCATAACATGACATGAAAAAAATCAACAAAACAAAACATTTTGACTGACATACTTGCGGCTTGTTCTTTCCTGCCTGCTATAAACAATGTTGTAATGAGTTCATTTTAGTTCATTCCCATTTTAGGGGTATTGCAAATCGTGGCACTTATCTCTGCACTTAAAATGGAGAACTCTTTCTGGATCTGACAAGGGCTTCACAAACAGGAAAAACTTTCAAAATGTATATATTATGCTTTGTATTTAGACTATTTAATTAGAACCAGGGGAAAAATTTGTACTGGAACACCTTGGTGAAAAGTGTAATTTTAGAAAAAAACTAGAAGTTTTTCAGTCTGTTCAACCAAGAATATTTCCTTTTATTCACTTCAGCTATCTAAAAGCATCAACTATGTACCAGTTTGATAAACATTACACTGAGAAATCTCATCACTGCACAGACTTGAGAAGAAGAAATTTAGTGTCTCACTGTTTCCCCAGCTTACACTCCCTAGAAATGCAGTTCTGTCAGAGGAAGGTTATACAATATCTACCTTCTATACAATAACATGGTGGGTTCCAGCCTCTGTCTACTGCTGTCCTTCTTCTCCTGTACCATCTGCCATGAGATCACGTTCTCATCCATATCCATGGGCTGATCCAGCCTATGATTGCAACTGTACTGGAATCCTATTTTTAATCATGATCCTTGAAATACGCATCATCATAGGGCAAGTGGAAAGAGCATTTGTGGACCCATGGCATTTTAGTCTGGCTTTAGCCCCAAGTCCAGCATAGCCTCAGGCTGTTGACAGGTAATGCCCTCTGTAGCCACCTATCTGCCTGTTGGTCCACTACATCCAAGGAATGTGAGTCTTATAAGAGTTGTATCCTTGGGATGAGTGCACTGTCTGGATGCAGATACAGACTAACCTGCATTTCTAACTACCCTCCTTCCTTTTTTTTTTCCCCTCTATTTTTTCTTTCATTTCTTTTACTGAGAAAAATGTACTGTAATGAGTTACCTCAAGGCATGGCGTGACATCCACAGAATCAGTCTGAGATTTTTTAATGTAATTTAAACCAAAACCTCCAGAATATTTTCACATAGGATGACTTCTGAAAGCTTTTATGATACAGCTATCCCAACTTTCCCACTTTCACCAACTGATAAAATATCTCATATTGTTTTGTAAAATAGAATTTTTTTTTAAATTTTCCTATCATTAAAAATACCACAGAAATACCTTGCTAACACTTACACTGTTACGTTAATAAATACTCAAGGAGTACAATAAAATATGCAGCACCTGATATAAATTAGTATGCATATTGAAGGGATGGCCTTAGCACTCAGCTTTGCCTGGGGCAATTAGAATTTTACTGTGGGAGTACAGGAAGCTCTGTAGTATGTAAAACAATTAAAAAAAACCCCACTCAAGTCCTAGGTTTCATCAAAGAAAGCATGTTTTTTTCAATATGTTATTAATGGTGGAATAGTTTTAGACATGTAATACAACCACCTTGGAAAATATCAGTGAAAGAAGCACCAAACAAAACATTATGTCCCCCTTTTGCTCTTCTAGGCAGTTCAGTAAAATTGACAAATATGAAAAAGAAAAGTTGCCAAGTTAAAGATATAATTTTGAGTGGAAAAACGATCTTTAGGGAAAAAATGCTTGCCCTTCTCTACTCCAGCTATTATTTGGTAATCAGTGTACATGGCTGATATATTCACTGCTGAGCACAGGTGTTGATGATCCACCAAAATAAATACAAAATGGAAATGGAAAAGCACTTGCTGTGCTTAGTGGCAGGGCTTAAATTCCAGTGGTTCCTATTACTGCAAGATATTAGCATTATAATGGAAAAATAAGTTGGTTTTCCTGCTGGGGCAGTCAGAAAGATGATTGTTCTTCTTGTCCCTTTCTTCGCTATCCTAGTATAGAGGAGTGAGCTTGATTATAAGTCATCTTTTGCATACATAAGCTTACAGCACTCATCAGGTTTTGACATAATGCGTCCCTAGGCATCAAAAGAAAATTTCATAGAGGACTGACTATATTGCATTAGAAAAACTAATTACCAAAAGTACAATCTAATTAAGATAGGGCATTTAGGACACTGGATACCAAAGCTCGAAGTGCTAGGGGACAGTAAAACACTGAGCAAAGTTTCTATGTATGGTATCATAAATCCTCTATACTTCACATTAAACCAGTGTTGGTTTCCAACAATACACTTGAGGAATTGTTTCCTGCATGTGGTCTTACAAACTATGTCATTTCAGTATGCAACATAATGCTTAATAGGTATGTGTATTAAGCATAATATGAGGTTTTCATTTTCACATCCCAAGGACCCGTGTTCTTCTGTTAAAGGTAATATAAGTCAGACATGAGCATGGATATAATATCAACAGTCTGCACAAAGCCAGCCTAAGGTTATAAATACTCTGCAATTTCTTTTTAATACTTTCCACAGAACTACCTCAGTGTATCTTAGAAAATATTACAGAAATGAGTCATTTTTCATGCTCAATCGGTAATGGCTCAGGAAGACCCTGATTGCTCAAGCTTCTCCAAAACCAACTCCCCTCAACAGTTCTCAGCTGGGTACCCAAGTAATCAAAAGTCTCATTCTTTATAATGCATCATAAATTGTATGTCAGAAGAATGAAACAAATGTACAATTTAGATACTCACTATTTTCTTTTTTTTCTTCTCCTGGGGGTGAAAAGAAGGCAAGACAACACCAGTTGACTTGTCTAAAGCTTCAAAGATCTTTGGATGGACTCAGTACAGGAAAAAGCAGCAGGTGATGTCTCAATAAATAAGTAACTTCAAGCAAGCAGAAATGATACAATTAATGGGAAACGGCTGAAGAGCATGGATTCTAGCACTTGCAAGAAGACAGACTTTACTTATTTATTAAGAAATGTAATTTCTCTTGACAGCTCAACCAAGATACCATCCCAATATAGCAGTTGAGATTAGTTATTTAAAACCTATCTCAGAGTTGAGGCTGAGAAATAAATGCAGGCAGAAATGATACAAAAAAAGTAATAATAATAAATCTAAACTATCCATGAAGTCCTAACTGAACAAGACTTTATGTGAAGAGGCATACTTGTACTCCCAAAGTTTGTTGTTTTCATTGCACTGGTCCTTTGGGATCAATTTACTGTATGTCAGGACTTGGACACATATTGACCACAAACAGATGTGGAGGGAAGACTGGTCTTGACCCCATCAAATATTTCTAATGCAAATTTTGGGCAAACAGCTTTAAAAAAGTCTTGAAGTTGGTCTACTTAGTGGCAAGGTCAGTCTCCAGCCAAGCAGGGAATCACAGAGCTGTCAACAATTCTTCTGTTGCTTTCATATTTGTTGACAGAGGATATTTGGGTCCTGCCAGAGAAACTAGCTTGGAAAAAAAAAAAAAAAAAAAAAAAAAAGGAGCACAGGAGAGGAAGAATTATATAAAATAAAGAAAAAAGGAAAAAAAAAATGTCTCTGGAGACTGGTTTCAATAGTTAAACATGGCAATAGTAAGATTAAAACAACTGTTATCCACAGGTACTTACGCTGCCACACTGAAATGCAAATCAGACTTCAGAGGTTACTTAAATTGTAGTGTACAATAATAGAAAAGCAGAAAAACATCAGGCTCATTCCATCAATCTAGAATGAGCCATAGCAGTCAATAAGAACATTCAAAATAGACATTTTTAAGGTAATTGCATTAATGTAGCTGTTATATTCCCTAAGCCCGGTCCTGAGATGCTCATGTTCCCTAGGGTCATATGTAGCGCTTCATGTAACTACTTAATTGTCTTGCAAACTTTCACTGTTTGCAATAAGCACTGCAGTTCAAAACTGCAGTTCATTCTTGCACGTAAACACATTATATGCTCTGGAGAAATTATTGTGGATGAGCTCTGACTGCGTATCTGTGTACTGAAAGTCACTATGCTTTCTGTGGATATATGGAATACAAATGACATTTTAAATGATACTGAAAATTTGCTGGTGTTTCAAGTCTATCGAGAAATGAGACTTATTATCTAAATGGCCTAGCAGCTATCTAGTTTCCATGCCGTTCTACAGGCAAGTTGAACAGAAGATGTTTTGTGTAAGCAACACAGTCTGCTTTGGGAAGCTTACAAGTCAAACTGAAAACAAGGGTTTATCACAGTGCACAAGTACACCTGTACTATACTCCATATTTATCATACTTAGAGTAACATATTGGTAGGAAACTCCTGCTGCCAGAACAGAACCCTGATTAGTTACATCTGCAATTCAGCCATATACCTTGTCCTGAGAAGCTCAGTCTAAATATGCTCCTGTAAAACACAGTACAAAAGGCTTTTTTTTTCCTAGCCTATTTATTTTAGTATGCCACCTTCCCAAACCTTGTAATATCACAAACTTTTGGTTATGTGTATGGTCTTGCCTGCCTGCAACTGACTGGGACTTCTCCAGATTTCCAAGATCATTAAAAATAATTTAGAGAGGTCTCACAATGACATCAGCCAGCTCTTTCATTTCCCAGGGATGAATCCCGTCAGGCCTCATAGACTTATGCACATCCAGCTGGAACAGCAAATCCCACAGGTTCAGAGTTAGCTGGGAATTTATAATTCCCACAGTCATGATTCCCTTGCTCAGGGCAGTGGGCCCCCAGTGCCCATCACTGGTCTTGAAGACTGTCTAAACTCTGATGATTATAAAAAGACAAATTGGTGTCCATTTCTTTTCTGCCTCCCAGACATTCACAGTTACATATGAACACTAGGCCACAGAAGTGCTAAATCTATTAATTATTATCCAAGAACTTCAAACTCCAGGGAAAATATATTTCTATTTACACTAGGGCTGCTCTGAAAGTAATACCTCCCGTTTTATCATCTCACGGAGTCAGAGGCAGATTTTGGTGGTATGGCAGTAGAGATTGAACCTTCCCACCAATATTCTGCAATAGAAAAAAGCAGAGGGGCAGTCTGACCAAATGGGGTCTGACGTGGAAGTGTATCTGAAGAAAAGATGTGCTACTGAATTCCTCAGTGCAGACAAAATGGGTCCCGCTGATATCCATTGATGTTTGCTGGATTTTTATGGAGACCAAACAGTGGATGTGAGTGCAGTGAGTTGGTGGTGGTTGTGTTTCAGCAGTGGTGACAGTGACGTGAAAGACAAGCCATGTTCTGGACCCATGCACAGCTGTCACATCACAAAATGAAGAGTGTCTCGATCAGGTCATCTGCATGAATCAGTGGATTACAATCAAGAAACTGTGTATGGAGCTGTGTACTGGCTTTAATGCACCAGAAACAATGGTGGCAGTGTTGCAATATCACAAAGTTTGCACCAGGTAGGCTCCACGAATGCTCACACAGGAACAGAAAGACCACCATACGCAAGTTTGTCAGGGCCTATTGGACCAGTAGGAGACTTAATGTGTCCGTTTCCTGGATTGCATTACTTCCAGTGACAACGTGTATTGTCACCACTACAACATAAAGTCAAAACAGCCCACGGAGTGGTGACATATGAATTACCCCATAAAAGAAAATGTTTAAGACAGTCCTCATAAGGTAATGTGATGTACAGTCATTCGTGATAGGAAAGGGGTGATCCTTCTGGATTTCCTGGAAGCCAGACAAACCATCAAATCTGACAACCAGGCTGCAATGCTCTAAGTTGAAGGCTTGAAATTCTAAAGTCATGCCAGACAACAAGAAGACAAACTTTATCTTGCAACACAATAGCACCAGGTCCCATACCAGTTTGAAGAAGACCATGGTGCACACTGTCAATCTTGGTTGGACTGTCCTACCACACCCACTGTACAGTCCAGATCCGGCATTTTCTGTCTTCCATTTTCTTGGGTAAATGAAAGATGGACTGCATGGGTAACAATTTCCCAGCAACGATGTCATCATAGCAGCTGTGAAACTGTGGGACATCTTTGCTGGTGTGGATTTTTATGAGAGCAGAATGCAGGCTTTTCTTTGTTGCAGGTGCAAATGCATAGCTTAGTGATGACTGTATTGTAAAATAGCGTTTTGCAGCTGAGAATTTATTCCATCAAATAATGTTATTGTGCTCTTTGTAATAGCTGTAGTTTCCATGGAAATAAACAGGAGGCATTACTTTACCTACATTTAGAGCAATCTACTTACAAGTATGCAGTATAAGATGCACCTATTTCATACCTTGTGATTTTGGTCACTTGAATTATAAGTAATATCCTTTAATCCTGAGATTTCTTCCTACAGTTAAAACACCAACAACAACTACAGCAACAGCCTAGTATTTCCTCTGTTAGACATTTCCTGTCTTCACTTCAGTGTTGTAGTAAAATGCATACAGATTTGAACAACTATTTATCATACTTTGAAAACGTGACCATCCAAGCCTAAAGGACTTAATCAAACCTAATTGGTGATGGACCTCTAGTATTTTTTGAAATGCCAGAAGGAAACAGTTAAGTTTTTTGAAAGAGCTCAGTGTGGTAGCATGGTAGATATTGAATTAATCTAGAAGTATGGCCACTACTTACAGACTTAAAAAAATTTTCCATTGCTTTGCAAACCTTGTTCTGTACACTTTAAACAGTTTTTTGTTTATGATAGGCTCGGCCCTTTGGCAGGTTCTCAAAATGCAAGGTTCTGGAACAGTGCTACTTAAGCTAAACCAAACTTCTCTATATACACACTGAGGACAATACTAACAGCACAGGAGAAAAAAAAAGAAAGCCAAATAAACAGGTAAAATGACAGAGATATTCTTTATAGTCATTGCTGTCCACAATGATGCCACAACATTATTAGAGCAACATTAAGGGATCAAATGGAAGATGAAATGAAAAGGAGAAATGGCAGTTTTCTTTACAATAAATATGTCTAGAAATTAGAAAAAAAATGCTAAGGAAAAAAAAAAAGAGGTGCAAAATAAATCTAAAATAGTATAGCACTATTGAGAAGTCTCCTTAAAAGCGCTATAATTATATACAGAAATGATGATCTCATGATTAGGAACTTTTAAAAACTTCCATTTCTTTGGGGAAAAAACAATACTACTTGAACACTGCACTTCTCAGTTCTATTACTCCTGGAAGTTAAGAGCAATTAAAGGGCCAGATATTTGATGACATTCAAAGACAAGTATAACAACAGCAAAACTTTTCCTAAACAGTTTGTTGGAACAGCTGTGTCCTAAGGGTTAGATCAAACATGCAGAAGGTCCAGAGAAGAGCAGGTGTAAGAAAAAGATCTTTTTAAATTGTTCTTACGTAAGTTACTTAAGTTCTAACAGAAATTAAATACTGAATAAGCTCCCATGAAGTGTCCCACTTCCAGTTTAAAAATAACAATGTTTTTTTTTCACATAAGGATAGCACTGTGGTGGCCATCAAAACATACCAGCAATTAACTCAGCGTGGAACCAAAAGACCTAAAAGGCATTGCACAGTGCTAATTGTTTGTATACGTCGGGTGCCAGCAGGAAATGAAATGATCTTTAGATGCAATCTGAATTGGCAGGCAATGGATGAATGGTAGAAGACATAAGCATTTGGTGTGTCAATTATCTGCCATGTCATTCATTATTCTAATTAATGTCATCCAAAATGCCTATGCCTACCACAAGGCGTTTTTCAGCCTCTTTATAGAAAATTCCTTGCTGCCCAGTGCTAGTTATCAGTCATGCTATCGACCTTGGACTTACAAAGAGAAACAAAGCAGGATTAAGAACCACAGAAGTTGCTTGTTTACCATTTCGGTTTTTCTTGTTGCAACCACTGTAACAAAAGCCTGTTAAAAATCTGCAGTTTCCTCAAGGAAGTCAGATGATCTCCCACCCCAGTTCAAACTCACACAAGGTTTCATACATTTCACATCTCATTTCTAGAAAGAAGCTGTTTACCTACAAGCACATTTAAAGACAGTACTGCCCTGCTTGCATTGCCTATTTGCATTGTGAAAACTTCAAGATATTGTCTCCATGTTCTAATTCATATTTTAGCAAATAGCAAAAGTTGAATGGAAGGAGGAGGAAACTGTATATACTTAGTTGAAATCATCTCAGAATGAATACATTTTATCCACCTATATGCTCTTCTTAGTCCTTTCTCCCAGCAAAGGAAATCAGATAAATTTTCAAACACTCATCTCCCCGTTGTCCCATGTGCAGGTTTAAGGAACCAAATCTCCTTCCTCTACAAGAACCTTAGTACTATACTATATGTTGTCTCATGTATTTACTCTTTATCAGAATTTTAAGACTATCGGAATGATTTGAAGTTCACAGAAATCCAATAGTATAAGAAACAGGGACACTCTAGTGTTTACTTAAGGTTACATTTTTCATTCAAGTGATTCACAATCCTCACAGTAAGCAGTTGAAATTTCATCTAGTCCTCATAGGAATCGCTGTAAAGATGGCCACTACCATTAACCCATTCTAGATCATGGGAGTATACTTGCAGTTGAAATCCTGGACTGCATTTTCCTCCTTCCTTCCCAGTGATTACTCCCCCTCACACATTGCACCACAGCATCGCATTCTTAGCACAGGCAGCGCCTTCCTGCAACTGGCAGGAATAAGTCAATGCTTTGTAATAGGTGTTGCCAAATTCAAAGCAATAGTTCCTCACCAGACTGAGCTACATTTGGCTTGATCTGTTACTTCTCACAAGCCATCAAGCCAAGGTTTAGTGCCTTGCTCCAACTATCTATACTGTCAGCAGCAGAGATCAAGTCTAGTCTTTTGCTACAACTTCATGCATGGTGAAACTGTAGTGAAATCAGCACGAGTGCAGACCTCCTCTGGATTATAATGATAAAAGGAAGATGTGAGAAAGTGACAACAACTTGCTGATTTTTTTGAGGGATATGGTATCAAAATCCATGCTCACCTCTTCACAATACCGGATAATTTTAAGAAGCATAGTCCATGTTTTCAAATGCTTTCCATCACAAAGTAAGTCAAAATGTGAAAAGGAGATGGAGACTATTCTCTAGATTAAACTGTCACAAAACACGCTTCAGAACTAAAACTGTTTGTAGGGCAAAAAAAAAAAAAGAAAAAAAATGCTCTTTTTATTATAGCTGCTGCCGCTTCAGTCCTGTCACAGAGGTTTAAAACTGTGGTGGGAGCCAGTCACGTAATCTCCTGCAACCAGGGCAGGTGATGATAGCTCAGTGCTACCGGCATCCGTATGGATGCAGATGAGCCTTTGTCTGGCAACACGGCTGCCATTCTCCAGTTATCTTCTATCTGCAACAGAGGTGAATCTTTTGTGTTTTATTAATTGTAAAGTGGCAAGAATCCTTAATGAGATAAAAGCAGTGTTTCCCAGAGGGCAGAGCAGTTTAATCTTCACAAGATGACTCTAATTGCACGGCAGTCCTTTATTAGGGCTGAGTTTTGTCACTGTGAATCAGGAAGCTTATCGCTGGAATGTCTACAGCAAGAATTTGGATGCTGTGGCTTTCTCATTTGGAGAAAAAATAGGTTTATTGCGTTTTCACTTTCATTTATTTCTCCCTGATTTAATCAACTGGCTACAGAATAGCCCAGAAACTGAAAAGAGTATTATCATGATAACCACTGCAAATATCTCAGCCTCTGTAAATAAACCCAAAATAAAATTGAGCCACTTGGACTATAAGTCTCTATTTCTAAGCTTTCAGTCAAACCACAAAATATTTTCCAGTTTTCACTCTGAATTCTTATGAAAATCAACTCATGCAGAACTATCATAAGATGCAGCATCCATCCTGCACCGAAAGGTAACAAGAAGCAGTTAAAATATATATCACTTAGATTTTTAAGATTCAAAGCATGCAACAGAGGTGGAATATAATTTTGGGAGAGTTTTGCAGCATTATAGAAACAGCTGGAGAGGAAAACACTAGAACAGTGAAGCCAACAGTCAGTCTCCTGCTCTTTCACTGGGGCCTGCATCAGGCTCAGGGGTGAAGAAGAATTCCTCACATCTATGGCAACATCAAGACCAACCAGGATTATGCCTCTACAGCATGAATTAATGCAGCCAGAAAAGAGCTCTGACTCCTCATGGACCCAGAGTTGGTCTTGAGACTGAAGACCTGGAACAGCTCTCCAAAGCTTCCCTCCTTTCTTTCTTGTAAGCTTGGGATGGAAAGGTGATAGCATCCATGCATCCCCCTTCCTGTGGCTGTTTGTAATTCAGTAGTAGCAAAGTCAATACTGCAAAGAGGCAGAGATTTAAAGTCTTCTGAGATACAAGCTTGCACAGTAAAATGAAATCTACAAACAACACAATCCAGAACTCAGAGCTTTCTACATCTTACTGAGGAGAGGAAAATGAAGGAAGAGAATGAGATTTGAAGATAGCCAGGCCGCTACCCTGACCTGCAATAGAAACCTCTTTCCTGTTCTTTTCTTTGTCCACCATGTAAAACTAGTAAGAAATCAGCAGAAAAATTAGTAAGGAATTACTGCTGAGTTTCAGTCCTCAGTGTATTTTTTCTTAATAAATATCATAGGTGGTGGAAAAGAGTAACAAGAAGAGATTTTAACAATTAATGGAAATGTTAGCCAGCACACACTATTTTCAGATCTCTGCCACACTGGATGCTTGTGGAAACACGCAAAGTTTTGTCAAATAAGGTGTTTTGTACTGCAGATACAAGTTATCAAATAAAAACAGCAAAAACAATTTCTGCTCCACACAGAGCACTGGAAACTGGGAGGTGGGGAGGGGGAGAAAATGGAGGTAGATAGAAATATTTGCGGAGTGGAGAAGTTAAGAATTATTCAGGGGTAGGAAAAAATGAGGAAATATTTATATAAAAGCTCTGTAGAAACTGCTGAGAAGACCAGAAAACAGCGTATTCAGGCCTGGTGTGAATACAGTTTTTGTGAGAGTTTGCCAATCTCTCCAGATAATGCTGAGTTTGCTGCATACTACATACCATCAGTGCAGGTTCTGTAGTGCATTTCTACTAAGGGCATGCTTATAGGCCTTGGGCATATGAATCTTATACATATACTCTCTTCTGCCACCCTAGTTAGAATAAATAATGTAATTAATAAGTCTATGATTAACTGATTTTAGAGGCTGGAAAGCAATCACATGGACTACTCAGCAGGAGAATGATGAGATACATAACAAGCAGCCAAAGATTCAGCCAGCTAAAATGATGAAAACAAATTACATGACTTCCTTGATGGGAAAAAACTTGGAGTGTTCTACATTCAGCTTTCCTTAAAAGGGTTGTAAAATGAAACAAGCTCAACTTCAGCCATTTGTTTAAGCAAGAAAAAATAATAATTAAAAAAACCCACAAAGTATAATACAGTTCAGCTGCAATACAGTTACAGCTTATCTGAGTTCTCAGTAATAGAAATAGGCAATTCATAGTGCTAATCTTGGCCAAAAAAAAACCTCATACAGGAAGACAGATGCTTTCCTCAAACAGATATCCTTATATATATGGGCCCTCCATCTGAACAGTTTAAGAGCAATTTCCTCTTTCAAATGAAAGTCTATGACAAAATAACATATGCTGAATTATTACAAATTCTGAGCAAAGCAGATTTTCCTACGCTTGATATTCATAAATTCGATGAGGCAGAACTTTGTATCACACAATCTGTGTTTTCAGCAGAACCGTCCTCAATGCAGCCAAATATGTCAATTTGCGGGGTTTAGAAAGTATTGATTATAAATAACCCTAACAAGCTGAAGAAGATTTTAGTCATTATCCAAAAAATTTTTCAACTATCTTGAACCAGTAGTGCACTGTCTGGGGTGTTACCCAAGAACTCCATTATTTAATGTAGCAGAGAGGTGAGACTTTGTGCTCACAGTCATCCCATGACCTGCCAAATCAGTACGTAGTTTCTTCAGTGACCTAGAGATTGTGGCCAGCTAATATGAATGCCACAGTCACTCCAACAAGACAGTGAGGACATCTCATCTGGCAGCAAATAAACAGGGCAAAGTCAGAGACTGAGAAACACTGGTCTTTTCTGCCCTCATAATAATCCATACTATCTCCTCATTTCCTTTCTAAAAAGCAGTAAAAACATCATGTTCTTTTCAGTTGAGGTCAAACCTGCACCCTCACCTTCCCCAGTGCTGTGCATTTGGGATGTACTCTCAGGATCCCATTTATAGACGTACATGTTGTTTCTTCTTCAGTTATCATCAAACTTATGGTTTCCCTGAAGGCCTCAGGAACAAATCTGAGCTTCTGTGGGGATGAAGCTAACGCTTGTGGCATCTTTATTTCCTGCAGGAAACTGAGCTCAGACAAGTGTCAAGCTGAAGCACTGCCTGCTTGTGGGCAACAGTGGCACCCCTAAATGCAAAGTAACAGAAAGTAATCCTCTGCTTTCTCTCACCTTCCTGCCAGGTCTCTTTGCAACATACTTTCTTTGTCACATTCAACACAACAGTCACATTCAGTAGTAATGATCCAAAGGAAATGCAAGTAGGAAAAAGATTGTGCAACAAAAAGACTTTGAAATAAAGGTGGGTTTAAACAGAGCGTCACCCAACAGCTTTTCTGTAATTCCTTTTAAGACTGCAATCTCTGTGCACTCAACAAAATCACCTTGCTATAGAGCAAAGATGAGCAACCCGGTCCTTTAGCTTATACTTCTCCTTCACTTCCCAAACAAAGCCCTTCCAGACGGCTGCCCAGTCATGCTAGAGGCTTTCTGTAATGCATCCCACAATGTGCTCTGTTCAAAGACTGTGTAACATTACTCTGCTTTCTCTCAGGCTGCATGAACACAGCTGTCACTGGCTGAATTAAATGAAACAGTGACTCATACTACATCTTTGATATTGAAAAAGGTGTGGGCAGTATTTCATAGCTCACAAAAAGCTATGATTTCACATCATGTTTAAATAAAGAACGGCAATGACTTCAAAACGTATAAACTCAAGATGATAGATGATGTACCATGTATTAAAAATTTTTGGCAATATTTTACGTGGTTCTGTCATCATCCATCAGCAGGAGAATCACAAGGAGAAGAAAAGTTCAGATGAAAATTTTAATGTACGTTTTAATATATGCTACAGGAAGAGAAAATGAGGGCTTAGAAACAAAGTATGGCACTTCTCACTCCCTAGGTCATATTTTCTGAGGAAGGGCAGGAAAAAATGCAAATGCAAAGGCTCAAGCAATCACATGTGTGCAAAGTGGATATTAAGCACTGCTGTTCTTGCATGGTGGCATTCTCACATTTGCTTTTAAAAATAAGAACACTGCATTCTAGTGATGGAGAATTATAGATAATTTATGGGGTAAGAGACATCTAAATTCTGATTCTCCACTCCTCTTTTCTTATGTTACTTGCCATGTGTACTTCTGAAAGTAGCCTAGGCATATTTTCTCTCCATACACCTACAAATAAAACCGAGCTCGAAGAAAAATCAGTTGGCAACAGAACTACACTGTGCAGCCTGCCATGGGAAATATCATGCTCTCAGTGATCCAACATGTTTTTAGAAGTTAAATCCTTCATGAGACACCTGATTCCATCCTATAAACACTAGAAATGGTAAGATGTGAGGTAGAGGTTTGGAAATAAGGAGATTGGCAAAAGAAAAAATTTCTATGGTGAATATAGATGCCAGAAACACTTCCTCAACTTCTGAAGGAAATAAAAGGATAGGAGACAAATCACTCTTCTAGGAACACCACCAGGTGTACACACTGTGTGGTACGAAGAGACCACTTTTCCTTTTTGGAAGCAAGACAGGATACAGAGAAGTCTATTTGGTAGTAAAGCCAGTTAATTATTTGATGGACACTTTCTTTACAGATACTTCAAACTGCAATCTGACTGAGAATCATCTTAATTTTTGACATCATTCCCTTGTTATTAATGATTCCAAATCGATATTATTCATTTCAAATAAGATGCCAATGTAGAAGCTGACTGAAGTAACCTGGGAAGTATTAGCCAGCTGATGCCCTGGGGTTGTTTGAAGGACTGCATTCCAATACTTCTCAGCATGATTCTGAAGACCTATGAAGACCCACTTCTTCCCTGTAGCAAATAAAAGAGTGAGTCAACCAAGAAAGTTTATTTAATTACACATTCTTTGAACACACCTTTCTAAGCAACTTGCATAATATTCTCTCAATTACTTGCTTCAATCTTCAGCCCTCTGCTTTGTTGTTTCTACGAGTACCAACATAAGCTTCAAGTTCTCTAAGGTCCTATAAAGTGCTGAATAAAAAATAAGATTTTTCAAATATTCTCTCCACTTTTCCTTTTTCCTCCTAACATCCCAATAAATCTAATTATATCCATGGAACATCCCCTCAGCCTCTCTCCATCTGTCAGAACAACTGACAGTACCTTCTAGAGAAATGCGCTTCGAAGTCTGCCCGTAATTCAGCTCCCACAAAATCAAAGATCCAATTACAGTTTTACTTCTTCCACTGAAGCTTATATGATAAAACTGCTCAAGAAAGGTTTACAATCCCAGTTGCTTGTTTTCTAGCCTGTCTCTGCACAGTATGGGAATTAGAGGAGGAGCTACAGTCAACACCTACTACACACTTCAAACCACAATGTTCTTTCCCTACCACCTCACAGCTACCCTTGGATAAAACACAACCATGCCAGCCTTCAAAAGGCTTTACTTGGACTGAATTCTAGATTCACACCTAGGGCAATCTGTGCCCCTTGGTCCTCGAAAAGAACATGTAGGTATTCAAAACTCTGGCCTAAGCATTAATCTTCTGCAGTAACAAAACAAAGAGAAAAGGAAATATCTACCTTTTACTACTGGGATTAAGACTTTTGTATGTTTATTTGTAACAATAGAATAATTTAGGTTGGAAGGGACCATTGGAGGTCATCTGGTCCAAACATACTGCACTGTCTGAGATAATTTCAAAGTTTTATCAGGTTATTCATGGCATTATTAATTCAAAATGGAAAATAAATCAAACAAAACAAATGAAGGAGGGAAGAGATGATATTCTGGTGCTGAATCTATTTCTCCATGATTTAAAAACTACTTAGATACCAGAGAAAGAGCTTGTCTTGCGAATCATCTTACTTACTTGCAGATAGAAATTTACTGTTGACTGCACTGTGGAGATTTGGCTAACTAAAGAATGTAAAAACTGAATAAAACTAGTCAGCTTCCACAATCCATGCTGAAGTGAGTTTGAAGAACAAAAGCAGCATAGCAAAGAAACTGCAACAATGAGCATGGAAGTGGTTTACAATGAAGCTGCTTCCCAGTCACAAAGCTTTTTCTATTCTTCTCTCCCTCCTCCAAACCTATCAAGTTTTTAACACAATTCTATTTGTGTTAAATATAATAAATATAATATATATACATATAATATTTAATAATGTATTATATATATATTATATATAATGTATAATACAAATATAATAAATATATAATACTATATATTCAATCTGTGTCTTCTTGACACAAATCCTATTAGCAGTGTATCAGCTCTTTGCTCTTTGCATCGTATTCACCCTTCTTGGAAACACCTGTACCTTAGGACGAGCTGCAATGTAAATGAAATTGATATGAGGATCAAGGAACATACAGTCACACCCATAACTTCTCAGTGCACAGAACTAGACATACTTCTAGCACTACTTGCTGAGGATTCACAGTGTGCGTATGCCCTAAGCTAACCACAGCACAAGCACAGTGACTTACTGGAGGCATAATGTGTTGTGTCATCCTAACCTCAGGATGATGTTAACAAGGCCTTTGGCATGAGGTGTGTGGCACATGTCATATATTAAATTGTTTTTCTTCTCTCTTAGGACTTTCTCAGAATGCTGAATGCTAGGCAGATGGAAGTAACTCTGTTGGATGAGGAGATATAGGAAACTTGTTTAGGAGTTGCACTTCTGTGCTTAAAAATATGGACACGTTAGAGGCTCCTACTTCATTTCCCAGCTACAAATAGAAAGTTGTGAAAGCCCCTAGGAAAATTTCATTCCTCTTCTTCTTCTTCTTCTTTTTTTTTTTTTTTAAATAAAAAAATAGGGTAGTTAGAAGAACGAAATGAAGTCTTACAGATACATTAATTGCTATGACATCAGCACGGTGGCTGTAGAGAGAGAGCTGGCAGCATAAATTTATGATCATAACCAAGTTGCCAGCAGTGACCAATTCATACAATGCCAGCAAAATTCAAAGCATAATTTTATCTTGTACAAACTGACTAATGCACAGCCTGAAAGTTATAGTGGCTAAAGTCTCATCCGTCTGTACTTCACTAATGCAAATTCTGTAATGAAGCCATAACTCTACTGATTCAGTTTTGAGCAGGAGGCTGGACTAGATGACTTCTCAAAGTCCTTCCACTTAAATGATTCTAGGATTACTGACATGTGTTTTGAAGATGATTTACTTAAATTCACAGCCACAACTAGAAAGGCGTTCACTTACGACATCCAAATACAATGCATTTTTAGCTTATGAGAATGAGAATGAGGAACATGGGGTGGAGGAGGACATGGACAGAGAGAGGGCATAAAGAGACTACTACAAAGCTCTTCTTACTGAATGAGATGGATATGAAGGGATTAAAAGAATGAACATCAAGTCTCCATAGGAGCTGAAGCAGCGACCAATGTCTGTTCTTAAATAAGAATTGGCTTCCAACCATTGTCAAGGTACAGAACTGACTTTAGGTCCTCAGACTGTAGCTGTATTCTAGGAAAGTGTACTGCCATAAGAAAGAAGAAGAGGCTGATAATCAGCATAACCTACTGGAAAGGCAAATTTGGCAATTACTTTCAAACAAATATTCCTTACCTTGCTGTTTTAGAGTGGTGGAGAAGCCTGAATGGCAGGCACTTACTAAAGACATTTTGGGGTACTGGAACATCATAGGCAAACTACCATCCTAATGCAAACTACATAGTAAAGATATGTATTGTGCCACAATATATATCTGTGTGTACTTGTGTATCTGAGCCTCCATAAACTTTCTAGCATTGATCTCATCCAGATCTGTGGAGAATGTGCAATGCTCTCCAGTTTCTGAGAAGTGGTCACTGGAAAGAAGTGAAAACCAAAAAAGCTTAATTCACAAAACATCTAAATTAACATTTTACTGCAGGAGTCATGGATGCTCTGGAAGAAAAGGCCAGATTGCCATCAGTCAATTCAATAATTTGGTAAGAGTATAAGAAAAAGAGAAGAAAATAAATTCATTCTGATGTTTCAAGTCTCCAGTTTAAAAACAAATGAATATTGTTAGGTTTTGGGAACTAATTTGGGTGTTTCGAGGCTTGCTTTTTGTATTGCTATTATTGTGTTTGGGTTTCTTTTTGTTTTGTTTCTAATCAAGAGTTCAAAATAGCTGCACACTTCCACCAGAATGCCCTTCAGGACTATGTAGCAATAGACAGCAGTACCTCAAACACGTAGAAGCAGTAGTTTGCATGGCACAAATCTCTGAGGGGACAGTCACCTAGCTGATAAACATATCTTGTTCAATTGCAAGGGAGAAAGATTGCAATGGCAGACTAAAGATAGACTAGCACAGTACAGTGCTCTGGGGGTTTGGGTTCTGGTCATTACAGTACACAAAGGAAACTGTTGATATGAAACTAATTTATTTCAGCACTGATGAGACTGTTGGAGAGTAGAAACATCAAAATAACTTAAGCAATGGAATGATTCATAACTTTTTGAAAAGTATGCAGGTATTTAAAGGTGCAGATAATTACTTTTGAAGATTCTCAGTGGGTGTCCCACTGAACATTTAGCTGCCTATGTTCAATATCTCTTCAGACACCTAACCTTACAGCAGAAGGAAAAGAATCTCATTATTTCTTAATTTTGCTTGGTAGTATGAACAATGGAGTGAATCCTACATTTTCACATCCTTGCAACAGCACTCTCAGAATTTTCCTCTCAAAAACTGACTTTCTTCAATGCTCCAACTAAAACACACACAGCCTATGCAGGGAAAAAAAAAAAAAAAGAAAAAAAAAAAGAGCTGCTTTATAACAAAAGGGATTTCTAGATAGAATGAGGGGATAACCTGAACTGCATGTCTCATCTTTTTCAAAGATAAAGAGAACAGCAGCACTCTGTCTTTAGCTATTTATTTATTTTAATTTAAATCCTGAGACACACGGCTTACATTCAAGGCGAATTCGGGAAAATAATGAATGACAGACAATTGATGTATTAATTTTCCTTTGGAAGACCTAGGATTAGAACAGATTTGTTTTCATCTTCACTGTTTAACTTGCCCTGCCCTTGAAGAAAGGAAAAAAGCATTTCCTGCTCTACTTTAAATCTAGAGTAGAAAGACACACTTGTTTGTTAGAGGCTTTGAACTGTTAAAAAAAAAAATAATATATATATATAATTTTATTTAAAAAAAAAAGTATAATTTTATAAACTATACTAAGTCCTATTGTCACAATGCTAGAATGCTGCTTTGTTCTTCAAAGTCTTCTGGGATGAGTTCACTGTATGAGAAGCCACATAAATATACGCAGGGGGCAGCAGTATGTCTCACTTTTCTACATTAAATGTTTGTGCCATTCAGACCTTAAAACATTTTTGTTTATCCAGAGCTGGAAAGCATGATATGTAGCACAATTACATATGCTATGCAGCGAGAACTACTACTCAGAGCAGCAAATTTCCTCCCACTAGTTACAAAAGCTATCAGAAGAAAGAAATCTGTTTTGAATTAGACCCATTAGATTCAGAGATAACTTTGTTAAGATTTTTAAAGTGAGTTTTCCAAGAGGATGAAATCCTGCCTTCTCCAGAGCCTGTGTTTTCAGTCCCAAGAGGACACCAGAAGTACTAACATGTTCCTGTTCTCATTCTCTTGGGTACCTCCATTAATTGTGTCTGATACCTTACAATAAGAGTGTAAACATGAAGAGCCATTTATCGTAGAAGGAAAGAAGGGGAAGGCAAGGCTACTGATATATTCAGCTATAATGAGAAACAGTGAAGGGAGTGACCTTAACATATTTGAATTGATAGCATCAAGAAAACTCAGGGGGAAAAAAAAAAAAGATTCTTAGAAGCAGCATATTTATGGTGCACAAGAGTGAGAAGTTTCCTTCTATGGTTACAAATAAACAACTTGGTAATTCCATTAGATTCTGGAGCTCTTTGAAAGTTCAGTATTACTGTAGTGTGTCACTAGTTAGAATAAAGCAAATCCATGTGGGTATCTGGTATTTAACAAAGTAGGTAGTTTCACGTTGGTCTGTATATGAAAATTTTCACGCCACTGATGAATTTTAGAGCCTACAAAGTTTCAGAGTGCTCCGATTAGCCATAAGGAGTTAAATGAATGCTAAAGATGAGAGCATGCTCTGTACAAATTTACCAAGGTGTACCTTCAGTATAAATAATCATCAATAGCTCTTTATCAAATCACAGCAACTAAGGAAGGTCTCTGTTTGCACCTTTCCATCATAGTCTGTGAGCAAAATAAGTGGCTTCAGTGTGTCCTTTGCCTGCTAAGGCACAAAAAAGATGACTTCCTGCTACTGATGGCTATAGTTATGTGGAAAGCAATGATGAATGTTGTCATGTATATTCCCACACTTGCACCTCACATGCTCAGGCCTAATGCGCTTAATGAAGACTGGAAATGTAATTTTGTGCCTGGAACAGACAATTGAATTGTACATTCCTTTAGCCATCAAAGTTCAACCCAACAATTAGCCCATCTGTATCCAAGGAAAGGCTTATGTGTGCTGAGCTGCCACCCTCCCCACACTCCAACATGCACAGTTTTTGCACTGCAACCAGGATTATAGAACCTTTCAGGGGATCTGATTGTTAAAGTCTGTTTGCTCACTGTCCTGTCTTCTTTCATTCTGAGCCCATGGTAGTGAATCAACAGAAGTCTTATACTGATAGGATTTAGCCTTCAGATGCATTCAAAAGGTAAAAACTGTCTGTTTCAATTCCGCTCTGGGCTCAGAAATAGAGGTAAGAAGAACAGCCAGCTAAAGGTATATACAATTAATTCCTCAGCACGTTTACTTTCATAACATAAGGAATAAGGAGTTCTGCTTGTACCTGGAATATTTGAATCCAAAGAAGACTTGTTAATTTTTTGAAAAGGCTGAATTATGTTCTAGAGAAATAGGAATTTCTTCTTACCAACACAGAATTAAGCACACAGAATAGATCTCAGCGAAGAGAAAAAGAGGACCTCAATCCAAAACATGACCAATAGCTGCAAAGAAGGAAGGATTAAAATTCTAGTGTATAATATAAACCATTCTATCCTCTTGCTAACGTCTGTGATGTAACTTTTTCCTGTTTAAATCTTTTGGTGATTATCTCAACTTTTTTACACTCTTTCAAAATCTGACCATTTTCAGAGAGGTTAAAAGCTTTAGAATTTCTTTGCCATTCACTTCACTTTCAATGTATTCAGTTATGGAAGCGGGGAGAAGGAAAGAACAAGACAGACAGCAGACAGTGCAAGATATTTGCATAATTTTAGGAGATGGAAGAGTTTCATTTTTATTAAAATAAGCAGGTAAAAATGCATTTTAAGAGTCATTATGAAACGGACCCATTTTCCTTGCTCATCTCAATAGTGGACTGCTCTCAGATTAGAACTCTTGTACATAAAATGCTGGATTTTCTAATTCTGAATAAATGTGAAGTTATTTTAGCTACTGTTCATCTACAGTTCTCAAAGTACAACATGTTCATTAATTGTGGATTAATGTAATCTAATCTGAGAACCCACCCTGAACAAAACCAGAATAGCTTGGATGATCTTCAACTGCAAATGAATAACCTACTGTTTTATTTCAAAGCCATTATCATAGCTTACAGACAGTCTTTTTATGATGTTACTAATTTTAGCAACTGTTCTAAGGAAAGGCTTTAAACTGTTAATCAATTGAAATACATGATTTAGACAGCAGCATTCAAAGAACATGACTCAGAATGCTTTCTGAAAAACACTACGTAAATGCATAAATGCTTGAATACAAAACCAACCAACTAAACAAACAAACACCAAAGAGAAGAATATTTTAAACACAACCAACCACAACACTACCACAAACCAATTCAAGTATAACTAAGCATAGAAGACAGGAGTTAAAAACATCATTTCGTATTTAACTTGGCCCAGCTCTTGGGACAGTTTCAATCCCAACAGAAGTCCTATTCTGATGGATCTCTCAGCATTACCAAGATTTTTAGCTTCACCAAAGCTCCCCAAAGGCACCTGGGCCCATCTGGAATGTACAATAGAAATCACACAAGGAAATGCAAAGTAGATTGTGAAACTTTCTGGTTCAGTGACAAACAATTTCTTTATCACGCTGCATTAAGAAGAGAGTAGTTGGTTGTGTAAGTTAATGTGTGCAGTGCAACGTCACTTTAAAGAACAAATTAAAAATGTACATCTCTTTGGAAATCAAAGAAATAGAAGTCTTGCTGACACATGATATGGCTATAGCTACATTTGTTGCTACAACTTTCCTACCATTAGAAGACAATTAAGATGCAAGGTTATGAATTTCACTATGTATACAGCTGCAAGGTTACTTGGACTGAACTATTAATCAATTATGGAACAGGAAAAAAAAAAGCAACAAAACAACCCACAGCTCTAATAAACATAGGCACACTGGTTGAAAGAACGCATTTGGATTATGCATTAGAATGTGTACTTGTGTTGTTTAAGAATTTTCTGAAGGTCTGCTGAAATTGAACAACTGACTAACAGCATGTTATGCCCAGGCCACTGAAATGCAGGGGAAGCTGTGTTTGCTTATTCAGCCCCTGAGAGCAGCCTTTTGCAAATCCTGTCACTGAGAGACAGGGTTTATCTGATCATACCCTCAGGGTCCTTAACTGCTGGAAGTTTCCTGGGAAAACTAGGGTGGGATCCACAGCACAAACTGAAGCAGAGCCCAAAGAAGAATTTCACTGTGAAAAGTCAAATGAAAAACGACTCCAGCTTTCTAAGTGTCTTACAGACAATTATAAATTACAAGTTTACATTCCTCCCAGCCTTATAAGAATACAAATTAACTCCTCATTTATTCTTACTGCCATATCGCCAGGTACCTCTGGTTTCTAAACAAAAAAAGAAAGGAAGGGAAGCAAAACCTCATAAACCTGGTACATATCCAGAAGGGTACGAGGTGTAGAAAGACAAAGGTCTTTCCATGATGTTGAAAACTGATGCTGAACTCCCAATTTATTAGTGTACTAAATATATACATGTATATATAATTACACGATGTGGTTTATTCTTTCAGGTTTTACAAGGACTTACTGGGATGCAAGTCAAATATTTTTAAGCACACTGCTTCAGAGAGTTCAGTGCAGCAAGAAATGAGAAGTTAGGAAACCATGTTTAAGTTCAGAGCAGCTTTCTTTACTTGGGCCTGTCAGACCTACAATATCATTTAACAAGAACTCTAAGTGCCACGCTTGCATTGAGAAATTCTTTGCTTACGTTAAGAGGAAGACATGATACAAGCTTGGAGATGACGGTTGGACTGGATGATCTTTTAGGTCTTTTCCAACCTTGGTGATTCTATGATTCTATTAGTGAGCTGGGGGTCGGCCTCTTCTCTCGTGTCATTAGAGATAGGACCAGAGGGAATGGCTTCAAGCTACGGCAGGGGAGATTCAGGCTGGACATGAGGAAGTATTACTTTTCAGAAAGGGTGGTCAGGCACTGGAATGGATGCCCAGGGAGGTGGTGGAGTCACCGAGCCTGGGGGTGTTCAAGGAAAGGCTGGATGTTGTGTTGAGGGACATGGTTTAGTAGGAGCTATTGGTGATAGGTGAACGGTTGGACTGGATGATCTTGAAGGCCTTTTCCAACCTTGGTGATTCTATGATTCTATGATTCTATGATGGCTAAGGGACAACATAACACACTGCTTTATTACTAAGTCAGTACTGCAGATAAAAAAAGGTAGGGATATATTAAAACATGTGGTTTGCCCAAATCATGCAGTCTTCTGCTAGGAAGGAGTCAAATCCTTCTTCCAGTAAATCAGGTGGGAAACCAATGCTACTGCAGCACAAAACTCATCAGCAAAGTCCAGCAGATCTCAAGAGCACTGACAAATTGTGTATATAAACTTACAATGCTGTAAATACAGCACCTCAAATACCTATCCATTCTGCTCTTAGAATAGGAATGTTCTGTGACAGTTACTGGTTTCTCTTGACAAATGAGGTCCATTCCAACATGTAGCCAGCCCATTTCAGACAACTCCATGCATCTTATTCATCAGCAATAACCAGATCTACAAGACCTCACAGAGTAGCTTTGCCTGCACCAGACTTCTTGATTCCCCTCCAGACATCTGAGCTTAATCATTGGTACAAAGCCTGACTCTTTCAATAATCTGTCTTGATGCCACAATACATGGGCAGTATCTTGTCTGTGCTGCTGCTTGAATTACCTTACTTTTTCAAACTAGAAAGCCCAGACACATTATTCCGGTTCATGACAAAGATCACTGGTAAACTCAGAAACATCAAACTGACTTCCTGCTTATATTCTTCTCAATTTTCTTTCATCTCTGAATCTACAGAATATTGTGCACCATGTTTCATCATTTGGCAAAAGTTTTTGTAGGCACGGGAAAAAGTATGCCCACAGTGATATTCAACTCCTACATGCAACAATATTTTAAGCTGTGCTTTGGTAACATCTGTTCAAAGAAGAGTGACACTGCAGTTCAGAGTTGGCTTCTTAGCTGCATCATTTGTACTGCCAGTGAAATGCTTCCAGCTGTTAAAGTAACTGTGATTTCTTTCTGAAGGACAAGATACAGAAGATGTAGAACACAACATGCATACACATGCATGCACACACACACAAAAATTCTTATTTTACAAACTCATGGGTCTCAAGGTGTAAAATCTATTTTATGGACAATAAAAGTGAGAAACTGTTGGTATGAGACAAAACCTCCTCTTCAAGGTCTCTTTATAGCAACTGCGTTATTCTTCAAAGTACTTCCATGAATTAGAGGCAATAAAGATCACAAATGGTTATTTTCCTAGCAGCATTAAGAAACCCCTAAATGTCTACAAGGTAACATGCTGATGCAGGTGGACAAGAGGGCCTTTCCCAGGCTTTGCTGGGATGAACAGCAAGTGCAGCATGAGTCCCAGCTCCTCCTGGAAAAGGGAACTTCTCTCCTACCTCTCTTCAACCTTATTTCCCCTGCCATGATTTTCTTTTAATAAACAGAGGAAAATAAAACCTAAACAATCCTTCAAATCTTTACTTGACCTCTCTTTCCCCCATAAGTAATTCTGTTCCTGTCTTAATAGATTATCCAGTAAAGATGTAGCCCAACCTCATACCCTGAAAGCACACAATAAATTCTTGGTAGCACTTAGCACAGCAATGCTTAGCAGGCCAGCTCATCTGGAAATTCATCACTGTTAAAAGCAGTTAAATAAACAAGCACTCCTTAAAGAAACATCAGGAGCACTTTCAGCAGCAACATTACAAAAACTATTTTATGATGATTGACTTTGAAGGTCACATTCAGATCACTATGGTCATCTAGAACTGATGAATGATAAGGAAAAATAGATTTGAAAGTGGAGGATATTTTGCATGAATTCTCAAGAACAAACAAGGATTACTTGTCTCCCATTGATTCTCTAATTATCTTTTAAACTCATGTTCAGAAAAAAAAATCCACACTAGAGCTGGGTTGTTCTGATACAAAAGTTTCTACAGCTAAAAGAAACCAAACAACCTCATTAATATTATATAGAGTTTCTAAGGCACAGAGATGTCAAATATTCATCAGGTTAATGCTTACAGAAATGATGGACTAACAAAGTGATCTCAGTCAGCCACAGACTGCAAAAAGGAAAGCCTTGCTTTTCCTGTCCCTCAGGGGTTAGTACTGGGAGCAGTGTTCTTCAATATCTTCATCAATGATGCAGACAGTGGGATCAAGCGTACCCTCAACAAGTTTGCAATTGACACCATGCTTTGTAGTCTGGTCAACATGCCTGAGGGATGGGATTCCATCCAAAGAGACCTAGAAAAGCTCAAGCAGTGGGGCCAGGGGAGCCTCATGAGGTTCAACAAATCCAACTGCAAGGTCTTGCACCTGGGTCATGGCAACCTCCAGTATCAGTACATGCTGAGGGATGAAAGGGTAGAACACAGCTGTGCCAAAAAAGGCAGTGGGTGTACTAGTGGATGGCAAGCTAGATGTGAGCCAGCAATATGCCCTCACGTTCCATGAAGCCAACTGTATCTTGGGCTGCATCAAAAGAAGCATGGCCAGCAGGGCAACAGAGGTGATCCTGACACTATACTGAGCTGGTGAGGCCTCATCTGTAATACTGGGTTCACATGTGGGGTCTTCATTATAGGAAAGATGTGGGCCTGCTGATGTATGTCCAGAGGAGGACCACAGAAATGCTCTAAGGGATAGAACGCTGGTCCTAGGAGAACAGGCTGAGAGCTGGGGCTGCTCAGCCTGGAGAAAAGGCTCCAGGGAGACCTGAGAAAGGCCTTTCAGTTTCTAAAGGTGGGCTGTAAGAAAAAGAACAGTCTCTTTAGCAGGGTCTGTTGAGACTGGACAAGGGGAAATGGTTTCAAACTAAAAGAGTGGTAATTTAGATTGAATATAAGGATAAAGTTGTTTACAGTAAGGGTGGTAAGGCACTGAAAGTGGTTGGATAGAGATGTGGTGGATGTCTCTGGAAACATTCAAGGTCAGGCTGCCCCAGGCTCTGAGCAACCTCATCAAGCTGCAGATGTCCCTTCTCATGGCAGGGGAATTGGACTAGATGATCTTTCAATTCTAACAGTTCTGTGATTCTATGATTCTAGAACCTGAGCATAGTGTACCCAGGAAAAAACGTTCCCTGTCTTCAGTAAGAAACTTCAAAAGAAGTCACCTGTGCACCTATTGAAATATCCAGTTCAAATGAAAGTATAAAACCTGGGACAGCCTAATAGTACTACTTTTATTTATTAAAAGAATAACTGTTCATATCTATGTATATAAACATTTATAAGTATATATATATATATACTTATAAGTATATATATATATATATAAAATAGTGCTTCTTTAACTATTCCAGCACATCAGTAGCACCCTTAGAAAGATTGTTCTTATCATGTTTGACATGATAAGAACCACAGCTAAAGCTGGACACCAGGATTTGAGAGGCTAGTTTTACAAGGCTGTGTATTATGAGAAATGGTTCAGGATGGGTAGCATGGTGAGAAATCACTGGGGGAGAGCAGTGTCTTGTGCTTATGATCTCAGCATGATGAGGCTGGCTGCCTGCCTGTCCACCCACCTTGTATCTGTGACTAGTCCTATGCTTTTCCATCTTCTTGACACTACCTGTGAACACGCCTCTTGTAAGATGACAAAATACATGGTGGTCAGGGTATATCTTCCAAATAACATAAGTGTTAAAGGAGAAAGATGAAACTTCTGCAGATTTATTGAGAAGAGAATTAAAGACTGAGATAGAGAAAATAAACATTCACATCCAAATGTTCATAAAAAGTGTATATGGAATTTTGACATGAGCTAGTGCAATGTGTCACACAATCTGAATTATGGAATAGTCCCTGGTACTGCAATGACTCAGTTGAAACAATGCAGTAAGGGTCATTCATATCTTCCTACATCATCACCCAGTTTAATTTGTTAGCTGGAAAAAAGTAACTATTTGCACAGGTAGATCAAATTTCAGAACTCAGATAAGCTTCAGTCCGAATGTATTGAAGATAAAATAGGCAATAAATTAGGCTGCAGAAAGCAAATATTAACATAGCAATGCATAGCAACACAGAGGAGATAGGAACGCAAGAAAACTTATTGGAAAGCAGGCATTTGGCTGAAGGGTGATTAATGTCTGCAAGTCTATGTGCCACTTGGCAATTTCCACTGCTACAGGTGTGAGGTTTTGAGTTAGAATGACAGCTCTTGGCTAATGAGGTTTCCTGGTTAGGAATCAGATTAACCTTTCAGACAGAAGTTTCTTAGTGTTGTTACCATCTGTCTCAATCGTATTTGCATCAAAAAAGATCATGAAGGTTATTCTCATTATTACAACCACGGAAATAAGTTACAGCAAATAGGGTATTCAATGCTGTAAAGTTCTAAGCAGTCAAAGAAGCCCCTGTAATCTTGATTATTTCCAGTTTTGAAAGCTTAGTTCTAAACACTGAAGTTTTACTTTTCAGAAGCAGAAAGCATTTCAGAAAAAATAAAAACTCAAATCCACAAAAGCAACCCAGAGTGGCCCAGGCAGTAATGGCCACAAGCTGAATGAGCATTAGCTTACATCATCCCAAAGTCTGTAGAATACTGGGGACAAAAAAAAAGAAAAATAAAATCTGGCCTTTGTTTCTCTCTCGTCAAGTAGTAGCTGTGACCAAATACAAATCTAAAGATACCATACATAATGATGTGTCATTAAAAAAAAATAATAATCAGTATTACTTCTTGATGGGGCATACCTTGCTCGTTTCATTCCCCCACGCCACCTTGTGTGATAGCAAACCTACATTAAACATATTTTCAGTTCTCTTGTTCTATTTCCCACTTTTAACACATTTAACTCTGGTGCTATAGAGAGCTCAGTTCTTACATTTGTTGGTTTAATTTATATATTTTACCATGGCAGAACAATAAGTAGTTAATATGCATGTTTCTTATTTTGCTGTAGACTGGAGGGCCTTAATTGAAAATATGCTTATTTTGAAATTAAATGTCATTTTTAGAGTTGCAAATGCATTTACACCAGCCACTCCATTACAACAAATAACACGAGTTCTCAGAGATAAGGTCTGATGGCAAGTAAGGCAGGCTGACCTCCTCTCTATCGGTTTAATATAGAACACAGGCTTTTCAAAGCTACCCAGTGATCAGTTTCCTTTCACCTGATGCAGATGGCGAAGCAGTGAATGTTATTACAGAATTACAAAGTAATAGAGGTGGGATGGGACCTCTGGAGGTTTCTATTCCAACCCCACCCAAATTAGGGACAGCCAGAGCAGGTTGAACAGGGCCTCATCCACTTGGGTTGACTTGTCCTCGGGTGGACTCTCTGTGACCATCACTAGGTCAATTAGCTTTATAGGGAAAAGCTGTGTTTTAGTAAAAGTTCCTCATTTCCATTAAGCTAGGATCTCTGATGAGAAGAAGCTGTTCAGGGTGTACAGTAGGAGAGTTTTCTAGCTCTACATTAGATATATTAATAGTTAGTGAGGCAGATGAAATTATGCATTTGAAGAAATGCTTCTCTCACTCACTATGCACTATCCCACTTCATATCAGTCTTATCTTTATATTCTGAATTTAGTACCTGCTCTTCAAAGGAAATGATGTTTGTAAGCTCCCAGTATGCAAAAAGAAATAAAATTCCCTTTTGCCAGGCCATAAACAGACACCTCAATGTTAATGGAGGCACAACCCTGAAACAACAAAATACTTTATGTCCGTCAGAGACTTTCTTTTCAAGGTTTTCTAAAGTCAAGAGCTAGTAGAAGATCCAAAGGGCTGTGGTATGGCCCTGGTGGAGCCCAATCACAGGGCTGCATGGGATGAAGAAGGCAGGAGTGAAGTTCCTTCTTTCTGGGCAATTAGCAAGTGAGGGGGGACAGATCTGCGTTTTTGCTTTCCTTCTCTCCTTCCATACAATAATTTATTGACCTTCAATAGGGAAATGAAGTGCTGAAAGCCCTGCTGTTACAGAAGGCAACAGTGAAACACCTTTTCTGTTTAGAAATGAAAGAGCAACTAATTTACCTTTTTCACACCAACCGTAGGTATTACAATTGTCTGCTAGATAAAGCACAGGGATTCATCTGTGCCACAGCTCTACTTTGCTCTCTCCTGGACTGCATGATCCCCTTCAGCTAAATCCCTCTGGATATCTGTCTCCTGTCAAACAAGGGCAGATGGCTGTTAGCTAGGAAAGGGATGAAACTCCAACAAGGCATCTAAAGGCTCTTTCTTCCACACCTCTTGCTTTTTTGAAATTCTGCTGAATTTGCACATGAACCAAACTGTCTTTCGTTGTTGTTGTTTTTAAACTAAAAACATTTTTGCTTTGTTAAACAGAAAGAAACCTAAGGGTCTTTAGAGTGCCTGGAGGGAAGTCTCTCATTAAATCTGTCATAAAACATAAAGATCTAACCCTAAATTAAAATACGTAGTCATTGCAATTGTGCGCATATGCTCAATTAGTTAGCAGTGCAGCTCATCTAGCTGATGATTGGCTCCAAGGGTTTCTTCCCCATAACAGAGCTTCTGGCTGTGCTTTCTCTGAACTTTTAAATACTTGGTATTAGCCTTATTTTGAGTCATTTTGCTCTTCAGTTGTGTAGATGCAATCTACTGGTGACACCAGCAGAAATTTGATAGATCAGTTGGCCTGCCTACACTGTGTCCCTGTGAGCTCCAGTCAGGATCCAACACTACTTCATGCTGCAAACAGGAAACTGTTTTATGCCCATTCAGACACAACAGACTCTACGTGTGTCACACAGTACTGGAACAAGCTCCTCTTTTACAGCATGCAACATCTTCCTTTCCATGATAACAAATTCTAAGGTGAAAGGTTAAAGTAATTAGTCTGCTAGTTCTACCCACAGATTCACCACTTCATTTAGTCGAATGAATGTCAAAAGAAAAAAGCAGAAATGCCAAGGCATTTTCAATAATTCCTTACTGGTTTGATTAAAAGAATTAGTAATGTCACTTTAAGGTTATACACTGGAAACAGGGATCAATGCACACTCTTCTATTTACTTCTTCTTGCAAATAATTTGCTCTCAAATTCTAAGCACTGACATCAGCAACTTACTCACAAGAAGCAGTTCCAGTTCAAAATGGAAAATAGAGAAACACTGACTTTAGAATACAAAACAAATATAAATACTTGCATAGAAATAAAATCTGAAGGAAAAAACGAGTATAGGTAATGTAAATTTCAAGACAATCTTCCCAATAAAAACTTACTTTTATAGCTTAACCGTATTTTAGCTTTCAGCAAGCACAGAGCTAAGTAAACATGCTGTGGTTGCTCAGCAGTTTCTATATTATTAAAGCAAGACAGTCATGGAATTTCTTGCTAGTTTTTTAGTGACAGAACACCCTTGCAGTGATTTTACACAATACAAGCCTGTACAGAAGGAATTGAATTCCAACTTTTATTTGAGTTTCCATACAGCCTATACTGGCTTAATTTCCCTTTGGTTTACAATCAAACAAAGCCTTCAGCAACACAGGATTTTTGCTTACACTGGTAAGTAATGGTAGTTGGTAGAGTTCCACCACAGCACATAACTGTCACCAATATTTCTTCACTACTGAGATCCTGAATTTTCAGCAGCTATTCAAATTAGAGGATTAGCACTGTGTGCTCACTTGCCCTCTGCACTCATTATCATCACTGAAGGCTGAGAGAACCAGCAGGATGCCCAACCTGGGGCTGCCTGGTTTTCATGTTGGCTTAAACAGAGAACATACGAATTGTGACACGTAAAGAAGAGTTTCGGTCATTACATGGAAAATAATTTGGTTACATGCAGCTTGCAGGTGAAGGACAATGGAGCAAAATTATGTTTCTCCTTGCTTAAACTGAATTGGCCATTTACTTCCTACTTTGCTCTTTCTTCTTATTTGCAGTCTGTGAGGCACCCATTCAGAATGGCTGATGTGAGGTATGAGCATTTCAACAACAGATGAGCTTTTCAATAAAAGATGGTTGAAGCGGAAATTCATCTTATTAAACCTGCATTTAACTAATAGGGAACAGAGCGGGAGGAAGGAAAGAAATGAAGCATTCCTGGAACTAATAGGAGATTACCATTAGGACTGTAAAACTCAAGAGGCAACAAGTTTATTATACAGACCATTACTACCAAATGGATGTGTTTTCCTGATTCCCACTCTAATTTATCATGAGCAAAAAGCAGCTGCACCATTAAGTATAGAGAAAAAGCCAATGAGATGCAAATATGCAAGAGACTAATTACCAGGCAGGCAAAAGAGCTTCTATTTTGGGTTTGTTGAACAGGGGATTAATTTCTTGTAATGGAAGTGAAATCTGCCAGATCAGGCTCCTGTAAAACCCACTGCCTGCAGATTCCCACTGAACCACTCTGTACTTCTGTGCTGAGCACTGAGCATCAGTGGCTTTCATCCATACAGTGTGTATACTCAGTACACTCTCCTTTGGATTTGGTTTAAAAAAGGTTCATTTCTCAATGGCTGTCACTATATAGGCACTCAATAGGTTGCTTGAACAGGATCTGAAGAGAAGGAGAAGAAAGAAAGCACCTCTGAAGTGTGTGTTTTCCTTGGATTAAAGGGCAATCAATGCTAATTTAACTCATGTTTTTGATCTATTCAGTACTAATCACTTGCTGTTAAAGTGATGCACATCAAAAGATCTGAGAAGGGAAACAAAGTTTGTTCATTTTCTGCTTTTTCTTGAGCGTTAGTCCTTTATCAAATAACTGCATTTCAGGGAAGTTTCACTGTAACTTTACTGTCACACCAAGACAGTGATGTAGTAATGCACCCTAAGACATTAGGCTTGTGAAGTTCTCTTAATTGTGCTTACTGCTAGGTACATGAACTGCTCTAGCTTTAGTAATCTTTAAAGTTGGTCATCTAAGGGCATGTGCTATCTTTACTGTTTTATTTTCTATGAAGACTACTAATTTGTAGAAATTATCTCACTAAAAGAAAGAAGCAACATTGCAAGCACCTTATTCTATTAGAATTCCAAAGTTCCAGGAAGTGCAAAACAC
Organism: Lagopus muta; assembly: GCF_023343835.1. Classification (NCBI taxonomy): domain Eukaryota; kingdom Metazoa; phylum Chordata; class Aves; order Galliformes; family Phasianidae; genus Lagopus; species Lagopus muta. The sequence goes on along the minus strand of NC_064439.1, from coordinate 44,850,557 downwards.
AACTGTTGCCAACCTGAGCCGTTTCTCCTGGATCTACCACACTTAACACTTAGTCCAATTTGTGTGAAACTTTTGGGGTTGCATTTTTTCACTGGGGTTTCATTTTTTCACAGCATTGGGGTTGTGCATTTTTTCTGTTTTTTTTTTTCCCCCCCGCTCCATCTAAAATCATGGCTTACACCTTGACAAGGGTCAGGCTCAGGGAGCTGCATTTTACTGCATCCATGCGGCGTTTCCCTACCTTCCTGACTGGATGCATGCTTGTAGTATCTCTTCAGTTTGTGTTAGTCCTCAATATAAACATTATACAAAATGATTATGGCCTTTATACACCTCAGAAATTACTCTGTATTTCACTGGCAGTGATATGAGACACAGGCTTCAGCAAAGCATTGCAATCGTCACCCAGACAAGAAGATAAAAGTCACAGTGCTGGGTATTCATGTAACAGTGTGAAATGCTAAATTCTGATCTTGTAGGCAAGAATTCTGAAAAACCACAGTGACCAAGTCTCACCCCTCAAATACCAGTCTGCAGTTTTAACTGGATTGACCTCCTCTGTTTGGGTCTGTTACTTTGCAACATATAATTCACTGCACAGAGATGCACTCTTAAGTGTTGCAGAGACTACAGAATATGAAGTCTCATTTCTGCCAGGAAAGGTGAATTTCAGTTCTACTACACTGCAGTCTCTGCACATGCAAATAAAATGAGATTACAAAGAGGACAGATCATGCCACAGGATAGCATAAAGTAACATTCAAAGCAATAGCAAATCAGCTGTGGAGATAAAGTTTTCTGACTTTAATTCAACCACATGCTTGCCTCAGACAAGTTAAGGAAGATTAAATGACTCCTTTTAGCACTCTGACAATTTAACATCCCTGTGCAGGGTATTACATCTGCATGTTTTAATGAGGCACAATTATAAACAAGTTCTTAGAAGATCAATCTTCAAAATGAAAACCCAAAGTGATAGGAGGAACCAGTTAAGGTATACTCACTGTTTATAAAACTTTTCGGATGTCATAATAACTTGGAATGAGTAATTTTCCCAAACATTTTGAAGTATCTCTATTTACAGGACGGTCTTATCTAGAGGACAAGGTACAGAATACTTAAAAGTAATATTTTGCTTACAGCCATTAGAAATAGCATCAGACGCTTGATAAAAGTAAGTTAAATCCCTCCTACCTCCCTTTACGTGAGCATTTGCATTCCCTTGTGAAGCAGGACTGGTTAGTTTGAAATCCCAGTAATTTACCATCATTACGTGCAGCTTTTTGCCTGACATACATCTGGCTTTCTCTGATATTTAATCATGTTCTGTGTTGCCTTCTCTTCTTTCTCATAATTTTTATCAGCAGATAAGTTACTATCTTCATGATCTCAGTGTCTAAAGATTTTTTTTTCCTTTCACTCCTTAAATTTGTTACATCTCTTCATTGATTTATTGTGCATCCTGAATGCACTTATATAGCACGTTTCATCAGTACATCTTCACCTATCTGTATTGTGGTCCATGTTTATGGAGGCTATAGCATCATTTATCTGTCAGTGTCACAGAGGAATTTAGTGGACAACTTTGGCTATGAAAGGGGTGATCTCTCAGCCTATTCTAGAAAATAAGTCTGCAAAACTGAACCAAAACATGGAAAGCATTGAAGTAGGGTCAGCCCAGATGTTTGACTGGTTATTTATTTTTGTTTCAGATGTTGGTTCCGTTCTTTGCTAATGCATCAGCAGGACCAGAAAGCATAAAAAAATACTTCTTAATGCTCCAGTACAAAATAACTACTTGGACTGTACCAGAGCTTTAAACTCTCTGGAAGAATAAAAGGTGATAAAGCCTGAGATCTGCACAGTTACGTAGCTCCATATAGCAAGGATGGGGAGGACTCTTCCTCAGAACAAGAAGGCAGAGCCAAGACTGAATACAAATCTCTCCTCAAAGAACACACTGAAAATATTGGGAAACAATGCCTGCTACATGTGATTCATCTATCATCTGTAATCACCTAAGGTGAAGACCTGGGTATCACAGTGGATTGTACAAGAAAACCAACACAGAGTGGCAGCATGAACAAAACAAGACATTAGCCTATTAAAAAAATGGTATTTGAACTAATACAAAGTATCAGTGTTAATATACGTCCTCCTTGCTATTATAAAGACAGCACTCCACCCCTGCACTGACTACTGCATACAATTTGCCAAGCGTATTTCAAAAAGGAGATCAGCACAAGATACAAAGGGAAGAAAGTTGGGAAGATTTCCAGTAAAGGGAAAGTAAGATTAATAGGCATATTCAAGCTGGGGGCAGAGGGCAAGATGGGGAGGCTCTCAGAACCTATTTGGTGTTTTAAATATCAAGTCAACTAGACATCTTTGCTTTTTGATGGTGGAATACAGAGAACACTGGATAAAATTAAAACTAAATAATAACTCATATATTGCCAAACTATTTCATAAAAGAGACATTCTTGAGAGAAGAAAGTAGTCAGGTTCATAAATATCAGAATTAAAACATTCTAAATTACAAATTCTAAGTTCTATTCCTCGCAATCTTGACAGAATACAAATTAACTCCTCACTTGTACCTACTACCATATCCCTAGGTACCTCAGGTTTCTAAGCAAAAAGAGAAAGGAAATCAAAATGCATACACCTGATACATGTACATAATTGTATGAAGTAGAAAAAGATATAGGTCTTTCCATGAGGCTGAACACTGATGCTGAGCTCCTACCAAGTTATTAATGTATTATATTGTGTGTATAATAGTTAGACAATGACTAGAATATAGAAAAGCCAGTTCATAACACGAGGCATTTCTGAGAGAAAAAGCAGCCAGGTTTATAAACATCAAGATTAAAACATTCTGAACCACGTCAAACTCCTAGTCTCCTGTCAAGAAAATTACTTCAATATTTCACACAGCAGAATTTAAACTTTTGAACAGCTTTCTCTGAAGTATAACTTATATTTTCTTGAGATGCCACATGAGATCAGATTTTTCCACTAGTTTCCCTGCACATTCCCACAGCCATCTTCTGCGCAAGACCTTGGTACAGAGCACTCGCATCCCATGAGCACAGCATGGACCAACATGAAAAGTGTCTTGAACTCATAAAATTGGAACTTTTTAAGAATATACATCCTGAGAACAATGTAACTGCGAGGAATCCCTACTATTAATCATTTCCTAATGAGCTGTGACTCAGGTTTTCCTTCAATTTGTTGACCTTTTCCCCACATCATGTCACCAATGGCAGACACCACATGATTTTATTTTTTTTTAAATCACTCTGTTAAGACTCTCACTGAGAAAAAGAAATTAGAGCTCCAATGGCTTCAAGCATACATTCAAATTAATTCTGCAAACATCACAAATAACAAGAATAACAACAATAGTGATAAGTTGTACTTATAAGTCTTCAGGGGGGAAAAAAACCATTTTTTTTCTCCTCATTTAAGAGAAGAAATATCATGTTATTCTGCCATGTTTATAACTGTGGATGCACAAAAGAGAGCAAATATCTTATTAGAGATGCAGATGCCTCACAAATGAGACTGAACAAATGCATTCTTATTAAATGATATATAATTAGGCAGCAATGCCGCACTATGGAGGAGGGAACCGTTTGCTATAACTAACAGGTCTTTCCTATGAGAGTTCCTGTAACTGCAACCCAGAGCTTTCATTTGTTTACTTTTTATCACGATCCATCCCCAAAGTATCCAAGGACTTCCTTGTAAAATAGTAAATGTCAGAGTCTATAGCTTGCAGGATGCTCTGTTTAGAAATAGCTGGGGGTTGGGGATTGCGTTTATTTGACGTAAAACACCACTTGCTTTGGATATCAGTGCTAGGAAAGACAGATGGGTCATGGAATGCAGTCCTTGGCTGTTGCAGCTAACCCACAGAAGCAATATTACTCTAAGTGGGTCGAGTGCCTCCCTCATACCACTGGCCCACAAAGCACCCCCTACCATGATATACTGCAGTACTGGTTCAGAAAGGTTTTTTCCTTGTTTGTTTTTGTTTGTTTTTGTTTTTAAGAGAATTTAATAAGATGCCACATTTGGTTTTGGTAGAAAACCAAAGAGATCAAAGGAAGCATCACAAGATCTGGTCATAGCAAGAAATCTATCAGTCAGCATCTCCACTGCCTCCCACACAGTGAATCATGCTGCTCCATCTCCTGCCCCATATTGCAAGGCAAAAAATAATAATAATACCACTAAACCAGTCTAAGACAGATTTGCTTCCCAAAGTAAATCTTGGGCCTGTGGTTGGAAGCTGGCTTTGTGATGATGCTGATGACAACAGTAGCAACAACAGCACAGCCTTCATGCCATCTTCCATCTTCAGCACAGCAAAATCTGGACTGGGAAACTCACAGAACTTTACCATTTTGATGCATTACATTTTGCTATATTGAGGACACGGAAAGTGAATACTCTACACTCTATTGTTCAGCAATCACTGCTTGTCTCTGTGTTATCTAGCTTCAGAGACAAAAACCTTTTGTGATATTTACCATAATCAAGGCCATTTTCTTGTTGCTGTAGCAAATAATGCAATTTGTCAGGCTTTATTTCAGTTTTTTTCCCCAATCTTATTTTTGTGGATATGAGTTTACTTGAGTGACTTATGTGAATTTAAACAAATCAAGGAGAAGCACTGAAACACACGCTCATATCTTTCAGACTTTTACAAAGCCACAGCAAGTTACTACATCTGCATTATAGAGAGGGCAGAGATTGCTGGCAATTTAAGCATGAGGGGAACTAAAGTAACACTTAAAATACAGGCTCTTAAGAACGTCCTTTGAATACACCAAGAAGAAAAAACTGAAAAAGATTGAACGCAAGGTCTTTTATACTCCTAAGATCTCTTCTGATGTCTCTATTGATATCTAAGCCTTATTTTTCCCAAACTGAAGAATACAAATAGATCTTCTATCAGCAAAGCTGACTGACCTCATTTTCACAGAGGCACAGAGAATTCTCTGTGTTTTGACAGCAGAAATATTAAGCTAAAATGCATTGCTTCTTTTCTCAAAATAATACATACGGGCAACTGAAAACCTCCAGGATGAAGACAGTTTGTAATTGGACACCCTGCTATGCAGCAGTATGTGCCATGCTGTACCGGGCAGTCATGCACCCCAGGAAGCCATGCTCTCCCAGGCAGCTTGGCTCCAAGTGATTATTGAAGAATGCTGGAGACCAGGAGTCAAACAACTGGAATATCCTTAGAGGGAGGACAGGGCAGTTAAGTACCCCACCAGATACACAAAAGCACTTGGAGAGGCACAGCAAAATCCCCCGCCTCTTGAGAATGAAGGGATTGTACTTTCAGTTCCAAGCATGTAACAGGATAACCCAAAACAAGGGATTTTAGGTGACTACTTGCACGCTCTCTGGAGCGTTTCATTAATGTGATCAGTACATCTTCTTCTGTACTGAAAGAAATCAACAAAAAAAGTCTAGTCTCAAAGGGCATGCGAGTTATGACTGCCAGACCCTCTACTGAGGAGGAAAGCTTGAGGAATTTAATTCCTTCTGTAAGCACAGGGTGGTCAGAGAAGCAAATGCCTCCACGGTATTATCAATGTAAAAAGCCATTCTAGGGACTAGATAGGATTTTGTTTAATGCTAGAGGAATTCTGACTCCTTAGATGTTACAGAAGAACACATTATAAATGATAGAGAGGTTATTTATAGGCTTAGGGAAGGGGCCAAGTATGTTTTTTATGAGTCCTCAGATGAACAGAAAAATTGAGGAAACTGTTAGGGTTGTCACGTATGCCAAAAATACAGGCCAAGTCAAGCAAAAAAAATCCATGTCGGTATCATGGGCAAAATTGGCTCTGGAAGAGAAATATATTTATAAACATCCACAGGATTTTTTTCGCAGAACACAAGCAAATCTATTCATTGTGTTCAGTTGCCTTTAGCGATAGACAGCATAGGCTGAAAAGTCACTGGGTTTATTACAAATTCTCACCAGGCATCAAATACCTAGCATGCCCCAGTTTGTCCAGCAATATTTAAAGTGCTATCATCCACGTACATCATAATTTACATGAATTAAGCATTGCTGCATTTCAAAACAGCACCAGTGAAGCACAGAGTATCACCTGCCAAAAATCTATTCAACAGAAAACAGGACAAAATCCTCTGCCTACGACCTCACATTTCTATGATGAGATAGGAAAAGCAAAATACTTATTGTTTTAGGGCTCAAGGTTGGCTAATTGTTTTCGAAAGTTACACTTCAGTGACTAGAAGCATCATGGGAGAGAATACTAATCAAAAGGATACTTTTTTAGGGGAAAAGGCAAAAAAACAACTACCAGAATTCCTAAAGAGAAGGGAAAGGACCTGGCCAATGGGCACTGGGATCCCATCAGCTCATCACTGCAAAATACATTCAGAACAAAGAGGCTTTTAGTTAGCAGCCAAGCTGCCGACTCCTATGTAGAATAGTTATGCAGAAAACTGCTCAGTAGCAGCTTGCTCATCTACTTTTATTTATGAATCATAATCATATATTATTACTACTACCTACAGATGATGGAAGGGAAACTGCATTTGGGCATTCTCACCTCAGCCATTTGGGAATTATTGTTGCACAGTGCAGACTGTAGATGAACGAAACTGAGGAGCTCAACGTAGACATCAGAAGTTATCTTCTCCCTGCCAGAGGGTTTGGCTCAGAATGGATCCCAAACACCGCAAACAACAAGTTTTAGGATGTTCAACTGTGAAACAGTTTTCTTATTTTTCTGTCATTTCCTAGATATACACATGGAATGGAAGGAATACAAACTTTTAAAATGCTTGTGACACTGGTGGCTTAAATACATGCTTAGGACATCATGGGAACAGCCACTTGCACAACTTGAATTTTCCTGCTGGATCTGAACTTTATGGTCTGAGTTTTCAAGAATAAAGAAAGTGCTTACATGAGAAAAGTTAAAAATATACACAAAGAAAAAAAAAGAACAGGAGATGCAGTAAAGAGCATGCAGCTAAAAAACAGCTGCTTTAAACCATCAGCTTCCTTTCTTATCAAAATTTAAAGAGCAACCCACAGGAAGGCTAAGTGAGAAGAAAAAAAAAAAACATAGAAAGAAGAAAAAAACCAATCCCCCACTCATCCCCTCTAAATGTGGGAACAGCAGCAGTTATCATAGCAATCAGAACAGAATCCTCTCCAGGGGTTGCTTTCTGTGACCAGTATAGGAGAGCTTTCCATCAGCACACTTATGGTTAAGTAGCTGGAGCCCAACCAAAGGCGAGGATAAACTTCAGACTGACTTTCCAAATAAATAAAAAAAGGGGTCAAGGCTGTTGTTCCAGCTACTGCCACTGGCTGCACATGGATCACAGCCCCCAGAGACAAGAGATGAAGCAGGCACAGCGTTGTGACACAGCCTCATGAATTGGCATGAAGAGGCAATATTTCCAAAATAAAGATGTGGACGAGGAGGCCTGTTACCAGAACTATGAGGGAACAGTTTCAAAAATGACTTCAGAAGGTAATTCTGTGTCATTTGGACTCCAGAGTCACTTGGAAAATGTTACTTCACAACTGTGTGCTCCTGCAGGGGGGTCTGACAGCACTTCTTCCCAGTGTCAGCACCGCTGTCAGCCTTCAGAGCCAGAAATAAAACAGCCATGGTGCCAGTTTTCTGGAGACTTCTTCCCCCCATAAAGGAGCATAAGGCTTATTCAGGTGCAAGCTTCATGCGAGATCCCTTTATAAGCATGGGCTGGTTTGAGCCTGCTGTCCTTCCCTCCTAGCTGTTATACCAAACTGCCCATATCATGAAAACAACACCTTGCAAGGGACAGAGGACAGCATGCACCCGTGCCTCAGTCCACCACAGATACACGCATGGGTGAAATTAAGCATGTGAACTAAGGACTTGGAAAGTCCCTGTGGAAACACCATGCAGCCAGGCATGGTGTGCCCTTGGCAGCTGGGAGAATGGGGCCTGCTGCCCTCCTGCCAGCCCGCTTGGTGCTCAGCCTGCTGCAGGTAGGGCTGTGTCCTTGCTCGGATCCCTTTCACAACTCCTTGTGTATCCTGATGGAAGAGCAGACAGAAGATAGGGAACAGTCTCCTGACTGTGGCCATTGTCCCAGTCGTCTCACCAGGGGCTCTTTCCTGTCACCTCAAAAAAGTAACACCACTACAAGTGGTTATACACTACTTGCAAGAAGTTATGCACTTCACCCATCCATAGTATTGTTATCCTTTACCACAGCTGTGGTGTTCTACAAAATAGCAGCATTTGCTTTACAATACATGAGCTTTACTTGCATGAAGATCACCATCCCTTGGGTGGTACAGCCAGGAAAGGACCCAAGTGTGAAACACAAACTGCCACTGCTTTTCCTAAGGAATTCATCCTCATTTCTGTGCTAACTTGGGGAGAAAACAATCTGGGACACATTGTCACAGCACAAATAGTCATCTTGGGACTAACTACCATTACAGACCTCTGGAGACCCATTTGGTTTAGGATTTCAAGGGGCTTATTGCCCAAGCACAAACAACCACAGCTTCACTCCTCTCTTTCCAAATTCACAGCAGCCCTACAGCCCTGCTCTTCCCGGATATTAAAAAGGCAAAACGCAGGCTTAAGCTCTCATCTGAAAAACAAGATGAGAGGATTAGAGCATTTAAACACATAAGAGCATTAAAAACTGTTTTCACTGTGCAGAGAAATTTGTGCTGTAGTCCTTATCCTTACACAAAGCTCCTTCTGACAGGTATTTCTACAAAGGGGGCCCCTGTGCTGACTTATCTGAGTTTTGAGATCAAGATCATTCACTTGTTAAGGCATATATATCAATACAGGGAATTTACACAAGACAAAATGAAGCAGGGCAAGAACACGAACTTTCCTTCCTCTCATTGCAGGGCATTTCCCTGTTTACAACTGTATTGCTGTCAGTTATCTTTGTTGCTTTAGTCTTTTAAATTATTCTAGTTACTCAGAATTGAAACAACCAAGAATGTGAAAGAACAAAAAGTGGTGAAGTCATGGTTCAGCGTGGGATTTGTGTAAAAGATTGGCAACTAATTAACAGCTGGAGAAATGGAAAGAAACAATTTTTTTCAACAGTCACTTTGTATATACAATAAATCCACTGCTTATGCTGTAACTCCACAGATTCAATCTTGATTGCAGCATCATGTTGCAAATAGTCAAATAATTTATCTTTCTCGCCCTTCTGCTTTACAAATGTAAAGCCGTAAAGAAAGTTTTTGATTACATCACTGTACATTCCAACAACTCCCAGATATTCATTCACTTGTATATTATACCACAATACAGTAGCTGTAGAAAAAGCTGTTACTTCATCCCAAAGAAACACAAAGTATTATTTCCACGTCTTACGTAGCAGTCAGGAAAAGCTACTGGCCAAAGCAAAGCAGATGGTATAGGCTGTAGCACAAGACTAGAGGTGATCTGTCGTTTGCATGCCAGAAGGAAATAGGGAAACTAGGAGATTCCTCTCCCTTCTGCTTGAAATCAAAGGAATACAAGAGGAGTTGTTGGGTTATTTTGTTGATGAGTAGGCATACTACTGATACCACATACTACTGACTCCATCTTCAGAAATCTCTCAGTCAGCAGCAGTGTTAATTGGTCTCCAACAGGTGAAAAAAAACCCAACACTGAGTATTACAAGCTTGTCTCAGACAATTACAAAGACATTTCAAACCACACATACTGTCAGGAAATACATACGATATCAAACACAAACTGTTAAAATAATTAAGGGCATCTCCTCAGAAGAAAAAAGAAACAGATCTTTGAGTCTTCTCCATTATACGTGAAAATCAGAGGAAAAGGTTTTCACCCAGAGAGCAAAAATACAGCAGTGCCAAGCACCTGGTTTATTACTTAATGATTTCCAAAGTATGTGCCAGCAATGCCAAGAACCAAAAGACAAGAGTAGGCACCTTAAAAACTAACGTGGACCTTAAAAACTACTAAGGCAGTTCTATAACCACAAGATGTAATCTGTAATTACAAGTTTTTCCCTTTATGGTATATACTGTTTCCCAGCATACAGACTACAGCTGCTGATGTTATTTTGTGATTTCATACAATCATAGAATGGCTTGGATTGGAAGGGACCTCAAAGATCACCCACCCAGTTCCAACTCTCCTCCTCTGGGCAGGGCTGCCACCCACCAGAACAGAATGCCCAAGACCCCATCCAAGGTGGCCTTGAACAATTCCATGGAGGGGCAACCATAGCTTCTCTGGGAAGCTGTACCAATGCCTCACCACCCTCTGAGTAAAAAAATTCTTCCTAATACCTATTCTAAAACTCCCCTCTTTAATTTTAAATATATTTAAACCCTTTTAAATCTAAATTAACAGAAGTGCACGCTTTTTTCCTTTATGTCATTTTTTTAAAATCTACCTCACTCTTAGTGCTTTAGGAAGAGTTGGTGTGTTTGTGCTCAAAGGGAAGACTCAGCAATTTAGCTATTAAGAGATTAACAGTTCATTTAACAAATAAAAGACAAAATAAATCAAACTGTTGAGAGCCAGGAACAATGCTCCAGCCTAAAGTCAGCTCGTATTTAGGAAGATGGCTTTTTTTTTGATGGAGGGTGTAATCAGGCACTGGAATGGGCTGCCCAAGAAAACAGTGGAGTCCCCACCTCTGCAGATTTTAAGAGACACTCAGACAAAATATTAAGGGACTTGGTGTTAGTGGTGGAATTGATAGGCCAGGCTGATGGAGGGATCTGGTAATGCAGAAGGTCTTTTCCAACCTAGATGATTCTATGATTCTTTAAAAGATACTAACTTTACATCATTGGTACAGAGCTAATCTAATCTATGCTCTCCTGTTCCTTCTGTGCTGAACAACTGTGGCATTTCTGTTACTATTTGTTTATGGCAGCACCAATGTCCTGACACACACTATCTAGACCCTCAGGGTTTAAGATCACTTTGAGACAAAAGCACAAAGATACTTCTTTCTCCATTAAAATACGCAGTAGTAAACTTGAAAAAGAATGTACAAGTTTAATACCACACAGCTCCAAATCACCTACCATTTTGACAGATACCAACTTTCATCTCCCTCTCCTGTGGAGATAGGTAGGTAATAAGCATGCCATTTTTATGCACAAAAGACATAGGGTTATCAGAGACTTCCTGACATACTGAGATGAAATTTCTTAAATGTTTTCACCTTTCTTGTTTCCTCCTGCAATTTGAACATATCTTTCAAGGAATAGTTGCATGGGTCAAATTTTAAAACCAAACTGTAACAACACAGTTATTTTTAGGGATGCTATCCTTGCTCAGAAAGCCAGCAGCTAGCTGGCAATTGCAATCACAATGAAGATATAGCTGTAGTAAAAATGATGCAGTTCAAGGACAGATGAATTGAGACTACTTTTCCTTTTTATTTATCCCGTGAAAAAATAAATTAACATCTTCCATTTCTTGCTTCTTGTTTTATTGAGTTAAGCATCATCATAGGGCAGATGTTTTATTTTTAATGTGCTCCCAAAACATTCTTACATTTTCAAACACATTAAAAATATTTATCACGGCTCCTCACCCCTGCTCAGCACATCTGCACTCATACATATTTTGGATCTGTCTGGCACGCATCATAAAATTGAACATAAAAAGATGCATTAGAACTCTGTGTAAGAGCTGCTTGCTGCTAGACTTTATACTTTGCAAGCATGGACTATCAAAATCTCTTAACAGCCTTACTAGCATTTCCTTGTACCTGAATTCTTCCCCTTAGTTTGTCACTGTTTCCAAAACAGGAGTGAACCCAAAAACAAACACTGCTACATAAAACCCCATCTTTCCTCCAAGTCCCAGTTCTTCCTCTGCCATTTATTGGCATTCATGTCTCTGAACCTTGCTTCTTCTGCAAGGCAATAATCTACAATTCGTGATCTTCACAAATCTTCTGTTTGATATGTTCCTCCCTTGTCCATCCTAGGTCCCACATGAATAAATGAAGATGGGTAAAACCTCTAAAGAATGGAGGAATAAAAGAAAATCTTGAGTGCCTTGGCTCTCCGAATCTTTAGGAGCCTCCAGATCATTATCAGTGATTACAAATCATCCCATCGCTGAACAAGACTTCCAGACAAAATTTTCCTTTCTTTTGGACTGTTATCATATCCAGGTTTTTAGCTCTCCTGAAACTAAATGACAGGTTTTAGCGCACTGAGTTGTGCTTAGCCTCCATGGGCAGCACCTGTAGAGACCTGAATGCCTTCAGAAATGATTGCATCATCCTGGTAAGGGTAAGTTGTGCTACAGAATCATAGAATGGCTTGGGTTGGAAGGGATCTCAAGGATCATCAAATTCCAACCCCCCTGCCACAGGCAGGGCCAACAATTTCCAGATCTGGTGATAGACCAGGCTGCCCAGGGCTCCATCCAATCTGGCCTTGAACACCTCCAGGGACAGGGCATCCACAGCCTCTGAGCAGAGCAATCTAGCTCTATCTATCTATCTATCTATCCATCCATCTATCTATCTATCTATCAATCTAGCTATTTTCCCCAGATGAGACTATGCTGGCTCCCAGATCAGACAGATATGCTGATGCACATCCCCTCTAACAGGGAGAAACAGGCTTCAAACAGCAAATATCCAAGGCAGATGACAACTGCAACATCACCAAACGCTCTGCTTTGTATAGGACAAGTCTGTGGGTGTGCTCAGGAGATGCCCAATCCATGTAATTATGCAGGACATGTAGGAGGAAAGTCCAGACTGCAGCTTAACTTCCAGAGATATACCCTCCTAGTGGCACAGTTTTAAGTACCATTCATTAGAAAAGTATGAGCTTTGGTACCTCCAGATAGAACTTGAAACTAAGAGGGTATCTTGAGGATTTACAGCGAAGATTCAGATAGGATTTGTGGAAGGACACATGGAAGCACATGATGAAGGATGAAAGAGCTGCAGTCTTTCTGCAACATAAGAGCGAGAGCTGGAACTGGTCTTTCAGGGAGTTTAATGCTTACTTGCCATTTGCCTTTAGAAATGTTGATAAAAAGACTTGCAACTTTTGAGCATTCTTCCTGCTTTTTGGCAGAAACAAAAAGAAAGAGCAAACAGGACATGCCCAACTCCTAAAAAGTATCAGGAAAGATTTAACAGTGTCAAGTACCTTCTCTCCTGTTCTTTTTTGGCTGAATGGAGATGCAGTGCTTCAGGTGAGCTGGATCTCAGAGACAGAATTTGCCAAGGAGGCAAGGCTTCTTTAATTGCCATTACTGAGAGATATCACAATACTTGTCAGACTCAATTTTTAATCACAGATTAAGAAATCATATTTATCCAAAAGATTCTTTTTCCACTCGCACATCTCAAAATATATTTAATAAAGACTAATATTTTGCAGTATTGCTTTGCCTATTTGTTTGCTACAATAAGAGTAGTAACACAACAATTAGTGTCTGAAAGAACTGTAGAGCACACTTATTTACTGGATAACAGAGTTTAGGCCATTTATTAGTCCATTACTGTAATGGAAATTACATGTATTTCTTCCCCTCTTTTTTTTTTTTTTTTTTTTTAATTAGAAAACAAAACAAAGCTCTATGGAGCTGGGAACTTGCTGTAAGAATCTCTAAGCACAAATCTCTGGAAACAATACTAGAAGTTTCATGTACGGACTAACTTTAGAACTGAATTCCTAATGAATGATTTGCAAGGTGATCTCTCTTACATCCCTGAGTGCCTTTGAGGAGGGTTACAACTGCACCTTCTGAAAAAAAGCACATCCAAACAGACTCTTGATGTTTTCTATTCACTTCAGCTTTTTAATTTTTTTTTTCTTCCTCCACTCCTTCTAGCACATGGCTCAGTGTAAGTTCTGCATCTGTAAATCACAGCCAGAGATGATTTTCACCAACCCTGCCCTTCACAGTAACGTAGCAGGGCCACCTACAGAACTTCTCCTGCGGAAGTCATCTCAACCTTTGATGTTTACAGACAGATCATTTGGTTTCTAAGTTGTTTACACAGGACATGGCAGACTTTTCAGAAATCTCCCGACTGCCTTGCCTTCTTGCTGCAGGTTGCCATGAGCCCTGGCTATGTGAGTTGAGTCCTTACAGGGCTGTGTGTTTTTGCAACTTGACCACCACAAGAGAGCTGTAAGACTGGAGAATGAGCAGAGCTATCCACGCATCACTGAGCTACAACCTTACTGATGGGAGGGACTGGGGAGAAAGATGGCGATTTGGGTTTTATCTCTCCAAGAGAACTCATCTGTGTACATTTTGAAGAGAAGCAAATGGAGGAAAGTGAAAACCAATCAACAACACCACCAAGCAAAACTTGATCAATCTTTATAGTACTAGATAAAATTGGACAATGTTCACACACAAATTAAACAAAAAAATCATGTTTCTCCCAAAACCTTTCCGTACGAATACTTTCTCTTCAGAAGGAACCTTACAGACTGACTGAAAATGCAAGTCATAACTGAAATGAGGTTATCAGTTTTGTTCATTTCACTGCCTCTACCATGAAAAAAAAATTATTTCCAAACAAAAACTTTTGCTTAGAATCAATTCTGCAAAACCAGAAACTCATTGGTGGTGTATTCTGAAGCCTCCAGGACGCTGCATTTCAGAACTCATTAGTGAAATAATTCAGGGCTCAGTTTAGGGTTCAGTCTGAGTTCTATTCTCAAATTGGCCCCAAATTCTGTTTCCTTTCTGCAGTTCTTTGGCCCATGCACCAGAATCTTATGGGCTGGTTGATGTGGTGCTGGTTCTGCTGGGTCACAGGGTCAGTGCGAGACAAAGGCAAGCTCCTGAACCCAGAAACTCAGCACTGCTTGTACTGTACTGCAAAAACAAACAACAACAAAAAACCAACACTAGTTCAGCTATATTGTGTATTCTCAGATGCAAATTGCTCAGTCTTGTTTTTAGATAAAAAGCATAACAGGTTATGAGTGGCGCCTATATATGTGTATACAACTATGTGCATTAATGCCTTTCTTTTATTACAAGTCATCTGAGTCAAGAAGGTGGCATCCTTTGCTATTTATACACTACCTACATCTTACAACAGAACAGGGACTTTCATTTACAAGATTTATCTTTACTCATTCTAATCCCTGTAAAAATGTCAAAACTGGTGGAAATCCCAGTCATCCACAGCAGACAGTAATGAATGGCTTTGGCTGGATTCAGATGCTGCAGAGATTCTATGTGGCTTCCTTAACTTCTGCCAGGATGACAAAGACTAGCAGTCCACAGGACAGTCAGCTCCCTGTGCCTTAGCCAGCGTCTTCCTCCAATGTTCTCCTGCTACAGCTAAGGAGCATACCTACTGAAACACTACCACAGAACCAGCAAAGTTAAAAACACTGTTTGACAGTAAAAACAACAAATGTGTTCCAGAGATTTGACCTTGTGTAAATGACTTCACTTTATTTAGCCTTCCATTGGTACAAAACAAACAGAAAAACCACAATCTTTTCCTGCCCACCATCCTCTGTACATCTCACTTGTAAGATCTTATAGTTTTAGGCATGTGAAGTGATGTAGTCTTGGATAGGGCTGAGAGTTCTATGTGTTACTGGGGGGAAAAAAATTAGGGGAAAAGAAAGAAAAGAAACACCTAAAACCCTTAAGAAGACAGTGCTGTATTAAAATCTAACTACACTGAGTCCAGAAGAGGTACATACCAATTTCTGCTCTGACTTCACAATTTCACAAAGGCTTAAACTCCATTTGCAGAAAGCCAAACAAAAAACATTACCGTTTTGCTGAAGCTTTATCTCTTACAGATAAAACCATTATTAAAAAGCAGGGCTTCCCTAAACTGCAATATGTTTGTACGTATACCTTTCATCACTTGGAAATTACCACTAAGCCTTCAGAAGGCTCGAAGCTTGCTTTGAGCTGCACAGCTGAAACCAAAGCCAGAGGTATGCAAGCACAGGGAGAGCCTCTGAAGGGCTAAGGAGCTCGCAGTGCTCCTGCTTCACAATTCTCTCTTACAGTAGCTAACCTGGTGAAAGCATAATACTGATTATTCCCAACCTTTTCATTCCTTATGTAAAATCTTCACAGCAAAGACTCTCAAGATAAAGAACTCTCAAGTTAGTATGACCCTCAAGCTTTGAAGAACTGAGTTGAGTGCTAATTACCCACATGCAGTTTAACACAAATAGTTTGGGCACAGGGTACAGTGTCTCCCTGTGGTGATCAGACAATTCACTGTTTCCTCTTTTAACCTATCAGGCATATAAAATGTCTCTTTTCAGAAGGGAAAAGAAAAAACACATTAACAATTTTGAAAAGACAGCTCAACTCATCTCGGATGAGATGATGCATTCTGGAGAACTGTTTATGCTATTCAGACAGCCTTAACGAATTCTGAAAGAGCAAAGTTTTGAGGGAAAAAGGCAAAACTTACTCTCGCCCTTGTTTCTCAGGTGGAGCAGTCAGCCTCTAAATGAAGAGAACCAAACATGTAGGGGACAGTCTGGAGATTTCACAATGCCATTTCACCTGGGTCAGAGCTCTTAAAACCTGCTGGCTAGTGAGGGCATCAGCTAATATATGCCAGTTTTATACAAACAGCTCTGGAGTCTCCTGCTGTTGAATTATTTATGTGAGAATAGTTGTTTGTCAAGGCACAATAATGGGGAAAATGTACCTTGGGAAAAGAAAGATAATAGTCATGCTTTTCATTTAAAAAAAAAAAATAGCATCACTTTATATATTCAGTGATATTTTTACCCTTACTCTGAAGTTGAAATACATTTAATATCTGGTCTTAGTAGGTTAAAGAAAGCTTAGAAGATCTCATAAGATGTATTTAATCAACTAAGGAATATTGTTTGATAAAGAATTCTAAAATTACATGCTTTTTCAGACCTCCCTCTAAGCACACCATTTTACTAAAGAACTAATGATTTTAAATTAAAAATGATCTTCACTGTAAAATTTTGAGATTTTATAAGTGACAGCATTAAAAGGGAAAGGACAGGTTCTCAAAATGTAATAAACTTTAGCAAAAAGGACCATCACTCATGGCCAGGCACCTCCACAGCAATAGACCTATGATTCCTTTGACAAACTCTCAATACTTGCCTCAAGTAGATCCTGACCAGGGCAGTAAAATCCAGTGTAGCTTTAGATTTGTGCCCTTCCCTGCCCCACAGAGGGCATCCTGGTATTCCTGAGGGAAGCAAGCCAAATTGCAAGCCTTGCCTGGGCAGAAATTCACATGTGCATTCATCAATACATGTGATAGCTTCCAGCTTATGAATGTAATTTATCATTTACTCTCTTGTGACCTGATCTGGTTTTGGATAGAGCCAGCAGAACAACTCCTGTAAAAGTTCACTGGCAGCTAAACCAGGTCATAGGTGGAAAAACACAATCTCAAAACATGTAGGTAAGGACAAAATTATTTCTGACTATCGGTTTAGCAGAAATACCCTTCAGTTATCAGTTCAATCAGAACGTTTTCAGCTAAAAGCAAACTTTAAGCACAAGGAACATATATACATGTATGCAGGAGCAGCAGCCCCAGTGCTCCCCAGCTAAGCCACCCAACCCTCTGACTCCCACCCAACACTTCTGAGAGGCTGCAGCTGATGCCTGCTCCAACCCAACAGCTCAACAGGGCCATTTCCAGCTGGGAAGAACGTGAACCCATGCTGGACTTCAGGCTGAGCAGCAGCCTTTGGAAAATGCACAATACCTAGAGTGTAGACAACGTGTAGCTGTTAGAAAGGCTATAACAGAACAGCCAATTTAGTTAGTAATCTATTCTTGGAAATACAGATGTACCATCATAGCTTATACTTTCCAGATGACTGCTCTAATCAGACCCTGTAAGTCAGGAAGAGCTTGGTTTCTCCCTGTGATTTTTATATTCCTCATTAAGCTGACAATCATCACGAATTAATCAACCCTTAATCCATTCATACTTGGAGAAAAAAGAAAAATCGTATAAATGATCTTGTGTCTAAAGTCTCTAAGTCATCCACGTTAGGTCTTAAGAGAATGGGGGAGCTGCACAGAAAGCCCTTTTCTCCCACCCAAATTCTTCCCTAACCCAACAGTTTCTCGCTGTCCCACTTTCAGTCAGGTTCAGCGAGGTGCTTGGTATGTGCTCTGCTTTAAGCCTATGAGCTGCCTCATTACAGACAATGATTCACTGTAATTTCAGACTGAGAGAATTCCCCCTTGGCTTCTTCTCATCACCCAGAAATCACAACGTCCCAGTTTAGAGATGGAAGCCCCTGACAATGGCTGGGAGGAAGGATGCTCAGGGAGAAGCAAAAGTAACAGGGCCAGCACTGAATACTGCCCTTCCTCATATGATCTCCCAAAACTAGGTATCTAGGGGCTTCCTATATGGAGCAGGCTGTGTCCAGGCCACCACATTTAACACTAGCTGATGAAAATGAGAAGCTTGACAAGGCTCCTTTCATACAGATCTTAAGTTGTATAACAAAATCATGCTAATTCAGCAATCTTACTCTAATGTTAACTACATATGTTTTTGAGCTGAGCTTGTTCTCTTTAAATGGCACAAGCAAAATCAGCAACCATTTGAAAGAAGCAATCACTTTGACCTGGAAGAATCTACCAGTCATCCCTAGAATCTGAAACTGAGCCTCCGACAGCCACAAAAAGTTCAGTTGTTCATTCAACTTGTCTGCCCAAAACAGCACAAATGATATCACAACACTTGCAAACAGAGAACGCTTCAAAATGTTGTGTAGCATACAGAGAGGGCCCAAAGGAGCTGCAAAATTCAGGACATTTTCTTTTGAGGGAATGTGCTACAGAATAAGCAGGCAGCCTATTTGCAGAAGGGCACCATGAATACCACTGCACACGTCACATTCCTCCCCTCCAACAGCTCAACATCTTTTGCATTCAGTTGGCAGCATTAATGCTGTCTCGCCTCTAAAATAAGCTCAAGGAATTTAGGAAGTGAGGATTGGATTCAGAGTTGATTCCAACTACAGTTCCTGTTTTGCCAATAGAGACAGCTTTTCTTCTCAGGCAAAAAAAATGAAAGGCATAGTTGAGGAGCAGGTGGACTGTGTGTGTTTCCCTCAGACATATAGCCTACTGTACATATGCTGCATTCTGCTGAATATTCCACAGTGCTCAGCTTGCGCAGGCTGCTTTCCATTAACCCAGTGTTCCACTTTATCTCCTGCCTAAAAATAGCAAAGTAATTTCATTGTCAGATTTTTCTAAAGAAAAACACAGACCAATACTCCTAATTGAGGCAGCTATTTGTCTTGTGCTTACCTTCGAGAGGTGTTGGCTGCCCCTGAGTCTAACCTTTATAAGTCTTTTTATGAATCAATTTGATATGGAAACAGCCTGAGCATTGGAACTGCTTCCTCTTCAGGTTTTAGGAGAGATGACTTTTCAGTCACACGCAACTGCATGCACAACACCTTTGAATTCCTGATTACACTGTTCTACAAGCTCTCCTCTAATAGGAAGTCAGACTTCCATTTACAGCAGAGCAGCTGAAATGGTTTAAAACTTAAATAGCTATCACGAGCCACCCTGTAATAATGCAAATAAAACACAAAGTCCAACGTCCAGCACCTTACTGATCTACAGCTTTAATGCACCCGAAAATTACTCATCAGGCAAATTATAAGGGAAGGTGCCTTCCCAACACCTTCTGAATACACATATATGAAAAATAAAAGTCATTTTCAGTAAGAAGCAGGCTGTAATAGGCTTGTAGGCAAGCAAACAGGCATGTCTATGGGTGGGTGGTATGCAGGGGAGGAGGAGGAGGTAGGGAGCACATACAGAAACCCCAGCACTCATCCTTTGCCTTGCAAGGCCTGCATAAGGACCTTTTGTAATTCTACTTCCAGCACATGTATGGGGGAGTAAAGAGGAAGAAGAAAGGAAGGAAATGTATATCCATGTATCACTCTTAAATATTATGATATTTAGGAGTTTTCACATAAAGGAAGAAGCACCATCTGTACCTCACTTCTACACAGAGCAATGCAGAAAAGTTTCAGCAGAAGCAAAGCACTTAATTATTTCAGGGAGAGCCACTGATTACTACTTAGCCAAGATACTTTCTGAGCAAGCAGGTAACACAGTTACAGAGATACCCTAGAGCTGGCAGGTTCCACTATGGAAAGAGACTAAGAGGCCACTAGAAAAAGGGGAAAAAGAAAGGCTTCTTCCCATTTCATTCTTTCCTTCAAGAACAACAGGAAGTGTGCTGGATTGCTTCTTTTGTCAGACCTTCCTTTCTTTTTACTGTGTTCTTATTTACAACAGGCACTGTTCCCCACACACAGAGGATACAACTTTGGTTTTTCTAAGGGCTAAAATGAGGCAGTTTCATTGCAACAGAGGCCAACAAGCACTCCACCATTTTTTATTCCAGTTTTAATAGCCAATGTGGGCTTGTAGGAATACGATGTATCAGAAAAAAACAACTTTGTACATATGCACACAAATAGACCCCTAACCCTCCTTTGCCCAAACTAAAGTTGCATTCTCAGCTGTTCACTTTCAGCTCAGAAAACATTTTCCCTTCCACCCTCATTCAGAGTTCCTACCGCTTTCTTTCATCAGACTACATTTGCCGGATTAACATCACTGGGATTCTGACAGTGCAACTCCTTTTTTTCTAAAGAGGAAAACATCACTACTTTCTTATGATAATAAAAGAGTGTCTCCAGGCTGGGCAGAAATACGCATTTGATACATTAGCTGTTACAGCTGAAGTCTAAGCCCACAACACAGAAGTTGTGTTGCCTTGTGCAGGGGTGTGTTTATCAGTTTGCCAGTGACCAGATGACACTCGGTACCGCTGAGGTGCTGTTAACAAGTACTTCAGTTGCAACAGTGCCTCATGAAACTGGGCTTTCCTCAAAGTAAAATCTTCACCAAGATGACCTACTGTTATAGCTGCAGCTACCAACTCTGTTCTCAGCTTTTATTTGTTTGAGAAGCAAAGGATTGCATGTTTCCTAGTAAGGAACTGCTACCTTGAATGGCCTGTGCTTGAGGGACTTCTGATAGATTTCATTTCTGATGTTTATGTTAGATTCATTTCTCGTAGAACTTCAGTAAATCTATCAGGCTTATTCTACCCAATATTATACCAGCTCTGCACTAACACAGCACGTTAATTTCACACCCAAAACAGCAATTGGATCCTCCCTGTTAAGCTCAGCTGAAGTTTCTGATGTTTGCCCCTGTTCTAGTAGAATCTATCCTATATTCTCATACCCAGATATATATTCAAGAGTTGTTACCTAGTGCAGATTCTGACTTAAGGTCAGGCTGGACAGGGCTCCGAGCAAACTGATCTAGCTGTGGGTGCCCCTGTTTATCACTGGGACATTGGACAAGTGTCCAAGGACATTTAAGGGTCCTTTCCAACTCAAATGATTCTGTGACTCTACTCCCCTTGACCAAATGGTGAGTTTTTGTTCCCCTAGTTATATGCTTATCTTAAAGGCATTTACACTACAAGAAATCTGAGGAGAATGCTTAAAAATATGAAATTCCCCAAACTTCTTGTGATGGATTTTGTAAAATATTAAAAACAGATGTTAAAGAAGAATAATGAACATGTGCCTAAGATCTACCTATACTTCTTTGTAGTTTAGCACTGTAGCTCCAGAATGTATTTTTCATCTTTCTTTCACTATGGGAAACACGATTGTACAAATGTACAAATACTACAAATGTAGTACTTTAAAGCTCAAAAGTAAAAAAGTCAATGGGAGAATCAAGTTTTGAACAAAAGAATGCTTATTTAATACAGTTCACTTCAGAAAAAAATGGAAGAGAGAAGATTCAGAAAGCCAATTGTTAACATTGATTTTAAAGAAAATAGGGTTTGTGGGATTACTGGATTACATTTGATGGAAATTAGCTTTATTTCTCACATAGCATTTTATTCTTGCAATTTTCTACACAAATTTAATGGAAAAGATAAAGGAACATCTGGATGATAGTTGGATGGCACTAACTTCCCTGTCCCCCATAATTACTGAAGCAAAGCTCTTAGCATCGTGGAAGTATTCCACAGAGCATACAGTACCCCAATAAAGTGATGACCAGCATGAGAAAAAGAGGAGTGAAGCACAGTAATCTCAATTTGTATAAAGGAACTAAACGTTTTAGCATAGACGATTATTTGTTTCCTCTTAGTATTGGAGGTCACACCAAGCCATGACAAGTATGAAGAGCAGCTGTAACATCTGCCAAATCATGAGATTGTTTGCAACCAGCAAACCCAGGAGAGATGGGTTTTACATGGGTGATGAAAACTTCAGACAAAGAATTATTTCATTTTCCAGGAAACTCAAAGACATTTGCTTCCAGGGGGAAAAAAAGAAAAGACAATATCACAGCTCTTTGTTTTAAGCCATGAGCATCTCTCTCTCTCCAGCCTTCAAAGACTACTGAATGATTTTCCTTGGTCTCTGAACTACCCACAACCCACACATCATAAAGAAAGAGAATACCAAGTTAATTATGCAGCCTAAAGACATCTTTTGCACAGACCCTTGGCTTTTCAATAATCTATCAATTTTTTCTCCAGATGGTGTTGCCTCCCTCCAGTTGCTCCATTGTTCTTTAGTTATGCAAGCAGCTTCTCTATTAAAAATCGACAACTGCCCTTCCTCTAAGCTTTCTGCAGATTCAGATATTTGTAGTTCTTAGAGGCATAAAAATAAATTATTTTTTAAAAAGAAAATCAGCAACAACAACAACAAAAACCCCACTCCCGTATAAATAAATTCCCTAAGAATATTAAACAGAGAATGACAAAACATCACTTTGTCTCCACACTCTCCCAGAAGACAGATATAAAATAATTTATCAGCAATACACCAAAGGCCAAATATTCAAGTGGAACAACATGGTTTCACTGGAACACATAGCACACTGTCCCCTTTTATCTGTGTGACTATACTGCCTGTTCTCTATCATTTTATGCTTTCATTGTAAACGTAGCAGATAACGGAATTATATTTTCCAACTCTTATAGTACATACATATAAATTTTTAATCCTCAAGCACACCTGAAACAAATCATTCTTGAAGAAAGCATTACAATTTGTGCTGTAAATGGTAATGGGAATATTTTCATTGCATCACTTGGGGTAGCTCTCCTGAAAGTGCATTGGTGCTCCAGTAAAAAAGGAACTTTGGAAGATTTACAGTTTTAAATATTAAAAGTTCTCAACATGCAAAGGGTTCTCCAAATTGTTTTTCAGTTCTCTTCATCCAAAACACTGGCATTAAATCCTCTCCATAGCAAGTTTATTAAGCAGTTCTGCTTAAGAAACAAGAACACTGCAGTTCTTGGGAAGGAAGTCTCTGGAGTACGGCTCTTACAATATTACGTTGGTACTGTGGGTAATCTTGGCCAAAGCATATAAAAAAAACCATAGCCATGTAAAGAATAACAGCAGATGAAAAAAAGCACATTTTAAACAAGATTTTACTCAAGAAGATACAAGTTGGATTCTGAAAAACAGCAGACAGATGTTCTTATCCTCTTAAAAACCCACCAATTCCTATTTACCTATTTTCACATTCCACTCTTAAGCGAAGAACCCAGGTTGCTACAACTTGCCTCTCAAACTCAAAGCTTTAGAAAAATTAAAGAACACATGATGCAAATATTTTTTATCAAGCTACACTTCAGAAACATTTTGTGACATCTGCATTTATACACGTGGAACAATGAATATTTCTTTTGCTGGAATTCTCCACTTGAAGTTAAAGGAATGGTAATCATTTCCTTTAATGTTAGTAACTGGGTACAAAATAGCAGTAAGAAACTCTCTCAAGGTTTTATTATTACTCTACATATCAAGGAATTATAGCTTTTTAAATAGACTTGCTAAATTTACTTATCTTTTCCTGTCTCTATGAGATATACGTAAAACGCTGCAAAAGACTCAGAAATAGAGCTTGGCAGGAAGGTAAAATATTTTACTTTTCAAATAACAGGCATAAGTTATTTCCCACCCCCCCAAAAAATGCAGCTTCCATAATTTGAGGACCATTTTAGTGTGGAGTTGTTGAGTGCTTAAAATCAGTGGTAAAAGCATGACTGATTTCTTTCAGCCAGAAGGCCTCTTTTGTCTTTGAAACCTCTGTCAAACTATTTACTGTCAATGTCTTAAAAAGGCCCCTAATTCACCGATTCAAAACTACTTGATAAACTTGTCAGAACTCGGTACGATTTTCTCACACCCCAGCATACATCTGTGCATAGGTCAGAGCCAGTGTTTCGGTTTTCAAAGATGACCAACTGTGGTACAGTTGGGAGCTTGTGCTGGGAATCTGCCCATAGATTCCTTCATTTCAGAATAAAGTATATACACGATTCCAGATCAGCCCTCCCCCTAGAACCACACAAATCTGAGTCAACTGTCCCCTACTAAAACGATCCTTTCTGGTATTCCCAATCTTTCAGGGTGCCACTATCACATAAACCATTTTCAAAAAGCAGTGGAACTACTTCAGAGTGCAGTTTGACAGCCAGCTGGTAACCACAGCACATGCTGGCTGCAGTAGGTGTTCTGGTATTCTGAGGGGCTCGAGCTGCCTTCTTCAAAACATCTTGTAAAGGTCTGATTTGCTTCATGCTAGCAGCCTGAGTCCCAATAACAATCTGACAAAGGAAGCACAGAACGCTTTCCAAAAAGTAAGTCAGATTGCACTGAAATCCAACCATGACATTGGTGCTGGAAACTGAGCTACTTCAAAGCAAGTTTGGACATCACAGAATCACAGAATGACCAGGGTTGGAAGGGACCTCAAAGGTCATGAATCTCCAACTCCACTGCCACATGCAGGGCCACCAACCTCCCCCATTCAATACCAGACATACCTGCACTATTGCTGCCTATCGCCACATTCAGTTTGTACTTTTAGCTCTGCTCTATTCCGAGGCTAGAAAAATTTTAGTTTCTCAATTCAAACACAAGGCTCTCACAGCTCTTGTTTTGTATTAGAATAAGTGAAGCAATTTAGGTGCATCCTTCCCATGCATTCCAAGCCATTCATTTCCTAACACACTAGAACATCACAGGCAGAGCCAAAGACTAGCAATGCTAGTGCCATCACTAGAGATGTCTTAAACAGCAGCTTACTGTTCGCCATTTTACAGATGGAGAAGTACAAGTTTGCAAGTTTGCAAAGCCCAGCTGCAGTCTGTGTGCCTTTGACTGGTGAAATGGCTCTCCTAAAGCAGATGAGAACATAAGAGTGAAATGAATCCTGAGAGGTCCTGACATGTTTGTTTCTGGGCAAGTTTTCAAAAGTTCCTACAGGGGGGTGTAGGATGGAAGACACAGGTCTGAAATTTGTAAGATTACAAGTTGCAATATGAAATCACAGGAACTAGAACAGCATGTTGTAGAAGTCCAACCAGCATGGAAAGGATTAGCCATTTAAATGAAACAAGCACAACAAGAAGCATATTATTCCAAGCTAAAAGTTCTGGCAGGATATACACTTGACAAAATAAAATAAAATAAATCTATCTGCTGAACCTTTATTTGCATTTTCAAAGGAAGCATATCATCCAATCCCAACAAATGGATTTCTTATTTTACTGTTTCTATGACAACTATTTGCCTTTCAGAGCTAGCAAATGAAATGAATGGAGAAAAACCACTTTATATGGTAAACTGATTCCCAGTCCTTTATCCCCATCATAGAGCGCTGCTGTACTCAAAGGTGCTCAGTGGTTTAAGCTGTATCATGTTTCCAAATAGATTTTTGTAGTGTTTTCATAGAGAATATTAATCCTAGAGCATGAGCACCTGAGGTCTTAGTCAAAAAATGTTTTCATGTTTTACATTTGTCTGCAACAGACTCATTTTTTATCATATCGTATGGCAGAAGCACTCTCTATTCTTTGTA
Organism: Lagopus muta; assembly: GCF_023343835.1. Classification (NCBI taxonomy): domain Eukaryota; kingdom Metazoa; phylum Chordata; class Aves; order Galliformes; family Phasianidae; genus Lagopus; species Lagopus muta. The sequence goes on along the minus strand of NC_064439.1, from coordinate 44,824,572 downwards.
GACTGTCATCAACTGATACATTGATTTTTTTTAAAGGTACATAAAAGTGAAAACACATTCCTTCCTACAAGAGGTCTGAACTTCGAGAAACCTCTTTCATTTTCCAAAGAGAAAATGTCACAATTAGTCTTAGAAAACCAGAGTGTGAGTATTCTATAGGCTGTCTTCTCTTACACCCAATAACAGGGTACTTAGAAAACAAAGTGTAGTTGCAGTAGTGTTTAAAATAGGGAGGTCTTTCTGTTACTGCTATTGCTATGGACCACCCTGCACTGCTTCACAAATCACAGTCAGGATGTAGCCCTTGGGACACTGCCCTGAAAAACAGTGCCTCAAACCCTCACACATCAGCAGCGATCGCCAAACGAAGCCAGACAATAGGCAGTAATACCATTAACCACAAAAAGCTGATTCCTAACGAGAAATACGCTTCAGAGCTCTGCAGGGGAAAACACGCTGGTGAGTAACGAGGTGCTGCGGGCTCAAGGCATTGTAACCGCTCCATCTGCTGGTGCTGGGTAACACTGCAAGCAGCTGCCATGGAAATTTCTAGCTAATACACCAACAGGTAAGTGTTTGGCCACGTCACAACCGGCTTCATGCCTGTTTCACCAACAGCCCAGGGCAACCCTGGGTCACAGGGCAAGAGCAGAGAGGGCAAAAGCGTTGCTGGCTGCCTTGGTCTGTTTCCCAAACCCTGGCAATATTATCTGCTGTTTATCAGTAAGCAATTTCGTTCGGATATGTAAGCAATTGTGGCATCTCCTCCTTCTTAGAGATAAGACATTTGGCAAACACAATGCATGTAAATACCAGCAGTTGATCAGCTCCAGCCTACTGATACGGCAGCCAAGTCATTCACGTTCTGTTAGAGACATGTCCTGACTACAGCTAATAGTACTCTAACTGCCACAACGTTAACATTACCAGACATTTCTTATAGCAATCAGTACCTATGTTTAAATTCCATATTATTATACCATAATGTTTGAGTGTTTGTGATTTTGTCTGGCTTTCGGCAAGTAAAGTAAGAAGCAAAGAGCTGTATAAGGTCAAGCTCTCTTTTATACTTAATTCTCATCAAAATCCCCTGACACAAAGCCAGTTTTCATTTAGTATCTTCCCCGGGATACAAGTCCCACAGATGCAGGTTCTTGTTCTGCTGCTTACAAACACAGGAGAGTGATAAACTACTGCTTCAAGTGTAGGACATGAGCAACTTCTGAATACTTTGTAAAGACAGCAGCACCTAACTAACATCAATGTATGGTACAACAGCCCTGAGAACCTGAAATTCTGGTGTTACAGTATTTCAATTTGTTCTAACCAAGACCAGAGTTTGTTTGGTTTTTGTTTTATTTTCCCTGCCCTGAATTTTCCATGAAGTTGAATTCTCCATAATGTGACGTTGGATTTTTCTCACTTGGCAATTTTAAGTCTGCATCATCACTTCGTTCTGCTCTATGTCAAAATACCTAAACAAAATGAGCTTATTTTGCTCTACAGCAATAAATAAGTAGAAAATTTTGAGCTAAACACTGAAGACATGCAGCTCAAGGAGGAAATATATAAGGTTCTAAATAGCAACTGACATTCATTACCACAAAAATACAGTACAAATTATTGAAAAAGACAAAACATGATGGTCTATCTCATACCAAAACAGAATTTGCAACTATTTGGTTAAGACTGCCTTTTCTGACAACAAAACTCATTGAAAACTTCTACTTTAATTCTGAAGGGGTATTCTGAAATATCTAAAACCTTTTTTGTTTTTTTGCTGATTTTCCTTATTCAGTTCTGCAACACTTCTCCATTCATCAAAAACAACAACAAGCCAAAACAAACCTCTTTCCAGCACTGTAGTCTAACAAGCAAATTTACCATCACTCAGTGTCATCTGGGATACTCATGTTACACAAGAGTAAGGTATCTACTCTTATGTTTAAAAGCATTTCCTACTACTGAGATACACTGGAAGCATTAAAGTACTTTTGCAATTCAGATTAGAGAAAGTACAGCTCCTGGATCACTTGCACCACTTATTACAGTCATATTCACAGGACCACCACATAAACAAAATGGCTGTAAGAAATCAAGTCTAATATTTCATGGCTTCCCCCTCATACAGAGATAAACACCTTGGGTTTGTTCCTTCTCTCTGAATTGCAGTTAGCAGAGATGAACTCAGCTATTTTGCAAACTTCCCAAGCACTGTCTCACCCACCACCTAAAGGCTTCATCCTACAACATCCACAGCTTCACCCCTGTTTTAGCATCGCTGTCCCCGCTCTTCTCAGCCTGTAATCAAGCTATTGCTCACCTAATCGCTCACTTTCTTCCAGCTCACTCATATACTGTGAGAAATGAATGTAATGCCATTGATTTTCACATGATACTCAGCAATCCTTGAAGATCCCAGCTTTATAAATCTGATTGGATTGCTGTTTGCTGGAGACCCTCAAGATTTCTAAGGCACGTTTGAAAATCAGCTATCCAGGACACATACAATCAGCCAGGTGTCTGTAGACTATACCATGCTTGATGCTGAGCAATCATTTGTCCTCTAAGAGCCCAGTTTTTTGAAGCATCGTCTAGATTTACCAGAAAGTATGGTATTAATGCAGAAACCAATGAACTTAATGTGAACCAGGTGTGATAAGTTTGTTTTACATGCTTCTTTAGTAAAGCAGCCATGAGAACTAAGAGGAAGATGCGAAAGTTGGAGTAATTTTTTAATTCATTCTTTCAGCACGTCATAAGCTAACAAAATGTTCAAATTAGATCAAATATCTGTACTTTTTTCATTACTATTGGAAGCTGAGGGCTGTTCACAGGCATTGCCAACTGTAGACTTCATTGCCCTGGTGTAGAAGGGAGTACTGGATAAGGGAGTACAGCTGATTTCAATGGGGCTTAAAGCAGGACCGTTAGAGCACTCAGAGGAGCCCACACCAAAAATTAAGGAGGCCTTGTGCATGCCATCATTGGCCCTTTTAGCTTCATTTGCTTTTCTCAATGAAGAAAGAAGGGACAGATGTGTTAAAACTGTAACTTAAAATCACTTTTTCATAGACTCATAGAATCTTTAGAGTTGGAAGGAATCCTTAAAGATCCTCTAGTCCAGCTCCCCTGCAGCGAACAGGGACATGCACAGGTAAATCAGGTTGCCCAGGGCTTGATCCAGCTTCGCCTTGAAAGTCTACAGGGACAGGGCATCAACTATATCTCTAGGCACCCTATTCCAGCCTCATTACTCTCACTGTAAAAGACTTATTGTATCCAATTGTAGCCTTTCATTCTTCTTTCCTTTTCTGCGTTCTTGTGTGCATACATACACACACACACCCCTTATATTTACTTGATCCTCCAAGGGAAAAAAAAAAACAAACAGCCAATTAAAAAACAATATGCAGAACACCAAGAAAAGCTAAGGGAAAAAAAAGAAAAAATCCTACACTGAGTGCATTAATACCTTAACAGGATTTGTACTTACAGATGAGCTTCATAAGTGAATAGGAATCCTGCAGCGTTATGAGTGAGAAGATGTATTTAAAGATATCTGTTTCTCACTTTCCAGATTTGTATTCTCTAGCTACACGTGCAGAAGTTCAGAAGAAATGTCTGCATTTGAAGACAGCTGGTTAAAACTTCCTAAAATTAACATCTTACAAATGAGATGTATTTGCATATGAAAAAGCAATACTGACAGTTACCACCGTGCATCAAATGCAAACTCTGAGTTCAACACAACAGAAAACCATGAAAAATTCTGATTTGAGCAACATACCAAGGAACTCAGAGCTTGATCCACAGCATCCACTGATAACAAGGCTCATGTTTACTGCAATGGGCTTTCAATCATGTCCCACTGGAATCTGATTACCTCCCACAGAAAATGGACCTTTCTCTCCACAGTCCGCTGCAGCTGTCTGCAGCTACAGCTGTGCAGCATCACAGAGTCTTTCTACAGAAATCTACATTAATTTCCGATTCAAATTTGTCATGTCCCTCGTTCCCACTCTCTATCCTAGATCATATTAAATGCACAAGCACTGAAGTATATTCGAGCATTTTCCAGGAGTTGCGAGCATAGCACGCTGAACTCAAAGTAGTGAAAAAATTCAGTGTGGTTTCCAGAAAACCATTCTTCAAATTAGACAATTAATTCTATGCTCCTATAACAAGGAAGAATATCAATTTTTTAATACCAAATACCTAGCATGGCACCCAGCACTTGCACAAACTACACCCTCCAGGCAAATTCCAAACTTCTCAAGTTTATTTGGAATCTTCATACCCTTTCACGGTGCCTAGCTTTTCCTCAGTTCAAGCTGTTCAACTCACACTATTTCCAAAACTGCCTTTTCTCACAAAACCTACTTTCAACTGTGCTTCTGCAACAAATCCTCCCACCAACCCTTCCTTCCCAAGCTTCTACTGCAGTTTCTCCCCAGAGTAGTAGAATCAGTTTATTTTTGCCTTAGCAGCCTTCCCGTCAGTTTGTGTACATCCATGAAGAACCCAAAGCAGCAGGCTGGCACAAACCCAGCTGAGCTTCTCTACTCCATTTCCAGCAACTGCATTTTTGTGCAAGCAAAGCAACACTGCTTGAAAGTCATGCTAGCTACAAGAGCAAACTGGAAGTCTTTAAGCAAAGATGCTTCGGAGGTCAGCCTGAGGGGAAAGGCCATAGTTTTATTTTAGGAGTAAGGTTTTGAGAAATAATCTACATGTGGACAAAACATGGGTCTCCCTGGTTGTAACTGAACCAGATCTGCTCACTGAAAATCAGGCTCCCTGTAGATATGGAACTCCTCTGAGTACCAAAGATGGAGCTCCAAAGTGAAGTCTTGCCCAAAGCAAGGAAAGCTAAGTGAAATCCTCCATCACGACCTAGAAATCACTATCTGCTTCTCTCACTGAAGTGGTAGAGACTATTCGATTATAGGAGGCAACCCTCATAATTCATTACGTTGGCCTACAATGTCAGAGGCAGATGTTGGCGGTACGGCAGTAGAAGTAGAACCTTTCTGCCAACATTCCATTACATTTTGTTGGCATGTGACAAAAGGCAGCAGAGTGGGCAATCTGACCAAACACTACCTGACCTGGAAGTGTGTATGAAGCAAAGGTGCATCATTAAAGTCCCGCATGCAGAAAAAAATTGCCCCCATTGACACACACTAATGTTTGCTGAAAGATTCTGGAGACCAACAAGTGGATATAAGCACAGTAAGGCGGTGGGTGGTGCATTCAACAGTGCTGACAGCAGTGTTAAAGACAAACCACATTCCAGACAGTCACATACACAGATGTCACAGTACAAAACGAAGAGCATCCCAATCAGCTAATCTTCTTGAATCAGTGGATAACCCAGAAGTTGTGTATGGAGCTGAATATTGGTTTCAATGCCTTGAAAACAATGGTCACAATATTGGAATACGACAAGTTTGCAGCAAGTGAATCCTACAAATGCTCACACAGGAACAGAAAGAACACCGTATACGAGTTTGTCAATATGAGGCTGAAAGTGACAGTTTATTGGATTGCATCATTAGTAGTGATAAGATGTTGTGACACTGACAGAGCTGAAGGCTCAAACTCCCAGAGTCAGGCAAGAGAAGACAACGACCTCTCCTCTTGCCACAAATTGATGCCAGGCCCCATACCAGTCTGAGGACTGAGGTGCACTGTGCACCTTGTGGCTGGATCATCCTGCAGCACTCCCATTATAGTCTAGATTTGGCACCTACTGACTTCCCTCTGTTCAACCTGATGAAACATGGACTGCACGGGCAACATTTTCCTAGCAATGATGCAACAGCGTGTCACCTCTGCTGGTGTAGATTTTTAAAAACACAGCATGCAGGCTCTTGTTCACCACTAAGGAAAAGGCATAATCAGTGGTAGTGACTACGTCGAAAACAGTGTTATAGCTCAGGATTTGTTCCATCAAATACTGTTCTCTTTGTATCAGTTGTAGTTGCCATGGAAATAAATAGGTTGCTCCAAAAGTAATGTCTCCTAAGTATTATGTGCTTGCAACACAATGGAAAGCACAGCCATGACAGCAGAGCAGCAAGATCCCAGGCTAGAGGAAGGGAGAATTTTCTCAAATGCAAAAGCTAAAGGCACAGAAATAAAGAAAAGAAGCTGCTTACCTCCAGAAAGCCTCATGTAAGCTGAGATTCCTAGGAAGATACCCTTGCCTCCAATGCCAGCCCTTAAATGAGGGCTTCACCCCTTCTGGTTACTCAGGTGCGTTGCATATACCTGAGCTCCCCTGGTTTGGCCCTGCACTCCCACCAGGTGCTCCATCACTGCTTCAAGCCTTGACTTAGCATTTCCACTACAAAACTAACAATTTTGAATTTAGGAGTTTCACTTGTATTGTAAGAGATTTAGATTCTTCTTTCCTTTGATTCAGACAAAATGCCTCTTATTCTAATTGTTTGAGAATTTCTGAGCCAAAACCATTTCACATTTTTATTTAACTAATAATGATCAGCCACATTGTTTTAGTTTCTTTAATTGGATGGCTAATGGTGAACAGAAATAAATTGTCTTAAGGAGATAGCTTACCTCTGCATCAAGTCTGATATGAAAAACCAAATATTTTTGCAAAACGTCATTAAATCTCAAAACATTAAAAAAAAAATTTTTTTTTTAAATTGTTCACACAAGCTACTGCTAAGAATGAGTAACAAAGCGAAAGAATAATAAAGTGCACACTGGTCAAGTAAGAGGTTGTGTGTCATTTGGGATACAGCTAATGGAGCAACTGTCAGACAGAGAGATGAGCTAGGTACCCCATTTTGTGTTCTCTGCTTTAGTTGTAACGTTATGCTCTAAAACCCAGCGGTAATCTGTAAGAAAGGCAATTAAGCTTGCCCAAGAGCAAATGTATTTTCCTGGCTCTGCAACATGCTTCACTTGTTATAGCCCATTTTAACAAGCCCATTCAGCTGCATTTAGTCTTCAGAGATGTCAAATGGACTTTTACTCTGGCTACTAGACATTGTTCAAGATCATACATTACGGACAGTACCTCAGTACCATCTAAGCCACTGCTGTAGCAGTGACTATTTTGTAATGTAAAAACCAAGCTGTCTGCTGCTATGTGATAAGTGCTAAAAATGGTACGCTGCAATCCAAGCTCCCGTAGCATTATAGCCAAGAGAGGATTACAAATGGAATGACTGTTGTAAGGGCAGGCTATATACAGTTGCACATATGCACTCCAGCGATTCCTAGCATGGAAAAGGAGAACAGCATTTTCACTTTCAAGAAAAATTTCTCTCTAGGGTGTACTACTGGTACTTTGCTGCCAATTACTGCTTTCTGGCAATGAAGAAAGACCGTATGCTCATAGGCCATGGCATTTGATTAACAACTATAATATGGAGTCACCTGAGGAAGGAGCTGGGTCATTAACACGAGCTCAAAAGAATCAATAGCTGCAGTATTGTTTCTCCATAATATTTTATACGAAAGCAAGGGAAGTGGGTTAAAAGAGAAAGGAATTACAACTGGAGAAAAATGATCAGAGCTGTTTTTAGATAGTTCCTCAGAGAGGAGGCAATTGAGATCTTTTGCTTTTGGGGGCTCTTCCCTACCTCCCCACAACAGCCTCCATCAGGTTACAATTACTAAAGTAGACCTAATCCATGCAAAGAGAAAGATGACATCCACAGGCAAGCATAGGGATATCTGAACTGAAACATCTGCAGCCTCACAAACTGAATATCAGACAAGTATGTAAATGGAATTATACTCACGGGAAACATCAAGAACATCCCAATAATCTCGGAGGGGCTAGGGTTGATGTACAGCCCTGCTGTTAGCTTGTGATCTATCTTTCTTGTAGTTTAACAACCCAACATGCTGAAGTGGTAATTAGGAGAAAGAATTATTGGCATCTTTATGCATGCTCTCTTTATGAAAGAAGCTCACAAGTGCACATACAGAAGTTTGATTTAGTAAGCTTGAAGAATATGGACCAGTTGGTACAATTTTATGCACGTTCATCCAGCTTCCAAATAAAATAGATAGGCAGGTAAAATGAAGTATCTAAGGCCAAAACTGGTCCCTAAGACTGCATAAAAGCCACGCTTTATTGCCAGCATTCTCACATTTACTACAGAATACACAGATATTTGGACCAAGGTAGTACACCTGAGCCACTGCAATGTATTATTTTCTGCAAGACAGAGAAGGCTGGGTGAGGTTTACAGACTGAGACATGACAGATTCCTGGGGCACGAGCTTTTCTCACAAAGATTTATTTTTCTTTAGCTACAGATACTACAAAAGATGAACCCAGAAGAAAACTCAGAAATTCTTGCATTTCTGGCTTGGATGGGAGGTTTGAAACAGCTAGCTCAAAGCATCCAATATTTAGGACCAAACCTCAAAAGAGCAACAATCATTGCCTTCTCCCTGAGCACTGCTTGAAGACTTGCTCTTCAAGATAATCCCCTTCCTCTGCATTCTTGTTCCAAACTTACCCAAATCTAGAGACTGGAAAAAGAAAAAAAAAAAAAAAAAAAAATGGGATGACACAATTTGATTCTAATAATATGATCTTCTAAGAAGTACAGGCAATAGAATCAAAGCACAAAAATAAATGTCAGCTGGTTAGTGAGGCACAAGGGCATTTAAGGAGTATCTCCAACTGACAAACCCCTGTTACAGCTTCCAAATAAAAAATAATTGACCCCCCCTTTTTCTCCTCCCCCCCCAAAGTAAAAAAAAAAACCAAGCAACTGGCAAGAATGAATCCAAAGGTCTGCAGTAGTTCTCGTTGTGAAGTGTATTTGGGGACAAGATGAGTTTAAGGATGGAGTTGTAGCACCAGCTGAATTCAGAAGAAAATAAAGGAAGGGAAGCAGGACAGCATTAAAAGATGTATCGATGCAGCTCTTCAAAACAGAATCAGTCTATGCCACAAAGCAGCATTAAGATTGAGAACCCAATGCAGGGAAACCTGGCCAAAGTACTAATGGGCCCCATTAACAGGAGATCAGGCACTGGCTGCCACGTAGTTTTGGGTTTTGTAAAATATCCTTTATTTTGAAGACAGGTGTGTTAGATCTTCTAAATTAGGTAGTCAGAAACATACAAGTATGAAAAATAACATCTTGAAGTTATATAGCGGATACAGGAGGTTAATAGCAGAGAGAACTCCCAAGTTCAAGGACCTGATTATCCCCACTGCAGCATACTCTAAGACTATGTTGTACAAGATCCTTGGAGAAGGTCACTATAGCTGTGCAATTCTCATTATAACATTAAATGAAAAGAACAGCAACCCCCCAGCAGGATAAAAAAATAAAAAAATGTGATCTGCAGCACCTTCTTTCCACAATGCACACCTCCCCTCACTTTACCACAGACATATAATGATTAAGGGATCTCAGCGATAGGCCATCAGCCAGAACATAACAGAACATAATGATAAAAATCCTGTAAAATGTCACTGACTCTCCAGGAGAGCTGGGAAGAAAAAAAAAAAATGTGCCTTGTTTTGTTCTGCCTAGTGACATGTTTATTTCCAAGAGCTACAGCGGCATTGTTGACCATGTGTGCTAACAGCAAGGCAATCCTCTCAGGCATTCAAGACAGCGCACGGAGATTATAACTGTCAAGGAAAAATACTCCTTGTGCTACATAATGCATCAAACATTTGGTGCGCTCTTGTTTGCTTCCCTCTAGGATGACATAATAGGATACTTTTTCAAGGCAGGCACCAGCACTGAGGTTAATGGTTGTTCTGTAAATATTCACGATATTTAGCCCTTTAACTTGAGAGCCAGCTAATGACATGGTCAAAGATATTAAGTTAATTGTTTTCACTAGCAAGAAACACAGAATCTGGCATTGTTTCCTACAAATGGCTCTTATACTTTGCATATCAAACTTGGTGTCAAACAGACTATCGTTTGTGTCAGCCAGTCTCTACGTTCTACTAAAAGTCAGCATCCTGCAAAATAAAGCCACCTGGGCAGGAGGAGGAGCTAGAAAGGAGGAGTACAGCTGTCTTCCTCGAGCTGTGCAGATAGCCACCCTCACCACAAAGGGACTGAATTTAAGAGTTGCAGAAAAAAAAAATGGCTAAAATTAATTTCCCCACTTCTCAAAGTACATTGCCTCCCTCACAAGCTTCAAAGCCACAGGTTGTTTCGTTGACCCTTTTTCCCTTACATGTAGAAGAAAATTCATGAAGTTCATGTGACTTTAATAACTTAATTAAGATGAAAAATGAGATTGAAGAGCATTGCAGACTCGGTTCAGACTGTTCTTCTATCTTTGTTTTATCTAACCATCTTTGTCCAAGGAAACAGACTAAAATTTTCCCGGGATTGAGTACTTCATAAGGTCAAAAGACAAAGTAATTACTGTTTCATTGCTTTGTTTCCTCTATTCACTTAGAACTTTATACAGACACACGACTCTGCAATGAAAAATCCAAACAAAATTGACTCAACGTTTTTTTGAACCCAAAGAATGCAGCTGATTGAAGCTTCCTGTAACTACCAAGTTGATCCATATTAAAGTAGGATAAAACTACAACTCTCAAATTTGGAATAAAATACCAAATGCACTGAAATTTGAGTGGTTATAGAGTCATATTTAGCAGGCTTGGCTTCTACACAAGCCGCTCAAACAAGGCAGGTATAAGGCCTTCAAATCTAAAGCAAATTTGTTAAAGAGTGAGGTGACTGAGTTCTGATGGAAGTAAAAAAAAATTTATATATATATATCAGTGGCCAAAAACACACATACAAGAACAGAAAGTACTGCTGTGTAAAACACCCTTAACTAGTTAGTAGGGTGACTGAAGAACTGCTTTCCAGGTCCAACTGGACATCAGGAACTGGGGCTTTTTTGGATTAAACAAAAAACAAACAAACAAACAGAAAAGCATAGCATGAAATTTTTTTCCCTAAAGAAACTCTACACATTCTTGATTAAAAAGCGTTAAGTAGCATTCCTAAGAGATTGCCAATATTTAAAAATATGTGAGACAGAATGATCTCTGAAATTCAACTATCAAATTTCTTCCTCTTGTGCTTTATGTTGACACCTTTCTCCTGGCCCTCTCTCCTTACAAGAACAATCTACAAAATATACTTCAAGTCAGTGTGGTTTCTGCTCTTTAAGGCATCCAATTTTAACCTAGCCAGACAGCTCATCTCAAAATACATTTAAAGTAATCTAATAACTAATTTACAGTAAGTCATTTGGAAGTTGCAACATGCCAACAGTCATTACACTGAAGGCCTTGATATTGTACAGTTTTCTCATTTTAAGAAACATAGGAAGTAACTGGCAGCCTAGAGTGGGCTGAGATAAACTGGACACACAGCACTGAGAACTTTACTCCCATGTTTCAGAGTTCATTAAATCCGTAAGGTACTTATCATCTAACTATTCCTTCCTTTGACTTCTGTGAAGAGCTGAATCCAACTTTATGCTGATGAAGCTTTGCTGCAAGTAATACAACCCTGAGGTCTCCCAGTCGCTTCTTTACACTTTCTGTCATTTTTACCAGTGTGCATGAAGTGCTAGTGCATAGATGTATGAGAAAGGCTTGTTATCAGTTGTGGTTTAATCCCTCTGTCCACAGACTAACACAGTCTTCTGTGACAAAGGTACAAATCAAACCCCATCTCCCAGCCTTGGTAGGGCAATCACTACTGAACAGGATTAAGCCAGGTCAAGTTTAGATACAACTTTCTCACACCCGATGCTTTTTAATTATCTTTCCCTTTGCTAAAGATACCTGCCCCTACACAGAAGAGACAGAATGAATACCCTTCACGAATCTCAGTGCCAGTCTTGGCAGAAACAACCACTGAGGGCTGAGCTTCATTAAAGGAGCAAACATAACAAACAAAAACCCATCCTTTCCCAGAAAAACAATGACTCCGGATCACCCTATTCACATTCACTGTGTGTTTGTTTTGAAAATACTCCAAAAGGGGCATGGTTACTTATGCCAACATTGCCAAATGCTCGATTACACAAATACTACCATCTGGAGGGAAAAAAAAGAAAAAAAGGATTTAGAGGCTGTTTAGCCATAAAGAACTACATTTTAACTCTGAGATATGCACATATGCATCTGGGAGTTTCAGCTGAAGAGTCCACACAGCCCTAAGATGGGGGAGCTCCCACAGCTTCTGAAGCTGACTGATGGGGTGACCGCCAGAGCAATTTCCAGAAATAGTGGGCAAAAATCTTCACCAACTCATTTCCTTGAAATAGAGCTGGATTCCTGGCACAAGAGCATTTGTCCTCTCATGTGGAGATGCAATACTCTCTCAGGGATTCTGGGCACACTAATAGAAAACATTTTCACCCCACCACTGGCCACTTAAATGTAGCATTTCATATTTTAAGGAACTTCATACTCATTCCAGATAACACCATGCTCCTGCAAAGCCAAAAATGATTTTCAGGAACGTTCCAGCATACGCTATGTAGACAGAATGCTCCTCAGCATAGGTATTTCGAGCACCAAGGCAAAATGTTAAGCAATTCTTCTGAAATACTTCAAAACAAGTAGGAGAGTTCACAGAACTAAAAAGAACACCCAAACAACAAACCACTGTAGAATATTACAATATTCAGGCATCAGGCATATTGCTGCTAACTGTATGTATATTTGATGTAAAGCAGACTTGAACAAGAAAAGATTGCCAACGCACTGCTAAGAAATACTTAGATGGTGTAAATAAGTATCTTTGAAAGGAACTGCATCAATATGTCAAGCACGTCCTGCATTTGGATTATACTGGGCTGGGGGGTAGTACTGACAACATCAAAGTTTACACCTCCAGATACCTCTGGACCCTTGAGCTTAAGCAGAAAAGAAACTAAAGTAGTAAAGAAACAGAACCAAAGCACAGGGAAAGAGTCAGCACAGCTGTGGTGATTTGGACTTCTAGGAAGAGCACATTTTAGTGCATTCAATATGAACACAACATCACTTTTGCATTACCCTGGGTCACTGCAAAGAAGGAGCCACACAACCTCTGGCATCAAATATTGAGTCTCTGCCATTCACTTCTATTTTGTTTACACCTTGATCTTTTTTTATTCTGCAGCTCATTTCATCTTTTGAAGTCTTTGTTACTATGGAAACAGATGCAGTATTGGTCTCCACACAGCCTGGTGACACCTTAGAGCAAAAAAGAATTAACACAAGAATCTAGGGAAAAAAGGACAAGGATTCATAATCACGAAGGACTGTAGGACAGTCCACTGTCTCCCCTTTAGTTCCATAATTCCCTGCTGATAAAGCCAAAAAGGCTAGCTTATGCAGTTTAAATAAGTGGTTTTAGCTAGTGATATAGGGGAATCCTCATGCATGCACTTAACCATGGTAGAAAATAAGTTTGTGCCACTTCTGCAATTGGAATCAACCTACAGTAGGGCATGGCAGACACTGCTGGAGGAAAAAGACCTTTGTGCACTCTGATACCATACTAGCAAATGGAATTTGTCCTGAATTGATCTTTGGCATTCAAACTACAAGCAAGACACTGCTCAGGTCAACACCATAAAACTTTCACATGATTTTGCAGTCAGGTTTTTATCTGTGGCCCTCTTTCTTTACAGGAATAAACAACCACGTATGCTGTATACACAGCCAGCTGCCTCAATCCTGAATAGTAGCCACTGAAAAACCTGGCCACAGACAGAAATCCAGCTCCATTTCCTAAACAAGCCTGAGGTGCACCCTATGGAGCTTAGAAAGAAAATCAGACAGTTAATTGGAAGAGAAGCTGGTCTTGATTACTGGCAATGAGATCCTGCTGCAGCTATGGAAAAGGAAGTTAAGTTTAACAGATAAAACCCTGTGTTAATATTGCAGTCCATTTACTACATAATTCTATCACTTTATAGATGACTATCAAATAAGATTCTTTTGAGAAGAACAGAAAAAACACTTTTATTCTCTGTAAACTGATTATTTCAAAGTATAGAGACAAAGTCTATACTTTTTTTTATTTAAGCGATGTAATGATGCTTAGGAAGGCTAATGTACTACATCCTGTTTTCCTTCCATCCTTGTATTTTTTCCCCAGTGTGATTTCTCATTGTCCAGCACTAAAACAAGTGTTTAATGTCACATACCTTTCTACAATGAAACACTTTATTACTGCATTTCAGAGCTGTCTGTTCAAAGGTAATGGATTTTAAGGTATATTTATTACCTTTCACTATATATGCCACTTTTCTTAAAGTTCTTTTTCACTGTTACTAATTTCTAGTCTGGAAAAAAATCCCCTGATCCTTCCTGCAATACCAATATACTGAATCTTATTAACTAGTGATACATTTTGTCTCAGGAAAAGAACTGATTTTTTTTTTAAATCCCCTTTGACTTCACTGTAAAGTTGGACTGAACAAGAAATACAGATATGAATGTGAGATGCTGGTAAAATCTGGAAACACTACAGAAGTCATTCACCTGCCTTTAATATTTAAGTGAAAATCTACATTAGCATGTAGAAATTCTCGGTTTAGTTGGTTGAATTTGGCACTTGCCTACCTAAAGATGGAAATCATTCCTGAACAGTGGGCAGGAGAAATCCCATCCCGCTTCTCAAAAATACAAGCATGCACTGAAGGAGATGAGTGCTCTTCAAGTAACTCTTCTTTTTGCAATACGAGAGGGAGGAACAACTCCAGAAGAAAAAAAAAAAAGTTTAAGAAATCACAGCTGGAGATATGAGCTGAAATCCATTTTTCTCATTAGGATCCAATCATACTGCTCTACAGAGGCTGTTTTATGATCCTCCATCACACCCCCAGTGGATTTATTGCCACATACTTATCAACTGGAGAGTTGTATATGCTTTCTTCATCAAACTGCTAGAGCAACAAATACTTTGTAAACAGCCGTAATAGAGACAAACACTTAGAGCAGGTTGGCTATCAGTGGCAGTTATCTTACAAAGAGCTGAACTTGGTCAGAACTAGAAAACCTCTTCAGTCTTAGAAAAGTCTGTTCTATTAGGAGAGCTGAGTATCTGTTAGTACTAGTTTCAAATATACAATAACTAATTTCTGTGATTGGATTCTATTTAAAATTGTACAATCCTATTTCACAGTGAATGGGAATGTCACAACTGTGAAAAAAATCAGGTTTACACATTAACCTCTTTCATGTAATCAGGAGAAAAGCAGGGCATATTTTCCAAAGCAGTGAGGAGTATCATAGATTGAGCATCACTTGTATTACTCTCGTATGGCTTTGTAACTTCTCTAAAGGTACAGAATTTATGAAATTAGTTCAGTGAACTTCATACATAGGAAACAAATGTCTGCCCGAAAAGCTTTATTTTGTCTCAGAAGTGATGTTACTCTTTTAAAGCAACACTCTGAGCGCAGGATAAGTGGCATCTCTCACTATAAGCTATGGTAGGTATGCAGACAGCAATCTCAGCTAATTGAAAGATAGGCATCTAACCTAAAACTGAGATGAATCAGACTTAGGAAGACTATTTCAGAAGGCATCATAGACTCGCAGGACAAAACCTTTATTGCTGCTAGCAATAGGAATACTCTGAAGGTACCAGTGGTTTTAAGAGTTTGAAAAACAAACTAACCTTGTACTGCTGAGTGAAAATAGACAGAAACCTCACTCCAGGCTTTTTACAAAACTATGTTTTCTGGAAACATGAGAGCTTTCCTCTGAAAGTAATGCCTCCTCTGTTTGATTATGTCAGTCCACAATGCAAGAGGCAGATGTTGATGGTATGGCAGTAGATGCTGAATCTTCCCACCAATATTCCACTACATGTTGTTGCTGTGTGACAGATGGCAGCAGAGTGGCAGACTGACAAAGTGGCACCTGACATGGACGTGCATATGAAGCAAAGATGTGTCACTGAATTCCTCTATGGGGAAAAATTTGCACTCGCTGACATTAATGGATTCTTGCTGAACATTTCTGGAGGATCAAACAGCGGATGCGAACACAGTGAGGTAGTAGGTGGTGCATTTCAGCAGTGCTGACAGTGACCATGAGTCACCTCCACTGGTGCAGACTTTCACCAGTGCAGCACGCAGGTTCTTGTCCATTGCCAGCAAATATGCATAATTAATGGTGGTGATGACATTGAAAAATAGTATTTTGTAGCGGAGAATTTGCTCTATCAAACTGCTACTGTGCTCTGTATCTCCTGTATATTCCACAGAAATAAGTAGGAGGCATTACTTTCAGAGCAACCTACATACAGTAGTATGAGCAAGTTTGCAATCTAAGAGCAAGAGCAAGCATAGAAAACAGGGCTGCAAGGGTTTTTAAGAGAACATCTAATTCATCTCTTGCATGAGAAGTCACATGCTGTCTTAAACCTGGATCAGTCTATGATTCCACTTTCAATATCTTCAGTACTGAAACTCCCATAGCATCCTTAGGCAAGTTATCCTTGTGCTTCATTCATTGCAACAACTGCTAGGAAGAATTTCTTACTGTTAAATCTGAATCCTTCTTACTTACATCTACCCCCCATCTACTTGATCTTCTAAATACTATACTGTCTTCTCTTTTGCATCACCCTTGTACGTGTTTAAGCAGTCCTGTTGTGTGTTCCTTTAATCACACTTTGGAAGATGCAATCCTAGTTCTGTCAATCAGTTCTTGATCGTCAGACTAGGAAAGAGAGCTCTCCTCTTGGAGCTCTCCAGTGTGTATTGCAGTTTGCTGCAAATGCATGTTCTTCCAATTAAGGCAATTTCATCTGAACCAAATTGCTATTCAAATAAGCCATGAAGATTATTTTATCAACTCAGAAGTATTCACTACTGATTCAAGTGACCTTTTCCATAAAGAGAAATATAAACACAGAGTACCTCTAAGTCAATAAAACAATAATAGGTTTCCTCTCTAATTTTTGCTGGTTTCCAGTTCCACTACCTTAAAAATACCAAGGAATAAAACAGCACAACATGATCATATAGAAGCATTACAAAAGGATCAAGATGGCTCAAGTGATGGAACAGTCTACTTGCTCATTAGAAACAAATATTTGCCAACTCTTACTTGAAAATGCTCACAATTATGTATACAAATCTGCACTGATGTGCTGAATTCTGCAAATTATGACAACAGGTGTTTGAAAGCCAGGGGAAGTGGCATTCAAAAATTAATTCTTAAAAAGAGAAAACATTAGAAGCAATTATAGCACCAGTGCTTACCTGATTCATGACACCTATGAGCAGGAGGAAAAACTATAGTTTAAATGTAACTCTGTCTAGTACAAGCAATAGAAATTAATTGAAATTAACTAATAGATTAGCTAATAGATAGCTAATAAAAGAAAAAATGACAATCTATTTGAAGAAAACACTAAGTGGAGCACAGATTTAAAGTTAGAAAGAAAAAGAAGGGACACATCACACTTTAATGGCAGGAGAGAATTTCAACATCATATATCGAAGTTCAAAATATTCAGCTGAGACCTCGAAACTGGGAAAATCAAAACCTACAAACACTTGTCAGTGAGAACAAGTACTTACAGTTATGAGTGATTCACATCGTGCTCGAGAGTCAAATCATAGTAGCTGAAGAGACTTCAGTAAATTATTAAATAGGTAGCCTAAATATATTTATTAGCAAAGTACTGATTTTCCCCAAGAAAACAAGCAGTAGGAGAAAGCATATCTGATTTCCCTATATGTGTTAATATATAGTCCAAGTTAAATTTGCTTATATACTAATGAATCACTCAATATCAAAAAAGAATTAAAACAATTACAGCTAAATATGCATAACATGCATAATATGCATAACAGAGGTCCTTCACTGTAAAAAAAAAAAAAAAAAAAGAAAAAAGAAAAAAAATACAAAGATGGAACAAAAAACTCATTGCAGGAAATAAAATACGAAAGCAACCAGCTGTATTTTTACCAAGTCTAAAAATAAGTTTCAGAATGGCATTTGGAATGCAAACCTTTTCCTCTCTCTTCCTCTCCGAAGAGTATTACTCAGCTTTTTGCCTCAAAAGTACCAAAGAATAATTGTTTGGACATAATATGAAGGTTGCTCCAAAAGTAATGCCTCCTATTTCAGTCAGATGCCATTTTGTCACACTGCCCCTCTGCTGCCATCAATTGCGTGGCAAGAAAATATAATGCAATATTAGCAGGAAGGATCAACCTCCACTGCCATGCTACCAACATCTTCCTCTGAAGTCATGAGCACGCATAATATAAAATGGTCTGTACATTCCGCACAAGTTCCGCACTGTAAGTTCCGCACAAACATGCGCAAGAACTTCTTTACAGTGAGGTGACGGAGCACTGGAACAGGCTGCCCAGGGAGGTGGTGGAGTCTCCTTCTCTGGAGATGTTCAAGACCTGCCTGGATGCCTACCTGTGCGACCTGCTGTAGGGAACCTGCTTTGGCAGGGGGGTTGGACTCGATCTCTGGAGGTCCCTTCCAACCCCTACAATTCTGTGTGATTCTGTGTGATTCTCTTGGCACACCGATGGCAATTCAGTCAACATACAGGGACTTCTGCTCAACAGCTTAGTGTTTAATGAATAGTGATGCGTGAACTGTAAACAAGAATTATCATTTGCCAGCAGAAACACATAGCTAAAGCATAACATTTCTATTTAAATTAATGACAGCAACTTCCCGGGTGGGTGTCAGATAATGAAAATTTGGCTTTCCAGTAAAGAAAAGGATTAGGGAAGAATTTACGTAAGAGATGGTCTAAACAAATATTACTGCATCAGAACAGTCAAATACTTAAAGACTAACGCTCTCACAAAGTCATTCTACAGCATTCCAGTTGCATTCAGGGAACTGACTACTTCAATGTAAATTAACAGTGTACAGAGTTCGGTTGCTAGCACTGAGACATGATGATATCTTAATGAATTTCAGGTAAAAATAAATGATGTAGTATGCATGACACTGAAAAAATTAAATTTGAGGGCTTTTTTAGTAAGGGAAAAAGCAAAAAAGCAGGTGGACAATCGCTGAATTAGAGCGATTGTGTGAATAATCACATTGTATTTCAATGCCTCAAGAAATCAGAAATAATATATCACAGAATATGAAGGTATTTACAGTAATTGAGTGAAGAAAGATCACTTGTGTTATATGGGCAGAAGGAGAAGTAGAAACCTCAAGAGTCATAGCAAACATTTATTTACTAATCTCCTTTATGTTAGATAATGACTGCTAAGCCCAGTCTCAAGTGAATTTGAACTTAGTAGTACCCTGGTATGTAAACAATGGAATTTAAAGATAAGTTATGAATTTGACATTTTAGTAACATCCAAGCTGGATGAAGGCTATTGTATATGAAAGATGCTAAAAAAAAAAATTGAAAGCATAATTAAAAGTTTATCTATTTCACCCACTGGAAACCAGATAAGTGTTGAATTTGAGTGTACTAAAAGTGAACAGTTTTCCATCCAAAGCTCAGGTTATCAGAACAAAGGCAATCTTCCTTTCACTAAAGAGACTATTTTTCAATGAAAACAATTCTCATTTGAAAAATATTTCTTCATATGCATAAGCCTTAGAAATACTTACATAGTTGAGAAGACAAGCAAGCAAAAGAGATCTAAAAGGCCTCTAATACCAGATATTGTCCAGATATTCTGCATAAGCACCTGAAATTTTTTTACCAGTAGCTTCTTAATCCCACAAGCAACTTGAGCTCTATTTAATCCTTTCATATATATATATTTTTCCTGTAAGCTTTTGAGTATTGAGGTACAAGGGCCAGTTGCATACATTCAGGAGTAAATTTAAAGTCACAGCACGCATCCACTGCAGAGAAGTACAACCGTAGGACATTAGCCAACCTCCTTCATGAAAATATTTCATCTCACTTAACACGTTTCTCATAAAATCTAATTTCCCCAAGTTTATATCAGCATTTATCTTTGCCAAAGCTTTTACTATTGCTTGGTATGTGTTTAAGATTTCTTCCCTTTTCAGTGGGCAAGACCTTAGATTTAGGAAATATACTACAACAAAAGTTTATTTCATACTCAACTCTCAAACACTCCTATTGCTTTTTAAGAAGAAGAAAAACCTATAAAGAAAAAAAGAAAAAACACACAGCAAACCATGGAGAAAAAACAAACGGCACTGGAGGAACAGTTAGCAAGATTCTAATAAGAAAACCCTTTCCAAAGAAGAGGTACTGCCAGTCTGCTGGTTCCTCTGAAGCCAAGCACAGGAGAAAATAAGAAGCAGAAGTGATGCTACCTGTGGCTATGGGTGGAAGAAAAAGCCTACCACACATTTCTAAATATGAGATGGAGGAAAAAAGTGTAGAGTAGTAAATCTGCAAAAAAGTTTAGGAAAGGAAAGCAGTATTTCCCTCTGAAAAAATCATCTCCCACTTGTTAGGGCTTACTTTATTATACCACACCGAAAGGAGCATGCGTGACTACTAATTTTTGTTCTTTGCATTCATCCAGATAAACACAACAAGTGGTGAACACACACAGAAACTGAAAAGGCAACACATTGCCAACTTTCCATGTACTGTAGAAAATACGATGTTATCACTTTGGCAGAACGAAACCCCCAGGGTTAGAACAAAAAGAAAAATTCTATAAAATAGCAGGAGATTCTGCAAAGGCCTGCATGGGCATAGAGGGTTCAAATTGCATTAAAGATTAGTCAGGACCAAAGGATAGCCAAAGGATAGCTCCCAGCTATCATTTGGATTTAAACCTCACTTCCAGGACACTCCATTACAAGGCTCCATTCAAATATGAGTATTTTATATATATATAAAAAAGGGGCACGCATAGCCTTGAGCTGGGGACACTTCTGGGCCTTGGGGGTACAACTGAGCCATGTTAGGTAATAAATACTAATGAATGCTACTGGTAGAACTTGTGGAGATTCTGATAATTTGTGGGTTTTAAGCTAATTTATGTTTTAATTTGTGCTGTCCTTGAAGAAATGCTGACTTGCTTTTTAAATTTTACCTTTATTCAAAGTATCCCATTGGCTATCATTCATTTCCTGGTACCACAGTACATTAAAGTGCACAGGACTTGCAAAGAAAGTCATCCATGTAGAGCACAAGA
The DNA here is from genome assembly GCF_023343835.1 of Lagopus muta. Lineage (NCBI taxonomy): Eukaryota > Metazoa > Chordata > Aves > Galliformes > Phasianidae > Lagopus > Lagopus muta. The sequence goes on along the minus strand of NC_064439.1, from coordinate 44,803,479 downwards.
CCTTGTTTTCCCTCAGAAGTTTCCTGGAAATTTATGTTTCGTTTACCTTAGCATGGAAATGGCAGACTGGAAAAAGCAGCAGAGAGAGGAAGAGACTCCCAGAGACAGAAGAAAAAACAAAACTGGGCTTGAGCAGAGGAGGCAGGCGCCCAAGTCACCAGATCTGCAAAAAAGCAAAGAGTTCCAAGCTTATTTATAAACTAATGAAAGGGAAGATTCTACTGCCAGTGGACACTGCTGATCCATAAAGGCTTTATAGACAACACTCTGCTAGGAGCTCCTCAACTGAGCAATGAGGCTGAGTATACTGTGAGCTCCTGAAGCCAGAGAGCTAAGAAGCACCAATGGGGTCATTGGTCACAACTTAAAACTCAGCTCATTTTTTTTCTTTTTACCAAGCAAGTCTCCTTCTGCCTAACAAGATATTTATCTGTGTACATTTATTAGATTTCATTAGAGCCAGTGAAGAACAAGATGTGTTGCAGAACATTCTTTGATCTCTAACATCACCGCAAGCAAAATAGATGCTCAAATTCCTGGGTCAAACTGTTCCTGGAATCAAACTCTTTTTCTGCACAACATACTGATTTGCCTTCATTGTATAAATGCTCCTTCAGAACAGAAGTAGACTTTGACTTGCTGTTGCCCACAAAACTGCTTATAAGCATCTCTCATTAGTATCCCACAGATCCATTATGCAGCAGTAAGTATGCCCTGGTCAGGATTTGACATCAAGAGTCATTTCTGGAAATGACTCTCCCTTTGTTTATACCTCCATGTTATTTTCCTTTCATAGAACTTATATGAGCACTGGGGTCTTAGGAGATGCCTGTCATGCTGTTAAGATAAAAGTTTATAGCACTCACACATAAGCAGCTTTAATCCTGTATAAATCTCCTCTTTTCCTACTCTGTCATTTTGTTTAACATTTCGTTTGTAAGTAAACACAAAAAGAACATTTAGGAAACAACAAACCAAGCAATTTGATAAAAATTTAGCTGAAGCATTTTCACAGGAGCTACGGCCTAGATGTAAAAATCAATACATAAGCAGATGGGAACCAGGAATAACCAACTAATCTTTATTTCATTACACCTCCAAAACCTACTAGACTAGGACTTACTGAGGAGCATCTAATGCCTAGAGTGCCAAAATCACCATTTCTCATTTTCACCATCTCTTTAATACCAGGCTGTTTGTTCAGTATTAAACTCATCATGGTCTAACAGCACTGGAACAAGCAGACTCTGTGGAAATATGAACGAGGTATTTGAGTTACCTGTTACACTGAGAATTTCTTTCTAGGGAAAAGGATTTTCCCCAGTAATATTTATATGCCTACTCCAGGAAAAAAATGACGATCCTCCACTGCCTATGGGGAATCACACTTCATTCGTGTAGACTTACTTTCTTCATTATACTCCATTAAAAATTAAGAGAAGGATTTAGCAGTTTCATAACAAAATCATCAGGCTGTGGTCATCAATTATTAGGGCCAGAAGGAACTTCTAGTTGAATATCCATTCTTATGATCACTGAAGGATCAGTTTGTTAAAAACAAGGTAAAAATTGAATTCTAGTAGAGCCAGCAATTTCATGACTTCAACGCAAAACTTTCAAAGGTATTTGTCATGGTTCCATGTTTTTTGTTTTTGTTTTGTTTTTGTTTTTGGGTTTCAGTATTCCACATCAAAACATCATGTAGTGTACGGGGCATTAAAGTGTCACTGCCCCAATCCCAGGTACCTATCCCTGTACATTACAGAAGTCACGGGATCTGGCTCTTCCGGGTGGGGGGGGGGCGCTCTCTTGCTGCCTTGCAGTGGGTGCTGGAGGGTGCTTTCCTAGCCGTTCCAAGCTTTTCAGGTTTGAATCGGTCCCGGGAACTCTCTCTCTCATCTTGTCTGATTTATTAATCTCAATTGCAATTAAATTGTATCTGTTGTGTTATCTTGTATTCCGATATTATAGTAAAATAAGTTTTCCTCCATAGATTGTTGCCGCTGTTCTGTTCCTCCCTTCCTTCCTTCCCATTTTTGTGGGACTGGGGTGGGGGGGGGGAGGGCAGAGGCCTGTCGCCCCTGTCACGGACATAGATTGATCTGGTCAAATCCGTGACAGATTTTTGGCGCCCAACGTGGGGCTCGATTGCTTTTTAGCTTTTTGAACGAATCTTTTTTTCTCTCTGCTCTTAGAGAGCTTTGTTAGGGAGCATTATCAGTAGTTCAGGTTTCTGTGCTGGAAAACCTGACCTTGAAAGATTAGGCGTACTGCCAGTGTTCTGGGATATTTGTAAACTTTGAGCACTACTTAGTCTGGGTAGTGCCTTTTTTTTTTCTCTCCTCTTTTTTTTTCTCTCCTCTTGTTAGCTTCAATTCATTAACCCTTTTTTAGCAAGCACCAGCGATGAACCCACTCGTTATCGTGGGGGTGCTGGGTAAAGGATTAAAAGCAATGGTGTTAGTCACAACCTACTGGCCAATAATCCAGCTCATAATTATGTGTTGTGGAATTGCAACCATATATAGGTACCTAATGACACTGATGGAGACACCTATGTTTTACCTATTTGCAATGTGGTATGATTTGAACTTTGACATCTACATCCCAGAAGGAATGGCTAATTTCTCAAACAACTACATCCGAGCAGGAATGGCTAATTTCACAAACAACTACATCCCATATGGAGTAGCTAATTTCACAAACAGCTACATCCCAAATGGAATAGCTAATTTTACAAACAACACAATGTTCAGACCAGTCTCCGGGTTTTCTTTTCGGTTTGTGAAACGTTTTTCGAATCTTGAATTAATACTCATGTTGTTGTTCGTGTCATCAATTCTCCTGAATGTATTCCTAAGCATTCGTAATAAGGGAAAGGAGTGTCTTCCGAAACTAGAGAATGATGATTGGCAGGGAATATGGAGAGGTTTAGGAAAGGTCTTAGAAGCATGGGGACCCGCAGTGTCGTGGGATTTTACTCTTGAACACCTGTGGGATCCTGAGAAACTAAGCCAGTATTTGAGTCAGGGACTATGCGGCTTACATAAATCTAAGGAGGTACAACTTATTTGGGGTTTGGCTTGTGCTTACCGTGCCCTATATAATACCATTCGGGAGAGAGAGAGTTTCCGAGCTGAGGTTCAAGCCAAAGGGGAAAATCCCCAAGTCAAATCTAATCAATCACAGGAGACACCAGTAACAATACCAGTTGCTCCTGTGGAGGGCAAGAAATGGAAACGAGTGTCTTCGCGTCTTGAACGAAAAAGAGAAGAAGAGGAGGAGGAGGAGGAGGAAGATCCAGGCGAGGGGCCCTCCTCAAAACCACCACCATCGCGAAAGGCAAAAGCGAAAACTAAGAGACATGCAGAAGAGAGTGATGAAGAGGAAGTCTCTATTACTACTCGCCGGCCTCTAAAGATGACTGAAATCCAAGGTTCAAGAAAGGAGTTCACACGGCGCCTGAATGAAAGTATTGTTTCCTGGTTGGTTCGCTGTTGGGACAGCGGGGCCCATAGCTTGTCTCTGGATGGTAATGAAGCTCGCCAACTAGGTGCCATTGCCAGAGATCCAGCTATTGATAGAGGAATTAGTCGATGTTCGGATGAGGCTGCCTCCCTCTGGGAACGAGTGTTAACAGCTGTGAAGGAAAAGTATCCCTTCAAAAATAGCTTGAAGATTGCAATGAAAAAATGGGATACAGTTGAAAAGGGTATCCAGTATTTGAGGGAAATAGGTGTGGTGGAAATGTTGTATGACCCTGACTTTGTTCCTAACCACCCACAACAAAACCGCGACCCTGAAAGAGTGAGGACAACGCCTGAGATATGGCAGAAAATCGTGACAACAGCGCCGGACAAATATGCCGCTACACTAACGTCAGCGTGTGACAGATACCAGGAGCAACAGAGAACACCCTTAATTTATGAATTAATTGTTACGCTCCAAAACTACGAACAATTGCTGTCCCCAATTCATTCTGCCGTTGCTGCAATATCAAAAATGACGGAGCAAGTGTCTCAACTGATTAACCGTGACAAACCTGTAGCAGTATCAGAGACGCTGGATGAAGATCAGGATAATCAAAAGAGTCTAATGAAGGAGATCAAGGAGATGAAGGCGATGATGCGAGCCCACCTAACTAAAGACGATGAACCTTCCTTCTCACGTGCACCATCAAAGATCTCAGCTGTTAGAAGCAAGCGCTCTCCGGCTCAAGTAAGGGGTAATACACCGCGAATTGCCTTATGGTATTACCTACGTGACCATGGAGAAGACATGGGGAAGTGGCACGGTCAACCTACTCCTGTACTACGAGCCCGGGTGAAAGAATTACAAGGCAGATCTACCACCAGTGCAGTTGCCCCAGTTACCACAGGTAATGAATAGAGGGGCCCTGCCCTCAGTCAGGGGGGGGAAAGGGATAATAGAGTATATTGGACTGTGTGGATTCGATGGCCTGGCACATCAGAACCACTGAAATATAAGGCCCTGGTGGACACTGGTGCACAGTGCACTCTGATGCCCTCGAGTCATGAAGGGACAGAATCAATCCATATTTCTGGAGTGACCGGGGGCTCTCAAGAATTGACTGTGTTGGAGGCCGAGATAAGCCTCACTGGTAAGGACTGGCAAAAACATCCTATTGTGACGGGCCCAGGGGCTCCATGTATACTAGGTATTGATTATCTCAGAAGGGGGCATTTCAAGGATCCTAAGGGGTATCGATGGGCCTTTGGAATAGCTGCTGTGGACGCAGACAACATTAAGCAGCTGTCTGTTTTGCCTGGCCTGTCAGAAGATCCATCTGTTGTGGGGCTGCTGCGAGTAAAAGAGCAACACGTACCGATTGCTACAAAAATGGTGCACAGGCGTCAGTACCGCACCAACAGGGATTCTTTGCTCCCCATTCATAAGTTAATTCGTCAACTAGAGAGCCAGGGAGTGATCAGCAAAACTCACTCGCCTTTTAACAGCCCCATATGGCCAGTGCGTAAAGCCAGTGGAGAATGGAGGCTGACGGTGGACTACCGTGGCCTGAATGAAGTCACACCCCCACTGAGTGCTGCTGTGCCGGACATGTTAGAACTTCAATACGAACTGGAGTCAAAAGCGGCCAAATGGTATGCCACCATTGACATTGCTAATGCCTTCTTTTCCATCCCTTTGGCCAAAGAATGTAAGCCACAGTTTGCTTTCACATGGAGGGGCATTCAGTATACTTGGAACCGTTTGCCCCAGGGGTGGAAACATAGCCCGACCATTTGCCATGGGTTGATTCAAACTGTATTGGAACAGGGCAGCGCTCCTGAGCACCTGCAGTACATTGATGACATCATTGTGTGGGGCGATACAGCAGAAGAAGTCTTCACAAAAGGAGAGAGAATGATCCAAATTCTTCTGAGTGCTGGTTTTGCTATTAAGCGAAGCAAAGTGAAAGGACCTGCCCAGGAGATTCAGTTCCTAGGTATAAAGTGGCAAGATGGCCGTCGTCACATCCCAACAGACGTGATCGACAAAATCACTGCTATGTCTCCACCCACTAGCAAAAGAGAGACACAATCTTTTCTGGGTGCAGTGGGCTTTTGGAGAATGCATGTTCCAAACTACAGCCTCATTGTAAGCCCCCTTTATTATGTGACGCGAATGAGAAATGAGTTTACATGGGGCCCTGAGCAGCAGCAGGCTTTTGAACAGATTAAACAGGAGATAGCCCGTGCCGTGGCCCTAGGGCCAGTACGGATGGGACAGGGTATAAAGAACATCCTCTACACTGCTGCTGGAGAGAACGGTCCCACTTGGAGTTTGTGGCAAAGAGCCTCGGGAGAGACCCGAGGCCGACCCCTGGGATTCTGGAGTCGGGCATACAGAGGGTCTGAAGAGCACTACACTCCAACTGAGAAGGAGATCTTAGCCGCTTATGAAGGGGTTCGGGCTGCTTCCGAAGTAGTCGGTACTGAAACACAGCTCCTTCTGGCACCTCGACTGCCAGTGCTGAACTGGATGTTTAAAGGAAAGGTTCCCTCCACCCATCATGCTACTGATGCCACTTGGAGTAAGTGGATTGCACTGATTACACAACGAGCACGGATGGGGAACCTCAGCCGTCCAGGAATCCTAGAAGTCATCATGGACTGGCCTGAAGGTAAAAAGTTTGGAACACCACCAGGAGAAGAAGTATCACGTGCTAAAGAAGCCCCACCATACAATGAACTACCAGAGGATGAAAAGAAATATGCCCTGTTCACAGATGGATCGTGTCGTATTGTGGGAAAGCATCGCAGATGGAAAGCTGCTGTGTGGAGCCCCACACGACGAGTTGCAGAGGCCACTGAAGGGAAAGGCGAATCAAGCCAATTTGCAGAGGTAAAGGCTGTCCAACTGGCCTTAGATGTTGCTGAACGGGAGAGGTGGCCAATGCTCTATCTTTACACTGACTCGTGGATGGTAGCGAATGCCTTATGGGGGTGGTTACAGCAGTGGGAGCAAAATAACTGGCAAAGAAGGGGTAAACCTATTTGGGCTGCTGAACTGTGGAAAGACATTGCTGCCCGAACAAAGACTATAGTTGTAAAGGTGCGCCATGTAGATGCTCATGTGCCCAAGAGTCGGGCTACTGAAGAACAGCAAAATAACCATCAGGTAGACCGAGCTGCCAGAATTGAGGTGGCTCAAATAGATCTGGACTGGCAGAACAAGGGTGAATTATTTCTGGCTCGGTGGGCCCATGAGACCTCAGGTCATCAAGGGAGAGATGCAACATACAAATGGGCTAGAGACCGAGGGGTGGACTTAACTATGGATGCCATTGCACAGGTTATTCATAACTGTGAAACATGTGCCATCATCAAACAAGCCAAGAGGATGAAACCTCTGTGGGAGGAAGGGCGATGGCAAAAGTACAAATATGGGGAGGCATGGCAGGTTGATTATATCACCTTGCCACGATCTCGCAATGGTAAGCATTATGTGCTTACTATGGTGGAGGCAACCACTGGATGGCTTGAAACATATGCAGTACCCCATGCTACCGCCCGAAACACCATACTGGGTCTCGAGAAACAAGTCCTGTGGCGACATGGCACCCCAGAAAGGATTGAGTCAGATAATGGGACTCATTTCAAAAATTCTCTTGTAAATACTTGGGCCAAAGATCATGGCATTGAGTGGATTTACCATATTCCCTATCATGCTCCTGCCTCTGGTAAAATTGAACGATACAATGGATTGTTAAAAACGATGCTAAAAGCACTGGGTGGAGGAACATTTAAGCACTGGGAGAAGCATTTGGCAGAAGCCACCTGGTTAGTCAATACCAGAGGATCTATTAATCGTGATGGTCCTAATCAATCCAGTTCCCTACATGCCGTAGAGGGAGATAAAGTCCCTGTTGTACATGTAAAGAACATGTTAGGAAAGGCAGTTTGGGTTCTTCCAGCTTCTGGAAAGGGCAAACCTCTCCGTGGTGCAGTTTTTGCCCAGGGACCAGGATCCACTTGGTGGGTGATGCAGAAGAATGGGGATGTCCAGTGTGTACCACAAGGAAACTTGATGCCGGGGGAATGCAGTTACTAATTCTATGTATATGTATATAGCCATGTGTGCATTTTAATCATTTTTTGTTTGTTTGTATATATGTATATATATTTTAAGCATGATGTAACGATGTAGAATAAGAGGTGGAATGTCATGGTTCCATGTTTTTTGTTTTTGTTTTGTTTTTGTTTTTGGGTTTCAGTATTCCACATCAAAACATCATGTAGTGTACGGGGCATTAAAGTGTCACTGCCCCAATCCCAGGTACCTATCCCTGTACATTACAGAAGTCACGGGATCTGGCTCTTCCGGGTGGGGGGGGGCGCTCTCTTGCTGCCTTGCAGTGGGTGCTGGAGGGTGCTTTCCTAGCCGTTCCAAGCTTTTCAGGTTTGAATCGGTCCCGGGAACTCTCTCTCTCATCTTGTCTGATTTATTAATCTCAATTGCAATTAAATTGTATCTGTTGTGTTATCTTGTATTCCGATATTATAGTAAAATAAGTTTTCCTCCATAGATTGTTGCCGCTGTTCTGTTCCTCCCTTCCTTCCTTCCCATTTTTGTGGGACTGGGGTGGGGGGGGGAGGGCAGAGGCCTGTCGCCCCTGTCACGGACATAGATTGATCTGGTCAAATCCGTGACAGTATTTATCTTTATAGGAAAAAGAAGTTTTCTGAGGGAGAACAAAAAGAGCTGTGCCAAAAATCTATGAGTGATTTTATGAACAGGGAAGGGGGAGAGAGAGAACAGGAAAGGAACAGCTTAATGTTTCTAACCTTTTCCTAAGTATATAGCAGAAAGGGCTCTCGGGTGAGTCACTGTGTGGGTGACTGGCAGAGTGCTGCTGAGTGGAAGAACAGCAGGGGCGGAGGGAGATTACATGGCCTCACTGATGACTACTTACATAAAAAGGAATTACTGCAAAGCAACAGCTCTCTTAGTAGTACCACTATCTTTCTGGAAAGTTGCACAGAAGCTGACTGTACGCTGCAAGCTTTGTTCCTAAAATTTGGCTGCCACTGGAGTTCACTAGGTAAATTTCACGCTCTTTTGATTGCTATTGCTAAATTTCTGAGCTTACGCAAACCAAAAATGAACTCTCCCATTGTACCCCTTTCCCCCAGTTTCTTATTTTCTGGGTGGGTGATGTTCATCACCACTTCTAGCAGAATACAGTCACTGTCTGTATTACAACCACTTTCCTAGTGATGATATTGAAATATGTAGGTCGCTCCAAAAGGAATGCCTCCAATTTATTTCCATGGAAAATACAACAGACAGAAAGAGCACACTAACACTATTTGATAGAGCAAATTCTCAGCTACAAAACACTATTTTTTCAACATAGTTGTCATCACTACCTATGCATTTTCCCCACAAATGAACAAAAGCCTGCATGCCACACTCATAAAAACCTGCACTGGTGTAGGTGACACACTACTTCACAGCTGCTGTGCCAGCTTCTGTAACATCCATCTCTGACATCACTGATTGACAGAATAAAATAGGAGGCATTACTTTCAGAACAGCCCACCTATATTGGTTTCCAGTGATAAAATGTCAATCTTTATTTAGAACTCCAATGTATCTCAGAAATGCCAATCTTTTTGCAAAGATCTGTTTTCCATTAAGGTTTCTGTAATTGTTTTCCCCTCTCAGGATAGAAAATCCAGGACACTTTTTTGGACAAAGTCCCAGTAAATTAATGAATGTCAATTTACTTGTTCTTTTCATCCTTCCTCTTCAGTCACAGACAACTTTGGCAATTAGATTTGGACCCAGCAAGCACTTCTAAAGGAGAGTAAAAGCTATTTGTCAAGTTATTTACCTTGGTAAAAGTTTATGGGATCACAGTACGCTACCAAGTACCTGTGAGAAGAGTCTCCTCAGTGTATGTAACAAAAAGTGTGCCATTAATTCCCAAGATACAAAATTAAAACATTAGCACATCTTTCACTACTCTGTTGATATAAAACACATTCTAATTATTTTCAGGGCAGAACAGGGAGTGAAGGATTTATCTCTATACACTTCAGGCTCAAAGCAGAATATAGACTTGAATATATTAACATCATTTCTGAAACCATGAAGCTCTCTTGCTTTTTGCCATACTTTTTTTTACCACCCTGTGAGCTTATTCATTGCTCATGGAAAAGAACGCCTATAAAACTAACAGGAAAAATTAAGTATTCTGCTAATTGTAGTAGAAAAAATAATCAAATAAAATGGATTTACGACTTTATATAAAGCAGTGACACGTAGCAACCATTATGTTTCTTGGCAAAATGGTTATCCAGCAGTACTCCTCCAGTTCTGATAGCTTAATTCCTTCCCTGGAGCTAGCAGCTTTCTACAATGGGAAGTGGCCCCAAGAACTATGCCAAAAGCTGGCCAGGAAGGCAGGTCAAATGAAACAGGCTCATTCCTGCATGCTGATGTTGGTTAGGGGAAACTAATGCAGTTCTTACAGAGATTCCAAAATTGATCCTAGGGAAAATCTAGGGGAAAGTTATTAGAAGTCAAGCTCTAGTAAAATTCCTATCAAAGAGCCAATAGACAATGTAAAAGGTTCTAGAAAATCACAAAAGTATCTACATCAGCCAGTGAATGAAACAGGATAAATACCATTTCAGAGCCTACGGGACAGATAAAGTTGTTCATAGGGCCAGAATCTCCTGCTCTAAGTCCCTGCACTGTTCTTCCCAGACTCCAGCTCCTTCACTTGCAAAGTTTTGAATCCCTCCAACATCCTCTAATCCCTTTTGTCTCCCTGGAAGCACTCAAATCTTCCTCAAAGTAGTTTTGAGGAGCTGTACTGGAAATGCAGGTAAATGACTCAGACAGAAGTCAGAGTACAACTAAATGTACAATATACATCAGAGTGGGAGATGGCCGTATTTTCATGTTAAGGAGAACAGCTCTCCCATGCACATATCTGTAGAAGGCAGTGAGTAAGAAATGAGGAGGGAGCTAGGTCCTAAATTATATCATTGAACAAGGCTAACAATAAAAGGTAATTTAATTCTTAAATGGCCAAACTTAATCCCACAATTTAATCTGCTAAAGAGCTAATATCATTACAGTGAGCTTCATTTCCAGTTAATGGGCTTTCCTTTTTTCCCATAATTTAACTTGTAGCATCTCATGTAAATACATGAGCTTCATATCTTTCTCATGTTTACAACTCTTTAAATGTCAAAAAGTAAGTACAGACTACTTTATTTCCATAATTGTGTTTCCTTTGTAGATTTTAAAGCTCTATCCACTGGTTCAAACGCTTTATCATTCCTATTTTACATAGGAACAAGCTTAAACACAGGGAGCTAAAATGATCTGGCTCAGTATCCCATAGCAAGTTGATGGCAGCCAAGCTCTTTGGTTATTGGTTGATCAGGTTGTATCTCTTTGAGAAAATTACAATCAATGTGGACTAGTTATTGCATATAAAATGCAAGTGTCTGCTGTTCCAGATGGAAGCTTCACTAATCTGTACAAACATAGCTCAGGAGAGAAAAATCAGTGCTTGCTATTCCATTACTTGAGGAATGAGTATCAGATGAAAAGCTGGTCCAATAAATACAAGAACGACACGCAGCAGTTTATGTCCATGGTACCTTACTGCAAAATTTTCACTTCTTGTCTGTTGAGAAGATCCAGCTTTCAGGCTGGACAAATCCAAGCCACAGCACACTGCCATGCAGTCTGGACTGGGCAATGGGAAGGAATTATCATGCCTTTGTTGTGGTTCATCCTGATGAGTGCAGGAGAACTAGTGATGCAGCCAGCAGGAGAAAGTCCTCTGCCATTAGCAAGCAGCCTGTCTAAATCACGTCAGCACTATGACTAGTGCTAGGGAGAGTAACTTGAGTCATTTAAATCACCTTACAAGGGTCATGGCATTAAACCTGTGATACGCATGCTAACAATTTAAATTAGCTCATTTTAATAAACTACCATTATTAAACTAGAGACTATTTAATTTAGCTGCAGGATATAACATTTCCATCATGCTTTCTATTCCAATGAAATTTAAAGATGTCACCTGGGCATTTAAATTTGTTCCCATTTAGCTCTTAGGTTTTTCATACAATATCAAAGTATCAGTCAACTCTGTTTTAGTTTTCAGTCGTTACAGCGTCTTCAAATGGAGACAAAAGATTACAGCAAAAATTAAGTCTAGGAGCATTCAGATCATCATTCTCACTAACCAATATAATCTATCCTGTGGGATGCTACTATGAAAACTGAATCACATCATTAAATTATTTTAACCCCCTTCTTCCCACGGCTAGGAAAGAAGAATTACAGCTTAGTAAACAAATGATTCCTGAAATGAAAACCAAAGGGGAAGAACCACCTGTTATCAATCACAGAATGACTACCAGCCAGTGATTGGATTTACCCCAGAACAAGACAAATAAGATCCCTGATGTAATTAGAAATGTATTTCCAGTCGAAAGAGAAAGATTAATCAGCATCCTGAGACGTCTGGCATAATGACTGTAATTTTGGCCATTCATATTCAGGAAAATAATGCATTTTCACTGAGGTAGTAGCAGAGAAGGGCCACAAGAAATTCAGAAAAATTACAAGTCTGTCTTACAAGAGGACCAAATGCTCCATTCGGTCACGTGACAACTTAGAGGAACTATTACTGCTCTCTCTGTATGCCTGAAATTACCACATAAAAGCTAATAGGTAACACTACCAGTCAGGTGCATAAATGAGCAGTGAATTGCATTTAGAAAGTACCTATCAAAGGTTGAGATTGAGACCAGTGGGATACATCTAAGAAATTCTGCAGAGGTGTGCTCTGGGCCTGAGGCTATTCAAATTTACATTAATGGTTTGGAGACGATGAGCAAGAAGTGCTCATTTAATCTGCAAATTCAGCAAGTTAGAGGGGTTAGAAGCATACCGCAGAACAGGAAGTGAATTCAAAGCTATCTTGAAAGTAAAACCATTTGTCTAGCGTAAGAAAAAGGGTATAATCCATTAAGAGAAAAACAAAGGCAGGGATAATTGGCTGTTCACGCACCATATGGGGAATGATTAGCATTGTTACTCCAGAAAGAAACTGAGACATCATCACAAGCCAAACATGAGACTAAAATTTGCATTAAAAGTCCATATGGGAACGTAGTGGAATTATTGTCCGTAAGATGAAGCAATTCTGCTTTATCAGTAAGGCCTTGGCTAGCATGCAATTAGTATAATTCAAGAAGGATAAAGTCTAACTAAAGAGAGTCTGAAAGACAATGAAGAGAAATTTTGAGACAACTGGAAAAGAATATCCCATAAGGAACTGTTGAAGAATTTGGGTTATTTAGTTTAAAGTAAGGACAACTGGGGAGAGACATGACAAAACTCTTTGAGATTTAGCTCTACAGAGAAAGGGATAAATACTTTTCCATGCTCATTAGAGGTGGAAATTTCAGGAATCTTCTGCCAAGAGAAAGGCAGACAATATTCCCACCACCATGGAATGGAATGGAATCCCATTCCTTCCCTACCATGTCCACCCACTCCTCTAAGAGGGCTACAGCTCTTCACCCTTCAGCATTGACTCATCCCAGGTTCTCTGTGGAGAATACATTATAGCCATGCAATGACCTGGGAAAGGCTTAAATTAATTCTGCCTATTTCCTTTGGACTCCTGAACACTTCCCATCTTTTATTTGGCTTTTCCTTCAAAATGAATTCTGTACTTTCAATTGAGATGTACCAACCTATCCTTTGAGATCCCAGCTGAAAAGCCCTCCTTAAGAGCTCAGAGCCCAGGAGCATTGCTCTCAAAGCATTAATGCTTGCCACTCCCTCCATTTCTGTGCCACCAACTGGTACGTGACAGCCCTGCTGCTGCAAACTGTACCACTAAGTGAACCCATCCAGCCTGGCACCATCAAAAGCTTCTCTAAAAGCACTGATGGGACACAGTGGCATAGGACATGATTCTCCAACTCAGTATATGGCTTAGCTTACCAAATGCAACTGACTGGCTCTCCAGAAACACTTCTGAAGTGATGGTGTCCAAGTCGTAGCTGTAATTAGCCTTCATTTCAAGGCCTTCATTATGGCTATAGGGACAAACTCCAGTTCTGGCAGTCTGAGAACATGTGCAGTAGGTCTTTTTATTTTTCCCAGCTCTCACTGTGATGGCCAGTCTCACAGATAAGTGTATTTTGATCTCTTTCTGTGGTAAAAACCTATCTATCATTACTCTAAGTGAACAAAATCCTCTCCAACAGCAGCAAATCTGGCTATTAGGAGGGATCTGAACAACTATTTTGCTTTTCCTGCCCTCCTGCCAAAGACTCCCTATCTATCCAATTCACATATAATCCTTTATAAAACACCCACACATTGGCACGCCTCTCAATTATCTAGACAATATTGATGTTTCCCAGTTCCCTGCACACCCATTTCCTGATGTGACTGTGCAAGCCATCACGAAGCCAATGGAAGTTAACAACAAGGATCAGAAGCAGCAAATTAGAGGAGTTCTCCAGTTTTTTCTTACATCTTTAGATTCAACATTCAGTGACAAATGCCTGGCTGGGAAAAACTATAGTAGTATATTGTTATAAGAGGTGCAATAGTGACTTAGATCTGCTGAGGATCTAGCAGAATTTGACAGGACAATTTAAAAGAAGAAAACACAAGTCTAGTCTACCAGAACTAGGTAGAGTTTAACACTGACTAGATACAACTGTACCAGAGACTTCTTTCACCACCAATCCAGTTGGCTACTGTCCAGCTTAGATGGGGCAGCTCCTATCAAATGTCTATACTAGGAGACAATTCAGTAGCAAGACAATCCATTTTCAGCATATGGGTCAGCACTGCCCAGAGAAGGAAAAAATAAAAATGTGATGAAGGCATCACCCAACAGGTCCTATCTATTTTTTTTTCCCCTCAAGCATCATTCTAGTGCACATACAGCTCTGTTAGAAAGGATGCACTCAAAGTGTCTTGTGGCCTCTCTTGAGTTCTGTGTATTTCAGCCACAATCACCATCACTGGGAAATCCCATGACTTCTCTGTCTGAAGTACAAAGAATTTCTCCAGGAGAAACAAAACGCATAGAAGATATAAGCAAGACTTGATTTAGAAAACATGTTGCCTACATGAAGCTGTTAAATGATTTCTAAATCCCTAATTATTCTCAAATCATCAGATAGGCTGATATATAGCTCTTTTTCCTATGGCTTCAGGATTCTTATTATTTTGCCAAATTGCTTATAATTGTTTGGAAAACTATCTCACCTCCAAACTCCATACTCACAGCATCACACAGAATTGTGACTAATGGCATCACAGAACAAATGATTATATTGACAAACCCTTCATTCAGATGGACTCTACCCACTGTTGGATCCATCTGGAGCTGCATTTATAAAACCATTTGTCACATCAACCACTGCTACAACAGTTTTCTCCTGAATATAAACATTCTACCTAGGTGAATCATGTCTCAGAAGAACATGCAGCTAATATATTTTAGCAGTTTGCAGCCTTCCAGTGGAGCTCCAAATCTTTGAAGTCCCTGGGCTGCAGGGTACAGGTAACCATTGCAGAATGAAGTCATGAAAAAAAAACTAAGAAAAACAACCCAGAAATTTTAACAACAGTATAACTGGACTAGTGAAACATACACCAGTATGCTTAGCTGCTGTAGAAATAAGCTGACATGTATCACTCAAGCGAAACTAAAAACAAGAAAAGGGAGCCACTGATAGAACCAGGTTTTATAGCTGCAGTGAATGAGAGCAGAGCTTGTTGATACACTTGCATGGAAGCCTCAGTAAGAACTGAAGCTTTCATATGTAATTTGAGAGAACAGAAAACGAATTAAAGGAAAAGGCCTTGTAGGATGTTCAAATGAATATGAAGCAAAAGGGGGCAGTTAGACTAAGTGGCTATTTAACTGTAGATGCAAGACTAACAACCAAAACAGAATCTTTGACTGCTTGCAGCATGTTTAACTACGTAATGCCACAAAAAAGCTGCTACCATGTTAGCTTCTTCTGCAGTTCAATGGGAAATTACACCGTTTGCCTCAGAAGCGTCATTTTAGCTTGTCACCAAAAGGTCCACTTTCTAGTATGATATGCAATACTTTGGCAGTATTAACAGCTACCTTCCTTGTTCATCTATCTCCTAGAAAAGAGAAAACAACCATATCCACATAAGCTAAAACATTTTTCCTTTTCTCAGTCAGGATAGACAAAGACAGATGTTCTCTGACTCTTCCCCTTTGGATGAATGGTAGCACAGTGTTTCCTATCCCTTGCATAGTTGCAGCATCCAGCTGGGGAAACAGGAAGATTAAGGTGACTTAATGACTCCCCTATAGATAATTCCACAAGAAATGGTGTTGTGCAGCTGACAGAGAATTTGGTGCACGGTTGAGGAATCTGAAACATATGGATATTCAGTTAAAGGCTAGAGCTGCTGTTTGGATCAGACATACACTGGACAAATCACTTTCCTTGGCAGAAAACACAGAAATAATTGAGTGGAAATGTGTGAAAACAAGAAGTGCCATGCAGTCAGGTAGTGATGGATACCATGCTCAGCAACGCTCCCATATTCAGGTCTAGACACCTGCAACCCTTACACTTTGATTATGACTGTCCTTGTACTGGTATGAGGGAGAAAGGGTAGGTCAAATGGCATAGAAGGCACTACTATTAGCTTTATACAGCCCCACATTAGCTCCAAACACATCCTCGCAATTCAAAGACTAACTCAATTTAAGTATTACTTGCTTCAAAATTTCAAACTGTCCTCAAAGCAGCATTCCTATATTTTTTTCTTCTACATTTGCTGCAATAAAGCAGAGGAGGAATTCATCTCTCTCATTCCTTGGGCTGGCTTTTTCACCCACTGCCTCTAACTCTGGAGCAGAGCTCCTTCTTCCACCTTGTGCTAAAGGGGCCTTCAATGGATGCAGCTCTCCTTCTACTGTAGGTACTTTCCCACTCATGGATTGAGCTTGCAAGGTTTTGGAGGTAGAACAGAATGACTATTTCTTGCCACAAAAAATGTGAGACTGTGAAATTGCCATCTACTACCTAATCCAATTGTACATCAGAAAGCTAGCTTGCTTTATAACTCCATTACTTGAAAAAAAAAAAAAATGCTAGCTGGGAAAGATATCCTAAAGTCACCTGTCAGTAATTAATATCTTCCTGTTAGAATTACTTTGTGTAATAATCAGCGTTAGCACTTTGCCACAGATCTGTTTGTTGCATGCATTTCATTGTGTTTCTACCTTTTTCCCCCCTGGAATCATAACAGTCCTGAATTTCACTTAAGAGGTTACACTGAGGAAAAGTCATTATTTCTCTTTTTTTCCCCCCCCATCATCCTTTAAGAGTAGGATTCAAATTGCACGAAAGGGGAGTATACAAAAACAGCTTTTACTGAAAAAGGTAGTGTGATTACTGGAGGGTGATATCTTCGGACACTGCACTCAGCTTGTTCTAATATTAACTAAATAATACATTAATTTGAAGAACAAAATTGCAAGAGGGACCAAAAAAGGTAAAAAGAAGTTCAGCAAGTCGCCAGATTTCAGCTGGTATTTTAACAGGCTGAATTGTAAAACAGTTCACCACCACAAATTCATTAGGAATGCTGCTTTACATCAGGCAAAGACCAGACTGCTTGCAAACAGCAAGATGCATTTTTCTGGGGGAGGTGGTGGAGCATGGAGGTTGTAAGTCTTCAGACCACACTCCAGAAACTGAATAAAGATGCCACTATGCATTTACCAAGGATATAAAAACAGAAGATATCCACAATTGGCATTCAAAATATAGGAAATAATTATCCACAAACTGGCAATCAAACACAAAAGCTGGCCACTTTGACAGTTTGCTTATAGTATTCTTAGCAGAGATTTTTTTTTTTCCTGAGACTCATGATCACATAGATTCTCAGAGTCAGAATACTTGGGATTTGCCAAAAAATATACTGCTAAAATGGCTGTAGGATAGAAAACCCTGCATAGTGCAGAACGAGTCATTGCACACTACAGTGGCTGGTTAGCATCCTGGGACTCATCGTTTCTCCAGGTACAAACTCTACACTTCAGAGGATGCTTCTATTTCACTACTTCATGGTATTATTAGTTCTGCAAACACAAATATATTTACTGCTACCAACCTGTTAAGGTGACTGTCATTTGTAAGCAATTATTGAGAACCATGACTTTCTGGAAGAATAAACTGGCCAACTACTCACGCCACTGGCGTTACCAGCTTAGGCCACATTTGGAATTAGTCAACTGTGAGATGAAAATCGCCCTATTTGTTTATTGCTCAGCTTCACTGAGAGCACCAGAGATCCAAATTATATCTTCAATAAATGTTGTTGATGACTTTATCCCATTGTAATCCTCCTTGTCCATACCACAAAGAGGAAAAGTCTTCCCAGCAAACGCTGTTCCTGAAAACTCTCAGTAAAGGAGAATCTTCTCAAGGTAAACTAT
Organism: Lagopus muta; assembly: GCF_023343835.1. Lineage (NCBI taxonomy): Eukaryota > Metazoa > Chordata > Aves > Galliformes > Phasianidae > Lagopus > Lagopus muta. The sequence goes on along the minus strand of NC_064439.1, from coordinate 44,785,448 downwards.
GCCTCTGATTTCCTATTGGAAGCTTTTAATGACTACAGAACCTGAAGACAGCTGGCTGACAATTTTGTACCTCCATTATGACTAAAATTTTCCAAGCTTTTTTATTTTTAACCTTCAGCTTAAGCAGCTCCTTGGGGGGGGGGGGGGGGGGAGGTCTCACCTTGGCTTCACGCTTTGCTTTCCCCAGTTCTCCTATGACACATTTTCCCTTTCCATGCCACACTCATAGTTTTAGGGTGAGTTATCTGCCAATGGGATCAAGTGAAGATATGGGAAAAAATTAATATCTATAGATAATAGAATATTATTTTAATTGCCACTCCTTACTGTTGTCATAGTTTCCAAACACACAATTATATTATTAATGTTCAGTTTAACACTAACAAGTACCTGATGTTCCCTGTGGGTCAGTGTGTTTTGGACTTTTGCTTTCCTAACAGAACATTAATTGAATCACAGATTGCATTTAGTGATGCTAACTATTAGGAATGACTGGTCACCTTTTGCTCTTTAACATTTAGTTTTAATGAAAAAAATCTACTTATACTAGAACAGAATCAAAACAACTCCTTAACTCACAGTTCTCACCACACAAACTACTTATAAGGCAGACTAAGAGGAAAAAAAGCAAACAAAAAACAAGTTCAAAACAAAGCAGGCTGATTCAATGATTCATAGCAATGAAGACAGATCTGAGTATAAAGAAAAACATTCTCTTCCGGCTGCAACAAAAGAAAGTGGAGATAGACAAAACTCCTTTTTCCAGAAGGATGTGAAGGCATTTTGATCATGCCCACCTCAATTCATTTAAGACAACTAGTTTTAATAGCTTCTATCCTCCCTTCTAGCTGACACAGAACAGAACATGTTCACAAAAAAGTTCAGATCACCCTTCTCAAAAAAAGCAATACCCTCTTCGCCTGTCTGGATGTATGACAAAGATCAAAACTGGTCAATATTTACTAACAAATTATTGGAAAATTTCATCGGTAAAAGCTGATTTGGTGACACTGAATTATACCGAAGAGAGATTAAACTGACAAGCTTCTATAAGATACAACTCAAGTGTTACATTTAAGCCATATAATTTCATCCAATACTATGATAACTTTTTTTCTAGATCCAGAAAACTCAGATTTCTTTTGGGATCCCCACCCACTGGAGAAAGGATCTTGCCTTTTTTGTTCACCTGTCCCTTCTCTGACTATTAAGGAAGTTAGACTGAGGAGATACTTCAATCACACTGAATTTTCTTGTTAAAACAAACAGGCAGATTGCAAAGGAATCTGTAATCAAAGAAATCATTGGATTGTAAGAATGCACCTCATTAATCAGCAGATAACCCACAGGGGCACCCTCACGTATTCAAACCACAGAAAAACCCTCAGTCAGAACTTCTACTTTCCTAATTGACACCTCGGGTCAGTGAACTTTGGAACAGTTGTAGGATGCTATTTCCGTAATTCCATTGTTCAAGAGAGAACCCATCAAGTGAGCAAGTCAACTCCCTGCTTGCAGTTACTGGAAGTCAGTGCTGTAAGCACACTGCTTTGCTGTACTGTCTCTTCCTATACTAGAAGATGTTCTGCTTTGACAAACAGAAGAATGGAGAAAGGGAAAAACACAGCGTAATGCTGATGTGAATCACTTCTGGTGGCTTAAAATCATAACGGTGCTTCTTTTTTGTGCCTCCTAGAAATAGAAGGAAATTGCTACTGTACAGCTGTGGTAAATCAAGGAACAGATGAAGATGCTAGAAATGGTAACAAGCTGAGCTGTTTTCTGTTAGGACTGGGAGTGCAGACTCATACTGATGACGTATATTCACAAAGTAAGCATGGGGGGCCCTGGCATGATCTTACCCATGAAATAAGCTGTAAGGAGGAGGTGATAAAGCTGAGTCTTGCTCAAAGATGCCAAAACTGAAGAGATGGAGCATTCCTGCTGACAGCAAAAGAAAAAAAGCAGAGGAATCTTCCATTTAAAAAAAAAAAAAAAAAAAGAAGAGATGGGGAAAGGTTAAATTTGGTACTCTGTGGACTCAAACTATCTTCCTATCACCTAGATGAGGTATGTTTACCTAAATGTCAAGATGTACACTGCAGACTTCAAAACAGAATGGACTTCTCAAGTCAAATGAGAGTTTCTCAACTCTTGTGACCTTTGCAAACTGTGATTTTCTGAAATATTTTTAATAGATTTTCTTTATAAATATATACATATTTACAAATATATATTATATATATACACACACTAAACCATTTTTGTCCTAGCCTCTTGAATAACGTAGTTTCAAAGCACAGGAAACCAAGCCATTAGAAGGAAACATCACAGATTCCTCAGGCCCAATACACTTATTAACATGGATCAGTCTGAAAGGCCTCACTTGGAGTATTGTTTCCAGTTCTAGGCTCCCTGGTACAAAAAGACAGGGATGTAGAGAGAGTCCAGCAGAGGGACATGAAGATGATAAAGAGCCTGGTGCATCTTTCTTATGAGGAAAGGCTGAGCGACCTGGGTATGTTCAGCTTTGAGAGAAGTAGACTGAGAGGAGATCTCATCAATGTCTACAAATATCTATCGTGTGGGAGGCAAAAGGATGAAGCAATACTCTTTTCAGCAGTATGTGGCAATAGGACAAGGAGAAATGGCCACAAACTGAAGCATAAGAAGTTCTGCACAAATGTGCATGAGAACTTCATGGTAAGAGTGATGGAGCACTGGAACAGGCTGCCCAGAGGGCTTTTGTGGATTCTCCCTCTCTCAAGATATGCAAGATCTGCCTGAGCCGACCCGTGCAACCTGGTGTAGGGAGCCTGCTTTAGCAGGGTGGTCGGTCTAGATGATTTCTAGAGGTCCCAGTATTCCAGCACCTACAATTCTGTGATTGTGTGTTTTCCATTCCCAGAACTGGCAGAGCTAACAGTAGACTGTGTAAGTTTATCCTTCCATCAAGAACTGGTGTTTTTCCAATCAGTGCGCCTAAGGTTGTGATATAAAAGAATTCAAGAACAAATGAACAAGAATCTGCAGGTCATGCTTTTCAGATATTTCTGCAGTTGTTTTTCATGGATAGCTTCACTATACCAAGATGAGGCTAGGTGCTCTGACCCTGCGTCCAGTTCCTGATTACATGAAATATGTAAATGTACGTTGATTACATTTCACTGTGAAAGAGAATACAACTGTTATGGAATAAAAAAAAAAATACTATATCTAAGCTTTTTTTTTGTTTTAAAAAGAGATCATCTGCATCTAGTTTTCATACAGGCTTTTATCACTGAAACTTGATAAAACTCGTAGCTACAATGCCAGCCTAAATAAATTCTCACCACTCCATCTTGATGTGGAAGGTGGCTGCATCTCACAGAAGCCACTCTAGTTATTTTTTAATACTCATTCCCTTCTCAGCAAGATGCATGTTTGTACTGAAATTGTAACCAATACAAGAATTTGTTGAGGTTGTTTAATGAGGAAAGCTTATATTGCTCAACAGATAATATATATGTCTACATATCTATCAGGGCCACAACACAACACAGGTGGCATAATAGGAATGTTACGAAAAGGGAAGAGTTCTGTTCATAGCTCAAGCTTTGACTCCTTCAGCTTTTTCCAGAGCTGTTCCTCCCTCCTGTACCACAAGAAAGAAGGTTATCTGAAGAACATCCACGCACAAGCTATTGAGAGACCTGGTGAAAAAAGGCTCTACTTGTTTTTTCTATGAGCATTATAGAATATGTTCTGGATTTTAGCAGTCAAACAATAAGTAGAATCAGCTAAAGTTTCTTCATTCTGATGGAAAAGTCAGTGAAGAATCTGCTTCTTCAGCAACTCCACATTTTACCTTTATCTTGTTTCGAATTTTGTATCTCTAACTTGCTATAAATCCTTCCTCTCTGAGGAGTCAGAAACAATACTGTTATGCAAATAGTGTTGGGATGAGGCTTATTATGAGAAGAAAGTGTGGCACTTGCTAAGTAACATTTTATCTACAAGCAATATTAATTTATATTGCTTTTTGCAACAGAGATGTTCCGAATAACTTCAAAGCTACAAAGGAAGGTCTACAGAATTCTCAGAATAATTATACTGAGACTTTTTGTAAACATGCTGGAAAATAATGAATATAGCTTATTGCTAATTGCTTTTGAACAAATAGTTGAAAAGATGAGATTGCAGTGCAATGCTGTACTTCCAAACAATTATTAATTGCATTTGAAAAAACACAAGAAGGGAAGAAATCAGTTTTGATAGAACACATGTTGCACATCATTTGCTTAGCATCCTCACTTGCACTTGGAAAAAAGAGATTACTAACCACAAATCTATATTACATAAGCAATCAGATATCAGCAAACTCATTCAGTAATCCCAGACCCTCTGAAAGGCATCAATAATTCAACAACTACACAGCTTCTTTTCACTTTTCCAAACTCTTTTCCACTTTTCTACATTATAAATGTAAAAAGCGTTTCAGTCCTAACAGTTAGCTCCTATATTCAATATTCCTTGCTTAAATCCACATTTCCAGCAGGAGTACACAACCCTGTGAAGTCAAGAGCTGTTGTTTTTTTTTTTTTTTTTTTTGTAGTAGTTTTACAACAGCAAGTTTTATATCTTATTTACAGTAAGTATGTTTAAACAATTGGGCTTAGAATGTTATTGACTGCTACTAGATGCAGAACTGAAATGAACTGCACATCCAAGGCATGAATGTTGGTGAAGGATAAATACATTTCCACTGTAACACCACTTGGGTTCCATGCATACAGGAGTGCAATCAGTAAACTGAGAGCAGTTTACCCATTACTGTTAAACTCAGGCCTCATTTAGCAGTACAGGGAGGCAGAAATGAAAAGTAAGGCTGTGTTAAATGAGCCAGGGCTCTTCTCAGCCCTCCACGCCTATAAAATCCAGTCACACAAGCTCACTAAAATACCTTCAACTCTTCTTGGCACACAGGTTTGATACAATCAATTATTCTAATCATCCATGACTACTACTGATTTCAAGGAAAGAAGGAAATCTGATTGAACTTTTGTGGAAAACTGTTCTGAGTCAAGGCAAAAGTATGCAATCTGAGATGCAATTGAGAAAGCATTTATGGCTAGAGAAAAAAGGCTCTGTACTGAGATACCGGGTTGCAGCTCAGCTGCCGCTTCTCACTTTTCTACACTCAGGTATAAAGCAGAAACTCTATTTCAAGCAGGTTCTTGTGTGTACAGTATGAGAAGGCAGATATTGTTACAGAGGGCAGTTTTGAGCAGACAAAATCACAGCTTCACTAAAGCCACTATGATCTCTTTAAGAAAGGCTTAGATGCTCAACTCAATGAACTGATGTCATGGTAGTAAAATCAGTGACTTATGACAAAAGAGTTAAGGTAGGTTTATGCCAGCTGAAGGACTGCCCTCCTCACTCCCCTGCTTCCTTCCTAAATTATCTATCAATGACTTCCAGTGGTTACTCAGGATGTAATTTTTGGTAATCGTATGCAAGCGCATTGAAAAGAAAGTATACTACCTGAGTACCAACACTGATTCCAAGCGCAGAACATTCTGCTCATCTCAGTGCTTGTCAATCATTTAATCCGAGTTCGCACCTCATCCTTATTTGACATTGCAGAGCATCAGGGTTGCTGTCAATGTGAGGGAGGAGAGAGGGGAAGGATAGATATTAGCAGAAAATCCGTATCAAGAGTCAACCACTTCCACCAACAACTTCCAAAGTCAAGTAGGAAACTAGTCTCTGGAAACTAAACTCCTACAACATATTCCTGCAGTGGAATATTTTGAAAAGTCAAGATCCAAGTAACATTTCCCTCCAGTTGATCACAGTGGAGTATTTCCTCTGTATGACTTTAAGTTTCTGGGTGAAACTAATATTTGGGTGTTCTTGAAAATCCAAAAGGCAATAATTTCAATCCCTTTCTAGAATCTAGAAACATAGACATTAGGAAACTCGAAATCAATTCATGTTGGTTCTGTACCTAGTCTGCTAGAACTGATGTCTAAAAGTCACCCGTCATCTCACTGTGTCTTGAGCTGTAAGGTATAACAAAAAAATACCCAGACTTCATCAAATTCCTTATGCTAAACGGTAACTATTGTTGTCTCATAGGAGTTTCACAGAATTTACACAGAACACAACATGTCTGACAAAAACACGACAAAATTTTACTGCAGCTCTTTTTCCCCCACTAAGATTTCTTAGACATGGTATTTGGGAGGGAACTGGGAGATGCTGCTCGCTACTCAGATTCAGCTGCCCAGCACTTCTCTGGGATCATGCTTGTGAGCACACATAAGCAGAACACCCTCACAATAGGATTCTTCAATTACATAATTTACATTCAGATTTCAAAATTACAAATGATTGCTTAGTTCAGAAGGAATGAGTACGTATGGGATGAATTAAATCTCTTATTTTACTAAGTTTGGAGAACTCAGGCTTTATTAAGATTGTTTCAACTATAACCCCCAGTTGAAGCAGCAATAATTACATCGAAGACTTACATAACTACATAAGACTACATAAACTGGATATATCAGCAGCTCTACTTGCTTTTGAAAATGGCAGATTGTTACCATCAAAAAAAACTTTCAGCTGGTTAAAAAAAATCTGTGGTACAAAGCACTGCATTGAAGTCTGCAGTACAGATCATTGCTACGCATTTAATATGTGACCAACTGGTTTGCAGCACACTACCAGGTGCTTTCAATCATTGCTTACTTAACTTGGATCTTGGATAATTTATAGCTAGAGTTATTGCATAATATACTCTGATGCAAGCATTTATTTCACTGAAATTCTACCTACAAAGGACAGTACGGCATGTAGGCTCTCAATGTTAAATCTGTAATTTCAGATCAGATGTAAGAAAAATGTATTTGAGCCCTTTATTGAAATCTGTGTGAACGGGTATCTTTTGTGTTGTTCTACAGATCAGGGTAAAACCATTCCACAATTACTGACTAACACACATACTAGTCACACTAACACACATTCTAGTCTACGTGAGATAATATCATCATTTCCCATGTTAAAGTGAGGGTCTGACAAGGGAAAAATAAAGTCATGATTTGCCAGAAATACAAGACCTACCAAGATACTACATATTTATCTACTTTTTTTTTTTTAAGCCAAAGGAAAATTAAAAGTTATTGTACACATTGAAACATCATCTACTGTGATGAAAACACTCAGCATGTAAATCTACAAAATTTAACTTCTTTCAAATGTTTATTGGCTTTCATCTTGTCTTGTTTAATAGATAGATGTTCTCTATCAAGATTTGAGGTTCTCCGTCTTAGTGTTGCAAAATATGCTATTCTTAATTGCCCTGTTTACCAAAATCAGTAAGAACGCTGCCTTCAGTACCTGTCAGGATAACTAACAGTCTGCAGGCTTTTTTTCACTTGGTAGTTGAACAAATGTTGAGTGTTTTTATTACGCTAGCAAATTTCTTTAGATGTTTTTATAGCTACCTCAAATTGGATACATATATATATTTTTAAGACTGCAGTGTAACTTAAGACATCTGATTCTGATAAGATCATGCTAGCTCCCTTAAATATGGGAGAAAATCCTTCACTAGATCACAGTTAAAAGTTTGACATACTGCTGTAGGATTCCCTAGTGAAGGGCAGCAAGGACTAATTATTCTGCACTGTTAGTATGGTGATTTAACCAATCAAGCACTGAAACTAATTTGCTTACTTTACCGATTTTGACACAGGCAATATTTCATTGTTAGTTACTACAGATTTTGCTACTTTGCTTAAGTAATGTGAACTACTTACTTTCAGTGACAAGTTTTCTTGCTTTAGTTGAGAGTTATAACCTGGAAGTTATGAACGGAAGCTGAATCATCGCTTGTTTTTGGAAGGCAGCATTTATCCACATCTGCCTATAAATACCCAAACTAGATAGCAGGCGGTTGAACTGAAAGCCTGAGCTCTCTGCTAACATGTTTGTTTCTCACTCCACGCTGACAGGAAAGCATCCCTCACACCAATCGCACTTTTTTTTTTCCAGTAATATTCATTTTTCCACACCCCTGCCTTTGCCATGGCTTTGATTTGAGTGCTACCAAATGGAAGAAAAGCAGAAGAGAACAAAGAACATCACAAAAACCTAATCTAAGTTACTGTGAGAAGTTATTTCTGAAGGGGAGAAAGATCAGTAAAAATAAATAGCAAGCAGAGATGTGTGATATCTGTTTCCAATTACCTTTTTCCACTATAAAATCACAAGACTGACCAATGTTACTGTTGTTAGCACACAAAATTCAGTGGAAAGAGAATCCCTAAGCTCAGCAGACTACTGAATACAGACTTAACAATAAGACACATATTTTAACTTCATTGTAATAGCTTCGGCCTCTCCTCTGACAGCAGAGGTTACCATTCAGTTAGAATAGTCTTCAAAAACAACTTTTAAGAATATGAGCTGGAATGTTAGGCAAAAGAAAGCCTGAAACAACAAGATAAGACATTATTCTGCAAGTGAATGCTATGCAGGTCATTCTAGGCTTCCTATTTATTCCCACAGAAGCTACAACAGATACGAACGGCACAACAACACTATTCGATAGAACAAATTCAGAGTTATAGAGCACCATTTTTCAACAGTCATCACCATTAACTATGCATTTTCACCAGTGATGAACCGAAGTCTGCCTGCTACATTCCTGAAAATCTGCATCAGTAGAGGTGACCACTCTTCTACAGCTGCAGTGATAGCATAATTACTAGGAAGATATTGTCCATGTAGTCCAGCCTTCACTGTGATAACATCCACTGTGTCAGTGGGTACAATTTTTTTTCCACATGAAGGAATTCAGTGACACACAACTTCGCTCCAGATACGTTTCTGTGTTAGCACCGTTCTGTCAGACTGCCCACTGCTGCCACTTGCCACACAGCAACAAAATTTAACAGAATACTGGAGGAAGTTTAACCTCTGCTGCCGTACCACCAACATCCACTTCTGATGTTTTGATGTTGTGGGCCAACGTAATAAGAGGCATTACTTTCTGATATTTAACATACTTAAGGAATTCTACTACAAAAAAAGTCTTCACTTATTCACTAACACTATTTTTTTTTTTGAAAGGGGCAGTGGGGAGAGAGGCAGGGGTAGTGATGCATTTCGAGGCCAGGCTGGATGTGGCTCTGGGCAGCCTGGTCTGGTGGTTGGCAACCCTGCACATAGCAGGGGACTGAAACTAGATGATCTCTGTGGTCCTTTTCGACCCAGGCCATTCTATGATTCTTCTTGGTAATGCATAATGCAATAATCATAGCTGCAATTGGGCCTTTACCATTTTTCATTCTTGGCCAGGATCTGAAGTACACTGCTTCCCAGAGCCCCACTGTACTTCAGGCTGTCCGGGGATCAGGTTTGTTTAATGAGCAGTCCTGAGACAAAACATTAGCTGCCTCTGCACAAGGATTAGCTCTCAGGTAGAATCACGATGTCTACAGCTGCAAGAAACAGACTGAGGGAGTACATTTTATCCTATACTGTCAGAAAAGGCATATTAGGAATCACAAAAAGGAAATGAGCTACAGTTCAAATGCCATCACCTGCTAGACAGCTCCCACGTGATGCAGAAGAGTGATTATAATTGTCTAATTTGAGTGTGCAACTTGAGGACAACAACAGTGCAAGCAACACATTGGAACGCGCTTTCATGTTTTACTAATTAGCACCCTTGCTATAACCTAATTTAAAATCTTTTTACAGAAAAAAGTATTAAAATTTTCATTCAAAGCCTTAAGAACATGGGAAAACACAGAAAACAACACTAATGTACTTTCAGTATAAGAAGGTACTCATTAACAACTTAGTGAGACAGTCAATCTGATACTGGAATAATTCCAGTTAGAATAATTCTGGTAGAGAAAGATGTGGTGACAGTTAATGACGTGTGATGTTCTTTAAGACATACCAGGATTCAGTTGAGTTCATCACCAAAGCAGTTAGGTTTTGTTTCTCCACATGCAAATAGGGATTGTCTTTACCTGTGCCAGGTACTTGCTGTGGTTATTACTTCCTAAAATTCTCACTTGGAAGCACAAAGAAGAAAGATCACTAAGCTGTGAATGTGAAGCTTGAGTTCTCACTGAGCAGCACGGCTCCTTCCTCTCCTGCACACCCACATTGCTGTACAACATATTGCTCTGTCTGCTTTGATAATCAGCATCTTTCAGGAGCAAGAGAGAACTTACTAAGATAAAAAAAAATGAACACAGGTGAAGTAACATGGTTTAGCCTGACAATTTTAACTAGCTCATTGCATACCAAAGATGAACTCCTACTGATCTCTTGAAAATAGGCAGCCCTCTGGGAATCAGAAGCCCTATTGATGCATTCATAGAGGGAAAGACCTGTACATATCCCCTCCCAACAATTGCACACACTTATCAGACTTCAGAGATTCAACTCTCAGCATTGAACTCCCCTGCAGGGGACAGACTGAAGTTTGAAATATTTAGTCAAATGCTGCAGTGGGCAAAAAGGAATCGTACAGAGCATTACACTAATGAATACAAGTATTTTCAAACACAGCTCAGGAATGCACCCTCTACATTTCATTCAAACTAGACTGATTTTCTGCAGCATCTGGAAGCTCACCTTCCTGAAGGAAACCCACAAATGGGCAGTATGCTGCAATAGTAGGACAGACCCACTAAAAACTACATTCACACTGGAAGTGAATACCTTTAAACTTAAGGCTTAATAGTGACTGATATAACTAATGTGCAGCAGGAAGAAACAAACTCACTGTAGCTTCCCCCCTTTCTGGAGGCACAGTGACTTCACATTTCAAGAAATCTTTCAAGTACCAGGTGCTTCATTTTTGGTTCAACAGGAAATGCTCAAAAACTCCCTTGTAAGTCAGCCGCCTCCATCTCTGACACTGAACAGCCCTTACATTCTGTAAAGCCTATCCTTCCCCTTGCTCACAATAAGCCAAAACAAAGGATGTGCATGGCCTCTTCTGTATCCTCCCAGGGGCCATTTTGTGGGCTTTCAGCTTCCTCTAAGTCTCATAGTCACAAAACCTCTCCCTGTGAAAGCTGCTTGGATTAAGTCCTCTCATGCTAATCACAAGAATAAGATAGAAGGTTGAGAACATGAGATAGGGGTGCAAGCTTTTTTGTTTTCAGGGCAGTGAGAGCCAAGGGGTAGTGGTTCAGATTTTGGTTTTTGTGTGGATTTATGTTCGTTCCTTAAGAGGTGAAGGGTTTAGATGAGGAAATTATATTGTGTTGAACACAATGTGGATTTCCTGCAGCATTCATTTGTTGCATGATTGACAACTCCTCCTAACTGGGAGGGAGAGGAGAAGCTGCTAACTAATGCAATATTTGTGGCTGTGATAGGTAGCAGGAAAAGCCATGAAGGTAGCTATCAGCTATCAGGCAATAGTGCTACCTCTACTAGCAGTTATTTTACTTACAAATGAGACAACTATAAAACAGATGTTATGAAAAGTTTAGGGAGGGTAAGAATTCAGACATAATAATAAGCATAAAAGACACTTCCTCTCCTTCTCAAATGAAGTAATTAACAAGAGGAAGCACAGTCTAATTTAATTTGTGTGTGGGTGGAAATAGTACAGAAATCTGCTGAGGAAATAGTTTGATTCAGGTGGCAGACTTGGAAGACGTATGCCATATTTCAACACAGAGTTAATGAATGGAAACAGGGGCCCCTTCCTTCATTGTGACACTTCAGGAAAAAATATGAAGAGTGGTACCAGAAGATACAAAAGTACAAAAGGTGTTAGCTCAATTTTATGCACTGCTTTGTTGAGCTAGATATTACTCTAGTAGGGTTTATAGCAAATATAACGAAATGGCAAAAACAAAACAAAACAAGAAACCTCTACCGATCTCTCTTGAAGAAATCATAGAATCAGAGAATAGCTTGGTTTGGAAGGAACCTCAAAGATCATCAAGATCCAACCCCCCTGCCACATGCAGGGCCACCAACCTCCATATCTAATACCAGACCAGGCTGCCCAGAGCCCCATCCAACCTGGCATTGAACACTTCCAGGGACGGGGCATCCACAGCCTCTCTGGGCAGCTGTTCCAGCACCTCACCACTCTTTATAAAGAAGTGAAAAAAATGAAATGAAGCATCACAGTAAATACTTTTGAAATAAAGATTTTAAGTACCAAAATTTTCATTTCAAGAATTAGAACTGACAGACTCTAAATAAGATATCTTAGCATTATAAGATACATTGCTATTATTACTTAAGTATGGAAACAAGAACAATCTCAGATGACACCACTCACATTTTAAGGGGACCCTGTAGAATGTACTTAAACTTCTCACAGCTACTAATTTGGTCACTAAAAATAAAATTTAATTTTAAACCTGTTGACTGTGCTATTGTTGCATATATAACTTCTATTCTTCCTCTTCATTTCCTATATGTTTCCACTAGTCTGTTTTTGAGGAATGTATACGTCCAGTGAAAGTCATTTTTGTATTAAACATATTTTTTTATAAGAAACATTTATCCCAAATGGTGCAACTCATACATACATGAAGTTCAGTACCACATTCTTGCTCTATCTTACTATCAAAAAAGGAGTTGGGCTGGTCTCTGTACAGCACCAGATTAGTTTGTCCAAGTTTGGTGTTCACACCTGAGAAGAACGCAGAAACATGAAAAAGAATAGAAGCATCTTGAAAAAGTACTTGGTTGATTAAGAAGATTTATCAAAGTGAAGACTGAGAAGTAATTTGCTTACTGTGTGCCAGTGCTTTCATGTGGCAGAAGTGTTTAACGGCATGAACTTGCTGACCTTGGTGATGCAAAGGCAAGAAAATTAAACTTGCTCTGTGCTATAAACAAGTACATGCAACCTTGAAAGACCATTCAGTCTCCCCCTAGCCAGTGTTTCAGTCACTCCAGACAGGGACAATCTCATACATTTTCAGTTCAGTCATGCAGATGCAAAGTTCTTAGATTTCAGACCTATTTGTGTTTAAGACTCCAGGATATCAGTGTGCTTTGAAGAATGGTCCAAAATATTTTTCATATTTAACGATGGTAAGGACCCTGATTAATGGCTAGACGTTTGCCATGGAGACAGATTTACCATCACATATGAGCAGAACTTTTCCTGCTTTAAAGAATCAAGAAACAGACACAAGCTTTTCTAGGAACCTAGACTAAGAGCATGATATGAATTCCATTGCCTCATTTAAGTCACATGTTTGTGCACATTAGATCATAACTTAAAAAATGCCAAGTTCCTATTCTTTAGGCAGACATCTCTTCATGTCAGATTTATCTCAGAGAAGATAGACCACCTCCTTGGAAAGCTTTCATCCTTCTTATTGTAGGCAGAGCCTACTACTTCCTTAGGACAAGTAGACCTGTCTATCTCGCATCAAATCTCATGGCAGAGTTCAGCCAGATTGAGAAATGATAGATTTGCCAAACCAAAAGTTTAACAAAAAAATTTAAAAAAGGAAATTGTCTAAAACACACTGGATTGAGATAGAACAACTCAAACTTGTGGTTTCCACATCTGCCAGCTTTAAGGACTTCCTTCTCAGCTACAATAATATCTACATAGCAGCATTTTCTGTCTCCTTCCAGAGCATATGAAAACCTTTCCGAGGCCAGATCATTTCTAGCATAAATCTACTCCTAGGGAGCATAATAGTAGCAGATAAGAATTCTGTTCTCAACCAAGTATCTACAATTTCCAGAGCAGGAAAAGATGCTGGAAAACTTCATTACTGGCAATACATACCAGTGAGGTCTTTGCCATTCTGATTAGTGAAGATATCCTTTCACCTCACAAATGTAGAAAAAGGAAAACTCACCTCAAAATATTTGAAAGTACATACTCTATTGCTTAATACACAATTACACTTATTAGGATTTCATCCATTACAGTAAGCTTACAATACATCAGAGCATTTTTTTTCCATGAAATAAGAGTTTGTTAGCCTCTTCACTCATGGAAGCAAGGACTGAAAATACTTCTCAGGAAGAAAAAGATGACATGCTCTTTTTCTTCTCATTATATAATCTCCATTGAATTTTCAAGAAAACGTATTCATCATGTCTTCAGCAGTTTTTCACAGCTAAATAAATTGGCTAATAAATAATGCTGAAATTGTACATGTTCCTCTGTTCAAGCAGATTTTGGGAGTTGGCTTGGTTGTTGGTTTTTTTTTTAATGACCCATATTTAAAGGTCTGCATCCCAAGGTCTCATTAACTCAAGGCAAAAAAAAAAAAAAAACCAACACCAAAACAACCACCCCTCAAGCCCATGGTAAACATAAAACCTGTAGCCACACAGAGTCAATGTGCTGCATCCAGCCCATCTATTAGAAAATACAATCCTTTATAGTGTTGTGAACCTGGAGCAAGCAAAGGTGCAGGGTGGGAAGCCAACATTGCACACAAGAAACCAGACTGCCCTGTCACAGCTTGGCTGGGCAGAGCTCAAGAGAGGGAGCAGCTGGACCAGCCTTTCATGGTGGAAAGGGTTTGGGAGACCCAGGTGGTGGTGACAGCGGTAAGGAGACGTCCTCCATGTTTGCATTAGAGGTGAGGATGGAGGAACAAACAGGCCCAGCCCTATGCTGTGAGGGTGGGACAGCAGCCTGTGTGCACTCTGCTTCAACAGTGAATTCCTGTAAGCAAGTGCAACTCCACAGCCATTCACCTGAATCACAGCAGCGCCTAGAGCTTTGAAACAGGAGAGCAAGTAAGCCTTGTTCCCTTGCAACTTAGGACTGTCCCTTCTCAAGAAGAGCTTGGTACACAAACATACAGCATAAAGATGAGAGAATTCTGACAAATTGAAACTGCAGCCTAAACCAAAGCACTGTTTCCTGAGCTACCTCTCCTGCTCAGCCGTTCTGTCTGCACATACTGCATTTTCAGATAATACATTTGAGATGCGACCCATGAACTTATGAACAAGTAGCTATTTGGGCTCAGGATAAACTATATATGCACATACATATACAAACATACACACAGTCTAGCTATATTATGTCAGTATTTTGGAATAACCTTCACAGTATAAAGCTCCATTAAAAATGCTGCATTTGCTTCTGCAACAAATTGAATAAGAAAGCATCTAGTAATATTTGTAGACTGGTCTTCAATTTAACAGGACTGAAGTGTATAGGATATGACGACTGTTCCTTATTACACTAGATGAGATGTGAACAATTCTTGTTGCATTTGTCAAATGTGGTAGTCAGCAAAATGTAAATGGCAGAAGATAGATTTGAGGACAATGCTGAAAAAACAACAGTGGGTCAGACAGGCTGTGCAAAATATCAAGCACTAAAACACGGCTCAGCGTTGACAGACAAGGAGCAAAGATGCATCCAAAGTAACACGGCATTTTTTGACCCCATGAACTAGCTGACCACTCAGAAAGAGGAAAAAAGAGCAACCAGATAATTCACATTCACAATAAGATTAATTACATGGGGCGTTTTCTGTTTTTCATTGGAGCACATATCTGTTTGGAATACATTGATGTAACTCTGCTCTTAGCTCCTAGCTCAGCCCAGGATGGAGGGGAGGGTGGACCCAACCTTTACTAGCAAGGCTGACCATTCCTAGCAGATGGAGTAATCAGCCAACCTGAAGCATTTCCTTTGGTCAGATCTCAAAAGCCACAAGCCTAAAGGTCTTTCCATTACTAAACAAAGTCATGCTCAGGGCAAACATCATGCTGTTTGCAACATGAGTTGGGTTAGCAGCCATGCTGACAGATGCCATGCTGCAAGATACCTCCATGTGTGGAGAGAGACATCAGTGCACTGATGATAACATTATCAGTGCATACCATGAGAACATAGTGAAAAGGATGGGAAACCTGTGCAAAACACTACTCACATCCTATTTGTAGATCAGGTTAGCCCACATGTGGTTTGAAGTAAGGAAGAAAGGTAACCTACCAAATACTTTCAGTGCATGTGAGTCAATTCTTGGGAATAAAAGAGATGAGATAGCATAGCTTTATGCTAATACATGTTCTCACTTGCCACATCCCTGCTTCTAAGTAGTCAGAAAACTGGATTCTCTTTCTTATTCTGCTTCCCACCAGAACCAGGAAGTGGATGGCATGATTTCTATATTTAGTACATCTTCCAAGCAAACAAAAAAATCCCAAAAACTCACCACTGATTCCAGTGCAGGTTCTCCTTGCAGAACAGCCTTCGATTTCTTAGCACACAAGTAAAATATTTTACTTGTATTTTTTAAAATGATTCTTAAGTACACAACCAAACAAAAAGAATTCCAGGAACAACAAAATCAATGAGGCAATTATCCCAAAAGGTATGTATTTCTAAGTCGATTTTGTCATGTTTGGTAAAGGATGAACACGGATGGTGTCTCTCCAAGAGTGTCAAGAGAGATTTTTCCTCTATTACCCAGCTGCTAATTTCTGCACTACTTGCAGGAATCTAATTGTTGTTAAGACCTCTGCTTTTCTACCAAGTGCAACTAGAACAGACCAGTAGTTCACAATTGCCATAGGCTAACCAACATACATGCACGCACACATGGAGCATTACCCCATAGGCCACCTTTTCTTATGAAGACAAAGAAAAGAACAGTTGCTTTTAATTTAGATGTCTGAGAATAAATATATGAACTTACAGAGGGGAGACTAAAAATAAAGTAATAGAAGCTAGGAAGACAAATTCTTCTGTTGCCTGTGACTGAAACGTACACACAGCTGTAAGCCTCATAATCTTTCTTTCACCTCAAAACAAGCAGCTGTCACTTCTGAGAGCTGCTTACACCAGTGACATAAGCAAAGGATTGCTGGTTATCGATTCCATTAATCGCAAACTCAGATAGTGAATTAAGCATCATCCTGATGTGCTGCTGGGCTTAATGAAGAGGTTATTTTCAGGGGTAGAGTGGTATTAGAGGGGGGCTGTAATCATGGAGAGAAAAACAGGATCAAGGACAACATGCCACCACTTCCAGCATTAAATTGCAGAATGCATTGGTTTACTGCTAGGAAACAGCTCCACCTCCTGTTCTGCACACAGAAGCTCTCAGATGGCTCACTCCAAAAAAACGTTGGGAAAAAAAAAAGCCACCCACCACCACCATCACCTCACAGCTGCTGTTTTAGAGTCTCTGCAAAGAGGAAATAAAATTGAAGCTTATGTCTACAAAATTAAATCCTCTTTATGTACACCTTTAAGTAGCACTTTATTTTGCTGGGACAGAACATTAGAAAAAAAAGATTATTACCTGATAGTGTAGGCTGTTCTCAGCTCCCTCCCCTCCTGCCCCCCCCCCAAAAAAACTTTTATATGGTTAGAATGGAAGTCTGTCCTATATACTTTGCTGCTGTCTCTGCTTGCCATTTTACAGGGTGCTTTAAAGCTTCTATTCCATAATACAGCCAAGTTTGGGTGCTCCAGTGACACAGCTATCCTGCTATAAATACCCTGTGAAATTCAACTGGAGTTTTGCCATGAATTCTAAGAGAAAGTTTGCCACTGCACCTAGGCAAAAGGAATTGGGAAATTGGGGTGCAGTACTCTTACCCCTCTCAACACAGAGGCACACTTTTCTCCACATTCTGTCATGCTACATCCTGACACAAATTGGAGAAAAAGAAAACAGTATGGAGGATGCGTCTGTGAAAGTGTGTAGAGAGTTGTGCAGAAAGACACTGCACAACTGCTTCTTGTGAAGCATTCCCAGAATACTTGGAAAGCTGCAAAAACCTGAGAGAGTACCTACAGGAGGGCGGCAAAACCAGGATAAAACATGTTTTAACATAAGGAGAAAGGTAATAAAAATAACCTAATTTGATCAAAATGCAGGACATATTCTTTAAAGGAGGAAGCAGGGACAGCTCTGCTCCCATTCAAGCAGCCTGTGCTGTATCAATGACAAGTTTAGAATCGAGGCTAGACTGCATTGTTTCACTCTTCTTCCAATTCATCTGCAGTAAAAAACTTGTCCTGTCATGGAAAGCAGGGGAGAAGTTCTTTCTGCCAATTCAGAATGGCAGAAAGGAGTTTCTATGTACAACTCTGAAAAGGAAGATAAACATTTACAGTCAAGATTAAAGGACAGTATACTTAATGAATGAGAGTGAGAGCCAAGGTATATACAGAAATCTAGACACTGATAGGAAGGTGAGTTTGTACTAACAGAATAAAGATTCAACTGTATTTCAAAATGGTCTACCAACTGAGCAATAAGAATGGGGATGTGGGTGACCCCTTCCACTCCCATCAAGAAATTCTGAAGGTGCACTCTTTCTCCTGAGCAGAGAAGTTTCTTGGCCTTTAGAGCTGCAGTACAAATGCAAAACAGCTTTCCCCATGATCCCATCTGTGCTGTGAAGCCACCGGATTGCTCATACGTTGTAATGTAGAGGCCAGCATGGGAAATCGTGGCTCCTATTCCCATTTAGTATGACCTCTGCGCTGTTAGTAATAAAATATGTAAAATATGAGCTATACTTCCAGAGCATTAGATGATGATCAAGACCTGCAATTCAAACATGGACAGAAATAAATGCACATTAACTTGATTTCATGACAATCTTTCCACTAGTTATGGAAGTAACTCAACACTTTAATGCCTGGTTACTGAATGAATGCAAGATTAAGTAAGTTCAGATTCCTCAGTGTGGGGGACCAAGTTTAGGGTTTCCTTCAATTCACAGCTGGAATGCAAACCACAGCAGGTACTTACTGGATCACAGTGAAAGGTTTCATAGCCATCCAGTAGTGTCCTATACTCCTTACATACCAGCTGCCTTTATCACTCACCTTTGTACAGTCTCTCTGGATGCCATTACATCAGCATTTAACCTATACTGGAATAGCATTTGTTACACAGAACTCTAACACAAGGCATCTGACTTATGAATGGGAAAAGTCCGAGTGCTACACAGGCTGGCACAAAGAAAAAGTATCCTAAAGGCTTAATTTATCTGCCCATAAACGGCAATGGGGATGGATGGATGCCAGTTATTCAATAGTACTCCATCAGCCTGTCAGCAAAGGCAAGATGACTTACGCTGAGCATCTTAAATCTTTCAAGAGGCACAAGTGTGTCCTACTTGCACTTGCATGTTGGAAACCAAGTACCACCCTACTGGGGAGATCATACCCTCTTGAGGAAGTATATCTACTTGCTGGAGAAGAGTCAACTTTCCCAACTGCTCCCAGGAATAACGTGGGCTGAAATCCCACTCGTATCCTTAGAGCACCCACATGGTACAGCTCTGTGTAGTGTGGGCTCATGTATATTAGAATGCAATATGAACCCATTCTGTACCTGCTTGTTGCAACAACTGGAGTTTAATGCAGTTGCCGAGCTATTATTTCACACTGGGGGAGTTAACGGGATCAAAATTCAGGTCTGGAGAGCTGGGAGGTTTGTATTCGGATTTGACACACATGGCATTCATCCTCAACACTGAAAACACTTACGCTATTTATTTCACAGTCTCAGAAGGTAAACAACTCTATCATCTGCTTTAAAATGGCTAGCAGACAGCATGAACCTGGTGGACCTGTAAGGAGCAAGTATCGAGGAAGTGTCCTCTGAACATGTAAGAAAACCTATCAGTTTTGACCACGCACCCGCAGTACTAGTTGACTGTATTACCCGGCAGAACACAACATTATCCTCTTTCTTTTCACTCTAAGTATGAGCCTTCTCAGCTAAGAGCTCATCAGCAAGGAAATAAAAGCAGCGTAACAACAACTTATGAACAATTACCTATTTTTGTGCATCTGTGAAGGAGACCTTGATATGTACTGACTCCCATCTACTGTGGCATCTCTGATGTTACAGGGCTAGCAGGATGGCTTTGCAATGGGAGCCCACCTCATTCCAAGTATCACTCCTAAGTGGTATTGTTGTCTGGGAGCAAATCAGTTTCAAGGGCTGACTTCATAGTGGATTAAAAGAAAGGGAAAATATTCTTGCAGCTCCTGAAAACTTCCCCTGAGAATTAGCACTACAATAAAACATGCGGCTGTGTGAGAATTCCCACAAAGCAGAAATCCTTGCAGCACAGAAAGGGAAAGAATGTATAAAATTAAGCCAGTTAAAATAGCAGTATGATCTGTCTGAACACCTTTCTGTTAAGGCACAGGTTTTTAATACAATTTTTATGACCCTTTTGAGGACAGCAAGATGGTACAGAGACTGGTCAAGGATAAATCCAAGGAGCTGGAAAAGAAAGGGCCTGAAGTTGCACTGCTTATTGGCATTTCCTAGAACAGGTCACAGAGCTGCACTGCCAATCTGTGCTGTGCCCTGTGTGGTACAGCCTGCCTCAAGGCAAAACAGCAGAGCACCTCAGTCTGGCATCACTGCACGTGGGGACAAGCTAGCTTTCCAGAGGAAGGATGAGCTTTTTTCTGCAATGCTGAACTATGTTCCCTGAGAGATGGAGGTAAATCACTTTGTGGCTTTATTTATTTAATCCTTTATTACTATTACTGATACTTTCTCTGACCAGAACCAGAAGTCAGCCAAGCAACACACAGACCTGTTCTCATTCACTACTGCTGCCTCGGAGCATGCACTACATCAAAACAACAGCCCAAGAAATTCCCTCAAGAGTGCAAGTCTGCTCCTCAGATCAGTTCTGCAACAAACTCATGTAATAACCTTTTCAGTTATCTCTGCCTTTTCTTGGGTACAAGGCAGACCCTTCTATTCTACCAAGTGAAACACACAATACCAAAAGCTATTCTTCCATAGGTGAAATTTTGAAAGAGCTACTATTAACAGAAGGTATATGGGGTGCAACAAGAGAGCAGATCACTTTGAATGACAGACTGGAAGCCACATGGATTTATACCCCTCCTCTATATGTGTGGTAGAAGAATTCTCACCTACAGGAATAACAATTCTTGTAGATTCAGGTTTTAAGCATAAAAAAAATAATCTTGGAAGTGGGGTTGGTTAAGTAGTTCAAATAGCAAAACTCTCCAGTGTACAATGCTATCATTTTAGATAATGAGACATTTCTCCATTTCCAAAAGGTTAAAGACAGACCATAAATTCTGCATCTAGCAGCCCATGGAGGCTTCTCCTAATAGCCCCGACAGCCATCATTTCATTGTCTGGGATGCATCAGAAGCAGTTAATGCTGATGAACTGGATGGCTTTGTGTTCAGAATAAAATAGGAGTAAGTGAGGCTTCATGACTTAAAGCTGCTACAGAGCTTTCTGCAAAGAAGCTGCAGGATCAGAAAGGGGGGGGTGGGGGTGGAAAAAAACCTGCCACTATCTACAGTGAAACTAGTTAGTAACTACAAAACACTTGCTGGGAGAAGAATGTAAGAGGTCATTATCTTACTATAGCCTCCATACAGCATAATCTCTGCAAACCAGACTTCAGTAGCCAACCTGTATTTCACAAAACAGGTGGCAACACTGTCCTTTAGGTGCTGGAGAGCCAGAGGATGCGTGCCTCAGCCATCTGGAACTCTGTCAGCACACAGCGATGCTGGACATATAATGCACAAAGATTTGCATGGCTGATTTTCTGCTTCATGCCTTGGCAGGGGGACAGCAGAGATGAGAAGCCATGCCCTGCTGACCGCTTGTGACAAGAATTTGCTTGGTGACAGAGACCCTCAGGTGGCCAGATGAAACCAGCCATCTGTTAGCGGTGAAGCTGCACGCAGCCAACTTCATGAAAAGGTAAACATTAAAACAAAGAAAAAAATTAGAAATTTAAGAAAGGATGGAGAAAAAAAAATTAGCTATGCTGCAGATTTTTATTTTTATTTTTCCAACAATAGAGGGCATCAGTTCTCCATCCTGTCTACAGCCCTGGCCTACTGCAAGCTCAGTGTGATACTCAAGGCACTCAGCAATCCCTGGAGAAATAGACAGCAATTTCATTTTTTACAGAGCAACAATTTTGTGTGCGCCACCAGAAGCAAAAGAAGCAAGAGGCCTAACGCAGGCTTCAGGCAGTCAGACACCACTTCTTACTTGTTAAACAAGGAAGATGTTTTTGGTTTGAGATGCAGAGCTGCTTTTACACCAGGCATGCATTCTCACAAGAGCCATTTAAAAACACATCAGCTCTCCAAACAGACACAGAACTCAGTTGGAGTCACAAATCTCCCACTAGCATAGGACTCCTAACATAAAAGATGGAATGAAGGAAAGAACACTGCATCCTAAGAATCTCTACAGCTTATAAAGGAAGGAAGAAACAGGACTTGGCCACTCACACCACAGCTATTGGCACAGGCACACCTCTCAGAAGGCATCTTCTGTGCACTGTATGCTCCCCATGGTTCAGTGCATGGAAGAGGGAGCTCTGAAGTGGGCCTTTTTTAGAGGGGAGCATTTCATTGCACAGTAGACCTCGGGGTGGTGTTAGTGCACTTGGTCCACAAAGTCAGCCCAGGACAACACCAGAAGCAAAACTCCCATCTCCAGAGTCCCTGGCACTAATACCACATCCACATGGGCTCCTTCCCAGAGCAACATTTCTGGGCCCTGATACTCTGAACAAACACATCCTACTCAAAGCACTGGCTATATATCATAGACTGTAACCCAAGCCTCCATGTGGAAATTTCCAGCCCAAGAGATTGAACCAGAGGGGCAGATCTCTCCAAAATCAGTTTCAGCTAATGAAATGGCATTGAGCATTACTTCATGTTAGCCCACCAGCTCTGACACTTGGGAAATTAAGAGGTGACAGTTCAGGTCTCAGATTCGGGAACATGAACATTTTACCTGTGAATTCCAGAAAAATCACACAGCCAAGTTCTGTCAAGTACTGAAGATCCAGCTCAAGGGAAATAGGTAAAACACGTGCTCCCTTTGGAAAAAAGAAAAAAAAAGAAATTATGATTTAAGTGGCAGAGGGACTGAGACTCATAGGGAGTTCAGTAAAGGAAAACAACTCACAATGCCACATTGCATGGAACGATCAGTAGCTGCTACAGATATAATTTATGCTGTAGAGTCAAGCACACCCCAAATTTACAGTCTTAGCTATCAGTGCAAATCAACAAAAAAAGCAACATGTGAAAACAAAGCACTCATACTTAAATCCAATAGCATTCACTAAGTAAACATTTCATTTGGGTAAAGCTCTGGACAAAATTATGGAGTCCTATTTTTCTATTGACAGGAGCTGGATTGGAAAACAACCAAAGCTTTGTTGAAATAACTGGTATAGCTCCTTCTATTTTCTGTTAGCATGCTAACTGTGAATAAACTATGAAGGTACCATTTATTTAAAAACATACTTAAAATCTCTCCCTTGGAAGCTCTATAGGGTGAACATTCAGCTTTACTTTTCTGCTGCATCAAACAAAATCCCTGTCAGAAGCAGCACAAAGATAGAGCAGATGACCAGAGTAACTCCTCTCCTCCCTGCCCCATCTTTCCTCTGCCAAAGCAAATCATCATTTATTCCCATTTTTTTCAGAAGACATTAAGTGTGCTGAAAGCTTTCAATGTCAAAACTAAGCATATAAACAACAGAAAGTAAAATTCCCCCCAATCTAGTCTAAACTTACAGATCTTGTGGAATCTAGGTTTTCAATGAAAGACCCAAAAATATGCTTATATGGAAAAAGCAGGCATTTTCTATGACATTTTATTTTTATTGCATTAATGTTTAATAGGAAAATTTTGTCCATTTCAGCCAGCTGAAGGGTGCAATATGCTTGCACTTGCAGCTGGACAGTCCTCTTGCATAGTGGGGCAGCCATACCCACACTGCTTCCTTTGTTGCTATTTCTAGGCACCAGCAAAAAACCATCATCATGGCTGTTTATACCTGTGGTTGGTCAGAGTACTGTGCGTTCAGTACATGATAGGAAGGGAACAGATAGGACCAGGACCGTATTAGTGGTTTTAGTGGATTTCCTGTAACCCATGCCTATGCAAGAAGTCTGAAATCTGCAGTATCAGATCAGAGATTTATTTTTTCTGCCTTTTCAGCTGGTGCTATAGCACAATTTAGCCTTTATACCAATAGAAAAATGCAAAATCTAGAGTCCTCATGTTCAAACTCACTTTCTACCACGAGTTACCACACTGCATTGAATTGAATAGCCATTACTGTTTCCCAGAATTCTGCCCAAATTTGTAACAGAAAAATACTTCTGAGGCAACGTTGCTAGTGTTATCTAGGTGACAGTACCTGATCATTATGGCTGAGAGCGTCCTGTATGAGCAGAGTTTAAAGCTACCTGTTTGAGGATGTTACCCTGCTGAAGGTGCTTGGTTCTGGATATGAGTGTCCTGCACACCTGCTACAAGGCCATAGCAGCTCCAACCAGCTCTGTGCATCACTTACTATTGCACAGTTCTTGCTATCCCCATCTGGTGAAGGTTGGCCTCTTCCCCATGCAACAGTGATGAGAGGGAATGGCCTCCAGTTGCACCAGGGGAGATTTAAGTTTGCTATTAGGAAAAACTACTCTGAAAGAGCAGTGAGGCACTGGCACAGGCTACTCAGAGAGGTGATGGAGTCATTGTCCCCAGAAGTGTTCAAGAACCAAGCAGATGTGGCACTGAGGGATGTGGTTTAGTAAGCAATATTGGTGGAAAGCAGACAGTCAGACAAGATGATCTCAGAAATTTTTTTCAACCTTAATGATTCTATGATTACAAAAGCCAGATGATTCCCATACCACCAAATCAATTGCAAGCACTGTGAAAGACCATGTAATCACCAGACAGAAAATCTTTAAGGAGAGCACAATACCAAATTAATGTATGGTCTCATCACACAGCATCACAGAATCATTAAGGTTGGAAAAGCAAGTGCTGTCAGAAAGAGGGACCCATTCTGGATGCAGCCACAGCCCTGACACCAGACAGTAAGGACCTAACACTCTAGGTCTCAGCACGCAGGGAGCTCAGGCTCCAACTAAGGTCCTTGTGCTGGATGCCAACCCTAATGCTTTCACAGCCATGGTTCCTGCAGTGCTCATCTGCTGGGGATCAGCAGGAGAGGAGGAGATGGCTGCTAGTCAACAGCACAGCAAACCCATGCCTGTGTGCTAGCTAATGCAAGGGGCAGGGAGACTCATCCAAAAGCTTTGACCCATCCTAATTAAGAGAAATGTTCATTCTTATAGCCGAACAACTCTGAAATAGATGAAAATCTCTTCAAAAAAAAAAAAAAAAGGAAAAAAATGAGTCTTTCTTCATTTCAGGATACCAAGCATATCTTTATAGACTGACATCTTTGCTTCTGCAGAATTTTTCTATGGTTATTCATTTATTTATTTTATATTTGAGACAGATTTTGTTTCTTAAGGTCAGAAGCACTCAGTTTACCCAGCTATTTTTAGCCAAGCTGGACAGATTCATTGAATTATGCCATGAATTATTCATGGTACCAGGAAACAGCCTAGGCATTCATATTATATTTGAAAACAATGACAGCTTCTCACATTTTTGCTGTGCAACTACAAATCCTGGTGCCAGAGAGAGTCTCACAGGTTTGTCAAGGGGCCAGAAATGAGCCTGTTTTCCTCTACGGACCACTATCTTTATTCAAGGGTTAGAAACATGATGAAAGTCACTGACGCCTATTACTATGAAGATGGAATATTTCTCCACAACTTTGTTCTATTATTAGCATCACTTATATCAAAACTTACATTGCATCTTTCTTTCCTGAGCTTGAAGAGCCACACCTACCAAAGCAGACAAAAGGTCCTCAGAGCAGAGAAAAGAACAGTAGGGAAGAAATTGCTGCTGACTGTTCTGGAAATATCCTTCACCCAACTTACTAATTATACACTCTGTTGATCACCTATAATTATGATCTGAAAGGAAATTCTACACCCTAGCAATTTAGCTGGTGTTTCTTTCTTAAAGTCAACCATTTCCACTCTAATGAACCTCAGTATGAAGCAGCAAAACCTTGAAGGGAAAGGCTACAGGCATGAAAATGAGTGCTCGCTGTCTCATTAACATTTTACTTGCTTGGCTAGGAGTCCTTTTGTTACAGGAAGCTAAGTGTTTTTATGGCCAACTCTCCTGAATCCATAATAATATCCAATATGAATATAAGTGATTTCTGCTTTTAAGCTACTGAGACTCTAAATAATCTCCACTAAAGCTAATGTATCCACAGTCAATGTGCAGCACTAGCTAAAATACAAGTAATTGCTGCCTTGGCCAGCTCCACAGCCCAATTCTAAAAGCAAAGCATGTCTGGAGCTGAAGTTTCTTTTTTCCATTTGGTAAGAAGTTAACAGGCTGAGATGCCCCGGCACACAGCTAAGCTCCCAGCAACCAAAGCAGTTTCCCTGCAGAAGTACAGCTGAACACACCAGTGACACACAGGTATTCCTCAAAGGATTTCTCAAAAAAACCCTAAAACTCATAAGGTTGTGTTTAACAAATTAAGAAGGTTCTCAAGGAGCCACAAAGAATATATGGCTCCAAAGCCTATGCTTAAGATATTCCTAGAAATTAATATAGCAGTTAAGTGAAATTTAACAGCAAAGAAGTTACTCCTAAGACTCCTGCTGCAGTGGAATCCTTCAAGCTCCAGAAGAAATTCATCATATAAAAACAGGTCAAATACAAAAAAAAAAAAAAAAAAAAAAAAGAGAGGACAGCTAGCTCTGAATGAATGAATTTGCATGGGAAATGCAATTCTCCTGAGCTCTACTCTCACCTTCAGCAACCAACTGGCTCCAAACAAAAATTAGCTTGATGAGGAGGGCAACAAGTAGGAGATAATATGTGGTCACACATCCACTTCACTGACCACTCTCTAGAGAAAAAATGGTCAATGAGAATCATAGCACTGCCTGAGATGAAAAGGACTACAATGCTCATCCAGTTCCAACCCCCTGCTATGTGTGGGGCCACCAACCAGCAGCCCAGGCTGCCCAGAGCCACATCCAGCCTGGCCTTGAATGCCTGCAGGGATGGGGCATCCACAGCCTCCTTGGGCAACCTGTTCCAGTGTGTCACCACCCTGTGAGAAAAGTTTCCTCCTAATATCTAACCTAAACCTCTTCTGTCTCAGTTTAAGACCATTCCCCCTCGTCCTATCACTCTCCATCCTTGTAAACAGCCGTTCTCCCTCCTGTTTTTCCAGCCACCTTCTCACTATAATCATGAAGGGTTTAAGTGACAAAAGTGGAACAAAAGATCAGCAGCAAGGTCAAAGGGAAGAAGACTAAGAAACAAAGACAAGTAATAAAGATTAAACTATACAAATCAGTAATTAATGCCTCTACATATGACTTTCATTTGCTCTACCTTCCACAGAAACCAAGGCTGCTTAGATTTTTAAAAAAACTCTCCTATCATTAAAATTCAGAGACAAAAGCAGTGTGTGTCCCAGGCTATCTGATGCAAGAAGCAGGTAACCTAACACAAGTGAGGCTCCTCAAATACCCGAGGACCAAGTCAAAAACCTTCCTCAACCCAGGGGAGATGCCTCTCCAAACAGAAAGCGCTCACAGGAAAACCTGTCTTCTGCTAAGGACTTAACCTGTACTTATAATGAGTACCTTTGGGCTACCTCACTAGAGCTCCTAATGCCATCAGCACTATCCACCGTAAGAACTTAGTAAATACTGCTCTTCTAAAATACTAGAAATCAGCTTTTCCTTAGATAATTACCCTTCTGCAAGCTGACTTATTACCAAGAAAGGAGAAATTTTTCTGATCTCACTAACATGCATTTGTTTCCCTAATTTCCATCATTTCTTGCAATGCAATCCCTCTGAGTGTTCCATAATACACGTACATCCCAAGAAAACAGAGTTCCATTTTTTAGCCCCTATGGCCAGCTGCTTATCTCTTTCTTCCCTGGTTCCTCATTGGTTGAATATATACCCATATTGTTTAGAACATTCAAAATCTATTGCAGCTTTGTGAGAAAGTATTTGTTAGGTAATTAGGTAACTATGTTTCTAAAATATATTACTAATATGTATATGGTATTCTTACTTTCCACATCAGCTATTTCTAAGGATATGTTACAGCTTAATTATTCAGATCAATTGCCCTTTTCAGTGTTCAACGCAGAAACAACACTTCCACTTTCCACACTCTTTAACTCTGTACTGTGTGGTCTCAAGTCTCTTCTGCTTGAGCATGCCAAGTTTTATAGAGGGAAAAAGCTACAAGACTGCCTGTTACCATGAATCATTAGCAGCCTAATTCAAACTTGTCTGATGAGCTTTGTGTTTAAATGAATGTTGATAGGCCACTAAGCACAACAACACTGTCACTGAAAGCCTGTTTTACTCAGTAAATCATAATTCAAAGAAGAGGGACTAGGTGCCTGCTTGGTCCCAGTATATCATTGGTATCAATCACACAGGACAAAAATCTGAAACACTGGGCAATCTCGCACGCATTGGTTCCCACAATAGCTCTGAGAAACAAGTGGTCTCAGAGGAGCCAAAGAGAAGCTCAGCCAATAACTTGCTATTCTGCTTCCAGCCATGACAAACGAACAGAGTATGGAAGAAAGGGTAGAAGACTGGCATGCTTCTTTCTCCAATTTGCTCTTCACACAGTCTGTGGGAGGATTTCTTAAGGACAGGATGCTTAAAGTGGGAGGAAAGGAGGGAGATTTAGTATGGAAAGTGCATGTAATTTACAGCGTTTGAATCAGTGCCAGTTTAAGTTCCTTTAATTATCAGACTTGCACTTCGTCTTGCTTTATGAAAAAAAAAAAAAAAAAAACAAAAATGAAAAGCATTTTACAAAATGTGGGATTTCTGGCATCACAAAAAGTCATGAGGAGTCAAAGTCAGAAATGACTCAAACATCAGCTGCTGAGCATTTTCTTACACCAACATCAGCACCTTACTTTTCCAGTCTGAAAAGGGGTAAGACGTGCTTTTTACTACTGAGATGGTTTATCCCACATCTCTCCTATTCTTCAAGGGCACCTCTATTTAGAGAAGCTTCTGTAATGCAGATTGAGTCAGGTTCTCCTGCATCATGACTATTTTATTCAGTCCCTAAAATTAGACAAGTACCTCTTTGTGCACACCTGTCATAAACAGATAAGAGTTTTGAAACTTTTGCCATATAGCCCAGACCTTGTATTGTAGCTCAGGGAACCAATTTAAAGTCCCAAAAGACTTCAGAACTACAGAACAAGAAAGAAAAACAGATTCAAATAAGGGTTTGTAGTCTTTGTTCATGGACATAGTAAATAGCACCTTGTGATGAAGACGTTACACAACACTGCAGGAGAGTACAATTCTGATTCACCCTGTGCACACTTAGGGCCAGGAACCTCCATTTCAGAAGCCAAACAGCATATAATAGTGGGAAAAAATAACAATAAACACTTCCACAGCAGTTCTGATATGAGGTTTTAGCAGAGGCCAAGAACTTGCCACCAACAGCACATCATTTCAGAGAGACAGACCATTTATGAAGACATCCAGTGTTTAAAGTAAAGACCTTTTATCACAGAAATCCCACTGCGGCATCACAAATAGTTCCAGCGGTTGCATATTCTCACAGAACTATGTTGTGCCTTATTTTCAACTGATAATTTCTACCTTCAGATTTCAGCTTCTGCCCTATTCTTCAGAAAATTCTTATTTAAGCTGTGGATGAGTGCAGCCAAGAAAAGATTACCAAACTCAATCCTTCCCAGGAGTAAAATCAAGAACTGAAAGTGAGATGCATTAGCATCCCCATGCAATAGGTAAGGGTAGACAGTTCTCTCAAAAGCATATGGACTGCTGGTATGCAATGCAAGACTAGGCAGTAGGATTTACCCTGGAAGTAACCATGTCTGCATCCCTGACAGCTGGGACTTAGTCACCTCTGACTTCTGAAGACCCAC
This sequence comes from Lagopus muta, assembly GCF_023343835.1. Taxonomy (NCBI): domain Eukaryota; kingdom Metazoa; phylum Chordata; class Aves; order Galliformes; family Phasianidae; genus Lagopus; species Lagopus muta. The sequence goes on along the minus strand of NC_064439.1, from coordinate 44,755,586 downwards.
CATCACCACACAGTCCCCCAGTGTACCAGGACAGGACCATTCCCTAATGGTTAATTCTCCATGTATTTTCTGTTGAAGAACTACAGAGGATTCTGTCTCCTTTTAAAATGTATCTGACTATGGTAGCGACTACTTTCAAATGTGTTTGTTGTCAAAGCACTCATGTAGGAAGCTGAAAACTCCAGTTTAAATCTATCCTTAGATCACAGATCATTGGTAAAGCTTATATTTGTATCACCACATCTTTACATCAATAGAAATGCTCAACTCTGGTTGGGAAGCCTATATTGTTTTCTCACTGTCTGGCCTCAATTCTTGAGTTGTCCCTGGAGCAACTATAGGAACTGGGTAAAGTGTGCTACCCATCACCAGCAGCCTGCAAAGAACACTGCAGTTCTGTCATTGTCCTAGAGTTGCTGTCAAAGCACAGGTCTGAAGTTCGTTGCTCACAACCAACTTCACAATTGATCACAATGAACTTCAGTCCTGCACTTCTCAGGCAAATATGCAACCTAGTTGCACACTGCAGCGATCAAGCCTTCCTGTGATTAATACTGTCCAGTGCTAGAGACTTTCACCATTACAGCTGTCATCAATGACATCCTTGTGAAAAGGCATCATTTCATCTTGAAGTATCTATAAAAGGATAGACCTGTACTGTTTCCCAAACCAAAGGAGAGTCCTTAAATGCATCTAGTAGTGAGAACCGCTGAGTGCATTGGCTTCTGAAGTATTTTAGTATTAACTTTGTGAAGCTCTGCTATTTCCATTTTTTTGTGTCATAAGCAAATAAAATGTGATGATCCACAAGGGAAGTCAAGCCTACTTTTCTGCTAAGACAATCACCTTAATGAATAATTAGTGTAAGAATATTAGTAACATTAATACTTAATGAGTTGAATCTTCTTTGCATCATATCCTCTAGTTTCTACTTGCTAAATAAAACTTTATTTATTATCTTAAATTAAAGGACATTTCTGAAATGAGATACAATAAAATTGCAAAGAAGGGAAAGCTAATCAAGATAATTAAAATGAAAAATTGTTAGAATAATTCACTTTCACCTGCAGTTGCAGTATAGTTGAACCAAGAGTTTCTAATTAAACGCAAAAGTATGAGAAGTGCAGTTCAGCTGATTTGCATTTATGGAACTGGAAGAAAATATTACCTTATTAAAGTGAGTTTCAGAGGAAATGTCATAGCACAGAGGTTGGCCTGACTTGACTTTCTAGTAGATTATGCAGTCATTTATAAATTTGACTGCTTCACAGAGCCAGCTCTTCTGCAGCTCTAAATCAGCATGGTCTCACTGAAGTTAATGAAGCCGCATCAATTTATACCAGGTAAGCATCTGCCCCTAACCATTTCAATGCATATACTGCTGCACAGAGCAAAATTCAACCACGTCTGCCCCTATATACACCTTAGAAAGATGCCAATGAAAGACAGCATAATGCTGCTGCGCACATAATCAATTTATCCATATTCTGCTATCTGAACAAGGGCTGTAGCACGCTGTCTACCTCTGGCAATTTATTCCTGCAGCTACATATAAGAAAACGGCCTGGATGATATTTGCTGGCCCTGTTTATCTGAAACCCAGCACATGAACAATGCTGTTTTTAATCTGGTATGCAGTGCTTGCTAAATTGAAAAAAAGTGCTTAACCCAGTGCCTAAGAGCCCTCGTTCTGAGTTGACCCCTCATATCCGTAGCTGGGAAAGTATAAATATGTGCAGCCTGGCACGATACACCACCCACATCCTTGATGGAATCTTTGCTTTCCTACCTGCACTCCCATCAGTGGGATTAACACAACATGGTTACAGCAAAAATAGAGAAACCAAGCCCTCTATCAGGGAAACAGCCTATTATTTCATAAACATGAAGTAACTGATGGCTGCTCCTGCATTATCCTATTGCCTGTGCATACATTCTTAATACAATATTATGAGGGTATTCCAACTATTTTATTCTGATTAGGTTATCTAAGACAACTCCGGTATCTTAAACTCTTAAGGCAGAAAGTAAATATCTTCAACGATGCAAATAATAAATTTCATCTCACAGATATAGTAAAAGAGATCTCTATTGGCATGTGCTACAACATCACAATTATGTCTAGGTTACATATATATAATCCTTAGTATTGGCTGAATATTTACTACGTGTCTTGAATAGGAAACCAGAATTAGTCTATTGAAGAAGCAAGTGCTATTACATATATTTTATATTTTGTGCAAAAGAAATGGACTGTTTCCACTACGTTCTAAAAGCCTTTTCTAGACAAACTACAGCTTTTCTGTGGTCAGGGAGTCAGCTGTCAAACTCCTGTTACATCAGAGGCAAGGGTGACCTACTGGCAGAGGTAACAACACCCCAGCAGAAGAGATGCTTCAGCAAGGAGAAAGCTGATTTCCAGCTCTGCTTCATTCATTGCAGCTACAGGCCTAAATTAACCTTGCAAAACTGTCATGAAAATGTATCAGGCCAAGCATAAAATTTACTCTACAACTCTCTATCATAACAGAGATGACAAAAAAAATTAATGACATTTAGCTCACCTGTCAAGTTGATTGCTCAGCCCGACTAAAGAGCAACAGTTCCATGGAGCAGTCTCAGCTGACAAGCTCCAAATCACAGCCATGTTGCAGAACAAAAAACAAGGCAACGCCATCACACTAATTAGGGAGCTGTACAGCCTGGTGGTCTTCTCAGCTGCCAAGGCTAAGGGGATGGATAAAAAGCCCACATTGACCGTGCTGTTAAACACAAGTTATGTCATCAGGTCAAATAACCTTTCAACCCCATTTTACTTAAAGTATATTTGGCCGTTTTGTTTAATTTACCTCTTAAATCATTTCAGTTTAGTATTAACTGTGGAATTACACATGTGCTCGGGAAATCCATTTTAGAGAAACTAAATTGTTTTAATACTGAGCATACAATAGCCTGTGTTTATGTTGATTGCCTGTTACTTATCAGAGGAACTCTTCTATATGCTTCGGGCAACTGTTGCTGAGATTAAAAATATTCAACAGTAGCGAATGGCTGACTTGCAAGTAACCCACATCCACCATCACAGGCATGATTTATTGAACTGCTGAAAGCCAAGAAATTCTTGAGACAGGTCAGTCCACAACCACTCCAGAAGTAGGAGCACATGTATGTCTTCCACTTTACCTGGCCAGTTGTGCCACCGCCATTCAGGACAGCCAGAGGATGAGGAAGACAAATAAGCAAGTGAGAAAAAGGAACAGTAGCAGGCTTCCTACATGGGCTAAGAACTCCTTGGGGTTCTCATGGTGTTACCCAGATTGCAGCTGACACAGCCCAGTGTACCAGAACAACAAAGTCAGTACGGGACAAGATCAGTACAAGACTTTGTGTCTGCTTTGGTGCGTGGAAGCACAACTGCTGGCAGGAGGCTGCTAAGGTCCTGTGTGAGCAGGAACAGACCTCTGTAAGGCCCATGGAGGGCACAGGCTGCAGCAGCCCATCCTCAGGGATGGAGGCCAGGGAAAAGATGACAACGTGGAAATAGCAAAGACTGGCTCCTATGGGCTGACAGTGGAAGTAAATGGTGGAGGTGCTCAAGACACTGCAGGGGGTGCTGGGAGACAAAGGGCATGCATGAAAATAAGTTCCTAATCAAGAGAGAAGCAGACACATTACGTTTTTTCCCCCAAAAGAAACGTGTACATTTTCACAGATAGCCACTAATCTGTGATGCCAGTACAAAAAAAATAAATGAAAACACTAAAGTACCCAAAATTCTCAATACCTTCTTGGTACTCAAAAAACCCACATAAGATCCTTTGAAACCCAAAAAGCTCACTGGAAGTTGCTGTTACTATAAATACTACAACTGTACACAGTGAAATGAAATTCTAAGGACAGGAAGACACTGAAGTAAGAAGATGCCTGCAAGGAAAAATAAAAAAAAGAGGGGAAAAAGGAAATCCTAAACAAAGAAAAAACAGGTACAGCTGGAAAGAAGTTAACATGTTTTATCCTGAGATTGAGGTCACCCTTCAAAAAAAGACAAAGCATTACCCTTCTCAATTACAAAAGGGCAAGATTTTTCTAGCTTATTTGCTACAAAGCAAAGTACAAGTCCATTAAAATCAACCATATTTGGGATGCTCATTCAGCCTGCAGAGCTGTTGGGATAGTTAGTAGACTTTCTATGGCTGCAAGTTGATCATAAGTGGCCTCAGAAAACAGAAAGACATACAGAAAGTCCAAATTATTAAAGTCAACTCATACTGTTTCATCATACAACCTTCCAGAGTTACCATCTACCCTTTTTTGTAACTTCCACATAATGAGATTCCAAAGTCTAGAAATGCCTCCCTTTTTTAATCTTTGGACAGAGGAACCAGGCACGTCTTGAGGTTTTGGCACCTTCTTAGATCCAGGAGTGCTCTGTAAAATTGTTAGCTCTGCAGCATAAGGAAACGTCCAGGATCTAGCAGCCATTAAAGCATACAAGACATGCAAGACCTCTCTTACAAGAGAAACAATGTTAGTGCTGAAGCTACAGCTGACACACATTTATTACTTAAATGACAAATTCACAGAACATTTGCTTCAATAACCTTTTTGTCTGATGAAGTACATACTTACAATTTGAAGATATTGGTATTCAAGGTTATTTAATGAATTATGTGAGTATATCCACATTGCTAGGTGTTTCTGCTACTGCATTTGTGATGAGATTTTCATTTCGGAGCAGGAGGTCGTTGTGTACCAATTCAATTTCCTGATTAAAGAAAACTCAAGTCAAGGAGGCCAGAATAATATTGCTGCTTCAATACAATGTTCCATTTATCTAGACAGTTACAGTACTTTATCCAGACATTCCTGATGCCAGAATTCACCAGAGAGAAGCAGAGATGAAATATATGAAGAAGTTCTAGAGAACACTTTTTCCCCAATCAGTACATTCTCACAAACATTAGACTTAGAAAAAAATTCCAGGAAGAGTTGGTAGATCTGATGTGCAGAATGAATGACCTGCATAAAAGAGCTGGAAATGAAAAACGTAAAACAACAACGCTCCACAGATTATCATATCAAGTGAAAATTATTGTGACTTCTTCTGTCTCCTCGCAATATTTTGCTCTGCTATTGCATCTGTTTCACTGATCTAAAAGCCAGACAGCCAGGGTGAGGCACAGAAAGCGTAGATTTGCTGTCTTCCATCCTGTCTCCAGAAATAGTCCAGTTTCATAACAGCATTTATAGCATGACCCCTCAATCAGCAGTATCAGCATGGCTGAGAGGGCAGGGAACAGCCATGCAAGAGCTTCAACTACGCAAAAGCCAACATTAAACCATAACTCTATTTCTGCAACCCCTCCTACCCCTCCCATCTTTCAGAAGCTGCTATCTTGGAAGACACATCACAGCAGGATGTCCTACTGCTTTTAGTGTTGACAGAGTAAAAAGTGAAATCAATAAAAATAAAATGCTACAAACATGTAACCTTTTAGGTACCCCAACCATCCAAGCCAATGAAGCATTATTCCAGACAAAGCATTTACAAACACATTAACCAAGTCTAGTTTTATCCAGACATCCTCTATTATGTTTTTTACCACATCTGACAAAAACCTAATTCTGATATACAGTCCAGAAATTCTCTGGATAGCATTCACCCTGCATATATAATTAATCCACTTCCCTTAATTTCTCATTCCTTTCATTTGCAGATGTAAGATCTCATCTGTTCCTTTTTCCTGCTGAAACTGAACCTGAGAAGCCAATGCACAAAAGCGCTAAGATACCTCTCCTGCCAAAAAACACTTGTATTTGACAAACAGGTACTTGTAAGAGTAATGTCTTCACAGGCATTATACTGAAACTCTGGACATTAAAAGGAGACTAAGATATTTTCCCTATTTGAATTCAAATATTGCCTTCATTGCTAATATGCTTAGTAAGAAGGACAAAAAAAAAAAAAAGGGAGTGCACAACACTGAACAATTAAGTGATATCCCTGAAAGAGAAGGAAAATGCTCTATTCACACTGCCTGAAGAGAAGAAAAAGAATTCAACTCCCCCTCATCACACACACACACACACACACACACACACACACACACACACACACAGAAAAAGCCTGCAACCAACCAAAAAAAGCCAAACAGGATATAGCTAGGAGAAGAAAACAAGAACAAAATAAAAGAACAACCAAGTGCAATTATTTAATTGCTGCAGTATTTACTTAGTTCTAGCTCTAAGTAATTTGCTGCAGGTCTCCTTAATCTTTCACTTAGGACTAAATTACATAATAACTTGCCAATACACAATTAGAAGTTCACTGAATTTGAAAGAATTTACAGTTTGGTGTACAGTTTTCTTCATCTTTCAGAGAATTTCAAAAATCATGAGCTTCACATTTGTGAATTCATTTTTAACTTGATGAAATTTCAGTAGAATGATTGTTTAAGAGATGGCTATAATATATTGTGCTCAGCATATATTATAGGTAAACCCAGAACTGGCCAAGGGGATATGCAACTATGAGCATATCTCTTCCACCTCTTCCATTTCATAGCAGGATACACAGAAATGCAACATAAGCTTTTAAAGAATCACGCTGCTGTGTGAAGCCAGTGTAACTTCCTCTTGGAAGCCAGGAGAAGTGCAGCTAGGTGGGTAAGTAGATATGATTAAATTGTTAAAGCAGTACACCTTGTCAAGTGCTGACAAATGTTTTAATAGCTCGCATTAACGAACAGCCTCAGCTTAAAGCGCCAGGTTTCTGTTGCACCAGAACAAAAAACTTCTTTAAGTTGTTCATTTAACTTTGCACCTCCCTTGGTCTCTCAAGAGTTTTTTTAGAAAGGAGAGCAATTATCACTGAAGAGAGGGATATTTGAGTGTTGGGAAGATAAATCACAAGTGGAGCAACGTGTTCATAGACAAAAAGTTATGCACTATGAACTGTCTTTCTCCCTACAATGTGCATTCAAGATGCATCAGCTCATTTCCTGAACTCGTAACAAACCTGTTGAAAAGCTTCACCAATCATTTAAACATGTAAAAAATAAAAACGTTGTATGAACATATGGAGAAATAGACTGATTAATCAAGAGAAACAAGAAAATCCTACTGCTGAGACAATGAGGGAGAGAAGAGGCAAGCCATCATAATCAATCCATAGTATAAAGTCAATTCAACTATACTTCTGTTGGATGAAAGCACAAGGAAAAAGTAAACAGATTTGTAAAGGAAACAAAGTGAGTTGTCTTGAAAAAGGAGAAGTGAGAGTTCAGGTTTCTCCTCATTAGGCAGAAATACTAGATGTTCAGTTGGTTTAGGGTTGACTTCTGGGAGCTTCACCTAGATGGCAGCTAAGAGAACTAATAGAAGACCATCTTACATGGTTAATTACTTCCTCAGACTCCCAAATAAAAGATAGGATGCTGGCATCAGCAGGAAAAAGATCAGCTGTTGTCACAGAATATTGAGACAGTGCAGAACATTAATAAGTATTTTTAAAAATTTCTTCCATAACTTTGTTTCCACCTCTGTTCTCAGGAGTACAACGTTAGCTTTAAACAGAAGAACTTTTCTCAAGAACTACAGGAAGTTAGTTGAAACTGACTGATATGCCCTCAGACATAAGTAGCCTGGTAGAAACATCAAGGAGGCACACAGCAAGTTCAAGTGAATTAGAAAGGGTCAGGTATCAGGATGTACAGAACAGGAAGTTGCAAGTTTGGAGGGAAGTCTGATCCTGCAAATGCCAAGTTCTGAGAAAGAGGCCCTTGCAGACCCTAGCTGGGAGGAAAAAGGCAGCCAAGAGGCAGTTCAAAACTCATGTTCTAGGCCCTGTCCCAGTACCTAATGCTATCTTATTGCTTTGGATATGGGAAGAAGCCAACTGTTTAAAGCTATGCTGCAATCATCTAGAATAAAAGATACCTGTCCTAAACTCAAACTCACTGCTAGGATCTAGGTAGGAATGCATTTATGGAGGCCCAACTGTTGAAGAAGCAATTAATCTTCCTAAATAAAAGACTTGACAAGTTGAAGATCATCATTTGAATTCTCTTCAGAAACCCCTTCTGCATTGGATTATATGACAATAGACCTTGCCAGACAAATTATGCGAGTCCTACATAACCTTATAACCTACTAAATTCTATTGACTTTATCTCCCCTGCCCAAATTACTCATTCTCAAGTCTAATACCTATTGAGGTGGCATTATCAACTGAAATTGCATGGAAACATAAGTAGCCAGGCTTTTCATGGCGGTGTTTTCTTGCATTTATGGATAGCGTTTCATTCCATTTATGACTACCAACACAACAAATCTAACAGGATTTCCTACTTTGGTAATTGTCTGAGCATGCTGATTTCTTACTAGCAATATTGTTCAAATGATATAGTTATGAAGGACACTAAGAAACAACAAAACAAATCAAGAAAGCTATTACAGTGGCAGAGGAATTTATTTCTTCCTACCTCCCACCAAAAATAATGTATCCTTATTGTTTCAGACTAGTATGACTGTAGTTATTAAGTCATTTTATATGCACATAGATTCATCCCCTTTCTTCATACCACTGTAAAGGCAGAATAAAGGCCTTCTGTGATAAATGCAGACCATAAACCTAATGTGTTCACGATATAAGAAGGGTGACACATGCCAAGAAGTGCCAGATAACTGATGTTTGACTTAAGATCCTGATTTCTGAATAAGCAATAAGGTATTAGATATTCCATGATATGCCACAAGCAAAAATACAAGGCATCTGAACACAACAACAGAGGACAATCCTGAGATGAAAGAACTTGGTTAATTCTAAGGTTTTTAAATATATAGAGGAATCCCATAAAATCTTATAAGATAATTTTGCTGGCTTCAAGCTGCCTACCTGTACAGCAACTCTAGTGTATTTCTCTAAATACATCTACTGAATGACTCCAAGAACTATTCCTGAAAATTACTGCATTTCTTCATCACTGGAGTTGATGGAAATGCATTGGGGAAATCTGGACAACATCTGAAATGTTTCATAATCTATACATTTTCCAAATGAAAGAGTTCTTAGTCTCTCAGGGGTATAGAAATGTACCATCAGATGAACCATATAAAGTTAAGAAAAGTTTAAGATCTAAACACCCAAATAAAATGCAGTTCAAGTTCTAAGAAGTAGCAGGATATTTTTCAAATACCAATATATCGTGTCTCAATTTTAATGAGGAACAATAACAAATAATGGCATAGAAATTACATAATTCATTAGCATTAATGCATAGTAATAAGTAATAAAATTATTCAGATCCGCAGAGTTATTAATGCCAAGTGATGCAAAGGAAACCCAATGTCTGAAGACAGTATCTCAAGAAAGGGATAAATGGAGATCATGTCAAAGAACACGAGCTGCATGCAAAGCACGCTGGTTTACATTTCAAACAGGTAGTACAGTAGTTTTTAATCATAGCATAATAATTTCCATCTTACACAAGGAAGGTGATTTCCCACTGCAGCTTAGCTTCTTTCCACTTGAATTTCCTGGGAGACAGGATGGTACAAGCATGATCAGATGGCTGAGGAACAAAACCCACCTTCCTCAGATACACTGACCCCATATTTTGACTTAATTTTGGTTCTGAGCGAAGCATACTGCTGGTGTCATAACTGCATACAAACTTGGAACAGAGCAGGGTAGTAGATTCTGCCACGGAAAAGTAGGACCATACAGAAAATGGGGCAGATGTAAACAGGAGACATCTAAACATTCTGGAAATTGGGAGGAAGCAAGCTGAGGTAGACACATAACAGTTTGCAACCTGAAAAAGAAAAGCAGGAGACCAAAGATGGCAGAAGAACAGCACAGAAAGCAGAAGACATCGTAAGGTCCAGCTTAAGGTATCCAAAGATGGAAAAGAACAAGCAGAACCTGCATTCCAATTGTGCAATGTCAGGACCTGAAAGAGTGAATGAGCTCTTATTTAAGCATATTGAAACCTGATCTCTTGGCAGCACAAGGGATTAGCAGCAGAAATCACCAGTATTAACGGCCACCTCAAAGTGGGACCTTCCTGAAAGTGTTTTACATCTTTCATGATGACAGAAGGAAAACCTAAGCTTGCTCACGAGACAGCTCCTGCTTCAGCTTATAAATTAACCTGGGACCAAATGCCCAATGACACATACACAGTATTAGCGACAGAAACCTCTTGCTTATAAGAAATAGTATTTTTCTCTAATTAAAAAGTAACCCAGCACATGATACAAAGGAGAAGATGATTACCTTAGAGACTAGCATAGTATTTGGAGTTGTTGTAGCAGTCATGGGATTCTCAGAAGTGACACTGCAAAGAACACTACTTCGGCATTGATTACTGTACACAGAAACACAGTATTCCATCATCCAAACCAGAAGTGGGTGCCTAGTTTAATAGCCAGAGGTCTCAGAATGATGATCGGTATTGCTATTTTGAGTAAAAGGTGAGATGCTGAATCCTTTGTCTTCAAAAGAAAGGACTGCATTTTAACAAGAAGGAAAAGGTTATTAAGCACTTCTCTATCTTGATTCCAAAGTCATCTCACAAAAATTTGAACTTAGTGATGACAAAACTTAGACATCTAGGCTTTTATTCAGTGGTTTTAAAAACAGCGTATAAAAACATTACACCAAAAACAGGAAGAAAACTTTGCTCTGGCACAGAGCATTGGGTCTCCTGACATCTTACCATGCAAAGCTTCTGACCCCCCATGTCTGTAGGTCAGCCTTTTGGTGGTGTTCACGGCTCCTTGTGGTGGTAGGCCCTAAGAGCATCTGTCCAACCTGACCAGCCTCAGACTGTGTAACTACTTAACTGTACCTCAAGTACACGCTTCTACAGATTGACTCAGATACAAGATGTTCTAAAACAAGCAAGGTGAAACTCATGATGCATTTTCAATACATTGCATTAAAGATGACCTGGGTAATTCTTAGGAGGTGAAAAAACCTGTCTCTCATTGACATACAATGGGCTAACCTTAGCACTAAGCCTTGGAGACTGAACACAAAAGGTGATGGAACTCAACTACGTACTCTCCCACTAGGCTGAAGAACAGTAAGGTGCTGCTGATCAGAAATGAAGGTACAGAAAGCTGCAGCCCAGTTACGGCTCATGTTGTACTCTGAGTCTTTACTTAGAGCCTGGATGTCATGTGGTGTTTAGAGGTGTTATAGACAGTGCACGGTGCCCATGAGCAGGTCCAGTCCCACCCAACAGAAGGTAGTTCCCTTGCCCCTCAGAATTCACTTCATTTTCTTGCAAGAACAAGTTTGGTGTCTTGCTCAGCATTATGTTACCTAAATCCTTTGCAAGCAGGAAATAAAATTTTGTACTCAATTACATTCACACTATCAGTAATACTGGCCCATAAGTACATCATCTCAAGCTATCTTAGACTGTAGCTGTGACATCTGGAAATACAGGCAGGCTGACTCATTAAAAAGGTACTTTCTACATCTGGATTTGCATGGAAGAGGATGCTAGTATAGTTCTAAATTTTTGAAAAGATCATTTTCTCAATGCTTTGAAGTTAAAAATAAAGAAACGTCTTTCCCTCAAAGTTTTCTCTAACCATGAACATTAGGAATTAAATTTGGTTCTAAACTAACTCTGATTTTATTTAAGAGCAGAATGAGTGAGGATTTCTATCTTTTTGAGCACTCAAAATAAATGCATTATACCAGTTCATCATATGGTAGCATGTGTTCCATAAACAAGGAAATACCATCAACTTCAGTGCATGTTTCAGTCAGGATCCCAGCTCATTTCCAACATAACAGAAGAGATTAAATTGTAAAAACTAATAATCAAAGACACTTTTATGAGTCCCAGTGCTCCAGTCTCTCCATGTTCTGTAACAACAACAGAAACCCACTTAGAGAATAATGATGTTCTCAATATTTTTTTCCTGTTGCTGCCATTTACACAGTCCTAAGGGTGCTGTCTGGGAAAATAACAAGAGCTACTACAGAACAGCTTGTTGTCGACACTGAACATCAGCCTAAGTGAAACAGAAATCAACATGAAGTGCACTTTACAAAGCCTATCTGCAGACCTCAGCTACATGCTTGATGGCAGAAATTCTTCAAGAAGCTGGAGACATTGCCACCTCCCTTCTCCTGGCTGCTCGTCGCTGCTCCCACGCTACCCCCTTCTCTCTGCAAACTAGATTGAGCCAGCAACTATTTAAGCAGGTGCTGTATCTCAGCAGATAACACTCTTGACTCTTTCTTCCTGTTATATGGATGATTGAGAAGTATTTTTAGGGACCACAGAAACAAGTGGATGGTGTCTTCTCTGCTAAAGAGCTTCCCATATGAATGGCAGGTGATCGCTTCCTTGGGCCAGGTAAGTCAGATAACTTCAAGTTGCATGAAATAACTCCTATGCAGAAATAAATATTTTGTTAGGCACATCATAAAATATCCATGTGGCAAATGATACTAGTGGCACCGGCTTGCTCTTCATCTTATTCAGAAGAATGGTTCCAGTACACACAAATAGCAGAATTGCACCACTATAAAAAATGGTACATCTGAGGAGAAAGACTCATTGTAGACTGCAGTTGACCCGTTAACCACACGTATTTAACAGCTACTATTTTACATGTGGTTTGTTTTTCTTTTTTTCCACTGAATGATGCATTGCCCTGTTATGAACATCACTTCAGTTTTCAGGCCTGTGGCTCTTTTGAGAATAGGTGAAAAGAGCTGCTTACTATCACCAGGGGTATGAGCACAAACTATTTCAGGAAGTGCTGGAAAAACAGAAGTCTGAATCCCATCCCACAGCTGTCTGTGCACCAAGGCAGTAATTTGTTGCACATGTCATAGCTGCTCTGATACTGTCTTTCCTTTTTCTTTGCTCTGACACTTTCAGAAGCTCTACATTAACCTTCAGGGGTCAGTTCACTTAATTAATGAGTTGGGCAAACCATTTCATCAATTTGCTTTCAATTGAGGAAATTACAAAAATAATCTCTGTGAATTCATGAGCCCTTCTGTGTTCCTTGTGTGAAATAGGTAATTTACGCTGCACTTACAAATTACAAGTTTGTTTAGGCATCTGATTGCTAAAACCCTGAGGGGGGGATGGATAAGCACGGGGGAGTAGAAGTGAGTTTATGAACATGAAAGATGCAGCATTTTCAAGGTCTTCTTTCACTGTCTGTTAAAACACAGCAATGTCAGGTCCCAGCATTTTTTCATTTGCAGCTCCACGTAGAAAAGCAATCAATCCCAACAAAGTTATGCATGCTAACAATTGGATGCTAACTTCAAAGCTCTTAAATCTGACGGGGAAACCATTTCTAGTCAGCATTAGCTTTCAGGCTTCACCCCGTACCTCATCCCTTATTAATCTATCTCTGGCAATGGACTGAGCTGCCCTTCCTGCCTCTGCTCCTCGAGATGGACTCCTTCCCTGCACGGCTGCATGTTAAATCCCTTTGCAGCTGTCTGTACCACATAGTGTTTATGTAGTTAGAATAAATTAAAGAAAAACAAGCAGCAAGACTCAAATGGTCCAGACAGAATTTAGACAGCACATTTCTAGAGAACAGTCTTGTTAAAAGAGTCACAGTTGGACATCTTATTTTCAGATAGTGCATTTTCCTCAAGATAGACTAAGGCATCATCTCTGAAGGGCAATACACGGATAACTCCTTCTGATTTGTCTCCAGGGGAACCAATATCTCTATTGACTGCAATATTTCCTTTTAAAATCCGTGCTTTCACTTTTCATCATCTAAGTGTTAGTTGTTTCCTCAGAGCTGCAAACAGTTTTGTTTGCATTTCATCTCCTTGATGCAATGCCTTAAACCATTCTTTCCAGTTTAACAGCACCATGCTATGAAGTGCTCTGCTTGTGCACCAAGTATACCCACAGACTTCAGATGAACTAAAACTGTAAATGTGTACATATAAAACCAACTTCTCTGGCATTTCCACTTCAGAGCTAGTCAGCGTATCTTTTCTTCTGGCACTCAGTTATAGTGAAATTAAGAGTTTCTAGACAATTATTCTCCATCACTGTAAGCAGTATAGCACCATATTAGATAAATCTATTCTCACTTCCTCCAGGCATGCTGTGCTTCACTACCTCTGGTACAAAGTAGTCTGTACAAAGTGAAACTGAGCATTGCCAGTAAACCTGGCTCACGCTTTTCTCAAAAAGTTTAAATGAAGATTATACATATAGAAATCCAAACCTGGACCTCACTTAAAGTATTTATGCAGAGGATCTTACAAGATCAACATTTTAAAAATACCCAAACTGATAAGCATATAATCTCAGTCAACGTTGGCCTACAACTGCTGGTTATAACAGCCTTTCTAGTATCTGAGATTCATGTAGCACAAGTTTTCTGCTGGTGTTGAAGTCATTTTGTATGACCTGGTTTATTTGATTTCCAGACAGATCCGTCTCCAAAATGTCATAACCTTTCATGTCTAAATATCAGGCCAGCTAAAGAATTTTCTCATGCAGGACCTGTCACCTCAAAGTTGTTGGACCACTGTCATACATATCCTCTATCAAGAAAGAAGAACAAAGGGCACACGTAAGTCTCACTTATTCATCTGTATAAAACAGGCTGTTACTGCCATATTACTGCCCAGCCAATCATAAGGCTGCATTAACACTCAGAGAATGTATTTTTTTAATTGCCCAACTAGATGACTGCTCTATCCAGCCATGCCTGGAGGACAATAGCATTCTTTTCTTCTCAAAATTGAATAGGGACAATCAACATACCTGGGAACAAAGACTGGGAGACAAAACAAGCTCCCTCACTTACCTCTCCCAATGACTAAATTAAATACAGTCTTTATGAATTACGAACTCAGAAGGCCTCTCCAAAGAGAAAAAGGCAGAGAATTCTCCCCAAACCAGTTGACAAAAACAGTATAAAAAAAAACTGTAACTGAAGTTTCACTGGAGATCTGGATCACAGACCATGGGCTTTTAGAAGGGTGAAACTAGAGGTAATTTGCAGAATATGCACCTACACACATTTTGCGTCTGAGTTATTTCTGCCTATTGGTCTAACATTTCTGCTGATTCTGCCTCACAACAAGTTACATTTAGTCTTAACAGATGATCTGCTCAAGTGTTTCTAAAGGGCTGGTACCAACCACAGAACCTAGAAGTCCCTGTTTTCAGGAAGGACAGTCATACAGAAACTGAAATCACTATTCTCAGGTGATTCAGTGGAATCCCAGGCACCCCACAGCTCATCCACTGATCAATTTCTGACCTTGTATTACCAGTTTGAGCTCTGTGCTGTCTGTTCCTACAGGAGAATGCTGTTAGCATTAACATTACCACTCATGGTAGCAGCCTTCTGAACCAAGTTTAGCATCCCTGCCCAAATTCCTGTATTGAACTCAGTGAGCACCAGAAGTTCCTCAGACAAAGCACATCCAACCCTTAATCAGCTTCCCTCAAAGTACTGACATGAACTTAGCTTAGCAGAGAAGATTGGGAAGGATTTTGAGAAAGACAAGCTTAAGCATGAGCTGAACTCAAAATTGAACAGCAAGACCAGAATTTACTTTTGAAGAATATTGCCTGATAATGCTGTATTACCTTTAGTTAGAGTGGCTTAAACAGGAGAATAGTAGCAGTTTTCTAAGATTGTCTTATATTGAGGAAAAAGGCACGACTGCTGTTCTCACAGTAATACCAGTGAAACTAGAATTACTAATGGGTTCCTAAAATCTACAGTCACTAAATACACACAAATACAATGTCTGAAAGCATTCTGACTTCAGTCTCCATCACTTTCCCATTTCTTACAAGTTGCTGAAAACAGTATTTCTCAAAATTTAAAAGCAACATTATAGCAGTCAGAAATAGATATGAGTCAGGAATACTCACTAACAAGAGGGAGTAAAAACAAAACAACCTTCAGTTACATTAAATACACAGCACATAAAAATTATCCAAGTTGGAATTGTCTGCCAGTTACACAGCTAAATTAAATAAGTAGATAACTGATACTAAGTTGAACTGCCATCTAAAGAACTATGAAATCATAGATGGCAGAAGTGAGATGAGGAGAAGGTGTGAAGATAACCCCGATTATGACTTGTTTCACTTGACCATTTGAACAGCTAATCCTTAGCTAACAGATCTGTTTTCAGAGATATCTCGTTTTTTATAAGGCTGAATTAGTTCTTGCCTAATGTTATATGCAGGATGTTTTTGATGTGGTCTCCAGCATGCAGGGTGGCAGCAGGTTGTTTTACTCTTTGCTTCAGATTAATGAATCTTTAATCACATTGATGGAGAAAGTTAATAGAAAAATTAATGAAAATACAACATCAGTGGCTCTGATGAGTAATGAATAACAATAAGAACAACAGATGCACTCTATTTGATGGCCCAATTTAAAATACTTCATGCCCAATTACAGGCACACTCATTTCCTATAATGCAGGCAGCTGGATAAGAAATAGATCATTTTTACTTCATGATGACTACAGAGAATACCTAAGGTCATAGCTGGAAGATTTAAAGAAAATATTTGCCATAGGACAAACGTATGACAAGGAACTCACTCTTCAGCTGGTACAAAAGGTTACATACAAAAAGAAAGTCCCAGGTAGCATTTCCTAAGAAAAATGTCATAAGTGAATCTTGTTTCCAAAACTACCAGAGCCAGAAGGGATGGTCCTTCAACTGCAATACCCATATGCAGATTTCCTGGCTAAGGGAGGCAGTGGCCCTTAAGAGCTACTTACTCCTTCCCCACTTTTTCTTGTTATCTGCAGGAGCAATGCCTGCCCCTGCTTCACCCTCACTGCTGCCATTGCTCCAAGGAAGTATTCCTCTAGAGAAGGGCCAACTAAAGGCCCTTTGTCCTTCATTCCTCTTTTGGATGGCTATTCCTCTTTCAGTAAGGCAGAGACATAACCCTACTTGATACAAGAAACCTCCAGGATCTTCATATTGTCTACACTCCCCAGAACCCCTCTGATTTAAATCACAGAAAAAATAAAATCAAACAAAAGTCAATAAAATAAGCATCCCAAAACAACTCCCTCATAGCAGTTTGGTCTGGATTTTTTTTTTTTTTTTAAGTTGGAATTTTAAAACCCTATGACAAATGTAACTGAAGTTAAAAACAGCAGCGTGTTCTCTAGTTTCCTGTTTCCAGAAAGCTGCCCAGGTTTTGGGAGCTTTTCTGTTGGTTTTAGTTCTTTTTGTTGTTGTTCTCTTTGTTTTTGCTAGGGGATATCTGAAGCTTTGTTTCTTTTCAGTCTAAAACTTCTCTCAACCCCTGACAAATTGGTACTTTTGAATGAGAAAACATTCTGCTGGGGAATCTCCAGTTGGCTGTACATGTGTGCCCTCACATGGCAGAAGTTAAAGTAGATAACCTGACAAAAAACAGAGTGCATTAAAATAAGCCTGCAAAACGACCAAGTTTCTGCATCTTAGTTTTGCACAGATTTGTACTGGGTCACCAATAGCAATCTGAGGGGTTACCATGAGGAAAGCCTTGGAACCCATCCTAACTGCCAACTGCCAGCTCTCTGCACAGGGCAGAAACACCTCAGAAACCAGTTTGAGTCATTAAACACACCTGAAAACCACTAAAGCATAGGGTCTGCTGTTCTGCTACACCAGCTGCCACCTTAATCAGTCTAGATGTGTGGAGTTATTAACCATTTATATGACTATTTTATCTATTCCATAATATTAGGAGAAGCTTTTTTCAGACTCACAAACTTGGAAATAGTAAATTTTAAAAGGGCTTAGTCAGAAATACGGTCTGACATTTATCACTAGGTTTCCTACAGGCACAGAAGGGGACATTAATGAAGTCCTGAAAGTAAGAAAATAAACAACTTCCACATAGCTCTGGTAGGGAGTCAGCAAGAGGAAAAAATCTTCAGACCACTGTTAATGAGAAATAACAATCAAAGGAGAACATGCTAGTTCTTTATAAGTCACCATTGCTAGGGCACTGTGAAGAATTACAACACACACTTGTGTTAATGTACACTGCTCCAAAAGTTAGGCCTCCTATTTATTCCCATAGAAACAGAAACAGATACTAAAATAACACCATTTGATAGAGAAAATGCTCAGATACAAAACACTATTTTTTTCCCCAATGCAGTCACCACCATTAGCTGTGCATTTTTGCTTGCAGTGAACAAGAGCCTGCATGCTGAGCTCAAAAACCTGTAGGAGCCCAGTTGTCCCAGTGTTTCACAGCTGCTATGATGATGTCATTGCTGAAATGCAATGCCCACTGCTTCATTGTGCACACATCTTCTGTTTGGTCTCCAGAAACATTCAGCTAGCATCAATGGATATCAGTGGGTGCCATTTTTTCCACATGAAGGAATTCAAAAACACACATTTGCTTCAGATGCATGTCTGTGTCAAATGCCATTTTGCCAGACTACCCCTCTGCTGCCGTCTGTCACACAGCAACATGTAACAAAATATTGTCGGGGAAGGTTCAACCCCTACTGCCATACCAACATCCACCTCTGACATCACACGCCAACTTACAAAAATAGGAGACATGACTATCAGCCCTCATACATTGCTGCACTGATAGGGTCTCCTCTTTAGCACTCATCATACAGAAATACAGACCTTCCAGGGTGGGCAAGCCTAGAAGCCCACCACAACTGCAGCGCATTTGCCACCCACACAGACACCAGCAGACTGCTGAAACTGATGGCTCTGCCTGGCAGCCAAGCTGAGGCAAAACAAATGGGAGCAGGCAGGAGCAGGGCTGTGTGAAGCACGAAGTTGAGTGTATAATAGCTCAAGGACTGAGGACAGTCCTGACCTGAAGATCAGGCTACATTTTAGCAATAATCTATACCGAGGTCTTTATGAGCTGTATTAAGATGACTAAAGGAGGGAAGATTCAGGTTGGACAGCAGGGGGAAGTTTTATGAGTGGTGAGGTGCTGGAACAGCTGCCCACAGAGGCTGTGGATGCCCCTGTGGAGGTGTTCAAGGCCAGGTTGGATGGGACCCTGGGCAGCCTGTTCTGGTATTAAATGGGAAGGTTGATGGCCCTGCATGTGGCAGCAGGGTTGGATCTTCATGATCCTTGAGAACCCTTCCAACCCAAGCCATTCTATGATTCTGTGATAATTCTACGACTGGGGAACCAGGAGACAAGACTAGGGGCCCAACTTTATGCAAATGCAGGAAACAGCTTCGGGTATACACGAACTTCATACTACTGTTGCTCTCAGTTTTTCCCCAGCATGCATGTTACCCATGTCACAGAGCTATCCAGATTGATACAGTACCCCCTTTTACTACAGTAGAAGAGCTTGTCTTTGTTGAATCAACACAAAAACTGATGCAAAACAATCACAAATCCTTATATACCAGAAACATGGGAGACAATAACAACTGGAATCAGCACTAACCAGCACCTAGTTCCAGCACTCCACTCAGCTCATTCTCATTCTTTCCTCCTGAAAAGTAGCCATGAGTTCTTGGAAGGATTGGTTACAGCCATCCCATCCCCACAGCTAATGGGTGTAATTAGCCCACAGCTGATACCAACTGTTGTGGGTGAACACAGCTGTCAGCTAAGCTTCACTCAGCCACTCACTCACTCTTAGCTCCCAAAAATGGTGGGAAGGAAAAAGAGAATGGGAAGAATTAAAGTTTAATAGATATAACAAAAATTGCATGCAAGTAAATTAAAATAAAGGACCCTCTCAATACTTCCCACCAGCAGGCAGGTTTCCTGAAAAATGGCTCATCACATAGAATTCTTCCTTGGGAAGACAAATGCCATAATCCTGAACAACCCCCTCCTCCTCTTTACCCCCAGGTTTTATTGCTGAGCTCAACATTATGTGGTATGGGATTTCTGTTTGGAGTCATCTGTTCTGCTGTGTCCTTGGCAGCTTCTTGCTGGTGGGGTATTGTGAGATACAGAGAAACCTGGACACTGTCTAGCACTGCTCAGCAACAGGGAAATCATCAGTGAATTACCTGCACTGCTTTGGTCACAGATCCAAAGCATAGCATTACACAGGTTAGTATAAATAACTCCAGCCAAAACCAGTGCAGTAATGAAGCCAGAACTTAATCAGAGAGAATCAAGCCCAAGTCTCCTTAAAATAACTGGGAAAAGGATGTCAGTGGAATAGAGATTTTGTGCCTGGACTTTATCTGTAGGATATATCTGATGAGTTTTAGTTCATGAGCAACAAGCATGCCAATAGGAAAAGATGCCTGTCAAGCTCGTTCTAGTTTTGAAGAACTCCTGTAAGATTGGGGCAGGAGCGTAGGGATACCAAAACATCTGCCTAAAGTTAAGTCTCTGTTCCTTTCTGCATCCCTTAGCTGAAAAGCTTGTGTAGCAGAAAATGCTCAGGAAACAGCAGGATGCTGCACACAGATCAATTCTCAGCTTGGCAAAGTCATTGTGGACAAACAAAAATTCACAGCAGGCACAGATCTGACATGCTTTCCTAGACTTAAACTCCTCAGCGCTGTTCAAATGGTGTCTTTGAGAAGTCTGACCCTTAGCTATGAAACACAGTCAGGAAGTGAGAGCTATGGATTAACCGTGTTGCTGTAGAGGTTCCACCATTCACGTGGTACCCAAATCTCTTTTTCTACAGTAACTTCAGAAAGTCTTGCCAGATGGTGTGATATCAGGTCTCATAGCACCGCATGGGCATGGCTCCATACCACAGCATCACATTTTAAGGGCCATTTATGACCTTGTTTCCATATCAAAACTTGGTTTTCTCTGAAAGAGAGGTTTCCTCAGAGCATGAGCAAAATCTAGCTTTTGTGTAGATGGGGCCAACTCCACTGGCTTAAAGTACAGTCACACACCCACCTAGATGAGATTCTCTCTTCTACCAGCATAAGTACCTATTGCCTCTCTGCCAAAATCTGCCATGCTCTAGCTATACCTGGCTAAAATGCTCAGTCCTGCCACTCAAAATAATTATCATCTGCTGATTTATACTGCAATTATCTTTCTCTATAGGAGCATATCTTGCTTTGGCTTGCTTCTGTTTCATGTGAAGAGGAGAAAGCGAACCTACAATTTACATCAGGCTGCATTTAGGCAGAAGTACAAGCTCTCAGGAGAGTCCCTTTCCAACTAAGGACATTTACATCCTGCTTCCTGCATGCTGTACCTTAACATACTTGCTAAGCCATGTACACTTCAAATGTATTTCAGATTGCTGCTTCAGCAAGAAGCAGCCTTCTTGCCTGCTTGCTCTGAGCTGGAGCTTGATGCTAGCAGGTCTGGGTTCTGCAATGCTTTGAGTTACACCAGACATGTCCAACCTGAGACCCACAGGCAACAACACAACTCAGCACAGCTTGCAAGGCAGCTCACCCCCTACCCTGTGCCATCATGGTGGTAGCTCAACCTCAGGCTCCTTCCCTTCACTCATGCTGCCACATCTGATACCTTCATAAAGACAGGAACTAAAAAAAAGTCTGTCTCTCAGCAAAAGCTCTTAAAAAAAGCCAAAACTCAAACACGCTCTACCATACAAACTAGTTAAGTGATAGCAAACCTGACTGCAAAAACACCAAAACCACTTACTGATGGTGAGTTTATTTGGCAGTGTTTGGGAAGTATAGCAGATATAATGCATCCTTGTGGCAATTGAGCAGACCAACACAATAGGAAGATCTGCACAATAAAAAGGTGCTATAAGGAAAAAGACTGCTTACCCATATAGAAGATTCCAGATTCTACAGACAAAAGCTCCACCAGCAAGAGACCCTTCCCCTGTGGCAGTCAGCCCTTAAATGGGGTCTAGGAGAGGTGCAGCCAGGCTCCACCCCTTTGGTCACAGCTGAATCGCCTTCACCTGTGCTCCATAGCTGACTGAGTGCTTGCCTCAGGTGAGCAATCAGTGGTTCGGGCTGTGACTCAACAGTTCCCATACAGTCCAGTTAAAAAAATGGATTTTTCTTCTCACCAGATTGTAGTCAGGTGAACTGAAGCAACAAAAAAATCTATTGAAAGAAATTTGGAGAGTAGAGCTGCTAATTTCAAATGCTATGCTTTGGCGATAGGTGAAAGTAGTGATGCTACAGACATGGCTTAACTTGCCATTTTCATTAGAGGCATTGATAACAAATATAATGTTGCTGAAGAAATGGCTGCTGTGGTGCCACTGGAAGACACAACTAAATCTCTTGATATGTATAAAGTGGTAAAAATTACATTAAAGCAGTTTTCTTTAGCCCTTCTCAACACACCTGGTATAGCTACTGATAGTTACTGGATGATCGTAGAGCTGGTGATTCTGTGATTCTATGGTGCCCCAGTGATGGTTGGTAAAAAAGAGGAACTTATAAAATTAATAGGAGATGATGCAATTGCTACTGGCAGCTCACGTTTGATGAAATAGCACTGCATCATACATCCAGAAAAATAATGTGTGAAAGCCATAAAAATGGATAATGCCATGCAAATCATCATCAGAGCTGAGAATTTTGTGAAGTCCAATGAATTGAATCATTGCCAGTTCCAGGAGTTCCTTAAAAGTGTGCGTGCTGGTAATAAGAACATCACTTACTTTTTGGAAGGAAGGTGGCTGAGTCAGGGTCAAGTGCTAAAAAGATTTTATGATTTGAGAAATGAAACCAAGTCATTTACAGAATCAAAAAGAAAATTTGTGCCAGAAGTTGATGATAAGTGCTCACAGTTTTAGAATTTTTGGTGGATTTGACCACTCATATAGATGAGTTAAACATGTGTCTTCTAGGTGAAAATCAACTTATCTGTGCTATGTTTGAAGCTGTAACAGAGTTCAAAATGAAACTTAAAGTATGGCAAACTCAAGTAATGGCAAATAATTTCATGCATTTTGATGTGTTGGCTAAACACAGCCCTATGAACAGTGAAAAACTTGCAGCTGTGCTTTCAGTTTTGATAAAGGAATTTGAGAATAGATTTCAAGATTTCAAAATATATATATTTTTTTTTTGTATATCCCCAACTCCTTTTTCAGTACGAACAAATACACTGCCTGCACATTTTCACATGCAATGTGTAGACTTGCAATCAGATATTCAACTCAAAAACATTTTATCATGTCTCTTCACCAGCCTTCTGTAAGATCTATTTTAGCAGAGAAAGATATCCCATGTTTCACAACCATGCCTTATTCCTGTCCTTGCTTTCTGGCAGTACATCTGTTTGTGAACAACTGCTTCAAGGCTGATTCACAGAAAGAGTAATATTTCAATAAAAACCTGTGATGAATACCTTGAGAGCTCACTGAAAATTGCAACCACTTGCACTGAACCAGAGACTGATGCTGTAGTTTCACAAAAACAAGGTCAAATATCCCACTAGCCTTATGTATTTGATGCTGTTTTTTAACTTTCAATAAAAAATATATTAAAAAATGTTTTGTCACTAAACAATAAAATACATTAACTCAGTTATGTATTTTATATGCAGCCCAAGACAATTTCTCTTCTCTCAGTGCAGCTCGGGCAAGCCAAAAGGTTGGACACCCATGAGTTACATGAACCCCTTGAGAATTAGTCAGAAATGGTTCCAAAGAGGCTGCTACATTGCTTGAAAGAAGAAATATGGAGTTCCAGGAAGCACATACTGTTTATAGATGCCTCCACAGTGCATTCTTAAAAGAAGTGAGGAGCCACATCTGGCTTAAACAGAATCACAGAATCACAGGGGCTGGAAGGGACCTCTGGAGATCATCTAGTCCAACCCTCCTGCTAAAACAGGTTCCCTACAGGAAAGCATCCAGGCAGATTCTGAATATGGCCAGAGAAGGAGACTCCGCTTCTCTGGGCAGCCTGTTCCAGTGCTCTGTCACTCTCACAACAGAGTTCTTCCTCACGTTCAGATGGATCTTCCTGCGTTCCAGTTTTTGTTCACTGCCTCTTGTCCTGTCACTGCACACCACTAAAAAGAGCCTGACCCCATCCATTTGACTCCTTTAACTTTAGATATTTATAAACAGTGCTGAGATCCCTTTTCAGCCTTCTCTTCTTCAGGCTGACAGTCCCAGCTCTTTCCTTATAAGTGAGGTGCTCCAGGCCCCTCATCCTCTTTGTGGCCATCCACCAGACTCTTTCTAGAAGTTCCCTGCCTTTCTTGAACTGCGGAGCCCAGAACTGGATACAGTACTTAACGTGTGCTCTCACCAGAGCAGAGTAGTGTGGGAGGATCATCTCTCTCAACCTGCTTTTTAATGTGCTCCAGGATACAGAGCCAGGCTCACCAGCACCTTGCAAACATGCGTGGCCCTTTGGTGACTTAGAAAACACAGTTGGCACACACAGAAAGCTGACAAGCTGTTGAGCAGAACTTCTCCTCTTCCTCTCTGTTCACTAAAACACTGTTGAAAATGGAAGAAAAGGAATAAGCACGGGGGAGACATGCTTGAAATTGGACAAGCCCAGGGTGTGCCTTGAAGACTTCACAGTACCAGACAGAGATACTTAACATCATGTTAATACTCAGACTCATACCCTAATGAAAAGCCATAAGACATTATTTATTCATTCTAAACTAATTTGCTTCTGTGACGGTGAGACTGGACTACAGCTCCAGCAGAATCTTACTTTTCTCAAGTTGGTTTCACGGGAACGCTCCCCCAGTTGTAATGAGCTGCCTGTCTTCTGCCACTACAATCCAGTGAGAGAAGTAAGACCAGCTGAGAAATACTTTATACTTTGATCTGTCTCAACAAATCAGT
This sequence comes from Lagopus muta, assembly GCF_023343835.1. Classification (NCBI taxonomy): domain Eukaryota; kingdom Metazoa; phylum Chordata; class Aves; order Galliformes; family Phasianidae; genus Lagopus; species Lagopus muta. The sequence continues at coordinate 44,730,833 of NC_064439.1, read as the reverse complement.
TCAACAGCTCTAAAACAGAAACCCCAGGGAGAGGGAAGGGGAAGAGAAGTTCAAGCAGGGAAGTTTTAAATCTGTGTTTGATTTGTTTCAGCAGAGCTGTGGTAGTTAAAGAGTAGGAAAAAACATAGGATTTGTCCACCTTTTTTGAGCTTTCTTGGCTCTCCCAGGCTCTGCTGCACTCCAAACTTCGGACAACTTATCTTTGTTATTGGTGATAACAAAAAGAACAAGCACGTATATTTATATATAAAAGCCCATGGCATTTGAAAAGTCAGGTTCTATAACATGGCAGAGCTGGATTTCTCCTATTGCCAATTTATCATTAGCCCTGTTAACTACTACTTAGGAAAAAGAAAAATTAATTGAACTAAAATATACATTAAGAAAAGGCAGAGGGGGAACCACAAATCTTGCTTCTTGCCTTTGAAGTTAAGCTGCTCTGAATGAACAAGGCATGAATCCTACCTAAGGGATTTATCCTGCACCTTCCTTTTCAACACTTGCTGTGAAGAATTCATTGCAGTCTTGAGCACTGCCATACTGATGTCTCCTAGCTTTAAGATCAGCTTCAGAGAGAATATTTGTATTTTTCTTGCATTTCTTGCTGTTGTTTTTTTTGTTGCTTGATAATCTGCTGCATGATCTTGGTCAAAGCTGTTCTCCCAAGTGAGTCCACCTGCTAAGAGCTGATGAAAATACCCTCCTTGCACAGGGAATGCACTGTGAAACACCTGGGAAATTCATTAGCAGGAATGTGGTGCTACTGAACAGCATTTTCCTACACGATCAGCAGTTCCCTGGAAAGAGGGTAGAAATGTTAAAATTTTCAGAAGCAAAGGAGAGAGATTTAAAAAAAAAAAAAGCAGATTTCAGTCACAAAGCTCCACAATACCAACTCCCAAAACTATCCTAATTTTCCTATGTATCAGTGCCACTACAGCTATTTCTAGATACTAGTATGTGTTAGAAGCTAAATCAGTGCACACAGAAGGGCACAGGTGTGCAAAGCAGTGATATCTCAACGAAGGCTCACAGCTGTAGCTCACACTCACATTACTCTGTATGAAAGAAGGAGTTACAAGGGCTTTGTACGTCAGAGGGCAGTGTTGCTGCCCATCTATGTTTTATAAAGGATTGCTTGGATGCAACACACAAGTGGAACACTCAAAGGGACGTGCCAATTAAAATCATGTTAAAATCATGTTTGGTATCTAGTGTCTCATAATCAAAAGCATACTAGCTAACCTGAGTGCCAGCAGCATGTAGGATAATTATAGTAAGGGAAAATATATTTTCCTGTGCATAGGCTGTTTTTGTACTTTTAACACCACATTCCATTTCCAAGATCATTTAGCTATGAAAACTGTTGTAAAGAAAAAAAAAAATCAGTTTGAGAAATAGTGAATTTCAAGTCTACACAATTCAGAGCAAAGTTCGGAGATGGTGACAAAGCTTCAAGTATAACTTTTCCCCACCCCTGATTTGGATGGTGCTCCTTGGCAGCTGAGAAAGGACGCGTGAGAAGGAGGAAATAAATAAAAATGAATGAATAAATTAAAGGCATTCTGAAGCAATACTCAATGAGCTAATTATTTACACTTGCCCTTGCTGGCATTATCATACATGCGCTGATAGCAGAGACATTAGAAAACTGGAACATAACATGATTTTAATTATCTGGTTTTTCAGAAGGACTTAATGTCAGGCTAATGCAACTTCCATATGTGCCCAGTCTATTTCTATAGCAACAGGATGGAAATGAAAAAATGCTGCTAGGGCACACTGTAGCACCCAGTGCATTAAGCACAGGTATGTGCTGATGCTGCCCACCCCTGGCTTGCAGTCCACTAAGTGTCAAGTGTTGCAGCAGGCTGCTGTGTGGCATGCCTGCTGTGCTGGGACCACAAGCCTTGCAGGTGCCAGGCTGGCTCAGTCTGCACAAGTGACCAGAAGGCCACATCACTGCATGTCTGGGGTGTCGGCATCAGGCACTATTTGCAAATGAAGTGTGGATGTGACTGTAGCTGACAGACAGGAATGCGCATCTGTCAGTGCAGTTGGGCCTGCCAGTGACATTCACAACTAGCTGAAAGCCACTGACAACACAGGGCTCTGCTCTCAGGTTTGGGACTTCAGCATGGGGTGGCACGGGCCCTAAATGCTCTTACAGGCTGCCAGACAGCATATCCCTATGGAACAGGCTTGCCAAGGTGCCAGGCACAGAGAAATGGCTGCTAAGAAGAGACACCTGGGTGTGATTCCTGGATTGCTGTGACTCGTGGCGCATGGAATCAAAAGTGCTCTGCTCTCTGTCAGTGGCAGGGAGCACACAGAGCACACACCAGATATTTCCCTTGGCTCCACCACATCTCTAATTCTGAGAAAAGTCATTCTGTGAGAAACCATCCCAGGCCTTTTCTCTCCAGCTGCGACCCCTGGGATACGCTGCACTGATGCATGTTGAAAGGATGCATTCTGCTCTTTAATGCTGCCCAGTAAAACACATTGGGGATCCAAAGAGTGGGTGATAACAGGAGACAGCAGGCAGTGCTCACAATCATCGGTCTCCCTGGAAAGATTTCTGTCCCCTGGGTGCCCTTTATCCCACGTCTCCCTGCCTCAGAGCTGGACGCTGGGCTGCTCTAATTGTCTTGTCTCCCCTCTGTCAATAGAGAGAGGAGCTGAGACTTAAAATGAACCATCTATTCTACCCCAGACACTGCGCTCTCTGCAAAGGATTTGTCTTCACTGTGAAAACCTGAGGTAATAGCTCTTCCCCTAATGAAGGCAGCAGCCGCAAAGGGACGTGTGCTGTTCAGGCAGCACCGGCTGGGGCTGGCTCTAATGGTGCTTTTTTCTGCCTGCGTTTCTGTGTGAGCTCAAAAGATCAGTCCTCTCCCGCAGAAACGCTCCCACCATGTGGTTATTAGCATCACTTTCATCTCCCCTCTGGATCTCGGGGGTAACAGAGAGTTAGGCATCCTTTTCCTAGTGATCTTATTCGTATTGCTGGCATTAGAAATGCCCTGGCACCTCATGCAAGACCACACCTGGCCTTTTTGTGCTTGTGCTGTGCAAAGATTGCAGTAATAAGCACAAAGAGCAGGCAGCCGGGCTGTAACTACTCTTGCAGGCCATGTTGCTGCCGCAGGCACATGCCCAGTGCTGCAGAGGCTTTGCAACGAGCTTCTAGCAACGTGGTGTCTGCACGACCTCCCAGAAGGAGGGAGGGGTCTGGAGGGTACATGTGAAGAGCTGCTGAGGGCCCTTGATTGCTCAGCCCAGAGCAGAGGAGCTGTGCCAGGGGAGAGGTGGGCTGGAGGTTAGGGACAGGGTCTGCAGCAGAAGGCGGTGAGCATGGAACAGCCTGCCCAGTTACCTTGCTCTCAAGTATTTCTGCTACTTCTGAACACAGAAGAAATTCTCAGCTTCTCGCAGAAAGCTGTATTCCTTCGCACATTTTAAGACAGTCACTGCTACCTTCATATTTAAACTCCACTCCCTGTTTTGTAAAAAAAAACCTCTTGCTGTATTGATAAATTACAGCCTTACCAATGGAGTCCTGCACTGGGTGAATGGTTGGAAAAAATTGAGCTTCTCTCTACACACTCATTCTTGGTCAGTGTGAGTTACTCTCACCAAGAGACATTTATGCTAAACAGATACACACATGAAAAGAAAAAACAGAAAAATTAGTTCTTTGATCCAAACCCCAATTATTTCTTCAGCAAGGAGAGGCAATGCTTCTAGTTCTGTACCACAGAACATCTGCTGTAGCACGAGACGGGCTTCTAAGAAATACAGTTCCTGTCCAGGGGAGCAGAGAAGCACATGAATAAAAGATAGGACAACTCTTAGATCAAAATTTTTCCAATGCAGTATGAATGCTTCATGTCCAGAGCTCATTGCACTCTAGTGTGACAGCTCTGATGCCTGCAACATCTTTATTTGCACATCAGCAGTAACTCCTTCCACCACATGCCAGTTATATATAAGCTTTCAGTCCCAGTGGACTGAGGAGATAAAAATCTACACATGAAACACTTAAAACAGACAATTTTTTTCCTCCTCTCCATCTCCAGGACAGCAGGAAGGCACCAGATTTATCCAAATGTCCAGATTTACCTGAGTGTCTTCCATATAATTTGGACCCCTTTGTCATTTCCCAATAATGCACTGATAATTCTAGCCCAGCAGAAGAAGGCAGCAAGCCCTGTGTTGTGTGCTCTTCCAATCTCTATGCCAACAAAAGAGGCATCAGTCCCCATAGTGTTGGGGATGTGCTGCCCAGTGGTGTCATGTGCCCGGTAGGAAGGAGGATGGTGAGTGCCAGAGGCAACACTGAACTGCAGCACACTGCACAGATCAGCCTTTCATCTGCGCAGATGAAACAAAAAAGAGCAGCCATTTGCATGTATAGGAGGGTGGTTCAGGTGCTGCACGTGAACTTCATGCAATTTCATTCCTTAAGTACAGTCAGGAGCTGAATCTCGAGGGGGATTTTGGGCAGGGAAGCTCTGGGCTCCCCAACAGGGATGCTGGTGGTGCTCTGCTTCATTTCCTGTTACAACAATGCACCAAGCAGGTATGTGTGCATTACTCTGACCTCTGCTGTTTCTAAGAGCCTTACAAATATGTACTTCCATACAAATATGTACACACAAATATATGCACACAAATATGCAGACTTTAAGATTTGATCTCTTGGTTTCGCAACCAATAGTATCGTCTGTGGTGCTGAACATAATTTCCTTTTAATTCCCATTGCAATCTCCACTAGAGGATATGACACTTTTTTTTTATGCTGGAGCCAGAATTTGTCAAAATTTACCAATTAAGATTTGATCTCAATGTCAATTTTTTCTCTCCTTGATTCTTAGATGAGATAATTTGGTGTCCAAATAACTGCATGAAATTTAACACATCAACGATTATACTGTGACCTCCTTCACTGTGTCCCGTTACCAAATCATTCCCTCAAAGGCTCAGCAACACCAAATGTGGGAAACAGAAGCACAGTTCACAGGAGATTTTGTAAAATCTTCATGTTTTTATTTGAAAGGCTTCAGAAAAGAAGTACATCTTTTCTCATCTTTATGAACATTTTTACTCAAGCATACAGACAAAGGCCCTTTCTCCCACCATCTGTCTCCCTGTGGCATAACGTTTGACTCCAGTGGGATTGAAGTCAGTGGGAGCTAAATACAAAATTTGTAGTCTCATCTACTATCGATGCTATCACACTGAACTGGGCCAGTTGCTACAAGCAAAATTGCCAAAGGATTTCATGTCTGTCTTTTTCCTAGGAAGATATAGTTCTTCATCATGGTGGAGGTGATCTGGTGTAGATTTGCAAGCTAAACCTGGCTGCTGCAAGTGCCTTGATTCAAACCCACATTTCACCCTTAGGGTTGAAAAAAACCATATAGGCTTAGGAACTGTGAATTCTGCTTTTTATCTCAGGATACACAGGGCTCTTTGAGGGGACTCTTCTAAAGCATTCCTCTAGAGAATTGCTTAGTAGAGTTCAATGGAGATAATTTCTCGGTTGGGGAGCGTTTATCTTTGCTATAACATTGTCCTACGCTTACATTTCCTTTTTACAACTGTCTTTTGTAAAACTGCAACCACAACATAAAAGACAAGGTGGTTGGTTTTTTTTTTTTGACTTGCTTTCCTAAATCTGTAGCCCTTAAAACTATTCCTCAGATACACAAGGATGAGCTAAGGTTCAGTGCTTCATGAAGAACAAGCAGGCTTGCAGCTGATCTGTCAATGAAAACTGGGAAAAGAAGACTTCAGTTCTGCTTTCCAGCAAGCCATCCATGAGTTTACCCAGAACAGCTGCTGTTCTTCAGCCTAAGAGCTAATCTCAGGTGCTCCACTGCAGTTTATTCATACAGTGCCTCCATCAATTAACCTCTGTTAAGTCAATTACAAAACACTGTAAAAAACACTCTTAGTAGCAACTATATCTGATGCTCAGAAAAGCCAGGACATTTGACCTAAAATTACAGATTATATAAAAATAAAGTCACCTGAAAAAGTATTTCAATTACTATCAGCTAAAGGAAAAACCTCTTAGCACAAAAGCGTTGTTCAAACATAATTACTCTTTACAAAGCTAATGAACAATTACATGCTACAGAGAAGAAATGAAAGATGATGGAAAGCTATCATGAGGCACTTCCCACTGGAAGGCTTATTACATCCTCAGCATGGCATTACATCCCTCTCGGAGCAGCAGAACAACATGCTGCATGAGGCCAGGAATGGTTGGTTGTTTGTACAGTTAGAGGCATTTGGCACAAGGATGAAAATTAAGCTCATGTTAGACTTTCCTCCTCCTGATTCTTACAAGTTTTTTTACAGGCTGATGCCAGATGATATCAATGCTTTTTAATTCATTTATTAAGCACTGGATGATGAGTGTTGCTTTAGAGAAGGGCTGTATCTAGTCAGGCCTGAGGCTCATCACCAGTCATCTGTAACAGCATCTGGAGAAGGGTTAAGAATAGGGCAATTATGTGATATTTCTTTAGGCTGTTATCTGTCTCTATGTGTACACAGGTTCTCTGTATCTAGCAACCTTCAGTACAGCCCCATCCCATATTTGAAGCCAAGCCTAACATCCCACAGCAAGCAGTGGAACAGGTTGTCTATACGTTCCTTGAGAAAATAAAAAAAAGGGGGAAAAAGGGTGCTTTGTTTGTTTTGAAAACTTCTGTTTTAATAAGCATTTTATTTCTTTTATTTCCCCTCGTCCTTGTATCAGGAGAGGTAGTGAGGAGCCTTCTCCTTCCATGACTGGTGAGACATTGCATGAAGAACCACAGAGTGGGGGTTTGTTCTTCTGCCATGCCATGTGCTGGAAAGCAGAATTTTTAGTAATATTATACGCAAATTCTAACACTACAAAACATACAGTGGTATAGCAGTACTTCATGCCACTTAGTGAATGCTCGACCAGCCAACCTTGGGAACACTATGTGACACTGATTATTTAACTATCAGTCCACTGCCACAAAAGCTCATTATATCCAATTTTCAGAGGAACAAGAGGAACCAGCAAGGAAGAGTCAACCCTTCAGCCAGGCCAGGGGCAGAAATTCAATTAGAAATGGGAATCTTCTGCACTGAGCTCATAGCCACTGCTTGAGAGAACATGGTGATGTTCCACATCAGAAATTGTATGATGAGCTAAGCATGAAGATGGGGGCATTTGTAAAGAATAGTTCCTGGGCTAAGTGTGAGTAGCATATTCCTGAAGTCTAAAGAAATGAGTCTCCTCAGATGAGCCAGCATTGTGCCCTGGCAACCCAAGGGGCCAACCATACCCAGAGGTGATGCATCAGGCCCACACTGCCAGCCAGGTAAGGGTAGGGGTTGCCCTGCTGTGCTCTGTGCTGTGTGGCCTCACTTCCAGCACTGGGTGCTGGATTAGGCATTGCAATCTGAGAAGGACATAAAGCTGTTAGGAAGCATCCAGAAGAGGGCTAAGAAGATATAAAGCAGAATTAAATATAATGCTTTGGAGTTTGTGTTACTTCTAAGCTAAGAATCTAGAGCTTCATTCTTACAGAAAACCATTACATTGTTTGAACCATTGCTTCTACTTCCTTTTGAGGGACAAAATACAGTCAATCTGAGATGTCACCGTTAAGTGAATGAATTAATGAATGAGTGACTAAAAAGACGTGACAACTGAAGAGGTTTATTATTCAAACATTTTATTTCCAGAAGGTGTATTTCTCAAACGTATTTCCAGATATTATCTATCACCTCTCAATTTAGGTACCTGCAGTGGGTCCCACCTGGGGTGCCGGCCCGGACGGGGCTGCCCCTGCACGGCTGCTGCGAGGGATGAGGTGAGGAGGGCCTGAGGAGCTGCTGCTCTGCTGCCTGTGGGTGCCAGGGAAGCTCCTGCTGTGCTGGGATGGTTGTAAACCTGTGTCCCATGTCAGATGGAGGAGCAGAAGCAAGCAGCAAAGGCTGCTACTTGGTGGCAGCAGGGAGGGGGCCAGAGGCTGGCATGTTTCCCTCTGTGCTGCTGCAGCAGGTCTGGCAGGGCTGGAGCAGCACTGGTTTGGGTGGTGGCTTTCTTAGGGCGCTTGAGTGGTGGGGCCCTATGGGTGCTGCTGTCTCTGTGCCTTCTTCCTTTGGTGCTGCCAGCAGGCTCCTGTTTCACCCAGCAACTGCTCCCTGCATGGGCTGGGCACCTGGTCTGCTCCTCAGGTGGCTCTCCTTCAGGAATTCCTGCAGGGCAGGGGCAGCCTCTTGCTGGCAGTGTTCAGGCAGTTCTGAATTATCTCTCTGAAAGTGTGGGTGAGAGTAGAAGAATGCAAATGCTCCGTGGTTTCAGTAGCATGGCGTCTGCAAGGCAGTAGCTGTGTATTCAGGTGGAGCACTGCAATGTCAGCAGTCTGCCAGAGCTGCTCTGTAGGTCCAACTAGAAAAGGACACCAAGTACATCTAGCTGGGTTTGCGTAGCCCAGAGCAGAGGAGCTGAGGGGAGGCCCGATGGCGGCTGCAGCTCCTCACAGGGAGCGGAGGGCAGCGCTGAGCTCTGCTCTGTGTGACAGCGACAGGCTGAGGGAACGGCATGGAGCTGTGCCAGGGGAGGGCCGGGTTGGGGGTTGGTAAAAGGCACTTCACCAGAGCACGGTGGGCATGGAACAGGCTGCCCAGGGCAGTGGTCACAGCCCCAAGCTGCTGGAGTGCAAGAAGCATCTGCTCTCAGACGCGGGGTTTGGATTTTGGGCAGTTCTGTGTGGAGCCAGGAGTTGGACTCGGTAATCCTTGTGGGTCCTGAATCAAATTTCTCTTTTAGCATTCAAGCACCCAGTGGTGGTGCCAGCATGTGTTGTCATGCTACAGAGTGGCTAACAGGGCAGAGTGGGATGCTGTCAGCATGCTGCTATCTCCCTGTGCCATTCCTTGCTGCTGGAGTAATGTATGCAGTCTGAGTGCAAGAAGCTGTTCACATGGAGTTAAATGGAAACATAATGGAATACAGTTTAAGAAGGAAATCACTGGCTTCTCGTGTAGTACAAAGGGCAAAACAATAGCAGATGGCATCTGTCTTCTGTTAGGATGTATAGCTCACATGAGTTAGACACATCCAGAAATCTAAGCAGTGTCCTCTGATGCAGTCAACTTAATTCTTTGGGTTTTTTTTTTTTCAGTGCAAATAAAGAATTTTAAACAAAACAACAAAAAAAAAGCCAGTGACAAAATATATACTGGGCCATGGGAGAACTTTCCATCAGCTCCAAAATCTAAAAAAGGAGAAAGCAAAAACACAGCCACAAAGCAATTCTGCAGCATTTTGGTTGCATTTATATACAAATTGCTTTCTTTTTTTCTCTTCTTCTATCAGTGGCTGAATGCATTTCTAGTTTAATAGCAGAAAGCTGCTAAGCAATTCAGTTCAGAATATTTTCAGTAACAAAAGTAAAATTTAGAAAAACGTAAAAAATAATTTTATGATATTAAAATTAAATTAGAGGTTAACCTTTGTACTTTACTTGATATGGAAGCAGAACTAATTTGTAATTCTTCCATTATAAATTCTTCCAGAGTAAAGCACCTACGTGCCCCACCATGTGAGATGTGTCCCCCATGTATATGTTACCTTAATAATTAGGTCATTTTTCATGGCTGAGGGAGATCAAATTTGGTTTCCTCTTATGCCTAAGGAGATTCAAACTCTGTGGAGAGTGAGGAAATCATGGGATGTAGGCTGTGTCTGGGTAGTGGCTGTGACCTCCTCCTGAAGCTGCTCCATTTACACAGCAAATTAAAGCCACCCTTCAGCAGAAAGGTTTCTGGCTCTGCAGGTGGGTGCTCCTGCACGAGGCTGTCTGCATCTTTTATGTGAGCCACTCACTGAATAAGCAAAGAGAGAGGGGAATTCACAGCATTGGTCATGGATATGCTGTTTGCCAAAGGGACGTGACCAACACAGTGGCATAAGAAAGTGAGGAAATTGTTTTAACAGAAGCAACATTCCCAGGCTTTGCTTTTTGAGTCCCTTCCCAGTTGCCACCATGAATCTACAGCCCATTGACGTAGGATGCTGAGGGGAGGTGGTTTTCAGCAGGCAATTCATTCGGATCTCATGACGCAGAGGACGATCAATTAGGTTAGAGTAATGCTTCGGAGAAGAAACAAGATCTCAATACAGTGCTTGCTAAGGGGTCTCTTTACTCCAGACACTGTGTACAGTGCTTTGCTTACCCTCCCCACCAGCTCAACCTGCCCTGCCCAAGGTCACTGGTTGTCCCTCCTGCTGGATTCAAGCTCTGACTGGGAAGGACAGCCGTTCATTCCGCAATCGCTCATTCAGCAGCGGCAAATCCAATTATGTGTCATTATATGAATGCTAGGAGAGAACCCTCAATGGCGTTTAAAACGTTAAAAAGCAAATAAGCCACGCGACGCTGGGTGTCTGAAATGAGAATTCTGGGTCACAGGCAAAATTCAAATGTTGTGTCTTGATTTAGAAAAAGAATTCAATCAGTCTGCTCTCCCCAGGCGTTTCACCTCTAATTGAAGAGCGAGTCGTGTTTACCTACCTGCTCTTGTTCTTGACTGTCTCTCAGCAAATGAGTTGTGATTACTCTACATAAAGTCAGTGTTCCGCTTTTTTACTATCCCGCAGGACTGCATTCCAGTAGAAATCCCACATTCTAAGACAGATATGGAAAAGAAAAATATTTGTTTTAAATGTGGGTTGTAGCTCGTGTGATTCGTGCTCCCACAGTTGAAGTGTTTAAAGGAAATGCTGCTCTTAAGGGAAAAACCAAAGCTGCTTCACGTTTGGATTAGCCATGGCCAAAGGCATTGGCGACTACTATCAACATGAGCGTACTTAAAATCCTACTAGGACACATGCTGATTTTACACACAGAAGAATCTCAGGCTTTCTCACGATACGTGTGCAGAATTCTGGGGTGCACAACTGCAGCCTGTCTTAAAGAACTGATCTGAAAGCTGCTTAAGTGAGAGAAAAAAACACACTTGTCTGGTAAACACATTTGCAACTCAAATGTTCTCATCGCTGAAGCAGTCTGAGGAACTCTATGCAGCATTTATGAATGCAGAATAATTGATCAAAACAAGCTGGGAATTTGGGTGAACATGAATGTAATGAGAAACACCGCAAAAACTTTGATAAAAATCTAACTTGCTGGCAAAGCACTGTTCCACATGATTTAAGAGCCCGAGCCCCAAATGTATATTTCATCCCCATTACGTGAACGTAACGGATCAGATTCATGGGCAGTCATCCTTTTGTTTCAAATGTCCTTATAGCTACAGCAGCAATGACTGGGATGTATCTTTCTGTGGAAGAAGTGCTGGGTGCTATGGCTGCTGCACCAGTGACAACTGACCTCCCACAGCCAGCGGAGGAGGTTTGCTGGACATCTGTGTTCAACCTCTTGAACGGGTGTAAGGCAGCGGCTGTAGCAAATCATGTTGGTGACGTCAGTGGAGCTGGGGACTGGAAATGCACAAATTTAGTTTAAGATAATCTGGCACCTCTGAGTGTGTGTGCTCATATTTCTAAGTGGCCTTTGCAGTTATGGTGCTGTATATTAAGACGTTCAGCCTTTTCCCCAAACTCCCAAAAACCCATTAAGCATAATTTTCCCCTTAGCCTCACCTAAAACAAGACAATAGAGAACCAAAGGGAAGATCACTCACTCAGAAACAGAGAGGAGACCAAGCAGGTGGTAGAAAGATGACCTTTCTCCATGAGGTCAAATAGCTTTATTGTGATTAAACACTACAATACAGTATATATCCATAAAAAAAACTCTATAGTGTATATAAATTATTCCTTCCATTCAGTAATTCTTGCTTTTGTTTTTTTTTTTTTTTTTCAACTCCATTACAGCTTTGGTACAATGTGATTTTATTATATTTTTTTAAATACTTTTAGCTTCACAAACTCAACACAAAGTACAAAACTAATCCGAATCAGGGATATTACAATCTACACAGTGGTGTTCAGTGGTAGGAAAAAATCTTACCTCAATGAATTCATGTCACTAGCTAAGCTATAAAGGCATACCTAGCAGACATGACAAAAATATGCACCATTAACCAGCAAACATTTTTTTTTTCAAAATTTTATTTTATTTTATTTTTTTACAGATTTTTCCAGCAGCAAATCACTTGAGCATAGTCAGTACTTATGTCCTCAACTGATCTTTCTCTTGTGTTCCTCTTCATTTGAAGGCCATGAGATATTTGTCAGATAATGCACCGCTATCCTCGTATATCCGCGCTAGGCCACAGCGTCAGTACTTGACCTGCCACCCTGCATTGTTAATGCTCGCACAGTTTGTCCTGCAGCTGGCAGAAATAACTGGAACGTTATTGGAGGGGCAGTGTGGGGCAATCAACCGTAGGTTGTTCTGTGGGGCAGGAGGTATGACATTACAGTAAACAGGCATTCCAGTGGCTGTAAGTGTTCCTTGACCTGATTGATTAGGTAGCATGATTGGTTGTTGATATGATTGTTGTGGCAGTCCTTGAGAACCCTGGGTCATTGGCACCTAGGCAGGAGTAGAAAAACAGGTCGAAAAAAGCAGTAATTAGTAAATAAATTCAAGTAGGTCCTGAATATTTGAGTTTTCCTTCTGTCTGAATTTAGGTATACAGCATGCTCAAACAATGTCCTGCTGCTGCTCAGAATGGTTCCAATCCTTGAGGACTTTCTGTTGACTAGAGATGGGTTATAGCGAAATCACCGTGCTTCTTGGTACCATCAAGTGGCCCTGCCATGATATATGGCTAAGGATGAATTGCCCACACCAGTGCAAATGGAAGACTCAACCCTAATATATTTAGGCCATTGAAAAAGTGCAGGGCTTCAACCTGTTCATTACCTTTAAAACACATCTTCTGTATATTAAATCTGAAGACATAAAGGGAAAAATACACAAGCAATTCCTCCATTTCCATTTGGGTTGACGTCGTGTTTTCAGGGAAGCTGATGGAAGAGGTGAATGGATGCTTTATCAGTGCAATCTATAGAAATGGATTAACGTCATTGAGTTTCATAACTTTCCAGAGGGATCGCCAGGAAACGTAAGCACCAGCCACTTTGTAGGTGGTCTTGTAGGCTCTTGTCATAACTCACAGAACCCAGGTATAAGGCAGATGTCTGGCTAACTTATGGCCTTGGTAAAACACAAGTCACATCCTTTCTAACTCCAATAAACAAATCTCTCTCTGGCCACAGCATGTCTGAGAAGGCAGGGTGTGATCCTCTCTCTTAAGACACTGGCAACAGTCTTCACAGATGAGTGATTGTTAACTGGATCAGGCAAAGCCCTTAATTTTATTACAGAAAGCAGTACTGCACTGGCAGGAAAAAAAAAAAAAAAAGGAAAAGAGAACAGTGTTTCTGTCTCTTATTTCTTCAGTTAATTTTTGGCACAAGAAGTAGTATAATTCCTTCGTGCTTTGTGAAGTTTCACCCGCACTGCAGGCTGTAATAAATAGTTCATTTAATGTATTCCCAATTCACAATGAAAATCGGGAGTACTAAGAATACGTAAACAGGAAGCAGAGAAACCAATTTGACTTAAAAGGGCATTTATCTGGAGACCTCCTGCCACATGCTTCCCTAATGAAGTAATAAAGACCATTCCGTGACATGAAAACTTAATTCAATTACGCACTCTGCAAAGAAAAAAAAGCAGTCCTTGCAGCTTGTGATACCTGATAAGACGACATGGCTGGATACTGCACCATCATGCCTTGCACCTGGTTTCCCTGTTGATTATTCATCAGGCTCTGGCTTTGGGGAGGCTGCTGCATTCCCATGAGGCCCTGGAACCCCTGCTGCTGGTTCGGCAGGACAGGCTGGTAACCTGCAAGAAGAATGCCACCTTCACATATGCTTTTGCTTTTAGGGTCGCAATTAAAACCATTCTCAGTCACGGTGAACATCCTGCAGCCCTGCAGGAGGTGAGAGGCCACCCTGAGTGACATGTGTCGTCAAGATGCAATTTAAAGCCCTAGGCAGACACAAGGTGCCACTGGCTGCCAGCTTCTTCCTCTGAGGCCACTCCCCATGCATTTCAAGGACACCAGTACTTGGCCATCACCATCTTACCTGGCAGCTTTCCTTCAGGTTACATTTCTTATCTTCAGATTTGTGCCTCAGAGAGAACCCTCCCTTCCTCTTACCTCCCTTGCAATGCTCCATTAGTATGACGTATATAGAGATGGCTTTATTTAATCAAGAACAGCATCTATATACTCAGCAGCTCCCCTTCGCAAAGTTTTTTGTACAACTGGCACACATACGACATAAGGGTCATATTCCACCCCACTCATTTCACATTTGGCACAAGAGGAACTCAGAAGTACCTGCCCAGGGATGGAATTTTGGTTCTCCTGCACCAGGTCCCCATTGGTCTGCGTTCAAAAGCACCAGCTTTTGTAGGACTGGTTGAGAAATGGGCAAAGCCCAGAAGATCTAGAGGGCAAAGCTGTTAAAGAGGCAGGGGCGTGGATGGGAAACAATGTGACAGCAACAGGACCCAGCCTTGCTGGTAAGAGTGAGCTTACTGGTGGAGGCTAGTGGTTTCAGATGAAGAATTTTGCAAAAAGAAAAGGTGGAAACAGAAAAGATGATGTAGAAAGATCCTTGTCCTTGAAAAATACAGCCAGCCTGGGACATTATGGATCTGTGAATAATTCCTCCTCGAGTCATCTTCATCCTTTAGCACTCATGTTTTTAACATGTAGCTGTGCAGCGCACTACTAACTCTGTGGCAATGTTTTCAGAATAAGCATATTTCAGGCAAAGAAGAATTATCAGAAGCAGCAACGCTGTGTTATTTTTATATGAAAAATGTGTGTTGCGTCTGCTCAATTTATATTCATGAATAAAGTACGTGGTTTGATACACTCAGTGAATTGGAAATCATCACCTGAGTATTTCTTCATTATGTAAGAAAAATAAAGTTACTTATGTCTCTGTTTCTGACAGTCTATTGAGAACTGACAGTTTTCCTTCAAAACCTTTCCTGATGCTTGAGAAATGCTGGGGATCTCTGGGATCTCTGATCATTCTGGGGCACTAAGGATGCCTTTTCCATAGATCTGAATTAATGTCTCCCGTCAGCCAGGCAAAATAATAAAAACAAAAATTAATTCTGCAAGTGATTAACTTGGCTGGAATATAGCGTCAAACGTCTCCCCAATGCATCAGATTATTATACATTCAAATTTGCTCTTTTCCTGCACACAAACACAGAGTCAGCATATTTTTCAGTCACAAAAATTACCAGTATCAGAAATGCTGTGACTGAGTTTACAGAAGGCTTATGAAGCAATAATAAAACCACAAGTCTTCTTCTGCTCCTTTATACCAATTATGGAGAGAGAGGGCAGAAAGGACAGAAATAAAAAATTTAGCACTGGTATTCTGATATCTACAGGACTGGAAATTTAAGCAGAGAGGAACTGACAGTGGAAGCCTCAAAAGAGAATTCATTTCACATCAGTGGCATTTGTCAAATCAAGGCGCAGATGCACCAATTACCAATGGACTGATGGTGGACCAGAGACCAAGTGATGCGAATCTGAGGAATGCTACCAAATATTGGACCTGGGCTCTGGACCGTGATGCACTGACATAGGGTAGTGACAGGTGCTCCACAGACAGACAGACACCACAGGGGTCAACATCAGAGCAGCCCTGCTGTCAGCTCTCAATGTAATTGCATTATCATTATTTTAATCAGGCTGCTGCTGATAGTTGTCTCTTCACCTCAGTGTTGTGCTCCGTATTCACCAATTAATTTACTGCCCAGTGCTGACAAGGGTATCAACCTGAAACAAGTTATGAAAATGATGAGGTGCCACCTTTATGCTGAACACGTAGGTGTCATCTCACGGGGTTGAGAGAACTTCTACCTGCCAAAATGTACTGACAAAATCCTTCTCTGTATCAGTAAACACTGCTTAGTAGATCACAGAATCATAGAATGACTTGGGTTGGAAGGGACCTCAAAGATCATCTAGTTCCAAACCCCCTGCCATGGACTGGGTTGCAAACCACTAGATCAGACAGCTCAGGAACCCATCCAGCCTGGCCCTGAATGCCTCCATGGATGGGGCGTCCACAACTTCTCTGGGCAGTCTGTGCCAGTGCCTCACTGCTCTCTGAGTGAAGAACTTCTTCCTAACATCTAACCTAAGCCTCCCCTCTTTCAGTCTATATCCATTCCCCCTTGTCCTATCACTATCTACCTGTGTACAAAGTCAACCCCCCTCCTGCTTGTAAGATCCTTTTGAGTAGTGGAAGACTGCAATGAGGTCTCCCCTGAGCCTTCTCTTCTCCAAGCTAAGCAATCCCAACTCCCTCAACCTTTCATCATAGGAGAGGTGCTCCAGCTGACATTATAACCACTATGCAGTTTAGGTACAAGAATACAAAAAGTGTTAAAAAGGTTCAAGAGCTGAAGTCTGCCAGGCTGTGGATTGTTATTTTAATGACCCCATTACTCTTTCTTCAGAGTACTTTCTTCAGCCCATGGGGCACATACACCCCTCATCCATGTCCCAGCACAGAGTCCTCACTGCCCTGCCAGTAGAAGACCTCTTTCCCACTCTCCTGTGCAAGTTATTTACAATGCTCTGACCACCCAGAGGGGCCTCAATATAAGCAGAAAAGTACTTCGGATGTACTCTAATGTGCTTCCAATGTGATTAGATGGAAGCAAAGAGATCTTAATGTAAGAATCTGCCTGCACAGTGTCCTGACTATTCTTTGTCTTTAAGGGAAATTGTCACTTCTGTGGTCCAGAAGCAGCTACTGCAGTCTCTTGACCACAGCTCCCTTGAATCATGAATTGTGTATGGGATGTTTAAGGTTACTGGTTGGCTTCTGTTCCTGCACAAAAATGAGAGGAAAGAACTGGCACATTACAGCAGTCATTTGTACAAGAAGCTGTTAATACCAGAAAACAGGTGTTCTGAATTTTCCACCTCTGCAGCCAAAACTTGGCAGTTTTGATTCTTCATTTCTTATGTCTTCACACACAGTCCAGAGAAAGAATGGAGATGGGAGAAGTAAGACTCCTCATTCCCAATGGCCTCAATATCTCAGCCTTTCAGCAGTGCTTGTGAAACTCTTATCATTCTAGCAAACAACCCATTTTTTGAAGGCACAGACTATCAGATTGCTGTTTCCCCATCACTATTTACTTTGTACACATATGGTGGTTTCAATCTGGAACTCAGCTCTCTCATGCTTCTGACACGCTATTTATTTTTCAATGAAATGAAAATACGGTGTTCTCAAAAGGCTCTGGAGGAAAAGCCATGCATTGCTGGGCAGAGATGGGCCTTTTGGGGCTACGCAGGTATTAGGAAATGGGTGAGAACAGGAAATGGCACCATGCTTTCTGCAGTAAGTTTTGTTCATACTTGCTCTTTTGCTCGTTAGCTTTCATACTACATAAAGTGTAATCCTTAAAAGCCTCTTTACTGTCCCCTGAGAACACACATACGTGGGTTATTTTCTAATGGCAGTACACATCAGATGAACCATCCTATTACTGTGAGCTCCTGGGCCTCTTTACTGCAATTATATCATCCTGCTTCATGTTATCTCCGCTACAAAGGAGGATTTTTTAAATCAGGGCAAACATGAGAGACATTGTTAAACAACCAGAGGAACAAATCGTGCGCAGAATTTCAATGAACGCCTCAGAGGAAAAGCGAGCCTTGGATTGCAGTCTAAATGGAAGAGGCCGACGTATCATCAAGGTAATGCTCTGAACCTTTATAGCCTGCATCACCATGCTGACAGTCATCTAGCTGAGACCTCCCAGAGGGAGAAACACCACATGAAACACCCACAAATGTTTTAATTTCTTAATGAGGCTATGGAGCTTAAAAGAGAAAATGCAGTGGTCTCGCACCCCTGCCAGTACCATCACCCAGAGCTGTAATTATAGCAGGCTGGGTGCTCTGCTAGCCTCAGCACATGTCCTTCGTGAACAGCACATCCACTCCTTTCAGATTTGAAGCATATATTAGCAAGATAGCTTTATATTACGTGCATCAGCACTCCAGGTAAAAAGCAATCAGCACTTTGGACGATGAGAATTTTGCCTGGCACGACTCCCTGAACCGCATATCTTACTCTGCTCTCACCGCTTGTTTCTAACAGTGTCTTGCATTCCAAACTCAACAGATGCAAGCACATAAATTCGCAGTGGTTTCTGAGTGATCTGAAAGCTCATCTGCTTCCTTCAGTGCAGCTCTTCAAGAAGCCAAGCCGTGGTCACCAGCAAACCCAGGGCACAACCAAAAGGTGTGTACTTTTGCAACACACTGCAGCAACCTGGCCAAGCCAAGTCCAAAAGGAATTCCAAAGGAAGACCCCAGGAGAGCTCATGGGGCTGGGTACAAGAGTTGGCTAATAGATGGTTCTTTAGCAGAGTAGAAAATGGCATAATTACATTACATGGCTGGAAGATAAACCTAGAACTCTTCAGATTAGAAATAAAGTGCAAAATTTCAGCACAACCTGTAATTAGGAAGGGTGCAACTGACCTGGAGATGAAGTGCATTTGCTGTCACCTGAAATCTCCAAAATGAGAATGGACGACTTGCTAGGTGGCAGCTTAATAAGAACTTCTGGGAAGAAAGGTATGATTACAGCATGCACTGTGTCCAGTACAGTTCAGGCATTCAGTTACATGATCCAGACTTCAAAAACTTATGGAAAATGTTAGCCAGTTAGCTGTTGATATTTTTTGAGTCTTAAAATGAAAAGCACTGAACTCCTGTGTGTGACATGGATTCCCATTCCTTCATCCCTTTCCACTGATCCCATATCAGTGTTGCCACCGAGCTGACCCCACATGCAAAGAACTCACATACATAAGGTGACCGCTGAATGAATATTTCTGGGCTACTTCAGGTTGCTTCCCCCCACTGAAGTAATGGCTCCCCAAGTTCTGCAGACTGAAATCTGATCAGTACCAATTTCCACAATTTTGCCAGGCTATAATTATCTTTAAATATTAAAATAAGGTATGAGTGGGATGCAGTTTTTGCTGATAATCATAGAAATTTAAAGTTACTAGCCAGAGAAGAAAATCTGGCTTTGTAAAACTACAATTCAGTCATTCCCACAGCAGCAAGTTTTGGCAACTTGCCTGTTTGCCAAATGCTCTGAGTTGGTCCAATCCAAAGCACCTGCAAAGTTGGAAGAATGAACAAAAGTGAAGCAAGCAGTTCAGCAAGAGCAAATGCTGTCTTAACACAAAGAACCCTTTGATTCTCCAAGAGTCCCTAACTAGTACCTGTAAAATACAAGGAAAGAAAGCAGAGCGAAGGAAGTGGGCTCCGCTCTGCCCGCCCTTGGGTTCAGGCCAGTTGGCCAAGCCATGGGACATGTGTGTCTCCCCCGTACAACTGAAAGAAGGAATGTGATGCAACAGATTTCAGCCAGCTAGAACAAAACCCTGTGTGCTAGGGGGTGTGTTGGTACCTCCTGCTGATGCTCTTTGCCTCACATCTGTATTGCAACCAGATGTTCACCTCCCACACAAATACATAACGACCACCTACAAAACCTCCCCAAACACTGCTGGCTCTGGCGCACTGTGCTCAGCCTGGCTTCTCACATCTGCACTACGTGTTACATTTCCATGGCTGCTGAGGAAATCATTTCATTTTTTCCACTGTGCAGTTGGTCAGTATTTGGCTAGTTTCACACAAGTAGCAGACTGGAAGTCTCACTGAAAACACTGCTGTAAAATTAAGCTGAGCTGGATTTCAGACTGCAGTTTGGAATTCTCCCATAGAAGCCATGCTAATTAACATCTCCCTACTGGTGTGTCATTTTCTGCACCAGTCTGAAGATTTAAACTGCATCTTGTGCAGCTGGAATCCAAAACACTTTGTACACAGTGTTGTTGCTTCAGCTTGGATCTGAAATCTTATAGATGTAAGCCACATCTGCTGCAGTGAATCAATCCACTCCTACTGTGTCTGCTTTCTCTCTGCACTTCACAAAAAAGTGTCTTCACCTAGTAAGACAGTTGGGCTTTGTGCTCCCCTTGAAGGCATCTCAGATAATTTATGGGTGTAAGCTGGATACCATGTGAGCTGGAAGGACAAATACACAGCAGCTTAACACTAAAAATCTATTCTCTTCCCCTCATAACATTAGACCATGCAATTTTGTTTTCATACATGCACAAAGGAAAAACAAGAGCACCTCTGCCTGAAGTGAAGAGGTGGGGTTATAAAACAGCAGGATTTTGAATTTACTTTCTCAGTACGTAAATTGCAGCTCCCAGGTTCCTAAATTGGCCTTAGCTCTGCTAAGAGCACCTTCCTGCTTCCTGAACCCGATTAACAGAATCATTGCTGGTGGGATCACAGAAAAAGGATCGCATCCAGCTGCATTGTAGAGCTCAGCAAGATGTATGCATCAGAGATAAAAGACTGTAAGACTTTATTATCATAATAGAAGGAAGAAAAGCATTGGTTAGAAGACAGCTTGTTCCCCCTGCTTTTCATCTGGCTTGCAAAAGTCTCTGTTCCACAAAGTCAGCAGTGCAAAACAGAGTGTTAAAGCTCTTTCACTTTCAGAAGAAGAAGAAATAAAATGTGGAAGTTGGCTGCAATTTTGCATTATTTCAGAACGACCCATTTGTAGGATTTGGTTAAAACTGCTGATGAAAATACCTGTACACAAAAGAAAATCTGTTGCGCATAACAACTCTGAAATCCCCCGCTGGGTAGTTATATCCAGCTGGTAGAGCAGAGCCTGTCTTATCTGCTGAAACCTCCCATCCTTGTCTTTGCCATTTATTCTTTTTCGAAAAGCTATGTGAAATCTTGTTTTGCAACCTCAGAGGCTGGAAGAAACCCAAAGCACGGAACATCTGAAGTATGGTTTCATGCACTGCTGCAGACACCACAAACAACAGGGAACTTCCCAGTTGCTAATAAAATGCAAAGATCAGAGGAATAACACATCCCACAGCTAAGCAAACCCCCCCCAGTGCAAACGATTTAGATCAGGGCCTCACAAGCCTATTTTTAACTCTGCCTGTCCTACATAAACTGGAATGAGGTACATTTGTACCAGATCTGAGAGTGCTTTGTGCACAGCCTTTTCTTCCAGAATAGTAACAGTGTAAAACAAATGGCCCACCTTGCTGGAAGAAGGCCTCCTGGTATGGTGGTCTAGATTATGCCAGTGTGAAATGATGAAAGTAACACCGCATATCTGCGACACTTTGAGCTTCTTACATGTCAGCACCAAAGAAACATCCGTTATATTTTCTTTTACCCTTTTTCTAAGAAGCCAGGTTCTAACTGCTGGAGACAAGGAATAGCATCAATTGAGAAAAAAAAACAACAAGCATTTATATATGTGTGCTCACTCTCTAATGGAGAATGGTTTCATAAGGCATGCTGAACTGTTGCTTAGACCCTTCCATTCCACTATTCAAGGAGCTGTCTTTTGGGCATATATGCAAAACCATGGATATCATGAAAGATGTTTTATGAATGACTTAAAGATGCATACCTGCCCATGAGTTACTTTTCCAGACCTGAAAAGATCTGTTTTAAAACTCTGCATGTAAAAAAGCCCAGACAGATAAGAGATATGATTAAATATTGTCATTATATACCTAATGAAATCACAGACTGCAACATCTTCTGAGACTAAAATTTTAATTAAGGCAGGCTGGCATTTTGGCTTTTTTCCTCCTCCGTGTTCCAGGGCAACAGCAGGTAAGGTCAAACAAAAAGCTTATGTGATAAAATTGCGTGAGAGCACTCCTAGGAGACCTGGCATTATTAACAAGAACACGAGGAAGGGCACAGTTGAACAGTTCAAAGATAAATGATTGCATTCAGTTTACTTTTCACTATCAGCTGGAGAACCCGAGAGCTGGTTTTTGACAAGGAATGTATGTTAACAAGCATCGAGAGGAGCTAGAAAGGATACAAATACAGGAGATTCAGAGTTGGGGGAACAGTTTAAAATCTTGATCTATTCTTTTACTTCTCTACACAAAGGATTTTTAAATTACAGGGACAGCTGTAAGCACAACTTGCTACTGCTAAGTGGCTTGATGCTGAAAATAAACCTGTTCTGGCTGAGAACCTAAAACCATGTTATTACGTGACGCTTTAATCGCTTACTTTATTCTTTTTTCAGTTATCCTTCTATTTTATATTTAAGGCTCTTTAGTTCCTGTTTTTCAGAATCTATCAGAAAAATGGGTTCACTCTCCTTCTTGAAGATAAATCTGAAGATAAATGGACGGGTGCCTCTATCAGACACGGTATGCAACTCAAAGCTTCAGCAAGACTCAGAAAAGAAAATTCTATTTTTAAGACAAAACCCTTTTATCTCACTTCAGTAAAAATATAGAGGGAACAGCCAGCTGCAAGCCAAAATAATTGCAACAGAGTAATGCAGGGCTCCATTACAGCAGCATAATTCTGGTGAAGCAGCTGATCCAGAATCCTGGCACTTACTGCAGCCCGCAGCCTGACTTAAATGCATTAACCCAGACAAAGCATGTGCAGCTGTTTTGGTAATCGGAGGCTTCTGAATTTTACTGGAGACAAAAAAAAAGACCAACAAAAAAAGTCACTCAGCCAGCAAATGACACAGGTGATAGTGAGGAAGAAAGTATTCTATGCTGCTGAACTAAGTACTCAGTCATGTGAAAGGCAAGCCTTTGGGAGATGGATTTGGAAAGGGTTTCCCTTTGGTTAGCATGATAAGCAAAGGCAGATATCCAAAGCCAGCCTGGTGCCTGCAGGGTGGTTACTGGAAGGCCTGGGGAGCAACACTGAGAGAGGTGAGGCTCCTCATCCCAGAGCAGCTAAGGCACCGAAGACACGTGCTAAGAGCTGCTGTCTGGTGCTGGTGGCATCAGGGAGGTCTTGAAGAGTGCTGTGGAAAAGCCAAGTTCAACTCTCCTGCTCTCAGCCCCTGCATGCCAACCCTACTGACATTAATAAGAGTTAACACAGCCGTGGGCAGGCCAACAGATCGCTGTGGAGTTTCAGGCTTGCTCTTAAGAGCCCTGCTGTTTAAAAAACAAAGTACATGCAAATGTAGTCATAGCTCTAACTCCAGTCACAGGTTTGTTACACAGGTGAAGTCTGCTGCACTTCCTCCTCAAAGCACTTTTCAGTTTCAAATGTATAACTTAGGCACAGCAAATAGCTACTTACAGCTAAGGCCAATGTAAAATTCCCTTCATATTAATAGCTAGATTTCTTTGGCATATGCCATGCTGTAGTTCTTGTTCACACTGAAGCTGTGAGATGTAGAGGGATGCCCTTGCCAGCAATACGTTACAGAGGGTCTTCCTGTACAATGAGTACATAACATTGCAGTCTGGATTTGCTGCTTTCAGAGATGAAGTGTTTACATATTCTTGCAGAAGAGCTGAACTTGCTTTGAAGCTAACACAGCGAACTGGAAGGAAAAGAAGCATCTCATGAACTATTTTATCACTGTTATTTTCATGAGGAAGCAAAAAACAATAGCTCTGACTGAAAACTGCAAGAAAAAAACTGTTCTTCTTTCCACCCAGACGACTGTATTCTGCATAATTTCAGGATGTAACCTCAGTTACAAATGCATTTATTTTTACGCATCAATATTTTTCATATCTTTCTTTTAGTTCAGGGCAGGAATATCAACACAGTAGCTGGTATGAACTTACACTTGGGATACATTCAAACTCCTACCAAAAAAACACTGGCACCAACTTAATTCTTGGTATATACACACACATATGCATATACAGATATTTATGTATCAGTGGGAATGAACAGATTGAATAGAGGGCTAAAAACATGTTGAATAGTAGCCCACGTGGTGCAAGCTCTGCAGCTAACCTAATCACTTGCTTTAGCAGGGAGATGCAGGGCATGTGGCGGCTCCAGACTGTGTGATACAGCCATTCAGCACAGGGCTGCCCAGGAGAGTTTGTATAATGAAAACAGTTGAGTAGCATCCCTTCAGGTAGACACTGGAGAGATTTGTCCTTATCTGATCATGAATGGTTCCTTCACCCAAGTCAGGTGTCAGTACTGTCCCTTTCTTTACGGTGTGGAACGGTCCTGGCTTTTCTAAGGACACCAGGCTCAGAGATGTATTTTCAGCTAAAACCATCTGCAGATATGACTGACAGTGTCCAAGATACAGGAAGATAACAAATGTCCTAGTCACAGACATCATCTGGGCTACTAGAATTGACTGAGCACAGCTAATATCCGTGCTGGTGGTTTGAGCTTTGGAACACAGAGCAGGCTGCAAGCAGCACAGCTCATGAGATGAGCAGTACAGTGTATGATATGCCTTGTATGTATGCATTTCTGTGGTTCTGTTCTGTTATACTAAGCTATTTCTGCCCATAGTCTAACAATTATTTGCAACTGCCTATCCTCTGCTTTTGTTAGCAAGATCTGCGTATGATGGGACTGCCAGCCACCCAAATAGTATGAGGTGTGACCCCAAACACAAAACCAACAGGAATAGATCTGAAAAAGGTCTAATACATCCATGCAAGCTGCTAGCACACAAATTTAATCAATTTCGGCACGTTAATTCCTGTATTACATCAGTCTGATTTTCTGGATTGCCTCCAAATAAGCAAATTGCCCATTTCCTAATCAACAACATTGTATTAGTATTGGTGAAATATCTACAAACATAAGCCAAGCGTGAACTTCCACTATGCCAGCTATGCAAACTTCAAGGAATCGCTGCAGTCTCTGCATTGAAGATTGTTTGCTCTTGAATAGACAAGGCAGCTAGAGACTGAAATCTGAAATCCCAGGAGAACTGCACTAAGCTCACCTGGAAAACGCATCAGGAAATCCCAGTACACTCAAATGCTTTAACAAGCACAAGTGCTTAACAGCTGCAATCAGGTGCTGCTGATCCCCACTGCTTCTGCGCACACGTTCAGGTTAATGCATCACACCACTGAGCATGAGGAGCTGTTTGTTTACCTCTACCATAAGGGCACAGCAAGTTGCGGGCTGCGTCCCCCAGCTAGATGCGAACAGATGCAAGGATGATACTGAAGCCAACACAACTTTGATGGAGCATATGCTAGCCCATATGGGTCCAACTGCAAAGACTGCATCTCTTCTGAGTGCACTCACGCAGAACGTAATCCAAAGACTACCGAGGTTAGCAATCAACTTTCACTGACTTTGCACTGCCCTGGGAGCACTCACCTGCAACATGGTGATTACTCTGGCACCTGTACAGCAGATCCCTTCAGCATTTAAACTTCTAAACATGCAAGCAGATTTCTAGTTTTCAGAGCAATGATTTACAGGCCTCTGGACTGACGCCAGGGAACTCAGCTTCTTGATGGAGGAAATCTCCAATATGAGATACTGGGATTCACAGTACATTACTCACAGTATAGCATCAGCATCTTTTAAAAAGCTTCTGAGAAACTTGACCAGACAGGTGCAATCAGCAGAAGGAAAAAGAAGCCCCACTGCAATAAATTCAATTCTACAAAATAGCATTGGCTATGTACCAAGAGATACTGGCAATTGTAAAATAAATAGCAGCCAGGGAAGAGTAGGGCATGTGTGGTACAAGCAGAGTGTTTCCTGACATCCTTACAGTGCAAGCAAACTCCTCTAATTTACTAATTGATCCTAGTTCACTTTTCTTGGTTTTCTTGTTATTTCAAAAGAGGCAATAATGGAATTGGGCTAGGGATTTTCTGCTAATAAATTACAATTAAGATCTTCCATTTCCTTTGTCTTTATCCCTTGAAGTACAAGATAGATGACGTTCACATGATCTTGATATCAATCTTTCCATACAACCGCAGAAATGTAAATGCTTATTTCATTCTGCCATGTGTACAAAAGCAATACATCAATTGCACTAAAACTAGGCTGAATCTCCCATCTAAACCTGTGTCTTGAATGGAGATGAACAGCAAGATCTGCAGATGCAGTCACCCCCAAGCCTAGTTAGCTTCACTCATGGTCATACCAATCATCTGGCAAGTGAGGAGGGAGTAAGTGAATGGAAGGCAAAAATACCTGAAAAACTAAAACATTCCTTTCTGACATTCCTAATACAACCAATTCTAAGACTTCAAATTTTTTGTTCTAATTGAAAAAAGAAATGGAACAGTTTAATTGTTCATAGGCAATTTAAAGCTTTTGCTTCATTGCTTGGTTTGCCATTTTGGCAGAAACGAGATGCACTTCACAGGAATTTGAGGAATTATTTTTCTTGGTTGAAGAATCTGCAAAATCATGCATTTAAATAAACTCATTTGGTTGATCAGGCAGATAAACCTGCAAATCATTCCTATCACAGGCAGATGCAATTTCAATTCCTGTGTTGGGTGGGCAGAACAAGATGAACAATATTAAAAAAAAAAATAAGAGAGGAAGGTACGGCATATGAAAGCTTCCACCTTTTTTCTTTTTCTTTTTTTTTTCTCTAAAAAAACAGGGGTTTTATGACACTTGAAAGTGTGAGGATTAACAACTGGAGGCACGAGGTCATTGTGTATCCACATAAGAAATGAGTGGACGTGACCCTTTCAGCTGCAAACTCTTCTGCAGAGAAGAAATCTTGGTCCAAAGGGAATAAATAGGAGAGTGAAAATGCAGAGGAAGGATGGAGGTGGCTTCAGAAGAGACTTTCTGGTCTTTAAACTTGTTCAGTTGTCCAAAAGACTGACAGTGGTGCTTGGGAAATGGGCAGACTGCTGCTAGAGCTGGTCTGGGGTTATCATTGTGAAAGGATATTTTGGTTAACCCAACCAGTGCAACTGCTTGAGAAGGTGGTCTGTCAAGCAAAAGCACCTTACTAGACTAGGTCTGTGAAACCCAATGGATCAGCTCTGAGCCCTGCCTCTCCTCTCAAGGTATCTGCAATTGTGCAACCATAAAGCATGCAAGATTTAATTTCATTAGTCAAAAAGGAAGCACAGCACACATGAAATATAGAAAAGAATATGGAATATTTGTGCTTTGTCTGCTGTAGTCCTCACCAGGGAGATGCTGGCTCTGAGAAATCTTTGTGACAGAGCTGCCATGAACACTGAGAAGTTATGTGTAAGGTCTGCAATCGTGGTTGATGCTACACATTCAGAGCAATGGAAAATGCACAGACCAAACACATATGGAGCCTTCAGCTCAGCATAAAGACTGAAGACAGTCTGGGTGTGTGGTTGCAGTAGGCTTTTGAGGCAGCAGCAGGATTTTTTCCTTGCATACATGATAAATACTGATAGCTTTCTGCTTGCTTACAATATAGTACACTCCAAATGCATTACTTCTTTCTATGTATTAGTTTTCCCATCTGTAGAATAAGGTATTGAGGGGAGACTTCTTCATGAGACTTCATGCTTCAGTCCAGCAGTGCTGAAAAGTGCTATCCATGTTCCTGGATAAAGTCAATGGAAAAAAAGCTGATCTTCAATATAATATATAATACAAAGAGACCTCTAGGTACTGAATTTGTTAAGAGTTGTGTACAGAGCTTTGCAAAATTTCCAGTTGGCTGAAGAACCTACTTTGAGCCAAGAAAAAGATACTTTTTCTGTCAGCATCTCTAAGGGCAGGGCTGAGTTCCCACAGCCTGAGGTCTGCCAGTACTGGCAAGAAGGAGGATACAATGAGACTCATCTGCTGGAGAACTGGTCTTAAAACACAGGTCTCAGCAAATTGTCAGGGCCAGCGAAGAGTTACAAATGTACTCTTTGAAATTAATTGGGAATAGTTTTGTGAAGGCTTTCCAGTGCTTGCCCAGAGACAACTGCCAGATCCTGAGATTCAGCTGACGGGAGAGAGAGGTCTTCTGTGGGTGCAGAAGGTAACTCAGTGCTTTTTCATAGAATTATAAGTATATGCCATCCTTTGCTGCTCTGCTCTTATAAATTATCTGAGTATATGGACAGAGGTACATATGCATTCCCACACAATGACTGAAATTAATGCAGCACCATCATCCAAGTCTACTTTTAGCTAAAATGGTTGTCTTCTGCTTATGTCCTCTGGATGGGGTAGCTGATTTCATATACTTCAGCTAGGGCTGCACCAAGTCAAACCACGAAGCAGAAATGTTTCTCCATGTAAGATTTATAACACACATTTTTTGAAGTGGTAGCTGATGTGCCCGGCCAATTTGCTGAAAATGTCTGTGTAGCAGAAATTTTTGAAAAGAGAAAATCACAGGATCTGTAAACACATCTGCAGAATGCTCTTTAGTAACAAGTGATCATTCTGAGCTGCAGACCTTGAGAATAAATGCAAATTTCTCTAACTGGAAAAGGACAAATGTAAGTCATACCTTCAGACTGCTCCTCGTGACACTGTATTAAGTCTGCAGCTATAAACTTTCCTTACAATAGCACCATTCTTCAATTTTAAACAATTAGTATAGCTCCTTCAAACTAAAAAGCAGATGAATACAATCTCTACCTTCTAGCAAAAAGATCTGCAGGAAATAAAATAATTTTCCAATTACAAAAAAAACCCTAATTTATACACCTTGCTTTCATATTCTGAAATAAGCCACCACATCAATTAAGAGAAAAGCACTTTTTCCCCATCGCAAGAGAAGCCACTGCAAATTGGTTCATAAATATTCACTGGTACTTTAAGCAGGGCCATAAAAAGGATACACTTTACTGCCTGTCCCGAAAATGGCATATTTAATGCCAGAACATCACCAAGAAAAAAGAGCTAAGGAGAGGCTCTTGCTGCAGGCACCTTCCAAGGAGCAGCAAGGTCCTGCACAGACTCAGATCATGCTGAGATGTTCTGCTGCTTTGGCAGGAGAAAGAAGTGACGGATGAGCTTGTCCAGAGCATACAATGACAGGTGTGCCTTTTTCTTTTCTAATCCAGGCAATTGATTACTTTGGTGAATATTCTCCATAGATAGCAAATAAAGTCTAGGAAGGAAGAAAGCTCCTGCCCTTACCCACCGTCCTACTCACTGCAGAGACCATATCTGGATCTCTGTGTGGAAGTAGAGTGGCAGAACCAGCCACAAGCAAAGCCACACAAACTTCATGGAAGAATGAAAATTAAGAAATAAAAAACAAATGCAAGCACTCTTAAAGCGAATTAATTATAATCAGATAATGGATGTAACTGTAATACATCCATAAAAGTGCTGTCTTCTTTACGGGGCAAGGCAAAGTTTCCATTTATATGTATATATATCAAGGCTGCTCAAATCCATTTGATACAATAAGTTATGATGCATTACGATTTACACAAATAAAAGTCCAGCATAGCATCACAACTGTGAAGTATGAAGATAACATATTGTGCTGGCAAGTGATAAAATTGCTCGCAGTGACAGCTGTGATTTATTGAAGCAATTCAAATACACTTTGAACGTATATTAGCTTCGCCTCTGCCCACAAAGGGCGCATTTTAGCAGGGTAGGCCACACCAGTGATAAATTACATACCAGCAAGAAGTGAAGGCAATTGGCAACATCAGATGCCCAAAGGCCCTGAATCGCTCTGATAATGTGGTTTTCATGATAATACCTCACATGCAGCGGCATCTGAGCACCTACAACATATCAAAGCTGTGTTTTGGTTGGCTTTCTGGAAGATAACGTTGCAGCGGTCAGAGTGGCTGGGACTTCCCAGCTAAGGCTGACATACAAAGCATTTATAAATTGGATCTGGAAAAACATTTGGCACAGAAGGTCGCAGTTGAGCTGCTGCCTTTTATGCAGAAGCTTGAAAATAACTGCTCCTGCTTCCAGGCTGTAGGCAGTAAACAACCACAGGCTTAAGGCCGACAGGCTGCAGCTCCCATACAACCTGGCTGCTGCAAGGCTACAGACAAGACTGGTAAAGCAACACAAGTGCTGCCATGATTCCATGTGCCACAACAGAATGGGGAATATATAATATTTGGTCACTGCATCCATGCAGGCATTTGCACCAGCATTTGTGAAAAGGAACCTAGTTACTGCTCGTGTGTCCTGTCTGCAGTGACAGCAAGGTTCTCCCCATAGCTCAGAGAAGCACTGAAAAGAAACAGCACAGTGCCAAAGCATCCTCCTACAGCAAGGTCTTATTATTGTAAAAGCATCAAAAAATATTTTACTGTAAGATATTCTGTGCTGAAGTCCACTTTACAATGCACCAGCAGCACAGACCACACTGAGAATGACCTCACAGCCTGGGCTTCAGGAGTTGCCTTTCTAAAGAGCTTTTGTCTCAAGACTGAGAGCCACACAGCAAACAGTAGAGTCCTCCCATTCTGACACCCTAGGAAGCGGGCCTCTGTCTCTTTACAGCTCCAAAATTAACAGCAACAAGTGAAATTAATGGCTTGGTCAAAGCAATCACATCTTGCTGTGGATCGAAAGAAGTTTAGCAGCAATTATACAGTAATCAACTCTTGTCTAAACATAATGCACATTTAACAAAGAGTTTGTTTCTGGTGGGCATTTTTAAACTTCTGTTAAATCCAAAACACTCCCTCAAGAAAAGATAATCAATATTCATTTCTGTAATACCCATTACTGAAAACCTGAGGACCTCGGACATAATGCATATTTCTAGAATGAGTTCATGCAACTTCTTAGAGAAAGTTGGCCATTTGTTGTATTTATGCCAGTAAACGTCTCAGAAAACTGGGTTTCTGCAGTTAGGCTCCATATGAAAAAGCACCAGCGACACTGCTTCTGAAATGGTACAAAATGCCTATGTACAAATTGATACCTAAAAGGTAAGCTGGGGAAACACATTCCCTAGAGTTAGAGAGCTGGAGAAGATGCAAGTGTCAAAACCTAGCAGTTATTTTCCTAGTTTTCCTACATTGCATTGGGACAAAAAAGCTCAAAACTTTTTTGAACCTGCCCTCTTATCTTTTTCTCTTTTTTTCTTTCAACTGACCCAACAGTTGGAGGAAGGAAGATTTTTTCCTTGAGCTGAAATTCTTGGTAGTACAGAAATTACAGATCAGTGTACATTACTGCTTTCATTTATTTACAGCTCTGTAGCACCATCATTCTTCGGAAACAGTTGTAGGAATTGAAATGTTCGTAAGGCAGCTGTTATTCTTAATAGTTTTTTCATTGCTAGCTACTGGAAATATGGATTCAAAAATATTATAAGCTCAACACACAGTAAAAGATTCCTTTAGAACAATTATGTTATTTTTACATAATTATTATGTATATTACGTATATGTAATACGTAATTATGATTTTTACACCACTTAATAGAAGTACAAGGCAGAAATTGAAGTCAAGCAAAGGAGGACAGGAACATTGTCGTTTCTTCAGCAACAGCAGCTTGAATATCTAAAGCTGTAAAAAGGAAGTCTTTCCTCCCCTTCTGTTTTTTTTCCCCCTCTGCCTTTCAGGTGTACTTTTGCTAAACTACCAAAGGAACCTTTTTGCAGCATCCCTTACCAATGGACCAGAAATATTCTGCTGAGTTTTTATCTCTGAGCAGGGGGATGAATTCTCCCCTCTCTACTGCAAATTGAGCAGGAGGAAGCAGTAATTATCACAGTCCAGAGTTTCCAAGTCATTCAGAGTTGCCTGGCAATTACAGGAGAAGCAAGAATACCCTACCCTACCCCACCACTCGTATTTGCTTGCTGTTCTGAAGCAATGAAATAACCGTTATAGCACTCCAGTAACCTGGGTAGTAAAAGCGAGTGGAGAATGCCTGGTTTTATCCTTCCCACACCCTCGAACAGGGATGGACTCCTGGGTCTCCAAGACACTATTATTACAGAACAAAACAGACAATCTTGTAACACAATGAGCATGCTGGATTTATGATTTCAAGACTCTCTGCAAGGAAAAGGGTAAATGGAGAACACAATCTACTCCTCACTCTATCTCCATTTACCCATTCTTTTTCTATACTGCTCAGAAACTTGGTAAAGCACAAATTTCTTCTCCTCTCTTCTTTGTTTTTAAAACCAAGCGTTCAATCATATCCACCCACAGCTTTACTTTAGGCCTTTATCAACTACAGTAATGCAAACAGCAAGTTATCGTGAAAACTGGAAATTCTCCATTTATATCAGGTCCCTTAATTTTCTTCAAAGAAAACAGCAGCACTTTTCCCAGGCCTAATACAGTGGCTCTGGAAAGCTGCCATAAATGGTAAATACAGTACCATGAATAAGGCGTAAGTATTTTACCACCTTCTTCTGGTAACTGTAATATGCCTTTTTGCTGTGTTGCCCTTCTAATGAAAGCAAAATTACATTCAATTTTTCTGTTTCTGTTATGTCAATATAACAATCTTTTGTAACAAGTGAACAAAAGCTTTTCCACCTTTGTGCGATCAATGTTATTGCTCAAGCAAAGATAACTGGCATCTCTTTGTTAAGGCTCTATTTTCATGTACTGTCAAATTACAAATACAATTCTAACTCAGCAGATAACAATCTGCTTTTCAGACTAAGGGTGAGGTGGCCTAGGTGGAAATACTAAATACCTTATACACCCTTGGACATAAAGCTGCTCTTCCACAGGATCTGCACACAAATACGAAAGCAAACTGGACACGATGGTCTGTGCTGATACACCTGTCCAAAATGTCAGCTCATGGCAGCAGAAAGTTAAGGTTTGATGTAAACATTAATCCTCCTCTTATGCCGGAATCCAGTGAGATCACAGGACTTTCCCTACCTTCACAAGACAACAGGACCTTCTGTGCTTGCAGAACAGCAGGCAGATTTACTGCTACAGGAAGGTGAAGAAATACACCTACAGCCAAGCACAGACACCTGTATAGAGATGTGCAGTTCTCAAAATGAAAGTCAAGCACTGAAAAGTGTAAGAAATGTCATTGCTTGGCTAGAGCTTCATTGCCTTAAGGGGTCACGCTGCCAGCATTTTAAAACTGATAACAGTTCAGTTTTGTGTCCACATGGCCTCAGAGAGCACCAGGGTGGTGTGGTTTAATATGCAGAAATCAGGGAATGGCAGTGCAAAAGCAGCCCCTAAAACCTTAATTCCAGCAACTGATGCATACGCGAATAAGATGCAGTATTTAATGACATAATAATCATACATACTGCAACAGAATTTGCCCTGTAAATTGCTAATGTGACCACCATCAGAATTTCTCATCTTCCTATTTCCTCTGAAGCACAGGAGGACTTTAAAATGGATTTGAGCGTGACAGCTTGCAAAGACTTCACCTTGACCCTCACATAGTGCTAGACATTCTCATGCACAGACAGATCAGTATACATTGCTAGCAGTTTTCTCCAGAATTATCCATTGTAAGCCATGGGGAAAATGCCATGAGGAGCACGCTAAGTAGCCAAAGTTTGAATTTCAAAACCAAGATTCGATTAAATCTGCATCTGCTTTTGCTAGGGTGCTCAACAGGGTATTCTCACTGGGAACTATCTTGTCAAATGTTAACCTCCTACCCTGAGGTATGCTGGTGTTCCAAGCTGCAAGTTTTCTTTCCTTGTTTAATTCTACAAGGAATAACATACCTGCCCACACGTACTCCTCGTCCTCAGAAGTCACACATGTAGGTCTTTTATTAATGCTATAAAGTATGTTCTTTGGAAAGCAATAGGTTGACACAAATCTCACCACAAATGGACAAAAAAGCTCTGCATAAACGTTATCTCATTGTCACAATGCACAGATGGTGAAGATTTTAAGAACTTTGGTGCTGATCAGTTGGGACCTAAACATAATCCACATGATCCACTGGCTGGTTTTCATGTGAAAGCAGCCAAACGAGGAGGGCTATTTCAATAATTCTTGCTCAGATCGCCTTTCCTATTATACAGTGACTGCTCTTAATCTCACAAAATTGTTTTCAAGGGAAAAAAAGAAACAAAGGAAAAAAAAAAAAACAACCCCAAACATGTAACATGAAGAACTTTTTAAGTAACACTAAGGCGCTGGAACTAGAAGTCCCTCACATTCCTGCAACAAGGGATAACTCTCTGAGACCAATGAATTCTTCCTGAGGATGCTAAAGGCTCACAGGCTGCATTTCTAGTCCAAAAGACATAGTGAGTTGTATCAGACGCAAGTGTTTAGAGAAAGCTGGTTTTAAAAGAAACAGATTCAGTGTCTTTTTAGTTCCGCTCTTCTTTGGACACTAGGAAATAACAGGTTGCTTTGGTAGCCTCCTGTTGAGCAAAGGTAAAAAATAAGCTGATAAGAACCCCAAAAAATGCTTAGTATCTTTGCTGTGCAGCAAGATTGAGGCAGTTCCCTAAGCATCCCACAGGCATTCTTGACATGTTTCTCTTCACCCTGGAGGCCCTACCTTCCCTGCCAGTAAGTTGCTTGGACATTGGACTAGATAATAGATAGCCTGAAGTCCTCCTCTGACTTACAAGTATTAAAATAAAAATCTTAAATCCAAACTGCTGAACATGAAGACAAATTAGGTATTCTTGCGTTTACTAAAACTAAATTAACCACCTGCACAGCAGGATCCTCCAGCATTCTTCCCATTCCAACAACAACACAGTGTGACAGGTCTGTCAGCATCACAGTACACATGAAAAACAAGCTAGATTACATTTCTAATGATAAAAACTTAGTAAGGTTTTCAAATTTCTACAGTATATTATAAAAAAATGGGTTATTGCTTTTTTCACTCCAGAATCTGTCTAGACCCCATGATTTTGAAAACACTAGCAAAAAAGTTAATGCTCCTGTAAAATGGTAAAATGGATATCAACACAAGTCTCTGACATTCAATTTTGTGCTTGGTGAGCTCAGCATTATTAGAGCAACTGCAGTAATAACTACCAGTGTATTTAAACACGGTGGTACAGGTTTACCAGCCCATTTTTTGTGCCACTGCCCTCACCTCAGCTTCCTTTTCGGCACTCAGTAGCCAAACCTGGAGTATTAAAACTTCAATTATCCTACAAGAAATATGTAATTTAGCATTTATTTTCAAAGCCCATGTTGGTATCGCTCAGCACAGCACTCTGCTGGGACTGCTTCACAGCACACAGCCACTTGGCTCGCCAGAGACTCAGAGCTTTTCCTCTCATTTTCAACTTGATGGATGTACTGAGTCTGTTCATTTACAGGAGAAAATTCAGAAAAAGAGCTCTTGCTGATTAATTGTGGCCTGCTTGGAGGTGGCATTTTGCTAGTCAATCAGAAGCAGCTCTCTGAGGTAAATCATACTTTCACATGTCTACACCCATTCCTCCAATAGATCGTATCACTCCATATTTACACAGGGGGCCATACTGTAGCACAAATAAGATGTCTAATGCATTTCAACTACCACTGTGAACTTATATTAATAAAGACTGAGTAGAAAGAGCAGAAATCAAATTAATTGTGCCCTTCTTATGCTTCAAATTGGTCAGAAAACTTGTGTTTTTTTAAGACTGAAAAGACTTAGCCCAACCACACACCTATTACCTGACTAAAACTACTCTTAATAAAAACAAACAGCTCTGCACTTCCACTTTCTTATAACATGGCAAGTAAATACTCCAAGAGGGAGAAAAGGAGGGAGAAAAAAAGTAATGCACGTGTACAAGCTACATGTACATGTACAAGTTCCTTTTATTAAGTTCTGTCAAACTGAAGCATACTCTGTTAGCTTCTGTAGCCATTCAGCTAGTCTCAAATTTGCAGAGAGGAAACAAGGAGTGCATGTGCAATTCAGGCATTACGTTTCTTTTTCACATTTTATAAAACTCAGAAATCTCTTTAGCTTACTTTGTACCCAAGCTATAGAGGACTATCAATACCTGGATATAATGGATAAAAGCACCATACTGAAGACCAAAGATGGTCAACCTTAGTGCTGATCCAGGACTGCAAGCAAAGCAGATTTTGGTTTAGGCTGTAAGCAGACAAGAACAAACCTACCTTTTCCTTTAAACAATGATAAATGTTCAGATCTATGTGCTATAGAAACAAAAATACTGTTGTTACCATTGAACTGAGACTGTAAGGACAGTAAGAGCATGACAGGCACAAAAACAGTCTTCAACTACAGCACGACTGTTCAATCGTCCCTTTCAACACAAGAATTAAGGGACAGCAAATGTAGTCTAAGGGTAGGTCCAACAAAACAGTCCCAAAAGGAGGTAATTCTCTGTACAGAATACAGCTAAACAGCAAAGTGTCTTTCCCTGAAGTACTATGGATATTAGAAAATTTACACAGGCTCAACAAAGCAACCAGGCAAATTCAGAGGGAAAAAATCACAGAAGGCTTGTAAGTATGGAGGCAGGAAGTACATCTGCTGCAGACTGCCTGCAGGCAGGAGGGTTTCTGAGGAAATGGGACCATGTGCCTGACTGTTCTGCTATTCTGCTCAACTGCTGCTATTCTGTCACTGCTGAAGAGAGAATATTGGATTTTTTCTCTCATCTGCTGTGGTTGTCTTTCTTTTATTTTTTAATCAACAACAGCTGCCTTTCTTTCTTTCATATTATTTGGAAGCAGTTACAGGTCAAAAGCTACACCTACCCTTTGCTCATAAGCCACGTCTGAGGCACCATGACACAGACACGCTCAGTACATGCTAGCAGCAGAGCCCGCCCATGGCATCCCAGCTGCTGCTCCACCTGGACCTTGAGCTTATCCTGCTCCCGGTTCAGAGCTGCTGGGTACAAGTCAACAGCCACCAGCATCTACTGAGGATTGCAATGCTGGGATGTCTGTCACTGCTACTTCAGCATCAATGAAAGGCAGAAGTGAACAGTGAGGACCAGAGCGCTTTTAAGAAGAGAAGTGCAATGGAGCTTTTTCTCAAGCAAAACACTGCAACTGTTTTTTCTTCAGCAAGGACAACAAACAAGTATTGTTTCCTATGGCTATCACAGAGAACAGCCTGTAGAAGACTGACAGGAAGTGTCTTGTGGCTTCTTACCATTACGGAGCTAGCCAGGAGATTGGATGGCTCCTGTCTATTACTCCACTGCATCAGTATGTTGAGACTTGCTTTCTGGAAGAGCTTCACTTCCTTCATTTTCTTTCAACCCCCTTTACCTCTGACTATCAGAGCATCCTTGGCAAAGCTCTGTGACAAACTGATGGCCCATAGCACACACTCTTAATCGATACTTTCATTAACCGATTTACACTGAGTTGTTGGAAGTCTCAAGGTAAAGTGAGGTTAGTAGCACTGCTTTGGGATACATAAAGCATGTATGGGAGCTGCAAGGCACAGCGGGGCAATTTGTAATGTCAAACAGCACCTCTCAGCAACTCACCAGAATGGAGCCTGCTGTGTATGGAACATGGATGCTATCACTGACAGTTTCATGGAAGGTGGCACTGATGACACAGGGTCGAGAGCGGAAGATTATTTCAAAGCTGTTAAGACATGCATGCACCTTGGACATCACTTTCTCCATAATACAAATCCTATCATGCTACGTTCTACATGAGCTGTAGTTGAGAGAGCACAGTAGTGTTTTTCTGCATCAGCACTGCAGTACTTATAGATAGTTCATCATTTGGTGATAACTTGGGTATAGAAAGCACTCTGTAAAAATCCAACTCCTCTCTTTTACACACAAATCACAGTCAAATTCATGCTTTTCTAGAACAAAGAACAGCAGGAAACCTAATTCAGATTTCTAATTCCTTTATTACATGATATAATTATATTTCACCAGATTACTTTTGCCTCGCAACGTAGCTGCATTTATAATTGTTTGTTGCCCAGCTCAAGGTTAAGTGAAGAAACAGCCTCAGCTGAGATTCTGCTTAAGCCCTTATTTTTCACAATGTGCTACAAAAGATTAATTGCTCTATATTCTTCAGTGAAGATGGAATTAAAATTGCTGTTTGATATGAACTATTAACGCAGCAATCATTTTGAAGTTTCTTAAAATTAATACATTTCCTCTCCTTTGCTTAATCCATAAAGTGGCACTTGGCAACCTTAAAAATTTAATTTTTGGAAGGACCTGTAAAAAAATCCAGTCCTCTGCACTCCTACAGACTCACTATCTGCTGAAAGGCAGCTCTCAACAAAGAGCAAAATGGCAATCCAACAATACTGAGCAGATCCTATTGAAGACAT
Source organism: Lagopus muta (assembly GCF_023343835.1). Lineage (NCBI taxonomy): Eukaryota > Metazoa > Chordata > Aves > Galliformes > Phasianidae > Lagopus > Lagopus muta. The sequence continues at coordinate 44,692,744 of NC_064439.1, read as the reverse complement.
TCTGTTTTTATCAGCATGCTTCTTGGAAGTCCTAAGGACAGTGCTGAAGTGTATAAATTGTGTTGATAACACAGCCTGGCAAAAAGTGCAAAGATACTTATGTGTAGCCTAAATATCTGCTTGCTCAGAGAAACCTGCACTTTTTAATGCCAGGAGACTAAGTGCTTTCAGAGGGATGCTTTATTTTAACATATATATATATATTTTGTCTGAATCATTTATAACCAAACAGGGCCAAAGGTATATCAAAGCTGCTCCGAAAGTAATGCCTCCTGTTTTATTGTGTTGGTTTACAACATCAGGGGTGGATGCTGGTGGTATGGCAGCAGGGGTTGAACCTTCCCACCAAAATGCCCTTACATGTTGTTGATGTGTGCTGGATGACAGCAGAGGGCCAGTCTGACCAAATGGCGTCTGCTATGGAAGTGCAGATGAAGCAAAGGTGTGTCACCACATCCCTCCATGTGGAAAATATTCCCACTGATGTTTACTGACGCTTGCTAAATGTTTATGGAGACCAAACAGTGGGATGTGAGCACAGTGAAGAGGTGGGTGGTACGCTTCAGCAGCGGTGACAGCAACACTGGGTCACCTCTTCTGGTGCAGATTTTTATGAGCATGGCACACAGGCCCTTGTTCACTGCTAGCAAAAAGGCATAGCTAATAGTGGTGACCATGTTGAAAAATAGTGTTTTGCAGCCAAGACTTTGCTATATCAAATGGTATTACTACGTTCTTTGTATCTGTTGCAGCATCCATGGAGATAAATAGAAGGCATTACTTTTGGAATGACCTATGTATATAGTCTAAATGTGCTTGCTTAGAAATGGTAGCTTTTTTAAAGTAACTTCTCTGGGCTAAGATATTCCAGAAGGACTTAATTCTAACCTGATTTGCTTTGCCCAAGTCACGTAAAACTGAATGGGACTAATTTTGTTTGCATGGCAAGTCCACTCAATATGTTATGGCTGTGGGTTTTTTTGTACAGGCAAATCCAAGCAATAAAAAAAATAAATATGATGGGAAATTCAAACACTTGTAAAAACATGACTTGCTTTGAACAGTACTGTTAAAGACAGCACACATAATCCTACATGCATGATCCCAAAAGCTAATTACCATTTTCATTATTCAGTGGAAACCCTAGGTGCTCAACATTTCACAGACAGTGAATAGGCAGTGAATGAATGAGCAGCTGTGACTGTAAAAGCATTTTCTTTCTTTCTCTGATTTATCTACGAAAATGAACATTTTTAGAGACAGCCAACTGCCTGGAATTGGAAGGCCAAGACCTACCTTAATATTCCTTTAGTCCTGGATGCATGTTCTTCGCTGCATCTCAAGGGTGAAAAAAAAACTCTTCACATTTCTATGCATGGTTCTTAGCACAGAGAGCTCTCAAGGCTAGCCGTGGCTCCTAGGCACTGCTGAAGTACAATAATCATTATTACACAGAGTGGCCTCTCCTTTTCCTTAAGCACTGGCGTGGTGGTAGACAAAAGATTGTCTCTTACCAAGACACTGAGATCCTGGGCACTACACTGAACATAAAAATTAAATTGAAAACAAGCCTAAAGAAGAAAAAACTGTGTTAAAATACTTGTAGTCTTAACTCTTACAGACAAGCTGGGATAAAAGTTCACTTAATTTCCCATTATCCAGGTAAGGCTTAGGGATTCAAACTTTCACACTGTGGAAACATCTAGGTTAAAAAAGAGCATTTTTGGAAAAATGAATTTTTGTTCAACACACTGAGTAATGACTTGTCACTCCATCCTGAAAATAAGATTCCTGAAGAAGATATAGTCATCTCTCACCAACAGCTCATAAACAAAAGCAGGAAAAGCAGGTCTAAGTAGCACTGATCACTTAGCATAGGCCATGTTAGTTCTGGAGTGAATTTATGTAAAATGACTTGTATTCATAGCTAGATCTCAAGACTGGCAGCAAAGGCTGAGTAAAGAATTGCCACTTTCCCTTCTCAATCTATATCCCATTAGCCATGAGGGAGTCTTCACCACAGTCTGCAGCAAGAAAACATGAGTTTATCCTTATCGTTCATAATGATAAATGCCAGAGATGCCCACTGAAAGTGAAACCTCAGCAGGGACCATGTATCACTAGTAATAACAGAAATAATCAAGCTGTTGTTAGAACCAGACACTCAGACAGCAAATTCAATTTTTTTATTTTGTGCCCAATAACAATGACAGCTCCTAGCCCTCATGCATTACAATTAGCTCCCGCTGCAGGAATGCTCCCTGCTCTGGTGAATAATGAGCACACTGCAAAGATGAGCAGGACCTGGGGAAGAGTTGGAGAAGTGCTGGGAGAGGCACCACACATCCTTGCCTGTCGCTAAGGAAACCAGCTCCCGTGCTTGGGGATGCTCTAAAGAGTTTGACTCATTCACACTCCCACAGCATGAGCCTCACTTCCCGTCACTGGCAATTAAGATGATTATTTAACAACACATCCAGTCTATGTGGTGGTAAACCAAAAAGAAAATGTCCTTGCATGTGGCCTTGCAGAGGGCTATGTTCTTGCAGCTGGCTTATGCCAACAGTAACTGACTGTAACTAAAGACTGAACAAAATCTAGGTAAAGTCTCTGGCAGCTTTTCACATATCAGGAGGGCAGGTCACCAAAACACTGCTTCAGTTCATGGGATATCACTTTTCAACTCCTCTCCACTACCACAGAAGACACTGTGGCCTTTCTTTCAGGCAGCTCACGCCTCTTTTGAGCCCCACAGTCTACAGACCTCCTGTAAGCAGCATGCCTGAAGCAGCACTGGAGATGTCCTCCACCTCCCAGATGAGGAGTTCTGACAGTGGTGGTGTTCCACTCATTCTAGCAATGGGGAGAGGAATTGGCAAAAGAAAAAAATTATTAAGAAAATATGAAAACCTTTGCTGTAAAGGGCTACAAACATAAACCTCTCAATTATTCAGAGCTGGAAAATTTCATCACAAGAAGTGGAAGCACTGTGCACTGATAGAACACAGAATTAGCGATAGAGATGATGTATGACTTTCTGGCAAAGAAAAGACAGAAATACAAAGATTCTTTGTAGACATTGTTTAATACCTCAGAGTGCTCCCTACATCTTAGCATGGCCTCTGCAATTTTTTGCAAGGGATGTTTTAGCGTGCTACTCATTGCACAGTGCTGCTAGAAATCTTTTCTCTCTCTGTTTACCCCTGCTTATTAACAAGTGTGACATTAATACATACTTATTTAGTAACATATATATATGTATTTCAGTCTGAAACTCTAGGAATATATCAGAAATAACTTAGATTTTAACTAGAACTAGGAAAGTTGAACAAAACTTGAGAAAATGTAAAAGAAAAGCCCCAAAATGCCTGTCTTAAGATACATACAAATTTCAGTTTACCAGGGTTCTCTTCCCTCAATATTTCCTCCCTCTCAGTGTGAATGCAGAACACATGAGGCATGTGAAAAGGAGCAAAGCTGTTCAACGGAAGTTATTCTGCCTTTTAATTTTCAAGATCCAGAATGCTACAGGAAGTTTAGTGGTACTCATTCTGCTACTAATTTAAATTACAGATACTCTGTAAAACCAGATGCTTGTTGCTTATTGGTGCACCTTTTTTGCTTAGTGCCTGAAGGACAATTTCACTTAGCGTTTCTAAGACTAGAAACTTCAAAACGTTTTGTCTCACCCAGCCACCTCCTGACAAGTCCTACATGCAGTAATACCTTCAGACTCCTCTTTCATCTACCTAAGGGAAGCGATGCAGGAAAGGTAGAGAACACTCCAGAATAGCAAAGATCCTGGTGATCGTTTTCCCATCAGTGAAAAATGTAAGACCTCCTTGGGCCAAAGCATGTGGAATTCTCACCCCAGAGGAATGCCTGAATTGTATGGTTTGCCTCTAGCACTACATTTAAGTATCTAAAACAGTAAGGCTCTGTGTGTCCTGTTCCTGTCACAATTCTGTTACAGTGAGAGATACCCCCTTGAACGCTCCTCAAGAAAAGCAGTGTCTGCTGAAAAAATACAGCATTTGCAACTCTGGTTATTCAATACAGATGGACACCTTCAGTACAATTCTATTCCAGTAGTGCAGTAAGCAATTACTGCTGGAAAAACAGCTTCTTTAGATAATTAGATACTTAAAATTTGAAGTTGTTTATGTTTATATAAGCACAGAAATTATTGGTGGCATTATACAAACAAATCTGTCATGGACCATGAGCTCCTGTCAGACTGCTAATGAAAGCAGTAAGCTATAATCTTTCTTTATAAGGTTCTGTAATGACCACCATAACAAACCAATTTTTTTTCTTTCTAGTGCTGCACATTACCTTTCCCCCACTTTTTTTTTCCTTCTCAGTATCACTTTTTAGTGACATATGCTTTTGGAAGACAGAAAAGATGAAGGAGATTTGAACGTAGCACTCTTTCACTGCATTGACACCAAAAAGTTTAAATTGAACCAAAAATCAGTATTTCATTGTCAATTTGACTCTATTTGTAGTTAAGCAAATTTATGGATTCTGTTACGGTACATTTTGTCTTTACTTAAAATTTGTTTTGGAGATGCATGAGAGATTCATTTACCTCTATTTTTTTTTCTTACTGGAAAGCTGTAAAGCCCACAAACAGTCATTCATCAGAAATATGAATTGTCCTCCGTGACAAACACCTGCTGTTGACATAATATCCATGCACACTTCCCAAGCAGAGATTTTGCATCTGGACAGTGTTCAGACACATCCTTTCCTCACACAACATCTTCCTTTTGTCAAAGGTACAACTGTACGTAATGAATTGCTCTGCTTTTAGGACAAAGTGTAGATCTCCTATGAAATCCGAGCATACCAGTGCTATCTGGACACTGAAACAAGTTATAAAGGAAACATCTGTTGATTCTCAAACAAACCAAAGATACTAAAACCACTATATTGACTGAAGGAACTGCAGTCCAGCCACTTATGCTGAATACCATCTTATTTTCTCTGGATATATTACAGTGCAAACTTTTGGCTGAAAAAATATTTTAACTGAATGGTAAAAGCTTTAGCTTTAATTTCCTTAGTAGAAAATCTTCATTGCAAATGCAAAACACATGCCACATGTTTTTACCATACAACTGTGTGACAAACCAAGCTAACTGCCTTTCAGTTGCGCAGCCTAAACAAGAATCTAAACATGATTTTATCCATAAAATTTATGTAGTACTCTGAAATTATCTGGAACATGTGAGACAGACACACAATAATGAATCAAAGTAGGAAAAAAAAAATCACATAATTTGTTGCAGCTTGTTCATTGGTGAACAGCAACAACGGTTATATATCCCAAAGTAATACTCATGTACTTATCCCTCTCATCTTTATGAAGCACTTAAAAGATGAAAAATCCTCTAAGTGCAGTGCACTTACTGTAATGAAAGTAAATACAGACACACAGACATAAGACAGCCCATTGCTGATTTCTTCTACCATGGTGAAACGCAAATCATTACTGACTTGTCATCAATATATCTCTATTTTTTATTCAACCACGATAACCAGGATTTAACGCTTTCAAAACCACCAGCATAAAGGTGACTGGCTGAAGAAGGAAATACTGATGATGTTAGAGGTGCAATTTATAGAGTACAGCCAGATGAGAATACAATAATATATTTGCTTCATGCTTTTACAGAACTGGGCATTGAGAAGTATTGAACATGCTGACATGCTAGTAGCAAGATGTGCACAGTCTGAAAAAAAGGAGCATTCTGCTTTTGAGAGCAGTCCTCTGAACAGAATGCACCTAACATGCTCTGTGTATGCCCTGGTGTGGCATCCTGTCTTAACTCAGACAATATCTGGAATCACTGCCAGTGCACAGAACTGGATACTATAATAGTGCAGAAGATGCACCATAAAGAAGAGTTATGATGGCACGTATCCAAGTGAAAAAGTATTTCTGCTCATGCAATGTGCTACCAAAACATCAAATACCACATCTTTGACCGGGTCCTGAATAGAAACAAATGTGAAAGTAAAAATCTTCATGGATAACATGCTTCTGCTAGGAATTGTGTCACTTCTCATGCAAGCTTTAAAAAAAAAAAGAAAAAAAAAAGTAAATAAGAATTTCTCATCCTTCTCTCCAAATAATTGATTGCTGTCAGAACTCTAATCTAATATTAGGTGAGCTCATCTTTTTTTCTGCCTTGGAGCCATTTTAACTTAATATTGCTCTCCTTCCAGAACCATGAGAGAATACAGACACCCTTAGCCACTACAGATGCTGCACTGATATTTTACTTCATCTGCTTGCTATAAAAGTCATCAATATCGCTCTGCTCCTGAAAAGACCTTTTCTAAGAGAAATGAAAACAAATTGCTGGCATTAGATCAAACTTCGATCTCTGCAGCCCTAAATGGGAAAACCAAAATCCAAACTCCCAACTGGTGCTTTGAAAGCTTCCAAAAGCCCCTTCAAGAAGGCAAACTCTATATATTAATAAAGTATTTTTCCAGGCTGATACTGCCATGTGAGCAGTCGATAAGCCCAGGCAGCCAGCCTGGCTCTGGGAGAGCCTACCTGCACTGCAGCCATGAGCAATGTGAGCTCTTCATAGAAATCATTCCTAAAATCAGCCTTTTGCTTGCCTCTTTCCCAGCTGTTCCCCCTTCCCATCGTCAATACCCTCTACCTGTGCTCTGTTTCAGCAACTCTGTTCTCTGTCACATCTCCCTTTTGCCATCCCTAGTCACCTCCAGCACAAGCACGACCTGCTCCCTGCTGTTCTGGAGCACAGTAGGGAAACGGTGGTCTGAAATACTTAGTCCACAGTTGCTATTTTCCCACCAATACACATTTCTAGGAAGGTTTAGAAGTGTTTTTCTTTTTTATGCTTTCCTTGCCTGGTTTCTGAAGGATACATTTGTGTGATTACCATGTCAGTCTTCCTCAAATAACCCCCAAAGTAACTTTGCTCAGTGTCTACTTTCTATCAGGTTTGACAGATGGAAACTGAGAGGACATGATTCTTCTGAAGGCTCGTAACAGACAGTGGCTTGAAGGAGAAACATGCCACAGAGGCACAGCAGAAGCTACCAATTATCTGCAGTATGCAGATATCCATCCTTGGACACCCAATCACTGAAATTTCAGTCATCACTTCATATTCTTTCAGTGATCAACTATGACCATGAATGTTACCTCCTAAACATTTAACTGACCTAAAAGTGCTCCTGACACTCTCCATTTCCTGCCTCAGAAGCAACTTTTGACATTACAAAGTTGGTAACACAGTCTGTATTGGCTAAGCTAAAACTACTTCTGCAGATTCTCAGTAACTTCCCAGATTCCAGTCAAAATTTCAAGTTGAAGAGATTTACAAAACTAAACAAAACACCAGAAACACAGGATGGAATTCACTTTGCTGTAGGCTGTAGTTCCTTTTCTTTGGAGGCACGGCGCAGTACTGAGCCCCAACAGCAGCCACATCGTGATGGCACAAGGGGGATAACATCTCCATCCTGGTGCACATCCAAGGTGACCCAGCTCAGGAGCCTACCTTCATGAATTGATCCCTGCATCGTATCTCAAGGAAAAGATCTGTAGGAACCTTCAGGATGCTTCCTGTAATGCCTGTCATATGCTCAGACAAGAAGTATCTAGAAGGATGTATCTGAGCACAAAGGATGAAGCAGTTTGAGGAATTTTTTCCCAGTGAAGTCTCAAGATTTCAGAATAGCTAAATGCTTGCAGTTGCCACAGCAGGGAGTCTAAACCGTAGTCAAAATGTTTTCATTTTGAAACGAGATAAGAATAATGTTTCCAAGTGAGCAGGCAGCTGAAAGAGTGAATAGCAGGAAAAGATTGATGCGCCAGAGATTTTACAGTCTCCTTGACTCACGTTTTCCAAACATGCACAGAAAATGATGCAGTAAACAGAAACAAAATTTGTATTTGCATCTCTGCACTGTCTGCACTCAAATGTAATGGCTACTGTGCTAAAATGTATCTTTAAAATTATGACAACCTCAAGATCAAAGAGCTGAATTGTCTCCAGAACATCACTTAAGCATTTCAGACCATCTTCTTTGCCCTTCATTTACTATAAGCCCCACTATCCTACAGATGCAGCATTAAACTGATAAATATGCTTTCCTAATAACACAGCAAAGCCAGATGTCTTTTAAGTTGATTTGTATTTGGGTTCAAAGATCCACTACATTGAGATAATAAATATGGTGCCAGACCGCCAGGCATGAGAAGCTACAAGAGACAGATGACCTCTGTGCAATATCTCACCTCCTTCTTTCTCAGGAATGTAGAAACAGAAAGTTAGGAAAGCAGACACTGACAGCCACCACAAAACCATCCAAAACAACACCATTTTTATTAAAGCATAGAACAGCTTTAAAAAACAAACAAAAGAAAAGAGTAATCAGTTGCTCAGTTGTAGCTGTGTTTGCTGTGCCTTTGTTTCCTTAAGCGCCTGAGAGAACATGAACAAAATTGCCAGCAGTCACATTACAAAGACAGGGTGAGAAGCTAGATGACCCTGTATGTCTTGTTCACATCTTGTGTCTGGGTTCTTGACTTGCATCTTAAAAGGCTTTCCTATCAATGCCTTTGCAGGAACCCGCTATGCCATTCAGAGGAGTTTCTGTCAAACCCAGACAGAAAGATGAATGCTTTCCCCTACCCGGCAGGTCTGTAATTGCAAGCCCTACCAGGAAACAGCACCACCTCCTTGGGGTTACTGTTAGAGATATTATGTGAATGGAGGTTTGCACTAAAGAAACAGACAACTGATGACTTAAACAAAAACCTCCAAAGCCAGAAGAGCTGTTTATTTGTTTGAAACGCAAGGACTCTTCCACAAGAGTAACCCTGCCCTCCCCAGCATGCACCTACCCATGTCTGCCTATGTCTCTCCTACTCTGGTGTCATCAGGAGTGGCATGACACAGCAGGAAAAGAGACCGGTTCACTGTGAGACCTGCTACTCACTCTCTTACAGTGTAACGGCCCCCCTTCCAGCTGGACATTCCTGGGGAACTGCTCCCTCTGGCCCCAACCTCAAGGACCACCTCACTGCTCCCCAGGCCCAGGTACAGCAGAAGGCGGTAGGGCACAACCAAGACGAACACAGCACCAACCCGGTCTGCGCTGTTACAACTCTTTGGCATGGGGCTGAAACGTGTCAATTTACAAATGTTTTGTGGAGTTTGCATGATGAAGGGTAAAACCGTGCCTTGAAGATGTACTGTGATTGCTCATGTTCTCTCTGTGCCCCTGTCATGCAGAGCACCAAGGACATGGCACTGCATGCAGGACAGCAGTGGTGGAGAATGCAATCTCCATTCTTCCACTGCTTGGTATCTCCAAGCACAGTTTCTTGATTTTCAACATATTTTCAAAGAAAACAGCAACCAACTTTCTCCACTATTTTTCAGTTCACAATTAAAACACAACCAATAAACTTCATAAGCAAAAGGCACTGTGAGTAGATGGAGAAATGAATAACAGACGTAAATACCTGCTTGCTGTGCAGTCTGTGGGATTTGTTGACTCCGCTGTGCATTGTACTGAACTGAGGCAATGGGTCTGTACTGCTGAGTTGTTGAGGTAGGGTACTGACCAGATGGGTAATAATACACTGGCATCTGCAGGAAGAGAGAAATAGAGACAACAGAACCTAACTATGTACTCTGAAACTCTTTAGTGTTTTAGATTTACAAAACAAAACAAAAAAAGGAAGGAGAGCATGAGTTAAAGCAAATAGGTCAGCAATAACTGCAATCGAGGAGAGATTTGCATCACATCTCTTCAAGCACTGCTGGTTGCTTTCAGCTCTGCTAGGAAAAGGGCTGCTACACAGTTTGCTCTCCGTGCTTTAAGAAATAGATGGAAAAAAGTGGCAGTGAGAAGAGACAAAAACACACGATGCATATGCAGAAAACTACACACAAACTAAAGAAATTGCTGTAAAATATCAAATGCTGCAGAAAAATGAATGCAAGTGACACCATTTGTATTAACATAATACACAGAGACAGCATATTAAACCACAAAGTGAATGCTGGGGGACATGGTCAGTTTGAGGCAAAACTGGAGTAAAAAATATATAGGAGAGATAGCGGGAAAGATAGAATGCATATTGCTGTGATACTTGTACAAAACTATTATTAAATTCCTACTTTTATTAGCTACATCCTTATGTCAACACTTCCCTTTTAAGCTTCTCTCATACTTGGTGTGCAAAAACAGTCATAGTGGTTTTCTTGGGGGAGCTAAGGGTAGGCATTGATCCAGCAAGTTCTGCTAAGGGGGCTTCTCTTTTCTGTTATTACTACAGAACAACATGTACTACATCACCTCATCATGTAGCTGAACGTGAAGGCTGAGGGTGACTGGAGCTAAAGATTTTTCCTGTACAAGCTATATCGCCATTACTGAGACGTGAGCTAAACAGTTTTCACCTGACCCCTGGCAAGTTCAAAGCACTCAACATTTTTCATTTTCAGCTGCAGTTGATTCTGCAGGTACCAAAGTTCAAGAGCTTATGGTACCAAACTGCAGAGGGAAGCAGGCTTCAGTGATGCTTCCCTCACAACTTTTACCACATCTTTCAGCATTTCTTAATAAATCACGCAGTATTTATCCTGCTCAGACACTTCCACAAAATCACAGAAAATGCTCTTGTTTTTTTTCATGCAAATCTTAGAACTACTTTTGCCACTTTTATTTCCATGGAGGGAATGGCTGTGGAGGAGTTGAACAATTGATTATCCATAAAATTTGAAATTCATATTGTTCACGTTGGACAATCTAATTATCCATTAAATAAATATCAGTGAAGTAAAGGTAAGTGCATAATTTTGCATACAGAAGGACACCTGAAAGGTGAGGATATGGATGGCTAATTGGGCAAGCGAACACTAATCAGCAACTACTGTGGAAAAAGTATTGGGATAAACAGTACTGACTAGATGATGTTGGTAAAGTGAAACCCACAGACAGACTGATAATTAATATCACCTGTCAATCGAGAAGATGAATTCCTATTTGTTTTTCAAGAATTGCTATTTTTTCTCTTAAACCAATGGAAATCACGTAGCTTTTTTGCTTTTGTTTTTCTCCTCTAGATGATATCAGCTAGATTCAAACACATACGAAGAAGACACAAATGCTTTGACTGAAAACTGCTGTAAGCTATCCTCCTTCCAGACAACACCAGGTGACAACTAATGGCTACAGCTGTTGAGTCATTTGTTTTCTTGGAGAGTAAAGTAACAAAAGCAAAACTTGTGAAACGGGCAAAAAGTACAATTAATTTGTTTCTCTGCAAATAAAAGCCATAGGGTATCAGGAAAGTAGAGCCAGACATCAGGGTACCTCAAAACAGCATGAGTAAGGGATCGGGCCATTTTATCACACTAAACTCATCATGTGGAAACTGGATAGCTCTCAGCAAGACACAGAAATAGCAGAGTTAAACAAGGTGAGAGGACTCAAGCTTAGTGAAGTCCCTGAAAATAGTTGATCCTGCCTTGAAACAGAGGAACAGATCTCAATTTTTAAAAAACTATTATTTTTATTACACTACGCTACAAATTAAAGGATGTTAAACCTCTCTGGAAATACTCCTACTTGTCCTGACTGCAGCTTTTAAAGGATTTAAATTTATTTGATTTACTTTAAGCTTCCTAATTTTCCTTCTGCAGACATACCTCTAGATATTTGAAAACAGGAGTGTGTATGAAATGTCTCTCATGGAAAGAGACTGTAGATAAGAGCTTTAAAATGAAGCCTAAACAGCATAAGTTTTGAAGTGAGCTTTATAGTCGAACGTGTACAAAACCTGTCCTTACACTGAAACCCTGGGTGTATTTGGAATTATTATTTTTTAATCACACATTAACCTTTCAGAATTAGTGAAAGAGTTTTCTCTCATCTTCTCAGTTCACTGGGATCTAAAACATTTGTTATATACTCCATTTGGAAGCTTTTCAGAGTGTAATCTATCACCCTGAAAAACGTTAGTGGTAGGAATACTGGGTAAAAAATCATTTAATTTATAAAGATTGATGGATGAATTTGCTAGTAGTCACACACTGACTGAAAAGAAGAGATCAGGCATTGAAAAAACGGCTTGGTGTAAAATGTAAACATGAATATAATAAGTCTTCAGTGACTGAGGGGTCTGGAAGGATCCATTTTCATTTATCTTGAGTACATCAATACCTCAGTAGTTGAGACAAGTTATTTGTTCTTTAGTGAACAGTGAAATTAGAGGAAGTAAATACTGCTTACAATGTCTACTCAGACCCTCCTGAATTTTTCAGTTTTTCATTACATCAGCATTAGTAACATCTTGCTCATGTTCTCTCCAAATAAACACGTTACATTTCTGTTGAAGCCCACGAAAAAGTCAACTTATTTTTGAATTACTTTCCAATGTGAATACACAGTCTAAACTGGAACCTTTAGCAAGCACAATGTATTTTAGCAAGTACAGCATTTATCATTTACAGAACTGAAAAGTTTTGACTACCCTAACAAGTAGATCAACTCAGCTATATGGTTATCCTAAAAACATCTGAGACCATAATCCAAGAAGATGCTGTCTTTTCTCGCCTGTAGACTTTACTCCACTGTCTTAATTGTTGACACAGTAAAAAAAATCCCCTCAGTAATAATTACCCTTAGATATCTGACAAGTGATCATTTCCATTGGAGACATTCTTATTCTGAAGGTGAATCCCCTCTTTGGATGCTGACCATTAATACATGTCTGTGTTTAGTCTTTTTTATTTAACTTAATCTGCAACAGGAGTGGGCACATTGCTTCCAAGGCACCCATGGCCATGAACTGCCATCATTTTTTCTCCTTTCATTATGCTATGGCTCTACATGATGGGCAGTGACTCAACACAGCACTTTCTGCTTTCTCCCATCCACACACAATTCAAAAGCTCTTTGTTAGCCTAGGTCTCTCAGACTATTCTCTAACAGCTTCCTTTAAATTATTAGGTACACTGTTTATTTTCTTGTAGTAGGAATACAATTCCACACTTCCTTTGGACTGATTTTCACTTTCCTAGCTTATCTCCCTGCTGACTCGCAGCTTGATTCTGCCAACTCATAGGCACTGCTGATGTTCAATTAGGTTTGAATTAACACCTTCACCTAGATGATTAGTGATGCTGACACTATTGCTAAAATGGCAGCTACGATTACCTAAAACTGGAGAAAAGACAACAGAAACCACAATAATGTCTTGAAGCATGGAAGAACATTTCTTTCCAGTATAGTTACTGACTGGGCTGCATCTTTCATTAAGCATTTCTCTCTTCCCTCCATCCTCCATAACAACTGCAAGAATAGTAACAAAAAATAATGGCCTGTGTGCAACACCTGCAGGCACTTCCACCAGTATGATTTTATCAGGTCATTAAGACCCACCAACATGTAGGAATTCTGCCTTCAAATTGACTCCCAACCTTTTTTCATGTCTCTCACCGGAGCCATGCCATGAATAAAGAGTTTGCCTCATGGTAGCTACAGAGTCTCTAAGAGGTGGGATTCTAAAAAGAGCCAGCTCAAATTAATGATGACAAAATTCATTCAGGTGAAAAATCCTTCTACCTGTATTATTTCTCCCAGCCTCTCCAAGAATTTGTACAATCTCACTTTTGCATATCACTTTGCCAGTACAACTTTCCCAAAGAGCTAGAGGTGGAAGTAACTTCAATGAGTGTATGCCTTGTCATTATCACAGTATTTACAGTTTTCCCCATCTCTTCATTTGCAGAGGCAGAAACAAGAAGAAGCAAATGTTGAGCAATGACAAGTACCAATGACAGATCGCTTCCAAGTAATGCGGGCCCTTACTGGCAGCTTTGGGCCCTTAAGTGCTACAGAAGAATCATCAGACAGAGAAGAAAATTGAGAAAGTGAAGATGATTGCTATTTGTGATACAGAAAGCAAATAGGAATCTGTTACTAAAAGTCTCTTTCAGCAAACACAGACTAAGGGTTTTTTTTGCCAGCTGGCTGAACAAAGACAGATTGCTATTTTCAGGTTATTAAATCATGACTTGGTTGTTAAACTGAAGAACAGCTGTAAGGAAAGATGCAGCATAAGATGTATAAAGGGTCCTCTCATCATTTCTTAGGCAAGCTCTTCGGAACTCAAGTCTGCTTCTGTTTTGATACAGAATCTCAGAGCGCTGTTGTATAGCCATATTTTCTTGAACTTTGATACAAAAGCTAATAATAAAAAAACAGTACCTTTGGGCTTGTAGGCTTGGAGAGCTTTTCTTGCTTCTCTTTCAGCCTACAAAGGAAATGCTCATACTCACAGTACTTCTACCCAAATTTCTGTTGCTCCCATTTTCCGACAGCACAGGGGGCCCCACAGCCAATCTACTAGAACCTTATAAGCAATGCATTTATGGGAACTAATCAGCCATTAGAGTCAAGCCTCCTTTTTACTGGTATAAATCCAAAAGAAACATTTAAGATATAAAAGTGCTTTTACATTGATTACTTTGCATTGATTAATGCATCACAGTGTTTGCATGCATTACTACCCCTATTACTCTTTTTGTTTTTAAGATTCTCTCATACTACCTGACTTGGCATCTGAAACCAGCCTAGTGTTGCATCTAAGTCCAAAAGAGTAATAAGGGATTCATACTGAGAGTAAGTCAGTGCCACAGTCAAGTTATGTTGTGACTGGGGAAGGGGAGCATGGTATAGCTGCCCTGCCCAGCAAACTGAACTGGTAAGGCTGGTAAGGGAACTTGCAGTGGAGGAACTATTTCTCAAGGCTTTGCTTAGCTTTCTGTAAGAGAGATCCCCAGTTTGCCCTATGCATGCTATGAGTAGCCCACAAATCACCATGCGTATTCTACATCAGGATTTCCCATCTGTCTATTCTGATGCAAAAAAGCTGCTGCCTCCCTCCTCAGCACACCAAGTCCACTGTACTTTCATAATACACAGGCATGGGCAGCAGGGCCTGACCTCCACAAGCCCACTTCCACACAGGTATCTGAAAAATATGGACTTTTTGGAACAGTGACAATTTGGAGATGAATGGCGTGCAAGTGCAACAGGCACAGAGGAAGCTGACAACTCTGAGTTTCACACACTTGTACCCCTCCATGGGGATGAATAATTCCTAAAGAAAATAATGAAAGTTGCTGCAAGCTCAGAAGATACTTATTTTGCCTTCAGTAACTCTCCAATGTATTATGATGCAGGAGGAAAGTCCCTGTATGCACCACATCTGGGGTATGGACACAGATAGGCAGCCAATAGACACACCGTTAGCACAGCATTGGCCCTACACCAGCCTACAGATAAAAAGGCACCTCCTCCTTACATCTCCTTTCAGAGAGTTTCTGCCTCACCACTAACAATAGAAATAGTATTAATAATGAGAGAACACAGCTTCACAGAGACACTAAACTAGTCCGGGTGAAAATCCTGCACCCAGTTTACCCATCACCAGGATGAGGACTCACCACTCAGCCCTCAGATGACCAATGCATGACAGTGTTCACCAAGTGGCTGTGAAGTAAGCTCAGAAAAACATAAACATTGATTAGATCCCCCATCAGTCTTTTTTTTGTAATAAACAGTCTCAGATCTCAGACTTTCCTCGTGAGGGAAGTGCTCCAGACCCCTCACCATTTTTGCAGCCCTCCGCTGGACTCTCTCTGGAAGTTCCTTGTTGTTCTTGGACTTAGGAGCCCAGAACTGGACACAGTATTCCAGGTGTGGCCTCACCAGGGTAAAGAAAGTAGAGAGGGAGAAGAACTCCCTCCCTCGAACTGCTGCCCACATTCTTTTTAATGCACTCCAAGATACCATTGGCTTTCTTGGCCACAAGGACACACTGCTGACTCATGGTCACCCTCTGTTGTCCACCAGGACTCCTAGGTCCTTCTCCACAGAGCTCCCTTCCAGCAGGTCAGCCCTGACCTGTACTGATGCATGCAGTTATTCCTCCCCAGGTACAGGACCTTACCATTTGCTACTATTGAACCTCATCAGGTTCCTCTCTGCCCAACTGTCCAGCCTGCCCAAGTCTCACTGAATGGCAGCACAGCCTTCTGGTGTGTCAGCCATTCCTCTCAGCTTCATATCATCAACAAACTTATTGAGGGTGGACTTTACCCCTTCATCCAGGCTGTTGATGATGTTGAACAAGACCAGACCCAGTACCAATCCCTGAGGAACACCACTAGCTACAGGCCTCCAACCACACTCTGCACCACTGATCATAACCCTCTGAGCTCTGCCAGTCAGACAGTTTTCTATCCACCTCACTTTCCACTCATCTATCCCATGCTGTCTAAGCTTATCTGTGAGGATGTTATGGGAGACAGTGCTAAAAGCCTTGCTGACATCAAGGTAGACAACATCCACTGCTCTCTCCTCATTTACTCAGGTGGTCATGACATCACAGGGGACTACTGGATTGGTCAAGCATGATTTTCCCTTGGTGAATTCATGTTGCTACTCCTGATAACCTTCTTTTTTTCTTCCACTTGCTTGGAGATGACATCCAGAATAAGGTGTTCCATGTATGCCATCAGTGCCGCAGAGGCACTCGAGAGATGTGGGTTACCAGAAGTGTTGTGAACCTTGGTTAAATATGCTTGAAAGCACTGAAGACATTAGGAGTTAGATGTGAGGAAAGACTGCTGGACAACCCCAGCTTATTCAACTATAAAAGCAGCCTGGACCAGGCGAGGAATGCATTAGGGGATTCTGCTTTTCAGATCATCTTTTCACCTCAAGATTTGGAAAAAATTCCACATTTGACAAACACTGAAATCCTTTCCTAGCAGTCTTTTCCATTAAAAAAGTCAGTTTTAAATTTGAGCTCCTAAATATTATTTTTCGTAGGCCTTTTCTCAGAAAAATGGGTGTAGAGCTTATAACAACAGATACAAGGGATGTCACAGTCCTCTGTGGGACGTGAGCATCAGTACTTCATTTCTTTTTTTATTTATTAGTGAGGCACTAGATCTTTAGCCCACTTAAAGAACCATAAAAGCACAAATTCTTCAGAAAGACGGCAACATGGAATTGTGGTAACAAAGATAATTGCAGATTTTTGCTAGGAAGTTAAAAGCAAAGAAGCACTAGAATTTAAATTCCTTTTGCGCTAAATAAATAATGAATTTTTTAATTTTATTTTTTGAATACTTCCTTCAAAAACAGAAAAAACAGGAGGCATGGTATTAATAATTTGATTTAAACTCTACTTTAAAATTGTATCTATAATTGGATAAGAAATTTGGCTTTTTCAAGTGTATGCTTTGATAATAGGCCAGAAAGTCATCTGTGCATTTTACTTCTTGACAGTAATCACTTTCAATATTCTGTAAAGGTACCCAGGAGACAAGTAGAGATGTTTGGTAGTGAACAGAAAAACATTATCAGTCTTCAAGAAGACAGTAAAAATTACTGATCTGTGACATCTCACATGTTCAAGTCAATTAAATATGATTAACGACTACCTGGGCTGGTGTGTATGGTGCTCTTGATATATACAAGGAAAAAGGACTATGGATATTTACTCACCCTCCTCCTCTATATTCATCTGCAGATGTGTCCTGTAGTTCAAATACACATTCAGAAAATGGTTTGGGGATAAGGAAGGAATTGCTGAAACCCCAGAACCGATAGAGGCTTTGCAAGTTTCCTGCTGCCAGCAAATCTGCTAAACCTTTGCCAAGGCAGGAAAAAAATCAAAATAATATTTTGGAGAATATCCTGGAGAATATTTTTAACATTGTCTTTCTGATTTTACAATGAGCACCACGCCACACTGGCAACAGAAAGAAGAGGAGGTTCTGCCTACCTGAGCAGGTGGTGGTGGCTGTTGCACAAAGCCCTGGGGTGGCGGTGGTGGCTGCAGCACTTGCTGGGACACTGGTGGACCTGAACCTGTAAAGCCTCCTGGGGGAAGCTGTTGAGTTGGGGAAGCCATGATGTAACCCGTCTGCTGGGCAGGCTGCTGTAGAATGGGTGACGGGTAGACAGGACCAGAAGGCGATTCGGGGTTGTCTCCAGATGACTGACGACTTAAGCTCATCTGGTTAAACTGGGTGGTCATGTCATCTCGCTGCAGGGCAAAAGTCAGTAGAAAACGATGTAGACATGATGTCTGCGGTAGACGTTTAAGCAAATCAGCAAAACAAAATAGGTTCAAACAGAGCATGAGGGGAAAAGGAGTTGCTCAGCTGGAATAAGTGCCAAACTTTGCAGAGATATCTAGAAAGAATGGAGGCAATTAAAACGAAAATGACTTTAAATGCTCTGACAAAGGGTGCAAGGTGGCTGGCATGGCCTGACACAAAAGCCAATTATTTTGGCTTTTACCCTCCCCATGTCCTTTTTTTTTTTTTCCCCCAAATGTCAGTGAACTTTACAGTGTTCAGAAGATGACATTTTCAATAAAAAGGGCATGAAAGTAACTTTATGATGAATACCTTTTCGGCAAACACAAAATTCCTCATCCAAAGACATGGTGGTAATTTCACCTGTTTTTCAAAATGATCCCAACAGGAATTCACGTGCAGATCTTTTCCTTTTTGGACCGTTTTGATAATCCAAGGTTGCAAACATAGAGAAGGTAAAAAAGCTAAGCTTTTGGTTCTTATTTCAAAGCTTCTAATGCAGCGTTGGAAAGAAACAAGTTTTATTTGACTGCAGGGGGGAAAAAAAGTCTATGGTAGGATGAACATACCGTGTTAAGTCAATGGACCTAGGTCTTGTTACATGCTGGTAATGATAGAAGGATTCTAGACAGTACCTGTTCAGTCTTGCAAAAAGATTCGTTGAAAATCAGCTCTCAAATTTATTTCATGAAGGTCAAAGATTTATAAAGGTTGATCTGTGCATCTTCATTTGTGCCCAGATTATAAGACTTTTAAATGTCCAAGATAAAAGTGTATTTTATATAGTAATACACCCCTCATAAAACTATCTAGTGTGCTAATATGCAGATTTCTTATTCCCCCACTCAGGGATGGGCAATAAGCAATGCAAAAATCATTTATATTTAAAACATCAATTTTGTTTTATAAATGATTGATTGTCTTTGATTATGTTGACATTCCTGTGGCATCTACTCTCCAAAGTCATCCTGCACAATATATTTATCTGCAGGAAACTTCAGAACAGAAAAACGGCTTTTTGTGGTAAGCACAGCAGCAAGCATTTGCTCCACAGCCTCACCCTTCTGCTCTGCAGAAGGATAATATGGGCAATCATTTTAAACACTCTTGTCCAGAGCTTCACGAGGCATAAGAAAGATTGCTATTACCTTTAGTGGCACTCTCCATCCATATTCAGACACATAAGTGGTCTATCTGAAGTCATTTCTTTAAAAAGGTAAGATATTTGTTACCTGGATGGCAAATGACTATAAGCACATTCAATGAGAAACTTCTTTTCATCTGGAATGTCTTTAGATTTGCACAACAATTTGTACATTGTGCATACATTTCATGAAGAAGGGGAAGTTTCCCTATTAAGATAGTCCAACTTGGCTCTTTTATATTTTAGTGCTTATCACGAGAACAATCTGAGATGCACGGGAGATGCTTTTCAAGGAAATTATCACTGAGATATCCAACTTCTGTTCCGCACCAGACATGTTTTCTCATCCTTTAAGTGGTACTGTTCATCTACCAGGCATTAGGAATACTATTCTACCTGCAAGGATCCATTCAGCTTTGTTTCCATCTTTTACTATAACTAGGTGACATCTCCACCTTGAGACAAATCGGTCATAAACAAGATTACCAGGGAAAATAACAAGGAAAAAAAAAAAAAGATCTTGCAGCGCCTCTTAAAACGTCAGCTTTATTTTACAACAGTATAATCTTAGCCCTGGAAGCACCAAACCAGATTCAGACTCCAGAAGTGCACTCTATTTATTTTTATTATACATGTTAGTGTTTAGCGGTGATGCACAATCGCATCACACCTTTGGCAGATGGCTCACCAATACTCTGCTTTTTAAGTGCTCTGGTATGATCAGGGAATAAATCTAGGCAGTAGATTTAATATACTGATAAAATAAAGGATTTCCTAGAGGTCTTCTCCAGCTGCAGGCAGAAAATGGGGACAATATCCAAATCTCAAATACCCTTGAGGCTTCAAGGTTTCCTTGAGGCTCCTACTAACTAAGTAGATAGCCCTGCTCCAAACTTCATTGGCCAGGTTGGATAGCAAAAACCAGTGGAGACATTCTTACAAAATGCCTGTCAGTGCTTAAAAATGTTAAAGCCCATAGGGATTTAATTGAATCTGTCCTGGGGGAAGCCCTTGCAGTCCTCCCCAGATGCCCTGGAGCATGCTCATGCTCACACACCCACTTCAAGGAAAGAAAATACAAAAGTCTTTAGTACCACAGAAAACTGCTGCGTTGGAGAGACTGGCAGGAGGTGCTGGGGAGGATAAGAAACTGCTGGATATTGGACTGACTGAGAAGATGGCTGCATTGCCTGAACAGGCTGCAAAATAAACACAGTGAAAGACAATAAATACAACCCACTTAGAAAAAGAGATAACAACAACAACAAACTCTGTTTCTGAGAACAAAGGTCTCAAACACAGCTCTGAAAATGCAGGTGACTCATCGCCAGAAGAGAACAAGAGGTCAGGTACTGTGATTTTAGTCCTCATTTTATCTTTCCACAAACAATTCTTTAGTACAGACTTTTCTCCTTATGTTCTTATATTTGGTGGCTGCTAGATGAAGTAAAGCCACAGCTACACCTTTTTATTACTGATGGGAAGCAAAGCCAAATTATAATTTTACACTTAATTTACAGAGATAAAATGGAAGAGCAGCACAGTGTAAGTTTACATTTGGATTTTGCTGATAATGACTGATTTAACTCAGTGTGTCATAGGCAAAGGAATAATGATTGTAGAGCTGCTTTGGCAGAACATAATAGCTAGCAAAATTAGCAAAAAACAGGCTGCAAATTAATGACAGAGACAGGTCTGTCAGCTCAGAGCAGATGTTTACCTAAGTGAAAAAACAATTTTCTACAGCACTGTTGTCCTGGAACAGCATTACTATTTCTTTTATTTTAATCTCTCGTTAAGCTTGACTCTTACAGAGGTTTGGAACCACCACCTTCTTCTATAACTGCTGAGACCCAATGAAGAAATGAGAGCCACAAACATCAGTGCAACCACAGTAACATCAAAGCAACTGCAGTGATTTTAAATGTCTCTCGGGATAACCTGGGATGAAACTGTGCCCAACTGTAACAACACAAAAAGTACAGTGGATCTTGGCTGCTCTTAGAGCAAGTAGGATATCACATCCTTGCTGGAGTAATTCCCTTTGTCCGCCCTGTAGTCCACCCTGAATGAACAGATATGCAGTGTACAGTTTGAACCAGACCCAAAGTCTGCTGCCTGTGCTTACCCATCGCTGGCCGTATGCCATGGCCATCCAGGGCCCAGGGAGAAGAAGCACCATGGCACTAAGCCTAAACTCCTCTGTTGTTTCCCTCTACTGCTGCAGCTCCAGAGCTTCTAGCTCACAGTAGGGTCATGGCCAGAGTATGGGGCAAGGGCAGAAGACAACAGGAGGTCTTTCTGGGGGCTAGGGCTGTGAGAGAGCTACCTCCAGAACAGGCCTGATGTTACTGGAATGGGAGAGTCAGCAGGGTCCCAAGCTGTACTTGAATTTTTGAACTCAACCCCACTGCTGTGGAAAGGACAGGAAAAAGTCCAAAGCTGTTCACACAGCATCAGAACACATTTATGCGTGATGGGCCAGAGCCATGGAGAAAGCATAGGGCCCTTGAAGATCCACCAAGTAGTAATGTTTTCTATGTTTGCAGATCAAATTCCCCACCTTCTCCTCCCACACTATCCTTCTGGTTGGGTTCCAGTTCTGCCCTCACCTTGGCAGACTATGCCCCAGGAATGATGGTGACAAAAATCTCCAACCCTATTTCGTCTGTGTAAATATTCTGCATATAGCGTACCTATGTTGCATGCCTCAATTCTCATACCAAAGGAGGAGAAATCCATAATGAGAATAGTAATCTAAAATTCTTTTTCACAGTCTATCAGCATTAGGGATCAAACTAAGTGTAGCTGTTAGTATAGTATAAGCCTACACATGGATAAAAATAGAGAAAATGTGCAGAGTAATTAAACACTAGGAAGGAGAAACCATTAATATACATTCACCTTTACTTTCAAAGCTATGGAAGGGTGGCTGGTAAAGAGTGAATATAGATCTGTGCTCCCACGCCTCCACTTTCAGCAATTTGTACTGAACTACAGATTACATCAGTCTGAAAATGAATGCTTCAGCTTCTATTTGCACGGCAGTTTTTCCAAAAGAAATTTAAAGACTATATAGACATACATCAACTAGCTTAATAGTCCTTTTCAAAATGAAACCATCCTTTAGATGGAATTTGAAAGGGAACTTTATTTCTCCAGCTGTTTCATCCACATTGGAAATACACGGTTTTCTTCAAAAGAAAAGAACAGAAAGCATTTTGTCTAGTTGCAGCCTTCCCTCCCCTAATCCTTTGGTTATCCTCCATATCCCTGAGAGCTTTGTTTCTTTGTCCAGCGGCCAGCACACCTACCTGTGTGACAAGGTGACTTGCCATTTGCTGCTGAGGCTGTTGAACCTGCTGAGGCTGCTGGGATGAAGGCTGTTGCTGAGACTGTCCCACCATCTGGCTCCTCATTGTCGGCTGGCTGCTGGGAGGATTGTATATTGCCGGTGTCCCATCAGGATTTACAAAGGGTTGACCTGGAACAAAACGCACTTCCTTTGCTGAACATTTTAAAAAAATGACTGTTTTCTGTATGAAATCATATCAGCTTGCTCCAACTGATCACTAATTGACCCGCTACAACAGTAAAGTGATTGTTTTTCTCATTACATTATCAGCTGTCTATTTTTTTGCAGGCAAGGCAGATAACTGATATTTGTTTTGGCAGTACCCGCAAGGAGTAAGTAAAAGGTTGCCATGACTATAAGATGATTCAGGTGCTTTGGTTACTGGAAATCATTCAGTGATGAATCAATTAGTACTAAGACTGAACTCTGGAACAAACACTGAAAGCAGAGGATATTCATGTACATTTGACATCTGTACAGTGGAGGTTAAATCATAGAATCCAAGAATGACCTGGGTTGAAAAGGACCACAATGATCATCTGGTTTCAACTCCCTGCTATGTGCAGGTCGCCAACCAGCAGACCAGGCTGCCCAGAGCCACATCCAGCCTGGCCTTGAATGCCTGCAGGGATGGGGCATCCACAGCCTCCTTGGGCAACCTGTTCCAGTGTCTCACCACCCTCTGAGTGAAAAACTTCCTCCTAATATCCAACCTCAACCTCTCCTGTCTTAGCTTAAAACCATTTCCTCTTGTCCTATCACTATCCACCCTCGTGGATGCAACTGTAGAATGTATGCAACCACTCTTGATACACCATACTTCCCAAACATACAAGAAAAAAACCTTTGTTACTAATTTATTTACACACTGTAGTAACAGTGCTGTTTTTCAGAGAGTGGTGCCCTACTACAGGATGCAGCCCCAGAGGTCATCAGGGAGGAAACAGTTAATATATCTATGAAAATCTCTTATATAAGAAAAAAATTCTAGCCCAATTTTTGCTAAAGGCAGTAGGCGGTATGTACGTAACAGGTGCTGAACTCTTTTTGCTTCAGATATAACAAAATAAAATATTAAAAAACTATCCTTGCCCAAGTCACTGCCTTACAAAAAAAAAAAAAAAAAAAAAAAAAAAAAGTTTTCCTCTGTAGGCAGTATTTTTCCTTGACCTCAGTTCTGTTCAATTCTAACAGAAATTCATAAATCAATTTAATTACATATGTTTACTTAAGAAAAAATAAATTCTAGGCACAAAGTGATGACAATGAATATGTAGGAAAGTGAAGTAGGAATATCCGAGATGAAATAGGAGATTTGGAGGAATGCGGTTACTCTGAGTAAGAGAAATAAAGAGCTTGTGTTTTTTATGCCTCCCCTGGTACAGGCAATGCCTCTGCCTATTCCATCTATTCATTGCTCAGTGCTTTTTTGTTCCTTCCTCTTACTTCCTCTGTGATCAGAACCACAGGAGAAGAGCCAGATGAAGAAACCTTGCCTTCCCTCACCAAAGTATGAGCATTTTCTGGATTAAGTCATATTCACAGTGGGAAAATGAGGGAAAGATCAAAGAAAGTGGAAGGGAGGCATGGGTCAGTTGTGTGCATTAGATGGTTTCCTGATAGTTGCTTTGAAGATCCTGGGTGAAAAATGGCACGGAGAGAAACATTTGTGGCTGTTTTTCCTCCTTAACTTGGGAGTCTCGGGCTGCAGAAGTATTTTTACTAATGTGCAGCATATAACACTTAATCACATCCAGCTGGTGTCTCCTTATAGGTTTGGAAGATTCAAGGCCCACCAAAGAAATAGAGGTAGTGACAGGGGAAGTTTGGTTAAATGTGACCTTCTTATGAACCGACTGTGAATTTGCTGGCAAACAACACAGCACAAAGCTGCAAGGAATAAACATGTGTAACAGAAACGCCACAGACTGCTGTCCAAAGGGAAAACCACTATAGAAGAGGCTTAGAGAGAAAATGAATCCAAAAAGCAGTAAGTGGGCTACTGGGAACTGGACTGGGTGAGCAAGGTAAGAGGCTCCTGAAGCATGTGGCAAGCACTGAAATGAAGCCTTAAAGAAGGCTTCATTTATAGTGACTAAGAGAAGCAGGACAGGACCAGAAGAGAAAAGGTCTGGAAATGCCTATAAGGATATAAAGAAGACCTTTTAAGAAGAAATTTTGAAGTAGGTAATGAAAAGGAGAGGTCAGATGCCAACATGGAAGACATATGTAAGTGATGAACTGTGGCCTTAAGAGAAGGGCAAAGATTTTGATGCCATCTGAAGGAGTAAGAATTAAATGTAAATGCTCTTAAATGGTGAAAGGGGTTAAGTCAGAGAACATGTCAAGAGGAATCCTTTAAAGGGTAAAGCTGGTGAGGCAGGTGAAATGGAGAGTAAAAGAACACAGCTGCATAAACAGTCCCTACCCAAAGCTTCTCTATCTGGGGAAGGAGACGGCTGAACTGAAAAAGTTGAAAGAAACTGTGAATATGTAGAAGCGTGAGTTGCCAACACCTGAGAAGGAGCTGAGCAGTGTAATGAAAGCAGGGAGGTGCTGACAGCATCTGTGGATGCCATTAGAGGCTTGCCGTCAGTGACTATGTAGTGTGAAAGGAAGCAAAGATCTTAAAGGGCATGGTGTTAGGATCCAAAGAGAGAAGACAGGAAGTAACCACTTTCTAAAAGGAGAATAAAGAACTAAAGAATGATGTTACACAGAAAAAGAATCTATTCATTACAGGAAACAAAGCTCCTTTTTCCTTTTCTTTAAACTGTCTTCTCTTCATCTATGTTTCTGACAGCATCCATCACTTTGATAGCTGAGCACAGCATCCAGCAATCTCTATGCCTCCTCCCTATGGAGCCTCTTTTGTAGCGTTACTGTAATAAGATGCAAAGATTTTGAGTCCAAAGAGTGGAAAATTTGTAGCATGTATTTTGCTGCATGTTAAAAACACAGCAGACGCTACAGTACAGACTGGCTTCCAGCACAGGTAGCAGTGTGAAGCTATACATCTGAATCAGTAATTTCAGTCCTTGTAAGAATCTGCTCCTTGCATTTCCTTTAGTATGCATATATTTATTTACAGATAAGCTACAGAAATAAGACATGCAGACTGAAAAAAAATTAGAATTACACGTACATAAAAACCACTCACACTGTGAATATTAAACATACAGACATGGAACTTGGTCATGCCCCTGCAGACAATGAGGCACACCAAAGAAAAGACCAGGCACTCTGATCTACAGGCAGCACTGACAGGCATTATGCCTGTAGCAGACACAGACTCCCTAGGTAGCAAGGAAAAACATGAGCTTGCTGATGCAAACTGCTGAACTGCCAAAGCTGATGCAGGGTATGTTTCTCTTAAACACCTGTGATACCTTGCAAGTGTGGTGAGCTGCAACCTTTATCCTTGCTATAGCCAGGAACGGGTACAACCTCTGAGCCGTTGGTTTGACTGGCGCAGCAGTGATTCTTTCCACTTGTTTCAGCACTAGCATTTGAATTATAGATGGACTTCTGCCTAGGCCTGATGGGTTTTGTATGAAATCACACAAAATACCTTCATCTGTACTCTCCTAGAAACTCTGATGTTGCAGATAGTACTCTCAGCTTCCAGCACAATGGAAATAAGTTCATAAACATGGGTTTTGTAGAATACCTACCTTCCACTCAGTTCTCTCCCATAATTTGACTTGCTAAGAAATGTCTAAAAACTCCATGTATGATGCCGAAATTAGGCTCTCATATAAAGCATATCATAACTTAGGAACAACTACACAAACATTAAAAGCTTTAGAAAAGTAACACGCACAGGTTAATAAGTCAGCTCTGTCTGGAAAGAACTTAGCACTTAGAACTTAACTTCTCCCTGATCACACATATGCTGATAGGTACTGATTATCTCCACATATTTCTATCTCTATATGCCCAAGTAAAGCTTGGTTTGACAGTTTTTTCAGGAGTGATTTTCTTAAATGCAGCAACTTTCATTTTTTCTCGATTCCATTCTAACTCAACATTATTAGTGGTGGACTCACAGATCAGCTCTACACATTTGCACCCAAAGACTGTAAGGCAGAGGTGTAATATATATAAAATACTGGTTGTAAGTAATAATCCCTAAATGAAAAGCTTTTGAATGCTCCATTGAGGACTTGGAAAAAAACCTTCTGGAGTTCAACTCTGAGCCCCCTGTTTAATGGAAAAATTCAGTGCACTGTATGCTTTGTTATTTTAATCCCAGCATAACTCAGCTAAGGATGACAGCACAGCTAGTCACGGTCACTGAAACAGTGCAAATCACTGAAGAAGCATCACAGTCTCAACCTCCCTGAACCTTTTTAATGCTGTCAGTATAATACTGTGGGGAGTAATAGCGTAACATTCTCTTGACTTTATCTGGACCAAGGGAGGAACAAATTGCCTTAGACTTTCAGCAAGCACTCAAGTTAAAGCTGAGTGGCTTCTAAAACGCTTGGATGACAGAAAATGCCTAGTTAAAACTGCAGTTCTAAGTACCAGAACAACACAGAATTGAGATTACAACTTTTTTCACAGAACTCCCTGTTTACATACAATTGCTAATCACATAGCTCAGGTAAGAAAACTAACTCAGCAGTGCTATTTCAAATGCCCTTTGAAATTCTTCTATTACTAAGTACAACCTCTAGAACTTTGAGCATCACACTGTACTTGCACCATACCTCAGCATGCTTGATATGGAAGAGTATCAGTTTCTACTAAAGTTTATGGACACTCAGAGGATTCACAGCCAAGGAGTGGCAGGATTTCACAAGATGAATACCCTGCCCAAGACTGCATGAGCACTATGTTTTGCATTACTTCCCACCACAGAACCTCTCTACAAACAAGAACTGTGCTGAGTTCCCAGGTGACACGAATAACACTGAAATGCACGTGGCAGGAGCACACTGGACTGACCTGTGTGTGGGTTGAGCAGGATACTGCCAGGAGGTATCCCTGCAGCTTCAAGTGGAAGAATGATATAGCTGGTGTTGCTGGGAGCCACCTGGCCACTCATCCCGTTCTCAGGGTAGGACACGCTGCCCGAATTGCTGGCAGTCAACCCGGGGACAAGAGGTGCACTTTGGAGAGGCTGATGTATTCGTGACAGGGATCCTGAGGAGCCAGCACTGCTGGAAGACTCTGAGCCTAAAAGAGAGATGGAACCGCAGTTATGAGAAACCCAGGCTCCCACCAGACATGTCTCATCTACAGGGACAAACATAAGCAGTAGTGCATGCCCAGCTGGCAAGAGTCGGGTTTTTTTTCCCTCCCCATCGAGCTCAGTATTCAGATTAATTTCTACAATTCAGAAGTTTCAAATTCAACCAGCTAAACCAAATGTACCAACACACACCTGTGACTGGGAGGAGGGGAGCTTCATTCTTTTAAAAACCATATGTAATCTTCAAACTTCAGAGATTCTACTTGTGTATTGGTTTCCTTCTAAGACATCACACAAGCAACCTGTTATCTAACAAACACAGTGTCTTTCCAGATTGCCATGGATTGTTGTGTAAAAGCTGATGCAAACTTTCCTTCTCCAAACCCCATCTCCATATGGTAGCTAGGCAGCTACAACAGAAATAGTTCTCTTATATGAGCTGTGCACTACTTGCCATTGGCAGGACCCTTAATCTGCTTCTCCAACATTTAATCAAGAAAGTTGTAGCGATTGCAGAGGACTTTTTTTTCACATTTCTGCAAATACACTCCAATGTTGTCTTAATGTACTTGTTATTTATATCTCTCTGTGCATACTGAGGCTGGAAAATACAGATTATCTCTGCAGGGACAGTTCTATTTATTTGATCATTTAGTATCTCTACATTTCTACAACTGCAGAGATTTTCTTGGAGATCATCCTCAGCAAACTCCAAGTGATTCTTGGCATCTTCCTGTCAAATGTAAATGCAGATATGGGAGTTCTATTTTCCTTCTGCAGGTCCTTTTTTGCTCTTCTCTGGCCATTCTATGTGCATTTCATACTGCTTATTTGAGTTCTCACTTTACTTTCTCCTCTATTCTGCCACCCATGGAATTCAATGGGTTAGAAAGCTACTTGGAGATTCCAGACAAGATTCCATAGCTCGCCCCCCAGCCTGTTATTATTTCTAAGCCTATAAATACTATCAAACCTAAGTTCAAACTCTTCTCTCCCCGTTTAGTGCTATTCTGAAGAAGCACCATTAGCATAAAAGAAGATTTCAGCTATGACATTCGTTATTTTTCCCTCCTTTTCAGCTGTTTTCATGTCCGAATCACAGACTGATCTTTACCAACATCTGAATGTTAAAAGCCAAAGGACTGTAATAAATTCAGATGTACTCATCAAATGGAAGGCAGAAGCAGGAGAACGATCTCTGAAGCTACCACCACGTGTTGGCTGAGACGAGAGCTAAGAATTGTGTTCCTTAAAAGATCACAGACCTGCATTCCTGTGTCAGTAGATCAAGCTGGTGATTTTGAAAGAATGCCAACAAGGTGCAAAACCATTTTAGCTATTTTCTTAATATTTTCCAAAATATTCCAGAAATTATTACCTAACCACTTTTGCCACAATTTATCCTGTCCACGATAATCTGTTTTAAATTTTCCCCTCATTACAACTTCTTATCAGTTTAAGTGTAGATACATTAAACCAAATAAATCCCAACACTAATGCTTGGAAATTAACACCAATTAATCTTGTCTCTGTAGCTCTGATTAGCCGTTTTCACGGTTTCTAAATTTGGAATAAGAAATCACCACAGAATGAATTCAGTACTGTAACAAATGACCAAAAAAAAGAGAATCTGACTTTATTCAGACTCCCATTAAGAGATGCCTTCATAAAGTCTTCTGAAAGGATCTCTGACTAAATGAGATTTTTGCCCCCATTATGCAACCCAACGTCTTTTTTCAGTATGTAATACTGGCTACTTCTAGATTTATCAATAATTTCCTTGCTGCTCCACAGCTGACATAATAGAAACCTTCACATTCTCATCATTTCTCGTTAATATATGTTAAAGTGTTCTGAGAAATACAGCGGTTCAAAGAGCAGTGAAAGAGAATGAGACAAAAATCACCACAAAACCTTAATAGCTTAATTTTTCAGGGGGAGTGTGTGGAGGTACCATTAGTTTCCCAATATTCTGAGCACTAGCGAGCAATGCAACACATTTTGCTCCATTTTCTTTGGGTTAATATTCAATATCTGATGGATTTGACCCTCTCTGCTCAACTCACCTTGTGAGTCTATGGTAAATTTTCCCTTTGTTATCAAACGGGCTCAAGTGCTACCCACTACTTGCTCCAGCAGGTCTTCTGTATAAGCAGGACCATACTACATTTGGGAACCACAAAATCACAGGATCACAGGGGCTGGAAGGGACCTCTGGCAATCACCAAGTCCAACCCCCTGCTAATGCAGGTTCCCTATTTGTCTGCTGCTTTCCTAAGTCGCTTGTAATATTTGCATGTTATAATCCTTGTTGTCTTTCATGAGAATGGCATGCACTCATGTGAACACAATACTTTTCTACAAGCCTCACTTCTAAAAATAAGATTGATCACTCAGCACAGTCAGCTGGTGGGAAGTTTACGACTGGAAGCAGTTGGCTTAAAATTTATTACCCACACGTCAGCATTCCTGCTATTACTCTTGGACTTGTAAAACCCATCAAGCTGATGTTTGATCAAAGGAAATAATAAAGAAGCAGAAATCCAGTTGCAAAATCCAGACCCAATATTATAATTCACAGAATATCTTATATATATATATATATAAAATGTTAACGTATTGAAGTGCCTGCAGTATAATAGCCTTTGTGTGACAGAAGTAGCAGTGAACACCTAACAGGAGAGATTAGATCGTATCTCCGATTACTTGCAGCCACTCCAAGGAAGTTAATGATTCCTACAGATCTGTATCAACACAGCTGATATCCCCACAGCCATCTTTTCATAAATGGGAGAGAAAGAAACACGCTCCAACAGATGTGCATTCCACACTATGGAAAATGCATTAAGAGAAGCTAAAGATGCAGCACTGAGACCTTATAAGCCTTTCAACAGTTACTAAAATAAATATAAAGCCACATACACAGGCACAGAGGACATTTCTTTGGAACACATCTTGTCTTCCTAGACACTCCTAATGAAGTACATTAAAAACTACTGTAATGTGACAGCGAAAATAAGGTGATGTTTATGAGCTAGACTTTCTCTTGATGTGGGTGGTTACAGATTGCACAGATCCATCTTTGACAGCCATAGGGACACTCACAACTACACACATTTAGTCAACCCTGAAAAGACAGCTCTGTCAGTGGAAATCTAAACTAAGATTTTGTAGGCTGTCCCTCAGCTGTCCTATTGTAATCTGACTGCAGTTTGTTACAGTATTAAGTCCTAATTTCGGCGCTCGATTACAACCTAAATAATACATCCCTGTGTCTACTAAGCTGCAACATAACGAATTAGAAAACTTTATTTCAAGTACTGTATTTAGGTTCTGTATTTTAAGTACTGTATTTAGGTTCTGTATTTTTTAAGGGGAACAGTGCCTTCTAAGTAATCAACAGGTGCATGAAAGTAATACTCAAACAGTATGATAACCACATAATGGATTTCAAACAGTTCCTTTTGTGAAATCTGCAAGAATTAAGTATCATAATTCCTCTGCTAAACTCTTATTGCCATGCAGCTGAATGCAATTAGAGTGTAAGACTAATAGATACTGCTAGACTCCACTGCAGAGAACAGCACGTTCTCTGATCTGTCATTGCCTAAGGGGAGGCAAACTTCTTTCAGTGCTTCAGTTTCTCTAAGCGGTGGATGCGATGTTGCAACATCGATTACTGATTTATCAGAAGTGAAGGCTAAGGGCAGAACATTTAATTTTGGTGAAAACATTTAGAATTATCCAGAAAGACTACACTGCTAATACAGCATTGCAATATATATTCCAAAAGGCAGCTGTGGGCCATCGGTGAAAATCCTTGAAGTCTTATTATCTGAATGCCCAAGAAAAGTATCTGACAGTTCTTCAGGATGACCATCAGATGCGTAGCATAATTTTCACATTTAAAATAGTGGAAAACATTTTTCATCGTTTAACCAGTGGAAAACATTTTGACCTACTGCTGCCTTTAGACTGATTCAGTATTTACTGTGTTTAAGACAAAAAAAGCTCTGAGGGCTATATTATATATATGAAGAACGAACACTTCATCAAGACATATTTCCCTATCGTTTTTTAACAGTTATTCTGCTCTGTTTTAACACCAGTCACTGACATTTCAGAGAGGACAGAAATAGGGACTCAGATATTATTTCCTCTGGCTTTCCTCAGGCTGACTGACAAATTCACTTTGTGTCCCAGCTTTGAAGGTGTGACTTCGTTTTGACATCCAGCCTTGCTCTTTTCTCTCTCCATTCTTCCTTTTATTTAACTTATTTTCACTCTTTCTATGCATCAACTTGCTTCCACAATGAAAACCTCTGCGTTAAAAAAAAAAGTCAGAGCACTTACAACATGTAATTGCTCTACAAAGAACATGGAATTTTAATATCAATGATGTTTTAAAAATGTATTGTAAGAGCTCTCATTTGAAAGCAATTTGGGGTTTGGTGCCTAAGGAGTACAGATGCACTTACCATTATTCATATGCTTTGGAGATTTCTATTTTAATATATCTTCCTAAGTGCACCCTTTAATATGCTTGACTTTAACACCAAAATGGCTACTTAAAAGCATTAATGTTTTGCAATTAGATGTCTCAACCCGCCAAACTGGATTTCCCTGACACTGTCGTGAAGGCTCTGCACCTCTGCATACCACGTTGCAGAGTACACACTGGTTGTGCTACATGCACTGCTACCCAGAGACACATCCAGCCTGGCCTTGAATGCATCCAGGGGTGGATGCCCCACATCCCTGCAGGCATTCAAGGCCAGGCTGGATGTGGCTCTGGGCAGCCTGGTCTGGTGGTTGGTGACCCTGCACATAGCAGGGGTTTGAAACTAGACAGTCATTGTGGTCCTTTTCAACCCAGGCCACTCTACGATTCTATGGAACATAGAACATGCTTGTATTCAGGAACAATAAAGAATTGAAGAAAAAAAAAAACAACAACAAAAACCCAACTATATTGTACTAATATTTATCAAAGACTAAATAAGGCCTTAATTCCGTAAGATTGCACATATGGAGAAGCAGAGTAGAACTACAGGAGAATCTTAGGATTCAAAGCCATTGTTTGCTCAAGGTAAAAGGAAAGGTAAAAAGAAAGGTAAAAGAAAAGCAGAAAAAGAAAGATGCGGGATATTGTGAATGCTCTCAGCTTCTTTAGGAGCAGCAGGGTTGGAGAGAGCGCCCTTCTGACCACTGGGTACCCTTCCTTCTCTGAAAAAAACTGTGACTGTGTTCAAATTGGTGACGTTTAGAACACAGTTACAAAGTCAAAGGTTTCCTCAGTTCACTCCGAAAACACCATTCCTGAGCATCCTGAAGCAGAGCAAAGGCTACCATGCCATTTTGGGAACAGGAATGAAAACTGGCTAACAAGGGTCTGATAAGCAGAATTAAAATTAAGTACCATCCATAAAGCACTCTCAAGCTGAAAAACCACTAAGTGCTAAGTATTGATTACCACTTGTCCTGTACTATATTTACCAAGTGAACCAAACCAATGGGATCATCTGATGGGCTAATTATTTATTATGCACTTTTACACAAAAATACAATAGAGTAGCTTAATGGCATGGCTGGAAATTACTTAGGTCCATGCCCTGTGACTCACTCACATGTTAATGAACCCATGAAGTTAATGCAAATAAATGCAGAATTCCCACCAGGTTCATAGTACCCTTAAATGATGATTTCATTTAATTGGAATCAAACAAGAAAACGGAGAGGCTGCAGGACCTCTGTGAATCCAGAGCTTCTGATGGCTTCTACCACAGCACACTGGCTCATCTGCCAACAGATGGAGAGGCAGGACTCCAGAGTGCAGGCAGTCTGTATTTTAGCAGTGACGACAAAACGTTCTTAGAATTCTCATCAGCTATATGACACAATTCTTCAGGATTCAAAAAGAGTAAGATTAATAAAAAGGTGCAATCTGTGCCATTCATTTATTTTGTTACAAAAGCTACTACCTTTTGAGGCTACGATTAGAGGGAGTGTCCAAATAGGAAATTGCAAATACTCTATTCCAAGAAAGCCGACTTCACATCTAAGGTTTGCAGATCTCAAGGACCAGGAATTGTCGATTCCTATAAACTGAACAGCCAGTAGCCAGCCACTAGCATACACAGATGGGCAAACACACCTGCCATGTACGTTTATCACTGTGCAGCAAAGAGTACTGCGAACCCAATACAGTACTAGCTACCTGTTTTAGACAGTTTGCCGGTACTTCTATTACTTGATGAGCTATCTCCTCTTGTCAGGACGGTTATGCCACCAAAACTTGCTGTCTTTGTTATGGCTGGCTTCAAATTTCGATTTGAACTGTCCGAGTCTGTGCTGCTCCATGGCCTCTGGTGGTCTGTCCATTTCAATTCATTCTCCGTGCTGCTCTGCCGACTGCCAGATGCCTTCCCTGTGCTATCTCTGTTCCCCCTGCGGACATCAGAAAACAAAGATTCATACACAAACAAAAAGACTGTCAGGGCAGAGCCTATCTTTGGGTACCCTCAGTGAGCCAACTAAAGAAAAAGGAAGTACTCTGCATTTACAAAAGCATGCCTAGAAGGGGGAATTTGACCCCAATACTCATCCACCTTGAGCAAATCAACATTGCTGCAACTCTTCTTTACATGCACAGCACTTACCAGTGCTCCCCTTTCCCATACATCCCAGGAGCTTTTCACTAGACAGGACTGATGAAGCAATATCACACTGGGTGACGTAGCATATCCACTGCCTGTTCACCCACCTACCACCTCAAGCAATTCCTTGATATCTCTCCCTTTGCCGTCCATCAA
The DNA here is from genome assembly GCF_023343835.1 of Lagopus muta. Taxonomy (NCBI): domain Eukaryota; kingdom Metazoa; phylum Chordata; class Aves; order Galliformes; family Phasianidae; genus Lagopus; species Lagopus muta. The sequence goes on along the minus strand of NC_064439.1, from coordinate 44,658,042 downwards.
CTGTAAGGCTTTCCTCGCTAACACCACTTGCCCTCTACCTTTGTCTTCACAACTACCCTCTTTATTTCTGTTCTACCTCATTGCTACTCATCTGCTCTGAACGTCACTCAACCCTCTTCCATGAAGGTGTCTTCCCACCATGAGCCCAAACTTTTCAACGCTGATGCTCCATTTAGAGACCCCATCAAGTTTGGTTTTCTCCTCTCTATATACACTAATAACATCATCATGTTCCCCCTCTGCCTGTGTCCCAGCTTTAAGTTGCAAAAAGCTCTGGGTAGAGGCTGCCTGTCCTTGAATAGCTGCGGAGCATCCTGAGTACCATGAATGACAACACAGCAAACTGGGAGCAGAGAGCAAAAAACAGTGGAAAATTTGCCTTATTTATGATGAACAGCTTACACTGCATTGCTAAAATGACAGAACCAGCATGCCCTACTACGGCTTCGTGCGCTATGACCCAAGTGAGGCTTGCAACACTGACTTTTGGAAGGCTTTCAGAAGACATTTCCCAAAACTCTGTCTTATTCTGCAGTCGTCTCCATCAAAGCACTTTCTACAAATCAAAAGGATGAGAGTGGATCTATTGCCTTTCCACTCCCTTTCTCCCTGTGAGTGTGGCTCCTGCTCTCTCACTGGAGAACGTGCCAAGCTGTGCCACTCAGGACGAGAAGGAGCAGGGTGCCAAGGACAGGATCAGGCTGGTGCATTCCTTGCCTGCAATCAGAGCCGCACACCCATGTGATCGGCAGCATTTACCTGTTGACTTTTGCTAGACCCAGACAGAGGGAAAACACGAAGAGAAACAGCACAGAAGCAACAACATTAAAAAAAAAAAAAAAAAAAAAAAAAAAAAAAAAAAAAAAAAAAAGGGGGGAAAAAAAGATTTAAAAATTAAAAAAAATAAATTGTCTTTAAGATTTAATTGGAAAGGAAAAAAAGTTTATTATTTACAGATGCTTTTGCATTCCTGTGCTTAAACATCAGTAATTCTCTTATTTTTATATTCTAGTGAAAGAAAGGGAGAGAAAACGAATGCTTATGCATCCCCGTCCTCTGTAGTTGCATGTTACATGAAATTCCTACTTGCTCCCCAAACCTGAATAGGTATCATTTATTAAGAGCCTCTGCGTGGATATTTCTGATGCTTCCTCACTCCTGTATGCCCAATCCAAGACCATCAGTTCACCAGGGCTAGCCCAAAGCATGGAGAAGTTTTTCTGCCAGCTCCAGCTCTTCTCCTCCACCCGTGGACTTGTCATCTCCTGTGGCTGCTGTGCAGACATGCACAATTGGCAAACAGATATACACATCAAATAATCCTGTGTCCTCTCACCTCATAGTAAAAATCATGTTAACATAGGTGATACGAGCTTGCAGTGACAAACTATCACTGCTACAAATGCAAACAGCAAATCTGGCCATACCCATGCTCTACTAGATGAAGGATATGCTTCTGAAAGAATTCATTACTTCTGCCTGCTCTGCTTAAAGTTTGTGGCAGCTGATTGGCTTTATAAGCAGCCTGGCATGCCAAACTTTGATTGATTTAAATCTGTTGGTGCTCCTGGCATGGGATGAGAGCCTAAGTTCCTCAGTTGGATCAGGTTGGGTCTTCCACTGCCCAGGTGCTCTCCATGAAAATATGGATTGATTCTTTGTGTCATGGGATGTTCCTTGGGATACAGATTATGACTGAATAGTCACTGGGCAGATGGAAAAAGGTTTTGGAACAGAAAGGCAATGGAGAAAACTTTTCCCAAGCACTGATGCTTTAAGATAAAGAAACAGGTTTCACCTCATTACATTTTTATTTCAGCTTTAAATAAAACAAAGAATGGAAAAAATGTCAGGCTGGGCACTAGTCTGTGAAAAACGCCTGAACTACAGCTAAATGGACTCCCAGCATTACAATAATCCCCAAATTCTGGGAGCCCAAACAGCTGAAATTCTAGATGTGGTTCCGGAGCTGATGATCAGTAAAGCCAAAGGAAGGTGTCCTGCCCTGATCTCCTCATTCAGAGAGCATGGGATAAGCAAGATAAGAACTTCAGTGCTCCCTTCTGGACAGAAAAATGTCATACCCATACCCAGGCAATGGCAAGGACACAGGCAGAATCACAACTGAGAGTTACTGGGAAACAAATATTAAATAAAGTAAGCCATACAAACCTAAACAGCTGTCTTTTCTTATGGGTATCATTGCATATGCTACTGTCTTCCAAGAGCCTACTGAAAAAATGAAAAGAAAGATTACGGTAACACACACAGTAATACAAATCTATCTTTAAAATTACATGTAGTTTCTAGCAATATTTTCCATCTTGCCCGCTTAACAGTTAAAAAAGCAAGGCTAAAATTGGCCCCCAAATCCCATTCCCACAACTTGGCAATCAACCAAACATAAGCAATGTCAGCCAGGGAGGCTGAAGGCCATTTAATATTTCCTGTTACCAAGCAAGGTAATTCTCAGAAGCCAAGGAACCATACTTCTACATCTAAAAGAAAATTCATTAGAATGTCACCTAATAGAACATAAAAATGCAAGCCAGCAAAATAGTGCAAGTGTAATTTTAAGTACTTGCTATGTCCCTTGGAAATCTCTGCAGCACAGATAAACGCTCAGGTTCAGCTTTCCAGGTAGACGAAAAAAGGCAAAGCACTTAAACATGTGTGAAACTTCCAACACAGCAAATCCTCAAGATTGCTCACGTGCACAGAGCTCAGTATGAGTTTAAGTGTTTCACCTGGCCGATGGCTGTATGGCATGCAGCAAGAAAAAGCAGTGCTCTGATCTTCACCTGAGTGTGCATCCTCACACTTATTCTCCCATTCCCAGGGATAAAAAAGCAGGTTTATGGGAGTATCTTCTTTTGGCTTTTCAGGGTTCCTCTGTTAGAATTTTTATTTATTCTGACAAAACGTATCTTGTGATACAGAAGCAGCAGCTGAGGTAATGTACTGGGCTCTCAGAACACAAGGTGGTTAGGTGGCAGTGGGACATCCTGAGGTATATACCTCCTTCTCCCTTCAGGACCATCCACCAGAAAGGCTGTTTTGTACCGCTACTGAGGAGTCATTTACCATGGGAACAGCCTTACTCATAAATGACAAAAGTAAGGATGTACAGAGATAGAAATACTGTGAAAGATGATCTTCTCGAAGCCAACAATGAACAGTTTTAGAAGTGCGCAGCTCCAGCACTCACCGATGAAATGCCCAGCATTTTGATTGAAATCCTTATCTGCCATAATGGCACACAGTTCCTAAGATCTTCCATGCTTATTTATGGCTGCTACAGAGCTTTGTATATCATATACCGTCAGAATTAACACACAGTTTCTTCTTCCCTCTGCTTGAAGTGGATTTATTATAAGGAACCTGAAGAACCATCACACAGTAATGCAGTAACAGTTGGCTCAGGTACCATCATTGCATTATTACAATGCAGGACCACAGCAGGCAGGACCTGGGGGACTCCTGAGCCCTCAGCAGCAACAAGCGGCTCAGTGCTGCCATGAAAACTGGGTTAAGCACCAGAAACACAAACACCTTGTTTCGTAAATACCATCATCCAGCTGCTGCTCGAGTGCTTCTGAAAGATCGGTAAGTTAAATTCTGAGGGCACTCCAGAGAGAGATTAGTCACTTGAAATGAAACATTAGATGGGCTTTCTCCTACACCACCACCCTGCAACCACCTTTTGAAAGTGAAATGCAGAGTATGGGGAAAGCATCACTAATACCTCACTTATTTGTTCAAACACAGCATTGCAAGGCAACCCCTTCCTCCCCAGCCGTCCCTCCCTCCCCAAAGCAGAAAAACACCACAGTTGTTATGGATTATGAATCTGTTCAGTGCTTTTGGCATTAACAGCTATGGATACACCAAATAGTAAGAGAGAAACAGCTAGAGAAATTAAAAAAAAAAAAAAAAAAAAAAAAAAAAAAAAAAAAAAAAAGCTGTATTTTTTTTACCTGTTTTCCACAAAAAGGTTTTCCTGGGAGCAAACTGACTGAAAAATAAAAAAGGCATTGTATCAGACGTTCTAGATATGCTCTGCTGTTCCAATTCCTTCCTTGTTTTTAGAATTATCTCCCCTGGTCAGGCATAAGGGGATTTCAATTCATGCATCATTTGCATTTGCAGAAGACAAGAAGGGAAAAAAGGTCAAGAATGAGGTCAGGCCAGTAAAATAAATTCCATGCATTACAACACATTGCCAACAAGGGGTCTCAGTTTGGAAACAAACTGAAACTTCTCAGCCCTGAGATCAGAAGAAGGTGGAATGTGCAAAATGCTGGTGATTCAAAGGGAAAAACATTTTGCCTACATAAAGCGAGTTTCCACAAGTCTGCCCTACCACCCAGAAATAAGATTGCAGAATAGCACAGAGCTGCAGGTAGGGAAGACAAACAGGAGGAGAGCATGCAAAGTCAACAAAGTTCTTCAAAGGGAGAGAAGAGACTACAGCACTTAGAGATACTAAGTGATTTTGCATGGAGAGGAAACAGCCATACCCACATCGAGATATAAAATGAGGGTAATATTAATAGTAATAACATCAATAATAAAATCTATTGCAAAAATGCTTCTCTGCTGGAGGACTTAGATGACTTAGACCCCGAGAAAGGTGAAGGGCTCGGAAGAAATAAATCCTATTGGCAAGTGTGTAATTCTTCAGGCATTACTTAATTTTTTTATGCAGAGAAATGAAGCTGTGCTCAATTTCCCATGAATAATTCTCCCACTTGGATTTTTTCCATTTCCCTCCCATTTCATGTTCGCTACACAAAGTGCCTCGCAGCTGCCATTGGATTATATCTCCATGAGGTACAGAAGAAAGGACAGTCAGTACTCATAAAGAATTTAAACAAAAGGAAAGCAAGGGGTTGAGGACACCACAGCTCATGCCCATCCCCTCCACAACAATGGGACTCAGCTCAAAGAATAATGGCACACCATCATTACTGGTGTCACTTTCTACTTGTACAGGAGATGTATGAACTCAGCCCTGAGGACACAGTGCAGTTTCTCTTCAGCACTGCCATTTACCCACCCAGCACCTGATCCAGGGATGCTGTATGGAGCAGGCACCTGCCTGGTGAATGCTTCTCAGGCAGGCTTCCAGCCTGCGCCCCAGCTGAATGTGAGGAAATCCAGAGGAATTGAATGCACAGGGATCTGGGCTGCACTGGTGGCAAGCACATCTCACTAGCACAAAACCTAGGCATTTCAGGGCCAAGGTTTCCATCGCCAGGGATTGGCTGCAGCAGACCTAGGGCTCCATCCCAGGCTAAGAAGAGATGTGAACTATTCCACTGGGATCCTCTGCACAGCTACAACACTTCATCTGCTCCCATTTTATGTTCCTCATTCACAAGCTTTCATCAACAGTTGGGGGCTGCGTGGGCTTGAGCACAGACTAACAACTTTGAAGTCTACTGAAATCCCCCTGTAGGTTTGTACCACCTCCACCACGAGGCGGCATCTTTTCTTTATTTCTCAATATGGGCATAGGCTGAAAAGACAGGCACTTTTTTCATGATGTTACTCTTACTGTTAAAAAATCTGATGGCTAAGCAGCTCTGGATAGCAGTTCAGCTACTAGAAGGCCATGACTCACCTTCCTGATCTACAGCATCAATAAGCTTTCCTAGTACTTTCAGTTTTCCTCGTACTTTCAGTTGAGCCTTAAGTACATACACAGATGTTGTGAAAACAAAGGTTTCTAAAACTCTTGGCTCTTTTACACCAAACAAAGACACTGACAACAAATCTACTGAAGGAAAAAAGGTTATGCAAGATCACCTACAAATTCACCTCCTCAGGGACTTCTGCATGCAAGATTTCCATTAAGGTTCTCTTTATGACTAACAGTCACTTATGAAACTAGTCTTTCATTCCATAATTTCCCAGAACCTTTTTAAGTCTCAACTGGAAGACGTGCTTCAGCTCTGTCAAGCACAAGGTATACTGGGGGTTGCTGTTCTTGTTTTCAATTACATTAGCCTGCATAGATAACAATTAACATGCAGCAATATCCTGCGGTGGATATCATCAGGCAATCATCTGCATGTGAGTTAATGAGATTTGATACATCTCAGGCTTACAACTAATGCTAATTGCTTGATCTGCAGCAAAAAAGGGGGGCTCTGTACAGCCATACTGCAGTCTTGATACCTGTGGGTTTATGCTAGCCAACAGAAGGCACTTCCTGGTTTTGTCCATTTTAAAACCTTTTCTTCCCACTCTTTTTACAAGATAAGACAAGGATAAAGCCAGCTGTTCAAACATTCCTTCAGTGACTCCTGAATCAGGGAGCAGTGAAGATCCTCCACGCTTTCTTAATCAGAGGAATCATTATTTTACCTAAAGGATCTGGCCCTTCAAAATATATTGCTTAGTCAAAAACAGCCGTAACAATTAACAGCCAAAAATAAAAACTGTGATGTATTTCCTTTATTAAGTACCCTGTGCAACACGGACAATTCCAGCATTTGTGTAACTAATAAAGCATCTACATTTTTCAGTGAATACACAATAATTACTAGAGAATACGTTGATGAACAGTGAATGGTTCTTACGTGATTCTGGCTCATGAGGTTATACATTGCATTAACCTCAAAAAATGAAATTTCCCCTAAGTAATTTAATTGCTTGTCTCTAGAATCAATTTTCTGCATGCTTAAAAGCCAAACTTACTGCGCCATTTACATATACATTCAGGATTCTGAGTTAAATCTATAATTCATATTGATGTGTACTGAAAGAGTAACATACACCTTTCTTTTCTTTAAGATTGTAGTAATTATTGTTTTCCTCAGGGAATTACTCTTCAATGCAACAAAAGCAACTGAAGCAGCCTAGATGAGAAACTTCTTTTTAAGACCTGAATACTCCAGGTCCTATGTGCACTTTTTAAGACCTGAATACTCCAGGTCCTATGTGCACTTGGTCATAAAAATGACAAGCTGTTGTAAAGCTGGGTTTACAATAAAAATGAGTTTATGATAGAAAGGTTGCAGGCCTTACAACTGAAAAATAACCTTGAGCGTAACAGAGCTCATGCAGTGCTGGCTCAGTGCTACAGCAACCTACAAGTTTAGGAGGTACTTGCTTAGCAGTTCCTATTGCAGTGAACTGATCAAATACACTCACTCTTTACCCACCCTTTTATTAAGTTACGTCATTAACATGCTTCTCTCAGTCCCTGCCACCTGCTATGACTCTACATGACAGGAGTCATTAGAACCTCCAGCTTTCCTTATCAAAATTTATGATAGCCAACACAGCAGATGGAAAATCTGACAGGGAGTATAATTTAGACTGACTAATATCAGACTAATCATCATGAGGACTATCATAATGATAGCATTATTCATGAACGTATTTATTTTAAACTTGGAAATGAAGATATCTGGTGCACTGGAGTGCTGCAAAAATCAAAGGAAGTGCAAGGAAGCTTTCTGTTGCTCAACATGGGGGGAGCAGGTTAAGGTATTTTTCACGGTACTTGACACATGCACGGGACTCTCTGCCTCTGTCCCCAGATTCCCTTTTTCTCCTAAATTTTGCTCTGAATTCTGATAGTTGGGTTGATCTACCTTCCACAGAGTTTGGGATTCTTGAGGCATATTTTGAGTGATGCTAGGTGCAACAAGGAACGGCTGCACCTTCACTGCTGCCCTATGGAGACTTCTCATGCAAGTCCTCTTCATGCATGCTCTAATTAGAATGAAATATCCGTAAACCATTTTCTAAGGTTCACAAGCAAGGCATGGATAAAGGCTTGACTACAGGAGTGTAAATAGCATACAGGTAATAAAAATACCACATGATTAATTCTTCATACCACGATTAATTCTTCTCTGTCTTTCTACATCTGTAATTTGCAAGATGACAAGGCTTACGTGCTTAGGTACCTACCTCAGAAACTTGGGGAAAATGGATTTACAAATGATTGCAGAGGTCTTTAAACTAAAAAGTCCTACATGCAGCAAGTGGTTACCTATGACAGGAAACCACACTTCTCCTTCCTAAGATGAACCAGAACGTAACACTGTCCACCACCACAACCTCACAGTGCCTCACTATGAGGAGTGCTCCACTCAAAAAAGCTCAGCTAAGAAACAAATTCCTGTTAATATCAGTACAACTTGCTGAAATTCAGTGCAACATGGCGTATTGCTGGCTCACTAGCACCTACAACAGCAGAGAGAGAGACCAAATGAGTGGATATGAGAGAGAGAGGGAGAGATCTACATTGCTATCTGGAAACATGCTCACTCTACATCCATATAGGATGCCTGCCACAACCAGACCGTTGCTTGGACCTGGCTAACCCAACAGACCACAACATCCTCCAACTGTGAGCAACTCAAAGCTCACCACTTGCCCTCAAAGCTCAACAGTCTAAAACTAAGAACACCAGCACATTGGGGAGCAAGTTCCAGCACACCTCTCCAGCCATCTGCTTCCCAGCCTGGCATTTCTAGCTGCTGCTTTTTTAACAACCTTTTGCCTCATTTTGCAGTCTGCTTCAAAACCCAAAGATTTTTTGGTTTTGCACAAGTTCCTTTGTAATACACCAGAGACAGAATCTTTCATACAGAAGACAGGTTGCAAAAAGAGGCTCATGAATGACTGACTGACTCTACTGTACATACCGTGACAGTATGCACATCAGAGCCACGTGCTGAAAGCATAACATAAACTGAAGGGCTTCTGTTTTTCTGCAACTTTCTCTAGTCTAGAAGGAAAAAGCCAGGCTAAAAACATTCAGATGTGGCAAGCTACTTATTAACGAGCAAAACTTACTCATCACAAATGAGACAACACACACCTTAACACCATAGAACATACTCTCCTAAAACAAAAAGTAACTTGGATGTGTGGAACTCCAAAACCAGAGCAAAACAAAAGGTTATCTTAGACAACAGCGTAAGTCCTGCAACACAGGAACAGTTTTAATTTAAAAGGACACTGCCAAATATGATTCAGTACGTTTTAATTGGTTTTGTTCCCATCTTCCTCTAAGTGGCAGAGCTCCCACAGAGATGTGAGATAAAACAAAATGGTAACTACCCCCACTTCCTTTATTTTCCCTCTCTTCTTTTAGGATCCCTTCATTACAGTAGGACAGCAAATTGTTTTTTTTTTTTTTTTTTCTTTTTTTTTTTGCAAGACCTATTTCATTTTATTCTATTCATGCTACAGTCACCAGCAGGACTCCTTCTGATGGCAGAAATAACCAGCCTTTTCAGAAAACCTGTGCAGCTCCACATTTACCCACTGACTTTTCTTTGTCCTCAGTGTCTCAGTTGTACAGCAGTGGTCCAAAGCACATAACCATCAGGTGGCTCTGCTGAATGCTACTTGAAAAAAAGAGTGATTTGGCTTGAGGTATATGAAATAATTCGGCTATTTGAGATCATTGAGAGTGTCCATTTAAATCGCTGCTCTTTGGTTGGAAAAAGAGAAAGAAGAAGAAAACCTCGACCACACAAACATGAACATTCAAAGGAACAGGATAAGCACTTCTCAGACAACATGCTGGGCTTCCTCTTTCTTCTGCCCATATCCCTGCAACTCTCAGTGTCTCCTCCTCCTCCAGAAAGCAACCTCAGCACCTGAAGCTTCTCTCAGAGCCTTTCCCTGCCACCTCCAGCTCATGGTGCAAATCCAGCATTCACATTGCAGGGGCAGTGCTGGCTGGCTACCGGGAAAGGTATGGCACTAAAGAGGCAAGGAAAACAACTACTCACATCTTGTGCAAATATTCTCTCCCTCACTCTCTGATACTCCTCTTCTCTCTCTTCAATTGATTTACTTCGTCTGTCATCTCTAAATGGAAGAATTCTGTTTTGCTGAGCAGAAAAAAAACCAGGAGGGTTATATAAGTTGAGCTGTTAAAAACTGCCGTTAAGAAACTGTCAGCTGAGAATAATCAATGTTCACTCAAACAAACGAACCATGAAAATGATAGCTTTCATTCCTAGGGCACCCGAGGGCTCCCAGGCAGATGCTGCCCATGGAGCCCAGGGCTGAGAGGAGGCCTCCTGCCTGATGCCTGCAACCCACAGCCCTAAATCCACCTGTTGTCACCCCAAGCCTTTGCATCTGACCATCTCTCAGCTATCCTAGCGGCCACGAGATGGGAGGGCAGGCAGCACCTATGAGATCAAGGAAGAAAGGAGGGAAACCAGGCAGTAAGACCTACGTTGTGAGCTCTAAAAGAAGCCCACCAAAAGCTCACTTACTAAGGAGAAGTCCCAAGCGCTTTGTACAAGAATTTTAACCATTTCCATGACATAAGGAACCCCCTAATTTCATTTTCACTGGGAAAAGCGTTGCCCTTTTTGCCTAGCAATAAACCAGAGTGCAGCAAGTGGCTGTGGCCTGGGGAGGGAGGGAAGAGAGGAGAGTCCCAAGCAAGAAGCTCTTCGTTTGTGGTTACATTACGGGCACTGCTCTCCTCCATCCACTCAGCACTCTATGATTGGTCATGCTGTGTTCCTTCAGCTGAACCCCATGTTCACCGCACCCTGAAAATGGCTGAGAGTTGACATTTAAGCCAACTGAGATGCAGCCTAACTGCAAGGCTGCCAGATACGATGTGGAGACAAGGGAAACAAAAAAGAAAGGAAAAATCAGTCCTCTACTGAAAACATGAAGGAGAGTGGCAATGAGAGACTCACTAGAGCAGGTACCTCCAACAAACACAACCTGAGCAAAGAAAACACACACAGTCTTCTTACCTGGGAGAACTTTCTCAAAATAGCAATTTGTATCGGAACCTTTTTTGCTTTTTTTTTTTGTTGTTGTTGTTGTTGTTATTAATATGTTCCACATACACAGCTTGCACGAGACCGGAACAGCACAACACTGAGTAAAGGCAGCACAAAGCCACGTGCTCCCCTGGTGCTCCCTACACATCGCTCACCTCCAGCAATGCCGCGTTATGGGATGAGCAACACGGGGACTCTGGTGCTGCGGAGCATGCACAACAAGCAGGTCAGTCACACAGACAGTAACACACGGTGAGGGCAGGGGCGGGGGGGAGGGAGCTAATAGATGGGACTGATTCATTTTTGGTCAAAACTTATTTTAGGATAGTTTAAAAATCAACCTGGCCTCACCATTGCATGTTTGTTTGGGGCTTTTTTGTTTGTTTGTTTGTTTGTTTTCTCCTTTTTGGGCTACACCAGTTTATCATCGGTCCGTACTGAAATCCAGCTCCGAATGGATGGGTACAACTGAAGGAGCAAGCTGTAGGGAGCGGAACAGCTGCCATCGTTAGGCGACACATGGAGAAATGCGACCAGCACGGCCTTCCCACGCAGCCCGAGCCTCGGCGTTCCCCCCGTGGGCATGCAGCACGTCCTGCCAAGCAAACCGCCCATGCAGACCCACACGCTGCCACGGCGCAAGCGGCCGCGCAGGGCTCGGAGCTGCTGCGGGGCAAGGAGCAGCAGGGGGGGAGAGGAGAGCAACAACAAAAGAACAACAATAACATCAGTCAGCCCGCCTCCAAAACAAAAGAAAAGAACAGAACAAAATTTCAGCCACTCTCGAGCCGAGAACCAACCTGATTGTCTTCTTTATCAATACTAGAGTTATCTCGCTTCAAGATAAATCGCTTCTGGGATTCTTCACCTTTTTCATCTTTTAAATGTTCAGAAAACCTTTGCTCTGGTCTGCCAGCAAAGTAAAACATAGCAATAAAAAAATCTTTCTTTCGGCTTTAGTTCGATCTTTATTTTCTCAGTGCTCTTTGTTTTCACAGAGGCATTCAGTGCAAAACCAGTCAACATTGGTACTCATCGTGAGATGCGTCCTATAGCAGCCTGGGGCCAGCCCTGCTGCTAACTGTTATTGCCATAAACAGCTTTTGTTGTTGTTATGTAGTGAGGAGCGAGAATTCACCGAAATATTTCTCTCTCCTCTCTGCGACCGAAGGACAGGAAAACAAATTAACATGCTGCATGTTAATTTGGCTCCTTCAGTAGCAGGGATCTCCAGCAACGCGGCAGCTTTGTGGCACAGAACCACCTTTGCAAGTAATGCAAAACTGATTGAAATCTTAAGAGCAAAAGCAAGAGCTTCTTATTCCTAACAAATAAAACCATAACCGGAGGGACTGATGGTATTTTGCTAAACAAGTAATTATCTCATCACCGTTAAGTGAGGAAAACATTCCACAAGAGTCACAGAGTATCAATTAGTTCACTGAACCCATCCAGACATTTATTTTTTAAGAGCCAAACTGTACAAATTAGAAGCTTCCCATTTTTAGGTTCCCAAGCCAAGAGGAGCTGTTCCACGTTCCCCACATTCACACCTTGTACAAAAAGCAAACAGCAAGAAACATCTAGTGTTACTGAGCTGGCCACTGCCATCCCTTGTAGCTGACAACAACTCCAGGATGTGCCAACTCCTGGACCCCAACCCATAATAACATGTTGTGTCCCACTGATTTCAGCAGGGTGACCGACGGTCTGGAGACACGAAGAGCTGGAATTCATATGCTATCAACCACTGATAAATCACAAGCTGGTTTTGAAAAGCTGAAGGAGCACAGACTGCTTCCAGCAGTGGCACCCTGAGGAGATGCTTGTGCCTACTGAACAGACCTCCACAAACCAGGCACAAAACTGCCACCGACAGAAGAAGTCAAAGGTGGAGCTGAGAGAATTCAGTGACTTCATAAGTAACGTATGAAAGCTCTCTGCAAACTCTGAAATGAAGGTCTCAGCTTTGCTTTATTCCAGAGTGGAAAATTAAATCTTGGGTGAGATCAGCCACCATTTTGTTGTTGTATCACTCAGATTTGTATTTAACTAATTAGCAGCGTATTTCTAATCAAAAGACAGCACATATTCATGCCACAATTACAGTCCACTGCAATTCACCATCAGGTGCGCAGGAAACATTTATAATGAACTGTTGAAAATTTAGAGTTAAGATACAGCAGCTCTCCTGCCTCACTTTCTGTATCAGTTCCACAAATTCCCACTTCTGGGCACAATTTGCATTTTGATGACAAAGCAACAAAACAAGATGGCCAGATTTTCACAGACTTTGAGTGTTACAACATTCTGCCCATCAGCTGGAGGTGTTGGCACTTGCAGATATTGGGCCCACAATGCGGAAGTCAACAGACTCTGCAGATGCCCTTAGAGTCACGGAATCGTTTAGGTTGGGAAAGACCTTTGGGAACACCAAGTCCAACCATCAGCACAGCCAACCAAGTCTCTTCGGTGACCCAAAGGAGCTTGGCTTTTTATAACAGTTCCATGACACCATGGGTTGCTAAAGGCAGAGGTGGTTTGTCTTACCAGAAATGCTACAAAATCCAATTAATGGACTGCTAGGTGGCTTGTTCTGCCTTTGTTCTCATGAATAAACACTGTGTCTATACGCTTAGAACAGAGGATGAGCACCTGCAGATACTCTGCTTTGAAATCACCAACTGAAAAATGCTGTTTTTCTCGTTTTGTGGCTTAGAATACACACTAAACCTCTCTAGATGCACTAGCACTGTAAAATTTATAGCTATGAGCGATCTGTTAAGGATCTAACAAACTATGCAGTGCACACAGTAAATATTTCTGACTTTAAAACATAGAGGAAAGATTTAAAGTTACCAAAAGTTAGTAAAAAAAAAAAAAAGGTTAAAAACAAAAGCAACTAAACATCTCTGACTACTAACACAGTTGAATAAACAACATGCTTTTAATAGTTGATACATTACTTCTATTTTTAAAAATCCAATTTTCACTTCCTTTAGTGTTCATAAAATGTTTCCACCTGTCAGAAGATGACTGGAAGGAGAAGCATGAGATCAAGCCACAAGCCAGAACTAATGAGCTGCTGGTGCCAGTTAATAAAATTAATCTACAAGCCCAGTATGTGATTGATCCTCAGTTGTGAAAGGACATTTGTTTGTGCAGAATATGATGGAGCGCAGCAAGGCTATGGGAGTCTACTATGTGAATAGAGACATAGTGTTTCACCTGGTGAAATCTGCTGCAGTACTTTATGAACTTGAAGGTGAGCCAACGGATGGAAAATGCGAGAAAAAATATGTGATTTTGTGTAAGATGCAGCATATATAGCAATATATTAATAAGATGTATAGTTACTGCAACACTGAGAATTCATCTCATGCAAGCCATAATTGGTAAGAAACCACATTCACTTTTCTTCTATGCTTTTTTAGCACTGATAGTGAAGAGTTTGCACAATGCACTGGATTGTGTTCATGCATGTAAGGGAGTGAATTTATCAAGCTTATTTAGAGCGTTGATCTAAATTAAGGTCTTAATCCAAAGCATGGGATGCGTTCATTTCCACAAAACAACATCGAATCTGGAACTTACTCACTACTGCCACCTTAACAGACACCTTGAAACCCCAACCACACCTTAGTTTAATTCAAAGTGGTAAAAAATGGGACTGGCATAACCTTTTCAAGAAGACACTGAGTATTTCTGAAGACCTTGAATATTGCAACTGTCTTCCAGACACGCAAAGAAAACAAAACAATACCAAAAATAAAAACAAAACAACAACAAAATGCTAAAAAAAAAACACCAAACACAAAAACCCACAACCTACATTATTTATCATTTTGAGAGGTTAATCCCAATAGATACAGTGTACCTGTGTATTTACATGCTAACAGAAGCGTGCAAGAAAACAGATTTGCAAATATATGCTTACAAAGATTGCTGCCCACATGCATGACGGTCCATATTTCATTTAGTTCCCATACCTGGGGATCACCTGAGAATCTCAAATTCCACTGCTCCAAAAGAGCCTAAGGAGGGAATACCAATTCCCTTTAAGGGATTTTGTGATTTGGGGAGCATACTGAGAAAATCTGAATGCCTTAAAGGCACAGAAACCAACACATAGGAGAGGAAAAAAAAGAAAAGAAAAACAAAAACCTGCACAGAAGAAAAAAAAAGTTGCTTTTATTTGATATAAGCCTTTTGATCACCCAAATAGTTCTCAGTCAACAGTACTGGTGTAAGTAAACCATCTGTTCTCCGAAGCACAACTTCACAAAACCACAAATTACATATGAACTCGTTTAGCATTTCCTACAAGTTGTGAGCTATGAGTACCAATTAAATACTTGTCTTTCTGGCAGTGTGTTCCAGAGCAAAAAGCAGTATATTCCTTCCTTCCAGTGAAGTTTTTATACAGTTTGCTACAAAATTACATGACAGTTTTGCCTTTTAAGACAAACCGGTTCTCAGAGTAAAACACTGCTCTATGCATCTTCAAACAGATGAACGTTTCCTGTTAGCATTTTATACTCCCTTAAAACACAACTGCAAAACAGACCCTATTTAAGCAAGAATCCAATCAAATAGATTTTTCTGGACAACAAGTTTTCCCTACAACTAAGCTTGCATTTTGGAAAGAGGAAAGCTGGTATAATTAGGTAAACTTTTCTGTGTGCCAAAGTTTTAAAAACAAGTTTAGATTTTGATAGCAGCATCCATTGTAAGATTTTTCTGTTGTCATTGTGGTGATTTTATTGTGAACTAGTTCCATTCTTCCATTCACTTTAGCAGAGTTCCTCTCAGTTTATCTCAGTATGACACAGAACAGAGTTTGTCCCCCAGGCATACTCCTTAAATGGAATATTTAAGGAGAATTCCCATTATGTGCTCATTTAATGCTTTTCATTCCAAGTCAACCATTGTAAGTAGCAATGTAAAAAAAAACCAAACCAACCCAAAACCACTATCTAAGTGTCCTAAGCAGGTATTCAGCCTTGAATCAAACTACAGACTCTAAAAACATTTTGCAGAGTGGTAACAGCCCATGTATCCTGATGGGTAAGGAAGTCACAGGGCTTTTGGCTGTCTCACGTTTAGAAACATTTTAATGCACTTTCATAAATCTGTATTGATATGGGAGATAAGAAATGAAATAGTGGGGGCAAAATAATCTACACTCATTTAAAGTAAGCTATTTAGCTCTGAACTAACTGGCTAAGATACGGGAAACAGAGATAGCACACACCAAAAGGACAAATGAAAAGAGACAAGCGTGAGCTTTGTATGCTGCTCTTCTAAGACGGAGTCACTGCATTAGCAGAGCACAGAGGCAGCGTGGGATTGTCAGGGCTGAATTACACAGCACATAAATCTTTATTACGTGGCATACGTTTCTGACAGCACTATGGCATGCAGGCCTGTGCAGCACAAGATGCCTTCAAAAGGAGCAACAACCTCCCCACGTGTGGAAAAGACAGTTTAGCAGCACAGTGCCTGATAAAGGAAAAAATCTAGCAAGCGCTGTAGTGCACCTCATCTGTAAAAAACCTCCCAGGTTACGAGCGAGGCAGCTGTATAAGGAATGCAGTATAGGAAAGCGAGTTCAAAAGTGGAGATCGCTGTGGTGTGCACAAGCCTGAAGGAAAAAAACCCACCAGCTTTGCATTTGCAATGTGATGTTCACTGAATGTGCTAAATGGGAACAGGGCATTAATACTCATCTCCTGAATGGCAATGCAGAAGGGCAGATAGGTAAAGTAATGGGGCTGGGAAGGGGCAAAGAGCCCCCTGGGTACCCGCAGGATCATCGTCTGGCAAACACAAGTGGCTCTGTGTTCTTCCATAAGCACACCATCAGGAGAGCAATGGGATGGTGAGCGCGGGCGAGAAGTGTCTCTGCCGACTGCATAAGGAGAAGTTATGAAGATTTAGGGCGCTGTTATGAAGGTGTTCCGATGGCTTAACTGCATTTTCTTGTTATTTGCACTTGTCTTTAATTAAACCAACTGCTCGGTCCGACATCACGTTGGCCTCTATTCTGCAGGCATGCTGTTGCACAGTATGGCATCCTTTCTTGCTTTGCTAGTTTGTGAATATCTACTACATCTGCCTGCTGTGCTTTTTTGGTTTTATGCTGGAGGCTCTCCTAGTGCTCTGCATTATAGCCACAATAAAACTACATAAGCATTACTTTTTGGGCCAAAACTCCATTATCTGCAGTAAGAAAAAAATGACTTCTTTGATCTTGAAGGCATGGTGATACGTTCTGTGAGTTTGAGAATTTACAAAAGTTGGAAGCAAATGCTAGCACTGTCAAAAGGCACCAGCAAAATGATGTAAGGCAGAATTACAGCCCTAGAGCTTAAAATTCTTTGATTATATTCCCTCAGAACAACAGTTTTGAGAATAAGGACAGAGTATTTTTCAGGGTTGATGGATGCTCTAACAGTTTTTAAAAGTCAGAGTAGGAATTTAAATACAGATAATTGTTAAAGCACAGTGCACTTCTATTATCATAACTTAACACTTAAAATCACTCAAGATGGCATTTCAGGCTTTTGGAGGTTGATGCCTCATTAACAGATTGCTGCTTTTATAGAATGAGTCACTAAGAACTTCTGTTACGATGACAAAAGCACACTGAAAGCCATAAAAAAAAATCTACCCTGTACAAGGCAGTCGGTAAAAGGTGCTGCCTTCTCCAAAGAGCAGGAAAAAAACCTCAAATACCAAACGTTACACTTTTCCTGGGCAAAGACAGTACATTCTTAGCATTTTTCAGAACAGCATCTGCAATCTAATCATGTTCTGTATTTATGACTGAACAACAAGGATATTAAATGTCACAAGTGATTCTGATAGGCATTCTCCCTCTCTCATGGAGATGATCGGCCTTCAGATAAATCTGACAGGATTGAAAGGAACAGAGCTGGTAATACAGCATGGAAGTTATGACTTTTCCTTGTTGCTCACAGCGTGAGGTTGATTCTGTCACCAACCCACACTCTGCAGAGCAGGCAGGCAGGCTGCCACTTGTGAAAAACCAAAACCCCTCATCTCTTCAAAATGTTCTGCTTTGGGACCCTAGCAGGATGATCCCTGTGCGTTTGGCACCAGTAGTGCTTCCCGCTATGAAAATGATGGTTAACCTGGAGGCTGCAGGATGGACAAAGATAATACGCTATGAATCTCTTCAGTGACAAGTTGTTCTGTGAGGGGACCAAGGAAGGGGCCAGATCCTGCAGAATTTCAGACTGCACAGTTTAAAAAAATCTGATCTAACCTTCCCATAGCACAGCTCATGACCCCGACAAGCATTCTGAAAGCTTAATTCCAGATAGCAATTCTGTTTTCACCTACAGATGCAAAAGCACAGCACTCCCTTGAGAGTTCACCTGAACACAGTCTTCAATATTTGGCCTGGTATTCTGGGGCCAGAATACTCAACAACTGCTCTGAAAGCATGGCAGAAACCAGTAAGCCGAGGGTATTCTGAAATACCAGCTTTTCTGCTACCCAGAAAAGCTTCTGCCTTCTCTCTCAGTCAGGGACCATTAGAAGAGCACTGAGATACTTCACTGTCCTCCTGCAATCAAATTAGGATTACTTCTACAGCTCAGGAATTTGCTCCTCCTGCTGCCAATCCCCCGGCTTCGATTTTGTTTTTGACAGCAGGATTTGTATCTAGACTTCACTAGATTTTGCAAAGCAACAATTTATTTCCAGATAGTAAAGACACCTGAGTAGTAACATTGCTTACCGTGGAATTCATTAATATTTTGTTATAAAGACTAGGCGCTCCATGAGTAGAGGAAAATCAGTGTTGCATAACTGCAGAGATCCATTTAAAATTACATTTTCACATCTCACAAGTTCAAAAATCAACAAGGAAGAGAGCAACAAAAGGAAAGCGAGGCTAAGATTTGAAGGCTTCCAGTGAAGGCAGCAAGGTGGTTCCCCAAAAGCTAATTGAGAAACTACTAGTCCTAATGAAGAAACCACTAGTCCTCTTCAAATGCACCATGTGTACAAAGCAGTGCTCTGCTGCATCACAAATTCTTGTGTTTTACTTCCACTCCAGGTCCTGCTGCAACTCCAGCAAGAACAGTCATGGACCAGAAGCCATTCCACGAATGATCACTGCCCTGAAGTGATGGCTTTTAATAACTTGTCAGATTCAGCTTGGAGCAGGGAGCAGAAGCAACTGACTTGGTTATTCAAGAAAAAAAACTCAAAAATCATTACATTTTCTCCATTTTCAGTGATTATGTCATATTTCCTACATTTAACAAGAGGCAGGCAACAGAATGGTAAAAGGCAATTACTGAGAATAATTTTGACCATCTCAAAAATTCCCTTGCTCACTAATCAGTGCCTCATTTCTGCAAACTACAGCCCAAATTTTAAAATGTTATTTCAGCCACTACAGAAGGAATTAACTGAGTAAATCACAGATGCCATTTCAGATTTCCAGACCTGCCTGCAATGATTCAAAAATATAAAGAGCCCAACAGTAGCTTGATTAACAGGCATTTTCCTGCTACAGGCTGGATGATCACACAGAGACACTGGTTAACGGTGATAAAATATGCACAAGCTTCCCTCAACTCAACTGTCTCCTGCTATTCTATAGCATTCTTGGCAACCCTTGATTTCCCCAGCACAGCCCAGGTGACCACAACCTGCATTTGTCAAATCTGCTAAGGAGTGGGACTGCAAGGATTAAAAACCTAGAAAAAATCATACATTTCCTCTAATTAATGCTTAACTAATATTTCATTATACTATACAACAGCTGTAAATTACATGTCCACCTTAATTACAAATAATTTAGTACTGATAAATTACATTGGATGAAAATTTAATACTGGAGCTATTAGAACTGGTTCATTTACCCTCACATCTCATTTACAGAGCAAGACATTCCCATAGCTTGCAAGTATATGGCAACCAATGATCGAAGTATGAACGAAGACAGTATTTAAGAGTCATATTCAGCTCAGCCCTACACATACCAACTATTTTTTTTCATGTCTTCCATGTAAAACAGGCATGAAACTAAAAAGAGGGAACACATATTGAGAAGGAAAATTAAAAAAAAAAGGTTGTCCTAATTCAAGTATTGTTAATCTAAAGAAAATGAACAATTTTCAAAAATTAATAAGTCTGGGATAAAATAACCTGAACCTCTTCCAGAGGTTTCTTCCAGAAAAGAGATTCAGCACCAAGGACTGAAATGATGAACACTCAACCCCAGAGAAGGCATTCAGAGGGGAATGTACTTTATAACTGAAACAAATGGCTGTAGCACAACATTAACATATTGCTAAAATGCCAATCAGTTGGTATCATGCACAGGACTCTGCTGCAGGTGGATGTTTCCCAAATCTCAATGTGAGATGTCTAATCCCTCTTAATGTTCTTCCCAAGAGTTTCTTGGCAACTTCCTTGCTTATTCTGGGATGTGAAAGCCTGCAGTGGGTAAGGTCAGCAATAAGGGAAAGGCTAAAAGCTGAGCATCACAACAGTGACTGCTGGGACACCAAGCTTTTCCATCCTGAACACTGTTCCTATTCCCTTAAATTTCTCAATACATTCTAAATTTAGTCATTATTTTAAAAATGAACGTGTCCAAGAAATAAAAATCCAAGAAAATTATTATCATTCGTTACTTTAAATCTACATACACAACTATGTAGCTACATATACTCCATAACTATGACTGTGGGTTTTTATTGCTTTAATCAATGGTTTTAGTGAATTCTTAGTTGCTTAATGTTTGTCTTAAACTGGAACAAAATATCTTGGCCAATTATGGTGTTACTGCTCACTGACATAGCTTTTCCATTTAAGTTGCACACAGCTACTGCTCACCCTTGCATTTCTGTCTATGTTCACACATGACTCTACTACGCTGACTGGACATCAACTATATGCCAGAAGGAATGTGTAGATATCCCCAGCTTCTGCTTATTCATAGTAGGTGAGAAAGAACTATGCTGTAGTGAGCATGGGAAAGAGGGAACTACAATAGAAAACAGAGGAACACAGCTGACTTCAAGCTCCCTTGAAGAAAAGTAACATAAACCACAACAGAAAGGAAATAAAAGCAAAAATAATGCTGTTCATCTGTTTTCCTGTCTCATGTGGCTAACAAAAGTGATTCTGTTCTCATGAGATGATTACCCCACTGCATGCGTGACAAGGATGCCATAAGGTGCTTCAGTGCAGGTGCAACATCATACAGCAAACGGCTTGCCAGACAAATGCTCTGTTACAAGAGGAAAGTGAAAAACAAAACAAACACCCAGCAACTAGAAAACCAGTTTGTGGTTCAAACTCTCACAAATGATGACTGCTTTGACTGAAATCTTGCAAAAAGGTATATGCATTCAGGTATACAGCACAACCACTGCCATATACCTGAACAAAACCCAGCTGCTACCAATTGTGTATGGAATACACTCTGCCTTTCCCATCAGCAAACAAGCACTTATAGAAATTGAAGTCACACCAAGCAACCACGAACACCTTATTCGCTCAAGGGGAAAGGGATACTTTGCTACATGCTCCAAAGGCCATTATGTTTGGCATCCCAATAAAGTCTTCTTGGCACCTTAGTTTAGAGGAAAAAATCTTTTTGAAACTAATCCTCGTGGAAGTAGTCATCATTCAGTGCATATCATTTTGCTGATACTGAAGTCCAGATTCTAATCATAAAATGGTGAAATCAGCACAGCACACCTCTTCTAGCACAGATGATATCCACAAGAGATCACTTTGTAAATACACAAAAGAAAATCTGAGAACTTCACCTCTGTTCAGGTGAATCAAATCCCCCTTACACAGAGGACATAAAATAGCACAGGCTAATAATCTACAAGACTAAGTACGACATACAAAGTGCATATTTTATGTATGTGACCTGCTGATACAGTTCAAGTCCAGTCTAAAAGAAACTCCTGCAATACCAAAAACATCGTAGTACTGCCCAGAGTTTTTAGGGGCATCACAAAGGAACAAAATCCCTTCTGACTGGGCCAGTATTATATCAATATTTACATACTGACAGCAGGAAAGAAGAGAATCAGTACAGTGATTAGCATGACGCTCTTGAAAAAAATTAGCCATAACTAAAGATGTGAGTGTTGGAATAAAGTTCATAATAGGTGTGTTACACCCTCAGAATGTATGAAATTGTCTAAATAAAATCCATTACATAACATAAGCACTCCACCTTCTCCATTCTGATGAACCTTGCCACTCATGCATATACACTAATGTACACAAGTGCATGTGTGGGCTGTGGCACAGACACATGTGGGATGATCTCAGCTGAATGAAAACCCTCGCCATTTATCAAGCACTCAAAATGTACTTCCCCTTCATTTTTCCACCTATCACCATAAAATAATGAATGAATTTGGTTGAACTGATAGGTATTATTATATGAATAGTCTTCAGGTAAAGCTCTTTCAGTTGTCTGATAGGAATTGTGAAGGTACACAGAATAGAAGGTGACACATCCCCCTTTTTTTTGGCTCCAGTTTAGGATGTCCACTCTAATATATTGTTTCTATTCCAAACTTCTGTTGAGATCATCATATTTGACTGTCTTAAATTCCCTATGCATTTTAGTATATGACAGGCAGACACAGATCACAGACAAATAAACATTACAATGCTGACACCAGCAATTTCAGAATGAATAAAGCAGCCTTCCCATTTTCAGTATTATTTAGAGCTCTCTGGATCTAAAACCAGAACAATAACAAGTAATCCTTTATTCATTGCTCACTTTTTCTCACGTATACTACTGAGAAAAAGATTTCAAAAGTTTGACAATTCATTTTAGGTAGAACTTTGTAAGATATTAGATCTGGAAAAAAAGGATATTTCTTTTTTGCAATTCCTTCCCTTTTTATTATTATTATTTTTTTAATTTAGTCTCAATTTTAAAAACCATAGTGAAAGGTAATTTTAGAACTCACTTTTCTATAATGAGAGCTCAAGAACTTTACGAAGCACTTTGCTAGTTTAGGTCATCTGTGTCTTAGAATTTAATTTCGTAAAAAAATACATCATGAATGGTATGGCTTGTTCATATTTCAATAAATAACAAAATAAGCACTAGATTAAGCCCCTCATTTTCAGTAGTTTTCAGACTGCAGAGCAGTCATTAAGCTATAACTGCTGCTTTAACACTGAGATTTGACTAAAGCTCAAAGACTGCAATCCCAGAGAGAATCAAATCCTAAAGCTTTCTTACCATCAGTTTCCCCTCTCCATACAACAACATGGTGGACTGGACAAAGTCACAGCCATGCTTCCAGCCGGTCTCCTCAACGAGCACCTTCTAAAATTCTACCTCCCTAAAAGTAGCTATTGATTTCTTAGTGTCTCAGGTTTCCAAAAGTGGCAGTGTGCTGTCCTACAGATTGCCATTTGATGAAATAAATGAAATGCCTCTATTTATTCCATTCATATTCCTGTCTCCCATTTGACGGACTGCTCCATGCTGTGGCACTTCTATCATAGTGCCGTACATCCAATTTTACCAAGCAGCCCATCCACCTCAAAGCCATGAATTCTTCTGACTCTTGTGACTGTGAGCAGTCATGAGCAGCAAGACTGGAGGACCCCTGCTGAGCAGAGCAAATCCATCTCATTGCCTGCAGCCAGGGAACAACTCATCACCTGCGAGTGGGAGCCAAGATGTGACATGAGCCCTCGCTCAACTGAGACATAAGTTACACGATGCATATTCAAGCCCACATGGTGACTCTGCAGAGTCAGATGCTTTCTGAACTGAAGAACTCAAGCCTCATGAGAAGATGCAGCTATTTTGGGAGTCATACACCATAAGGAGATAATTTATTGACAGAATGCAAACCTTCATAGTATCTATGGGACCCCCCACGAACTTGTATTGTACAATCAGCCTCATAGAACAGCATTAAGCACTCTGAACAGTCTTCTAACTGCTCTCGAGTTTCTCCGGTACTCTGGATATTTTCCAAGCAGTAATTAATAGAATCAACACTTTCCCAGTATTTAGTGTTGATTCTGAACTAAACAAACTTGCTTCTCCTGAGAATAGTGAAACGCAGCACACGTGAAATCACAGTGGATGTTTTCAGACGTGGAACTTTTTGCTGTGTTTAATAAAATCTCATCAACTCTTATTAATACTGGATAGTAATGTCTACTTTCTGTCAGAGCCAGGAACATGAAACAAACAAACAAAAAAAAGCAACATGCTATCTCCTTCAATTATGGGAAAAAAAGAGCCTCTGCAAAGCTTTATTTAAGGCGGTATCAAAGTATGGTAAATAACATACTAGAAGAACCATGATGCGATATGAGCTCATTTAGTTATCTACCTTCAAGTCACTACAGAAGGGGGAGAAGTCTGCAGTTCACGTGGTGCTCACAGGAAAGTTGTGCTCACAGTAACAACAAGCCCACCCACGAGCTGCCCATTAGTGCCAGTAACCAGGCTTGCCTTCTCAACATGCAAGAAGCTGCAGCTACCCCAAAACACCTGGACAACATTTTTTACTGTTGAATGGGGCTACAGTGTTCGCCCCAGAAGTGCTGTTCCAGTGCTACCAATATGAGATGTGCAGCCACACAGACAGGCAAAGCATTACCAGACACCAGTGTGGTATTATCACCAGGAGAAGGCAACCTGGTGAGATCTGTACTTCTTGAACTCCAGATGTGACAGATATTAAGGGAAAATGGATAGCAGTGAAGACAGAGAAATGCCTAAAAATCATTAAAATATGATCAAATGTGATTTAAGACACATTTTTTCTTCTCATTTACAGTCCAGGAATGAACACTGGTTTGCTGCATACCCAGCTTTCTTTATTCATATCCAAATGCAGCCACTGCACATGGGCAGGTATTATCAGATCCTGAGGCTAAGAGTCAGCAGTTTGAGTGCTAAGTTCACTGAGTTACTGTCATTCTCTCATACTGAGACCGCTGTAGCACAGTTCATTTAAACCTTTAAAAACATCGATGTGTAAGCGCCATTTTACAGGTGCCTGAATATCTTAGGGGATACCCAAGAGAAGGATCTATAATAAATTGTCCTTAATCTTAAATTTACTACGTACATGGAAGGTTCTCAAGGCTCAGAGAAATTACAAATACCATTGTGCTAGAGGGACTACCCACTTCTGCATGACCAAAACCCGAGCCTATGATACAAATACGTATCTGTATTTATAAAATATATTTGTAAAATGCTATTACCTTATATCTGTAGTGTGTTGACACGTACTCTCAGCACCTGAGTCTAAGTAAGTCACCTAATTGTTGGATATGTGAATGAAATAAAGGTTTTTATTTGTGCTACTAATTGAATACAGGAAGTATGCAATTTTCAAATGGGGGCATTATTGTTCCAATACCAGATACCAAAACTTAATTACCTGGCAGTAATTACTTCCTCTTCATTATATTGTTTACAGGTAAAGAGAGAAAGACCACTGCTTCCATTATGGCTAATGTACGTGTGGCACCTGGCAGAAGAAGCAATGCTGACAGGTGTGGCCACGATTGTATCTTTGCTGAATTAGTCAAAAATCTTGTACTGAACTTTTGCTAGCTTTGTACAGGATCACAGAGGAGAGCAGAAAACATGCCAGCAAACATTTAACCCGCCAGGAATTTTGCAATGCATTTCAACCATCAGAAGAACTTTATATCCCATAAGAAATTTGTGGTTTCTATGAGATCTGAAAATAAAATAAACTAGAATCAGGAAGAGGAGAAGGGAATGAACAGTGGCGGCAGGTCACGGAGAGAAATCAAATGCTAAATGATCAGGTTGGGCAGAC
Organism: Lagopus muta; assembly: GCF_023343835.1. Taxonomy (NCBI): domain Eukaryota; kingdom Metazoa; phylum Chordata; class Aves; order Galliformes; family Phasianidae; genus Lagopus; species Lagopus muta. Next base: position 44,632,391 of record NC_064439.1, on the reverse strand, counting down.
AATGAATCCTGAAGCACAGAGAGCCAGAACCAGGAAAGAGGCAACCTTCCAAATACATTTAGGTTGTTTGGGAGTATACTTGTATGGTATGAGGTGACAGATAAAGCAATAAACTCATTTCTGTAGTGAACTGGTGGCACTAAGGAGTCAGGGAATACAACATTCCAATGTGCTAGACAAGACGCTTGCAAAGGTCAGGGTGGCTTGATTTCTCCTTATTTATCTTTAATCCTTGAAATAAGATGACAGCGCCAGTGTCTCTGAAGACAACTTTGTCCTCTCCTCCCCCCTAAAAACTGATAAACAGTATTCACACCTTATTTAAAAAAATATATGTTTACTGACAAAAATGTCACACAGTCATAGTACCAACCAGCTCTTGTGAAAGGGAACAAGGAAAGCACAACAGATTCTACTTACATTCTGGTATTGCTGGTCTTGTTGATAATTACAGATTTCCCAGTTTGATCCACATTGTGATCCATCCCAAAGTAAGCTGCCACTCTGTGTACCAGCATCCTCTGATATGAAGACATCTGAGGAAACTTTTTATAGTGATTACTGGAAAAAAAAACACACACAACAAATTCCACTGATAATTACATTTTCCTCTGAGCTACAATCAATCGACAATAGCAATGCATTTCATAACTCAGTGGACAGTCTGAAAATTTCTCCTTTGTGCATTTGCACAGTGATGCTCACTACAAGAAGGCAGAAAAGAGTAAGCAAGTCTATTTACAGTTTCTATTAAGCACATTTCCACACACTACAAAGCTCACACCTCATGCTGTCAACCAGACACTACAGCACACAGATTTGCTGAAACGCCAGCAACAGATTGCTGCCCTTCTCCTACAGGACAGGCACAGAGCGATGCTGGGGAGATCTAGATTGGCACACTCTCCTCTTTCCTCTCTTTCTGTCACAGAGTTTATTTCCCAAGAGTGCAATTTCTTCCTCTGCTCCTATTCTGACTACTTTTTAAAGCTATAGGAACAGTTTATAAAAAAAAAAAACAAACCAGTACAACTCCCCTCCCCCAAAGTTCAGTTTTGCTTTCCAGCATGCTAGAATAACAGAGCACACAGGGAAACCTGCATGACAGCATATCTGTTTGAGTATGTTTCTTCAGAAATGCCTGTGTCATATCCTTCATGCTAAAAGCTTGACTAATATTTTTGGATCCAACTGAGCAAAGCCAGTGGAAGCCATTGAAAAATTATTGCAAGAGGAAAAGCAAAAGGTTTTCATTTACATCCACTGTATTTTAAGCAGACACAATGTGTCAGGACATAAAAGCCTGATCTTATGACGTGCCATCAAAAGGGCTCAGGATGCTGGGGTCCATATGAGTGCATCAATCACTCAGATGTGTTTCTGCATGCACACGCGACCTCTCAACCAAGTGCAGAGCTCTACTTACTTGTTGTCACTAATAAAATCAATAATTTCCTGTTCCATTTTCAAGAGTATCATCCTGTCCCTGTCAAAAAGAAGAAAAAAACAAAACACGCAAGGAACTGTAGCATCAACTACCAACAGCCATTTTAGATCAAAGACTGAATATGCCAACATTTGTAAGGCAATTTTTCAAGTGTGGCCAGCCATGCTGATAAAAAACGAAATGTGTTTTGCCCTGGCACATCTGAAGAAGATCCCACTTGGCAGTGCTGCATCTTTCCTAACACAAAGACAGACTGAGACCTTCCTTGCATTCAAGCACAGTCAGAGGGCTTCCAGCCACATGGGGCTGTATCAGTGTGTTGCCCAGAACACTGCCCTGACTGCTGCAGCTAGCCCTGGTGTTTTCTCACCATTTTTGATGGAATATGACATTTCCAGCTAGCCCAGGCTCGTTAGTGAAAAGAGATGCCATCCACATAAATGTCCAGCATTCTCTAGGACACACATCTTTCTGTAGGCAGTGAACATTAAGTGAGAAGACTGTGCAGGCTGATCTGGTTAAGAGCACAGTACAGATCAATGCTATGAACAGGGACTCCCAAGAGACACTGTTGCATTTCTTACTCCAAATGTTCTGTTTTTCAACTGAAAGTTCTCAAGTGTTCCTTTTTCCTCCCTCTTCGACAAAAGTTTCCAAGCACAGCCCCATGTGTACAATTTTTGTAAGCTTGACAGAGTCCATCACTCCTTAACTCTTTTAAACTTTCTCATTTTGTACAGTTAAAACTGCTTATGGACTTTACCATCCACATCACGAGTGACCAACCTTTTGGCTTGCCTGAGCCCCACTGAGGGAAGAGAAATTGTCTTGGGCCAGTGTCTGGTTGTTGCTGAGTGATGGGGGTGTGCCCAGAGCTGCGCTGCGCTGCTTGGTGAGGAAGAGCTGCCACCATGATGGCATGGGGCAGGGCATGAAGCTAATTACCAACTGTTCTTGATTGCATGCAGCCTGATCTATAGAAAAGGTTACACAACCTGTAACCTATCATTACTTCTAGATTTTCTATTACATGGCATCTATCTAACAGATTCAATGAAATTAACACACAAAACAATGTATAAATACATAACAAATCCTTTCTTAAGCCTTTAGAGGCAAATTTAACAGAAATGGGCTCACTGCTCTAAATGGTAGGAATACCAACAGAATTCAGCATTGTGCACAGGATTTTAATTGTCTACAGCAACACCAGAAGAAAGCTACTTTATATTCATATACAAATCTTCACTTGCAATTGTTACAGTAGCCCTAAAATCACATAGATGCTATATGCAGGAAGGTAAGAACAAAGACCAGATGCCACTGAAAGTGAAATTAAGTGATAGATGAGTGAAGAGGAGTAGGAATTGATGAGTTTTAACAGCTTTTTGTTCCATTAGAAACCTACCTTCCTTTACATTTTCTCTCACACCCGTCTACAGAACTAATAAAACATGATGTACAGTTTATGGAATTTCTAACATTGGCAGGTATAATTTAGGGTCAACTCTATATAAAGGGTCAACTCTAATGCAGAAAGTACCTACCTGGGGTTATTCTTTAATGTGTTAATGAGAAACTCATGCAAATCTATCCCCGTTGAGTCTGTATACTCTTGACTGCAATCTGAAAAACAAAAACAAATACTCTGCACTCGTTTATTTTATTTCAACTGTTATGATGAAGTTATACTTTAAACCAAGCTCCATTTTCCAGCCGCAACCTGAAAGCATGTATTCAGAAAGAAAGCATTCATTTGGGGTTCAAGTTAAAGTAAGTAAGTAAAGAGAAATTTGATCTTGGAAGCACGGGTGGATGTTCATGATTCCATTGTACTGTTCTACAGGACACAGCACCAAAAGCAGACACTGAAAGAAAACATTAGGCATTTGAAAATCATGACAAACCATCAATGCCAAGCAAGTCATTTCCATACTCTTCATCTAAACTCCAAAGCTTTTAAAAATGGTTTTACTCATCACTTTGTACCACTTAATACATGCCGCACGCACAGAAAATGAGGCATGGTGCCAAGAGGAATTCTATAAACAGATTGAAAATCCAGTGACACCTGAAAGTAGGCGGGTAATGGGGACGTGTGACAGCAGTCAGAATTAATTTTCCAGCATTGCCACACTGCCTGAACCAAAGGCACGGGCAGATCCGCGAGCTGGCGTGAGCTGTGGAGAGCTCCATTGAGGCCAAATGACAATTCACACCAGCTGCGGATCTGCACCCAGGTAGGCGATGATTATTTTTAAGACGTTAAGATTATATAAGACGTTATGCTCTAACTTTGTACTGTGGATTAATAAAAACGTTTTTCAAATATGACTTTGTTTAGATATAAGATCGGTCCTGAAGAAGTTGTAGTAGGTGATAGCAGGTGATAGGTAACTGCAGTATTAGGTGGCAATGCAGGTTAAAGGTCGAAATTGGCTGGACTTCCTTATAGTATTTGAAAGAAATTCTCTGACATAGAGGAGTGATACTAACCAGGATTACTCTGCTGCCTACACTGCACAAACAACATGTCAGTGTACTGTCATTACCAGAGAGAGAAAAAGAATATTAGCCAGAGACTTATCCTTTACATAACCACACACGCTTACATACATATAAGTTCACACCACCACAGTTAAGTATTCAAAACAATCATTTTACATGAAAAAAAAATATCCACACCAAACCATTTTGGAAGGTTTCTCACTTTCAAAGCCCAACATTTCTATGAAAAATTCATGCACGCACATTTCACATTCTGAATTATCACAATGTGTGGGAACGTTCCGGAGTATTTATGCACAAAGAAAGAAACGTATTGCTTATAAGAGTAGTTACAGCAGTTTAAATATTCCAAATTCACCTTTTGATAACATTCTGATCTTGTTTTTCTCACTGTTTTTATCTTTCTCTTTATTTTTATCTTTCTCTTTTTCTTTCTCGGAGTCATCTTTATTAGTTTTATCTTCTTCTTGCAAACTAGGAAAACTTGAAAGCTGTAGTTGTATCGATTCCTGTTGGGAAGAAAAAAATAAATAACTTTAGGGCCAGATTCAATACAGTTTCTGTGATTCGCAGCCTGTGGAGATACACGTTAAACGGCGTATGTCTAGAAAAGCTGAAGCCAGGTACATTTCTTTCCTATTTGAAAAATGATTTTTTTTCCAGGAGAATAACATCATCTTAGAAGTCAAATTCTACTAGCAGGTGATTTGAAATCTACGTGCTTTTAGTCTACCTACGTTAAAGGTGCATTATTCTCCACTTCAGTAATTCACTCTCAAGAGTTGCCAAAACAGTGAATTGCATTTCATATGGGTCTTTGTAGGGAATTCTAAAAATTAAGAAATAGCACGAATGTCAAATAACAACCAGTGGGAAAAGGTCTGAAAAAAATGAGACTTTTTCCCCAGAAAAAGCAGGTTGCAGGTTCACATGAACTGCTTTGTGCATGTAAATTCAGCATCAGCAAGACTGAGCATTCAGGCTCTGATAGAAGAAATACGCAGGCAAATTATAAACTCATTTGTACCCAAAATGGCTTACTGAGTTACTGTATTGCATACTTCATGTTTAAAAATGCACAAATATTCCTTCAGCTGAGGGGGTGAAGTGGGCACTGCAATATTCAAACAAGTTGTGGTAAGCAAAATTCTCCGAGGCACCGCATATCCTCAGAAATGCAGTACTTCAGAAAGACTGAGTCCCCTTGAAAGCATGCTTTAGCTTTAAAAATTAATTAAAATTGAGAATTCAAGCTCGTCGCCTTTCCTGATTTGCTTTAAGGAACTTGTTATTCCCCACTTCAACATCACTTACATTGTGTCCATTCGAATAAAATGCAAATTGCAATATCTTGAGAAATATAAATAACACTATGGTAACTCCTGAAGAAAACAATCTGATTGTACAAAACTTAAGGGAGCAGGCTTATGTGTTTGTATTTTTTGTTGAAAAAAATCCCAAAATAATAACATATGCTTTTGTGTAAAAATTGAATTAAGCTGTAGCAAAGCTCCCTGGTAATGCAGTATTTAATACAGGAGAGTCCTGCAGGCCTGATAAATTTCTGGCAGCAGGTTAATGAAATCCAAATTCACCTCTGCTGCAGAAAAATCAGAATTTCTTGAATGCTTCTAAATATCCCTACCTCACAATTTTTCAAAGAATAATAGCATAACAGAACTATTGATAAAATGCTTCAAAATAAGGGATTTTTTTAAGGAAAAAAAAAAAAAAAAACAACCCAAGACCACTGTAATTTAACTGATACTTTCAATATTTATTTTTTTAAAACAAGATTTTGGTGCTTTTCTTGTCTTAAGTAAAGAACAAATCAGCCACCACAACACATGTGAGACAAAATCCTAATGGCACAAGGTAGCAGCATAAACATGCCACAGAAAGACAGGAATTGGGTAATTTCTCAGTCTAATCGAATGTGGCACAAAGGACTCAAGATGAAAAGCACTGTAAAGTAGAAACAAAGCCTTAGAGCCCATATTTAATATGAACTACTCTCCTTAATCCCTATCTCTGTTATCTCTAGATGACAGTGCTAGCCAAGATCTCAGTGTACAGTAGGTACAAGGGAGGGACTGCTGGCCAGATGAGATAAGGGGTGACAAAAATGTCTGCTAACCTGCTTGGATGCACTCTGAGAGGGCTAAGATTGTGCCTGCTTTCTTTCACTTCAAATGGCAGAACAATTTCTCATTCAAACCCCATGCTTAGATCAACCACTGACAGAAGACCCCAAAGGACAGCCCTGAGCCCCTGTGCTGCCCCGAGCAGAGCAACCGTGCCATCAGCTTTCCAAACAGAGGAGAAAAATGTAACTGGCTGCGCCAATCTCAGGACATCGACCTTACGCTTCACAACGGCTGCAAACATGCAATTACTGCAATGAAAAACAACAGACTGTGCACATTAGCACACATATGAACATACAGGAAATGCTGTCTTACATTTAACATAACGCTTCTATGGCTGGTTGCACTGGAAGAAACACACATGAAGGGCTGTAGAGTCGTGAAAGCAAGCTACTGTGTATTTTGTTATATTTTTATTGATGTTTCTCAATAATAAAATACAGTGTTAGTAAATACATTGATACAAGGTAAGTATAGTGAACAACAAAATAAATGTTCAAATTGCAGTAATACACGTATTGGTTAACAGTATAACATTAAAGGCAACATTCCTTGTAAGTAAGGACATAGTGAACTATCAGGTAAGCGTTCAAGATCAAGTAATACAGGTAAACAAGTGTTTTTTCCTTACACAGGAAAATGAAGGCAAGTATTCAAATATAAATACAAACATCAAGTCTGCAGTACAATCCATACTTTGTAGTTCTGGCAATGTACCGTACATTCTCTGGCAATTTATTTTCTGTGCTTTGTAAACCATGAAGATTAAATAATAATTAAAAAAAAATAAGAAAAATAAGCTTTTTCTCCTATAAAGTGAAAGCAAAGCAACTGGGTAGGCACAAAGCTTCCTGTACCCTTCAGCCAGCCCAAGGAGGAGGCTGCAGGTCCCATGGCAAAGCTGAGCCACGTTCATTAGCCAAAGGGCAGTGAGGGCAAAAAGGCGACTCTGACCTCATTGATCACACCCAGCCAACTTCATCTTTACAAAATGGAAGCTAGGTCCAGGGAGCCTTTCATCTCCCGTTATTGTTTCAGAATGGCCATGGACACCCCTGCTGTTCTCAGTGCAATCAGGTAGGGTCGGGCTCCGCGTGCAGCTGGAGCCCCACTGCCTGAAGTAGGGAGGTTCAGTACAGATCCTGTGCAGTACATTATCAACTACCATGCCATGCTTAATACAGTCTCTTTATATTTATATTATTCTCTTTTTCATTCTCCAGTAAACAATAGAAAATACAAATGAAAGCAGAACAAAAGCCACGTGTGTTGAGCAATGCGTGTTAAGCTAGCATATACCTAGAACAGAACAACTGATAAAATAAAACTAGCAACTGCATAAACGTCATTGTAGAGCAGCAGAACGTGGAAAAGTCCCCCTGCTAAACAACCTGGTTTTTGGTCTTTTAAAACAATAAAAAAATAGAAAAAAATCTCTCCATATATGAGAGGAGAGCTGAATTTGATTCATTTCAAGTCAATAGAGAAAACTGAGAGAAAGTACACTTGAATGTGATTTTCCATTTTTTTTTTGTGCTAGGCTCTCAAGAAGTCACTTCTTCAAACTCTCTATGGCTGATCTCGTTTGCACATATTTGCACATACACATCTCAAATTACATACAGGCAGGCAGTGCTCATGTTATTTTGGTTTTAGTTTGTGTGTTTTATTCAAGTCTTGTTCTTAGCAGGCAAACAAAGAAGCATACCTAAGGTTTTCCAACTGGGGTATTTTTTTAAAGTGGGTCTACACAGACTGCCACCAGTGTTAGGCTCCGGGGTGAAGGGACAGAACTCTACCAGTCACGGGGAATACAACACTACCAGTACAGATAGACTCAAAGACAAGCTTTTTGTTACTGGAAAGTCTACACCAAGAGTTTAGGAAACAAATGCCACTTGATAGAAGGCACCCTTGACTCTTCCAAGGTATTCTGGAGAGCAAAGGACCTGTAGATTTTAAGTGAATGGGATGCTGTTATGACCTGGAGTCTCAGAGGACCCAGAAACCAAAGCACATTCAATAACTGGTGCAGCCTCAGAAGAGATAGCCTTAGAGAAAATGACATTAATATTCTTTTTGATTGTTACTATTTTTTTTTAATTTTAGAAACTGAATTCTTTTGAATTCTTTTCCATTTGCTGAAATTTTCAGGGGGTCTGGAAGAAAAAGCAAACAACACCCTGTGACATAGTGCAAAACCAATAGTTCAAAATAAAGTTCACGCTAAACCAGATAACTCCACAAAAATGTGTTCACTGTCAAATGTAATTTTTTCCCCCAAGAAGCACACTGCTAAATGCCCAATTAAGTAACGTAGCCATGCAGCAGAACTCGGAGGTCAACCATGCAGCTAACAGCAATGACTGTAAACGTACCTGATTGTCGTGAAGGGTTTCCGCTCCTGGGCGAGTGGATGACTCCTCACACACAGCAAGACTCCGGACGAGCTTTCCCTTAGCTCCTGACTAAGACAGAAAGAAAACGAGAAAGAAAACACTCCTGCTGATCCCAGGTCACATAAACAGCACATCAGCTGTCCCTAAACATCCTGAACACCTACCGAAGTAAATATCCAGTACAGCTTTATCTGACTTAGATATGGACAGAAAGCTATTGTAAGCTATGAGCCACATATGAGAGGCAGTTAGTTTCTTTGTGCTTTTAGTCATTTCTGCTATGGTTCGCTTCCACTAAATCCACTTTAAAAAAAAAAATCAGAGTAGATAATCCAATACTAATAATAAGGAACAGATTAATAAAACACTCAAGTTTTACAGATTCCCAGCTTGGAAAATTATAAGAGCTTCTGCTGCCCTAGAAGCTCCTTTGCTCCTCCATACCCCTCTCCCCCAACCTGGAGTAAAATAACCTCTGTTACTTACATCAAAATTAAACCATTAAAATAATATTGAAACAAACATAAAATGCTCATTATCAAAGCAAAGGGAATAAGTATTTTCCTTCCTCATTGGCACACTCAGTTTAACATGAGCACACAAGCCCACAAGCATGTAAGTACTGGGGATAAACAATGGGATGCCTGACATATCTCACCTAAAGGAACTCCTCTACCTTTGTGCAACAGGATTAGGGGTAAAAAAATAAATAAATAAAAGGAAAAAACAACCAAACAAAAAAACCCACCACAACCAACCAGCAGAAGGCCATCAATCCAATTGCAGACAGATGTCTGACTCAAATTCTCCATCCAAACATGGCAGCTTATCATGCAATTCCAAACAGAGATGGACCCTTACCTTAGATCTCTTTTTCTGCTGGTTTGCACCTCGTTTCTGGGTATGGTAAAAAAAAAAAAAAAAAAAAAAAAAAAAAAAAAAAAAAAAGCATTTTTCACTTCAGTAGGAAATGTGCACAACAAGAGCATTTCCGATAAGTAAAGAAATTAAATCATTTCTAAGCCAGTATTTTAATGAAGTGCTGATTGCCAGAAACAACTTCCCCAAACCCAGTCTGGAAAGCAAGAAGAACAGAGAATCACCTCTGCTCACCTCATCCATTTTAAAAACAGGTACAATCAGCACAAACACTGCATAGTGTTCTGTAATTTTTGCATAGAATAGAATTACAAGAAAAGACATACTTAAGTAAATGCTTCCCCTCTCCAAATTCCTCTTAAATTGTAGTCTCCCCCTTTATTTTATATTCCATTGAGCAAAATGGATTTAGACCCCCTCATTCGACAAAGTCTTCTTGTTAAATTACCTTCTTAGGCTTTGCAAAACAACTTTTTGTTGGCAGTAACACCTACAAACCAAACCACACATTAAGTAATTATTCATTAGCATTACCTGTAAATTCATGAGATCAAGGTAGTTTTCTAAATCCCCAAAGAGGGAAAACAGTCAAATATTTCACCAAGCTCTAACACAGACGTGTAGGAATTAACTTCTCAGAAAAATTAATAACATGGACAGCAGCCTAAAGAGCTTGAAAGGTATAACAAATAACAGCATTTATTTTACAGGGAGATAAAAGGATCCAAATGAAAAAAAGAACAAAACAACGAAAACCAAAACGAGACAAGTCTCAAATTATGAGGGAATAAAACAAGGGAAGCGTAGGCAATGGAAGAGGTCATAGAAATGGAAGTGCAATGATAACACATCAATATCTAATGCACGCATTCGCTATTCCCATCTTACCTGCAGCTCTGTCTTGCCATCGCTCAGTTTTTCCTCTTTCTCCTCTAGTTCTGAGCTTTCAGATTTATTAAGGATACAGTTGTCTGGGGTTGCTTCTGAGATGGCAGACTCCTGCTCTTTCGCAGCTTCCTCTGCTGTCTCCTGGTTCAATTTACCTTGCTCAGACATTCTTCCAGACAGAAATTAAAATAACAAGATTTGGTGACCTGAAAGGTCAAGATACCACAACACAAACACAAAAACACCAGGGATGAATTTTATTTTTTTTACATTCCCAGGCAAGTCATTTCATTCCCTTCAATAAATAAACCAAAGTGAGGGGCTCAGGAGTTGAGAGCTACGCACGCCTCAGCTGAAGTGATGCATTCAATTGACAGCACTGGGTAACAGCAGAATTGACTTGGGATAATTGAGCAGAGCTCCAAAACTAAAGAGTGCTGCAGGGGTTGAGAAACAGCTTTAAGGCAAGGCTCTGAGACAACTGGGTGAAAGGGAGGGGGAGCGAGGGGCTCTGCAAAAGACCTCAGTGGCACCAGGCAGGGAAGAATCTGCTCTGCCTTACAGATGGGCTGGCATGTGCTCCCCTCCCCTAGATCTTTCTTTTTTTTTTTTAATTTTAAGAAAACTACAGCCTCAAATGAAAGAGAATGAAAAATAAAAGACAAGCACCAACCATGATATTGTGGCTTTTCAACACTCAGCCGTGTTTGCTGTATATAACAGAAGCCTGTGGTGCTCAATATTGGTTAACAGTAATAATAAAAATTCAGTTGGAGAGGTAATAATTCAATATAAACACGAAATCTAAATTTGGCAATAAAACTCTCAGGGCTTGCGTTCGCAGGCATCAAACTGACAGCTCCATTATTAAAAGTCTAAACCTCTTCCTAAGCCCCATGTCACTCTCCAGCACTGTGGAAATCCTACAGGATGCCCACGGCAGGTATTTCTGATGATGACATCCTAACCGAACTGCATTTACTCTTGGCTCACAATGGGTTGCAGAAGCTCTAAAAGCTTTTCAAAGTTAAAGCCTATTATTATTTTCCTCTCTAGCACCCTCTTCAAGCCTCCCCACTGATCAATTGTCAAATGAGACTTATGAATAATTTAATTATTTCTTCCTCTCCATCTATTTGGCTTAAGATGCATCTTCAGGAGAAACAACCACAGCTGAGGAGTTATTTCTATGAGTCTTTCACAAAATCTCACCTCTTGTCTACAATGATACAGCGGTTATTAAGAAAAACCCCACTTTGCCATGTTTCTTTTTACAGCTTCTAATCAATACTCAGCAGATTTGTTAGCTTCAATTTTTTCCTCAATTTTTTTTTCAACTTTTCACTCAGCTTCAATTTTTGTAAAGCTATGCTTTAAGTGAAAAAAATGCGCTAGTATTTTTTAACCTTATTCGTCCCAGTTTTTGCTTTTTTTTTTGACATGATAAGCAAATAAAATCCTTCCAACATTACACCAAAATGCTATTTCCTTAGAGAACTGTGGATTTTGCAAGATAGGAAACTACACGGAATATTAAGCTTATAAATTTGATTGCAGAAAGCCAATTCAAGCTTTGAACTATCCTCATCCCCCTACTCCTCTACCCAGGAAGAGTAATGCTATTGGTTAACCTGCAGCTATAGCTGATACTTTGCTAAAATTTCAAAACATGATGAACTGAGAAACCAAGAGTTGGTCTGCTAAAAGGTCCTCAATTTGCTATGGATTTATAACCAAGACGTGCACGTACATAAACTCTACGTGTTCATATCATCCCACAGCTCATCTACATGCTCACACGACATTTAAAAACCAGTTATAGTCATGGCTAGGCAGCTGCACTAAAGAAATCATTTACCTGAAAAACTGCTATAATTCCCACTGTCTTCCTAGCGTCTTCTGTTGCTCTTCGCTAGTTAAGTCCACGCAAATGATCAACGACAACTTGAGTCCCATGTCCCCATTAGCAGTTCAGCATGCCTATCTCCATGCTGCTTCTTCAGAGAGTTTGATGGATCATCGTCAACCTGGAAAAAGACAAAAAGTAAATAACAGTAATGGTAACGATAGTGGTATGGGTAAGGATGCAGTAGACAAGACCAGATTTCTAACACTAATGACCGGCTTCAAGTAAATCACTTTCACAGCTTGATCCAGCTCCACCTGTTTCAAAACTGCCTGCTTCTTCTCTAATGAAGGCTAGAGCCGGCTGTTCAAGGCATAACAGCTCCTACGCAAAGAACTAAAATTAACAATTGCATTATGCACTGAAGATTACTCACTTCAATTCTAACCTTTTTTAGTGAATTCCAGCACTTCTCATTAAAAAAAGCACATATACATATTTATATATAAGCTCATCTGTTTGCTTCAACAGAAATCTCTGAGGGCATGAGCAAGAAAGACTTGCTTGTTTTTAAACGACAGCTGCTGCTCCAACTAGAATTTACATCTTCAAATAGGACTGAAAATCAGCTAGATGGGGGTTTCTGGAAAGTGACCTCCTTTGCCAGGGAGGTGAACTGAGGTTCAGTAAGCCAAATATAAGTTGAAATGTTCAAGAAGGGGAGGTGGATGGGTTTGAAACTCTACTCCCCAAACAGTGCCCAAAAGAACTTCCTGCTGTACACAAGGAGACCTCCAGGTTATCACTGGAGAAATACACCTGAAAATTTGCCTCATTGCACAGCATTGACTGCACTGCAACCAATATATACAGTTCATCAGGAGAGTGTTGGCCAACTGAGTAACTGGTGTGAAAGAATGTGAGCATTTTGGGACAAGGCTGATCTGCCAGCCATGGCTGCGTGCTCAGCTGTCCACTCCTCAATGCTTGCCTGTGCACAGAGGTTGAAGCAGTTAGTACACGTCACAGAAATGGGAAACAGGAAGAAACCCACTGCACTCTGCTTCAGAAGAAAAAAAAAATGTTGAAAATCATCTTGGATTCCTTGTTTCCAAGGCATACTGAAAGCCACACCTGGCTGCAGCTGCCAGGAAGTACTGGCAGATCACAGGAGCTTCCAGCATTCAAGTAGCTGGATGCCAAGACACCAAAACGCAACTCAGCGTTGCACAACATCAAGCCCTGCTCCCTCCAGAACCTCAGGCACAGAGGAGAAGAGCACGCAGCTCCATGAATTTCTACAACGCCATAAACTTACATTAATGAAAGCATTTCCACAAGCCACTTCATAATTTGTGCAGAGTAAGACACTCTCACATCAGTATTTCTAGCAGGGCATATTCAGTAATGTATCTCACAGAGAAACGTACTTTGACATGATGAGGGTGGCAAAGTAACAGCACGGAAAATTATGCCCAAGCACACAAGCACACACAAAAATATATTTAATAGAGCCAACAGCCAGAGAGGTGGTGGTGGCAAACCAATCAAAAAAAAAAAACAACCTAACACCACCACCATGAAAATTAAAAAACAAAGAAAAACACACAGAGAAACCCAAAGTTGTACAGTGTGTTGCAGTTGCACCTGGAAAGCAGCCAGGCAGGGAAGAAAACACTGCAATCAAACACCTCCCAAACCAACTAACCTGTACCAAAAATCAGAACACAAACAATTATTTCAGGATTCTTCAGTGTACGACACAGTATGCATTAACTATTCATAAAACTAACAGGACAAACCAAAAAACGGACCCCAAAGCAAGCAAGCAAAGAATATCACACCTAGGATGAGATCTCCTGCAACTCCAACGCAGTTCTATGCCGTTGATGCTGAACATAATCTTACCATGCACAGAGACAATTCCCCTTGTTGTTAGTTAAGATTTCTAATGCCAACATGATTTTTCAGTGGTAAGGTATGAGAGAACTATAGAATCTTAAGTTAAAACAACTCAAATTTTCCCTGAGAAAGCAAACAAGTAGAAAAATAAGCTTACAGTGTGCAGCTACCACCTGTCAAAGCTGCAATGACAGTGTTTCTTGGGAAGATTCTTAAAAACTCTTCCAATTTTATTTCTGGGGATTAAAAAAAAAAGGCAAGACAGGTATGGCTGAGACATATATCACTCAGTCAAGCTCCTCGTCTTTGCTTAATATAAATTCCCTCCTCCTCTAGGTAATTTAGAAGTGATGAGTAATCACTTACATACTACAATACGTAAGATACACTTCTGGTTGTTTGGGTGGGTTTCCAAAAGGACTCAGATTTCTATAAAATACTTCAAGGGAGGATGCAAATAGCAAAATGGCATCAGGCAGAAAATAGCCATTAGAAGTGAGGCGTTTTGATGGCACACGCATTTCTATTTTCCGCGCGCTCCCAGGATCCCCAGTCACTCGGTGATGAGCACGCTTCTCGCTACTGTCAGACCTACAGTGACAGCTCTGCCTTGGAGAAGCATACTGGATCATTCTCCTCCCTGCACATCACAAATGTCAGCCCCGATTTGACTGTCAGGCCTCAGCGCTGGCGTGACGCAGGAGGCAGAACACACGCATTTGGAGCTTTTGACTAGGGAAGAAAGGCGGTTTTTGCCTAGCAAGGGGCTTTGCTCTTCCTCATTTAAAAGCGAGTCTTACATTACACAGTGTTGGGAGCTTAGATGTGGTCTGCAGGAGACTGCAGTAACATCTGAGCATCTAATTCCTTAATGCAACATGAGCATCGCACGCAGCATGGAACAGAAGATACAGGTGCTCACCAAGCTGTTTGTAGAGCTTCTTCCCAAGAAATCGCATCATCAGTTAGCAAAGAATTTACAAAGGCCAGCTGATCAGCATATGCTGTAGGATGAAAATGCTGTTTTTTCTTGAATTGTTTTCTTTATCAATAGGGCTTTTGCTTCAAAAGCTGAGGGTACTGCTGTGCAGGAGCAGATGCTGCTGGAGCCCAGAGAGAAGGGGCTGCACGAAGGCACGTGCGCTCACATATGCTTGCATAACACACACCACATATATCCCCAGAAAAGCCCATAGGAAGATGTATACTTAGGTTAATGCACGAGTTTAGAAACTATAGATGAGCTGTCAAAACAAAAAAAAAAAAAAAAAAAAAAAAAAAAAAAAAGGCAGAAGAGAACAACGAGCAAAAGCATCAGAAAAACCACCTCACTGAACGTCTGATAGGTGATCATCAACTGAAATCAAACAGCAAAACCTTTGACAAAACCCTCAACAGGACAGTAAGCATGCCTGTATTAGGTGTCAGCAACTGCCTCCATGGTCTCAAAGGTCTTGCCCACGTGTGTTACCTGAAGAGGAATTCTGAGATCCTTACGCTCTGGCACAGCAGCCCAGAAAAGCTGTGACGCCCCATCCCTGGAGGTGCTCAAGGCCAGGTTGGATGGGGCCAGGGGCAGCCTGGTCTGGTGGGTGGCAGCCCTGGCCATGGCACAGCGGTTGGAACTAGATCATTTTTGAAGTCCTTTCCAACCCAAGCCATTCTATGACTCATTTAATTTCATTAAATGATTAAATTTCATTTAATCATTATCGTCACATCCTCTCTGAGAAGATGAACAGTTTTTAAGCCCAAACACTTTAACCAGGAGCAGGCAGCACAGCACACCCCACCCGAGTGACACTCAAATGTGTTTTCCAAATAAAGCCATGAAGCACAGAGGTAAAAATGACTCTCCCACTGTAAGAGCTCAGGCATTACTTCCACTATGCAACGCATACTGCATTCATACTGATTCAAAGACAGCTTTAATTCATTACTGCTAATGCCTGGAAACCACAGGAAATGGACTACAGCATTACCTCCAACTTATCAGTACACTCAGCCCTCAACATGTCAAACTCCCCACTATTTGACCCTCACTTAAAAGTTTCAGCATCGAACAATCTGTGGCAATCTCAGGATTCACATCGAAAACGAAGCTTCAAGTCTCTGTCAGCACTTTGAAGCAAAGTGTTAGAATACAAAACCTATTAAAAATTTAAAAAAGGCAAATGAAGTAAATCCCAGAGCTTTTACTTGGAATACTCTACTGTCCAGTTGTCTTCTGGATCTGCATCACTAAACTGGCCATACAGTGCACTCCCTTCCTGTTTTCCCACTGAAATTCTTTTATGCACTTGAAAGCTGCCTGCTTAACCTTAAAACATAAGTATTTTTTAAGAAGTGTTTGAAGCCTTATTTCCCACCTCCTCTTGGTCTTCAGTTTGCCTCCTCTGCATCATCATCACAAAAGCAATGTAGCAATTGCCTACATTTTTTGGTCCTACATATAGATATAGAAGGCTATTTAGATTTATTCACTGTTGGCATTTTAACACTGACTGTCAGATAGCAGAGGCCAGTATTTTTTTTTCCAGGCTGGCAGAAACACGAGCATCTTACAACAGCAAGCTACTGATACGCCTTAAGCAATCCAGCAAATCATCTTCAGCAGCAACAGTGGGCAAACACAACAGAAATTGATGAATTGAACTACTCTGGATAAGAATTCAGATCCTGAGACATCTAGTTGTCTTCTAAACAGAAAAGAGGAGAGAGCAGAAGAGGAACAGCATCCCAGCTGAACTCTGTCTTCAAAGGCACAAAGACTAGCATTGGCTTTCCTTTAAACCTGCACATAAAATCCAGTTTTTATGAATTACAACAGGGATGAGACAATTGTAACAATCAAAAGTTGTAAACCACAAAACATTGCTTTATAACTGATTTCACTATTTCAAAGGCATCTTCTTGCTCCTGTGGATTGCCACCAAGATTTTTCACTTTAATCCCCTGTCAGAAGACCTCACGTCAATGTCATCATCTTCAGCCAAGCAGCAGCAATGATGTTCCCTTTAGCTTGTTTTATTTCTGCAAAGCTAGAAGCTTTGCCCAGGAAAATAAATAGTGATGGCCTACAGGGAAAGCCTGTTTACATACTTAAGAAAAGGCTCAAAAAGTTGCTCTTTTATCTGTCACAATGGCCATTTGAAGTCTTCCAGGATCAGCATGAAAGATACAAGGTATTGGTTGGTCTGGCTAATAAATGTCAATCACAGTAGCTTATCAGGAGCCAAGCAATACCCAAACTTTTAACAAGCTAATCCAACATATAAATCAGCATCCTCAGAATGAGCTGTTTGCTTTAGCTCAGACTTCAGAGCACGCATACCAATTTGTGTCTCATTCCCAGACCTAATTTTGACAAATTTCCCTAGAATTGAAGTCATTAAACTACCTGGTCAGACACTCCTTGGTAGAAAACAGCTCCCATGACTCCAAACACAGAGACACAGTGGTTCCCAGTCACGCTTTCAATTCACACAAGTCTTCTGTCAGCACACACAAGTCACCTTAAGTTTTACAACGACATCAATAACCAATATAGGCAAATAAATAATTGAAAAGGGACCAGGACTCCCTTGGCTCTATTGCTCGGCTATCAAAGGCAATCATATCCCAAAGCCCTCTCGAAAGACTGATCAGCTTTACTCAAGGATTAGAGGGCTTCCAAAGAGCACACCAGTAACACATCAGGGTGCCCAAGAGCCTCACAGCCTAGACAGGACACACTCCCCCACTATCCTGTTGCACACAAGTCTTTCCTACATTTTTCTTCTTGTGCCAATGAATGTTTATTTTCAACTGCTGTTCTGACTTCTTGATAGTCTTCCTGTGGGGAATAAGTGTACATCACCTCGTGCTCTGCTGCTGGTTGAAGGTTGAAGAACACAACTCCCTTTGTCACTTACACAGGAATATGCCGTTTCTATTGTTTACTTCCAGTCTCACTTTTTATCCATATAGACAGATTTTATCCACAGACTGCAGGTAATAAACAAGTGTCCAGAGAAGTCATGATGCCCTATTCTGTAAGCCTCGATTACACCAAACAAAGCAGTTAAGTCCAAAAAGAAAAAACAAAAAACAAAAACCTATATTTTAAGTACTTCTAGCATGTTCTTTCAATAAAGCTTTCTGAATAGGCTCATTCAAAACAAAATTGTGTCATATATTTTAAAACATAACACGGGACATGGATGGCAATGACTCATAGGCAATTGCTTTACACTTCTTTCCAGCATTACCAGTGGATGGAAGGCAGAAAGAGAAGGAAAATGCTGCAGGAACTGACCAAGTATCACTGATCCTCTCATACACTCGTGATTTTTTTTTCCCCTCTCCCAATTTATATAATGGTGTCTATATTTCATCCTGCCATCTCTTGACAAATTAGGTGCATTTTCACTAGCGCTAGCTTAATTGGCAAATCCTAAAAGAAAATAATTGCTAACAGCAAAGCAGCATTATGCTGATGAACCAGACCCACACTACAATTGCCAGAGCAGACAAACACTGACTGCTGAACAGCAAAAAGCTTTCACAGGAGAAAGAAAAAATATTATATTTCCCCCCAAAAGTCTTTTTTGGTTACAGGAATTAATATAGTAGCTGCTCTTTTTTTATCGTAATACAATTTTCTTAAGCAAAACTGCCCTGCAGCTAAAGAAAAATTCTTCTTTTTAGACAAAAGAATTTTAAAAAGCTATAAATCTCCAGGAATTAAAACAACACCACTCGGAGGTATTTCCCTGTCACTCTGCTGCTCAGACACTGCACAATATGACTCTCCATATTAAGAGACAACTGGTATCAAGCTTGTATTAATGCATGGCAAGTTTACCAAACTCATATTCCAACCAATTTATGTAGCTAAAGCTTGAGCCTCTTCTACCAATGGCAATGATCACCTTTAGGGAGTTACCAGGGCAAGACTGTTTTATAATTTTTATTATTACATTATTATTTTATACTTACCAATGCAGACACACTCCTAAAATTTCTTTCTGATCGTGTTTTAGACAGTATATTGGAATATATATTCTTAGCTCTTGGCTTCTTACACACATGACTAAACCTGGCAGAGCAAAGTCCAGGGCAAACAATTTGGGTAGAAACAATTCCCTTGTCAAGAAAGCTTATCTTAGTAGACCCCAGTATCCTGCCTAAAATCTTGCATGGAGCAGAAACAATATCTTAACAGCATTCAAACTAATGGGGACCTGCACCTCATTCTGAGCTCTGAATTTCCTGATCACGCTCACTTTTCCTTGTCACAGATCTGTTCCCATTTTTCTCTTTGTGTGCAATGCTTCTGAAGGAAAAGTAAACCACAGCAGAAACATTAGTTATCTTACCGTTCAAACACCACGGGAAGATCATAAACATATGTATTATACATAAATACATATTTATACAAGGTAACTGCACATTTTACATATTTACATTTTATATTTTACCATATTTATATAAATACCTTAATCTCATTTTCTCCGTCCTATTTTGGCTGGTTTTAGGCAATGCAGTTAAATAAAAACCCCATACTTAACAAAAGAATGCCAAAACACGCCGTGGTTTGAATTCAATGCTGTATACTGCCATTGTATGAAGAGAAAAAGAAGGAAAAGGAAAACTAAGACTGTCTTAGAAGCTAAGATGGCAACTGATTAAAGGATGTTACAAAAGCCAATGACATCATTCCACATTTCTGCACAGTGCTCCAAGCACTTACACACCAAGTATTCGCAGCTTACGCTCAGTTGTAGAAAGAACAAGGAAATGAACATCCTCTCAACTCCTCTGCCATCTCCAACAGCTCTAAACGCTGTTGGAGATTCCCAGCCTATGTAACTGCTCATCTTCAGAAAAGTATTGGATATACATCACATTTCCTTCTCAGCAGCCCCAGCCCAATATAGCACATATTGCAGTCAATGCCTTAAGAAAAGCAAAGTGTCCAACCAAAGCAGCAAAACATCGAGCAGAGGTAAATTTGGGTATTTTACAATGGCACTCTAAGGGTTAGGGAGAAAAAGAAATCTTCAAAAGCAGTTACAACTGGAATTTGACAAACAGCAGAAACCCCGGTTTACAAAAGCAGGAGTGCCAGTTCCTACAGTGGATTTGAATCTTGAAGATATCCTGCCAGAAGTCCTGTGGTTTCTGCATTATGTTTGCCTTTTCCAGGGAGTAATTCCAGCCTCTGTGTGATATTGTGAAGAAAAGAAAAGATAGAAAAAAAAAATCTGGATCTCTATTTGCGCTTTTCAGGGAAGGAATTATGATGTGCATGAGAAAGAGAGCTAAGGAGTTTTGTTAAAGATGTAATTGCCCGCTCCACACGTGCCTAGCCAGAAGTTTCATGACACATGAACTCATAAAAGAGCAATGAACATACAGCACAAATGAAACATTCAAGCCAATGTCTCCAAGGAATACGTCCTGAAAAATTTAAAGCAGAAAACACATTTTATCAAAAAATACACTCAAAACCCACTCAAAAAAACAGTGAGGGTTTTTCTGAATACTTTAAACCTTGTTATACAGATTGAAGTCTCCTCAAGTTAAAAAAAAAACACTACAATATCCAAAATTGTGTTTACCTGCTGTGAAACAATCTGTCTTACTTGGCACAGGAAACCACTAACTACATCAATGGTCCAGAAATAGCAAGATTTAAATTACAGAATAAAAGTGCGGGACAGAAGTTCTATACCCCATAACATGTCCCACTGCACAATGGTTGCACCATCATTCTTTTCTCATTGCTGTGCTGCGAATCAAAGAGTGAAAAACAATCTGATTACAAAAAGTAGAACACTGACATGGGAGAATGGGGTATAGTTTAGTAAAGGTTGAAGGAAAAACAGGGGTGCTGGCTCTGCACTGACTGTAACAAACAGCCACTTGAAAGACAGACATCCGTGCTCCAGGTTCTTTAAAGAAAAAGTTGTATTTTCAGGTTTCGGTGCCAGCTAAATGGGACTTTTGCTTAATACTTTTTGGAAAAATAAAATGCAATCACAAAAGTTCAGGCAGCTGCCTATAAACGTTCTGAATGTTTAATGTACTTCATAGCTTCAGATGCACAGAGTTCTCCATCTACAATTTCATGTTGGCTGGATATGAACGTTTCAGCGCCCTACTCTTAATTGTTTTCTGGAGGCATCTAACAGTCTGCCTTTCATTGGTAAAGCCCAAAATTTTAGTGACATTTAAGCAACCTGAGCATAATTCTAGGTGCCTCTCACGCAGATCACTGTCACTGGTACAGTTCTGCTGGACATTTAAGAATGAAACATCCTTGGAATACGACTCACAAAGTACACATTCTATTCCCCATCTGCAAATAGTCCTCTTAATGGACAAAATACACTTCTCTAAATATCCAATCATATCAGTACATGGAAGATACGTCACATAGCTAAGAATTTGGCCCAATACTCCTGGGTTTCTAGTAAGGGAAAGAAAAATGCTGTCTTCTGAAGAAGCTTAAGAACTTTTCCCCTCACTGAGAGCCTGAAATTGCTCTCAAAATTAGCTAATTTCAGCATCTCCCAAACAGGCGATAGTTCAGAAATCGGAAGCAATTAGCAGGGTTTGCATTTTCTTCTTTGAAAAAGAGAATGCCAAACAGAATATTCCACAAACTAAATGGATTTGCTGGGTAAGGGGAGGAACTGCACACTTTAATCACATTGTGAGTTCAGGCTGACCTTCTCCTTGCAAGAACTACAACCATAACTTTACGCAAGGCAGAATCTGCTTGGCCAATATTTCTTAGTACATAACGCTATGCTTTTGAGCCTCAGGATTTCTTTTGATATCTTCAAGATTTTCAAAGGCTGATGAAACATGACAACTATGAGAAAGGGCAAGTCAATAAACATTCTGTCATCGTAAGCTTCTGAAGGACTGTGATCTGTCCTGCAAATCAGCCTTCCTAGTAAAACAGAACTTACCCTAAGCATCGTCTAATTGCAACATTACAAATTTGTGCCTGTCATTTCATCTAGCATTAGAAATTATCTGCCTTACAACTTCCTTCAAAAGGCAATGAAAGAAGTAAAACTAGGATCCTGTACATTTTGTTTTACTTAGAGCACAGTCCATCAGCAAAACCAATCTTCTAGTTCAATATTGCTTAAAAACACGTACCCACTGTACAGACTGAAACACTGAGAAGCTGAAAAATCACACTTTCATATGAAAGAATAAAGCACAGGAATTGCTTAAAGTCTGGTATTATACATGCCACAGCACACAAAAAAATCACAGAAAGTACTTATGAAATCTGGTTTATAACCATTAAATAATAATAATTTAAAAAGTTAAATTTCAGCATGTGTTTAAAATACCCCCAAACTTGTTAAGTATGGCTGCTGACCATAAGCACCAGTTTTAGCAGATGTCAGCAGGAACAAGTGTAAATAATCACACACCAACAACTCTGATGGAGATTCATTGAACTTACAATAATGCATGACTTTCAAGTACACATGACTGAATGAAATCTTCCAACCTGACGAAAAAACCACAGTCCGAAATACCAAGTATTTTCTCATTGTAAGAAACGTCAATAAAACTAGTCATTATTCAATAGTGTTAAAATTACGGTAATATCTGAAAACAAATCTAAAAAAAAGAATTGCCTAACAAAAACATATTTGAAATTAGCTTCAGTTGACTTCAGAACTTACTTATTTCTCGAGATACTTCTATTACTTACAATATGAAGTTCTATTTCTGAACAACGTTCTCTACATTCTCCTTAATATACCAAGATCAAGTTGACTTTCCAGGAAATCTTCACTGAAAAGGATTGATAGAGCTACATTTTTTTCTCCCCTTTTTCTATGCAGTATACCTGATTGTTCTCAGGTTTTACAAACCAGCACTGACTTCTATACACAAGGACATACAGAACAGCCAGACAAGTGGCATATTCTCCTAAAAGTGCAACTGGAGAAAGTTATTAATTAAAACCACTGGGTAACTCAAGAAATAAAATATCTAGCAGCAAGTTCAGTGCTGTAATTTACTTTATAGTAGTTCCACAGCTACCACAAGTGAGAAAAATAGTGGGCACAATCTGAGTTGTTCTCTGAATATTGAAGTAACACGTTTAGGAAATTTGTATGACGTAGGAAGGACGGCGAACAAACGCATCACACAGACAAATGTACTGAAAGCTCAGTTAAAAACCATAGGCTAATTTTGTTTCAAGTCAATAACCATGCCAGAAAAACCCTGATCCTGTCTTCCATGAACAGAGCACTGAAACCACCTTACGCCCGGGAGCTCAGCAAGCCTCATGTCTAAAGGCCATTGCTCTATGCATCAGAGAACAGCTAAGCAGACAAAAATGTCAAAGAACAGCAATTTCTTCTCTCTCCGCCTCTTTGGAATCTTCATTCTCATAAAGAATTACACAAACAGCTCACAGAATAAAACCATGCAATATAAGCCATCTCTTCTAGTATATGACCATAAAAATATTTACTTTTATTAAATCTTCATCTTGGCTTATAAGAAGGAAGTCTTGAAGCTGTGATTTTAATAGCCCCTATCTCACGGTGCATTCTTCCAGCATCAATCCAAGATGATCAGCAGATACAAAGACAGAACTACTGAAATGAAAAGCTGGAGCTCCTATCAAATATTTCAGGAAATTCTTCAAAGTATGATTTCAAAATCTAATTTGTAACCTTAGCTAGATTAGAAGATTAAATGGATTACAGCCTCTTTAATGAAGGAAATATTTTTCATCTATTTCATCCAGCATCCTCAACAGCAAGCTTTCACAGCAGTTCCTGCCAACCCTTAAATGAGGTCTGGGAAGAGCTGGATCCAGGCTCCACTGCCTTCCAATCATTCAGGGACACTGCATGCACCTGAGCTCCCTCGGGTTGGCCCTGCCTTCCCACCAGGTGCTCAATCTCAATCAGTCACTGCTCCAGGCTGTGACTCAGGATTTTTGCTACAGTAGGATAATAAAGACCCTTAATCATTCATTAATCTTTGAGGAAAGTTGGACACCTAAGCAGCTTGGACTCCTGGGAAAGTCTCAGACTCTGGCCAGTGATCTAACTAAAGGTTTCTGCATCTCAAAATTGAAAAATGAAATTACAGCAAACTGAACAAAATCATTTCAAATACAAAACCCTGCTGCTGTTTACAAGCAATCACAGAATTGCAGGGACTGGAAGAGACCCCAAGGGATTGCTGAGTCCAATTTCCTATCTTGCTGCTCCACAGAAACTTTCAGTTTCAACAGGACTCTTTCAAAGAGGATGACAGAAGAAAGTTTGAAGGACAGCAATAAGACTGACCAGTAGCCATCTTCCTGAGCTGAGCAGAAATCATACCCTTGCAGGACCTGCTTCAAGACAACCTTCTAGACTATCTAAGTTAGTACATAAGGCATGCAGTAAAGCTTCACATACTAAGGCTAACAGCTAAAACATTCAAACATTAGAGAGTCTAAGTAAACATGATTAAGGAAGGATGAGATTGGAAGAGAGCAAGAAGATGATGCTGACAGTCCACGAATCCCACCACAGGATGAGACAACAGGCTTGCTGTGTGATCAGGGCAACTTGCTGATGTCAGCTTCAGCACACACTAGGGGTCTGTTGCCTCACAGCTAAAAGTTTTAGTAACTCCTGATGCCTAGAAATGTAGCCTTGGCATGGGAACTGTAAATTGTACTGCAGAACAAGAACCAAAGGCTTTCCACTACATTGCAGAATGGTCCCACACCTTCTGGTCAGCAATATAACAATGTAAGTACTTTTATCTGCAAGCTACGAAAGCAACATTTCAATCTGTTTTTCTAAAACTATTTATCAGAGATCATTTGGAACTCGCTGGGATGGAACACGGTCATAATGGGAGCTTACTGTTTTAGAGTTTTCAATCCACTGCACACACACAAATAACTATTTCTTCTTCTATCCGTTATTGCTGCAAAAACATTAAAAGAGGGAGGAGGACTGGTTGCTATGCAGAGTTCACAAGGGTACCGAGCTGGTACTCATGACCTGATTTTTATCACCAGCGGGCACGAAGAAATTTACATGCAAAAGAAAAAACACATTAATGTTACATTTCAAGAGAGATTTTAAACACACAGAAGTAGAGATTTTCAAAGTGATGATTCCCATAGCATGCATAATGTGTTATAAGGAATATTATCCATTGGTATGTTCTATGTTTTATGCCTATATACATATACCTTTATACGTATGTGCAATTCAGCATGGTTCTGATTGTTGGTGGAACCATCAGCAGCCATCCCAACAATTTCACAGCCAGAACTACAGCACTGTACTAATGGCATTTTGGTACATAATTTCCTTGTTTGTATCAAAAATAAGGGAAGAGAAGAAAGGAAAAGTTGCAGGAATTAGGGCAAGAAAAGAGAGGAAGAGAGCTATCACTTCTCTTGCTGTAATTTCCAAGTATATGTTACACTTGGTTTTAAAACAAACAATGAAAGAAAACCAACTTCTAGGAATACCAGCATTTATACTTCACACACTTTTAAAACACCTTGCAAGTAAATCCACTATCCCTTTTATACACTACTTGCTACTGAAAGTGTAACGTGCAGCACCAACTACAGAGCTGGATCCCCTCTGGGCTCTCAGTAAGTAAGCCAGACAAGGAAAGACCTTTGTCTCTCAGTCAACTTGAAGACCTTTCATGTTCCACTAACAAGTCATGAGAAGGTCTTCTGCAGGATAAATGGCTGTCTCTCACTTACAGTGATTTGCCTTAATATTTCAGTTTTGCAGATTTTTTCCCCTAGTTCCTAGCACATTTTACGTACAGAGATTATTAAAGAGGAAAATCTTAACCTTCCTTTGACTGCTTTCTCCTCTGAAAAATCCAAGCATGCTGTTGCTTTCTGAAAACTTCCCATTTCAAACTGCTGGAAACACCTGGTTATTTCTAAGAAGTGTTTTTGAAGAAAAGGAATACATAGGGAGTTCACAGCACTTTCTCAGTTCTTTTCTTCATCTGACTTCTAATCCATACTCACTTCAACTATATCTTAAATCCATGCAAGTTTTATAGAATCAAGCTTCCTTCAATGAAAATATCATGTCACCAATTTAGGAAAAAACCAGAAATGATAACTATGGCAGAAACCAGACACTTGGTTCCTTTTAATGATGGTACTGGAAGCAACAGTGAAGGAGAACTCGACACTTATAAGGGTGTTGTCTCCCATGTATGATACTTGGATCCCACTATTTGAAGCTGGTGACACGATGGTGCCACAATCACAAGTTTTCAAACTTATCAGAAAGAGAAAAGCTGAAAACTTCCTGCCTACACAACTGCCCTGATTCAGATTGTTATATTTATGTTCTCATCAATGACTGCCTGGTTCTTGGCTACCTCGTCTCCTAGCAAAATATCACATCTCTCATGTGCTGGTCATGATCCGAGCGCGATGTGAACACAACTGTTCTGAAGGCTGTTCTGTTGCATAGTAATTTTTCATATTTGGACATCCTAAGAAATAAAGTATCTGACATTTCAGCACACTGTAAATACTTAAACAGGACCTGCTTGTTTGCAGGATAAACAGAGCTGAGATTAACACCAAAACTGGGCAGCAAGTAGGCTATACAAAACTTAATTCATTATTTCAGACTGACAACACCTGAAGCCAAAAAAGCAATTGAAAGAAAACACAGAACAAAACAAGTTTCAGAGGTGTCCTTATTCCTGTAACTGTCAAAAAAAATCTCTTGACTACGTTGTTTAGGTACATCAATATTGTAGTAAAGGTACTGATTTGAACACATAGTCATTGGTAATGAATGTGGTTTACCTTCAGAAAAATAAAAGCTACAAATGCACCTGCCTCCCATGCTGTTCTGCTGCATCAATCCCTGCTGCTTTTCCCTATCTGTCTCCCATCTATGCTTGTTCAATGCAAAGGATCCTTTTCTTCAACGCGTGGGACTGAAAAAGGAAGAGTTTAATAAACTTCTGACCCTGTCTGCAAACTCTAGGCAGAACTGCAAAATACAACCCTTACAGATACTCAGTTAGGGAGGCCAGAACCAGCCTTCTAAAACGATTTAGAAGACTTCTCTCCTCCTCAGAGGACTTCTCTGCAAAAACTACTGAAGGGTAAAATCTCAGGCTGAGCAGAGGTAACTAAGGAGGCAGCTTTCAAATTTTTGGTGGAAAGCACTGCAGGTATTGTAACAACTGATAGGCTATGGAGGACCAAGAACTTGGCTGTCCAAATCTCACTCATGTGGGCTGCAAACCACTGGTAATCTAGCATGTGTAACTGTTCTAAAAGCCCTCCTCAAGAAGCCATTCCTTCCTCCCCAACCATTACCAAATGTCTTACTATTATCCTCTGTACAGTAAGATCTCTCAAGCCTTTAACTTTTGGATATTCATTTTACTTGGGTTGCCAAGAGCTCAAATACAATAAAAGAAATTTTTTTCAATGTCCGTGGAATTTTCTCAGTATGTGAACGTTTAATATCTTGTAACAATTGATTCAAATATCAGACTGCACCAACTCCTGACCACAGCACAATTAGCAGCACTGCAATTGAACTACGTTGTGATTGGCAATGCTTCTGCTCCAGCTTCCTCACCATAATCACGTACAGCTTCTGGCTGCAGTTCTACCCATGTACCAGGGGCCACCAGATCAGCTTACCTCTTTCTGTACTGAAAATACTCTGCTTTCTTCTACAGAACACAAAGCTCTTCTCGTTTATGCCCAAATGTCCAGCGGCTTGCATGAACAACCTGACAAAACTGTGGCTATAACCTAACTAAAAACACACCAAAGCATTTAAGTGAATTTTTCAAATCCTCTAGAAGTTAACCGCATAATTTTCCTTGACAATCACTTCTTCACTTTTAAAACCTCTTATGGAGGAGCTTCGTTGACTTAATGTGTTAAGTATTTTTATCAATTCAGGTATGTGAACCCATATTTCACAACAACTTCACATACCTAGCTGGAATCTCTGGCAACATCTCAGACAAGGGTGGGAGGTGGGGAGAACAAAGGGTAGAAAAAAAAACAGAATTACATACTGATATATGGTCTGAGGTCTGAAGGGGTAATTTAAGTATGTTGAATTAATTTCTGTTTCAGGAGACACAACATAAAACTTATTTCAACCGTCTTTAATTCCTCTGCCAAACATTTCTTTGAGAATGTTCCAAACTCACAGTAACCTCCCAGGAGATTATGTCAGGTTGGAGCTTTCTTGCATTGTTTCTGGGTTTGCTCCTACACTACGGATTATTGGTTCCAGATGTAAGTCAGGGATAGTAAAAACCTTTACAACTACTACATTTGTTTTCTTGGTACCTTCAGCTCCTACAGAACCCCCTGAAGCAATCAACTGGTTTATCACCAATGGACCTGCTCTTGGGAAACTTCTGTTCTTGAAGAAGTCTGATCCCAAAGATGTACCATAAGACTTATAGACCTCTTTCTGCCCCAAAATGCTTCCTTGGAAGACTTCATTCACTTTAGTAGCACCGGAGTTTGGTGAATGTTTATGTGATACTTCAGAGTCTTTGGCAGACTATCTTTAGAAGACATATGAAAGAACCCAAACAGGATCTTTTTTGATACTATAAAAACAACACTTTTTCTTTCCAATCATCATATTGTACATGTATATCACTGGCTTGTACATGCAATTTTTAAGAACCAAAGAGACCATCAGTTCACTTGGTAAAATTTAACCTAACCATTTTTATTGCTACCTGGGTTTCACCTTACTGCTCATGTCCACAGTTGAAGGCAAAAATTTAATTGCAGCCTATGGCATGTGTGTGAAAAAAAAAACAACTGGGCATGAGTAAAAGTAGACAATGCTATCACTGACAATGACAGCAGAGGCATCTGTATTTACAGGGTTCCAGGGAAGCCAGTGTCAGTTGAGTGTCACGCTGCTGGGGACAAATGGGTAGTGACACCCTGTAACCACTGACACACTCCCAGAATTAACACTACAACATTTGCCACTGCTTTAGCATACCATACCCAAGTTTTCTGCAATATTAAGTCCTAAAGCAACATTGCAAGAAGACTAAGAAGTGACATACATTAAAAATGTTTTGAGTTTCTGACTCACTCTCCAAAGTTACTGAATTCAAGTGTCCTGCTTGCTCCTGCAGTGGGTAAATGTTCTCACTGAGCAACTGGAAAAGCAACAGTCCACACCTCAATGCTTCACCATAAGAAAACACTACCTTCTGGCTCATCCAGCCAATATAAAAGGCTTTCATCTGACCTTCCAAAGGACTGGCTAATGCTAAATATATGAATGTTTTACTACTGCCCCAGGCTTGTTTTACTACCAAATCTGGACTTGGTGCCACTAGCCATCTGTTTTATGCAAAATTTAAAATGCGTTACACGTTTTCAACCACATAGAAATTGTTACAAAACTGAACAAAGAGCTCTGCACCTAGGAAAAGGAGGCAGCAGGGTGCTGGCTGACCCACAGGTCATCTCGGGATATCAGAAAAATCATCAAATTTAAAGGAATTTAGAAAAACTGGATGCTACTAAACAGAAAGGAAGGACTGGCTGAAGCAGGTGGGACACTGTACAATTTCCAGTCGTAAGAGAAAACGTGGAGAACAGGAAAGGCAGCAGAGCAGCTGGGAAAGAGACGACTCCTGTTTTTCCCCATTGCTGAGGGAAAAGCAATTAGAACACTTGCACCATGGTTGGTACTGCCTGTCTCTGGATAAGCAGGAAAACAGAGGGGGGTACAAACAAGCATCAAGAGGGGATGGTAAGAACAAATAACCAAAATGAACCAACAGCACTAGTTCAAATGTTTTAAAAAAGGACACACAAATAAGAAATAAGAAATAAAAAATAAAAAAAGAACAATCCATAATACTGTAAAATGCCTATAAAGAATGGCACGGAGCAGTGACACGAGAACTACTAAGCACTGTAGCTACATCCAACAGTGAAGTTGTGGTGCACAGAGGTCAGTGCAGCTTTAAGGCTAAAGCTGGGCTTCATACACATACAGAGCCCAGCAAACCAGATAACGTTAATTAAGTTGCCTCCATGTCAATCAGTAAGAAAACTTTGTTGAGTGAGAAATGACAGATCCTAATTCAGAGTCCCGAGATAGAAATTACAAAACCAGAAAAGCCAATTCAATTCTTGTGTGTACTTGCACTATCACACATTTCCACGGCACACGTTGAAAAGATGCTTGGAAAAAATATTTATACTCTAGTAATAAAAGGTACAAATAAGCGAAGGACACATTTTAACTTTTGCAATTACTTTAGAAGCACAGATTTATAGGGAAAACTACTATTTTTAAAACATTGACTGGAACAGAATTAAATATGTTTTTAAATATTTAAAGGGAGATGATTGTACAAAGTCATCTGTATACAAAGCAAAGGTAAAAGCACATAGGAGGGGAATTCAGAGACGAATATAATGAACCAGGTAGTATCTGCACTGCAACCTTACCAAAAGCTTCCCCATCAAAATTTTTTTGTCTACTGAATCTTGTTCTGGAAAATAAAAATCTACATACTTAAGTGAAAGCTGTGTGCAACATATGACGTTCGGATGTGGTTTTTTTCCTGTGAATAAGTACACAGAAAGTGTAGCACCTTCTGGTGAGGACACTGAGTTACACAGAGATTAAATCACCAATGAAAGTCCACTCTCCAGTGCTGGCTTTACACTCAAAAATACTTGTGCTGGGATGTGAATGCACAACTGAATACCAGCCACCAATGAAACTGTAAGTAAATTGAAAAGTATTCTATGACTATGCAGTAAGATATAAAACACATAACAGGAAACCTAGAAATTCAGCAGAAAAAGCCTCACCTGCTTCTTTTGCTTCCCCTTTTGAAGCATGGTGCAAGTAATGGTACCAATTAACTCTACAAGACAGTAGGCAAGAAAGTGAAAGACCAATAAAAATGCATTTATTCATGCAAAATATTATCTACAAGATTCATTTCATTATAAACCTAATAAGACTGAAATAACACAAGCAGTTTATAATTACAGCTCAGATTTATTTCCTGAGAAAGAGAAATGAACTGAGAAAAAGGCAGCACACAAGCCTGTGTTATATTACTGACAACGAGTAAGGGGAGAAAGCATAGCTGTGTCAGCATCTAAGTTCTGATGTGATGGTATTTCACTTATTTATGACAAACGCAGTGCTGAGAGCAGACTGTTATTCTCCATGTTTCTTCCACCACCCTGATTAGAAGTGCCTACACTTCTGAAAACAGCTTTCAGATTTCAGTTACATAGGAGGACTGTTTCTCTGGGGCATCCAGAAGAGGTCTGAGTACTTCAGCTGTACACCTTACTATGGGATGCTGCACAGCATCATCACAAACCACACAGGGCAATCAGTAAGGGCAATCAGTACGATTTCAGTTCTAGTCTGCTTTCATTACCCGAGTTAGAAATAACTCCCAGTACTTTTCAAAACCCTATTGGGGAAATTCATGTATACCATGGGTTTTATTCTCACTGCCTACCACGCAGTACAAACACCTACAAAATGTGTATATTTCTGACATACTTTCCATTGTGCTGCACAAATGATCCTGGAATTGCATTTGTTGTTTGAAAGCAATTGCCACTGTTTTCTTCCTCTACTCACTTCCTAAACAAATCCTTTTTAAGAAAATTTCGTGCTGAGCAGAGATGGCTGGTTGCCTTTTTTCCTTCCCTGGAGACATCCACACTTCCGCAGATCTGTGTGCGAGGCAGGGCAATTTGGAGCAGGAGAGTCAGGAATAACAAATACAAAACAAAAATAAAAACTGAGTAGGCACTTCTATTGCTGGGATATCTTTCTCCAAATTATTGGCTCAAGGTAGACCATTCCCCTCTGGAAATTGTTTTGTATTCATGGATCAGGCTCCACTTTAAGCAAAACCACATTTCTGGGCAAGTTTCCTTTTTTTTTTTCCCTGTGTTACATATACATATGTGATGAACGTACAGCTTGCCAACCAGCACCTGGAGAAAGCCGCCAAGGTACTTCTTTTCTGCTTTCAAGGTACCTTTTCTGCTAGTGATTCGGGGAACATATCTTCTGAGTGGAATAACTGGCCGATTTATGAAAGGTCTGCTTTTGCTTCTTAGAATCATAGAATCACCAAGGTTGGAAAAGACCTTCAAGATCATCCAGTCCAACCGTTCACCTATTCCCAATAGCTCCCACTAAACCATGTCCCTCAACACAACATCCAGCCTTTCCTTGAACACCACCAGGGTCAGAGACTCCACCACCTCCCTGGGCATCCATTGCAGTGCCTGACCACCCTTTCTGAAAAGTAATACTTCCTCATGTCCAGCCTGAATCTCCCCTGCCGTAGCTTGAAACCATTCCCCCTGCTCCTATCACTAATGACACGAGAGAAGAGGCCGACCCCCAGCTCACTACAACCTCCCTTCAGGAAGTTATAGAGAGCAATAAGGTCTCCTCTGAGCCTCCTCTTCTCCAGGCTGAACATTCCCAGCTCCTTCAGCCTCTCCTCATAAGCCCTGTGTTCCAGACCCCTCACCAGCTTTGTTGCCCTTCTTTGAACACATTCCAGGGCTTCAATATCTTTCTTGCAGTGAGGGGCCCAAATGAATTCTTGAATTCAATCGTGCATTTTATGATTGAATCTTATGTAGGGCAAAGCAGAACGTGTCTCTACTGTCCTATTATCCCCTGGTGCTTTATAGTTGGGCATCAATGGAAGAAGCACCCCTAGACAGCTATGACCTTATTCACAGTAGCAGTATTAGCCCAGTGGCACCCTCCTTGTACCAAGCTGCCTCGCATATAGCCAGCAATCTTCTCAACAGTTTTCATTCAGGACACATTAACAACTAAAAAAGTAGGTATAATGACCACATAACGCATCTGCAATCATTTGGGTGGGCTGAAGTACACAAAACAGCTTCCTTTATCACGTAATAGGCTCACCTGCTTCAATTTCCAAGTTTTGCACAAAGCTGAAAACAAGTGTTTTGCCTGTCTCTCTTCCATATGGAACCTGCCTCTTTTCTGTCAATAACCCACTTCTATATATCCCTCTGGAAAGGCAATTTAGCAGCAGGCTGCTAATCCAGTCATTTGGGAAACATCCTGTACTTAGTTTTGCTCAAAAATATAAATGTTGCACTTTTCAACCTAAGAGACCACCAAGTATGTAGATGCACATTTTGGAAGGATCTTAAAAGCTGTACCTGCTCCCTCCTGCAGAGCATGTCTGCCTGATCTGTAGAACAGGGTTACACAGACTGGTATTTGCACACCTTTATTTGCAAGGATTACAACTAGAGAATTAACTGAAGTGAGAGCTTTTCTTCAGCCAACTTAAACGTAGGCTGTGTGAATGAAACCTCACTGTGTTCCAAGTCCCTTGTGCAATTAGAGAGATTTATAGATGTGCCTTAAAAAAAAATAATCAGATTAACTCCTTAGCAAACAACTAAAGACAAGAGTTCAGCTATGAGTCAGGACGCTGGCACCGTTATTTAAGGAATAAAACACTCCTTAGCATGACTGGAACATGGAGGATCTCCACATCACAGAATGTAGGGTTTGACTGGTGAGGAAACTTCAATTCAGTGGTGCTTACTGGGATCACTGAAATGACTGGCCATCAGCCTGAAGATCAGCCCATAGAAGACGACTGGTTCCAAACTACCATGCATCATCTTTACACGTTACCACCATCATTCTTCATTACAGTTTAGAATACTCAGAATGTCCCCTTCAAAATAAACTGACAGTACAGTGGGCAATTAGTGAACTAGGCACGAATGGCAATCACATTACTGAAAATAACTCAGTTAAATCAGTAATTGGCAGCTGAACAGGGCATTTCTCCTGATTTATCTCAGCAATAAAGAGAGCTTAAAAACAATAAACAAAACATAGAAGAAAAAGACTAGATTTCCAGGAAACAAAAAACAACTTTTCATTTGCTGATAGCAAACTTATTGCTTTTATTCATCTGCCTTTATGAGGCGATTCTATAAATGCATTTCACAAGAAATTGATTAGGCATTCAGTGCAGGTCCCCAGATATAGACAGATGCATCTCACTCTATCGTTACAGTCAGTCTCCTGCTTTCAAACATGATCCATGGCTACAATATGAAGCCTTCAACAAGAGTATACAAGTGAAATACAAAATAAAACTCCATCTACACTCATTTCTTCATTGCATAATGCACTAATACATTAAACTGTATGCACCGCAATGCGCTCAGTGCTGAGCTAGCTGCTGGATCTCCTGCTCACACCATAGGCAGCAGCCCACCTGAAAGGTCAGAGAGCCAATGTGTGACAAGCCTTTGCCAACAAACACAGTCAAAAGCTTTGTTCTGTGGCATTTTCATTATGTTTTACTTTCCGAGCAAGTGAAGAACATGAAATTTATTGAGAATGTTAACAATAAAAAAAATATTAATCTATATGAACAGATGGAGAGTTCAGGACACAACATTTTCCAGCAGCAAACACACACAGTTCTACAGAGCTATTGAATTTGCTCCCCAAAAGGGCCCTACGTCTATTAAGTGGAGCTCACACAGGAAGAGGTTCCAGAGAAGGATGTTTTCCAGATCCCACCACAAAATCTCATTTTACAGATGGAATCAGAACTCATTCAGTGCTCTCTCCTTAGGAGATACCAGAACAAAGTTCAAAAAACCAAGGAACTGGCATACCTTGAATAATGATGACACTGCTTTATGGAGCAAGTCAGAGTATAAAGTGGGCAAATATCTATGGAATTAAGTTACCTGAAAAAACATGCAACTATAACGGATAAATCAAACTTTTCATCACTTCAAACACAGCTATGCAATTGATATGGACA
Source organism: Lagopus muta (assembly GCF_023343835.1). Lineage (NCBI taxonomy): Eukaryota > Metazoa > Chordata > Aves > Galliformes > Phasianidae > Lagopus > Lagopus muta. The sequence goes on along the minus strand of NC_064439.1, from coordinate 44,597,462 downwards.
GGAAAGAAGCAAAAGCTAAGAAACGTAAGTAAATGCTACAAAAAAAGAAAAACCAGGGCAGTTTTACAAAGGAAAGGTCACAGGGGGCACAGCTCACATAATGAAAGCCCAGGAGGAAGAATGCTCAGAGGATGGAAGAAGCAGAACAGAGATAGCTGTGTTATGCATAGAAGGGATCAGGCAAAAGGTAGAGACATAAATGCTAGCATCTGCTTGAAATAGGTACACGAAGAAAGAAAGCAAGAAAAGAGTTTCTGTCAGGATAGCAGTGACCTCCTCCCCTTCCAGTAACCTTTAAGTCAGGCCTCTGGACTGGTTTGAATGAAGATGCCACCTCTGTGCATTACACTCAAGGACGCAGAAAGATACATGATGTCAGTGTGCTTTATTTTCCACTTTGCTACTGCCAGAAGAACTTAACATTACATTTCCTCCGTCCCTCTGGATTTTTCTTCCTCCTTCTCAACTGTGTAAGGCTGGCTGCCTGAAATCTCAGTTTTGCAGTACTACAATAGCAGTTCAAGTTACTGGCCCAGACGCGAACACGCATAGGTCAAAACCAGAAGCCTGGACTTGCTTTTATTGAAGTCACCTGTCTGACAGTAGCTAGACACTGACACTGCTTGCACACGCAGCTGATGTTCTGAAGAACACGTGGTGTTACACCAGCACATGCTGCCCCATTCCAACTACTGCACCTAGGGAATAAAGCCTACATTGCAGGGAGCATCCATCTGCACAGCAGATTAAGTTACTGGTGCTCTCCCTTCAATGGGAATCCAGCAAGCAGATTCCTGTACTGCACCATTTGTTCCTAAAACAGAGTACAGTTTGAATGGCTCGGTCTGCTGTGATTTTCCAGAAAGCCAAACAATCGGGTGCTACCGCAGTTCCTCTCAAAGGACTGAAGCAATCAGAACTGATTTCATTTTCCACATTTGGAAATTACGCTATTTAATCAGTACAGCGTTTTACTGAAGTACCACTGATATTTCCCTGTCTTCTTGTCTCAACGAAGCAGTTTTATTACACCAGGATGCAGAGCGCCTGATCACGTTAATAAAGACGAGACCTGAAATATGTGTTTCTGAACAAACAAAAACAAAAACAGACGTCAGAGAAATCTACATTTTGACTTTCATCATCAGGACACTGAACGTAGCTGCAACACAGAAAAGAGTTAGCAGCAATTCTTTGAACGTACAGCTCTCTAAGAAGTCATCTGCAGAGGAAAAATTATAATTAGCCTTAGAGAGTACAAATTACGTTCGCTGCTCTCCTTCGTGAAGAAAAAAAAAAAAACAACAAAAAACCCTCAGGAATAACAAAAACATCAAAGCTGGCTTTGAGAGAGGTAGGCGCGTGCCGCATCTTCCTCCGCATTGCGGAACCGATCCCGGCGAAGGGGCGGCTGGACGTGGTGCCTGCAGGAACCGCAGCCCCGTGCCTACGGCTGTGCAGCCACTGGGAGCAAAACCGCACGCAGCCAAAGTGCTGCGTCACCCTTGGCATCTTGTAGTCTTGGTCTTTCCTACCAAAGCCTCCTTCCATTAACGCCGAGCCCTTTGCGGAAAGGTGGGAAATTCATGTCGTCATCGGGCCTTTCTGCTATTTCGGTAAATAGCTCGCTAATTTATGAGGCTGCTGGCATGTGGAGGCAAGTGCTATTAACGATACAAGCCGATTTACTTTCAGGGAGGCATCAGCTCCACAGCAGAGATCCACTGACCCCGCACACCTCCCAGTGCTGCTGGGCAGCACGGCCTCAAGCACCCACACAAGGCCAGGCCACGCCGCTGTGCAGCTGCCCTCTGCCTCCTCCTTGGCAACGATGCTGAGATCTTCCCTTCTCCTCTGCAAGGTGGCAGACAGGAGCAATTCAGCAGCAGAATTCAAAAGCCACAGGCTACGTAAGGTTCCTGTAATCTCACACTGGAAGAGATCAAACGGGAATGCAGACGAGTGCCCACTGTGTCCTGATGCTCCATGCAAAGGCAGGGATCACAACACACGCGTAAGGAAATATTGATATTTTAAATCAGCAAACAACTCCTACTGAGAAGAGACTACATGTGTGTCCATGCATTTTTTCTCTCCAGGTAATCCAAATTTCACTTACTCAATCCTCAGGGGGTAAGTATCTCCTAACAACCCTCCTTCCCTTCACTGTCCATTTATCCCTGATGCCCCAGTGCCCATTTCTTACCCCAAACAGCAGAGCTCTGCCCACCCACCAGCCGCGACACCCCCTCAGCTCAGCCCCCAACTCCAAGATGGTTACTTCAAAGAGGGTCATTCAAGGACTTCTTTCCCATTCTGCCATTTTCATCAGTGCGCAGGTTAAATAAATCAAAGCGGCATTATCCATCAGTAATAATTCACTGTCTTCTCAGTATCTAGCAGGATTCTCGTGCTGCTTGCCACAGCTCTGGTCACCAGAGACCACTCCATTTTCCTGCTTACACGCTACACTGTAATGGAAAAGCACATTCAGATACACAAGGCTGGTAAATACAGCACACTTTCCAATCTAGTTAAACTTGTTATGTACGAATTTAAGCTCCCCCGAAGTCATACCTGAGTCAGAAACGGTTATCATTTTCCTCATGTTAGCATGCATTACAAAATAAGGCACTTAGAAATGCCCTAAGTCGCTCATTATGCTTTCTTTTCAGATCTGTGCCCATGATGTTCTTTTTTATTTAGTAGAAGAAAGCTCTGAATTTTCCTTAACAGAACAAAAGCCAAAAGCATGAAAGTCAGACCTCCTCACTTCCGATTTCACGGCTTATAAAGAACACAAATTATAAAGCTATCAGACATTTCCCGGGCTTCCATTAAAATCTGCAGTGAGCCTTTAGAGTGGACCAATTTATTTGATGTGTTTCTCCTAAAGCTTTTATGACATCATAAACATTTCTGACTCCACGACAAATACTTTATAATACATTAAGCAAACTCGTTTAAATGATTCTAACTGTTACGCCTATGGCAACGTAGTCAGAAATGGAATATTCACTTGCAAACAGACAGACCTTAAAGTTTAGTTTCAAGCACTGCAATTTATTGTTGACTTTTGTGCAACTGAAGGCAAACGCTTTCATATGAAGTCCAATGGCACAGACACCCAAAAAGCAGGGAGCAAGCAGGCACATTGTCCAGAAGTGCACTGTGTTGTACCTATCTCACATGGCAGCATCCACACTGCAGGCTGCTTCCAGTAAAACTTCCCACTAATTGTCATGGAGCATTAAACGACACAACAATCTCACTGTATATATAACGTGCTTCCAATCGCTGCAGTTTACCTACATTAGCTTCACTCAATCGAAAAGCCTTGCCATCCCTCTTTGTTCAGGAAGAAATTGTTGTAACTTTCTTCACACTAGATAAAGCACTACACCATAAGGAGCTCTGCAAGGCACCAAAAGCGAGGCGCTGGTGCTCCCTGCAAAGAACAGCACCGTTCATTCAAGGACTCGAGGATAGTTTACAAAATGCTGCATGCGCTGGAGACATCGTGAGATTTCAGCTCATGAGGCAATAAAAACAAAAACACTGCTCTAGGATTAATTAATGACAAAATTATTAGCTGTTCAGGAATGTTTCTGATGCCAAAATTCAAGTCTTAGAATATAAAACTGGCTCAGATGACTTTATGAAGCCAGTAAAAAAATCACTGCTGTGCAGCCATAAAAATTGGAGTGAAACAGAAGCCTGAGAGCAGTCGATCGGTATGTATTTATGTTTAACTGTAGACTCCAAACAAAAGGCAAAAAGACTTGAGAAATAAAAACAGTACTTAGCAGCAGGGAAAGAAGCTCTGTTTTTCTTATTGTTGATTATTTCTGAATACACTCCTGCTGTCCATTTAAGCCTTCTTTTGACTTAGAGCTTTAAGGCACCTGATTTACGAGGAGGCAGCTTGCTCAGTTGGAAGATGTTCCCACAGTTCTACAATTTTAAGCAGAGGCAGTGTATAAACAGCTCATATATAAGTCATAGCATTGCCTGGGACTAAACGAGAAATCAACTCAAAAGCATTAAAATGCAAGAACGCTTTACATAGGGCTTTCCTTTCTCACAGTACTCCTCTTGTTAACTGTGGCTCCTGGCCTAAAAAGATCCAACAAGCCTCAGATCTGGAGAAATAAGCATAAGGGTGTCCCAGTTTCTCAGTGGGTAACATTTTCTTCCCCTTTAAAGATGCACTTCTCACCTTACATACTCCAACATATGCTATGTGAACAAGTTGGCTCTGACAAAAGTCTTCCAGTTACTGCCTCCATATAATACCAGCGACCAGAAAACATCCTAAATCCTCTGCTGCTTCAGAAAGTCACTGGATATCCAAATCATAAATTTCAAATTCCCAGCTGTCACTGCCTAACTGTGCCTTCTGCATTTCAGCTAAGTCATACTGTATGACATTATCACTCTCTCACACTTCATAGCTTCTCCAGCATTAACAGAAAAACCCACAGCTAGCAGGTTGTCTGAAATGTTTCACGTTTACCACACCAGCAATTAAATCTACACAACTCTTACAAACTTACTTTTGTAAAATAGGTTATTCAGTTTACTCCTCATTTTTCTGTATTTCTCACCATGTTTAGGACACTTATTTTCTTCAGCAAAACGGAATTTAGGTGTAAGAAAAAGGAAAGCCAATTTTTCATATACTGGCTTATTACTCAGGAATCCAGAATGGGGTAACATGGCTTAAGAATCTCAACACAAATTAAAAATAATATATTTTAATGAAAGGATGCTTTTTCAGCAACTCCCTTTTTCAAAGAACCTTGAAAGAAATGTACTGGTAACAGATTACCTGAAATCACTACAGTAAAGAAGGAAGTAGCAGCACTGCAATGCTGCTAACAGGTGGAAGCGGGCAAATGCTGCAGGACATTACAGAAGTCCTTTCTTTCTCCTGAAGTAGGAGCTCCAATACCCTTCCCCACAAATGAATGTAACACAAAACTTTCAATTACACGTGACACAAACTAAGTATTAAATTAGACTATTCATGTATGCTTGGAAATTAAGCTAAGCTGAAAAGAAAAAACATGAGACCTCTACACACAGACAGTCCTTCTAAATTGAGTTCTTTGCATGCATCATCAAGTTCATGTACTGCATAAGTATCATATGCGATAATGCGGAGCCTCAAAACAGTTATTAACTGCAGAAATGCAAGGAAACAATGAGTGCTTCAGCCCTGAAGACCTGCAACTTAGTGGTTTGGACCTTCACTGACAAAGGAGAACTTACTTGGCATGAATCCCTCACAGACGTTACTCACCAAGAAAGAAGCCTTAATTAAAAAGTTGGCTTTTTAATGCTTCTTTAAAGTTATTCTTCTACTGAACTGGGTGCACACACTGCCATAGTGAACAATAGCCACTGTGGTCTGTGTATGGTGGAGTTTATGTCTTCTTAAGAGCCCAAGAAAAACGTATCTTGTCTCAGTATGACCACCTAAAATTACAGATGCCTTCACCAATTCCTAAAGAAAACATGATCAAGCAGAAGACATTCCTTTCTCTTGTCCTAAAGGTATTTTTTTTAATCATTCAATTACATCGAAACGTAATGTTTGTAATAATCACAAACATAAGCATTTTAAGTTACTGACACGTTTTCAAAAGTTACCATTTCACATATAAGGTGGAAAAATTATAAAACAGAAGCAGCAATTAGATGGGGTGTCTTATTCTCCAGGGATGATTGGCGTATGACTGGGGACTGGAAAAGGTCTTGTTTACAGGCTCTGTCAAAAATGAGATGCGTGACCTGACATGGTTTGCATAATTTCTCTGCAATTCTAGTCATCCAGCCTTAAAATGGCGAAAATTCAACTTACCTGGATTGCAGTTTGTCACCAAAACAGAACCTGTCCTAGAAACGCATGCTGCCATACAGATACAAAGACATTTAAACACAGTACTTTGAACTCTTCCAAATCAAATCCTTCCCACTGGAATGTACGCAGCCTTTGCTGTGTACTCCTTATTACTCGTTTGATGAATGTTTCAATCTTCTAGAAGAAAAAGTGACCCATTTGCATGACTTACTACCTGCTGAGGACATTAATAATAGAACTCCAAATCTAATAAATGAACAAGCAGGGGACAAACGCATTTTGCAAGTTTATTATGCTGCTGTAGTTACATTACTTCTCAACTCGCCAATCTTTAACGGTGGTTTTGAAAACAACTTAATATGAACAGCATGTCCTTTAAATAATCACGTAGGTTACAAACTCTCTTTACAACTGGGAGAATAAGCTGAGATGAGAGCACTCAGTGGATCGCTTGTGAGCAGACCGTATAAACAAGGGTTTGTCCAATCTGCCAGAATCATTTTCCTGCTCTGAAATTAATGCCATCAAAACTGATAATACTACTCAAAGCCCACTGCGGATCCTGTACGTTATAAGCAGAGAGATGTATCATCAGCTGGTGTAAACTGACACTGCTCTTAAACCCTATGGAACTACACTGATTCACAGCTGCTAAAGATTTGTCCCTGGGTCTTTCTTTAGCACTGACAAAACCATGAAACCAAACTCTGGATGCTCTTCCAAATTTAAAGCTCCCATTGACTGCAGTGAGAGCGATGCATGAAGGAGGAAAGGAAGAGTGTAAGCATGCCATCCTAGATAAGCACACGTTTTCCCCCTCCCTCTGTTTATTCTAAGTTTCATGCTAGTTGTTAAAATTGTAACCTGGGAGGAAGCCAAGAGCGTGGTGAATTTTAAGATTTCTTCGGTTCCTTTGACATACTCACTGAAATTCTATTTGATAACAATGATTTGTTAGGACAAGCCCAGTTTGCTGCCATCGTGCAAATAACCCCAGTGAAGCCCACAGGAAAAGCAGCGCCATCAGGAAAACATGACTTGACCCATACTGTTACACCAGTAGGATAAAGTTTCATAGTGACTGCAGCACTGTTCTTGCATCTGTCTGTGATCTATCCTTGCACCTGTGTTAAAATTATGTTTCTTATATCCTTCTCAAGCAGTTTTTCCTCCAAGGATATGATGTAGCGAACCCTCATCCCAGCAACCTTCATCCGCACGCCCAGCCCCAAGGCAGTCAGGACTGACACAGAGCAGGAAGGTGTAATTGCCTGAAAAAGGATTTTGCAGGAGGGGTACTGAGATGTTTCTCAGACCACCATCCTGTAAAACTGCAGGCAACACAGAGAAAATATGTTTGTTTTACAGACAACAATCTTTACGCAAAGCTAGTTTCTCTACATGACTCCAAGGATTGTAGCAGATAGCCAGTGCGTGCATTTCTGACTGCAGATACATGGAACAAAACAAGGCAGTTTTGGAGAACCATCTCTGCACATCTGGCGTTATGGCACACGCTGTATTTATCTAGAGGTATTTGCTTTACATGAGTATCTCAGGCGGTTTTATTGCCTTCTGCAAATACTGCATGCAGCAATGAAAACTCAGAAGTCCTGCTTCAGGAAGCTACCGATAAGAACATCGATAATCATTAAAATAGGTCAGCACTGCATTCACACAAAAAGAAAAAGAAAGAAGATTTTAAAAGCGTTCCCTCACGCTACTCTACCATTAGACATTTCAACATCAAAAAGTAAAATGGAACATTCCTCAGCTTAAACATATCCAAATACAATCATATAGATCAACAGCACAGAAAAGAAATCATTTTCTAGCTACAGTTTGTTCCTTACAACTTCCCGAAGAAAAGAAAATCACTGTAGATACCACAAAACAGTTTGACTTAAGAGCAACTCATCGCTCAGCTTTCCGCACAACCGCATTTTCTTCCGATAATCATAACGGAGGCATTTGAGGGATTTCCATTTTTACCTTTGCATTTCTCCTCTTCCAGTATCCATAACCAATCATCGCTCTGCTCTTCCATTATGCTTGGTACATCGCAGAGTGAGAAGCATCTTCAATAAATAGTATTAAAAATAGCACACACCCGGTCTCCCCGCCGGAGCATGCTCCGACAGTGCTGACACCTCAGCTCTCAAGGTAACCATGCCCAGCTGGGAGCTGGGAGGCAAGCCCTGTGTGAGATTAGCAGTGTGCAAGCCTAATTGCGCACGCAAACTTGCCTCGATCCGTGACGAAGGCTGCTAAAACAAAAAGCAGCGTGCAGTTAAGTGATGTGACTGAAAAGTTGCGGGTCAGTTTACAGGCGTTCTTCCCCTCCCCAGAACTCTCAGCTTCGACGCTTTGCGCTCACCTAAAAACTTACATGTGGCATTTTGGAGCGGGTCAAGCAGCCAACGCGCCAAGCTCACGCACACCCAGCCAAGTGACAAGGCAGGGAAGCCAAACAGGTGACCCACAGACACACACATACATATACACACACACACACCTGCGCTGCTCCGTGGCTCCTTTGTTCCATCTCAGCGCTCACCGGAATGCAAGCCGGTTTGAGGGCTGCACGCACCTGGGAGCAGCGGGGTGCACAAACGGCCCCGACACCGCGCGCATCCCCCGCCGGTGCAGGCAATGAGCGAATGCACAACACGACAGTCATTAACAACACCGCACAACGGCTGCGCTGGGCGAGCATGTCCGTAGACCCGCAAGCGGCACTGCTAAAGGCACAAACAAGCACGCGGCGCTGCACTGAGCACGGTAACGCTGTTTTAATGCAAGCGGGCTGCCGGGATGCCTGACAGCGCGCTGTAACGCCCGGCTCCCCTCACTGCATGCAAGAACAACGACCAAAAAAAAAAACCAAAAAGAAAGATGCTCACGAGGCTCCAAGTGACCCTTCCTCCTCAAGGCACCACCCTCCAGAACAATGCTTTCCTCTAGCAACGCAGAGCGTATCCCTCGATGCCGGCGAGTGAAAGTTTGGTTTTTTTACTGCGTGTTTCACATCGTTCTCCTCCCGGTATACCACCCCCCGCTGCCCGCAGCCCCACCTGCCTCTCGCACGCCGCCCCGTACCCCGCACCCCGGCTCCGGCACCTCCCGTCCCTCCCCGCCGGACCGCCGATGACACACAGCGTCGTCCTTCCCCCCCCTCTGAGGCAAACTGCTGCCGCCCGCCGCCCGCCGCCCGGCCCCACTCACGGCCCCGCGCCCGGGGCACCGACGGGGCGCCAGAAAGCACGCTGGAACGAAAAAATAAACGTAAATCGCAACAACAAAGGACACCGCGCCGCGCAAGCGCCTGCGATTTCTGTCTCGCTCTTGGTTTCGTTCTCTCGTCTCGTCGTTACCTTGCCCGATAAGGGATGTGCCCAGCGTCCCGCCGGCCCGGTGTCTGCGCTCGGCGCGGGGCCGCCCGCTGAGTGTACGGTGCCGCGGCCGCGCCGCGTTACAGCGCAGCGCCCGTCTTCCTGCCAGACATGGTCTCTTCCTCCGCCTCCGCCGCGGGAGGAGATCCGCCGCCGGCCGAACGCGGTGCCGCGGTGCCGCCCGACCCGCCGCCGCCTCCCGCCCGGGCCGGCTCCTCTCGCCGGGCTGCGCCGCCTGCCCTCGCCCCGGTCCCCTCCGTGCCTGCCCGGCTCCCCTCCGGCTCGCTCTCCCTCCCGCCCGTCCCCCGTCCTTTATGCGCCGCGCTCCCGGCCGTACTGTCTGTCTGCGAGTCTCTCCCTCTCCTTTCTCTCTCTCCCCGCCCACGCAGCGTGGTGCGCCTCGGACCGCAGACAGCGGCGCGCTGCTCGCCGGCTCCGCGCTCACTGCGCTCAGCGCCGCCGCTCCGGCTCGCGCCGCCTCGGCCACCTAGCAGGAGCCGCGGGCTCCGCCGCCATGGCGCGCCCGACCCTTCCCGCCCCTCTCTCCTCGCAGACACCGCGGCCGGGCGGCTCCTTTCTCTCTCTCTCTCTCTCGGCCCTGCCCCGCGGCCGTGCCCCTCCGTGCGCCTGTCTGTGCGCGCGGTGCTGCTCCTCCGGTCACACCCCGACCCTCCCCGGCAGCCCTGCCCCAGCCGGGAGCTCACACAAAGCGCCGGTCAGGGATAAAGGGGAGAGGGCGCGTTCGTCTCCTCTTACCCTCGCCAAGCGCTCCCACCCGCGTCCCATCGACCCCCCCCCCCCCCCCCCCCACCCAGCCTTAAAAACACGGCCCCCGATTCCAGCCTTAGTGAAAGTGTGCGTGTGGGGGGGGGGGGGTGTTTTATCACTAATTTTGCCAGAGAAATCTGACAGCGCCTGCAGTGCTCAGCCGAGCTGCTGAAGAGGGGGGGAGGGAGGGACTGCAGCAGAGTTTGGGTGGTAGCAGATGAGCCACTCAAAATGGGGCACATGATCCCCATCTCTTCCCCTCCCCCTGCCAGGACCCGAGGATGGGACTTCTCCAGGAGCTCCTGCACAACCGTCAGGGTGCAGGGAAACGGCACTGCACCGGCAAACGCTTTTCCAACACACAAAACCTCTGCCATCTGCTCCGAAAAATCACAGCTCATTTTACTCAGCTGAATAAATCCAGGCATTCCTTCTGCACCGGGAGAGGAAAGGGCCTTTACCTCTGCGCTAGGTGACTATTAACGTGCAATGAAATTATAGCGGTGCAGCACCAAATGTAATTGCCGTAGATCAATCAGAGCGGATCCAGCAGTTCAACTGCTGGAAGTGCACGCTCTGTGTAATAGCTGTGCGTCTCTACAGTGCCCTCCACCACAGTCACCTGAAAGGGGCAGCAGCGTTGGCACCGGCTGCAATTAGCAATCCTACAGATGAAAAATAAACAGTCCATCAGCGTAACGCAACGAGGTGCTAGAAAATACAGTCATCGTTTCTGTCTGCAGCGATACGAATAACCCGACTCCCACAGACAGATAATTCTAATTTAAAATACGCTGTGAAAAATGCACTCTTTTTATTACATGCTTTCAACAATTCCCTGTTTCCGAATAGTTTTCTACACTTAGCAACTGCAGAACTCAGTCAAATGTAGACAAGTTCACAGAAGGTGTGTGTGTGTGGGGGGGGGGGGGGGGGGGTTGGTTTAGTGGGTATTATCCCAGCACCCCTGGAATCCCTCCTTCCCCTTACAAATGAGCACCTGCCATCACCAAGGACCACTCAGCAGGGTTGGGCTGGAAGAATACAGCGAGCACTGAACCGTACTGGGGAGAGCATTAGCAGAGTCCTGGTGCACGCCTCCAGTGATCACAGGCATTCAGCCAAGGACACCAAGACCCATGTGCTAATGCACCTCCTGATGTGGCTGACTCCTATGATGCACACACATGGCTCCATCTGCTCTTGATTTCATTGTTTAACATATCTCCCTGAGACGTGCTACAAGTTGCACCTGATGGCAAGAAGAGTGACAGAAAGGCTACAAAACAGCATTACACCGAAGCTTGCAATAGCTGGTGACTGGGGCAGGACCCATTCTTGGCTTTGAAGTGTTTTTTCAGCCAAAGTTCATGCCTACCAAAGCTGTGTTGAAGATGTGCTGAAATGCAGAGGACCTCACTTGGCTGCTGCACATCATCCTAAGCAGCGTACCAGCAAAGTTGGAGGCTGCAGCAGGACATGAAAGGCATTCATTCAATATAGACCTCAACCAGCCTGTAAAGGGGGTTAAGGGGATACTTCACAGCCTTGCCCCAGTCACTAGGCACAATGGGAAACAGCTGCCACGTACCCACAGCTTCTCCTCCACAGTTTGGATCCTGAAGTGCCCTTGCAGTGGGAAGCACTGAAGCTATATGTCAGCTCTGAAAACAGATGAAAATTCATTCAAACTGTAGTCGTGGCAGTTCACTCCCCTTTCTCCTGTATGGCAGGATGTTTGGGGCAAGCTACTAAATGCTGAAAGATGCCAGCTTCAGCAACAACAAAAGAGGAGAGGGAAATAAATAAATAACCCTCATCCTCGCTACTATTTCAACTCCGAATGGCAAGCAGCATCAGGCACAGCACCTGTGAGGAGGTGACACTGCCTCCCTTTGATGAGAAGTCACCCAAAATCTTTTAGGAGCCAGTTCTGAATCCATCGTGGAGGTACTTAAGGCCAGGTTGGATAGGGCCCTGGGCAGCCTGATCTGTGGGTGGCAGCCCTGCCCACGGCAGTGGTTTGGAACTGGGTGGGCTTTAAGGTCCCTTTCAACTCAAGCCATTCTGTGGTTCTAACAGGGCATGCATCTTGCTTCTCCTCTTTTGGACTTTTTTGTGCAGAAAGAAAAATCACAAAATCACAGTCACTGCACAATCACAGTCTCTAAGAAATGGGAAACCATGGCAATGGTCTGCTGCCGTCTGTGCTGGTTGGTAGGCATGCATAGGGATAACTGTCCATTTAAGCTTCATGGAAGTCAGCAGGAGCTATGTGTTTAAACAGGGTCAAAATTTTATAAGCTCTGTCACACAGTACTTCTCCAAGTATTTTTGGAATGAAGCAGTTAACCTGCAGCACATGCTTTCCCTGTACATACACAAAATTCCATCAGGCAGCACAAAACTTGAGACATTTGTGAAACATCACAACAGATTATAATGCTTCTTCACTGTGAGCACACTTTGTAACTACGTTCACTCAATTTCACTTTGAAATCAAGAAAACATTAGTGGGCTTTCAAAACCAGAATCAGATTGCAAGTATACGATGTCGGAGAAACATACAGGGATTCATGCAGTTCTGCAGCCACAGGAGACTCCTGTAATAGAAGGCATGCAGTGTTTCTTAATAAAAGCTTGCATGACTGGTTGCACATTTCTTCTTCCTCTAGTCATTTTTCAGTGAAAGAAAGCTACTGTGTAGTCTCTGGTGTTTTGGAGTTATGCAATGATTCAGATTAAGGCACTGCAGTATAATAACCTAACTGTTGATGTATTTTATCATTATCTTCTGCAAAAGAGATCAGCCTTAGCAGTTTGTTTTAAAGCTTTTTTTCCCCCCCCTCCGTTTTTATGTCCTATGTGTTACAAACAAATTAATCACGTGTAATTTGCAGATGGACTTAAAAATACTGCACTTCTATTTAAAATAGCTCTTTCCAAAATGTAAATATAGCTAAATCACTCTAATTCTCAGACACTTCTCAGGGAGAGCTGAAATATTTATTCCAGTGACAACACCACAAGTGAAGGAAAATTAACCAAGCGATTTGTGTACAACTTGAATAGTATTTCAGATTTGACAAAGCAAAAATGAAGCTTTATACTATTCCCACTGAAGTCTGTGAGAATTTTGCAATGGACTTCATTAGGATTAAGATCATGCACCTAAATCTAACACTCTGTCTTTGGAGGAAGATCAATGAACAACCCTTTAAAAATATAATCTGTTGCTAGAGGGGCTGAGGAAGATATTTTTTTCCCCACTAAAAGGAAAGCATCGTTTCTTTGTGTTTGACATTTCAAATCCCCTCTTAGTTTCTTTTAGAAATCTCAAAATGTTTGATGTACCATATCTATATCTCTTGAAAAGGATATTCCACTATAGAGTTCCTCACCCCACAAAAAAAAAAAAAAAAGAAGTGTCTTCTGATCCCTTCCAAGACCAGAAACTGCAGTTCTTTCTCAGCTGTGACTTGCAGAGGAAAATGAGCAGGAATCTGAACTGTAGCCTTGAGCTAGCACTGGTGGAAATGGGTATTCCTGTACAAGCTTTTTCCTTCCTTTATGCTTACAGGCAAGAGGACTGAGGGCTTTCAGGTCATTGTTGGAGGGACAGAGGACTGCTTTATGAATTAAATGGTGGCTGGCAACTCAACAGTAAGTCACAGGCCACACAGAGGGCTCACCTGGTATTATCACTCAGACACACGGCCAACAACATGTAAAGAAGTTTGACGGGTTAAATAATGCAGTCAGAGGCTGTTCTCAGTTGTTCTGGGTGTAAGCACATCTCTGATGTAGGAACTAAGCATCATGTTGGGTTTTTTTCTTTATAATGTATATGTGCAGTATGCATGTTTGAGTTGAGAGACAAGATGTACAGTGACAAATGAATGAAAGCAATAAGAAGAGAGACTCAGCTGGTGAATGCTGTGAGCTGTGGTGTTTGAATGGAGCAGCAAGAAACTGGTGAGAAAAGACAAGTCCTAGGCAGGGAATGCAGCAAGCTAGTTATCTTGCGATCTGTGACTTACCACGGGCAATGTGCACTACCTACTTAGATTAGATGCACTGTAGGGGAGTAATCAAGCTGAGGAAATTCCAAGATCTTTCAGTATGATTTATGAGCTTTAATAATCTGATGGTTCAGGGTCACCTAAGAGCCCAGGAACTGCTTGGATCACAACTATGAGTGGCTCTAGGGAAGCTTAGGACAAACACAGCATCTCCAGGGGAGTACTTACAGTCATCAGCATAGGAGCCATAACTATGAGAACTCTTCCAGCACAAAGCAATTTCCCTTCAAGATTTCACCAAGGAAAGTCATTACTGCACCCCTTTCTCTAAAGCAAAGCATGAGAGTATAGCTTTCCTCCCAGCATCTAGAGAGCAGACAAACTTTGGTGACAATTTTCAGCTACCACAAACGCATACAAATAGTTTAGGCCTCCAAAAGTACATGGCCTTTCCCTCTGCTAAACCATCACTAAAACTGAATCATCTGTTCTTAAATATCCTGGCAGAAAGGAAGTCAGGAGACCAAGGGGCTTCCTGGCTGAGCAAGTGGATCTAGGAAATTACAGAGAGAGGAATCCTCATTTACCTTCTAGAAATTCTGCCACAACAATATTAAGAATAGCAGTAAAACATGGTTTTAGGACTATAGGCTTATTTTATCACTCAAAAGTAATGCCAGATACGTTTTAGAGATGATCATATGACCTGTAAGTAGACAGAGAACAATCATACAGACCGTGAGGTATTTCTTTTCAGCTGTCTATTTCACATTGTCAGTCTTGGTAATGTTCACCAGTTCTTTGTTCTGCATTTTGATCAGAGCAAATAGATGTAACCCAATGTACTGCCCATTAAGCAGGCAGTGCCACTGCCTGATCAGGTATGATAGGAAAACCTGGAGACTGAAGCTGGTGAAATTATCTGGAGGTGAAGAAAACATGAACTGTTGTGCCAAACAGTTCCTGTAACCCAGAGGACTCAATTTCTCTCTTTAAAATCCCTCTGAACACGTTGCCCTCTTAACTTCTGCTTCTAGAAACGTCTAGTATTCTCTGAAATGCATGTTTTGAATGGAACATCTTCAGAAAAGGCTCCCACTAGACCTAGACCTACCTTGCAGATATTTTGACATGCAATTTAGTAATACACCAGTAGGTTGATATTCTTCAGTCTCGTTTTTTGTTTTGTTTTGTTTTTTAAGAATTGTTTAATATCAGAGCCTTTAGCAAGGATCCCAGCCTTGACATCTTTGTAAGCTGGGCGTGTTGTTTTTGTGCAGCCCACCCTACATTACTGCAGTATACTCCCAGGCTCACATTTGTCAGAAAGCTACATTACTAGCCTCCAACCAACAGAATATATTCATACACTAATCCTGGGACTGCTCCAGCTATTGTACAGAGCAAATCAACTGGGGACGTCCCAGCCACTGGCTTTGACATTGGTCCAGCTGCTCCCAGCTCAGCAGCTGCAAGCCTGAATTGCTGACTCAGGACCATACACAAAGTGAAGGAGTTCAGCACATCTCATTGAAGAGGTTTGGAAATTGTTGCTGATTTAGGATCCTCAGTTCGCAGTATGCTTTTAGAAGAAGGTTTGGCTTTTCTAAAGTTACTCTCAAGTTGGTAGAAATAATATTTGAGTATAAAGAGGTAAAAATAGCATGATGACTTCAAGATGTGGCTGCTGGTACAATGAATAGTCACATCTTAAACATTACTGTAGCAGTATTAATTGAAAGAGAAAACCACAAAAAATACATCAGACCTAAACAAGGATGAACCTGCCATGTCACAAACTAATTCTCCAGATCTGTCCTCTACACAGAGATTTATGATATGGAAATGTAAGGAAAAGAAAGTCAGTTCTCATTCTGTAAAATTATGACCATCTGTGTTTTACCCACCCTCACACGGCTTTATTAACCTGCTCAGTAAAAGCAGCAGCAAACAGGCAGTGAAGTTCAAACACTGGTCATTATTTCAGCACAAGAGAAGATGAGGAGACCCTCAGCAACAGAAGGAATGAGGAGTGTAACATATTTCTCTGACAGAGAGGCTTCCATCACAATCCACATGACAAAATGTAGTTGCCCTCTTCAAGGCCACATCGTGCTTGATGTGCTAAACAGTGAGCAGATGTGCCAAACAGAAGCAACCTGAAGTTTAAAAAATGAGAAGCAAACAGAAAAGCGTAGGCTCTTTGTTTAAATCATGCTTGCCAAAACCAGCACTTTACAAACTACTGGAGGCAATGTAGGACTGCCTCTTTTTTTTATACCACACGCACCAACAGCATATTAGTCTTCTTTGTACTTGGTAAAAATGAGCAAGAAAGGCACAGATGTAACCATACTGCTCACAGTCAGCATGACTCTGCTTAGGACATTCATATCCAAAACCTCCAACAGAGGCAGTAGCCCTATAACAAACAGGGAAGAATTAGGAACGGGAAGAACTCCTGCTATGTGCCATTTTAACAACCTCTCAAGTACTGTCAGTTGTGATAAAACTAGCAAAAACGGGGCTTTTGTCATCTGATTTGGAACTCTGAGTGTTTTCAAGGGCCTCTGGGTTACAATCCTACTGAGGAGTTTTTGAAATCCGTGTGATAGGGCATGGGAGTTGCTATGTTCACCAGCCTCTTCGTGGGCTCTTAGCTCCCCAGGCTGAGTGCTGTAACAGCTCAGAATGTGCCCTGTACCTGTGAGCAGAGCATGCTGCTTTCCAGCACACTTTCACCTCTCCAGCTTCACAGCACCAGTGCTCCAAACACTCCGAGCAGAATACGAGTTTGGCTGGCATCAATTTAGCCATTTGCAGTGTTTCTCTCAAACGCTTTCGAATCAACCTTTACACAGGTTCCACCTGCTGCCGAAAACACACACTAAGGAATGTATTGCTGCTTACAAGAAAAGAAGACTGAGAGGGGACCTGATCCAGGTCCATAAGTATCTAAGGTGTGGGGGGCAGAATGGCAAGGCCGGACTCTTTTCAGTGGTGAGAGGAGACAGGACAAGGGGAAACGGACAGAAACTGCAGCATAGGAAGTTCCACACAAATGTGCGCAGGAACTTCTTTACAGTGAGGTGACGGAACACTGGAACAGGCTGCCCAGGGAGGTGGTGGAGTCTCCTTCTCTGGAGATGTTCAAGACCTGCCTGGATGCCCACCTGTGCGACCTGCTGTAGGGAACCTGCTTTGTCAGGGGGTTGGACTCAATAATCTCTGGAGGTCCCTTCCAACCCCTACAATTCTGTGGTTCTGTGAGTAGAGGCACATGAAACACTGGCACAGGCTGAATGCTAAGAGAGACACTTAAGCTTTCAAAACTTTGAGGTCTTGCACTGGAGTTTTAAGCATAGTTATTTCTCAGTCACTGGTCTGAAATACAGTTCCCCCAGATTTTCTCCGGCTGCCTTCTTGCTTCATCTTGCCTTATCCTCTAGACATATTTAAATTTTCCTTTGTTTGGAATCTACATTTTTTCACGCCCTGAAATTATAGCCTTTGCAGTGTGCAATACTGTAGAAAGTCCCTTCATTGAAAGAGCAGAACATGGTACAATTTTAGAATCATATAATTTCCAGCATAATTGTTAAATCATTTTCTTCCTTTTCTCCCTCCCCCTCTTGCTTTTTTTTTTTCCTCCAAAGGGAAAGATCCAAAGTGCACATCCAGAGGGAAAGAATGAGACAGACAGAAAACTTAACAACTTCGTAATACCATGCTACATTGCACCTCACATTTACTGCAACAACAACCCTGCATCAATGACAGGACTCCCTGCCTATTGCCTCAGTCACTCAACGCTGGACTCCATCCTTTGCAAGGTACTATTGGTTCACAAACACAACCTTCCTTGTGTGTTTGTGACATTGTGTTCCCAAATATCACATCATAAAAATGTTAAAATAAAGCTGTTCATAACATTTTCCTGTGCGCCATCTGGGCCTTGCAAGAAAGCTGACATTAGCTGTCAAACTAAAGATAACCACATTTTCTCTCTTTTGTATCGTTAATGTTTGTCATTGCAAATTTCACTTTAATGCTCCGATTACATTATGACATTCTTGCAAACTGAATGGCACTAATGACTTTCATTATTATTTACACACTTCCTTAATTATAAGGCTCTCCCTCTCATTCACAACATGTTCTCCCTCATAACCCTCCGATATAAAGCTAATGAATTTTAAACTTTCTATTACATAAAAGCTCGTGATTAATTACCCAGCTTCCTGGTCTCTTTATGAGGCCCAATGCAGGCCTCTCCTGCGGTGTTGTAGCAAAGGGGAATAAGTATGCAACTTTTATCCCCTCCTCGGTGAAAGCAAATAGAGAGATAAATAGAGTAGCTTTCTCTTTAAATCAATTTAACTGAAAACAAATATACATCAAACCATTCCTCAGGAGAAATCTAAATCTCTCTATATTAGCAACATGTAGTAAACAGGATAATAATGCCTATTATTATCATCTTTAATTTTTCATGACAACAGTTTTTTAATCTAGTTCAAGTAAACGAGGCAGTAGAAGTAAAAACATGTGGCTTTCACATAAGACATCTGAGTGCTATACGCTGTATCGCCAAGATCAACTATTCATGCGTTTTTAATTATTTAAAATACTGGACTCCTTCGCTGATAAAAAAGACAAGACAAAAGCCCAAGGTTGCTCCACACCAAATGAAGGGCAGCTGTGACAAATATAAATTACTGCACTTTACACTGACGAAGGTAACAGAATAAACCAGAGCCTAGAAGACTTTGAAAGACACTTGAGGGGGAGCAGCCTAGCAATGAAATTCAGAGCTCAGTACTTAAACTGCAGCCTATACCAGCGCCTGCACAAGCTGCATGTGTCTCAGTGCCTGTGCTGCCAACAGCAATTGGATTCTTGCAGACAAATTTAAATTTGCTGTCAGCCGAGGGGAAAAAAATGGGTTAATTAAAGTATAGCTATTCCCATCCCATTTGCTTGCTGGAAACTTGACCTTAAGATTATCGAGTACCTGTGCATATGAAAAACTTATTTCCTGCCAACCCAACGGGAGTTTCCTTTTATGCCTTTCTCCTGTTAGTAAAGAAGGGAGCCAATATCTATGCAAATACACACATAATTCGAATATGAGTATAGTCCCAGTTGGGACTAAAGCACATCCTGTCCTGTTCTGACTGAATCAATGTCTGGCTAGGTATAAATGGCACACTCACTGACACCAAGCAAGGGGACACTTAGTAAGAGGAAGATTCATTTGCCAAAGCTGTTTACTTATGTATTACCTTTATATTAACTCCTACTTCTGATGCAACAGAGAAAGAAGAAATAAAATTGGGTTTGTTGTGAAAAAAGCTCCTTCAGCTTCTTTTTTTTTTTTTTAATACTGTAAATTTCTAATCACTCGCCAGTGTCACAGAAAAAATCTAGGAGCAAATTAAAATAAGCAATTCCCTGAAGGTTCAATATAATGGAGTGGCCTTTGCGAGGTGACACCCTGCTTTGGTCTGCTTTCAAACACCTCTTGATTTGTATGGCAACTATGCAGTCCTAGCAGAGCAAACAACTTAAAAAGAAAGTTTCTGAGGGCCTAATTCATGACTCAAAGAGTAGACTGTATGATAATCCTGCTATCTTCAGTTAAGATCACATTCCAAGGCTGCTACTTATCAGAACTTGAGTTACGTAAATTCTGAAACTCTCCAGCATCAGAGGATGTCTTGCAGTTTAAAACAATAACAACCACCACCATTGCCTTAAAGGAATGAGAAATCCATCCTTCCATTCTCTTTAATCCTATCTTGTCACACGTGTCTGAATGTGAAAGACATTTTGGACAGAGCCTGTTAGGCTTTCACAAGGGGCCTGATTATACTCTTCAATCATATTTTTGTGCCCATCAAGAAATGTCAGAACAATTGAGAGTCAACTGAATGCATGTACACAAAAAATCCTTTGAATAGGGTAAGAAAAGCCTAAGATGCTCTTGAAAGATTGGTTCGTGACCCTAATTTCTGTTTTACTTATGGATAGTTTACATGGTAGATAATCTTCCTTGAAATACAATTGGATAATGAACCTCAGTCAACATCTCTCCATGTAAGAGTTTTTCTGTTAGATACATTCCTCTGGAATGCATTTGCCAGTATTATCTAGAAATAATTGTACTCTAAAGAAAATGATGGAGTCCTTGGACTGCTTAATGTACTTCACTGTTAACAGCACTTGAAAGGAGAAATGAGACATCACAGAGCAAGATACAAACATAATAAACCAGCTGAGCCAACCCTCGTACAAAGATGTAAGGACTACTAGAGAAGGCTGATAGTTATGTCAGAAGAGATAAAATTAGTTGCAGCTTTACAAGTAGTATCACGGTTTGAGGTTACAATCCTAATGCTTACTTCTAAGGCAGAGCAAGCTTACAGTCCATATAGTATGACAAGTAAAACACAAGTGTACCTTACATGGCATTAACCTTATACTATATAGTTATTCACAGTAATTTTGTTTATTGTAACTGTTATGCTTGGAAATTCTGTTTAAGACAGTTAAACATGCTTACATCACAACATTCTCTTGAAAAGGAATTAGCAGATCTTCTGAGATTCCTTATGAAGAAGATGAGGTTTATTAAACAATTTGAAAGTGAGATAGGCACGATGGGCAGGAACCTTGTTACATATCTGTGACTCTACAGGGGGGCTTGTGATGAACTGATCTGATGGTCACGTGAAGCGTGGAACTTCCTTTTGTCTCATCTCTTCTCTGAACATTCTGAGAGCTTTATAGCTCACCTGTAAGTGACAGAGAGAGAAGTGCTGCATACTCATAGGGACATGGCAGAGAGAAAGGTGAGATGCCACTACAAGAAGTAATTGGTGGCAGTGGGGAGTGATCTGCTGCAGCTTGTTCTTGCAATTGATTTTGTTGTTACATGCTATGAGATCTCCACAGCTCAAGAAAGATGAGCCGTGCATCACCTGCGAGAGCTGCATGTGAAGCAACATCATTAAGCAGGAGTTACGTCTTGCCTTCAAATATGAAGGCTCTCATCCTGATTCTGCCTTTAATTTAGTGCCTAACTTTGAGCAATTCAACCCATTTCCCGATGCCACTGATTATCCTTTACACCTGTTTCTTCTGATCTTTCCTGTGGCTATTGTAATTCCAGATAAAGGACTATCCATCACTGGAAGTTTACATAATGGCAGTCTGCAAAAATAAAGCATCCTACGTCCTAGTCTGAAAATAGCCTCATTGAAGACAACAAGAATTTTACATTGATCACAGCAGCAATCTCGGTTGCCAATAACATCATCTGTATGTATTCTTCTGAAATGTTTGGTATCGATCAACACAGTTTTTAAAAAGCACAAACAATAAATTATTCATTTTGATTTATAAAGCAGTTAGTATTTATCACAGACAGAGCACTTCTACACAAGTCAGAATACTTCAGGAAAAAAAAAAAAAAAAGCCAAAAATAAACCAGATCAGATTTTCCCTGTATTATAACTGTAATTACTTTCCTATATACATAAACCAAAGTGGGAATCTCTTTCCTGAATTACCTAAGAAAAGAGACAAGCCTCGCAGACCAAGAAAACCATTGAAACCCATTAAAGAAAGTGCCTTCAAGGAAAACATCTCACTAATAGCTTCCATGTGCTAAAGGCAAAAGCGCCCCTGTCTGTTTCCAATGCAAGTCCATTGGACAAACGCTAGTAAATCTGTAGGAGTAAAATTACAATTATAATTCACAAATTAAAATTTTTGATGGAACTGCACATCACTCGAGAACCTAGATGAATTTGATTCTGGGCAACTCTTAGGTTATTATACCCTGCTACAGAGAGAAGCACACACTAAGAGATGAATTTCGGAAAAAAATAATATGCTGCATTATCTTAGCTGCAAACTCTTAGCCGTACAACTAATTTCTTCTTGTGTGAATAATTCTTACTATTCATACAATGCTTGCATTTTTCATGTCCTGCTTTTCTTCTGCCAAAAGCTGGCATCTTTTGACTGCAGGGATGGGGCAGGTACCCAGCTTTGCACGCTGGAGCATTACAGCCAAAATCAGTGCACTTATTTCCAAAACAGCAGCAGGAGGATCATAACATGGCCACCACAACCCCCTAAATAGCAGGGCTCTTTTCTTTTAACTTCTGTACTGTTACAGCTGAAAGTTTCATCATGGTGAAAACGGAAAAGAAACAAACAGCATCACCTGTATCCAAAGATCTCAGATTGCAGGAAAGACTCCACAGAAGAGGGATCTCCAGCAAGAGACCCTTCCCCAGGGACAGTCAGCCCTTCAATGGGTCTAGGAGAGGTGCAGCCAGGTTCCACCCCTTCGGTCACACAGCTGAATCACCTTTACCTGTGCTCCCAAGGCTGACTCAGTGCTCGCCTCAGGTGAGCAATCACTGGTTCAGGCCATGACTCAACAGTTCCCATACAAGTACCCAGGAACTCTTTCTAAAGTGAGCATTTCTCCAGCATCCCCTGTAAGTTTTATGTCAGTTTCTGTGCTGCGTTTTGTTTTTGCTCCTCAGCAAACACAGTGGTAGTTGGTAAATCCAGACATCCATTTGAGAAAATGAGCAGAATTAAGCAGTGTTTCAATTAAAGTCTTCTCTGTGCCTATAAAAAAGGTAGCCAACAGCTGCTGTGTCCACATCTCTAGAAGATGCTCTGCTTAAAGAGAAAATCAGATTTTCCAGTGATGCTGGATTTCACTCAGCATGCCTCGTAGGTCCTCAAGACTCATGTTTTGTACTTTCTGCTTCTTCTCTATCACCATAAAGAAGTGCTTTACCTCTAAAAAAATTAGAAGCTCTGTCAGACTCCATTTGCCCTTCCATTCCTCCATGTTGCCATCCTGTGCCCCATGCACCCCTCCTTTCTCCTTTTACTTCTCCCTCTCTCCATATTCATGCTGGAGGATATACCACGACGAGGTTCTCTAATCAATCGTCTGACTCATTGCCTTATGGTAGAATATTGCCATGGCTAATGACTAATATGACTGCAGGATTTCCAAATGTCATCTTACCGGATCTTACAGATTGCCTATTAACTATTTCTTAGCCTTACTGGGATTAGTAGAGTAGTAAAATAAAGCAATATGATTTAGCACAGTAAACTCATTTCTTAGCAGCTGATTTCCAATTATAGGTGTAGCCCAAAATAAGACAGAATAGGACGTTACATTTCCTAACTGAAAAACAGTTTGCAAGCAGCTTTTCTTTATGATACTCAAAATTTTCATCCACACAATGAATAGCAAAAAAAATAGAGGATGAATCTAATTCTTGAGAGATGGCAATTGATATTTACATGCATACTGTGATTCACTAGAAAAGAAATGTGTGAAACTCCCAAGGCAAACAAATACTGTTAGATGCATTTTGTTTGTTGATTTTTGTTCATGCATACCAAACATTTTTTCTTCCACATTACAGTCTTTTGGGGAGAAAAGGAGTCGCACAGCACATTTTCTTTCTGCAACTCCTGCATCCCTGCAACTGAAGCTAATATTTTTCTTCTGAGTTAAATGCAGTTATTTGATGATGGCGACTTCAACTGATGTGAAAACAACATACTTTGAATACTGAGACTTTTCCACACTGATAAGGGATTAATCCAAAAAGCAGTAACAGTGATCGCAAGGAGAGCTGGGGATGAATTTAAAATCTGACAATGCACAGACAATGCTGGGCTGAAATCCTAATAGTGTCTAAACACATCTAGCATTATTTAGACACATACACTGCTTCTGTTTTTCTTTCCTTACAACACTCAATTGCATAGTATGGAACAGCAGACATTCTCACTCTTTTGCATTTTCCAATTGCTATGCTGTCATGAACAAAGAACTTGCTAATCAGAGGATTTGGGTACTTCCTCTGGGCAATCAGCTGTTACATTCCTGCAGTTGGACCATTTCTGAAAGCACAATTATATTCTACTAGTTCTTCTGAACATAACCAATTCCAATATTTCCCAGGTATCGCTTCACAAAAACATGTTGATACCTTCTTGATCAACTCATCACCTCTCCACTGAAAATGAAATGACGTCGATGTGAAACAAACACCCTCAGAGCTTTAATGAAAGGGGTGAAGGGCTTGGGAGCGTTAGTTCTTTATTGCTGAGTGAATTAACAAGCTGTATTGTCTGCAGTTTAAAAGAACAGAGCCTGTAGCTAGAGGAGACAGCGTCAAAATGGGAAGGGTACTGTAAAGATTAGTGTGTTAGAAAACTAATGAATAATGTCACACGACCTTAAACTTGCTAATCTCATTGAGACAGCTTGTTAGATCATCAGATTGCCCAGCTGAGAAACCTGCTTCCATTGCTGCTGTGCTTGTGGTGTCAAATCCAATTACTGTATCTTCAGATGACTTCTCATTCATCAGGAAATGCAACTGGGAAAAAAAAATATCCACAAACAGAAGAAACACACAAGATAGGTGCTAGTGACACCTGCAGCTCTGTCCCTTTCCCACAGCCCTGCAGGCTCTAGCTTCTCTAGCACATAGCTTCCACCTCAGAAGCAATGAGGAGCTCCAGCATATCAAACACCATATTAAACACCATAATAAACGACACAGTGGAAACATTTCTACCTGAACCAGCAAGGATTTACTGGCAGCCCTCAACTCAGCTGCAACAGGGTCTGGCCTCCTTCTTTCTGCCAGTTTTTCAAGTTCATTCTGTATATATGGGTTGTTCTTTTTTTTTTTTCAAAGCTGGGGATGCAAATGTTACCATTGCTGACCCCAGCCTGTTGTTTCATCTTGGCACAGTCTCATCAGCATGCCTGAACTCATGATACAGTAAAAGCCCCTTCATTACCAACATTTGCCCCAAATCCAGCACCTTCTAGAAGGAGGCAAAATTCTGGCAGATGAGATGAAATCAGAGCATTTCTGAATTCATGCTGCTGATTTCACCTGAGCCTCGTTTTTTAACAACCATCTTTACAGGAACATTATACAACACTGGGTAAGGTTTAAAAATTGCTCATTTCATGGTATGTAATGAAAAACTTCTATCTTAGCTTCATGCGGTGCACCTAATAAACTGTTGTAGAAAACTGCTGAAATATTAGTGCTATTAAGTTGTCTCCATATTTAAGAGTAAACATTGCAGTAGTTTGTGGTTTGTGGTTTTGTTGTTGTTTTTTTTTTGACTCAAATGCAAAACTTTCCAGTTGTTGAGTCTGTAGTGACATTTTCAATGCTCCTGAAACTCTATGAGATGAACCTGCAAATTTCAAGTAGTGAAATCAATATGATTTGAGAAACACTATATTAAAAACTTACATTTCAGGCCCGTCATCCTCACAGAGCTGACACTTAGCACATAGTCATCATCTTATTTATCATTTTCCTACTGTGTGAAAGAACTCCTCATCTTGTTTTGGCTGCAGACTGTCCAAGCATACTATTAAACCCCTCACTTAATAAGATAAGCAGTTTCGAATGGGATTTAGAACTCTAGGTGCAATGCAGTCAACATCAAGCACTGGCAGAAATCTCTTGCAGTAAAAGTCATGTTTCCCATCAGAAGGGGAGAAAGGGGTTCTTTGCTTGTCTTTAGAGCAGCCACAGCTCCTTATAACAAAGGTTCTACACTCAGGAATATGCTGGTAATTAACTTGGGATGCTGTTACAGAACCCTACTGAACTGATATGCAGTTGATTTCTTTCAGATTATCTGGCTGCTAAAAACCTGGATGTTCAGTTTCTCATCTGTTATACAATTGATTCTTTATTCTGAGTCATTTGGTAGCCTCTAAAAATAGTTCATTCTTCTTGAATTAGCAGCACAATGTTATAGATCATGTAGACAGAAAAGCCTTTCTCTTTCCTGCTGCATAGCCAAAGTGCTACAGGGCTCCAGCATCAGAAAGTCATTGCAGTGTATCATAACTCTAACAGATGTTACTGCAGGCCACTTTGAGAGCTAGAAGGAAAATAAAAGAAAGAGAAGGAATGGATTACAGGTTAAAACAATTCCTAGGCTCCACAGTAAAACACAGTGTGCATAAGGGTGGGCTGTGAGTTAAAAAATACATTTATTGCAGTTTACTGCTGGGGCACAGTAACTAATTTTTCAGTTCAGTACTCAGCTCCTTTAATGCACCTGAAGCAGAAGGTGATAGCATTCTGAGAAACAGAGGAACTATCTGCTGTGCAAACAAACCCCTGTTTCTGATAGAATCAAAACTTCAAGTTCCAGATCTCCCAGTGATGTCCAGCAGATTCAAGTCCCAGGAACAGAGGAATACACTCATTTACTGTGCTGTGGTACTACTAAACTATTAGCCAGTATTCAGCAGATGTTTTTTTCTAGGATTACTCCCTCAGGTAAATTAGATTATCTTTTGTTTTGCTTTTTTAGCTACGTGATATGTCTCAAGAGAATTATTTTTCAGTAAAAACACTTGAAATCAACTCAGCAAGCTGGTGAAATGAGAAACAGCAGCTGGGAAAACTGGAGAAGTCCAAGTAAAAGTATGTTTTAAAACATGATTTAATCAAAGGCAGACAAGATCAGTCATGAAGTTAGAAAAGACTTTCAAATGAATGACAAGCCACTGTTAACCAGCCAAGCTTTGCTGAGAGAACAGACCAATTTGTCTGAAAACAAAGAAGAGAAACGTGCTGGAATGTCATGCGTACAATATAATAACAATCACTGCAATTAATGCACGAAAGAAGAAAACAAACTGATATTTTTTGTTGTTGCAGTTTGTGGGAAACCCTGGCATTTTCCATGGAATGCTCGATAAAAAGAAACATTTAGTAACTCTTATCTCAGATTCCCCTTTCTCTTCTTGTAGGGGGTCATATTATTCATGAGATGTAATACAGACTATAACTCATTGTTGAGAAGGCAAATAGGTTTGTTTTCCTTATCCATTTCAGGCCTTTCTGTTTGTTGCTATTATTTGAAAATCAGTTGCCATGGGAAAGTTTTCTCACCCTACCCTGTCTGCTCATTTTTGCAAAGCGCTAGGAACATTAATCTCCTTTTTCCTCCTTTGTTGTTCTGTCAAAAGGGACTTCAATGGAAGAAAGCTTAGTCCATTTCTACCTTTACACAGGGAGAGCCTTCACAGTAGGGCTGGAAGAAAGGATTGCTTTACAGACTCTCCTTGAGAATTATAACTTGGTCAAACCTCCTCTACTGTCTGGACTGAGAGCATTAGCTGGATGAAGCTCCTCTGCAATAAGCTGCCTTTTCCTACAGGCTACCAGCTCAGGAAGATTAAAGGACTGCAGAAGCGAAGGAAGTTACAGTAGCCTTCTTGTCCAGCACCTTCTGTGGACAGCGAGTAACTTTAGTCCCTACAGCATGCTATATCCTAGTTTCAGGAACAGTTACAACTGAGAAATGTGTTTTCTTTCTACGTAGAAACTTACAAAAATAATGTGCTTCCTGAGATCTGCTGTCCCACTGTTAGGGAAAAACGTTTTTTCTTGAGTTGAATGCAGCTACGTTTCCTGTAAAGGAAGAGATTTGGGAGACACACACACATAGAAAAACAGAATTCACCACAGTAGATCTGACCCTACTAGGATAATGAAATGAACTAAAGGAAATAAACTAACAACAGCTTTCTAGCACCAAACCTCTGACGTTTTTCCATGTAAGTGACCAACATTCAAGTTCATGAAGTCTGCTAATAGCAGACTTCTAATATCAAGTAGAAAAGCACTTCTTTTCTAATGTTCAGTGTTCCCATTTATATATCTCATAGATGCTGCAGTACAGAAGTTCCTCATCTACCTGTTTGCAACCATTTATTGCTTTATAAACTCCTGTGTCTCCACTAAGTCTTTTTATTTATAAAGTAAACAAGTTTTTCATTTCATACGAGAGCTTTTCTATGCCTTTATTCATCACTGTCATTCTTTCCCCAAACTCCCTCTAATCCCACAGAATCCTCTAAAATAGTGACCTGTTCTATTCCAGGGGAAAGCATCATTCTGAACTAGTAACAACATGTCAACAATTATTTTTATTGTTCCAAATTACACTCCCAATGTACCCTAATTCATCGCATTCCTAATTAATAACCATAGATGCACACTGCCAATAAGCCTGCATTTGTACATCCATTTTACCATCCTATTACTGTTAATAAAAAAGTCCTACGAGGACTGGGTAGCAGACAAAAGACCTTTTTTTGAAAGATTGCCAAAGATTTCAACAGCCCACTTCAAAACAAAGCTCTCAAATATTTGAAGGTAGAAATATGGGACAAAGGGTGCACAAACCACACAGAAACAAAAGCCTCCACTCTCTCCCTAGGCTCTCCCCAGTCTCCCCGTGATTGTGAGGCCAACAGTAGCTCAGATGTAGATCCTAGACTGAATCAAGGCACGCCATCAAACTCCCCTTCTCTTCTTTCTGTGATAAAGACTAATAGATCATTGACATGCAATTTTCTTTTTTGAAGAACAGTTTCAAGAACTTTTCTCAGGCTTCCTAATACTTTATTATGCGGCTTATGTTTTATTTTCAGCCCAAATATTTCAATCCGATGCTTTCTTTGTCCATATACCTGTATATATACATTAATACTGAATATAGAGAATTTGGTAATGCAGTAAGATTTGGATATAACCTTCCTAAAAACACAATTTTAAGATAAATGGTCTAAATGGCCTTTTGTTGAGCCAGTTTACTTCAGGCAATTAGAAACCAGTGAAATTTGTAACGATATAAAGCCAAAACCATTTCTAATAACCTGATTGTATGCTAAGCGTTCTTTGCTTTGTTATATTTTCACATTACAGTTTTCTGCATTTTTCACTTCTTTTGTTTCATTCTGTGAGGCAAAAGATGAAAGGAAAATGAACTTGCAGTACAGACTGAGCTCAAGTGAAGCAGCTGATTGTCTCTGGAGAGAGTTGTTGTGAAAACTCTGGTAGTTTTCAATTGTTTCATGCAATCTAATTATTGTATAACGGCATTTAAAAATGTTGTGTGTATAATCATGGTCTATGTATTACACAGTTAAAGTTGGAGGAACATGTAAAACAACTTAGGAAAAAGACCTGACGTGAATCTAACACGCCTTTATTTTGCACTTATTTAAGATTTACTGAAACATATTCTTCACCAAAGGCAGTAATACGAATAGCAACTCAGTTGAATGCGCGTGGAAGTATCTGAAGGCTGCAATCTCCCCTAAAGAAATGTGTGGAGCGTATTCCACTCAACCTTTTGTGGTTTTAGATAAAGAAGGCATCTTTTGTTTACTTTTGGATAGTCAAACCTTTTGGCACAAGGTCACACTGCAAGGCTTGCACGTACATATGTGTGTGAATATATACACACAAACACACGCACAAATGCAAGCTAGAAACTCCCCCTCCTTATCTTGCTTAGACACATCATCCCAGGCATCATGAAACTGTTTGGTGCTGTTGCACAAATGCCTCACTATCTTATCTTTCCCATTCAGAAAGAAACCCCAATTCTGTGGGTCCCCAGACACGGGGAGTGCAGAACAGGGATTACCTGGAGCTTCTTGCACAGGGCTCTGCAGTGTGGTCTCAAGGACAGGAAACTCTGATTCTTAGTGATTCTGAGTGGAAGGCTGGCAGCCATCCTCCGGAACTGGTAAACTAGTCAATTGTGGCCTACACTATCAGCTGGAGATTTTGCCATACATGTGAAAGTCTTTTCTCCTTCCTCCTGCTGTAAAACTAGGCCTAGGCAGGGTAGGAAATGTTGATGTATCAGACGCAGAAAGAGCATTAGAAGCATGAGTCATACTGTTGGGATGCAGGTCTGGACCTACTTTTAAATAGCCACCTCTTTTATTTTTTAATATAGCCACCTTTTAAAGAAAAAGATCACAGTTTGTCAAAACTGTGCAAGAGCTTTAGCTTCCATCAGTCTTAAAAAGTTCAAGACACCAGACATTATAACAAATTTTCATAGCTTTTAAATAAACTGTTTTGTCTTTAAACAACTGTTGCTCAAATGTATCTCTTGTACTTTTCAGAATTAAAAAACATGGTCAGGTATCTTCAACTATATTAAAAGGTATCTTTTCTCTTCATCAGAATTGCAAGAAGCTGGAAAATCCACTTTCTACCCAAATCTGCCCCAAACACTGACTGAGCAAAGAATGTGAGTTGATGAGATTGTGTATCATTTAACTTTCTAACACACCTCACTAGATATTTCCTGAAAGAGGCAGAAAAGCTGGCTGAAACTGTGTATCTCAGCAGGGTTTTTCCCCTTCCATTTTGCTTCGTGAGAGCAAAACAATATAAGGAGGCTATATTCAAGGAGGCTGCTGAGTTATTGAATTGTCAGTTAACTTCTATAACACAAAACCTTAGAAAATAAATCATATCAATATTTTGGCCTGCAGTAGTCTGAGTGTAAGGTCACAGCACATCCAGCATTGTATCATAATGACTGATTGATGATTTCTTTAACAACAGAACTGTAGACATCAATACACAGTTGGCCACACAGATTCACAAAGAATAGACTCTTACAAAAAAAAAACAAACTGCTGCTGTGATCTTCAGTTTCTGGTATTGACTGGTTTTAAAATGATATCAGATAATGGCTTAATCATAAATAGAATATGTAATTGGACACCTGTCCTAATCATCCCCACTATCTTATAAGTAACGTAATAGGATGTGCAATTGCTGTTGATATCAAGATTTCTCTTCAGGCATTTTATTTCATTCTGATTCTGTCCACCATTTAGTTCTGCTGTTTATCCAAGTCTCTTTGTAAAGCGAGCTTTTTTTCTTTTTACAGCAAAGCAGATTTCTTTTCCAGTGTTTACAATCAGCTGCTTTCAATTGCTGTTTGTTACTGATGTATTCTTAGTCACAGCTTTTTTTCATTCACTTCAATTTCCTTTTATATGCCTACGTGGGATCATTACAATGGTCAGATGCTAAAATATCAACGCCCTCCATTGGGAATACCTATAAAATATCTCTTTCTTGTTGCAAATCACTATTCTAGCATCAGGAAACACAAACTCAGGACTCAAAAGCACACATACAAAAAGACATACATAACCAAAGACGCCAAGACAATAACTGTACTCTAGGCAATAATCAATCTTTTAAAGATCTCTTGGCACTTTTCAACCACTGGTACACGCATTCATCTGCCTGCAACCTGTCCAGAAAGAGGTGCTGCACCTAGGAGAGACCTATGAGCAAAGAGGGGGGTGTCCCATGAGCCCCACAGCTAGGTAGATGTCTCATAATGTGTGGGGCAGTGGAAAGAGGGGCTGAGGTTTGAGGATGAGGGGCTAAGGATGGCATCCTTGGCCATGGGGGTGGGGTGAGGGGAGCAATGCTAGAGGAAAGTTGGCTGTAAGTAAGGTGGTAAGGATCCGTGTGGTCAGAAAGGCTTTGCTCCACACCCTGAATTCTCTGTACCTAAGGAGGAACCTCTTTGTGGGCTCCAGTGTTTGCATTGTGGAATTAGGGGGAAAGAGCCAGGCAACTTTACTCAGAATCTTCAATACACGTGAAATGGAGAAGGGGCAGCTTGGTTGCCAGTGACAAGGAGAGGCAATAAGCAACAGAGAGAGAGAGACATACATCTCATGTTTTTCCTCAACCCGTGTCACTTTTCTAACACCATTTACCAAAAATCTTCATTTGATAGTATAAACACATTATTCACCTATTTATTGTGCCACGAGTACAATCTTACTTTTCAGAAAATGACGGCTTTGTATTTATTTCTATCTTTCTGCTGTGACATGACACCTCCCACACTCACATACACACACAAAACACAGTCTCCTGCTACTTAGATATAGCATGCCCTAAAATGTTAACTAATACTGTACAAGTGTTTCACTTCTCTGAGCAACCAAAAAGCCTCAGAAGCTGATCCATTTTTTCCTCTCTTGCTTTCACTTTTAAGCACGTGTCTTTACATTTATAGCTAACTTAAGCCTACATCTCTATTTCATGATCCTTCCAGTTAAATTCCTAATCGATGTAGGTGGACCCTAATGCACGACATGCAGGGTAAAAAGAATAGATAGAACACTGAAGAGTGGTTGTAGCATATGACTACAGCATTTCATTTCCAGCTTACCTACTGAGAATATCCACATATTTTGATTTCCCCCTGTTGCTCCCTCACTTCCAATGTTGCTTTTATTTTTTATTTTTTCATTTACTGGTTACTACTGTACACCATGCAGCAGTACAGTGACAAGAAGAAATTGCACCTGCCACATGAATTATGCATTCTCTTTTGTAAAATCACCCCCCCCAAAAAAGACATAAACAGCAAATGGTGCGCATTGAATGGTGATCTGAAAGTTACTTGATGTGGCTCACGATTCTTGCCAAAAGGAGTAGGCTTCATGGGAAAGGAGCACTGATACCCGTTGACAGGAAACCCTAGCAATGCTCTGTGACAGGAGAACAGTCCCCCTAGATGCTGTTCCAGCAAAAAAAGAAGGGAAAAAAAACCTGCTGCACATGAATTTTGCTGCCAAGTGTCAGAGGGTGCTGAAGAAATTTACAGATTACCTAAGGTATAAGAAAATAAAAAATGAAAGGTGATTTAAGCTAAGTTCTGAATCTAACGCCGGCTGCCTAAACAAAATCTGGAATTTCCAGGGAAGCCATACAGAAGTTCAATGACAGATGATATATCTGTGATCTTGTAAACTGGCCATTCATCACATAATGAAGCCTTCTGTGCTATCACATCTTACGCAAGATAGCAGCCTGTCAGGATAGTTCCTGACTGAATATAGATAATTTTTTTTTCCAGAAAAAAAAGACAATTTTTTAAAATATTCTATTAGATTTTCTTCCTCCTAGATGTTTTATTTGTCACCTAATTTTATTGTAAGACTCCAGCTCAGCTTTTCTTTGACTTTGCTTCTCAAACATTTGAGGACCAGAAACGACCTTCTGTATCACTGGAAAAAAGACAGTTATCAGTGGGGAAAAAAAAAACCTGGAGGAAACTTTGGTGTAGCAACGATACCCATACACTGCCTGCTATCTCTTGTTGCCTTGCTTATTTCTCCCTGTCATCATGAGACTCAGTGGGAGAAAATACCCAGGTGATTCTGATCTGGAATTAAAACCAAAGCATATCTCACTTTTAGGATAAAATTACTGAAGGCATTTTCATTAAAAGGAACAGTACATTATTATTCCTGGCATATCAACTGCTTTGCTTGTTTCTCTGAATCACAGACACAACAACAGTGCTCTTCTCCTTGTGATCACACGATCACAGAAGAAATTAGAGCTATACGGAAGGAAGAAAGGGTTCAGAAGCTATGAAAAATGCTGAATATTTCTGTTTGCTGTTTTATATTCCATTTGAGTTATTGTCTCCTTGGAAAACTAAAAGCTTTAAATTACTTAACTTGAACAATCAGGACACATCTGGTTCTAAGAACCCACATACTGAGTGCCAACGTGCTATCAGTGTTTAATGAAAGCAGAAGGCCCTTTGTAGTTCAAACAACCTAACCAAGATTTTGAACGTAGGTTGGGAGAGAAGTTTAAGCACTTTGTAAATGTATTAATCTTTTCTGCTGTGCTCCAACCAGTAACAGGCCATTCAAGAGCATCTCCTTAGCACTGACTTGACACAGGAGGTGAGAATGTCCATGTTTGCACATCTGCTCCTTTTTATGCTTGAATTTGATGTCATGAGATTTTCTTTCCCCTCGTGTAACTCACATTCCTTTGTGTTTCCCCATAAACTGAACTCCACAATCACACAAAAAAGCCTGGATCAACCACTTCACTATTTCTAATCATTATTGTCAGCTAAGAGACTAAATGAAAGTATATGATGTTTGCCAAAAGCATGGTTCAGGGAATGAAAAAAAATCAGGGAAAGAAAGAGACAGAGGTATCAGTCACAGTTCACAGCGCATCATTATGGAATTGTCTCATGGCCAGCACTACTTGTAATGAAAACAGTTTATTACAAAACAGTCTACAGCAAGTCCTAGTGTTCATGCTTAGAATAAAGGGTAAGCTTGGACTACTTTTTTCCCTTTTTTTTTTTTTTTTTTTTTTGGAAAATGTAACAGTGAACCATAGAAAAAATATTTTGAGTGATGCTGAGAGGAGGCACATAAATAAAAAAATCACAGTCACTCTTACATGGAAAAAAACTTGATCTTATGTAAAACCTTTCTGCAATTACACACGAGTCTGCACTTGCAGTGATGACAACTGTATGATGAAGTGCAGAGAAGGACTGCAAATAGCACACTCACCTGTACCTTACTGAATACTTTACTCTCAAGACTGCTCCTAAACTCCAGCTTTCTTAAACAGCTTCAGATGGCTTGGGGAAACCTCATTTTTCTGTGTGAGACAGCTTTAAAGTTTTGAATCATATGGTGACATACTAGCGCTTTGTGAATTACTTGTGCCATAAAATACATTGGATAGAAGGGATTCACCTTATAATTTTTATTCAGTATTATCATCTTAATCACATCTTAATCAATGATTGCTAATGGCCTTCCACTCTACTCTTTGCTTTGAATGAAACAATCTACTTACTGACTTGCCCTTGGCGCATACTTCGTTCAAGCTAGTTTGGAAATACCTGTTTTTCATTTTGAAAGTCTGTGGGATTAGAAGGTGGTAGTAACAATTTTAAATAACCTAAACTGAAGGTCAGTAATTTTTTTTTAAAAAGAGCTAAGGAGGCATTTGACTCGCTTAGAGAGTTTAATGCATTCAGTAGCATCTTTTATGTCCGATGCACATCTCCCACTGATTTCAATTGATTTCAATTGACGCTGAGAGTTCTCAAAAGATGGTAGAGGTGAGACTCTCACTACCAACTGACAGACTGGTTTCAGTGAGTTGCTGCTGCAGCTGAAAGTCCTCTGGATATGCCTCTCAGCTTCCAGTTTTGGAAGCTTATCTGGAAGTTACTACATGCTCATCTGAGAACTAGGAGCAGCAAAGTACTATGGTTCTTATTCAGTGTCACAAACACATACAAGAAAAAAAAAAATCATTGGATCCATGACAGAAGCAACCAGTGAAACAACAGTACTGCTTTCACGTGGTCAGTGGCTGAATCTCAGTGAAGGGGCAACATTTTCTGTTGAGAGGAAAAGTTCCCAGAACTATTCAAATGGGATTTTTAAAAGCTTCCTTGCCTTTCTCTTCTTTTAATTAATACTGCATCAGAACAACATAGCAGAAGCAGGAATAAAAGCCTTCAGGAAAGCATTTCACTATGATAATTTTCTTTTTCCATTTTCAGCTCTTCTCTACAATCCCTAATTTCTTTAACAGATGAGACAGGAAATCTGTAGCTAAACAGCACCCTTTGCTGCACAGTATCTATTTGTTACTGTATCAGATCTATTATTTGCAATGAATGAAGCATGAGTCCAGAGGGAAGAATTTGATCATGCAGTTAAAGGCTATTTTGCAAAGACTAAATAATTTATGTGCAGAGTGGGGAGGGTCTAATTAAAGTGACAGAGGCAAAGCCAATTCTGTCATTTCCTAGTGGAGGTCTAGTAGGTTAGTGCTGTTCAGGTGCAACAATGCTAAAAGGGAATTAAACGCACGCTTTGCTAGGAGAATGGGCTTTCTAAAAGCAAGGCTTATATTCAAGGTCCTTGAAGAAGCACTTCAGGTTGTTGAAATAATACATTTGCATGTATTCAAGTGCAATGGATTGCTGAAAGCTCCTGATTGTGACCTTAACATTAATCTTGCCCCATGATCATTCCCCCTGTATAGCAATCATTCCTCAAACATAAGACTTGCAGCACAGACTCAGTCCTAACATGCTATTCATCATAAATCCCAAAAGCAGGGAGCTTGGGACATTCCTTGTAGTACGCAGACCGGTGCCATTTATACACTTATGCTTGGTCTTTTCACTTTGTCTAATATTTGACTCCCAGGTTTTCTGCAGCTTGCCTTCTAGTCCTGCAGATTCTACTCCATGATTCTTCTTCCACTCTTGGTGATCCAGAGAGCCCTGATCAGCACACCTGTAATACCCTTTTTGACTGGGAAGGGACTGAGACCCACTATCCTCATCATCTGCAGTACGTGTGGGGGGCAGAGCTCTAGTTAAGCTGCAAGCCAACGTACGCCAAGCTCAGTTTTTATCTGAACCAAAAACAGAATGGCTTTTTCTTTGTTAAAGAGATCAAAACAATTTGGTCAAACAAAATACCAACAAAAGTAAACACAGCTGTTCAGTTGTCAGTAACTTGACCAATCAACCACTTCAAGTAACTGAAGACCAATTGAAAGTCTGTGCACATAATTAAACATGTTATAGGCAGCAACACTTATTGAAGAGCTGATAAAACACGTTATATGTTCTTGAGAAAACCAAGACTTGCAAAAGACCTTCAGAGAAATGTGGCATATATGATCTGTGCATGTCAGACACCTTTGAATATTAACAGCATGAGCCAAAATCTCTGTGCAGCATATTATGACCCAGCGATGTCAAGACTGACTGTTTAAACACACTCTGTAGCTGTAGCTTTGGACAGGTAAATTATTTAGAGAATTTAGTGTACAAAATGCTGAGAAAGCAGGAGGAAAAATAGCTACTAGTTTTTTGCCTTTTTTTTTTTTAAAGGATCTCTACTGCACGTCTGAGCAATAGCTGTAAGACTCGTAATTTTAGTGGATGCTCATGGGAAGAGCAAAACGCACATCTCCAAAACAACTGCTATTTTCAAAGATCTGATTC
This sequence comes from Lagopus muta, assembly GCF_023343835.1. Lineage (NCBI taxonomy): Eukaryota > Metazoa > Chordata > Aves > Galliformes > Phasianidae > Lagopus > Lagopus muta. The sequence goes on along the minus strand of NC_064439.1, from coordinate 44,560,641 downwards.
AGGTCTGTTGGGAAACGAAGCTTTTCAGGAAAGTTTTTCAGAGCGGTTCTTCTGTTTGCTTGGTTTTAGTAGGGAAGGAATATCCATCTTTTTGTATAGCTTTGTTCTTAGAAACAGCCAGGTGGCAATGCATGAAATTTCAATGATATTTAGCCCAAAGCATATACTTTGGAAAGTATCTATCAAGAGAGTAGAGTTAGACAGATCTGCGGATAACTGAAAGAAGAGTTTGTTTGTTTCTAAGGAGGGAAGAGTCTGGTTGTGCTACCTGCTCCATCCACAGCAGTATCTGAATGGATGTGACAGTGTCTGCCTATCATCTTCCAGCGTTGGCATCCTCCTGGTACAAGAAGCAGTTTCTGAAGAAAAGCTGTGAAAGTTTTAGGTGAGTTTTGAGGGCTGTACTACAGGTACTGCAGGTGTCACAAGCTCGCTCTCTGCTTTTTTTGACTGTCCAACATCAGAGAAACTTGGCGTGAATACAAACATGTGCACCCTTACTATCCCATAAATATGCCCATGGATCTGATGTAAGGGTCCAGAGGTCCCTCTTCAAACTTCGCTTCCACCCTGCTGTATTCGCTGTCTGCATTTACATACAGATTCATATCAACCACTGTCTAAAGGAAGATCTGTCACAAGAAGTTGCTTTGGTCTGAATCCTGATATTGGGAGGCTGTGGATGCCCCACCCCTGGAGGCATTCAAGGCCAGGCTGGATGTGGCTCTGGGCAGCCTGGTCTGGTGGTTGGTGACCCTGCACATAGCAGGGAGGTTGAAACTAGATGATCTTTGTGGTCCTTTTCTATTCTATGATTCTGCGATCTGTACAAACTTCTTGAAACTGCTGAATTAGGAAGCAACTGCTCCTTAGTACTTAATATTATATTTGATGCCTACTCACCTAGTCTGGCTCTTCAATCTTGAAAGTGTAAGCAGGTAATTTTAATTTCAGCATAAAGAAGAAATGCCAGCAACCTCTATGTTATAACATGACCACAGGTTCCCCATCCCCTCAGGCTTGCTGACTGGTCATGCACAAGGCAGCAGGCGGGCTCCAGCCGAGCCAATTGGGTTTCTCCCCAAAATAAGCACTGAACTAGTTTGTGCCCTGCAGTTTTGCTAACTGAAGTGCAGCACTGGGGTCTGGCTCATTTGAGAACTTAGTCCGAACAGCAGTTTGAAAATTTGGCTCACGGTGTATTAGGGATGTAATATGTCAGCACTGGGTAATTATGGTGCTATTAAACCCCTTATTTTTCTTCCTACTTGAAGTAATGAGAGTGAAGCATACAAGATCTGACCATTACGTATTAATGATTAACAACTGTAAAGTAACTACTCAAACCTATCAGGAGCTCCATTTCACTTAAGGAGCCGTAACAGTGCCGGGTTAGCACTTTAGCATGAATGGTGCATTGATGGCATAAAATCTCCCTAACCAGTTATCTAAGGTCAGCCTTAATGGTACCATAAAATCACTATATGATTTCTTCAACATGAGGCAGTTTTTACTTCCTGAGAGCTATGCAAGTTTTCTGAGAGTGCATTTATACATTAAAGTATCTAATGGTAATAAATTAGCAAGAAACACATATTTGCCCAAATATAATACCAAGTCTTAAATTACATTCCAGTCCAATAACTCATTCTTATTTCAAAGAAACATTTCAGAACAGAGGAATAAATGCAAACCAGAATATCCATTTATATATATTCTACAAATACAAGTGTGTATATATATTTTTATCCCCCTGATAAGTTTGAACTGACTTTTGCTCTTCAAACTGGATTTAACTACATTCCCCTGTATGAAGGACTCTTCTCAGGTTCTTGACATATTAATCAATATTTCCATGTGTTTACAGGCAAATTGGTTAATTTTTTTTTTTTTTTAATTAAAATGTAATTTAAAATGAATCCTTCAGTAAATTCAGCATCAGTAGTGTGCTGTCTCATCCCAAGTGATCTAATAACATAACAACCAAGGGACTTCATATTTCCTGTATAATTAACACAGCCTTCTGCTGTGTCTACCTGGCTAGGATGAAATGGTCATTTTGTTTCTATTATTTTTCATTTCTAAAGGTTTCTTTTTCAGTACAGGACTACCAGACATCGGACTAACAATAATTGCACTACCTCTATGCCAACACAGAAAGCAGGTGACTTTACAATGGGCATCTTAAGTGAGGATAACGACCGCAAGTTAGCAAAGGCCAGTCTGAGTAAAAACAATGGCAGATAGATGATGTTATGAAAACAGCAGCTTCTCTTCAGCTTCCAGGAAAAACAAATAACTTCAGCCTCTGCAGAAAAATAGACATTTAGCTATATATTCAAAAAGCTATTGTAAATTTAACTGTTAATTCTCAATCTTCGTATATAAAAAAAAAAAAGACTCTTTACAACAAGATTTAGTGTAGAATGTAGGCACAACGTGACTAAGTGCACTGCACAACAGTCTAGTGCCCGTGAATATAGGAGACTCGAATTTCTTACCTATTTCCCTTTTAGCATATCCTTGAATGAATGTGTCTTTTATCGTGCGCACAGATGGTGCAATGAGACTGACTGCAGTTCTGCTTTGATACAATTGCTGACAGCCACAATTTAAAAGCTAACTGGTGCATTGAGTGATCCTAAAATCTGCAGAAGCTCTTTTTCTCACTGAGGCAGTGCCTTTGCTAGTTGCAGTAGGAAGAAAGGAAGGATTTCACTTCTGAAAAAATACACTGCAGCCAGATTAAACGATCCCTCTGACGGCCAGCTCTGTAAACAAATGGATATTAAGAAGTTCATTACCCCTTAATGGCTGAACACAGAAGAGCTGAGAATGGCATACAACGGGCAACAGGCACCTTCCAAGCAGCCGGGTGCTTTTATTTCTGGCAGCAAGTCAGAGGGTTTTCAGCTACTGTATTTCTTACTGAATATTTTTCCCCACCTACATTTCCATGAAGCTAGCACAGCATGGAATAGCAAAAAGCAGGAATTACTGTTATTAGTTGAGTAATCTGTGATGGAAAGTGACCCTGTATTTAAATGAAGAACACTGAAAACACTAATGGATTTTCCAGGTTTGTTGTTTTTTTTTTTTTTTGTTGTTGTTGTTTGTTTTTCTCCTTTTTTTTTTTTTGACATTTTGCTCTGCTTTGGCCTTTCTAGAAAGAAGTTAAAAATTAAATGTTAGGTTCCACCTTCCTCCCCTCCACTGTAAATAAAATTACTAACATAAACGCTAATTCCCATCACTGATAATTCAGAAAAGCAGGGCTAAGAAGAACAGAAGAGGAGTTACAAGCTTACATGAGCAGTTAGGCCTTGAGGGCTTTCCAGTTGACACATAATCCACCTAAACCTCAAAATACTAAATAGATCTGTTCAAGCTTTGGAGAAGTCAGGCTTGAGCTGACAGCTCACAACATTTAAGCCACAAAGCCGTCTGTGGGACCACAGGTCCACTCAACTTTGGCACGCCACAAATTCCATCAAATGAAGTTTCCAGTTAGAATTTCTGAGGTTCAACGTGGATAATTCTGAGAGGCCAAGTTCACCATCCTAGGGATGCTCTTTGCAGCCCTAATCCCTCCAACCCAATCTGAGCTCATTTCCAATTTCATGGGTCCAATTGGCTCATATAGCTGAGCTTTAGGAAAGTCTGTGAAGTTGAAAATTGCCATTCTGCTGAATGCCTGCAAGTATAATGATATATGTATATTTCCATCTTTCTGCAGAGGGATGTTACTCACACATATTCTTTGCATATCAGCCAACCTGTAAACCATAAACAATGAATTTTTTGTGCCAGGAAAGCCACACTGCTGATTTTTTTTTAAATACATATTTTATATTTAAATATAACTCCAGCACACAGGCACCACAATAAATAGAAGCCAACACTCAGTAAGCATCAAATCAAATATGATGCTGAAAAGAAAACAATACAATTAATTTTTTTATTGCCTATTCATACCCCTCTCGCCCTCAGTTACTACATCTAATAACTTTTCCTTATCAGCTGAAGAAAAGTGAAACATTTTTTACTCATTTAAAAGCCCACTGTCTAGCAGTGATATTTCCCTCTGCTTAACATTTAGAGAGTGCTATAAATATCCTGCTGTATATGACATTAACAAGTTGAAAAAGTTTTTCTTTTAAAATTGAGGGCCAAGTTTATCTTCCAGCGTACTTTTGAGACCGACTTGACTGCCTTGAACTGCTGCCTTTCTCCAATCAGCTCCCCACAGAAATGACACACAGTCTAACCCCAGTCTCTCCTTGGTAAGACCAGAGTGCTCTCACCACGCGCTCTTACTCTTCTCCATGCCATACCACCAGAGTCACCCATCATGGTCTCAGCCCTGGGACAAGACCTCTGGGCCCACAGCCCTCACTCTCCTATGTGTGGATCCACTGAACTGCAACAGATGTACCCAAGATATTTCCACTCCTTATCTTGTTCCCATCTAGCCTCCAGAAGCCAGCTATAATTAGAGTTTCTCAAGCTAATCTTCCTATGATAATATATCAGAAAAGTATGGATTGTGGGCTTAGTAAAGGGTCTCTCAGTAACATCTTAGTCTCAGAGCAAACTCAGGGTTACCTAAAAAATAAGCAATCTGTCTTAAAGTACCCACTGGTCTTCCCATTGCTGGCTCCTACTGCCTTGTGACATCTCGGGCAAGCTGGCAGTAGCTGTATCATGATCAACTCAGTCTCCAAACTACCAGCTCTTGACACAACCCCTGACACAAGCCTGCTAGGATTGCTTCATTATTTATGAACGTGGCCATCTTATTTTTAATTTCCAAACTAGTTCACTTGCAGACAGGCAGTAGATGCTTCAGAGCTCACAACTGGGATGCTATCTCCACACTTACGGAGGAGCTACTTATCCTGCGACATATTCTGCCTTACTTCTTGTTTTGCTTGACAGTTCCAAAATTAAACCAGATATTCTGGGAATCAGGTCAACATACGACTCATGAACTAGGATACAACAACAGCAATTTGGTCAAAAAATGGGAGCTTAAAATTTAGTTACAACAGCAATATCTGTAAAAATCAGCCTTAGTAGAAGCAAGGCAAAAAGTTTTCCATTTTAAGAAGGAAATTCTCCTTCTTAATTTTTTAATCCCAACCAAGACAAAACATGTAAGTGAATTCCTTTAATACTCTGCTTGAATTTCAAAGAATGGACTCCTTTCCAAATTAGGTCAGAACAGAAGAGATCCTAATGCCATGAAACTATATTCCTAATACTTTTTGTGAACCTTTGTGACTTAGGATATTATAATTGTTTTTCAGAAAGAGCCTTTTCACCCTGACAGCCAAGTTGTTGAAGTCTGAAGGGAAGCTCTTAACTTCCAAGGCTCCGACAGCAGCTTATCATAGGAATATTTCTCACACCACAACGTCAAGATTATGATTGCATACAAACTGTCCCAGAAGTGGAATAAGGTGTTATGAGAGAAGGATTTGAATTCAAACATTAAAGAACAAATTCCAGTCATTATAAAAAGTTTGAATAAAAGGAATACTGAAGGGGATTTCAGTATGCTGGTTGCAAAAAAAAAAAACAAAAACAAAACACAACTTCCTAATAACTTACTTAATGGTCATCATCTGTAAAGGTCCTGCTCTGAAAAGCCAGAAGATCATTGCGCATTTTCAAGCTTACTCCAAGTTTTGAGACATCTTAAAGAGATAAACCTTCACACTCAGATTCTTTGACTGCAAAGAAATGCTCACTGTCTTTGTCTGCTAAAGAGCTTTATGCTAAAAGAAAATTCTAGAGAATAGAAGCTCAACATTTTCCTTTTGAAACACTTTTCTTTTTTTTACAGAAGTTCCCACGGTTTGTTCAGAGATGGATGCTAATTATTACTCTGCTGTAATATTACATTATGAGATGATAACAGAAAATTTCCGATTTTCTATCTTTAAAGCCAGCCACTACTTAGTGCTAATCATAATACTTTTATATTCTTTTTCTGTTTCAAAGTATTTTCTGTCTGTATAGTAATGAAGCGTATTAACATAAGACAAGGCAACCAATTTGGAACTGCAAAGCTAATTCCTCAAAATCTTAAAGAGGATTTAATCATGCCATCAGGCTTGGGCATACCAGTAGTAAAAATACTGTCACAAAATAATGAAAACCAAAAACATTATCAAATTCTGTTTGAAATAAGAGTATTACATTCCAGTATCACTAAGATATGATAATACCAGCAACTGCTAACCTTTTCAAATGTTGTTAAGTGTCTGGTTAGACAAAGTTCACTACAAATCAAAATAGTCTGTACTAATCTAAACATTGACATCATGGCTATTGTCCTGCATTTTCAAGTGATGTTACACGTTCACACATTTACTCTGGATTTGCTGTCCATGCCTCACCCTACTCATAAGAAGAGAAGGACTGGAGGTTGCAATCAGTATTGGCAAGCAGGATTTTATTTGTCCCAGCCATACAACACAACTGATGAGGGCAGAGCATTCTTTCAGCTCTGTGCTGGATGGCACCAGCCGGCTCGCACAGCCAGGCCTTAACTGAGCAAAGCAAACATAGGAAGCACTACTGGATTTTCCTGTGTGCCTTTGGATTTTGTGCTTGTTTTGGCATGGTTTGACAAAAGCTTCTCCTCTGTGGCAAGTCTCTCACTGCAAGTACAGCCAGGCTGCTCTCTCCTAGCTCACAGCTGATGGTGGAAGTTGAGGTAGCCCCATTTTAAAGCATGCAGCAGCAGCAATTCGTTAGCAGCTGACCTCTTCCTCTGCTCCACCTCTAAGACATAAACTCTCTTGATGGATTTTATTACGTGCTGTAAACTTGCCCAATTTTCATTTTTCCCCTGTGTTCAGGGCTCTGCAGCATTTCACCTTTCTGGGGAAGGGGGGGGAAGGCGATGCAGTATAATGCAGTTTGATTTAAATTATTACCCTGGCACACTGTTTCTTTGAGATGCTATTTTCCCTGCCTGTTCTAACTGCTGAGCACAATCGCTACAGCTCAATTATTAAAGGGATTCTAAAAATAGTAGTGTGCAAAGCTGTCTACAAAGAAAAATCATTCAAACACAGCAAGAGATATAGCCCAGGCAGCGAGCTTTCACTGTTATTAGCTTCTTAATTTTTTATTTTTATTTTTATTTTTTTCCCCTTTTTCCCCCTTTCTATCTTTTGCTCTCTTCCCTCTGCCTTGCCATTCTTCCCTTCAGGCAACAGTAAGTGAGAGGGACACCTCCAGGACCTTCTCCAGTGCCTTGAAATCTGCATGAGCTTATAAATGCATTGATACAATGAAGTATTTACTGCTTGGTAAACACTAACATTCACTCGCTCTCCATTTGAGAGAATCACGATCAAGCAGGCAAAGGAAGCTTGCCAAAATAAAATAAATAAATAAAGACAGGCGCTAGGATTTCTAGCTGTGAATCCTTCCATGCACTCTTCAGAGAAGCTCAGAACAAGGGCATGGTTAACCATCTGGGAGCCCCAGAATCCACATTTCCCTGCCAGGGATTTTCACAAGGCTGTGATTCACTTGACAGTTCCTATTTAAGAAAGCATTGAAGGCCAAATCTCTAATCCTTACATCTCGAATGAAGCACAGGTGAGTGCTCCCCTCAAGAAAGGTCTTTGGTTTTGAATCACTGGGTGGGAGGGGAGGTAGAAGGGAAGGTGGTGAGGGTGTTTGAGAAGGTTCCTCAGAGTTGATGAGCTCATCTTAATTCCTGGCTACACTGATATCTGTAAGAATAAATGGGGAAATTAAAAGTGATACAAAACAGCGTCATATTAATTTTCTTTTTTTCCAAATGATTTAAAAATATATATGTTTCCCAATGATTTCAAAATAAACAATTCCAATTACACCCAGATGTCGATTTGTGGGAAGGAGGTAAGGCAGTAGTGAAGGCAGATACTGGAGAACAAGGCTGGAAAAATCTCCCTGGGCTGCACCACTGAGCTGGCTGGACACGCAGTGCGCTCCCTGCTCCAAGGCAGAGCCACATTGCTGCTTCTCCCAGCTCTTAGGAACAGATCAAGAATAGCACTGGTGGGATCACACTAATTGCACCCAGATAGAGACATCTCTGGAAAGAAGAGCCTCCTCCACTCCCATCTATCCCAATTGCACTTGCCATTAGCATTCAGACTAACTCTGCAGCCTCTCTGTGAAGCTGTGCTCTGCAGGAATGCTTCCACCAGCCCAGCGAGAGCTGCAAAGACCTAGCCTGAAAATTAAAGTCTAGGAGCTACCAGTTAAGAGGTTGCAGTGTGTGTGTACAACAGCAAGGAACAAACATAAGCCTTGTACCACTGACAGCTCTGAACCATTTTCCTCTACTTTTTGCAGGGAGCTTAGGTGGCCATGCACCTCCTTCACATGCCCTGTCATACACAAGAAAGGTGTTAAGTGCTAACACCAATAGTGTGAAGCTCCTCAGGAATTTTTCCACCCCCTTTCACAGCGACACAGCCTATTTAAGGAGGAAACGGTCTTCAAGACTGTCTCTTGCTGTCTCTACAGCACACATAGATGAATGGTTATTGGCATCGGGTAGGAAATTAACATCTATGGTCATTCTGAGCTAGATTTCTGTAGTTTAATACATACATCTCCAAAGTAGAAAACAGAACAATACATCCTCCTTGAAAGTTGCTCTGTTGTTACCACTGGGTCTTTACTAGGGTCCAATTAACAAATGTACAATTGGAAGAGCGATGTGGTTAGGATGGTATTTTACAGATTCATAGTCAGAGAGGTTCCATGGTGGAAAGAGACAAACAAAAACGAAATGCTCACCCATGTCCTAAGCTCACAACAGCAAACTCCAAAAGAAGGGATCTCCAGCAAGAGACCCTTCCCCAGGGGCAGTCAGCCCTTAAATGGGGTCTAGGAGGTGCAGCCAGGCTCCATCCCTTCGGTCACACAGCTGAATCGCCTTCACCTGTGCTCCCAGGGCTGATTCAGTGCTTGCCTCAGGTGATCAATCAGTGGTGCAGGCTGTGACTCAACAGTTCCCATACAATTAGGTCTTTACACTGATAACTGATATGCCTTAGCTCCAGCAGATGAGTTACACTGCAGAAGAAGTAAAGCATGAAACCTTAAAGCCCAACAACTGAAATTTCCTCTCTCTCAAGAGCATTCAGAACAACTTGCATGTGCAGTACTGCACTGACATTAAGCAGAGCCTTGTGTCTGGCTGGCTGTGTCTTAAGAAAACAGCAAACTCCACCCTGAAAGTGGAAAAAATATGCAAAAGAGCATTACAAGTAACTGAGAATATAACTCTGTACAGCACCAATGATTAATACAAAAAATCATAGGTTCATAAAATAGAGTGGTTTGGGTTGGAAGAGACCTTCAAGATCATCTAGTTTCAATCCCCTCTGCTTAGGCAGGGACACCTTCCGCTAGACTAGGTTCCTCAAAGCCCAGTTCTAGCCTGGCCTTGAATGCTTCCAGAGAAGGGCATTCACAACCTCGCTGGGCAACCTGTTCCAGAGTCTCATCACCCTCACAGATCTAAAATATAGCATCCCTTTGCTAATTACAGACTGCTCTCTTTAATTAAAACACCACAATGAATTATTGGCAAAGTTTACCAGAGGCACTGTAAATACTAATAATTCCCTCCACAAATACTAATAATTCACTGCTACTGAGGCTTTCATCTATGCTACTCATCCAGAAACAACAAACCACGTGTTCAGGCTTTTCAGTGAGGTCAAGGAAAAGGGAAATACTCAACATGTCTGGTGCAGAGTGGGGGCCAAGCGTGCAGCATAGAGTGCCACAGCCAGTTACTCTGGCTGCCAGCATCTCTGGGGATGCAGTGAAGCTCCCTTACAGCAGAAGATTTGGATTCACGACATCTCACCTGCATTTACCTAAACGCCAGGCACAACACAACCAGCTCCCCTCTTCTTGCCTGCCATTCACGCTGACTGTTTAGCATTGAATGAACTTAGAAAAGCTAATCTGCAGTACTTTCCATGTGCCATAATTTTGGTTAATTTCTTGAAAGTGAACTTCTTTGACCGCCTCGTTTACTGAGGAGATAGAATGCCTTCCCATTGTATGTTGGGAGTGAGGGATCCATATGTCAACATCGGCCTTTGCTGATTTTATTGCTGCCCTGCCAGAGGAACAAAGACATCCTTTGGATTTTATGAAACTCCTGACATCCTTCTCAATTTAAGGATGAAAGACTTAAAGCAGCAGCACTCCACCTGGTATTTTACACATGATCTATCCTTATTTCTCATACTTCCTTTGGAGAACAAGAAGGAAAATTTGAAAATAAAGCCCAGAATCACTCCTGCAAGGAAAATCTGTCCCATCCCATGCACGCACATGATCTGGAGCCTGCCTCAGCTGTGCCAAATGTCAAATTCCCAATGGCGTTCCGGCTTGGTTTTGGCATTTTGGCTTTTTAAACAGCCACCATTAATTCTAAGAGAAAACGAGCTACAGAAAACATTTTTTAATGTTGCTATCACTTTCTGGCAGTGTTGCCACAGCTGCGGCAGCTCTTGGGAACGTGGAATCAAGTTCAGAGCTTGACGTCTGCACCTGGAAACAGTTTTGCTGAAAAGAACTGGATTCTTGTTCTGCAAAAGAACTCACAAGCATGGCACAGCTGCATGGGACCCCTGATGAGGTGCAGACAAACCATTCCAGAAGAAACTTCAGGCTGCTGGAGCTGCACTTCTCCCGCCAGAATCTGGGAAGATTTGTGCCTGCAGCCTTTGTGTTGGTTCTTTGGCTGCTTTCATCCAGGTGAAGGGATGCTGCAATGCACCTTGAGTAAGCAACACAAAGATTTCTCATTTCATAGTTCAGCTTCCAGTTTGCAGAGCGGTACCCCATTCTCACAGAGTAGATAACAGATGAATTTCACCTTGCAGGATCATGGGCAAAGGCAGTACAGCAAACAAATACATATATATATATATATATATATATGAAAATGTGTCACCATTAGCTAATGGCAACAGTATTTTAGGCTGAATGAACTACACTGACTGCTTATGCGTACAATGCCATAGAAAATCCTTCACAACAATGAGGGCACTTTAGACAAAAAGGAACCACAGCCCACAGTGCCTGGCACGTGCAGTACAACCTGGCTGTTTGCCTGTCTTTGTCAAACCAGAGAATTAAAGGATTTTGTATAGATCTTGGAAAAAATTCATCCCAGCTGCAACATCAGGGATGAATTACATCTGGATTTTGCACATATTTGGTAAATTGGTACTTCCAATCAATACTATGTGGATGTTTTTGATTTCCCAGGCTCTTGATTTTAAAAGGAAAAATAAAAATTTTAAAAGCACTCAGGCACCTTGCAGTGTGAATTTGTTGTGCTTCTCCCCTCTTCTTTTCTTAATAGACATCATCAATCTAAATTTATTCAGGTCAGAGCTATGATCAGCAAATACAATTAAACACTGACTCAAGCCAAGGCTTGTGCCAAGTGGCAAACTGCCCCACGTAAAGGTACTTGTAGTCTCTTTCTATTTCTCTCTCTCTGCATTAAAATCTCTGGTATTAAAGAGCAATGACACTTTGGGACAGCTGGGTGGCATGATGGGAAAAAGAGCAAAATGTCTGTTTTATTTTCTTGGCATATCCTAGCGACCAACAAGTTTCCTACAACAGAAGAACAAATGAGTGACTTCAGAAGAAATTGGGCAGCTAAAGCCTTATGTAAGGGACTATTTGAGTCTGAAAAAAATGAAACTGATGTAAAAACAGCATCTGAAATAAAAAATGTAAGGGAAATTTAACACAGAAAAATGATTTCCCAATGTTAATACTTATCATGTCAGTCAGAGCAACTCACTTTTTGGTGGTATTTTACTGTAATATTCCAAGCTATGGAAAATCTGAAGTTTCATTACAGTGATGATTGCTGATTCTTTCCTTTATTACACTACATTGCCAACTGAGTGCTACATAAGTTCAGTGAGGGCTCTGCGCTTCTGAAAGAAAACGAGCTTTTTTGAATAGGTAGCAACTGCCTTCCACCTGCCGACCATGGGCATTTGTAGGCATGTAGGCACTCTCCTTGTCCTCTGCCCCCACTGCATCCCCTCCTCCAGGCTCCAAAGCCTACCTCTCTCTCCAGGGTGGTTGCTTGGCCTCACATGCTGGCACAGGCTGACATGTAGAGGTTCCCAGAACATGACTTGCCTTAGGGAAGCAGTTGTTATCACTGCCATACCATTTGGTGCTTACTGTAGGCCTTCCCCTGGGGCTCTTTCTCTCTCCCCTGTCATGAGATGGATTTAGGTCTCCTCCATCCTACAGGTCAGCAACCAGCAGGGCTCTGGTGCTGCTCATGCTCCTGCCCTCCTGAGTCAGGTCAACTGATGGAGACTGCTGCAAACCTGCAATTGCTTAGGCTGAGAGGGATCCCAACAATTGGTTTCTTTCCTTCTCTATCAGAGAGATTTGGGATTTTATGCTGCATTATTCCCAATGCTACACAGCAGTGAACAAAACTCTTGCATTTCTGCTGCTAATCTCTGAATAATCCAAACTATCATGCTGTTTTATCAAGGCAATATCCCTGTCCATCAGACTTGGTAGCCCAAGCTTTTCCACACTCCCTCAATGCTGCCCATCAGCCTCACTCTCCTCTGCCCTCAGTTCTCACCTGCCACCCAACTACTCACATACCCCCATGGTGAATCACAGCTGGGCACAGCAGTTCTACAACGCTTGCTAAGGCTTCTAAACAACAGTTTGCTCTTTGCCCAGATGGTTTCCCAAAGCTTCACTCAGACTCTGAGATCCTTTCACCAAGCTTTGCACATGCTGTCCTCACCTCCCAGCTGTAAATGTGTTTCTGGGGAATCCATCCTGCTCCTTTAACACCTCACCAGGCTCCAGGCTGCTAGGTGCCAGTGCTCCCAATGTAGCTTAGAAAGAGCAGAGGCTTGGAGGCTGGAAGGCAATTCTTGAGTTTCAATCAAACAAGTGGTGCACCTCTAACTGGGGAAATACTGCACCAGGATGTGGAGGAAATGCATTCCTCCTTGCGTGGCATACATTACTTAAACAAAACACATAGATTTGCATACCCCTGTATTGCACACTGACAATAAGTGATATATGACTGCGACTCAGGAATGAAACGTCTTGAGCAAATATGTCAGTAAAGGAGCATATCAGTCTGAAGTGAATGCAAGCTTCTGCCTGCATGATAAAAGCAGGCAGCAGCCCTTTCCTTCAGACTCAGCCTGGTCCTTGAGCACTGTGGTGAACTCTCAACTTGGCACAGTCAAATCCTAACCCTGGGTGGGCAGGGGGTGCAGGGAGCCGCGGGGAAGGGAGGGAGGGCAGGCAGTGTGGTGTCTTTGAGTAGTGCTGGAGCATAAAGACATTAAAGGGCCATCAGCAGCTCACCCGCAGAAGCCTGCATTTATTACAGCATAGCAAATTTCCAGAGATGAGCTTCTTTCATTTAGGTCTGCAGCTGCTTCTGACATCTCCCTGCTGAAAAGGGCTGAGCATTCTCACAATATTAAAAACTCAGCTTCTTTTCCTCTTGAAACTGGAGAGAGGAAGAGCAATAAAAAAGTGAAACAAAATAAATAGTCTGCTGTGTCCTACGTGTTTACTCTCAGGCATAGGAGGACTGTGTGAAATCTAATACGGTAACAAAACTGGAACCAAAAGATTTGTTTCTAGAACCTGTGCTCTCACTAAGTGTATGTAAGCCTTATAAAATTAAATATGTGACTCTGATCTTTACGGTAATGCTGTGAGTCATCCACTAATGGTCAGTCTCCCCCGGTTGGAACTCATTATATGTCGAGACTCATTAGAAATAAATCCTTTTATCAGAAGAATTTAAATTCCCACTGCTTGTTTCAGGTGCCTAAACAGCCACGGTCTAATTAACACATGATGCTGGCCAAACTGCAAAAACAAATTGTTTATCACTTAAGATACTATACGTACATGTGACATCCAGCATCTATACTGCTGGGCAATATAGATAAAAGGTCGTGGCCATCAGATAGAAAATTAAGCCCATTTTTCATAGGCACGGGTCAGAAATGACGAGCGCTACATTTGTCGTATAGCCATCTGGTAAACAAGGGTGGACTTTGCAGCAAAGCGTGTACTGGTGGATCAGGAGACGACTCTTGTTTCTACATCAGGTCACGCTGTTCTCACTGATGTGGGTTTGCTGTTTGGCTCCACGAGCACCTCGTTCATCAATACTTGTTGCATTCACAATCTCAGTGCCCCAGGAAGATGGAACTGAGGAAAACAACAACGCTTTATCAGATAGGAACATTAATATCTCTCGACTGGAAACAAATTGCCCAAGGGGCCTGCCTGGTGCCTCCGAGCAGAAGAATGTTTCAAATGAAACAAGGCATCTAAAGAAATATTTGATACTGGATTATATGGTCTAACAGAATCGTGCTACACAAAATAGAGGGCCTACTTCACTTTTATTCTTTTATAAATCTGAATGAATGGCATTTAAATAGGCACCTATAGAAAAGATTGAGCTAAGGGGAAAAGCTTTCAGCCATAATGTGAAAAAAAACCTCTGTGATCTGCAGGCAATGCTAAGATGTGCTAGTCAACACCAAGTAACAGCTGCTCCTGAGGTTTAAAAAAAGAATTGATTAAAGTAAGTATTTCAGCTATTGCAGAAAAGACCAAATGAAAGACCCAAACCAGTACTGTGTGCTATTGATATTCTAGAGAAGGATACGGAAAATAAATGCAGAACTGAAAAGCCAGTGAAATAGGATGCTAAGTGAATTTTTAGAATTCTGTGCCTTGAAAGTCAAGAGCAGTTTTGTTCCCAATTCAGAATGAAAACAACACTTCAGCTTTTTTATTTTTCTCCGAAATAAATGCAGAGATTTTTCTCCCTAGGTCTGATACGTGCGTTAACAAAGGTGAGAACACAAAAATGAACCTGAAGAACTAAATTTCTTCTCTCTCCCAGCAAGTGTAGGCAGTGGAAAACCTGAAACGTTACAGTTCCGGCTACATCCAAGCTGCATTTAGGTGATGCTACCTGACAGGTACAGTGTCCCCTGTCCTTCTGGAGGCCAATTCAAACTGCATTTCATACGTATGGACACAATGGGAGAGACCTACAGCAGGGACTGAAATGTGCCATCATTCTTCCTCGCTCATCTCCCAGGAAAAGAACAAGATTCTCAGCTCTCTAGAGCTACATTGCAGACAGACGTTCTTGTTGCAGCAAAGCAATCAAGGCTTCGTTATTTTTGGCCACCATGGCTGCTTAGGAGGAGCTTACGTTTTTTAAAGACATGAAGGCGTTTTTTCATTTCTTTTTTTAATGAAACTGTCAAACTTCCTTCCTCTCCTCCTTAGCTAATTAAATAGAAATATATATATATATATTGTCAAAGGTTTTGGGCACTTAACCATAGTGCACTCATAGCTGTCGTTGTTCCTATCCTACCACGTAGTGATTTTTTATCTCGTTGATCACATCAAACAACTACCCTTAATATTTATGAATTATCTGACTAAAAGGACAGGCTTTCATGATGTGCATTTTCTGGCTTAAGGGCAGAACTCCTACTGGTGTAGATAACTCCCACGCACTAAGAGCTGGCTGAAGGTACTCAATGAAGGATTTCTTGAAAGGGTTTGGCACTGGTTTTAGGTCACTTTCAGTGAACATCCCACATCAGTTAAAACGTCATACCGAAATTCACTTTTAATTACAAAGGTTCATTTTTCAAATCAAAATGGCTTTTCATTTCAAAATGGATGCTAATGGACAGCAAAAAGGCATTTTCATCAGTGAAAAGAAAAAGTTCTTGACCTCACGCTGTTTATTTTTTTCCCTAGCTTTTGTAAATTTTTGGCCCACAGAAAGATTCAAGTTGCTCAGTCTCAGCAGAAACACTTGAATTATAAATATCCGCACTATGTTAATTAATTCATGATTCTTGCAAATGTGGAAGCAGTTCTCCTGCCTGCCCCTCGGAGCAGCCCAGCCGCCCTCTCCCAGCAGAAGCAGCTCTCCTGGATGCTCGGGAACACCAGGCTTGTTTGCATCCCCCAGCAGAATCCAAGCCCCAGCACTCCTGCTTCTGTTTTCATTTTGGGAGCAGATCAAAACCATTCAGTTTTCCCCAGACAGATGGCATAGCTTTAAACTGTGACCACATTGTCCATATGTGTCCTGTGCAATGTACGGATTATTTCATAGCATCTCGGTGGCAGTGAGCTGGAGGCACACTGTGCCTTTGTTCTGTTGCTTGGCACTTTCCTAAACGTCTCCCCTTTGGCAGAGCGTGGGCTTTCTCTTGGATCTGTGCCACCAACGTGTGTGAAGCCCCGTCATATTTTAAACGACTCAAATATTAAGAAAAGAGAAAGGAAATACAATAACAAATAAGGACACGCTCTCCCCCTGTTGCTGTGGTGAAGGTACTATTTGCTCAAAGCTAGGAGCTGGAAAGGTGATCTGAGGGGCATGGCTTTTAGAATGATGAATTCATTTAATTTTTAAAAGCACTGCTCACTTCTGGCACCTGTTCTGTCAGGTCTGCGCCATGGGATCCCTGCCCACCCCTGGAATATCCAGCTGGATTTCCCACCAAAGTGCCACCATGAACCAGGTCCTCTACAGAAGCTGAGTGGGCACAGCCTCAAGTAGCTAAACTGAAGAGATATGGTTCATCCAAAATAACGCTTTTGGTAAGTATTTTTTGAGCTCAAAACGTGATTTGGGCCAATTGCAAATAGCATCTCTGGTTCAGCTGCAACCTGTTCTCTGTTCACCCCTCTGCAGACAATCATGCAAGATAAATATATTCTGGAGACTCCAGCGACAGCATTCACCTGCAGGTGGGACTTTATTCTTTGTCTTCTGCAATTGGTTGCAGTCAGGCACCAAAGATAACATCACATTTTAAGTAGCCAAATTCACCTACCTGTTTGACAAGCCACTGACGTGGAGTTAGGAGTGAACAGACTATATCTCAAAAATGCTCAGGATGATTATTTTGCAAGTAGAAAACACAAAGCAGAAATTCTGAGATAAACTGAGTAGCTCAGTCAGCTCCTTCCCTTGGCTACATAGCTGTCTTTGGATTAAAATGCTAAGATTAAGTTATTGAGGGTAGATTGCTGTCAACTTTATCGGCTGCCTCTGAATCATATGATCACCCACACAGTACTAAAGCAACTCAGTGCACTGAAATCAATGGAGGTAGGCTGCTTTACACCAGCAGAGAACAACTCTCCCTATGCCTGCACCAATAATAACCAATAATGCCTGCTTAAAAACCTTCAGTGGGCTTACTAAGGGGTGAGAGAATGGGGGTGGAAGCAGTTTCTTGGCAAATCCAAAATCCTGGCCAAGGATCCAGAAGGGGATTATTATTTCAGTAACTCTCTTTTTCGCTGCGCTGTGTTAGAAAGGTGTTAAACTCTCCTCAGCCAAGAGCACTTTGCAATAATCAGTTTATGAAAAATTCAATTTGGCAGAAAATTCTCAGCAGTCTCTGCTGAGAACTGTACTTATTACACCCCAGTCACAAGTGGATGGGCAAAGGTAGCTCAGCACGTCAGCCTCTCCTCCTCCATGGCCCTGAAACACACTCAGCAACGCTGGAGGAGGGAGAAGGCAGCGTTGTGTAACTAGTCTCCAAAACCCAGACAGTCACTTAGGATGAGGAAGAGGAAATAAAGAAGTCAGAAACAGAAGTCAGCCAGATGTAAAGCTTCTGGCAGGAGCTTCCAGGTAGAAACGATGTTTGTGCGGGCAAAAGAAACAGCCTGCACCCTGTCATGACAAAATATCCACCTGACTGGGAAAAATGTAAATGACGCTAAAGTGTTAATGAGCACTCAAGTGGATTTCTTCCTGGATTGAGTCACAGCTGCTGTCAAAACTCCATCAATCTGATTGCTGTAGCAGGGCGAGGGGAAGGCTCTCAGGAATGCCACCTGAAAGCCTTTGCTGTGGTAGAGGCATCCCACCAAGCTCCCAGCATCACGACAGTGGGAGCACCCTGCCTGAGCTCCCGGACCAGGACTTAGACCTCCTCTTTGGGGAGAGGCAGCAGTCCTTCTGCACACACAGACCACTATGTTACACTCCGTTGCTGTTGGCCACGTTAGTAGCTTCCTGACTAGCTTAACTGTTTTTCCACTAGAAGGCATTGGCGGGACCAGGGAGAGTAGGCTGGAGAGGAGACAGATGGTATTTTCTCTCTAGTTTTGGTGTTTGAGAACAGAATTTGCACAGTTTGTTCTTCAGTCAACCCTTACTCTTAGGATAAAAACTGTTACCGGCCAGAACATGAATGGTTCTGAAAAATGCAATCAAAAAAATATTTTTTTAAGCATACAGAGGGGGAGCTTTCATCTTTAAGAGCTACCAGATATGCATTCCTGAGGTCTGATGCTGTGGTTATTAATCAGATGCTTTGGGGATATTAAAGATTCTCTCTCACTAATACTGAATGCAATCATCCTTTCTTCCTCAAGATTTCCCAACAGATCATTAAAGTCTTGAAGCTCCTTTCATTCTTAATACGTGATTATCTTGTACCTGCAGAGTTCTTTATACCTAGACTTTAATATCTTCCTCTCTCCAGCAGATCTCTTCTTCCTTCAGCCAGGGTTCCATTTAAGGTAACTGCCATTCCTTAATTTGCCCTTTTATATTAATACGCGTCCTCAGAAGGTCAGCTATATTCTGTGCTGGCCTGACGAAGGCAAGGAGTATCAAAACTCAGTCTGACATCTGCCCCACTCAGATTCCACTGACTTACACAGCATTATTCTGCCATGGGAACCTTAAGCAAGAGCCTGAGCTGCAATTAAACGACATCTCCTGCTCCATTCAATGTGGCCAAACAGAATCACAGAATTGCAGGGGTTGGAAGGGACCTCTGGAGATCAAGTGCAGCCCCCTGCTGAAGCAGGCTTCCTACAGGAGGTTGCACAGGCGTGCATCCAGATGAGTCTTTAATATCTCCATAGACTCCACAACCTCACTGGGCAGTCTATTCCTGTGCTCTGTCACCCACACTGTAAACAAATTCTTCCACATATTGGTGTGGAACTTTCCTATGTTTGAGTTTAAGCCATTGCTCCTTGTTCTGTCACTACACACCAAAAAGAGTCTGGCCTTGTCCAATTGCCTCCTGCACTTTAGATATTTGTAAACACTGATCAGATACCCTCACAGCCTTCTTTTCCCCAGGCTGAACAGACCCAATTTACTCAGCCTTTCCTCATACATGAGATTGGACTCTCTCAAGGAGCTCTCCTTTTTTGCACTGGGAGGCCCAGAACTGGACGCAGTATTCCAGATGAGCTCTCACTGGGGCAGAGTAGAGGGAGAGGATCACCTCTCACAACCTGCTAGCATGCTATTTTCAAACGACTTTATGTTGCTCATTCCCATGTTCTTGGCTGCACTGGGAGACAGACAAGTAGTACCACAGAGTCATAAGGTGCATGGGCAGCTCAGATGCAGAATGACACTTTCCTGTTCCTTCCCAGTTACAGCAAGCAGGTTTCTCTGAATAGAAGCCTGTTCAGAGATGGATGTTGCAGAGAGAGCATGACATAGCACACTGTCAAAGTGACAGAAGGCTGAATTCCCCTAAGACCTGAGAAAGCCAGTGACAAGCCTTTGGAAATGTTGGGCGAGAAGTGAATGTTATTTTACATATATGGAACGTTGGCTCTGGGCAAATCATGATTGCTCAGAGAACCTGCAGAGCTGTAGCTGAGCTGAGACAGAAGCCATGGCCTGCTCAGACCAGTGTCCTCTCACTGTGCATCACTAGCATGTATGCACGTATATTGCCTTAATTAAATGTCTCTAAAATCCAAATTCAATGCATCCTACCTCTTCCCACCCCACCTCCACCAATCACCTATCGTTCTGCTCAAGGTGTAAATAGGTCAGGTGTTTCCATGACCACAGTGAATCAAATAAGCAGTTGGGGTTCAGCAAGCAACGTGAATTTTGTAATTGTTCTTGAGCCAAGTAGTACAAAGCAAGCAGCCCCACGCTGACAGTGCCTCACTATCTCTCACTGTGGTGCTGCTCATCAGCTGGCACTGGCCCCTTCCCCCTTGGAACTGCTATCTCCTGCAAGCTTCAACAGGCAGCTCCCCTCATGGGGTAGTGCTGATGAAAAGTACATTTCACACGGAAAATGTCTCAATGCATCACCACTGCAAGTACTAATTGCTGGTTCCAACGCAGCACTGAACCTGTTGGCACAAGGTATAATTGAATTGTGACTCACTGCCACGGAGTGGTATAGAGGGCCAAAAGTATAAAATAAACCTGAAAGCAAATTCATGAGGGACACGTCTAACAAACACGGTGGTTGGGATGCCACGCCATTCAGGAAGTCCCTACACCTCTAAGTGCCCTAAAGTGAGGAGCTGTGGCATGGAGAGGGCTATTTGTACTTATGTCCTGTTTCTTCTCCAGTAGCCCTGCTGCTTGCCTGGATCCTAAGCGAGATCTAAGCTAGATGATCCTTTAGTCTCCTACCTCCTCACAATGAGACAATCTGGGACGAAGAGTGAAGCTGATAGCCCTGAATCTGCGTGGTGCAGGGATGCCTCTGACCACAGCTGGTGGCTTAGAATGAAACAAGCAAGACACCAATGGTATCAGCCCCACACTGCCTTCGAACACTTTTCACAAGGCATTTTCTGATTTCTGACTTTTCTTTCCATGCAGTGAGTCACCTGCTTTTACTATGGCACAGATCTGTTTTCTCTCAGCAAAAAGCACCAGATCTCTCATGTATCACAAACTGAGTTATTTGTCAACAAAACTGGTCGTTTAAGACTGTTTTATCTCCCTTTCCAGGGGCCAGACATAAGAGTGTTTACTCAGGATGGTGTAGCTCATGCAATCTCTGCTTGGAAAACATCCCATAACCTGCCACCAAAACCAACCGTGTCTCTGCCATGCCATTCTGTGAAGACACTTTGTGATGCAGAAGATTTTGTGAGGAGGAGTGAGAGCAAGGCAGAGAAATCCACATTGAGAGCTCCTCTCTCCTGTACCCAAACACAGCCAAGAAAGCTGCTCAAACCTCCACAAAGTAAGCTTTCCTGGCAACGTTCTTCTAGTACAGTTTTCCTTAGATACAAGTTCTAAAAAAGTAATCTGTGCTCCAATTCCCCTCCCTTTGGAAGTCAAACACACTAAGGATCTTAGAGCTATCACCACATTGCCTGGGCCATGCCAAAGCCAACACCACTCCTCATGGCTGTTTCTTTGCCTCACCCACTTGGGGCCTGGAGCTCTTGGCCTTGTGTCCTGCTCTCACCACTGTCACACTGTCACAAGGACTTTTTCACCCTGTGTGCATTTTTTTCTTGAGCGAAAAGAAAACAAGAAGAGATTTCCTTATTTAACAGCATCAGATCTTGCATTATACACAAGTCTGTGCATAATATACAAGTATTTCATGTCATAACAGATAAGCTTTACTTATTCATTGGCATTAGTAACGTCCATGCAGCTTTGGGAATAGCGTGGTGTTGTTTCGTTACTGCGCTGTCAGCAAAAAGACAGCAATAGGGTTGAAATTCTATGCCACATATGTGTGTGCTGCTTGCAGCCTGCTGCGGGAGCAGCACTTTCCTAAGCCCCTCCGTATCGACCCTCCTTCATGGCCACTAATGGGTGGCTGTACAAAAGGTTATTTGGAAAGTCAAAGAGAACACAGCATGGGTGGCAGCAGATGTGGTGTTCCCCTCTTAAATTTTTTTCTATGATCTCCAACAAATTGTATCACCCAGGATCACTCATCTGTAAATTAAGGATAACCATATTCACAGCCAGTCTGCAAGGCAGGTCAAATCTACAAACAAAAAGAACAATAGCAAAACAGATTGAACCAGTGCTAGTAGCTATTCATCTTCAAGGGAAATTTACTTTACCTCTCAAATAAATACTTAACATAAACTTGATTTTGGAACTATACATTGCATATATAATTATCTACTTCCCCTACAAGCATTTCCTTCAGCTCCTTTCTTTCCTCACATATAAAATCAACAACATTTAGCCCTATTAGGGTTATCTGTAACAAAACAGTTATCTGATAGTAAGAAACACAGGGCTTACAGGCCAACAGATTAATGAGTGGGGAACATAATGCAATACTACAGAAAGTATAGTGCAGGATTTAATATTGTATATTCCAGCGGTTGAAAAGTCTCTCATTATAATCCTATGACGCCAATACCGTGCTGAACAGCAAGTAATCCTAAAATCCAGTTAGCATAGGCTTAGCGTACTGCAAAAGCAAAGGAAGTAGCAAAAAAATATGCAGTCACATCAAGCTACTGTAGTTACGAGACAGGTTCAGGAAAAAAAAAATCTTTGTTTTCAGATCTTGCTTTCTAAATGCTGAAACTCATTGGATCTATGTAGTAACTGCTGGGTCTTTGCCCAGTACTGTAAATCAAATGATAGGTCACGACATGCCTGCTCCAAAATAATCCCCCCCCTGCCAAGTCCCAGAAACCCTTACCATGGCTAAGAAAATAGAAGATATGAAATCAGGTGTACTAGAAATTACAAATTTTCTGAAATGACAGGTTTGAAAACCCTGATACAAATGTATGAAACCTCATGCACTGTGCCATTTAACTTCAATGATGGCTTTTTAAATGTTAACTCTCTTGGATTGTCCTTTTAGTCCTATTGCAGGCACCAGCACCCCTTCTGGAAGGGATCATTATGTCCTCCTCTGGCCTCTGATTTATTCATCAATACTGGATAGCTGTCATTACACAGAGTGAGACCTGCAGAAAATACACTAAGTCACGTTGTACTTAAACACCGAAGCTATGCAGATAATTTTAGCAGCCTCGTCCCTTGACTGTGTACTAACCTGCTCATGTGTTGTATGAAACAAAACAACTGTGGAATATTTTATGCATTATTTCAGTATTTATCATGAAAATAAAGAGGGCTTTTTTTTTTTTTTTTTAACTGATTTTAGGAGATTGTGGCTACTACAAAATCCTAGAAATATAGCCACTCCTTTGTGTTGGTTTTTTTTTTAAATCAAGAACTGTTATGCTAATCTGCTTCCTGAGCAATCTCTTCCAAACAACTAAATCAATTAACAGATTTCTTAATCCAAGTCTTCATAAATTTTGTAATGATGCATCCAAACAATAATATACCTATCCAGCAAAAACTAATCTGGAAGACCCACCAAACTTACCATTGCAGCAGCAGCAACAGAGGTCTATTTAATGTATTCAAATTAAAAAAATAATAATACAGAAATGTAAAAAAAGAAATAAAAATCAAATTTGATTTCTATGGAAAATGGTACATAGAAACATTTTGAAACCCAATTGCAGAAGTTGAGCCTGTGGCCCTTGATGCATCACATACAATGTGTCCATGCCTGAGGCAAACTGTCTGATTGTCCCCATCTTCGTGGCAGCCCTGATAACAAGTGCAAGAAAAGAAAGTATTATAGACACAAATACAAGAGTGGAACCTCAGCTCTACACAGTGACATTAGACAAGACACAAGGGAAGTTGTTTTGTAACCTTAGCTGTGACAACTGAGAACCTACAGCTGCAGGAATACTTGACTTGGGTCTGGTTCTGCCTTAGATTACACCAACTGCATGCAGCAAACAGTTTCTTCATGCCTGCCCACTATGAACCCCTGCCTCTTTCCCTTAAAGAAAATCAGAAAGCATTTTTGCAACAGCACAGCCTTGAGAATCTATAGCAACATGAGCTTATTTATTACCTGCCACTTCTATCCAAACATTTTCTACTGTGTCAGACCAACCATTTATTATATCATTTCTCTGTGAGATCTCAACATCATCCATCACTGGTAGTCACCTGCCCTGCTCCAGCTCTGGGCCTTTGCACTGTGCGGGGATTTGAAGGTGCAGGTGCTGGGCCCTGCTGCTGCTTCCCCTCTTATTCTTCCATTACCATGTTGCTTGCTTGGAGTTACCAAGCTATATTTAAGGAGTTCAAAGGGGAATCTTCTTTATGAGCCTTCCCCACCAACACTGCTTTAATGTAGGAAGTGTCAACCTGTCTGTTTTGTAAACACATCACCTCCTCATTCCTTAAATAAATATATGTCGCAGATGGATTTTTCTTTCCCTGGTAAGAGCCAGACTACCTTCCCGTCCTCCCCTCCATGCACATGCACTGATGACACCTTTAGCCCAAAGGCTGGCTTACATAGACCTTTATTTAACCTTTCTTAACTGCTGTGGGAAGAAGTGGACGTATAAGCATAGGTGCAGTCATCATGATCACTGTAGCAGCAAGGGACAGATGTCTGAACTTGCTTGGAAAACCCAACATTAGGTAGATCTCACTATATTCAAGACAAAGCTATTTAAAGGTAATCAGTCATACTGAGAACATGTTACCATAGCCGTGGCTTGCTGATAAAGGCTATTCATAACAAATGAGACAAGAAAAGGATGCACAGGCTCAGCAGAGTCAGTTCCAGGTGGGTATGCCCTCCTCAGACCTCCCCAAAGGATGGGTCACATAACCAACTAGAGTCCCTCTATAGCCAGAAAGATTGTTCATGCATTCTTTTTTCTGTTTCCAGTAACTTTCCCTCCCTCTTTTGCTTTTCAGGAGGTGTGAGTTTGCAAATAATACACAACTGTAGCTGTAAATAAACTTGTCTGGAAATTGCCTTTGCTCTGGGGAGCATCTGGTGGAAAATCTGTCCCAGTCTTCTCTTTCCAGCCTCCCTGCCAAACAGCCTTTCTCCCTTGCTCTGTATCTCTGGACTCTGATGAAGAGCAGACAGACCATCATCAGATTTTCTGTGTCAGAAAGGGAAAGGAGGATGTGCAGGATTGCCAATATATGACAGAGGGGTATCTTGCTTGCTGGCTGGCTATTACCAGCCTCAGCAGCAGCAGATCAGGATCCTAAGAAGGCTGACTTCATGAGTACTTAGCCCACGCTGTTCTGTTATACAAGTCATATTCTCAAATGCACACATGTATATGTTCCCATGGCCTAGATTTTATATAGCAGATGTTTGTAATAGCTGATGAAGCAAAAGGAATTGTCTTCTTCAGTACCTTAATATGCATGTTATTATAATATATTACTCTATTTCCTTATCAGCATATTAAAATAACTTGACCAAGTAATGTGTTTACAGTATCAGAGGGGATTCCTGTGCTGCTTAGAAATGTAATTGGATTTTCTCATTATGTTGCAGTGATATTACAAGCTAAATACCCAAGAAATTACTAGATTATGATGGCAGGGTAAATTACGAGAATAACGTACTACCTAATGTGATGCAGAAGCCCATAAACATAATGTCTATTTCCTATGAAACTGATAAATAATTTTAATAAAATAATAATAATAAAAGAATCATGCAGGTAAAGCAATGACTGCATGACCTTATGAAAGGTCAACTGTAAAACTTATTTGGATATGTCCTCTAACTTGTATCCCAAGATCAGTGACATGCAGAATAGGAGATGCACTTTGCTCAAACTTCTGCAACTCTGAGCATTTGCCCATAATGGTTAGGAAAAAAAAAATGCAAACAAGAAAAGAAACAAATCAAACAAAAAGAACCACAAACAAAATACCATGCTCCCTGTCTTTGGGACTTTCTGATCTGTGCCTCTGGCACTACTGGAGATCCGTGTAGCTCACCTGTTCTTCTCTAGCTGGATACAAGACAATTTGTAAGGCAATAGAGCCAGCTTTGCAGGGACCCAGACTGCTGCTCTCCTTTGGGACCTTACTGGCTATGAAATCCACTTACAAACTGCATTTAAAAGATGGCATCAAACTTGCAAATGACCTCTCTGCAAGCTGCTTGGAGAGACACTTTAAAAGCTGCAAATACATGACTTTCAAAAGGAGACGGCCATGTATTTTCTCTGTGCTTCCAGCATGTCTCCTATCACCACAACACCAGCACTTAGCCATGACCCAATCCTTCCCAGCAGCTCCTACATTTCCTCTGTTTTGAAGTGCAGCAAATTCTGCTTCATAAAGTACGGGAACAGAAACCAGGCTGAACTGGCACTGTGAAGCAGACAGGATGCCAGAGAATGGCTTGGCTGAAAACATGAGTCAGAGCATAAGAGATGTATGGGATTACCATAGTTTACATAGTGTCCTCATTGCCAAACCACCATGTCAGGTCCCTAGCCCAGCACCGGCTATGAGAGGTGACGAGCAGCAGGACAGTAGTAGAGTTACAGTAGCACTGTGTCCTCAGTCAGAGGTAGTGCCAGGAAGAATCCACAGACCCCAGACAAATTCCTGTGTGCAACGGAGAGCCTCTATGTGCCTTCAGGCACAACACACAACTGTAGCGAGTGGCACTGAGATAAGACAGTTTCCTTCTGTCTTACAAAGATCATGCTCTTAATTTTATGGTCTCAGGCAAAAACATCTCCTAGAAAGAAACTCAGACCTAAACTGTGCCTTAGAGACACCCGATGCTTGTGAGGCAGGACCTTTCCCATCAATTCTGTGCTGTGTTTCTTTGGTCTAGCAAGTGCTTACTCATTCCATAGCTTCCCAGAAAATAATTTCACCTACAGATGGAAATAGCGAGGACAGCGCTGATCCAAAGTCTACGAAAGCCAAGAGAGCGGTTCCCCCTGGTGCCAGTGCATTAAGCATCAATCTAGCTGTCTAGGAACACTGCAGTAGCCAATCTTGTGCCTTGGTCAGCATTTTAGAGCAGAACTCCTCTGGTGTGCCTGCCTGCCCTGCCTCTCCCCGTGGTTGGGGAGCGGGTCACATAACCACAGCAGAGAGCAGAGTGCCCTGTGAGGCACTTCCCTCCTCCTCTCCAAACTTTATGCTCAATAAACACCACAACATTTTGCTGTTTTTACCAAGAGAAGCTATTGCTGTTTCAAAAAGAAAACAAAGGATACATGAAACTCTCAGAGCCCTGAGCAGGCAAATCTGATACTTTCACTTTGGAGCAGCAGTACTTCTCACCTCCCTTCCCACAAGTGCAGTCAGCATATTTGATTTCTTTTTCTGTATCTCTCCCATGTTTATTATTAAAACACGTCATCGTCATCTAATCACCACTGGAATTGAAAGTAATTTTGCACAGGAGCATTCTAAAATTAGAGAACGCCAATTAAAATTAACGCAAAAAACAAAGTGCTGGTGTTTTGCTGTGCTGAGAAGAAACCAGGACCGACACACAAGCAAACACAACCCCTATCTGCTCAACAGCAGTGCTGATAGCTGAGTTTTTGACCGTTTTTTTTTGGTTTTTTTTGCAGTTGATCCCCCACCCCCCATGAGCAGCAAGGCTGTGCTGAGGCCTTCTTACCCTGTCCACCACGCAGCAGCGGTCGCATCCAGACTGGCCGGCTTTCGGCACCTCAGACCAACAGCTCTGATTCTTCCAGGGCACCCTCTGTCTGGCTCCACGTCCCGCAGACAGCTGAGGCGAGCCGGGGGGGCTGGGGCATGGTGGCGACGGGATACAGCCCTTCCTGATATAATGGGAAGGCCGCTGCCAACGGCGGCGCTGGGCCGGGCTGGATTCCAGCACTGTGGCCCTGCTGCACCTGTCGCAGGGCACGAACCGTGACAATCAGCTGCGTGGCTAATATTAGCCAGAAAGGAGCATGATATGGCCACCGAGCAGCCCTTAGGGAAATAACTGTCCTGCTCTGCCTCTAGTTAAAGGGAAAGCGAAAAGGAGTGAAGTGCTGCGGCCCCATCAGCTGGAGGAAGCGGATAGAATTCCCAGAGCCCTGCATGGTCCCGTCCAGTTTATCACCTCAGATAAAACTTCTCTCCAGTGGTTGTTTCAGGGTCCCAAAACAGCCGGCCACGAACAAAGGAGGGTACATCAGTACCTGCTATCCCTGCACTAAGGATCTCTGGTCCTCAAGCTGGCAAAACTGTGGCCTACACCATCGTGCTACCCAATGGCAGGCATCCCTCAGGGCCACTAAGAAAGCATGAGGACACATGGCACTTAGCATGCAGAGTGAGGGCACAAGAGCCAATGCTGTAACTAGTCAAAACCAAGAAAACTTCCCACCCCGCATAACCTGCAGTGTTAACATACCCTGCTCAGAATAAAGCACTCACAGCACTGGGCCACTTTTCTCTCTTTAGAGGAATTGTTGTGGTGCTTGGTTACCGCTGCTCCGTTGCAGGGATCTCCGAGCACAGAGGCCATGATGATGGCGTGTACTGCCGCAGTGCTAAGCACCAGAGGGCAGCTGAAATACAAACGTGAGCTCCAGCTCCAAGTCTCCGACTGAGCAGTTCACAGCAGATCCTCTGCTGTCCTGGCTGCAAGCTTTTTTTTTTTTCTTTTTTTTCTTTTTTTTTTTTAAAACGCATCCATTTTGACTGCCTGAAACGGCTCAGTTTAAGATGAAAGAGGTAAAAGGCCCCGCTTTCTGTGAGATCCATCAGAAGGGACGGGACGTGACAGTGGAGCATTTGTGAAGAAATATAGGTGGGGACACTCTCACACTGGGTTTGGAAGGGCGCAAAGCATTGCTGCAGGGTTCGTGTTAGTTGGATTGTTATTTTAAGCCATGTCAGGAACCAGATGGTGCCTCTTCGAAAAATGTGATTATAAGCTAAAATTACAAAATATACCAGAAGCACTTGTGAAACTGTAGGAGAATTAAAGGGATAAACACCAAGAATAAATGGAGATGGACCCTGGCTTCTGAGGAAGCAAGCTACTGCAGCCTGAGAAAAGATGAAATTAAACTGGATGCTTCCACTTCTGCAAAATGAGGGAGGCTCCCCAGGCAGCTAAATTAGAGAGAAAATGTGACAAAGATGAATCCCTACATCCCCCTTGCATCCTCTGAGTAACCCCTTTGATCCCTAGGGAAAAGAAAATTGATTAATTTGCACAGCCAAATCTCTCTTTTGATAGCTGTACAGAGATCAGGCCAGGATTTGGGCAGGTTCTCTCCTTCCCCACTAGCTCTATTGTTTGTTTATCCAACTGAATCTCGATGGGCTCACCAGCCTGCAATAGCCAAATATTCTCTACCCTGACTAACCATTTGAGTCATTCAGCTTAAAAAAAATGTTTTCATTTTGCCGGAACATCTATCTTTAGAGCAAATCAGCAAAACATATTTAGTATTTAAATCTTTCAAATGGCATTATTGGCAACTTACAAACATTCTCGTTGTATTTTACAGCCTTTCAGAGATGTCAGGTGATGAGAGCTACATAATCCAGCCTACCAGAGAAAGGAACATTTCTCTTAAGGAATGTGGATTCAAATTGACTTATTACAACCCTTGTAGTATATATCAAAGCGGAACGTAGGAAGCCTGGTTTGTCCTGATGTGACACAGTATGTTAAGTAACCATGGGTAGCCACCTATATAAACAAATATCTTTGATTTTTCCTTGCTTTATTCAGTTTCCTGCAAAGGCATGAAGCTGACTGAGGAAGAAAATTACAGCTTTCCTTAAAAGAAGAAAGCATCAGACATCAGCTTAATGAAGGATGCTTGCTGCTGAGGCACGGGTTGCATATCCATTTCAGGAAATGTTTTAGTACGACCTTAGCTAGACTTCCCATCACAAACATTTAAGACCAAGTGAAGACAGAAGCTAGCTGCAAAGCTTGAGTGAAGGTAGGGCACTGCCTCACCTTTGGGTGCATTGGGATTTAGCTGTCCTCCTTTGTACTTATATTGTATATGGGGCTATTTGTCAATATATGTCATCAGAAGGTAATCACATCAGAACAAAAAAATTACATGCAAAGTTACATTCTCCAGGAGATTACTAATAAATAACAGAGAGATTCAGGAAACTACTTCTTTACTTTTCAGCCTCAGCTGCCATTCCTCTGCTCTTGGTTTTATCAGCAAGCCAACCATTCCTGCAGGCACAGCCTGTCCCCTTACAGCCACCATCTCTCTGTAATTTAAGAACCTGAGCACAGCTGGTATCATCACTCAATGCTGGGCAAGCTCCTACAACATGAAACAAGCTACACAGGCTCTGGCATGAGGCTAAAGTTGGACCTGCTCCTATAGATATACCTGCATGTAATTCCCTCAAGAGATTTTATCCCACTGTTGAATTTTCTCACACACATTTTGATTTTTCCTTTTGAATAGTATCACAGATTTTCTAGGGAACGTATGGCCTCCTCTGATGCTGTCAGCCTAGCCTGAATTATGCTATCACAAGAAACAGTATTATAAATATGAGAGTAAAAGTATTTTTCGATCTAGCCCCTCCAACCTCTGTACTATTCCACTTTGAAACCTGCAGCCAAGGATACAAGAGAACAAAAATAGATCAGATCAAATCCACAAGATTTAGGCATTCAAAAGCCGCAGTTGACTTTTGTATCACCATGGAAGTGCCTCAAGTTTTCATGTATTTTTCCAAATACCTGTAATTGGGTATACTCAATTGTACTTCGACCCAGTAGCACTAAACAACCTACTCTGGGGAACCTGCTTTAGCAGCAAGGTTGAACTAGATGACCTCTAGAGGTCCCTTCCAACCCCCATGATTCTGTGGTTTTGTAAATATCCAGGTCAGTAGTTTACACTGAAGATGGGGCCAATTTACCCTGTATCTTGCATCTCTCTTCTTTTTCCTTTTACCAGAACTCTCGGTGTTTAGATCTGCGACACAGCATAGGGAAAGAAACCATGCTCCCTCCCCTTTCTGAAGGCGCTTGAACCCAGCAGAAAGCCCTATGCTACGGCAACAGCTTGATCTGAAGTTGATGTTTGCAAACTCTTGCTATTTTTAGTAGAATAGATAAATTCTTATGAACGAGACAAAAGCAAAACTCAAGCTAGTCAGTACGTACAGGGGAATAAGTCATGTATTTCAGAAACTGGACTTCAACTTGGCAGAATGCCTTAAATGGGAAGCCAGAGGTTTATTTTCAAACTCTGTTATCCACCCTTTAACTGACTAAACAGAAATTTCAATATTTTGATATAAACAGATCTATTCTCATCTCTGGTTAATAATACTCATGAAATGTTTGTTTTATTTTCCTAAGTGCATCAGTTCATCTGAAAAACAACGACCCAACCACTTTGCTGTTGGATGCACAGAACGTATGTGAAGTGTAGGGCTGTGCTGAGAGTGACGAGCCTGAGCAGTAACTCTTCTGAACTGCTCAAGTCCAGAGGTGAGATTTCCAAAACATTCTGACTCCATTGATACAGAAGCCTATAATTATGCTATCTGTATCACTCTGGGGAAGGCTGGATTGATCATCAGGTTATCGTAAAATTAATTCCTGGCTGATCTTTACATGAGAGATTGGCTTAATAGTTTCTAAAATAACTGCTAAGGACATTGCAGAACCTACTGCTAGAGGAGCATCCTCTCACCGTACTGCACTGGAGACAGTGGTTGTGAATATACAAAATACATTAATCTATTAGAATCCCAGCGTTCCCTTCATTAGGATTCAACATCTAGAACAGCAAAGGTCAAGACAGGAACCTAATCTCATGGTCAGAATGGCCTGCTACTGAGATATCTTACAGAAATGTACAGAGCATGAATGAAAGTAAGTCATGAAAGAAAGTCAAACATTTTCATAACTACACTGGATATTTTACCAGCAGATTAAAGCACAACTCCCAAACAGCATAAAGGTAAAAAGCTCTAATGCTTTCTGCTGGCAATCCTGAAAAAAAAAAAAAAAAGGAGTCATACACAAATAGAGGGGAAAAAAATTAAGTCAGATAAGGAGTTTAGGACACTTAAAAGCATCTCATCAGTAGAAATTCATATCATGCTATGCAGAGTAGTTTCAAATCCTAGACCAGGAATGCAGTACACTTCATTTTTGTGGGTTGTTTTTTGTTGCTATTTTTGGGGGGGAAGGAGCAGGTTACTGATACTTCCTCAATGGCAGCAGTATTATTGGCAAAGGCAACTCCTGGTTCAGCACTGTATTGGTTACAGTTCTGGAGCAGCACATCTAACTGCGGCACATATATATTGCCTTTTGGAAACCTCTATGCTTGCCAAAAATTCTCTCAGACAAAAGTACATGCTGGCCATAATAAGGTCTAAAATTTCCCAGCAGTTAATATAATAGAACCACAACTAGTACAACCGCTGAAATGTGAATGCAGGGAAATGAAGACACAGGCAGAAAATAGATGACAAAACTGACATAAAACTGAGGCACACAAGACAAGAACGAGAATGGGTGTTGACATAAAAACACCAGAATGTAACCCTGTTAGCAAATTGTGATGGAGTACGGAGGAAGAAGTGGTCCTACGGCCTGACTTCTTTGCTTTTCCAGACCGATTCAGCATTACCAATTGCGATCTAAGCCACCAGGGACTTGTGAAACTTCTGCTGTTTGACAAGAATCTAGCTGTACCGATGAGCTGACAAATCCAAAATGCCTCCCACCCCCAGCCCCTGCTGTGTGCCAAATTGCTATGTGTGCACTTGTGTACCACTTAAGATCCATCTCCGGTAGCTGCCAAGAAAGCCCTCCCGTCTCTTTTCTAGCAGAAAGAAGTGAGCAGAGAGAGGGAAGGGAGAGGGAGAAGCAGAGGGAGAGGGAGTGCGTGTACTTTGAAAGCCAACTTTTATTTTTAGAGACCTGAAGCAGTGCTCAAGCACAGCTTGTTTTCACTCCAAGCAGAAAAGACTACTCATGAAAATAAGAAAAATAAAATAAAGTCAAAAACAATCAGATGGCAGCTCTGCTTTAGACAGGTGCCTGAAAATGCCATTGAACGTTGTAACCAGCCTAACTGAAGGAAGAGGAAGAATTAAGAAGTTCTAATGAGCTGAGATGGGGGTGATAAATTGTGCCAGCTCAGAGAAGAAGAAATGGCAGAAGGAGCATGGAAGCAGAAGGGTGGCATATGAGCTCACTTCATTGCCTTGATGTGGAGGTGCCCAATGGCCTCCACACTTGAACAATATAAACTGCCAATAAAGCCAAGGGGTCAAAGGAAGAGAAACTCGCAGTGGCAGAAGAGGATAGCCATGCACAGACCTTTTCCCTGGGGCTAATGGGATATCACCTGGTCCTGCAGTCACCTTACAGGGTGATGAGGTTTGCATCTGAAGAAAGGCAGTGATGCTTCTCAGTCCATTGGGCATTATGGAATTATCTCAGGTCTAGCTTGGACTTAACTCCAATTATGGAGGTTAAACAGCATATGTGCATCTGAAATATATCTAACAGGAAACAGGATTGAATTGCTGTAGTATGACTACATTCATCTAGGTTCTGTTTGCTTCTACATATACACTGCTCTGCTTCACACAAAGGAACATATTCAAAAAGAAGCTACTCTGAATGAGGAAACAAAAAGACTTCAAGCCAAACCTAGTTCAATCCTAGTTAACTCTCAGAAAGACACATTTGGATGATTTAAAGGATGATTTAGGGGAACCGTGAGACTATTCTGTCTCTTCTTAAAAGAAAGTGGACTTGAAAACAACACCATAAAAAGAAACACATCTCTCTCCATTTGCTCTTCAGGCATCCACATATTGCAATAATCTCTGTCTTCATTCCTCATTTGGTAACACAGAGCGAGTTTCCCTAAGTCACAAGGGGAGACGTGCCACTGAGGACCAGCCAGTAGCCTGAATTCAGTTCCCCTGTAGAGACAGGCTCTGTGAAGCATTATAGGGCATGCAAGTGAACTGCAAGCTGCTACAGATCCAGCTTTGAAGGGCAACTTTCACCTCCCATGCCCAGCCACCATCTGGCACAAATGGAGCAGAGCATCAGGAACTTATTAAGGATGCTTCACTGGATGCATCATTACGGCTTGTACAGCAATCCCTCAATAAGCAAGATCTAGTCTCCTGAAATATAACCACTTCCAATATTTGTAATTATTTTGCTCATTTCTAACCAGGAGAAAAGAAATATCTGCATGGAACTGAAAAGCTCCTCTGGATGGCAAGTCAGCCTGGGATAGACCTCCTCGCTGCCAGGAACCCTAAAAACACATAATTCATAATCGAAGGAATCCTTTCAGATTTTCAACCTCTCATATATGAAATGATACTACTCACATATTTATTGCTGTCGGAAGCTATTAGCAAGTACAAATATCTTCCAGATGAAAAGCCTTCACATTTCCTCTTTAAAAATGTCAGTGGTTTTATATTCTCAGTGTTCACATTCGCGTGTTGGTTAGCAACAGCATTTCCAGCTGCACTGAAAATGTCTTCACAATACAGGGAAGAGAGCAACTACCAGGCAGCATTACCAGCTGGGCAAGCCACAGTTATATTTTACTCATGGTTCCCTTTGTACCCCCAAATTATTTGTGAGTTTTGTCCTATGATGCTGCCAGATACACCCTTAGCAGACCTTGTAGTGGCCAACTCACATTGTAACAACAAGTTCCCGTCTAAAAATGCTTCCTACTTTTAAGCAAGCAAGAGCAAACTAAGATTATTACTGACTTTGATCCCTATTTCTGCTCTATTGCAATCATCTCCCACTCATTAGCATGACTACCTCCAGTTTTGGATATAATAAGACATCTTTGCCTCCCTTGAAAAAACATACACATATATTTGCATAGTATAGAGTTTCCCCAGTTCACAGTGCTCATTCTTTAGCATTTTTATTCATGGACTGAACTGTTATAGCCATTAACAAATCCTTCCTCTGCTCCCATCTGTATCTGTTACTAGTCAGCTTAACTAACAAGAGTAACATGGAACAGGGCAAACACATACTCAACTGCTGATTAGTCTCCATCCCAGAATACATCATTGCCGTCATCCTGGTATTCATGCCCCATGGCCAATGATTCCTTACATGGGGTGAGAGCGTCTATTTAAATAGTTCTTTATTTTCGTAGAAGTAGGCAGCACAAATATAATAAGCTCATTGACTTCCTCCTGCAAAAGCTAGCTTTCCTAATGGCTGTTTCTGTAAAAGTCGCTTCTGAAGGCTGTGATTTCAGCTCTGAAATCATGAGAAAAAGGAGGAAATATAAAGATGATCATGCTGCCTCTCGGATGTCATTAGTTTGCAGAGTAGCAGCACTATATTGCAGCTTTCTTTCTCAACAGCTCTGTATAGTATTTTGAGATTGGCACTGCACAAAAAGTGCAGTGTGTGAAAGATAGCTTGAAAGCTTGCCTCCAAACCGTAGAAGCAGATTTATTTTTCTTCTGAATTTTTGAGTTTGCAAAAAGTATATGCAAAAAAATTCACTATCAAAAACATAATCCTACAGACTATTAGAAAAACAATAAGTGGAAGCAATTTGTCTGAGGTCAGTCTACTTTCAGTGACACCACTTTTGTTCTCCATCCCTGGAGTCAAAAAATCAGACAAAACAAGTGTTTCATTGTCGGCTGCCAGCAGTAGAAACCCATCTGGCAAGACAGTCTGGTTTGTTAAAACAAGATCGTGGATCATGCCGTGCCATCACTGTATATGCAAAACACCTCTGTCTGTCTAAACTTCAATGGCTGTCGGAGAGGAGAGCAGGTATAAAACCGTTAACAGGGTACGTATGGTCTGTGGGGCTCTGTAAAATGTCAGATTATCCAAAATGGAAAACAGTCAGACAATTCTACTAGGAAACAGGCAGCATGATTAAGAAGATCTGGTTGCCTAGCATGACTAGACATTTTAGAAGTTGCTAGTGACTAAAAGAAAATGAACAAACACCAAAAAGCCCACCCACTCCCCATGCCCTGCTTAAGTCCCCTTCACCTACAAGCTAGCTCATGTGTGCATTTGGTGCATTAGGGAACACGACAGCTCAGGGCAAATACATTTTTGTCTTCTTATACTTCTTGAGACATGAATTAAAGTTGCCAGAGATATTCTGGACAGTAGAAGAGTGGAAAATTTTCTGACAGGGTAGTTGCTGCTCTCTCTTTCTTCCGAGAAAGTTGTGAATCGTTCACAGAACTCGTTTTTGTGTTAGGTACAGGTAGAAAGCAGACAAAGTATACACTTTGGCCTTGGGATATGCACATTTTTAGTGATAGTAATCATTTAGGTAACTGCACTGTGTATGCTGTTCTGTTGTCTCCTGGGTGAAACGAATGCTGTCAAAAAGGAGTTTGGATTATCCTTTTCACACGCTTATGGCAGCCTGGAGTGGCATGGGAAGCAGTTTTCTGGGAAGTCACGCTCACTTCCCAGCCCTGATGTAGGAAACAAGCTGTTGGTACCAAGGTGGGCACGTTTATGCAACTCAAATCTGATCTATGTACATTAAACAATAGCAAAGCCATGTTTAAGAATGTAACAATGCAAAACAGGTTATGTTTCCTACAGAGCCTCTGGAAATACAGCAGAACACCTATGTAGGGGGAATGAAGGAGACTAAGGTGGTCTGAAATGCCAAGATAAAAAGTGGAACGGGAGGACAACCCCAAAAGAAAGATGGGGTCAGCCAAAGATTGAGTGCATGTCAGACACCCCAGTTTCCCAGCAGATGCTGTGCCATGCCTTTCTGGCTGAACACCTTGGATAGCAGGAGGTCTATTTCTCATTGCCGTTCCTGCCTACAACTGTGCAGTAGAACCACCCTGAAGATACCGGACAGATGATATACAGACCTTCGAGAGCTCAAGCAAGACCTTTATTAGAAGAACACCTACTGGATAAGGGAAACAGGGCTAATAGATCATGGGCCACTACAGCAAATGAAACCAGCACTCATCTTTTTAAATGAGATGATATGAGAAACACTCACTCTTGCTCACGTTACACTTCACTCCTCTTGGTCTTTAAATGACAGTAACAAACCACCACTGTCTCATTAGTAACAAGTTTTTTTGGGTTGCTGAGCATTATCAATGCATTTTTATATATTTGTATTCTTTAATAATTGCCACATACCAATTTATTTGACACCCTCTCACGGTGGAGCCACAAATGCATGAACTTCTAGCTTAAAATGGATGATAACGAAGAAGAAGAACAGAATGCGGAACATGATGCAATTGTGTAGCCTGACAATTTATAACACTACCTGCCTTCTGCTGCCTGGTTATTTATGGCTGGGTGGGGAGATAAAGGAAAGAAGAAAGATAGTTGCAGTGAGGACAGTTTAATTTAAAACACTGTCACTTGCTCCTGCTGAAGTCTAGAGTCAGTTTCTCAATATATGTAACAGGTGCACTGCCTCTGAGCAGATCCACTAATAACAAAATCAATTTAAAATAAAGTGCCCCTAAAACAAAGATGAATGAGGAGGGAACAAAAATCAGAATGTTTTTTAGGTGTGGACAGTGTCACTTCATCTTGGCACTGCTGACTGCCAACTCAGAAATGAGAAGTGTTCCCAGTTTCTAGTTCCATGGCACAGGAGGGTTATGGATGCAGGGTCTCATAAGGATCCTCTCACAGTCAACACACCTTCCAACTTCCCACGTTAGAAGTCCTTGCCCATCATTATGGATTCATTACAGATTCATATTTCATAGTATTATAGAATCAATTCTGTTAGAAAAGACCCATAAGATCAATCAGTCCAATCACTGCTACAATCAACACTACTATTCCACAGCTAATCCATGACTCTAAGCACCACATCCACACCTCTCATAATCATCTCCGGAGATGGGGACTTCACCCCCTCCATGGGCAGCACATTCCAAGGCCTGACTATCTCTTCCATGAAGATATTATTCCAGATATCCAATCTAAGCCTCTCCTTGTGCAACCTGAGGCCATTGCCTTACATTCTATCACTTGTCACCTGAGAAAAGAGACTGACACACACATTGCTGCAGCCTCATGTCAGATAGCTGTAGAGAATGATGATGCCTCTCCCCAGCCTCTTGCAAATTGAAGCTCCCTCAGCCGCTCCTCACAGCTCTTGTTTTCCTGTCCCTTCACCACTTTCCTTGCTCTTCCCTGAATGCATTCCAGCAGCTCAAGCACTTCTTGTAGTGAGGGGCCCAAACTGAACACAGTACTCAAGGTGCGGCCTCACCAATACCAAGTACAAAAGGATAATAATTTCCCTGGTCCTGTTGGCCACATGGCTGCCCTGGCCCTTGTTGACCACCTGGGCACCATGCTGGCTCACATTTGGCCGGCTGGTGACCAGCAGTCCCAGGGCCTTTCTGCTGGTCAGCTTTCCAGCCTCCCTTCCCCAAGCCTGTATTGCTACCTGGGGTTGTCGTGCCCCAGGTGCAGCACCTGGCATTTTGTCTTGCTGAATATCACAGAAGTGGATGTGGTCCATCAATACAGCCATCTGGATTCCTCTGTGGAGCCCTCCTGCCCTCAAGCAGATCAACACTCCTGGACTCAGATCCGGGCTTCCATATGCTAGTTCTGCCCCATAAGCTGCCCAGCACAACAAGCAGGAATGGCCAGAGGCAGCAGAATGCTCTTCAGGTGAGCCAGCAGCCTGGCTGTAAGGCCAGGGTTACAGCCCAAGTTACTCTGAACAGGGTTCACAAGGCACCAAGCACAAGGCCAAAACGCCTTCAGTGGTTGAACTGCCAGGTAAATGTAGGAGTCAGCAAAAAATAAGGACATACCACTGGATGGATCCAATTATGTGAATACAGATTGCCGAGGTTTGCTTTTTTTTTTTTTAATTAAAAGAAAAATCATTTTCTGTCTTTTCCCTGCCCATGCCCATTCACCCATTTTTACCCTTTATCTCAGTAGTTGTAGCTCTGACCTCAGCTGCAATAGGTTACAGAGAGTTTTAATGCTTTGAGCATGAACGTTTGAGCAGCATCCCAAATCCACACAAAGAGATCAAAACTGATGTTCATTACAAATCTAACATAAATATCACCACCACTTTGTACAGAATTAAAGCAGCATCTTCCCTGGCTACATGCTTTCTTTAGAGATAGCAAGAATTTATAACAACTGCTTACACTACACTAAAAAAAAAAAAAAAAAAAGAGTGATACAGAGAAAGGGGACATGGAAGAAATAAGTAAAATACCCCTGCATACAGATACATTTTGATCATTTCCTCACTGATATTAATATCAGTAAAATTCACGTTGGCTGTAGTCAGCTGAGTTATGCTAATGTGAAAATAAAATCAGTGCCATTGCTTTTAGCTTGGTCCCTGATCACATAGCCATCCATCTACTGGAGAGAAAAAGGAATGGGCAGTCAGTCACAGTCCAGACTTGCAAAGGTAATAAAAGAGCTGCAAGCTCAAAACTATAATTCATAAATCCACTACGCATGAACATTTAGAGCCTTCAGTTTCACATCAGATCTCAACAAAAATGGAAAATGCCAGAGCACCAGTACTATTTGCCATGAAAACAGAAAACATATAAAGATAATAAGTTCTCCTATCCAGCACATTGTCACAACAACAACAAGCAGTGACAACACAGCAATTATCCACTGTCACCAAAGGCATGCTCAGATGAAAATGCAGCAACTTCACAGGTCATAGATTATCATGATATCAAGTCACATCACTGTATGTCTGTCCTGATAACAGTTATAAACAGAAGAGAAAATGATAGTGATGGCACCCACATATGAAACACATGTACAGCATCAATAGCTGAAGAAAGATGTATTTCTGCAACTGCTGAAAGCCAACAAAGATGCAGTGTACTGATTTATTAGTGCAGAGTGATGATGCACTTCTCCTATGCTAAACTTATTCTAACAGAGACTTTCTTACTCCAACCAAATAACATTTGGACAAGAGATGACACTTCTCAACGTTCTGTGATTCTGTGAATTGCTTTTTCCTTTGCTTTTCCACTCCAAAAAATCATCACTTTTAAAAAGAAGACAAAGCGAATTATTTTTATCATCTGTTTTTGCATTTTGCTTTCTCTCATCATTTAATACTTGCTTTCTATGCTTACTCCTCTACGTATGACTGGAGTTACTAACACACAGCCTGCAACTCAGCTGAAGGAGTACATGCTTTTTCAGAGGGCTCTGGTGCCAATTCATTTTGATATCAGCTACCAGCCTTGCCTTACTTTGAGTATGGAGCTGAATGAACCAGCAGAGAAGCGTTATCTGCTACCAGATCTCAAAATTATTCTATCTATGCTGATTTAGACTTGGAGCTCTGCCTCTTCTCTCCTCTAAACCTAAGCTTTTCATTTCCACAGCCTTCTCCTCCCTATCTGTCCCCTATTCCTTTCTTTTTTTTTTTACTAATTTTGTTTTCCACTGACTGCTCCTTCTACCACTCTGCTCAACAGTATCACTCACTGCATTTTCAGGATCACATCACAGCTTTACAACAGTACACTTGACAAAATAGCCCCAAATTATGTTGTTAGCAAGTACTCCAAACACCTTGGAAACATGGCCAGAGCAGAGCACATGATGGAAACATCAGCATAGCACAAAATGGAGACCTAAAACATCCTTCATATATCTAAGCATTAAAATTGATATAGATATAGAAGAATGTCATTTCAGGTGGGAGTTCAAGGGGTTAAAAGAAGAAAATCCCAACTATTTAAATACATCTTGCTATAAATCACATGAACGCTTTTTTCTTTATTATTTTTTTATACTTTTAAAAAATATATTTCTGTTTTGACATCTCAGTTCTGAGCAGGTTTCACTCCTGCCAACTCACTATTTGTGTTTTGAATAACTCAGAACAGATGAAGCGCTGGTCCAGAGACAAGAAATCCTCCAAACATCTGTCAGCTGCTTCAGCCCTGAGTAGAAAGCAAACTCCTTCGGAAGCTCTGCTGATCCTGCTGCATGAGCAGGATGCAGAAGCAGTTCTTATGCCTTTGCAGCCAGCAAAGGATGAGGAAAACTGCATGACCGAGAGCCATGGCAGTACAGCCATGGTCTTAGGTTCTCTGGAACATGAGAGAGTGGCAAGAGAAGGCAGGGAGCAGGTTATGGATAATGCAAAATACTCAGATGGTCTGGTTGTCAGTGCCACCATAGGAGTCAAGAATATGGCAGGTGGGGGTTGGGAAATGGAAAATTTCACCCTCATGTAGAGAGCACGCTTGTGATTCAGCTGTAACTTTAATGAGACCAAAGACCTTACACTAGCAGTCTGCAGTGATCCTTTAGTGCCCTTTGAGAGTCTCAGTCCCTCCTAACAAAGCCCTCAGTCATTCTGGGATAGGAAAAGATTAGAGTAAAACAGAGAATGGGGAACTACTGAGGAAAAAAAACAAAGGTGTAGGGTTGAAAAATGGATGGGGAGAATCCATGTGCATGACAGGCCTGATAAGAATCAAACAATAGATTCCAGAGAGCTTGTGGACACTGTCTGTAGTGCTCTGCTTGGATGTGGGGCAAGCAGGAAGTTAGAAGTTGGCTTATGAGGCTTTGGATCTTGAGCTCAGGCAGCCTCCCACTGATGCTGGAGTGGCCAGGACTGGAGAAGCTGGAAGAAGAGGTGCTGGGGCCCAGTGAACTCCAGGACAGACTTTTCCACAAGGAGTGATCTCCTGAACTGGGCACATGCAGGCAGGGACTCACACTTAGGCAACTCTGAACATTGCACCATAACCCACTGTGCAATCCTTGTTTAATATTGTGTTGTTTCTTTTATTCACAGAAACACAGAATTGCAGGAAAGAGACCTCAAAAGATCATTAAATCCAACCCCCCTGGCTAAAGTAGGTTCTCTACAATAGATAACACAGGTAGGCACCACATGGGTTGTGATTATCTCCATAAAAGGGACTCCACAACTTCTCTGGGCAGCCAGTGCTCCACCACCCTTACCATAAAGAAGTTCTTCTGCACATTTGTGTTGAACTTCCTATGTTCATGTTTCAGGCCATTGCTCCTTGCCCTATAGCTACACACCACCGAGATGAGCCTGGCCTCATTCATTTGCCTCCCACTTCCTTTAGGCACTTATAAACATTAATGAGATCCCTCCTCAGTCTTTTCCCCAGGCTGAACAGCCTTTCCTCATAAGGGAGATACTCCAAGCCTTTCACTGGACTCCTAGGAGATCCTGGTCTTTTTTCAACTGAGAGCCCAAAACTGGATATACTAATCTAAATGTGGCCTTCTTGGGGCAGAGTAGAGGATCACTTCCCACAGCCTGCTGATCATGCTTGTTTTAGTACATTCTGCACTACCATTGGCTTTCTTGGCCTCAAGGGCACACTCATGACCATCCTGTTGTCCACCAGGACACGTAGGTCCTTCGTTATTACCTGCCTTTGCAGCCAAAGATCCCCTGCAGTCTTCAAGGTTGTAATCTGCAGACAAAACCCTGCTCCAGGGATCACAGGGCAGACGTCCAGCCTTGTTGCTCTCACCTCAGATGTGCAAA
Source organism: Lagopus muta (assembly GCF_023343835.1). Classification (NCBI taxonomy): domain Eukaryota; kingdom Metazoa; phylum Chordata; class Aves; order Galliformes; family Phasianidae; genus Lagopus; species Lagopus muta. The sequence goes on along the minus strand of NC_064439.1, from coordinate 44,518,329 downwards.
ATCATCAGTGACATCCAGAGCATACTGTTTCCAAAAAGCAGGCTGCTTGTAGATGCCACAAAAGAGCTCTCAGGGTCAATCTTCAACCAGTTGAGTTTAAAAGCCTTACCATACTCTTCTAAATCAGCAGTGACCTCTGAAGTGGGCAATCTGTTTAGCAGTTCAAACTCGTGACTCTGTTCAAGAATTAGAGCTAAACTCAGCTTCCCTGGTTGCCCTGTTCACCTCCTTTCCCCAGATGACAAGACTGCATTGACACCAGCAGGTGTCTGCATCCCTCCCTATCATCCTGCAGCCTTCCCTAAACACACAGGCTCAAAATATCCTGTTAGGTACTAATGTGTCTGTGTATCAGCAGCCTTTTCTCATCTATACACAACCCTGAGAATTCACATAGAAAGATCACGAAGTATACATTCAGTGAAAGAATGGGTTTCTGCAGGTGATGTTAAAAACATTTTCATATGACTCCTATATTTGTGCTGGAGGGTTAGCACAGCAGAAAAACCCCAGAAATGCTGACATAAGCTCATGAAGCTCTTACCAAAAGAGAATGGACAGCACTTCTCTCCTTGATCTTACAACAAGAGGCTTTGCTTTCATTTCCAAGCATTGTATTCTGACACTATTGCTCCATTAGAAGTAAACCCTCCAAAGAATTTCTGGTCTTCAAGGAGGCCTTCAAGCCCTATAGTGCTGCCTGCAAACATGATACATCCAGTCAATATAATGACAGAATAATGACAAGAGAAGGAGAACCTTGAAAGACTGCTTAGAATTACAGCCTTGAAAAAATAGTGCGAGTAGGACAGAGAATATTTTCGAGAAGCAAAGTCATTCCCAAGTCATTCAACTACATTTGTTTTCTTGCTTGTTCACAGTAACAACTCAGGTGTCTCACTACTTGCAACAGATGATGCCCCTGAAGATGGTGGCACTTTCAAATTCCTGGTGCTGGCTCAAGAAGTGGGACAACAGAAAGCAGCAAGAAGCAGATAAAATAGTGGCACTCAGCATCTTAATTCACTGGTAATCTCAGTTTAATGAGTAGTACAGCAATCACATCAAGCTTAGAACTAAGGGACAGACTTCAACTTTTATCATCTATAATTAACATTATTTATCTAATAACTTCAGCCTCTTATGATAAAAATAAAAAAAGTCTGTAGAAATGAAATAACAAAATGGTATTTCTATGCACAAAACAGTTTAATTATTTAGGGCAATTAAAATAACACATTAAAATAACTAGAAAAGGAAGCAGCATAACTTCATCAAGCAAAAGCTTAAACTTTGATATAAGCCATCAAACTTCACTGCGCAATTTTCTCAGAAAACTATTGCTACAGTTGGTGTTAAAGCCAGAAAAATTATTGTGGTGAAAACAGGAAAAGAAACAAACAGGGAAGGAATGCTCACCTACATCTGAAGAGCTACATTTACAAGAAAGACCCCACAGAGAAGGGATCTCCAGCAAGAGAGCCTTCCTCAGAGGCAGTCAGCCCTTAAATAGGTCTAGGAGAGGTGCAGCCAGGCTCCACCCTTCGGTCACACAGCTGAATTGCCTTCACCTGTGCTCCCAGGGCTGACTCAGTGCTTGCCTCAGGTGAGCAATCACTGGTTCAGGCTGAAACTCAACAGTTCCCATACACAACTGAAAATTAAAAGGAGATACTGAGATTTAATGTCTATTTTGAAAGATAATAATAGCTGAATGGCAGTTTTGCTTGATTTCTTACATCAAATACACAAATCTCAATTTTGTGAAAGACAGAACAAGTATTTTTAGTTAAAATAACTCAGTGATGGAGTTGGTCATCATTACAACAAATGGAATAAGCCGTGCTGGGGGACAGGGTGCCAAGGTGACCTTGAACCTGTTGTGTTTTGGGAAGAAATGATGAAGGACAAAACCTCATGATAAGGAAGAAGCTAAACTCTTATCTTGGCTCTGTTAGAGACTTCTTGTCTGGTCTTAAATAGGGCATATTCTTTGTGCCTCAGTTTCCCCATCTATACAGTAGGAGAGATACAACTTTGATTCTGAGAAGCGCTCAGCTCTTATGAATTCACATTTTAATATTAAGCTCAGCATCTCCTGAATCCCCATGGTTTCTGCTTTCCAAAGCGGAAGCAGTTGGCATGTGGGAAGCATAGCACTTAGCTCTGAAAGAAATGTATTTCCAGCCTAGAGCTTACATTCAATTTTCTCTTCAAGCATCCTCTGCTCAGGGAACTAGGGTGCAAGCTACCTCTAGCTCGTATTTTGTAAATAGGGATTAGTCATATCTTTGAAGTTCTGTCTTCCCTGAAAGAGCCAGTAACTTTCCCTTATATGAACCCCAGCAATTTGGTCCTCTTCTGGCTTGGAGATTTAGCTTCCTGTGTGTGGTGCGAATTAGATGCTCACCTTAACCACTGCTCTGAAAACAGCAATTCTGTGACTGCTGCAGCTTCTTGTAGAATCGAAATGCAGAACAGCCATGGCTGATCAGAACTTGTAATGCCGTCTCTCCATTGCGCTACAACGAGCTGTAACACCTACTGCTCACACCTGTATAGGCTTTCAAATACATGACTATGTATATGCATGCAGAGACATGTATGCATGTGGATGTGCCAGTCATGAGTTTTCTGAACAGGAATTCTTAATGGTGATATTCAGCCAAGGGTGAGCTAGGTCAGAGAGGTTTTTCAAAGCGCTACTAATGGAGAACTTGTGAAGCTCTCTTTTCCTGGCTATGTTAAAAACCAGGATCCACCTGACTGCCAGGTTTGGATAGAAGGAGCCATCCCAACACTAAAAGGCATGGTAGGCCCCCTCATGCAGCAGCTGCTCCCTGACACATGTCACAACAAACATACAGGTCATAAACACTGCCAAGCGCATCTCAGCCTCAAAGAGAAAGCCAGATATCTTTTCAATTGAATACATCCAGTATTTAAATGTAAGACAAAAGCAAAAGAACACAGGAAGCTGTTCAAAGAAGTGGTTGACAATACAGCAAAATAACTCCAGCCATCCCTGCAGATGTCATTAGATGTGTAGCACTAAGCATATGTATAAATGAGAGGAAGCACAGCCATCTGCTTATTAAGATGTGAGATACTTGGTTCCTAAACTGTGTCACCTATAAACAGGTATTAATTTTGACCATGGGGCAAAAGACAGACAACAAGCTAACTGCAAAGGATCTTCTCCCTTTACCCTGAGAAAGGACCTGTATGGCACCAATGGTGGGCTTCTTAGGTAAAGGTGATTAAGCCCTTACAAAAGGAAGATGGCCTTGGTGTGAAACCTTGCAATCATCAGCAAAATCCCACTCATGTGGGTAGCCATTTGATTCCCAAACCTCTGATGCATAAAAAATTTGCTTCTGCTTCTCCATCCCATTTACCCCTCACTGGTCCTTACTAATGCTGTACAAGAACTTGTTTATGCAGGAACATTTATCGTTAACATTCATTTATTGTCGCTGTTTCTTACTACTTTGCTTTCAGCAGCTGCGGTGTTTTGAGACACACCTGTCAGCACACACCTGTCAGCTCTCCAGCCTGTCATTTTCTTTCACTTTTATTTTATATATTCTGAGAGACGTTTTATGAGGGCATTTGTATACATTTAATTCTATCCTCACCTCTGGGAAAGCGGGAGGCTTCTTGGGCCATCTGTGGGAAAGGCAGGGTGTATGGGATTTCAAACTGAAGAGGAGTCTATGCATGAAGAACAGTGCACTCAGAAACATGAATGCAAGGCATCCCTGGTGCTAGCAGTCTGCATACAGTATGCCTTTATGCATACAGTGAGAGTTTGCAGGAGCACTAAATCCTTCACTACCTTATTTTTCACATGAAACCTCTCTATTGCACATTCAGTTCGTTATAGGACTAGAATTATTTTAGGCAGACGTTCAGCAGGAAAAGCAGAAAAAAGGCCATTGTTTCAGACCTTGATTATGCAGATTGGCTTCACTAGTAAGGAAATTAACACTCTGCCACAGCTGTGGGGACCAAAATTACACAACAATCTATATTTTGAAAACTTTGAAAATCTGCCAAAGGAGAAAATTACATGATTGAACAACGGGTTTTAGAGATTCAAAGTAAAACATTTCAGTAAGGGGTTTGTTCAGTGCGTTGTTTAAAACATTTAATCGGTGAGTTTATTCCAATGTATTCAACAATTTGTACATCCGCATATAGCTTAGAAATTCCTGTTAAACAAAGAACAAATGAAAAACAGTCATCACTCATTTTTGAAGTCTAATACACTAAGCAGACTTTTACTGAATGTTTTATAATGTTCTTGCATTTTCTGTGACCATTTCAAGTTCTGTAGTACTTGTGATCTGGGAGAAAAACACCGCAAGACCCATCCCAAATGGTGCTTTAGCCCAGATAAAAGGAGGAAGTGGAAGATGTCTGAAGAAAAGTACTCTCAAAAGAACTTCTGAAGGATTTAGGGTTCTGAGAGATTCTATCTGGTATAAAAAGTACTTCTTACTAATAGCCCCAGGACTGCACCTCGGTACGGTAAGACATTTCTATGTTTTGATGCCTTGGAAATGATGGCAGCAAGATAGGGCCGCTGATGGAGAGGATGAAAAGCAGCCAGAGCAACCCATCCCAATACAGGTGTTGGGGCTGAGCAGTTACCAACAACCCAGAAGTTGTAGGAATACTACCAGGTAAGTGTTTCAGTAATCTGGCTTCCAGACAGCAAATCTGCTGATAGGGGTATGATTCACATCCATTATACCTGAATTATTCCAAACCACCCCAAACTGCCATCTTGAATGTCACTTCCAACATCTCAGTCGCTCATTTTTAGCATTATTCCTTCATTTCCTCTGAATGGAATGACACAATGAAATATATATGCTGCATCCAGCATATTCAGGTTACAGAAGTAACTTACGCAAGCAATGCTAGTCATAAAAATGCACTGTGAGATTGCTTCAGAAGAGACCTTTACTGAAGGATTCAGTAGCTAGGTAATCATCTTACCACAGCAAAGGGAACAGAAAAAGAAATAATCATCTTTTTTCGTTTACTACTTCTCTCTTATTTGTGAGGGAAGATAAATTCTAACTGTTCATTAAAACAGAGAAATTAAGCAAAAATAATGTCATATTCTGTAAAACAGAGAAGTTGTCAAGTTGTATCATTTAGTTATTCATTATCACAGCTACCATAACTTGAAGCCAACATTTTGCAATCTAGGACAGCAATGCTTTCTTTGCTGCTGAATACTACGGGCAGTGCCTCACACCATAAACCAACCATTCGTTATGTGGAACAACTGACAGCTTCTTCCCCTAAGGAGGTCAAGATTACTAAAGTCTTAACTCTGAGATGCCATACCCTGTCAACACACTTATGAGGAAAGAAGTTCTTTTACTGGTAGGCTTGGTAATACTTCACAATAGCCACTGTCCGAAGATGATAATCAGAAGGGAGAAACAGTAACAAGTAAAACTAGAAAGATTTTGTGCCTAGCTGATAATACTTTTAATTCCCCATTTGTTTTATTAGGGCTGTACTATTTAAGACCTTGAGGAGAGACTCCCTCTGTAGGTTGCTCTTGGTGTGTTGTTACCCGTCTCTCCTCCATCACTGTGGCAATTGAAATACAATGGATGGCATGGTGATGCAGGGATGTGAGAGGTTCAGTGTACAGCACGACTCTAAAATGACTGAATTCTGCTATACAAGGGTTTCACCTAGACACTGAACCCAGTCTAATTACATACATTTATTCCTCGTGCTAACAGATCCCTTTAGTATAGCTCCTTTCAAGTGCTGGTGTCAAGTACATCATTTATAATACAGAATATGCTGAAAGAGAGGCATGTTCCTTATATAAAGCCTTGCTATCCTAGGAAGAAGAAAGGCTGGCACTGGAAAATCCTGCAGTACTGCTTGATGCATTTTGTCCTCATTCAAACTCTGAGTACTGTTCTTTTTTTTTTTTTCCTCCTCTTCTTATTTTCTCCTGCACAGAGAAATGTCAGAAGTTTACAAAACACCTGTTTAATTACCCATACTTTGTCCATTTTAAGCCAGAGCAAAAAACCTTTGCTGGCCCAGGCACATAAATTACATCATTACCTAATGAACTGTTGCAGAACTCATTTGAATGTAGCTGACTTTGTGAGTAGCGTGAGTCTTTCAGTGATTTAGACAGGAGTAGTTCAGGGTAGACAATATTAATTTAGGGATGAGTCATTATGTTCAGTACCAGTCTGGGGCCTAATGATTTGATTCAAATTAATTTAAATCACTGGGGAGAAAAAAAATACTGAAATTATACATATGACAGGATATCAAAGCAATCTTTTCCAAGGGGTTTGTCATTGAAATTTCTTTTCAATTTTTTTTTATTGCATTGTACATGCACAATCCTGCTCAAGTGTAATGGCACAGATCACATTGGTTATGCAAAAGTTTTCATGCCAAAGGGAGCAAGGTTTCTGCATTCCTTGACATGGTAATATTTTTTAGTAGGCAAAAAGAGAGAGAAGACTGACAGAGTCAAATTCCAGCTAATCCCTGAAGGAATTACAAACAGGACTGGGGGGAAAAAATAGGAATCAAAATGATGTTTTTCTCTTCTTTGGCTATTGTGATGGAGAGCTGCTTTAAACACTCCACTGTGGAAACAGGACAGCCTTGGGTTGTCTTCACATACATCTGTCCAAATGGATCCAAAGTACTGCACCTGCTACTCAGATATATTTGCTCTGCTTACTTGTTTGTGGGAAACTCACGAAGAACTCTTCAAGTGAGATCAGCTTTTCCACATCAGCATGCTGAACCAGTCAGTAGGTTATTTATTTGCAGAGCTGGCCCTGCGTTAGGCAAACAGAAGGAAGGTGCTGTTTAATACTTCTCTATCATTTATTATTTACCGCATCTCTTTCCATCCTATCCTGAGGGGAAAGTCACCCCTGTATTTGAGTCCAGCAAAACAGGAAGGAAAGTGGGATCAGAGCAGTCTACTGGGTTTATACTGCACTATAGGTAACTCTTGTGACACAACTTCATGGGCCCTGACACAAAACGCTCACCTATATTACAGGTCCAGAAGAAGGGCTTTGCTAGTTGTTTCTTTTATCTAGGATATGTGTCAGGCTGTCAATTTACCCATCACAGTGAAGCTGTAGGGAATAGGAACGTGAAGCCAGGAAAAAAAGACAAACAGTTGTTGTGGGTAGAATGGAGATACCTTCACAAATTCACCTTCACCAGAAGTTCTCTTAGATGTTTTAGTCCTAAACCACTGACGGATACTTTCTTCTCTCCTTCAAAATACTTTGGGGAGGAGGGGGGTCGATTCCTTTTGAAAGATCATTGATGATAATTTAGATGGAGATGCAACAGGGAAATTCCTTATGCATCTGCTCCTGCAAATTAATAAGCAGCTTTTTATTTAGGAGCCTGCTGTCTTACAATTTAAGTACAGGATTACACAAAGAACAACTCAGTGACCTGGTGCTTTTATACTTCAAGCCATACGGCCTGCCACACTCTTGAATTCACGGATGGACTTGCAGTCTGAAGATGCAGAATACGGTCTTTGTTCCCCATGCAGTCACCTGGACTCAATTTCCAAGACAACAAGATAAGATTAAGAACAGCTGCAGCTCCATGAATTGGAGTGGAGAAAGGAAAAAATAGAGAGCTGTGATCAACAACTTTGATTGTGTTGCTGATTCCATCAGTAGGCTGTGGGGAAGCAATGATTGCTGTTCAACCATGTTTCTGCATCTCAGTTTCCCCCTCTGTAAACTGGAGCTCACATTAATGTCCTTTGCAAAGTACTGATGAGAAGTGCCACGTTAAATCTTTTTTGACTATGTGTAAGTAAGAGACAGAATTTAAAATTAGCCCACATTCAGGCTGACTTGTGACCAATCACTGTTTTGACAGAAATCTCCAAGGATAAACACCCACAAAAGACATTTATCACAGCATTTATTCCTCTACGAAGAGCTGACTATAAAATCTCTGCTTACACTTCACTGACTCTTCCACTTGGTAAAAATCAAGTTCCCCCCATGATTTTCAAACCCTGGGGTTTCTTCTTCGCTGCCACCCCATCAGCACATCCAACCTGAACCTGTGCATTGTGCCCACCATTCACATGCTTCAGTGTGTTCACCAAGGCTTCACAGCCCTGACTGCAGCTCTCATACAATTTCCCATGAAAAGATGAACGACCTCAGCTTCAAGCTTAGGGTCTGTCCCCCTCTGCACAAAAGCGTGGCTTTGCTAACACTATCAGTAGCCGTATGATCCATGCCTGCCAGTCCAAGAGATTTCATAACCATCTGACTTTTGTTTTCAGCAGCCTATATCCTATTCATTAGGAGAAGCTGGTAAATGTCAGCTCTACAAACAGGACAAAAAATGATTCAGTCCTCTCTTTATAATCTGTCTAATAAATTCAATAGGTGTCACTTTTGTGGAAGGGTCTATATACCTCAGCAGTAATTTGTCACCAAGAAACAGTTTCAGGGCGTTTCACAGTTGCGTGGCAGTGTTTATTTCAGGTCTTATCTTCAATGAACATTTCTTGCTAAGAGAAATTAATTCCTTGCATCTGTCACTAAAGGAACAATGCAAATGCGCTTTACATAGAAAGCCCATTATTCAGTACATTAGGCACTGATATGACAGTTTTCCTCATCCCACAGTTGCACACAACAATAAGTAACCTCACTCATCACAAAGATTTGCAAAATGGAATATTATGTGGGTAGGATGTTGTAAGGTATTTTCTTCTTTCTTTTATTTTTGGTAGTATTTTAACGTATTTTAACCCTTACCCCAAAAAAACCCCAAACACAAAACAACCCCTCCAGTAAATGCTTCATTGCCACTTCAATTCAGCATGACAGATTTAGGCAATCTGAAAACCAATGGGGAAAAAATAGCAGAGAATTATTAATGGGACAGGATTTCTGTACTACACTGCAGTGTACTGGAAAGTGTTTGAAATGAGCAGGTCTGTCCGCAGGATTACTTTCGCCCTACTCTGATTTTTTTTAATCCCAACCTGCCCTCAAATTCAGTGGGCTTAATGAATTCCAAATCTAGAAAAATGGTTGTGGACAACTTTCTAAAGGATATAATTAGATATTAAAAATTCAGTTCTAACACTGGATATCATTCAAAGCAGGGCAAAGAAAACACATGATGGATGTGCCAGGAGAGAAAAGCAGAGGACGATGACATACTCATCTGATGCTTGCTGCAACAGGGAAGAACCAGAAAGGTTCACTTACAGAATCTTTTCAATCAGCTGAAGGAAACTGAAAGAGGGAGAAGGAAAAAAGTTACAGTTATTCTTTATGATCAGAGTCATTCGTTTCCTTGAAACATGACTATACTGTGCAAACTGCAAAGCGATGAAATTAAACAAGCACAATAACCCTATGTTATGCACTCTGGATATTTGAAACAAATATGTATACACAGAACAGTCACTGCAATGAGAGGCAGCTCATTCTACATTCTACATGTTGCATTCATTTTTCTCAGTTATGCCAGCAAATATATTAATTCCCAAAACCTGCTTGCTAATCATCTTATGCAAACACAGGAGAAAACTCAATTGGAATGCATTTAAGTAGGCAACACAGGAGGCTTATTCTGGGACAAGCTTGCTGACAGTCAAAGAGATATTTTCATCCTATTTGAGACAGAAATATCGTCATATGACTCACAAGCCCAGTCACAGCTAACCAAATAACCTAAACTGCAGATCACCACAGTGCAGAAGACCTCCTTCTAATAAGGATAGTAGCTGCTAAATCTCTAAGTGAGATGAAGAACAGGTTGTTCTGTGCACCTCATTTTAACGATGCTCATTTTTGCATGGCCTTGAGCCATACACTGCCGTGTACTGCTGCCATACTTCTAATAGTTGCAATTTGTTCTCAGTGGCTCCTCCATGTGCCATACCTCCTTCCCCCGTGTTCTCCAGTCTCTTGTTGCTCCCCAGATCTCTCCTACATCCCTTAGGCTGTTGATTATGCTTCAGTGTATCATGATGTGATGGGAGCTGAGCTATGCCTGTGGGCTACAGACATAATGCTCTTCCCTTCCATCATTTATTAGGCACTAATAAGGGCTTTCCCTCTCTCCTACCACCAAGTTTCATTCAGCTCTTAGGAATCTAATATTTTTGAGATATCCATTCCTGCATAAACTTTAGTGAAAATTAGCAAATGGCTTCAGGAGAAGCCCAGTCACACTGCTGTAAAACTAGTCTAAAATGAGGTAGATAAACATCAGTTAACTAAGTTTTTTTTTCTAGCTTAATTCTTGGGTCAAAATAGGAAGCTACAGTCAAAAATTAATCACATGTCACTAATTTCAGCTCAGTATTTGCAACAAGCCTGGACTTTGCAATGAACATAGCTGAAACCATTCCCTGCTTTCCAGAATTCCTATCAGCAAACTTCTCCCCTTGCACAAGCCCTTGGAAACCCTGAAACCTTTGGGTCTCTTCTGCACTCCGCAGCCACATCCAGCAGCCTAAGGTGAGTACAGGAACCCTGTGCCCCACCACCCTTCTCACCAGGGTGCCCACAGGGCCATGCAGTCTGCACCCAGAGTTTTAGGTGTAAAGTCCTCAAAAAAACCTGGTTTAAACCAAAGACAGTGTGAAACAGCCCTAATCCTCTTTGAGGAAAACAAACTCCGCAGTATCCCTGGGTTTTGATCAGTAATTTTCCACTTATCTACTTGAAATCTAATAGTCAAACATAACTATTAGCTGCAATTGTTTTTTTTTACTTTTTTAGTCACAACATTTTCAATAATATCCCTCTGCTCTGAATTAGCAAAGGCCAGTGAATGTTTTCTTAATGACCAGCATATAATCCCTAAAGCACTGTGCAGCTGTTTTTCTCTCTCCTATTTAAATTTCTAAAAAATATTTGAAATGCTAAATGAAGGAAGAACTGTTCTGGGGTTTGCTGAGTTTCCAATGGTTTTTGGCAGCCTCTGCTTCTTATCTAGCCCCTGAGTCATTCCACAAAGCTCCTGGCAGATCCCATGCCAAGGGTCTTTGGACCACATGACTGCAGCTGTGAAGTAAGATGTCTTTCTCTTTTCAGGTCATTTTCACCCACTTCAGGTTAAGAAACTGTTGTTATTTCTCTTTTGCTTTTATACTTTAATTAATGGGAACTTTCACTTTGCCCAGATAAAAATCTATATGTATTTTCATATCTCTTTCTTCTAGCTTCCCATTTAGAGACACAGATCTTCTTTTGGTAAGGTAAAATGGTAAAAATTGGAGTCTATAGAAGAAGGACTTAAAGCCCTAGGTACACAGAGGAAACAAGCATTTTGCCAGCATGCTGCATTTGCAAAGCTCTCGGCACAACAGCAACTACTCAAAATCAGTACCTTTGTCATAATAAATCACCCTGCCAGCACTTAGAGCCACATGGGCCAACTGGAGAGCATGGCAGAGGAAAGGACAGCTCACCAGTCAATGGCTTCTGCTTGACAGATGTGGATGGTTTGTCTCGTACAGCTTCTGTAGGTGGCAAGGTGTGTTTTGCAGTGAAAATGGCCAAAAACTACTCTAAGCCTATGGGATAAAGAAGTAGGGATGCCCCTGTTTGCTGTGACAAGTGATTTTCACAACACAACTACTCTGATTAAAAAATAATCAGACACACAACTAATTTAAATATGTGGATAAAGGTCTCATCTTCCCAAGACATCGCATCCGCAAACAACTTCTCAGCACAGGCAGAAAACCAACAGACTAGGGGAAACCACCCAACTGAATGGCACCAAATACAGAGCTTAAGTCTCAGTTTCACTGTGTGTCAGTGTCCAGCTACAAGCCACAGGGAAGCCTTGATTTCTCAGTTCACTGCTTCTCTTCCCAGAGAGAAGCCTAGAAGAAACCAGCACAGGACCCAACGTGGCTGGTAGCTGAAGGCACTGCTGTCACATGCACAACCCAAACATGAACAAATGCAGAAGGGCAACCAGTCTCACTTACAGGAGAAATTTCAAAAAAGAGAGGATACAGTGGCATTTCAGCTGTTTGGAAGCCAACATTTTTAGCTTAATAGGATCATTATTATTATTTTTTAATTAATATGCTAGTTTCCAAGTTTCTGAAAGAAATAAAAAGATTGTTTTTTTTCCCCTAAGCCAGCCAGAATATTTCTACTGATGACTTTAACTGATGGTTTCTTTGCTAGTTTAACATTTTGCCACTCTTAAGATGATCTAAATTTTAACATTCACTTGTTCTTCTCTGACTGCTACCAAATGAAGTTTCCAGCAGCTCAAAAATCCAGAAACAGGTTCTTGGTTCAACGCTATTTTACTACCTATTATTTTAAATCAAGTATTTAGAATCACTCACTTAATGACAACAAGTTATGTATGTAGTGCTCATTTTATACTGATCTCCTTAAGTTTCCTTAATCCTGTTGGTGTTCTCCAGTCCCTGTCATGCCGTTACCCATTCACACGTTTATGGTACATAATTTGGTTAAATTTATTACAAAAAAAAAAATTATATTTTGTAAGGTTATTTTGTTTTTACATCATGCTTTATCAGAACAATGAAAAGATGCCATGCACAACAAAGTACTTTTTTACATGAACTGTTTGCAAAGCTTCTTTGTCCCGTGATGTTTAATTAGGGATATAACGGAGTATATTACAGCCACTTCAGAGTAGCTTGGAAGTAACAATGCCTGAGGCAAAGGATGAAGCTCTGCCTAACTCAACTCAACATACTCATCTCAAACGCTGGCAATGGCCTTTGCAAAGGGATCTTATTTCTATAAAGGTCTTCAGAAATTTGCAATTCTGTCTCACCTCCCTACCTATTAACTACATTTAATTTTTTGGGCATCATGTCTCTCAGCAGGATAAATCTGTGTTTTATAAAAGCTTATCTTTCTCCCTTGATAAACAACACACAATGAAAACATTTTATGTTGGCATAAAGTTCTCTTCCCATAGGCATGCAGTTCTTATTGCAGGTTGTTTACCACATCTATCAAACTAGTCATGTGAATCACAGAAGCATGATAGCTGCTCATCCTGAATAAAGAAGATTTAGAGATGAATTTAATCCAGGAATCAAACAGCTAATTTTCATGAAGATTCATTGCAGTTTTGTGGATTTTTCAACAGAAAAAGCTCTCATCACCTCACTCTGGTATTAAGGAAGACCAGGGCTGTGTTGTTTCCCAACCAGAAGACATGGAGGTGTCAGACCACAATGTGAGAAACTGAAGGGACAACACAACTACTGTAAAGTCGTAGTCTCTACCTGTCACCAGCAAGGCTTGCAGTTCCTGGTGACAGATTTGCACATGGGTGTTTTGTTCACATTTGCTCTCTTGTTAAACAGTCCTCACCTTCCTCCCCATACACTCTATTGTGGCTAAAAGGGGGAAGGGCCTTCATGTGCATTTTTATTACAAAAGTTCTCAACACACATTCCCTATTGAATACCTTCATAATCAGCATTTGGACTGCACTAAAATAATGAGTTTAAATGAGTAATCTACAGCAAAACTCTGCAACAGGTTTGCGTGGAGGAGAGCAGATGCTTCTAGTGGAGAATTGCAATGTCCCTTAAACTCGGTTTTCTAAGTAGCTTTAGCAATGCAAAAGGGATCAGAATAAGAGCCTTCATTTCTCAATCGAAACACCTTAAACTTGCAAGTCTCCATCTGATGTTTTTAGGAGAAAGAGTTTGGACCAAGGTGAGGCTACCTGCTAAAGAAGTGAAAAACTGTCTGTACTCCAAAATGTTTGCTCAAGTGCAAGGGACAGCTTTCCAGTGCAGTTCATATTTCACATTCATTTAGCTTCCACGTTGAAAAGGGCAAATTTTGATGCAGAAACCTGCGCACTGTGAATTGTGGCCTTTCAGACCCCTTTCCTACAAGCCAGGCCTCCAGCCCCACAGCACCCATCTTCATGCATTTCTGGCCTAAAGTTGGCCTGTGGTTACAAGTTCCCCACTCCAGGTTCACACCTCCCAAAACCTGCTGTTAGGGAAATAGCACAACCAGTGCATTCTCCAAAATATTACACCTAGATACGGCAGGCAAGTCAAAGGATTTTCCTCCCCCCCCCCCCACCAGTAGGTCATAATCTTAAGAAAACATCAGTAAATCAAAGAAATGAGCAGGAAGACCTGCAGAAATAGTTCTCATTCCAGGAAAGTTCTTAAAAAAAAAAAAAAAGTTTGAAAAATACTGAGTGCTCAAAAACACAATGAGGAATGTCAAATTCCTCCAGCATTCCCAAGTGCAAATGCCTAGATAAACATCTCCCAACCATTAGGAGATGTTAATGTGACACACAAGCTCAGCACAGCTGAGGTTCAAGGTGCACAACATGAAGGTAACAAACTGTACAGCAGCAAGAGCTGACATACATTTTCCCACCTGCCCTTACTGATCAGCTGCAAAGTACTGCCCCTTAAAGCAGGGGCAGGCATTCCATTTTTATTTTCCTGTATTTAAATATATTTTTTCCTCCCTCTCTCCAGACTGGCGTATTGCTTCTCAAGCTGAAGAAATAAAATAAGATTAATTTTTGGAGCCATGTACTCCAGGGCACTTCACATTAAACGGTAGACACTACAGGCAAACAGATAGCACTAATAGCACCTGAGGCAATTTCCTTTCCTATGTTTCTTCTCAGTTGCCAGCTGGAGTCTGGGCTAAAAATAGTCTTGCCATGACAGAATAATGAATCCCAGCGATAAGTGTATTTTGCAGCCACGCAATGAGGTCGTTATCTGCACGTTAATGGATGAATGGAGTGCTAGAGGGAGGGAAACTGCTATTGGGCGGTACAATAAAAATGCAGGATGAACGAAAGAAACGCAAACAAATGTTACTCAACGTGATCCGAAAATCCTAGCCTGCTTTCCTGTTTATGTTAGAGTAAGAATAATTTACATGACATCAAAAATTTAAAATACTCATAAGACATTTTTCTTCGCTGGCAACTCCTCCGTGTGAGCAATTACTGCTTTCCTGACTCTGTGAAATCATTCTGTTTTATCCGTATGCCTTTGCAGTAGTTGTACCATATATCTGATAGTTACAGTATCGCTAATAGTAAGGAAACCACATTCTGAAGTTAATCTAAAAGAAAGAAATCTTTAGAGGAAGTCACAGAATCACAGAATTGTAGGGGTTGGAAAGGACCTCCAGAGATCATCGAGTCCAACCCCCCTGCCAAAGCAGGTTCCCTACAGCAGGTAGGAGTAAAAAACATGCTACAAGCCACCAAAATACAAGAGCTCTGAAGTTGCCTCAAGTATTCTTCCCCTTCAAGAGCTCATAGATCAGAGCACCTGCATTCTCATTACTAGGATTTGATCTAGAGGCAGCATGAATTAAAAGCAAACGCTGCTCATTAAAAACAGCTACAACAAAAACTGCATCATTGCTGATGTCATACCTAATATTACTATAGCTGAAATAAATGCTTTTTTTTTAATCTCTCAAGCTGTTGATTATTATAATTTGATATAATTTCCCTACTGTCAGTTTCAGCATTTCCCCTCTTCAGAGACCAGCTGATCACGTCTCTTTATTGCCTATAAATACAACAGTCAGCCAGATAAAGTACATTTTAATACTCATATGTAAACGCAAGCCTCATTTCCCTTTCTTGAGGTAAAAAGATGTTTCACTTGGAGAAAACATTGTTTTTCCACCTTGAATGTATTTTGTGTGACAGCGCCTGAGAGCAACAGGAAGCTGCATATATAAAAACATGTGCCAAAGGCCAGGATTGCTGGTAACTGTGGTTAATGAATGAAATAGTTAGCCCAGCAGGTAGACCAGGAAACTTGCAGTAGAGCATTCAAAGGGAGACCATGACCCAGGAAAGCGCTGAGCCTGCTAGGATTGAATTGAGCCGCCTGCTTGGGCCCAGCAGTAAAGCTTAATCACTTTTTATGCAACACCATCAGAATGCAGATTGGCTGGGTTCGAATATTTAACACAACACAACTTCATGTCCAGGAATCCCATGAATTAGCAGAGAAAAATGTAGCAATTAGATCTCAAAGAAGTACAATGCAGGAAAAACAGAAGTAAAACTTTTGAGGCAGACCAATTATCAGTAAGGCACAATATAATGACAATGCTTTAGATTAAAGAACAGAGACAGTCTCTGATCCTGCAAGCATTTATTGTCCTGCACTTCACTACCATGAGTAATCTCCTCCGGATTCAATGAGACTTTGCATAATAGTAAAATTAAACCATGTATCATTGTTTTGAAGGCACAGCTCTGAAACAAATACCATTTACAGTCTCCACTCTATTTGCTGAGCAGGAGAGAGGAAAATAATCATCCAAAAACTTGCCCGACTAAGCCTTGCTTTTCGCTTTGGCTGAAGAGGAAGAGAACTCATTACCACCAGATCAATTAGACAAATATTAGCTTTCCAACAGTCTACTGATCAGGCTATTTTCAAGCTGATTAGGTTGGCACAGATCGCCCTAACAGATCTGACAGGCCAGTTTTGCCTCAGTTGCCTTTCTTTGTCTGAGGGGATGCCAGGGCAATGAACCTCCTTAATGGAGTTCTGGTCTCAACCCAGCCAACCCCTCCTGCCCAGCCTCACCCTACCACACAGAGGACAGACAAGGTCCACCATGAGGGCTTATGGAAGGGCCGTGTGTTCTGCCCCTCAGAGCTGCCATTCAATACAGCAGCTTCAACCCCAGCAAAGATGGGTTTCACCTGCAACCCCAGGCTGAACTGCAGAGCGGTCAAGGTGCAGCTTATTCCTCTCTGGCTCTGACATCAGGTGCTCACCATAAATGGCCAGGAGAGGTAATCTTACACAAGTGCAATTATTTGCAATTATTTGTGATGGATCACAAAGGAGGACACCTGTCAGAAGGGGTAGCAGTTTCTTAAATGGCCACCACAGCATGAATCCAGCCAAAGGGAACATACAGCTGTGAAGAAGGGACTAAAATGAAGATTCACCAGGTCACTCATTACCTTTTGTTTTCAGCCTACTAATGAAAAATCAGCCCTTGGGTTTTTGCTGTAAATTGTGACTTCAGCCTTTACTAAGTACAGGTTTGTCTCTGCCAAACTTTGGATGGGCTATATCCATAGATGCAGTGAATACAAAGAAGAATAAATGCGCAGACAATTCCTACCACAGCCCGACACCAGCAGAGATGCTTATGAAAGGAAAGGCTAGAGGATTAGATATGAAGTGGACTGGCAACAGAGTCTAACATTCTTCAGCTCTCTGTGTAGAACCAATTACAGTAGATGCCCAGCCAGACTTTTCTCTCCCATCTTCCCAGCCACCTTCCTGGGTGAGCCACAGTTTAATCTGCGACTTTGGCGATGTGGAAGGGGCCAGTGCTAAACTTGAACCAATGCCAGAGCATCTCTCTGTATACGTAGGGCACGTTTTTAATTGATACAACTGTAATGAATTATTTACCCACACATTAGAGCTACATTATCAGGAAGGACAGACCACTGGTGCGCTTTGCAAGCCCACTTTCACAAGTCATGCCATGTGCAAGAGGTGACACACAAACCTTTAACAGCAGCACTTGACTAAGCCCCCATGCTTCTGAACAGAAATTAATCATTTTGTTAACTCTTAAAATGTCTGTATAGCATAAAGTAGTATCTCCTAGATAGCATAAAGTAGCATAAAGCAGTTATTTTAATTTTTATTCCACTGTCCTATTTAAAAAGAACTTGCCAGAAAGCTAAACAAACCAAACAAGAATATAAACATGAAAATATTCTTGCTTCTTCTAAGTACTTTCAGAGGAAAACAAGTTTTATTTAAACATTTTCTAGGTAACTGTTTTAAATAATAACAAGGCAGTTCCGAACAGGAAAACAGCTCCCGTAAATGAAGAATAAGTTCTGAATTTTTAAGAGCTGGAAACGTTAAGTTTACTGAAAGACTGTGGAACTGATGCTGTGAACAATGTAGCATGAAATAAGGAACGGAGAGGATGGAAGCATAGTAAGGAATTAAGAGTTTCATTACAGGCTCATATCAACGCAATACCAAGTATTGCTTTTCCTTGAGAATTTTTTTTCTTTGTGAGCATATTGATTCTGGTATGGAAAAAACATGCTACAGAAATATTCTCTTGGCTTAATATTCTCTCTTTCCTCGCACATGCCCAATTCAACACTGCATATGATCAAGTGATATACAAGTAATACAGTGAATGTATTACATACAGAAATATCATAGCTGCTAAGACTCAAATGGAGACAGAGGACTTCACATTAGTATTATTAAGCAGAGACAAATTTTAATACTTCCCTTCCTAATGCTGCTGTGAAATACTGCTACTGCCTTCCCAACTTTACTATTACAGTATTTCCCTGTGTATCCAGCCCTGTCTGTTCCAGCTGTGTTTAATATAGTTTTTAATATAGTTTTGGGGCTGACTCTTGACAAAGACACATGCCACGCTATCTCTCCACCATCTCATATTATAGATGAAGGTTTCTTTAACTTACTTTCTGCTGAAAACATGGATAGAGAAGCAAGGATACTCCCAGCACTGTGGCAGGCAGCATTAATTATGAGGTGCAACACCAACTGAGGGGAAGTAAGCGCATCCCAAAGACAGCCCCCATCAGATAAATTTCATACACAGAATAAATGCAGGACATCTAAAAGCTATTCATAAATGGGGCCAAATCTCAACACAAGTGCATTCATTCAGCAGCGTGCAACAGCTCTTTCAATTTAAAGACTGCGTCCCTGCTGATGAAATTTTCTCATTCAAACTACTTGATTAAAATTCTGACTAATATCTGCTTTAGATCAACAGCTCATTTGCATATGAGGTATCCTCCAATATAGATTTAGATAGATTTTCCCTGTATTGCTGGACAGGTGCCTCAGCCAGACACTATCAATAGCTTTCATTTTGAGCTCGTGCGTCAGTCAAGTAGTTATTAAAAGGTGAGCCTGTTTGGGGAATTTGTCTTCAGTGACAACAACACAGTACAGTTCCAATTTCTCTAAACGGTTTATTTGCCCAGTTAAGCTGCCTGGCTTTATTGCTTCAGGAAGTGTAATATTCTCTAGTGTCTCTACCCGAGATGCTGCATACCCCACCTTCTCCCACACTCACTGAAGCTGAGGTACACACTAAGTCAAAATTGTCAGTAAAGTAAGTTAAGCTGAAGAGGCCTTATAGTACAGCCTCAGGTGTTGCATATAACAGAAAGTTAACGCTCTCACCTGTGATCATTCATGTGGCATAAGTTTTGCTGCAATACCAAATCCTAATGGCTATATTAGCAAAGTAAAGGATGGAGATGCATCCAATTGGAAGAGGTGTTCTCACTTTTCACCAGAAGGATAGTTGAGTGAGATAAACACCTGTGTAAGTAGATACATTCCCTGTGTGTTGCAGCTACACAAATTTATCTCCTCGCTCTTATATTGGCCCAAGCCATAGAAACTAGAGGAACCCTGAAAACAGATCAATTGCTAGCACACAGCCTTACATAGAGGACACAAAGTAACCCCTCATCACTGGCAGGTGATCCAGTTTAGTTCAACATATCTTTCTGAAAAAAGGTACGTTACCACCTACTGGCCAATTCAGGAGTGCATTTTCACCCATGGTCATCATAGCTAGTGACAAACATCAGGATCACTTACCCAGTTTAAACTGTGATGATGGCACCAGCATCCCTCTCAACACCATAAAGACAAAATTCTTTAGCTCAAGGGCCCAAGATGTGATCTGGAGACAACAGACATGCTGTTTGTGATTTGTTTCTTGGTTTCCTGAGTAAACACTGCTGTTCCATGACAATAGGTAATCCATAGAAGCAGCCTTTGCTCTGTGCTCATAAGATCTAACTTATTTTTAAAAAGGCAGAGACAGAGAGCCATCCCTTGTAGAATCAGCTTAGCATTATGAATCCAAGTTTGCTGTCATTTTTGAGAATATCTGATTAAAATCAAGAAGTCTATAATAGCAGCCATTACTTCAACATGAAAATTAGGGGTATTGTTAATTCTTTTGAATGTGTATCAGCTCCCTTCTAATTGGATCTATATTCATTACTGAAACTGAAATTAAAGAACAGCTATGAAAGGCTTTTGATGTCAGCTGTATATATCATGCCATGAATTAACTTACAAAGATGGTTAATGCATTATATGAATCTTTAACTACCTTTTTCATCCCATTTAGTTACTCGTGGCTGGGTACCAGGCTGTTCACTGCAGACCTGCATTAGCACAGCAAACTTTTAGGATCAGTTAAGGAGTTCTCACCATCTGAATCAGCGCAAAACGCATAGATGACAGCACCAAACCTCCCTGAAATGTGATGGTTTAGAATTGATTTGTCTGCCAAGTGCAAGATCTACTCCACAAATGAGGTGCAGGCCAGGGAAAAAATAGACTGAATTATTGCCCTATGAAATGCCACAAGAATACAGAGTAAAAGCTGGACTTGGATGACTAGGTAACAGAACAAAAAGGAGAAATTAAGAGAGTATTGTACCAGCCTCTCAAACTCCATTACCCCACTTTTCTTTTTAAATCTTTATTATATCATTTTTATCTCACTATTTTTATTTTTTTTTTTGCCATAGGGGAATTATATACCATCATTTATTCTTACACCTTCCAAACTCTAACCCCCATAGCATCTACCCTTCCTGTTTGTACTGTGGGGCACAAAACCAGGTGTAAGTTCCCCTCACCCCCACTACTCCAGGCTGCAGAGGCATAGGAAGGAAAAACTGAGAAGTCTGAGCAAGAGCTGGCAGGACAGCAGGGGATGCAGTTCAGAAACCTGCCTCTGCCCCTCCTGCCTGCCCACTGTTATTAGCCAGAGTCTCCAGACAGAGACCAGACATATCTTACTTGAATAGTCTCTCTTCTTTAGGCCAATGGATTTTATGTAGTGCTTTACAGGTCCCTGAGAGGCCACAGTCTGCTCTTAAGGGCTTTACAAAGGCTATCAAAATACACTGATACGTTGCACTATAATTTCTATATATGGCATTACTAGAGAAATCTACTCCTCTGGTAAGGGCTTTCAAAGGCCATGATCAAAAGCCATCAGTGTCATTCCAACTCCCAGACCTGCCTCGAGCAGACCTGCCCATACCAGACATTAAAACAACTTTAGGATAGTAGAATGCATCCTATAAAGGATTAAAAAAATCATTTTCACTCAGCAAACCTGAGTAGACTCATAATCAAAACTAAAATATAACCTCCAACCCAAGCATCTTGTCCTTGAAAGCAAAGTTGCTTCTTCCTGGGAATATCCAGCCTGACTCTCTGGAGTGGGCTGAAAAATCATCTGTGTGGCATTTGTCCCCACCTCCATATTTATCATCTGTGTGGCCTTATCTTCTCTGCTGCAGATATGCCTTTTCTGTCTTCATAAAGCATCTCATCTGACATTTGCTCAGGCTTTCTGAAGAGAGGTGGACAAGCTATCGAAGTTTTATTTGACCAGACCAAAACCTTGGAGTAATTAATGTAAAGCAGAATAAAGGACACCTGGAAACAGTATATTCCGTTTAGCCCAATTATCTTGGTTATAGTTCACCACTTTGCAGAGATAAAAAGCCATTACTGAGCTTTGTCATTGATAGCATTACTTTCTAATCTTAATTCTTGTAAGATTATTAGCTTTAAAGCTACTTATTTGTTGCATGGAGATAAGTTAATTTATGCAGAAATTCAATTGAAAAGTCATGCTTAGATGCAGCAGTATTTACACAATAAAGCAGCACTACAAACATTGATTTGAGTAAAACTCAGTATTTCACTTGTTATTTACAACCTCTGATAAATTTGCTCCCTAAAACATTTTTTAAAATAAGTCACTGATACATACGGAATAAGTCTAAAGAAAACAAAAGAAGTCTTCATTCAAATCCTCTTATTTCCTGCTATCTTCAAAACTTGTATGAAGTCTGTGTGTTTTCTGTGGCATGTTGGTTTTTTTTTCCCTTGCATAGACACTGTGCTTCTCTCAGTGCTCATTAGACACTGCAGCCACCAAGCACTACTGTCCTCTGCTTAGCATAGCAGACTGGAGTCCCCCAAGAGAAAACTAAACTTTTTTTCCTCTAAGAGCCTCACGACAGAAATAATCCTAATAAGGAGACTTGGCTAAAGGTGTAAATGAGACCACAAGGCCAGGAGCCATTGAATGCACTGGGGAAGGGTGCTTAAATCAGATAATTTTGTTTGGCTGATGGTCAGATATTTTTATTAAATATGAAATCTCATTACTCTGAGCAGCAGGTGCTTTACAGGAGTATACCTGATGGGCTTGAGGAACACTCTACCCTTATTAGAAGCACTACCTGAGCAGTAATGGCTGTAGCCAGGAAGGATGAGCAGATTAGCCCATCAGATCTTACAGTAAATAACTTAAAACCTCTAAAGAGAAACCCAGAGCAGAGACAGAAATCCTCTCAGTAGGATACAAGTGTCTAGACATAAGCATCTATCATTATTTTTGTCCACAGAGGTTGTGGAGTCCCTTGGAGATCTTCAAGAGTCACCTGAAAATGGGCCTGGGTCACCAGCTGTAAATAGCCCTGTCTGAGCAGGGATTGGACAAGCTGATCTTGAGAGGTCCCTTCCAACCTCAACCATTCTGTGTTTTAGACATCTCTTGGTTTGTGGAACATCCATACAAGTTCAGTGGCTACAACAGTTAAGCTGTAGCAGGCAAGATACTTGAAGTAATAGCTTTATTAGCAATGTCTTGAAGTAGTCCAAAATGCTTGTATTTACGCCCCTAGTCTTCTCTCACCATCACATCCTTGTTCAGGACACACAAGGAATTAAATACTTAAGAACAAGACTCAAAAACATGAACTACATAGGGAGATATTAAGTAGTAACCCACAAAGAAGAATTTAGTACAGGACTATAATACTATAATGCAATAGTATAACACTATAACACAATGGAAAGTGCAGCAATGATAGCAGAGTAGCGAAGTCCTAGGCCAGAGCAAGTGAGAATAAGCCCCATTACAGCAGCCACAGATACAGAAACAAAATCTGCTTACCCTAAGAAGGCCTCAGATAGACAGGAATCTCCAGCAAAATACCTTTTCCTCCACTGCCCACCCTTAGCAAGGTGTTGGAAGGGGTGGATCTTGACTCCAGCCCTCCCATCACTCATGTACATTGCAAGCACCTGAGCTCCCGTGGGTTGGCCCTGCCTTCCTACCAGGTGCTCCATCACTGGTTCAGGCTGTGACTCAACATTTCTGCTACAAAGGCACACCTCCCCTTTTCCTTATTTAATAGAGACACTGCAGGTAGCTAGAGTAGATAGCAGAGTATCCTTGCTTGGGATTTCCCTGGCTGCCAGGCTCTCAGAGTAGGCCCTCACATTTCCTTAGAGTTTCTTGACTGTAAGTTGAGAAAGATGCATGATGTCTTCTAACCTTTTCTCCTGAAAGATTACTTGTTCAGCTGTGCATACATAGCTCCAGCCATCCTGTGGGACTAGCTTTAACTTGTTAAATCCTCAGGCCCAGCCTCAGATGTCAACTCCCCTATAGCTCACCCAAAAATGAGTGCTTAGTCACAATTGCAGCCTAGGAACTTTCCCGTTAAACAGGAGGGGCTTGGAGAACTCAGGCACATCCAGGGCTACATGGGGTTCACTGCTGAGACAGCTGTGAAAATGCCGTACTAAACTGATGAGAGAAATGACTTGGGCCAGAAAGGTCTGCCTAGAAGCATCTCTGCTGCAAGAAAAATGGATTTGTAAAGCAAATATACGAAACAATCCTTTCCACGTCATAAAAATAAATATATATATATATAGAGAGAGAGATGTAATAGTAACACAGGTAAGTGCTGACCCTGGCTGGGCTGGCTGGCTGAATTTCTCACCCTCTTAGCTGGAAGCACAGGTGCTGTAGATGGTGAGAGAAAAGAGGCAAGAGGGAATGGGCTGAATAGCCAAGTGGTTCCTTTCCATCTGGAGTTTGTGCACTCCAGTAGACAACAGTAAGCAGAAAGACTGTCTTCAGCTCCTTGCTCTCTCATCATAAATATACTACTGACTGCCAGCTGTGCACTTAATTCATGATGCTGTAGTAGGTTTCAATAGTTACATCAGTCCCAGCCACCAAGGTACTGTGTAGTACTGTGCAAGGTACTGTGTAGTAAAGAAAGCCTGGAAAGTCTGTCTGAAAGTATCATCTGCTGAATGTTATGTTTAATGAAGTTGCAGAGAAATGCAGGTTTTGGTTTTGGAAGAATTTTCCTAAGCAAATGTCTTGATGTTTTTTGCTTATTAACAAGCTATAGTGGAATAGAATCCAGCCCTAATGAGTAAATAGGCTAAAGGGGAAGTGGGGATATTTGCTGCTCATACATCTTGGTCAACAGCCTGTTCTAGCTTTGACCTGGCCCTGCGACCTACAGGGTCAATTCTCTCCTGCTTTGCTTGAGCAGAATCCTGTGACTTCAAGGATATAAAACTGAAACAAGAACAGGAATTAACACCTTACTCATGAATAGGGAGGTATTCTACATTCTAGCCATATGCTTTTTGCTCTTGTATATTCTTAGAACATCAGGTCAGAGAAATAGCATTATGTCCTTACATTCTTAAGTGGACAGTGCAGGGCTGGTGATAAGAGACAGGATTTTCAAGATGGTCCCATTCAGCTACAGCATCATCAGTAACCCTTGTTAATTACAGAAAGGAGCAGAGCTATGACAGCATTGAGCACTTTTGGGATTTCTGTTTGCTCAAGGGACGGCTTGGGCAATGGGATAAGGCAAGGTGGGGTAATTTGTGCAGAAGATAAAGGAATAATTTGTGCCAGAAGATAAAGGGTTTCCTCCATGAACGTCAACTAGAAAGTCTACTCAATCTAGTTCTTCAAAACTGCAGTGAGAAGGAAAAAAAAACTCCTTTAAAGAAGTTCTTAGCTACAGGTGGGACGCTGCTAGATGCGAGTGTGCTGCCAGCTTTCTAAATGTATATTACAAGTATGTAATTAAAAACCCTTTAAAGCTATCACTTCAGTAAAAAAAACAAAAACAAAACCAAAAAAGCCCACACTCACAAAATCGCAAAAACAAACCCCCCAACTATAGAAATAGAAATACTTGTTATTCTTTATTGCACATGATAATTATGGGTAATGATTCGGTTGTTTTTATATTTATGAGGCTAAAATGCTGCATCAAGCTGTTGAGACTTGCTTTTATCTTTCTTATGCCATGGAATATATAATTTGATCACAGTCTTTTCACAAAATCTACAGGAAATATTGCAAATTATCTTTTTTTAAAACTAATTTCCTGTCAAAATTAAATATGCAGTGTAGCTCCAAAATAATGTTGGACAGGAGGATAACCAGTTATTAAGTTTGTACTGTTAATTTTACCACCTCCTTCCTCTCCTCTCTCTTTAAAAGCAAATAAAAATTATGCCCATTTCCATTGTTGTTGTTATTGTGGTTTGTTTTTTCGTTTGCTTGTTTGTTTTTAAGGGACAAAAACTTCACCAATCTCTGTCTGCTCATTGGTTCATTTTTCCTTCTTGAATTTCTAGACCTCCTAGCTAACTTTAAGCAAATTGAAGAGAGTAGCCAAAATCTTAAGGATTGCTATGCATCTGAAAGTTTCATACAAGTTGATGGCTGGATGGATTGAGCAAAAAGCCAGTGGAGTTATCTCTGAGAGGAAAAGTGCTGCAGCATGGATATAACTTCCCTCAGTTGTGCTTGACCTGCCAGCAGTCGCCCAGTGTTTCACCTGCTCACATCTCCCAGCCCCGTCCTGTTACACACAGCTCCTCACCCACCGGGTGGCACGGGGACATGAGAGTGAACCAAGAGAATCCATGAGAAGCCAGCGAGAATCCCTGTGGTAAGAGCACCAAGATTAGCATACAGAAGCACAGAAAAGTTGACATCCTCATTATTGTTCCCCATGAACTAACCTGACTTTATTGTTTGGGAGAATTTTCCCTCTGCTGTAAAAACAAATTTCTGTCCTGCAGGCTGTTCTTCCTCTGCAAGTCACCAGTGCAGACCTAACCCTCTGTGATGTTGGTGGCTTTGCCATTCAGTGGCTGTTCAGCACAGTGGGATAAGCAACATCAAATGGTTGCTTTGTCTGTTGCCCAGGACACTTTCTTGTTCATACAAATCCTGCTGTTAGCACCAACTGAAAAGGTCCAAATCTACAGCCCTAAATAGGATTCAGTGAATTGCAGTGGTCAGAGCTCATTTCTCTGATTGCCTAAACGCCTTCTGGGTACCCAGACATGCCTTACAACCAAAAAGCTCTTCTTTCAAACAGGGGATGAGATCTGGGGAACAGCGCATGCTAGAGATGTCTTTGTTGCAACTGTCCTGCAGGTGAGCAGAGAAACCAGTCACTGGGGACATCAACCTGGCAATTTTCACTACATTCTACCTCAAAATAAATCTCTCTGAGATGTAATTCAGCTGTAAAATGAAAACAAATGCACTCTGATTCAAAACTGAACAGCCTCTTCAATCAGTGACACCACAGCGTTTCCTTCTGTGGCCACAGAACAAACCAGAAACTCCATGAAGATTACTTCTTTTTTTCTGGAGGGAAAAAGTGTAAGATTAAGTAATAATCAAAAGCAGACAGTAAATAAACCAATCTATTAGTGGAACAAAAGAGGATTTCAGAGTTCTTAGCACTGCACAGTAGCTGCTTCCAAAGGAAGAGGTGATCATCTGTAGAGAGCAGAGGCACAAGCGCCAGCACCAAAGAGTCAGGCTCTATTTCGAGCATACATGCTAAACTGCAGAAAACCTAACAGGCTCCAAGATGCTGGGAATGGATCACTCTCTCCCTAACAAGATAAGCCAACCCAAAGCATATTGCTCAACCTGCTGCTCTGCTGCACAAAAGCTATTTCGATTCCTAATATCAGACATACAGAAAGCAAAAGCCCTTACAAAAAATACAGTGATCAATACAGAACAGCTTAGCCTTTATTAAGAAGATCCCAGAGGATTCCAAACTAAGTGTTCTCCAGATAAAATGCAGTCCGAGGCAGTGGTGATTGGATGTAAAGCAGACTTGTCTGCATTTCCAGGATGCCTCAGATATTGCCACAGAAACCAAGGATTAGTGACCAATCGCACAAAATGTGACTAATGACAAGTACCCAGCTAATAGCATAAGCACTAAAATTGTTACAAGCATGAGGTCAATAGCTTTATGATGAAATACCTTCTAACACATTAAAGACAGCTATATGACTTCATATACCTACCTTTACCCAAAGATAAGCAAAATACTATTCTTATTGCCTTATGGTTTAAGTTGAAAGATGGTAACTAATTATATATCTACTCAATCTGATGTGAGACATTTTGGTCTGTGACCTTCTGGCTAACAAATCTGGAAAACACTGCTACTGGCAGACACTGGAAAGAACTGCCAGTCCAACCCCAAGTGTGAGCTAGGGTAACTCATTCATGTTAAGGAGAGGAAGGGGTGCTGGTTTTAGGTGATCCTGATGTACAAATTAGGCAACCAGACAAATAATAGCATAACCAAACATCACCTCAAAACCTCCCTCTGTGAATGAAACAGAGCTTGGAAGCAGTTTCTGTTGTGCCCAAAAGTGAACTACTGCATCAAACATGATTACTACAGCATTCCTTGATACTCTTTCTCCACTTGCTTCAGCACTGTCTTCTTGGAAAATCTTCTTACATTCTCAAGCGATTTTGGAAAAACAAATTGGGAAGAGGATAGATGAATTCCAAGGTGAATGAAACATGTATTCCCGTCCTCTGCATGCTTGTAACATCTCTGCTGTTGTGATTACATGGAAAAAAATCTTGGGGCTTTGGTTTGCCTGTGTTCAAATAACAACATTCAGCAGCTCTTGTCTACCTATGACAACACAATTAACTTCTCCTTCCAGCTTCCTGGAGATAAAAGAGAAATGCATACGATGAGAGAAACAGCAGTAGGTCTTCACTGCTTATTCTAGAACGTAGAGCTGTAAGAATTTGCAAAAGTTTGGATGCCAGTAAGCTATAAAGAGGTTTTTCTCTGTGGTTTTAGCCTAAGTTTCATTTTTCTCCTTGGTACAGTCTAACTGAAGCAAACAATTGTTTGTCTTGATTAAACTAGAGTGGACCGAGTTATCATTGGTTAATATCTATCTGGTGCCCTGAGTAGAGAATCATTTAATCTGAAGAATTTATTATGATGAACCTAACTACAGATTTAAAACAAACAAACAACAACAACAACAAATACCAGAAAGAATTAATGACTGGGAGCTGCTTTCCTGTTATATGCTGTTGAATTGCATTAATTGGCTGCTCTAAAGCACAATCTAAGAAATAAAAACAAAACAATGCAAATGAGACAATCTGTGGAGAGACAAAGAGAGTTTAAAATTCATAGACTATCCGTTCTGCATACTTTGGATTCAAGTATTAAAAAGAAATAAAAAAATACTTCTGGCTACAAGTGAAATATCGCTGAGCTGCGCTCTAAATTAAAAGTTGGCAATACCTTTGGATTTGATAAAATGTATAATGATGTCATGAATATTTAGAAGTACTACTACTTTCCATGGGGGAATGAAGTCTATATGATACCATGCCCTTCAGCTCTCAGGGTATTAGACTGAAAAAATCACTAATTATAAAACTATTCATTGTGCTCAGAATAAAGATGAAATCTCGAGCTCAGATATTTGATTTTTGCTGATGTTCTGCTCTGTTACATGACTGAGGAGGCAGCAGATGGTTGTAAAAGATTCAGACAAGTATCTAGCTTGGGAGAGAGCAAATACAGCTCGGTGGTTTTCTCTTCTTCCAAGAACAGGAAAAAAGCACGGAAGTGATTAAAAGGTGTAACTGGAAGGAGAGAGCAAAGAGTGGGGCAGGCTCCATCTCAAAGCAACATGGAGACATGTAGAAATTCTTCACGTTATGAGAGTACAGAATTAAATGCCACTAATGGCGACCTAGAGCTTTGCAGTCATAACAGCTTTGGACAGATTTATAGTAACAAAGACAGGTAAAGCCTCTGTTGTCTTTCTGCTATCATTGGTATTGGGCATGCCCATCAAAAGAAGCACTGCCTACAACACATATCCCTTGAGATGACTAAGAACAGCTGGGAAAATGAAAAACACAACTAAAAGTCTAGAGCTACAAAAGAATATACATAGAGTAGCAGTTAGGCAACCAATAAGCCATGACAAATGCAGGTACGAGAAATAAAGTTAGCAGGACTAAGACAAACATCTGGTATGTATCTCAGCAGTTTCTTCTGTGGAGAAAACAGCAAAGAAATATAAATAAATAGCTCATTTGTGATATAGTTTAAAATACAAAAGGCATAGATTGAAATTTCCAGACGCCAGTAACTTCACATTTTCTAGCTATTTAAACCAGGAAACACACTTGCTTTATGAAGAGTTTGTTTTATATGGCTGTGTTACTGATTTTCATGGGGACTAATTGTAAGATGCACTTCTCCCGAAGAGCAGCCTTTAGCACTTAGTGTTTAGATGCCATAATCTCTGAATGAGAATGAAAATGGGCAAGAAAAGGAAGTTAATTCATGGGACTTTTGTTTTGCCAACAAAGAAAGCAAAATTGGCCTGTAGAGTTCAAGCTGAGAAGATGATGAGGAAATCTGCGCAACATCATATGTCATATCCTTTCTGGGTTGCTGGAACTGAATCCTGCATCAGATGGCTATCATTAAAATGGTGCATAAAACATATGAAAGGGTTTCAACAGTCTTTTTTTTTTATCTTAGAAAGGGGAGTTAGTGATTTCACTGGCAGTACTCTAGCCTTTGGGGGCTGATGCTGCAGTAGTTTAGGTGTAGAAACAGCATTAACCATACAAGTTAGAGAGAGATGATGTCTCTAAATGCAATGGCTTATTGTGATTGTGCAAAGGAGCAGGCCTAGTTTAATCCACTTCAAACCCCTGGGCCCAAATTCCAAATCTTGCAGGATAAGAGCCATAAAAAGTTGAGATTTTGTATTTATGCCTGTAATACTTTTTAAAAACAATAACAAAACAAGGAAACAAGCAAAAACCCAGCAGCTAGAAGAACTCCAGAGGAAATGGTGGTTTGGATTGGAGAAAATTCATGGATCCAAAAGCACAAAGTGCCTTATATTGCTCTAGGAGCAAGCAAATCATTTCCAGAGTGATGTTCTCTTTCCCTATTGTTCCCAAACTGGGATTTCCCGGTTGAACTGGTACCTCTCTGGATTTTGTCAGCTGGCAGGCTTAGTGTCTTCAGAGGAATTGCCATATGAGATGTGAGGCGTTGAACAGAGCAACTGTTTAACCTCCTGACACAAGCCTTAAGTTAGAAGACCTCTCTGGAGGACTCTACAGCCTGTTGAACAACTGCAAGAGGTGAATTGTTTTAAAGTAGTATCAGCATTTGGTATAAGCAGTTGGCAATGTCAAATACAAATATTTTGGAAGAGCCCAGGCTGGAGAATGGTGCAGAGACACAGAGCACAAGGCTGTCTGCTGGTGCCATGCCTGCCAGCAACTGACTGAAGCGCATCATGCTCTCTCCTTACTTATGGGAGTTACCAAAGCAATAATTGTGCATCTTCTAATTCAGGTAATTAGAGTGACAGGCATAAAATCTTTGTTGACATAGTATGCCAAAAGTAGGAAGAACAAGTGGAAGCATTTTCAGAAAAAATATAGTTCAGCAGTCAGTAAATAGGCAAATACTGGTTTGTTTAATTTAAATAGATATAAAAGATCAAATAACACGTGCTTCTATTGTATGGAATTGTTCTTGTGTTAGGATTACAGAATTCCTATCTAAAATAATTGCATCCATATTTGAATCCACAGTTTCTTGTTTCTTGTTTTTTTCCCCCAAGAAATAGGAAACCTGAGCAGTGGCAGGAGCAGCAAAGTAAAAAGCACCTCCTGATAAGCCATCCGCTGATTTTAGTTTCTGCCTTCTGCTGTGACAGCTGGAGAAGTTTACTTTCTTGAAATTGAATACAGACTCCTGGCAGAGGACTGTCAGCACCTTCCACAACGAGAAGAGGAAAAATAGGAGAAATCAAACGGATAAAAATACGCTTCTTTCTGGGTTACCTTCAAAACTGTTCTGTTTTGAATGTATGTGGAGACCCTCGTAGAACTGATTTTGCCAAGCATGTGCTGTAATATGAACAAAATCTGATTAGCGCAGTCGTCTCTGTAAAGCAGTACTACTTGATAATGTTTACATCTTGTTCTCCACCTGCAAAAAGTCAATTAAATCCGTATTTTTAACCGTTTCATTTTTCTATGGCTTGTTGCAAAGTGTGGGTCCCAGACATTTTTTTTCTGCTTTGGAAAAAAAATGATCACAGATAGAAATACGGTGATGTAGAGGAACTACATCGAAAGAAATCTTGTCAGGAGCGGACATGAAAAGGCTCTTCTGGTAATTTTCACTCCACTCTGCCTCCCCTTTTTCCTTACAGAGCCACATAAATTGTTTTCAGCAAGCCATCTATTCAGTGGTTTTAGTCCTCCTTCCTGTTGGCAAATGATCCATGAGCTCCTTTTGATTTTCATTAATTTGGTAGTTATTCAAATGTACCGAATGAATGGTTTATGCAAATGTGACTGTTGCTTTGAGTGTTTGCTCATTACTCATGCTGTGTGATTGATTGTCTAAGTCACAGGGTATTGTTTCTGCCGCGGGACTGGAGGAGCCCTACAACCACAAGAAGCCTTGAGACAGCCAAGAACCATTAGGGCTACTTTTCACACAATCAGTTATTAGGAGCGTCTAAAGCATTTCCCCTTTGTGCAAAAGAAAAAAGGATATAAACAAAGCAAAACCTTCTGATACACGAGAGAAGGACAAAGCAATAATTAAATGAATCTGCCAGTTTTCTCTGACACAAATTGTTGTAATTATGCAGTACTCACCCAGGAACAGTCCTTGAAATTATTTCAATACTCATCTGCAAATAGATGAAAATGGTTCGCTGTGTATATGATCTTCAGAGAAGATCTCATCGAATCCATAGACTATCCTGAGCTGGTCTTTAAGAGTCAGTCAGTGATTTCATGGAGCTGCCTTCAGTTGATATTCTTTTATTTATGATTTCCATTGTAAACAACTTGTTCATCCATTTTGTAGGCTCTCAAATCATCTATTAATGGATGCAAATCACTCGGTCTTATTTTTTTCCACCAGATGTTGACAGATATTCACCAACAATGGCAAGCACTGAAATCAGAAGCTCTTGAAAAAGAGTGGGCAAAGCAACCTTCCCTCTGGTACACTGAATAACTTTGGCCTTTAATCTTTTATCTAGTTAAATCTCAAAATGCTGTATCCACAAAATCACAGTTCCTTACTTCACCTAATAACTGAACTTTCTGATCTCAGACATTTAATCTCTGTACATAAACATTCCAAACTGGCCTTGAAAATGGGAATCACAAATCACATGGTTTATCCAGAAAGGAAGCAAATGTCTCCCACTACATGAGTAATATGATTATTTGTTTGTTTGTGTTGTCTTATTTTGTTAGTTTTCCTTTTATTTTTTTCTTTTCTGAAAAGACTGATAAAAAACAACATCTTTATTGCAAGCATCAAAAAAATGTTGGCCTTAATGCAAGATTATTGCATGAAAGTCTTCACACCTTTACCCCCTGAAAAGGTCAGATGTTTACCTGGTATATTCCAGCACAATTCAGTTGAGGAGGCTAAAGCTATGCTGATTTATGCAAGCTAAGAATTTTGCCCCCGTGTTTATTAGAACTACTGTGGTATTATTCTTCTGTCTGATGACTTTTTCATTAGTTAACAAATACATGATTTATTTTGATGAACAGTACAACCACCTTCAATTTGCTCTTGTAATTAGAGTACACGATCAACCACTTGTTATTCAAAAGAATGATGAGCTGTTAGGGTCTATTCAAGAAAAAAAAAGAAAGCTTCTCTTATATAGGGAGTGTGGAGGTATTTAAAAAGCTGCAGGGATTTAGAGAAAACAATTTCCAAGTCCATATAAAATAAATACTCTGTGCACATATACTTTATAGCTCTTTTCCATTTCCCAATAAAAATAGTGACCATGTAACAGTAGTAAAAGCACAAAAACGTTAAAGCTTAGGAGGCCACGAAGTACACATTCACTCCACAAGTGGTCCTAAAATTAATTGAAATATAGTATGGACCTGTAGGGGGAAAAACATTTACACTATCCCAAAGCAGGTAGAGAGAAGAAAATTAAATTAAGTAAACCAAATGATTTATTTATTTTACTGGTATGTGGCACGTAAGTATTTCCACTGAATTCCAGTTGGTATAAAAACATGAAATCATCACACGTCAGAGATGGGCTGCTCTTGTGTATTTCTACCTAGGACTGAAGCAGGAGAGAGTACCTCATGAGGCAGCCTGTACCTAAGTAAATTCTGTGTAAATAAGCTATCTTCAGGAGACTTATTTATGTGCCTGAACTCCTCTGTGCTTAGTTTGACTTCAGAACCATCTGAACTTCATCTGTCACAGCCCTAACATTTTCTTGAGAAGATGAGACTGCGAACTTATATTACGGTAGCACAAACAGAACTGCCTTGAAATGTGCGATAAATGTGCTTTTAGATCTCAGTGCAAGAAAACCAAAGATAAACTAAGGCATACCTTCCACAAATATTTATGGGAAAGAGTAAAATGTTTAAAAGGGCAATGCAAGTAATGAGAGAAAATGAATGTTTGCATTGTCATCTTCTGAATGAAAGCATGAAACATGTCAACAACTGGCTTTGGAAGCATGGGAGATGGGGCTCTCTGTCTGATGATGCTCACAACCAGATCTGGCCAGTCCAGTGCTTTGTCTGCAGTTCAGTCATGGCCTTTGTGTAAAAGCTCAGCCCTGCCTTCTCATTCTTTTAATAGAAAGAGTTGAGAGATGCTATTGGAAAACAAATGTTCATAGAGAGAATGCATTCTGAAATGACATAGTAATGCATAACAAGGATTTTCATTGTACTGTCACGATTTGCTGAAATTCTATTGCAAGTTAATGATTTAACAAGTGTTCTTAATTTGGAAAGGAAAAAGCATAAGAAATTCTTTTATGGAGCAAAAGGATGGAAACAATTTGCAGCTTCCAAAACACTAGGTTATGGCCTAGTGTACATACCAGGCACACATAGGAAAGACTCTTGGATATCGTATTTGGTAGAGATGCCTATATAACCATCAGAAGTCACTGGAAAGCACAACTGATGAGATCAAGAGAAGGTAATGGATTGAAAAAGGAGTGTTGCTCTAAAAAACAGTCTGGAAAGAGTATATTCTGGGCAGAATAACATCTAAAAGATGTTGACAAAGATATGCTCTATCCCATTCCCTCCATGTTCATGTAAAACATTCTCTTCTACACTTTTTTAAACAAAGATTTTTGCATAACTTGTCCACCAACAGTCACCACAATCCCAAATTCAACTCTTCTGTAAGGGCACAACAGTTCTTGTTCACTAGACAAGCACGGTTAGTTTGTCTCAATTAACTCCTCCAAAAATAACTACTGTGGTGTTTTCATATAATTTTATATAGCAAGAATGAAACTCTGCAAACTTGATAATGAATTTGAGCTTAAACTTTGAACAGCAGAAAGCAAAACTTCTAATCTTAAATACATACTTAAACATGTAAATGGCTTGAGTGATGTAAGAAAATCACAATTAATTTCAAATCGATAAATACAACAGGTGACTCAGCACTTCCAAGTCACCTCACAAAAGTTTAATGCTAAGCTCTGACTGTTAAGAAAATCTCTGTGTATTTTTCCTCAGGAAAGACTCTTTTTAGTAGCTTTATATCCTTGCTAGACTCATCTGTCATAACTTTTGGGGGAAAAAGTCATCATCCTTGTGTAGAAAGGAAATTCATACAGTGGGGTTGCTTTAAACTGGCATTCACAGCAAGCTGAAGAAGAGTAAGGAAAATTCTGCAGCTCTGATCCTAAAGATCGGAGTTGCTATCCTAAACCTGACTAGAAATTTTTCTGTGTAACATATGACCTCTGTGTTCAAATAATCTTTCCAACTTAATTTTGAAGATCCTAGGTAGAGTCTAGGTAAGGCTTGGATGCTTTAAACTTTGGATACCCTCTTGAAGAAATGCAAATCTTCTTGAACTCACAAACAATACTGATTTTGAATGGCATTTTCCTTATGAAATTTATTAAAGAAGGGCCAATTTGAGATTATAAACACTGAGTCATTCGTAGAGCAGCATGAAATGTGTATTCCCTCAGCCAAATGAAAAACCAGGCTCTGGCACAGATCGCCTCACAAGGCTATTTCCACAGCCTGATGTTGTCAGCTCTGAATGACACAGACCTACCTGCAGCTTTGGACAACTGAATATTGGCATGACATCTCTGTGTTCCACAGTATAGTATTTGCCTTTTTTTTCCTTGCTCACTTGAAAACTCATGTAAAGTCCGCATTACAGTGTTGAAAACATCATCTCTACCCATGTTTTTTACACATCCATTAACTTCCTGTTTTTCCTTTGCCATCGTTTGCTTTCCCTCTCATCTTCTGCTCTTTCCTTTTTTCCCCCCCACTTTGAATGTTTTTCATTTTCCTTTACTCATTTTTCCTTATAATTTCTTTAGATTTGCTAATGCCTATTTTTTCCACATTTTTCCCCTCTACATTTCTGTTTGTTCACTTTTCTCTTTGGTCTTTCAGATTATTTCAGCCATCTTCCAAATTGTCTTTTCTCTTTTTTTTTTTTTTTTTGACTCTGTTCCTTTCAACCCATTTTCTTCTGTTCTGTCACCCATTCACTTCAGATTTCTTCAGAGCTGCCCTGACTTTCTCAGAATGTTCCCCTGGAAATACCTTAGAACATTCTCACAGCATCTGAGCCAAAATGATGTCCTCCCCACACACAAAATAATGAACTTTGACTGGAGATCAAAGACCCCAAAAGATACAGCCTCTGCTAAATCCAGTGCTATACCTTAATAATACAAGCTGTGTCTGTGAATAAAGAAATATCAGCTTAAACACCTAGGAAAACACAGTTTAAGGGCCTACCTGTTCTGATGTTTTCCACAGATTGGAATACAAAATGCTAATTGGACATCAAATTATAATTCTACAGAAAGAAAAAAAAAAAAAAAAGGATAAAACCAGCACTAGTAATACCTAAATTTAAAATTACTTCACTATATCCAGACAGAGAGACCAGCTATACTGTGACGATAATTTTATATGTGCATGCCCAAAAGCTTGGTCTGTCTCTTACAGAATTTAATAGTCCAGGAGACATAATGTACATGCTGTGCTGTACTTTGAAGAAATCCTCTTTGGTTTCTGCTAGGAGTGCAGAACATGGCTTGTGCATATTATTTCATAGAATCATAGTGTGGCCTGGGTTGAAAAAGATCACAATGACCATCAAGTTTCAACCCCCCTGCTATGTGCAGGGTCGCCAACCACCAGAGCAGGCTGCCCAGAGCCACATCCAGCCTGGCCTTGAATGCCCCCAGGGATGATTTCCTATCTGATTAGTTCCATACAAGCGTTTTTAAGGCAGAAGTTCTCAAAGGGTCTGAAGCTCATTCAGCACTGGCAATTCTTACACTGCAAATATGGGACTTGGTGTTGTCAGTACTAGTTTTAAAACAATAAAATAAAAAATACAGAAACTGACTTGCCTTCTCATGTGTTGCCTAAATTGGAGGTATTACAAGACTATCATCTGCACTAATTATCAGCCTGTATAAGAGTGCTTCAGCCTGGCTCAACTTGGCATGAAAACAAAATTTACAAATAAAAATGTCATCGCAGGCTGGCAATCCATACTAGGAAATTTCACGCAGACACCCTCCAGTCCCTGCAGCAGTGCCATATTATGGACATACTACAATTTCCAGGTATTTCCTTTCTGTTTTAACACATACTATACCAATTTTTCTCTTTGACCCAGTTCAGCAAAGCTTTTAAGCACTTGAGCTGAGTTTCCTGAAAATCTTTCAAGAGCCGGTCACTAAATCTTACCACTGGTATCCCCAGCCGATGTCTCACTTTGTTTCCTCATCAGGTTCTGCTCTTCACTACTTCTATCCTTTGCAAAGCAACCTCAACTTCTCCTCTTCAGACATGCAGAATCTTCATTAGGATGACAGTGAGTGACCAAAGCATAAGTAAAGCTCAGGCTGAGTTCAGCTTCAGTTCAGAAGAATGTATCAGCACATCTTCAGGTTTGCCTTGGTAAGATGACTTTCTTGGGCAAGAGAAAAAAAGCTGATTTAACCTACTAGTCATTTCTCAGTGTTAAGAGCAGGTCCCTCTGGAACAGAGGTTGCCATAGTCTTGGATTTTCACATTAAAATATTTGACTTGTTCATTATTCCCTTGTTGGACTGCTTAGATATATATATATTTTTAACAGATATTTCTCATGTGGTCTGAAAAGGACATTAGTGGAAGTTGTTTAAAGCATTTGTTAAGATTTCTCTACGCATCTCTTTTAGCTGTTAGTGTGTACATGGTGACTAAAGCCTCATGGATGGATAATATGCTAAACAACATGAAGCTTTAAAGATGCTGAAGACCAGCACACGCTATTGGCAGCCAAGAGAAAATAAAATACATCGTATCTGCTGGGAAACTTGAAGTAGCCTCACACTAAGCAAAAAGAGAAGTAATCAATTCACATTTACAGTTCCAGTGTTGAGTAAATCTGCGCTGGCAAACAATGATATTTTCACCCCTTTCTTCACACTGTTTCTCACTTAGGAATAGCTAGCACTTACTGATTATTATTAGAGGACATTAAAGAAATACAGCCACAACCTCAATAGGGAACACTTGCCTGTATTTTCTCCAAGAGCTAGACTCTGAAAATACTGTGTGAGGGCTCATTTGCAGAACGTGTGGTTTTTCCTGCCCAAGACTGTGCAGGAAGAGCCATATGAAGACAACAGACTTTGAGGCACAAAGCAAGCTGGCTAGCATCTGTGATGAAGACTGCTGCACTTGAGAGGTGCATGAACAAAGTCCACGGATAGGAGCTGGCCTCAGCCCCACGCAGTGTGAGGCTGGAGATGCACCCAGAGCAACTGTGCTGTGGCATGCTGGTGGCACCAACAAGGCAGGGGAGAGGTCTCTGAGCTCTCCAAGGAGGTGTCTCCAAAGACAAGCCCTGCAAGGATCGAGCTGCTAAAGAGGGCCCAGCACAGCCTGTGGTTTTGGACTCTCAAAGCCCAAAACAAGCTTGCTTCTGATGAAATACACGTGCAATACAAAACAGTCCTCAGATATTTAAAACATGGAGGCAAGGTGACAACAGGAGGCCAAGTGGGAGCAGCATTTGATTCACACTTAATCATAGAATTATAGAATCAAAGAATCACATAAAGGTTTGGGTTGGAAGGGACCTTTAAGATCACCATCCAATTCCAACCCCCTGCTATAGGCAAGGACACCTCTTACTTCAGGTTGCTCAAAGCCTCATCCAGTGCGGCCTTGAATGCCTCCAGATATGGGAGCATCCACAACCTCTCTGGGCAACATCTTCCAGTGTCTCATCACCCTCACAGTAAAGAATTTCTTTCTAACATCTCACCTAAATCTACCTTATTCCAGTTCAAAACCATTTCCCTTTGTCTTGTTGCTACATGCCCTTATAAAAAGTCCTTTCCCAGCTTTCCTGTAGGCCCCCTTCAGGTACTGGAAGGCTGTGGTAAGGCCCCTCAGGAGCCTTCCCTTCTCCAGGCTGAACAGCCCCAGCTCTTTCAGCCTCAGGGCTGCTCTCAAGCCATTCTCCCCCCAGCCTTTATCTGTGTTTAACTTCTACCAGATTAACTAAGGCAGCTTCCTTACTAGTTTACTCATTTTCATAATACATACATTAGTGTAGCTCTCTAACAACGCCAAGGCTCCACTCACTCTTTTCACTGCTGTTGTCAGTAGGATTCTGGAAGACACAGGAAGACAACAGAATTACTGGTCTTAAAGTAATTGGCTTTGAGAGCTGGAGAGCTAACAAATTTCTGTCCACTCATCCCCCTCTCTTCTCATATCTGCTCAGTGGTAAACACCATCCATATGCACTGCAATTCATCCCAGCATAGCAAGATGTGCCAGCTATGTATGGCAGATGTGATGTTAATGTGTTCAATGCACTCATTGTATCTTCACCAAGCAATAACACAGTCATCATGAAAAAAAAAAAAGTGACTTCAGCTATATATTAGACTTGGGCAGAGGAGCAGGCAGGCAAAGAAAAAGCATTTATATCTTTAACCTTTAAGTCACTGATTGCAATCTAGATGGCAAGAGGAGGGAGGAACTCAATTTTTGGAACACAGCACAGGTGGATGTCTTAATCTGGATCTGAAGTGTGAAGAAAAAAAATGTGTCCCTGAATATCTTGTGTTAGTACCTGGATCCCTGCTGTGGCTATGAACCGTACAGAAACAGCAGTGAAAATGTTGGCACCCAAAAAGAGCCCACTATTAAACTTAACAGCCTACAAGCAAATGTCAAACAGATGGTGAAAGCACAAGGGAACTATGAACATCAGAATAAGCAGTGGCCACAAGACACCAGAACTGTCAGGTTATTTGCTGGCATCACAACAGAGATGTTTTTAAGAAGATGTGCATAGAAGTTTTCTAATTTTGCCCTTTTTCTGTGTGAGAATGTGTGACAGCGGTCATCCAAAAATGTATTGAACGGGCAACTGTGGTACCAGGAGGATATGTTAGCCATGCACATAAACACAGAGGATGGCTGTCAGTTCACAGATGGATGTGAAACGCAATGTTCAGTGTGTGGAAAGGCTCCTCGGTGGAGCTTGCTCATTGCTTCACCAGGCAGACAAGGCTGCTTTATCCCTGTGTAAGGTACTGCTCACTAGTAGTTTAGCTAAGTGCATGCCATGACTGCCCTTGCTTTTCCTTTATCATTTCCAAACAAGGGAGGAGGATCTGCAATTGAGAAGTTCTGAAGTACACGTGCCCCCAGCTCAAACTCCTTTCCCGCAAATGCAGTAACGGTTCTTAAGAACAAGATCCTTAAGTGAGAGGATGTAAACACCCGTTGTCTTGTCATCTGAGTGTGGGATGAAACGCTAGAGTCCTTCTAAAAATGGAAAAAAGAAAACCTGTTTGCATCTATTGTGCCTCTGCACACTCATAGTCTGTGTAATTCTTACCCACTTAGTAAATAAACTATTGACCCAGCTTTGCCTTTGTGTGGTTTAAAGGTGATTCAGCTTCTACAGAGAGGTGTTTTATAGCACCAGTGCATTCAAGCTTTTTCCTAGGGCTCAGCCTCCCAACAGTTTTCTCAGATATAAAGCTGCTGCTCTTAAGAAACAAATTTTTGCTTCGTTCATCCAAATAGATTTGAATGTTGAGCTTGGAAAAGCAGCCATCATTTTTGGACAGGGTGGCACTGTCTGCTGAAAAGTGATGACCGAAAAGTTAGCTCAGCGATCTATGATGAACCAACCAGCCTGAAGCTTTCAGTGAGTTCATTAAGGCACACTATGCAAAACCCTGCCCAGCCAGAAGAGCTGATTTGGCTGGAAACAAAACGCACAGCACATTCAGCACAAGCAGGACAAAAAAATTCTGCTGGGACAAACTCTGCTTTGTCACATCCAGAAGTGTGGACCTTCCTGTGCATGTCCTGTAGCTGCACAGCAGGAGAAGTTGGAAGAAAAAGCAGAGAAAGAGGAACCTGAAGCCACAAGTTACATAATCAGAGGCAATTTGGTGTTCCAAAAGCAGCTGAATTTAAGTCAACTACAACTGTGGGGATAGGAAAAAGCAGCTGGAAAACCCACAAGGAAATAAGACAAGGAAGAGGGAAGCCAAGTAAGGGCAGAAAATTGAGCTGCTGCAGAGGCAAAGGGAGCACCCAGCATCATGGGATCTGCTTGCCCACTGCACTTCACCTTTGAGGCTGTGCACACCTAGGAAGGCTCCTCTCCTGCAGCCCCTTCCTCATTATACTCTAACAGAGGCAGCAGAAAACCCGCAAGATGCCCGTTTTGCTTTTTAAATATAAACGAGGAAGACAGAAGGGAGGGTGCTCATT
The DNA here is from genome assembly GCF_023343835.1 of Lagopus muta. Classification (NCBI taxonomy): domain Eukaryota; kingdom Metazoa; phylum Chordata; class Aves; order Galliformes; family Phasianidae; genus Lagopus; species Lagopus muta. The sequence goes on along the minus strand of NC_064439.1, from coordinate 44,477,143 downwards.
ATTCTCAGGACTCCAAACCCAGATGTTGTGCCAGATGCTCAAAGAATCACTGCTGTTAAAATTTTAACAGATTTATCTGAAAACAACTATCTTTGCAAATATATTTCGAGAAAAGAGGGTTCAAAGAAAGGAAGATGCAAGAAGAAAATTAACACCAACACCAGAAGCAATGACTAAGTGGAAATGATTGAGTTTTCTTTCAACCGAATGCTTTCTCAGTGATTCATGGATTCACAGAAATGAAACCTTTCCCAGTATGACTGACTAAACATTTCTCAGGTAAAGGCCATCAGGTAAAGCACAGAACTCCTGAGCAGACAAGAGAGAAAGCTACACCACAGTACTTAGCACTATGGACACAAAAATTACCTAAATTCAGCCCGTCCACTCTGGACATATAATATTCATTGACTACCTTCCTCACTGAGCTATACTGCAAAAATTTTACCTTCTTTTCTTACAAGGACTGTGCCTGTGTGTATGAGGGCACACAGGCACGTTTGAAAACCCCAACAGACTACACAGCCTTGTGCTCATACGACACAGGAACATTCTTGCTAAATCTTAAAAGCTCTAGAGGTGGAGAAAAAGCATTTTCCACCCGTCTCTACTAATAGGCAAAATAAAATTAATGATCGTTGCTATTAAACACTAAACACCTATTAAGCCCTTCCACTTAACTGGTCCGGAACACATTTAAATTAAAGCAAACTAGTACAAATATAATTCAGTAACAGTAACATGAACATCCTTGTAAATCAGTGCTGATTCGGCGCCAAGTAAGATTGCAGATATTTTACAGCTTTCACCTTTGCTTTGTTGGTGTGAAAAAAAGCCCTGGTGCATTCAACCATAGGAAGCACAGTTCCTGTTTAAACATAAAGATTTCTATGTGTAAGTAATTTTTTTTTTTTTTTTGAGATGATTTTGCTACCAATGGTTACAAAACATATCATATGTGCATTTCCTTAAGGGTGAAATATGTTTTCAATCAGTACTTACAAAAAAACAAAAACCAAACCCTAGTAAATGATCCTATTTTGCATGGTACCTGGGATTTCTCTGAAATGGAAGTACAATTGTATGAAAGGATCCAGAGAACAGTGTGTATTCTAACACACATCTCTCACTCCCTCCTAGCCCAAAAAAAGATTTCAAGAAAGAAAAAAGAGTAATTTTTCATGAAACTTCAGGTGAGTAAATCCTGAGAAAAGTAACATCCTCCAGGTCTGATTTTTCTGTATATTTATTGTAAAAACACATTATCTCTGAAATTGAAGTTGCATGACTGCAAATAAGATCTATATCTCAACCATGAAAACACAATTGTGTTTAAAGGAAAAAAAAACCCTTTATTTTAAAATTTTACATCTATTTTGTACCTTTCCTTAGGAAAACTTCCAGCTTTTTTTTTTTAAATCCTATTCAACAATAAAATAAGATAGAGTGTAATGACTTAAGACATTTAATCCAAGCTTAACAACCTACCTCCTATTCATAATATTGCTAATGAGTAACCTGTCAGAGAGTGGAAAAATATTTCCACAATTACAGACTTGTCTTCAACCTAATCTTCCTCTGTAGGTTGTTGTAGATCTGCCCCGAAATCAAAGGCATTATGATGTGAGAACTTAAAAGTGGGGTAAGAGAAAGTTGGAGTCAAATATAGCCAGATCTTTTGAAGGAAGGAAATTATAACAGTATTGCCACAGCTTAGTTTTTGATGAGTTATTTTGAAGCTCACTTTGAGAAAACCCAAAATCCTAAATGGTAAGGTAACTAAAAGCGAGCCACAAAACTTAGCACTGAAAGAATCTGGGAAGGAAAGTTAATGCATTACATACATTATAAATTCAACAATATAAAAAAGGCCTAGGTGTAAATGGACACATAGCTTTGCATGTTATCCACTTAGCCATCTTATTTTTGTTCAGAAAAGACTGAGGAAATTTAGATAAATGTGCTCATGACTCAGAGTTCCAAAGAATCCCCAAATCCTTTTATTTTATTGTGTCATGCTTAGAGTTAGCTGAAATTTTCCAAAGCAGTCCACAAAACACTTGCTTACATCCTGAAATGATACTTTGCTCAGTTCTCCTGTTATACTCATAAACATTCACACTTGCTATTTTTTATTTGCACATATGTTTAGGGAACATCTGTTCTTTGTTCCCGTCTGATTATCTATGTATCCATGTATGCAGTAGGCAACTGGTTATCTGCTATTGTCGTGTATTTCTGTCTAACTTAAGCTTAAGTCAGAAGGAGCAGGGACAAAATGCAGCAGTTGACCATTTGCCTTGCATAGCTGGTGAACTATCTGACTGCTCTACTTATGTCACTCAAGTCACAGTAGGCAAAGGTGGGGAGTGGGAGAAGGAAAAACATCACGCTGTAGAAGATCAAATATCTTAGATGGTCTCAAACCTGAAAGAGAGCAAGTCCATGGGACCTGATAAGATGCATCTAAGGGTCCAGAGGGAAAAGGCAGATGAAATTACCATGTCACTACTCATCATATCGGAGTAGTCATGGCAGTCCAGTGAAGCTCCCACTGAGTGGACAAGAGAAGACATAACCCCATTTTTAAAAACAGAACAAAGGAAGACCTAGGGAACTACAGAACAGTTAGCCTCACCTCTATGACAGACAAGATCATGGAACAGATTCTTCTGGAAATTGTGCTAAGGTACACAAAAAACAAGCAACTGGTGACAGCCAGCATGGCCTCAAGAAGGGCAAATCATGCCCAAAAAACTGAGTAGCCTTTGTTTTCAGCATTGATGGAAAAGGAAAGAGCAACTAACAACATCTAAGTTGTTACTGCTACTACTGAGTATCTGCAAAGCATTCGACACTGCGCTGCACAACATCCTTCTCAGAGAAGCTCAGCTCTGATGGATGGGCCAGTCAAGGATTAAGGAATGGGCTGGATGGTTGCACTTAAAGCATTGCGGTCCACAACTTGATGTCCATGTGGAAATCAGTGACTAATAATGTCCCTCAGGCATTGGTACTGGGCTCAACCAGGTCCTGAGCTAAATAAAAAGCAGTGAGACTAGCAGGGCAATTGAGGGGATTGTTCTCTACTCTGCTCTTATAAGACCCCACCTGCAGTACTGCATCCAGCTCTTGGACCCCAGCACAAGGACAGGTTGCTGTCAGTGTGCATCCAGAAAAGGAACATGAGGATGCTAAGAGGGCTGGACCACCTATCCTATGAGGACACGCTGAGGGAACTGGAGTTATTAGACTGGAGAAAAGAAGACTCCAGGGACACCTTATAGCAGCTTCGCAATGCCTAAGGGAGCCTACAGAAAAGACAGGGAGGGACTTTTTCAAGGGTATGTGACAGGACAAGGGGTAGTGGCTTAAAGCAGAAATAGGGTAGGTTTAGTATAGATATAAGGAGTAAATTCTTCATTTCACAAGATTGCTTAGGGAAGCTGTGGATGCCCAATCCCTGGAGGTGCTCAAGGTCAGGCAGGATGGGGCTTTGGGCAGCCTAAGCTAGTGAGAGGTATGTCTGTACATGGCATAGATGTTTGGAACAACGTGATCTTTAAGGTCCCTTCAAATCCAAACCTGATCATGTAACTCTATGATTCAGAAAAAAAATAAAGTGATGAGTTGAACTGTGTAATTTTGGCAACAAAATATTTCAGCACATGCTATCTGAATGGACAATTTAATTTGAATGGTTATTGATAAAGGAACTTAGACATCAGTCATCATGCAAAGCCTTGCAACAGTAACATTTCCATCATTGAAAATGTCACTATTTTCCACAGTGTTTGTGTTTCAGCAATAAGAAGTTTTGTTCCAACAACAGGTTCTTTAAAACTGTGCAAGTTTTCACAGATGCCCATCATAAACCAACTAGAATATACTTGATAATGACATATATTTGCTACAAGTCATGTTTTTGATTAACTCTCCAGCCAGGCATAGTGTGTAGGAATGTTTAGCTACAGATTTGATGGAAATACAGGTGTTTACAATGAAGGTTTTTTTTTCCCCTTCCAAATTTTATTTTATTTTATTTTTAAGTGTGTGGTGTTGTACAGCAGAAGCAATTGTGGCAGAATTAGTTTCTGTTTTTTATCCCTGTTTCTATTTACCTGTCTGCAAAAACAATCTAAATTTTCACTGCAATTCTCCTTGACATTTCCCTTATCTATTTTCCTTTCTCATTAGTTTGCCTCATGAGAAAATATGGGTGCAGAATACTAAATCAACTTTACGGTCAACACATCTGGTGTATATTGACGGACAGATTGTCCACATATGTAAGTCTTGAATTTAATGTAAGTCTTGAATTTAAGGATTTTTATACTTTTTTTTTTTTTTTTAACTGAAAGCATAAGAATATGCTCTTCCTGAAGTGGAATATGTTTAGGAAAAAAACCTCTGCAAATAGAAGATTGTTATTCACCTAAAAGGAAGCAGGTGGCATCATTATAGCAAAGCAACGTAAGCATATGTAAGAGAAGAGAAAGATGCATTTGATTTCCTTTCTCTGAATGGCTGCTCAGCTGGTTGATTTGTTTTACCTTTTCAATTACACATGTGAAGTCAATTCCATTCTGAGGCATCCCAGGACAAATTGATCGATGTCCAAACACACGCAACTTTTGTTATTTTGCCAAGGCAATACTGGCAGGGGACAAGAGTTAGGATTTGTGGCTTCACTTCCTAGGGTTCAGCTCCCTCGTTGGACACGCTCAACAAGGTGAGGCTTTCATCCCACTTGGAGGTCACAGATATTCCCATGACACTGATAAACAGAATATTAAATGGCATGTACTTACAGACCGCATATCACAGGTGCCCCATATTATGACCTTCACAACTCACCTCATCTATAGGGTAGAGGTTTATGCTTCCCAGTTGTCAGCTGGGTAACACAGACTAGAAGACTTGCCCACAGTCAAATAGAAAGTAAGAAGTAAACCATAGAATGGGTCTTTCCCTGTCAGAGATACCACCACAAGCACTCAAGTTTGACAACAGCACTGCTTGTACTCAAATAGAAAATTCCAACAAAACTGGCAGTGCAAAGAATGTAACAGCTGCTTCTCCAGCACTAGCAGTTTTCTCCAAGCGTGGTAACATGTGATGGACATTGAAAAGTCCCTAATAGCTGTCAGCAGGAAGAGAATGTGCATCATGGGCCCTCAAGGCTTTGCAATTCAGCTGGAAATAGGATATTACCAGTGAATTCAAACTAAAAAACAGTAAAATGAAAACTGAGGGGAGAGAAGGTAAAAGCACAAATATTAGATATCTCTCTCCTAAAATACACAAATATTAAAACAGTATTAGATATGAGTAATTGAGTATGTATGCCTTACTTGGATCATGCTTTATTCTCACTTGCAAAGGTACGCTCCAATGGTTTGATACCTACATGAAATCCAGTCTCAGAATCACAATAGATAACATTGGAATGGACCTCTGGAGATCACCTTGTCTAACTCCCCCACTTAAGCAGGATCATCTACAAACAGCTTCACAGGATAACATCGAGGCAGCTTTTGAACATCTCCATGGAGGAGACTCTACAACCTCTCTGAAAAACTTATGCCCAGTCCATAAAGCATTACTTGCACAGTAAAAACCAGTATCCTGATGTTCAGAGGCAGCCTCCCACGTTTTCGTTTATGCCCGCTGCTTCTCGTTCTCATCCTGGCACCGGACACCTTTGGAAATCCTGGCTCTGTTCTCTGTGCACTCTCCCATTTGAACATAATTTAAAAAATCCCCCTGCACCTCCAGGCTGAATAGCCTCTCAAGCTTCTCCTCACAGGAGATGTGTTCCTATGGTATTTTCATGGCCTTTCATTGGACTCTCTCCAGTATGTCCATGTCCCTCGTACTGGGGAGCCCAGAACTGGACCCAGCATTCCAGAAGGGGAAGGATTGTCTCCCTCCATGTGCTGGAAACTCTCCTCCTAGTGCACTACTCCTAGACTGCTTTTCCAGCTGCTTGGCCCCCAGCATGAAATTATTCCCTCCCAGGTGCAGGACTTTGAACTTTCCTTTGTTCCACTAAAGTAAAATGAGAAACAAGCCAAAAATTCTTCGAGTTATTGGAATCAATAATTATTCACTTTTTTTTTTTAATAAATCCTCCACAAGTTTATGAAGGTAAACACTAAGCCCCTTTCTTTATCAGCAACACTCAGTATTTTAGAATAAAAGTAGAAAAGCAAATCTCAAATATAGCTGCCTTCTCAGAAACAAATATTTACTTCTTCTGCCTAAAAATCATCCAGAATTTAGATAACCATTTATTTCAATAAAAGCAAAGACTCTGAAAGAGATTTATTATGCTACATATTTTTTGCTCCACATTTTGTTCCAAAATACCAGTTTATCAAGTTTCATGGATGAAAAATACCACCTTATGTTTAATTTGACAGGACACAGATGAAATAGCTTAATTTCAGCATGGATATGCATAATTTTCTCATTTTCAAGACCCAAAACATCCTCAGAAATTGCCTGTAACTTCCTAAAAAGCAGTATTTTTTAGAAAACTGCTAAAATGACTCATTAATTTACCCATGTGGTGGCCAAAAGCTCCCGACCCTAAGACTTGCCTTCTATGATTTTAAGCTGGCTGTGACACTTCAATGACCCCCTTCTCACCCACAAAACGAGGCCCTTAGTCCCATAACCGTTTTGTCCCCCTGACTCCAACTACTCCATTTCACAGACTTGATCCAGTTATAAATCCACTTCCTGAAATGGCATCTGCCCTCAGCTCTTGACGGTCCAGACCCCCTCATCCTGAAGATGTGGTTAATCACCCACATTCCTGTTTCCTAAGGGATGTCTCTTCCAAATCTAATCGTTATTTCACCTACAACACAGCAGAAGCATCAAGGCAGTGCCTTCCCTGCAGCCAGGGCTGTGATCTTCCCACTAGAGCATTGCTCTGTCCCTTCTGCTTTGTGATAGCTTCTCACAGACACACTTCACTGCTCAGAACAGTGGTCCTATTTCACTATATCTGGTTTCTGAGGAAACCTTCTGTCCTGAAGCTTTTCTTGTTCCAAGAGGATCCTCTTGAAGGTACGTTATTGAAGGCTGAAATTAAGTCAGGACCTACCAATTATCTTCTGTCAGGTAACTGATGTCCTTTCTCTCCATGATGCGGCTCATCTTATACTCTATGGCCTTCTCCTCCATTGGAGCACTAGGGTACTCCTTAGTGCTCCCTGCAACCAGGTCTTAGAATCCAAGCTACAGTTATCTGTCATCTTAGCTAACTCTTTGTCACTCTACAATCAATCTCTGGTTGGATATAACTTGTGTAAGCAGCAACTGCAATCAGCCCTATTGAGAGCATCTGCTCACTACAGAATCAGAATGGGAAACTGAAGAAGTTTATCAGTGAAGTATGTTGGAAGAACATAGAGCAAGAACGAAGAAAAAAACTGAATGATATTACTCAGTACTTACTTTTAGACTGAAGTCAAACATACAAAAAACAGTCACTGCCATTTTCACTTCCACCCTGAGATTCACAGCTAAGTTTTAACAAAAACAAGCATAAAGCCACCTACAGATGCACATTAAACGTGACAAGTCTACTAGTGTTGATAAGCATGACACCTATTCCTTCATACGTCATCCAAATCAGGAGTGAAAGGAGGTTTTGATTAACTTTCTGATAGGCTACGTCTCTACTTGAACAATTAAGGGATTTATAATGCTCAGCCACTTGGAGGAGATGCGCTGCCCTTTGCAGAACTGATATACTGATAAACCAGTGTTCGAAAAATACATTCAGTTTGCTTTGTAAGGGGAATAGCTGTGCCTTAAGAACACAACTCTCAGCGTTACTATGGGTATTCAGATATTGGAAGTGAGAGTTATGAGAGTTACGAGAGTTACTTACACAAGAACGCAAGTTCTCCGAGTAGCTGGAGAGAGAAGTAAAGGAAAAGGATAAGATGAGGCTAAAGGAGAGGGAAAAAGAAAGGAGAGCAGAGAAAGAAGAGGAAAAGAGTATTCCCACGGAATCAAACAAGGAAGATGAGAGGGATGCAAGGAACAAGGTAAAGAGCTGAGACAACGTTGCACAACAACAGCTTTGTGAGACAATGAAAGCATATCAAATCTACAACACTGCAAGCTAATTTCTTTTCAATGAAATCATGCAAATCTTACTCAGGCAAAATATATATTACAGTAAATGCCAAGTAGGATTTACAGATTTCAACATTTACTAGCAGAATTTACAGTCATTTTTCTCATCTGTAATTCATTAATACTGAAATTCCATGTGAAAGTCTAGCTTTATTGAAGTTAATGCCAAAAGTCTCTGACCGTAGTGGGCTCAGAATTTCTGCATCATTAGGTACAACTACATATATTAAGTAGCTTACAGGAATATAACTTATCACCTTAAAGAGATATATTTCATGCCCCTCGTAAAAGCACAAGCTAAAAGGAAACATAAGACTTAGTGAACCTTTAATCGCTTTCCTAGTTAGCAGAACTATAACCATATTATCATGCACGCTTTCAGATGGCATAAGTGAATGCTGCTGCCAAAAGAAGTCAGCCTCGCTGTTTTTGTTGGTCAGTTTCTAATGTGAATCAGTTCTCCGATGGAACTTGCTGCATAAACATGCCAGGGCTGGGACAGCTGGAGGGAAAGAAATCAGAAATGAATATCTACAAAGCAGGGGAAAGGATGTCTTAATGGAAATGATGGATTATTCCAGCTTAAATACTTATTAAACTCTGAGGGCAAAGGGATGGGGACCTGTGTTTTTTCAAGTGGTCTTGAGGTGCAAGTGCCAACAGAAAATGGCATGGAAAAACAATGGAGGAGAGATGTAATTACTGATTTACAACACACTTAGCAGAAACAAGATAACTGAATTTTGCATCAGAAGAGCTTAGGCCCTAGCCCTGATCTGCTTCAACCAGAGGAATAGGTATCAAGCTCCCACAGTGTTCAGGTCCCCGTTGTGGAGGCAGGCACTAGCTTGCTCTGCCCAAGCAGCTCTGAGCCCCTGATGGTAAGTTATTTATAAAACAGAAGCCAGCAGCTGCAGTCAGCCCTGTAAGCTTCACAGGTCCATTGAGACATCAAATATATTAGCTTGCTCCAAGTGGACGACATCAGCAGAGCGTGCTTGTGTCTGACTGCAAAAGCCAATGCAAATGTAGCTTTCTCTCTGTCTTCTGTCACTCTTCACTAGTCTGATTTATTTGTTCTGGGAAATCTTTATCGCAGCAACCTTTCCTCACTCCTGCTTCTCTCCATGCTGAACAGAACAGATCCCTGAACCTGTCTGGACCCCTTGGCCTTGCACAGCACCAACACCAATTCCCCACTGCTGTCTCCTGGGTAAGTTTCAATCTGACGTGTCTGAATAAATCTGCTCTGCAAAGCTGCTGGCAACAGAGAACTCCATCTGCATTACCACATTTAATTCCCAGTTTCCAAGCAGTGGAAGTTGAGTTGCAGCAGGTAGGAAGGAGGAGTGCTGGTAATTTAGTAGCAGAAAGGGAGCATGGATTTTCTTCGCACCTAGCGCTTCACAACATCGTACTGCCTAGGCAACTGACCCAAATGGATCCAAAGCACAGCAACTTCTCTGACAACATCAATGAAGGCTGGAGATTCCCAGGAACATTTCAGTAGAACACCATTGGCTTCAATAGACGAGGGCAAAACTGCCAACATTCACCCACTACAAAATGTCATAATAATGGTAGGAGCTTTTTTCCCCCACTCCTTCTTGTTCTTAAGAAAAATAGCATGTAAAAAAAATGGAAAATAGGTAAGGATATGTGCACAGCCAAAGGAGATAAAATGGGATTTAGAGGAGAAAGGAAAATTGCAGGAGTTTGGAGAAAGGAAGGAGCTAGCAATTAAATCTTGCTCTGATTATCTCGTAGTTGTAATGATCTGAAAAGAGGGGGTGGAAAGAAGAGATCAAGGAGCTTAGAGTAATTAATTAATTCATTGTTTGGATTGTCTCCTGTTTTTCATCATAGAAAAAGAAATCAAGATTAAAAATAAAAACGAAACGGAGAGAAAGTTATTAGAATAATTAACTCATAATTACTCTGTTGTGCTAATCTGTTTTTGTTCTAACTAAAAAAAAGGAGCCCAATAAATCCTACTTCACCATGTTATTTAGCAATTTTTTGTTTTTTCAAAGCAAAAGCTTTTGAAGTGTGCAATTAAATGCCATTTGAAAAAGATAGATCAGTGTTTATAGCAAAAAGATGAGCTCAAACAAATATCCCCTATATCATACTAAATTCCAGATGTATGCTCGACTGGGGCTGGCCTTTACTTTCATGCTGTTCTGCCCTATGAGACACCTCTTCTCTGCATAGCCCCTTCAAGAAAATACAATCCTAAAGCATGTGGATCCAGCCTGCCTTTGCTCAATCACACACCATACCTCTGGGCAACCCCCGTAGCAGAGCTTCTGACTCCTTACTTTAGGGGGAGCAGAAGGTGAAAGCTGCTGAGAAGCCCAGGCTGCTCCTCTACCAAGTGCCCTGCTGGGAGCAAAGCTGCTGGCGACTACAGAAATCCACCCAGGCACTGATTCTGATGAAGAAAGCCGTCATGAGCAAGCATGGATGGTTTTAAGTCTGCTAGTGATTCTGAGAGAGGTTACCCCTGGGCCTCGCAATGATTTGACAGCATGTACTATATGCATAATGTACACAACTGCCTTAGAGACTGGGATGGTGCAGTACACAAACTGAGTGCTGTAGTGGAAATGATACGTGCCAGTTTTACTCTTCTAAATTAAAATAACACTGGAGCCAGGGCTGAACACACAATATATCGAGCTCTCTCCACCAGAGCTCAGAGGTGCATCATTTAAAGCAACAGCTAGCGTTAGCTTCTTTGAACAACAAGGTGTACGGAGTTGTGAGAGAAAAGATAAACGTGGCCAACATTGATAGCAAAACCCAAAGAGAATGACAGTATTACAGGATGAGGGAAGTGCCTGCTAGTAAAGCGATCAGCCCTAAACAGATCTTTGTTTGCTACAGTTAACACTAATCTAGAATAAGCAGGATTTTATTTTTTACATCTGGTTACATTACCACTTTACCATCTTACTGTTGTTGTTCTGGTCATGTTACTTCCAGTATACATATGGTCACATTAATTATTATTATCATTATTGTTATTACTGTTATTATCATCATCTTATGCCTCCCGACCCCCACAAATATTGAAGTAAATTTGGCAGAATCCCTACTACTAGAAATATTTCCTGGGAAAACTCATCACCTGAACTACTGGTTTTAAAGATTTAATCTTCTTTACATGTTGCTTAAAATATGGGATATTTTACCTCCAGTAATCCTCACCGCTGGATGTGTCATGTCATCTCCAGGCTACTCATTTGCCTGACCTGCATCTTCCAGCACTGTGTCAAATCTGACTTGATGTGAGGAGTTCAAGGAATTGGGAAAAGATGACTTGAAAGGAAATGGCACAGGACAGCTGCTGAATAGCGTATGCTAGCCTTATGCATACAGTGAGACAAATTTTCAGGTGATGTAAATAGCTGCAGTTTTGCTGAAGCTTATAGACCTGTGCTGGAACCATTATACTAAAAGCAAAGAGACTTTGAAGAAAGCTTCAGTTTTCCAAATAACCTATCCTGGCCAAAATGTTTCAGGGGTTGAGAGCTGATCTCTCCAGGTGAAAAACCAAAATACCTGGAAACGCATCATGGGAGTTTATAATTTCAGTAGAAGCTGCACTTTTAAGAAGTTGTCCTGTATTGCAGTATTTTTTAATTTCAGCTATTCCTCTGCACTCTTCAATTATTAAAGTTTAATGCACAGAATTCCTTGGGGACTTTCACGTTTATTAACAAAGCATTTTATGTGCTAACAGAAAATCCCAAAATTAGGAGAAATCATTTACAAGTAGACAACAGCTGTTACAGCATTAAAACTTTAATTGGCACCCTCTAACAGATTGTTGGGTATTTCAGTCATCTTCTTAAGGATGTAGTAATCCTTATAATATTCAGAAAGAACAATCTGTAATAATAGGATTCCCATTAGCCTAGATTGAGCATGTATGCAAATACAAATACATATCTGTTGAAAAAGATGGTGCTCCAAGACGACAGCATGAACTCAGTGGTTCAGCTAATAGCAATCTGAATTCTGCCACTTATGAGCAGCTTTAGACAAACCATTACTCAAACTTGTTTCTCTACCCCTTTTCTGTTGGTTTAAGTTCTTCAGAGCCATGGTCATCTCTCACTACTGATTCCCACAGGTTTTTGAACACAGTTTTGTGGTATCTCAGTATTGCCATTAATAACAATAATTTATACTAGTTGTTAACAGACCAGATTGCAAGAAGGTGATTCTTCGTGTGTTGTGCTAGTGAGAAAGATAATTTCTGCCAAACACCTAAGTGCTCCGAATCAATACCAAAGTAACATAAATCAGTTCTGACAATACATCCCTCATCTTAATTCTCCTATTGTAAAAACAAATTGTTGAAGAATTAGGTTAGTGACTGAGAGACAGAGAACACCACTGATGAAATTATTAGTGGACCAGCTTGACAGAAAATTGAAAAAAAGATAACAAAGTGAACAGAGCAATTGGTGTAGTAAATGCACTCTGTATTTCAGTACTCATTTGTCAGAACCTTGCAGTACTGGAAGGAAACAAAAATATCACTCTGCTTCTCCTCAGGGATGTTTTCCATCTGTGAACCACATCGTCACAAGGTTCCCTCTGTTTTCCTTCATTCCTAAGCAGCCTAAGTGAAACAGCACTGGAGAATCCCAGAGATGATGATGAAAAGTGGGATCTTGGGTCTTAGAGGAAGATTTGCTCCAATGGCAGGAAATACATAATGGTTTCACAGTTCGGCCACAATGACAACAAAGTATATCAAATGCCCCCTTCTTCATACAAAGAAGAAAATAGCTTCTAACATTGATGATGATTTGACTTACAATATAACGCAGAAAACAGAAATCTAAAGAAAGATTACTTGCAGAATAACAGAGTAACTTCACATTTAAGCATGAAAAAGGAACAGAATGAGTATTCAATTGAGATTTCTGCTCAGAGCTAGTCACCATCTTCTAAAGATGCTGATATAAGCAAAAATGCTAAGGGACTTAAGTATATGTGCACAAATATGGACCTAACCTTAGCTCAAAACAGATCTACATTGAAAAACCTTTCACACCTTTCACTCCATAGAGAGCTTGTAACAGAGTTCAGTGTTCCTCTTGGGAGCCAGACTGAGAAAAAGAAAACCCTCCCTATGTTTCAGTCTTCCTTTCCTGAGATGTACAAAGCTGCATGAAGTGTTGAGGTTAAGTTTTACAATATCCATCCACTTCAAAAAAATTAAACGGGTGGATTATGACAACTGATCCTTACAACCACAGTACGTGACTTCAACAATTCACATGCACTCTGATGCAAAAGGAGATCTTTCATCCCAAGAATGCAACTACAAATGACTGATGTCTGTTGTTCTGCATTGTTAAGGAGATGCTGCAAAGAAATTTGTATTTAGTGTTACTCTCACAGCTACTACTGAGCTGTGCTTATCTGTAGCAGAACAAATCCATCAAGTAGTGCTCAGAGGGGAAAGCTGACAAGAAAGGGAAAGGTACATCAAAACATGAGTGACAATCCTGTTGACTTAGCCTCAATCATTCTTAATGTACCATATTGTAAATACATCCACACAACAGCACATTCTTTGATATGATAAGAAAACCAGGCACAACTGATAAATTTCCAGTTTAGATGCAGAACAAATGAAATTGTAAAATCAGTACAGTATAAAACCGTACTGCTCCAGAACTAGCGCTCAGCATGCACTGAAGTCAATGTTGTAGAATGCAGATTATAACTCATGTGTTGCTGGGTTTCTTCTGGCTTATTATATGTCCCTGCATACATAATACAGTCCCTCTCCCTCCCCACTATGAGGGTAACGGTGTTGATGACATAAGAACCCTGTCTCACGTGAACACCATACAAACATGATTTGGACCTCATCTGCCTACATAACATCTAAAATAAAACCCTTCTCATATTTGAAGCAAGACTTGGAATTTCCTCTCACGTGCTACTGCCAAGTCAAAGTAAGAAAGACTAAGTAGTAAGGGTTCAGATACAGTGAGGTGGGACTGCAGCACTGCTTCACATTTGCTTGACATGAAGCCAAGGAGCTGGACAGTTGCATGCCAAAGCTTGCAGAGGTATTAAATAAAATAATGCGGATTTAACACATAAATTCACATAGTGGAAAGACTTACTTGCTGGATCTCCAGTATGAAAAAATGCCAGAGAAAAAGTAATCTAAATGGTTATTAGCATAATTTGAGTGCTGAGTGCTGTTCTGCTCCAGCTACAAATGTGATTGAGACATATGCTTGCTCTGATGGAGGAAATTAGCAGAGGATTACCTCTTTCCCTAAGAAGATTAAATGAAAAAGAAAAAATAATTTGCTTTCCATTGCACTGCTATATCATCTACCATTAAAAGAAAACAGACTACATTAAAAAGAACCATCAGTTTAATGGAAAGATTATTCTGACAGTTGCCAGCTTCGCAGACTATTTAGTCACGTAAGTCATGAACACATAAGAAGCAATAGCAGAGGCTGCACTTTCAGCTCAGACAGCAGAAACATAAAGAACTTATAATGAAATCAGACAAAGTCTGGAGATCAGGAGCTTGTTCTAGATCCTAGGATTTGCCAGCATTGTACAACTGCATAATTCCATCTCAGAAGAGCAGCCTATGCAATAATGCTGTACACAATTAACAAACGTACAGTTAGAAGAGTGGCATGGTTAGGGTGGCATTTTACAGGTTTGTGGTCAGAGAGGTTATCATGGTAGAAAGAGACGATCAAAAATGAAATGCTCACCCGTGTCCTAAGCTCACAATAGCAAACTCCAAAAGAAGGGATCTCCAGCAAGAGACCCTTCCCCACTGGCAGTCAGCCCTTCAATGGGTCTAGGAGAGGTGCAGCCAGGCTCCATCCCTTCGGTCACACAGCTGAATCGCCTTCACCTGTGCTCCCATGGCTGACTCAGTGCTTGCCTCAGGTGAGCAATCAGTGGCTCAGGCCAGGACTCAACAGTTCCCGTACAACCATACACAACTGAAAATTAAAAGGAGATACTGAGATTTAATGTCTGTTCTGAAAGATAATAATAGCTGAATGGCAGTTCTGTTTGATTTCTGACATCAAATAAACAAATCTCAATTTTGTGAAAGACAGAACAAGTATTTTTAGTTAAAATAACTCAATGATGGAGTTGGTCATCATCACATATGTGCTGGTTACATGAAATCAAAACACGGAGAGTGAGTCCATAGCCTTATTCCAGATCACACCCTTCTAAGAGTCATCCTAACTCTTTCCTAGCCTTCATGATATATTACTGGCTTCAAAAATCTGTGCATTATTATTGAAAGTTTATAAAGGGACAGCTACTCTTGGCATCATCAAATCCATACCCTGTGTGCCATGCAGCCATGTGGGAATCATAGGAAAATGCATAAGAAAAGGCTGTGTTGTCCAAGCACCCTATAAATAACGCTGGAGGGGGCTGTATATCCAAAAGGTCAAAAGACATGCAAGCATTAACAAAGACTCAAAATGCTTTTTCCACATGATCACATAATTATGCAGCATTCTTAGGGTAACATTTACCATTGTAGATAAAAAAAAAAATGCAAGAACTTCTCAGGTGTTTTAACTGTCTTAATTGCAGCAGCTATAATTTTTCCTTTCCTGTATTATCTCTAGCTGAATGAAGACATACTGGTTTTTTCTTTTTGTTTCCAGATGCTTTTTATAACCATCCATATACTTGGTTGAAAAGAAGGGGTTGGGCTAGGAATACAACCAGAAAAAGAAAAGCCAGAATAAAGGTTACATTTTGACAGGCCTCATCCTGCTCCCACTCTGAACATTTTTCCCACTTTCTCATTCAAGCACTTCAAGACACAAGAGATAATAAATACATGGTATGGAAGGACATGCAGAGTTTTGGACCAGAGAATCTGAGCCTGTTTTCTAACTCCCTAAGGACTGAAGTTTAAAGCATGAGTGTCCAACCTCTTGGCTTGCCTGCGCCATGTTGAGTGAAGAGGAATTGTTTTGGGATGCATACATATAAGTTGCTGCAAAAGTAATGGAAACAACAGAAACAAAGAGCACAACAACACTGTTTGATAAATTCTCAGCCACATTAAAAAATTTTCAACATAGCTACCACCATTAGCTATGTATTTTTGCCAGCAACAAACAAGAGCCTGCATAGCATGCTTGCAAAAATCTATATTGCTGGAGGTGACCCACTACACTCATCACAGATTTTTGATGAAATTTACTCTTCCTATGCTTCATCCTTGAAAACAGTTGTTCTCAGATGTATGTACTGCCCAACAGCAGTGATGTGAATAAGGTGTGATTGTGAAGCGAGGGCTATTTCTCTCTGGTCAGATGAGGCTTGTAAAGGTCTGGTA
This sequence comes from Lagopus muta, assembly GCF_023343835.1. Lineage (NCBI taxonomy): Eukaryota > Metazoa > Chordata > Aves > Galliformes > Phasianidae > Lagopus > Lagopus muta. Next base: position 44,460,594 of record NC_064439.1, on the reverse strand, counting down.
AAGAGAAACGACCAGATTTTTGATTGAAACGCTATACATTCCATTAAAAAAATCACAAGTAATGTATTTATGTCAACTGAAAATGGAATTGCGAATATACAAAGGAATTGATTTTTTTTAAACAGTCTTGAATCCTATTCTCAAATTCCTTTATTAAAATGGAAAGCACAGCTATGTGGTTTTTTTGCTGTTCACAGGACTGTGTTAAGCCAGTGCATCAAAATCCATAAACTTATTTGCCATCACTTGAGCTGGCACTGCACTGTGCCCCATGCCCTGCTTTCAGCCTAGATAGGGCTAGCAGCACACTGCAGTTTAGTCTTTGCTGAGTGACAGTTCATGCTCAGTGGGACAAAGCCATTGCCATGATGGCACAGGGTGGGGGGAGTCCACACTGTGATCTGTACCAGGCTGTGTGCAGGCTGTGAACTGTGGGTTGGATGCACCTGGTTTAGAGTCTATTGTGGCAGAAGATAGATCTCATGTGCACTGTCTCCTCAGAGATTTGGATCCATCTGATTTATGTTGCCCGTTTAATTCCTGCATTTCTGTTTGACTGAACCAGTCAGCTGCGCTTAACCTCATTCTGCAGCATACAGTGGTCATGTCTCAATCAACTGTATTATGGCCTGCCATGCTAAGAAGAAAACTTTCAACCTCTTCTTACACAGCTCCCTCATTTATAAAGCAGATGAAAGGAAGCATTAGGAGGCACCTTGCAGTAGTACCTTATTCTAGACACAGCTCTGTAAAAGTGCTAGGGGAAAAAAAATAATGCCAAAAAAGCTAATTCCCAACTCTAAAATGAGGGTGGCAGAGCAGAGCTGGGAGGCGTTGTGACTCAGACACACATGGCTGAGTCACTGTTCCCCTGTGCCTCCTCATTGCTCCTGTCTGGCAGCAATTTACTCAAGGTACAGGCTCACTGGCAATTATTAGCCCCCCTCTCCTCACCTTCCCATCTACACTGGACCAGATTAACCATGGTTCAACTAAGCACAGACAGATTGAGAGATCTGAGCAGGTAGAACATCTCACTTTGGTATTCCTGGATTATACACAGGGAATTTTCCTTCCAGCCTCATTTGCCAATATGCAGTCCAAGAAACAACGCAGCCTGTTGCCAGTTGATAGGTTCAGCACAGAATCACTGAGAGCAAACAAAGAGAAAGTCTTATCTGAGCTTCAGTGCTGGAGAGATCTGGCTTTGTTAGACAAATGTTTATTTTTGGTTAATAAAATTTATTAAACAAATAGATGGCTTTGAGAGGAAATGGGGGAGTCACCTTTTGTAGCAGGAAGCTGCCATTTTCTGAAGGATGAGAAGAGCTACCTTCATTCTGTTCTCAGCAGCAAGACATGGTTTACCCAAGAAATTGCTCTTGTTATAGTTTCATCTTTTGTATGAATGTTTGGTACCTATTATACTGGTTATCTATGTTTTCTATTCAATTTACCTTGGGCTATATGTCAGTGTGCTTTCCAATAAATATTAGCTGGTTATCACGGCAATGCCAGAGAGCAGAACCTTGGGATCAGAGAACCATAGAATCATTTGAGTTGGAAGGGACACTTAAACACCATCTAGTCCGTTTATGAACAGGGACACCCACAAATAGATCAGATTGCTCAGAGCCCGGTCCACCTTACCTGGAGTGTCCCCTTCCTTGATCTGCTGGTGTGAGTAGGACTTACCTACTTGGATCCAGAATAGGAACTGCCTATATGAATAAAGCAGGAACACGGATCATTATAAATCAAAGTCCTGTCAAGAAAGGGGAGAACTGCAAGGGCACAGAATTTGCATGGTTGACCCTTCTGGAGGTAACACAAGGTGCATTAAGACAGGATCACAACAGGGAGTTGCCAATGTTTTTGCTGAGAAACATTAATCTCCTTGCCTACTAACAGAGAAGAAATCATCAAAGAAATCTTCTAAAAATTTAAGGTAGCTACCTAGAATAGTTTCATAATTTGACACATTAAGAATAAATAATACATGCTTAGCAATCTGATTTCTCAGAATCTTCCTGTCATAAACTTATGCTGATCATATGTATTTGCTTCCTCATAACATCCTCAGAATTAAACACCATCCTCTTTTCAGTGTGAAAACTGAATGACAAAAACAAATCTGACTTTGCTTTCAGAAAGGAATACTGTTAGATTTATACTACTTAACAGAGGAGAAGTTAGCCCTTGTTGCCACCTTCACCCTAAGTGGGGCTCGGAACAGGCTTTGATTTTCTGCTCTGATAAAATGAAACAAAAGCAATTAGGGACTCTCTTCCCGCAGCATGGAAAGCAGTTTTTACACTGCTTTCAGTTCTGCCAACAGTGATGTCATCCTGCTCCCACAGAGTCAGATTCTTCAACTGGTGATTTTATTCTTGATCTGTTTTCTTCTTGATAGTTCCCCTCGCTGTTATTAAAAACAGCTCCATGATGAGGAGATTCAGCTATCTCAGTCCATCCAGTTTGCAACGGTAGAAGTTGAAGCACTCACTTCAGGCTATCCAGCTACTCTGGCTACAAATACAGAAGTCTTCAAGTGCAATAGGATACACCATATACACCATCTCCTCCACTAAATGAAAATATATATATGTATGTATAAATCTATTACTGATCTTAACCTTCCCAACTCACAATGTATGAACGAACCAATACCCTCACTCCTTAGCAATCTGAGTAAAGTCTATAGGGCAGAGAAGCATTCAGCTTGTCTTGTCCTTGCATCTTTGGAGACCCAAATGTCTGAAGCAAGAGAAATTAAAGAACAGTCAATCGCTGTGTCAGCCTCATGCAGGACAGTACATCATTCTATCATGCCCCGACAGCAAGTTATATGAGATACGGGAAGCTATCATGCTGGATTTTAGCCAGGAATTCTACTCCCTCACCACTTTAAATCAATAAGGATTTGACCATTCGTCTGTGGAACAGAATGAACTCTTGCTGTTCCTGTGCTTGCACTAGCACTCTCTCTTTGTTTCCTCATTAACATTCTTTAATTGCAATGGCTTTTTCAGGCTTGCTTACACTGCCCAAGGCAAATCAGAAAATGTTCACCTTTCCACCAGAGGGTCATCTGCATAAACAATTAATGAAGAGCTGCTGCCCTCACCTAGCATCCTGTCTGTCAAGATGATATAACCTAGAGGTAGTTAGATCTTCTGACCAATGATCAGTTGCTGTTAATGCTCCAGCAGACTATGAAACTCCTGTTGGCAAGCTAAAGCATAAGACAAACATAGTGGGCTTCCTGATTAAAATACTGAAAAGACAGCATCCTGCTGTCAATAATTGTTTTGATCTTCTAAAAGAAGAAAAATACCTTGTGGCAGACATGTAATTACAAGAGGAACACTGCGCTTCCCTGGCTTAAAGCAGATGGAGAAAAGGTCAGCTATCAATTAAGCTGTCGGATAAAATATTCTTATATAAAGATAAGAAAAGAATCAATGAAAATAATCTCCTTTGTATGAGAATAGAAGCAGTATTTGTTTCACACACACTGCAAGAAGATGAACAAGCATATTTAGAAGAAAAGTTGTTCACTGTTTAACTTCTAACAACTTTGTGATAATATTCTAGTATTGAGGCAAAGCCATACAATTTCAGTGTTCTTGGTGTGTGATCACCTCTACATCCTTGCTGTGCCTATCTGTAGCAAATGCTGTCATATGCAGAGGGTGCCAAGAAACAGAACTGAACGCATTAGATGAACTAGATACATTATAATCACCGGGTTAGTTTTGCAGTTGGTGCAAATGAGGGTATCATTCAGCTTACTGAAGTAGGAGAGGAAAATGTCACTGAGCATTAAATACATACTGAAGAACTTTTTCCCAAGCGAGCCACACTTTTTATTTCATTCCCCACAATCTTCCAAACCTGAGGCCTGCATATAAGCAAAACCTGCCCTGCACATGGCAGCATTTTTGTTTCCATCCAGCACCATCCTAATTTAAAATACTGAGAGATTTCTCTTGACAGAAATAATATCTGCTTCAGATTTGATTATTAAGCCTGCCATTTTATATTTCAAGTTTCATGTTGTTAGCAGACACAGATGGGTCAAAGAGATGGAAACTCCTTGTGATTAAGGTTAATTGGAGGAAAGAGCATGACCCCTTCCAAAAGCACTATGTATTTTAGTAAAATTTCATTGAAACAAACAGTAGCTGGTTTATTTAGACTCTCACCAGAACAACCTTTAAAAGTCATTTTGCTTGAACTGATTTTTTGAAAGATCACATTAAAAATGAGAAGGAATCATTTTTAGTTTCTTCCTATTTTTCTGTTCATGTGGAGAGGCTCTGTCTGGAAGTTGTTGTGCTGAAATATGGCCTCTGCCTGAAGACGTATCCAAGCCCATTTGGTTTAGTAAATGACCAGAAATTATTATATGAAAAGTATGTTACTCATTAATGTTTTTAAAGAAAGTCATACTTCCGAAGTAATCCTAAAAATATCTATTTCATTTCTAACTATTTTGAAAAGAGGTACCGGGCATCTTCTACCTTAAAAGCACACACATATGGCATGAGTCATGCAGAATTAATAAATAATAGATAATCTTATCTGGTGTTTACTAGTTCCTCTTCATTGTAGAAACTGAACATTTTGAGAGGATTACAAAAGTTGTACTACAAGCAATCGCAAGTAATTCTGTTTAAAGTCTAAGGAATTCATTACTGAGTTTATTATTCATCAAAGATATTTTAACCTAAAAATTGAGATTGTGTTTACTTGAAGTGGACCTGAACTTACCTTCAACTTTTATCATATTCTTTCCCTTAATTGCTCTCCCAGACTAGTTCTCTGATGTGTCCAAAAAGTGGCTAAGACTGAGAAATACAGCAATGTTGAACACAAATGGCCAGTATGCATAAGCAGGGACAAAATGCATTATATCATAAAACCTACAGGATCTCCAATAGCAAAGGTAAAGTACAGGTAATTCTCAAGGGAAACAATGTGTCTACCCCATGTGTCTGCACCTCCTGAAGGCCATTCCTTTTCTGCTTATGATTGCCCTGTGCCCTAGATCTAATTCAGACCCCAACCTACATCTGTGCTCTGTTCATCTAGAAAGAAAGTCTCTTTCTCCTGATTTCAGTAGAACACGGAAAGACATTAATTGTTGTCAAAACATCAGATTTGCAGAAGATCACTTTGCTGTTGCTTGTGCTGTGATTCAATAAGCTTGTAAGCTTTTGCTGATTTAATTTCACACATGCCAATCACTTTCCAAATTTTGACTCAGGAAGTTAAGAACCATAGACCATCAATGCCTGCAAGCCGCCGAGGAGTCACCTTGCAGCTTCCACAAGGTCCATTCAACACACAACAAATTTCTGCTCAGTCTGAAAGAGAATTAATGACCACAATACGTACATCCCTGAAGGGAATCAAAAGAAACAAAATATATGAAAGGGTAAAAAAATTGCTACTTCCATTTCCATATTTTTAATGTGAATAAATGCATTTGCTTTCTTTACTCTAGAGCTCCTAACCAGTTTAACTTGGGGCAACTTCTCTCAAATGAACCCCACTCTACTGTATAAAAACCACCAAGGTTCAGCAATGATGCTAAATACCATAAGCCTTGACCTCATATGTGTTTCATCTATCAGCAAAACAAAGTGAGATTCCATAAATTCAAGTTAAACACTTTGAGATAAATCTTACACATAGAAAATTGAGGGTGTATTACATTATAGAAACCATTTCTATTTATACTGCTGAGGTGAATAATAGATTTACTTACTCCATATACTATATTTATAGCAAACATTTTGAAACTGGCAACTCGATTGCCTAGATCCCAGATCTCTAAATTGCAGTACTATCAATGGAATCCTGAAAATATAGGACTGAGCTTTGGTTTTTAAATTACAGAACCATCATAAAATATAAATCACTTCCATCAGGGAAGAAAAAAAGTGCTTGCAATGAGAACAGTATCTGAACATTTTGTGTATCAGTTTTACCTGCCACAATTAACAACGTTTATTTGATATGATTCTATCACTCATGATAAACCAGAGCAGCTTACAAGGCTGCATCTATCATTATTTTTTGGATCAGTTATTCTCTGATTACTTAAGTGCCTTGTTTTGTGTATATATCTGAGCAGATGGAGAGTGAATTCCAATTTTGGCAATTAGCAGATGGGTCATTGAACATAATTTTCAGCTAGTTAATATATTAGTTTTTGTAGAATAGAGACTTCACGAACTATTTTACATATAATCATTAATAATGGTAACTATATTCTGATTAGGCAGGTTGCATAACTCTTTCATTTTCAGTAAAAGGATCAGATTGTGCTAACCTCTTGACAGAGCAGTGGAAGTGTCAGATTGCCCCTTCTACAACAGCTTTGCATATGAAGGTATCATAATATTTTTTGAAAGGTCTTATTTCCCTCATTCTCACATCAGATTATCTTGCTTTCAGTGGAGCAGAATTTTGGCAAGGTCAGACTGGGAATTGCTGGTACAGTTCTGGACAGATCCCATTGCTGTGAGCTCAGCCAGCACCTGTGCCCAGTAGCACCCGAAGAAACAGGAATCAAGTCATACAAGAAACCCTTCTGGGTTGTAGGCTGTCAGTTACAACTTGTAAAAATGATGACTCAGCCATGATAAGGGAAGAAGATGCATCGTACCACTCATCCATTTTTACAGCTACCTCTGTCTTTCCTCCATCTCTACTTTATCCAAGGCATACCGCTGGGTGTTTTTCCCTTGCACTAAACTCATCTCCAGGGTCAATAACAGAACAAAAACTGAAGTGAAAACCTACAGACAATCCATAACTTACCAAATCAGCATTACAACTGCTTCTGAAGCTGGGAACTCTAGAAACAATGAGAAAGAATCAGCCATACCCAAGCAACAATGTCATCATGTATTATCACTTCAATTCCTCCACAGTTAACGCAGGTCAGGGTGGTTTAGACATCTTGACATTACTCCAAACTACTCTTTGGACCAGGATCATTCTTTATAGCACTTAGCACTATAGCATAAGGTCACTTTTCTCCTCAGTTCCTTAGGTGAACTGTTGATCGGATGCAGCTGAGATCTTCAAGCAAATCTCTAAGGGGAGTCATAAAACCCTCAATATTATGGAGGAACTGCAATTCAGAGGTGATCAGAGAGCAGGAGAGTCTCTGAATTAGGGTGCTGTTTTTCTCCTCTTATAAAGATGAATTTAGTCCCTGACAACCAGAAAATGTCCTTCAGTTTGGGTTATTTCTTGGGGTCTAATTAAATTATCCTGGGTGTCTCTCTCTCCGTAATGCTCATCAGGAGGCTGACAGATTCAGTTCCTGTATCTCAGGAAAAAATTGCATGCATATGCCAGTGGAGAAATCACAGTCTTCAGTCATGGTTTTGAGAAGGATCATATAAATAAATAAAATCACAGAGCTGTTTTCTGCAAGATCACTCTCTATTTTCTCCCCCTCACGCATTCAGGCTTCTCACTGAGCGGGAGGTCTATGCAAATGTGAAAAGTGACTTTAGGGATACAAAGTGCATCCTGCTTGTGCTGAGGTTTTCAGACTGTCTACAACAGATTATTCATTATGCATTAAAGCCAAGAGAACAATATGGAAAGCAGATTGGCTGTGCACCTACAGCCTGATGCCAATTTGGCTCTCCATTCAGAGGCTGACATCATCTCTTGAAAAAATTGGAGCTACAAATCAGTTTAGCCTGAAAGAAGGGCGCTGTGGTAGTCTGCTCAGACTTCATGGCACTCTCAGTTATAAAATATACAAATAATGAAGGCACTGGGGGGGAATTCACCATCAAACTATTGATATTACTTTGGTTCCAAGCGTATTCTGTGCTAGTCAGTAAGTGCTAAGTTTGTAATATCAGTATACAGAAGACAGGATATGGCAGATATACAAAAAGATAGAGGTTTTGAAGCATTTTAGACAACTCTTTTAAGAATCCAAAATAAAGCTATATGGGGTTCCCATATTTTCATAGTATTTCCAAAGATTAATTCTTACAACGAGAAAAAAGTGAAGGTAAAAAGCTGGAGATTAATAGGAAGCACTCCCATAGTGAAACAGCTGACAACTGCTGAGCTGTATTTTAAGAAATGTTCACATGCTATTCAGAGACCAAAACAGATTATCCCATTTGTTTGCCCTTTATTATAAAAAGATAAAGAGAGAGAGGAAGGGAGCATGAGTCAAGAAGAAAGCCGTGTGAGTGCTCTGAAGCAGCTGAGGATACAGTTACCGAGCATTAGGGGATCAGCCTGATGAAAGAGTTCATTATGGGATCCCAGGACTTCAGGAGATCTGAAGAACCTCGGGGACATTTTTAGATCCTGGATTCCAAGATGCCATTCCTACTGAAATCTGAGGATGACTTTGAATACTGATAGCCAGAGACATGGATAAAGTTGCTACATAGCCTGTCTACAACAATTTGTTAGTGAGAGCCATTAACAAAACATTAGTTCACTAAACCACAGAACAACAACCTAAACTTAGTAATACTGTGAGGTAGACACCAACCTACATGGGCAATCAAGTAACTCATGCCAGGAGAAGGCCAAAAACATTAAGCTCCTCTTCATAGCCTGTTTCATTCACTTATCACGTATAAGCTGACTAGGCAGCTGCTTCATGCTGAAGACCTGCTCCCACTAAAATCCATGACAAAAATCCTGTTGACTGACAAGACCACGCCTTTCCATCAAACTTTAATGACATATTTTGATTTACTAACTCAGTATACTGTTCTCATTCCTTCTCTGAGAAGGGATGAAGGCTTAAAAAGAACAGCTTTTCTGCCTTCTGCACCTGTACAACCATCCTGAAGATTATTAAAATGAAAGGAGCCACTGAGTTGCCTGTGGATTAGATTTCTCAACTACTGCTTTGACTCTTCATGGGTTGAGCACTGAAGTTGAGCCATATGAGACAATCTAGCATAGCTGAAACCGCTCTGTAATGCCATCATAGATACTGTACTGGCTTGCAGAGCACTGGAGTGACTTGCACGATGGGACTTTTGAGGCAGACATTCCAAATGCAGCACTGCAAGCTACCTCATGAGTGCTCTCGAAGCATGCTGTAATACAACTTGATTGCTGTGTTTGCAGTAATGGTCAAAAGTATCTCAATTTAACAGCTAATTCACAGAAAACACTCTAAGTTAACACATTTCAAGTTTCTATCCTGTGCCAGTCAGAAAGTGCACTTACAGTACGGATCAAGGAAGCACACCAATTATTACCATAATTCTTAGACGAAGGGAGAGAGGGAGGGAAAGAAGACTCATAGTGAATATTTTTCCCAGAAGCTGACTACTAATGAATACAGAGACATGTTTTCCTACAGAGATCATACATGCCAGCATGGAGAGATATGTGGGGAGAATACTTCAGAGGTGCTGACAGATTTGGTGATGATTTACCCTGGGACTGGTAGCAAGAAAACCAGACCTTCTGCATGGGGAAGATGATGTCATGGAGGTCTGCAGGAACATGGCTCTACAGGACAGCAAACCATCCAAGCCTTACTCCTGTCAAGCACTTCAAAGGACACATAAACAAGAAACAGTAATGGCTTTCTCTTTGTATATCTCTTGTAATGCTGGTGAATTAAAATTACAGTAGTCAACACCCACAGACACATTAGCAGCAGAGGATACACTGAACAAAAGAGAACGTGCAGAATGCTGAGGACCACTTTTAGGTCCTTCTATAGATGTGATCAGGGCATCCTCCAAAGGACGGTCAGATGAACAGTGCTGAAAAAGCTGCAAATTGTTGTTTCTATCTAGCAGTCCAGTCTGTGTATATTGAAATGCCTGAGACGACTACAGAATCCCAAATACCTTGTTTTCCTTGTTTATTATGTGGGACATGCTTTAAAGTCACATAAAAATGTTTGTAACTGCCAAAAATGTCTGTAAGTGCAAATTGTATTAAACTACAGTCTCTGTTTATCAGAGATCTAAAAAGCTGAAGTGCTAAGAAAATATCTATACAGCAGGGAAACAAGCAGTAAATGCCAGTGATGCCAGTTTCTTCAACTGCAACTGGCAACAAAAATGTATATTACATATGCAGGCACACATACATGTATCTCATGTTTGCAACCAACATATTGTCTCTATATAAGACACAGCCCTATGTAGCTTATGAACATCTGTATTCCAGCCGTGTATTTACAGATAAGCTTTTTCTTTAAACTAAAACGGTCTAGCAATTTCCACATCTCTGTTAGTACAAGAACAGTAACAGGAACTAATGTTGTCAAGGTAAAGAAAATACAGAAATAGTTCTCAGGGAGGTGATGTACATTTCCTCAGTAAATAGCCAAGCAGGTATGTAGGAACAACATTTTCTTTCAGGCTGGACACTAAAAATGAATCCATTTACACACAGCTGTTGGGGTAAATTGGTTCTACTTGTCATTTTGCCTTGTTTTGCTAAAGCCAAGACACAAAAAAAAAAAAAGAAGAGCAAAAAACATGCAGCAAGTTGGAGAATATATGACACCACATGCTCTGGTACAGAAATGCAATAATCATTCAACAGGGAAATCACTGGAGAGGACCTGGAGGCCCCACCAGTGAGGAAGCTGAAACCATGAAGCTCTTCCTCCACACTGCCAGATGGAATATGTACACTGCAACACGCATGTTGCCATCTTGCACATTTATAACTACTGGGAGCCGAATTCCTTGATTTCCTGTCAATCTGGAAAGTTGTTGTGTAGCTATAGAAAAGCAGAGGCTCAAATAAACACTCTTCTGAGTCATCAATCAACCTCTCATTTACCTATTTAGAGAGAAGGCCATCATCTTTTGTGAGCGTCTGGTGAAATGCTACTCACATTAAGAACATGCTCAACCTGCTTCTTTGCAGAGCAACTGCTTTGCAGTGCTTCCAGCTTCTGAATGGAGCAAAGGAGAAGAATCCAAGCATTTCGTGGCAGCTGCCTTGCACGGCCTTTCTAATGCAGCTTGGTTTGCTCCTGCACATCCCCACCCTCACAGTCTCCAAGTGGTGACTGCCAATCATACCAAATTCTGCAGTGAGTTTGCTGCAGTCCATAGTGCTAATGCGGCTCAAATGGCAGCTGAGGAGATATCTTTGTCAGGAAAGTGAGCTGCGGAAGTTCTGATGAAAGCTGGAGTTATGCAACTGTGCTTCCCTACAACTGCAACACACAGAAAGCAATCAGGTGCTCAGGACCCTATTGTCACATCCCAAAAACAGACCATTTTCTCTAAAATCAACAGATGTACTGATACATTTTATGGATTACACTGATAGCAAAGATATACTTGAGCATGTGAATCCACCTTTGAATTTAGGAATTTCTACTGAATTTGACTGCAGGCAGAAAGCAACCGTTCACCACGTTTTAGCTCTCAAATCTCAAATCCAGCAAATGCAAAACAAGTGTCATGACCATAATCTATTTATTATGAACGGGAATTTTCAGTTAAGATTAAGAGGAAAAATGCACTTGTGTCAGGTGCAGATTTCCCTGTCTACTGGTAAAGTTGAGAGTAGAAATAAAATGACAAGATGAAATGGAAAGAAAACATAGAGACTAAGTCGAAGCCTTCCTTCGGTGCTGCACAGCATTGCTCCTTTGAAATGAGCACAGCTATGCTGGTGCACCGCACTTGAAAGGTACAGAACATGATGAAGGGAAAAAGAAATAAACAGTGATGGTTAGATGGATATCCTGAGCTTCTAGAGATGCTTCTGTGCCTCTTTCACTGACCAAAAGCCAAGATTACATGTTGCAACTGTCTTAAGAAATACTGAAGACTGGAAATAACAACAACAGCGTCTTTTCTTGTTATTACCTGCAATTTCAATCTTCTTTGACCAGTAAGACAGCACAGACTGTCAATGTTCTACAATGCTTGGGTGCATAAAGATTAGCTGCAAGTGTCACTGTGATTACAAGTGCGCAGCTACGCTTAGGCAGGTGATATCAAAATTACCCTACATCCATCTATTGCTCTCTTTTGCATTGTGCTATATCCTTTAATGTATTTAAAATTGATATGAAAATTGCCAATCATAAAAAAATATAGGATGAAAATAGCTAAAGGATCATTTTGCAGTTCCAGTATGCTAACTAACTGTAAAGTCTCCCAGCCCTGTAAAACACTGCCAGGCAAAAGTAATAGGTACAAAGATTACCTGAAGCAAAATCAATTCTTATCCATAAGCACTATCTCACTGTCAGGCTTCAAACTTCACATCCAGACAAGTCACCTGAAATCTCCACCTCAATCCCTTACTCTTGAAGTATTCTAGCACATCTGTTCAGAGCACCAGATCACTGAGGAAGACGTGTGGTACTGCCAAGCAGAATGTAGAAGCAGAAATGGGGCTTTTACATGCCACAAGGACAAAGAGATATACTGAAATGTCAACTGAAAAAGAAGGTAAAGTATCAGATCCTCTTTTGAAGATCTTCTAACTTACAAATTACACTTATTTTTGCATACTGAATAGCCAATGTAATTATATTCAGCAATTGCTTTTATACGTTTTCCACCACAAAATGATTAATAATTTGTCTTCGAAAAGTACAAATGTGTATGTAAAATGTTAATTGGGAAAATGTGTGAAAGTAAAGGTTTGGGTTAGTTTGAATTTCCTTAATTATCAGTAGAGGAAGTTTGGATATTAGAGAACCGTCAAGTTTTTGAGAAAGTAGTATCATTCCATTTTCTGTAGCATTTCTGTGATTTTTCAAGTAGGCAAGTGAAATAAGTGCCTAGATCCCACTTTAAATATATCCTGACACCTTTTTTTTTCAAACAACAGGTTTGATTTTTGAAATGGATAATGGACTTTTAATACGACGTGGAGCCTTTTCACTGATATAACTCAGCCATATATGTGGGAGATGTAAAAGTTTCTTTCAATGTATTTTTAACAGATATTTTTGGCATCCTTTATTTCAGACTGTATTATGAGGGAGAAATGTCTTTAAATGGATTTTCTCTGAATAGCAAGCTACCTGAAAAATTTCTCATCAAAAAATTTTAACTATATATAATTGACACAGAGAAAAATGAGAAAACCCTAGCTGTGCCTGTCTGGATAAAAATTCGGAAGACAAAAGGTATAGTGCTTGCCTAACACAGATTGTCCTGGGTTCCCTGAAGATTTCAGAGGGCTGGATGCATAATTGCATTCCCATGGACATTAGAATGAATGCAATGCCAAACTGGTTCTAACAAATCGGACATGACATACTCAGAAGTGAGGTTACAGAGCTTCCTGGCTACAACATTTTAACTGAAACACTCACTGCATTTCAGTTCTGTGCTCAGAACAACCAGTTGAATTGTGGAAGATCTGCCTGGAGCATCTCTCCCGCACAGCTGGTATTACCAACCTCACCGCCTGAAAATGTGGGATTAAAAGAAAATGCTCATTTTAGGGTGGGATGTATCATACAATTTGATACTAAAGGACATCAAAGTCAGGCCCAAAGAAAACTGTTCAGAATTTTACAGATGCAATATGATAACGCACAAATTATATTTAAACACAATGAGAGCAGTATGGAAGAAATGAAACAAATAACACGTTACCAGGTTTTAGGACTGAATTCTTGGGCCCACTGAGATTGGTAGCAAAATTTTCATTAGCATCAAGATTAAATCCAATATTAATGAAAGTTAACATAGAAATCATCTAATCTGCTAATCTAATCTAATCTGAAAATCTCGAATCTGCTGTCCCTTTTACTATCAATAACTCCTCCCTAATATCCAAAATTCAGATAGGAAAATAATATGATGGAGGAGTTACCTTTCCTGGTTTTATACAATAAACGAACATCACTTCTGTTATCAATCAATTTCTGCCATCTATATTCCTTGGGTTGCTTTTAGCTGAACTTCCAAGATGAAGTTTGAGGCTAGGGAGTAAGGTGGTTGCGTGGGAGAAGGAAGGAAAGAAGAAAATGGGGAAACCATCTGTTTGGGCTGTGAAATGTGTGATGGTCCAGCTACCAGCATTTTTGTCTTGAGGAACTGAAGGAGAAATTTCCATTCTTTGACATCCCAGAGAAGTTCAGCAGAAAAACCACAAAGCAAATGTGGAGACAAGGGCAGACAGTGACAGCTATGGCTGCGTGCTCAGTCTTGGTCTTCTTACAGTTCCCCGCATTTACAGAATGCTTGCCATTATGTCTCTACTGGTCTTAGCCCTCACCTAGGAGCATCTGGATTTAATGCTGAATGCTTGGTTTTAGCATCTATAGTTTTTCTGTAGTTTGGTTCAGTCTTTCCTCACCACAGCTTTTAACTCCAAAGACATGTCTTCAATGTTAATTCATGTGAGTTAGTATAGACCAAGGTGAAGGCAGAGGGGCATGACATAAATCTTGAGCAGTGCAAGGCAGCCAGATGACCACACAACGAGCTCAAGCTTGTGTGGAGAGTATAAGCATGTTGACATTTATCATATCTGATGAACTATATTCTAGGCTTGCATTAAAATCTTCTCACCACTCAAATGAAGGGATATTTGCATGAATTTTTGATGCCTTGAGTGACAGTGCTCAAGTTATAATTTGAGCTAGCTCTAGAGTAAAAAGGTTTTATACCCACATCTTTTAACCCACATGCTATTTGCAAAGATATTATGATGACAAAAAAGGGAGGTGCGGGCTCCTCCCCCTCTACAAGTGGGTACTGGGAGCGCTCCTTATGTCCTGCCTGCATCCAGGAGATTAACCTACCAGCTCTGTTGCCTTCTATCTCAAGGCATACAAATATTTCTCTTTCAATTGGATGTGAGGAGCTATAGTGCTCATTTGCAACCAAAATTTATGCTCAGCTCATTATTTTAATTGTTCAACTCAGTACTGTAATGTGAAATCTGCAGCTTCTGATAATAAAAGCACTAGAGTACGGCACTTACTGTCACATCTCTTACACTGCAGGATAGACACACTCCACATTACATCAGGGATCTGAGGTTTTTGCTATGCCTTAACCCTCTTCTGATTCATCTTAGTTCCCTACCATGGAAAGTGGGGAGCAGAAGAACTGGGGAGGGAAATGGTTGTGTGCTGAGCTCAAGGTGCCATGCTAACACAAAATACTGATGTAGCTGGAGCACAAACACGAACCTTACAGCTGGATAATTCACCCAGCAGCTTTGGGACTCTCACGGAATCACAAAGTTAGCTGCAATTTCAATTTATTTTTAGCAGGAAATGCCAATTTCTGGACAGTTAAACGTAGCACAGAACTGTATTCATTTTGAGAACATGTGGTTTTGATGCTTTCTGGCAATGCATATTTTTGACTATCCATTTTCAGACCCAATTTTCATCTCAAGTTCTTCTATTGCATTTGGTACATTATGTGAAAAGAAAGTAAAAAAAAATCAGGAAAAACCACTGCATACAAGCCTCTCCCTACACAGCTCTCCTCCTGAAATTTCCTTTCTTCAGCTTTTTCGAAGTTTTTGCATTCAGTCTCTTTGGACACTTAACAGGGGGGAGGCAAAAATAAGCTCAAAAGCTGTAGATACATCTACATTGGATATAAAAACAACCAGTTACCACCCACCTCTTCTTGAAATGAGATCACAGAGATGCCATAGCACAGAAGAGACCTTCACATCATTTTCTAATTTCTCTAACAATTTTCAGTCGAGTTCCTCATTTGGAACATGTCACACATCGTAAAGCCCAGTGCCTTGCATTTGAGGTTTGGCAGACTTTGCAGCACTGCAGGTTTCACTCCTCTTTGACATCTTAGCATTTTCTGCTGTTGGTGACAGGAAAGGCCAGAGGGAATATGGAAAGCAGCTGGGTGCACGTTGGAATAAGGATTCAGTGAAGGCCTGCCCGTGCTCACTGATTTTGGTTTCCATATGGACGCCAGCTTTAAATCAACTTTTGGCTGTAATTGTCAATAGAACATACACATTTTCACTCTGGCTTCTATTTTCTTGTCAGACCTTTGGTATTTAAAGTCCTCCCAGCTTTTGGTCTCTGGAAGGAGGGAATAAGCCAAGAGAAAAGAAAGCTGACCTGCTTCACTAGATACTCTGGTATGTAGATGCAGATAGAGTGGCAGGACCGGTGCCACTGGCCTGAGGAGCCAGCCTTATTTAGTATCCAGCCTTCCATATCATTCAGAGAGAGTAATTCGAGCTCCTTGGGTTTTGCTTCTTTAAGACACCTGCCCCTGGTCATGGAAGACTCAAATGTCAGCAGGCCAGGACAGAGAATAAATACCTTTACAGTCTCTCTGTTTGGCAAGCTATATACTTGAGCTTCCCTCCTGTTTTCTGAGTCTTACAGGTGTATTCCTTGAAGCCAGGAAGGGTCTCAGACAAAGAAAAACACAATAAAAGACTCCAGGTTGGAAGGACAAGTGCCTTCAGGGGCCTGAATAAGGAATTTTGCAGCCTACGCTGAAGAAAAGCTAGAATGATGCTGGCAGCAGTGTTATCTCTCACAGAGCACTGCAAACCCAAGGTGAGTCATGGGGAGTAAGCGTGCAATTAATACAGTCTGAATTGCTTCAGGAAATAGCACACAAAATTCAAAACCTTTTGCTGCACCTAGGATTTAGAGAAGCAAACAGAGCGAAAGCATGCAGTAATGGAGCTGGCGGTGCTCAGGGAAAGGAAAGGCTCTTTCAAAGGGGTGGGTGATCTGAAAGGGAGAGAGAAGGAAATGAAGCTCAAGTCCGCTATAAAAGCAATGCAAATCCAGATGGGTCACTGTTAAACCCACTGAGGAGAACTCAGCAACACAGAGCAAGGAAGGCAAAGTCTCTGACCTTGTGCAGTGGGGCAAGGACTTTTTCTGTCTCTCTGTTCAGAAGAATTATGAACTTGTTCTAAAGCTAATTTCTGCTGATTCATAGCAAGACATTTGCTAATTCCACCAGCATGGAAAGTGAGCTACAGACAGAAATACTGCAAAAGAAACTTGAAAATTAAACCAGGACTTTGAAACAATCGCACAAGCAACAGGCATTCTTGCAACAGGCATTCTTCAAGAAGATGCACATCTAAAACATACAAGGGAGTGTTGCATGGATGAATGGAACCTGGTTCACTACTAGATTTCCTCACAGGTCGATAGGTGAGAGGGGCAGGAGCATCCTGCCAAACAGGGCAGACAGTTCCACTCTTCCCAGTGCAGCAGGATCTCATCAGTATGGTTGGCTCCAGCCACCAGTCCCTCACTGCCTTTTCCAACAGGCTGAGAGCTGTTGCTCTTCACTGGTATGCTGTGAAATTTTTCTGCAGGAAAGGAAATATGTAATAGGCTCAGGGGATCACATGAGAATTAAAGGAAAACATATACTCTAATCCTGGATATGAATTAGTGTTCCTGTGAAATATTAAAGAAATCATTATAAAAAGTTGTCTGAGGCATCAGACTCCTGCACAGCACAACTCTACGTGGAAACCACTCTTTGTGGCAGCAAAACTAGAATAAAGTGAAGATATAACATCAGAAAATGAAACAGACCTTGGAAAACATTTTCCCTAGGTGGACCTTCAGTTGTGAAAATTCTGTGCTGCAGTTCGTCATAAACACTAACACTGTCCTGCTTGGATTGCCAAATGAGAATTCAACTGCATTTTTCAGTACCATTACCTCCTGAAAATTACCAGAATGAAACCTATTGGACTGTATCAGTGTTCTGTTTGTTGGCATCTGCTTTGAGTGGTGGTTCCTGGTTTCACGTATTCCTATTGATCTACTTTCTTGGTAAACTATATCTCCCTCAGATCATTAATGTTTTTCTCCACACTCCGTGACAATGCTTAACGTACAGGCACTTCCTAAAGATCCAAGGTGATCTCTCCCCTCTGTCTCTCCATACTGTCATGAAAGAGGTGGTATGGAAATCGTTCAATATGTTCCAGTTTTCTTCTGAAGTCCTCCACAACCTACAAATCACTTGTCCCAAGCACTGTTTGTAGTCTGTTACAATGGAAAATGCTTCCGAATCTTCTCATTCTAGCAAATACCAAAACACAGGTTGGTAAAAGACATCTTCTCGCCCCCTGCCTTGAAGTGGGACAACCAGTTAGAGACATAAACTTTCAGTTTTGGTATTTTGTCTCTTTCTGCTCACTTGGTTAGCAGGTTTGGTATTCCTCTTCATTCATTCCTCATACATCTCTAAGCTATACATACATACATATATAAGTGATTTCTCTATGTGGTCTTATTCCAAAGTCTTTATTTTCTACTCTTTACTTCAGATGGTGATTTCACTTCCTTTTTCTTCCTACTCTAAATGCTCAACTCTCACCCTTAGAAATAGCTGTTCTTTGTTTCCTTCCAGCCACCATTCTTCCCTGGGCTGGAGGCCATCGAGCTCAACCATCAAATGATTTTTCTCATTAATTTTACCCCCTTTCCAATATGTTCCCCAGACAGATTAATTTTCTGCCATTTGAGATAGTCATCTTTAGAGAGAAAGATACAGTTTCAGTTTACATTCAGTTATTAGATGAGTTACCAGTAACAGCAACCAAAAATGAAGGACTTTGACTTCTTTACAACTTGCACTGCCTTTGCTTAGAGGAGAGATACACTTCACTACTGTAAAAGAAATGACCTATGGCTGTCACATATCCCTTAAACAATACATTCTGCATAAAAGAAATAGTGAGTGTGACTAATAATGGAAACACTGTTAAATGTAGGCAATTATGAATATAATAAAAAGTCCCTTAGGGGATCTTTTTGGGGGTAGTATTACCTACAGCAGATGCTAGCAACTTTCTGTAGACTTGGCTATCCTACAGCAACTGCGAACAAGTGGAAGTTTGAGTTTACAAGCACATTAGCTTTTCTTAGGCTCCCTTTGCCAACCATTTGGAAGCAATTGGCAGATACCATCAGAGGTCCACACCTTGAAATGCCCATCATCATTTCTCTCCTGTCATGCATTTAGCAAGAAACTCCAAACTGGTTCCTTTAGGGAGGTTGCCTATTTGACTGGCAAACTTCAGATAGCCTTCATGACACTTAAGTGAGCTCCTCTTTTTCTGCACTAATTAGGACACATTGCTATGGTGTAGTTCGAGTTTTGCATCTCAAAGTACCTGTTTAGGAAATAGCATAAGCAGAAAAAATATTCTGGACACAACACAAAATATTTTTCCTATTTTCCATCCCAGTTGAGACATTTCAGGCAGCGTCACCAAAACCCTTCACATTCTCAGAACCATGTAATGGTTCTCTGTAAACAAGATCCAGTTTCTCCATTTCCATTAAAACATTATCATTCCTTTCTTTTTGGTCCGCCGAGCTATCCATCCCCTTAGCTTATCCCATTATTCTTCATACAGATTCATGTGTTTAGGGCCTTCAATTTTCTTCCCACAACTGCTTTACATTCCTTCCTTTAGATCCTTTTCTTCCCTTTCATAATACTTCTGCTGCACAAAAAACCTCTTTTACTCTAAGATTTCTAATATTCCAGTTGTACTGAGTGCTTGGGCTGTAAGAATACCTGCTAAAACGTGTACCCACCTAAATGAAATGTCTGGGAGCATCTCTCTTTGTGATGCTTGTAATAAACTATCCACACCCTGCAGGACAGGTCAGTCTTGACCCACATTAACACAGCACGTAATCCAGACGGTTTTGGAAATAAGATAATCATTATGTCAGCAGTCACTTCCATTCTTATCTTGTAATTTTAACTGCGACTGCCTTGAAATCACACGGTAACTAATTAATTAAGCCTTCTGAATACACTACTTATCTGCATACATAGATGTAAAATCTAATCAGCAATACAAATCAGTTCACCAAACAACTAAAGAAATTCAGAGTAAAAAGCTGGAAATGTTTTTATAAGTAAATTCATAACATTGCACAGCTCCTCTGTAACACTGGAGTGTTTATATGCTGGAAATTTCGTCTTTCAGCTCCAGGAGAGATGCCTTTTCTTGCAACAAGATGCTTTTTCTTGCACTAAGCAGCAGCAGGGATGTGATTCATTGCAAAACAAATGAAAAAATTGGGATAAAAAAAGTGCAAAAGCGGCTTTGACAATCATGGCAAATAAGGGAAATTTTTTAAAGGTTACATTGTTTGTTAATCTGTACCATAACCTTACCTCGGCCTTTTCTGCTTTACTGATCGGTAAATTGCTGGCCACAAATGAAACAGTAGAAGGAAGAAGTCTTATTTCTGTTTGTGGTACTGTCACTTCCAGGTAAACAGAAGGGACAAACACCTGGGCATAGATATTTGTTCTAACAGTGCTGACAAAAGATTTACAGAAGCTGGTTACCAAGCAACTGTTTATTACAAAAATCTGAATAGCATCCTTTTCTTACTCAAATTTCAGAACACATCACTCGGTTCCCACTGCTTCTGTAAGGTCACCTAGGATATAGCTTCTCTCTCAGTGCAATTGTCATCAGTGTCACAAATGGGTCTGCACAAACCGCCCTTCACGTTTTCTGAAGTTGCTCACTCTTAAGCTGTAAATTGTGTATATTAAGAAGGTAACTCTCACAAAGTACAGATCACAGAGAGTTAAATGACAAGGTGAACGTTTAAGTGGTTTCTGCATCTCTCACCGTTACCCTGATATTTATTTAATGGATGAGACACTTGCACATGGTGGTAATAAGTGCCAATTATGGAGCTGAAAGAGAAAGATGGCTCTGATCGGGCTGAGAAAAAGCAAAAAGGGCCAGTCCTACAATGTAACTACAAGCAGCACTCCTTGAGTCCCTGCTCTGTCAATCACGCATTGCTTTTTCTTCCAGACAGCTTTAGTATAAAAAGACTATTTCTATTTTGGAGATTGTCTTTTATTTTCTTTTGTTAATCTCTCATGCTACACAGATATACACACATATACACACATACAGATATGCATACATACAGAATACTTATACATAAATAGCCTTCAGATTTTAAGGCTATTGCTGAGGGCAGAGTTTGGGCCACATCCCAGAGGAGGGCCTATTGGCCTTTCCAGCTGATAACCAGCAGCAGTGTCAAACCTGCACTGCCCACACACTCCCTGCCCAGCTAGCTGTGCTGTTTCCAGGGCTCATTCACCTGTTGACCCTGCCCAAAGCAGAGTGTTCAGCATCATGTTGCTGGTTTGTGCAAATATGTGGGACACACTGAGAGGAGATGGAAGTGGGGATGACATCCCCCTAACCCAGCCGCCACCACTGACAGTCCAAATAACCTCTTTGTTGTGTGGAGGTTGTGACTTCAGGGATGGGGAATTAGCTTTGGACACTTTGCTACTAACCTTAGACAGAAACATCTGTGTGGCTCCAGATGCTTTGTGAGAGCTTTTCCACCCCC
The DNA here is from genome assembly GCF_023343835.1 of Lagopus muta. Classification (NCBI taxonomy): domain Eukaryota; kingdom Metazoa; phylum Chordata; class Aves; order Galliformes; family Phasianidae; genus Lagopus; species Lagopus muta. Next base: position 44,439,221 of record NC_064439.1, on the reverse strand, counting down.
TCCTTCAGTTCACCTTATTTAAAATTAACTTGTATTCTCACCTATACTTAAGCAGAAACTGTTGCCATGGTAACACTGGAGGGCTTCTAAATCCAGCACACGATGTAGGCAACACAAATGAGTCCCTATAGAAAGAGATACCAGCACGAGACATGGCCCCGTAAGGATGTCATGTGGGGGGAGCAGCCAGCACATTACCCCAGGAGGCAGCAGGGTTCGCGCCAGGAGGCTCCTCTCGTCCTTCACCTTCCTCAGAAGCACGAGGAGCTGAAAACTGAGAGAAAACAGAAAGCTGGCTGCTCTGTAATGAGGTGGGAGAGAATTGCCCGCAGAGCTGACCCCAGCGCCAAAGCTCTCGATAGCAGCTCAAAGCCCAGCGAATGTGGAGGCAGCCCGTAGTGAAAGAGGGACCGTGGTTTACATTGTGTTCATTTTTGCAACTATTGCTTGCTTTGCCAGGCTGCTCTGATTTTAGATACTCAGTCCTGTCGTGTTTCTCTTGCAGGGTGTGGTGACACGCTGCTGACAGTGTGCAGGTTGCCTGTGGGCAGAAGGACAGGACTAGGGCAGGAGGCCACAGCAGGAGCATCCTGACTTGCATAGAACAGGGCACATCCTCAGCTGTCAGCCTGCCCAGGCACCACCAGGCCTGAAGCAGCCTTTACCATAACACGGATGAAGTTAGGGGTGGAGTGGCCCAGAGGAGGGAGAAGGAAAACAGGAAGTTACTTTTTTGCCACCTTCTCACGTCTAGTTCAGACAATGACACGTATGCTATGACACAGCCCAGCAGAAACCTTTTCTTTACCCTTCCTATGATTTTGATACGCCAAATCACTCTCAGATGCAGTACCCAGGAAACCTACGTATTACACACAGCGCTGGCCCACTCAATTTCTACTCTGATCCTGCCCGTACATCTCAGCCTTGAGTTGCAGAGTGAAAAGAAGTTCAGTTTCCACAATTCCCTCCACCATTCTCTTTGCTAAGCTCATTAGCTTCATAAGACCGGAGTGAGACCACTAAGTCATTTCCCACAGACTGCTAAGCTGCGATCACAACAGCAACAATGACTGATTTGAGCTGGAGTCGAACCAAAGAGCCCATTCCTTCACACACTGTCCAATCCATCTGCTGAAAATTATTCCACACTGCACACACAAGGGCAGAAATCCTGCTTTAAAACATATATTACATTCTATTTATGTGATTTGCCTATGTATTCCCAGGCTTTCCAGGATTTTTAATTTACCCCCTGGCTATCTGAATTCCAGATTTTGTGGAATAAATCCCAACGAGGTGTTGATTCAATAACAGAAACAAGATTAGATACTATCCTGCCCTTGTTCTACAAAACAGAACAAGGTTTTAAAGCTGATAAGGCAAAAACAAAAAAAAAAGACTGCATTTTTCTGTCATTTTTCTCTTCACATTGAGAAATCTCACAGACTGCTGCATAAACAATCCCACAGCTCACGGTGGGACTCTGACAGGGGTGTCAGAATCTAGCATAGGATTTCAGGCAGGGCAGAAGCTATTTTTATAAAACCATCATTTGATCTCCTTGGACTATCTTTACACATCGTATTGCGAGGTTACATACAGCAACGTATAGTATTTTTTGTTAAGTGCCTCCCTGTCTCCTGCACTGAAAATTTGCTGGTGGTTTTGTCTAAACAAAGAGTACAGAACAGGCTAAATAAAGCTTTTTGTTTGTTTGTTTGACCTTGTTCACTTATTTAAAAATGAACAGTAAGAAAAGAGTAACAACAGCTATTAAAAAATAACACATAAGGCACGCAGTGAATTTGCACACTGGATGCTGAGCTGCACACTGGATGCTGACCTCCCAGCTCCTGCACCTCCCATCTTTTCTTTAGCTTCTCTCTGGACATTTTAAAATGTATGCAGGTCCACACACACGCTGGTCCAGATATTCTCCCTAGAGATTTCATATTGGAGAAGCTCAAAAATTGTATTGCTTCTGCTTTCTCTCTTAGCTTGGAATACTAAGTCGCACCAGAACTATAATTATCCCCTCTAATTTTCTATTATTTAACATTTTTATCTTATTAAATAGTTAATGAAAATGTGCAATACTTACTGATATTTTTCTTAATTTCATGGAATATTCTTAACATTCCTAATTCTCTATCCATTACTGAACCTCTAGTGTGCTGCTGGTTGAATTTTGTTGGTGGCTTTTAATTAGACATGGATACTTTAGAAAGTCTGCACTACTGTGCACTGTTGCAGGCAGTCATGGGCACAGTCAGACACATGGTTTCCACTTCTTCTCTGTCTCAAAACTTATGTAATTTGAGTTAAAAAAAGCAGAACCTAAATAAAAATTGTACCAAATCATAATGCCACACTTTTCCAGTCTTCTTTACTCTGGTTTGAGTGACTGCATAATAAACCAGGCAATGGAAAATCAGCTTTACATTTTTACCATTTAAGAGGAGATTTAAGCAGCCTCCTGAGGTACACGTGAAGCGGTTCACAGAAGAGATGAAACTTCCAGCCTGTGATTCAGGGCTTATCAATAATTTCATTTTTTTTTTCCTTCAGCCATTTTCACTGACGTCCTCTATCCAGATACTTTCAAAACCATCAGACAAGTTAACATATAGCTAGAGATAGTTTTGCTACTGGGGAGAACCTGGAGTAGGAAGGGAGATCATGGGGTACAGCCAAGTATGTCCAAGCTGTACTCAAATAATTCTGTGACAGTAACGTCATCCTGTGCCCTTGTCAAACAGCATTCATACCTGCACAAACAGATGCAGGAGCTCTACTCTTGGGATTTGCATGATCACACGTCCTAATCCCTAATGGGTGGCCAACATGCCATTATTTCACACTGTCCTATGGTGTTGAAAGTATTTCTATCAATCTAGTCTTCACTGTGTTCTGCTGGCAATAACAAACCAAGGAATTAAATGTTTTGAAAAACTAACTTTCTCTTTTAGGTCTAGAAAGCTGTAAGTTCAGTAGCTGAGGCAGAAAATAAGAACTACCTATCCATTAATGTCAAGCTCATATTCTGTACCCTTAGAGCTCCAATGCTACACCTAGTCTGAGAAAGATCCATACATATGTCTTCTGCAAATAAAAGATTCACATTTCCATATATCCATCAAATTCACAGCTAAACTTTTATTCACACATATGCTAAAGCTATATGAAAGCCTAGTCAAAAGAGACTCAGAGAAACACGCACAGCCAATACAGTATTCTAGTCCCCAATCCAGAATGTGATTCTTTCAGCTAACACATTCACTTACCTCTTCTTATCTGTAATTAAGTATATATATTTGTGTAAATGCACGTGTGCTTATGTATGTGTACATATATAAGCAGGTTGCTCTAAAAGTAATGCCTCCTACTTATTTTTATCAAAACTACAACAGATAAAAACAGCACAATAAAACCATTTGATACAGCAAATTCTCAGCTACAAAACACTATTTTTCAACGCAGTCATCACCATTAGCCAATACAAGCAGATGAACTGATGGAGATGCTCTTCATTCTGTGGTGTGACGGCTTTGCATGGCTGTCTGAACACAGCTTATTTTTCATGTTACTGTTGCCACTGCTGAAATGCATTACCCACCATCTCACTGTGCTCACATCCACTGTTTGGTCTCCAGAAACATTCAGCAAGCATTGATGATTACCAATGGGAGCCATTTTTTTTGCATGGAGGAATTCAATCCCATTCCTTTGCTTCATATGTACTTCCATGTCAGACACTACTTTGTCAGACTGCTCTGTTTCTGCCAGCTGCTTCATGGCAAAAAAATGTAATGGAATACTTGTGGGAAGGTTCAACCTCTACTGCCATACCACCAACACCCCCTCCTAATGTCTTGGGCCAACATAATAAAATAGGAGGCATTACTTTTGGAGCAGTCCTCATATATATTTCCACTGATAATCCAAAAGAAACAACAACATATAAGAAAAAAATAGTGCCTGGGATTAAGAAAGATCAGCAGTTTCATGTGGAAGAAGATGTAAGTGCCTGTATTTGAATGAGCCCTTGCTTAGCAGCTGAGACACACGATGTGATTGCACACGATTTTCACCTGAGATACAAAGCAGAATGCCTTTTCCCTTGCTGTGATTCACAGCATGCTCATTAGTGTGGTTTAAGCAGCCATTTTTGCTCTGCAACTGGTCAGTAACTGAACTTGTCCATTTATCATATCTCAGATGAGAAACACGATGTTGGAAAGCACAGTTGCTTCTTCCCACCCATCCATACACTGAAGAATTGGCCATGTTTGCTCCCAGCATGCTTTCCTAAAACAGTAGGCTATAAAACAGCATAGATATACAGATGCAATGTTTAGCTTCCTTACTTATAGAACAAAACATGTCTCTTGTAACTCTTGGCCTTAGCAGGTATGTCAAGTATGATGAGATATCATGAGTCACAGGTCTGGCAAAACCTGAAGCAAGTTGCTAGACAACAAGATGATCACTACTGAAAACACAACTAAGAAGTAGAAAGTGATCAAGTGTTAGTTCATTGTATTTGTTTTAAAACTGCATATCCATTTTTTAAAGCACCTTGTTGAAGAAACCTATATGGAAAGCAAAATGGGGAATAAGATGATGTTATATATGAGATGTCCTGTCTGTTGTGTAACAAGGGCTGTAAATAGCTGGGAGGTTGCTTGCTTCCTCTGGGCAGAGGCAGATGTAATGTCAAAGCAGCGCTCATTTTAGTATGTTTGGAATGACTTAAGGAACTGGTAGAAGATCGTGGACCTATTTAATGAGCTATTAAGTGAGCTGAGAGCTTCTGTTACATATTGATTTGACAAGGCAGCTTCAGTTACTAGGAAGATGCACACATAGACTACTAAAGTGAGTCCATCTGAGTATATTTACAGAATTTCATTTAGGTGGTATTTCAAGTGAGACAGGGGAAAAAAAAGCAGTTTCTGTTTCATTTGAAATAGTATTTCTGACACCTCAGGTCAATCATCATTTTGTTTCCTACTCAGACACGTAATTACTACATGTGAAATTTATTTAGTAAAAAGTGGTCTGGAGCCCTCAACAGGGTATCCCTGCCTGGTTTCTCATACAACCTATGACAGAAAAGTGTTGCCATCTTCAAACTACACAAATACTTTCTGACCTGCGTTCAGACCTCAGCTGCTTGACTTCCACTGAGATGGCAAAAAGCAGGGAACAAATTAAGTTCCAAATATTTCTGAAGCTAGTTACAGTCATTTAATGGCACATATATTTTTTTCTTGGCACAGTACACTTGAAATGATCAGATTTTCCTGTTCAGTTTAAGGCAAGGAAAAGTAAAGTCAGTCTTGAGGAAATGTTATCTGTTCTTATATATTCCAACCATGTCTCTGTTGTCCAAAGGTGCACACAAAATTTATGGCAAAACCCGGAACTGAAACCTTTTTCCCTGAAACTTCATCCACTGTCAAGAGTGTGTAACAAAACCATACAAACCATCTTTAAGAGTCATGATATACATATTCTTTTTCTTCGTTGCTTATGGCTTTTCTGCAGTTCTTCAATACCCAGTAACCACCAGCAAGTTTTGGTAGAGAAGCACATGGGAAGTACAAGTCATATTCTTATGTATCTGAATACAGTTTGGTTCAGTGTGTCAGTCAGAGCATAAATTATTTCTCTAGAAGGCAATCATAATGGAACCTGGCTATCAATTACACTGTGAAATAAATTCCCTAGGAGATTCTGAGAAATCTCTCACAGTTAACAAGTAAAGCACAGGAGACAGTGCATTAAAAGAGGTACAGCAGAATTATGTGTTTATCCTGACAAATGCTAATTTTTGTTTTCAGTTCAAGCATCTCTGTTCATTAACCAGTTAATTGCTGAGAGGAATTCAGCAAGGATGTTGTTAGTTTTTCGCTAAACGACAGCTGTTACAGGATCCAATCGTCAACAACAACAACAAAACCACAAGGGTACACACAGAGGTCTGACTAGCAAAAAAAATCTGTTGAAAACCCATAGGTTGCAGTGGATACCAGACTAAACAAGAGCCAGCATCATGCTCTCTGAGGCAGACCATGTGCTTGGCTACACTGGGAGGAGCAAGAGCCATGAAATCAATAGTTAGTAATCTTACCTTCTTGGTGCTGGCGAGGCTGCCCATGGATTTCTGTGTCCGTTTTTGAGGCCTCCCACTTCAAAATGGCTGCTGAAAAACTAGCGTGGATCTGGCAGAGAGCTGCAGGATAACAGCACATGGGGAGAAGGACACAGGGCTGGTATAGCCTAGCAAAAAAGAGGCTGAGGGGCAGTCTCATACCATCTACAGGTGCTAATGGGGAGCTAAAGAACAGAGATGCACAGCTGTGTAAAACAGTATAGCCCAAGGCAACTGCTGCAAATGAAGACCTGGCAGATTCACACTGGATATTAGGAAAAGTGTTTTACTAGGAATTCGGTAAAACGTGGAAACCTATTACTTGGATGCAGTGAAATCTCCATCCTTGGAGGTCATGGCATGACCAGGAAAAGCCGCTGCTGACCTGATCAGTTGTTGGCAGCAGGCACACGTAAAGCAGGAGGCTGGACTAGATGGTGTTCAGAGGTTCCCTCCAAGCAGCTTATCTGCTGTTCTGTGCCAGTCATTCATGTTTCTGGTCAAATTCAAGGTAAAGAACTCTTCACTTTCTGCCAAATTAAAAGTTTGGTTGAAATGTTTAACTGCTTCTGACTACCACCCAAGAAGGCGCTGTCATTAATTTAAACTGAAATGTTTATCTTAATCCACAGATGTGCTAGATGACCCCAAAATGTTTTTTCCTCTAATATATAGGATTCCATGTTATACAGGTATCTCCCAGTATTCACCTTCTCTTTCTGAATGCAAAACCTGTTCCAATGTACACCTTCTCTCCAGTACAGTGCAATGTATAAAATGGCACTAACCAATTATCTTAGCTATTTAATACCTACAGAGCCTGTTCTTATGGAATGCTATAAGCCTATTTTTTCCCCTGATAAGTCATCAGAATGGAAGTGTCACTATGCTCCTGATGACTTGTACTAAAGACGAAGGCAGGACTGATTGTGAATGTGTTAATTATATTTTAACTTTGCAGTGCATTTCAGAAAATATTAATAAGACTGAAATTTCAATTATTAATTACATAATGAGTAACACAATGCAGTTGTGCAGTCTAATCCAGGCACATTCCTAAATAATTTAGTTCTGAAAATGGTGTAGAACAAAGAGCCTGAATCACAGTGAAATCAAGCAGTAGAGAGAATAAAAGTCTAAAGTCTAAGACTAAAAAGCCCAAATGATTTTCATCAAAGAAAAAAAAAAAAAAAAAAGTAACCCAAACTGTAAAATTCAAATGTTCCTTAGTGCTAAAAATTAGATTATAAACTATAATCTCAACACAATATCTAATGAAAGACCAGTCATTGCATACACCAAAAATCAGTGGTAAAACCTACACTCCAGGAATGCGTAAAGTTTTTGCCTGATGATGTTCACATCTGTATTATCCATCATGGGCTTTAGCTGTGCACTGCTAGGTCTTTCTTCACAATATCTATTGTGTAAGGGGCTGTATTTAACATGAGAGTACAGGCTAGGCAGGGAAATGGAGTGGAAAAGTTGTGGAATACAGAAGTCTTCATATTGTCTTCTACTGTGATACAGAGAAAAAAGGCATTTTTCAAGAACATATGAAATTGTTTCCCTTCCCTTCCCTCCTTCTTTGTCCAAGTGTACATATGCCTACAGACCACTGAAAATCAGACAAGGGATTTGGATGAAGTATACCCACACCTGAAAATATCACATGCTGGCTGCTTCAAGGTGAGGGAATGGGATCTGTCACCAGCTCCTCACCTCCTATCCTTCCACCTACTTGCCTGACCCCTCATCAGCCTCCCTCCACCATGCTCTGCATCTAAAAACACCCTGCAAACAGTGGGGCTGAACTGCATTTCTGCAAAATGTTTAGATTTTTGGCAAAAGAGCATTTCTGACAACAGCAAGTACTCAAGCAGCTCTGGGTTCCTAGCAGGGACTGGGAGGATGCTGGAGGTGAGAGGGGGCAGGAAGCATGGCCAGGGAATGTTTTTTTGGCCAGCCTTCATGCTAATTTTCAGCGGATTGTGACATTCTAGCCAGCGTGTCTCAGATGGAAGGAACTAGCATGGTGGCTTCCAATGCCACATGTCAGAGAACAGGACAGAAGGAAGAAGTGGTGACCATTTTTTTTTCTTCTTTGAAATCTATCCTGGATTCCCACTGCTATGAGGAGAAACATAGGCACAGAACCCAGATGGAGCCAATGCTGGACCCTCACAAATGCCACCATCACAGGGTCAGGGCACAGGCACCAGCACATGTGAATAAAGCGCAGGCAGCGAGCTCCAGCCCCAGGTGAAAAGAAATCAGCTTGCTCCAGGCAGGAGGGCTGGGAAGGGAACAGATTGCTGCTCTGCTTCTTGCACCTGTGAACTCTGCCAGATTGGTGCTCGGGCCAGAAGCGGCAGCTAATTGCAGCCAGGCAAGCAGTGCCAAGCCACCCGCAGCCAGCCCAAAGGCAGCCAGCATGACCTCCCGCTCACCTCCCTCACCCGTCAGCTTCCAGGTAGCCAGTGGGATCAACGAAGGGCTGCTTCTCTGCGGGCACTTTTGCCTTTCTGGCTGAAATGTATTTCTCTGTGTTTTGGTGACGCGATGCAAGCCGTAGGGAAATGAACAGAGATACTGCAGGTTTTTCAGTTGGTGCTGCTGACTGTGAAAAATAAAATTCAGTCCTCCTAAAGGATAAGCGAGTTCTAAGAGTTGTTTTAATGAATCCTGAGAACACAGGAAGGATTATTTTGTTAACCAGTCAACCTTGCTCTCCTCCTCTCCTTCCTATGTGCTTGCTGCAGACAGTACCACCACACGAAGAAATGCTTATTCCCAGACTGTGGCAAAGTGGAGGTCACAAGTGTTGGTTAATTTTCAACTTAGTGTGAGGGAGGTTATGTTAATTACACTTGAACTTGGGCAAAACTGAAGTGCCTGAGTCAAATCCCAAGACCTGGAAGGCACTCTCTCAGACTGAGATCACATCATGCAAAACACACGCATCTTCTTGTGCAACAGCACTAAAGGAATGCATGACAAGTAGCACCATAAAAGACTAAGCAGAAAAAAGGTAAGTTTCCTGTCTGAAAACACTACTGCAAGCAGGATATGTCTAAGCTTTTGAAAAATAAACTCTTGAAAAATTTCTACCTCATCTGGCTTTGTTACTTCGTGGCCTACAAACCCTCCTGCCGCACCTCCTTCTCTTCCCTTTCATTTTCCCCTGCAACTTGATGAAAGCAGTACTTATTCAGATGATATTTCTTTGACACCATATGTGCAATTTGCACCGAAAAAGGTTTTGGCTAAAAAAAGGGATGTTTACTTCATGTTTCTTTCACAGTCATCAGAAACATAAACTTTGATTTCTTAAAAAAAAAAAAAAAAAGAACAACAAAAAGCAAACAAAAACCCCCTAAAACCTATGCATCCCCCCTCAGCAGAATAAATCCCAGAGAAAAATCTTTTTTTTTTTTTTTTAAATCTTTAGTTTGCAATAATCTCTTTGTTAGTATTGCTGCGTGTAATGATATTCTAAAGCAAATGCTTTCTGCTTCACAGTGTCTTTTTAAAAATGATAATTTGATGCACAGAGAAAAGCGCTGGGGTTGGGGCGGGGGGGAAGAGATTCCTGGCTCAAGTTTTATGGAGTTAGAAAAATTCAGACTTTGCCAAGCAAAAATGTGAGAGGAGAGAACTTGTGCCAAGCAGGGAGGACTGTCTTCCAGAACCATGAGCACAGTCCTGGTGACATTAGAGCAAGGCTGAATTGTTCCAGGGAGCTGCATTACACACAAAGCAAATTTTTGCCTGACAGAGCAGCAGGGTTTCTTTTTCTTCTTCTTCTTTTTTTTTTTTTTTTCCTTTTAAAAGAAGACCTTATTTTTAAATGTCATGAAGTACTGGGCAATGGTAGCTTTGTTTCGTCGTCAGCCACGCGACTGCAAAACTACACAGCTGCATTAGCTTGCCGTCTAGTGTACAAATATCAAAAGAGTTGTGTTATCAAGTGTTGTACAATGAACATATTTATTCAAATATGCATAATTAATAATGGATCTGGCTGAGAAGAAATGCTTTCAGCACGGGCTTGGCCAAACAAACATCATTTAGTTTACGACTGTTAACCTAAATAGCTCAGAGCTTTTTCATGACCCTTAGGGGACTCCATACTGAGTCTTCTGGTTTTTATATTGCAAGCAGCTTACCTACACATTCCTCAAATGGGAATGGTTAGACTTGGTGCAGTCTGAGCAGATACCAGAGTTTCACTATGACTTGAGGCATATGCTGCAGGTCTTGCCTTTGCTCACATTTAAGAAGCAGAATGCAGTGATATTTCTCATGGCAATACAGTGCTATCCACAGGGGAGGAGTGGCATTCAGTCTAACACAGGTGCCACAGGAAATGCTGGATTGGACTGAATTTATGTATAAGTGCCAGTTAAAAAACCAAGCATTTCCTTAATTACATGCTGTAATTATTTTCCATTCCAGCTGTACTATACCTGTGCATTAAGTATTATACAACGATAGAGTAATGGCAGTAATGTTTGGTTTTGAAGGACTCTGCCCTATTTCTTGTTGCAATGCAGCAAATTGTTCCCTGCTGCAATAAAAAGGTTAGCTATCCATTCTCCTTTCCAGAAACCAAACAGTTCTCCAGGAATCTTTTCAGTACAACAGTTATTATGGCTGTTATTCTGACAACAGCTACAAACCTATGCTTCAATTAGTGGTGTTCTGGAAGGACAAGAAGTAACACCACAGTGCAAGGATATAGCCTTATAACACTGAAGTCAGTGGGATCTGGGCAACTGGTGGAGCAAGGAGTGAAAATGTTCTTAAGGGGTCTGTGAACATGTAAAAGCTGGGAACTTGAATCCAATGTTCGAATGAGTAGCCAAAGTGGTTTGTTTAACAGAGTGGGAGAAGTGTAGAGGAACATTTTGTCACTTCAGAGAAATGCTTTACTCAGTTAAGATCTCATTGAGTCCATAGGCATCTTGTTTTATCACGTAAAAATATCCTCATTGCTGAAGGCTTTGTCTACACCTCAGTCAGTCCAATATGGTCCTCCTTAGATAACCCACTTCCCAGAAACTTCTCTCCCAAATCCTAGTTCTCACATTCGCCCACGGACCTCCTGCAAATCTGGAGCTGAGTGAGAGCTGGAAACTGCAGCTTGAGGAAAACCACTCTGTACCGAAAATATTCTTGTATCATTTGCAACTAAATTCAGAAATGCAAGATTATGCACACAAAACAAAAGTAAAAATAAATAAACAGAATAATAGTAATAGTCTTTTTTTCCTTAGAAAAGAGGAAATTGAATCTGTTAAAACACACCACCTCCTCCAGTTCTCCAAGTGACCCCAGAGCTGGTAAGAAAGCTGAGTTTCCCTTCACGCAGTAAGCACTCTCTGTGACAACCTGATTAACACATGTGCATTCCTTCATCAAAACCATGACAGCTCAGAAATGGCAAACTATTAACAAGAATTAAACCTGCAGGAAAGGAAGACCTCAATTTCAATCCAGGACCATGTTTAATTCATCTGTTCATTTATAGCCGTCACATTCTCTACTGCATCCTCCTGCACGGCTAAGAAAACGGGACACTGCTTATGACAGTTGTGTCAGCACCAGCAGTTTGACTTTTATTAGGTTTACTGCTGAGTTAAACAGCAGTTGTATCCCTGTTGTAATTATGTCCCTAGCTCACCTTGGCCTATTTTAGCTTGCCAATATTAAGTCTGGTGTTAGCTCTAGCAAGGTAATTAATTTCACACTTGCAGTATGCTTTATACCGCAGCTTTTACAGGCTAACCTTATTTCGAAGTTGTATGCTATATTATGTCCTTAGGTGTGCACTAAAAGAGTGACCCGAGGACGCAGAGGTCACTGTTGATTAACTCTGCCAGGCAGCAGCATCCATACAAAATGAGCGTTTATGTGGTGGTATATGTACACACACGCCAAACGGATGGCTAGTGAAAGGAAGATGAAACAATCTCCCTGTCACATAATTAGTCAGCACAACTCTGTTCTGTAGCACATCTTTCTTTTATCTTTGACGGGCTACAAATCCACCTGCCTAATTCTCACTTCCCAACCGACCCTTCCCAGGAGACCAAGGCGTCCCATGGAGCAGCTTCCTGCAGATGTATTTTTCCTCTGCCTCTGTGGAGGAAACCTCTGCTCCCTCAGAGCCACAGCCCTTGTCATGCACCAAGCTGGTGGTATCTTATGAGCCTCAGGGCTAGACCCCCCTGTTCTGGTACACAGGGGGTGGTCATATTTTCCCAGTGGGAATCAAGCAGTAGCTGTCCCACCCGTAGCTATTCAGCTTTTAGAAACAAAACCGTATTTGGTTGCACTGAAAAATCCTCAGTGAGGAGATGTTTATTCATGAGTGGCAGAAAGGAACGCAGGAAGCACTATCAGTAAGATTACATCTGTTTGCACACACTACAGCTGTGCAAAAATCCATAGGGCCACAGATTTCAAAGCCAGACGAAACAATTGAGAGCAACTTGTCTGACCTCCTACATCAGACTGAATTTCACCCAGTAATTCCTGTAATCAAGTCCAATGCTTGATAGTTAAACTCAGATATAGTTCATAAAGGTCTGCAACAGTGATGAAGCATTTTAAAGCAAGGAGATTCTACTGCAGTTGTTGGTAATCTATCCTACTGATTAATTACCTTTGCTCTCACGTTTTTGTGCTTTACTTGCAATTACATTTTTTGGCGCTCTCTTTGTACGTAGGAAGAGAGAGAAACTGGAGTTGCATTTTTTAACCTGGCATTGGGCCACAGGAGAAATTTCACAGATGCCACATAACAAAGGGAACGTCACCTCCATAGTCCTGCGCAGAACTCCAATTCTCAGAAGTCAAAGAGCTGTGCTTACATTTTATACTAAGATTATGAATTTGGGGACCGGAAGCTGGTGTGCTGTTAAAATAGACACATTCTGAGAGGCACTATCACAAAACAGACCAGCGTTAAATCCAATCTTTCTGCCCATGGCATTACACTGCGCTTCACGTGCATTTCTTTGCCCACAATCAGAGGTTTGCATTTCACGGATTTGGTTCGATGCATGCAATCTATGTTTGTTTCTAACTTTGTGATCTTTCAGCTGACTATATTAGAAAAACATAGCATCTGATTGGAACCACACGGCTTAAGCACTCTTGATTTTTCTGTGTATCATATAGCCAAATCCTTCAAACCCTCTAGAATAAAAATTTTTGCAAGCTTGGAAGTCACAGCAGATTTGCCAGCTTTTGTTGCCGTTTTTTGTTGTTGTTTGGAGCTTTCTGAGGAAATCAGAATCATCTTGAGGAAAGAAGTCCTGCAGTACAGGTTCTGGTTGTGGGAATTCCATAATATTGGTGATTTTGCAAACTATTTCCTTTGAGACCAGAAAAAATGCAGGTATTTCGAGTTCCATTTTATATTTAGAACTATTTGAAAACAGAGCTGTCTGAATGTATCAGCTTGGGTGAAATTCTCTCCTGTGCTGCATTATGAGGTTCAGCATGTTTAAGTGTTAATGGAAGGAGACACAAGCACTGCCATATACAGCACTGGCACTGCCCACGAGCTGTGCAGCCACACGTGGGACCACAGAGCTCAGCCAGCCATTTAATGGCATTTAGAGGTGAAATTTTGCTACACAGAGTGACTGTGGGAATGCCAGTACACTCTCTAAGAGCAGGGGTCCTTTCTATTTCATTTTTTGTACTCGCACTCCTGCAAAATTTACTGCCATCAAATATCAGAGGTAAAAGCTAATGGGGAAAGTAAATGCTTCTTAGAGGGCTGTCCCTTGTCATGGGTGAATTTGGATTAAGTGTGCAAAAATACATCTTTGAAATAGATAATAGATGAGATCAAGTGCCTGGAGGCCAAGAGGAAAAGCTCCCTCACCTTTCACTGTTTAAGATGTGTTTCACTTGCGTCATTCTACTGTGAATAAAGAAAACATTTTCTCCCAATCTTCTCCCCTAAAGAATTAGACGATATTTTAATTTCTCTTTGTGCTGCCTGTATACTCAAAAGAGTTTGTAGGCACCTGTCAGTCAAGTGGGTATTTTTCCTTGGCTACAATCTCATTAGTCAGTTTGATTGACAAGAGAAAGTATTTTGGTTATGTTTATTATGGAAAAGAATAATTGCTATTAAAATTCTAAAGACAAACAAGTTCATTCTTTTCCCCAGTGTCACAGAGACCTTTAAACAATAGCAGTGATTAATTTAAACTGAAAACTAAGTTGTGGTTCCTTGTAAATCCAAATGCCCTTTCCCCCCATGTAAAGACACCAATTATCTTAGTAACTTGTAAATTCCTTGCAGGGCCTGAAAAATTATGGTCAACCTGTTGCTTGCTATTAAAAAAAAAAATCTCTGTTTTTCCAAGCATTTCCATGAGTCACATTCAACTTACATTGACAGCAGAGTGCAATCTGCCCCACGGCCAACTAACCACATACATTATGACCACTTACTCACAAGTTTATGTTCTACTGATATACACACATGTAGAGTAGCTCCTGGACAGATGAAACTCTTATGAGGAGTGACTGAGGAAATGCAATTTAGTGGGGAAATATTGGACTGGATGATCTTAGAGGTCTTTTCCAACCTTGGTGATTCTATGATTCTTTTGTTCTATGAAATTTTATGCAAGGTGAAGAAAGTGAGTTGTTCGAACACCTCCTTGTGATGTCTGACACTCTCATTATGACGATCGTCTTCACATTGTTCAGTACATTCACCTCTCAGAAGCATAAAAATAATAATAAAAAAGGTTGCCTTGGTAATAAATCCAAGTCACTAAGAGAAAGAAAAGCCTTTAGCAAATATCGTGTTCAAAAAAGTGATGGTGGTGATATTCTGTGACACAAATTTCAAAAGCAGTGCACTCCAATCGAGGTTATTTGAAGGAAAGAAAAGCAGTTAAGGTAAGGCAGATAAAATTGATTAGGCAAAGATAAAGAGATAATACAAGAAGTAACAAAAGACATCTGAAACAAAAGTTCTATAAAGAGATTTAAAGCGAAGATCATATAATCCTTTTAGCTATCTTAGGTAAAGGAAATATATTTATATGTCCTGGAAGTCTTAGCAGACGTACCAAGTCTTCTTGGAGGCGTTCAAGGCTAGTTTGGATGGGGCCCTGGGCAGCCAGATCTAGTGGCTGGCAAGCCTGCCCACAGCAGGGGGATTTAAAAGAACGGGCTTTACAGTCTCTTCTGACAAAAGCCATTCCATGATTCTGCGATTTTATTCACACTGGGAGGAACAAAGTAATTTGCTGTGGAAAATCATATTGTGTGTTTATTTTAGTGATGTTATCCCACCTATGTAGCCAGGGTTACACCAAAGGACAGAAGAGATGAAATCCTCAGGATATAAACAACAAACAAACAAAAACAGGCAAAGATAAAACGGCTTAAGTGAACAGCTTCAAAGTATATGTCTTCAAAGGACTTGGCTGGGCCACCAGTTTGGAAAAAGCTATCTACCTGGATATGAAAATATCTTCCTTAAGCGCAGGGTGAAAAATTATTTAACTACTATAGAGGCTCAAGCCAAGAAATAGAGTAAATTACCAAAAGAAAGTCACTGACAGCAGTGTGTCATGCTGTAGGAAAAGTGAAGACAGAGAAGAAAATCCAGCAAGAACAGCTGCCTAATTCAGCCTAGGGGTGGAGGTGAGCAGGCAATGAAATGAACCAAACCTTTCAAGAGAAGTAGAAATATGTAGAAAGGCTCTTATTATTATAACTCCTTGATATGCTGTACTAAAGAAGATCGCAATTAAGACAAACAATACATTACACATTCCCTATTAGCATCCAACAAGAGCTCTTCCCTCCCCATTTCATGAGATGAAACCAATGAAAAAGTGAGAAAAATGTGTGAGGTCTGAATGTGTGAAACAAGCTTGAAGTCGTATTTGCGATTTTACTTGCTTGTGTTCCAGCAAGGTCACTACCCTGTAGGTGTCTACAGCACATCTCCAGTAGGTATCTTCTCTTCAGATCAGATGGTCAACACGTGCAAAGCAAGCTGTTAGGCATGTGTTTGCCTATTTATTTTCATGCAAGTCTAGTGAAAGGCACAGCTCTACCCATCAACCTTTTCTTGTTCATTTGTCCTTGGATAGCATTAGTGTTCTTACTTGCTTACTTAAAGCCAACTTGCTTTGTGATTACGTCCTAAAGAAACTGCACAATGCCACTGGAATTGAGGAAACTGCCTACAGGAAAGATGGTTCCTCTTTCAAAGATTAAGGGCAAGATCAAAGTGGGATCATAACCCGTAACACAATTCCTGCACCTTCTAAAAGGAGCAGGCTGTACAAAGCCTATGGATATAAACTCTCTGGACTCTTAACCTGCAGCTGTGAATTAAATTCTCCTTACTAATATTTGCAAGACAACTATATAAAAATACTTCTCATAGAGATGAATGAAGAAAAAAAGTGAATTCCTTGCAGCTTAAGTTATTAATTACCCACCATGTCATCTGAGCATATGTGCCAAAGGCATTAGCATGGTTTTACACCTGTTCTGTGACTGTGCCTAAGATTTTCTTTGGGGTTACTTCCACTGCTATCACGGAAATACGCCACAGAAGCTTGAACTCACAAACCTTAATATGGCATTCCAAATGCTTTTCCTTCATAGTAGAAATCAAATGAGACTAGTAAGAAAGATAAGCTCTCAGCATAGTGTCCAGAGATCAAGCACTGCGGTTAGAGGAAGAGTTCACCTTTCACTGGTTTGCATAACTAGATACCAGTGATTGACACTACACCCAGATTAGAAGGTGGCAATTTTGGTGTCATTAGACAGGCAGTCACTAAAATAGAGGATGCCATTCACATCTTTTAGCGTTCTCACAAGTGTTTTGTTTACTCCAGTTATGACGTCTCTGCACTCTCAAAAAGCTATCACTCCCTTAAATAAACAAATACATACACAAGGAGACACAAGGAGAAGGATGATGTGATAAAAAGAATATGTCAGACATTACTTCAGCATGGATGTAGTGAGTGGACAAAAGCCACATGTGAGGTAAGCAAAATGCTGAGAGTTTGGGCTTGGAGCCAGAGGAAGCCTTGGTGGATGCATCTCTTTTCAATAATGAACTCCCACAAGAGCCTACACTTTATGAGTCTGACACATCTAAATTACGTTCAGCAACATTTAAATGTTGAAATAATAGGATAAATTCAAACCAATTACAGAGCATATGGAATATTGCCTTCCTAATGGTATGCATAAGCATCTCCTGTCAGTTTTATCAGATTAAAGACCCCAAGTGATGGCAGTGATCAGATCTGTGGTGATAAATGGGCACAGGGATACGAGCAGAGCTGCATGGGATCTTTGAGGTGGGTCTAACACAAGGGAAGGAATCTGCATTGCAGCTCGAGAATTCTCCCTTTGTATCAAGAAAGCTAGGAATTTGGCTTGAATTCTCAGCTCAATCAAGGACCACTGTTCTTCCTGGTCAATACCTTGAAGGAGCACATTTTTCTTTTGTCATCTAGACATCACTGTCCCAAGGCGCACGCTCCTAAGAACACCTCAATTAACTTTCAAGTGATAATGAGAGGCTTTTCTTACGTTCTTCCTGTACAAAATAATAGTAGTCAAAAGAAATTCAGCTTTAAACTCAGGAATGTTACGAAAAGGTAAAAATGTATACAAATCTCTTTGAAATAACACAAAGCAAAACCAAAGCACCAGCAAAATTATCAAAGCATCACTCTGAGGCAGACACTCAGCATGAAAAAAATTTTGCCCAACCTGCTGAAGTTTGGCAAAATTACAAAAAAAATGGGAAAAAAAAAGGACATGTTGTCTCCTTTATGTTTGACAATGATGGATTTTAAATAAGCCATAGCAGCTGCAGAAGTCTTTTGTACACTTTGGCTAGTGGGGATTTATTATTATTGTTTTGTGCATGCTAAATCAACCCAAGGCTTTTAAGATCCTTGAATTTAAAATACACGATTCCCAGATCCTCAATAGCAGTTTGCAGTTGCAGCCCCAAGTACTGCAGCAAAGTTAAATTAGTGCAAATCAGCCCCTAGTACCCAACTGAGAGTCTGATGTGTACACCTGTTTCAACTAGTTGAAAATGCCCTGTCTGTAACTTTGATTTCAAATGTACTGCGCCGCATGAAATGAATCCCTTGGGTGTCTGCCTGCAAATAGGCTCAGCAGCACACTGAGGTGCTGCCCTTGGCATGGCATCACCACAGTTGGCCCCAAAGTCCCTCTGGTAAAAGGGTGCACCCCAGATAGAAGGACCTTGTTCTCTGGAAATCATTAGCTACTTGGAACGCTCCCTCAAGCACCAGTAAAACATTCTTGCCTATACTGCTCCTGTCCACAGGAAGCTGCATATTCAGCTACCAACAGCACAGACTAGAAGATGTTGTGCCCTGTCAGACACATGGACCTACCAAGAAACCCTGCATCCTCTCCTCAACAGTGGCATTAGCAGAACAGCTTGAAATGTTTAGGATCCTGGCACAGATACGACACAAGACTAGTTAACCAGTCTACAAATCTCTTAAAAGACAGCCAGAAAAAGAAATGCAATTCCACTGCTAATCCTTAGTTCCTTCTCTTACAATATGTTTTCCACCTGTGCTCTTTCATCTCCAGATCTCTCTCAACATTTTTTGGAAGTGCTTCCTCCAAAAGGCAATTCAGCTCCAGTGATTTAAGTAAATGCAAGCTGGAGACTATGCTGCTGATTCTTGGAATTTTTTTTTTCCACTAGTCACACAATACTTGGCATTTTCTTTTTGTTCCTGGAGGCACCTGGTTAAATGATCCATCCAGTTTTAATTTAAACACATTTTTAAAAGCAGCTCCCCAGCAGTCCTGACAGCAAAGAAAACTTTGAAGACTTAATCCAATATGCATGAGAAAAGTAGAAGTACATTAAGCTAACTAATTCTTGAAAATCTCATAACTGGCAGGAATTTGGCTTTCCAAATCTGTGGTCACCATTGTTCTCCCTTGTTACCTGGAGTCAGAATGAAAATTTAAGAGTACTTAAGGAAACCTATTCTTCCTGCAGATTGTGTGCTTGAGAAGTGCTGTTACATGCTCTTCATGTAATAACATAACGTGTCTAAATACTGCCTGGTGTCAAATCCGTTTTCTATTTACAAATTTCACCTAGCCATAGATGAAGCAAACAATCAGGCACATAACCTCCCCCCATATCGTTTTGCCAGTCCCTCTCTCTCACTCGTGAGCTGCGCTGCACCAGGAGCAATCCTCCTCTCCTGCCAAAGCCTCAGTGCCAGTTACAGCAGGAGGGTCTGAGCACAGCACTCATACTTAAAACTTCTGGAGGAAAAGCAGTTGGGTTCTTGGAGTGCCACTAAACTAATGACACCACCTCCCACCTTTGCATACTATTTTTTCCCAGCATGAAAAGGTAATCATAGAATCAAAGAATGGCTTGTGTTGGAGGGGACCTTAAAGACCATAGAGCTCCAACCCCTTGCCATGGGCAGGTTGCGCCCACCAGACCAAGCTGCCCAGGGCCCCATCCAACCTGGCTTTGAATGCCTCCAGGAATGGGGCACCACAGCTTCTCTGGGCAGCTGTGCCAGTGCCTCACCGCCCTCTGAGTAAAGAATTTCTTCCTAAAATCTAACCTAAAGCTCCGTTCTTTTAATTTAAAGCCATTTCCCCTCGTTCCATCACTATCAGACTGTGTACCAAGGCAGTGCTCCTTCAGCTGATAAACTCCCTTCAATACTGGAAGGCCACAATGTAGTCTCCCCACAGCGTTCTCTGCTTCAAGCAAAACAAGCCCAACTCGCTCAGCCTTTCTTCACAGGAGAGGTACACCAGCCTCTGATAATCTTTGTGACCCTATTGTGATTAAACTCACTGATAACTAGTTACAACACAATGTAATGCAAATGGTACTTTCTTTTCATACCAGCATTTTGTTGATGCCGATCAGGTGACCTAACTCGTATCAAGGAAAGCTTATTTCTCTTGATAAAATTGTGGGAATGCTCTGACAGAAGGCTGTGATGTAGAGCTTTCACCTGACCCACCTCTTCCTTCCTCTGTGAACTCAAGATTCTGTCTCTTACGCTTATTTTATTCTTTTGAAAAGCACAGGAATTTCCAACCTCATAAAGTGCAAGAGATGAAAATTAGGTAAAGAGAAAAGGTCTGCTGCAGCAAAATGAAGGGGGGGGGGGGGGGGCAGATGAAAAGTGTGCAAATTCAGTCAAAAGAGCAAAATTAATAATTATCACACTATTTCCTTTAATCTCTCTATGTTGAAAAGCAAACAGAGCATGTTATTTTCACACATCAGAATTTGTTTTTATTGCAGCTACCAACAACGGTTGTTGATGGAAGAGGGGGGCAAAATAAGGTGACTTTAAAAGCATTCCTTCCTAAGGAACTACGTAAAAGTTACCAGGACATAAAACTGGAAGAACAGCTTGCCATAAACTCTACTTCCAGACTTTTGATAGTAAAATTTGATGGATGTAACACATCTGCATCCTAAGCCAACAGAGACTCATCTCTTTGTTTTCACTCAGAAAAAAAACAACATTGAAATCCATAAGCTATCTGTGCTCATGCTATGAGAAAGTGACAATTCAGAAAATCAGGAAGACTACACAGCCATGCAAGCAACAAAATCACCTTTTTTTTAATACGGTAAATAAAACTTTTTTCAGTTCCTCCAGTTTCATGGCTGCTGAGCCTCATACCGTGGAGCTTCACCATCGCTATTACTGTTTGCATCAGTGTAAGCTACTGCCACAGAAACATGGTGCAAGAAGACACTGCTCACTCCGGTTCATTTGTTTTCTGGAGAGATGCCACTCAGACACAAGGCTAACCCAAAGGGAGACTCACAGACATACACCCTCCCTTCCTGCTAGCCCACAGTCAGCCTTGCAGGGGCAGAGCAGCAGACCTGCAGTATTGGCACGGCTGAAACGCAGCCCCTTGAGCCACCTTCTCTTTGCACTGAATGTTCAAATCCGCCCGTAACCCTGCAGGAGGCAGGGCCTGTGGGCATCCCAGATGCATGTGTTCAACATCATATGTTGACATGTAAAGAAACATACCGTTAGAAAGTGAGAAGAGAGTGGCACATCTTTTGAGAACACTGGTGAATAAAGGAGATTTAATCACCCTGCTGCTCCCCGTATGACACCTCTACTTCTACCTGAGTGCTGTGCAGTGCCCAAGGCTTTCTCCTCCTACTTCCCATGGTAGACCTGAGCTCTGTACTGCCAGGGAAGAAGAGTCTGGAGGTGTGATCACTCCCGGCACAGGAAGGAGCTGCACTGCTATGCAGGCTGCCTGCTGGACCTCTGTGCACGTAGAGACAGAATTCACAAAGCCCTGTCACACTACATTGCCACATTACAATGTACAGTCATCAAACAGTTTGCTCAATTGCTTTTTGATTAAATTCAGCTTCATTAAACCTAAGTAATGACTCTTTTGTTCTAATAGCAACCATATTTCCATTCTCAGTGTCTTTCTGAATATTGTGCTCCCCTTTTAGACCTTTCTGTGACCTGTGAGCAGATTCATGTCCCATCCCATTTTTCATTTCCCTGCTCATTCTTTTCTTCCCATGCAGGCAGCTTCCTCCCTGTGAACTGTGTTGCAGCATCTCTCTCATTCCTGCCTTTTAGCATCTCCAGGGGTCTGCTTGTGCATGCAGCCCTTGAAGCTGAATCAAACAGGCACCTTTGTCCTGAGATGATGGAAAGTTAGCAGCTTTGATTCCTGTTGCTATTGCATGCAGTGGATAAAAGCCGTAATTCTTAGACAAATCAGACGTTTTTCCCAGTGATTGTGTAACTCTGCTCAGTTGCCATTTCTACACAAACATCATCTTTCCACACAGACAACCAACATCACCTAATTCCCATTCCTCAATTCATTAATTTGCAATTAATATAGAGCACACACAAACATGCTACAGGGCTGAAGAGGAGGAAGGGACAATCAGAACCTGTAGGTACCTACAGTAGGCAGAAGAGGCTGGAATTCTGTTCCGGGCACTGTGATGTGCTGCTGATGGCACTGCACTCTCACCATACACCTTGCTCCTGCAGCCTGGTCAATCTTTCATGTATACCTTGTGCATGAGAAACTGCTCCATTTAGGTAGCTGGAGGCTTTTGTAAGGAAATGTATTTCCCATGAACAAATTGCTGCCAGAAGGAGTGAAAATGTTGAAGCAAATGAAAAGCTAAGGCAGTGCAGAGCCCTGCACACTGTGCACACTGACGGAGGCGAGGGGAGCTCTGCCCTCCTTGTCACTCATCAGTGGATCTTTCCTTTTTGGGTGTCTTTTAGTGAATCAGGGTCTGCTTACTGTTTTAGATAGCACATATAGTCTGAAAAGGACTAATGTGGTCTGACTGTTAAGCTACAATAGATCAATCATGTTAGAGCATAAAGTACCCTACCTAATATGTAATAATAGCTGGAGTTATAGTGTTATACTTCTGTTGTTTTAGAAAGTTTATTCATTCCAGTAGCAATATAATCATTTTGTGTTAAAATTGCTCCTTCATTACCCCAGATGGCTTTCAGGGAAGCAGAAGCTCCTTCTAACAATACATTGGGTTTCAAAGCAAGGGACTGCAAAGACTTGAAGCAGACTTTGACCAGAGTCAAGAAGGCTGCTACTCTGTAGAAATTCCTGACGTGAGAGCAATTTTGTTGCTGACACTGCAGGTTTTATTTGAAGGTAAAATAAAGAAAAGTGCTTTATTTGGAGAATAGCTATTATGGAATGAAATAATCTGCATAGAAACCAGAGGGAAGATTTCTTCTCTCAACCCTGGATGATTTCATGAGTTGGCTTACAGCACTGTAAGTCTGCATTAGAAGAGAGACAGGAGAGCAAACTGCGGGGGTAGAGGCACATCAACCAGTGAATGTGTGGGTGGGAACTTCTTAAACTCAAATTGCTCTTGATGGAAAAATATCTTGCAGTTATCTCACAGGGGGGTAGGACTGATATAGCTGAAAACTTAGGAAGTACAAGTCAAAATTGGGGGAAAAAGGGGAATTCTACACTTTTTTTTAAAATCACGGTTGATCAAATAGTAGTCTTAATCATTAGGTTTCAGCTTGACACGATAGCAGAGAGAACAGACCTCAAATCTGAAGTGCAAGTATTTACCATTGAGAAGTAAATTCCTCTGTCACTAGCTCTGGCAATAGTATCACTATAATTATGAGTTTAATATCTGAAATTCGTTGATTTCATATTTGCATGCATGTATGCTAACTAAAATTAATTAATTTTAATTGCATACACCAATTACAACATCAGGCTCATTTTCCAACATATTATTCCTCGCTGATTACATATCCTCTAAGATTGCTTTAATTTTTCATTTTGTGCTTTAAAGTCAAAGAATAATATGTATTTCTAATTAAGCTCACTTACATATCTCACTGCTGATTAAATCACTATTTAATATTTTATAACACAAGCCACCTTTAATTTCCCCCACTGAGAGCAACAGCCTTGCAAACTCCCTTCTTCCTCCCCTTGGTTTCACCGACCTTGCCATGACTATGTTGCTACAGGCACATTTCTTCATCTTCACAGCAGAATGTCAATGAACCTCCATGCTGACAGGAAGTCATCCTTCGGGGAAGGCAAGTGTCTTCCTGACCAAAGGATCCTCTCTGAATGGATCACCAACCTGCCACCACCTCTAGAAGAGCAACAGACATTCAAGAGGGATTTTTAGCAGTGTTTTAACTGGATGGAAGGTCTGGCTGGGTGTCCCTGGAGCTGACACATTTCAGATCTTTAGGGGATTCTGGAAGTCCCCTGTTGCTGCCTACCAAAACATGGCTGAATGCCATGATATGAGAAAAGTGATTCTCCTCTCTCCCTCCCCATCAGCAGGGTGAAACTTGCCAGTCAGTCCTGAGCTAGCACTGCATTATTGTTTTCAAAGTCTTAATACGTATTCGTAGAAAATCTGGAGAAGAAGTCCCAAATCTGCTTCTGTTTGCCCACCTTTGTTCTACAACTTAGGCTCTACAAGATAAAATCTCATTTCTACCACATGATTCTTGCATTAGAAAAAAAAAAAGGAAGAAGGGTAGATCAGACCAAATCCTTAACAAAACTGATGGAGAAAAAAGAAAAAAAGAAAAAAAAAAGAAAGTCTCTGGTAACTTAGAACTTGACCCAGACTTCACCAAAATCAATGGAAGACTTCCAGCCACCTAATTAGCACCACAACTAGTCCTATACATAATGGATACAGATACATCTTTGTTACTGGAACAGATTTTAGAAGGATCAGTGCTAATCTGGGCTCTGCATGACATCAAAACGTTACCAGTATCTGTGTTTGCGCGCAGAACACTTTTGTCTAGTTACTAAAAAACAGCGATTTTTGCTTGAATTACAGTTAAACTCTTCCTTTACAGCAGATAATTCCTTGTTAGCATCTAATTAATTGGCTAGAGACTCATTGGCCCAGATTCCTCACACCTGACTTTGAGTATGTCAGCAAAGTGCTAAATCCCTCCCACCGGTGAGAGAAGAAGACAGCAGCCTCCAGAGCTTGGATCCTCCCAGCTAAGTTTAGAAAGGGAAGGTAGAACTGAAAGCCTCTCAAAAACACTGAGTCAACTGGGAGAGAAACCAAGACCAGAAGACTTTTCACGCTGGGCTTTGACTGAAAAGCAGTTTTAAACACAAGTATGTATCAGTGCACATATTTGATGGTACCAATACAGGAAAAAGAAAAGATCAGAAGAAAGATATACTGTTAAAGCAATTACAAATGTTAGACATGGAGGTAAACAGCGATACTGCATCCAATTGGTTATCAAAATCACAGAATAGCTTGGCTTGGAAAGTGCCTTAAAGATCACTGAGATCCAACCCCCTTCATGCCTGCTGTCCATTGGATCAGGCTGCCCAGAGCCCCCTTCATTCTGGCCTTGATCACCTCCAGGGATGGGGCATCCACAGCTTTTTTGGGCAGCCTGTGCCAGTGCCTCACCACTCTCCCTGTGAAAAGCTTCCCCCTGACATCTAACCTAAATCTCCCCTCTTTTAATATAAAGCCATTCCCCTTCATCCTGTGACGATCAGAGCATGCAATAAGTTGCTCCCCTTCCTCCCCTAAGCTCCCTCCAAGTACTGGAAGGCTACAACAGTGTCTCCCTGGAACCTTCTCCAAGCTAAACAAGCCCAGCTTGCTCAGCCTTTCTTCATAGGAGAGGTGCTCTGATATCTTTGTGGCCCTCCTCCATCCTTCTGAGGGGAAGAAAAAAAAACAAGTCTTCTAAAGTAGGAATGATGAGCCAGCAGACTTTCTCAGAAAATAGATAGCATCCCACCCCATAGAACATCATAGAACACAGTTGATTTTACTACTGTAGATCCCTCTATTCATTTATTCAATGTCACGAGAATTCTACAGAGAGTGAAATTAGATACAGACAGGTGCCTAAATCCAGGCACCAATTGGTCTATCACACTTCATCAGTTGTGAAACAGTGCTCATATTCCTCTCTTTACTTCAGAATAGTATCAAGGATAAATATATAAAATCCATGTGTTATCTCAGATACTACAGTGAAGGAGAAAATTTTGCATCTAAGATAGAGAAAAATTGTAGAATCAATCACTCAGATTTTCTCTGAAATCATTAATTTTTCTAGAAATATAGTCAGGAGTGAGACACTGAGATAGAGAGATAGGAATTGTATGTTTATATATCTGAGTGAACGTAATCCCTGCATTTTGGCATGCAGCTTGTTTGCGCATATGGTTAAACTGTGCTCTTTTTGGTTACCCTTCATCATTAATTATAATTTACATGTAGCATAGGTTGGTGTGATATTTCAGAAGACAATATTAAGTGAGATTTACCTAATCCTTCTTTAGTCCTGTAAAAAGCAAGCATCACGTACAGATAGCTGGTCAGACTACTTCTGCTGTCAATGAAAACACACGCTCAAGAGGACAGTTCAACCTTGCTATCTTAGATATCCATCTTCCCCAAGTGTGCAGTGAGAAGGTCCTTGCCTCTCGCCCAACCACATTTTGACCAAAAAAACCCTAAAATTTAAGTGCTGAAGTTAGGCAAAATGAATCCCGTGTTCCTGGGATACGTCTAGATTATGACTGTAACCTTGAGGAGACGAGGGGAACATTTCTTGGAAGTGAGAGCACCCAAGCTGTCATCCAACAGAGACTTCTGGAGGTGCTGACAGCTAAGTATTTCCAAAGCACTAGCAATGCCCATGGGTGCAGTTTTCTGAATCCAAAGAACAAATTCTTCCCAATAAATTCAAAAGAGTTCCTCTTTCATGTTATTTTATAGCAGAAGGAGATGGCAAACGCTTTGAGGAAGGTAGAAGATGGCTTTTGACGTTTAGATTTGTTTCATGTGCAGAATCGATATCAGAGCTGGGAAGAGCATAGCTTATCTTGTGATCATATCCCATGTGTGCAGAGGGCTTACAGCAATAAAGGGATTGTTAATAACCAATATTGATTCCCCCTTCCTTAACACACAGACAAAAATGTCATCAATAAGCTGATCAACAGCCTGAAGCAATGACCCTTATAACGCTCTGTTAAGCCAAGAATAACACAGCATTCATGTATTTCTTCAAAAGTCACATCAGTTGCATGCAGTCCCCCCAGAGATCTGTGGAT
This sequence comes from Lagopus muta, assembly GCF_023343835.1. NCBI lineage: Eukaryota > Metazoa > Chordata > Aves > Galliformes > Phasianidae > Lagopus > Lagopus muta. Next base: position 44,412,334 of record NC_064439.1, on the reverse strand, counting down.
TTAAAGCAGAAGCATATGATGTACATGGCAGCTTCTTTGGTGGGTGTCACTCCTGTGTTGTGTCTCAGCCTGGTGTTGGCTTTAGACTTTGCTAAGCTAGCTTCACCTATCTTTCCACCTACATTTGTACTTCTAACTCTTCTGTCATCTATTCAGCCCTAAGTCCTAGCATTTGAATTCTGTTTCTTTCTTTTATCAGGTTATTAAAAATACTATATCATGACATTATGAAAAGGTTTTTATTTTTTAATTTTGTGTTACTAGGGGTGATACAAATGTGGGGAAGTATTTCAGGATAGAAACAATTGTCCAAAAAGCTTCTCCCACTGGGTTCCTTTCTCTCACTAAACCAAGTGATCATACTAGAGAAGTGGAATACAGGTATCCATCCACAAAATTGATCCCTCCTGGTTGAAAACTGTACTTAAACAGAGAGCAGATACTTACTTGTGGTACATAAAGGCAAGACAAACAGAAAACACAAAAATCTTGTAATAGCTTGTTTCTAAAACTACGTTCAGATGAATATGCATAAGCATAATCTTATAAACCTTCCAACATAATTGCTATTTGTTTAATTTATTAAAAAAAGTAGAAGTACCACTTTGGGAAGTAGATGGGCTTTGGGGAAGAAGTGAAATGATTCTTTGCTACATTTTTATCCCATTACAGCCTTTGCTTGTTCTCTACGTATTTATACAACATTCATTACCATGGTTTCCAAGCATGTGAGCATCACAAGAATGTGTTTATGATTAGCTGTCTTTCTTCTCCCTAGTGAGAAAGCGAAGCTGGGCTCAAGCCAGGAAATTTGGATAGATAGCAAGCCTCCAAAAATTATTAACTCATTTTAAATTACAGAACTTTAGTTCCTCCCCATCAGAAGATTTGAGGACCATGATACAACTCAAGTCTAGTGGAGGAGAAGCTCAAATTCTGAACTCCCTGTGACCATTTTTAATAAGAAGTTATTTTTTTAGACCTAGCTTTTGTTTTCTCCATAGAGCTTCAGACGTCAATGAAGGTGACAGGGAGATGTCCATTTCATAGAATATGCATGGCTATATAAATAATAAATATAAGCATTCAGCAGCTTGGCATCCATGACTCACACACAAGCAAGCTAAAAGTAAAAACAATGTTCTGGACAGAAATTTGAACACCAGGATTGCCTTACCCTCGATCAGGTACACAGCAGCAAAAAGAGAAACCTTAAAAGTGTCTGCATGTCTTTTTATATTACCCTCAGGTACTCTTTCTACCACTCAGATTCAAAGTATTGTTCTATCAAGAAAAGGAACTCAGTGAAAACAACAACATGGAGCTCAATAGTTGACGCCTCTCAGAAATTTCAAATGAAATTTATCACTGATGGAGATGGGCTACTGGCTTCCTACATCCCACAGTCATTCCTAAAAAGTGCAGTGTGATTAAAGTCAGCCTAGATTCAACCTCTCTCCTACATGATCATCAGTAAATAACATTTGTGCAGCACTAATCTGATCCCGTATCTTTGTAGGCCCATTGTCTTCAATACTGAACTAGCACTGTCTCTCTGATTTGGATCTACAGTCTACAGAGGCTGATATAGTCTTAAATTAAAATTCACTGAGTGCTCATAATGATAAAAATACACAGGAAGGAGCAGGATCGGGCTCTCTCCCTGGCACTGTGTCACTCCTGAAGGATGACCAGGAGTAAAGCCAGCTGTAGAAACATACTTCTATCACTGAAGTCAGCAGATAAAACTCTGAGTACCTGCAGGGAGCAGCTCCACTACGTTAAAAGCTGACATTTTAATGCTGCCACTTATCAGAAGGGAACCAAACTTTCAAAGGATATGTCCTAAATGGATCTCAGTAAGTATTCTGGAGCAGTTAACACATTAATTTTATACAAGAAACATCTAGCAAGACATGCAAGATGGACTGGATTGCTTCTGTGGTCTTTCTTAGGAATGTTCTACGTCCATAGTTTACCACTTAGAAAAGAAAAACTGGAAATGGTCACATTTTATACTCTGATGAATGTGTGTGACAGTAAATCCCATCTTCTGCTATTCTATACATTTTTGTCACAACTATCAAAGAGATCAAATAAAATCTGCTTCTGTAAAACTAAGTGCTCCAGTAGAAACCCACAGAAATGTCAGCTGATTGTGAAAGATCCTCAGGGCAGTCTGAAAACTTAAGAGTCCAAAGGCAAAGATTTCAATTATTTATTGTCTAGTCTTACAATTTCTAGCACTAGGACACACGTGTAGCATACAATTTCCTTCATTTCAGTTATTACAGTGCTGTCTAGGCTAAAATAAAAATGATAAAAAGTCAAGAGCGTGTTTTGGATTCAACCAAACGTCTAACATAAGAACAGCCATGCTCAGTATGCTGAAAGATCCATCTGGAGCATTCTCTGACATTAGCAGGAATGAATATAAAAACAAAGACAATTATGGGGTGGTATTTTCCTGGTATAATACCATTGTAATCACTTGATCTTTGGTCTCTTATCCTCTGGAGATGAGCTCTGAACACAACATACACTACACACACTGTAGCATTAGTGGTCAAACCAACTAAGTTATTTGATTTTATGGTTTTTTTTCTTCCAGATTTGGAAAATTCAAAGTCTCTGCCCATATTGAACTCGAGCATTTTCCAAAGAAGGCTAACAATCCCCTGCTATTGGCCAGACACCAAAGTTCGTTCCTTTTCCACCCTGGTTTCCTTCCAGATGCGCAGGAATTTATGCTAGCTGCTACCAGTAGAACTTCTTAATTAGAAGCAAGTTTTAGTCGTCTTAACACAAAATAAAGATATAACCACCATGATATTTATTAAAAAGGTTTTGTGAGAATGTCCAAAGAAAGCATTATAAAGATCAGAGACAGCTAAGCCCTGTAATTATTGATAGACAGTATGATTAACTGAGTTTTCACATTGTCCTGTTCCTTTTCATTACTCCAAGCAGGGACTATTTCAACATCACTCTCAAATGACACTGCCCTTTTTTTTCCTAGAATACACCTGCCCAGCATCTTTCATCCTGTCTGATAACTGTCAGGCTCTGAGTCCTAATGCTTTAATGTTTGGCACATAACTTCCCATTTAGATTGCCATAGGCAAGTACTTTTGTTAGCATGAGCTTGGTTACAACCAGTGCTTGGGTTACACAGGCAAGTATAGTATGTAAGAGGTTACTTGTTTTCATTTTTCTCCCTAAAATTATTTAAAAGAGTTCCCAAACAAGAGTATTCTGATCTATACCTGAGACTCAGTAGAGGTACCTGTAAAAATAAATGCGTAATTGTCTCTCAAAAGAGAAAGAAAATGACTTTGATGGAGCTTTTCAAAACGTTCCTTTTTTCATTCTCCTCCTCGGAACACAAAGAAGTTCAAAGATTCTGCTTCAAAAGAGTTGTTACCAGACATCTGGAAGAAGATCTGATCTCTTTGGACACTTTTCTCCTAATCCATTACTATAACAGTTTGCCCATGGACCAACATAGTCAGGATTGATGTATAACACGTTTGCCTTTAGACAGGTTATTCTTAGTTGTGACATTCACTTCCTTAAGCATTTTCAAAGTCATTATCAAATCCTTCTACAAGAATCTCTTTAGAATACAAGGAGAAAGTCAGACTGATTTGACCTTGACAAAAACATTGCTGGTTATTTTTCCAGGTATCTCCGTATTACAGCCTAATATTACACACAGTGGGTTCTGTAGAAAGATATTTGTTCTGTAAAATGCACTTTAAAGTTTCTGTTCTTTTTATCTCCTTCAAAGGACAAGTTTGTTGCCTGGTACATTTTTGAAATCATTAAGGGGAACTCTGGGCTTTTCAAACTTCAAGCAAAGAGGAAAGACTTTTTTCCATCATTTGTATCCTCTTCATAATTTTTAAATCTATGTTTTATAATAAAAAGAAGGGGAAGAAGGAAAAAAGCTGGGACTTCAGATTTACTACAGGCAGACTGAACAATTATCTCACCTCAGACTGTATTTATCAGCGTTAGGGATGCATGGTTTCCTATCACAGATTATTGCAGATGGAGTAACACGAGTCATACTAGAACTCATTACTTACATCTTTAAGATTTCTGATCTAGAAGCAGCAAGGGACAAGTGAAGTCTGTAAGATTTCTTTCTGATAAGTGAGAAAATTCAGTGTCTAGTGAAAAAAGGGACATCTGTCATTTGCTAGAAAAGTGGAGCATGTGAAGAGTAGCTTCAAAATTAAGCTTTTATTTCTTTTCTGTCTGCAAAATATCACCCAATTAATCCCACAAGCTTGATTTAATTTTAATATTGTAGAACCTATCAAATAAGGCTTCCTTTCCATGGAAATCAGGTTGTCACAATGGCTACTATAAGACTTTGTGAGAATCAACACAGAGTAAATGCTGCTGTATGAAAATGAATGAACAGTTGTGAAACACAGAGCTTATTTTTAATTTATAAAAAGCCATTTAGATGTTTTTACTCACAAGAGAAGAAATGGAGAAAGAAAAAAAAAAGAATATTTTCCTTATATTCAAACCCTGTTCTTGTCTTATGTTGCATTCCTGCAAATGGCCCTCAGATCGGGTTATACAAAAAACACAGGTGTAAAATGGGGGCTAACTTTAAATTCAGATAGGCACCTCCTAGCATGGTATCCCTGTTCACTCCCAGCTCACTTGACAGCAGAAAGTTTCTCCATTCTCAGCTATCAGCAATACCAGATTCCTTGCCTGCAGTGCTGTTCTTCCATCTGCCTGCTACATCTCCCTCACCATCGCAGATCCCTGCATACCAGAGACTTGGTCCCACTGTGCTGCAGGACAGCATGGGCTGCAGTGACCCCATAAAGCTGTGGTTGATGGAGGTGTTTGGACACTTCCCTGCACGGCACAGGAAGAATTTGCCCAGTCAAACTGAACAGAACTATCACAGCAGCTTTTTCATATTTCAGACTTTGTGCAAGTAAGCTCTGCTTTTTTCCGGACTGCTTTGCTCACTGCCAGCGTGATAAAATGGAAGGCAACAGGATGAGATTTAATTTACTGTCAGAATACATATCTTGTACTTTGCATGATACACAGCTTAAAAAAATATCCAGCACAGAGAAGAAGTCACAAAAAAAAAGGAAAAAAAAAATAGCAGAAGACAGATTTTTAGAGGAATCAAACAGGAATACCAAATACAGATAGGAAAATTATTTCTACTTATAGTCAGAAGTGCTCTGCACTTACAATTGCCTGATTAAATGCAGAAACCAACATGTTGCAACAGACTGATGCAGAAACATTATAAGTCTTGAGGCTTGGATTCTGTCTGCACATTTTCTACCCATTCAATTTTAAGGTTTACTCTTCTTGCTTCAAAATGCAGAACTGGATGATAAGTCTTATGAGGGAGGCTTTCCAATGTGAGGGTTTCTACTGCCAATCTCATGAAACAGGGGAGAAAAGGCAGATTGAAAAATGCATGAAAACATGGGAAAAGAATTTTTCCCAATCTGGAAATCATATGGTTCCAGTTTTTTTCTAAACACAAAGTCATAAAGATAAGTCCTAGTACTGAAGAGAGAATTTAAAAACAGACCATGTTATACTTGAAAGAAAAAATCATGATGAATATTGCGTAGAACCCTTTTTAAAAAATAGAACTCACTCCTTCAAAAGGATAACACTGAGCTCTATTCTGAGCTCAATACTCTAATAATCCTAATCGGGAGAATTCAGAAACTATCCACAAGCAACACAACAAATGAAGTTTTGATGAGTAAGCATCAGGCACTAAAAGGATCAATACACAGTTCTTAAGGCAGAAAGTATAACAGCTATGATGAGAAAACTATTGAAGAAATACTAGAATCTGCTTGAACAAGGACTCATGAATAAGTTCACCACCAACAACAGCCCCTAAGCAACTGCTTGCCTTTGGGACCTATGAAGTTCAGCAGTTCTTTGCAAAATAACCTTTATTTTCTGAGCTGTTCAGCCCAGTTTGCTCCTTATGGGTAGGTGACTTGACCTCCTGAACGTCACGCTACCAGACTGACCCAAAATACATGGGGCTACGCATCAATGCTGAGAGCAATGAGAGTGAAACAGGCTCCAGGAAAAGAGGAAAACAGTACCATAAGTATCAGAAATGATCCCTGATGTTACCAGAAAGGCTCCTTGGCCATTGACAAAATGATTGTCCTGCCTCTGCCATCCTATGTTCCCTGCACAAAGCAAGCATAGCTGGTGGCTGCAGGAGTTGGTGAGTTTGGCTCAGTTACAGTGGGAGCAGGAGCAAAACAAAAGTGAGAGGGAGAACCTCAGCACTAATTGTCTGCAAGATCCTTCAACTCAAGGGCATGATTACAAAAAAGCTAAGACGAATGAAATACCTTTTGTTGTGGCTTTTTTTCCTATTATATCATTTGAATGAGACCCCATCAGAGCAGGTGCTGAGTGAACAGCACAAACCACCATAACCTTGAAGAGCGAGCTCATCTTCGGTTCAGCATTTAGCAATGTAGGCCAGTCCTTAATGTACTGAAGTTGATCCTTCATGCTTAGTAACATTTACATGATGAATTCATTGACTTTAATGCTCACAGCATCAATACTTTGAAGTGGTAAACTTTTACATCAATCACATGAGCATGGCGAGAAATGAAACAGCATTCTGAAAGAACTCTGAAGGTAAAAACTTAATTGCTTTAATGAATTCATATTGTCTATTGGGTGATCTTTCAGTGCCTGGCCAGCTTGAAGCCCTAGGCAAGCTGAAGCAATCAGTGTTTCAGAAAGACAGCATATCCCACTGACAATTTATAACTTTTAGAGGAAGGCAGACTGCAATCTCAGGTCTACTTCTGGTAAATTTAAATAGCAGAATGGCACAGAAGACCCAGGCTGAGTTTTAAAATTTTTCTTAACACCACCATGCTCTCTTGAGAATTAAACAACGTGCAGTTCAGTGCTCTGCCACCCTAATTCCTAATTCATTCCTATGCAAAAAAATTGTTGTTGTCAGACTGAGCATCATGATCTGGAAAGGCTGTAAACTAAAATGATTATGTCTAAAGTTTTTGTTTGTTTTTTTTTTTTTAATTATTATTATTTTTTTAATGACCTAATAAAATCAATGGAGTACCACACAGGTCAGCATTACATGGTTTGGCAGAAATGTTAAACCCAAGGAAAAAATCCCATGGAAACAAGAATCAAAGTTGTTTTGCTAGGAGTGCATTTTTCTTACTACAGGCGTAATAGCTACCCTTAGGGTTTAGAGACTTCAGCTGATTTAGAAGAGAAGTGAAAATAATAAAGAGAGTCACTTATGCTTTTGCCTTAAAGAACCAGATTAATGATGTGCATTGAACAATGAAATGAAAACACTCAGTTCGGTCCAAAATGCTACTTATTAACTACTAAAATTAGGTAAAAATGTGATAATTTTCCAGATTTTACAGAGGATGAAGAGAGAAAATATCCAGGTTTTTTTTTTTTTTTTTTACTGGTGTTTTAAATCTTGTTTTGCATCAATTAAACCATTTAATTTTGCTACTTTCAGACGTATTCATTTGGGCCTGTTTGTAACGCAAATTAAACATAAATTGCTATGTAATTTAAAAAATAAAAGGTTTTATAGCCTCCTACTTTTTCCTTTCCATAGGTCTGTCACTTCAATTTTAATTCTTAAAACATCAGGCGGGACAGTTCAGTGTTCAGATGCCTCAAAGCACTCGTTTAAAAAAAAAAAGGTAAGAAATTGTGTGGGAAGTGAGTGACCCTTTCATACAAGTGCAGCTGAAATGAGTTGCTGGCTTTTTTTAAACGTATAATCTACAGCTGAAGAACTTGCGAGGAGATCTTTATTAAGTCAGGACACTGAGAATCTGTTTTATCATTTAATGCCCTCTTAAAAAAACATTATCAGCTGTTGCTTGGATCTCTTGAACTTTTTTTTGCAAATACAGCTGTATCACACACTTTCTACCTGTGAAAAGGAGGAAGTTCTGATTTTCTTAATATTTTGCACGCTTTTCCCTTAGTGAACACAAACAATCTCATTGCTGTTTGTGGATGTGCTGCAACCTAATAATAAGCAGACTGCTGTGTGCTTGTAAGCATGTGCACAAGTGTTTGAGAGAAATAGAGAAGGACAACAACTATCAGCTTCATAAAGTTAATTCGCTAAGTTGAAATCCTTTCATGTGACGACTCAATCATTCTGAAGAAGAGCTTAAGAGAATGTCATAAATATATACATATATACACAGACACTTTACATATACACACAGACTTCAGAATGAAGAAAAATGAGCATTTGGAATCTAGACTAATGCTGGCTACAGTGAACAAATTAAGGATGCATCCTGATCCATATTCTGTCTCCAAGAAAATAAAAGTGATTCTCAAGAAAGACCAAAAACCACAGGGCATGTGAAAATGGAACACTCCTTGAATATTCTCCCAGCTATGAGTCTTTTCAAGATTGTAATTTCTTTTCTCTTCTTGGTTTTTTAACCTCTGCAGTCATAACCCAGTGTTTCCCTCTGATTTCACAGGATCATCTCATTGTACATGCAATACTAAGACCGTATTTTCTCCACACACAGCTTCATGCTTACACTGAATTTCATCTGCCATTTTAACCTAGTCAAAGTCTCATAAGGCCCTCTTGCAATTCTTCCCAGGAAGCTCTCTTTTTTTACTCCCTTGTATGCTTTAGTATCATTAACAAAATTAATCATAACATTCTCAGCACCTTTTCTGGGTCATTTAGATTTAAGCTCAATAGCACATTCCCCTGTGGAACCTCATTGGTAGTTTCTCTGCCACAAGAAGCAGCAATTTAAAGTACATCCATTTCCTGTCTCTCAGCAATTTATATAAAGGGAAAGACATTCCCTGTAATTTTGCAGCTTCATTTTATTTATTTATTTATTATTTATTTATTTGGACCTTATTGGTCCTTATGGACCTTATTCACTGCCTTTTGGAAATCCAAGCAATGTGTTCCAATTGGAGTGTCAGCTGGAGCTCTCTGTCCACGTGGCTGTTGACATGAAATTTTGCAAGGTAGATATTTTTTGATTACTTGTACTTTAAAACAAGTTCATGGCTGCCAAGTAAACCATCAATCTCAAAATCAGATTCAATATGGCATTTTCTTTTGTTTTGCCTGGTCTAGACGTCAAGTTTATCATCCTGTAGTTCCCATGATCTCTTCTGGAATCCAAAATAAACCCTTTTAAGCCTTTAAAAAAACTGCCATCATGTCTGCCGTCTTCCAGGCCTGGTAGTTTTAAACAAGAGACTACACACTGCATCTCACCATTCTGTTGTTTTCTCCCTACCATTAGCACTTGTCACCACCTGCTTCCATAATTTGTTCTACAACCTCTTCTTATCGATAGTTCAATTCCAGATCACAGCCCCCTGATGTGTCCCTGACCAAGACAGTTTCAGCTCTGAGAGGCTCTTTGCTTTCTTCCACGCTCAAGGTGAATGCTCTTATCTGGCTCCTGTGCCAAGGCATTCCCATTTCTGAATGTTAATGGCGCGATCAACTAGTGGCCTTGAAGTCTCCTGGGGGATATTTCCTGTGCCTGACACATCTAAAAGGAAAGATACAGTGATACTTAGGGAGTCTTGACCATTGCCCCTCACGTTCCTTTCTGGTCAGCCTCACTAGGCATTTACATTTGACAGATCTTCCTTTGTTCCTTACTCACATTTCTGCCTTCTTGCTCTTAACAGTTTCTTTACCATGGAAGCCATGCCATTTTCCTCCTCTAAAATATGATTTCCTTGGTGTCTGTGTAAACTGGAGAAGCTTGCACCAAAGCCAGTGAAACCTTACATAATGCTGTGTAGTTACACACCAAGACACAATTTGCTCTCCAGAATCATGGAGACACACAGGACTGCTGTAATCCATGAGTGTTGCATCCACATGGACTACATTGTGCCTCCCACAACACTGATACCGTTTATTTCAGGTGTAAATGGAACCTAAATGGAACACAGATGTATACAGAGAGGTCAAAGAAAGGGGAAGGAAGCAGAAAGGCATAATCATTGATATTGTGTAACTGCAGGTATTTTTAGCTGCTGCACAGATACCCAAATCACTTTTCAAACTTTCTGAATTCTTGACCTCCCTGACTTGCAGTGCAAATGAATTCTACAGATCACTTCTTGAATGAAAATGTGACCCGTGGCCAGAACTGTTACTAAGCAGAATATTCCCGTCAGCTAAAATTCAATAGGTACAATCCTGTTGCTTAACCATTAGATATCCGTATCTCTATTACACAGGTATGTGGCAGCAGCATTTCTCTGAAGCATGGTTAAAATACAAAGGCAGAATTTTCAACATGACTTCTTAGAATATTTAGCTAGCAGTCCTTTGTCTCTTATAGTGCTTGCAGATCTCAGCACTCCTTTTTTTCTTCCCCTTTTTCTAAATCTAACTTTGCCTTCCCCCAGGTGATACATTCCATCCCAGTTTTATTCATTCTGCTTTTTTACAACCCATTAGCTTGCTCTCAGTCAATTATCAACTGGCTTTCTGCACCTCTTAGTGAACATGACAATGCAGAGGGAATTTTCCCAAAATTAAAAGAAAAAAGAAAAGATATATGCAACTCCAAAGGAATGAAGATGGTCTCTAAGGGAAAAGGACATTTGAGGAATACTTTTATAAAGAAAGGAATTTGACCAAGATGATGCAATGTTACAGTACAGCTGCTGTGTTGTGCCTTTTAATATAGTAGCACATGGATTAATTTACCTGATCATATCGGTTCAATCTAAGGATACCTGCAATAATTTACATAATTTCTCTCTCTTCTCTTTCTGTAGACAATTTAGGACAATGTGTAATGCTCTTAATCGGTCTTTTATTAGTATCCTAAAAATGAAATCTTCCAAAAAACAGGTTGAGAAGCAATATAAACTCATGTACAATTAGCTCAGTTTAAAAATGTTTTCTCCTAATGGGATTATGCTCTGTAAATGATCTTGTTGCTACGGCAACCACCACAAAAACCACACCATGTTTGCAGTTCAATAGCAACTACTGCACCTGTGTACCAGTCCTTCTTCCTGCCGTTTATGTTTTTGCTTTTCAGACAACGATGTGGCAGCAAAAGAGAAAAAAAAAAACAACCCAGAAAAGTTCAGGCATTGTTTCAGCTGCACTTGCAAGCAGGATTGTTAATTGTACCTTTCCTATTTATTTTCTTGGGATTAAGTTCATATAATCTTTATTTGTAATCTGAGAAACAACTGCTGGTGGGGGGTGTGTGCGCATACATCTGCAGGGAAAGTAGCTAGGAAGACTGTGTAATCTTCATGGCATCCTAGCAAAATAGCTAGATGCACTGCATGATAAAGATTATCTGAGTATTCCAAAGGAGGCAGTAGGAGGCCTACTGTGACCAAGTGGTGACTGCCTACCATAGCTGGAAATGAAAAATTCTGTGTGGCCATGCACCTGCCTTTAAAACAGCGGCTGAAAGGACAGCCTCCCTCAAGCCTCACCTTCCCACTCAAACCAGAGAAGCTTGGCATTATTCCCTTATCCTATATTCTCTTGAGAGTTGATGCTGGAAACGCAGGGGGAGCAGGAATTACTTTTAAGTGTAGGTAAGATGAGGAAGAAATGGCTCCTTTTTACTTGTAAATGTGTTGCCCTTTGCTTTGGGACTCAGATACATTTACTTAAGTGAAACGAGTGAATGTCAAGATCAAGAAGGAAGCATAGGTGAACAAAAAACAGGAGCTACATGGTAAAAGTGGAATTCAGCAGTACAGATCATGTAGAAAACCCCAGAAACCCCATTTCCCTACCTGACCAGTCTCATGAGAACTGATGGATTCAGTCTAGCTACAAGAGAGTCTCTGTGCAGGTGCTAACAAGCTGAAAGAAAAAGCCTGTTAAAACAGTGTGACCTGTCAGTTGGCTTCATAATCCTTCATATCCTTTCCTTCACAAACAGCATGATGCTTACCCCATCTCCTCAGTCAGCCTGAGGTATCAGGAGCACAGGGAAGGGACCTTGCAGACATGAAGTCAGGAAAGCAATGGAAGAAGTCTGCCTTTCCCTACATATATCTGCTCCACACTTCTTTCCCTATGCTGTATCAAGTAACAAAGTGCTTTTGTTTTCTTTGGTAAATGTATCTGAAGGCTGGAAAGGCACACTACAGAATAACTCCTTTGGAATCTGGGTTATCAGGGAAGCCCAAGCTGCAGGACACACTTTGATATCAGTGTTACTTGGATCAGACTGTTATCATTTCAGTGCTACCAGAAAAGACGGAAGATCTTTAGCTTACAGCAATGGATTTGGTTTGAGAGCATCTAAGGTCAGTTCTCAGCTCTATCTCAGACCTTCTCTGTCATGTAGAGAACTTCACCTACCTATGCCCCTACTTCCTCTTCTGCCTAGGCTACAATTTATTTGGGGTACCTTCCTGTCCTTAGTGTCTTTATTTTGCGGGGCATAACATAATCCTCTGCACATGTGGGACTTTCACAAACTGCTGATATAAAAATTAACCAATATTTTTGGATTTCTAGTAAGTGTTCCTGAACTCACAGGGATAATTTGCTCTTTTGTGGAAAGGCACATCTCCTTACAGCTATCCTTCCCTTTCTTTCCTATCAATCACATTCTGCCATTTTATTGCATAGAGTACATTCCCTTTCTCATCAAGAAATTGCTCTTACCACTCTTTCTCAAGGAGCAAGCCACAAGGCCAAACTCCCTCAATGTGAATACAGAGAATTAAGCCCTACCACTATAAAGCAACAGGCATAAAAAGTAGAGATATACAAAATAACTTCTTGGGTCAGTTCTGTTCTTGGAAGTTTAATGCAAAAAAAAAGTGCTTCCTTACCTGGAACGTTATCTATTTTTTCTCACTAACACGAGAAGTAAAAAAAGTATGATCCTAAAGTAAAGTCATACTTGAAAGGATGAGCTCAGAGCAGTGTTTAATCTATTGACTGAGGATCAGCTTCAAGTTGTTAAAAGTATAATTATTAAGAAATGACAGGTATGATGTATGCAAGTAGCCACGCACAGAAATAATGCTATCTAGATGCAAGCAAGTTTACCAAATGACATATAAGGTGGGGAAACAGTTTTCCTCATAAAACATGACTCCTATTGATTATCCTGCACTTTTTTATGCCAACACAGAATAATTGCATGAGACAGCAAAGTATTCAGACACACAATCCACTGATATATGAGCAATGATCATTATCTCTACAGTGACATTCATTAAGATAGACAGAAAGTGATTTGTTGCCAGAGATTATTGCTTAGTCATTCCCAAGGTTTTTTAGACAGTGGAAAATGGGGGAGGTTTTCTGACTGACAACTTTTGTCCAAGAAATTGAACACAACAAAAAATGAGCAATTCAGGATGATGCGAAATGCTACATTCTGAGGTCATTAAGTTTGTATTCTGTGCATTAAATATTAACCAGTGAACTAAGATGCAAAAAGTGATGAATAGAAGAAATGTTTTGTTTTGTTTTGTTTGAAGAAGTTTGTTTAATTCTCAGATAGGATATTTTGTTTCTGGAATATTTAATTTAGAGATTGTTGATAGTCTCTCAAGTCATCAAATAGCAAATGCTAATTAGATCATAAGACTTAACTATCTGGACTGAAATGCCGTTTAAAAAAAAAAGAAAGAAAAGGTTATTTAATCATCGAAGCAATAATAGTTCCACTCTGTAGAGAGCTCTTGTACACTTTGCTCAAGCTAAATCAAACCGCAACGATTCCTGAATACAAAACACTGCAGGATCGACACTCAGTCATGCAAGCATCAGAAAACCCAAGCTTCAGCTAAGCACTTCCCAGTACATGTGAGAAAACCATCAGGCCATCGATCAGTCCCAACTAACTCCCAGTTTCCATATGTATTAATGAATATAAGCTGGACTTTATGTTTCTCCATGGAGGGAACGTTCACCTGCTGTTCCACATCCATTGCTCTCACCATCACCATCACCTTCCAACCACCCAGCCACGTGACAGAGCTGCAGATAGTCTCCTGCTTGTGCAGAATGGCTGTCCTTAGAAATAAATCACTTGTGGCACAACACAATTGAATCTATTTCTGAGGTTAATCCGTAATGACACAAATGGCTCTTTTCGCCTGTGAACTCACTGTGTTAAAGCAAGTGCTGATCTTCCAGGGAGAGGTCTGAATACTGCTGACTCACAGATGTATGCAAGTCATTGGAAGGAAGGTTGGGAATGACCCTGAAAAATGAAAGCCTCGGCAGTACAGCCCTCAAGGATGCATAGTCAGGGACATAGCTGGAGGTAGAATTTGGTTCGTAATGTTTATAAATTGTTCTGGAAGTGAAGACTTGCTCTGTGATAGATTCGTTCTGACAATCTGTAAGACACATTGGCTATATTAAGAGCAGGCTGAAAAAACTTACAGGTAGTTGTCTATTAGCCAGTAGCATCTATCCAGAAGATACTATAATTCAAAATGAGCACAGAGAACAACAAAATCACTATGGGGCTATGGGGAAGAGGATGAGATAGTGTAGAGTAGCAAGAAATAGACCACAGAAGATAAGTTCAGTACTGGCCTTACAACTCCTGCACTAATTCCTTTTTGATAACCTCCCCATCTGGTTTGCTCTAAATTCAAATTATTTGGTCACTACTGTAAAATTAAGCTTTTGAAGATAAAATTTCTCAACCATGTGGAAAAAAAAAAGAAGAAATAGTAAGATGTGCCAAGAGGAAGAGGAGCTGCATCAAATATTTCTGCGAGAACTTTGTCATGTGGAATTTGTTCAGAAAACCTAAGATCATAATGTCACTACAGACTGTTGAGACTGACCCCAACTGGACTTTCTCTCAACCTCATAAATGCAATCGGAAGATGAACTTAAAGTATTTAAATTTCAGAAGCACTGGATTGTCAGGAAGTGTTCTCTAGAGATAGGCCAACACGTTGCCACTTTTCCTGTGCTGCACCCTTTGTTTCTTATATCAGTACCAACTCTAAAACATTTCTGCAAGACAAAGAGCCCGTGATCTTCATAAAAACAAAAGAAAAGCCCTTCTCACCAAAACTCTAAAATTTTAAGTTTCAGAAATATGTTCTCATGTGAGAATCATAGGATTCTCACAAAAATCCTAATACATGCATAGTTGGTGATGAAAACCAGAAGCAAGCAGAGGCGTATATCTGAGCAGTGCTTTTCCAGTGTCCAGCTGGAAATTTGAACTCCATAAACCACCATCAAATACAAACACCAAGCTGTCAGCAATTCTGTGGTTGATCTCTGTCAGTATCTCTTCGTGGAGCTCACTTCACTCTGTAGGAAACCTTCTCTATACCCAGGGGACAGTCTGGTGCTGGTGGCTCTGGCCTGGAACGTCGAGACAATGTCAATTTACCATTCCAACGTGAATTGTAGCTCCTTACAGAAAACAGAAGAACATGCAATTTATTCTGTATATGCCTCTGACTTCCTCATCTTCCCCCTTCAGTCACAACTTTCACATCTGAAAGAATCTCCTTACAAGCAGCTATAAGGACATTCCTATAAGGAAAAAAGCCATCAAATTAATGAACTGGTTTTCCACTGAGAGCCTGCATTGTCAGAAAATTCTTCTCCATCTCTTATAATGGTCCCCTAATACTTGGTTACAATCCTCTGTGGGAGGATCATCTGCATGAGCCAAATCTCAGCTCTGTCCAGACTTGACTTCAGAGAAGCATGGAATTTGGATCTTCACAGGTGATGCATTGTAAGCAGGAACAAACAACTGTCAAGTTTCCATGTCCCCACGGAAAATAAATTAAAAAAATAAACAAAAAAAGACTTTGTCTTTCTGCATCCCTGAATCCTAACTGTGGTACCTGCACTGTCCCTCCACCACTTCTGCAATGTGTCACCTCTGACTGACGTCCAACACGCATCCTGCTGCATGCTCTGACAAAACAATCTGCTCATGATTGATGCTGACGGCTTAGAACAAACTTGGCTCCAACAAGCTGTTTCTTAGCTGTTTGTTTGATGGGGACTGTGAGGGAAAACAAAATTATTTAATAATACAGCATGTCAGACTAACATTGTTCTCGTTACGAAAACTACGTTCTCATGGTATTTTTAAGATGAGAGGTAAATGACCTCAATTTCACCAAGGAGGTTCAGTTTGAATATTAAATATTAAAAAATTCTTCTCAGAAAGAGTGGAACAGGCTGCTTGGAGAGGTGGTGGAGTCACTGTCCCTGGAGGTGTTGAAGAACCCTGTGGATGTGGCACTGAGGGACATGGTCAGTGGGCATAGTGAGGATGTGCTGGCACTTAGATGATCTTAGATGTCTTATCCAACCTTAGTGTTTCTGAGATTCTATGTTCTCTTTAATAATAAACAACTAATGTTCAGGTCTAGAGTAACATTTCAGTATGTTGTGATGAAGTGCCTCTATTTGTATGGAGAGCCAACACATAGGGTTTTTTCCACTTGCTGCTTTAGTGCATTAAGAGCCACAATTCAACAGAAGTAGACCTGCATGGGCAGTCAAGAAAATCTTTTTGGATCATCTCCCCACAGCTAACACACTGGAGGATCCAGGATCATGGTGGTTCCTCACTTTGCCTGACCTCTGACCAAATGCCATCTTGGCATAAAAAGGAGGAGGTCAGAGTCACCACCTCCACTCTGCTGATTTCCTCCCCCTTAACACCAATGGCAATACCAGCTTAGGGAGCTTTCTAGTTATATGCAAGCCCAGTCAACAAGATGTCTTGTCCACTTGTGCATACTCGTCCTGCATGCAGACAATACACAACATAATGCTGCTTTCAAAACTCAACTGCCATCACACACAAGGGGATGAACTGAATGAAATAGAGTCCACCTGTGTTCTGCCACCTCCCAACCTAATGTTTCTCCATGTAAAGTACAAAGTAAAAGATTTCCAGTCTCCCCAGAGCCCAACCTTTTCTTCCAAAATGTACACTGCTCAGAATTAATTCTGATTAAAAAATGCCAACATCTCTTCTGCCGTTTTAAGGAAACAAAATGCTTTCACCATAATAGCAAGGTATGCAAAGCAAGGTATGCCAGCAAATAACAAGATCTGAGAAACCCTGCCCACAGTCACAGTTTCTGAGGCTGAGAATTCTTGTGGTTAAAATGCTGCTTTTCCTAAGCAGCTGCAAGAAAGCCAGGTGTACCTATGCTGCATCATCACCGAGCCCACAATGGGTTATAAAACCACCCCAAAGTGCGCAGGTACAGAAACATTTAAACAAACACTTCAATCAGTAACACTGCTATCCATACCAGCAGCAGCACATTTGGAGCTGGTTGCTCTGTGAGTTCACCTGCAGCACACAGACCCTCCACCTTAAAACTAATCCCAATCTAATCTAATCTTTTCCTATCTGCTTCAGCTTGAGTATTTACCCTTACCAAACCCATTTCCCATTCTTCCTGCTTTGAAGGGTAGAATTTTGTTGCTTAGAGGTTTTATTTTATTTTGAGAAATTCACTCCTTTGTGCATTTTAATTGTCTTTTTACATCCCTGGATCAGTGACTGTGGTGTAAGCAGCACTCAGAAACAGAAGCATTCCACTCAAGGTCCCCAGGTTGAGTGTCCTGGCTCCACCAGACAAAGCAGAGTTTGTAGATGAACTGAATGGACCATTACCTGAAACTATTACACATCCTCAGCCCGTCTCCCTCAGAACTATTTTTGAAGTTACCATCTAAAGTCTTCAAGAACTAGATGCTCTGTAATTTTGATTTACAAAGACACAGAAACAATGAGACAGGGCACTGGTGACTTCTAATGACACATCATCAAGACTGGGAGATCTCAGGGATATCACAGGAGAATACATCTCAAGAGTTATTATTTAAAGTACCTTTTATTTTCTACATCCTACTGTAGCAGGGCTTTTCACAATAACAGAAGGGTGAATTTTTCCTACAGACAAGAACAGAATGACCTACAGTCAAACTGCAGTAAAAACAGGGAAGAAGCAGTTGTTTTCACAGACCTCTTATTTAGGAGTTCAGTGGTATGACAGTAGATCGAGTGTATGTCAAGATATCTGGAGGTCTGGCTTTATCTGCTATTCATGTTCAGTAAATCTAGAACAGTTTTCTTGGCAGATGCTAAGGAAATTTCTTCTGAAACGAAAGCCTAGCTGTAGGAAGACAAGCATTAGGCAAGGAGAGTGGAGAGCAAGGACCACAGAGGTTTTCAAAGTGACCATTTTGCAGCTGCAGGTTATGCTCAACCCTTTTTTTCCCCCTGCAACCGTCAAACTGCTTCTTGCACCTGTGTAGACTTCTGCTCCACCACCAGATACCCATTTCTGCAGGCTCAACAGATGACTGATTTACTTACTACACTTTTCTTTCTGTGCTATTGGAAAAAAAAGAAAAAAGATAAAAAAGAAAAGCATATTTCACTCCTAAAGGACGATGGGAACTGACTCCGGATCTGTTGTGATAGGATAAGGGGAAATGGTTTCAATAAAAGAAGGAAGATTTAGAGTGGACATAAGGAAGAAGTTTTTTGCAATATGGGTGATGAGGCACAGCAACAGGTTGTCCAGAGAGGTGCTGGAAGCCCTGACATTTAAGGCCAAGCTGGTCTGGGCTCTGAGCAGTTTGATCTAGCTGTAAGTGTCCCTGTTCACTGCATGGGAATTGGACTAGATGAGCTTTCAGTGTCCCTTCCAACTCAAACAATTCTATGATTCAGCGATAGTAACTGCCTGCAATTTATCTCTATTGACCACTTAAAGTTACCAAGCAACTTAACATTACTCAGACGGGGTCCTCCTCCTGTCTTAAAGAAGAAACAAGTGCATTCACAAGGTTGTTCTTTCATCTTTATGATAATACAAAACATAGTTGCTGAGGTCCCTTTCCTGTCACAAGTGCTTTTAGTCTGTGTTTTTCTGTCCAGATAAAGAAAGCAAAGCTGAGATTTTAGTATGCGAGAGGCCAGATATCAAGGTTCTCCCATCTCAGTCGAATAGGTTGTCCTGATTTAGCTGACTGCTGTAAGATGCTGTTGTTATATTGCAAGCTGCCCTCCAGCTTTTTACTACATCACAGGCCACACAGTACTAAAAGCTGAGAAAAGCACTGCTTTCAACTTCTTCCGTACTAAATTCTATATTTATTGTAAATGCCAATAACTTTTGAGAAACTTGCAAAAATACTGTGTGACCTTTTGCATCATTTAGACAAAGATATAAGCACGGGCTGCCATTTTACATCCAAAAACTAAAGAATTCATGTTCCTGTGTGTCTATCAGACTCACGACATATGCTATCTAATGGCTATCACACCTTCACGTGCTTCTTATCTACAGGCACACTCAGAGAAATCTATTCAGAAAAGAGATCTATTCAGTAGCAATCTTCCTAGAGAAGGTGTGCCTGTGTTGCTGGACTGCTTCTCTGCCATAATCCCCTCCACTCAATGGCGCATTTGTATTACAAGCATCACCCTCATGGCAAAGAGCTTCTAACAAGAATCATTACAGCTTGCCCCTGGAGAAGGAGGATCAAATAGAGTGGGCCACTGAAGATCAACACAGGGCTCCAGAACTGGCAACAGAAGAAGGATTTATGGATGTCCAATCCCTAGAAAGTATTCGTAGGCACAGGGCCCTTCTTGGAGATGGATAATTCCGAGTATATGATGTACCTGACCTTTAGGAATCAAGCCTGGCATGACTGATCTGAAGAGTGCAAAGCTTAGAGGAGAGGTGAAAAGAACAGGAGAGACTTGAAATCTTCCTGGCTACTTTAAGTGTACAGAAAGGGAATGAGATAAATAAGGATACAGCAGTACAAGACTGTCTGGAGGAAGGAAGAAGAATATGAAAGGGAAATGAAAATACTATAGCAGTGGAAATTGCCACAATCCATGTATTAGAAAATGCAGTTAAAACTGGGAAAATCTGGTAATTACCAATCCAAATTTAATAACCTAAGGTACAGGACCAGCAGCAAATATTTTATACCTCTGTGAGTCTGTAATATAGATTGAAAAGTGCAAATATAGGGTTTTTTGGTTGATGGAAAAGCTGTCTGGGTCCTGCAGTCTAAGTCCAACTGCAAGTATAGAAGAGTCTTTGAAACAAATTCTGATGAGAAAATTTAAGGATGTGCTAAATTAAAAAGGAAATGTAAGAGTACATTATCAAATTATTATCTGTTTTTGCTAACAACTCTGATTTTCTACAGAAAGGGAATGCCATAGATCTCATTTATTTGGACTTAGAGCATTTCACAGGGACACATGGGAAATCATTACTAAAACTGGAGAAGAGCAGGAGTAGTTAAAATATTGTAAACTATGTAAAGGAGTGGTTTTATAGTAAAATAAGGATACAAACAAGGAGGAATGAATCTTGGACCACCCTAACTTTACATTTTCATTAATTACTTCACCATAATAATTAAGGGCATGCAGATGAAATCCACTACTAACACAGTGCTGAGGAGTACCTCAAAATAGCAATGACTAGCACTGCTGTGGAAGAACTGGAGGACTGAGAAAGAAATGTAAACGTGTTGAAAACTTGCATACTTCTAAGTTCAAACACAGTTTTAAGGCTGCATATCAAGAGTTTCTGCTAAGATTTTGGAATTCATCAAATGAAGATGAAAAGAATTGGAAAGAAACACAGCAGTAGAAATAGTTGATTTCGGGATGACCCACAAACCGCCAATGGGATGCTGTTGTGAGAAATGCAGTAGGGAGATACCTGACACAAGGCTCTTCCTCTGGAGTTAAGGAAATAACAGGAATACTGTTAAAACATCATTGTCTGAAATACAGCTCTGGCTAAGCGTGCCTAAGGAGCTGCAACTCATACTGGAACGTGGGCAGGGAAGGCTGGCTGCTTCTCTTATGCAGAGAAAGTGGAACAATTGGACTCACTTGATGTAATGTATCTTATGACGTGGTGAGGTGAGTAAAGAAAAAGAGAAGGAAGAGAAAACAATGTAAGTTAAATAAAGTTATCAGAAGCACAGACAGGTAGCCCAGCAGGCTGGCATTTGTAACACTAACAACCTCATCAGGTGGCACACAGCTGCTGGCTGATGCATTTGATCTCCTCTGGTCTCCCAGCAGAGTATTAGAGGTTTGTAAGAAAGGAGCAGCTGCTCACAAAGTGAGGAAGAGGATCGTGCTACTGGAGGGGCAGACAGAGCAGGTCCACCTGTGCAAATCAGGGCCCCAGCAGCAGTTTCAGGATGAGGTTTCCATTTAGAAATTCACCCTCTCTCCCATCATTTCCTGTGCTGGTCCAGATGCTCAACTGCTACTTGTAAATCCAGTAAGGATTTTCAAGAAGTTATCAAGATCAGAATGCACGTGATTTTTATTTGGTTTTAATCCTTTAAAAGGTTTAAAAATGAAAAGGTAAAATTTCTGTGTGTTCCTACATGGATAAAACTTGCCAGATTTCATCCAGAAATAGATGAATATGCTCAATGCATGATAAGAAGGCAGCATGTTGGTAGGTTAACCCAAAGAACGGGCTGAGAGGAATCAGCCCTATCATTTTACCTCATTCATCTTGCATCTTTGCTTTACTATTTGTAATCTATAAGCTGATTTCCCTAAATGACAGCTGTCAAAAAGAAGCCCAAGCAATCACGTATCTGTTCACAATACCGAACACTAAAAGCAAATATTTTGCTGCGTGTGGGATTACTGCAGCGAGGTTTGTCTCTGTTAGAATGTCACACAACTGCAAAACCTTATAATTACCAAGTGCACAGTCACGATGGCAGTTGAGAATGCCATTCACAAACCCAGATTACCTACAGACACTGAGATAAAAAGATCTTTATCTCAAGAAACGGTGCACACAGCCAAAGAACACAAATAAAAGAAATCCTAGCTTAAGAAGACATCCTAGAACACCCCTGGGCTCTTTGAGGCTTCTCCCAGACCTAAAACTGCCCTTCAGTAACAGTAGCTGCAGACGAAAGGTTTAACGTGAGCCAGCAGTGTGTGCTTGGAGCCCAGAACACCAACAGTATCCTGGGCTGCATCAGAAGAGGAACGACTAGCAGGGAGCAGGAGGTGATGATCCCTCTCTAATCTGTTCTTGTGAGGCCCCATCTGGAGTACTGCATCCAGGCCTGTGACCACGAGCACAAGATCTGCTGGAGTGGGTATAAAGGAGGGCCATTATTGTGATCTGAGAGATGGAGCTCCTCTGCTGTGGAAACAGGTTGAGGGAGTTGGTCTCGTTTAGCTTGGAGAAGGGAAGTCTCCACAGAGACCTCATTGTGGCCTTCCAGTATTTAAAGGAAGATCACAAACAGGAGGGAGAGTGACTCTTCACATGAGTATATAACAATAGGGCAAGGGAGAATGGTTTTAATTTAGAGGGAGATTTAGATTAGATGCCAGGGGAACTTTTTCAATAAGAGAGTAGCGAGGCACTGGCAAAGGCTGCCAGAGCAGCTGCAGATGCCCCATACCTAGAGGTTTTCAAGGCCAGGTTACTTGGGCTCCTGGGCAGCCTGCTCTATTACTTGATCTAGCAGCTGTCAACCCCACGCAAAGCACAGGGGTTGGAATGAGGTGAAGTTTGAGGTCCCTTCCAACACAAGCCATTTTAGGATCCCATGACTCTAGCACATCAGCACATCTGGCCCCACTGGATACCCCACTAACTTGATCCCTGCCCCTGCTTTTGTAGCACTAGCTATTTAATGCATTTGGGAAGAAAAAATAGCCCACATTCTAGCTGATGGCAGGGAAATTAAGGAACTAATTTTAAATGACTCTGTTTACTAACAACGGCCCAGTTTAGAGAAACCTTCAGGGAGCTGAACTTTTAATGACAGTTTTAAATACAGTGAAATAGATTTCAGGAGGAAAAGCAATCATTGTCCAGAGACTGTGCGGTGTGGGTGGGAGCAAATGGCAGCTCTGTGAAGAACGAAGCAGCTGCTGCCAGTTTGGCATAGTTATGCAGTATTTAGCATATATCACCCCTGAGGATGATTATCTTTCTGTCATGAGCATAAAAGACAGATAACTCATGAGCCAGTTGAATCTCTTTCTCATGAGCGGCAGGGAGGTAATGCACTGATAACTCTTTGGAGGTTAAATATATTTATTCTGTGGGAATAAGCTTTTATTATTATGGTATTTGAAAGGGACAGATTTGGTCTGAAATCCTGCTTTTTCATTTCTGTGTCTGTTTGGGTTAAGCTTTTTATTATGTCTGCATTATGCTCACCACAGTAGAATACAAGAGTAATCCAGGGGAGTCAGTGGAAAGAAACACTGGATAAGCATATACATTTCTTTATTAGGCTTTGCAGTGCAAGTACACGCACCTGTTATCATTGCATAGCTATGCAGATGAAAACCTACCCAAAGAGAAGAGCAATAGCAACACAGGCAGTTCTTACAAGCTCTGTCTTTTTGTTCCTGTGGTAAAATAGCAACAGGCAAGAACTTGTGGGGTTGAAACTGTAAAGCAGTGCAGTTTACCTTCATTTCTCGCAGTTGCTTGTCCTGTTTTTCACAGACAATGTGTATTTCTGAATGGGGTGACAGACACAGTTTACAGTGTCATGAGACCCCAACCACCCCACATGGAGCAATGCTAACTGCACTGCAGAGCTGTTTGCAGGGGCAATACTCCCTTCAGGACCCAGTAATTCTGAAGACAGTTAATATAAAATCGATCAGGAAATATTTGATTACTTTGAGATTCTCAGAAGACTTGGCCCTAGCTGATTTGTTTTGTGGAACGCAAGCAGCTCTGAGTCGATGCCTCATTTACAAAGCTAGGAAGAGAGGGAATGGACTCAAGGTGCAGAGGAAGTTCAGGTTGGATATTAAGAAGATGATTTTCTTCTCCAAAAAGAGTGGCAGTGCACTGAAACAGGCTGCTCAGGGAGATGGCAGAGTCACCATCACTGGAGGTGTTGAAGAACCATGTGGATGGCCCACTGAGGGCCATGGTCAGTGGGCATGGTGGGGGTGGGTTGGCAGTTAGACTAGATGATCTAAGAGGTCTTTTGCAACCTTAGTTCCGTGATTCCGTGACAAAGATACTTTTTAAAGAGGATGGGCAGGATTATCATGCACCAGAGATGCTGGAACCTGCATTTCATAGAATCATCATAGAATTGGGCTCTTTGGCATAATCACACTATTACTTTAAGCCAAATTCCAAGAGCACCTTCCAAATGCCATAAGGCAGCAGCTCCAAGTAGCCATGGGATATTTTTCTTTTTATGGGTGATTTATCTTAGGTTTGGCTCCTGGTCTGCAGGGACAGTTCCTTTTTTCCTATAAGGGATGCCCAGGGATTTTCAGTCTCCTAAACTGAGCACCAGAGTTAGATGATAAAAGTTAGAGAGGAAACAAGTGGAATTCAGCTGTAATCTTTCTATTCTGAAAAGTACAATCTTTGTGTGATCTTGTCTATTAATTAACACTACACTGCGTTGTTACCATCTTACTAATCTAAATCTTGTTCTTAAAGAATAAAATAGCAATATGCCGCTTCTTCACTTGTTGAACTTTCACAGCCTTCATAAACTATGTTAGTATGATCTTTAATATAAACAACACATTCAAAACATCAGCAACTGTCTTGCACAGAAATCACTTGACAGCTGTTTTTAGGAAAGGGGCAGTGAGAGCTACAGAAAGAACTTCCCCTTTGTTTGCATTCTCATACATTATATACAGAAACTTACTAAGAATCAACAACAAAAAAAAAAATGCTTTCCTGTTTAGCTGGAACCAGAAAGAGATGTGCTTAAAATTCTGATAGAGACCAGTTATTGTAGCTGCTGAACAGCTTTTATCAACTGCAAGGCTCAGAAAGATTCATCCATATAAAGCACTGCTGTCACTCAAAGAAGCTTTATAATCCACCTGTGAAAGCAATAATTTCCTAAGTTGTCTGAAAAGAACAATCTTTTTTTTCCTTTCAGATTTTATAAATTCCCTATTACAGCATTTTTTCTTTAATTTGAAGACATTTAATTGTATTACTGGAAAGCAGATCGACTGGCACCACAAAAGGCAACTAAAACAAAAGCAGCACAGGTACAGCCTGAGAAGAGGCTCTCCAGAAGAGGAGGATCACTGTTCTTGCCTTGGATTCAGGTAGCTTCCATAAGCAGGCACATCTCAAGAGCTCACATTTCTAAGTCTTTGACAATATGCATTAACAATCACCTGAACAACTTGTCAGGATATTTCAAAACAACAGCAGTAAGACAAATCATGTTTCATCAGTGCCGTTCCTAAATTGTTCTTTTTTGCAGCTGTACTTTTAAATAGTCCACCCTAGCTTTTCACTGGTTTGCTATGCCCAGTCTAGCACAGTTGTGGCTGATAATAGACAACTCCTGTACCCACAAAATGAGGACAGCAATCTTTCCTTTCTGTCTTTATCCACATTGTTTGATGATAATGCAGACACAGAAAAGAGTGTTCCTATCTATTGACACACTGCAGTTGGGCACTTGTCTCACTTATCTTTATACTGTATAGGCTTCTCTCTGCCATTTCACAAAGAGCCTAACATGCAAACCTTTGTGGGCTTTTTAGGAGAGAATTTGTCTTGACTTTGAGTAAGATGGAATTAAATATTAATTTTTCATAAAGCTTCTCAAGTTAGAAAGAACCAAACCAAACCCACATGCCCTTCACCAAACTCTGCATTCAGAATCACTAAAAATAACCTCCAGGAACAGACTGACAATTATTTTAAGCAGTGTTACCTCCTGATGTCAGCCATGGGACCCAACAGGAGCTCACCAGGGCTGCTTCGTAACACACTGATACAGAACAGGTAGCAATGCTTGCAAGGCTCATCAAGGTCCCAGCCAAAGAAAATGTGTGGATGAGAATGTTCAGGAGAGAAAATGGCACAGCAATGGGCAAGGAGCAGCAGCAGAATAGAGATGAGACCAACAGCTTAAACCTCCTGTTTCAGGCGAGAAAAATTGAGTAACCTCTAACACAAGAAAGAGATCCCAGGATATTGATCATGTTACTGGTGTCACTCTTGGGAACCATCACAAAGCTGAAAACCTGATGCAGAAAGGCTTTTTTTCCACCCCCAGGTAGATGCTTAAGCATATGCTTAACTATATGGTAGCCTCCTACAGAGAGGGTATGAAATTCTACAAGTTTTTTTGCTCCTTTTCTCCAGAAAAATATTGGCTTAGGATGAAACATTTCAAATATAAAAGTTTTGGTCACCTCGGATATTAGAGCAAACTATCATAAACTGTCACAGAGCCGCAAGTCTCTTTCCTCATCTACAATCTAGAGTCACTAGGTAGACCACATAGCTCTAGCTACAATAGCAAGAGCTCTTCAACTGCAAGCACAGATGAGGCAGATGGGGTCTAGCAGTACAGCTTCATCCCTGAAAAGAAATGGAGTTCCCAGGAGACAAAGTGGTAACTCACCACAAAGGGTCCAACCCCAAGTGCAACACTGAGTGTTAGCATTTAAATGAAATCGTTCTCAACACTGTATGCAACATTTCGGACCTGGTTTGGCTTTAAAAAACATGTATAACTGCACATGAAGTCTAAGACAAACTTCCCATAGAACAAAAATTCTAATTAATATTAAACTTTTGACTTCATAAAATTTCATTCCTTGGACTACTGAAGACTCAAATGCATACTTTGGTGCAGCCTTAGGTCAGAAAGCTGCCCTCCAAATTGTCAAGTTGTGCATCAGCCCAGTTTCTGAGATATGAATAGAATAGGATTTGGGAATACTCTTCATTTACTTGTAACACTACAACTTTCCCTCATTTTCTTGCACCGCTATCACTGGCTGAATCAACATAACTGATACCAAGAAAAATTTTGTACTTGCCTCTGGATTTCTATACTTAACCTTTGGATATTTATTTTACCCTTACTCAAACTGTTTTGAAAGATCTTGTCACATAAAACTGATTGAGAATTTAGGACAGGCATTCACAATTCCCAGGGTTTCTAGTGATATTTACAATTTATTCTGTTATGAAAATTGCAAGTGAACCCTTATTTCTGTGCTAGTTCCTGCTGTCACCACTGCAAAAGTAGAGACAGACAAACTGGGCTCTGTTTGGAAGATGAGAAAGATTCTCATTTTTACTGGACAAAACAAACTGCCTGAGAAAATAATGCTAATGAATCACAGAAAAACAGGATTATATGAAGGTAGGATCAATAATATTTACACCATTCCCAAGAGATGTTTCCTAATACTTTCAGAAAGTTTCACTGCTGAAGTTTTCAGAAACTTTTAAGCATCAAGTCACCATCCTGCACATCTTCACAAATGGAGAGCTCTTGACATTCAGGGTTATTTTCCCATCTAAATTAGAATTTCAGCAAACTTAAGCTCTGCTTGAAATGCCTGCCTTCTTTATTCAACTGTAAGTGGAAGGGATGAGCTTTTCTTTCTGGTACTACACACTGGAAAGTACTATGAGAATGTGAGCGCTCTAGCATGTTTGGTGGGTGCAGGCCACACTCAGCAACTGTCAGGCAAACTGTAAAAATAGGTTTTTTAATCCAGGGTTAAAATCTTGAACTACATTTTTCTTCGCTTTTAATTCCAATGCAGCATCAACAAGAAAGCTTCAGTCATTAAGGATACAGAAATGGTGGTTAAATGATGTAGCAGCTCAACTGCAAATATGCAACAGAGATTGATGTCCCATCTGATTCTAGACAAGCTAATGTTGCTCACCAGTAGCACTGCAGATAACCAGACACTGAAAAGCAATAGCCAGGAAGTTCCCACACACACATACACAAAGGGGAATGAAAAAAAAAAGAAATAAAATCTACAGGCTGTCTGTACAAGGAGTATACTGAACTACTGATGCTAAGCTGGTTTCTACATCAAAATGATTTTCCAATCAGAACATTTTCTTTGACTTGGAAGAGAAACAAAACTGAATTAAGGCAGCTTTTATTCAAAATGAGAAAGGCTTGCATGTCCTTTAATCTGGTTTAATTAATCTGATTTGCAACAATTAGCCTGGATTAATTTACCAGAAAAGACAAGCTCAAAACTCAGGTTTCACTGAATCAGCAATTGTAGCAGCACTATAACAGTAGTTGATTTTAAATACACAGACCATGGTGGTAATTCTGCTGAAATTCATTATTACTGCTCACGTACCTGAAGTTAAGCATCCATTTAAGTGCTCGTATAAAGCAAAAGTGGAAGAAAAATAAAACATATTGTAAAATGGGTGCTCTAAAGGAACATAAAATAGAACTGCTATCAGACAAATGAAATATCAATATTGCTTTGTAAGAGTTTCAGAGTGAGATGGAGTAGCCCCATTAACACATGAATAGTCTTCTTAACATTGCACTGGTTAAATGGAAACAGTCACACCAGTAAAACTTAATGCATGCACTCTATTTTACAATTGATCCACGTCGACTTCAGTGAGCACTGTCAATTAGTCTGTGTGCAGAAGCCCCCTCTCACACTGCAGCTGGATGGTCAGAGCAGCACCTGCTCCTACTGGAGTTTAACTGCTCACAGGTACTATGGGTTCTCCCTGCATCTTCCAATTGAAGTTAGTACATCTCTCCTTTAAGGATACTTAGCCTACTTCAGGAAAATCCAGAGTGGGTTACTATAAACATTTAAATTACCCAGTTCAGTGCAGGTGGTTTTACCTGTAGCAGATTAGGACACTTTTCCACAAGCTTTTTCTGATCCTATGTTCTTACAGGACTCAGAGCTCTACAAGTCCAGAGAAGCACACAGTCAGGGCAATACAAACGTATGAAAGATAGAATAGATTGAGGCTTCTGAAGAAGTGGATGATAGAAGGCAAAAAGCAGTGAGGTAAGAGTGACACTGACATCATTTTTTGCCATGTTCTATTCTAGTGGTGCTCAGATGAAGGGAGGTAATATCCCAGACTTCGAATTACCACTGCCCCGTGCTAGAGAAGTGAGAATGATGTCATGTCCACTCACTCACTGTGGGTAGACTCACAATAGCCCTTCCCAGCCCAGGTTCTTAGGACTGAATCAAATCACACTGCAGTGTGGCTGGTTGTTAATCACTGGGGGGAACAACATCTTTGCCTGGAGCAGCTACACCTGGGACAGGACACAAGAGCCTAGCCCAGACAAGCAAAAGCAGGCTAGAAATAGACATACATTTCAGGACTGCACAGGTATTTCTTTTTTTTTTTTTTCCCACTAGACATCCCCCCACATTACTTTATTATGAAAAAAATTAATCAGCATAAACCTACTTGCAAAGATGCAGTGCAGAACAGCACACACTTTGGTAAACCTAGACAAACCTTATTCCTCTACTTGCTGGTCTCCTGCAATGAGGGCATGGCTTTGCCAGCTATGGCTCTTCACCATTGGTCTGGTGGACAAAAGTATCCACCTTTTCATCCCTACAACCTTCCACACAGCTTAGCTGCCGCTTGGCACTGTAAAGCCATAAACACTTCCTTGCGGAGTTTTGCTCCTCTGGTATCACAATCCAACTTCACTCTTTAGTTTTACATTTGGCATCCTTGTCTCTTAGAAGTAGCCATGTGTCTTAATTTGCAACAAAGTAAGGCATCTGTAGCATGACAGCAAGAATCAAGCTTTAAAAGCTTCTTCAACAGTTATTAATGCAGGAGTCTCCAGCACAGAGAGAAGGAGCACTGTATCTTTGGGCTGAATCCAGCTGCCTAAATACAGGCATCTAGAAAACCAATTTTGCAGTAGTTTTTAGTACTAGGGAACCTGAAGCTGGGCACAGTGCTCCAGATGGCAAGTTCCAGGCAGAGGCAGTGGGGGCTCATGTTGTGCTTCAGGTCCAGCAGGACCCACAGGTCCCTTCTAACAGAGCTCCTCTCCAGCTGGCTGACAGGTCCCTGCCTTGCTGTGGGACTCTTTGCCCTTGTTGAATGGTACAAGGTTTCTCCTTCCTATGGAACTCATTTCTGCATTTCTCCTCATTTTGAGGAGCTGCTGATTGCTGGCCCAGCCACTGGCACGCTAGCATCTCTCCCAGCTTGATGTCATGAGCCTCCAGTTGTCCCCTTGGTGCCACTACTTGTTTTCAACACCTACCTGCATTAGGTATGGACATCTGTTTTCCTTACAATGTCTGCTCCAAAGCAGAACCCTATGCTGGAAGCAGAGGAGCTCTGGAAAGGCAGCAGTTTAAGCAAAAGGAAGCACTCTCTACCTTGCAATAACTGATGCTGTCCTTTCCACCAGTACAGAGTTGACTTACTATATCAGTTCCTCTTAAACAAAAAAAAAAAAAAAAAAATGTCAAGCAGGGGGAAATGAGAGAGAGAGAGAAAGAGCTGAAGGTGCTGAAGAGTCTGCAAAGGGAGAAAAACCAAACTTCCTGAGAGCTGACGACAGCAGTTCCACAATGATTAATACATGCACAGTCTGGAATGTAAGCACTAATGGCATGCAATGAAATTGAGCTGTCTGGGGAAATCAAGCAGGACACACTTTGCACCATCACAGCCTTCCTCTGGAGTTTCATTTTCCTGTTTACCACTAACAAAAATCTTCTCCCTGGGTCTCAGCACTTTCCCTTGGTTTCCTCACATCATTGCTCTGCAGCTCAGGTGAGGCAGATCAGTTTGGAATACTTCCCACTTTGGCACAGAGCACATGATGGGTGCATTGGGACAGACATGGAGCGAGAAGCACCTTTCACTGCATGGCTAAGCCACACACACACAGGCCATGCTTAGTCCCTGCCTCATTGCTACAGTTCAGCTCTTGGAAAGAAGAGGCATTTCAGAAAAAAGCTCCTTGTGAAGGTGGCATTACTAAACACCAGCCAAAGGGCATTTCTGGCACAGGCTGATCCTTTCAGTATCTAAAGGGAGCTATAAGAGAGAAGGGGACAGACTCTAGCTAGGTCTGTAGTGATAGGAAGAGTTTCAAACTTGAAGAGGGTTTAAGATTTAGACTAAACGTAAGGGTTGTGAGCACTGGTTGCCCAGAGAGTTGGTGGATGCCTTGTCCTTGGAGACATTGGAGGTCAGGCTGGATGGGGCTCTGAGCAACTTGATCTGGCTGTAGGTGTCCCTGTTCATTGTGAGGGAGTTGGACTAAATGGCCCTTAAGTGTCTCTTTCAACTCAAATGATTCTATGAGTGTATAATTCCATAATTAAAAACTACTGGCTGTCTGTTAAGCTAGAGATCAGTTATTATTAAGTAGAGGTTTTAAGATTTTTCCACATTTATGAGGGGAAGGCTGCCATTCCAAAGATAGTGCCAAAATAATAATAAAAATAAATCATATTGTCTGATAATTTTTTGTTAATAAGTGGAAAAACCACCAAGCAGAACACTCACTTAAGCCTCTTAAAGCATCATCATTTGCACATAGCTCCAAATTATTTCCTCCAAGAGCTAGTTTATCCTTAATAGAATTTGACACTCCTAAATGCTCTGCTGAAACACTATCAAGGTACAGAACTAATAAAGATAATTACCCTTGCAAAGTGGAAAGTACTTCTGAATGGACTCATTGAACCATCAGAGTGTATCTGTTGAACACTTTTCAAAACAGATAAAATTGGTACAAGCTACCAGAAAAACATATGATCTCTTATAATTAATATCTTTCAAATTGTAGTCCAGGAGCTGAAAAAGCATAACTAAACTAAGCATCATACAAATGTTTACAGAAGTTTCAATGAGACAGCCCATGAATCTCTCCAGACAGAATTAAAATAAAAGCACAAAACCAATGCATTTCAGCTTGCTTTTTAAGCAACTTCAACTGAAAGAAAAGTGTGTATCAGCATCCTTCACACTGTCCTAGTGCACCAGAGAAAACTGCCACTGGCAGATGGGCAAGCCATTAGCAATGACATCTGGCAGTCACAAAGCACAACAAGATGGGTTCAGCCTTGACAGGGGCTACAGGAGTTGGTGGGCAGGTGAACCCATCTCCTGCTCCTCCCTGCCTGGCAGGTTGCTTTTTTCTTACTCCTAATGGCAGCCACAAAGTGCATGGGCTGCCCTCACCCTCCCTGTTTTGTCACCCATTCCCTGCTGGAATGGTATTTGCCACATGGGAAAAGCAAGAGGAGCCAAACAAATGGCACGTTCAATAAATGCGATGGTTAAAAGATCTTGGGCTGGCATCAGCTGCCTTAACCTCACAGTTAAAGGAATTAAAGCATTTTTAATGGCAGGTAACAACTGATCTGCCTTCTCTGTAGTTTTTACAAGAAACCAGGTTTGTAAAGACAGGTAAATCATTTTAATGGGCCAACTGAGATGGATACACAGGACAAGTTTTGAAGCTTCTTCAGGTTTCCTTCTTACTTTTCTGCTGCCCCCACTTACTGCTGTTTTGACTGCAGTCCTGGCTGTCTTGTTTGTCCTTAGTGAATTACAGTCTATCCATCAGTATGTCTAATTTGCTCCTCAATTAAGGACTGCTTCTGAATGAACAAGCCAGATGATTTTCCAAACCTGGAAGCACATCTGTTTTTTTTCCAGCTCTATCTACTAATCCAGAAAAGTGCATTCTTTTCTAGTTTGTCTCTCCTCTGTCCTTCAAGAGACACAATCTTTGCACATCCACCAGAAGATTTCCCTTTTTTGCTCTACAACATGAATAGACTTACATTGTATGCACAATCCAAAGTAAAATTCACTTTAAAAAAACGAAACAAACGAAACTAAAAACGACTCAAGAAGTGTTGTTAATATTAACCACTGTGATTTTGACCTGCACTGATCTATCTTGATGGCAGCACTGACTTCACTAGACCCATGAAGAAAAAGTTTCTTTGTTCTGCATATGTAGATGAAGGAAAGCTCTCCCCCAGACACCAAATGGTAAGAACTGTTTGGGGCTCTTTCTATAGCTATTCAGCTTGCTCAACCAGCCCAGGATTGAGGTGAAAATGGCAAGAAGTACATTTCCTCAAGAGGCACAGAAAGGTAATTGCCTCCAAACTGTGCATGTCACTATTGTGTACAAAATGGAATCAAATCACTACCTCATATTTCTTCATTTAAATGGTTCACTCACTCATCTTAATATTGATCATTTTCCTTCTGCAGTAGGAAAAAATCCAAAGAAGAGAAGATAATGCAATCTGCCCCTCCTATCCACAAACATACACTGCACCACCAATGCTTGGAGCCTCGCATTATCCAGAGCTATTAAGGAGAAGCCTGAAACTGTAGTCAGTCTTGCATAAAGAGCTGGAAATGCTGTACCCTCTTTAAAATCAATTTACCACTGTGCTCACCATGGTCTCTGTAGAGAGATATTAGGACAGACTCAAGAGTCACTGAATCACTGTTTCTTCAACAATGGTTTTCAATTATAAACAAAAAAAGGGCTCTATTCTGCATATCCTTACTTGTGGCATGCACACACATACACAGTACACAGAGAGTGAACGGAAGGGATTACAAAGTAACACATGAGGTCCTGATGGCTTTACAGGGGTCAGAGACCTGACTTCCAGGTTATGACCTCCAGAGATGCAGCATCCTTTCTTCATGGAAGAAAGAACAGTTAAGCTGGACCAATGTCATTAAAATAAAGCAAGAAATGAATCAAAGCACACTGCATCTCAAGGGTGCTGGGGAAAGAACACTTCATACTGTACAGTGGATTTCCTTACAAGCATCACTTAGCTGGCTTTTCTGAAAATGCAGAGTAACCACAAGGCTTGCATATCTAGGGGTAAAACATCCTGCTCAACAGCCAAGCACCATCTCACATCTATTCCCCTTGTATTGTACTCTCCTACTGTCCAGGAGGTGCGTGGCCCCTTACAGAGAAGCAACAACAGTGCTGAACAATGCACAAGGCCTAATTTAAACTCTCCACCACAACAGATGAGAGCAAAGAAGTGTGGGTTTGATATCTGGGGTAACAACAACATCAAAACATTCCACAGATAGGCAGGTTTGTGTGCCTGTGAATGAACTAAAGGGGATAAGCACCCTCCTCACCCTCTTGTGACACCTGCACAAGAAACAGGCAAGGAATTGTTTGTCAGAAAAGGCTTTGGGAGACAAGGGGAGAAGCCTGACAGATCAGTTAAAAGAGCAGGGACAAAGCCTCGTGAGCCCTTGAGTGAAGCATTCATACATAAGGAGGTAAAGTAAAAGCATAAACTACCAGTGAGAGTGGGCTGCTGAACTATCAGGGCAGGGGGAGATTCTAAGGACCAGGGAACACAAGCACAAGAAGGTGCAAAACTTTCAAGACCTTGTTTCTACCAGAGTTTATGCTGCCAGCAAAGCTTTGACAGGACAAGACTCTTCCTTTCAGACAAAAAAAAAAAAAAAAAAAAAGCTAGGTGGCATAGGGACATTCATTCCATAACAGCAGCAGAGGCAACAAGAAGGAGGCAGGTCAGTTGCACTCCTGCAGTTTTTAACCCAAAGAATGCAACGTATCTTGTAAAAGATGACGGGAGTGCTGCCCTTGTCTCTTCAAGTGCTTGCCACAAGCCCAGGGAGGAAGTGCATTAGCACCAAAGGTGCATCTACAGACATGAAGTTTTGTTCCTTTCAAAGACAAAGGGAGCTGCAGCACAGATTGAACAGCCAGTGGGTTGCAGAAGTTGCACAAACCTGGAGGCCACGGTGTAAAACAGTGAGGAATAAGTCCAGAAAACCAAATGGTGAAAGAATAGAAGAATTCCTTGAAGAAATGAGCTCTCAGACCTGCTGGTAAATATAAGTCAACAGGGAAACCCAGGAACAGGTTAGGAGTAGAAGCTCATACAGGGTGCTCCCCAGCCCTCCAGATGTGACTGGCTGCAGCAAAGGATGCTCCTTCTGAAGCACACAGGCCTCTTTTGAAGAGACTTCCAACACGTCTCACGAAGCAAATTCCCTTTAAACAAAATACCCCACACAACTGGTGCTTTCAGTCTCGCACACTGCAAGGGTAGGTGTGAAAAAGGGAGGAAGAACAACCAGGGGAAATAAGGGCTCTATGGTATTTGACCTAACCAGGCAAAAGCAAAGAACATATGGAACTCTGTGGGCTGTGTGGCCATGAATATGTTATAAGAAGGGGGTACTTTTATTAGAGGAAGTCAAATCAAGAGCTTTCCTCAGGGGCTGGTTAGGTAGTAGAAGAAAGCTCCCATAAAATGGTTTAATAAACAAACTCATAGTGAAATAATATTGTTCCATTGCTCCATGGAGTACAATAATGTCAAGCCCATACCAGAGACAACTGGAAAGTTCACTTCAACATCTCACCAGTCTTATAGAATAACAAAATCAGTCCAAAAATCTCCTCAGCAATTAAAGGGGCTAAAGGGAGGAAGAAGCAGTGGGTGAGCAGAGACTCGCAACTGCAAGATGTTAAATAAATAGATGTAACTTCCATGTTGTTAAAATTCCAGTGGATATTGTCTGCGTGGTTTAATTAACAGTAACGATCCACCCCCCGTTTTGCTCCTAATGTAATCTCAAAAGCAGCACACTAATTCCACTGGCAGATTTTATAGCTAGATTTTAAAATACTCCACATAACACTTAACTACACATTCAGCGTGGATTACAGGTTCATTAACTAGCAATTGATCATTAACTCTTTGCTGACAGACAGATGTGAATATCTGTTCAAGAATGACATATTCCAGAAAAGATGATCTGACAAACAGGGAGCCAGCTGGCAGTCACTTATCCCATCAGAGAAGGTCATCCTGTCCATTCAGAAAACAACACCCAACCAACTCTGTGCCCATCATCATCATGAACAAAATGTATTAGACTATGAATAGATAAAGCAGCGGAAATATTAGTATTTTCTTCCATTTTTATGTCTTGTGAATACAGCTGGAAAGGCCTTCTATAACTTCAATTCAGCATGTTTAAGCAATCCAGGAAGCAGGAAGGCAATGGAAAGCCATCAGGAGATGTGCGACAGTACAGAGCTGCAGCAGGTAGGAGCAGTGCAGAGCTCTGACCAAGCTCATCTGCATAGCTGCTAGTGGTCCCATGTTTAGTGACAAATGGCAAGGAAACACTATCTTAAGATGGGATTTTACTTGGGTGCATTCAGAACTGAGACCCAAACTGCATTACTGTCCATCGCCTTCAGTTCACTTTCTCTGTGGTTCAAAGACAAAAGATATGATTCACTTCCTGCTCTACAGTCCTAACACCCATACTTTGCACCCTTTGAGTTCTTATCTGCTCCCACTGAATGGGGAAGCACCATTAAAAAAAAAAAAACAGCTCTCAAAATTTCTTTACAGTTCTGTGATTTCCAGTTTTGCCATTCAGGCAACTTATTCACTGTTATACAATGCTAATGTTTGCCTAGTTCCAAAGCTGATTTATCTCTGTCACTAATTAAACCAATTTAAACCCAGACTGGCAACAATTTAAAAGTATCCCCCACATCAAAAAGATACATACTGGTAACTTGACTATTCATCGAGTGTTTGATCAAACCAGGTATT
Source organism: Lagopus muta (assembly GCF_023343835.1). Lineage (NCBI taxonomy): Eukaryota > Metazoa > Chordata > Aves > Galliformes > Phasianidae > Lagopus > Lagopus muta. The sequence goes on along the minus strand of NC_064439.1, from coordinate 44,375,804 downwards.
TACATCACCGGTACTCTAACATTTCACCTTACAGATGACATAGTTCAGAGCTACTTATTACCATGTCCACTGTGTCCTGCAGCTAGATAAATAAAACTCATTTTTGCATCTTACTTGAAAACTGAGTAGCTAACAAGAAAGCCATCAGCCACCTGTGCTGAAAACAACACTCAGTAACCATGACTGCTACCTCAACCCCAAAGCAATGCTACATCTTGCCAGGACCTGAAGCATTCAGCAGGAGCTGAGGGCACACAGAGCTTCTACCAATTAATTGAAGAGCTCTCCTGTAAATTTCCTGAGATCAAACCCCACTGATTAATGGTGAAGCCTGTGCAGCACCAATTTATTTTGTCCTGAAACAAAATCCTAGCTCTCCATCCAGGTGATGAGGTGCGCAACAGGAGCTTCACAGCTCCATCCTCATAACCTGATTGTTTTCAATCCACAGATCCTAGCTTGGGTATCCATGTATGGCATTGCTAATGGAATAATCGAGCCCCTCACACCTAGTAAAGTACAACTTTATTAACTTAATTCAAGTAATTCCCTGGTGCATGTGCAATTCCTGAGCTCAGTTATAATGACTTTAATGAGGAAAGCAAATCTTTTCCTAGTTAAGTGCCAGACGTGCTTTTTCTTTAAAGTTTTCCTTCTATTTTCATTAAGAAGCTCTCTTTCCAAAATAGCTGTGTACATGTAAACAGCAAACTCAGATCAGCACATCCAATTAAACAACCTCATACAATCACAGCATGCCATGGGCTCAGCAGTTCAAGATGCATTTTGAGATTACTGGTACAGCTCTTAATTTCTTCCTCTGCAATTGAATAAAAGATCGTTTACATTCCAGTTAATTCATTGCCAGAATATTCTTCTTAATTGTTCCAAAGACAATATGCAGGTCAATCATCCTAACGTGCTAGAAGACTACAAAAATATTGCTCATTCTTTGTATTTTACTGCCAAGGCTTGATGAACTATAAAACACTTGCTATTTTATAGACCTTAATTAGAGGAAAAGAACAGGAGAGCACTGCATCTAAAGGTGAAGTTCGGGATCAGAAACCAGACTTAAGTTTCATGGCTAACTCAACTCTAGGCTCAATTAAACTAAAAGTTGAGTCCCCTGCTTCCAGGCTCAGGAGGTTTTCTGCATCCCAATGAAGGCAAACTAGAAAAAAAAGAGCATGCACTGGTCTCCAAAAGAAACAGAAACAAGACCCAAATGTGATTAACAATGAAACTTACATAACCAGCCATAACTTTTAGTATATTTCACACAAATTGATACTCTGAATTTAAACCAGCTTGCTTTAAAAAGCCATTAGCACTTCTAGCCTCCCTTTCTTCTTGGAAAGAGGACTTTTTTCCAGGTGGTCTGACAAACAAAGGACACCGCAAGCATCTCTGCTTCACTTCTGACTTTGTTTTGTACGCTGTGGATATACTGTAACATCCCAATAACCTTCTTTGTGTCACACTTCAATAAACTTGGCACTTGTAATAAAGCTCAGGTTATTCCTCACTTCTATTAAAATGCTTTTCTGCTCTCAGGATCACATCAACCAAGCTCATAGACCAGTACTGCCAATATGTCTGCTCTGCTACATACCACAAGTAGAATCAATAAACACTCACCTGTCATCTTGCTACATTCCTGTCAAGCCACATACTGCCTACTGAGTGTCTCAAGGAAAAGGGTTTAGACAAAAAAAGTCTTCCTTTAATTACCTAGAGTCCTGCTTTAAGCATTAGCTTAACTAAAAATACTATAGAAAATAGTTTTACTCTGTAACATCCTATGATGCTATAATGGGATAGAAAACACCATAATAACAGCAGGGTGACAAAGCCTTTAGGGACAGTAAATAAAAAAAAGCCCAAATACAGCAGCCACAGAAATGAAAGAAAAGAGCTGCCTACCTTCAGAACACCCCGTTATGCAGAAATCCCCAGCAAAAAACACCATCACCCCCCACTGCCACCCTTTAAATGAGGTCTGGGAAGGGGTGGATCCTGATTCCACCCCTTCTGGTTACTCAGGTAAATTGCATGCACCTGAGCTCCCCTGGGTTGGCCCTGCCTTCCCACCAGGTGTTCAATCACTGGTTCAGGCTGTAACTCAGCATTTCCACTACATAACCCCTCCAAACTTGAGCAGCAATACTCTCAGCGCACATCACTGCTGTTTTACTGTTGTGAGCTGAGCTAACACAGCATGTGAAAGCAGAGTGGCTTACCTAGGTGCTGTTCTGCTATCAGCTAGGTGTATAGTAGCAATGAGAAGAGAAGGGGTTGACTTCTGTATTTTCTATGGTTATTTGCACAGTTTATGGGAGTCTATCAGTTCTTAAAAGTCTCCAAGCTTAAAAGGTGCTTTAAGGGCTTCTTCTAGATTTGGTTAACAAGCTGACTGCGTGTCTTTTATCATTCACTGCTGGTGAGTAGCATGAAACAGCTTCAGTTTAAAACGAATGAATAAATAAGCAAAAAAAATTTGCACACATGTGAAAAATAAATATCCAGCCTTCCTTTAGCATGTGGTTTGTTGTTGTTTTTTTGCCTCAACATAAGATGTCTTCCCTTCTGTACCAACTACCATCATTAGGTGTAGAGCTCAATCTTCCACCATCCTGCCACTGTAAAATTGAGACCTCAATATCAAAGTGTTTCAGTGGAACAGAATGAGTAACATGCATGAGAGAGGGGTATTTACAAGGCATGGTGTGAGTGTTAAGGACCATGTTGACATTCACTTGGATGAGCAGTATGATTTTATAAAGAAGCTCATCACTAACAAGTAAAGGAAATGCTCCAACTACATGTCAGCATCTACGTGGCACTATGTCCGCTTATAATATTTTATGTGAAGTATTAAAGAGGTATCTTGTTCTGCAAAAATATGGCATGCAAAAACATATATAATTTAGCTTCCCAGTGTGTTTGCTGTGAATGACTTTAATTTATTTCCCTCCACCTGAAAATTGTCAGAATATGTGGTAGGAGAATCACTAAGAGAAGAAAAGGTTTCAGTGATTGAGTCTCTAACTCGTGGCATTCAGAAGCTGGACGTGCCTAGAGCAACCATTTGGCACCACAAGCTCATACACACAGCAGTACAAACAAGTTTGGTGATCATTTCTAACATAAAAGTAATACAAATGCTATTTTCACTGTTTTACAGGAATATATACAGTGCGAGTATGAGATAGATATTCAACAGAAATTTGGAGTGCTGAACATCATTGCACAGGAAAATAATGAAACTTTGCCTGAAATACTGCATACCTCTTAGATCACCCATGGGGGCGAATCTATTACCCCAAGAGGAGGACAGAAGGGATCTGACTTCTGCCTACAAATGTACCAGGGAGGAAGGATAGGAGGGAATGAAAAGAATTAGTCAACAGAACTATGTCAGTTCTAGATCTAGTAAGTATAAAATTTGCCAAAATAGGTTTGGACTGGGGTAACCCCGATCTGTTCTTCTAATGAAGAAGGTACCCAATGCCCAGAGCTATTTGATTTTAAAATAGTAATGAAGACAAGCAAGCACATCTTAAAGTGGACTTTGAGGGGTTTCTTTAGAATGTTAGATCATAGAGTGGTGAGTGAGGCTGTGAAAACTGTGACTTAGGCACATAAATGGCATAGAGCATCCTGATCCAAGCTTGAAATCCAATGTATTTCAAGTCACAGAAGGTGTCTGTGGGGTAGCTGTAAAGTGAACTTATTTCTCCCCTTCTGCCCAATGGTTCACCTTTCACATCTCTTCCTGCTTTAGTCTCAGACTGTTTTATGTTCTTTGCCAATAAGGAGAAGTTACACATTAGTGGCACACCTATATTTGCGTGCCCTTGAGTTGAGAGGAAAACAACAAGAGGAGGAGCTGCAAATGCAGAAGTGAATCAGAAATCATGGGCAAAGAAAGCTTGCTGACACCACAGCACTCAAAATTCAGGAATGAATTGAGGCCATCAGCCCCTGGAAAGGAATCAAGCATCCAGCATTCCCACTCAATCAGAAAATGGTAGTCTTGCCAGCTCTATTTGTAAAGTCTGAGAAATAAGGAAAGTAATAAGGACTTATGTTCCTAAACAAGGGAAGCTGTGCCTAAGGAAATGTAACTTCATGATGCGTGATCTGGGAAAGAACACAAGTCTTGCTCTGAATGCTGTATTCCAGCCATCCTTACAAGGACTTGTACACTGCATAAGAATGAGGGCGCCACAAGCAGCACTGATAACACGGCAGAGAGGAGCCCTGTGCCACACAGTTAATTTGGATGCAGAGCATTCACTTTTGACAGGCTTAGAGGAAGACAGATATGGAAAGGTCAAAACAGAGCAGCGGAAGAGATTCCTTTGCGGCTCATTTTTGCACTGCAGAAGGCCCATCTTATGCCTGCTCTCCTTCCCAGAAGCACAGGCACAGTTCTGCAGGTGATGTTACAGCACACCCCTCCCTCTCTCTTTCCTCACACTGCATATTACCAGTAAAGACTGAGCATTCAGTGAACTCAAAACCTGAAATGTACGCACTCAGACTGCTAATAAATAGTAGAGATCTTACATGCCTCCTGATCTACCGGCACTGCTGATGTTAAGATGTTTATTAGCATGCTCTGCCAGGGTATGCAGGAAGTATCTTCTCTATTCCCGAGGTCACATTCTCTGTGACTGTGCTGCCAGACAGTAAGATTAGCTGAAAGTGTCGTGTCTGAATTTGTAGGCTCAAATATCTTGCAGATGAGGATTTCAAGAGCAGGTGGTCAGCTCATTAAATCCTGATTCACGTCAGCAAGCCTTCTCCTTTCTTGCTACGTTTCTGCCTCTCTCCTCCTCCCCAAATCTCTGGGCTGGGGATGAGTGTGCCCAGCCCTTTGAAAGCATACCAAATGTACTCCTTAATGCCTCTCAGCTACAAAAATCTGCAGCTGTCCCAGAGATGATGAGGCGGGCTTAGGGCAGGAGCTCACCAGATCTTAAACTGTTACCTGAATTTGCATGACCATCATCTGCATTGCAAACCAAGAGGACGGCAGCTGGAAGGGGAAAAAGAAAAAGGCAGGGGAGAAGAGGCACAAAATAACAGCAGCAATAATAATTATATAAAAACAGGATTCTTTCCCACTTTTTTTTTTTTTTTTTTCCCAATGTTTTCAGGATAGCCACAGTGACTGTTAGTGATCTGTGGACAAAACAAGAAAATTACAATGGTTGGCAATGTTAGATAGCAACTAATGGCAAACTGCCATCATGCAACCCTCCGTGACACAGTTTTGTGCTTGTGGCCAGCAGCAAACATGCAGGACAGCACGTTCTGGAAGCTGAACTGCATGCACAAGGAAACTAGAGGGGTTACTGAACGCCCAGTTGACCTGGATTCATGCCTCCTAGGATGCCTAGCACAGATACAGATGCTTCTATTTCTTTACAGAGTTTTTAGCTTTCCAGACTTCCAAGGAGACTAACTGAAGAGTGGGTTTTGGTGGGGGACAGACACAAACCACAGAAGCTTTCTCTTTGCTCCTTACTCCCCACAGAAATCTCAACAGCCCCCAGCTAGAGTTCCAAATACTTTGACTTTGTTTCCTACCCTCTCGCATTCGCTGTGAACTTGTCAGGGGTGAAATGCTCACTCTGTTGCTTTCAGAAAGCTCATCACAAACTGCACAAGAAATGTTTCATAAGGCCCTGTGGCCATTAGATAAAAGTCATCACCAACATTTAAAAAATGAACCAGAGAATGTCCAGGTTCTTCAATTTTGCATAGATTTCTTTGTTATAATTTTCTTCCAGTGAAGTGGCTTTTTATTTATGGGTCTGGATGTCCAAAATTTTTGAATGTAGTCTAGTTTATAACCCAGTCTGAAACTAACATTCAACTCTATTCCTTTCCTTTGTAATCGCTCCACCTCTCACCTCTTCTCCCTTTCACAAAAGTCAATGTAGAGCGCATTGATTCCTTCCCAATCACCCTGTGAGATCACACATTTCTTGCCAACAGGTTCGTTGTTAACAGGCCTTTGCTCCCTCTGCTGGCTACTCAGTCCCTTTGTAGCACCAAAATTAAGAGTTGTCTTTGAAGACAACGTTTCCAAGAACCTTCCCAAGCTAAATACAAACTCCACAGACATGTTCTATGTAGAGCTCAAGGAAAACCAATTTGCACTTGAATTAACTGATAGAGTCCCTTTCTCTTTATCCTTATTAACTTTGTCAGATAGACTTTTATCTTTGAAAATACACAGCATCAATACTATTGTATGTTAAAAATTCACTACATTCATTGGCTTTACTTCTGATGTTTATGCCTGGAAACCAATTCAATATCTGTTCACTGGAAACAACTTGGTAGTTTTCTTCCAAGGACATGTTGAGCACAGATGAATGTGGCCCATGGTACAAGGATCTACCTCAGGACTCAGTTTCTCTTTCAACTCTTTAACAAAAACATGAATCTGGAGGATACTTCTCAGCTTATGGCTAGACTGATATTTGCAGTGTGAACTGAAGTTTAAAGTGACAATTTGGCTGGCTGTAATACAGAGTATTTGCAATAAATGTGACATTCTTTTGGCTTTCACAGAGCATAAGGAGAATGGACTATCACATTTAAAGTAAAAAATGAGAGAAGAAATGCAGTGGCATCCCCTGGAAAAATAAAAACAAAGCCAGAAAAATAATTCATACAAAGAATCAGCTACAAAATACAGCTGTGTTGTGATTTTTCCTCCTTCAGAACTGGATTAAACTCCTAGGGTCTCTTCCAACTCAAAAGATTCTATGATTCATGTGCAAGGCTTTTGTGTTTGCTCCTGATTTTAGGCAGTTCCACTTGGCATCTCAAATTTCTAAACTCACCGGTTATTTCTCTTACTCCTGAAACTAATAGCAAGCTCCATCCAGCATTAACATTTCTGGTCTGAAAGTAGCATGCCTTTGGAAGCAGCTTGCTTTCAAATAAATCCATACCCCTCCAGCAGCAGAAGTTACCAGCAGAGGAGCTTTCAGAAGTAATGAAAGTTTCTGGAGGATACTAGTGAGGAGGTAAGGGATAAGGGAGAAAGAAGAGAAGGAAGTCCACACAGCAAATCATTCTGTGGCTTTCCTAAGTAAACGCATCTGCTTAGGACCCAATATGGAGAATAGACGAAGCCTTGGCAACTTCTTTCCGGAGAAGAAAAAACCTTTCATCTATGAGGACACAGAGTAATAATAGACTTCCTCTTAGTTCAACAACTGTTGCTAGAAGGAAGTTTCAGCACCAGTCCAACAGCACAGATTTATGGCTTTGTGTCTAGAAAAATCGTTGTTCACACAGCACTATTCTTCCTTCCTCTATAGCATTTTGGTAAGTGGAAGGATCAAGAATATGCTTGGCTCCTGTACCACGGAACCATCTATTGTACTTGTAAGAGGTTCAAGAAGACACAAAAGACAATAAGGCTTTAAATAGATTCAGAAAAACCCAACCATCAACAAAGCACCAAAAATGTGCGCTCATTTTGAAGAAGGCGACTCCAGCAGGATTCATTCCAAGCTGCTGACAGGAGTTAAGTTCTTCCTGCTGCCCATCCGTCACAGCAGAGTCATGGGACATTTCAGTCTAGGATGAAAAATCATTGGTTGTGTTTCCCAGCCTTCTCATGGAGCTCTTCCTTTGCAGCGGGGAGCCAAACCAGACTCCAGAGCATGCTGCAGAGCTTCTGCTGTAGCCACTGCAGTGGCAAGGCAAATGCAAGAAGGGAAGGGAAAAGGAAAGGGAAAGGGAAAGGGGAAGGGGAAGGGGAAGGGGAAGGGGAAGGGGAAGGGGAAGGGGAAGGGGAAGGGGAAGGGGAAGGGAAAGGGAAAGGGAAAGGGAAAGGGAAAGGGAAAGGGAAAGGGAAAGGGAAAGGGAAAGGGAAAGGGAAAGGGAAGGATGTCATCTCAGGACTGCAGTAGATGCATTTCTTAGATCTACAGTGTCTCTCAGGTTGTTCCCACAGAGCAAATAATATATACACGTCCCCTATCCCCAGTGTACAGCTGTATCCATGACACAAGGAAGAAGAGCAGCACAGCGTGACAGACCTAGAATGAGCCTTAAAAACCCAAAATACAACTCAATCAGGATTTCTGCCATAAAACAGCATGGAGAATTTGAAAAGATTTGAGAAATGGAATGACCGTAGGCCATGGTCTTCAGAACTCATCGCCTAACACACTCAATTTCTGAACAGGGTGGATGGAGAGCTTCTGCAGGTTCCAGATCAGTGATGTTACAAAGTCCTTAAGATATTTCTGATGCCTGAATGCCCGTCGTAAGATATCGCAGTTATGGAATATTGTCTAATCTGCTTGCTGTACATACACTAATGCCAGCAATAACAACCCCTCCTCTCCATGTGCTCTTTTTTAATCTTAACATTTGTACACTTGAAGCCATTAGTTCAGTCTGTAGATTATGATAATTTTACCTTGTGGCTTTGCCACTGCACTCTTCCTTGGGGTTTTTTATTTTGACATATCAGAAGCCTGGCAGTACTCTCCTATAAATGTCTGCACAGAAACTGTGAACAGTTTCATCAGCAGGTGAGAGTGCGAGGCCACGGTACATCAGCAACCACTAACACATGGCCTGGAAGTCATACGAGGCCAGGAAACTCACAGAGCAAGGAATAAGCACACACAGAAAACAGCCTCCTCAAGAACAACAGAGACAATACATGTTTTCAGACACATCTCCCTCAAAAAAGTAATAAAATACAAATTAAACAAAACCTCAATCCATGCTCGGAAGTGAATGGGGGGGCTTAGAACGAGATTGCCTTGATGAATGTAAATGCACTGTTACTTCCCTTAATGACAGGGTTCAAGAACAGGTCCAAGAAGTATTTCTGTATTGGGGTATTATCTGTCCATCCACTCACCAAACATGCCACAGGGCTCTGCTCTGAACATGTCTGCATCCATATTTTAACTGTGGGATTTAACTGAGCCTGGGTTGTGGGTGGAGAGGGAAATGAATAAACTGACACCATGCCAGTATTTTTTTGATGGAATTACACTGATTTAGAGCAGCTGGAGCTGTGGATCTTTGCCTTCAACTGGAGCTTATATTCACTCTGAGCATTTTAGTCATGTCTTTGGCTGAACATGGGCCACACTGACTTGTGTAGCCTGATGGAGACAATCTTTTCACTGCAATAGCAGCTTTTGTATCCCTTGACTTTAGTTTTCTTTTTTAGTTTTGCAATACTGCGATGAGTTTGTTGCATTTATTATGTAAAGAAATAAATTAATGGGTTAAAAATCAACACATCCTAAATTGAGCATGCACAAAATCCATTAAAATTAATTAAAACCCAATTCCCAGCTGTCACATATGGCCTCTCGTTCCCCCAAGGCATCTCCTCTGGCATGAAATACCTACAGCTGGCAGTGGGAAGTCACCCACAGGCAACCCTCCTCAAAGGAGTCAGATGTTTCCTAAGGCTGCATCGATCCATTGGCAAACACTTGCTCAGCGAAGCAGCCGTTTTGGTTGGAAGTCGATATCCGCTTATTACTGCAGTGCTTGAGCCATGCCATGACGTACACACACAGGAGATTGTGAGCAAAGGGCAATTTTCCAAAAGGTTGAAGAAATGGGTCCTGAACTCTGATCTCCTCAGCAGGAAACGCTCCAAGTCCCAATTACGTCTGTGTGGGGAAGAGCTCAGGTTAAGAGGTCGTGACGCGAGCACCTCACATTGCTACAGAGCTGCTTGGGTTCCCTTCCAACATTCAGGGCACAGCAATGCTGGAGAACAGCCACATCAGGTCTGGGAGCTGCAACTGCACCCACCCCCTAAGTGAGAACCCAAGTGTTAATGCCTCAGGCTTTAATGCTAGAGACAAATCAAAAACTTGTCCCTAGAGAACTCTCTTTTTACTCACTTTAATTCAAACTTAAGTTTTTGATTTAAAATGGTGTTTATATGTACTTAGTATTTCTTTTATTTCCTTATTATTAATTTTGATGTATGTTTTTATTTGAAATAAAAGGGTTTATATTTCATTGAATCCAAATTTAATTTTTCTTTCTAATGCAACGTGATACCTTGTAGAAGAAAGTTTCATTTTGCACACACATCAATTTTAGTTTAGTTTAGTTTTCAAAATGACCACAAAAAAATTCATTATTCTCACAGAGTTTGGGCTAAGAAGTAAAAAAAGGGATAGAAAAAAAATATAGCTCCTGCCTCAAAGAGTTTGTAATAAATTACACAACAGGTGGATGGAAAGAAACACTATTCTCTTGACATTATAGCTGACTGGAACTAAGCTCAGATTGATTTACTGAGTTGACCAAAGCCACGCTGGAAATCAGTGCTATGGACAAGAACTGAAAGTTGATTTGCTTTGCTCCAGAAAAATAAATGTTTATTATACAATGCTATTCTTTATAGCTATCACGATGCTTGGTTTCTGAATTGATCAGTAATAGGAATAGTCTACATTTTGCAACTCAAGTGCAAAGAAACAAATGAAAACCACCCTTGTAGCTGGCCAGAGCTTACGATTTTGAGTGCAATGCCCAGTGCAGCATTCTGCCCTGGGTTGGGCTGTCCCATGCCTTCAGCTGGGCCAGCAACGCTCCCATGGAGAGCTGCCTCTGCTCTGGCTGCATCCCCTAGGGAATGGCAAGGTGTTGCAGCAGGAGCTTGGCATCCAGTGGTCCTGCGGTTTCTCACAAGCATTTGGGTTTCCATGAAAAATTTCCAACCGAGGAAATATCAAAGGAGCAATGAAATTTATTTCTAGATAACAGAGAGGAGAATGAGTTATGAAGAGAAACATACAGCACAGGGACTGAGATTTCTATGAACCTTCCGCACAGCTATCGCCACAAGAAATAGGAGCAATTTAATATCAGCTAAAGCTGTACAAATACCATTGTTTTCCTTTTGCTGCCTGGGTTTGATTTCAGGTTACCCAAAAGGAAAAAGATATGATTTTCTTGAGAAAATGAGAACACTATCAAACAGACATTTGAGGCTGCATCAAAACATTCAAATCCTCCCATTTTGTTTCTCAGCTATGGAAGCACCATTCTTTTCAAAACAGAAGAGCCATATTTCAAAACAAAACAGAATCTTAGGTTTAAAAAAAAAAATGAATTATTACATGTTCATTTGAGTTCTGAAAGGCAAACTAAGAGTGAGTTCAGAGTACTTCCCAATAAATAAAAAGTTTAACAATATAACGTGGCCTTTCCTGCATCTCTCATTCCACTGTTGTCATTCCAATATGAAGCTTCCATTTCTCACATCCAGAGGCATGGGAGCATCAGTGGATGCTGTGAAGCATCACTAGAATGTGAGCAAGATCACAAACCCTTTCACTTCCAGTACACGACACAAGAGTGAAGGAGTAGAGCTGTAACTGCCCACAGTACACATTCATCTGTTCAAGAGTGAATAAATTAAAAAGCAGTTTGAATGTACATCCTGTAAGGTATAACTCAGGAGCTGGAGGCTTTAAGAAAAGAGATTTGGCAGCTCTGATAAGTGGTGAATGTCCACCATGTGCTGCAGTCATACTGCTGTGAAAGAATTAATGAGGTTTCAAGATATTTTTAGGGATGGAAGCCCAATTGCATGTATGAAAAACATTGTATGAAATTGTACAGTGACTTCTTTGGGGACATCAGCTATACTCAGCAGTGTTCACTGATGTAGGTTTACACTGCAGCAGGTGAAGAAAATGCCTAAGGCCTGGTTGTGGGAACAGACCAATAGAACATCAGTTATAAAATTACATTAGCCGATAGTCAAATTTAGCAAAACCAAGATAGAAATGTGATATTAAAGTTCTTTATTAATATACTGGAGGGCTAAATGTGAAGATGGCAGCACAATGGAAATGGAAGGAGAGCAAGACCAGTCTAGAGTTAAATGAATTCAGAACATTTCTGATTGTCTAGGGAGTGATAAAGCAAGTACTTACAAAGTGCCATCAGGACAGGGGATCTATGACATCTGAAGATTTGAGTTTGCTAAATTAATGGAAGGAACTGTTTGGCAAATCCCAGCAACCAGACATTAAACTTCTAATTCAAGTTCTTGGTACCTGATGTGCTGATAACTTGAGTACCTTTTGAGAGGAGACTCAATCATTTTTTGTTTGCATCATTTTCACAGGCTATTATGTTTGAGCCTCCTACCAATTGCACGGAAAATTCCTCCCCTTCCACCTCCATCTCATTCTGCTGCTTTTATTTCCCTTCCTACTGCAGCACAGATGTGTGCCACAGCTAGATGGAAAATGTTGGGCTGCATGAACTGATGCACCAGTGACATTAAATTTTCTGAAAGCAAATAGCTGCATCCATGAGCCCAGGAATTACATAGCAACCAGGTTAGGGAGGAACTTTCCCACAGTTAGGTTCCCTAGAATAGTAAGGACCCTTTTCACTCCCATGGAGGTACTGCCAATCTCCTGCGATCATCTGAGATTTTTTCCTGTTCTGGCTCAGATGCTTGATCCTGGCCTCCGTCTCTCCTGCTGCATACGGCATTTGTGACCGAGAGCTGGGAAGTATTTGCTGCCTATGGTGAACACTAAAAGTAAAAGAAATCTTCCTGGTCCTTCTGAAAGCTTTGCTTGTTCCATGTTCCCTCCATTCTGCATCTCACTCTTAGCTATTCTGAGGTCTAGCCAAAGCAACGTGAGAGTATTTCTACCTAACAGTCATCCAGTCCAACTTTATGCGCATACACTACATGTCATCATTTAGCTGTGGATATCCTGCATGACTCTTGTCAAAATGTATTGCAGTAACCCTAGTACTATAAAAATGACTAAATAACTTTCTGTGCAGGCCTTCTTGGTTGGTTGGTTGGTTTGGCTTTTAGTAAGAAAACTTCCAGCAAAACCAAAGGTACACAAGGGTACGCTCCTCTGGTCACGCATAGAAGAGTTGCTGGTTTAGCAGCCCCTCACTTGGGATGTATTTCCCACTCCACATACACCAGTGTGCTGGTGACTTTGGAGCAGTCTCTCTGATGGTGGAATTGTCCCACTGACAGCCTGGACATCGCTTTTTCCCCCATCCTACTGTAAACAAAGCTGTTGACAGTAAGCCTCATTAGTAATTATTTATCAGATTTGTACTCATGCTCCATTGTGCTTTCAAACATGCCCATCTCCTCACCAAATCCCACACGGCTCCTGCTGGGACTCATACCATGCACTACACATGTTGAAAACCCCAGTGACACTCAGCTTCCTTATGCATTTTCCCATTGCAGTTCTGATTGATACCTTTCCTTCACTTCTCTCGAATTTTTAAGCCTATATGCAAAGACAGTGCCCTGTTTCTTTGGAGGAAATAAGATCAAAAGAAGAACACTGTAAAGATGGAGCAACAAGCATGCGTGCTTTTGTTTTGCACAGCTCCCTGGAGATGCACCGTTAGCTCCTGGAATGATGCACATAAAAAGCACCCAGGCAAATTTAGTACCACCTGAGCATGGTGTACTGTGAGTGCTGCAGCTGGCCCGGCAGCTGGATAGAAATGCTCACTGTGTTCCAGGGCAGCACTGAAAATCAGGCCCAAGCTGGTGACGAGCAGCACAGCATGAAGAGATGTGTCCCAGATGAGTCCCGGGACCAGAACTCCTATAATCGGTACATAATGTACAGTTTAAACATTGAAACACTGAGGCAAGGGCTATGCTAAAAATTATTCCAACAACTGAATCTATTTTAGCCCCTCTGCCACAGCAAGGTTTAAGTTATTCCCACAGCATAGCTTATAAAACAACTTCATGGCATTAGTTTCTCAATCAATAGTTCTGTTAGAGTTAACCCAGTGCTCCAATAGCACTGCAAAGGGAAGCGAGGGGGAAAGAAAAATGAAACAGCAAGCGCTCAAAGCAAAAAACCAAAGCCGATTAGCTCCATGGAGACTTGTTTCTGCATCACACTGCATGGCTTATTGCTTCTGAAAGAGAATGCAGTGCCAGGGACACCAGGCTGGTGATACCGAAACCTCACATGTACACACACATCAGAATCAATCAATCTGCCAGCAAAACTGGCTGAAGACTGTGTGAAATCTGCCCAAACGGGGAGGAGAGAGAGCATTTGCATGGCTGTGTGACCTGTCCTGCTCTCAGGTCCCCAGGGCTGGGCACTTTTTGGTACCTGCACCGTGTGTCTCCCTCTTAGGGTCCTGGCTCAGTAATGCTCCTCTATTCAGCAGACACTTAAGCATCTGCTTATGTGCCACTTAAACAGGTTGAAAGAGGTGCTTAAGTGCTTTACTGAATAGGGCGGATCAAAGCATGTGCTTAAATGTTTTGCTAAATAATTAAAAAGTGGCTTGAGAGCTCACAGAAAGGCACTTGCTGAAAATTACCAAGCTTTATGAAAATAAAAGGAAGCAATCAAGTTTAGCTTTCCTATCTCTACTCCCAGAAATGCCATTAATTTCAGCACGTGCAGCTCTGCTATTGGGAGCGGTGGGATCAGTGAGCCCAGCACCACTCACATCCACCCCGGCACAGTTTTGTGAGGGAGCTTGATGCAGACAAGGTGCTGTGCATCTCTGGTCCCAGGGCAAACTCCGGAGGAGGGATTTTGAGAAACAGTTTAACCACATGAAATAAAAATTATTTATGCCTTCATCTTCCTTAAGACTGCACCTTGCAGTAGGTGACTAGAGGCACATCAATCACAGACTCCCTTCTGGATGCAGAGCTGACATCTCTGCTCTTGTTGCAGTCCCTCCCTCTTGCACGAGTTATTCGAAGCTCCCGAGAACTTCATTTTGCCAGAGCCTTCTCATATTTGGGTTAGGCCTCAAACTGTCATTTTATTTAATATTTTTTTTTCTAAACTTGAACAAAACTGATTTCTTAAGAGTTATTATTCAATGTTGAAAACAGGAACAGACATATGTGCAAATAGGGAAAGGAGATAAGTCGTGCCCTGCACGCATTGACTCATACGATAAGAGTCCTTCATGCTGAAAAACTGAACCACAGAACTACAGCATCATTAAGGTTAGAAAAGACCACTAAGATCATCCAGCTCAACCACTAACCCACCCCTACCATGCCCATTAACCACATCCCTCTGCCACATCCATATGGTCCTTGAACACCTCCAGGGAGGTTTCACACATGAAACATGGAAGATACACAAACTGTAGAAAGGAAAATAGATGCCAACAGATGAGACTTGCCTAAAACTGTATATCCCATCAGATGCAGAGTTAGAAGCAGCACCAAAATCTCCTCACTCCTGGAATCTCTTCCATCACCTGATAGACCGAATGCTAATGACCACAGGGTGAAGTACATGCACCTTGTTCAGATGGTTGCTCACTGCATCTCTGCTTAAAGCAGAGAGAGAAAGGGTATGCAGAATTACAGAGGAACAGCAGGTATGAATACCAGAGTGCAGAAAATTCAGGAAAACTTTTTGTCCATGTATAGGAAGAGAGATGAAAGCATAGGTTACAATGAAAGCTAAAATGTGCTAGCCTAAGGTCTTACAAAGATATTCAGAGTGAACTGCTCTGAAGTCTGTGGAGTCAGTATGCAATGTCCTGTGCAGTTCAGGTTTAAAACCTGCTCTTGTCAAAGTGAGAGTGTATAGATGAGCATTCAAATGGTTTCTGCTTGGCTCTACCTGAACACCTCAGTGTGTCCAGAATCACATTTCCAACCACTGTAGCCAGCAGGAGGGCAGCCCCTGGGAGGTACACACATCCACTACTGCTCTCCAAGAGGTGAGGAATTAAATCCTCATAGCACTTCAAGGTCAGGCTGGACAAGGCTCTGAGCCCCGTGATGGAGCTGTGGGTGTCCCTGTTCACTGCAGGGGAGTTGGACTGGGTGACCTTCTAAGGCTTCTTCCAGCTCTATCTTTTTTTTTTCTTCCTGTTTTCTTTTTAAACAGTGTTCCTATGAACAATAAATATTTAATCATTAGAATTAAAAAAAAAAAAAAAAAAGCAAAAAACACAAAAAACAATACTGGGTTTAGGACATGGCCTCAGCCTCGTTAGTATCATCAGTTCTTTCCCTTTGGGAGTAATTAAGGAAAAGCTCCCACCACAACACTAAACTATTATAATGACAGGATTTAAAACAATTTCCTTACCACGTGCTGCAGTGCAGTTCACTCCCACATGCTCTGCCTCCCACCAAGGTGTCAAGCACACAGCATCTCCTTGAGTAAAGGATGACTGAAGTCCCAGTGCCTGGAAGGAGGCTTAGGGGAAAGATGCACCTTGTCATGCTGCATGTGACGAGGTCTCCTGGGGCAGGAGAGAAGTAAGGCAGCCATGGAAACTTTGACTGTATTCGTCTTGGCAGCACAGCACCTGAGATTCGAGAGGTTTTGTTGGTGACTCAGCTGTGCTGTTAGCCATTTGTTAATAGTGGACATTCAGGTGCCTACTGCTGTCACCCAAAAGCTAGGCATTGAAGAAGCACCCGTGAGAAATGTTTGTGCTCCACACCTCGCAGCATCCCCAGCAGAACACAGGGCAAAGACCTGCACCGCCTGAACCCTCCATTCACTGCAGTGCCATAGGGAGATGAAATACTAGCAGTACAGCCACATTACCTAACGGGTTGCTTAGTGTGAGTATAGCATTGTCCTGACAGTTATGCTGCTTCTAATTCCAGCTCTGGCTGCTTCAGCAGAAATGAAAAGACCCTTAGGGAAAGGTCACTTGCCAGACATCCCATCTGGGCTGGGAAATAAAACAACTGGTAAGTGGTGGCACAGAGAGCAGCCTCCACATAAAATTTAGATCTCAGAACGACACAGCTGGAGAAATACTGAGGGGAAAAAAAAAGAAGATAAAAGACGGTAGCAAAAATCACCACCAGCTTGTTAGTAACAGAAGATAAGAGTGATTTAGATTATCATTCATTCAAGTTGTGTCTGTCGTGTTCATCACATTCAGTACAACCTGACCCAAACACCTAAAGACACAAATTAATAAATATTTATCACACAGAAATGGAGATCACGCCTGAGAGGTCTCGTAACTGAATAATCTACAGGGTAAGAGGTTGACAAGAGAAATGGAAATCAGAATCATATGGCAAGTGGAAGTCCCAAGGGAGATACATGCCTTACAAGATGAAAAAGGAAGAGGGAACCAGGAGTGGGGACCTGTTGAAGGCAATGGAAACACAAGAGTGCCCAGAAGAGAAGCCTCCATATTTGCAGAAGTATGACAAGATTAGGGAGAAAGATACCACACAATGAAAACTATCCATGAAAGATCTGAGAACAGCTTTGGATACAGCTAGACACAGGAATAAAAAGGACTTGGATAGCTTGGAAACACAGGAGATACAAGGAGAAAATGAGCAGAAGGACAAGTGGCCAGGAATGTGCACCTTGAATTGGAAACTGAGGCCTGAGGCTCAGCCACCAGCAGATCTGCAGTTCTCCGAGTCTGCTCCATCCTCTTTGATACTCATCTGTGCTGGGAATGATGGCCTGGCACTGTGCTCCTTTATTCTAGGACAGTCTGAAGAGCCCTCCTCTGTTGAGGGTCTTTATGGCTGTCGGAAGAATGCTACATGATGAATAGAAAGCAAGGAAAAAGAATTTATTTGCTTAAGATGAAAAACACTTCCTAAGACAGAAGGATGCCACTAAAATAGGATCAAGATTAAAAAGCCATTCCTCCGAAGGTAGGAAATCCCAATTTTGGTATTTTCTAATTCTAGAAGTTGTTTGATGCACCAACCTTAACGTACTCTTATGGTAGTGTTGTGTGAATAAGGTGTCTATTCATGTTGCCCCTGTGAAATCATAACAATGCTACCTTGTACCTGCTAGTGGAAAAAGCCAGGAGCAACGTTTTGAAGAGCAATACCTATGTATATTGTTACGTTATTTGAAGGGCAGGAGGTTTTACATACACTCATTTTAAATTGGGAAATTTCTGTCAGTCATTCAGATTCAGAATATTTTCTTCCAGAACAAAACTAGAAAGACACCCAAAGTTTTCACCTTGGTGCAAACTGATGATGTCTCACCACTCCATTAAGGTTTCTCCATTTCATCTCACTCATTCATTTCCATACACCACAAACTGAACAAAACCCATCACAAAGGCTTGAAAACTTATTTCCTTTGGGTTTTTGCTTGCTTAACATGGGATGCTGAGAAATCAATACCTATCCTCATATGCACACAAAGGAAAGTAACCTTAAGAATGCATACAAATAAAAGGCAAGCAATGGACTTTATGCAACTGGGACACCGCATAACCAAAGTTTGTAAACCCTTTTAACAACCTTTAGAGAGCTAATTAAAAAGATCCATCTCATCTAGGAACATACTTGCTTATGTAATATTTTTGGGCAAACATGATGAGAAGGTAAAATTTAAAGTGCTTGCAAGCAACGTAACAGTAAGTAGGTAAGGTGGTCTGGGTGCAACGCTGCAGGAAAGGTCTGGCCACACAAGACAAATGAGTTGACAGTGTCAGATCCTCTATTCCTTTTGCTATCCAGGGTGACAGATTAAAATTCTCCATGGCATTCCTGAGGTGTCTGGCTGATTGCAAGGATTCTGCTGATACAATCAGGAAGCAGAAACAACAGCCTGTGATTTGCAGCTACCCCTAACCAGCTAGAGACCACATTTCAGTAACCACCTGCTTAATATTTAAAATGCCACGCAGCAAGAGACCTTACAGGAAGGAAAAAAGAAAAAAGAAAAAAGAAAAAAGAAAAAAGAAAAAAACAACAGAACCCCAACATGATCTTTTCTCCAAAAAAAAAGAGCGCTTTCCTAAGTGTGAAGGTCACATTTGTCGAGTGTATTTTTCCATGCTATTATTCACCAAGACCTGCTCTATTTAGTAGAAATGATCCATTTGTATCTTCTTTATAAATATTGTATTGAAGTCCAAGTTCATGCACATTATGATAACTAATATCTCCCTTATACTCCTGGAAGAGAGACCTATAATTATATCATTAGCACACTGAGCATAGCTCCATTTCTCTCCAAGAGCAATACCGCCTACATTATGAGCAGTCTGGATTAACTGTGAGGATCTCAGAGTGTCTCTGGACACAGATTACTTCTCACTATACTGATGCGAGAGAGGTAAAGATTACTCACAGATGGCAGGAGCTACATTAGCAGTAGGATAAATGATTTCCTGACAGCAGAGTATACAAAAAGACAGGACTGAGCAGCTAAAGGTTTTCATCAATAGACTGCACTGGGCTTAACAAGATTTAGATGTCCTTTACATATACGTAGATTACACTCACATATTCACTGTGTGTGTTATCAGTCAACAGCTGCATGAAAATCTCCAAATTTACAGGAACTAGAGGCTTCTGCACATCTTGCATCAACAAATCTCAAACTCTTAAAACCTTCTGCTTCACGTGTTATCAAAATAAGAGTGATTTTTCTCTGAAGAAGCAGGAGAAAACCAACTGATCGCTTTCACCTTTTGGTTAACACACGTGGATAAATGGAAACAAGGAGAAGGTTTGCATGAACTGGAGAACCAAGAGATGCTGAATTATCCTCCTTTCTGTACTCTGTTCCTTGACAATGGACGGTGATCTGAGGAGTCAGATTCTGTAGTGGATCAATCAGTGGTTTTAACTGTGAATTACTCTGGTGGACCACAGATCAGTAAAAAGCCCATGTTCTCTGCTTAGGAAAGTTCTACCGTGCCATTCAACACATTCCTAGCAATAAATAAATATCCTGTAATGCAGAGCCATGGGCCCTACTGCAACACTCTCAAACCAAAAGCCACGGGGCAGCCCAGTGGTACAACACAGTTATAGAAGAGTGACAGAGGAGTAATGAGAGACAGGAACAAAAAAAAGATGGAATCTCACTTCTATCTCAGTCCCGTTATACCAGAACAACGTACACACAGTGAAAGCCTGGGTCACTCACCACCAGTCTGTCTATACTGCATGTGGCTTTTAGGAACAAACAGAAGCTGATTGCTTGAACCCTGCTGCTGCTTCTGCTGGGCGAAGTTCTGGATCCTGTCTTGCTCAGTTCAGTTCAGGCTTATACACTCTTTGATTCTCAAAGCTATCATAAAAAGCTTGAAATTCAGCTCAGAAGGCCTATTTTAATTGAATTAATCATCTGAAATGAAGCTGCAAAGCTCTTCATTAAGAAGAAGGCTTGTTATTTGCAAACAGCTCTAAAGTGTCTTCAGATCACAGCTATCTAAGTGCCATTCCTACAGATTTCGTATTCCAATGACACGAGAGAAGCTGCTTTCAAACCTTAATTTGAAACTTTTCTGTTCAAAATCTAGTCATTCCTTCTGACTTTCAGCATTTAAAAGTCCGCACCAGAAGCAGCACAAGGCAAAGCAAACAACAAGCCTACCAAGCTCTTGAGGCATTACACACTGTTGTATATGGTAAGGCCTCCCACTCACCAGCTGCAGCTGAACGAGTACGAACAGATACAGAGCAAGATGCAAGAACAGAACCAAATGATATGTAAATAGACACTAATCTTTATTTTAAAAAGCTTTCCTATTTTACAGTCAGGACAGGGAATTATTTTGCCCATCCTCTTCTGGGGATGGTACAGTCACAGGGAGCTGCACTCTTGCAGCGCAGAGAGATTGCCCCTTTAAGCAGAAAGCTGTTTGTCAGCAGCTGAAACTTTGAAGTGTTAGTCACTAGAGTTTGGCACATCAGTGGTGCGCTGACAGCTGAGGCATCAGAGGCACTGGGAAAGTGGCAGGAATACTGATTCCAGCACAACTGCATATGGAAAGGGAATAAGCAATGCAGCCCATAGAGAACTGTCATGGAAGCTGTATTGTGCCGGACCAACCTTTTATTAATGATGCAGCCACAGGGGCTCATTAAGCATCTGCAGACTACTAGGATTTTACATAAAGCACAAACAACAGGTAACTGTAAATTGTAGCACTTTCCTTTTTGTCAGGGGGCTCATTGACTTCGTTGGTCATTGGAAACTCCAGCCAGCAAACTGTTCCCTGACCTCTGCTCCACCAACCTTCTGCTCAGCTTAAGCACTCCTCATTACACGACCCTAGAAGCTCAACATCACAGCTGCAGACTGAGGCTTTTACGTTTTGATTGTAGTTTTTGATATGCAAAAACATTCATTTGTTTTCCCAAAGTAGCCAACTGTAACTGTAATAACTTTAATGTCATCTGCGAATCAGTTGAATGTGATAATTAACATAACAATAATAACGATGGGACCTTACTGGCAAAGAGAGACAGCATTCAGTAGAGAGACATAAGGGAAGAAATTTTAAGGGAATACTTCAGCCTATAGGAGACACATCCCATTAATGCACACACGATTCCTTTCCAATTTTGATCATCTTTTATCCTATTAATCCTGGCTTGTCAAATCAAGCACTGCTAACAGGGAGGCACAAGAGTTAATCGAACGGCCAGGTGATTAATGCTAATGGATCCTTGGATTTCCACCTGGTGAGTATATTTTAATAGGTAAGAGGAAGTAAGGAAAAGTCAGGCAGGGTGACTCATCAGTTCTAGCTATGTAAGAAAATTAGATTTTAAGTGGAAAAAGCTGTTTCCTAGGAAACTGCATGATCTGCTTGTGGAACATCAAACAAGAGTAATTTCCTAACAACAGCCACGGCTAAATTGATCTACTGCACCTCAGACAGCTTTATCAGTGCAAGAGAGATTGGGTCACCTTTATACTTTCTTACTTACCGTCATCAATTTGTCTATTATTTGACTCCTTCAGATGTTGCCTTTCTGACCTTCCACAAGTACAAGTATGATATTTGCCATTATCTAATTGGAAAGCATGTTTCCCTTTCACTCGTATTTTTTCTCTCATTCTCAGCAAGCTCCAGATTCCGCTGCTGCTACGGAGCAGAAAGGTCACGGGAGGCCCCCCTGGGCTTATTTATGGGCACACAGCCAGCCTGAGCCCGAACAAGTGCCCAATGAGAGGTGAGCCACAGCACGAGCAACCTCTGGGCTCTCTTCTTGCAGATGTTCAGTGTGCAGTATATTCAGTCCACCTACGCAGTTTACCCTGGATCATAATCAGTGTCTTTCCCTTTACAAGTCTGCTGTCTATATTTTCACTCCAATAAATTAAAACCCTTACACTTCTGCCATTCCACATGAAACTTTACATTATTCACGAGGAATATCAAGTATTTTAGGTACTAGGGAGGAGAGCATTGTTTTCCTGCCTACAGTGCAGACTGTTCAATATGTATACCACAGATGATGTAATACAGAGTCTTCAGAATGCGACCATGGGTGTCAGGGCATAAATAACTGCACGTGCTGACTCACAGTGAGCAGTGAGTCGAGGCATTCTGGTACCAGACAGCTCCTCAGTGTTTGCACATGTCCTGTGATGCTGAGCAGCAAATGCACATCTGCTTGGAAAAGGTGGTTGGACAGTGCTTGGCTTCCTGGGCATGCCTCTGCACATCGACATGCTTCGTAAATCCAATGGATTTACTTTGGGCATGCACAGAGATACATCCTATCCTAATGGCCAATGCGTTCAAACTCCTCCTTGACAGAATTTTCTGGCAGAAAAGCAACATAGATCCAAATAGACCCAACTGCCTGATAGCACTAAGCCTGGCCACTCCTGAGCTATCTCAATTTGCTATCAAAGGCTGCAAAAAAAATTAATGAAACATTTTCTAACACACCAAATGCACAAAGAGTCACAAACAGGGAAAAGTTCATAAACCCAAATCCATTCACGCTTGCTAACTTTTCTACCATGCAACTTGTGAAGAAACCAAAAATGAACATGTTACAGCTCTTCTGCAGCAGAGCTGTCCCCATCATAATGAACTGAACACATGAAATAAGTGTATATCTACCTGCACAAAACTCAGTAACTGAAGTTTTTATTACAACTGCTACTGACAATTTGGAGCTGAAGATGCAGACAAAAATGACAGCATCCCAAATTCAGAAAGTCTGTTCAAGTACTCACCTCAATTTGCTGCTCAAAATACACCAACATATTCTAGAAACCTCTGGTTTCACCTTCCCTGCATTTAGCAGCCAGGAGAATCAGTCCCTCCACATGGAATTCTCTTTAAACTTTCCAGAAACTTTCCACTGTGAGCCACACGTGGACGTGGGAATCCCACATGAGAACGTGAGGGAAGACTTTGCATTCTGGATGTGTGGCCCCAGTGTACAGTAGCAAGGTGCCATGGGGAGGGTTTAGCCCATCCTAACCAGCTCTTTGGCTTTCCAGCAGTGATTTTATTATCACCACAGTTGAGAAGTATCTCTTTTCCAGTCTACTAAACAGAGCAACATTCCCCAATCTTCATGAAGCCAGTGGCAAAGTGTTTAACACTGAGAACACTCCCTACCACCATCACCATTCTCAGAGAGCCTGGCTTAAAACCCTCTCAACAATCCTTTTGTTCTGCATTGTTTTCCCAGTCTGCACCTTTGGAGCAGGAAAATGCTCCTTTTCCTTCCTCCTGCAGTTTGCAGCTTTTCCCATAGCTGAAGACATACTTAGGATTAATGCTTTTATTTTAAAGCAAGAAGATTAAGTATTTTTAGCTCATGTGAAACAAGATGATGTATGCTGCAATTGTCAAGTCCCTCTTAAATTGCATGTAGCACATACTGCAGCTCATGAATATTTAAGATGACTAAATAATTATCCCAGGCTCCTCAACCTGCCTTTCTTTATTAGTTCCATGGGGAGCCAGGAAAGCGTTTGTTCTTCTTCAGCTGTATAGACAATTATTATATTCCAAAATACCTTCTTCCTGTTGTTCCTTCTGCTGCTATGTGATTCTTTCCTGTTGCAGTACAATGGAATTAAGCACTTTTAGAGGACAGAAGAGCTCCCACTTCCTCACCAGACCAATCCAGCAAGTTTGGCAACTTTTCCTAAAACATCTCCATCAAAGCAAATCCTATCTCACTCAGTTCCACCCATAGCCAAACAGCAGAGTGGGTGGAAAAGATACAACTGAGCATTTATCACACTACCCCCAAATTAAACAGAATTTCAGAGTGTTATGCAGAGAAGTGTCTCCCTGCTTCAAACAACTCGGTGGGGATGTGATAGGGGCTGAATGGATGCAGGTGTACCTATTTAAACCCGTAACGGTAATGACTTGAGGGAAGAGGAGGGTGAGCCAGCAGCATTCTCACCAGAGAACAGCACTGAATTTTTACAGTTGCTTTACAGCTTATTCTCCTCTGTCTCTTTTTCATGCAGCCATATGGTAGCAAGCAGCCACTCGCAGCCCCGTGGCAGCTGAGGAGTCCATGCAGGCTGCTGGCCAGCAGCACGCGCCCCAGCAGCAGGAGCAGCAGCACCCGCCTCAAAGCCAAGGACAGGGGCTGCTCCCAGATGGCAGGGAGGCAAAGCTCCATCTCTCAGCCAGAGCTTCCTGCTTCTGCACCTGTCACATCTGCCCCTGCAGCTCAATACCCGCTGCCAGCACCCAGGCACGCTACGTAACCGGCACACACCTCTGGTGAGTGCTGCCTGGTGATGCTTCTAACATGTTATCCAGGGATTAGCTTGCTTTGCAATGCTCTCATTAAAGAGGGGTGCATGGCATCATGTCAAAATAACCATGTAAGACTTGTAATGCATGCTTGAGCTGAGCAGAGACACACGTTTGTTGAGAAAAAAAATGATTGCTGTGGTCTGCTGCTGCTTACCTTCCCCATGCCTGGACACAGGTGAAGGTAAGATTGGGTAAGCACTGCAGACTTGTAAAACACTTGCTGGCTGTATTCAGGTTTTGCAGATCCCCTTATTTTTTTAATTTGAAATAATGAAAACAATAACATCACTGGGAGAGACCTGCATGGGGAGTGCTGAGCAGTTATGAGTTTAAAGGCGTGAAATTGGCGTGCCAAAGTGAAAGTACGTTACGTACCTATGGGAACACTTTCATTCAGAAGTAAATTGGCTTAAAGTTCACTGTGGCTTAATGCTCCCTGGAAGATCATGATTTCCACTGACTGTGAAAGCCAACATGTAAATCAGCACATTTTAGGGCACAGTTTGACAAGACTACAAAGCCACTTTAGTTTTATGGCAAACACAGCTATGTCGGGGAGCAGCAGCTCCCTCCCTTTCTCTCCATCTCACTCTGCTTTACTTCCCTTCTGCTCTGGCTGCACCACCCCTGCCCTCTCTGAGGGCTTGCTCAATTAGCTAGTCCAGCAGAAAACTAACAAGCAAAAAATGTGATTAGATGCAATAACCTGAAAGTAATTTTGAAGTGAACATGGGGAGCTTTATACCAGGTCCTTGTGAACTTTTGCTAGGATAGGTTTATGAGCTGCATGCCTACAGGGGAAAAGACAAACAAACAAACAAATACCCATCTCAACCGAAGGGATACTTGCAAAACGTTGGGATTTAGTTTAAGCTATGGTAGTCAGAGACAGCATATAACTGTGCTAAAAGACAGTCTGCTCTCTTTGCCTCCCTGCCTTGCTGCTTATTTCCCAGGAAAAAAGTTCTTCATTCACAGTCTGAGCTCACACGCCCTGTTCAGCATTAAGTACATAACACATTCTATTTAAAAAAGGTCTAGAACTGAGGAAAAAAATTAAAGGGTTGTCTAAAATTAATCCAATAAAAAAACAGTCCCTTTACAGATGTTGCGAGAAGGTAGGAGGAAAGCAGCAACAGATAACAAGGAAATCATCTGACAATGAATCTGGATTTACAGTGACAGTATTCAGATACATTTTGATGAAAGGAAGTGTAATTACTGGTGCAGCTGCCATATATATGGCAAAGATTTCATGTTTTCCTCATCAACATTGCTGTCCCTGGGCTCAGGTTAAGCAAACAAGGCCAGATTAATAGACAAAGTTTGAGATTGCAGAAATAGAACAAAGATTCAGAGGAATGGAAGATTTTAGACGCTGCCTATTTTGGAAACCTTAGGCTTCTGCATGCTGCCTTTTGTTCCGATCAGCCCAGCAAAGACTGAAGCAAAGGATTAATCCAGGTAAATGGGAAACTGTGTTATTCAAAGCAAGAAAATCAACCGCACAAAAGGAGGAGTAGTTTTCTATTTAAAAAAAAAAAAACAACCAGCTTAAGAGCCCAAAAATTGCAGGAAGGTGGGTGTTGTGGTTTAACCAGGCAGGCAGCTCAGCACCATGCAGTCCTTCACTCACACTCCCCCAAAGTGGGGTGGGGAAGAGAATCAAAAGAAGAAAATAACAATAAAATAAAAAAGTAGAACTCATGGGTTGAGATAAAAGCCGTTTGCTAAGACAGAAGAGGAGAAAAAAAGGATAATATTAATGACAGTAATATGTATATATGTACCAAACAAGTGATGCACAAAGCAATTGCTCACCACCTGCCGACTGATGCCCAGCCAGTCCCCAAGCAGCGGCTGCTCCCCCAGCCAACTCCCCGCTGTTTTCCTTTTTTTCTTTTTCTGCATGATGTCATATGGTATGGATATCCCTATATCCCTTTCAGCTTAAATCCTCATTTTGTCCCCTCCCAGCTCCTTGTGCCTCTCGCTGGCAGGGCAGCACAAAA
Organism: Lagopus muta; assembly: GCF_023343835.1. Taxonomy (NCBI): domain Eukaryota; kingdom Metazoa; phylum Chordata; class Aves; order Galliformes; family Phasianidae; genus Lagopus; species Lagopus muta. The sequence continues at coordinate 44,349,228 of NC_064439.1, read as the reverse complement.
AGCTGAGAAACTGCAATGTCCTTGGCTCTGTGCAGCGCTGCTCAGCAATGAGAAGAAACATCAATGTGTTATCAGTGTTGTTTTTCTCCTAAAACCAAAACTTGGCATTATACCAGACACTAGGAAGGAAAAATCAACTCTGTCTCAGCTGAACCAGGACAGAGAAAGAATACCCAAAGAAGAGAGGAGAGAAGAGAGGACCCTCAATGGTTGTTGCTTTGTTTGTACACTTTTCCAGAGGCAGCTGCCACTGATTGCTCTCGGAACACTCCTGAAATGAGTGCCAGAAGGGCAGATAGCCCAAACTGGCACTTTTTGTTCTTTGTGTCATAGCTACCTCTATGCATCAAGTCAGAAAGACAGAAGTGCTAGACGTCTCCTTAGAACATTGGAAAAAGAGAAGCATTTGGATAGGCTAAATCTCCACTTTGCACAGACATGTGGCAAATACATAGTCCCTTGAGGAAAATCTAGGCTGGTTCATTGCCTTCAGATTGCCAGCGATGCCTGGCAATAACACAAGCCAATTGATGATGAGAATTTTGATTGAGTCATTCTGTTTGGCTATAAAAGATACCTTCATAGAGAATACAGTCTTGAAAGACTGCACCAGGTGTCATTGATGACAAAGTGAAGATTTGCCACTGCCAGCTTAAAATGGTTTATGCTGCAGAGCACTTACTGGTGATAACAAAAGGCCAAAATTAAAACAAATTTGTCAGTAGTTCTGTGTCAAACTGGGAAAGCTGAGTTGTGCAGTTGACACTCCGGAGGGAAAGGCTTGAGAGATGGCCTCATGCAAACTTTATGGAGTTTAACAAGGCCAAGCAGAAGGCCTTGCATCTGAGTTCAAGGCAATCCCAAGCACAAATACAGGCAAGGCAATGAGTGGCTTGAGAGGAGCCCTGAAGAAGGACTTGGGAGCACTGGTTGATGAGAATTTCAGCAAGAGTCAGCAATGTGCATTTCAGCCTAGAAACCCAGCCATATCCCAGGCTGCATCTAAAGCAACATGACCATCAGGGCGAGGGAGGTGATTCTTCCCATTCTGTTTCATCTCTGGAAATGTTCAAGGCCAGGCTGAATGGGACTTTGGGCAACCTGATCCAGTGGGAGATTTCCCTGCCCACAGCAGGGGGGCTGGAACTAGGTGGTCTTTATCCCTTCAGACCCAAACCATACTATGATTTCAGGCTGGACCCTGAAGAAAACCAGTTCTATCAACTATTTTCATCAGAGGTCATGGAGTACAGATACACACAAAACACACAAATCAAGCTGGAATATTCTTCTATTACTTTGAAATAAATAAAAAATAATCCAATGTCAGCTATAACAAACAAACAAACAAACAAAAAATCAGTGTAGAAAATGCAAAGTGTTGCATTTACTAAGGCTAAATCAAGAGCAAAACTCAGAAACCAGTACAGGCAACTGTTCTGAAGAAAAGGATCTGAAGTATTAGAGGAACAGAGATCACTGACCCATTTCTAGGATAAATAGGCAGATACCACTTTGAGATGTATTAGCAGAAACACTATATGCAAGATAAGGATGGTAATTATTTATTCTGTTCAGTGCTGTTGAGACTTCAGTGGCAACACTGTGCAGCTTTGAGAAGGATGAAGCCAAATGAGAGAGCAGAGGAGAGGTACATGAAATATATCATCTGAAGAAAGAAAAGGAAACTAAACAGGATTTGATAGCAGAAGAGAAACAATGACAGAACTAAAAAGGTGTCTTTGAAGAGGAAGGTAACCAGTCATTCTCATGTCTAGTGGGGAGAAGGGACAAGAAAAGATTAGCTAAATTTCAAGAAGATAAGGTTTAGATTAGCTACTGGGAAAAGCTTTTTAACTGCAAGGATTACAAAGGATTAAAAGGACACTCTGGATTTTTAAACATAGTGATTTGGGAAATAGGTTTAACAAACCTTTGCCAGGGTGGTGTCAATTCTAAACACATTTGGTGCTCCCAGAACTTAAATGTTGGGCTGCAAAATCTCATGAAATCTCACCTTGCTATAAATCTCTAAATACCATCATTTCTATGCAGAGGAGAATGGAACAGTCTCTATTCAAACATTTGGGACAAATAGAAAATGAGTTAATAAAGAAAAAGCAAGTTTAAAATATCTAGAATTAAAAAAAATGTCACTCAAGAACAATTTCAAATAGGATGCTGAGAAATAAACATAAATGAAGCCTGTTATTTACAAAAATCTAATTTGGTCTCCAGTGGATAATATGAGTCATCTGAGTGGGTTTGGGGAGTATTTTAAGTAAACTCAGATCAATTTATTCTGGAAAACAATGTTCATCAATATACTATCTACAGTCAGCTGAAAAGAGAGTCAAAATCTTGCTCTTTGATTTCTGATATTAGAAAGGGAAGATGGCATTTAAAAGACCAAGCATACAGAGTTATGTGTTATTAGCAGCATACAAGGAGAGTCAAAGCATGCTGGTGGCTGTAAGAATAGGCCCCTATTAGAGGTTCATTTCTTTAGTCAGTACTCAAGGTGATTCTGCCCAGCCAAGTATCAAAATTGCCCTCCGAGATTCAAGCTCAGACAGGCAATGGGAAGTGAAGAATCTCACTGAAAATTAATCATAAAATGGGACATCATTCCCAGCTTGCCTTCCATTCTCTTTCAGGAAGGTCTCTTTGCACATAGGATTGACTTTCAATACCAAAATGTTAGAAGAAATCATGGAATCCACAGAGGATTCGGGCACAGGATATTAGAAGTCACAGGTCTGATTTTTCTAGGAGCCCTTTACCATAGCTGCAGTACAAAGTGAAAACTGTAAAACCATGGCACTATTTCTGGAGTACTCAAGTCAAGTTGTTAAATAATCTCATACGCTGTTTTGTTGTTATTCAAATCACTGTTTCTCACCATACTAATTGCTATGAAAGAAGATAGGCATAGAGAGGAGGGAAGGCTCATCGCCACTACCTCTAGATTAATTATCACATAGCTTCAGCTATGCCAGAAGCAAATGGAGAAATGTCAAGCCATTCTCCAGGCTGACGGAATGTTCTTTAAAAAAATAATAAATCAATGCTTTCTGTGGCACACATCTACATATGAGTCATCTCAAGTCAGGGATGACACTCAGGTGAAAACAGTATTTCCCCCCAGGACTTGCATGTTCATCCGTAAACAAAAAAGAAAGGTCCCTAGAAAGAAAAAAAAACCAAAAACCCAACATTCAAAGTCAGTGCATTTTTCTGTCTTTCTCTTAGATTTTCCTCAGTGACAGCCTGAACAGTTTTGAGGTTGTCTCAAGGCATTCCAAGAGAGTCGCTTAAATTAAGAAGAGTTAGAAATGTGCATATTTAAAAGCAACCACGAGCTGTGTATTTGTTTAGAGCTACATCCCCCTTGTGGATGAGTCTGGGGAATACAGACATGGATCAAAGGCAAAACCAAAACCTTTCTTTTAAACATCACCTAAGTTGCTACTAAACATATAGGTTGCTCCAAAAGTAATGCCTCTTATTTATTTCCACGAAAACAACAATAGGTACAACAAGCAAAATAACACTGCTTAATAGAGAAGATTTCCAGCTACAAATCACTAATTTTTAGCGTAGTCACCACCTTTAGCTATGCATTTTTACCAGTGATGAACAAGAGCTTGCATGTTGTGCTTGTAAAAATCTGCACCACCAGAGATGACCCACTGATTCACAGCTGCAGTGAAAGGGTCATTGCTAGGAAAATGTTGCCAACACAGTCTATATTTCATTGGACCAAATAGATGGAAGTCAGAAGGCACCAAATCCAGATTATATGGTAGTTGTGGTAGACAGTCCAGCCAGGATTGGCAATGTGTTCCATCTTCTTCAAACTGATACAGGCCCTGGTGTCACTGCATTGCAAGACAGCAGTTCTCTGGCGTAACTCTGGGAACTTGAGTCTTCAGCTTAGTCAGCATCATGATGAAGCAGTCAAAGTTGATGTTTTGTCCAGGTTCCAGGAAATCCTGAAGGATCCTCCTTTTCCTACCACAAAAGACAACGCACATCATTTTACCCCCTGAGAGCTGCGTCTTGAACTTTTCTTTGATGAGGAACTCGCATGTTGTCACTCCATGGACTTCTGTGGTGGCATCATGTCTCATTTCCAATAATGACATGATTCAGGAAATTGTCACTTTCACCCTCGTTTTGGCTCCGTAGATCTTGGCAAACTTTCAGATGGTGCTCCTTCAGTTTCTGTGTAAGCATTTATGAGACCCACCTGGCTTAAATTTCAACGTGGTATTTCAACAATGCTACCACTGTTGGCAAGGATGAAGTTGATAATATACAGTTCCCTGGTTGTAATCCATTGATTTGATGAGCTGATCGAGACGCTCTTCATTTTGTGATGTGCATGGCCATCCAGAACATGGCTTGTCTTTCACGTAGCTGTTGCCACTGCTGAAACACACCACCGCCATCCCACTGTGCTCACATCCACTGTTTGGTCTCCTGAAATGTTCAGCAAGCATTCATGAATGTCAGTGGGAGCAATTTTTTCTGCATGGAGGAATTCAATCCCACATCTTTGCTTCAGACGCGCTTCCATGTCAGACATCATCAGACTGCCCCGCTTCTGCCATCTGTCACATGGCAACAAAATGTAACAGAATACTGGCAGGAAGGTTCAGCCCCTACTGCCATACCACCAACATCCACCTCCGATGTTGTGGGTTAACATAAAATGGGAGGCAATATTTTCAGAGCGGCCCTTGTATAAATCTGCTATCAAATTCACAGCAAATTGCATAGTGGGAAACTGTAGCTCAAATATATCTTGAAAGAAGTGTTGAGGCTTCAAAAATGTTTTTTTGCTTTAGCGTGGAATGAAACTGTACTTAAATAAATAAATAAGTAAATAAATAATAATCTGGTGTGTATGCTCACACCAGAGAGACTCTATCAGTCAGGAACAGCAAAATCTGAAAAGTGTCCCCAGCAGTCACAGGTCAACGGAATCATTTCCCTCTTGTAATATCATTAGGTTTAACCCCACACTTGCCACTCCAAATCCATTGCCAGCATTAGAAATACAACCCTACCCTACAAGCTTCTCTTCTTTCTAGATGGCACCAGCCAGCTAAAAGTCCCACTCTGTTATACAACAAACCTGGAACAATTCAAGTCCACATGACTAAAAATACATTAGAGGCTAACACGACTAAGAAAAGAAAAAAGCCCATATTCCCTTTATGCGTTTCCCCCTCCATGACATGGATATCGTCCTCTTCAGAAAGGGAGAACATGGAAAGAAACAGCAGCAGATCCATTCTCTGTCTTCTCAACAGACAAAGGGGAAACCTCTCCTCCCCACCCCACCACAACTTTACCTGTAAGGTGGTAAAGTAAGCAACTTCCACCAGACTAAGCGCTCATCCATGGCAAAGAGAAGAATTTGCCTTTGTGCAAGAAGTACCTTACAAACAACCTGACAGCCCAGCTGCACATTGCATGAAGCAAGATAATGGAGCAGTATTTTATTACCTACACAGTAGCCACATAGCAGGGAACTCAGATCACACTGTCGTCTTTATCAGAGCACTTCAGAACAGTAGCAAAATGCCATTCTGCATCTATGAAGGCTTAGATTTTATAGTTCTTGTGTTTAATTTTTAAAACTGGATAGCACCACATAAGCAAGAGTACTCTTATCTTGATCACAGTTGTTATAAAAGTCATTTTGCACTTTTGGAATGATTTTTCACATTTTCCATTGAACAGATTCCCTGCTATGACATCCAATTTGAAAGGGCACAGTAGTATTGATGCTTCCAGAAGTATGTAGTACTAGATTTGGAAGAAAAAAAAAAAAAAAAAATTTTTTTTGGGACCTGGTTAAGTATTTCTTGAATGAAAGCTGCTAACAAGAATGGATTTCATAACTATCACTACCTATTGCAAATAATGTCATTGTATATTTCATAAAAATGCCACAGAGATTTTACAACATATTCCCTTTTTTTTTTTTCCTTTTTTTGTACATTCTCTTCTACACTGCGTTCAACAGAAAGCTGTACAGAAAGTTTTAGCCCATCTAGAACTAATTCAAGCGAGGGATGGATCTCTGTGTAAATGGTACCTTCAGCTAGATCCCTATGAGAGCGCCTGGAGAAGGCACGTTTCTCTGGTTACATCTCCACTTTTCCAACATTTACCTATCTATCCCTTGAAGCAGGGGCTTGGTGCTCATGTTATCCTTGGTGCACAAATTTACAAGCCCCACTTGTCCTTGCAAAGGGGCTTGGGAAAACTCTTCTATAGAGATGTATTATTGCAAATACAGTTGGGATTAGCAGAGGAAACCCAGAGCAAAATTAGACTTTGGGATCAAGGCAAATAGTAAATAAGTGCACGTCTAGCAAGCTTACAAACATTTGAGTGAGAGTACTCCCAGAGGAGCCAAGCAGCCACAGCAGACAGCAGGCATGGCTAGATGTCCCCTCCCTGGGACAAGTTCTGAGTAGCTGCACAAAGGGGACAATGTCTATCCAGCATGGCTTGAAGTCCATGACACCACATGGTCAACACACGCAGAGTACAAGCAGTACTAATCCTAAAGGTACAAAGGTGAGAAGTCTCTCATTCATCATAATGCATCTCTCTCGCTTTCCACAAAACCAGTTACTTTAGCTCCTATTTTCTTAAAACTGTTCCAAGCTTAAAAAGCAGAGTTTGCAAAATTTTCCATGTAGCCTATCTTCAGCTGCACTTACTGGAAAGATATTGTTCTGAGATCTAACCCATAACCTATCAAAAGGGCAACAAGCAAGCTTCTGTTTGATCAGGAGATCCACACACACACGGTGAACTACACAGGAAGATCTCTTTCACGGCAGTAGCACTGCTATTATTTATCATACTGCTGCTCCCCTTCATGCCTAGGACATGAGCTTCAGCCTCCTTGAAGCTCGAGAAAATACAACAGCATTTCTAATAGACTATCAGAACCACTTCCCCATCAATAAAGCAATTCCAAAATTCCCCCTGGAGCAGAAGGCTCTGCTTGGAACACTACCTTCTCTGTTTTATGCTGTTTCTGTATAAATCTGTAATGCCATCTTATTCTGTCTGTAGACACAAAGATAGAAATAAATGTCTGAATACTGGGCAAATAGGGAGAAAAGCAAACATCAATTGTCATTAGTAGGATTTTTGACACTATCTCACATTATATTTCCATATTATGTTTCTAAAAAATAGGTTAAATGAACCTGCTACAAATGGATGTACTTGTCAGAAAACCACACTTTGAATACTTATTGGTGTCTCACCATTAAACTAGCAAGTGTTCAAGACTGAGCTGTATAAAAGACTAGTTTTGATCCACTGCCACTGAAGACTGCTATTTATGCCTTCTATGTTGCAGTAAGGATGCTTGTTCAACATGTAAATGACAGTATTGTAGAGATTTGAGCATCTGAAACATGGCTACAGCTCAAAAATATCAACAAGCTGGAGAAGTTACTTAAAAATGCAAGATACTAATCAATACAGACAACTGTTTGTAAAAAGAAATCAAATTGTGCATATATAAGACGGGAAAAGTGGCCAAGTTGGTTCTGAAGAAGGGATGGAGGGATGGATGTCAGTGATTACAACATAAGGCAAGACTGTTGTGCTGCTGAGAAAAAGCCATTTATCTGAAGATCTGTAAACTAGAGTACTTGTGGCAAATCCTTCAGTTTATCACACAAGAGCTTCTGATTCAGCTGTTTTCCATTTCAGTGTACACGACTGGCCCAAACAATAACTACAAGTTTTTCAACCTAGAAAAGTAAAAAGATACCATCTTCCTATCACTCATGACTAAATATAGAAACAGATATAGTAAGTATTCTGCCCACAGGAAGTTCTCAACGTGAAATAAAATGTTGAAATATCAATATTTATTCACAAAAGAAAAAAAAAAAATTCTTCCACTGTTCATGAACATTTTGCTTACTCCATAATGAAATCAGTCTAGGAAAAGTATAGGTTTTCTTCCCGTACATTCACAGTTTTAATACAGCTTCGAAGACATTTTCTCAGGCAAGATTCCCATGCAAATGACAGAGAACAGATTTACCTTCTTTTATACAACATAATATGATTTATTTCATTGGAAACACGGTTATATATCGGCAACATCAACACGGAAATTACCAGAAGTGTTGTTTGGGGCTTGGAGAGGTTGTAAGGTGGGCACTGGAGTTGTCTTGCAAACCCATTCCAGAGAAGAACAGGAGTTCTCAGGTACAAGATGGTACAACATATAACACAATGACAATAGACACAATCAGTGCATAAGTTACAAAAACCTGGAGCAATTACGTGACTTGTGTTACTAGAAGCATGTTCTGAGAAATAAATTTGGAATTTGAGGCACTAAAGCTGCATATCTATGTTTTCTTCATAGCAGGAGATCAGCAATTCACCCTGTACCTTATGACTGTTTCCAGTTCATCAGGTTTGCTTGCAGATTCTGATTCCCCTCCAGTGATTTGCACATGGCTCCAGGCAGAAATGAGAACACTTGTGATGTGTGCAAGACAATGTGACACTGATACTGAAGAATGGGTGATCCCAGCAGTAGATATTTAAGATATTAAGGATGGGCTTAAGGAAATACAGCAAAAAGTTGCCTTCAAGACTACATAAAACAAACTTATTCCTTGTTCACTGTTCTATCCAGTCACTTAGCAATGGTACAAAACCTGGTTTAACTGCATTTTTTAAGATGGCAGTAGGTGGCCTACAGTATGTCATGGCTAATTCTGACAATCACAGCCTACCCATGGTTGTCATAGAAGTTAATGATGGATTGTTAGAAACTACTTCAGCCTCAGGCAAAGCCCTGGGAAGTTAACTACTGGGACAGTCTCTGGTAAGTGGCAAAAAAAAAATCCAACAGTTTAATGGCTATTTTGGGGAGGTAATTTACTTCTGCTAATCAAGAGAAAGTTTGCTAAGCTGTCATGCAGTTTTAAAATAATGCTCAAGTAGCAGCATAGAGTCCAGGTAGGTCCAGTGCATTTCTGTCCAATAGATAATTAGGACAAATACCCAGAAGACACAAAAAAAGTTATAATTTGTATTTATTGTTATTTTGAATCTATTTTATAGCTAGGAATAGTAGGTGACTGTCAGCAGATGTTGAAGGTCATACATGCCTGTCCCCTCACCTCACTAGAATTTCTTACTGAAATCCAGCTCTGCAGTATTGATACTTAAAATCATTATTTCTTAACAAAGTCAGTAATTCTGCTCACTAAACAGAGCAGTCTTGTTTAAGTCACGATGGTCCTGACCATCAAGATAGAAGACAGTCGTGACAGCAGGTTTGTTGCTTAATTTCTCAGGTGTCTTTTAGGAAACCTCAAAACAGGATTAAAACATGGCTACAAAAGTATAAATTTTGTTGTTTCTTTTCATTGTAGAAGTTGGTGGCAAAGAAGACATTAACATCTGTCAAACTGGCTTTCTAGAGGTAGTTTTAAAATTTGCCTCATCGAATCCAATGCTTTTCTTACAAAGGACAATGCACTATATGAAATGCCTAGTATTTACAGTATCTTCAGTTGGAGCTATTAATAAGTGGTCTCACAGTCACTTTTTATTACTGTTTAAATGGTAAGTTGAGAAAAGATTTCACAATAAATAATTAATTGGACAAATTAATAATATAAGTCTTTTCCAACTTGGCTATTTTTCCAAGTGTATTCATTATTCTAAGCATTATATATCTGTGGCAAGCAAAAAACAAAACAACAACAAAAAAAAAACTAAATCCATGACTGGTCTGGAAACAGAAGTCTACATGCATTTACCTCTTGAGAGAAGGCATTCAGTTGAAAGCTTCCCTGAGTGAACAAAAGTGCATCCACTTCCTACATAAACAAGGACAAAGTTTAATAAAAAACTGCTATCTGAACAAATTTTATCAGGCAAGTAAGAAGACAGAAATGGGATGCAGAATATCTTCATAGCCAGTTTATTTGAAGGCTGGAGTGTATTCTTTAAGTGCTTGTGCATAGATACATACCTTTTACTATCTGTATTATCTGTGTGTAAGACCAAGCATGCATTTTTGTAACATGCTTGTGTTCTGTGTCTGACAGACCTATTGTAGGCCTACACAGGGGGGATGTGGCCAATAAAAATCTATAGCCATGGAAGCTGATGTGAAGAGGATTCTTCTTTAGCAGCGAAGTACCTCAGCATTCCATCTCCTACACAATTCCCTGTGGTTTAATCCTTTTTTATTTCCTTCCTTTTCCAGAAATATCCTCCCAAGTTACCACGAATTGCCAAAGGCCAATTGTGTTGAAAGTACAGGCTATTACTCTCAGAGGAAAAAGCAAAAGGAGTTGTTCTATCTAACATTGCTAAATTAGCCACGTTTTTCCAAACTGTTTGACAGATTTCATTCTCAGTACACAAGACTGTACTTCGCTCACACAAAGTCTCCAATGAGTAAAAATAGCAGCCGAAAGCAAGTTCAGACCCCTTGGGTTCTTCTTCCATCCCTGTTATGGAGGAGTCTAGATGAATCTTACAGAATCAAACAATTAAGGTTTCTAAGGAATTTATTTCACAGCCAGGGTAAAAATGGAGAGTAATAGTTTCTAATGGTGAAAAGCTACAAACAACTTTTCAGTGGCAATTTTAAACTGCTTAGCATTTAGTGAAATTCTGGCTCTAATTTTATGGTGCCTTTCTGTAACAATCTCATCGTGACAGCCAAAAAAACGTATCTGCTTTTATAGCAAGTGTTCTCTGCCCATCAGAACTTTCACAGTGAAGACTGAGATGGCTGCAGTTTACTTTTCAATCCATAAATGAATACTGAAGCACCTGTCTGTGCCTGCTCAGGCTTCCAATACAAAGGAGAAACATTCTGATTAAACAAAACTGAGTAGTGTTGGCCTTTGCTAAATGAATTCATAATAAAAGCAAGATATGACAAAGCTAAAACCTTACTGTGATTTTCAGAGGCATCACATAATGCCAAGTGGTACAGTCTGCTAACATCCAGATCTGAACATCTCTCTTCTAAAAACTCTGATAGATGCTTTGCAAGAAACAGACAGCCACAAGCTTGCTAATTACTTGTTAAAGAACGGCTTCTCTCAGAGCCATACTTGCTGAATGCACATATCTTTTTCTTGCCAGTAATCCCCGCTTCTGACACAACATTACATGATGTTTTTCCCAGTAAAAAGCACATTCCTTGCCCTAGAACCCCTTCTGTTCCAAATACCTTAGTCCTTAGCTCCACAGCATTTGTTTCTTTCACAGCTATCAATATTCTTGTGCAAGAGCATCAATAGGACTTCACAGAATTAATGTATGCTGAATCCACTGTTAAAAGCTTCACTAACTTCAGTGTTGAAAAAACAAAGTAATATAAAAGGAAATGATGACAGCAAAAACAGAAAACTGTTCCAGGCACAATAAATAAAAAGGGTGGTGTTGCTGTTATCTCCTGTACCCATTTGAGAAAAGAGGGCTTTACAAAAATAAAGTCCCTTTGTTACCAAACCTATATTCAACATAGATCTAAATATCCCATGCAAACCACTATCAGCATCATGCAAAATGTAAGAACTGGTTCCTGTGAGTTTAGTCCAAGGGTAGGATTCAATGTGGCATAAATGAATGTATATCCTATTACCTTAGGATTATCTAAGAAGGCAATCAGAGCCACTGGTTAGTAATAGGAGTAAAACTCTAATAAGAGTTTGAACCAAAGCTTAACAGGTTCCAACAAAAGATGCTCTCCATTAAAATCCCTTACGAGTCTCTTAAATAATTCAGTGACCCAGCAGGAAGATTACTCATCCATGTGATATACTCCCCCAAATGATATTCCTGGGTTTGATGGCTTCAGGAGTCACCTCTTCATTCTTAAGAAATCCTTCTGAGCTCTGAACAGAAGCGACTTTACAGACACATATAAATTGTACATCTTTTGTTAGATCCTTGAAGACTTCTCTAGAGGCCTCAGAAAACATTTCCATAGACTGATTGCAGGTAATATCTCAGAGCTCAGGTCTGTAGTTTCACACAATGCTGTAGCTCAAACACAAGTCAAAGTGGTTAAAGAAAATTAGTACAGAAAAACCTTGATTTCAGGACAAGATGTCAGTCCAGGAACAATTAAATTCTATTCACAATTTCCATGCACATGGAAGCTCTTTGTTGAACACTCCCTAGTAGTTGATTACACATCACTTTAATGATTCTATTGATTAAGTGTCTTTTCCAAAAGGAAAAAATGCCTGTTTTCAAATGTACTTTTCTACACTTGATCATTCTTCACGCTGATACATTTGTTTTTTGTGTTGTTGGGTTTTTTTGTTGTTGTTTTCTTTTTTTTTTTTTAATTGAAGGGTTAGGTTATTAAAATTCTGGAGAAGTATTTAGGCTATATGAATCTTTAACAATGGTCAGTGATTAGCAAAGCTTTTTACATATTTAATGATGCAGCCACTGATAATGATAAGTTGCTCACGATGCACTTTAAGAGCTGAAGTGATTACCTGCCTCTCATGTTGTGTTCCTGGTGAATACAGAGAAAAACATGCAATGGATGTCAGTGGGCATGACAAAACTCCACAATCAGCCATTTTTTGTGGCTATTGAAAGTACTACACTCAGAGGCCTCAGAGAGTGGCATAATAGTTTTAGGTTAGGGAATAGATATCTAGATATTAGATAGTAGATAGTGAATATCTAGATATTAGCACAAGTGAAAGCACTGAAGTCAAGGTACATAACAGTCACTTCTCTTGACTTGTTGATAGAAGCAATCATTACAGCACAGAAAGCAGTTATGCTGATCAGGTACAGTTTTCCCTTGTTCAATCCACACTAGTTGTTCCCAATCAGCTTGACCATCACCAGTGTGGAAATGGCTTCTCTAAGCACTTCCTCCATAATATTTCATGGGAGAGAGGTGAGGCCAATTGGCCTGTAGTTCTTGCCTTCTCTTAAGATGTGAGGAACATTTACCTTTCCTGCAGTCATAGTGCCCTGTGTTTTGACCTGACAGTTTTTTTCTGTCCAGCTCTGAAGTTCTTGAACACAGATGTCTAACTCCTCAGTGTGCACTCCCTCCACTTGTAAATTGCAATCTTAAGCAAAGTGATGCCTCCTTTCCACCTCACCTTCATTTTTTTTCTCCTCTACACGCTACTGTCTGTCACCTGTTAATGTCTTTCCATTTCTAAATGGAACCCTGCCCTCCTACTGACAAACTGCCTTCTGCACTCTGTTTTTATCAGGAACAAAGCTGTAGAATGTCATGTTTTCTGCATGGTACAAGTCAAAAACCAGGGAATACATGGAATCTTGGGAAGGAACAGTCACTGCACCGGCAATTTCTTAAGAGCTATGGTAACCTAGCTGACCTGATTGCCTCCTCCTATGCCTATGATGAAAGCCTAACACACAAAAAAGACAAAAAGACAACTCCTACCCTAAAATATCAGGGCTGCTCTGAAAGTAATGCCTCCTATTTTATAATGTTGACCCACAACATTAGAGGTGAAGGTTGCTGATATGGCAGTAGAGATTGAAACTTTCCACTAATATGCTGTTACATGTTGTTGCTGTACAACAGATGGCAGCAGAGGAGCAGTCTGACCAAATGGTGTCTGATGCCATTTGTGTCTGAAGCAAAGATGTGTTGTTGAATTCCTCTGTGCATTGCACCCACTGACATTCGTTGATGCTTGCTGAATGTTTATGGACACCAAAAGCAGATGCCAGAGCAGTGAAAATCATACTGTGTGGGCAACATTTCCTAGCAATGACACTGCCAGAGCAGCTGTGAAGCAGTGGGCCACTTCTGCTGGTGCAGATTTTTACGAGCACAACATGCAGGCTCTACCTGTTCTGGTGAAAATGCATAAGTAATGGTGGTGACAAGGTTAAAAAATAGTGCTTTGTAGCTGTGTGTCTTCTCTATCAAATAGTGTTATTGTGTTCTTTGCAGCTGTTGTTGTTTCCATTGAAATTAACAGGAGGCATTACTTTTGGAGTGACTTACATAGATAAGTTAACAAGCATTGATATTTTCCTAACAACTCCTAAATCAGAACAAGTATTTAGTACTCCTTACCAGATCTATAAAACATATTCCCATATTGAAATGTTACACAAGTCCTTGTAAGGCTCTTTACTGCATGCTTTTCTTATCACCTAATCATCTATGAGTTTTCTAACATCAGGAAAATGAACACCACACTGACACACATTCCAGGTTCTAATAATTTCTTCTTCAGCATCCAATAATTCTATTTCTCCAAAGAGAAATAAAAACATCCCCTGTCTTTTTCCAGTGGTTCCACTCCAGTAATGTGTTGAGTATTTAGAAAAGTTCTTCATTTCTCATTAGTACTAGTAAGCTGTTTAAGTGGAAAATGTTAAAACTGTATGAGTAAAGAAAAATATAGTCACTTGGAACATTTCTTTAGAGACATGTATCCAACTGCCTTTTTAGAAGCTTGATTCCTTCAAGATCCTTTGATCCTGCTCTTTTACTGCTAATTAAGTAATAACACTACTAGCTATCCACAGGTTTTGTTTTGCTGGAAAGCTCAGTTTCAGGCACACAGAATGTAATTAAGAAACTTTACATAATCTCTAAGGGCAGGAAGAAAGCACAGATTTCAAACATTTCCCTCCTAAGACCACAGTTTTTAATGGGCAATAGTAGGATTCTGAAAGAATGCCTTTCTACATTTTCAGGTTCAGCAGGACTCTTGAGTAACACTGGAAAGCTGCTCATGTGGGATGTGAGTCTGGACCTACCTGGGCGTACTTTAAAGAAAAGATGGGCATAAGGGAAAAGTCCATCTGGATTATGCAGGATTTAAACTTTTATTTCTTTCAAAGACCACAGCACAGAAAAAGAGATTTAAACTCTTTGTCAATGCCAGCTAATGGCAGTGCCACAAAAGAAAGGAAAAACTAAATCAGGAAGGCAGGATCAGGCTCCTAGCATCTCATCTTCTCTCAAAGTGTTCATCCTTTGGGAAAGGATTAAGTAGTTTTAGAAAAGCAGTGTAATGTAATCAATGTACTTAACTGCAAATATCAGAAATATAACATTCCACTCTTTTTCCATGAATTCTTCACAGAGAACTAGGTACAATCTGATTTCAGGCAACTCAGTATTTTTAGCTGCTACAGTGTCCAATTAACAACACCTGCACTGGAGTGGGGGGAAAAAAAAGAAAACCACAACAAAAACACAACAAAAACACACCAAAACACTCATGGGTACAAAGAGAGGCCCAATGGACTAAAAAATCTGCTGAAAACTGTGTTACAGTGGATGCCAGACTGAACAGGGGACAGCATTGTGTTTTCTTCATGAATAAGGCAGACCATTTGCTTGACTTATTGGTGCTGGTGAGGCTACCCCTGGATTTTTCTGCCCAGTTTTGAGGCCTCCCAATTCAGAATGGCTGCTGAGAAACTAGCATGGATCCAGCAGAGAGCTGCAGGGTAACAGCACATGTGGATAAAGAAGGCTCTGGGCTGGTGTAGCCCAACATAGAGGAAGCCACAGGGCAGCTTCACAGCATGTACAGTTGCTGATGGGGAGCTAAAGAACGGAGATGCACAGCTGTGTAGAACAGTATAGCCCAAGGCAGCATCCTCAAATGAAGACCTGGCAGATTCAGTCCCAATTTTGGGAAAAGCTAGGAATTTGGCACAGCGTGGGAACCTGTCGCTTAGGTGTAGTAAAATCTCCATCCTTGCAGGATTTCATGACATGACCAGGAAAAGCCTCTGCTGACCTGATCAGTTGTTGGCAATAGGCACACATAAAGCAGGAGGCTGGACTAGATAGTATCCAGAGGACCCTCCAAACAGCTTATCTGCTGTTCTGTGCCAGTCATTCATGTTTCTGGTGAAATTCCAGGCAAAAAACTCTTCAGGGCTACAAAAGAAAAGCTTTGCAAAGCCAATTAAAAGTTTGGTTGAAGTGTTTAACTGCTTATGACTACCACCAGGATAGTGCTGGAAGGATGAAGGTGCTGTATTAACTCAAACTGAAATGTTAGTTACTCCTATGCTTATCCTGATGAATGCTAATTCTTGGTTTCATTTCAAGCATCTCTATTCATTAACCATTAATCCATTAACAAAAATTCAAAGGTTTGAGTTTTATGATTTTCTACAGTAAAAATGGTTTCTTTATTATTTTCCAGATGATGCGTGTGTGAAAAATCCCTGCAATGTAGCAGAGGGTGCTGAGGCAGGGCAGGGGCAGCCCCAGCGGTGTGTGCAGTGCGGTGCTGTTCCTCGGGCTGGCAATGAGGGCAGCGTGTCCTGCTGCGGGGTGCGTTCTGTGTGCGGGAGGCAAGGAGGGGACGCGGGAACCTACGTGCAAACTCTAAGGTTCCTAAAGCACAGACACAATCAGTGCTTTTCTTTTTAAAAATGAAAATGTGTTTATTTTGTTTTGAGGTTTTTACTTCTTCCTTATTTTGGTCACTGTAAATTCTTGATAGTCCAGTCTTGAAAGAAGAGTCCAAACAAAGCATCTGGACTGGATCTTCCTGCTGACATTCAGCACTTCTTCCTGTTCAAACTGAAGCTCCACAGGACCAGCTGCGTCTATGACTTCTTTTTATTCCTCCTCTCCCACTGGGAAGTGATTATGGATGGAAACAGGAAGGATGGGCTCATGGAGCCTTGTTCTGTCAAGAGAAGGATGATGAGGAAATGGAGGCTCTGTGTGAGCCCATGGGATGGCCCTGATTTGGTGCTGTCCCTCCCGGCTAAGGGTGAACTTACGGGATCCTCGCAGCCCTGTGATGTTTGAGGTCCCTCTGTCAGACTCGTCCCGCTGCCCCGGCACAGCAGCTCTGAGGATGGCAGTCCCTGCCCTGCCCTCTTGCTCAGGACTTGGTGAAGAAGAGATGAGAGGAGTTGGGAAGGGACGAGGGAGGGGGTCGGGAAGGAAGGGCTCGTAGGAGCCTTGGCTGTGAACAGAAGAAGGACCAGGCAATGGAGGCTCCCCGTGAGCCCGCAGGATGGCCGTGAGCTGGGGCTCTCACAGGTAAGGGCAAACTTACAGGACGGGAGGATCAGCGCCGGCGTCGAGGCGGCCGTTTTGCGGGAGGTGGACGGATCCTGGCGCCCCTGCGATGAAATTTGGGACGCGACCTCTTCGTGGTTGGCCTGGCAGCAGCAGAGAGATGGCCGGTCTGCCCCGATGGAGGTGGATCCACTTCCATCAGCTCATCTGCCACAGGTGGATCCACCTCCATGGGCTCCTCTTCGCTGCCAGGTGGGTCCACCTCCATGGGCTCGATGTCATCAGCCACTTCCAGCAGCCGCCTCTTCTTTAAGGGTGGCTGCTCCATCCCGTCCTCAAAAATAACAAGAAATGCGAGGTATCTCTTCAAGAGAGCCTGGCAAGCTGCTGTCTCCTGCTGAGTCAGCTGAGGGCCTGCGGTTGAGGGCAGTTGGGTGCCCATGGCGACAGGATTCTGAGTGCCACATGCTGGCCCAAACATGGCGGCTGGCAGTTATTTAAAGCAGTGGAGTTGCTGTGTTTGTATCGGCTGTCCTTTGCCATCCCTCAGTCATGCCTTGTGAGAAGTAGTTTGGACAGATTCGATCTCTGCAGTCTCTGGTACAGCAGTCTTGGGAAGAGCTTAGGGGCACAGATGTGTAGGCGGCTGTTCCCCATCAGTTGACCCCAGTGTACCTCAGCAGCATGAAAGTGCTCAGCCTCTACCATCAGGTGAAGAGGAAAGTGTGGTGTTTGTTTCCTGTGCTGCGACTGAATTGCCAACGGTGTGCCAACAGACTGTGAAGACTGTTGTTGAACCGAGACCAAACCCAGCTGTATTCACATGTCAGGTGATAGCTTGCTGTGCCTAGGCACACATAGAAGCAGGTGAGCCCAAAGTGCCCCTTTTTTCCTGGATGTTTCCAGAGTTTTGCTTTCATGCCTTGTCCCTGTGCAGGAAGCAGTAGCAACTATTAAGCTGCTCCAAAAATCTTCTCAAAGCTAAGCAGAGGCTGCTTGCTCACACTAACCTGGGATGCTGTGTGCCCTGGGACCTCCCCAGCCATCAGGCCCTGCGATGGGCCCATAGACTGATTGATGAAACATGGAAATGATGAGCCCTGCTGCTCACTTAAGCTTTGCCTGTCCAGGTCAGGAACAGGCTTCAGAAGTGACCTCAGGTTTTAGGTCTATTTCCATACCTGCACACAGAGCTACTACTCTGTTTCTGAGCTCTTGTTGAGCTGCTGGTCCTATGTTCTTTTACAAATATGTCCTTCTTCAATCAATCCTATGCAGTTTCTGGTATCTCAGGAGAAGTATTATCTTTTTGTTTTTTAGTACAACCTGAGGATATTTTCAGGATGCCTACTAGCTCAATGCACCACTTACCACGTCCTTTTCCCAGCACAGAAGTTTAGGCTGCGTGGCAAAAGATGGAAATCTTTTCTGAATAGCTGCACAGTCAACATCAATATGATGTCTGCTCCTATTTTATTACGTTGGTCCACAACCTCAAAAGTGGATGTTGGTCATACAGCAGTTAAGGTTGAACTGTCCCACCACTATTCCAATAAATTGTTTTGCCCTGAGAGAGATGGCAACAGAGGGGCAGTCTGATAGAATGGAGTCTCACGTGAAATTGTGTCTGAAGGTTTCCCCATGTAGAAAAAATTTGATCCACTGATACTCAAAGCTTCCTGAATGTTTATGGAGATGGAACAGTGAACATGAGCACAGTGAGGTGAGGGGTGGTACGTTTTAGCAGTGGCAACTGCAACATGAAAGGCAAGCCATGTTCTATATGGCCACACACAGCTGTCATACCCCAAAGTAAGAGCATTTCAATCAATTCATCCATAGAAACTGGCTAATACTGGTGACCATGTTGGAAAATAATGTTTTGTAGCTGAGAACTTGTTCTACCAAATAGTGTTACCATGCTGTTTGTATCAGTTGTAGTTTCCACGGAAATAAATAGGAGGCATTACCTTTGGAGCAATCTATATAGAAATAATAAAAGCAGCAGAATGCCCATTAATGCTATTTCTGTGTTCACCTTATTCAGAAAGAAAAAAAAAAAAAAGGAAATCAAATATATCTACAGATAATGTTATAATGACGCAGAAGAAAAATACTTGACATATATATTTAAATCAAGTACAAAAGTGCAGCATACTGCTGGCTTATTTCTCTGGCAGTCCCTGAAAAAGAATGAAACATGATCATTTTCACCAGAAAGTCAGTACTTTGGGAAAGCAGAAATACAGGTGTCATGTGCTGATAAATGACTTCTCTGCAGCTGAATATTTTCCTGCAGTGTTATAAGACTTGCATAAGAGCCCCTCTCACTTATTATAAGACCTTGGAGAAAGCTCTGTTTTCACAGCCAGCTTTCATACATGAATCACATCTGCCTTCCTTGCTATAAATGCTGTCATCTATTCACTCTTTTTCAGTGTTAAAAAATGTTACGCTTTTATAAAGACCAGAGCTTTTATTTTAATAAAAAAAGATTCATGTTGCAATAACACTTTATGTGAAAAAGCAATATTTGAAATACATAATTCAAATATATTGAAGGTTGTCTCCTGTGACTGCTGCTAAAATAGCTGACTGACTTTCTGTCCCTGGCATCCAATAACCCTTCCAATGGTCAGCAACTAAATACAAGTTGTGTGCCACTACAACGAAGCCTGCAATTAAAACTGCTTCCAAATAAGCAAATAAGAGATTACGTTTCTTAGTGCATCATTTATAAGGAAAAAAAAAATATCAGTCTTAAACTGTGCTAATTAGACATTCACTTAGTGTATCCTACAAAAACATAATTCAGGAAAGAACACAAATCTATTGCCAACACTTATGGAGAAATGCTCTTGAAGGAATACTTGGCACATGGGGAAATGATAAGGTTCATTAATTGGGAGAGAGGATTAAGCTTTCATGGACAGTACAGATGTAGAGGTGACTTAATTATTTAAAAGGTTATAAAAAGAACTCAATCTCTATTATATCCAATTTGCTTCCTTTTAAATTTGCCAGAAGGTATAACAAGGAAGAGAGATTGAAACTTGCAGAAAGAAAAGTCCCAACCCATGAGGTGGAATCTACTCTTTAGATTTGTAAGAGGAAGGATCACGAGTAACAGCGAGATAATGTACCTGCATCTCAGAAAAATTCTCCCAGTATCCTTCAGAAAGTAGAAATTTCACTGTTTTAGTGGCAATAGCTAACAACAGAAAGTACAATGTAAAATTTGAATTCATTGGAAACTTCAGAGTACAATCACATATGCACATTTCCCATAGAACTCCTTGTTTTCAGTAACGTTCTGTAAGTGAGAAAAAAGCATCCTCTTCTCAGACAGCTCTTCTGAATTTTTGACACGAATTCTGGGCAAGAGCTTTATAGATCTTGTATTTATTCTTATTTCCAATACTGATGTGACTCCAGTTTTGAAATCATCAAAGTAGAATTTTCAGTGCTGCCTTTCTGAAATTTTAACATTACTTTTTCCCCAAGTCCTTCTAATCTCAGATTGCATTATATGCTTTGTATTATTTGTCGTCACCACCACAGCTCCATGTCTCCACACCTGCCTTGTCCTTGTACAGTAATCTTTACAACACTGTCACACAGTGCGTTGCCTTGAGTATCACGTGGAGTTCCTGACATTTTCCAACTCCCTCTCCACATTCACCACTACTTTCCAGAGCAGGATTCCTACATCTGTATTCTCCCCATCCCTCCCATCCCCAGATAAACAACCACTTCTCACTATATCCAACTACACAGTTGTCACTAACTCAGCGTCTGTATCTCACAAGTAACAGTGAGATTAATCACCCAAGGCATCTAATGAAGGTCACTCCGAAAAATAAGACTTGAGCTCTTTGAAAATGTTTTAAGTGTGCAGGCTAACCACACCACTGCAGCAGTATAACATTTATCTTTCATAATTAGCAAGAGCTGTGGAGCACGGTACTGAGAGCTCAGACTTCTTGACCACCTTTTGTTTCTGAGAAAAGAAAAAAAAAAAAAAAGGAGCTGCTTTTCTAGATAATTTATAGCCCTTGCTTCAATCATCCTTTACTAAAAAAGAAATGAAATCATTGGATCATTTTGAGGCAGGTGTTGCTGCATGCAAAAGGATAACTTCATAAACATCTAATTATATCACTGAATAGCTGGTATTTTGAATACTCATATTAAGGCAGAAAAACAAATCGAAAATCCCAGGAGCTTCTATCATCTAATAAGGCAAGTATATTTTCAAGCAACTTCTCGTATATGTGCTCATACATGAATATGTGCCAACATGCACTTGTATAAATCTTTCCTTGGCGAAGGGGAAGAGAATCTAAAATTTTCCATCAGTTTTTCTCTGCCAGCTGGCTGGGTGAGCTGAGGACAGCAGCGAACATATAAGGATTTTTAATATTTTAGAGACGTCATTTTGAGGATAAACTTTTCAGTATTCTGAGAATCAAAAATGAGATAGGCCCTCATGCATCCAGCAATCAGAGCAACAGCACACCAACCTCATCCCAGGATTGTCCATTTGCTCCAGTGAATCCCTTATCCCATGAGAGTGAATATCTTCCCCATGCATTTGTTTACATGCACAGTCCTCTTAAGGTATAATTAGAAGGTAAGCAATGCTAGTCCATAGGACCAACACAATTAGAAGATTTCATCCAGATCATGAAGAGCACACTGTCAAGTGAGATCACAGCAAAGACCTTGGAGCTAGTTCTGACCACCCTCACTCCTGAAACAATGACACTGCACCCTTGTTGCGTAGCATCCCAAGCAAAGAAGCACAGCTGGAAGTCAACATGAAAACACAGACACGCTTATTTAAGGACCACTTCCAAATCTGACATGTGACCACTGATCCACAAAGACATCATGGCTCCCAGCCTCACCACATCAGGTATGACCATCACTTGCACAGTGCAGGCATGCTGAGAAAACTCTGGTATATAGGACACCAGAAGAACTAGAGTTAAATCTCTTCAGTGAATCAGAAGAGAAAATCAACACCTGGCTTCCACAGAACTGAGCTGCTAGGTGCAGGTTTCAAGGCTAACAGGGTACCAGCTGGTTTGTCCAAGACCATTTCTTAGGATGTGTCCACCTTTTGGCACAGAGTGGATGACAGCTGGAAGAGACAGAGTGCATGACCTGAAGACAAAAAGTTAATAGTCTGGGTGACACTGGCTGTCAGGTGAGGTCATGCTTTGTGCTACTTGTTGAATTAATTTTAGATTGTTCTAAAGGCTCGCTCCCATTTAATCAGATGGCTTTCAAATAGCTTTCAGCAAATTCCTCAGAGAACATTCTTATTCACTGGTAAAGCAAATCAAATGCAATTTTCTTCCAAGATTTACTTATGCTCCGTTGTGATGAGCAGAGTTACCATTTCTGATTAAAAAGTTCTTTACTTTGGCCAACAGAGTCTCAGCAGACTACATGTATGATGCAATAACATCACAGCTTCTGGACTTCCCATGGAAACTCAAAAGGAAGTCCTAACCCCAGATCATGCAGTACACGACCAGCCTACCTCAAAGATTGCCACACTTGAATATTTGAAGCTTTACGTCAATGTAAAAAAGAGTAAGAATTACAGCCAGGGAACACTAATTGTTTTGTTTACTGGCCGCTTACAGAGTTTGACCTACGTTGTTTTGAAGCAGCTCAGGACCTCTAGATGAAATTGCATTTTGTTCTGAAGGGTATGGATACAGAGTTTGTTCACAGAAAGCCAGTTAAACCAGTTACTATGAAATGCTATTGAAAAGGAAGCCCTAGAAGCTTTGCCTTTTTCAGATTTTCTAAATCTAAGTGTAAGCTATTGGGAACATGGTGAGGGTGCCTCCAAGACAGCAGACAGCTGAGAAAACCAGTACATAGTTTCAGTACTGAGGTGTCTTACAGCTTTGGATCCCATTCAGCTTACATGAACCCAGCTGAACTAATAAGCGTGCCTCAGCTAGGTTAGTTAAGCATGAATGAAATTTTCCGTTAAAATGCAGACAGAAACATTGTTAGTTGCTTGCTAGTTTAAATGATTCCAAGAAAGGAATGAGGTTCATGAGGTTGATCCGAAATCTACAGTGAGCTTTGGAGTGACAACGCCTATGTC
This sequence comes from Lagopus muta, assembly GCF_023343835.1. Taxonomy (NCBI): domain Eukaryota; kingdom Metazoa; phylum Chordata; class Aves; order Galliformes; family Phasianidae; genus Lagopus; species Lagopus muta. Next base: position 44,326,024 of record NC_064439.1, on the reverse strand, counting down.
TTACCATTCACAAATTTTGTATCAAACACCTTGGGCTTTACTGGGCTTGGTCTTCCATAGAAGACAATCACTCAGTGTCAAAAAGAATGAGCTTTTTCTCCAAGGAAGACAAAACCAAGGTGTGGTTATTAACGAGGACAATACAGGTCAGGCTCATTCCACTTTCATTGTCAACTAAAGCCTGAGCCAATGCAGAAATGAGATTTGTCTCTACTCCACATCAGACCCTTAAAAAGGTTCACATTCATGATATGTACACAAACATATGAATATATAGAGAGAGATGTAAATAATCTCCAGGAAAATAAGTGTTTATTTGTATTTTTCCAGAGATTCATTCCTGCCTCTCAAACTGCATATATGACTCTGGATGTGCTGTGATTAATAGTGTCACATATCCAGAAATACGCCTACAGTTGCTGGGTCTCTCCATGTATGTAAATGTATGCATAGTTGCATGATATGCACTTTTGCCAGCTGTTTGTGCATTTTTTGCAAACCTTTATAAAATTCAAGATCACCATTCAGCAAAACAGAACAAGGCATGGAGGGTGTCTGCGGGAGGGAATCCCTAGGTACTGCTAGACAACTGCTAATAAGGCAAAGGATTAACAACAATGTCAGGCATTTCATTACTTATTCCTTTTACACGGACACTTATTGCTTAAAGCAAATTACAAGAAAATCCTACACACTAGGATTGGTGTGTTCACTTGGTCGGTTCAATATACCTGTGAATACCTAACATCAGACACCGCTACTGTCCACAGAGGTAAAACAAACCTCTTTCAGAAGTCAAGAGCAGGCTGATGACAAGGAGCTGAAGTTGCCTGGTACGGAGAAAGGATTTTGAAAGATTAAATTTGTAGGTTTTGAAATTGGGTGGGAACTACAAATGGGAGCTCTCATGTGACAACGTATCTGGGCAGAGATAACACTGACACCCATTGTTCAGGGAACAGAGAGGAGCTGAGATAAATTACTTCCTTTAAAAATGCCTTTAAAATCTTTCCAAAAGCATTCCTCTAAGTCTCTTGCTTTATTCATTCATGTCTGTCTTCTGCTTATTACATTAATTCGCAGGATCTAGCCTTTGCAACCTGTTCGTAGTCCACAGCACCAAGGATTACCTGGTTTCTGTTTTCATCTTCTGTAGTTTTGCAATACAATCAAAGCAGAGAAGTTGTTTCATCAGCATCAACATGATCTGTGTTGCTGTAAGTGTCCCTAAGGATCATTATTCAGACTCCCAAACCTCCTGAAGCCATGCAGATCAAAAGACAGAGTAAGAAGGGAGGAATAAGTTGGAGGTTATTTTGCTCAAAATTAAGAAAATTTTCTTTAAAAAACAAAAAGCAGACTTGCTCTATCTTTTACCCTCTTATTTCACAACTGCTGCATAAACTGGCAGAATTCTTTTCTAAGCAAGGCTGTTATGAAATTCCTGCATTTTCTGCAGTGGGTGGTGTGGAAATTGCAATGAAGAATCTATTCTAATTGTCATGTAAGAAATATTACTAAATGCAACCTAAAAGCAAAGTCTTATTTCTCTAAAGATGCAATCACATACGCTCTCCATTAAATAAGACATCAAGTTTAACTCTTTTCTATCAGTATAAAAACAAACACCAATGCTATTTTATTTTTGTAGTTACAAAGCCAAGATAGAGATGAAATTCCAGACGATACAATGAAATCTTACCGACTATTTCATTTCCTAGAGGAAAGATTTTCCTACAGTACATTTCCACTAGTTTCCATCTTCTCTGCACTCAGTAGGTAGTTAAGCCTTAACTACGTGCCCATCAAAAGCACAAAGAATCAGCTAGAATTGTTTGAGGACAAAAAAGTCAAAGTGCTATGCCTTCATCTCTCCCCAGGGCTGCTAAATTTTCACATACTTCTTCAGTAACCATCTCAGACCCATAGCAACAAAATTAAAACTCACTTCTAAATCTCGAAGTCCTGGTGGCTTTTTTTTTGCTTGTTTTTAGTTTCAATTTTTTTTTCCAGCATTTTAATCTATACATATTCTTTTTTTTTTGAGATGCTGTAAATATTCCACAAACATAAAGTGCTAAAAGCATAAGGTCTCTGCAGAGCTTTTCTCCTGCCATTGCTGATGTAAGTTCCAGGGTAGTGGACTTGGATTTCTGGAAGTCAGTTAGCCAGAGACAAGCTGTCCTTGTCCCCCTGTACAGTTTGGCAGACAGATAAGACAATGAAAAATTATTCTTTCCCTTTTAATTCTAAGGGTCCTCTTTCTGGTAGCAAGTCAAAGAATAATGATGGTACACAAAGCTGTTAGACCACGGTCTGTGCTGGGAGACCTCGAGAGAAGAGACCGCACTTATGTGTGCAATACAAGGAAGAATCAGCTAGCTATCCCAGCTACTCCTCCTTGACCAAACAGCTGGTAACCCAGCATCCCCCATCTCTGAGCTGTAGTCATCTTGTCCTACCCAGCTGGAGTTACCTCTGTAGCTTCACTCCTGGAGACCAGTACTGCAATGCTAAAAATTCAGAGCTCAAGCCCCTCTTCTAGAGGAAGACCTCAAGGAGACAGCTATGATTAAGCAGTGAAAGAGCAACTGTCTGATGTTCTAACACAAGTAAACTTTTAAATAATAAACAAAAGGCTATGTTAAAATAATACTGTAGCAGCAAAACCAGGAATCAATCAGTAGGAAGTGCCCATACCAAACCTTTCCCTCTTTGCGCACACCCCTTATGACCCATTTTGTCATTCCACGATAACCGGTGATTCTCCTGTCACAGGGCTACGTGCAAAGATCAGGTTCAGCCCAAAACCATAGCTCTGGCATTTCCTCACGTTCAAATACTTCATTTTATAATGTAGATAATACTTCTTTATCATACTGCTTACTTGCACATTAATCTAGTCAGTCTGGTGGTACACTAGCAAGAGCAGTTTAGCACACCTACTTAAAGAAAGCAGACTTACGTACAGCGCTCCTTGGAGCAACCATATGTGACTCAATTTGTTTGATTTTAAATGCATGAAATATTGACATGCTTGGCTTTTCCAGCACCTGCTGCTGACTGAACTCCATGCAGCAGGGACATAGGAGTTACCCTCTCAACAGTAAGTAATGTAGGATGACAAGTCGGTAGTCACCAGCCAAAGAGGAGGGTGAGGTGAACAAAGGGATGAGGAAGGACAAGGGCTTCAGTCAGAAAAACAAAGCGTGAAAAGGAAAATTCAGCGGAAATAAAGAAAAAAAAAAAAGAGAAAGAAGAAAAATGCAAACTCCAACCCCCAAAACTGTGTGCAAGTACTGTAATTCCCTCTTGTGAGTTCTGAGAGTTAAACCTGAATTGCTCACGAAATGGTAGATGACACCAGCGGGTCACCCATTCTCAGCAGCACAGGCTCTAGGACTTCTCTGAAAAAATTCCTCCTCAAATTCTTGTTTAGCCATGGAATAGGAACTTAAGCCATTCCTATTTGTTCTATCTATCATTGGTTCTACTCTTCTAATTCATATAGCAGCTGTTGATCTATTAAAGGAACAGCTGATTAAAAATTAAAAGAATACAAAGGTTGAATGGTGAAAATACACAAACAAGATGGTTTACACAGATATTTCCTCTGTTTTTATTGCCTCTTTTAGGGCAGCGTGGATTCATTATCTCAATTTCTGTTCTACCAAAGACATGTTTATTCTTTTTAAAATTATATATATTGACTATGAATTATAAGTAATATATTCTTCACAAGGTTTTGAAAGTAACATTTGCTTTTCATTCCCATGGCTCGCACTTGATTGTACTGGCAGGAAGTCAAGACTCACAAAGCAGCCTCCTGTCTAATCAAAATTAATATACAGTAATAATTGGAAGGGCACTGGAACAAAACACTGAATGGTGCCAATAAGAAGCAAATATCACACTGAGAGCAACGCGTATGTTTTAGAAAGGGCTGGGGAAAGCAGCTTTATTCTCAGTGTCACGGAAGCAGGCTTCTTTTCTGAACAGGAGCATGAAAAACGGTTGCCATGTCCTTCCTTCCCAGGCTGCTGACTCACACAGGGGTGTCAGCGAGACAGGCAGTAAACACATATGGGGGGGTCTAGGTCTAAGGCAGTGAGAAATGCAGAGCTCTGTGTATGCATGCACGTGCTCTTTGAAATTAAAATCATTTTCTCCTGCTTTAAAGGTTGTTTTGAACTTGCGTGTGCATGACAAATGGAGATTGACAGCTCTGGACAGCAAGCAGCTCTGTCTCTGAGGGGAGGAAGGAGGGCAGCTCCAGCTGAGAGGATGCACCATGGGCCAGCATCGCTCCATGCTCAGGGTGGGCTGCCTGCTAGCAGGAGAGGTGTTACCAAAGCAGAAACAGTGCCAGGTGCAGCAGCCTTGGTTTTGAACCACTTCCACTTACAATGAAGGACTAGCTACCTCTACTTAAAAAGGAAGAGATCCTTGCTGAAGAGATGTGAAGTTCCTGGCAGGTGACATCCCAAATGACGGATGGTGTTTTACATTGATCAAACTAATGCAGGAGTAACTGCTGCACAGATGTGCCCAAGGCATCTGTCCATGAAAAATACAGACACAAAAAAGCTCAAGAGGAAGACTATTAATAAACACAGCACTTTCAAAAAAGGTGCCAAAACTGTTGTGTTTGTGGGCTTTTTTTGTTTTTGCTTTTGTTTTTGTTTTTTCCCAAACAAGCTCATTACATTCGTCAGAAGTTCTCAATGGAGACTTAGCAGGTAATTCAAAAGTTGGATGACCCAACAGACCCATGGGTTCAGTGGCCCATGTGAAGTAACTCATCATAGCAGAGCTTGCAGTGACCGGAGACTTGCACAACACTAACTTGCCTCACATAGCTGCAGGTTTGGGAGAACAACAGGTGAAGGAATTAAATTTGATGACAAAACAGTAAAAAGGGAGCATGTGAAGTACGGCTGTCCATGTTCAAGTATTCCTTAAAAGTCTTTCTGGTAAAAAACACAAAAGCTGCCATAACATTTCCCTGAGTAGCTGGGTACTTTCATTCCAAAAATGCTGTGAGTCGCTACTTAATGGTTTACTCATTAAACAAAGTAAAATAAACACAACCACGTATTTCAAATGCCCAAAACCAAAAGGAGACTTCTAGTAGGAGCTTGCAACCCCTATTATGAAAAGATTAGCTCCTCTCTTACTAAACTACACTACACTGGATCTCAAGAGTGACAAATCAAACACGGACATTAATGGAGCAGTCCAAGAAAGAGCTGTATTACTTCTTCCTGCCAATGGAACTGGACTTCTAGTCCAGCCCTTAAGAAAACAGAGCTTATTAATCATGTAACACATATATATATAAGCAGCCTTTCCTCCTGTCATCACCAATTTTTCTGCTCTACCTGATTTTTAATAAAGCTGTAATTCTCTCTAAGATACTGAATTTCTACTTGCTTTATGAAAACATGCCAGCAGATGAATGAGACATTATCACTGCCCTTGCCAAAGGAAAGACTGCAGAGTGAGCTCAACTTATTTGCTGCTCCAGAATTCACACAAGAAAGATTGAAGGTGGCCCAGCTGTGGGAAAGCCACAAGTCCAATTTCTGCTAGGTTACAGAAACTCCAATCACAGCCTTAAGGAGAAACCTGTATGAAATTTGACACAAAGTCAAATTTGTTCATTCAGTTCCTCAAAGAACAGTTTGTTTCCAGGTAGTAGAGCCCTACCAGAAAGCAAGTGTCTCAGAACTGTGAAGGAGGCTGTCAGCATGCCCACATTTCCACCCACCCACAAGACAGCCTCAACTCTCAGGGCTTCTGGATTCACAACCAGCACCTACATGCTAATCCGTGAAAAACTGGTCCCTTTCCAGATCCGTAGCCACATGATATTCCCCCACAGCAAACAAACAACAACAAAAAACCAACCCACAAACAAACAAAATCCCCACAACCTAGCCAAAATATTCTTTTACCTTAATGAAGGCACAAACGTGTTCACAGCAGGCAGCGAAGTCACAGGAAGCAAGCTGGTCTCAATATCATCCACAACATTAACAACTTACTTCAGTTATAATGAACCTTCTTCAATTAAACTGCTGCGTTTGTTTCCAAGGAGATTTCACTGTACGGATACGAAGAGTGAAAACACCACTTTTTGACCTGATGTGAGACAAAAAAGCTAAAACCCCAAATGGAAGGCTATTTAAAACATAGATAGATAGATATAAATTATTGGTTAATCCTCAGTCAGTTCGATGTAATTTCTCAAACTTTACAAAAACATTTCCCCTTGACTCCTTTTATTTCTCCAAACAAAGATTTTGAGGTCCTTTAAAATAATGTGTTTTTACCATGAAAACTGACTGCAATTTAGGTTATGGAAGGACTACTTTAATATTATTATTATACTAATTAGTTTGTAACCGTCAGGTAACTGTTTTCAGATCCCTATTAATTCAAGCTCTGATTATTTAACAGATGTTCCACTGCAACAAAAATTATTTTAAGCTCTTATGGGTTCAAATGTTAAATGCAAACTATGGGTTGAGTTGCGTCTATTTACAAATCCGACTTCAGTAAAAACTACATTTCTGTTTTCTGTTCCACTTCTCAGAACATCCCGGTTGAGCTGGCAGTGGTAAAACTCTCCAAGATACTACAGCTAACACCACTAAGTTCATAGCTGATATTTGGAATACATGACGATATGAGTCCAAAAAAAAGCATGCAAAGCAACTGAATGATGCAAAAGGTGCGTCTCCCTGCTTTTCTGCTGGCTTTGCAAGGGTTAATAAGGACCAAAAATCCAATATGGCAGAGTCTAGGAATTACAAGCAAGACTCCATCTCACAGTCATTTCCAACGATCATTAAATTACATTGTTCTACAATCTACACAGACCAAAGCAAAATAAGCCTTTATACAGTAACTGTTTCTTCTCTTTGCATTTTCTTAATTTAATAGCAAACAAACAAGGGGTGGTAGAAGATGTAGGGCAAGGAGTAATTACAACAACTAATAGGTTTAGGCACTCACAAATGCAGGACAAGACATACATACTCAGTTCTCAATTACCATTCTAATTAAAACAGTAAGTGAATACAACTGGACATGATGTACTAATTAAAGCACTCACATGCAATGCTGACCTCAAACACATACACTGGCATTGTTCACAAATAACTGGGGCTTAATAATATATCGGAAGATTATTAAGGCTTTTAGATAAGCTTCATTACACTTAATGAGAGCAGCGTGTAAGAGACAGCGGGATTGCAATGAAAAAACATATGCTTTATCTGCACATCACACAGCCACTGCTACATAGCTGCTTCTCCCTTTTTGCCATAATTTACTGCTACAGCCAAGCCGTCTCCCTCCTCACAGCATCTACCGAATCCTAAGGCTGTACGTTCCTACAACAGGGCAAAAACAACAGCTACAAGAGAATTATGCTTCAGAGAACAGCGAGCACGACTTGGGTGTGACTGGCCCCAGTATGATGAAGTGGTTTGCTCATAGCTGCTGTGTGTCCTGCATTCCTGATGGAGAATCAGGTCCTGATGGTGAAAAGCACAGACACACAGAGAGGAAAGATGGATTCCATTTCAGGAGCATTATACACTGGATGAAGTCCTTTCGCAGTCATACCAGAAACAGGAAACTTCAGCTGACTTTCAAGCTGTTTACTATTCCTATATTTAAAATCACTTTCATAGTCACTTACGAGATGTACCTAGGGCTGCCAGTCTGCCTGCCAATGTTCATTTTGTCCAAATGCGTTTTTCCACAGGAAAATGTCAAATCTAGAAATAATCTCCCACCCTTAAACAAGCAAAATCTCTTGTCATACAAGAAGCATTTTTAAATAAAGAATTTAACCTTGTATCAGAGCAAGTATTTTGTTTGCAGTTTTGTAAGCCAAGGGAAGCACTGCTGTCATTTAAGCATTTTCAGTTAAAACTTCATTCCTCATTAAAAGGACAGGAAAAAAAAAAAACCATACATATAATTCCAGCTTGATTAAAGACTTTCTAGGGGAGAGAAGATGAGACATTTTGATATTTTTCTCCATTTCATAACTTATCAACTATCTCTGCTTTTCACTTCTCAGAGAAATACCCGATTTTTTTTTTCAGCCTGTTTAAATCGTTATTCAAAAGTTTCCCCAATTCAACCATAAGTCAATTTGAGAATCAGAAACCAGTATTAAAAAAAAAAAGAGTAATAAAAGACAAAAGAGACTTCAGGAACCAGCTGTAATATTGGAGTCCAAAGATTAAATAAGCATCTTACACAGAGGTTGTCATGCTCCATTGGTTTTAGGATATATATATATTTTTTAATATATGAGAATAAATAACAGGTCTACATGACAGGTTATCAGTGACTGTAGCTCCAATATGGGCAGCATTCTGGATACAGTATTTTCTCACTTTCTTATCTAGCATTCTGTGATACTGTACGTGCAGGCAAACCTCAAGGCCCTTCAGTTGCAATCGTAACAGCTACAAGGTTGTTGGAAACTTTGGTAAGAAAACAAAACTAGAGGAGGCTCTAGAGAAGTTTCATGGCACAGAGTTCTTCAGTGTGGCCATTCCTCTCTATAGAAGATCCAGACTCCAGCTTTCAGGATTTTGGAATGGGAGGAAGTGGCACGGAAGACAGAAGGAAAGAGCCCCACTTCATCCTCCCATGTTTGCATGCCTCACTGCTTAGGTGCTGGCAGATTATTCAATGTATGGCTGACATTTTGGGCAAATGCTGCACGACTTCTCCCACAGAATAGTTACACAACAAGAAATTCTGCTCATTCCTTTGCTTCACAATTTGTGCTCCTACCTGTGACTATCCAAGAACTCTCTTCCTAATTTCTAATTTCATACATGCAGGAATATATTCGCACTTGAGACAAACTCAAGATGAAGGTTAGAAGAGTTCATCCAGGTCAAATATGGATAGATACTGAATATAAGACTATTATTATAAGACACATAAAATTATATAATATTATGATAAGGTTATATAAAAGTATAAGAAAAGAAAATGCTCTACAGGAATACATTTTTATTTAAAAATCACAGACATATATGATGTACATCATGAGTAATCATTGGGCGACTAAGATGATCAGGGGGCTGGAGCACCTCCCCTATGAGGACAGGCTGAGGGAGTTGGGCTTGTTCAGCCTGGAGAAGAGAAGGCTGCGGGGTGACCTCATTGCAGCCTATCAATACCTGAAGGGAACCTACACCCAGGAGGGGAGTAAACTCTTCAAAAGGGCTGACAACAGCAGGACTAGGGGAAATGGTTTTAAGTTGAAGGAGGGAAGATTTAGGTTAGATGTTAGGGGGAAGTTCTTTACTAGGAGAGTGGTTAGGCCCTGGAATGGGCTGCCCAGGGAGGTTGTGGATGCCCCGTCCTTGGACGTGTTTAAGGCCAGGTTGGACGGGGTCCTGGGCAACCTGATCTGAATGTGTATGTTTGGTGGCCCTGCTAGGCAGGGGGATTGGAACTACATGATCCTTGGGGTCCCTTCCAACCCGGGTGATTCTGTGATTCTGTGTGTGATCTGTGATTCTGTAATCAGAATGCTCTGTGCACCCCTTGTTTTGTATATTATTATTATTATCACTACTGTTATTTAATTCTCTCTCCCATCTTACTGGGAGGAGGGGAAGTGAGCAAAAGGCTGTGTGGTGTTTACATGCTTGCCAGGTTAAGCCACAACACAAATCAAACAGAATAAAAAGATAGAAATCAAATTTTGATAAGTGTAGGGTACTGCTTTGTCATTTAAATTATGATTCACTTCATAGAGATTTAATACTTACAAACATTCTGGAAAATGTCTTAAGATGAATTTCAGATAGACTGTTTGAGAAAAAAACAGCTTAGACATTCTAATTGCATCTTCATTCATCTCTCTTAGAACCAAAACAGAAAACATGTACACATTCTCTTGAGGAATCATAACTCAATCAGTGGTGCTGGAAGTTGGGGAAAAAAAAGGCAAGCTGAATTATTCCCAGACTTTGAGCAGTAACACGAAATCATCATATGGAAAGACAGGTGATGTTGGGAAACGTCACCAAAAATAATAGGAGATGTAGAAAAGGCAAGAGAAAGCACTGTCCACGTCAGCTTACATTTTCAAAGGCAATTAAAGTGCCTAAGGAAGAATAGGCTGCGTACACTATTTGAAGAACAAGGATAGCAAAAAACCCAACATTTAAAGCATGTCACATTGGACATCTAAAAAGGGAAGTAATACAAAGGTTCCTTCTCTTGGAAAATATAAGTTGGGATTCTAGGCCAGGGGAAAAGAATTAGAATATGTAGTATAGATAGAAGATGAGCAAAAAGTGAGAAGCAAGAATCATTTGAGTTTTACTGAGCTGATACGGTGCCTCCAAAGGACACTGGGAAGACCAAGCAACTTGGAACAGACCAATGCTCAAGTCCCCACTACAGGCTCACTCCACTGGCCACTGTGTGATAACAAGAGTATGCATCTTCTGGAGGTGATTATGGAAAGGTTAGGGAGCACATCAGCATTGAAGGACAGAAACAACAGGCAAACCTCAAGCACTTTGCATTCTCTTTCTTAACTGCATTTACATGACTGCTGTTTAATTACATCACAAAATTCAAAAATATTATGGAAGATAGGTGGGATGATGCCTTGAAGTACAATTAAATAAATATTACTTTGAACAGGTATCTCTATGATTATCATTCCTGAATCACGGCCTATGCAGGTATGACTCTTGAAGCACACTGAAACACGCCTCATGGTGTATGTTGGGAACGCTCCCACTCAGCTATACAGCTTCATGGAAATGTGCTTTTATTTTTTTTTCCTCATGAAAGGGAAAATGAAATATGCTGTAAAAGTAGGCAAACAAACCTTGGCTATTTCTGAATGCTGTGTGCAAAAAGCTTAAAAACAATTATCAACTCCGCAACCTTCCCTTGCCCCATCCACCCCAACCACTATCTGAATTTATTTCATAATTCATTACTGTGGGGTTGGGTTGACCATTTTCCCCAAGAAAGGGCAACTGAAGCTTCCTGAATAATAAATTTCTTATTTTTTTTTCATTATTCATACTGATAGAAAAAGAATAGCCACCTCAGTTTTATATTTATACTTGGTCTTTTTCATGTTTACTAATGCATTTATAAAATTCAAGTAAGTCTGATATACTGTGACAACTTCTTGTTGTTGTTGTCTCTCCATTTATGAAACAAATTTGTTATTCAAGGAATTAATACCAATATCCATCAAGGCAAACGAAAGCAAGCATCACCAGCTACAAACAGGGGGCAGATGACAATCAGAGTTGAATGGCAAGAGTCTCTAATCAAGAGCTGAGTGAAATAATCAGCAAGAACCACAGATTTGCTGAACTTGAGGTCTACTGGATCATTAAGAAAAAATATAGAGATGCATAATTAACTACGTCAATTCACACAGCAAGGAAGTGCACCGATGCCATCACTGCTTTCTCCTCTGCTCACCTGTCTTATTCCCCTGAGTGCAGCTGGTATCTCCAAATACTGGCTGAAAACTCCTTTTCTCTCAGACACCTAGTCAGTCTGCCTTGGGATCTTTAGAAGGCATTTTCTCCACTTCAAAGGGAAGGAAATTCAGGAGAATCCCTGCTTACCAACCAAACCAAAGCACTTAACAAAGAGATGGGAAATCAAGACATCTAAACTTTAGAAAAGAGGAAGTCTTTCTGTTCTGCCATCATACTCACACGTACAAAATGTGACATAACTTGAAGTACTACACTCCTAGTACTGTTAACCTCCTGAGGACTCCCCTGCAGAATTGTAATCTCAGGTTCCCTTCTAGATATTCAAAATGCTCCATTACTTGATCTGTGTATGTTCAGTTTCAGCCTCTTTCTTGCTCTCATGAGAGGTCACAAATTATATTTAAAAATCATTCTCAATAACTAATTTGAAACCATTAATGACATTATTTGACAGAGAAACATATAGCCACTACTGTTTCCCATACACAATTAGCACAAAGTCAGTCTTAAATACCCATCAAAGTACTCAGTAAGATGCAACGATCATCCCTCATGAATCTGATCACACAGTGAAGCATTCTAAGGCCAACATCAAGAAAGGGGTAGAGAGAACACAGTTTCAGCTGAAATCAGTTATGGATGAGCAAAATTTTAAAAGAAAGCAATGCCTAAAATCAAGAAGCTATCATCAACGACTGCTTAAAGAATTAGCCTGAAATACTGAAATATCTTCATTACAGAAAATTAAAACAGGTAATACGTAGAACTTCAAACATCTGGTGGTAGTTGGTGAATTAGATCATTGTTCAAGATCTTTTCTTGTAGTAATTGATACCGTCCAATTTTCTCATCAATTCCTCTGAAACAACCTAATATAACCAACTCAGAAATGTCATGAAGTGACCCTTGGATAAATCTAATCCACTTTCTCAAACAAGATTTCATTTAAAGCCTTACCCTGAGACAGCATTTCTGACATCTGAGAGCATCAAAACTCTTCCCTTGTCTTTGATGCTCCCTTTTGTACCTTCTCATTTTAATGCTTGTTTTCACTACCTGCCATCACTTGATAAAAATCTATATAAATTTATATTGGCAGAAACTGGTCCAATATTGTGCGAAGTGAAGAGTCATAATAATTCTTTAGAGTGCCTATAGCTGGGTTAAGCATGAAGTTCAGGGCAGAATAAAATTGTTGTCGTCCCCCCCTCCTCCAATATACTGCAATAGTTGTTCTTAAATCAAAAATATTGCTCTTCTGTTTAAAAATTATTTAATTTTTAAAGATCTGCTCATTTTTAAGGAGTCTTACAGCCTGAAGACGTAAATGGAAGAGAAAAGAGAAATCAGTACGGTATTGAATTTTTTGAATGCTCCTGCTTTGTTTACACTTCTTAATTTATCTTCATCTGTGACTAGATGGATGGGAATGTCACAAGCTATCTATAACAAGTATTTTAAGCCTTCTAAATAGCAGCTGCCTTCAAACAGGATTTTAAAGGGTATTCACTGAACTCTGCTCAGTTCCAACAGGCTGATACCGCAAGCTACTGAATTACCTACTGATCTCTCCTAAACCAATATGAGCTGCAGGTGCAAAGACCATCTCAAGACCTTGTCCAATAAATAGTCTTCAGTGTGTCAATATAAGACAACAGTCTATCGCAGAAAAAGTCCACCTAGCATCACAGTTTTGCTCAAACTAGAATCAAGCTGCTGATTTGTACATCTCAAAGCCATGGATGATCAATAATAAAAAGCCCTACTCCAATCAATCCTTTAAAAACAGGTCTTGTCTGCCACCAGCCACGGGCCTAAATACAATCTATGGCACTCCAAGCCCACCGTTACCAATATTATTTGAGGCTTTTTCTCTTAGCTTTTGAATGCTATCCCTGTGGACACAGGACATACATTACTTCATTTCTCTCTACAGAGGACCCATGTACTCCTCATCCAATAAACTATTCCCCATACTAACATATATTGAAAGAAGAGCTTTGGTAGAGGTAGAATCTCCTCTTTTTCCTCAAGGTAGGTATTTTCTTTTGCAAATACTTCCTTTTAGCTTGTGCATGTCTCTTAATGGCATGATGGTTTCTTTGAGCATTTCAGCACATCTCAACAAGTGTCTGGACAATGCTTTCAGAAAAATGGTTTGATTTTGGGTGGTCCCTTCCAACTCAGGATATTCAAGGATTCTATGAAACTGATGATGTTTTCAATTTAATTCTTAAATATAACAGTACTCGTTATAACTACAAAAAAAATTCAAGTCACAAAGTTTTCCCTTTATGAAAATTTAGGATTATTCCACTCCTGCAGGTCCTTCTGCATGAATTAAGTCAGACAAGAACAAATGTACTGAAGTTAAAGCTGCAACTTTCAAGACTGATTTTTGATGTCTCAACTGAATTGGGACCATCTGTGAACTGATATAGTACAGATCTAGTTCATACACACATCTCCATCATTCCCACACACAGAAGATTATACTGTTTACTCTTCTTCAAAGATGCCATTGTCTCAAAACATTTCAACTTCTTTATCAGCTACAATTTATACCACAAAATTTGCTGAAGATCTTCATTTGCATCTGATATTTGCAGAATGCTTGTCACAGTATCAGCAAAGATTCTGCTTATTCCTGTTGTACATTTGAAACTTAGCAATGTTATCATTTTATATGTAATTGCCCTGGGATGCCTTGCTTCTACAAGTAGTATGAGGAGGTTAATGTGACAGTATGAAAGGTACCATTTGAGCTGTAAAACTCATGATCATAAGGGTCTCAGTTCTACACAGAGGCAGAAGAAACTGATTTTTGTGGTGCCTTTTTGGGATGTGGGATCAGGTAGGAAAAAAAAATCATGCAGAGGAAGCTTCTTACGTGAATAAAAACATTTTTAGGATAAATATTAAGGTAAATATTAATTGCACAGTAACAAAGAAATCCATGTGCGTGTATGCACCGCTTTGGGATATTTGTTCAGAACATAAATCAGCAGTTACCCTTCTCCATCTTCCTCTAAAGTTAAGGAAAATTGCTTTTGTCAATAAAGCAGGGATTTCAGATTGCTTTTGCAGAAGGAAACATTTTAACATAGGCAGCAGATCTCTGCATAAGAGCAACGATAAATCTCTGCTACCTGCAAGCAGTAATTACTACAGCTTAACTTTTAAGATTCTCTTCTGATAAGAAAAAACTGAGCAAAGACACATTACTATGCTCTACAGATTTGTCCTGTATTTCTCTTCAAATAAACAATTTACCCAAGTGCTTGGTAGCCAGCCACTGCTACAAAGACAACAAAAATTAAGTAAAATTAAGTTATCTGCAGCTCCCCGAGGTTGTACCAGAATCCCTTTTGTGCTTGGCTCGCACATCACAGGATAACCATTACCTACACGAGTAGTATATTTACTTCTAATAAAAAACTGAGAAGGAAAGCACCATGCCTGTGTTGGAGAGCCACAGCTGAGCTGGTAAGAGTGGCTGCAATTCAAACCAAATCACAGTATCCTCTTTTCGTCATCTTCCTTCTCAAAACAGAGCACCAGCTGCAGGGCTGGGATGAGGTAGAGAACATCCACTTTACGTATCACAATAAACTGTGGAGATGAGGGGGGCAGGGAGGGATAAGAGAAAGAAGAAAGGGTTTTGCTCACTGAGCAAAAGGGGCACACTCATCTATCCCAACATCACGTTTTGCAAGCTCCACTGTAGCTGAGCACTGGAATGCAAGTCCTTTTTCTTACTTGTCCCTTCTTTCCCTTTAATAAAAAAAGGAGGGGGAGAAATGAGCCCTCACCTCCCATCTCCTGGAACAGAACTCAGAGTCCCTATTACTATTTTCCAGTTCTCCTTCTCTCTCTGCTGCAGCTTAGAAAGACCTGTAGCTGCCTGAAGTGTTTTTCTGCTTTCTTAAGCTCGGAAGTGCTGCTGGATACATTAGTCACCCACCAAGAAGGCTAACACCGCTGCTTGATGTTCCAGGCCAGGCAGCATGAGAGAACAACCTGTATTATCTGAGCCCATAAGAACAGGTAAACTATATCACTGAACAACCTCAACAGTGTTAACGGGAAAGAATAACTTCAAGGACAACCTGAGGTCGGAAAATATGGGGAGAAAACAGATAGAAACAGAAAAAAAACAAAGTAGAGCAGGTATTTTCTTCGGTTTAACAACATACAAGAGCTCTTTTTATTTTCAGACTTCTCACTGACAGTGGTTTGTTCAGACTGCCTCCTGTTACCTGCCATGTAGCACCTTCAATTCATTCCCATTTCAGATTTCACCAATTACTCATAAATTCTCCACTCCTCGTCCTTCAAGTTCAATGGCATATGTTCTTTTCCCTCTGATGTTTATCCTCTCCTAATTAAATCTGTTATTTTTAATCTCCCTGAGAAAAAGAAAACAGCAGCAGTACTGCTGTTACCATACTGGTTGTACATCACAAGTTTTTTCCCCATTTAACAGTGTGCTGTAAGTTCTGCAGTGTGTGGAGTGTCTGTGGTTTCATCCTTGCAGTTGGCCACATGCAACACCTCTTTGGCACTGCTCCCAAACACCACAACAACAAATACCATCAACAGAGAGCTCTCAAACATTGTCCTCAAATCAGACTCTAATCAGTTTATTCAGAATTCAGTTATTCCAAAGTATCTCAAACAAATTCTTTAACTTGCCATAAGCATTTTCCTACAACATTCTTAACACAGAAAAAGAGAAACATCCCTCAGTGAAAACTGCCTTGAAAAAAAAAAAAAGTAATGACAAAATGTTTAAACAACCTCAGAATTTGATGTTTCACTCCATTGAGCAAAAAATGGCAATTTAATCCAAATTGGGTTTGTGTGGTGAGGAAGAAGTGAAAGAAAGGTACCAGAGGATCAAAAGACCAAAAAAAGAATTCTCCCATCCAAAAAAAAAAAAAAAAAAAAAAAAAAAACAACAACAAAAGGACAAAAAACACAACACTATATCTAGGAAAGCGTTTCTTTTTATTCGTCTTAAATTAAAACTACATGTCAATTTGTCAATTCAATCAGCAACCTGAAGTGCCTATTATTTACATGGCAGATATTATCAATATTTGACTTGCTGTCACTTCTGTGTGTCTACTTGGCCTTACTTTCACTCTTTCTTAGTTTACATCTTCTCTGGAAAGATCTCTGGATAACAGACCTAGAGAGAACTGGTTTTAGCCCTGAAACAATTTAGGTTCCCATAAAACAAATCCTTTACATCAGTTGGATGCTGTCCTGGATATCCTGCTTATCTATTATCCTCTAAATACCAAAGGCTTTGCAAAGGAGATGACAGAAGTTCACGGCTAGGGCTTATCTCTAAAGTCAGTTTCAGATGCCAGTTCAAGGTCTTGACTTTAATCTTCAAAGCAATTAACAGATGAGCCTTTGCTACACTGGAGACCAAATTGCTATCTATAAATTTCCTGAACAGTTTTGCTTCTTTGGGATGATGCTGATCACAAAGCCCAGACAAAGCTGCATGAGAGCTGGAGCAGAGCATTTTCTGTCATAGCAATCTGGCTGCAAAACAAGTCTCCATCAGAGAATTCAGAGCTTCACTCTCCCTTTTGAACTGCCTTAAGCCTATTCCTAAAAAGAATGAAAGAAAAAGCCTCCGACCTTAGCAGTGGCAGACACCAGTAGCTCTCCCCAGCCACATGAAAATATTTTCCCAACCCTATCTCCAAATTAATTAGCAAAAAAAACACATTGTGAATTTTAATTCAAAAGGGATAAGAGATTCTAAGGCATTCAGAAGAGTATTAGCTACTGCTATCATTGCAAAAGAGGACAGAAGCTCAAATCTCAGCTAGTCAGGTTTGTATGTTATACACTCATATGAACACTGTTCCTTGTGTTAGCCTTGCAACCTGTAGCTTGGAAAACACTATATTGAAAACTAGCTTCATAAAACAAACACATTATAAATAAATTTCCTCTTCAAAACAGAGTCAGACTACCTGAGCAAGAGTAATCACATCTTCACAGCCATCCTTTGGCATGAACATTTTTATGTCATTCTTTGACTGTGGTGCCCAAACCAGCACCCAGTGCTGGAGGTGAGGCCACACAGCACAGAGCACAGCAGGACAACCCCTTCCCTTGGCTGCCAGTGTGGGCCTGATGCACCACCTCCAGGTACAGGTGGCCCTTTGGGCTGTCAAGGCACAACGCTGACTCAGATTCAACTTGCCATCACCCAGAACCCCCAGACCCCTTTCTGTGGGGCAGCTCTCCTGCCTCTTGCCCCCTAGTTTGTGCATACATCCTGGGCTGCCCCACTCTGGGGCAGATTTTGGCACTAGCTCTTGTTCAACTTCATCCACGTGGTGACTGCCCAGCCATCACGTATGTCAAGATGGCTCTGCATGGCCTCTCTGCCCTTGAGGGAGTCAACAGCTCCTCCGATTTAGTGGTGTCCTCAGATTTGGCATACACTCAAGGCCTGCAAACAGACACCATCTCCAGACCAAGCCTTTCCTTGACAAATGAAGCCCTTGCTCCTGTAGAGAGGAGTGTGATTTGAAAGGCTTAAATAACATCACAGGTTTCATTAGCTTGCTTTCTAAATATCAAATATATAAAATACCAAATAAAAGCATAGGAACCAAAGAGTGGCTGTTCATACTATCAGCAAAATGTACTTACTGCCTTCTCCTAGTTGGACCTACAGAGCAGCCTCTGGGAGACTGCTGACATTGCAGAGCACCACCTGAGCACACAGCTACTGCCTTGCAGAAGCCACGCTATTGAAACCATGGAGCATTTCCAAGAAGTGGTTACAAACTGGGAAGAGATTGCTATTTTCTTTTGTTAGTGTTACTTGGGAAACTGATTCTCCCCCAGCCCCATCTGGAGAACCAGAGGGACACCAAGAAGGCCAGAAGGCTATTCAGGGACCACACAGGAAAGGTGACAAATGAACCCCTTTAAATACAGCTCTCTTTGCTTCTCTACTCATGATTAAACATCGGTGGCCCTGTGCAGGACCAACAAGTGCTGGTCAGTGACATCTGCTCTGGCTGCCACACAGCGATGTCACTGTGATGACACATGGGCGTTACAGTGATGTCTGACAATCTTCCAGTGCAATCCCCGGACGTTCTCTTAGACTTCACATGCTGACTGGCAGGGTGAAGACTGGCTTACCACAGAAATGCCTCTATGTGAAAACTTTGGTCAAACTGAGATGAGAAAAATTAAAATTGAGCCACCTGAAGCTGAAGAAGCTGCCTGAGTCCTCAGACTCTCCTTCTTCTCATCCTCCAGGACAGGATGAACAAGGAACAATACGGGATGCTGCTCTAGCACAGATAAAGAAAGAAAAAGATCCACCAACTTCTTCTGATGAAGAGGAAACCAAATGTTTCCCTCACGTTTCTTCTGAGGAGAACAAAGCCAGAATCTCCTCAGCCCTCAGCTTTCCACAAAAACTCTGGCTATCAATTGAAAGTGACCAATTTAAGATGATTTGGTGGAATCATGGTGGAAATTGTGTTGTTATTGATGAAGAAACGTTTAAGCCCCAAGCACTGGGAAGGAAAGGACCTGTGAGAGTTCTTCGGACTGAAAACATGAAAATCTTCATACACAAAATTAATCCGTGAAGATTCACCAAAATACACCATGACTGCACAAGATCTTGTTTCCATTCCTGAGTCTCTGGCAGAGGAAGAAGCATTTGCTGCTCACAGGAAGGTACATCAGCTGCTCCACACATAAACCAATTCTCACAAGATTCTGGTGGGTGGGATGAAAGTTTCAAGACAATAAGCTTTAGTAACAGAAGAGAGGTCTGTGTCAGTTAATGTTCTGATCTTTATATCTTTTTCTGTCTGTTTCTGGGTATTTTAGAGGTTGCACTGCTGAACAGCAGAAATACAGATAATATAGATTTGAGTTATATCCCAATTTGAACACACAGAAAAGAAAGATAAATCAGGATACGATGAGCCTATTTATTTCAATATATTTGCAACATATCTTGTTTGACTTAACCTAAGCTCTGAGATTAATCTGACCGAAAGACCTTTTCACTACCCATCTTTGCCTTCAGCAATTAAGCCTTACTTCCTGTATTTCACCATCTTTCAGTCCCAGACAGCAACTAACTCTTCTCCTCTGCATTTTTTAGTCACTCTTCTACTCTCACCCACACTTCCAGAGAGATGATCCGTAACTGCCTGAACACTGACAGCAAAGAGTTGCTCTGAGGAGACAGAGGTGGCTGCCCCTGCCCTGCAGGAATTCCTGAAGGAGAGCCACCTGAGGAGCAGACCAGGTGCCCAGCCCATGCAGGGAGCAGCTGCTGGGTGAAACAGGAGCCTGCTGGCAGCACCAAAGGAAGAAGGCACAGAGACAGCAGCACCCATAGGGCCCCACCACTCAAGCGCCCTAAGAAAGCCACCACCCAAACCAGTGCTGCTCCAGCCCTGCCAGACCTGCTGTAGCAGCACAGAGGGAAACGTACCAGCCTCTGGCCCCCTCCCTGCTGCCACCAAGTAGCAGCCTCTGCTGCTCACTTCTGCTCCTCCATGTGACACAGGACACAGGTTTACAACCATCCCAGCACAGCAGGAGCTTCCCCAGCACCCACAGGCAGCAGAGCAGCAGCTCCTCAGGCCCTCCTCACCTCATCCCTCGCAGCAGCCGTGCAGGGGCAGCCCTGTCCTGCCCCAATGGCACCTGCAGCTCTCACTGGGCACAGGCAGGGGACGGCCGGCACCCAGGTGGGACCCACTGCAGGCAGCATCACCAGTAATGAGTTTGTAAGTTAAGAGGTCATAGACAGTTCTGGAAAGATGTTTAGAGTAATAAACCTTCTGCATTATCAGATACTTTCATTTATTTATCTAATTATTTATTTAATAGTTCTGGGAATAAAATGTTTGAATAACTAATCTTTCCAGCTGTCACGTCCTTTTAGTCTCTCTTTCACTTATTTAATGGTAAAATCTCAGAATTTTGTCTCTCAAAAGGAAGTAGAAGCAATGGCTCTAATATCAGTTGAATGGTTTTCTGTAAAAATCAAGCTTTAAATTTTTTACTTGTGGAGATACACAAATAATAATAAGAGATAGCTTCTCTTATAAAGTCTTTTAAGTGGCACTTCCTGATTCATACTGCTATCAATCATGAGCTGTACGATGGCAGTGCTGATCACAACCTATGGGAATGTTTTCAATATTTTAGTAAGTCTGAAGTTCACATCAGAGATGCAATAAATTGCCAAAATAGGAGCTCTATCTTATTGACAGGCAAATGCACACAGCAGCCTCTTTGGTATGTGTATTTTAGTTCAAATTTTATCTTTGAACTTGAAGTTTACCTAAGAGAATGTTTCACAAATAGGTTCATGAAAGAATTACTCTCAGAAAAATCCCTTACTGAAAGAATCAATTATTTATAAAAATACCACTCCTAAAGCATGGTATGCTTTCACCTGGTGCAGATTTGCAGTCCTAACGGCAGTCAGACAGGCATTTGATCGGGTGTCAGAAAACTGAGCAGGTGTCTGGAATGCAGTTAATCTAGAAAAGCTTAGAGTTCTGATTTGCCAGAAGGGTAGAAGACACAATTTAATACAGACAAATTCTCCAGTCACCACCACACCCATACGCAAAAGCAACAATATCACCAGTTTTCTGTCCTTTCGCTTCCTTCCTGGGGCGTCTGCCAACTAGCCCCTGCATCCGTACTACCCAGCTCCTTGGTTGTGGCTCTGAAGAAACCATATGTTTCATACATCTACTGCTCTGGGAAATAAACTGCTTTCAGAAATGTCATCTAAAAGCTGGGGGTTTAACTGCTGCCTTTAACTGCCCTTATTCCACAGCTAAAAATGTCTTAATGGAAACAAAAAGTAACTGTATTAAAAATACATTTTCTTCAAAAGAAGAGGGAATTGAGATGCCATCTGCACTGCTTCTGGCTGCCGTTCAGCTCCTTAAAATGAATGCCAAATTAACAGCAGCACTTCCCCCTCCCTGCTTCCTTCTCCATCTCATAGCTCGCTTTAAGTTTCACCCAGAATCCTTGGGAAAACAAAGAATACCACCTCTGCAAAAACTTCAGCAGGGTTTGTTTTTTTCTGTGCTTAATCTCTATGGCTGTTACAACTTCCCCATGATGTTCCCAAGGTCTTGGCTTCCCTGCAGGCAGGTACGTTGGCTAGAGCAGGTTGGGCAGAAATTCCTGCTGGCTTCTGCTATGATGCTGCTTGCAGTTTCTGGTCCCAGGCACAATTATTTGGTGCTGGGCATCTCCTTGGTCTCCACGCATCTGCCTCACTTCCCAGATACATCCTTCAGTCAGGATCTTCATGTTCTCTTTGGGCGTCCTTTTCTCTCTGGAACCCATCTCTCAGCACCAGCTCTTCCTTCTGGAAACCAAGCTTCTCCAGCCCAGAAAGCCTGTGTGTAGCAAGAGTACATTATCTGTGAGGCTATTAACTGTGGGCATATCTCATTATTCTATCAGTTCAAGGATTCAGGATGTGCTACTTGCACTTGATTCAGGTGTTATCAACTTTCCAAGCAGTGCTATCAGAGCCTGAAGATTCTTTAGAGCTGGAAAGAGGAAGAAATCCTACCAACAGTCCAGGCTGAGGTACAACACAGTCACAGGAGACTGGTATTGGCCTGGGAGGATGTTTCACCACTTGGCAAAGCCTTGTTTCCATCAGTTTCCACATTCAGCATCCAAAGCTACAGTATTTGCACCAGTTCTGTCCATTTGTGATTGCTGCAGTCTAGAGCAAGAACAAACCAAGCGCAGCACGAGCTTGTAAAACCCATCCATTCCAAGCACCAACTCAGTGGTATCTTCTGATACAACTGAATTAGTTCTATCTACAAGCACAGAGGTTGCCATCTCCTTTTCTTTGAGTGAAAGAAGCCTCCAAGGAGCAATGAAGACCTCAAAAAAAAACAAAGGCTGAAACACAAACATCATTTAACAGCTTGTTCTGCTGCATGCCTCATGGACTTACACAGTTCATGGTGACATGGTTATCTATCACCCTATGGTTGTTACAGTACTTTACAAAACAGCCAGCTCTTACACAGAATCATAGAATGTAAGATGCCATTCAACATTATCAGCATTTGAGATAAGTTACATGTCACCAATTTATATGCAAAATGATTCCAATTCTCCTCTGCTTCTTGACAGTTTGGGCTAAAGATTGGTGTGGAGCCACTTGGGCATGGAGAGTGGGATATTTTTAAGCTTGATGAATGTTCCTTTTCTTTGATAGTGTGTCACTGCAGCTGACTAGTGAGAGTCAGCCACGCATACACATGTTGAGCATTCAAGACATTTGACTTGGTTACATTTACAGAAAGGCTGGTGTTGTAGGTGCTTGTAATTAAAAGCCATCCACAAAATACAAGCTAGGTGAATTGGATACAACAGTTCTCTAAAACAGTGTAGAAGGGGGACAGCTGAAGAGCTATGGAGTCTGTAAGAGAGACAGATTGTAGTTTGACTTGATTGTCTTCAGGATTTAATAAGTCCTTATCTTTATCTTATTTTTCATACTCCAATCCATACCTAGACTCCCCTAGGCAGTCACAATCCCAGTGTCTCTCTCCTATTATTAAACACAGCTGTGAAAAATATCTTAGCCTATACTCAGAAGACAAAAAAAAAAGATGAATGAATAACCTACCATACAGTTTGAGAATATCGCTGCTGCTTGGCAGTCACATATACAGATGGAGTAAGAGCTCCTTTATGTCCTTGTTTACATTATCTAGCAAGAACTCTAATAACTCAAGCATTAGAGCACTTGCATTACAGATTTCCTGCTTTAGAGAAAGCCGTATCAACTATTGGAATATGAAAACTGATCAAAATTCTGAATTAAAAACAACAGACCCCAACAGTTTTCACCCCTGGGAATACATGAAATTGCAGTTCTGATCAGAAAACTGCGCTGAACTTCCAGAAGTACTACATCACAACCTCCAATTATTTCTTCTGCCTTTTGTAGAGATCTTCATTATTTCATGACAAATAAGTAGTACTGTATAATGATATATTACTTCTATTGAAGCCAGTATATGGATAATCCATTATTTTCAAAGTCCTCCAGGGCAATTTCTGATTAGTACTCAATTTTTTTCTATTAAACGGTTTGACAAAAGAGCATGTAAAATAAAATAAAATGTTCCTACACTCATAGCAGCAGAGGTGAAATATTTAAACTGAAATACACCTTTTAAAAAATTATTTATCAGTCCACTAGTTTTTCCTTGAGAAGTTTCAGATTTATTTTTTTCCTCCCTATCAAAAGGGATAAAACTGGGTGTTAAAAATAAGTTCCAACTCTTGATGTCCACACATGCTTCAGCAAAGTTAATACCTAAATAGCTCTGACAGCTGTATTCATGAGCCAGCGAGCAAGCAAAGCCAGGACACAGGCACAGAGCACACAAGTGAGCCTTATCAGCAGGCACTGGTCCCCAGTATGCAGGAGGGACTCTGCAAACACAACCGGCTCCACACTTGCCCGCACATTTCAGGATCTCTCCTCCCTGCGGCCACCTACCACTAAAAGCACTTTTCATTAAAAAATTAAGGAACAAAGAGAAGAAAGGAAAAAAAACAAACAAAAAGAGAGAGTTAATACCTTCAGCTGAATATCTTCTGCTTGCTTTGTGCTGCACTACCTCAGCATGAACCAAAACCCTGCCTCTCCCTGGCCCATTCTCTGCAAATGAGGCACAAAACCCAGAGGTGGTTAATGAATATGCTGCAATTTTTTTTTCTTCCAGAATCAGCACAATGTTGCTTGGCACAGGTGCACTTTAACAATGATAAATCTGGAAAGTTCACATTGATTAATTACTCTGATTTTCACATTCACCCATCTCACACAAAGAAAAGGCAAATCAAGCTGTTGGAAGTATCTCTCTCTCCACCTCCCTGATATTTTATGCTGCCCTTTTCTCTTTTTTTTTTTTTTAAGGAAACAAACAAACAATAAAACCCTGTTTCTCAGCATCTATTTTTAGCTGTAACGTTTTGGAACACACAAGCAGAATTGGATTCTCTTAAAACATAGTTCTGAAAGTAGAAAAGAAGAATTTAGAAAAGCTTCTAGAACAGTTAACGAGTTCAACAGTCGCTTCCTTATGTATGGGGAATGTGCCACCAGCCCATCATCAGAACATCCAGGCATTTTCCACCCAATAAAGACAAGTATTGCATGCTTTCCTACACATCTTTATGGAACTAGGGACTTTTCAGGTATCAGGCCAACAAACAGCATAAGGAGTGATCACTAGATACCCTGCAGGAAATCAACACCTTTTCAGAAGTAAAAGGGCTTCTGATGTTTCTTCAAAGGGATCAGATTCAAAATAAGCTCCGTATCAGCTCTGATCCACCACCAGACCCTTCACTACAAAATGCTCCGCACCTTTCCATTTGTTTTGATGGTTAATACACAGCTGCTTAATGTATAAAGAGCTATTCTAAACTGCACTAGAAGCTACTGTGCCCTGCAAAGGCTATCGGAGATCCACCAAGTTATTTAAATTAGATATAAAAGGTCCTACCTTCAAAAAAGACAGTAATTCAGTGAATTTTCAGGATGCCTAGAGTTCTAGGAAGAGAAGATCTTTGCATAGATAAATAGATCTACTGCCTAAGGGATATCAAGCAAGTTCAAAATTGTTACATGCTCTATCATTATTTCCACAAAATAGGACTTTTGGGACTTAAGCAAATAATTGTTCAAACACTGCTTCCAAAACTTAATCCTCCAAATCCACATCCCACGTATCACAGGAGTATAAAAATCAGACCTTTTGATTCAACTGTTAACGACTCCAAGGCCATCTACATTCAGATGTGAAGTGATGCTCTCACCCTCTATGTAACGAAGTAACACTTCCCCCCCTACATGAAGCACAACACAAGAGCAGCTTGATTACCACTCTCAAATTCAAAACAAGCAACACACCAGAGTAAGGCATGTGACTACATAAAAATAATAATAATAGAACAGAAAGCATTCTTAATTACTTAACATTACAAGCCTCAATTAAGAATCCTTAGTTAACTGTGGTTTTTGCATCCTCTGAATCATCCGAGCCAGCCAGCAGCCATCAGTTCAACTACAGAGGGCTGATGAATCTGACAGTATCATTTTTAATAGCAAAGATATCCAGCCAGCAGTATCAGAGCATCCTTCTTGTAGCACACCAGGTCCAACTTGGTATTTCAGAGGAGTATATCTTGCTTTTCACATCACCACTACCAGAAGAGAAAGCGTGACAGACAACTACCTGATTTCACAAAATTACAGGAAATAAATGAATAAAGTCTCTGAGAGTGCATAGGCAGTGCAGCCTAGGCATTCTGTATTCACTCTAATTAGTTTCTTTGGAGCAGATTGCTTTCAATAAGCTCAAGAAAATTGAGCTTGATTCACTGGAGACAATCTGGGTTCAGTTGTTAACCTTTTAGCCTTTAAATATGGAAGTTTCTTTAAAATCTATAACATTAACAAGTGCACTCATCAATAGAAATCAAGGTAGCATCAAGACATGATTTTCTTTTTAATACCAAAACAATTCAAAAATGAAAAAAAGCCGTATTTTTTCACCAATTAACAAAGTCAGAATCTGCCTGAATAAGACTGGAGAAGAGACCTCAAGTATTTCTACGCTACAACCATTCCCAAATTTGGATAGAATCAACAATACTACTAAACAAGTGCAGGCTTATCCACATGCCCCAGGGATGCTGCTGGCCAGTGCTTAGTGAGGGACGGAGGCATGACAGACAGACAGCCCATTCCCAGGCCAGCTGATGTGATTAGGGCTGGCCAGCCTGCCCATTCCTGCAGAGGCTGCATCTGTTCATGAGCACTCTTGCATTAATAGTCAGATTCCTGCTTACCAGCTCCGAGATGCTTTCTAACTGAGGTAAGCCGAGTCCTCATAATTCTCAAGCACCTACAGTTGCCCTGAATGACACTACAACTAGGGAAAGTATTCCTGTCACAGAGGTCAGATGACCACCAGAATCAGCAGTGACAATATACTAATACAATAAATCGTTCTAACAGTTTCAGAATTGCTTGCTTTTGAATCAATTCCATTACAACATCATCTAAGAAGAAAAAAGCACACAGGAATCCATCCAAAAGCTTCTGCTGACTCAGATGCAGTTAGGTGGGTTTAAATTTCCCTCTGGGGAACTAGATCTTTTGCCTTAGTATAAGAACCAGAACAAAGGTATCAAAAAGATCAAAACAAAGTTCTAACCTGAGTGCAGAAAAGTTTATGAAGGAAACTTAAACTGCATAAAGAAAACAGCAACTTTCTGATGATGCCGAAATTGATTTTGTTCTATACTTCGTGGTTTTCATCCAATAAAATTAAATTGACTTATATTTTCCTCTTCTGTGCTCAAAGATTTTAGTCTTTCTTGTCTCCCATGGCCCACTGTGAGCAAAATGAGCTATTAAAATCAATGTTATGGTCATCTATTAGTCAGCTAATAACAGGAGTGAGCAATTATCCAAGGTAAAGAATGTAGCTCATAAAGGAGAAAGTAAAACCTTGCCTACGATTAGATAGTAACAGGCTGCAAAAATATTATTTTACAGATGCCAAGAAATAGAGCTTCACTATAAAAAAATGCTAAGTACCTTTATGTTACCCACAGAAGAGAAGCCATTAGCTGCATTACTTACAAGCTTGGAGATGGAAGAAATGTGGAAAGAATGTTATCTCTAATAGTGATTAAGTTCACAGGATAACAGGAGGATTCCTCTGCTACTTTTTCTATTGTCCAATAATTCACAGTTCTTATGTTTTTCTGACTGTAAAATAGAAGTATTCACCTCATTAATCCAGCAGGAAATTAATGCCATAAATGCAATGACTGGCATTCTTCTTTGCCAGTGAGCTCAGTTAGTTTACTGTGGGGTCAGAAAAGCTCAAAAGCTGATGCAAGGAGTATGCAAGCCCACCACAAGATAGATAGAAAAGGAGGAACTGCTCTGCTGCCCTCTCTGTAGCAGTCCCCTCCCACAGCATCATCTCTGCCATACTGCCTAACCACTCCTGCAACTTCAGGCTCTGCAAGGATGGAGCAGGATGGTTCCATATCCAAAAAGTTTAATGTCTAGAGAGCACTAAAAATAATTGTGCAGTCCAACGACAAATCCAGACACTGTGTAGGGACCACAAAATATCTGATTAGAGATGCTGAAGATCAAAATAGCCTTCTAATTCCTGAAAATAGCTGTCCTCAGGATCAAATACAACTGCTTGATAATCCAGGTGAGGATAATCTAGGAATTTTTGCAGGCTTGGTAGATGAGCTGTTCAGTGGAATACAAACTTATCACTGTAACATAACTAACAGCTGAAAACTTCACTGTGTGTTTTCCTTATACTTTGTGGTATTATGCGAGTCAGTTCTGCAGGAATGAGGAAATAGCTCACCCTGACATGCAAATAAGAAGGTGCCACACAATAGTGGAAGCAATGAGAAAATGAGGGCAAGTAATTTACAAGTGATTTAAATGGATTAGGAGCAGACTCCTAACATGTAATCACCAAAGCAGATCTCTCTCAATCAAGAGCTGTGACATGAGTCATTTAATCGACACTATCTCAAAAGCAAGGAGAGGGGTTTGAAGCAAAACAGTCCTTCACAGGTGCCGTGATGTAGTTTTCTCTAGAAAAGACAATAATAAGCAGCTTCAAACAGTAAAGCAGAACGCTGTTTGTCTGCTTTCTACAGTGGGATTATTTGCAGTCCTTCCTATCATGAACGTATATCCAAACACACTGGAGAGGGAAAGGGGAGAGAAGTCTCCTATTATCTGACAGCTTGCTAACACTAAAGGCATAATAACAGATATTAGTGATGAAAAATGCTTTGGAAAGCAGGAAGAGGATTGACACTGTTTGGGAAAGTAGATATTTTGGGTTTTGTTTTTTTTTTCTTTCCTTACATGAAAAGCCTGATTTTTGTGTTTTTAATAATGTTTGCTGCCCTTGGATACCAGCTAAATACAAACATCATCTCATTCCAAAAAGATTTTCAAAGCAGCAAGCATCCACATATCAGCAGACATAAGGCAGATTCTTTGGTAATCTGTACAAAGCAGAAACAACAACAACAAAAAGAAGAAAACAACCTTTAAGTCACCTGTAAAGGTAAGAAGGTTCAGGGACACAATAGGAAAATAAAAAACATTAAGATATCATTAACTCATTAAGGTTTGACAGTAACGGTTTGGCACATCCTGGGCTTTCCTTTGTAAACTGTTTTCTCAGCAGCCTAGACAAATCTTACGTAGGTGAAAGTTACACTGAGATCATCAACTTTCTCTCCTGACTTCTGAGCGTTTAGCTATGAAACGCCCATTCTGCATTAATACAAGCTTTCATTTCAGTGTTGTACAAGCGCCCAAGAACGCTGTCGTGACTTCAGTGCTGTTGTGTCAGAAGAGATGTCAAAGACCTTGACCCACTCTACACACAATCAAAGCATGCTCTCAAGAAAGGTGGAGCTTTTAAAATATGAAAGATGTTTGGATCCTCAATACGCACTCGTCTATGGCAGTTAAGGATAGAGCAACATTGGGTATCGCCATGGGGAAAGGTCACCCTCTTGCCTGGGCAGTCAGCAGAAGGGAATGTATTCTCCCTTGACCTACACCAGGACACGTTAAGGAGGACAGGACTGTAATTTGGTTGACAACCAATGGTTTTTTTTCCATCATTCAACCTGGATGTAAAACAAAAAATGAAGTTACATACAATAATCATCTACTTGAAACAGAGTGAAAATTTATAGTAGAAAAACATTTTTCAGTAGCTGACAATTAGACCACAGACTCTGCCTCCTCATGTTTTTCACTGCTTATCCCTGTCTTAAAAAAATAAATAAATAAATCACATGTATTTTCAAAAAATATCCTTTTAAACTTAAGTGAGGTTGTCATGCTAGGCTTGCAGGCACCTGGAGAAAAATAGTGACCTATCTACATCCCAGGGAATCAGCAGATTCCAAGCCCTTATGCTGACTTCCTCAGCTCCAGTCTCCAATGGAAGGTTATGTCGCTGTCTGTGCCAGCTATACAGTGTCAAATATCACTTGACATTCAAAGAGATGCTTTAAAACCAATTGTACCAACTCCTAAAATATTCCACCATGAAGATAAACATGATGCAAATCTGATCACCATCAAAGTGGAAATATATCCAGCAAGCATAAGAACATTATTAGAAATACAAACTTCTTCCTTCTAAGGGGACAACTGGCAAACCCTCAGGATCCCTCTGCATACATCCAAAAGGTTGTTCTGAGTTTTCAGGACATCATTTTCCTGCACAGACTGACAGTGCAGAGCAGCTACAATATGAACTATAAATAATTCATATTTGTTACCCATTTGGCACAAAAGCTGCTGCATGGACATTGTAATGCTTCTGGCTGTGCTTTCGAACAGAACTGTGCATTCCTTTAGGTAACTTTAAGCGTGTTTGTGGATTGCAACATCCAGAGTTAAACAGGAAATATCTTATCAGAAGTTCCTTCTGGGAGATTGAGTCATTCCTCCCACTCCTTCATCACTGCAGGAACCAGAGGAAGAATTTGGGGGCAAATTGGTGGAATGAATTAGCTGACTGATAGCACACGCGAGCCTGATGTAGTTGCCTCAACCTCCTGTTCCTGTGGGAGTCACCAGGTGGCATCGTGACACAGGTTTACAGCATCTCTTCTCCAGCACCTGAGCACAAAGCTCTACTGCCCCGCTATGGGACGTTACTTCTCCAGAGAGGCTTGTAGCAGGTGGAAGAAAATCCTCCCACTTTAATTTCCCTAACACAGATCAACTTTGTAGGTAGAATTGTTGGTCAGAATGGCTGAGGTTCCTGAGGTGTCTATGTTTACTTTCATCTTATTCCAAGGAAGACTAAAAATCCTATTCAGCCTTTCCTTCTTAATTCGTTTAGACTCAAATCTAACTACAATTACTGAAAAGCATCTTAAGTTGGACCTGACTGAGGGAGCTGTCTGGATACCTTACACAAGATCCAGGCTTGATCTAGGAATGGAAGAACTATTCACTGAGCCAAACTGAATGAAAAATATTGTTGAGTAAAGCTGCTAGGCTTTCAAGAGCAATTTACTGACCTGCACTAATGCTGTGGGCTTTTTTGTCCCGTCTATCAAGCAAGATCCAGAAACAAGTTTTTGATTATTTCTGACCCTGACATTTTTTGGCAAACAACAAGTGACAGAGTAGGAGGTGATTAATACTGGCAGAGGTAGAAAGAGCTGGTTTTCTGTAGGCAATAAATAAATGTCTGAATTAAGAAGAAACTGATATCCCTGAAATGTGATATTTCAAGATGGCATCCAATAACCACCATTATAACCAACAGATTATAAAGCCTCAGTGAACTGCCATACATTAGATCATGCACAGCACATTCGACTTTGAAGTGAGCATCTCCTTCCAAATGCAAATAGGACATTTTCTTTCAAGAACAAATATCAAACACAATGAGCATGCCTGCGTAAGTCAGACTCATCTTCCACTTGACTTCATTCATTCCATTTGACTTCAGCCATATAAAAGAACTTCCTATTCTTTTCAGGGGCAACAAGTAATATTGCCTGTTTCAATTAATCTAAAGCTGAAGCAAATGAGAACGTTTCTCTGGTGTTGACTGACAACTGGTGACTTCCTTATTCCTCAGATGCTCCATTGAGGAAGCGAGATACAGGAAAGCCAGTCTCCTTTATTCTTGCTTTTTTGGATTCTGTTTTGAAAAAACTTCCTTGAAAATTATTTATTTGAACAGAATTATATTCATTATTAATAATAATTATGTCATTCAGAAGAACCAGGATAATGCCACAGAACTAGGGAAAATGAAAACAGATTATTTGAAATCCAAACACATTAAGAAAGTCATTAAAGGAAAAATATCTCCTAGCAAAATCTCTATTTTTATTAAAGGCATAGAAATAGAAGTGTACAGCATAAAATATTGTATCACCACCAGTTAATTTATCATGTAGCACTTCAAATGAGAAGATAAACAAATGAGATTCAAGGAGCTGATGTGTCCTTTAAAATCTATCCTCTATCATTAAATTTTCCCTTTAATAAAATTCAGAATGGTGGAAATATCTTGATTTTTCAAAGCATGAGATTTTAAGTGCACTTACGTATCAATTTTTGTGTTCAAGCATACCTCAGCTCCTTCACTTACTTACTTAAACGAGAGTATTCACGTAACTCAACCAAATATAAATTGTCTTGGCTTTTAAAAGGAGATTGCCTCAGCTCAATAGTGAGCATCTGCTCCATTTTTACATGAGACTTTCTAAAAAGAAAAAAATTCCTAAACAAAAGAGTGACTTGATTATCTTCCCACCTTATTACTATGGATGCAGCTCTATTTACAGTTGAACAAAGTAAAATGAAGGTAGCAGCTTAGTTTAGAATATCACAATGAATAGGAAAAAAAAGCACTAAATTTACCTCATTTTTAGCTTTCACTTTTTTTAAGTGAAGGTAAATAGTTTAAGCATTTTTGAGGTATGCTCTGCCCACCTGTCAGAAAAAAGGAACAAACAGTGGCAGAATGGTGAATCTTTTGATCATTGCGTTTTAAGAAATAATTATAAACTACATTGAAACGAGGCCTCTATATGTTCTTTGTTTTTTTTAAGAGTATTCTTTTAGTTTTCTGTACTGAGTTGTCTATTCCAGATAATGTGGGAGCCAGCTAAATAGGTGGAGGTCTGGCACTGCAAGAAATAACCCTTGCTTCAAGAACCTTTGAGATCGTGAGACACAGTGATCAACAAAGCAACAGGTCTTGCTTCCTTTGGATGGACCTGAAATGTTTTTGTAAAATTGCATCTAAAAGACCTGACATTCTTCATTCACATTGGCAATACACAGACTTTGAACAATCCCTCCAGAGGGACAGAGATCTTCTGGGACGACGTATGTTCAGTTTGAGCGGGAGCATCAAAGCTAAAATCTTTGATGAGAGAGGAGAAAAATTCTCTCACAACAATATCTAGGAGTCGAGCTTAATCTAGTGCTGTGTTAATTAGGCCTAAACTCATGTTCTCATGCTGCAGGAAGAAATTCAGTCTGTAGAAAGGAAGATACACTAAACAAAACAACTCCTTTAGGGATCCCTAGTTCCTGGAGTAATTTTCTCCACTCCTCTCCCACTTCTCAAACAGAAAGTAATCGATTTATCATTACATATCCAATCTAATAAAAGAAACACCCATCAGGAAAACTAAGCAGTGAGGCTCCTGTCCACATGTTGGGGAAGTTGTTGCCAAATTCAATTTGGAAGGAGCCTTCCAGGCAGGTAGCTGTGTGACTACATTTGGCTTCAGGGCAAACACACATTAACACCAACAGAGCACAGAGCACCAAGGCATTTAGCCTCCAAGATTAAGTTTCCATTTTCCTTTGTTTTTACCTGCTGAGAGAAAATATTGACAAGAGAAATCTTCCAGACAGACAGCCAAACCAAAACATTTCATTTAGGGTTGTTTTGAGACCGAGTTCATAACAGAATTTATTTTGTCACAAAAGACAATTTGGACCTAAAATATGCTGCAGGGAAAAAAATAAATCAGAAGAGAGTTAGGAAAATGATTAAAAGTTGAAATTTCATCTTCTACCAAGAGTCAGTCCATTCAACAGAGAAGAGTAACTTAAGGATAGTGTCTGACTAAACACGGGACAAAACAAATCTGTAGTGGAAGGATCTCTGCCTGACAGACAAGTATTTAGGAAGATCTAAGAGCCAGAAACAGAAACAAAACCATTTCAGACAAGGAATAAAGCCCAAATGCTACGTAAAGCACATTTGCCACTAGGGCAGTTTACTATGGCTTACAAACAATCTTAAACCAAATAATTCTGGGGAATTTTTAACCACACTTCACTGCTAGCTTTAAAGCGCCCCCATAATCCATCCAGCATCAAATTCCCAGGCTTTACAGGAATTCTACACAGGGAACCAGTTTCAATTGCTCTTCTCTTTACTTTTACCTGTAAAACTGAAGGTTGTAACATACAGTTAAACTTCAGAATATCTTGAACCTGGTGCAAGTTTTTTTTTTCCATCACTCTTAGTAAAGTTACAATAAAAGAGCACCATTGTAAGGCCCTAACTAGATAGAGCATTGCAGAGAAAACATTTATAAAGGCCCGTCTCCATGTATTCTTGAACTGGTTATCTGTTGTGAAAGGCTGCAATGTGCTTGCAAATCCTGCCTGGAGATGTACACCT
The DNA here is from genome assembly GCF_023343835.1 of Lagopus muta. NCBI lineage: Eukaryota > Metazoa > Chordata > Aves > Galliformes > Phasianidae > Lagopus > Lagopus muta. The sequence goes on along the minus strand of NC_064439.1, from coordinate 44,292,132 downwards.
GTGCAAATCATCACCACCACGGACACGAGAGCCCACACACACATTTCAGATTACAATGGCAGTGCTTCTGGTTTTGTCTGCGCTCAACATGCCTGTACATCAGTCCTCCTGCTGGCACTGGCTCACTGTGTTTTGATCATTGTTTGTTTCAATACCCACCGCTGTCTGCTGCTATTGTCCCTTCCCCCAGATCCTGGTGAAGGACTGAGACAATGCATTCACTGACAAAGAACTGAAAATTATCTGTCTTGAAAACACTATTCATGACATTTTCTCTGGCATATTCCGATGCCAATGGAAAGCATGCTGTTCTGGTAAATACAGAAGGAAAGGACATTTTAACAGCTGCTCTTTTTTATTTTTGAATTTTCACCTCAAGCAGTGCTCTGGCATTTGCATTTAGCATCAAGCACTGGCAATTAACCTGAATGAGGCTACCTTCCCTCTGGTAGCAGGCGGAGAGGCAAGAATCACTTCATGTCAATGGATCCAAACATTTGGAGAACAGCTTTTAATCAAGATCAATACCTATAATGAGAAAAGGGCTTAAAAACTAGCAAAGCAATAATGCACATATTAGCTTTTTGATTGAACATGCTGATAACCTCAGAAAAAACAATTACACCAGCCAACCTGGAAAAAACATAATGGGACTGCCACCCTCACAAGGGAGCTGATTCAACCAGTACCAAATCTTCACAAAGGCAGGCACCAAAATACTTACGCATCCCCAGCTACATCACTGCTCTTTTATCCAATGCATTTCAGAGGCTTATTCTCCAAAATATTGCTAAAAATGTTTCTTCTTCCCTCTTTAAGGCATAATTGACTTCTCTAAACAATATACTTTTATGGTAACCATTTGTTTTTGTAGGCAAGTGAATAACTACTGTGTTTTCATTTTTAATGTATAATTTCAGACCAATAATCCTTCTGGGAAGCTTTTTAATAAGACATGAAATTCCAGAGGAAGAGAAAGCAGTAACATGAATGGCCTTCCCTTATTCCTATTGCTGTACTGTTTTCAGTACTTACGATCGGAGACATTTAATGCCCTTTGGGTTTAATAACTTATTTTACAATTTCCTACTAATGCGCACCAAGTAATACAGCTATGTCAGGATTTAATGCTAATTAACAGGGCTACTTAAACAGCTGATCTGAATCATACATCTCAACTCAGTTCTCTCACAAAACATTCATCAAGTCTTAAATAAGTGACGTCCCTGCTTTTGCACTTTTCCCCATGATTCCCTGATCACATAGGATTCCTACTGTTTGAAGTCCCTCTTGGCTCAGTGCTGATCTTATTGAGTTTAATGTCATGAAGTCAAGCAAAGGCCAGCAAAGTATTCCAATGATCTTCTGCCAAATTTTTTCAAGGAAGTAAGTAGACCCCAGAAAATGCTTTGATTTTCTGAGAAGAAAATACTTAGCTAGAAAATACACAGCTAGTCTACTAGATACAATGAAAACAATTGCAGTTTCGTTAATTTCTGTCTGTGGCATGTGGCTAGTCAGCATTAGAGACCCACATTCCATACAACCCAGCGATGACAGTCACCTCAGCAGCATGACATCAGACACCCACATGTGCCTCAGAGATTTAGGACGGGGCTTGACAATTTGGAAATGAGACAGCAATCCAAGCCACAATTCTTCTCAGGACTTGCTCATGCACGCAATTTAACTCCTTCCTCTCCTTCCCATATTTTACTTTCCAAGGCCAGCACCGAGGTTCCACCGCTACTTTCATTTCCGTGTTTGAACCGGGCTTCTCCTTCCATATACATGCTACACCTGAGTATACACTATGTAGTATCTACTAGACTTCTGAGAACTGAATTACCCTTCTCTTGATATGTTTGTCACATGAAGCACTCTTGCAGACAATCAGACAAGCAAAAGATAAGAGGTACAGACAAGCCTTATGCTAATACAGCATCATTATTACCTCATAATACAGTATACATTATTACCTCTAAGGCAATTAGTTTGCTATTAAGCAAGCAGTTTCCAAGGAGCTAATGTTTCACTTCGAGCAATATCACTAACAAATCTCACCTTCACTGTTTTCACTAGACCTTTGGAAATTTAGTTAGGAAAGCTTAAGGAGGTAATGATGACAGAGATGCACAAGGCTGTCCTTGGCACCCAGCTACAGCTCAGACTTGATGCAGCACCCACACTGTGACTGAGGGGCTGGAGCTGAGCTCTGACCCCATGAGTATCCCTTTCCGCCACCTCCACCAGCAGCCAGACCAGATCTTGTAGTTAACAACAAGCAGAAGCAATAGTTTCTCAGGCTTCTTCCACTGTTTGAAGTTTTTGCTCAAGTGCAAAACAAGTAGGCACAGCAGGATGCATGATAAAGTCAATGATCTTAACAGATACTACAAAGAAAAGAAAAAAAAGCACCAACCAGAAACAACAACACCACCATACCATTTCTTCTAAAGAATATGCTTATAACAACTTAGTTTTTAGAGAAGTGCGTGCTCACACAGGATGCTTCACGATCATCTGGTGCACCAGTTATCTAAAGAATCTTACAAGAAGCAATGTAATACATTTTAACTAGAGAATTCAACTGGTTACTAACATAGCAAGGCTATATTCAACATAGGAAGAAACACACAGATCAAAGGTCAAAAATATTGAATATTCTCCAACACTTTAGAAGAGGTCTGGGGGAGTTCTGCTTACAGCCAGAGGTCTGAGCTGTTCATTGAAATTATTACTACAAACTGTATAACCGGATTTATGTTGCCAGTCTAATTTATCATTCTCAAGCTACACATGAATTTCACTGAAATTGGCAAAGAAATAACACCAGGTGCAAAAATCAAGATGAAGCTGGGTTGTGTTGACTTCTCGGTATTTATTGCATGAAGAGGTAAATATTGACAAAGATTAAGAAAGATTAGAGAAAGGTTTGCAAGTCAATATGTGCTTGAAGGAAGAGAACACCTGATATTTATTCAAGTTGAGCAAGTTATCTAGAGATCTTTATACACTTTTTGTGTGGCAAGGACAGTGCTGCCTTACAAAGGACCATCCATTGTTATCTAGCAGCTCATTTGCCTTTAACCAATGTTTTCTATGTTTTGGAAAGAAAAATAATAATATTCTCCCTCTAGATGCTTACAGAACATTAGCTCCTTCTTGCCTCCAAGCCAAACAGCATGTGTTCCCATGTCTGTATTTTTGCTGGCACAGTTACCATCACAAATGCTGAGGAATTCTTAGTTTTTAAGCAAATGTTAATGTTCATCCATAACTAACAAACCATTTGGGCACACCTCTACAGGCAAGAATAATATTGTTGCTCTTTGTTGAAAAAAAAAAATTACTTGTTTTCCTAACTTCAGCAATAATAAATAATAAAAATGATGATTTTCTGGGGAAAAAAAAATAAGCCATACTCCTCTCCATTTCCTACAGTCATGATCTTTATGCATTAAACTCACATTTGGGCCTAAGTTACCAGAAATGTCATGTGTCATGTTTCTGCTATGAAAGAGTTTTGTTCATCCTTCATGGTTAAAAGCTACCTTTTGTTAAGTTAGAACAGGGGAATTGTCAGTGATGGCCAAAAACAGATCCACAAGTACGGGCTTAACTGCCAAACAAGGGCAAAACTTGCATGAACTCCACACTACAAACACCAGAAAGCAGCATTCACCAACATTTGTATATTTGATGACATCCTCTGCATTAAGGACTCTCACACATATTTGAGGTGACTAAAAACAAGGTAGCTACTTCAGTAGGGGATACTAAAAGATTTCAAGGTGATTTGTCATCAATATAGAATTACAAGAAAAAAGATACTTATCTGTCTGTATCTTTGTTAACCATACTTACGAAACCTAAGGGTTACCTAAAAATGAAATCCCAACTGTTCAAATGGAAATCACTAACATCTGACCTATCTTTGGGCTTCTGCCAAATTTTGTTTTGGTCTTTTTTTTTGATTTTTTTGTTTTGTTTTGATCTTTGCCAGGAACATCACTCACTACAGGGTAAGAACAGTGGGTCCTAGAAACAATTCTTGAGCCTTTTCTTATAATGTTACAATAATAATAAAATGCTGAAAACTGGACAGACGCATTTCAGGTAAAGATAAGGTTATAGCATCAAGCTTCAACAGCTTATTATAAGTAACGAAGCAATAGATATCTATCTAAAAATAATAATAGCAAGCAATAAAATAAAGGTATTTTTCAAAGTAGGAAGAATTTAACTGCAAAAAAGCTTAAGGCTTCCTTTTGAAATAATCTTTGCATTACTTTCAGGACAGCTACCATAGAAGCAAACAATTTAGGTATGTATAGGTTATATATAAGCACTCTTCTTGTACTGCTGATATTGATAGGGGCACCTCTGCTCCTCTAGAATAGAATGGCAATCTTTTTGGGTCAATTGTTGGCTTGTTGTTGGCTTAGTTTTTGTTTACTTTTTTCATCTTTTTAAATGAGAATAGATCCAAGCCAGGTGCTGCATTTCCCTGTTCTTCTCTTCAACTGACCGGTTTGACCTGGAAAAAGGAAGCCCTGTCACTGGGAAAGTGATAGAACTGAAAACAAGAGCACTTTCATCAAGCACCTACTATACATATATTGGATGACTTGACTCTTCACAGGTTAAATAAAGCTACTGAACACCAAAATAACGTTGTACACAATTAAGCAATTCGGGTATATTCCTTTTAATAATGTTTGAGTGTAGGCTGCTATGCCTGAAACAACACCACACTCCAAGCTTTACGACACATCTAATTTCCCAAAGGGCTACAGAGGACTTTCAGGACATCAAACAAACTTTACATATCTGTCAACAGTTTACAGGCTGGTTCAGCCCAGTTCCATTTTGAGCATTAAGAGTCTCATGCTCTACCATCTGAGCTAGCTGGGCCAGCCCATAGAGCAACCAAAAAAATCATAAAACCATGACAATATCAAAAGCAATTTAACTACAGGTCAACAGAACCTTGCTTTCAGAGATTTGCAACTAAAGCTCACGAGTTTTGCCTGTCTCTTGAACTCAATAACCTCAGACTATCTTAGAATAACAACATATATATACGTTCCTAAACCATCGGTGGCTGCATGAGTAATTTCAACAAGGTTTTCATTTGGGTCTCTTTGAAACTGTGTTTATCCTGTGAAGTAATCCAGTTCCTCTACTGATAAGCATATGGAGAAAGTGTCAGTTAAAATAGTCACTTGCCATAAAATAAAATGCTTTTATTGCAATTAGACTCTTCATTATATTATTCAAGTTGGCACTAAAATACTGCTTAGGAACAAAAGAGCTCACAAGACAACATGCTAGATGAAAATTTCAGGACATGTTCCAAAAGCAGCAAGTGAAGCAAACACTTGCTGAGGAAGCTTTAACAGAAACATGTATTTAGACTGCTCAGTGAATTTGCTCTTCCAGTGGTCACATCACATTTGATGTTAAAATATCCTACAGAACCATCATGCGTGATGAAACAAAACAGAAGTTCACTGAAGTTGCTACAGTTCAACTAATGAAGAGCGTGTAAAACTCCCGAGCTCTACTGGTCTCAGCAGAGATTCATCTGTTATACCCCCTGACCACCATCTCAGCACGAATCTACCCTTCCCTCTTTCTTTATTGACACCACTGACCCATCCATTCTACCCTGACATACTACGTACCTCTGTTCATCATCCATTTAACAGCATTAACTTACATCCCTCAGGCTGGTGTGAGCCTCTCCTGCTTATCTTAGTAGTCTGCCTACCTACCTCAGGCAACACAACTGCCATGTCCCAGCTTCTCTGGTCTCATTTCAGCCACTAATCCACAGGCCAAGCTGTAAAAGCCTGAGCCACTTCCAATATATTTCGTTTTCCTTTTTGCTCTCTGCCTGAGCTCTGCATGCTGAAGAGGCAGCTAACAGCCACGAGCAATCAGCTGTGCACCACCTGCTCCTCTAATCTCTCAACTATCTTCCTCAGATTAAGAAGAAATTTGATGCACCCTCAACCCAGTCTGGAATGAAAAGACGGCTGGAGACATCACAGGAACATGAAAGAGCCACCACAGTTCCCACAGGCAAGTAATCAGGCTCTCAAGCCCTGGTACAGCCATCAAGTTTCCACCTCACAGAACCACCCAATCCCTGCCAGAGACCCCTTGCAACTTTAAATGGAACAAGCAGGACGTCCTAGAACTTCAAAATCCCAGAAGGATGGAGATTTGTCAGCTAAGTACATAGTCTGCTAAAATAGAATACAGACATAATGAGCAACAGGGTTTAATTCAGTTTGGTAATTATTCCACCTGTGGCCTAGGGTATTAATTCTGATAGATGAAGTCTTAGAGAACAAAGTCATTACTGATGCCTTAGAGGTGAACGCCTACAAAGTAAATGGCAGCTGTAAATCCATCAGTATCTAATTGTTGCAGTCTATATTGCAGTGTCTTTTTTTGCCCTGACTTCTGTTCGTGTCAGGTTTCCTTTCTTCCCCCTCAGTCAAAGATTTACTTTTCCCAATAATTAAATTAAATTAGATAAATTTGAGCCTAACTGAAACTAATTTTGTATAATATCCCAAACCATTTGCATGAGACTTGTAAAATTCTCCAAGCTATTTCTCTAGGCAGTGGGGTAGCTAATTATCTACCTCTCCAAGCAGCCTTCGAGGCATCACAGATCATTTGTTTAGAAGACGGAACAATTTCATTCCTTTGGAAAAAAAAAAAGTGCCCATTACAATCCTAATGCATCATGAAAATTCCATGTTTCCACAGAGATTAAGTAATTCACCCTCCATGGAATATATTTGATCATATAATAACAGGCAGACATGATCATTATGCCTTGAATATCATCATTTAGGAAATCAATCCCTAAACTTTTGGGATATGCAAATCCAATTGATTCCTGAACTGTGAAGCTCTCAAAATGAACTAAGACTTTTGTCACCGTACAAATAGTCACCATCCCTTTAGGTTGGGCTGTGCCAATTTATCTTGTAATCTCTCACATAAAACTGTTTCCATCTAGCCCAGTAAGACACCTTTTGTCCATAACCAGCTGGTTTACAGAAGACAAAATAAATTATGTAAACGCTGTAATTGTGACTACTGTTCAGAAAAAGAATTACAAAGAAAAGCTGAATATGAAATTGCTCATGGATAGTCCCCCCACGTGTCCTTGGAATGCAGAGTTAGCCAAAGTCAATCCACATTTTATTCCCTTGCAAACACAGCAAATTCCCACCAGAGTTGCCCTCACTACTTGTTTCAGTATGTGCCTGGGCTGGGTTCTCATCTGCCCACACGGCTGCATCTTAGTAAAGTACAGAGACTCAAAGTGTCCAGATCCCTCTCGACTATTCCACTGTGGAGAATTTCAACTCCACAACAAAAGAATGAAAGCAAAGCGGCGTGTTACTGAGGCAAGACATCCACAACAGCAAGTCCTGTACACTGTGTCTCAGGTATCCAAATATAAAATTATTCATACAAGTTTAACACTAGAGTTCTTAACATTACTTGACAACTGAAGTTTTCAACTGATTATATCATTTCTGGAATCTACAATCAAGCACAACTTCAACTAAAATTTGTTTACAGTACCTCAAAACATACCCTCAATCCAGAGGTAGCCAAGGGCTGTTGGCTTGGGTCAGTACCCCCTCCAAGGCTTATCTATGCTAAGGAATGAAGGACAGAACCACTTAGCATCTACGCAGAGGAGTCAGTTACGCTTTAGAATACACCCACTGATTGCAATTAAGCCAAATACACTTGTTAGTGTGCTTTTGGTTTGGTTTCAAAACAACGCCTATCTGGAAGGGAAAAGAGCATTCACTCCTAACACAGGACAAGAGAAATCTCACAGAGCAATTCTCATCAATATTTTATCCTTCCGTTCTACATCTGCAGTACCCCAGGACAGAGCTCAGGAGAAGCCTATTCACAACACGAGACATGAGGGATTCACATCATGAAGCCACTGTGCCAATTTTCTCCCTGCCTCTCGTTAGCAAGAGATTAAACCACAAATGATTCACCAAGGAACGTTACCACATTACATTTACAACCGAAAGAAAACATTTTCAATTCCCTGGAGGGCTCAGTTACAACCCTTCAATTAAGCTACAATCCCAGTCTCAATTCACATCTGCCTAAATGACTTCTGAGGACTGACACAAGTCAACACACAACTCTGGTGCTGAAGTCTTTTCCCTAAGCCTCAAATTCAAGTACTGGCCACAACATCTCAAGTACAGGTCTTAAGAGTAATGGCTTCTAAAGACTCAAGCATAATCAACTGCAATGGAAAATACCTATATAAATTATTCTGATGCTTTCAAACCTTTGAGTACCTTTGCACCCATACAGAGAGGAGCGGCTGATGTTTGAGTATATCATCCACTTTACAGCTACAAGTTAAAAGCCACTGTGTCCATGAACAAAAAGACAAAGTGTTCTGACTGTTGTTTTTTAAGCAAACTTGATTTTCAGAAGATGGAGAAGTATTTCCTCCTGGCAGTCGAATAATTCAGTTTAAAGTTTCAGCTCTCCCCATCTGACTCCATTACAGTATTTTCACTTCTATTACCTGCAGACTCACTGAAGTTTTAACTTGAAACATGAAAGGAAGTTTCCTCATCCTGCATTTCCCTGTGAAAGGAGAATCCCAATACTCAAAACCAGCCACAAAACCAGCAACGCCCCAATGAAAAGATGCAAGAACTCAAATTATCCAGGTGCTCTCAGGGAGACAATAAGAATTTATTTCAGGTGCAGAGTAAAAACATTAATCAGAACGTCAGCTTAAAATGCAGTAGACCTGGTCTGGAAGCAACCTCCTAATCATTCCTAGCTAAGTTACAGTACTCCTCAAGGCCACTGTTCCTCAGCTACCAGCTCCCCTAATATCCATGGAAAAAAACAGCTCTTTCCCTTCTCGGGCTGGCAGTACAGATAATACAACTTGGAAATTCAATGGTTGTAAGAGCAGCATAAATCTTCTGGGGTCAAATCATTCCTAAAACATCCCAAAAAACTACTGGAATAGTTAAAAATCCTTGCTCAGACTCACGGATGACAACTAAAACGACACCACTTGACTGGAATAGGCTTCGGAAAAGTAAGATGTGAACCAAGCAGTATCAGCACGTTCAGATTTCTTTGAACTACTCTGATCTGAGAAGCAGGTTGTATGGCTCTTATTGTCAAGCTTTTTATGAGATTTCTAATAGTTTATGAAAAATAGCAAAAACTACAAATACCAGAAATATTTGTAATTCTTCATGTCTTCAGTGCTAATAAGTTTTATTCCGTGAGATAATGATTTAATGAACTTGAGCTTAGAATAATACTTAGTCTGATAGCATGTCCAGGAATCATCTAAAATAATAACGAAATGTCAAGCAAAACGGGTGACAAAGTTTTTGCTACAAGAAAGTTCATACACAAAGAAAACTAAGTGAAAAAAATATAAAACTGCTGAAAATAGTATTGTTATGCTGTGTTCTTGTGGGCATAATGAAAACAACATGTGAAGTACCTACTTGATCAACAGAGGAAAACCAGAATATGGCAGTGATCATAAAAGATGCATCTCACATCAGGAAATAAAGAAATATTGAGTGTATCAGATATCAGGTATTCAGCTGCTAAGTAGAAAACTTCTTTAGAAACAGTACAATAAAGACAGTAATTAAAGTAATATTTTCAAGTACAGTTTCCGAACTGTTGTAACAAAAAAGATGCATAATTTACTTGCACTGAATATTTTTTGCATGCAGATGTCAGATTTGTGCCACACTGAATTTATTCACTATCCTTTTTTTAAACCTAGACTTATACATTTTCCATGAAGTTATTTAAATACCACCCCAAGATGCAAAGTTAGCTCTGTGACTGCAAAGGTTTTTTTTAAAAGAAGTGTGAAATAATTAACATATTCATGAAGGAGCAGAATAACTGCAGACTTCAGGTGAAACACTAGCGTAAGTATCACCAGAACTAAATTGCATCAAAAGGTGCTAAACCCTGTGAGTGTGATTGCTGTAGCATCACCAAGACTTACCAAAACAGCCAAGTGTTCATGCACGTCCCCAGGAGCTTTAGAGTCAAGAGAAATCTGTTTCTTAGTGAGGACACCAGCCTGAAAGCAGCCACCATGAGGGCACATAACTGAAGAAGAAACGAGAAAAAAGGAAGAGTTTCCAGTCAGACAGTAACGTTCTGACAAATTCAAAATAGCTGTTTTGCAAAGTGTACACAAATTTCTTGATTTGCTGCAGTTTCCTCCAATTACTACCTTTTCAAATAGACTACGAAATCCCTGCACAATAGATCTCTGTGAATGTTGGATGCTAACTGGAAAAGCAGCATTGATTGTATGGCATTTTCCACAGTACAGACACGGCATCCAGAATAACAGTGTGGGAAAGAGCAGCACATTAGGATACACCTGATCTGTTCGGGTTCCTTCAACTGCTTCCCCCATCCCCATTTACAAAGCAATCAATGCAGCTTCTGTCTGTTGGTCTCACTACTGCACTGCATCCTGGCTCCTGAACAGAAAAATTTCAGTACTGCAATTCTGTCAACGTCAGAGCAGAGAATTAAGTGATTCTTCTCTACAAATATCTTCACACCTTTGATTTTGCTGTTACTGTTGAAGTCTTCCTTTATTCATGACTATGTGCCTTGTCTTTACTGGAGTCTTCTTGCCTGTAGTTTCTTCAAATGAAAAAGAAAAAAAAAAGTAGTCTTAGTAACTGAACTGCAACAGCACAGAATTCATAACAACTTGACGCAATTAAATAACTTGACACAGTAAAATTAGATAATAAACATTTTTAGTTCAAATTGTCTGCAGTTTTCCAGGGAGCACAGGATGGGATATTAGTAGCTTTTCAGATGTGCTCCCATCACCATCCTTGGGACTGCTTTGATTTCAGTCAGCTGAGTTCTTCTGATGAGTTACAAATCATCTCAAATGCACGTGTGCTCTGAATCATAAAAAATAAAAGCTAATAACTAAAGAAAGCATACAAGCACACACCTCATGCATCCCCTGTGACATTCACTGTCTTGTGCACTGCTCAACTTCATAGAATGCAACTGAAGACATATGTATCTATGGCAATGTTCTCCACATCACAAGAGTCAGACTCCTTTCCAGCTGTTACAGGTGAATTTGCACATCTGACATTTGTCTGCATTTGTTCATTAGCCCTTGTCTCCCTCCAGTGGAGGAAGAATCAGACCTCCCTGTATATTAAACAAGGTTCACAGACAGCTGTTACCTGACTAAAGAGTACAGCTTGGCCTTCCTCGAAGGTTTTGTTGCCCCAGTGAAGGAGATCTGAGGAATACTCACTGTTCCTCAAAGTATTTAAATGATGTGAAGCTACATGCTAATTCCTTTCCATCTCCAATTCTTTCCTACTCAAGGTCAATCCTGTACGACAGACAATCTTCTTCTTATGCAGTCCCAATTTAACCCATTAGCAAACTTGATCAGTACGTTTGTAGTTTTGTCCTACTTTTTGGTAAGCAGTGAAAACAAAAAATAAGATCAATGTGAAAACCAGTCCTCAAGAACCTTCACTAATAACCTCCCTCACGTCTTACAGTTTCCTTCAACACAGTTTCTCATCTCCTCGAGTCACTCCCAACATGACACTGGTACTAAGCACCCTCTCCTGCAGCTCAGCTAGCACTTCCCTACATAGCACCAGATGCTGCTGAGGTTGGGGTCCAGTAAAATCTTTCCTTTGCTCTGAAAACAAGCGACATGGCTATGAGAGGGACAGAGAGCACATCACAAGAGGTGTTGGCAGGGAGAAAATTAAAAGCCATCATACCTGACCCTGGTGGGACCTTATCTGAAAGGTTACGTACAGCTTTTTCAGTTAGCCAGAAGTGGAGAAAAAAAACCAACTCCATAAATGAATGCAATTAAAAATCCACACATGACAGCCAATGGAAGAGCTTGTTTTTATAGCTTACCAAAATGAACAGCAAGTGCTAGAAGTTGGGGAAAAAGAAAACTATTTAAGTAAAAGAACAACGAGAACCACCCCAATTCTAACTAAGCATTTTGGCTAAAAGGAGAGCTATATCATGAAGGGAACAGCACTGTGGAATAGAGTTATGGCTGGCAGGAGGGAATCAAAAAGCATTTTATGTTGGACAGTTTCATTTGTAGGACACACAGTGTGGCTGTTGTCCCAGCTAAAAGCAGAAGGCTCCCTAGCCCAGTTTCTTCCACTACTTGCACTGATTCTTTCCAGAGCTCCTCAATGCTAACTTCACCTCCAATGCAAGTCAGGAGAATAAGAGGCTCATTTGGTGATTTGCTGCAGATAGGAAGGAGGAAAGAGAAGGGGAAGAGGGTTAACTGCAGCATGAGAGGATATTTTGGAATGTCAGAGTTTGCTATATTGTCATTTCCATGAGTCTATTTTATTTAAAATTAAAATATCTCATAACTGCTCTGAAGAACCAGCTGGTTTAAACTCACTTAAACAGGTGCAGCACTCAGAATTTTCCCACTATGTTCTTGGGAAGGTGGTTCTCTCTTGTATCTCTAATTCATCCTCTGAAATTATTTCATTTAATAGAATTCAGCCTCGATTCAATCATTCAAAAATAAGCTGATAAAATCATTTACTTAACCCCACTATAAATATTCTGTTGGTAATGGCTCTGTTGACCTTAAACTCCTTTTTACTTCTTTCTCTTTATATAAGAAAGGTTGAGGTTTAGCCTGTCAGTATATTCCCTCTACATATCAGTATCTGCACTAACACACGGTATGGCTACCATAAGCCTATAATGGAAACAGGCAGCACTTGACAAAGAATATTCCCACACCAACTTCAAGTCCTCCCTGCTTGAATAGAAGCGAAACAGACCTTGGAACATCCTGCACACATTCTTGTTCCTCTGGACTTGCATGAAATCAAGTTATCAAAAGAAAAAAACCATAGCAAGTTTTACATTAAAATGAACTGCCCACTTCTCCTTTTAGAAGAGTCAATCTGATCAGCTCACTGGTCAGTGCATTTGCCCAGGATGCCAGCCAGCCAAGCCAAAATCCCTGCTTTACCTGACTTAGCATCAGCTCAGTGCTCGAGGAACCATCCTAACTACCAATCAAGTAATTCAGTTTCAGGCAATACCTGGTTATTTACATTGAATAAGAAAGCAAACACACAAGTGAACATCCAACAGAGCTCTCACTTCTGTTGTGGATGGTAACACCACACACTGGTGCACAAGGATAGGAGAGCTCACGAAGTAACTGGGTATCAATTACTCTGCCTCTGTCACTTCGGCTGAAAAAACATCACAAAGAAAATTTCATTAGCATCGGAATACCATGAAAGGCACCAGTTTCTAATGGAAACAGTTCATACACCTACTGCCAACCAAATCTGGAAAATAAAAAGCTACAGCATTAGTAAAATTGCCATTTAAATCTCGGCTGGCTATTGCTTAACAGTAGCAAGTACCTGCACTGTACCTGTCCCATTTCTTGAAATCACACAGACATTACTGATGACACTATTTAGTCAGCATGTGACTAAGATGAGCAATGGTTCTGCTTTCAACCAGAATCTCTGAATAAAACAAAACAATCAAACACAAGAGAAAGCCCATCAGTAGCTATTTCAGACTTGCAAACCTAAAGTAAAGCAGCACTGACAGGTCAGACTTATTCAAGAAACTTGTCAGGAAGTGAGATATGATTACTTCTGGAGCTATTTCTCACATAGCAGACTTTCCTTTATAGATTAATTTTTTCCTCAAGAAACAAAATGTAATTATCTAGACTATATATATTTGCCACAGAACAAATGAACATAAGCAAACATGGCATGAGTTACTGTGCAAGAGGCTTTCTAGTGGCTCCCTTCTTTGGAAGCACCAAAGCAACAGTGCCGTAGAGAACCAGGGGAACTGCTGGTTATGTTTCACAAAACTTACTAGCCCAAAGACAGCAAGCATTAGGTTGTTCAACGTGAATAAGCAACAATTCTCGATAAAGTAAGGCTTACTTGCTTTCTCTTAACAAAACAATCAGTTATCTTTTCCAAAGACAAATGAGGAGATTTCATGGACAGAGCAAGACAAATCTGAATACTTTTATTTTCTTTAAATATGCAGACTAGGGGACTCACTTTAATGCCTAGAAGTGACCAAGTCAGTTCAAATACTCCCATACATTTTTATATGTACTCTTGTAAAATACTTCTTTTCCTGCATTAGAAGGCTGAAAGAATCGTCAAGGATCACTATATGAAGCCCTGCTGTTTGTTAATAAAGATGCTTATGAGAGAACTAAGTAAACTGCTGTGGAGAAGCCAAGTAGTTCAACTCCTTTTACTCTCCATGGCTTATTTGGAAAAATAACATTATTTCCTCTCCCCATCTTTCTAGTGCGACTGATCAACCTTCCAAAAACACAAAAGAAGCAGAGTACTTACCTTGCCTTTTCCCCTCTGGAAAGAGGCACAGAAAAGAAATCTCACCAAAATATCAGGTTCTAACTTGTTTCAAAATGTTATTACAAATTTTATTGTGTTCTATGTAATTGTCACTCCCTACAGCACATTCCCAGCTGATGTGCTGAGCAAAGCTTATGAAAACAAAGCCAAACAGTTTGCAACAACTTTCAAGAGAAATGGACTAACGACGTTCTGTTTGTCCCATCTCCAAGACAAATTTAAGTGCTGGTGGTGTCACGGAATAAAAGGAAGTTCATGAATGAAAAATGATTTCCCTGTTTGGGAACAGGCTGGATAACTGGAGCAGGAGATCTTGATTCATTTCTCTTTCTGCTTGTATACTTTCTGATACAACTTGCAGGAAAACTATTATTTGGTCTGGGGCAGCAATGCAAAAAAGCAAAGGCTTGTTGTGTTGCGTCCCATGTGTTCCAAATTCCCAAAGTGTATTAAAAAAAAAGGATAATTAAATACACCAACCTCCAAAACACATTCTGGATATTAATTAGCCAACAAATTTGGAGCACTTTGGAAATGAAAAGTGGTGTGAGTATTCACTGCTTTGCACATACAGAAAGCATTCATTTTTCGATCTGTAGGAAAAAAACACACATTGAGATGTGGAACTACAATTATTAAGCCTTTCTGCTAAAGCAGGTTCTCAGAATTATTTCAAGAAACAAATCTGTAGATTGTTAGTGTGGCTATTATAGAAGACTGCAACTCTTGAGGTCAGAAATAAAGTACAGAAGCTGTTAAAAATAGTGAGAGAAGTCAAATTAAGTCTGGGATAATAATTGGGAAACTTTTCTGGGTCTGTACAGAAGAGCAAGTTTATCGGTTTTCTAACCAGAATAACGCATGACTCAAGAGAAGTCTAATTCAGCATATTCAATTCCAAAGTGAACAAATTAAACTATAATTAACACTCTTCACTGAGTTATGATCATTATGTGCCTGAAATGGTTATGAGCACATCAATTCCTTCAACTATTTCTCTATATAAAACACAGTCACACAAGTATTCAGCTGGTAAGGGACCATCGGAGATGTAGCCCAACTCCACCGGCTCACAAGGGTCAACAAGAGCAGGCTGCTCAGGACTGTGGCTGGATTTCAAGAAATCTCAAGGTTGGAAATGTCTCAGCTTCCCAGGGCAATCTGTTCCAGGGTATGACCAAATTCACACTGAAATCTTTTTTTTTAATATATATTTATATGGAATTTCTTGTATTTCAGTTCATGCCCACTGCGTTTTGTCCTTTCACTGGGCAGCACTTGGACAATCGTTTCCCATCAGAGACTTACATGTATTGATCAGTTCTCCTCCCCATCTCCTTGTGTCCCATGTTTTACAGAATAAATAGTCCCAGCTCTTCCAGTCTCTTCTTGTATGACAGGTGCTTCAATACCTTATTCATCTTTCTGGAACAAGTCTAGGAAACAGACCTCCAGATGCAGCCTTGCCAGAGCAGAGCTAAAGGGAAAAATAAGCACCTGTGATCCTCTGGCCTCAGCCTTCTACTGCAGCCAAGGATGCTGTTGGCTGCCTCTGCTACAAACGCTGCAGGCTCTGTTGTTGCATAGCGTCGTCTACCACTGTGTTCACTTGGTGTTCACGTGCATGGGGTTGTTCTTCCCCAGATACAGGACTTCCTGTTGTGAAACTTCAATAAATTCTTCCCTGCTCAGTTCTCCAGACTGCCAAAGTCCCTCTGAAAAGCAGCACAACCACGTGGTCTATCAGTCGGTCCACCAAGCTCACAACATCTGAGAGTGCACTACATCCCATCACCCAGGTCATTAAAGCAGATATAAAGTTGTATGGGCCACAATAACAACCCCTAAGATGTACCGCTACAGACCAGCCTCCAGCTGGAATTTGAGCTGCTAACCACAAACCAGCAGTTCAGCCAGATTTCAAGGCAACTCACTGTCTGCTTATTGGAGAGTGTTTAAAGTCCTGTTCAAGTCAAGGTAAACCTGCAGTCACCACCTCATCCTTGTCTCTCAAGGCAACCATTCCACCATAAAAGCTACCAGGTTCATCAGGCACAGTTTCTGCTTTATAAATCCACACAGACCACTCCCCATCTCCGTTCCCTTGATGTGCATCTGAACAGGTGGAGAAAACTAATTTATTAAATATAAAGAAAACCTATTTATATTACTAAATAAAAACAAAACTCATCAGTGAAAGGATTACTCATCTTTTTGCCTAAAAAATACTGAAGAATAAGTTATTTTGACATAATACAAAGATTGCTCCAAAAGTAACGCTTCATATTTATTTCCATTAAAACAACAAAGGGCACAATAACAGTATTAGACAAGAAATTCTCAGTTATAAAACACCATTTCTCAACACAGCCACCAGTATTAGCTAAACATTTTCACCAACCAAGCTCGTAACAATCCATGCCAGTGCAAGGCAAAATGCTGTCACAGTGACCACTAATGAACTGCACCACCCAATACATCACAGTTCAGTCCCCATAAACACTCAGCAAGTGCCTACAAAGGTTAACAGGTGTTACTCACATGGAGGAATGCTCTTCCACGCCTTTCCTACTTCACACGTATCTCATACCAGATGCTATTTTGTCACATTGCACCTCTGTTGCCATCGATTACATGCAATATTTTTTGGAAGGTTCAGCTGCCACATCCACAGTGACAGCACCCACCTCTGATATGTCAGGCCACCATAAAAAAAAAAACAAAACAACTGTAGGCATTACTTTCAGACACAACCTTGTATTACTGATGTTCATTGTGCTACTTCACAAGTAAAACTCCAAAAACCAAGGTCCCTGTGAGGCTGAAGTCTCTGACCTCCCCAGAACTTAATTGAGGTAGGCTGAATCAAACCCACGGTCCCAATAACCAATCAAACCTCCAGAGGTGCTATCTGCACCATAGGCCTTCACAAAAATAAGGATGAGACAAAAGGAGAAAAAAAACGTAAGACCTGGCTGAGAGGGACACCTGTCCCTGTTAGCCAACATGGCAGCTTAATAGTTGCTGCTGTCTTCTACCATCTTGATGCTATGCATGAAAGCAAAACACTGCAAACATCCAGGAAAAAACAAGGCATCAACTAGACCCATGCTAGCAAAGGCACAGCTAGCCATCATCTGACACATGAACACAACTGGTGTTGGTCTTAGCTCAGCAACAGTCTGCACATGGTCTTGGCACACCAATGGCAATTTAGTCACCGCACAGGAAACTAACACCTCCCTTTCCCCATCACCTGATGGTAGAGGCTGAACACTTCCACGTTGCTTGAGGTACACTGGGGTCAACTGATGAAGAACAGCCATCTCTGACCCTGCCCCATCCTCTCAACAGAGCTATACCAGAGTCTGCACCAGTGACCTTCACAAAAAAAGGATAAGAACAAAGGGAGAAAAGCGACAAATTGGCTGAGAGGGGACATTGCCCCCATTAGTCCACTGGGCAGCTCAACAGTTGCTGCTGCCTCCTGTCATCTAGAAAGGAGTGAAAGGAAAACTGGAAACATCCAGGGGAAAGGGGCACGCTGGGATCACCTGGTACCATGTTAGCATAGGCACAGCAAGCCATCACCTGACACGTGAATACAGCTGGCTTTGGTCTCACTTCAACAACAGTCTGTACAGTCTGCTTGGCACACCGTTGGCAATTTCATCACCACACAGGAAACAAACACCTCCCTTTTCTCTTCACCTGATGGTAGCGGCTAAACACTTTCATGCTGCTTGACGTATACTGGGGTCAACAGATGGGCAAGAGCCACTGACACACCTGTGCCCCTAAGCTCTTCCCAAGACTGCTATACCAGAGACTGCAGAGATCGAATCTGTCCAAACTACATCTCTCACGAGGCACAACTGATAGCCAGCTGTTCTTTGTGCACTGCCATGGATGGCGTGGCTTCACCTCCAACCACTCATTCTGTGGTTCTCTCAAGGAAAGAACAGGCTGAGGACAGCAACCCCTAATCAGACTTCCATCCCCTAGGTGCAAAACCCCAGCACCAGGCCCCAAGGAGCTCGCAGGCCCTCCAATGCACCCCCTGCAGTCCCAGGGCAGCCGCCCAGAGGACGCCAGGCCCTCTCCTCCACACCCCTCTCCTTGGGCATCAGGGCAGAAGAGATGCCATCTTCTCACGCTCCGGGGCCAGAGCTGAGAGATGGCAAAGGACAGCCGATACAAACACAGCAACTCCACTGCTTTTAAATAACTGCCAGCCGCCATGTTTGGGCCTGCAGTGGCACTCAGAATCCTGTCACCATGGGCACCCAACTGCCCTCAACCGCAGTCCCTCAGCTGACACTGCAGGAGACAGCAGCTTGCCAGGCTCTCTTGAAGAGATACCTCGCATTTCTTGTTATTTTTGAGGACGGGATGGAGCAGCCACCTTTAAAGAAGAGGCGGCTGCTGGAAGAGGCTGATGACATCGAGCCCATGGAGGTGGACCTGCCTGGCAGCGAAGAGGAGCCCATGGAGGTGGATCCACCCGTGGCAGATGAGCTGATGGAAGTGGATCCACCTCCATCGGGGCAGACCGGCCATCTCTCTGATGCTGCCAGGCCAACCACGAAGAGGTCGCGCCCCAAATTTCATCGCAGGGGCGCCAGGATCCTCCACCTCGACGCCGGCGCTGATCCTCCTGTCCTGTAAGTTTGCCCTTACCCGTGAGAGCCCCAGCTCACGGCCATCCTGCGGGCTCACGGGGAGCCTCCATTGCCTGGTCCTTCTTCTGTTCACAGCCAAGGCTCCTACAAGCCCTTCCTTCCCGACCTCCTCCCTCGTCCCTTCCCAACTCCTCTCATCTCTTCTGAGGAAGAGGGCAGGGCAGGGACTGCCATCCTCAGAGCTGCTGTGCCGGGGCAGCGGGACGAGTCTGACAGAGGAACCTCAAACATCGCAGGGCTGCGAGGATCCCGTAAGTTCACCTTTAGCTGGGAGGGACAGCACCAAATCAGGGCCATCCCATGGGCTCACACAGAGCTTCCATTTCCTCATCATCCTTCTCTTGACAGAACAAGGCTCCATGAGCCCATCCTTCCTGCCCCCCTCCCTCATCTCTGCCCAGGGCAGGAGAAGAAACCAAAGAAGGGACAGAAGCAGCTGCTCCTGGGGAGAACCACACTTCGGTTTGGACACGAAGAAGTGCTGAATGAATAGAGATGCTTGAATTAAACCAAGAATGAGCACTCATCAGGACAAACACCCCAGTACAGCAAAACATCTTTGTTTAAATTAGTGACATGTTACTTCTGGGGTACTCATCTCTCTGCCTACAACGTACCAAATAACAACTGTTTTGATGTAATACGAAGTTGCTCCAAAAGTAATGCCTGCTACTTAAGTCAGAGGCTTTTGTCACACTGCCCCTCTGCTGCCACCCATCACAAGGCAAGGAAACAGAACTGAACAGTTCCTTAGTAGGAAGGTTCCACCTCTGATGTCATAACACCAACATCTGCCTCCGATGTTGTGGGCCAGCATAATAACATAGCAGGCATTGTTTTTGGAGCAGGCATTGTATTACTGATGAGGACTGTGCAGCTATTCAGAAAACATTCCTAACATCCACGCCCCTGTGCTGGAAGAAGCACATGATAAGCGATGCATCAAGCTAACAAAGACTCTAAAAATATCCTCAGGTTGTGCTAAAGGACTGAAAAACTCCTGAGATACACCTGGAAATGCATAGGATTGCTCGAACAAGGACCCAGCTGTAAAAGAACACTGGACCAGTAGCTCAACACAAGCTCAGAAACAGAGTAGCAGCTCGTACTTGGGCATGGCAATACACCTAAAACCTGAGGTCATTTCTGAGGTTTCCTCCTGACCTGGACAGGCAAAGCTGAAGTGAGCAGCAGGGTTCATCATTTTCACATTTCATCCATCAGTCTATGGGCCTATCCCAGGGAACGAGGGCTGGGAAGGGCACAGGGCATTCCAGGGCAGTGTGAGGGAGAGGCCTCTGCTTTGCTCTCAGAAGGCTCAGGGAGGATCTGAGCATTGACTACAGCTGCCTACTGGGAGCATGTGAACACAGAGCATGACAGTGCTCCCAGGTACTCAGTGCTGGAAGGAGCAGAGGCACCAGGCTCACACTGGAGCATGGACAACTGCCAGACAAGCACAAGGGTGGTCAGACGTGGAATCGGCACCCAGAGAGGCTGCAAGTCTCCATCCTCCCCAGGTAATCCCAACTGAACTGAGCTAAGATGAATCAAGCCCACTGCACCAACAACAAATCAAACCTCTATAGGCACCACCTGCATCAGAGGGCTTCACAAAAAAGGATGAGACAAAAGGAGAAATATCTAAGAACTGGCTGAGAGGGGACACCTGTCCCTGTTAGTCTACAGGACAGCTTCGTAGTTGCTGCTGCCTCTGCCATCTAGACAAGGTGTGAAAGCAAAACACTGCAAATATCCAGGAGGTAGGGGCACACTGAGATCACCTGGTTCCATGTTAGCACAGGCACAGCAAGCCATTGCCTGACAGGTGAATACAACTGGCTCTGGTCTTAATTCAACAATGGTCTGCACACACTCTTGGCACACCATTGGCAATTTAATCACTGCACAGGAAACAAACGCCTCCCTTTCCTCTGCACCTGATGGTAGGGGCTGAACACTTTCATGCTGCTTGAGGAACACCTGCCAAGACAAACACATAACTAAAGCAAAATGCTTCTGTTTAAGTTAATGGCATTTTACTTAGGCAAAAAGCTGAGTACTGACAACAAAATACTGAAGAATAATTGTTTTGATGTAATACATGGGTTACTCCAAAAATAACGCCTCCTATTTTTGCCAGATGTTAAAACCTGAGGTCATTTCTGAGGCTCAATAATATAACATAATGAGCAACATAATAAAATAGGAAGAAATATTTTTAAAACAGATCTCATATATCGAAGTCCATCTCCAACATTTGTAACTGTATCCTCTTGCTTTCCTGAAATGATTCATGCCATCTCATTTACTTTCAGCACAACAACAAAAGCACTTTTGAAAATGGTATCAATATGTTTTTGCATGCTTTATCTTTTCAGGTTAGAAGGTGCTAAGGACTATATTTGAGCCATTTCCTCAGAGTTTCATCATCAGCTGAACTGTGAGCTCACCAAGTAGCATACAACCTGAAGACTTCAAGACCGATTTTGTTCACTAGTAACGCATCTGTCACTAGCAGCCTGCACTCCTGCACAAACAGCAGGAACTCCACAGGCCTCTCAAGAGAAATCACTTTACAAGAGTTTTACGACTCACAAGATTAAAGGCCTTATTAAGATCAATAAATAGCCCAATTAATTCAGGGTTTTTTGGTTGTTTTTTGTTTTGTTTTTTAATTCAAAAAAAAGCATTCCCCTGCCACAGGAACAAAAATACGTCACTATGAACTTCAATACGGTCTGCAGCAGCATTGTGTGCTGAATAGGAGCCTGACTGGAGCGTGTTCAAAGCAAACGGCTGATACAATCCTTCCGTGCCAGGTATGTGATGTATTTTGTTTTCCCTAGGTCATGAACAATGGGTAACTGACACAATGAAATTGCTACCTGCAAAGAGTTCGATACATTTCCACTTCTTTCTGGGTCAAAGGGCTGCATTTCCACGAGCTGTCACAGCTACAAGCTGTGAAGCCAGAATTCTAGTTGAGTCTCCTGGAAACTTCTAAATGTACTTCTTATTAATGGAGTAATGCTTCGTTCAGTTAGATGGCATATTCACAAAGCTTCATTAAATAAGCTTTTTCTCCCCTGCAACTGCTATAGTCTGCTTGTGTATACAACATTTTAACACATTTATCTGTCTTAAGAACGCTAACAGTGCAGATGTGTCCAGAGATCTCTGTGCATACTATGGAGCCCAGCATCAACTTCCACCTTGCTGAGCACCATGTCACTGTGCTACCTAGGGCTGGGAAACATGGAAATAGGAGAAAAGTAATTTGGTCTAGTTTAGAAGATTTGCCAGATCTGCTAGATCCAAATGCAAAATTTCATGTTTCCTAGCCAACACCTCTCCTCCTAGACCAGGGGATAGCCAACACCTACTATAGCCTGCATTTTGCAGTTTAAGGGATAAAAATAATAAAAAAACAGCAACAAACTTTTCTTTTTTCTCCTACAATACGTACTTCACACATTGCCCAATTTATCTTGTGTGAGATTGCCAGCATAGATCTATCGGGTTATGAGGGTGAGATGAAGATGACAGTTCCAAAAATCAAAGCTGTACTGTCCAGCCATGCTCAAGATAAAACCAGGGGGAGATTTCTGAATAGGATTTCCTGAAAAGAAAGAACCACACATGTAGCAGATAACAACACACTCTGTAGGATGTATTAGACAAAACTGAAATTCTGCAGATGCAAATACAGATGTTTTACATGTATGGAAATCCAACACAGCTATCCATACCGTTCAGATTTGATAATCCCCTGTTCCCATTTAGAATAAGACAGAATACCCAGAGATATGATAACCTCGAGTAAGGTTATAGGTAAGACTATTTCTCCCTCATAATCAGTCTCAGTTTTACAGAATGAAGTTGCTCTGAAAAATTAAACCCATGCTGAACTCTACAGCCTGTTGTGGAACAGAGGGTGTAATGCTATAATAGGATGGGAAGCACCACAGTAATAGCAGGGTGGCAAAGCCTTCAGCTACAGCAAATGAGAACGAGCCCAAATGCAGAGGACACAGAAATGAAGGAAAAGAGCTGCTAACCTTTGGAAGGCCTCAGGTAGGCAGGGATCTCCAGCCTCCACTGCCAACCCATAAATGAGGTCTGGGAAGGGATGGATCCTTGCTTCACCCCTTCTGGTTACTCAGGTACATTGCAAGCACCTGAGCTCCCCTGTGTTGGTCCTGCCTTCCCACCAGGTGCTCCATCACAGGTTCAGCCGTGCCTCAGCACTTCTATTACAGAGAGATACCTTACTAATACTAGTACATTTCAACATCTTCCTTCTTGTTTAGAACCTTCTGGAAAGATGTTTCTCATATCACCTTTGATGTCAAAATAGCAAAAATACTGCCTGAGAAGCAAATACTTTAAAATTCCTACTCACAGTTTAGCAGTAGCAGTAGTAGTGCAGTAATGCTCAATATAATCAGGTGACAATTAAAAGCCATATCTGGTCTTAAGTCTTAACATCTGGACTATCCAACTTGTTCCACAAAACAGAATCAGAAAATTGCTGCAAACAAGGCTCAAAAGCCAAGATCTGGTAAACTTGCACCCAAATGGCTCATATAAAATCACGTTCCATGATAATTAGTCTGTTTCCACTCCACCAAGCTTTGTCTCTGCTCCTGTTTTCTCACAGCTGTGAAACGTCTCCTTCCTCCAAATGAAAGGTGAGTCTTTAAGAACACAATAATGAAACACTGAATGTAGCTACAGGAAGCAAAATTTCCCTTTTTCCAGTTGTCACAGGAATGAAGACAAGACACAGGTTTTCACATTGAAAAAAAAAAACCCACCACC
The DNA here is from genome assembly GCF_023343835.1 of Lagopus muta. NCBI lineage: Eukaryota > Metazoa > Chordata > Aves > Galliformes > Phasianidae > Lagopus > Lagopus muta. The sequence goes on along the minus strand of NC_064439.1, from coordinate 44,268,104 downwards.
TATCTTACCTCATTTTTGAAAATATGTACTCCATTGTTTCATCCCCTTGCTTTACAATGTGAAATTGAACCAGTTGGTGATTTGAATAGTTACTAAAATGTCTTCAAGAAAAACACATTTCAGGCCATGATGTGGTTGTTTTTTTTTTTTTAACCTGTCTCCTTCCCCTTCTGCCCAGAACACATTCTCATTCTAATCCATCTGGAGGATGACACGTTTGTATTGGTGTCAGAGGACTCTCGACTTTCACAGAAAAATAATGCCTATCTGCTTTGCTGACAAACACAACACGCTGTAGATATTTGACAATTCTGCAGAGAGGACCAATCTATGTAAGAATAGATTTTATGGGCCACAGAACAAAGATACCAATGTGTTGGTCATCTGCTGAGAGATCACTCCCAGCCTTCCTCGAGACATTCAAGAGATGTCAGATGAACATTCAAATACTGATTTCAAAAGATCACCATTAAAAATAGTCATCAAATTAGCATGTCTTACACAGACTCACTTGGGGGAAGAAGTAACAGGAACGCACCGCTTTAGATCTTGGGGTATGTGTTCGTTTTCACATCCCCCTTTCAGTAGGCATCTGCAGCAATTATTGCAAACACAGCATCAAGACTAAGAAGCAAAGCCCAGCACCACTCAGGTTAACACAAACTGCCTTCATCCTACAAAAGGTACCCAGGAGACCTGGGGGCTATGAAAGCTATGCCATAGTACACTACTACTAGCACAGAACAGAACACTCTTCAGTTCAATAGCTTGTATTTGAAAAGCAGATCTTTCACAGTAATACGACAGCCATTACCAAAAGGTAAGCTATCTTAACACAATTCCATATATTCAAACATTACATTAAAAAAAAAAAAAAAAAATTGATGATGGAGAAGGAGATATTCTTCCTCCCTAAAATAAAGAGAAACTAACAGCAAGAGTTTGCTATGAAGAAAGCTACAATGAATTTCATTGTCTTTCTAGATCGTTTACTGCAGACAAGCTGAATACAATGGATAATATCACTCAAAGAATTTTAAGAAGTGTTCAAATGGAACTCAGGTATGTAGATTGAGTTTATCAAGGTTTTCAACAGACAAAGGCATTTCATTTCAAATCATCCCCTTTAAAGAAGAAATGCAAAGATGGCATTGAATACTATACTATACTGTACTAAAAATCAAATCACAACACTTCCTGCCTGTGAAAAAAGAACATCAAGGTTATGTCCACTCATACACGCAACAAGTTACAACTGCGTGCATGAACATACCCATCCACACTGCTGTACAGGCACAGGGGACTGCAGGAAAGTCCACAAGTGACAGCACACCTTCCCTGACTACACAGGCCAGGGATCTCACCACAGCATGAGCGGAGATTTGTCTGCTTTCCAAGACAGCTAGGAGCTGTCTGTGCTTGATACAGCATGCAACTCAGACTAATAAACCCTAATGAGCAAAAGGCATTGGCTCACCTCTGAGGCAACGATGAACTTGTAGCTTTTGCTTGTTCATCCAAAGAACAGAAGCTTGTTTTCAAGTCAGGAGTAAGCAAGATCAAAATCAAGATATGATAAAATTTGCAATTCTAACATTTAACAGAAACACTGATCTTTTGACAGAATGCAGAGGCAGGGCTGGATATCTGCCCATTTTGCAGCAATTCACCTGGTTACTCAGCAGCAGGGAGCTAGAAGTGAGGATGTGCTGGTTTCCTGCCACCTGAGCTCCAGCCTGCCTCTCCCAGGACAGAGTCTAGCTCGCCAAGGAGCACCAGGAGCCCACAAAGCTGCCACAGGAAGATGATCTAATCCTATTAGTTTCATTAGCATCCTCACTGATCAACAGCAGCAAAACTGCCAGACCCCTTCAGCTTCACACAGCAGCCGGCAGGAATCCTGGAGAGTTTCTTCAGCTAAATACTGTATGATTTTAATCATACATTCAGAGGGAGAGGGGGCAATTTTTAGCCCACTTTAGAGTTTGGGATGAAAACTTGTTGAAACCAAATTTCTATACTCACAGCAGCTCTACCAGAACCACCTGAATCACTCCTATTTGGATGCTTCCATTTCTGGCATTTCCTACAAGGAATGGGGAACTAGCCATGAGCTACGCATTCAGATCTACATTCAGGGTTTCACCAACAAACACTTCAGCCAAAGGAAAAGCCTTCCTGTGGTGAAAAGGCTTCTCACTGGAACAGTGGTTAGATCCCATCTGGTGAAGTTCAAGAACTGTCTCTCAAACAGACCAGCCCCCTGCACTGGATGAGCCACAGGGACCCAGCTGAAACTCATTACAAAGCTACCTGCTCTCTGCACAAGGTACTCACTCTGTGGCAGTAGGACACTCTTGTGTGCAGCATTTAACCTTATACAGCCCTGCTGTGGACTGATTTTGCAGTAAAAGCAGATGGTATAGTCAAGAAGACCTCAAAATAGAGTAATTTAATAATCCAAGTATTTTAGAGATGAAAGCTTCCTTCATTTTTATAAACTTCAGGCCTTTGCGTGACTGAAAGAATATACTATGGAACCATTGTAAGAGATAAGAATTATCTCTTTTTAGCTATTTACCATAGCTATGCCTGTATCTACATGTATGAATAGCATCTTCTACATCTTTCATGAAACACAGGTTTATCTGAGTGTGTTCTTAAGTACTGAACAAGCACTGTACGTTGGCCTGCTCACTTTCACATTGGGTCTTAGCTCAAGAGAGGCTCTTGGGAAAAGAATGCAACAAAAAAGACTAGTTGAAGACTATTCATCCCACAGCCAAAACAGACATGACCAAGGCAAAGTTGCTGTAAATGGTGCCAAACAAAAGCTCAGATGTCAGGTCAAAGGCCTGTGTTGACTAAGATACCAACATTTGTTCCACCTACTTGGAACAAACTGCTGCCTCAACAGAGTTAATCGCAGACTGAAAGCTACTCCATCTCACCTGCTGTGACTCCTCTACAGCATAACCTCAAGTGACTCCTGTCTCTAGCTCTCACTCTGTACATTTCCCCACAAATCCAACAAACCCATAGGGATGATTTTCCCAATACCTCCAAACTGCCTGCTATCAAAACTGAAGTGTGTAACAAAATACACGGCCTGACTTTCCTAGGCAGTCAGGTTTCAGCTACGGGAAGTGTTAAGATTGAGACAACCGAGTATTAAAAACATCACATGTAAGTTATCTACAGAGAGGTCCATGAGTTTTCAGGATCATGCATTAGGAGTTGCACATCTTGCCTCTGCAGGACTTGGTGGTGATGCCACCACGCTGCTGCCAGCAAGGCTCCAAGCCATATCTGAGCCCATTTCAGAGCCCTCTGCCACAATGGCCTGGCAAAGGCCAGCCATTACCACTGCCCACTGTGGTGACAATGTGATTTCCATTTATTTTGACAAGGAATCTCTGCTAGCACTGTCAACAAACACAGCACAGTCTTTGTTTTTCTCATAAATGAACTGAAAAGAAAAACATAAATGTTTGGGTGACAGCAGGCCTGCAAAGTAGGCTTAGCTACTGCAAAGAAGCTAAGAAGTTCCACCCTTCCACATTCTTTCCTCTACAAAAAATATATATTTTGATAAAGTATCTCTGCAAGGGAGCAAATGCAGTTTCCAGAATTATTCTTGTGTTTTCAAAAGAATCATTACAAATGAACAACAAAGCACTTTAGCACCTCTAGTTACAACCCTTCTTACAAACCTTATTAAAAGATGCTTGGGCTTCTTTCCCTCCACCATACACAACATTCCAAGTTTTCTCACTAAAAGACTTTGAGACATAAACTATGCCAGCACTGTACTGCCAAGACTCACCAGAGAAAAAAAAAAAAGCAATGTTTACCTACAGCAAAAAACACAGGATACTCAGAAAGTAATGCCTCGTATTTATTTTCAAAGAAAACACAACACATACAAAGAGCACAATAATACTATCAGATAAAGTCATTAGTCGCCTACAAAAGATATGTTTCAATGTAGTTACCACTATTAGCTACGCATTTTCACCAAGGGGCCCTGTAAAAATCTGCTCAAGCAAAAGTGACCCACTAATACTGTTGGCGCTGCTGGCTGAAACACACCACCCACCGCATCACCACAATGACATCCACTGCTTATATTCCATCAATGTTCAGCAAATTAAATAGAATGTCAACTGCAGAAATTTCTTCCACATTGAAGAAGTCCATTCAACACAGTTCCTATGACACAACTCTATATCAGACGCCATTTTTACACACTGTCTCCCTGATGCCACCAATAAGATTCCTCATAAGTTTGAACCAGTACGGCAGTAAAAGTGGAAGAGATTGAATCTGTCCAAACTACATCTCTACAGGCACAGCTAACAGCCACCTGTTCTTTGTGCATTGCCATGGAGGGCCTGGCTTCACCTCCAACCACTCATTCTGTGGTTCTCTAAAGGAGAGAACAGGCTGAGGACAGCAATCCCTAATCAGCCTTCCATCCCCCAGGTGCGAAACCCCAGCACCAGGCCCCAAGGACCTCACAGGCCCTCCAACGCACCCCCTGCAGTCCCAGTGCGGCTGCCCAGAGGACGCCAGGCCCTCTCCTCCACACCCCTCTCCTTTGGCATCAGGGCAGAAGAGATGCCACCTTCTCACACTCCGGGGCCAGAGCTGAGGGATGGCAAAGCACAGCCGATACAAACACAGCAACTCCACTGCTTTAAATAACTGCCAGCTGCCATGTTTGGGCCTGCAGTGGCACTCAGAATCCTGTCGCCATGGGCACCCAACTGCCCTCAACCGCAGTCCCTCAGCTGACACTGCAGGAGACAGCAGCTTGCCAGGCTTCTCCAAGAGATACCTCGCATTTCTTGTGATTTCTGAGGACGGCATGGGGCAGCCACCTTTAAAGAAGAGGCGGCTGCTGGAAGAGGCTGATGACATCGAGCCCATGGAGGTGGACCCGCCTGGCAGCGAAGAGGAGCCCATGGAGGTGGATCCACCTGTGGCAGATGAGCTGATGGAAGTGGATCCACCTCCATCAGGGCAGACCAGCCATCTCTCTGCTGCTGCCAGGCCAACCAGGAAGAGGTCGCGCCCCAAATTTCATCGCAGGGGCGCCAGGATCCGTCCACCTCCCGCAAAACGGCCGCCTCGACGCCGGCGCTGATCCTCCCATCCTGTAAGTTTGCCCTTACCCGCGAGAGCCCCAGCTCACGGCCATCCTGCGGGCTCACAGGGAGCCTCCATTGCCTGGTCCTTCTTCTGTTCACAGCCAAGGCTCCTACGAGCCCTTCCTTCCCGACCTCCTCCCTCGTCCCTTCCCAACTCCTCTCATCTCTTCTGAGGAAGAGGGCAGGGCAGGGACTGCCATCCTCGGAGCTGCTGTGCCGGGGCAGCGGGACGAGTCTGACAGAGGAACCTCAAACATCGCAGGGCTGCGAGGATCCCGTAAGTTCACCCTTAGCCAGGAGGGACAGCACCAAATCAGGGCCATCCCATGGGCTCACACAGAGCTTCCATTTCCTCATCATCCTTCTCTTGACAGAACAAGGCTCCATGAGCCCATCCTTCCTGCTCCCCTCCCTCATCTCTGCCCAGGGCAGGAGAAGAATCCCAAGAAGGGACAGAAGCAGCTGCTCCTGGGGAGAACCACACTTGGTTTGGACACGAAGAAGTGCTGAACTGTAGCGAGAAGGTCCTGTGTGTGTATGTTTCTGTCAAGCCTGGACAATCATCAGTTTAAAACAACACTACAAAATAAAAAAAAAGTCGAAACTACAGAGCAAAATAAACACATTTTCATTTTTAAGAAGAAAAGTACTGATTGTGTCAGTGCTTTAGGAACCTTAGAGTTTGCACGTAGGTTCCCATGTCCCCTCCTTGCCTCCCGCACACAGAACGTACCCCGCAGCAGGACATGCTGCCCTCATTGCCAGCCCGAGGAGCAGCACCGCACTGCACACACCGCTGGGGCTGCCCCTTGCCCTGCCTCAGCACCCTCTGCTACTTTGCAGGGATATTTCACACACACATCTTCAGGAACATGAAGATGCAGAAAACTTCTGACTGTAGAAAAGGTAATTCTACACTATCAGAAAACAGCATTTCATTTCCTCTCACCAGTTAACTGGTTAGTGAGTGCAGGTGCTTGAACTGAAACCAAGAATGAGCACTCATCAGGACAAACGCATCAGTAAAGGAAAGCATCTCAGTTCAAGTTCATGACATACTACTTTACATTACCAAACTTGCTATAAAAATAATGTAGACCTAAGTAATAATATTGTCATCGGCCCACACAGTGAAATAGGAGGCATTATTTTCTGAGTAGCCAATAGTACCACGCTGTCATGGTTTTATGATTTTTGGTTATCAGTATTCCACATCATAACATCATGTAATGCACTGGGGGTTTGGCTATGGGTGCCTGTCCAGAGCAGAAGAACTACATTTCCCCAGGGGGCTTTGTGGTCAGCGAGGAGATGTAACTCCTGGCAAGGTCACCTGCTGCTCTTCTTCTTCACCTGCTCTTCTTCACCTGCGCTTCTCTGTCTGCTTCTCTACACCGGCTCAACAGGACTGCACTTCTCACCTCAGCGTTGTGGTGAGGCCTATCCACCTTTCAGACACACTCTCTCTCATTATATTTTGCTGATACTATGTTCAGTAAATCAGTTTGCTCCACCTCAGATCGTTGCCGCTGTTTTCAATTATTTTGGGGTCCCGTTTCCCTTTTCTGGAGGCGCGGATCTGCAGATCCCTCTGCCCTGCTAGTCACAGAACCGTGCCGAAGCAGCCCATAAAACACTGACACACATATACACTAATGTCTAACAGGGTTCGACAAACACAACATCAGGTGGTTAAAGGGAAAATGACTTTTAAGCCCGTTTCACTCTGCACTACTTTTGCCTACTATTTCACGCCTGGCACACTGACTGCTCCCGGAAGGAAAAGCACAGAGCTATCATCTTCCTTCAGTCTGTTGCAAGACAAACAAGGCACCACCAACAGTTCTTGTCACTGACGGTTCAAGAAAAAAAAGAAGACCAAAGCTTCATCATTGAGGGGAATGGCTGAAAAGCTTTCCTTTTTTCAGGTTTTGATATTTTATATCTCCAAAGTACATGCAGCTGCCAAAGGGGATGAGTCCTTGTATTGGAAAACATGAAGAGTATGGTTGTTGCTTTCTAAACTAGGAGAGTTTCATTCCAGATCTCTCCAGAATACAGCTGTTGCAGTGGCAGCCTTTTCATCACATGGAATACTATATTTACATAAATATACATTGCAGTATATATTAACAATACAAAAAATACAACATATGTTGACACTACGTAGAGGTAGAACTTTGGTATGGAAATGGCCTGGATGTGCACAGAGCTCTCAGACTCTAGTGCACAGTTACTGAACAGCAACAAATCACACCCCCTGAACTACATTCAAATGCAAGGAAGATTTTCAACAACTTTTACAGGTAAGAAAATATTGCAATGGGAACCCACACGAGTTTTGTTTACAAGCTAATTTATAGAGATAAATTTAGAGATAAATACTAATGGCCAAGACATTAAAAAAAATAGGTTCCTCCAAATAAGGATTTCTGCGTTCACATTTAGGAACCTATTTAAATGCTTTGCACTGCAGCTCAAATAACAGACTTCAGTGCTGCACTGGTGTAACATCAAATAAACTCAGGTGCAGGTCTGCATTTAGTGATCTCATTGTAGGGTCCTGGAATTAAAAACAGAACATGTGCACTCATCAAACAACAGCACTGGCTGAAGCTGCTTCATTTACTAATTCTTTCAATTAATTGAATATTCTTCTATGATAAATTATTTTAAAAGGAAAAATCACAGAGTAATTCTTGCTCATAGATTGAGCAAGAATCAGCAACATTCAACATAAAAATTAACAGAAAGAAAGATGCTCTGAATTTCAAGTAGCAATGAGCAATCGCCGAAAGGTTCAAACTGATGCTTTCCAAACATCATTTGCTACTGCTTGGATTGCAAAAAACATCAAGAACAAACAAAACAAAACAAGATCAAAGGCAGAGTCCACACTGCAGCAAAACTGGAAATAGCAACAGAAATCTCAGAAGAAACAGAAGTCAAACAATAAAAAGCAACAAGCAGGTAACTTGGAACATGTTTACAATTAAGGCTTTTTTGTGCATCAGCACAAACAGCTTATTGCTGTTTTTCCCCCCAGTAATGTTATTTGGTGAAAGAAATGAGCCTGGATTCAGAGCAGCTCACATCAGGTGTGTCAAAAATCCAGAGGAGAAAACAAATGAAAACTGTTTTGATAGCATTGCCATCAGGAGTCTTATAGCTCTACGCATTTCCTTTGTTCATTTTTATACCTGGAGTTAATGCTGTTGTCACCATCAGGAGAAACTATTCCACTCGCTCTCCCTTCCCTCCTCCCTACCCCAGTGCACTGGGATCTCTGAGGGCACACAGCACGGCCAGCTTGCTCTGGACACTTTAACAGCGAATTAGAACAGCAGCGGTGTTCTCATCGAGTCAGTGGGTGTCAGTGTGTGAGCAGAGAGACACGAAGTGAGACAGCACCTGGTAGCACCAAGGCTGAGGCTGTTAAATTAGGGAAAAAAAAGGCTGGGTAGAAGGAGCCACTGGGCTTAGAGAAGCCTGTTAGAGAACCTCGGAAGGAAGGCTCTCTCTCTGCAGCATTCCGATACAAACAGGTTTGACAGCCCAAATGCTCTTCAGATTACAAAAGCCAACACCACAGAGGAGCCAGCCTGAACAAAAGCAGCGGGGAGCACGTGGATTTCATTGCAGTTCAGAAAGAAAGCAGCGCTGGTGACTCACGCGGTCTCTTTTCCCTTTGAGCGGCTGCCGTAAAGAATGACTACCAGGTCAGCAGCTAGAGGTACAGGGCTGTTGATGAAAGCAACGAGTGCTACCTGTGCCCCAAAGCCTCACCAGCCCCCATCTGTGCTGCTAAGGTTACAGAATAAGCTAGGAACCTGCACTGCAGCTGGGTAGCACGTGCTGGGCAATGCAGCAGGCCGGGGGTTAAATACAAAGGGGAAGATGCACAGAAACTGAAATCCTTCCTTTCAGGAGGCTCACACACACCTTCCGGAAGCCTTCAGACTGCTCTGCAGCCACACATCAAATGGTCACCTTTGTTTTTCATTCAGAGATAACAGACAATTAACAGATGTTTAAAGCAGTGGCTTCAGAATTCTACTTAAAAAACAAAAAACAAACAAAAAAAAAACTACACAAATGTCTGAACAGTTTCAGGGCCCACTTTTTAAGGCTGCATCTAATGGGGGTAGGAAGGTACATCAAAAACAGTACGCTTTGAAACACTGAAGTCTGTGCAGTTCCCAGCATTTTGCTGTGTATTTCCACTGTGGGAAACTAATTAGCGCACCCCACTCTGCCACGCACATTCAGAATCGTGCTCTTGAATACTATACATTAAAGAGAACAGATTCATCTTTAACATTCTTTACTCAGTCCTGGCTCCCCTAACACCCTTGGGAGATTGAAGCCTGCAGAACAGCTGGAGTTGGGCCTAACTCTGCCCTGCAGAACAATATGACACCTCTCACACTCTGCTGGAAATTGCTCAAACTGGGGAGAATCTGACCACATCCAAGAATTAACGTGCCACATTTCTTGCATGCTTTATTACAGAATACAGATCACAGTGCAAATTGGCCAGAACTGACTTTCAAGGCATTGCAAGTGAGAAAAGGAGTAAAATTCATACGTTGTGCTTCTTTCATGAAGCACAAACTCATGTAAGTGCCTGACAAGGACTGAACTAGAGAAGGTTTCCCACGGCGCAGGAACGATTGAGGAACACAAGTCACCCCGTGCTTTTCAGAGTGCCAAAATTCAGCTTTCAGATGAGTGCAGCATCAGCCAAGCCCGTGGCACAGGGACTGCAGACCCAGTAGTGCTGGCCTAGCTTTGAACTGGGTATTTAGACATGCTCTGGGGACCACGCCATAGCACCCATTTATGTGGCTGCTTTCTTTTTCCTTAGGCAATGACCGCAGGCAGCTTTTAGTGATTTGTGTTTCATTTTTTAGCAGCAGGATAACCAATGGTCCATCTCTTGCCATCAGCAAGCGGCGTTCAGCTATGTGCAGCAAACGCTATTTAGATCTCAATATCCCAAATTACTTTTCCACATCCTCTGGAAACGGGAAAGAAGTTCCCCTCTGATTCCAAAAACTGAAAATCTCGCTTGTTACTTTTTTGTAGGAAGCTACACATGTATGCAAGTTTCTTTTCAAATGCGCCTATTCTAGACTAGAAAGAATATCTGCAGCCACACTTAGAATAGGATTTATGGACCTAAAGCAAGATTTAGGTGAAAAACAGATACATTCCATCAAAACTGCACCTCTGGATAAACAAAGGGCGCCTCAACTACACTATAGTATGATATAACAGGCTTGACAGCTCTGGATAAAAAAAGGGCCTCTTCCTTGACTACACTATAGTATAAGATAACAGGCTTGCATTTTAACAAAGCAGTATTGCGATCAAACAGTGGTGCCTCCTCCCTCTGTTCTATTTGACTGCATGGGTCTTCTCATTCCAAGCACCTCCCTACAAAAAAGAGTTGAAAGGAACTGGAGAGCACCGTTCTCAGAAGCACGTGTAGCTTTCAGCTTTCTCAGACAAGGAACAAAACCAAATGGAAACACCACACAAAATGGTCAAATTTTAAGCGCAGGCAGCAGTGGCCAGCATCTACCCCACATTTATCATGTTTAAAGAAAAAAAAAAAAAAAAGCAGAGAAGTGCTTCTTCATTTCTTGCTCTAAAGCAGCTCTTCACCCAGCACATCACTTCTGTATGGGAGACGACTAACTCAGGTCCCCTTCTGACACACTTCTAAATGAGTCAATATAGACATCACTGATTTGTTGCATACTTTGTGCCAACTCCTCTCTAAGCAATAACCCTTAACATCCTAATTTCACTCCGCTTTTTCTAACCTTCTATTTCCAGTCCCTTCCAAGCAGGAGGAAGCTCCCACATTCCTATATATTTCTCTGAAAGGTCAACTGCAAGGTAAAGCATAGCTGCAATTCCACAGCACCACAGGGGGGAAAACAACAAGAACAAATGAAAATAAGAGCTGGGAATAAGTGGAAATCCCTTAATCTAGTTTACCTTGTTTTATCTTTTCTCCTGATGCCAGAAAGAAAGTGATCACCTCAGGAGGAGGGGAAAATAATAGCTCAATAATCCCAGTTTATTCCTGGGACAAAGAATGAGTCCCTAAGCTGTATCTTGTCATTTGGGTACCATTAGACCACAGCCAGCCAACCTGTGACTAATTTAAGAAGTGTAGGTGTGGCAATCATCAACCAGCAGGCAGCAAGCAAGATAAGCTCACTGCTCTGGAAAGACCTTGCAAAACAAATGTGCATTGTTTCAAGCTGTATGGTGGAAAGAAAAAGACTGCACAAGGCTGATGGCTGCCTCTCTCACACCTGGCCAGGTCCTGGGTCTCAGGAGAGACAGTGCTCTCCCCATCCTGTTTCCTTTGTTTTAAGATCTGAGCATTGACTTGAAGTTAAAGGAAAGATCAAGCTCTGGTCATTCATCTTCAACCCCGACCCTGGGGCTTGGAGATTTTTTGTGCGTATTCACATCACCAATTAAAAAGTAGAGCTGAAAATAATGATTCAAAAACTACAAGAGCTTCTTTTTCTGCAAAATAAAATGGTGAAACAATTTAAATTACTTGAAATCTTTAGACAATAGCAGATTGCTATACACATTCCAGCTGACGATATTCTGCCTTAGTACTAGTGAACTATTCTGATAATGCAGGGAAGACTCCTCATTTACAGTTTTTAGATACCAACTGTCACCTACTGACATCCACAGTGCATTTCTCCCAGAACCTTTACTTTTGCTGCTGTTATGTCCTACCCAGGTGAGATGTTGCTTTTCTGCCACAACCTCTTGCAAAGCATCTGCTTCTTACACTGCACCAGAACGCAAAGTACTGCACAGTGGTCCCAGCGCTGATCCCAGTGTTGGTATTAAAATAACATTATATGACCTCACGAAAGTAAGATTTCTATCAATTAATATACTGATAATTTAACCCATTATCATTTGCAAAACTGAAGTTTCTGTACCTTTAAGCGTACAATTCTGGCCATCGCTGTTAAAGCCAAGACTGTCACAACGTCACGTGTCTAGGACTTAGGGTTTTGAGGAAAATACAGCTGTGCTACTAAGACACCCAGGATAATAATGGCCTCCATCTTCTTTGTGTTTCCTGATTGGGGTGCTTTTGGGATTTGTAGTTAACTTACAGCCCTGGTCTTGGACTCCCCTTGCCAACTTGAAGCCAACCACCATAAAATCCTAAGGAAACTTCTACCAATGCAGTGTAGGTCTGACTATTTTGACAACAGTAAGTGCAAGAAAGAGCTCTTACCATACTCTATAACTACTGTAACACTTTTCTATTCTATCACATTATTCCTTGACTAGTGGCAGAGGCCACTCAGCATTACTCCAGTGTCACTATTTCAGGATTTGCACTGCTCAATCTCAGCAAATATCCCTGTGCAAAAAGTCTGCATGTAAAAAAAAGCCCATGTACACACACACATCCACACCAGCTTATCAAACATCAATGTTATAAAACTTTTTAAAAGCACAGCAGAAGCTTGTCAATCAAATAGTTGGAAGAGAGAGATCTTGATACTTCCTCCCACCTCTCTTAAATATAAGCATGAATACATTACTTTGAGACAAAAATAATAATGCCTTTCTTGGCTCATGTTTTATGCAAAGATCGGTTTTGGTAGATGAGAGTTATCTTGTGAAATAATTAGGTTCTCTTCCTGGCTTTTGGACTTAAATAACCTCATACAAGTTGCTTAACCTCTCTATAGCTGTCTTTAAACTCCTGAAGTGGGGAAAAACAGACAAACAAAAAAAAAACCCATCAACATCCAACTTCACAACGCTTTCAGAGAGCCTCGGGTAGAAATCCTACATACATACATCTGTTGGATGCTCAGCTTGATGTCACTGGCATGAACAGGGCACAGCCACGTGTGAACTCTGCAAACAGCTGATGTGGCTGATGTACCTATTCACCAGTTGGCTACTTCTATCTATTTCAGCTGCACCTCAGTAATTAACCACATGGCTATTCCTCATACACCAACCAGCAACGTTTTAGACCAAGCAGGAGGGCTTTACACTGAAGTGGATCTGCAGCGCCTACGTTGCAGCAGCACTGCTTCAGGGACAATAGCAAAGAGGCATCAATCACTACAGCTGTTTCTGAAGTTCTCATGTGATTATGCTCTTTGATCAGATACAAAATACAACACACTAGCAAGCAAGCACTTTTCCTTTTTTTTTTTTCCCTGCAATGCCAGTGTTCATAAAAACACAGTAACAAAGACAGCTTCTTTTTACACCATTAAACAAGGATTCGTATTTTTACTCCTACTAATTTCCACTGGGACAAAAGAAACCCCAACGTTCTTATCCATTAACACAAGATTTTTTCAGTGTGCTCTCATGCCATTAGAGGATATTTTAAATTTTTACTTTTTTTATTTACTTTTCAGAAGTACTTGGACTTGAGCAAACAATCCCTTGCTGTGAACTTTCTAACAGAAAAAAGCTGAGTAGCTGCAAATTCTCTCTCTCCTTTGCCCCTTATGCCCACATTTGAAGGAGAGGCAGTTTCTACAGCACAGCAGAATCCTTTCCCTCACGCTGCTGCTGACCCCTGCGGATACGACCATTCTCTGCTCATCAAATGGGAAGCTGAACCTCTGCAGCCACGCCTCTCCCCCAGACGATTCCCTGTCAGGCTGCCAATGGTGTGTGCACAGCACCAACCCTGACTACGCGTTTCAGGGGAAGCTGAATCCCATTCTCCATTTCAGCACGTTACTGATGGAAAAAATGATGCACTCTGTGAATAATGCAAAAATAAAAGGGTATCTTCAGCAGAGGGCATCTTTTAGTGCAGTATTTTGCAGGACCACCATAAAAATACACAGCAGCATCACCTGGCACAAAGAAGCTTTACAGATAGCAGCAAGAGAAAGCAGCAGCCCTCAACATCTTTTGCTTCTCTGGCAGAATGTACAAGTATGAACAGATTCTATCAGTCTGAACTTTTAAAGAGGCTAACTGCTTTAATTACTGTGATATTTTTGCCAGTATTTCCAATTTCTTTCATTACTACAAGACACAGTATGACTTCTCTCCCTGCTGTAATATATCAAGGACAGAATGAGAAACGCCCGACGTTGCTTAACCTTCTAGCTTTAGAGTTTCTATAACTCATTGTTAACAAGACCTGTTGCTGATATCCTGGCACCACACGAGCATACCAAAAAAATCACATAATGAAAATCTTCACTTGCTTTCTACTTCCTACCAGAAAACATGAAATAAAACGGGAGGAGTAGCGGTTACTGCCTTCTTCACAGATCTGGATAACTCTGTGTCCACTCACACCCTCCTCCTTAAATACTATGCTGCAAGAGTTAAGAACATGCTCAGTGCCGTGGAACACAACGCAAGCCCTGCACTGGCTCTGTACATCAGCAGAGCTGATGGCATACAGCTCAGAGGCCAGCCTTCCCATGAGGCTTCATTCAATTCCAGAGGACTACTTCCAGATAAATAGTTGCCGATCTCCCATCACGTCACACAAGGGGAAATCTACCTCAACTCAGACACTGCAGGTGTGTAGCATCCCTGAAAATCAGATTACCTCCTGTCAAAGTCACACACAACCCAAAAGAGCTAAAAATCAAAATGAGGCAAGCGAGTTTTTTAATTGTGTTTTGGATTTGTTGCTGTCTTTGTTTTCTAAGCAGCTTCCCCACTTTTCCCTCAAACATTTAATCTTAGTATGGACAGCCTCTGTGTTCAAAAACTAAATTCTCCTCCTCCCAGTAATCATAGGAATAAAACCAATACCCTCTCTCCAAGACTCCTCAGAGCTCAGCTCTTTCACATTTACCCTTACATAAGAGCCATTGAAAGAGTTGGAGGGACTGAATGCTGGAGCTTAGTTTCCCTGCAGAGGAAGAAGCTGCGCCCAGTTCATGTGCCCAGCAAAGCAGAAGTGACAGAAGGTGGCTCTACCTGTGCCCGTAGCAACTGCTGCATCCTCCATGGAGCAGCAGCACTGCAGGCATCACAGCGCTGCTGAATAAGAACCGATTCTGCAGCTCTAAGGCCAAATAGAAAGTGTGCAGAAAGAAGATATTGTTTTGGTTTTAATATATATGATTTGTAGAAGGATTTACAGTAAGGTAGATGAGAGGATGCTCAGTGAAATGGAAAGCATCTGTTGGCAAAGCAAAGTTACTATGTATGTGAAAGGTTTGTTTGATTGAGAGGTTATGGAACCATTTTGCTCATTGCTGTTCTCCACATTTTACCTAGGTCAAAATTAATAAAAAAGCCACAAGCTGTATTGAAACAAAGAGGTCAAAAGCGCTTCAAGAACAAAAATAACAATTCCACCTATCAAAATGATTCATTTTAATCATCCTTGTATGTGTGTAATTTTTCCTCATCAAAGCCACTTGTAAGTTCTGTCCTGGTTCCACAAGATCAGCTCTCACTCCAGCACCTTGCACACTGACCATGTGTCACACAAAAACCAAAGGGTGCACACAGCCCATGTGGCTGAGCGCTCCTCAGGGGCAAAGACCCATTTTTTGTCCACGTTCTTTTATGATGCTTTTATCTGTTTGTGTGTTTCGGCTTTTGCTGTTTTTGCTTTTTTTTTTTTCCTTCTCTTTTAAATATCTCCTTTTCCTCTTGCATAGGAGCTAATGGAATCCACCCTGGCACACAAATAGCCCTTCTCTCCTTAGACAAAAGCTTCTCTTCTGCTCCTGTGCTCAGCTCTGCAGGAGCCAGCTCTGTACGTGTGGCCCCTCCTGCACAGCAGCTGCTCTACGGCATAGCAGCCAGCTGGGCCAGCACACCACATCCAACTCCATTTGGTTTTGCCAAAGGTTAGCAGAGGCACAAGCAGATCAAAGTGGAAGTAATGGAAGGTACTATGCCAAGTGTAGCTTAAACAATAAGCAAGTTAGAAAACAGAGCTCCAGCCATTTGTGTCAGAAATGAAATACATTGCATCCCTACCCTCTCTGCAGATTAAAGAAAAAACAACCATACCCACTGGGATGAGAGGGAGGAGAATATTGAAGATCTGCCTCACCAGACAGAATTACTTTCATGAGCTCTGCGCTAAAAAATAAAAAATAAGAGAACATTTAAATTGGCCACTAAAACCACAGGACTGTGACCATTTGCACCCATCACAAATTTGGTCACAGACTGCCGCTGGTTTGCCATATCTCTGCCTGCAGAAAAGCCTCTGCTACGGTATGCCAGATGAATGCACAGCACTGCAGGACGGGCAGGAATCCAGCACTGGACAGGACGGGGACAGAATATTTTAATTTCAGTCATGCATGTTGGTTTTGAAAATATTTGTATTGAAATAATTATTGTTTTATTTAAGAGCGCGGCTTTATAATTACAACTTTTAAAACAATGCGGTTATCCTGCAGTGAATCAGAAAAATGTGTGTGTGAATCAAGCTACATTTATAGAATAGCCAGACATGTTTCTGAAAAGGAAAGCAGAGGGAGATATTTGTGGGTTTTTAAACATGCTTTGCACAGAAGCAGCAAAAAAAAGAAAACAAAGAAAATCACATACTTTGTGTAACAATAATAATTAGCTCTTGTGTAATTCAGCACAGAAACCCTGCACTGAAACTGTAACAACAAATTAATTGGAGGTCTTTGTGGTCTAAGAGGAGCTACAGAAAGGTTTAATTGTGCAGAGGTTCTGGCCATCTCAGAAATCTCTCTATGACACAAATACAACGCGGGACTGGTGGGAATGCCCTGCCTTGTTCTGATTCCACACCAAGACACAAATCAAGAAGTTCTCATGGCTATCATTGGGAAATAAATCCAGGTACGTGGAGAAATCAAGTGTGTCATCCACCATCCTCCCGAGGGGACCACAACCACGGCAGACACCACACACTTGCTACACAAGTTGAAAGTACTGGCGTGCACCTGCTTTTAGAGGGAGACAGAGAACAGCACAGCAGGAGCTCTTTACAGCAGGACTACTTGAAAGTCTAGACTCTGATCACAAGCAAGTATTGAACGACAGGGCAGAAATCACAAGCATCTCCCAAAGTCCTTCCAGAAAAGGTACTTCCAACTTTTACAGTGCTGTGGTAGAACAACTGAAGGATCACTTGCAGTCAGCCAAGTTGCAGCAACATCTATATCCCGAACCACCTCCCCCAGAACAAACACCTTTGCACCTCCATCCTGGTTCCTTCAGGGCCCATTTGATGTAACAGATGGCAAATAATTTTTTCTTTTCCTCCAGCACTATACCTAAAACCCAGTGCATCAGGGAGCAGCAGACAGAGATGGAGTGAAATTACCTGGGCCAGCCCTGAATCATAGCTAATAAGCCCTAATGGACTAGAGAGTTGGTCTAAATAAGTACACAGAGAATGCCAGCATAATGGTGTTATCTCAGCTTTTTCTACCACTTCGCCCATCCCAGCCTACTGCTATTCCAGCTAATGGGGTGCTGTCTGCCTACTCAAATCTCAAATCCATACATTAATGCAAACCAGCCAAGTGATCATTAGCCCCACAGCGGGACTCAGTCTGGAGTGCCACGAATGCTGAGCACTGGAAGAACTCCCTCACACACCTTACATGTCATGCTCCCCTGTCATAGTTTCCTATAACAACACATGTTTTGAACATTTTCCCATTCTTACAATCACACAGTGTTTCCTGTTATACAGTGGAAACAATTTTGTTCATACAGCATCAGTATCACTCCGCTTTCGGTGCGAGCATTAACTCATCTGGTGACGGATTGGCTCGATCCTTAAAATATTTGCTGTTTTCAGATATAAAACATTCTTCCTATGCTGAAGAGACTATTGGACATCTACCCGAGCTCTCCTTTTGTCAGAAGAACAAAGGACTTCACAGAAGAGAATTACACACATCATCAGCAATACTGATCCAGGCAGTAAAAGCCCATACCAGGCAACAACGGACGGCTCCCTTCCTTCTCCTGGTCAAAGGCAGTATTTACCAGCAAATTCATGAACTTTCAACAACCTTCTGTTACTGCTGCTGAACTGGAGGCCACTGGAACCATCATAGCACAAGGATTTGGACTCAGTGACTCAAAATTAACCTTCGCATTTCATCATATCCCAGCTGGCTGGGCAGTGTTAGAAGGTTCAGCCAGCCTGATGCTCTTCAAGAGCATGACAAAAGTCACACCGCTCTACTTCTGTCTCTAACAGCAGCAGGGATCTTTCTCACTTACCAGTTTGTAATTACGACTTCTTAGCTCAGCACCTGTGCTTACACACCAGCCCCAAACTCAAAAAAGTGTGTTGGTGCACATTCAGTAATTTGGTCTATGACTGAACAACCGAAGGGGCTGCTTTATTTTTGTGTATCATGATGTGGTAAGCTTGCCCGTTTGAAAGCAACTTGATGAACCACAGAACATTGTCTGCCAGCTCACACATAGCAAAGGTAGTGTGTTAAAAAATATACACTACAACTATCTATATGGTACCTCTCATTTCCAACATCACATCGCATTATGTCTGGTTACACTATATCAAGCCACATCATTTTCTTCTACAGAAAACTTGTGTCAGTGCAATGATGATTTGCACTCTTTTTTTATTTCATTTGGTATGAATGACCCATCTGCAGCAATACTGGTGACCTCCCCTTTTCTCCTGCATCTCCAAGGACCTCTTCAAGATTTCTGTTTGTGTTGTTTTCCTTTAATAAAATACTAGAAACAAACGCGTACCTTCTTATATCAAAATGCACTCTGCCAGTTTGATAAGGGCCTTGCCATCTAGTCCCTCAGGAATGCCACTTGAAACGGGAAATGGTATTTTCTTATTTCAGAATGGTAATATTAATATTCTTTAGTCTACAATGCATCCACACCTGATCCACAAGCGGATTACAGCACTTTGCAAACATTAGCTTTTTTAAGAGTCTAACCTAGAATAAAGGTTGGCTTGCAAATGTGCTGGGGACAGCTGTCCTACTTGCTTGTTCATTTGATTTCCTCAGGAGCAGTGTGGAATATATAAACACTGCCTGAAGCCACTAAAAGACTTACTGTAGTAGTAGAACTGTAGCAGCATTTAGGAGTAGTTCACGCCTCTCTGCATACTTCAGTTTTCCATTTTTTGTACCTGTTATCCTTCCCCTCAGCATCCTGCTGAGATCATCACATCAGATAAGGGACTGGTTTTATCCTGGGCAGCTGGCCAGGATCAGGAATAACCTGGGGATCCAGACATGCTGTAATACCCAAGGTAAGCAGTAACTTTCTGGTGCTGGAAATATAACATGAATACCTGCACATGTATGTCTTGAAATATGCATCTGTCCCAGATTAGCCACGTACCTGGATATGGTGCTAATGAGCATGTGGGAGAAATCCATGAGAGAGTGACTGCCATCAACAGTATTTAAGACATCTATCACCTCAATCCTCAGTAAGGTCCTGCACTGAGTTCTGCTACATTTATCTCACACATAATTGCCAAAGCCTGAGACTCGGTATGTTTATTGTACTGACAACTCAATAAATTTCCTACTTAGAATATTTTCAGTAATAAATTTCCTCACTTGTGAAAACATACTGTGAAGAAACAAGAGTTACCACTGTTTTTATCTAACTGTAATAGGACATAGCATTCAAGTGAAAAATACAGGGTTTATTACAGCTCAAATATTGAAATGTTTCAGTGTTCAAAAGAAATATAATTCTTGTACAAATTTCATTCTACAAAACTCATTTTTTAATTAACACCCTGTTGCTTGTTCTAGCCAGCCAATACAATGAGTTATCTTAGAATTCGCCATTAAAAAAATACATATATAGTATTTCACCAAGCAATAGAAAACAATATTAAAAAAACCAAACTTATAAAGTGAATAACAATGAATATTTGAGTTCAAAAGCTACATTACGCTCAAAATATGTAATATGCTTTCCATTGTACATAAGCACAGGAATCCAATTACAGTCAAGAACAGAAGATCATTCATTCACAGAACTTCACCATAAAAAGCAAATCATAGAGACATAGAATGGCCTGGGTTGAAAAGGACCACAATGATCATCTAGTTTCAACCCCTCTGCTGTGTGCAGGGCAGCCAACCAGTCCACCAAAACAAGGCCTTTGCTTTTTTTATGCCATTCAGAATGTTTATATGTGGAAGACTAATGTGAACAAACAAAACCAGCACATTTCTATGTTCATATAGAAGTTGTTTGCATTCAGCTGCAAAAAGAACAGGCTTGCAAGCAACATCCTTACCAATCAACAAGAGAAGAACTCCACAATTAAGAAGGCTCTAATTAAATATATAAGCGGACACCAATTTCACACATTAGACCCTCAAGGGGAAACGTATGCCCAACAGTTGGAGGTACTTGATAGATCAAGTCTCAACAGGTATCTTGCAATGAAACCAGAGACAGCTCAGTTCACTGGATAACACTCAGACCTGCTGTCCATGTGCCAAACCAGTGCCATGCAGTGCTGAGCGTGTTCCTCACACAGCTAGCAAATAATCCCGGTACGTGGATCGCTGTGTGCTAGGTACTCCCTTCAGGATGCACAGCATTTAGTTCATTTAGGACTGACAGAATAACAAACAAATAACTGGACGCATTTCTACAGTGCATGCCAAGCAGAAACTCAGGCTTCTCAGGCTTGGTATCTCGATTAGCAGGCCCTTAAAAAGCCATGACACAATGCTGTCTTCTTTTAAAATACTGCAGACTCACTTTCCCAGAGCTAAGCGGTAGGCAGGCATTACCTCACCTCTCCAGGCCCTCTAGAACACAGAAGCACTCAGGTACTGCCCCGAAAACCCTCATGAATCCCAAGGGGGGAAGGGGGTGGGAAGAGGCCATTTAGGCATGCAGGGCAACTTGTAGACGAGATGCACTGAAAAAACGCCTGGCTGCTGCACACCGACCAAAGGAAATGCTGACAGCAATCCAACAAGCTCTGTGGACGAGGATTACTCACTGAACCACCAACACTCATGAAAGCTGAGCACATCATTAGCCTAGAAAGCTCCTCGGTATTTCCAAGCTTACTTCACAGCCTCACCTTCATTTAACCTGGCTTACTTTGCTACTGAATAAAACCTCCCGAGCAGCATTCCTCCCTGGGGCATCAGAGGAGGATAAGACGACATGGTGCCCTCCACCACAGCACACAAGCCCCACCATACCTGAGCAGCACCACAGGGGTGAGGGGCTCCCTCGGCCCCCCGAGGCGCATTGAGGGACGAGGCAGACCCTGAGGACACAGCCCGAGAGACAGCTGTGCGCAGCCGACCTCCTGCCAGCAGGACAAGCCTCCAGGGAGCGCGGGAGAAAAACGAGGCGGCGGAGCTGAAACCGAAGCCCCGGGTCAAAGGGGCAGATCGGAAAACCTCTCCACCTCCCACCTCGGGGAGCGTCGTTAAGGCTCATTTGTGACCCCAAAGACTTCCAATTTTTCAATCAGAGAGCTGGTGGAGGATCTTTTGTTTTCTAACCCTCACAAAACAACGTATTCCATCCGCGTTGCCCTCTGAGAAATGGCTGACTCGCCCCCACCTGCAGCATTCCTCAGAAGAAGAGTTAGCCGGACCCAGATCGGGCACGGACAATTTCAGCCTGAATCATAAGCAGCAGATAACGGAGTCTGAATTAGCTCTTTGGCTGTGTATCACAATCAGCTTCTCCTGTTGCATTGCAGAAGGGTACAGATTAGTTTCTGTGGGAAGGGTTAATAACATCTTTCATAACATCTTGCTGCTAAATGAGCCTTGTTTCAATGCTACCCATGCTACCAGGGCTTACTTGGATGTAATTCCATTGCTCCTGACTTATTCCAGTTCAAAGGAAAAATGAATGCACCCATGTGAGTCTGGGCCTCTTTATGATCGCAGTCTATCAGAAAATACATTGAAAATGTCAGGGCCATAGCAGCCTGTCAGCTTTATTTCTCAAATGCCTGAGTGCTGCATAAACTCACAGAATAGTTTATGGCTTAAACAATACTCTCCTTTTATTCTCCAAAACTTGACTCTTCCCTGATCCGCTCAGTGAGGCATGGTACCCCAGTTTGGGGCGCATCGTCAGGCTGCACTGGAGTATTGTGTCCAGTTCTGGTCCCCATGTTCAAAAAAGGACAGATTGGAGAGGGTCAAAAGTAGGGCCATGAAGGTGATCAGGGTGCTGGAGAACCTGCCCCATGAGGATAGACTGAAGAAGCGAGGTCTTTTGATCCTGGAGAAGACACTCAGGGGGGCTCCTTACAATGCTTCAGTACTTGAAGAGTAAGTACAGAAAGCATGGAAACCTTCTCTTCACAAGGAGTCACATGGAGAAGACGAGGTAACAGGTACAGACTGCATCAGGAGAGGTTTCATATTGATATTAGAAAGAAATTTTTGACAGTAATGTCAGTCTCTGTAGTAGTGTTCCCATCATCAGAAGATTTCAAGATGCAGTTGAACAGGGTGCTAGATAATTTCATCCAGACTCCCTTTTCCCACAAAAGCTTGAGCCTGATCTTTCAAGGTCCTTTCCTACCAGTGCTGTTCAATTACTCTACAGATGAAGTCCAAGGCTGCCATGATGCAAGCACAGCAGCGAGAGCAGGCAGCAGAAACTTTTGACTGCTGTTTTTCACATCTCCCTGAGCTACTCTGACCAGCATGCTAGTGGGGTGACCCTTCACCACAAAGCCTTCTAGGTAAAAGTCAGCTCATCTTTCTGCCAGCCAGTTTTAAAGGATGCGTTTAATACAAAACTGCTGCAACAACTCTGCCCTTGCTGTTGGGTACCAGCAAACCTCCAGCACAGCAATCTTCTTTGCAGAAAGGAGAAGGCTTGATGTACTTTTTTATAGCTTCCAGTGTAGAATTTTAATTTCTGTTTGAGCAGTTTGGTTTAAGATGTATAAAAAGAGAAACGCTGGAGTAAAAATCTGGACTGTGTCTGGAGATGGCAAAATCAGTTATGAATATATGTCCAAAAGATTGCAGTTGGATTCTTCTTGTGTTTGTTTTTTTTGTTGTTGTTGTTTTTTTTTTAATTTACTTTCAGACACATTAAACTTTTATGTCTCTTTTACAAGAGTAGTTAAAAATAAAATTGTAATAAAAAGAAATACAGCTGTGTTATCTTCCTAATAATATATTGGATTTCTTCTTTAACGATATATAAATTTCTAGCACCCCAAACACCGTGCCATCTCCAAAGGTCATTTTGATTTTGTTAGTTGATAAAAAAGGGAAAAGGTAGAATTCTCTACTAATGCTTTCTTTCTGTGATCTTAAATTTTAACCTTTTCTGGTTATTATCTATAAATGGATGCAGGTTTCTATATAATGAGCTGGAATCTCAGTGGATTTAAAATAGTTCACTGAGTTGAACTGAGCTATGCCAATTTGTGTCCACTGAAGTTCTGGCCCACCATTCATAACCCTTTCAGTAATTTCTAACTAGCTTGATACATTCTTTTGCTGTTAATCCACACTTCTTTAACGAGCAGCATAACAGAAAAAGTTGAAACTCCATTCAACTACATACTCCCTAAAATTCTTAGCAACGTGAAATAGTAAAATCAATTCAGGACGTCCTCAGTTTATGTTAA
Organism: Lagopus muta; assembly: GCF_023343835.1. Classification (NCBI taxonomy): domain Eukaryota; kingdom Metazoa; phylum Chordata; class Aves; order Galliformes; family Phasianidae; genus Lagopus; species Lagopus muta. The sequence continues at coordinate 44,244,320 of NC_064439.1, read as the reverse complement.
GGCCTAAGAGCTTGATCTCTTCTGCTACTTTTAACGTAGCACTTGCTTAAAGGCAGTAGCCAACACCTGACATTATCTTTGACTTTCAATCTACTCTAAAAAAATTTGCACAACCTGCTGGGAAATTTCATATGTAATTGTTGGGCTGACGCTTTTCACTGGAAAATTGCTCTAAAGTCTTTGCTTTACAGAACTTTTTGTGTCACTAAAACTTGAAGTTTTTGTATGCTTAGCTTAGCCACAAATCTATTCAAGTATATTCTTTGTCTTACTACTTATTTACTTTCTGGCATGGGCCAAACTCTGTAATATGCATCCATTTCAGCCTAGCTGCTTGGCACCTTGAACAGCATACAGAGCAGAATAAGTTATGTCAGATTTGGATATACTTGCCAGAATTGATGTATTCACTTATACTGTTAGGTCAATATTTATAATAACAATTCTTATTATACTGCATATCTATTATTGTAAGATTATGATCTAGCAGTGCCTAGAGGTCTCAGAAGATGCTGACTTATCACCCAAATAGTGAGAGACAGTTTTATACTCCTGGAGAAACCACCCACAGCGAATCTGGGTTATTTAAGCAGCTTCAGCATACCTTCTAATTTCAGCCTCTGGACTTGCACTAGATGTCATTCTGAGACACGGAGTGTGAGATGGAAGAAGATCATTTCCCAATAGTGATATTAGCTCGTTTCTAAAGCAATTTTTAGTGCCTCCCAGACTAAACATCTTCAATGGCTGTCCCAGGAAAATAAATGGATCATAAGCAGAAATAAGACAGGTTTCAGCTGAACAAGGAAACTGTGAGTTCGAATACTTTTGAGACCCAGACAGAATGGTGGGTTTAGGAACATGTCTCTGATCCGTATTTGTAGCTGGGTAATTGAAACTGTAATTTTGCTGAGTTTCAGCACCCCATCATCATCCACATTTAATTTCACTCTCCAGGGCGCTCACTGTAATGTTAAAAACCCATACTAATACAGACAATACAACATAGCTGAAAGAGAGACCCCAGAGCTGAAGCCACAAAGAACTTTGGAGAAGATAATGATGGAGAAGCTCTTAATACACCTAAGCCTCTCACTGACTTCTGCAAAAGACCTGGTTGGGCTTAACTCCGCTTTTTTTTCCCCAGACTGAGTAGATGCTGCCCTGCTCTGCACATTTTTTCCCTTGTTTTCGCAGATGCATCTGTTGGAATCAGGCACACAGTTACAGAAGTGCAGTGTTTTAGTAGTTATCTTTAACACATGGCTCAAAGACTGCATCTACAACAAAACATGAGACTGATACTAGAGCATAACCATGAGCTAATATCAGGATTATATGGGGCTTAAGGTAGTGTTAGAATTGTAAATATATGTATTATATATATGATTATATAAGAATAGGCTAACATTAGGCAATGAGAATAGGCTAGCACATATTCCTGCATGGAATGGGTATTCCAGGTATATCAGGGGGCATTTTATACTGTAGGATAGCTGTTGTTCCTTTTGCCTGCACATGTAGAACCCACTAGTATAAAGAAAGGACTTCTCATCCCATCCTTTCCACAGACATTCAGGAGCACATACATGACTGAAAGCATGCCCCTTTTCTCCCTGATTTTCAGTCTGTCTGTTCACCCTGACTTCTGCTGACAGCTTTCCTGCCTCATTTAATGGAAAACATCCATGCTGTGAGTAGCATACTTGCAAAAATAATGGCCTGCATATGTCCTTCATAGCGTGTACGAAAATATTTTCCCACTACTGAAGGAATAGGCAGGCCAGACAACAGACAACAGCATGGAGAAAGGCAACTATCATCAGTGAGAGCTGATGAACTTCCTCTAAAAAAGTGATTCCATGCACTAAAGGTGTTAAAGCTTTGTGCTAGTGCAGAAGAGAATCTAAACTATTGATCTTTCATGAAGGGGCTTCTCATTAACAATTTCATGACAGAAATCCCCAGAGGCGTTGGGAATCCGTAACATAAACCTGGGCTTAAAATCAGAACTTTTGTCATCTTACGTAAGGCCTTCCTTAATTTCAGCCTTAGCAGAAAACAGCACTACCTTCTGCAGCTGCTGTTTCTCTCTAGACTCTTAAAAAGACCTCAGACAAATCTAATACACGTCTCACTTGCTCCAGGCACTCAAACCTTTGGAGTCACAAAAGCATTTTGGCAATGATATTGCTGAGCTGAAAGCAGATTGATAGATTCAGTAAGCGTGAGAAATACATACTTGTGTGTCTGAAAGGTTTAAAAGAAAGCTAACAGATGCTAGACCTGTTCTTACAATCTAAGTATCACATAGAAAACCAGCATAAAAACACAATTAGCAATTTTGTCCTTACAGATGTTATATCTGCACTGCTACCTACTCAGTCATTCACACGCCCAGTGCGAACACACATTTTAACAGTCAGTCCTCAGTCTAGTCTTAATTACACCTCATTTTGCACTTAAAAGTTTAAAAACATATTTTGGACCATTCAGGGATCCCAGGAACTCTATGCTGAAAATTAAAGTACGCCCTGCTGAAGCCAATGGGAGCTTTGACAAAGTCTCCTGAATCTCAGCCCTGGCATTCACTGTGAGTTAAACTATTGCTCTGGCAATCTGTTATTTTAGAAGAGGAAGCTAGTGGCTACAATGGAACAGTTAAGTGCCAAAAGCTACGATTGGAGTTGTTTCTCAACTACCATTCTCCTGTCTAAATACCCTTCTAAGAGATACTGCATTACCAAAGTCATTAGCAAGTCATTTTATTTCCATTATATCTGCATTTCCATCCAGAAATAGAGGAGAAAGGAAATCAGATCCCTTTCTCACCTACACACACTGCATGTTAATGTGACTGTGGTATTTTTTATTTTATTTTACTTAGTACTGGAGACAAAACTCCCTGGCACTTACCAATAGCATACCAAACCCACACTGATTGCACATATACATAAATACAAATCTAACTCAATCTTGTATTAAGCATCCCCCTTTGGCTTTCAAAGAGATATGGGGGAAAATGCAGTTCATAATTCCAGATCAAAAAGAACCTGCCTGCATAAACTGTGTTAAGAAAACTCTCTTGGCATCCCACAACGATGACCAGTGCTAGATGTGCTGGCCAAGCTCACTTGCAATGATGAGAAATGCCTACCCGTGGCCAGCATATGAAAGCAGAACTTGGGTAAGTTGTGCAGAAGGAATTTTCTGACCTGGGCACCACATAGCCTGGCGTCTGTGCAGTCTGCAGGGCCTACCCAGATGCAACCGAGATTTTTCAATCAAGGTTCATTCTGCACGTACTATTAAGCCATTATGCTGCTTTAAACAGTATTTTCACATTGTTTCATTTTATTTATTTGTTTTGGCACTCATCTTGACTTCAACCCCATTAACATTCTCTTGGCTACATCATGTGGTTGGCACAGTTTAAACCAACCACTCCTCAGGGCAGAGGTATAAAGTGTCTGTTGCATGCATAATTCCCTGAAAGAGCTTAGTCTCTGCTCCGCACATTATGAACCACCAAGTTCAAAACACAAACAAATCAGGGTGGAACCACTCCAAGCATCGGTCACCTCAGGCAGACTTTGCTCCTTCTTTTGATCAAACAGATTGACTGCCACAGCTCAAATGTGGAGGTGGCATATCTAATTGAAAACCTTCCTGAGCATCACAAGAATGCCAAAGAGAGCTTTGTATATAGCAAGGTAAAAGACATGTTCTTAATTAACTCAGTGCTTGATTGAGTGGCACCGCCACACCAACACAAAGGATAAGCCGTATAAGCGCAAATGAAACACGGATGTACAAGAGAACAAAAGTTAGTTAAATTAATAGCTTCATCTGATGACAGGAACAAGCTACCTGCTTCTCCTTTAGGCCTTCGTAAATCTCCCTTTTAAGTCCCAGGGTAAGTCAGTCCATAGTATCTATGAGGTATGGCCACTTATCTGGAGCAAATTCCACCAATGGTTATGGAAAGCACCATTCATTGAGCTTAGGGCAGGCCGCATTTCAAAACTAGCCTAAAATTGGATTTGGGCTAACTGTGGAAACATGTTTTTGCTGAAAAAAGTGACATAATTGGAAACATGCCAGTTCACAGGAGCAACAACATTCTTGTCTCTAATTCCAGGATGATCCCCGTGGGACAGAGAGCTTGGCACCCTCTGCCCACATCCTCCTCTTTCTGCTGCACCGTAAAGAGACATCTTACTAATGAACCATGTGCCTTCCACGCACAGGCATTTCTCATCTTCCACACACATTTTATATAGTCTACATTTTCCCTTCAAATTGTTTAAACTATTCTCAAGTAGCTAAGCTATAGTCAAATAAACACTAGCATACTTCTATTGAGAAAGAATAACAGTGCAGAAGTGTGAAATTTCAATCATCACAAGCAGACAGATTTAAATCTGACACTCTATCAGATCTCCTTTCCTTGTAGAAATTTCAATGAGGAATATGTAGCAAACCGAAGTCACGTAGAAAGATGCTCTAATCTACTACTAAGCTTTTTTTTTTTTTTACTGGCTTTTGCAGTGCCAACACACAAGTGAATTGACACAAAGCAAACCAAGCCATACATTTTTTGTGTCAGCTAAAATAGTAACTGCCCTACACATGCACCTTTATAATCTGCATCATCAGTAGCTGCAATAAGTAGTGTTATCTACAGTGTGGAGCCAAGTCTAGATCACAGGTCCACATGTCTACCAGGGCCATGTGCAGACTATAGACTAAGATGAACTCCTGTCTCTGTTTCATGCCTAGTTTCCATTTGGAAGGAAGGTGGGCATATGGGTTCATACAAGTCCAGTTTGCCCCTTGAACTTCTAGTGACTCATAAACAGGGAGATAATCATTTGATGCAGCTTGTACAGCCAGACTCTGATAATCATACTCTTTCACCACTTATGTACGCATTGAAGCGCCACACAACTCCACTGGGCACAGACTTTCATCCTCTTCACAAATCCTTTACTTCATTTGTAGAAGCTACTCAAGATACTGTTGTAGTATCTCAGGTCCTGAAACAGTTGCAGAGGAGCTGTTTTGCACAGCATGATTTCATTAAGATTTCCAGGATCACATCACTAGAAATAAAAATAGGTGTGACTGGTCAAAGATGCTGATCTTTAACTAGATTTTTAATACTGCTTACCATAGCAGGGTGACTACATTATGTTTACTTCCTCAGGTTTCTCAGTAGAAACCCAGCCAGAAGTAGGCAAAGTACTGCTCATCAGCTGATTTATGGCAGATTGTTTACAAATACTGTCTTGTAACAGCACAAGGCTGGGGATCCAAAAGTTCACATGAACTACCAAGTCCTCCCCCTTAAAAAAGCCACCCAGCATTGCCTCTTACAGGTAGCCTGCCTACAGATGTGGGCTTAGTGCCCAGCATTTTACTCATCTTGATGATTTGCCTTAAACATTTGTCTGCTTTCTGTCATCTTTTGTGGGTTGCTGACTCTCTTGCTATCTGTAGAGTGCTCCTATCCACTGTATTAATGAACAGTAATATTTCAGAGCCCACCTGAGCTTTTCTACTCATGCTGCCTGCACAGGCACAGGATGGCACACACATTTACTGATGTAACCATGCAACAGCAGGTTGTTTAACTGTACATTGCCAAGCAACCAGGAGCTACAAGAATGAAAATCATTGCAAGCTCTGTCTGAACCAGCTAGACACTCTGGATTTGAGTCACACAAAGTGAATGCAAAACTTCTGGGACTGCACCTGCACTCAGTCTGTCATTCTTTTAAAATGATTATTTCCTAAAGCGTTCAGCACAATACTCAGTGGGTGCTGAATCCTAATTCATTGCCAGGGCATCTAGAGCTTGACAGACAGCAATGCAGGCATACCTACATAAAGAAGATACTTGAGAATCAAAAAGCAGAAGGCATTTTCCTTTTTTCCCCCACACTCCTTGTGCAGACCTGTTATGGTCAGCGGTAGAGATAAAATAGACCAGTCACTAGCAAGGTTTGCTGCAGCACAAAAAGTTACTTTTACAGTAACCAGAGCACTGGAGTTGCCATTTTTAATTTATTATTAATGGTCATAGGACTGATCCAAAGACCACCGTAAGCAATTGAAAGACTCCGACTGACTGATGGAGTTTGGAACAGCCCTGAATGCTGTTCTCATCTATACACAGATTTCTGTTGGGAAATCAGTGTGGGTGTAAGTGGGAGTACACAGACCACTCAGAGCCACTGTGATGAGTGAGAGGTCCTGCAGCTAAGGAGTTATTTCCAGTTTTACTGTGGAACAAATCTGGAGGTAAAGATAAAATGTGAGGCTGTTTTCATTCATCTTCTGGTTAGGGAATGTTTTTAATCATAGGCTTCCCCCCCCCCCCCCCCCCCCCCAATCTTCATTCTTTCCTATGCAATCCAAGGTTCCAAGCAAGAATTACTGAAAAATAGCACATATCATTAGATTGATGGTAAAAGGTAAGAGCTGACAAAACATAGTCATCAGAGGAATCCTTATGGACGCCCTTCACCTTTTCCACTTCCATGCGGCAGTAACCAATATCATACTATTCTTAACATGTAAGACAAGACCTCACTGCATGTGATTCCTCCTGAATAACTAACATTTGTCTCTTTCAGGCAGCTGATATAACATAAACCTATGGAGTTCAAGATACTGCTCATTTAAATTTCTTTATTTAGCAGCCGAGCCTCATGCCTCCGCCATTTCTCCTGATGCATTTTATTTTTGAAAAGAGTCCTAATGACTCTTAGTCTGTCAGTGGCTTAGCTTTGCAAGGAACATAGAAGATACCAAAGATCTGTACCTTCAGTAATTTTAGACCCATCTTTGTAATCCCCTGCTTAAACTACTAATCTGAATTACATGGGTGCTTTCTAGAGAGTCTTCCTAATGGGCTGGTTTGGCAGAACAAGGCATTAAACCAGTGAATGTCAAATTTCAGTGCAGTATTCAGTACATGCTTCTAAGCACAGCTCCTTTAAAAATACTGGCAGCTGCAAATCTTCTATGACACCTCACAACATTACTTCTCCCCAAATTATTTGAATTTGGAATTTACAGCTGCAGGCACAAAGATGGGAATGTTTGGGGACGATTTCTCCTGTCCTCACTTAATTAGCATGTGGAAAGACTGTCATCCCTGGAGCATGATGGCTGGTGTCTGGGAGGCAATCAGATTTTCTAAACAAGGCCGGCTGCAGATGGGCCAGATTAATTTTTCCTTGACTTCAAATAGAAAAAAAATAAAATCATGAGTCATGGAGCTGCTGTTTCTACAGATGGCCCAAATGTAAGAGTGCACAGCATTCCCCCTGAAGTTAATACAGAACACACAGCTCTTTCTGGGATGGCAGCCTCTTAACTCATCAAAGGTGCATTAATACCATATTCCTCCATCAATGGCAGGTATTCATCCATTGATTCTGTGAAAATATTACGAGGTGAGGACAGACCTGAGAAAATAATAACAGGGTTGCCCAAGGAAGGTACTAAGACCACTCCTGCCTCACAGTTAGAAATTCCCATACTACAGCACAAAATAAAAGATATAACAACATGGCACATCTTTACCAAATTAAATAACTGGAAGGGAGGGGAAGAACCCCTGAGAGACAGCTATCTGGTAAGGGACCTTTTGTTCAAAAACCTCTTTTTGTAGACCCAGATTTGTATAGGTTACAGAGAATGATTTTGACTTGTCTGTGATGCAATTAAGGTTCTTGCAGTGATGGTTCATCTCCGTAATACTGCCATCCCATTGGCCCTAGCACCTGATCAGTTTACAGATGGGAAACTGTCGATGTTCAGAGAAACAACTCAAATCCTACTGCATGACACACACCCTACCTCCCCTGGAGGTGAAGACCACCAGTGCACAACCAATGCTGTATCCTAGGGAATATACATGTGCATTCTGTGTTCCACATGCAAGGTGCTGGGAGCGAGCCCAAGTAAACATACTTGAAAAAGATGCTTGGATAATTGCATGCACAAACAAGTCCAGCCTTGGAAACTGCAAATCCCAAGCACAGCTGTTCTCAGGCACTCTGGTAGATTCAAGGGTACAAGCAGGCAATGGTGAAGGTGCAGGATGTAAGTCATGTTGATGGGGCCCAAGGCTAGGCCTGGAGTCTTCATTTGCACCAGCTCACCCCCTCACTGTGCCTGGAGCAGTGTATTGGGCCAGCTCACCACTCTGGTAACAAGGCTGGGCCCAAAGAGAGTCTCAGTTCCTGGTCATCTCCATCACAACATCTTCCTCAGCTGACCAGAGTTCCCTCCTGGGCAAGCACTGTGGCAGGAGGTGAGCAGAGACTTATAGAGCTGTGGGTGTCCCAGGCAAGGGTCAAATGCCCTCTTACCAGTCCATATGCCTGGCATAGAAGATGCTCAGTCTCATTTTTTTTTTTTCCACTCCCTTGGCTTTGCCTTCCCACAAGGAATACAGAGAGCCAAACTGATTAATTCAACACAACAGCAACAGACCGCAGCTGGATGTCATAGTCATATGGTGTTTATGGGGATGCTCAGTTGGATCTCAGCCTACAAACCAGATCTGACACATGCGTACTGGTAAAATCAAAACGAGCACTGGAGCATTGCCTTCTGGTTACCTGCAGCACTGCCCTTTTACTCACAGACACTGTCTAGTAAAAATGGGAGCAGAAGAGACAGGAGATCTGCTCCTACCCTGCCTCTGATCTGCCTGCGATTCCAGTCAAGTCATTTTGCTCAAATGCACTTAGTCCCTCCTTTTTTCAATTCCCAATGTAGACAAAAATCCCACTGAGAAGGATATAGATGTACTGTAAGTTTTAACAGTACTCAAATCCTACACCAAAGACTTAAGAGGCAATTAACAAAATTCCCAAAAAATCTCTAACAGTCCACCCAGGATTTTGAACTTTACCACAGAAGACACGCAGCAGATCACGTGCACAATTCAATCGTTTCTTTCACTTAGTTTTATGATATAAAAAAAAAAAAAAAAAGAAACCTCTAACAGTATGGCAGTTTCTCATTTACACCAGCTCTACCATTCACAGAGTTAGGCAAAGCCATTTCTGATTTACATCGTTTCAGTGAAAAAGGATCAAACTTTATGCCTCTAGAAGCAATCCAGCTAAGCTACTGGATAATCTCCTGAAATTTCTATGGCAACAAGAAAGAAATTGTTTGGCCTACTGTGTGTATTTTCACTGTCTGTGTGAGAGAAAGTGTTATGTCAGACGGAGAGAATATTTAACACATAATCAATTAGATTTCACCTTTGATCCAGTCAGTTGTTTAGAAACATTATCTTGGCATTACTGAATGATTCTTCTCACGGGCTGACAATGTGTCTAACTTAATCATTCCTTACAGAAAATAAACAGACACGGCTATTCTTCCTGTGAATGAATGTTGAAAAATGGATTTGGTATTGATTGGTCCATTTAGAAGTGCTCCTGGACCTCTGTGTCTCTGCTTTTCATAAAACCTTAGCCTTGGAGAGCACCCCTCATGCCTGACCTAGCAAAATCTTCCTGTCACCACTACATTTTGCTTGGCCCCCAGAGGTGGGTGCTTAAGGAAGGAGCACAAGGAGGGGTCATGGTGGCTTTCACAAACTTTAACAGCTTCCACATGGGAAGAAATTCACTCGCCACATTCCCTGTGCAGGGACTCCAGTCCAGCCTTGCCACTCCTTAGCATCTCTGCAAGGTCAGGGACTGACTGCAGATGCACATACGCACCATTTGTCTAGGTGCCATTTCTTGGTACGCACCGAAAAAGGAGCAAACTGAGTCCTCCAAATGGAACGCTACTGATTGTTCCTTTAGATCAAAACCTGACACTGAATTCTGTGGGCTTTGTATCACACTCGCAATATTGATTATGGTTCTGATTGAACTTGAGGGCTGAGTGACACCAACTGGAGCTGCTTGGTACCTCAAAATCCAGTCCAAACTTCAGCATATTCCAAAATTGAATGCAACATACAGAACTACACCCTCCTACTAGACAAACAGCAACTTCACACCACAGAGAACTGAAATCCAGGCTGTGTAGACAAGAAAAAAAAAGCAGTAATGTTCAGGTCTTTTCAAAGGTAGCTGAATGGGAAATTCAAGCTCAAGTCCAGAACCCTGATGGGGTGATGACATACCATTATTCTTTTTCTACAAAGGGAAAATAATCTTACAATAAGAAGTGACCACTTAAACATGTGTTAATTCAGAACTCCTGCATTTGGCAATATTGACTTTCAAAATATCATACGTGTAAAAGCAGAGCTGGTAGTTTACACATTGGTACTTTACATGTGTGTAGGCACAATGTTTGTGGAAAATGGGAGACATTTTATGGCACATCACTTGCACCCTATTTTGCTGGATAGCAGCACCCGGATAGTGCAGGTAAGGCACAGTGTAGAATTCATCATCAGTCAGACCCAGGAGTATGTGCAACAAACTACTGGTTTTGTTGCCATGCAATCAACATTGACAGAAAATGCTCTAATCCCCATAGAATAGCATTGCAATGCAATACAATCAAGTACATGGCACTGCTAGGATCTATCCTTCCCTCTATGGTTTTAGGCATCCTAATTACATGATGTAAATTACCTCTGTGCAAACTTGCAGTGCTTCACAAAAAGATTTTCAATAAATACTAATAATGCTGCTGAGAATATTGATAGCCTGCTGTCTAGATAGAGCAAACACCTCCTACCCCTAGATTTTGTCCTAATAACGATGCAGCACCATATAGTTTCCCAATTATGTATTACTGCCTGCTGAACAAGCTCTGCTTGTGTTAGCCGATAACATCCACTGGTTTAAATCAGAGGATCTACTGCTATGAAATGACACCTGTGCTACAACTGTAGCAATTCACCCATTTTCAGGCAGAGGATATCTCCAAATTATAAATCTCCTGTCCACCAGCGATGCCCTGGAGTTTGGAAGGAGCTGCAAGATGATTAAAGTGAATAAATAAAGTGAACAAGCCAACAGACATTTCACTCTAAATAATAATCAGACAGCTGGGTCTGATGAACTGAGCTGAACTGGTGCCTTAGAATCAGAAATTCCCATGGTTTAATTGCAGTCTCCTTAGACAATTTCCTTTACCTCCCTCAGCCCTGCTTTTCAGTTCCTCATTTTTATTTACGTACCCTAGTTAGGTTGGTGTTTTTGGTGGTTTTTTTGTTTGTTTGTTTTTACCAAAGAACATACATAAATATTTTGAAGGTATAACATGGTGGCTTTTCTCTTGGAAATTTTGTGAAGCATTTCCACGTATATACAATATTTGCATGTGTACACATATACAACCTCCTTCATCAGCATCTTCCCTCACCATGCATCTGCACTGCACTAAAATCCACCTGCAGCAGAGATCTCAGGTTACAACTTAGCTCAGCCATCACCTGCTGGTAAGCACCAGTGAGAACACAGTCATTTTTTGAGAAAGCAATATGTGTTCTAAGTGCCAGCACCTTACACCTATACAAACATGAAAGCTGGTGCTGGCTGGTGAGGGACAAGGCAGCTTGACATTATCAGGAGCTTCCCTAACTCATAAGATGAAAACAGGGAAAAGTGAAGCTCAGCTCCAAAATCCACAATTAGCCTACTACTTAGGGGTGATGACAGAATGCAGGCTGCTATTGACCAGCCCTCCTTTCATTACCTACTGTACACAGATGATTGGATCTGAGTGGGCTCTAATGCAGACACTTTGTTGACAGCCCTCATAAAGAGAACTTGCTCTCTGGGAAGCTGTAACAAAAACTTTGGACAAGCTGAGATCTGGTGCCCACAGGTAGCTACACAAATGAGTTTCACCTCATACCAAGGTTTACTTGATTCCCTCAGGGCAGATCTCAGATCCAGATTTTCAACATCACAGCCTAAAACAGAGCTTGGCCTTACTTCAGCCCCTATTTGAGCAATTTCAATAGCATCGAGTACTCAGTGTCTCCAACTGATTCCATGAACAATAGAAGAAATATGGGTATTCAGTAGCTCTAGAAGAATTGTGATATTTATTGTGAATTAGACAAAATGTAAGTTTAGATAACCAGTTAGCTAATGTTCATCACAACTTTGCAATGTCACAAAAGCAAGTATGTTTTAATGCTCTTCTATTTCAGCTGTTTAGTGCAACTCCATATGATAACCAACAGCACGACTTTTAAATGCAAAGCAGAATACAATTCCTCATCCATAAAACAAGAGAAAGCTCTTTGAAGAATTTCACTACTCTGCTGCACCTTGCATGCCTTTCTGAGCAGCTGAGCATCACAAGTGCTCACACATCACGGGGCACTAACAGATAACTGTCAGGTTTTGGAAAGACTTCTTTTATAGTTTTAGTTAGTATAAGAAATGTACAGATTTATTAAAATACGTGGAGGAGTGAATGAGATCTCATCCCATCACTTTCTTCAGTTCTTAGCAGCTGAAAAAGTCCCGTGCAACTGAATTGAAATCCCATGCAACTGAATTGAGCACAGCCCGCACTGCTTGCACATGTCTGTCTCCACTGACAGCATTTCAGCTGCTTCGCCCATGCGGTCACTTGGAATTTACTTGCATTTCAGATTGCTTTTGGACAAATAAGACCCTGGAGCAAAAAGAGATTCACTGGTACATCATTCCTCACTGACAGTTTGATACAACAAAAAGATTGAGAGCTCTGAGCCTGCAAAGCACTAGACATAAAAATGTATTTTACTCTGAACGTCACAAGAGCAAGCCCCATGCACAGACCCTTTCTGTAGGGGGGACAGTAGCTCCTACCTGCTTTGAAGAGAGCATTTTCCACTGCTCCAATGCAGGTTTCACTTCCTGCACAGGCACCAGTAGTGTGAGGCTGGAACCTGTAAACAGTACAAGCAGCAACATTCCCCTGAGGGGTAAGAACTTCACATCAGTACCTGCCTTAATATTTGTCTCTCAGTCTACAGGTGATGAAACCGGCCCCAGGAGCATGATCACACAAGCACTTCTACTCACAGTAAAGAGCTTCTCCCTACCTCACTATCACCAAGCCAGCCCTACAGTGCTTGCACAAACACAAAAAAGAGGTTGTACACATTTTCTTCCCCATCTGTGGGAAAGATGATTACAGCACCTGCATTATCTTCTGCAGTATAGGCCTGTTTTGATTAAGTGCTTCGACTTTTTTTTGGTGACGTACCTTTTGATATAACCATCAAATAACATACCTTGTTTCCTTTGTATTTAGATATATTTTCCCTTGGTTGGTAGCATCCCACAGCCCTACAATGAGGGCCACAACACCAAGTGATCTTTCTAAAAAGAAAGGAGCTTGGAATCTTTGTACTGAATAAATCTAGTGCATTAATTCACCTTATGTCCTGCACGTTGGTTGGCTTTCTGGACTCATTTCTCAATCCTGTTGTCCCTAAGATCATGCCCTAAAGCTTTAATTTGTCTGCCAGAAATGAAAGCAAAAGGGCTGGTTTCTAGTGCTGATTTTGTAATCTGTATAAAGCTAAATTCTTATAAGCTGATGCTAATGTACAACCATACTTGGGTCAAACTCTCAACATCAGTACAGCTATGCTTCACATCACAAAGAAAACCAATGGTGACTACCCAAATGATAAAACATTCATTTATGTCCTATCATTAATTTACTGGTCCTTCTGAGCAACGTAATTACCCAACATCAAACACCGTTTTGCTTTCTTTGAGAACTGTGTGGGGATAGAAGTCACCAAAAATAAAGTAAATCAGGGATTTAAGGCACTTAAACAAAATAACATCTACTTTCTGAATGATCAGTAATTTCTTAGTTCTCTTAGTATACTTGGAAAGCACAAAATAGCCCTGACCTGGCCTTTGCTTCTGCCTGGTGCAGCAGACCACTGAAACATGGCATGCTTTGACAGCTCCCTGTAAAGTGCAGCCTTTTAACCTTTAAAGTGTTCTTTCTTATGTCTACTCTTGACCTCACACAGTAAACCAGAACTAAGTCAATCTTTTTCCCCTTCAAAAATATTGCATAGAATTAAATGGAACTGTTATTGTCCATCCACTACAAAAAAAAGTGATTAATTCCTCAGGCAGTTGTTCGTTCGTAGCTTCTGTAATAATTTAGGAGAGCTTGAGTACAAAAGCCACAAATGGGAACAATTTAACTGAGTAACAGATGAGACACAAAGCTAGAGAGGTTACTTTGCTCATTCTAAACAAAAAACAACCTCATGAAGAATTGAAAATGCATATTGACTGTTTGAGGGCTGTTCAAAGTCTGCAAGTTCTACATTTCTTCTCATTATTTTCAAAACAGAAGGAATAAAATGTTCATTTCTGTTCATATTGCTTATCCAGAACTATGCTCATAGAAAGTAAATGCCAGTCCCAGAAGCTGTAAGAGATGCCAAAAGGCCACACAGATTAAAGCTACAAAACGAGTTACCTGAGTTTCTCAAAATTCTAGCTTTCATTTAAAAAAAAAAATAAGAAGAAATTAAAAAAATCCACTATACTCTCTCAGAATGTTTGGGTTTTTTTTTCTTCCATCCCTTGTATTCCAATGGTTTGCTACACAATAGAGTTGTTTAAAAGTTTTCAGTCTCCAGGGAAAAATCAGCATTTTAAAACACTGCCTCACTTTTACTGCTCAAACCATTTTGGCTCTCTTTCTCCAAATCATTTAGTGAAATTAGCACATTTTAGACAGGGTGAAGAACATCATCTTGTTTCTGAGCCTATGGAAGGATGACCTGAAAGTAATTGCACCAGAAGCAATGGATTTTGCTACCTCTGCTGCTATCCATTGCTCTAGCACCTGATCCTGATGCTAACACTGATGCCAATGCCGTGTCAGTGAACGATGGTGCTGCTACAACTCACAAATGCCAGTCTGTTGCTCAAAGCTGTGCCTTTCCATGAGACCCACTCTGTGACTGACGAGCCCCGGCTGCTTCCCCACCCACCCTCCTTTCTGCCCAGCACACTCATCCAGAGTCGAGCTCTCCTGCCTGAAGCAATCAGACAAACAAAAAAATCCAGGGAAAAGCACAGCAAGGCAAGCCTTTGAGGAGCAGAACGGGCTGCGCCAGAGCCCAGCTTGTTGTTTGATTTCCATTTGTGTCTCTCTGAACAAGAGAAAGTCACTGCATTCTCAGCCACCAGGTGCAGTCCTTTGAAATGCACCTTTTGCCCCACAAAGAGAAATGCGAAGGAGAAAATAGACAGTTCAGGAAAAAGTATTGTGCCTCCTAGGGGAAAGGGAAGAGGGATACTTTTCAAATCAGAAATGCTTTTATAATTAATTTAGGAGGTTTTTTTTTCCTTAGCCCCTTCCTCTTCTCCTCAGAAGTAGTTAGTTGCTATTTTCACCACCTCCTAATTACTTAGTACTGGCTTGTGGGCGGATTCTGCTTCACACAGCATCCCACACAGGTTGTCATTTTGTCAAGAATTCCTTCATTAACAAGCTGTCAATACCCTGCCAACAGCCACCATTTGGTTTGCTAAGGGAACGGGGGCTCTGGAGTGAAGAGTTGGCTCTGTACTCTTTCCTCTTTCTTTCCTTTTTTTTTTTTTAAATAAATAAGGCAAGAGGCAGCTGTCTGCCAGTCTGTTCCTTTGTGACACATTGCAGCCTTTTCCTTCTTTTTTCTTTCTTTCTTTTAACTTGCTGAAAGAGCAAGGCAGGAGAGGAAGGAGAAGACAATGCATGCAAACTGTGCTTCGGAGCTCAAACCCCCTCCTCCCATACACTGCATCCCCCTCCCCACACCCTCCAGCATGGCCAGCATCAGCCTGTGCAGCCAGGGAGAGCTCCGGAGCCACGGGTCTGCCTGCAGCCTTTAAAGCAATCATCCTAATGAAATAGGAAGAGAGCTTGCCGTCACTGAGGTACTTCCAGAGGAGTTTGTCCTTTCCCACTAATTAACTGGATTACCGCAGATGCTGACAGGCTTTGCCAGGTCCTCCCATTGCTACTCTGTTGAGATGCTGATGATTAACGACAGCTTTGTGCCTCTCCCCTCTAGAAAGCCATACGTATTTGCACAGTCATCTTTTTTTTTTTTCCTCCTGTTAGCTCGCAAGATCAAATCCCAGCTTGGTTTCACTGATTAGATTTTGATAGTGCTGTGCCTACCAGGTAGGATTTCAAGGTTAGCACAGATGCTGAGAGAATTGGAGAATCTGTCCATCGTCAGGGGCATTTCGGAGGACCTGCTGCTTCAGCTGGGCCTCAGCTGTGTCAGGAAGGAATTCAGCTGGGTTGGCATGGTGACTGCAAGGGAGAAGGCAGACAGGGAGCATAGAGGGACAGAAATCCACACTGCATCCAGATAGAACAAAAATACAGGATGGTTCACATTGACAGGGGTTGAAGTGGTACCTTGACTTGCTTTTGGTCCTTGCACACCAGTGAGGCAAACATTCTTGTCTGGGGAGGCTCAGAGGAACCCAGGGGTTTCCAAAAAACAGTTTTGCTCCCCTTTTTGTTTCTCTTTGATCACTATCACTCCAATGTCAGGCAGACCCTCCTTTCAGCTGGAAAATCAAGTATGCAAGGGCCATACCCAAACGTGCAGCTACAATAATCCCTCGTCAACATTTTAATGTAAATATAGGCACACACACAAAGATTTACTGGTGAAGACAGCTACAGGTTCAGGTTAATAGTAAAATTGGGTTCCAATATTAATTTTGAAGAACAAAGATATTTTTGCTTCTGTAATTCTCAAATAGAGAGAAAAAGGATATCTGCTATGTAATTACAAGCAGACAGGGCTACCTAATTTTTGTCCTAGCTCACATACATTGTTGCACAAGAGTGGCTACCTGAGTGATGAAGGTAGCAGCAAAGACCACTTGAGATTCCAGTATGAAAAGTAGGTAGCAGCTATGTCAGATGCAGCTCTGGAGTTGCTTTAGAACATTCAAGTGCAATTTAAACACTTCTGTCTGGATGGAAGAACCTCTTCCATTATCAGCTGCAAATATATCCCAAAGCTAATTGCCATGGAGCCTACATGAGCGAAGTCAGGGAATAAGCAGCAATTAGAAAAAATGGGCCAGATGAAGTGTGTGCCAGTCATTCTCTCTGAATATATGTTCTCTTATCCTTTCATCCCATCTTGTCTTTATTTTATTTAAAGCTTTTGCTGTTATCTCATACAACACCAGAAGTACAACAGGATAAGAGGAACCAGAGAGAAGCTTTGATTGCCAAAGTATGTGTGCATGCACTTTGCAAGACACTGCTGCCACCACCATCACCTGTTCACCCCCAAGCCAGGCATTTCAGATGCCACAACACCAGCCAGAGGCATCCACATGAGAGCTGCTCAGAGGTTCCTCCACGCAGGTGTTGCAGGTCCTCCTAGCTCTGCAAACCTGCCAGAAGTATTCACAGAGCATTCCTGCAGATTAAAACCCAGCTTACTCATTTTCCCTGGAAGCAATTTTTGTCCAACATCAGAGTAATTAAGCATAGCACCTGTCACAACCTGGTCTAAAGGGCTCTTCTCCTTGTCCCTCACTGTAGTCCACCCAAAAGTTGGTTACTAATTCTGAAAGCAGACATTTATATAACATATCTGTGGCCAGAGAAGCCAAAGGGAAATTGAGAGGTTTTTACATTCCCAGCATACAAAGGTTTGTCTGTTGATATTTACCTGTCTCCGCTCTTCAAGGAGAACATAGAAGAATGCATTTATTTAGGTAACACTTAGAACCAAGCAATGCATTTACAATGCATTTACAATGCCCCAAGTGGCATACTGTTAGAAGAACATCTCTAGAAGACTTGTTTACACACTAGTGTGAGAGCTAAAGCAGTAGGAATCAGAATGCAACCCACAATCTAGCATGACCCCTTGTTACAGCTGATGTTACAAAAACTCTGCAGAAATTACCATGGTGAAAAAGGGGGGGAAAAAAACAAAAACAAACAGGAAAGGAATGCTCACCTGTACCCAAAGATCTCGGTTTGCAGGAAAGATTCCACAAAAGAGGGATCTCCAGCAACAAACCCTTCCCTTGTGGCAGTCAGCTCTTAAATGGGGTCTAGGAGGTGCAGCCAGGCTCCACCCTCTGGTCACACAGCTGAATTGCCTTCACCTGTGCTCCCATGGCTGACTCAGTGCTCACCTCAGGTGAGCAATCAGTGCTTCAGGCTGTGACTCAACAGTTTCCATACACCCCTTATATACAAAATTTTTCATACATTAAATGAAAAAACAAAAACAAACAAACAAACCATCATAGAATGGCCTAGTGTATAACCAAGATGTTATAATCACAATATAATTGTGTATAATCAATAGATATCAAGATGTTATAATCACAATACAATCAAGAGAGTAAGGCAAAGCAGACAACGATCACAAAAGAGAATAAGTGGAAGAGCTTACCCTTGGGTTGAGCTCCCCAGAAGACACCAAAAGAGGGGATCTCCAGAAGAGAACCTTCCCCTCTGGTAGCCAGCTCTTAAATAGGTCCAGGAGGGGTGCAGCCTGGCTCCACCCCTTCCAGCAGCACAGGTGAATTGCCTTCACCTGTGCTCCTCTGGCTGACTCATGGCTCACCTCAGGTGATTAATCAGAGGTTCAGGCCGTGACTCAGCAGTTCCCATACACCTGGGTTGAAAAGGACCACAATGACCATCCAGTTCCAACCTCCTGCTGTGTGCAGGGTCACCAACCACCAGACCAGGCTGCCCTTTGAATGCCTCCAAGGATGGGGCATCCACAGCCTCCCTGAGGCAACCTGTTCCAGTGCCTCACCAGAAGACGAAAACTGAACAGAATTTTCTAACTCCTATAGTCCACTATGGACACAATAGTACTTGGGGATCTGACCATGCAGTTTCCATATACTTTAATGGGTCATAGACAGCCAAACTCCTTATGTAGCACTTCAATAATGTCAGAGAACTAGCCTAGGGTCCTCCTCTCTTTACCTTTAAAATAATCTTTATTTTAAAGCTTTTACTAACTAAACCATCAAAAGCAGAGGTTGTGGAGCTCTCTGTGCTGCAAAACTACCATAAACCTAATCTGATCCTGCAGCAACAGTGCCCATTAGCAATTGACAACTGAACCATAGACAGGTTTGATTCCGGACTTGTCTTTAGTTCAGCTTGAGCTGGGCATAACACGAGTGAAATTTAGCAATATAGAGTTTACTTACTCCCTGTTGCCCAGAAGGGAGCACAAAATGGCTGATAATTTTCTTCTTTTGCAGCTACTCAAGGCTACCTGGTTTGCTAATTAGAGTGTTTGCCATGGCTAAAATATTTTCAGAAAGAGTCAAGAGTAAACTCTTCTTCTGAGGCGAATCTGCCCCCATGAGCTTTAATAAAGCAATGCCAGTTTTACAGCAATTGTATATGTGGGCTCAAGAGTCTTATTTCATTCATATTTGTATTTGTAGAACATCTGTCTAAATAGCAAAACAATGAATTCATCATAGCAGACTTAGCTCGGGACAAAGAAACTGAATTTTCTTTGAAGTTTAAACATCTACTGCATTTAAAATGCTTTTTAAATTAATGATATATATGAACTGTTTCAAGAGAGTTAGCCTAGTTTCTGGGAAAAGCAGTTAAACAATGACTCTGATGAGATTTGAAGCCTACGTAATTAAGTTTTGCATACATGAGCACAGAGTTAATTTTTTATGCATCGTAATGTTTCTGTAGAGTGGTTCACTTTTTATTGGCTAGCTGTGATGTTTTATCTGCGCTCCTTTCTTTTATTGTTCACAATAAAAAAAATATGGCGTCTATGAAAATCAGTTCAGCTAAGGCCCTGCCAGGGCACCACTTCAGAAGTCGTTTCATGATTTAACAGAGAAATCTGGCATAAAGTACTTGGTTAAGTATGACTCATGGAAAAAGTAAAGATCTGGTCTCTCGTCTTGCTGCTTCTTTTTTAGCAGAATTTTCATACTAGCATCATCTTACTGAGATCAATAGTACTACTCCCCATCTGATGCCCAGCTTCTGATTCTGCCCATCCTCCTAATTGCATTTGCAGTCCCACCAGTGAAAGTTAGAAGCTTTGTGCTTGGAGAAGAGAGTCCTCTCTCCTATCAGGTTAGGTCCAGATGGGAGATGTCTTTGATCCTGGTGTGAGCACCAAGACTGCCCTTCCTGACACCCCAGCTGTTGCATGACACAGCTCCTTTCCCATCCCCATGGCTGGCTCCCTTCCTTCCCTGGCAAGAAAGCAGTGAGACATTTTGTGCCTGAAGTCAGAACATGGGTGATTCCACATGGCTGTGTTGGTCTTGTTTAGACCAAAATGCACATAAACGGTTGTATACGGTCCATGAGCACATGCAAGGAGCCACTAATTGGCACTGCATCTACAGGACTGAGCAGGAGCCACTTTGTTACAGCCCTACAAACAAAACACCACAAAGACATTGTTGCCTTCGTACCAGTTGCTCTGCTCTGCAAACCTTCTCCATTTACACACCAGCACTTGCTAGCACAGGCACATCCCTGGTCAAAGAGCATCTCCAGACTCCAGAAAACAAATCTATTCCTATGCGTCTCAAGTCAGATATAGCCTGAGTCTCTCTGCAAACATTTGCCCTGTCACCCTCTTTCTAGCTTCCTGATATGGATGGGAAGAGCCAATTCAGGTATCGTTTGTTTCATTCCAAGGAAAAAGAAAAACTTCAGGGCCCAATAATAAAATTACAGACAAAAACTGCAGTGGTTTTGGTCAGTTTGCAGCTTCGTCTCTGGCAGTCTCAAGGTTTGCTATGCTGCTTGCTGTTATGTAGAAACACAGAAAAATCCATGATGTGTATTTGAAGCCAAGACTGTAAACATTAAGTCAATATTCCTAATGATAAAAGCACATTCTAGAGGCTGTTACAACCCAGGCACGCCAACCACCACCAACTGCAGGATGCTGCTGTCTTTGCCATGCAGTCAGCACTAGCAGTGCATGTGGGTTTGTATCAAAGCAAACATGGGCTGAAGGAAGTCATGATGATAGCAATTCTCAGGTGGAATTATGCATATCACAGTTCTTAAAAAGCACTTTTTCAAAGGATCAACTCTGGGTAAAACTGCTGCTTTTAACCTAAATATTACTGCCAGTACATTTCATCACGAGCTCTTAGAGCCCACAGTGTCTAACGTACTTCAATCAGTACTCTTAAATGTAATCCACTAAGGACAGAGGAAAGTATTTGTGCACCCTGTAGTTTCATAAAGACACCTTGAAAAGTTTTTCATTTACTATTAACAAACATTTTCCTCCATTAGTGGCTTTAATATTCAGCTGAAATTCTTGGATACAAGCCAGATCCTCCACTACATATATCCCCAAAGGGATGCAGGCACCAACATAGGTGTTGGGATCAGATAATCAAAATACACAGGGACTAAAAGGCCATAAGAATCTCAGAGAGGTATTTGAGATCAGTTTCAGCCTGGGGACATTGGTCTTCCTCATTTCCCAGTGGAGGACAGAGGTATAGGCTTCCTTGGGAGCAGGGCAGGTCAGCCACATCTCCACATCTCCCTCAGTTGCCCAAAGAGGTTTCAGTATTGGCAGCACTATCATGTCTGAGTAGCTTGGGGACAATTTTAAGTGCATGTATTCCTAAAAAAAAAATACAGATGGGCACTTTGGAAGACTGTTAGATGTCTCTGTTCTCAGTGGTTTCAGCCACCTCAGTCTGCACATGCACCAGGCGTTTCTAATCAGCCTTTTCAGGGCAGATTGTTTATGGTATGGCCTGGAAGAAGAAATGCCTTGGACTCCCAGCCAGCTATAAGGCTTCTTAACTTCAAGCAATTTGAAGAGAAGTAAGAGCCTACTTCAGTTATGAATTAGAGGCTTAAGTAACCAGCTTTGCACTTCCAGAAGAAATCTCCCTAATGACAAATCTGTCTTTACTCACATAAATAGCTGCTTTAAATACTGCTCCTCTTCCCAACAAGAGTCTACAGCAACAGCAAGCATGTGTGTTACTTTGACATCAGTATGTAGAAAGCATAATCTACAGAGTGAATCTGCACAGAGTCAATGCTTTTCAGTCTGCCTGCTTTAAACACAAATTGTTGCTGACTTCCTTCGACTTTTGGTACCGATATTTCTGCTAGCACCTATTTTAATAGTTCTGGGAAATCCAAATACTGAAAATCTGGTACTCAAGCAGTGCTTCAGCAGCTGAACAGAGGGGACAAGGCCTGAGAGTTTAGATCTAACAGAATGTGAGAAGGGGAAGGGAGGTGGGAATTCTTAAAAAATGAGCACACTTTTCTCCTTTCTTCCCTTCACTTATACGTTGTATACAACCACAGAGATCCTAAAGCCTAGCCCTGGGATGTCTCCTTCTCTCTTCAATCCAGCTGTAACAGCTCGGTCCCATTCCTGGACTGGGTCTCCCTGTGAACATGCTGCCCACTGAGCTGCCCGGCCAGCTGCAGCACCCCTCCCAGCACTGCTGAATGATGTGGGATTTGGCATAGGGTAACAGGGTGAGACCAAACAGACCTTTTTTTAAAAGGAATTTAGTATCAAGAGGTACAGTCAGACACATGCAAGGAAGGAGAAAAGCAGATCGCAGAATGGCAGTGACCCACCCTGAGCAGGCTGTGCTGACACAGGAGGAGCAGGAGTGCATCCCATGGGAAATCCAGCCCTGGCTGGGTCACAGCCGAGCTCACAGCTTTCTGTGCAACATGCTGGCAGAAGCTGCACTGTCGATGTGCAGCTTCTTGAATCCAGGGCAGCTTGGCTTACCGCGGACACCCACAGCACACATCACTGAGGTGTCTGAGCATAGCGTGCAGGGTGCCCAAATGGACACTTCCACTTCTTGGCCTTTGAATTCCCAAGCTTCGTACTGGAAACTCAATCGTGACCATGGCACTGCAGGCTGCTCTGGATTCAGCTGCTCCGTGCTGAGCCAAAGTCTGTCCCCACAAGCTGACACCTCAGAGCTTTCAGCTCAAGGTTAGCTTTTCTATCACGGTGAAAACATTTCCCCAGCATTAGCAAATAGATTTCATCCCCTCAGTCTCCAAATTGACTGTGCCTTCCTGTTTAGATACCATTATTGCAGATTAATTATTTAATCCAATCTGACTGTCATGCCCACCGACTGTTTACCAGCAACGTCTGCTTTCCTTTCCCTATTTAGACAGTACAGCACTACCCAAGAAACCGCATTGTGCAGATACGCGGCAATGCATGATTTTGAAACAGAACAGATTCTCTGCAGCCCCTTACTGAATAGCATCAACACAATGACAGCACTGCTGCCTCGTTTGTCCACTTCCTTATCCCTTGCACTGCTGTGGGACACAAACTAGTAGTTAGCTAACATCAGCAAAAAGATGTGCCAGTTGTTGGTGAGCTGAATTTTGCAACCATTTCTATTGCCCGCTAGTATTTTCTGCTTAACCTCCTTACTTGCAATTGACTACAGGAAAGTCGAGAATGGAGATATTTATCATGATGAATGATGTCAATGGGAAAGAAATGATATTTTAGTCGTCTGCTAAAAAACTGCTCACCCCTGGTAAGTGGGTGAATATACTCTTTCAAGGCTACCCAGAGGAAAAGAACAATAGTTTAAAGCTTCACTGCTCCAATTGTTCTGTCATTCCTAGAGCTAGCAACCGTTGCTGCCTGAAAATTGTCATCTGGAAAATTTTCCTATAAAAAATGAACAATCTCTTCTTCTGTCAAGAACAAGATTTGGCGAAGAAATGCGATTTAGCTTCTTTTTTGAATGGGATAGCTTATATAAAATTAAACAAGCACTGTGGTTTCAATGGGTTTCCAGACTTTTCGTTCTACTTTCATCTTTTGCAGCCATAAGCACTTGACTGAACAGGACTGATTTTTTCCAGATCCTTTCCCCGTCTTCCGAACCATCAGAGAGTTCAGTCTGACTGAAAAGACAGAGGAGCAAAAGGAGAAAAAGAAATCTTAAAAACTCAACCAAGAATTTAAGCTTTAAAAAGCTGAGTCTTGTTGCTAAAAAATAATGAACACTTAGGGAAGAAAAGAGATTAAAAGTAAAAAATCTTCAATAATATTCATATTATCAGACTCAGTGACAGAAAAAAAAACAGAGAGGGGATTAATACAAAACCACCCTGAACAATATATTGTAATCTCATTTTTTTCAGAAAAACACTGCAGTCAATACAGTGCCGTTGATTGCTGTTCTTTGTAAACAAGGATAGATAAAGCCATGCTCAAGCACCCTGTTATTTGCCTTTTACTCCAGCTCCTTTTACAAGCTGTGACTCACCACTGTGTAGAGCGACTTCTATTTCTCTCCCTGATTATAGCCTCTGATATATATTGTCCCATACCATACATTACCACCTTATTTCTGGTAACATCAATGACACAACAGTGTGATGGAAATAAGTCTTAACTGTAAAAATTTATGAAAGTTGTGCAATCAAACTATTGACTGCATGACTGTATTGGCTAAATATAATAGCAGAGTGTTAGAAAACAAGACTTTCTAAACATGCAATGGAAAACTCTGTCTCAGAGATTGTCCTGAGGATCTCACTGCATTTATCATGGACAGCCAGCCCCACTTGAGAAGCTAAAAGTCAATGGATAAAAACAAAACTTGTTTGGATAAAATTTGCTTTATAAAGTTATTTGTATAAAAATGAGAGTATCTGTGCTGGATTAACGGAGGAAATGATGGGGATGGAGGAAGAAGGCCTCTCTGAAGGGTCAGAAGAACGCAGACTTTTCCTGTGACTCTTCCTACAGAGTGAATGGTCTCAAATAAGGATGTATGTGAAGACTTACTCTCACCTTACAGCCCCTTTTTCTTTAGTGAAGCACTGCTATGATTAAGGCATTGTTGGTTAGCTAAGAAGTCTGTCTAGTCACCAGTGACAAATACAGTTTGCTTCCAGAGAGAAGGATCCCCCAGCACTGAGGCTCCGACTGGCACTGGGTGACACTCACTGGGCTTCAGTCTGATGCTGGGAGGATATGGAAAGAAAAGAAACTGATCTGTGGGAACAGAAAAGAAAGGCAGAAACAAGAAAACAAAAAAATGCTGAGTCAGGATCAGCCCACCCTGCAGCCACATAGCCCTGGTAGTTCACCTAAAAGGCAGGGGTAGGATGATTTCTGCTTTCTTTTCCATTTTGTTCTGTTCCCCAGCTCGTTTAACAGATATCTCTATTCATTTGGAACCTGTCTAAAACTTCAGGTAAGTATGCAGTAGCCTACCATAAGATTTGCAGACAACATGAATGAGGCATTCAATTTAAGTGCCCTGATAGAGACGCCAGGTGCAGCCTCCTGTGACCAGCAGCACTGGAAGTCTACCTGGGCCATTAGCATTGGTTGTGTGTCACCTCCTCCTCAGCAAAAATTATGTGGATTTAAGGACAGCAAGCTGCTTCTCCTTGCCATAAGGCTTTTTCTGTGTTAATGTTTCATATCCATTTTCTCCCCAAAGAGAAAAACTTTTAGCTAGAAAACCTTTTCTCTTGGATTAGATGCTGTCAGCAATGCAAAAAATAATAATAATAATAATAATAAAACTTTCAGATTAACAATATTTTTCACAGAAATAATCAGATGACTGATATCTTCATTTAATAACCTCTTTTAGCTACTCCTGCTTATATGAGAACATAATTTCCCTCTCTCATTTTATTTTGGGAAGTTCAGCAGTGCAAGAATGATGCATAAGGATCACAAAGCAAACTTGGAAGCTGGAGATGCAGAAAGAATATTTGTTAAAAAGTATATAATTGTAAGTGCCAGCTTTTCTATAAAAAGGAAGCTGAGAAGCATGCCATGAATGTTCATTTGCAAAGTTTCAAGCTGTGACTGTGTAGCTGTGAATTTCATTCCACTATTGTCAAAGCACCGCATTGGTAATTGGCAAGAATGGATGGCTAGCCACATACAAAGTAACAAAAGTTACAAGATCAGCAACAGCTAAATATACTTGCTTCTTCTACAAAGTGTATAATCTACTTTTATTCTTTTTCATACAAGAGCCACATGATAGGTGATGAAGAATAAAGTTAGGGTAGAAACTGGAAGTGCAGTCCCTGTGGCTTAAAGCTGGGATCGAAGTCATGGCTTTGACCTTCTTTCTGCTCTTTGGCAGACCATGGCACTGAAAGAGGGGCCAAGCAACAGCAACACCCATCAGCAAGCTGCTCAGCAAATCCTTCAGGGACCACCAAGCTCTCGGAGGCATTAAATCGCACGGTTGTTGCTGCAAATGGTGCTCCCCAGGGAAAGCATCACCAAGTGGGAGAGAGAAGGTGCAAGTAGGTTCTCAACAATATCGGGTGGCAAATGGTGATGCAACGTGACATAGCACGCAACACGATGGGCTGCAACTTGGTGCAACAGCAACTGTGTGTGGGGCAGGGATTTCGCCTTAGCAATAACCCAGACTGCAGAATATCTGCTATGAATTCCCACACTGTGAGAAAGCTGCTGCAAGTAAAAAGACTGTACCTTTTTAGGAACAGCTGCGAATCACTTGACATTTAGGCAATAGTGTAATACAAATAATAAATAATAATTTGGCTAGAGTCTCTTGGATCCTTTAATAGATGCAACACTTGAGCTGCTGGTGTCTCTTGAGCATTTTTGAAATGTTATCGGAAAACACAGGTGAAGGAAGATCCCACTGGTAGCTCTGAATGTCCTCTAATGATTCCCTATCCAGATAATTTGCTTAGACTCATCACCTTTGCTATCATAAATCAAACTCTGATGTGATTTCCAGTCCCTTAGCTACCCACACAGAAAGGATATTGTATTAGGCTGTTTTCTGTTGTGTTTTATCCCCTCCTTCAAATAAGAAGTTTGGTAGAAATCAAAGCAAGTTTTGAAATTATAGGGAATTTGAAAGTGTTTCTTTTTTTTTTCAGTTGCAGAAATGGCTCCATCTAGTCCTTTATTTTGGTGGAGTGTCTGAATGAAAGCGTTTTTGAGGAGAAGGACAGTTTTTACATTGTCTGAATGCTGTGAGACTTGGGTGAAGGCTTACAAAGCACAAAGATGCTTTCTTTGTATTGCCTACTCTATAGCAAAATGGAAAAACTTTTAATTTCATTTCTGGTTGCTTTACATAAAATTAACTTTCAAAGACATGAGTTGTGCCACTCTAGCTATTGTCCTGGAATAGTAAACTGGGAACGGACTGAAAATGAGGAAACTGCTGGTTGCAACATTGACTGAGTGAGAAGAAAGGAACCACAAGTAAGGTATGCAGAAGCACACCGGGCAATCCTTTAACCAAAAAGGGTTCTTCTAGAAGCAAAAGTACTCTGATTATAGAATTTTCATTATGCACAGCAATATGGATATTTCAAACCATGCTTAGTTTTGAACATGACAAAACCCAAACCGATTTAAGACACCGGTGAGTGAAAATCACATATCCATCCCCAAAAAGATCATTTGGGCTCCAAACTGAAATTCCACAAATTGATTTCAGCCCTTTCCAACTCTTCTCAACTCACATACAAATGTAGTGCAAAACCAAAAGGCGCTGCTTTCATCTGAGTTTTTTTCCTTCTAATCACCTCCCAGACCAAAATTCTGAGCGAGTGGCTCAGGTTGTGTAGTGCTTCCCTTCTGACATCAGGGCCACTTCTCCCATTGGGTTACACTTCTTCTGTACCCTCATGACCTGCAGTATTGGTGTGGCAACATGGAGGAGGTATGGAAGGAACATGGCCAAGCAGTGTCCTGAGAAGGCTAACAGGGAATGAGAAGAGATGCAAAGAGTTGTGCAAAGGCACTGATGAAAGGGATCACTACGGGGAAAAGACTAGAAATTGAGGTGACTGCAGGCAGGCAGGCAGGGAGAGGTATGAAAGAAAAGCAACAGATGGAAAATCCTGGAAAAGATGCTGGATTTAAAGGGCAGCAGAAAGGCATGATCCCAGCAGGGCAATGTTTGCCACAAAGAAGAGAAGCGTCAAGACGAGAACAATTAAATAGCAGGGCAGATTTGAAACTCTATTTTCTTAGGTGTGATGAATGCCAGAGTGCTTTAAATACATTCATTTTCAGCCAGCATTTTGTGTGTCACAAAGGTGAACAGGTTAAATTCTTCCCCAGGGTTGAAAGAGAAGGAGACCTATGGAATAAAAAAGGAGATTTTCATCTGCTTATCTCATCTGGAGGTGAACGATCCATCTGGAGCCAAGCAGAGGACAATGGGGAATGGCATCTTTTCAGAAAAAGCAGTGATCCTCTGAGCAGGAACTCCTTCCCTGGCACGAGTGGTCCTGTGAGAAAGGCAGCAGGTGATGTAGAGATGTGTCAAGTAAGAGGTGTCAGAGACACACTGATAAATGTTTTCAGGATCTGAGAAAGAAAGCTGGAGCAGACGTGATGCTCTCTGCCCAATCAGGATGCTGCTGAGACAGAGCCACAGCCTGACTGGTATGTTCCCCCAGCTGACCAAAAAACAGATGGTCACCACTCATCTCAGCTCCCTGTTAAGAGTTAAGTCCTCATTTCAGAGTGGCTGTAGGCAAATAACGGGGCTCAGGCTGGCTCAGGCCATAGCTAGGTTGTTGGCCTTGATCACCTGCCATGGGAGCATTGGCTACATAACAGCTCAGTCACAGGTTCATCTCTGTCCCTTTCTTCTCCCTCTCCTCCCCACCAAACAAATGCACTTTTCTAAAACCTTTCTGTTGCTCTCTGGCTTGGTTTTACAATCACATTTCCTTCCTTGTTGCACTGAGAATCTGCAGAGTGAAAAAACCCAAGAGTTAAACATCAATGAATAAACTGACTAAGGCACACAGATCCACATAGAATCAAAGAAGCACAGAACAGCTTGGGTTGAAAGGGACCTTAGAGACCATCCAGCTCCAACCCTCTGCCATGGGCAGGGTTGAATCCACCAGACCAGGCTGCTCAGGGCCCCATCCAACCTGGCCTTGAGTACCTCCAGGGATGGAGCAACAAAGCTTCTCTGAGCAGCCCGTGCCAGTGCTTCACCGCCCTCTCAGTAAAAAATTTCCTCCTAACATCCAGTCTAAATCTCCCTGTTTCTAGTTAAATTTTTTTCCCTTTGTCCTATCACTATCAGACTGTGTAAAAAATTGGTCTCTGTTTATAAGCTCCATTTATGTACTGGAAATACGCAACGTGGTCTCCCTGTAGCCTTCCCTTCTACAGACTGAACAAGTCCCTCAGCCTTCCTTCATAGAAGAGGTGCTCCAGCCATCTGATCATCTTTGTGGCCCTCCTTTGGACCCAGCCCAAGAGCTCCATGTATTTCTTGTGCTGGAAGCTCAGGCCAGGATGCAGCACCTCCCTCACCTTGCTGTCCACCCCTTTTGATGCAGCCCAGGATACTATTGGTTTTCCAGACTGCAAGTGCACACTGCTGGCTCATCTTCAGTTTTTTGACCACCAAGACCTCCAAGTCTTCTTCGGGCTGCTCCCAATGAGTTCTTTCAGTCTGTACATGTAACTGGGAGTGCCTTGCACTTGGTCTTGTTGAACCTCATTAGGTTCATGTGGGCCCACCTTTCAAGTTTGTTAGGGTCCTTTTGCATCGTATCCCTACTTTCTGTCATGTCATCTGTACCACTCAGCTTGGTGTCCTCTGCAAACATCTACATAGCAGAGTCATAAAATGGTTCTGTCACAGATCCACAAGCATAATCTATTTTGAATAGCCTCCTGACAACTCTGGGTATTTTAGAGGGCAAGGTGTTTCCCAATCACAGTGAGTACTATGAGTATACAGACAGAAAAGGCTCTCTGTCCAAAACTGAAGTCCAGACACATCCAAACACACCTCTTACTTAAACATGAAGTGTTGGTAAGAGAGTCTAGAAGTGCTTGGAGGGAGCAGGAGGGACACACATAGGGGGATTTTGCTGAAACATTCCACTTATTATCACCATGCATTTGTCCGTGCTGTCTAAATGCCAGGTAGACATAGTCTGCTTGGGTTGGCTCCTCTCAGATACCCAGCTCCATCAAGCCCATGGCAGTAGTACTGCACATTTTCCTCTGGATGTCATCCTACAGGGGCTATGTCAAAGCATAAGGAGGACAGTTCATTCCTTTAACCACATTTCTACTTTCTTTAACTTCAGGAAGAAAACGTGAGCACTGATTATAATATTTAAAAGGTCATCTTTCTGTTCCTTTTCTTCGTATTTGCCTACCAGAAATAGTTGTAAAGGCAGAATTTCACTTTCAGTAAAAGTAAAGCATGCTGCAACAGAATATATGCAGTTGGACATATGCAGTATGGCTGTAACTTCCTCCCTTCACACAGACCATTTCCCCTGATAACTGAAACAGTTCTACCATGTGTTGGGTGACAAAACACATTAGCATATTCCTTATATAGAAACATCGTATAGTGCTGTGTTTTAATCATAACTGGGAAGGAAAGTTTTAACATGATCTCTTCAAGGTTGGATTCAGAAGAGTGAGCATTAATCCTTCCCAAGAAAAAGACTGAGTTGAGATTTGGCTCCCACATTAAGTTCTGGTAGAGACGGAGCAGGCAGCTTGTATTTGCTTTGGGAATTTGGCATGCTCCATTCAAATGCAACTGGCTTGATAAAAATGCACGTATCTCCTGCATAAACATGCAGGAAATCTGTATTTAATGACAGCAAGGCTGCATATGCACACACAGAAAAGGAAGGATGAAATGAGTCAGAAGTGCAACTAAAAATCAGACAGCAGGTGAAAGCCAGATCATCCACTCATCAGAACCTATGTTTGTCTCCTAAATTCACGTATCTAGATCTAGAGTAAAGCTGTGTGAGAAAAGCTTCCTTTCTTACTGAGCAGCAGGTGCATGACTTGTGACAAGCACAAGTCTCATGGTTCCACCCATACTCTACATAGCAATGATTTCAGCTCAGAGGAAGAGGACTCACAGGTAGCCTTTATTTTATTTTTTGTTTCTTTTTCACCTTTGGATAAGCCTTTGAAAGAATAAAGAGCTTCATTTGTAGTACCTCTAAGAGAAATTAAAAGCTAAGAACATTATGCCCTACGGCCCAATCCTGCAAATGGCCCTTAGAGAGCAGCCCACCTTATCTGCAGAGAGCCCTGCTTAAAGTCAGGATAACAGAATTACCAGCCATGGAGCTGGACTCTGAGCAGGTAAGCCAATACAGGAAATTATTTGTGCCAGGATCCTGGCATTCATAAGCGTTGACCCTGCCCTAGCACATCATCTTGTGTGAAATGATGAGGCTTGTGCAGGATGTTCAATCTCTCTTCAAGGAATAGTGCTAATATCAGCCCTACCAGCTCTGCAATAACAAGATGTGAAGACTTGGTACCTTTAATAGCTTGCTAATAAGGCAGTTTGGGTTTCCATCCAAATGTGCCTCAAGCTATAGTCCTGCAAGGACAAACAACATGTTGTCTTCAGTTTTCCTACATATCATAAGAGTTTCAGGAGAGAGTTCAAAAACCACAGCACAGGAACAATGAGCAGAATAATTCTGGACTTGCCTTTCTAGAAATGCCTCTCCCTGCTGCCTATGCTCATGTTTTGACATTAAAGTTGCTCTGGAGCTGCTGATGCACTCTTGCCTTTTATGAGGCATCTATGAGATCTGGGCATAAAATCTAGGGCACATGCGCATGAAGCAGTGCCATTTTTCCCCCTCTCTTTCACTCTGTGGTGTGGCAGCTTCTTTATTCTTCTTTGCTGTAAGTGAAAGGAGAAACTCCTTAATTATTTCTCTTGGCATTTGATTTTTAACGATTTTTTTTTAAAGAATCTATTGCTACACACGCCTTTACTTTTCTGTTTTCTTTCCCTTCTCCCAGTTATTTTTAAAAGAATTGCCTCAGCCACATTTACTTAATATTTCTGGTATTTTAGGACTGTAAGTCTCAAATACCAGCATGAACTTCAGATAATGAAATAGCTTGAAAGAAAATACTCAAGCTGTCCATCAGCACTAAGGTTTGATACGTGACTGAATGCATAGAGCTCGGTATACAGGGAATATTTTTAATAGATTTTTTTTAATGCAGAAATTTAGCACAATAACGTTTATCAAGATGCTGAGAAATAAATAAGTAAATAAATAAATGGTGCTTTCTGCAGCAGTCTGAGAGCAATGATGGACCAGATAAATACTTCAGCACTGTCTGACCAAGAACTCTGTAACATGGTCAAGATGTAAAGGCATCCCAGCTTGGGTGTATTTGCCCAAGTAAGTTTGGAGATACTATTTCTGAATGACTGGTGCTGTAACTGTTCGATGTTTCTAATTATTTTACAGCTTAAGTGTAATTACTTCTGCAGAGGAAAATATTGGTTTCTTTTACATCTATACCACAGAGTAATTTAAGAACAGGTAAAACTGAGCTCCAAATACAAATTTAACGCAATTACTCCTTCTCTTGCTAAATACTTTCTCATTAATTGAGTATTTCCTGCAACGAACACTCAAAGTTCTTGCCCTCTCAATAGGGATACAGTCCTCAGCAATAGCTCAGCTTCTTAACTGCAGAGTTGGATTGAAAACAGGTCTTTTCTCTTCTATTACAGTTTTAGGTCCTGATCCACAGCAGTATTCAAGGCTAATTTTAAATGTCTGAGTAATTTCATTCTCTACAATGACAGCACTGTGTACACTGGCTTCTTAGTTTTATGTACAACCAGGCATCGCTGTTGCACATAAAAACACACTGCTAACAGAATGGAAAATGTTTTATTTTCATGCAACTGAAATACATAAATATGAAACCACAGAAATATTCCTGACTGTTCTCTGGATATGAATCTACAGGATTAATGCTTGGCTTTCTTGTTGATGGTTAGAGACAGTTATCATTACCTCATTCTCCTTCACTTCACCCACTGATACAATTCTCCTTTAGGAGAAAAAGCAAGAGGATATGGCATACCTGTTGTTCAGTACTGACAGATGTCACTGTTATTATTATGAGCTTAATCATAATTCAGCTGCACGCAGTATGTTACTGTGTCTTACTCTGGATCTAATGAAGCTGCAGATACGTTGAAAGAAACCAGGAGGAAAAAAAAACACCTCTATTTTGCAAGTCTGCCAATAAATATCTAGATTTTTTTTTTTTCATATGTCTGAGCCAACTTAATTCACTGGAAAGAGCTCATAAATGCCAGTTCAGGACATTTTGAGTGTAAAGTACTGCAAGCTGGGAAAAAAGGCACTTGGTGACTCAGCTGCATGGCCAGTTTCCTCAAGCCACTCATTATTAACCCAGCGCTCCTTCTGACCTTTTCTGACTCTCTCGAGCAGAGATGAGAATACAACAGGAGGTCGGATGCTTCCCCATCGCTCTCAGCCTCCATACGATCATTTTCAGCTGCAGAATGAGTCAATTTGGGAAGGCTGTTTCTTTATGTTAGAAAGCAATCGTTAAGGAAAAATTAGGTGGGTTACACAGTTGTGTAGGGTATAATGATCTCCATGAAAATAGTAAGGTCTCTTGGCAGCTGTGGTGGTGAAGTTGTTTTTGAGGTTTGCCTATTGCAAATTTAAAGCTGTGGTTGCAAAGTTTCTGGTATGAAGGAGGAGAGGATGCTGTACAGGGAGCTAACATTGTTTTAAGAAACGTGTTGAGGGATGCTGCCCCTATTAAAATACCTTTTTCCAACATATGGTCAACATGCCATATTTTAACACTTTTACAAGTCAGAGATTTGTGCCTTACTAACCAAAGTAAGGTGCACCTATCACTAGAATGCTGCCCTTCCCTTTTCTGCCTGCATTCATCTTCTTGTATCTTTGTCTTCTACTTAGAAGTCCATAACCATCTCTTCCTGTTAAAATGGGAGTCAGGTGGCAATTGCCT
The DNA here is from genome assembly GCF_023343835.1 of Lagopus muta. Lineage (NCBI taxonomy): Eukaryota > Metazoa > Chordata > Aves > Galliformes > Phasianidae > Lagopus > Lagopus muta. The sequence continues at coordinate 44,210,455 of NC_064439.1, read as the reverse complement.
GTGAATTAGTACCCACCTCCCTGGGTAGCCTGTTCCAACACCTGACTGCTCCCTCCACGAAGAAATTCTCCCTGATATCCATTCTAAACCTCCCCTGGAGCAACTTGAGGCCATTTCCTGATGTCTTATCACTTGTCACCTGAAGAAAGAAGTTGACACCTGCGTCACTGCAATCTGCTTGTCAGGTGTACAGTTCTCAGCCTTCTCTTTTCCAGACTGAAAAGCCTTGGTTCCCTCAGCTGCTCCTCACAGCTCCTGTTTTCCAGTCCCTCCACCAGCTTCCTTGCTCTTCTCTGAATGTGTTCCAGCAGCTCAAACCCTTCTTGTAGTGAGGGGCACTCAAGATGCAGACTCACTAACTCTGAGTACAGAGAGAAAATCACTCCCCTGGTCCTGTTGGCCACACTGCATCTGGTGCAGGCCAGGCAGCCATGGGCCTTGTTGGCCATCTGGGCACCCTGCTGGCTCACATTCAGCCCCCTGGTGACCAGCACCCCTGGGACCTTTTTGCCAGACAGCTTTCCAGCCTCTCTTCCCAAAACCTGTATCGCTACATGGGGTTGTTGTGCACCAAGTGCAACACCTGGCACTTAGCCTGGTTGAATGTCATACAAGTGGATGTAGCCCTTCAATAGAGCTCATCGAAGGTCCTATGCAGAACCTTCGTGGCCCAACCAGATCAACACTGCTCCCAGCTTGGTCCCTGCAAACTTACTGAGGCTGTACTCAATTCCCTTGTCAGGATCAGTGATAAAAACATTAAACAAAACCAGCCCCTTGAGAACACCCCTGGTGCCCAGCCACTAGCAAGATTTAACTCAATTGACGGTGGCCCTCTGTGCCTGGCCATCCAGCCAGTTTTTACCCAGTGAGAGTCCATCTGTCCAAGCCATGAGCAGTCAGTTTTTCCAGGAGAATGCATTGGGAAACAGTCTAAAGTGCCTTGCTGAAGTCCAAGTAAATATCTAAATTCTGTGTGATAGCTTTATACTGACTATGAAAGGAAAAGTCACTTAAGGTAAAGCAGATAGGGAACAGCAGAATAAATTGTGCATATATGGTTTAGCTGCATTTATTACCATGATAATCTCTTGTTGCTATGGAGAAACAGGTTTTGTATGTGCCAGCACAATCAAGTAATTCAGTGTCATGCTACCAACTATTGCAAAGATTTCAAAGATGAGTGGCAGAAGTTTCTCTTTTAAATGGGGAATTTTGAGGGACAGAGAACATTCATCTCCATTTGTCAGTGTAAGGTTTTCTCAGTCATTTGAAATCACTAGGTCTTTGGCACACCTAATGTAATTACCTCTGCCTGGAGTAATTATAATGGAGTCAACACAGCACAGAATCCTGAAGTTCATGACATAATGTAGGTATTGTGGTGCTAATTTTTTTAATTCAATAGCATATTCCAGCAGATGACACATATTAGAGCTTTTCTTTTCTCTCTCCTGGCATTAACTAACAATGTATTTTTTAAGTGTTTTCTATGCTTCAAGGTAAAAGAAAGGCAAATGGCAACATGGAAGATTGCCAGGAAAAAAAAGAGAGAAATGCAGTAAAAGACGACCTAAGAAATGTGAATAGTTCAGTGTCACAGTACATACAGTGTATTCAGAACCCAGAGATTGCATCTCCAGATCTCATGCAATATTATTAGGGATTTCTTTAAAAGTTTTTTTTTCATATTTAAGGTTTATATTTTCAAATTTCCTTCACACCTTTAGAATAGAAAAGGTCATTTCTACAAAAAATAAATCCCTCTTCCCCAAACTGATGCCAGGATGAGGCATTTTTGAAAAATAGACCTTAGTGATACCAACCCCCATGCGCTATGCAAGCTGGCAGCCCTGCAACAACAGCTGCTCAAGAAGAGGCACCTGGCAAGTGCCATGATGTGCAAACATAAATGTGGTGCCAGTGCAGATCCATTTGTGTTGAGTATTCCCTGGATTTCAAAAGGTCGGCAAGAAGTGGACTCGGGAGAACTGGAGTTGGTGGAAAAAAGAGTGACACAAGCACACAAGGCTCTTCTATAGGCAGTGCTAATTTTTTAATTATCAGCAAGAATATAAGAGAGTAAATGTTTCTAATCTGCACGTTCTACCTAGTCCTCACTAACTGGCCTGAAAAGCGCTGATTTATTCTTACTCACATTTCCTTTTATCGTCACATCTTTGATTTGTGATCAGATAGAAAAAAATCTTAAATAACAGGCAGCAGTATTTGCTCATCAAAACTAAAATTCACTTCTTTTCCCCCCCCTGCATTTGTAGCAGTTAATCTCTCTCCTCATTTCCCCCTGGGTAGACTCTCATCTCAGATACAGACTGGCATCACTCAAAGAAAACAGACAGCAATCAACAACAAAGGGCCCCACGTTCCCTCCAGCTTTCCAGGAAAGATGGCAATCACCATTTTGGCTAACACCAAGGCCGAACCAGGACATCCAAAGATAAAAGGTTGATATAGAATAAAGACAGAAATAAAACTGGATCTTGGTTAGGTGTTGTTAGTGACCAGTTTAAAGAAGTGCCATTTTCCTTATTAGTTTGCGCAGCCGACCACTAAGTTAAATCTACCTGTTGTTTTCTATCATTTGTGTGAGCTCCCATCGATGCATTTCAGTAGAATTATCAGTTCAATATTCAGAATTGCTCTACTGTAATATGCATCTGAATACATACTTGAAATTTAAATGTGGTAAACATTTAATTAAAAATCTTCACTTGTAAGAGGTAGAATGACAGTAAACAGAACACGAGAATCAAATCTCAGAGCTATCCTCACAAATTCCCTCAAAGTCTGTAATGATCTGGTGGGCAATCAGTGCTTAGATGGCATACATCTGACAGCTCAATCAGTTCCTGCTGAACAAGACTGGGAGGATTTCCACACCTTTGACAGCTTTGGCTCCCAATCTTGGCTTACTGCAGCAGCAACCTCTGTATTCCCAGCTTTGCACTGGAGCTTCCATCCAGTCCCTGGGCTACAGCATCAATGCCAGAAAAGCTCCATCTCTTCCCTGACCCCCATGGAGCTGCTTCCTAACCTCAGCTCCACCATGCTGTCATCAGATACGATGTGACTATCTTAGGGTATGTAGAAATCAGTGGGTGAAATCCTGCCCTGCATTATTTAGGAGATCAGGCAAGACAAGCAGTTCCTTTTGACCTTTAGATCTGTGAATCTGCTGTGGGGCATTTTGCTGGTGGAACAGCACAAGACTTCTTCCTGAAAAATCTCAAGATCTCTCCTTGAGATAAATGCTGTGCAAGGAAGTCCAGTGAAAAGCAAAAGCATCTTAGGATTACCATAGGATTCACTTTCCTTGAAAAAGACAAGAAACCAAGATAGTTCCCGTGGTAATCCTCCCTCCCCATTTCCTACTCCTATCAAGTTTATCCAAGAAATAATTACAGGAAATATTTAATGAAATCTATGGGAACTGAATGGCTCAAGAAATGGTTTCTGGCATGGGAAATGAAAATTTTTATGTATCCCAGACTAGCATCAGAAGTTGCTTTCACAAGAGAGTTTGGGATTGCTCTCAGACACCAACACTGAACTGTTTGGATGGGCAGCTCATGCCACCTATTGCCCTTCATCCAACTCCTTGACTCCCAGGCAACTTTGGCCTTCTACCTTATCACAAAGGGCTCAAACCTCTGCCTTACCATTATGTGACTGACAGATCTTATCACAAAATGAGTGCATCTGGCCACATGCTTGTTGTTACAAGCAGTGTTGAATCACACACAGCACATGACTAGTGCTTCAAGAGCAAGTTGGAAGCCATACTTCTGCTCAGCCAAGGCTCTCTTCTGTCTACCCAGTTCACAGCACACTGAGAGAGAGGTTTTGCTGAAGGAAGAGAGCAGAAAAAAAAGAGAGATGGCTTCAGTTCCTGATATCAGGGAAAGCAGTGCAAGCACAAAACTCTGAAAAGAAGCGTATTGGATTAGCCCTGCTCCCAAATGCACTCTGTGGAAGCCATGTTCCAAAACCAGGCCACATAAAGCAGAATTTGTTGTTGTGAACAGGAAAGGAGGGGGAAACAAGGACATTGTTTGACATGCTAGAACGTGTGTCTTTCTCTCAGATGCTCAACTAGTGCCATAAAATTCACTATGAATAATATTTACATACACTTGATAAGCCTGATTAGTGCTTCTTCAGGAAAACAAAAAAAGCATTTCCACCCCTATGGAGCTTCCAAGTCCTCTGATCTTTCCCATGGTCAAGCTTCTATATGCAGAAAAAAATCACAGCTTCAGAAGACCTGCAAGGCCACATGAGATTAGGACCAGACTGAAGCTCACTGCAATGAGATCCTCACACAAAAATACTTGTTTCCACAGGTGAAAAAATAAAAAAGCAGGAATATTTATGTGATTTTCTGTAGCATCTCTTGACATGGGAACTTGCATTCCTATCACCAGTGGAAGTTCAGCACCTTGCCACCAAGGGACACTACATTATTTAGCAATCACAAAAACAAGGAGAGAGAAAAACAATGTTATTGCTTCTAAGGCTGGGTCAGGTCACCACTTAAAAAATCACCACCGCATTATCAGGAGTGGAGACAGGGCAAAAGCTGCGTCCAAATGTGATAAATTGTCCCACTCAAAAGCACTCAGGAATAGCTCAGAAACCTCCCTTGTCATTCAGGTGCATTTCAGAGAGTGAATTAATTAGCATGAGGATCCTTTATTGGCAGCTCTCAATGTGAAAGCCTTCTCACTGAGGCTGGGAAAGTGACTCAGAAATGAAAATGAGGAAGAGACAGAGAACTGCCACAGTACCCAGCCTCCCTCCAACACCAACCCATCAAGCCAGTCAGCTGGCAAATTCAGCTCTTCTTGGTCTCTCACCATTGTGTAACTAACATTGTGTTGTACTCTAAACTGCACCCTGTCGTACACCTAAGCGACAGAACATCTCTTAATGTAATGGCAAGTGGAACAGAGGAGGAAAAGACACTGATTATGGATTGCATGGCTGCTACCAATTTACTTGGTGGTTATCCAAACTGAATCATATTTTTATTTATAATACAGTTATATTTCCCTCTACCTTCTCCCTCCTCCACATTCTTCCCTACGGCTCAGCAGCTTTTTTTTAAATATATAATTCACCAAACAGATACGAAAGCTGATATTTCTTTGCCCACATTTCTCTAGCAAAACCCCTGCAACCATGCTTTTAATGAGGAAGATTTTTAATAGAAGGATAGAGAGGTTAAATTGGCTAACAGGGAAAAAAAGAAGTGGATAAGAAGAAGATCAGGTTTCCATGGAAACAGAGCTGCATCCTATAATACTTTTGACTTTCTGCATTTATTTATATATTTCTGTTATATCCGTTTCTAAGCAATAGGTTTAAAAAAATGTCCAAGAATTCAGAGTTGAGAAAACTGCTTTCAAATAGGGCCCTGGCCCTTCAGCTACCATAAATAAGCACAGCATTGCTGAAATCAGCATGGCTAATGATACTGTCAGGATTTACACCACAGAAGGATTCAGCCCCACACAGAAATGAAGTGCGTGAACACAAGAGGAGAGACAGGAGATTAGCCAGAAGATCTGCACAGTGAGAAGCTACCAGAAACCAGAGCACAGGGGTACAGGGGAATGCTCCTCCTTCTAGACACTGAGGAAAGGAGAGGTTTCCATAGAAGGGGTCATAGAATCATAGAATGGCCAGGGTTGGAAGGGACCTCAAGGATAATGAATCTCCAACCCCCTGCCACATGCAGGCCACCAACCTCCCCATTTAATGCTAGACCAGGCTGCCCAGGGCCCCATCCAACCTGGCCTTGAACACCTCCAGGGATGGGGCACCAAAACCTCTCTGGGCAGCCTGTTCCAGCACCTCACTACTCTCATAGTAAAGAACTTCCCCCTGACATCCAATTAAATCTTCCCTCCTTCACCTTAAAACCATTTCCCCTTGTCCTGCTATTATCCACCATTTCAAAGAGTTGATTCCCCTCCTGTTTGTAGGCTCCCTTTAGGTACTGAAAGGCTGCACTGAGGTCACCCCACAGCCTTCTTCTCTCCAGGCTGAACAAGCCCAACTCCCTCAGCCTGTCTTCACAGGTGAGGTGCTCCAGCCCCCTGATCATCTTCATGGCCCTCCTCTGGACTCTCTCCAGCAGTTCTGTCTTGTACTGGGGGACGCAGTACTCCACATGGAGCCTCACAAGAGTAAAGAGGGATAATTGCCTCCTGTCCCTGCTGGCCACCCCTCTTCTGACAAAGTCCAGGATGCCATTTGCTTTCCAAGCTGCAAGAGCACACTGCTGGCTCATGTTGAATTTTTCATCCACCAGGACCCCCAGGTCCTTCTCTGCAGGGCTACTCTCAGGATTGTCCCTCAGTCTGTATAAATGCCTGGGATTCTAAAAATTCTTAATAGCAGTAACTTCCTAAATCCTGACAATTATGTTTTGTGCTATGACAGGTTTCCTGTGTATTATGAAACAAAGATGCTTGCTACTATTAATGAACCAAAAGGAAAAAATCATTTTTTCAACTATTAGGAAAGTAAATACATGCTCTTTCTTAATGAAAGTGTGTTAAGTTTGCTGTAAGCCTCTTTTAAGAAACTACTGTTTCTAACATTTCTAATGTTAATAACTCTCTATAACTCTCCTCTTCAAAATCTTTGCTGAAGCAACACTGCACATCATTTTCCTCCATATAATCAATTGTCAGTTGGTTCAGATTTACAGTTTGCTTGCCAGTGGTCTCTTGAGTCCATTCCTCATGCACATGCAGTCACTGATCTGTGGGAATGGGAACAGCAGAATTCCAGATGCTGGGACTGCTTTGGGTGATGGCAACATGGACATGTAGCGACTATCCCAAATCCTCTTGGCATCAGTTATTCAGCCCTGAGGATGATTTCATGGAGCATTAACAAGAGGAGGAACTCACAGGGCACGGTTTACTACCAAGTTCCTTTTTTGTAGTTTGCACACGGTATGTAACAGAATTGGTGGCACTTCAGCTGCACAAGCTTGGCAGGGTTATTTCACTCCTCTTGGCCTAGGAGCACTGGTACGAGAACACTTGCTGAAATCAGTGTTTGCAGTCTTAATGAAAGATAAAATGTATATGAATTCAGGAAACTTTAGAGAAACAAAGCAAAACAAAAACAAAAACTTTGGGTAAAGATCCAGTGCTTTGGTACGCATGAAAAATGTAAGGTGAGTATGCTTTCTCTAAGTCCTGGGATTATTTGCCTCTAAGGGCTTCAGGTACAGCATTTCCAAGATAACATGCTACTTTATTGAGTTCATTACATTACTTCATCAGCGTCTTAACACTACAGCCTTCTGCTACATTGAACAAGACATGGTCCTGCTTAATGCAGGACAAGCTCAAGAGTATCTATTTGGGTTATGACTGATTTGCAGCTATCATCCAAGCTGCTAAACATATGCAAAACAATACAAGAATCTGTTTCCTCCTGAGATAATTTGGTTTGATTTCCACACAGTGATCTCTGGTCAGCATGTTGCATAGGAACTCTCATATAGCATACACAAATTTTCTCTGCATTATGCTTATTCTTCTTTTATTCTTTGTTCAAGGATTTGTTTGGCCCTAACTTTGCTGACCTGCTGAATAAAAAAGTATTCTTTGGTGTGTGACCTGCTGCTGTGCTCTTGAAAAGACGGTTTGCAATGGATCTACTTTGCATCTCTCAGCAGTTTTTATTGACATCTCTTAGTAAACTTCAAGTGCTACATCAATTCTACAAGAATTTCTTCACCTTCACACAGTGCTGACAGGCATGTTCCATAAGCTCTGAAAATGCTCTGTACTGCCATTTATTCTCTGGAGCAGGCTCATCAAGACCATATGGCAGGAGGATACATTCAGCAGCCCTTACAGTTCTGTACTATGCCTCTGTTGCCTTGTGTTTATTTCATACAGACTCAACTCAACCATGCTGGTACCCAAAGGATCCTGTGGAACATACAAGCACTTTTTTCATGGCCAGCTTTAGACAACAGTTAATACAATTACAAAAATAAACTGCAATTTGTAGAGTAGAAGTTTCTTTCCCAAGATCTACATCATCTATTTCTGCAAATTCAGTGTCCACTTACTCACATTTCTGCCAAGGAGGATCACTTTCAGAAGCATCGTTCTACTCTTCTCAAAATCACCATGCACTTGCTTCTTTATTTTTGTTGCTGTCAGTAAGTCATCAACATCTCACAGCATTTGCTGGCCAGCAGACAGACAGGTGGCTTATGTCTTTTCAAGTCTTGCTTGATCTATCCAAATGTTCTCAAGCAGTTCCAATGAAATTTCAAAACTTGGTTGGTATTTCTGAATCTTAGAGAGCTACAGATCTTCTGGAGTTAGAAAATACTCATTTTAGCATGAATGTTGATGCAGATACATGCAAATGATATGGTGCTACAGTGCCCAGCAGCTAAATAGCACATACTGACAACCCCAGTTTAAGAGTAAACACCTTTGTAGCTCTTTCAATGTGGATATTTTTATCTGGCCTCTCATCAGTTAACTGAGGTCTTCTTTTACCAAGAGTATTGCCCTTTGAACACAGTGTCTACTGTTCTTATGATAGATGTGAACATTTGGGAAGCTTTTTACTAAATATATTATCTCCTTATGGTTTGAAATTTTCATTTGCCACCTGAAAAAAGGAAACAGAATAGGTTTCTGTTCCAAACCCCTGCTTAAATGTTCAAAATAATCTCATCATAATGTGGACTACACCTCTGTCAGAAATTCAGAATTCTGACAGGTTCCATCAACACAATTTTCCAGGTAACCATTGTTTTCAGTGAGAGAGTTACATCCAAGGACTTCAAGGATTTGTGAATATCTGTCATTGCAAAGCAGTCCACAGAAATGTACCTGGCATGTGTCATCACAAGCATTATAGATATATTTCAGTGTTTCTCTTCCAAGTGGACAGCTTCCAAAACTAGAAGGCGATAATGGCTTTGAGCAGGTTTTAGGAGGGCATTCTGTAAATTTATGCTCCACAGACACTGTAATGGTGCATGGATCTTCTCCAGTTGTGAGAAACATTCACACTTCCATTTCTCATTTGAAATATTGTCCACTGGCTCGTTCTTCTTCTTTGCTTATCTTCGTATATGTGAACTTTATTCTGCAAGCCTCCAATGAAAACACTGTCTGTAATGTAAGCTGCACAACAATTCATCAGCTCACGTAAATAAAAGCAGTAGTAGCAGATGTACAAATGAAATGGCATCCAATTTGATTTCAGCAACCATCTTGGAAATGCAATTCAGTCAAGGTTGTTGCACACAGAAAAATGGAGCTACACAGATAGACGTGTTTGACTCAGATTTAGCAATAGTTACCAAGCTGGTTAATCACTACCAGGTAAACACAGCTGGACAAGTGCCTGGAGATATCACTTTCCACAAGGTGTTAGACTGTACAAAACTACATATTTACTCTTTTCTCTTCCTCCTGTGCAGGTGCTTGAAAAGTACTACAGAATGGCAAGCTCTTGTATTTCAGATCTGCGAAGAGATGTGGTTTTATTTCTTCAAAGGGCACCGTTCCTCACAAGAAAAGGCATTCTTTGGAAATTGTTCATTACTGCTTTTTAGTGTCTGTCTGGACAGAAATGATGATCTCTGGAGGTCCCTTCCAACCCCTACAATTCTGTGATTCTGTGATTCTGTGTGATTCTGTGAAATGCAGCTCACCTATTCTAGATTTTGTTTTGGAAATGGAATCATAAAATCATAAAATCATAGAAAACGTGGGATAGTTATCTATATGAACAAGATATGTTATAGAATCACAGAATCATAGCCAACCCAATCAACCCAAGCCTGGGTTGAAAAGGAGCACAATGCTCATCCAGTTCCAACCCCCTGCTATGTGCAGGGTCGCCAACCAGCAGACCAGGCTGCCCAGAGCCACATCCAGCCTGGCCTTGAATGCCACCAGGGATGGGGCATCCACAGCCTCCTTGGGCAACCTGTTCCAGTGCCTCACCACCCTCTGTGTGAAATAGAGGAATAGAGGACCTTGAAATAAGACCTCTTTTACTGGGATTACAAACACTCTCTTTGACACTTAATGCAGTGTAACAGATCCAGTGAAATGTACATTCATGAGCTTCATGCTGGCATGACTTGCACAGATAGCCAGTCCAGACCTTGCTTGGAAAACTTCATGACATAAACAGGACACACCAAATTTTGATCACATTATGTTGATGACTGCAGGCATAAACTCAGTGAGGTTAACTCAGCAACTCATCCATCATTACCTCAGCCTTCAGTGGCTACATGTCTACAAATGCAGAACTGGGGTCAGAGAAGGAAATATCTCCACTGCCATCAACTGCTAATTTCCAAGTGGTGCTTCTGGGACCATGCCCTTTGGGTCAGTTACAAATCATTTATAACCAATTAGTCTCTACCTTCCCTGGAAGGAAGAGGGGCCCTTAAGTCATGAAGAACTATCTGCTCATTCACTTGCACCTCCTGGTGCAACTGAATATCACTGAATACAACTAAATATGCTACTCTTGTGATACCCTTCAGCAGAAAGTGAGCACGGCATTAATGGCACACACAGTGCCATCCACAGCAATAGCTGATAGTCTCTATCACCTGTGGCAGTCCACTATGAAGTCAACTGGTGACTATATGCTATAATCCACTTCCTACCTGAGTGCTTTCTACAAAACAAGGTAATTTTTCCAGATGAACATCTGATTAGACCCTGCCCTGTGCTGCTGTTTCTGCTGCTTGTTTCCAGTTGGGTTCCTATTGAGTTTCCATCTGTGTCACTTCTCCCATGTTCAGGTTGTTTGCTGGTGAGGACTTTTTTCCTCTGACATTCCTCACTGTTCCTGTTCCATCTTCCTGTCCTAAGGAAATACCTTATTCTAACTCTTCTGAAAACTATTTAAGACCTATGACTTTTAGCAGGAATATTTTGGTAAAAGGGGTAGATATCGCCATTCAAACCAATCAGTACTCCTTTTGCTTCTTCTGTTGCTCTCTTGTTAATTTGCATTTTACCATCACGGAGTTGCAGTGGCGGGGGATAAACTGGATAAACTTCTCTCATCTCCCTTCATACTCATTGCAATGAATTGCTGGCATCTACGACTTTCCCTGCTGCACAGATGTGCTGTCCATTGCATGAAGAGTCACCGATGGCTTCGAGCCTGGCTCATTCCAGCCTCACGCAATGTGCCTTAGCTCTCTGACTGGCACAAACAACACACAATCAATTCTTATCTGCCTCATCCATGCCTTTCAAGATGCTGTCATCTCTTTTCCAGGCTGAACAGCCCTAGCTTGTTTAGTCATTATGTATGTTGAACTACTCCCATTGCCTCCAAATCCTTTTGTGTTCTTCCGCATTCATAGAATCACCAAGGTTGGATATTCTTTCTGGATATTCTTTCTGAGACAAGGAAAACAGAAATGCATACGATACTAATGACAAGAGTGAACCAAGGTTATTTTCTGCTTTGGTCTCTAGTCCTTTCTTGCCCACTCCTAACATTTGATTTGTATTATTTTTTCATCAAAAAATAATAACGTAAAAAAAAACACCATTGAAAGGTCTATTGAAACCCCAAGGTCTTCCTCCTGAGGAGTAACATGCATCTCAGAGCCCACACATTTGTACGCTTATACAAGTCTGGGTTTATTCCTTCCACATCCTTCCAAAGCCTTCTGTGGTGGAAGCCACAGCAAAAATAGCATAGGAGTCAGTGCACTTGTAACACAGCTATGCAGTTACAGGGTCTTGAAAGAGACCAGGCATTGGGGTTGCTGTTCTGTGACTCTATCCATAGCATAGCTGGACTAAACCCAGCTATGGATTTACTATAAGATGGGGTGAGGCTACACATATGAGTGCTGGGGCAATTTGTGCCCCACTTTCTTCTCAAGCAGGACCAGAGAGAACAGATTCTACCTCTACAGCACTACTGACAGCAAGTTCAGCTAACCCTGCTTAGAAGATATAATGCACATCCTTCACAGAAGGCATTTTGTCTCAGAAAGAGCTCACAGTGTTAAAAGACAAGGAGGGAGAAGAAAACACAGGGACTAAAGTGAGCTTCCAAGGACAAGCAGCAAGCCAGGGCCAAAGTGGGATATGGCTCTCCCCCTAAGCCATACAAGAGAAATTTTGCCTCTGCACCCTTACCAGAAACCAACCAAATATTGAAAGAATTAGGCTAATTACTTGTTCTTCTGAAAACGGTAACTCAGTCTGATAAATAACAGATGACTTCTATAGTGGGGTTGCTTTTCTGTTGTTACCACTCAAACCTGCGAAGTCACCCTGAACCCAGCTCTGACTTTGTGCCCTGCCCAGCGCATGCCCGAGCCACAGGCTTGCAAAATGTATGGAAATTTTACCAATAGCAGTGAAAATAGAAATTTGAGAAATAAATAAATGCATGAACATTTGAGATTTTTTTTTTTCCACTGGGAATAAACAGCAGAGACAGACTGCAAGGGAAAAGTTGGTGTCAGAGTTCGTTGTATTTCCTGTTGTACTCACTTCTTGGAGAGAGTAAGCAGGCTGTAATCATCCCTTTACTTAAAGAGCCTGTGCGACTTCTGCCCCAAATGCAAAACCAAGAGAGATGCTGAGAGAAAGGCTGCGAAAACAGGAGGAGGAAAGGAAGTGTTTCTGCACCAGGCAACTTTGAGCAAAACCGTGGTAAAAATTCACATCGTGTAAGAGCCAAGAAAACATCTCAGCTCCAAGCAGCGTGCGCACGTAGGCGGACTTGAGGTGTCATATTGGGCTGTCAAATAAAGTATGAGAGCACAATAGTGAATAAAAATCTTTTAAATAAATTGTTTGGTTTTGCTCGCTGCCTGGTATGTGCACCTGTGCTCCTTCTCAGCCCCAGATGATATATGTACTTGTTTTCCTGTTTAATATTCAGCACATGAGACCGACAAACAAAAAAATAAAATGAAAAAAAGAAATAGGTGAGGGGAAGAGAAGGAAGAGAAAATAGATTGATTTTTTTTTTTTCTTAATGTCACTTCAGATTTAAATCTTAGGGGCAAGAGCATGCACACAGGTGCCTGGATAGACTGGATAATTATCAGTGAGGCTTGCATGACAAATGAGGAATAAGACAGAAGGGCTGCATCTCACGTGCTGCTGGTGGGACCACAGATGTCCATAGCAGGAGCAGGTGCAGGGGAGATTCTTCAAATCTAATGGGGAAAAGGGGGCTGTCTGGTGTCTCTTCTGGCTATAATCCATTTCTCCCAAAGTGCAGCTGTAATATGTTGTAACTTCTGTTGTCCTGAGGCAGGCAAATGTGCATAAAGACCATAAAAGAAGTCAGCTATCCCACAGGCTGCTTGTGACTTTGTAAAACATAACACCATTGTGCAATGAAAGCAATAAAATTTGGAGAAGGAGAGGGAATGGTTCCTACAAACACAGGCTCCCTCACAACCATCAAAACTTTCTCTCCTTTTTTCTTTTGCTAGCATGCAATGTCAGGAATCAAACTGAACTGTCCTTTTGGCAGCAGTTCCTGCTAGATGTGAACAGTGAACTTGCCTTGCCCTCCAATATAACAGCTTAAAAAACTGAAATGGAAAATGCTCCTAAGAACACAAGCTGTTGGAGCAAACTAAACCAGAGCTGCGGTGTTTATTCTTTCCCTTTAGGACATCGTTACACTATTTTGCAGTGATGGCTTCACACCCTGAAGGATTCTGTTTTTTCCATTGCCTTCAGCAGAGCCCTCTTCTGAATAACATCTAAGAGCTACAAGTTTTCCTGAAGAGGTTAGTAAATCCTGTTCAGTATTATTAGTGCTTAGTTGAAAGTAAGATCCTTTAAAAGCCTTACACAGGGGCAAGGTTGTTACACTTCAGTTTGCCCTTAACTGCCAATACTGAAAACCTGAGTCTAACAGAGCAAAAGCAGGTGACAGCAGTACATGTGAGAAAACTGCCCATGTGAGGAAATATTTGACCCCAGTTACTGCCCTTTGTTTTGTTACACACTAAGATTTGAGTTAATTAGTCCTAACATATGTTAGTCCAATATATCCCAATATATCCCACCAAATCTATTACCAATGTTATGTTTTACACCAATAGCACCCATGCGCTATTACCAATTTTATCTTTTTTTCTTAGGAGCCTGAGTGCCCATCTCCCTCTTCTCAAACATCTTATGGCACATTCCATGTGCTCACTTTTCAAGGAAAGGATTGGGTGAAATCCACAGAATTGACTTCACTAAGGGGCAAAGAAAATACAACTGAGCCATATTCTACAATAAAAGCAGGCAATATTTTGGACTGTACAATGGAGCCAAGATTTAGAAGACACAGAATCATCAGTGCTCTTTTGGGAAGGACCTGCACCTGAAGCGGTGTCCTTCCACATTGCGCAGCATTGAAATGAAAATTTTTAATTAAAAACCTACTCTATGAGCTAATAGAGCAGAAGTCACCAGCATCTTTATTGTATTCAGGTGGTAAGTACATTTGTACTGCATTTGGTGATGGTTGACCTTTATGTTCTTGTCCACTAACAAAGGGATGCTTTTATCAGGGAAAGGCATTCAGCCTTTCAGAACCTGCCTCAAATACATATGTCATGCTCCTCCTGCAAAAAGCTGGCATTAGAGCTAGCAGTGGCCCAATAAAGGATTACAGTACAGTAACAAAATATGGGGTCAGAGATGAGAGAGTGCAAAGCAAGGATTTTCTCACTAACAAAATGAAAGTCTCAATATTTCACTTCAGAGAGCAGGGGCCAACAGAAGTACATCCTCTCTTTATCACTTCACTAGGCAGAGGCATTATTAAGGTCACTGAGGTATAAGGATGGGAATCTGGAGGCCTGAAACTGTGCCTCTTTGTGTACTTAAAAACATAGATTTTTAAGAGAGCATCAGTAGGAAGCAGATGATTTAATTTTATTTCTAAAAAATGCAGAACTGATAATCAATTATTTAAAGAGACAGAAGGTGAAGTCCAAATTCAGAAGCCCTTCCACTGGAGCAATATATGAACGTGTGTTTCACAACCTGTTCACACCATTACATGGGATCTGTATACCTGTATACAGGTATACCTGTATACCTGTATACCTGTATATATCTGTATATCTGGTAACAACTGCTTTGACTTTGGTAGTGACAGAGCATCTGGGGCTATCCAGCTGAAACTGTCTCCTTACTTTCTCTTTCTTGTTGTCTCTGGTATTGTGGTTCAGTTGTTTCCATACTCTTATGATGCATGCATTTTTGACTGCCATAGCATTAACAGAACTGCATACAATACTTGATTTAAAAAAATCTTCAAATCCTGTTGAGAGGAGTTCATTAAAATTCTATTAATATCTGTCTCACACTGTGAATAAATTGTTAACACTTCCTTGTTCCTCCAAACATAGCCAAAAATAAAGCAATATCTTTCTGAAAAACATTTGACACATACAAGAACAGCCAAGTTCTTGATGCAGCATGATACGTTTTTGCTAATAGGTCTACTGTTCAATATTCTGGTAGCTTAAGATGGTCATCTGAACAGTAAGTCTTGTGATAATGAGTATGACATTTCACAGTTTAGCTGGGGATCTGCCTACTTGAGTCGCAGACACTGAGAAAAGGAGAACAGATGGAAACAACAAATCAGTTCTTCAGGTCTTTGACTTTCCAGAGCTCCTGAGCACCTCCGTAACCTTTAAAGTGAGATCATGAAGTTCCAGATAGGTTAAAATAAGAATGCCAGTCTTGTAAATCTGTGTGTACTTTATAGCTTTCTCCTTTCTCCATTATGCCTCACAGGCAGCACAACTTTTGCCTCTAGGGTAGAGTACAAAGGGAATCCAAGAGGGATAGACTGCCAGCATTGCTGTATGTCTTCACTATGATAGAACAAGAGGACATTCACAAGTCAAGTACATGGTAGCTTCTTTGAACTGGCAAACTTATGAAAACCTGAATAATGGGCAGGAGATACACAGGTCAAAGGCTTCTGCCTCAGATCAGATACAAAGTTCTTTATGGGATTTTACAAGAGAATCTTACAGCAGTTTCAGAAGTTCAAGAAACAATACATCTTTCCAATGCAAATATCCATGCAAAAAAATCATTATTCTAGGAGAGCATTTCTCTGCCCAGGCAAAATCAGAATTATCTGATGTTAACTAAGCAACACAGGCTTTCCCTTTACCTTTTTCCAATGTTCTTATGCCTCCAATGCATCTTCATTTGTCCTCTTATCCACTTAGGAGAAGCTCTCTCCCATATTTTTTTGCATTATTGCTTTTTTCTCCACTCTGTTCTGCTGTATGGAAGTTGCTGGGTCAGCAAGTGTGGGGCTGTCAGCTTAGCCTACTGTAAAGGTGTAGCACTCCAAGACTGTTCTAAGAGGTCTTCACACACTTTTCTCAGCACATATGTTTGGATCTCAAGTCTGATTAGCTTTAGAGCTCAGGAGCTTTCAGTTTGGACAGAGTCTGTGCAAACCATGCCTCACTCTGCTCCAAGAATCCAGTGCAGCGGCCTGGCAGACTTGAGAGCAGCAATGGGAGCTAAAGAAAAATTCAATAAACTTTTTGCCACAGACCAACATGAACTCTTCCATGATACTAACTCTTGACCTTTACACTAACCTGAAGAGTACACCGAGTGAAGTTCTTTCATAGCGTTAAGCTTTAACATTTAGACGACTTTGCTATCAAACCAAGGAAATTGTTACCTAACTGCTTGCCTGAATTACATTGACCTGAAACAACTTTGAAGACAAAATGTGCAAGAAGTTTGTGAATAGACTGACATAATGGAAGGAAAACAAAAGATCTCGCTGTGCATGGTTTGCCTCACCACTGACTAAGATGAGATTTAAATTATTATAAACATTAGAAAGAAGTAAATCCTTAAAAGAAATCAACAAGTCTTCATCATGAGTTCCATTTATTTCCAGATGTTCTGCCCAACATTCACAAAGATGACCCTATGTCATGTTTGGCACCAGAGAGACCATTTCCTTGCCACTTCCAATAGCTCTCCTGGTTTATTACCAAGCACTGCTTTGCGCATGCGGTCAGGTTACAAATGACTGCAAAGGACTTAGTGCACCAGCCATCAACAAGGCGTTCAGCCCTTTGCACAGATGATCAAAACACTTACAGAAATGTCAGCCTACCAGCCTGCAATACAAATCTCAAGACCCCAGAAGTTAATAAATCTAGTCTCTCTATTAATTAGATAAAGAACAGCTGGGCTCTTGGACATCTTTTCAATCCACAAAGTATTCTTATTAGTACTTTTAAAGAGAGTCAGATTTCTCACTGTACACTTAGAAACTCCACTTACTTCTCAGGTTCAGGATTCACTGTGACTATTCCCGGTTCATCCACACACACTAATATGGCCTTGGAGAAATTTTTCTCATCATTGAATACCCTGCTGCTTACCCCAAGTTTCCAGTTACACACAGAAGGGCTGGTTTGTTCCCAGGGCTTTTCCTACAAAGATTAAGGCTGCAGAAAGAAGCATAGGTGGGGACAGCTTAAATCCTTCAGGTTATATACTCAATAAAGTGAAAGTGAAGCAAAATATATCAGAAACGTGAAGCTAAGTACAAAACTGATGCATTTTGCATGGCAGGGGCTAGAAAAAGATCTTAGGCTGAGATTTTTCCAATCCTGACAAGATTGCAGGAAGGTGCAAAGTAGGCGGAGGGTGTGTATTTTGTCAGAAATGCAGTCAGTCTGGTACTTCTCTCCAGTGAAGAAACCCAAACAGCTGCCCACATAACTGAAAGCTCCCCTACATCTGCTCTGAACTGTGTTAATCCCTGTATGCAACATTTCTGTGGCACAAATCAGATGCCTCACAGACTGTGAGCTATAGAATCTGCAGGAACATAGTAACAGGAAAATGTGAAAATATAATTGCAGAGAGAGAAAAATGCATAAATACTGTTATTTGATATGCCTTCGAATGATGTAAGAAATGAAACAGTTCCCTCCACCACATAAAAATTGAGCACAAAGAAGGATGCTGTGAAACCCTCCAGGTACCTTCAGCACTGTCAGAGGACATGCAGCACCATACAGAACAAAGCCAAAGAGCCACCCATTAGAAGAAATCTACTCAAAGCTATCTTGCTTATATAGTGATTTAACCCACGAGTTTTGTAAGACAAGTATTTCAGCACACTGTAGTCTCACACATCTCCAGCAAGTCCAGCATGTTCCATCTTGTCATTCTTGCAAACACTAAATGGGGAACAAACCCAATATTTTCTACTTTCCAGTTTGTTTATTCTTAATGTTTGCGGTTCCTCTTATAAAGCTTGAAAATAGCATTTCTTCCTCAACAGATTTTGTCTTTTTCCACTTGGCCAATAGTGTTTCTGCTGTCACATGGTGGGAGCCAAGACAGCCTGCTTTGTTTGCTTCCTTCTTTATGAGCTGGCATCCCTGATCTGCCTTTCTTGCAGTTATTAAATGAGCTGGGATCCATTAGCATCTGTGGTACAGGACACTGAGAAGATGTGACCCCAGCCTGCAGTGCATTTGCCATAGAAACCTGAGCAGTTTTTCCTTTATCCCAACATATTCATTCCTTCAGCAGAAAAAGGAGGAAGATTCATTTCACCCACCCTCAGGATACGTAACTGCAGGTTAATTTCTTTTGTAGTCAACAGGAGGAAAGAGGCACCTGTATATCATGCTGCATCTTCTGAAAGAATTTGTTTAAAATAGCCACACTACTGAAACACAGCTCTTTTCATTCATGAGGGTGACTGGTCAGGTGGACACGATTATTTTCTGCTCTCAGAGTTATGTGAGGTGAAAGCCAGCCAAGGCATCTTGATCCCATAACCAGCAGAGAGCGCTAGGAGGAAAAAAAAGGAAGGTATCACGTGAGGAAAGCTAGTGTTTTCAGTCTGTGTCTTCTGAGGCATTAGCATGATGCCAAATACAGCTGACATCTTGCAAGCTTTACATTGCCACTCTATTTACAACTCGAAGATTCAGTTGATGAAAGAACAGAAGTGGTTGAATTGGTTGAATTTGTTCGACTATACTCTAGGGCCTTGAGTGTCCTTTCTTAAGCAGCTATTTATACATTTATAATGTTCAAAAACTGAAAAGAAGTGGTTTGGATGCAGCATCCAGGGTTCCCAGAGCTGTGCAGGTGCTGGTCCCTCGGCAGCCCTCTGCCTCTTGGCCATGCTCCTGCAGACCATTTGCTGCAAACTCAGCTAAGGGAGGGGTAGCACAGGAGCACTGATTTTTGGGTTGTTTTTTTTTTTTTTTCTTTTTCCCCTGTTTTCATCACATTTTCATATCAGTTTAGACTGTTTTCCTGCCTATTCACCTTGAGGACATTCTGCTCAGTGCAGGAGGAATCCCCTTTGGCTCAGATAACTCATGCAAATGCACAGCTTCTATTTTTCTTTCCAGCATGGACAGCTTACAGCCTGGTAAAGTACAGAAACTACGGGTGACTGCTGCATGCTGGAGAACGCTGGTGTTTCACAGTAACTTGCTCAGAGAAACAGACTTCATTTCCAGTTTAGTGAATTGAAAGGCTCAGGCTGCATGGATTCAGCCCAAGGAGAGGCCGGGGTTGACCTCATTTTGTTATTTCCAGGGGAACTGCATCTACGCTGCTCTATAAAACAGCACAAATGTAAATGAGGTGGGAACTGCTTTCACATCTCATTTAGGTAACAGATGAGTGAGGCATGAAATGCATTTCACAGGCACGAGTAGCAGAGCAGTTTGCTAAGGCTTGCGACAAGGAAGAACTCCTGTTTTTCACGTACAAGCACTCTGCTCAGAGCACTGGATTAGCTCAGAAGCATGTGTGGAGAGGAAAAGTATTATCAAGAAATGGCACCTTGGCTGCTTTTATTAGCTCTCAAAATATTCTGGATAGTAATCACGGTCCATCCAGAGGTCTTCTTTCATTGCAAAGATTGCTTCTTTTCTTTTTACATGAAATAAGTCATATCCAGATGGCACCAAACAATGAAAATAAAGAAATAAGTAAACATAAAGTCTCTGCTCTTAGCAGTGAGATTCTGAGCCAGAAAAGAGACTCACTTCTGCTGATATATAAAGACCTAAACTGTCAGGAAAAAAATGTTATCAGTCATTTTCCAAATCACAGGTTGGCAAGGACAAGGCAACAGATGTAACATCAGAGGGCTTTTTTAATGTCTGTAACACGTACAGGACACAATTCAGGTTTAAGGCAAATGAACATAGCTATGAAAGAAGATGGAATAATGAGGGAAAATGCCAAAGTCTTCAAAACAAGTTAAAAGTAACAAGGTACTCTAAATTAGAGAAACAGTGAGATGAACTATGCAACTCATGGAGAGATATTCAACCCCTCAGTATCAGGTGAACATAGAAGGAAATTTGCTGGCAGACAGTCAGAGGAAAATCTGAAATATATTTCAATGTCAGTGGCACAGTTGAAAAGTTCAGCAAAGGACACAGTCACAAGGAGCACTTCACACACTGAGGGCAGTAGAATTGCAGACATCCAAGAGGAAAGCAAAGCAAAGCAAAGCAAAACCTCTTTCGCATCACAATGATAAAGCAGTTCAAAAAGTGTTCCAATTTTTTTCAACCCCACCAGAAGTCACTTCAGAAGTCTTCAGCATTTATGTCTTTCATCACAGAAAAAGTTGGAATGTACGTGTTCACAATATGAAGTACTGCCTTTTCAGTGTCGAGTCAACTAGGAAGCAACTAAAAATATCTAAACCAAACGCCATTTCACTCGGTTAAGAACAGTCAACCACAATTCTGTTGATCATAGAAATGTCAGTATTTTTACAACCACTAGAAATTCATTTTAAAATAATTATCTTTACCAGCAGAACTTACTTCTTAAAAAGCACTGCTCTTTGGTAGTTCTCAAAGCCCTGTAAGAGCAGATGTGCCTCCTGCTCTGTAGGCTTTGGTTTACAGTCCCTTACAGAGTGCCCTTTTTTAATTCCAGTGAGACACAAAGTCAGGTATACACACAAACTGACTACTATAAATAATGGCTTTGTAATGCTTGAAATAATAGCTCTAAAAACTAAATAATTCACCCATTGCTCAGGCAAAACTTCCACTAATTTGAGACTGAAAGGGAAGTTTACCTGAATCAAAATTGCATGAGCAGGACATAAATTGCTATGAAATGACAAGGAAAATATGGAATAGAGAAACAAGTAAAGGACTCCAAGTTTTGAACAGCACAGGAATGACCTGGAGGAACATTGCTAATGATTCAGATAAGTCATTACAACTGTTTTTTTCTTGTGTTCTTATACATAAACACTCCTTCCTTCTCCTTCCTTCACTCTGCTCAGTTTAATTTGGTAAATGTCAGCCCCCAGGCCCACCTTCATCCTCTCAGTTAAATGACTGTGACTCTCTTGGCTGGCTATCACTGGCATAGCTGCTGGCAGCAGCCTTTCCTGCCTATGTGCTAAACTAGCCCTGCTCCCACCTTCCTATCCAGCCCAAAACAATGACTCCTGAATTTCTCTTGCTCTTTTCCTTTTCCTTCCCTTCCTGCCAACTGTTTCTTGCCACCTACTTTTCATCTTTCTTCTGCAGTTCTCCCTCCATCCTCTCCCTACCCTCTCTTGAGGTTCCCCACCTCACTCCATCCTCCTGACTCTCCTTCCCTATCATTATCTGGGATGGTCCTGTTCTGCAAACTTAGCCATGCCCCACAGCATCCATATGAAGCTGAGAGCTGCCTACACACATCTGCAGCCTGTCACCACACACATCTAATCCAAGCCTCAGCCAGGAAGGACCCTTCAAAGTAGGTCTGATGCCAATAAATCTGACTTTCAAGAGTGACTATCATGGCACAGCATGTCAGCAGTCCTCTGGCATTCACTCTTTTAGCTTCTGCAAAGAAATGGATTCACGAGAACTAATCCCCATCAGCCTTTTGCTGCTCTTTTTCTCCAAATGCATTCAGTGTTTCACTCACCACAGCAGATGAGCATTCCATGGACAGGAGGGACCCCGAGCTTTACATTATAGCTTCAAACCACACAGTAGAAATGTCAATCTTTGTATCTCTGCCTTTCCTTTTCCTGCAAATGAGTTCATCTGTCTCGATAAATGGCAGCCATCCGCAGATCCTCTCAAAAGCATCACTGCCTCAAAGATAAAAGGTACAGCAAATGAGTTGTTTGGAGATAACCATTGTCTCAATTCATCATTTGAGTGACTCTCAGCCTGCTGTCCATTAAACCTGCTTTTTAACATGCTGGAAAGACCAGAGGGTCCTCTAAGTCTTCCTGTGGAGCACTCAGGGCATTTCAAAATGTCATCTGAACACTGCTTTTTTTCCTTTTGCCTTTTTTTTCCCCTCTTCGCTACTTTTTCTACCAGCATGGCTTTTTGTTGCACTGTTTTTCAACTGCAAATTATTAAGCATGTTGGCAGAAGCAATCCAGCCAAAATCATAGGGTCTATCTAAAGGGTCAACAGCAGCCCAAACTTAAGCACTGAGAAAAGAAACTTTGACTTCCAAATTCAAGAAAGTAGCTACAAAAACAAGGACCACAGAGGTATCTTCTCAATAATCAAGAGCCCAGGCAGCGGAATATGATGGAGATGCTCAGACACTGACCCCAGTTGTTACCTCATTTGCAGTGCTACTGAGGAGGGACCTGAGCTTTGCAGAAGCAGCTGTTAACAGCTCACTTCTCTCTGTCCCCTTCCTAATAACTGACACTCTCCACCTCAATAAGACCTGCGCATATTGCAGACCTGATCTATGTGCCAACATTGTTTTGGGGATCAGCCAAAGATCAAGACCCTGCTGAATTTCTTTCTCTCATGTTTCAGGTCACTGCGATTCTCTCAGCACATGGAGGCCCACAAGTGGTTACACCTGTGTTTTAGTCTGGCAGAGGGATCTCAGGATGGCATCTCGCTGCCAATGGAATGTAGGGCTGAATGGCTTTGAATTAGCTATGTTTAATGTACATTTTTCTAGTAGCCTAGAAATTATACTTATTAGCATAAAAGACTGCAGAATTAATGTCTGAGGGCTATATTGCTGTCATGACTTGGCGCACTGGCATTATAGATCACCTTTCTGGAACACTTATGGACAAACGCCACTGCAAAAGAGAGCCACTTATCTGCTATTACAGTAAGAGCAAAGGTGCTGTGATAATGCCCTGTTATTTGTATTTTATCAAATGCACAGCATAGACAATCAGCCTGCCTAATAAATCCATTGGAGCAGTAGAGTGCAAGTTTTTCAGTGACCCATTACTCACCTGCTGGTTTCCGATTACCAGAGCTATACGGTATGAGGTGCTGATTCAAGAAGTCAATGAGCACTCAAAGGTATTGGATCTTAGAAGCTGACCTGGTCTGTGTCTCCTTCATCAGAAACCACTTGAGCATAACAAAGACGACGACTGAGAAGAAGTATTTTAGTTCTGCAAATATCTTGCCAGAATGACTGATTCAACTTCTTAAATGCTATCTGGGATAACATTTCTGGCCAGGAACCCTGCCACTAGTTAAATTGCTGACTTTCTCAGTTAAAAAAAAGAAAAAAAAAAAAGTAAGAAAAAAAAGGGCAAATTCCTTTGATTCTAAAGCCGAGACAGCTCTTATGTCTTTAATTTGTGATCAAACACTAAACTTAAATGAAAAATAGTCATGTTAATCTCATTTTATGTCACTGATATATCAACTTAGCTTTTGTCTTTCACCCTTCCTATCTCCCCTGCGTACCTTTTTATGACTTTCCTACTTTTCTCCCCTTGAATCGCTGAGGTCCCATTTCACCTCCAAAACTGATAAGACTCTTTAATCATAAAGCTGTTCACTCAAATTGCAGCAGCACGAAGGATGAAGATATTCCTCATTCTCCTGTAAAAAATTTGCAACAAATGTGCACTAATCAGGACTAATAGGGGAGAATTCACAAACTACTTGAGGTCAAATATTTCATACTTAATGACAAGCATGTAAATCTATGTATAAGAAACCAAATAAATAACCCAATTTTAAAAAATACAGAACTTCCAGCAACTCCCCATTGATTTTCCAGTCACTTTTTTCCTCCACTGCTGTTGAAAAACTGAGCACTTACACAATTCCTCACTCTAGATGTTCCCCTTTTTAAAACATTCACTTTAGGAACACTTCTCTGAGAAACTTCTGTCTCAGTGTAAGAGAAGGAAAATATCAAAACTGAGGTTTGGGTTGACAGCTTTAAATGATGGGATTAAGAAAATAACTCGTTTACCTCACGTAACATCATACATACTGATACACAGTGTCACTGCAGGGACTTAATGCAACTGGTAAAAAATTGTTTCTAATGACTGATCAATGAAGGTTTGCAGGTTTGCAAAGTCAGAGACAGCCACTGCATGATGTCACATTTGCTTTGGTAGCAGATAGCAAGGAAATTATTGCTGTATCCAAACTCTCAACGTTTTTCAGTTCAGAGAGTTTTCGGAATGCAGTGTTGTCAGTGGATCTGATCCTGGAATCCCTAATCCCTGTTCAACTGATCCCATATTAAAAATAAATGTTTAAACTCAGGCTCCCCAGACTATTGCAGCTGGTTTGTGTTGTTTTGATTGTCAGTCTCCAAGGAGAACAAAATCTGAAAATGGTCCAGGAGTATGGTAAGACATAGAAAGTACACAAGGATGGAGGCTTGCATTCACCCATGTCTGTGCTCCTGGCAATCCAAAATCAATTTCACCCATACCATAGGAAAGCACTGAGAATTCATACTTCCAGCTTATGAATAAAGTCTACATCTCAGAAAACACAAACATACCACAGAACATTCTGGCTACTGCTAGGCTACCACGGCACTCATTTTCCATCAAAGATGTTCCTGGTTGCTACCGAACCTTTCAGCTTAACCACAGCTTATGGCTGTGGCAGTATCGACACACAGTGACATCCAACCGATCTTTGCAGCACAGCAGACACAGGATGCTGTTTGCTCAGGAATGTTATTAGCCACAGGTCCCTGAGCTCCAATTGTTAGAGAACATTCATTATCAGGCTTCCGTATGAAAATGGTGAGAAGGCAGCAAATATGACGAGGCAGTGTTCTCAGTTTTACTCATGCAACTGCCTCTGGGGACTAATTAAGAGTTGCTTTTGTAATTCACGAGCTATAAATTCCTTCAGATGCTTTTGGAAACACTGTGTGATCTCTTTGGCAAGCTTCTGTTTTGTGCTGATCTGGCAAGTCAGCTAAACTTCCCAAAGCATGTAACAATCTGTCTGATTAACAGCAAGTGAAAAGCTGGGCACGGTATCTGGCTAACGGCAGCCGGTTTGTTAATTTGCTGTTTCCCCTCCTCACTCACTTAAGGTTAATTGTACATCCCGCAGAAGTCTGCGCTCCATTCTCCTGCTAGACTTTTTTAATTAGCTTAATAACATCATCTTATTTAATGACTGACCATAGCTAAGAGGTAGAACTAACTATGCCTGCATTGAAAAAAGAGCAACTTGAAGTGGTAAGATAGGATGTTGAAATGCAGCTATTCTCTGCCTTAGGAGAAACACAGCTGTGGTTTTAAGTTCCATTTGCAATGCTTCCTTTCTTGTGGGCATGCAGGGCCCACCATCAGGCACAGGTACATTCAAGCTATAGCTTTAGCCTACGGTTATCCCTACAGATGACAGTGGACCAGCAGTAGTTGTGTAAGGGATGGGCCCCAGCAAATTCAATCTGCAAGTCTGGATAACCAAAAGGACATTTCAGTGTGCTCCTGGCACATCTCCTTCCTACAGGTTAGAAACAGAAATTACAGAGAAGCTATTGGACATGCAGAAAATGTGGGTTTTGGTTTTGTTTTTGTTTTTTTTTTCTGTCTGCCATTTGGGAAAGGGAAGAGAAAGCCAACACTGGGAAATACAAGGCAGAGCAGAGATGGGGCAGCAGCAGCAGCTGGGGCGGTGGAGCTTCCTGGGGCTACCCAAGCAGATAGCCAAAATCAGCCAAAATCCAGCCATAGGGACAGGAGTAGGTCTCTGAAAGAAAATAGGCAGATCTAGGCACAGCTGGACATAACGAGAAAGACTGAATCACAGGAAAACCTGCACAGGCAGCAAGAGTCTCTGATTCAAAAGAAGAAAGATTTGAAGAGAGAAAAAAAAAATAACAGTGACTTTTATTACATCAGACTGAAACAGCCAGGGAAAAAAGCAGCAAGATCTTATACATTCTTCTTCTCCATTTTTTCCAATTATACCAGTTGACCTAATAAAAGATATTATAATTCCCTCCAAACCATCTCTCTCCCACATCGAATCACAAGCACAAGCACAATAACTCCTTGCTATCATGCAGGTTTTATAATATCATGTCAATTTTTTATTTTTCTGTAAAAATACCAGGAATATTTGGAGAGCTGATGGATATTGGAGTTGTTCTCTTGTGCCGACAGCCTCCTTGCTAAATACTGAAAACAGAACTAGTCAGATTGGGGTTTCTTTTTTTCATTCATCCCTTTTGGTTATAAAAGCTTTCTGTTTGGTTTAAAAAATAAAAATAAAATATTGAGTGGGAAGAAGTAATATAAATGGATAATGAAAGAAAATTATTATCAAAATGTTTCCCTCTTCACTGCTACAATAAAATAAAAATGGTATTATGTTAACAAAGCCAAATTGTCAAATGCAGAATTACTATTTGGTTTAATATACCGTTGCACCCTGCCTATTCGAAATGTCCCAAAGTGTCTTGTAATAGTAAAATCAGTCTTATTGCATATGTATTTGATTTCATTACCAGCCAAGCACTAAATTGAGCAATTAACCACCTAATAATGTACTTATCAGAGTTTGCTGGGTTTTCTTCCTCCTTTCGCTGTACACAGGACTATAATCCTGAAATTTTCATTTTGCTTGCAAAATTTTTTTGTTGTAATTCAAGGCATTTAAGCGCAAAAACTCATCCAAAACCACGCAAGCACTTCGGATATCATCCTGTATGGCTACAGCCCTGCCAGCGCATTAAGGTGTGCCCAGGAAGGCTCCTGGGCACTGGACATTGACCACGTGTCACCCATCCAAGTGCTTTCCAAGGGTTCCAAGCCAGGTCTGAGACAGCACAGATTGCTCCTGTCAAAGTGGATGCATATTCTGGAGCTTCTGAGTTTCATAGAAGTCTTTAAGCAGCAATAGATTAAACACTGCACAAATTCACTTTGTTTACAGAACGAGCTATTACCCCGCTGCCTTTGAAGAATACATTTAAAGCCAGATATTAAGAACACATCTGCTATCACACAGAGACCAAAATACTGAGCCAGCAGAAGAGTTACCACAAGAATGTCAATCAACTCTAAAAAGTCCTATTCTTTTCCATTTCATCCCTTCAAGAAAGGGCTTTTTATATTGGACCCTCCAAATACACTAAATATGATTTTGAGTGAAGCAATAAAGAATTCAGTTACGACTAACTGTAACATACAATATCTAAACAAGTTTCATCTCAGTTATTTAGGCTCCATCTCACTGCACAGCAGTGTTCAGAACTCTCCCAGATAAGGGCTCTCAAGCTGTCTTATTTCTGATACCTCTCTATATTTTTTTACCTGCTGATCACTGTCTTTGCCAAAGTGTTCTCCCAGATCCAATTTGTATCTGAAACAGATTTTTTTCAGTTCAGTCACCAACCCAACACCTGTTCAAAGAAAGAAGCTTGAATCACACTGAATTTTTAAAAGAAAGTTCTAAGAGTGGTAAACTCCAGTCACCTAATGAAGTTAATTCCTAACGCCACTGAAATTCCTATTCATCCTTTTAAACTGAATCCTGTCTTGCACCCTCAACCTAACCTACACCACATTCTCCTATTGAGATTCTCTTGAGATCTGTTCACACCTGGAGCACGAATCTTCCAACTGCCTCCCATATCACAACCTACTCAGTGTTTCTATGGATCATTGGCACCGTCCTCACAAAAATGCAGAGGATAATACCAGCATGCTATCTTTCCACTACCGTAGAAAGTTAGTCTTAGCTGTGGGCACCTGCCACCAAAAACGTGTTTTCCAAGTATCACTTTATCTCTGCTTCAAAATACTGAGGTCTTGGCAGCACAAACTTTAGGTTCTTGATCATGTTCAGCTGCAGATCTTCTACGGCAGTAGGTTATCTGGGCAAGATGCCCTGCTGCTGATCTTGCTAACAGCTTGCATAAACTACTAGCCTTCAAATAGTTTCCTTCTACAGCAGCAGTATCTACTCTCCTTTCTCTGATCTAGCCCTGCTGCTTATCAGCATTGCCAGGACTACGCTGCAGACATAGGTGTAAAGTTCTCTAAACATATTGAGGATGTCTTCCATGGATGTCACTGTGGCAAAGGAGGGCACACCAGAGAGCTGTGATACCTGTAGCTCTGACAGCTTGTCAGTGTTATTCTGTGGTTGCCTACTAGTACTGTCTTCAATTGCAAATACAAACTAGGAGACCTTCCAGGGAGACTTTTGTGCTCAACATCTCAATGCTAGTCAACTGCTGGCACTGGAAAGGTAGATAGACTACTGCTGAAGTGAATTTGAGTTAGAAAAGCTATGTGCAGCAGGTCATATGCTTCAGCCCATATCAAGAAATAACACAGTCCAACATTTTTTCAATCACTCTCTGAAATTAATTCAACATTTTTGCCCAAGAACAAATTTGCATCTAAATAACTCTTATATGAGCTTTGAACTCTTTGAACCTCTTATATGAGGTTTGAACTGGAGCACAGGTTTAGGACCACATTCAGACTACAGTATCACCAATCCTTCCTATATTCTGCTGCTCTTTCCCTCCTGGGACAGTAGCAGCAGCAGGTCATAAAGCTGTCCTGTTTCCCACTTATGGACTCTTGGGTAGTGGCCAAGCCTTACTCATTCTACCTCTCACCCTCACTTTAGATCAAGACATCTCCATTCTCAGACTGTCTGCCTCTGTCTTTCTACCATTATACTTTTATCTTAAGGCCTTGTACTCATTTTCCACTACTTGCTGATGTTTGATCCTTTTCTTTTTTTCTTTTTTTTTTTTTCCTGGACAGTTCAGCTCCTCTCATTATTTGCCTGCCTTTCTCTAAGGCTAAATCTGGTTTTCAACAATCTTTCCTGTAAAATCATGTCAGTGGTGTTGTGGTTTAGCCCAGCTGGCAGCTAAGCAGCACACAGTCATTTGCTCTCTGTGGGATGAAGGAGAGAATTAGAAAAAAGTAAAACTCATAGGTTGAGATAAAGACTGATTAATAGGACAAGATATGGAGGGTAATAACAACAATAATAATAATTGTTATTATTATTATATTAGATACATATATATACATACATGCAAAGCGAGTGATGCACAACACAATAGCTCACCACCTACTGATGTATGCTCAGCCAGACCTCAATAAGAAGCAGACCCCAGTTCTATTGCTGAGCATGACTGCACATGGAAGGGGTCATCACTTTGGCCTGTTTGTTTCATCTGTCCTGATTCTATCTCTGCCCAGCCTCCTTGCTGGCAGGGCAGCATGAGAAGCCAAAAGTCTTCGGTTCTGTGCAAGCACCGTTAGTAACAGCTACAACATTGTCACATTAGCAACATCACTTTTCTCCTAAATCCAAAACACAGCATCATACCAGCCACTATGAAAAAATTAACTGTGTCTCAACCAAAACCAGGACAAGTGGTCTCAGAAATGATTTCCCTTGGTTCTGATTAGTCAATCTATTATATTTCCAGAGGTAGGTAAGAGCAGAGATCTTGGCTTGGTGACATACACATGTATTTGCTCGGGAAATGTGGAATAAGCTCAGACAAGCCTGGTCCATTGGAGACAGTATTCAAACGTTAGACATGTCAAATAATTCCTTTCATAAACCTAGCAAACTTCTTCTTAAAACCCTGGGTTTATTATATATATATTATATAATATAACCATTTGAAAATGGGTTCAACTACTATGGTTGGCAACCTTGCTTTAATTTATCTTTTGCCAGTTTAGAACTTTTGGTCATTTTCCACCACTGTTGTCTGTCTTTATGTGCTTTTTATCCCTCTGTAGTGTTTACTCTCCTGATATACACATGGACAACAATTGTCCCTGTTCAGCTTTAATATTGCTACTCTAAAGAGAGCATGTCCCTTTAATCTCTATAAGATAAAGTTCTCTTTTCTCCCAGCTACCCTAATAGTCTTTCTTTTCCAACTTGAATTTATCTTTCTTGAGCGTGGCTGATCAGAAGAGTGCACAGACATCCCCTGCAGAGAAGCATTAACACTTGGCCTTATTTACAGGAAATCTCAAAGCAATGCAGACTTACAGTGCCTTTGTCAAGGCAGGATCACCAGTGTTTCATTGCCATTCTGTAGTGAAACATGGACCCTCATTATCCTTGGTTAAGAAATTTTTCTACTTAGTTTCTAGTATGTAGCTTGTTATGGTCTTGTTTCCTCTGGGTTCTTTAGTGCTGACTGAGTCCAGTCAGCCCATCTATGTCAATATTTCTCACCCATACTGCTGGCAAAAGTCTCCACTTGGTTTTTACCTTTTTCCCAGCAATAACATGAAAACAGCTCCAGTTTCCTCTTTTTTCACTTTCACCTCCCTTGTCAACTCATTAGGTGGACTTAGTCCTCACTTGCACTATTTCTGTACAGTTGTCAGGTAATGTGGCATCTTCATAGACTTAACATCTTTAATATTGCTTTTGTTTTGCTAATCTGATAAGCGTGCTCTCTCTAGCCTGACCGTGAGTACTGTGCCTCTCTTCTACACCTCTTACAATGGCCCAGTGCAAAAAGATTGACTCTTAGGTACTCTTTCCTAACTCTTTTTTCTTTCATCTGTGATCTCCCCTCCAAATGCATTGTTCAAGCTACAAAGGAAGACCACAGTCCTGGCTGACACCTCAACATGGAACGACTCACCCAAAATGTTCAGATGCATGGATAAAGGCACTTTAGCTTTTCAAGCCTCAACCTGCGCTTCAAGAGACCAGGAAAAGTTCCTTTAACACAACCAGTTTGCAGCAGACTCTGCCCAGTGCACTGCAGCCCTGGAGGACAAAATTTTTCCCAGTGTTTTCATGCCTGTTGCTTTCAACAACTTCCACACCAATCATCATGGCATACATCAAAAAGCCTTTCATCTAGAGTTCTGACAGATTTCTACAGTAAGGTTGGGGTTTTGTTCATTTAATAGACACCAGGGAAGACCGACTCCAGTTTTTAAAATCTGAGTGGCCTAAATGAAGTTATTTTTTCCCTGCTTTAGCATTGAAACTAAAATATTTTCTTCATGTTAGGGCTATTGGTATTCTTTAAGGTAGGAAAACACAGTTATAAAGGTAACACAGTGCTTAGCAAACAGATCAGTTATAAACTAGAGTGTTTCTAATTTGAGTTATAGGGTCAAACTGGCAGTTACATTTGAGGACTTCAGAGAGAGCAACTTGCAAGGAAATCAGGGAGAAAATTATTTACATATATTTGCCTGTGCCTCTGGCTTGAAAAGTGCCTCAGTTAGTCCTCTAGTTCCTATGATGTTGATGGAGGAATGCTCCTCTTCCATCAGCTGCCAACAGCACCAAGGAGCCATGGCAGAGAATGGGACAGGAGAGATGGAGTCCCAGCCACAAAAGCAGGTGAATAACACTGTTCGTCTAAGGATGATCTTAGTTAATATTGTCTGCAGGATTTCAGGAAAGATCAGATTGACAACAAAGTAGATATTTTGGTACAGAAACGAGACATTTCTTTCTGTTCCATCTTTGTTCCTAGTTTAGTAATAGATGAAGGCACACATGTGTGCTAGTAATGTTGGATGTGTCTCAAATACATGTCCAAACTGTGAACCTTTTATGTCTATATACCCCCATATTTGCTAGAGTATCTCTCTATGTTACCCAGTTTAGAAAAAAAAAAGAAGAAAAAAAAAAGAAGAAAAAGAAATTGGAAGACTAGCATAAAACACAGTTCCTAGGTTGAAATGGTATACTTGGTTGTTATAGTAACTTGTCTTTTGTAAAGGTCTCTTTGTGACAAAACAGCGGTCTTCTGCATTAGCAGAGGATCTTTTGTGAAAAGATGTAAAATTATATGTGCAGGATATATAATTTGAGAATTTACAAAAAAATCTTTGTCTTTCTAATCAAATTAAACCAGAAGATACTACCTGAGTCAGTGACAAAAGCAACACAGCACATCGGCCTAAAACTTGGTTAAGCTCTGCATAGATACAAGTGGAGGAGAGCCTTCTGCTATCTTCTCAAAAACAAGTAGTTTAGCTGTTAGGGGTGCTACAGTCTCACACACATCCAGATTCACTGTTCTGCCAAGTTCACTGTCACGTTGCTTTTTTCTTAATAGACAGGGCAGCAGGGGGAGGATTAAGCATTTTATCAAAAAGACTGATAACAAGGTCTCTTTGGTTGACTTCCAAATGTACTTTTTAAGGGATCAGATGCTTCTTTCCCCACTCCATAATTTTTTTGTGAAAAAAAGGAGATATAATACACCTAGGCAGACATGAGCATGTGTGAAAGTCTTGTCAACGGCTAACGAAGTGTCCTGATGCAGACATTAATTTGTACAGTGTGCTTGTTTTTCTGGGAAGATTAGAGTTTCACACATGTCCTCCTTATTTTTCCTTGACCTCCGAGGGCTAATTCAACACGTATGCTTGATTAATTTCATTATCCTATCCTATCTGCACAAAATGCTCTGTTTGAGCATCTGTAATTAGCCATTTTTTCATTGCTCTATTCCTATAGTCTGCCCATAATGAGATACATAATGCTTTTCCAATGCGCTAGAAATTGTAGGTGGGGTTCTCAACTGTCAATTGATTGGCTGTTACTGTACATTCTCTTTGTACACTGATCCATTCTCGGTCTCTCAAAATGCAGGAAATTATACCTTTCAGACAAACAGCCTTATCCACATTTAGCTAATATATAAAATTTATATGTGGCAGCACCATAGAACACATGGAAACAGACACAAGCACAGCATATCCCTCACAGACAATTTCCTCTGTGCATGCTTCCCTTTTGTCACATTTGGGTGTTAAAATTCAAGCAAAATTCCATAGGACAAACATTCCAAACACATTCTCCAATTCAGATTTGCATGCTTGCAATCAACAGAAAGGGCAGTCAACACCCAATCTCCCACCTTACTTGTAGAAAACATGCTGTGCTTGTGGGAAATACATCTCAGCTTTGCAGTCAGTTGTACACATACAAACCAATGAGAAATGCACACGAATTTGCCCTGCAGTGACTAAAACAGGTTTGTCCCACATACTCTGCAGAAGCAAAGATCTCAGCTTGGCAGGAGAAGGAGGCTCCATTTTGAACCGCCCGGCAGAAGCAGCGCAGGGGGAACGCTTGTCCTGGTCCAGACCTTCACTGTACTTAGAAACTAGGATAAAAATGATGCTGGGGGAGAATTCTGGACAGCAGGGACATATTTTCTGTATTCTGATCATCAGTCTGGGTGATAGTCTTCTGTTCACAGCTTACCAAGAATCTTCCCTGAAACATGATTTGTTTCAGGCTTCTAACAAGAAAATAGCATAGATCTCATTTAGTGCAACTAGATCATGTTTAAGGAATCTCTGCAACAACCTGTAAAGTTCTTAAATGGGGAGGAAGTTCCTCCTGCTAACATAATAAGCATTTTGGAAAACAAAACACCTTATTGGCTAAAAGCCTATTCCTTCCACAGATCTAACCACTCACAAAAGCCATATACATATAAAAATTTTTAGGAACATGATTTTTCCAAGACTCTTAAGTCAATCTAAGACAACACCAGGAGAAAAAATGGGCTCTCTGATTCACACAGGCCCGTGGCCCTGTCCATAGATCATGCAAGCAAATGTCTTCTGCGTGTGTTGCAGAAGAAACACTAGTTTGTGCAGAAAGTCCTTGTGACCTTCTGAAAAATGTCATAATTTTTGGTAAAGGCAGCAGAGGAACTTAATGAATGAGACAGTAAATAAATCTCCGTTCCTCTGAAATAATGACTAAATAGTCAGAAGATTGATTTTGCATTTTAATGTTTAAACAAAATGACTCATGCTCAAAAAATAAAACCCTTTCTCTTATTCTTAATCAGCCCTTAGCAGGATGAAGCATGCTGTACAAGTTTTCTTGCATCAAACTCTTCTGCATTTACATCAGAAATGCTCTAGCCTTCCTCAAGATCAAAACAGGCATCGCATCATGATTGAAGACTGCATGTTTACAGCACTGACTCTATCTGTAGTCTCAAAGGAGTGACAGCTTTGCTTTAGTTTAGCCATCTGCAAGGTGGTTGTAGTAATATTGATTTATTCATCTCTCTCAAAGGACGAGGATTAGCTGCCCAGGATACTAAATGCTAGACTTCTTCCTGCAAGCATTCCGGCAGATAAGTTTGTAAATACTTGTTTTGCTTTAGAGAAAGCCATGTTTGACCATCTCTCATTTTACTTTATTAGAAGAACCTTTCAGATGAAATCAGGTGAAATGTCTCTTTTTAACTTACTTTCTACTCTTAATGTAACAATCTCTTACAAGAAAAGGTTTGTTTAAGCGACAATGCTAGAGGAGCAGTATGGACAAATGGTTCATGTGTTCCATCTCCTTGCAGTGGAAATTTGCACAGTGTACATATACACCCAACTCCACATCAAATTACAGGATCTTGTGAAGGTGCTGCGATGTTCTACCAATTCATTATTACAGATAACGTTTCGTATTAATACCATTTACAAGCTAGATTCTGCAGAAAGGTTTCTTCAAACAAGAAAGGAAAGAACTGGGAGAGTGGGGAAATAAAGACTTTGAATCCTGCAGGAAAATGCACCACTCATCACAAATGACACGGATTTAGACCCAGGGTTTATGCCTGTATGTTATGTTTTTCCCATGCATATTCCCAAATGCTATGCAATCTTCAGATTGAGTTTGAAAGAGAGCAAAATAAGTTGCTCATCTCTGCCACTGCCTTGAGATCGTTGACACCGCCAAAGGCAATGTTTCAGAAAATAGCATTACTTCAATCATGGTTCTCTTTTGTCTGGTCTACAGAAATAGCTCCGTCACCAAATAGAGATCATACTTCTCTTTCAGGTCTGAATAACCTCTCATACTGTTTGCCATTCCAGGGCAGCTTTAGTGCTGGCTTATGTCGATGCAGTGCCCCTTTCTTTGACATCTGGAATATCTGCTTCCACTGCACAATTCTCTTGATTTTCCAGCACAGCTGGCTGCAGTCTGCATAGGAGGAACCTACGTTAATTCTCATCTCTAACAGAATCTTAGTTAAGCTTAAGACCCAAATGTTTTCATTTCCTAATCTGATTCCACTCCTTTGCCGAAATGCTACGTCTTTTGGTTTTAAGCATGTTGGCTGTGTTATGTTACAGAAAATCTGCTTTTGTAATTTGTTCAGTTATCCCTTTGTTTCCCTCTGGGCTGTAAATAAGGAGCGCAGATAGTACATCTTTCTAACCTCTTTCTGCCTGTCTCATTCCAAGGGCAGGAGGAAAAGGGTAGGAGGAAAAGGATAGGAGGAAAAGCAGTGAGAGTCCATTCACACAGTAAGACAGGACAAATGAAAAAGCTGTGCTAGAGGTTGGCACATTTTTGTGCAGCTGGCGTCTTCTGGAATTAGATAAGGACAAATGTTTTCTTTTGTGAATCCCTGTAAATGCTATTTCACTGTCAGAAGTGAACTCTTCTCCTTGGCACAGTAAGATCTGAAAAACAGGAGAAACATCAGCAGAGGGTAAAGCATCCAAAAAGAGGGGAGGAGAACTCAGCTCCTTGCTATATGACATAGACAAAAGAAGAATTGTTATTGCTGTCTCACAAGTGAAACCCTGTTTGTGATCTTCCTGTGAGAAATATATTCTGAAGGGTTTTTTTAAGAAGCACTGCAAGGAGCCCAACTTGGTTCCGACAAGGCAGATGGTGAGATTTCCCTAAATTTTCTGCCACCTGAGACAAAGAGGCAGGCAGGCACAAAGAGGTGAGGATAGAAAATGAATGCATTTGTGTAGCTCTGCACTGAACAGTAGTGACCAGCAGGGAGATGCTAAATGCTACACAAACTGAGGCTGTCTTCAATAGCTTGGCCTGAGTATGTGCAGCTTACACTGGGGTCTTAAAGACTTTATGCCTATTGATAGCGATGGTTAAGTACACAGATCTCTTTATAACAGAACATGGATCTCCTGAAAGGACTTCTTAAAACTGTTCTTCAAGGGAGGTCTGAATGCCTCTCCATATTCCAGCTCATCATCACCAAGCACCTCTCCTTGAGGTCCTCCCTTCCTGTAAAAGCAGATTCTATGTTGCTTGGACAACTGTCATTGTCCAAGAGGAAAAGATTTTTCACTAGTGGTCACTGAGCATTTTTATTCATATGCACAAAATTAGCAAGCATTAACCATGTTCATCTATTATTAAGTATTAGAAGCCCAAGTATTTGGTACAGTGGTTTTAATTTTCTGCTTGCACTGATAGTCAAGAAGCAATGAGACTTCTGTGTATCACACATCAGTTGTTACTTGATGCTGTAACGTGTTAGAAGGTGTTATGCAAGGTGATTTTCAGGCACAAGATCTGTAAAATTTCCTCACTGGAGCTCAGAGCGCTTGGTAAGACATGGGGAGTTAGCTGTTCAAGTTACAGTAAACCTAGTAGTTGAAGAGTAAAGCAGATAGTTGCCTCCAGATTCTGCTTACACGTCCATTACAAGCTAGAAAGGCTTTAGAGTTATTATTCTTCCCCTTCATTCATAGAAACACAGCTGAAGGTGGTATATATTACCTAAAATGCATGAGATTTTATAAAGTATACTCCATACTTACAGCAAAGCTTCCATCTAGGAAATATATTGGTCCTTTCCTCTCTGTGGCATACCAATTTCTCAGGTCTATCAACTGCTCAGCAGTTTCATAAGGCAAATAAATGTCTGCTGTTGGGGACTTAGGTCTGCTGATCTTTTTCATTTGTGAGCTAAGACAGATTTGAGGCCTGAGTTTAGCTTGATTTCCCTGATACAATGCCCGTGCCCCAAAGCAGGTTTCATAAAATCCTCTATCAAGCTCAGAAAATCAGTGTTTCCCACCTTGAAACATTAACATTTCAAGGTGTGCAGCAAAATGAAGGTTGTAAGTGAAAGAAAGAACAAAAGTATCTCCTATTATCTTTAAAGAAAAAAAGCAGGTATCTCTGTAGTTATTTTGCTCATTTCTTGACAGTGTTATTTATTGCTAAAAAGCAATGAATGGGAGATGACTGTTAATCACACAGGCATCCTACCTTCAGTGCTGCTCTCCTTTAATGGACTAGCAGACCAGGATGAACAGGGCCACACACTACATATGGCTGTATACAAAGCAAGAATGATTTTCTCATTTATGCACGAATAATGACTGGAAATGGGAGGAAACAATCAACTATTATTCAGTGTGACACCAGGATATTAATCTCTTATTACACTAGCTAAGCTGAGCAATGTTTAAACAAACACAAGACTTTACGCTCCAGGATGCGAATGAGCTGCTGATAGGATTCAGAAAGTTTCTACAGAAGGGCTCATCCTTAATAGACTGTGAAAACCTTTGCACTTTTCACACAGGTATCTATCTCTGCACACCCTAAGATGACCTTAAGTCTCCATCTGCAGCAAGTCTCAGCTACCTTTGAAGCATTATTTTTCTTATTTCGAGTTATTGAGACCTTATCCTGATAACATCAATACGATCTTTGTGTGCTTTCCTACCAGTCCATCAATCTGATTGGTCAATACCCAACTGGCTTTGCCCTGTATTTTTTCTGACATCTGAGTCTTTCTTCATAACAAGTGATAGATCCTACAACAGACCACATAAAAGTGCTTGGAGAACAGTGCCAGGCCCAGGAGAACACCGATCTCACATGATGTTCATTCGCAGTTCTAAAGTCAGTCCTAAAACACTCCATCAAGATCTGCAGTTAAGAAACAAGGTGCCCTTGCTGAACATGTAACCCACTCGAACCGTAAGGGACAGGGGGTGATAGACCATGTTGAATAAATGGCCCCAAAGCAGACCTTTAAGCAGATATGCCAACCTAACATAGCAATTCTACCACTACACAAATTGTAGTTAAGTACCATTTATCTCCAGATAAGCAAAAGGTATTTTATTTGTCTGGTGTACAGAAGATGACAGTGGAAAATCTGTTTTCTCCTACTCTCATCTTGTGTTCCCTTTCCTCTTCCTCTCCCCAGCAAAAGATTTTTCAGAACAACTTCTCTCTTAGCTATGTAGGAAAAAGTGACTGTCTCCCAAAAACCTCAATCCCTCTCATATCTCTTCTTTGCTTCTTATTTTCACCTTCTTCACCTGCTGCCCTTCAACTTTTCAAACCCTTGCATGATTTAACTACCCCACCCTCTACATTGTTCTGACATTATTTTCTATTTCCCAGATTTCCAGACACCAGAACATAATTCTTTCCATCATATCCTCAACCTGCCGCATCTTACCTCAACCTGCTGCTAGTGCTGTAAACTGGATTTTATGGGGGAAGAGGATGCACTGCTGAAGTACAGAGAAGAGTCAGGGAACGCTTGCTTTAGGAAGCAGCAGGGAAAAATCTCAGATTCAGAGAATGTAGTCGAGATGCCTCCTGGAGCCCTCTGACAACCACTTTCTGGGTCAGGTATTGGACAGACCCACTGGTGGTGAAGTGTTGCTGGAAGTGGTGCTCACCAACGTGAAAGAGATTGTTAAAGAGGTTAAGATCAGAGGCAGCCTGGGCTGCGGCAACTATGCCCTGTTTGAGTTCATGATCTCAAGAAATGTGTGCCTGGTAGAGCCTGGATCCTGAATTTCAAGAGAGCAAACTTCTGGCTGTTTAAAGAATTGTTAAGGAAGGAGGTTTAGGTTAGATGTTAGGAAGAAATTCGTCACTCAGAGGGTGGTGAGGCAGTATTATATTACAAATCAGCATATGTTTATTCAGCATAAGTTCTTAAAGGAACAAAAGACTAAACCAGTCTACTGCAGAGATCCATGATACTGATGACATTCATTCC
Organism: Lagopus muta; assembly: GCF_023343835.1. Taxonomy (NCBI): domain Eukaryota; kingdom Metazoa; phylum Chordata; class Aves; order Galliformes; family Phasianidae; genus Lagopus; species Lagopus muta. The sequence goes on along the minus strand of NC_064439.1, from coordinate 44,171,312 downwards.
CTTTCTTCTTTCCTCCCTATGGCACGTCATGGTTTCTGGTCTCAAGTGACATTGTGGTGCATTTTGGAGGTTACCAACTACTACTGCATGTAGGGGGATCTTTCCTGACCATTTCTAAACTGGAAAAGCAAGGAATTAGACCTAGACATCACTGACCTTCCTTGGTACTTGTATATCCACTCTTTACAGCACTGCAGAGAATGAGGTGAGTATGAGATGCTGCAATTTGAAGTAGTTTGGAAGACTGTTTTGCTGGGATTTATTAGTAGATTTCAACTGGTCACTGAACCAAGTCTGCCTGAGTTCAACAGAGTTTGGGCAAAGATCTCAGAAATGTGGTTTGAATTTTAGATGGTCCTGCTGGGAGTGGGGAGTTGGACACAATAATCCTTGTGAGTTGTTTCCAACTCAGGATGCTCTGTGATTCTATGATTCTGTAACTCTTTCTCACTGTATTTGGTCTAGCTGACAAAATGAAGCCATGGTTAAAAAATAAATCAGCTCCAGCAGTCAGAAGCATTGTTATGCATAGTCACATCTTGACAGTTTTTCACAGCTTTTCAGTGTAGGAGGAGAGTGCTTGCCACTAGAGCTGTAAATACAGCTTTTAGAGAAGGTTCCTGCTACTTTTTGGCCTATCTGTACTTGAGAAACAAAATGGAGTATGCACATACTGAATTTATGAAGAAGATGCACAAATATGAAACAATAAGGGAAAAAAGAGTTTGGAATAAAAGGAAATTAGAACTGAATCTAAACAAAGGAAAAAACACTAGAAGAGGCAGTGACGTTTAATATAGAGAGCTGTTTAAAACAAGGATAATGGTTTTGCAAGGAGGTTTTAATTCAAAAGGATAATGAAAAAGAAAACAAAGAGGTAATAATCATCCATTCATCTAGCACAAATAGTTGTTTCATGCTGCATGTAGAGGTTTCAGCTGCAACATCATTTGCCAAACATATAATATTACTATGCATTTGCTTGTGAGGAGGAGTAAGATATGAAGTATAAGTTAAAATGTAATTTAAAAAACTAAAATTACATCTCCTATTAGAGTCTGCAAGACCAGCAACAACATCCCACTGTGCAATTTGTGAAACAGACAGCAAGAGGTTACAGAAATGTCAAACATAACAGCTTCTACAGGAATGCTCCAGGCACCCAGTGCCCATGCAAGCTGCCCATCCAAGGCTGGACAAGGAGTGTAATGCAAACTGCACCACATCTGTCTCACCGACAGCACAGCTGGCTTGAAGAGAACAGCCTCGCTGCACATCAAATCCAATTTTGTTAGCAACAGCAATAAGACACAAGAGTAGAAGCACCTTTTGTAATGCTTTGGGAAACTGAAGATTTTGAAAATTCAATGAGATTACTGGCTCACCTTTCAATGCACATTAAATTGCTATTTTTGCTTACGTGGGCAACAGGCTAATCGATGCCTGAGAGGTGAGATGTCTTGTAGCAGACTTGTTCCACTAAAACTGATCCTGTTGCCAAAATAAGTCAGCAGCCTTCACTCACATTGTATTGATGTAATGCCTTAAAAAAGACTTGTATTTGTGACCTATTATTATTCATACTTACGGCCTATTGATTTCTTTGAGAAAAAAAACAACTATTGAAATTGGAGGTCCAAGTTCAACAAATCCTCAGTTGTGCAGTTAAAATGCAGCTCCTCTTTGTGCCAGACAAGTTTGTTCAGCTACTGGTATTCATTTAAACCTTGATATATCCAAGCAGTCTTAAAAAATAAATAACTAAGGTTGAAAACATCATGACAGTGTTATTCGCTTCAGTCATCCTGCTTCCTCTTGAGACCAAAATGACACTGAAAACCATAAGAACTGTGTGTGTGACAGTAGTAGAAAATCCTTCTACTTAATTCTACCCCCAAAAGGTATCAAAGGAAATTGTGTACTCTGCATATTGCTGGCACTGTCCACTGTAACATCTACAGCAATGCAGTGGGAATGTTAAACATAGCAGTGTGCCTGTTACAGGCTGCAGCGTGGTGGATACTTCCTGCATATCTTTTTTAGGGTTCTTGAAATATCAAATAAAAGTATACAGATGGCTCTTTGGGGTCACTCCAAAAGTCTGGGACTTGATCTGGGACCTGGTCTCAGATGGTTATCTGAAGGGGATAATAAGGGAAACAGAGATGTAAAACACAACGAGCAGCAGGGGGATCTTTGCTATATACTCCCACCTCCCTCCCAGTTGTTGGTTTTTCTTTTTAAAGTGAAGATAGATTCTGAATGTGTGTTTAAAACAGCCAGATTTCACACTTCTGGGATCCCACATGTGCTGTTTTGACAGCCCAGTTTGCAACCTCCAGTCTAACCCCAGCATGGGTAAGAAATATGACACAGTGATTTAACACTGCACATTTTCTCAGTGAATCAGCACATGTATCTAGGACAAAACTGTCTTGATCCTCAAGTCTACAATACTCTGAGTTTAATACATAGCATCCACATGTAATTTGTTACCCATTTTTCATGTATCTCTGCCTTTTTGCATCAGGCAGTATCCTTTCACACTTCCATATATTAACTATTTTGAAAGGGGGGATTTTATCGTTTTATTCGCTTTTACCACTGCAGGAAGAAAAGAGTAAGCCTTTCCCTGCGTCTCTAGGCTTTTTCAATGCCTTCAGCAGGATTGCTCTCACAGATTTCTATGTGGCTTCTGCTCCTTACTAAGTAAGGAAAAAAAACCAACATTCTGCAGATTGCAGGGACTCAAAAGCACTGTATTTTAGCGGGAAGTGGATTATATCAGAGCTCAGGATACCTGTGTCTCCACCTTTTCTTGGCTGTTTGCCTGCTGGGTGACCGAGGTTGGATCATTTTGTCATGTCTCAAAGACCCTATCTATAAAATAGGAACACAGATCCTTCTTGGAAAGTTTTTTTCTGTTTTATGTTTTCAGTAGCAAAGGATTTTACTGTTTATACTCTTCTACTTTTATTTCAAGGCTACTAAAGACCCCTAAGATAAACAGCAGAGGACCAGATGAGACATGTAGGAAGATCACAGAATAACTCAGACTGTCTACCAGGTAGTCATCTGATTCTGATGTTGCATGGGTGCCAAACTGGATGAATAGCAGTCCCTCTGCTCTTAAGACATATATGATGAAAAAAAAGTACAATAAGAAGAAGCAGAGAAAGGCACAGTAAGGAGATTAGAGTAAGAATTTACCATACTCAGCATAACTGCATGGTGTAAAGATCTGGGCATCTCTAAATGAATGTATCGTAACTGCATGCTCATTTATTTTATGGCTTTTTAGTTGCATTATTTTTGTATTGGCTCAAATATATAAATTTGAAAAACTAATCTGGAAAACTGTAAATCACTTGAACAGAGCACAATAATGATTTTATGTCATTGAAAGTTCCTGCCTCCAATAGAGGCAAGACTTCAAAAGATGATTTCTTGCCTTTGGTCACAGAGCATTGGTAGATGTCCAGTTAATGCAAGCAGGGGAAAAAAAGGTGACATAGGCACACAAGGTGGTAAGAGATGAAACATTTACACAAACCATGCTGGTCCTGCAAATTATTATATGCATTCTGTGAAAATTTAGGATATTGATGTGAACTGGAATGAACCACGAAATGAAGTAATTGGCCAGCCTGAAGAAAAGGAAGCATTTTGAAAAACAGACTGAGCAATGCTCACAGCTCCTACAATTTCCCAATATGAAACAACTGAACGTACCATAACAGCCCAAGTGCTGTGGCTTTGCTAATTAGCTGCCTTTCAGTAGCATGCTGCTTAATCAGAACAGCAGCCTTAGAAGTCTCTCCCAGCCTCACAGAAAGGTGTTTCAGCAAAAGCTGAAAAGCTGTAGTGAGATATTCTATTAAATGTGCCTTTCTTACTTCATCTCGTTAAAAGTATAAATGGAAGAGAGAACTAGTTCACTTTCTCCTCTTTCCTGTCTTATTTGCCCCCTCCTGGTCCATGCATTCTCTGGGGAACCATGCTGGCTTAATTTAATTGTATGTGTGAGGGATAAAGAACTCAGGTTTCAGTGAGACCTCAGGTGGTGACAACTATCAGCAGCAGCTGGGGCTGGAATCTCAGGAAGGGCTGCAGGAAGAGTCTGCCTGTCTCAGTGGAGCTCAATAGCCTGTTAGTTTACTCTCCTCTAAAGCGAGGGGCAGCACTTCAGCAAGGAAAACATCCGATTCTCATATGGACACAGCAGCAAATAAACCTGAAAACAAACCATCAGGTGTGACCAGCAGAAGAGCTGCCAGGAAAGCGCAAAAAAGAAATTAACCTCCTTTATCTTCAGGTAGCTGCCAGTTTCCTTGTGCCTTGGAAGGGCTACTTCAAAGCCCCACAGCAGAAGCCTGAGTCAGAGCTACCCTCAAAATGAGAGCAAGCTGGGCACTGTCCCGAGGCTGGCCCCGTGACATTCACTTTTCTCTCATCATCTCTGCCATTGGAGCTGACAGCTGCTGTGCGCTGAGGCCCCACAAGGAGCCATGCTAGTTACAGTGCAAGGCAGGTAATACAATCACATTTTATATATCTGAAGCCAGCTACATGGCTGCCAACCCTTTAAGTAGAATGCAGAAGCTTTGCTAATAGGGATGTTTAGAGCTGGGTTTTGGAAATGGCTCTACTTTGACTCATGTTGTACACACTGGATTTGCTTTTATGCCATTCTGAATCTCTCCCTCAAGTCTCTAAACTTCCACAAATTATCCTTTGCCTTTGGATGTGGAGTTTGATTGCTCGCCCAATTAACACAGGTAGGTGGAAAATAACAGACCCAAATCCTTAAAGTGGAATAATTACTAGAAAAAGATATCTGAGGATCCCAAAAGGCTTCGGGGAGAGTTGTGGGAAGCAGAAAACTCAAGCACCATGCATGATGGTATGAACGGCCTGTGGGAAATAAACCTTCAGTAAGGCTGCATTGCCAGTTTTCTCTCTTTATACTGTATTTGGCATGGCTTCCTATCCTGAGTGCCTCTGAAACAGAAAACCCCGGATAGGAACAAGGATTAGCTGAACTGCATTACCAGAAACCTGACATACTTTCGGTAGCATGAAGCTTTGGAGTGCTGTAGCCGTTGCAATACACACACAGTGAGCAAGGCTCCACACAGCGGGCAGAAGGGAAGTAGAAAGAGAAGGTGAGTAAGGAAGAGGTGGGTAACAGTGCCAAGCATTTCAACAGAGGTAGCTGTCAGCACTGCTTCCTACAGGACCTCACTTGGCCTGCATGGATGGCACCACTTAGTAAGCGTGTTTTCTCACCATCATTTTCTCAATGATCTCTCACCTAGAGGGAATTCTGAGGAGGAGGAAGATGGGGAGATTCCAAAGCAGCAAATCCCCTTTTTCTTTTTCTCCTGCAGACATTGTCTGTAAGCTGAAGAGCTAGCATTGATAATAGTAAGTGCTGGTACATCTAGTTCAAGCACAGCATGTGAGATTCGAAAGGTGGAGACAATTAGCAAGTTCTAGAAAACTGTACCTCTAAAGATACGAATATTTTAACCAGAGCAGGAAGAAGCAAAAAAATGCCACCTCCTTTTCTCTAAGCCACTCCATCTATACAGCTGAAGTGCTTTAGATAAAAACAACATTCAGTGAACATGAAAAAAGGAAAATTTCTCTTCTGAGGACTGTTAGTAAGTGCATAATCCAACTATTATCATATCAGCGCTACCATCATGACTGGCATGTCTCAATATACCTATCTGATGCAACCACTTCAAACATAATAAAATACTATTACTTTCAGGCTGAAAAGGTTATTTTTGTTACAGTCTAGATGCTACTTCACTTAGACCATCCTATGAGAGATGTTACATGAAAAAGTAGATATCATTACTGAGATAACCCCTCTGTCAATCCTTAAAGGGAGCTCCTCTGATCTAGTCCAAAAATAAGATTACCCAGAGGCTTTAATGAACTATACTTAATTGATATGTGGTATTAACTGCACTCTCATAAGAGAGATAATATATTTTCCTCAGACATGTATCATTCATATCCTCACATAAATCTAGTGTTTGTTGAGTGTGCCCATTTATATCATCTTACAAAATGTCATACAGATCAGTCCTTTCTCCAGCTTCTAATTTTGTGATATAATCGATATGTACATCCACTGTTGCCAGGCAGCAGATCTCAGCCTCAACAACATTATTCTTTCTGATTTGCACACTAATTATTGACAGATTATAAGATATTAATTAAGAATAGCCTGAAAAAGCATGCCTCACTGCTAAGCATAGGGATTATCTGGCACAGCAAAAGAAGACAAATAGTCATTGTGGGGAAACGTGAAGAACTGATTGAGGCAGAAATGTATGGAGGAACTTTTAGGAGTTCGGAGCATCCTTCTCTTTGCAATGAGCAAGTCTGAGAGAAGGCTTAGCTCCAGCCCTTTCTCCATTCCAGCTGTCTCACTAGAGCAGGCTAAAGACATTCTCTGTGGTCAGAAATAGTCACAGCCAGAACAAATGACAGAATGAGCCCCTGCATCTGGATGGCACTACCAAGTAGCTGAGGAAGGGACAAAGTCAGCAGGCTCAGCTTCTTCTGCATAAATCCTTTTAAAGTGTCATCCAAACATGCAACAAAATCCTTCCAAAGTACAAGACAGACAGGATCTCTCTGTGTCAGTGTTTTTGAACTGGCTCTGAACATGTATCCTAGGCTTTGCTCATGCTGAGGGTCATGTGGTGCTTCTGCTACTAGTACACGTCTGCAATCACGTTATGTGCAACAGACCTCACTGTCTGTGAGGGACCAGCATTCCTAAGGAAGACTTTGTGATACTGACGTGTGTGAGAGAAAAGGGAGACTTGCCTTGCTTAGCTTAGCAGATGAGAGGACCACAAACCTTACACCAAAGTAAATTGCAGAGCCTCCCTTGGGGCTGATGATAAGATTCCCCTGGGGAACACAGTGTCAGCTCTTTGTAGAAAAAGAGTCTGGTCGGTACTTTTAGAAAAAGAGCATTAATGCTAATTAATACCAGGTCCAGCATCTGCTACTGATACAACACTTGAAAGGTTACCAGTCCTGAGAAACTTACTCCATGAGACTGCAAAAAAAGTATCTTATTTCTCATACTATTTGCTGAATACAAAATGGTGGGAGTGAAAAATTCGCACAGCATTAATATAAAGGTGAATGACTATTTCACAGCATCTCATAAATATACAACGAGCAAAGTTTCTGAGCTGATACTATTTCAAAGAGCTGCCATCCAGCTGCATGAACACTCATTTGCACACATATGTAGATCAAAGGACTCTCTCTGCACTTGGCAATTTTTGCAATGTCTGCCTGCCACAAAACCTTTTCCTGAGTTGGTGTTGTAACTCATTGTCATATTTCCAACAGGTGAGATCAAAGGGCATCAAGTTGGAAATAAACTGAGATTTCTCCATCTGCCTATTCACACAAACTGCTTCTATAACCGGAAGAAACAGAAGGCCAAATAGGAGACAAGCTTCTCACATGCAGCAGCACCCACCTGTTGAATGCAATGAGAAAAAAGCTCTGTCTGATTCTACACAGGTGAAATGCTGGAGATTACCTACTCCCTGTGAAAAGGTGTGCATGCTGACGCTTGCTTTGCCCAACTTTCTCTTTCCAATTTCCAGACACATAAAACCAGGGATTATTGATTTCCAGGCTATATTACAGGCTCTGATTATTCAGTGAGGTCTCAAGGGGTTAACTAGAGCAACGATTTGTTGTTCAACAGCTGAAAAAATTCCTAGCAGCCAGTCCAACCATTTTTTACCTTACGTGCACCTGGAGGTTGTGGAACAGCAATGCATTTTCTATTCTGCAGCCCCTCAGAGTTAAACCTCTCCTCTCCAGTATCAGAAGTTTTCAGTTCCCATCCATACCAACAGGATTCTGAGGACAATGAGCGTTCAAGAGAGGTTCCTGGCACCTTCCAGGAGGTTATACTGGAAGAACAAAGACAGACAAAAGTGTGGGACTGGTGGATTGAATGCTTTTTCTATCTCCCTCCTGAGAGAAAGTACTCTTTTTCATGTTGTCCCTTTCGTTATATTTCAAACTGCATGCAGTCTTTCCAGAGTAAAATGTCTTCACCTGCAGTCAAATCATTTAAATATTCAACATTTTTTTAGATCCATATCTTTGAAGTCTATAGAGGCCCATTCAAAAGCCTGAGGTGTCTTTGTCATTAAATGGGGCTCTACAGATGAGCACTGGCATCCAGTAGGCCTTCTCAGGAAAACTGCTATCATGCAAGCATCATATTAGGATTAAAAACAAAACCCTCTTAGTCAGAATCTTATCTGGGCTTGAATTAATATCCTGCACATCCAACTTCCTGTTTGTTCTGTGCACTCTAGCTGCAATGTTCCTAATCTCACGCTGTTTCTGTAATTGTGTTGAAAAAGGCCATCAGATTCAGAGCACTGTTTCCCATATTTCTGAATTACATTTATAGACGAAGGCACTCCAGGGTACAACGCACGCTTATCTTCCTGCACTTTAAAACATGGCAGGGGTACTGCAGTTCTGGACGAAAGATGCATTAGCAGAGTCATGCGGTGACAAATTACATAACACCTGCTTTTACTGGGTTTCGTTCTCATCTGCTATTAGCCTCTGCTTTCATGAGCAATGTATTTTACACGCAAAAGAGTAAAATAAAACTTGGCCAAGATGGGGTTGCAAATAAACGTTAGTACATTAAGTCAAAAAAGCTTTAGAGAATGTCAGCGGCAACAACTAGCAATACACAAAAGAGTGGAAAGGCAAAGTTTACACAAATGAGACCGGTGGTACGTCAAGCCATGTGTCACTCCACACAGCACCATTGGGCAGAGGCTTGTGTCTGTCACAACAATCAGGTTGCTGACTCACCAAACCCAAAGCACAGGCCAGACAGAGTAGGAAAACAGCTGTAAAAAAGGAGCCGAAAATGAATACATACATATATTATTAAATAAATAATTAGGACTGAAAAAAAGGAAAAAGAAGAGAGGTGGAATCTGGATGAAAGAAGATAGAGAGTTAAAAAAAGAAGAGGGGATTAGAATCTAAAAATAATAATCAAAAAGAAACACAGAAAGGTAGGAAAGAGGGACAAGTCCCAAATATTTACGTTGGGCTGGGACCACTGGGCCAGTGGATGATACAAAGGACAAAGTGAAGATCTGTAAGAAGCGCACTTTTTATCAAAGAAGCCCAAGGCCAATGGAAATGATACCCAGTGAGCCAGTGGTGCGTGTCAAAATGATTTACAGCATTATTACATTTTAAGTTCTGGAAAAATATACCAGAAAGTAACTGGAAAAAGAGAAGCAATGGACAAATATTTTACTTACAAGAGGACAGTTAACGATGATGAAAAAGGACAAAGGAGAAAACAGTCTTCTGAGCACACACCTTGTACGGGCACCACAAAGGCTCATCTCCTAATGCTCAGGGGATCTCAGGACATTCCCTTCTGCGTTTCTCAGAATTGATAACATTTTAAATAAATAAATACATAGATAAATACATACGTACGTACATGCATACATCTTGTTTTGTTCAGCACAGAATGCAACTGATACTGTCAGTGCACAGACAAGACATGGGTATATGACTTCTGTGCTACTGAGTCATGCAAAATTGCACTGTAATGTCACTGGTGTGGAACACATGCCAATGCTAACAGGAGATTGGTCAGCCAGATTTGTTGATATGGGAGAGCAGGGCTGTCACTGTTCTCTGAGGCAACAATAGCCCTCGTTACTCAAACAGCTCCTCTCTTAGACCTTCTGCAAATCTTAATTAACTGCAAGCCCTCTGCTGTGCTGCTGGGCACTGCTGCTGTTTTCCACATGAGTGAGGTGGGATCTCCTTCAGAGATGGGGTTGGGGCCACTGGATGGGGCATGGCATGATCTCAGGAAAAAAACAAAGTCCATTTCTGAAAATATCCATTTCTTGCTCTGACACAGATCCATGTTACAGCACTACACACACACGTCACTTCCCCTTTTCCCCAACTCTAAGATGTAGATAATTGTACCTACAAATCTCTTTAATTACCAGAAGGGATAAGACATACAGGATGGTAAAGCTCCCTCTGATGCTATAAAGAGGAAGTTAGCAACATGAAAATACATAGGACTGTCATCTGGCTGCCCACTTTGCCTAATGAGCTCCTCTGCCTTTCTCAGGGCACTCTGGAGGTGTGCTGCTGGCTTCAGTAACACTGTTATGTAAGGTGGAGGAAGCAGCGCTGTGTTCAAGGCAATGGCCTGCAACCCAAAGAATTCAGTTTTAGCTCCAAGTCTGCTACAGATTTCTTACTGGCTTTGAATTCGCCATTTAATCTTTTTTTTGCACCTCAGTTATCCCATTAAAGAATCATGAGATAACCCTTTTAATTCGCATGAGTGTTGTAGGTACATTCAAGTTGCTGAAGAGCTCTGATACTAAGATGATTTAGGCTATAAAAATACATAAGTGTATTAGGAGTTCTGTAGCTAGCCAATTCCTGTTTCATAACATCCTCTAAAACTGGCTCACAGAGTTCTTAATCCACAGATAAAAGCATTTTAATCCCCAAATCTAGTCAGTGGCACTGGTTTCCTTCATGATCAACACTCACACATAAAAACATCTATCTGTCCCAAACTATCTGGATATTACTGGGTTAAGAGAAGCCAGAAATGAAATAAGAATCATAAACACAATTTTAATCATTCATAATTCACCAGTGTTTCAGGCAGTGTATTTAAACTTTCCATAAGTCAATCTTTACATAAATTCTCACATGCAAAATGTCAGCCATGTCAATTCCATTTTATAGTTCAGAGGCCAGGCTATGAAAATTGTACTTCAGAAGAGTAAAGTTAGTTTCAAACTGAACTACGAGCAGAAGAAATTTTTTGCAATGCATAAACTAAGCGTGTTTTTTTTTATAACTGTAGCTGATCTCAGTTTCACAAAAGCAGCAAGGATCTTGAGAAATGCATACTCCAGAATAAAGAGAATATAAATTGCAATGGGAAGAAAATAACTAGTAAAAACACTGAAGCAAAGGACGACATTGTGTTAGGTATGAAGAATCCTGTCACAGATCAAACTTCAGTCTGAATATAGGTGAACTTACTGAAATAAGTGCATTGCTTGTGTAGTATGACTAATGTGATCATCTTGTTCATGTGACTTGACAAGAGCTTTCTGTAGGTGAGATTTAAGGTGAGAATTTAATAACATCATTGAGCTGAAGCTAATGTCATCCGGCACTTTAAATCTCTCAGATGGAAATTTATCAGCAGATAAAAACCTTTTGTTGAGTTCAGTTAGTGATTCAGAAAGGTAAATCTGCTGAAATAGAATGACTGAAATGAAAGGTAGAGTTAACATTCGTGCTTTTGCAATAAAGAATGAATTTAGGAGATCAGGAAAGCAGGAGCATAGAGCCCGAGATAAAGCAAAGCACAGCCTGGGCAGATGCTGTTTTAGACTTATTTATGTCCATGTTTCACTTTAAAGCATAACCGAAGACAAACAAAAAAGGGGAAAAAAACAAACAAAAAAGCCCATCACTTCAGTATTTCACAACCAAGTGTCTTCTAAGTAGGTAATCAACTAATATTCTTCTAGTTGTCTGTGGCCTTTGACGCAGACAAATGTCCATGTGGTAATGATAGAAAACAATAAAGCATACTTCATCTGAAAATCTAAATAAGTTGTAAACTGTGAAGAATGAGAGAATTGGGCTCTTATTTCATAAATCATTAGTACCATTCTAAGGAATCATGACTTCCAGCCTTTCTGCAACCTAGATTTGACAGCAAAGCTTTATCAGACTATAAGAGGAAAGATGAAATAACACCATCAGTATTTCAAAAATGAATGAGAAATTTTTGAAGTGAATGATTGAGCTTTTTTTGTGAGGAGACATTTAGGCCTGTGCACAGTACCAATAGCAAAAGCAAACAAAGAAAAGAGAGCCCTTGGAAGTGTCAGCGATTGAGGGCATGGTTAGGTGACAGCATGAAATAAGCAGGGCATAACAGAGATAAAACAGTAATGGACTAGAGGCCCTTCAGAAAACTTTCCATCATCTTAATACCCTTGAACATCTTTCCAGAATTTTTTAAAGTACCTCCACTTTGAATTCCTACAATCAGCTCACAAGAAGGCAGCTTAATAAAAAGAATCTTCGGGATAGATATTGAAATAGAATTCAGAGTGAATTTGCTCTATGTTAATACTGGCTTTATTTGATACATGATTTTCTAGATGAAAGAAACACAGTGTCTTCATCAAGCTTGACATGAGAAAAGCATTTGATGAAACACCACGTGATGTTTATAAAGCAGGTGAAGATAGGGATTAGTGCAAGGAACAAAGTGGTCTGAGCTTAAAAAGGAAGTTCTTGAGTGAAACAGGGCTGACTGCTGCTGTACCTTAAGAATCAGTGGGAACCACTCATGACTCATATTTTCAAATAAAAACTTCAGTTAAAAACAACAGTGATCTATGATGCTTGCTGAGAGATGTCATCTGTAAAGATGAGTATCAGAATATTGTGATGAGAATATGAGAATTCAAGAGCAGGAACAGCAGATACTGAATCAAGTAGCATAGTACAAAAGTGGAATCATCTTGCACTTACAGTTCACTAACAAGAAGCCCTTTCCTAAGCTGAGAACTCATTAGTTGGAGATGATGGAAAGGAAAAAGGCCTGGGCTATTCACAGAGGACAGAAGGTTGGAGTTAGTGAAAGAATGTGTGCACTCTTCAGTTGTTATCAGGTACAGTGCTTCAAGTAGAAATAGGAAAGTATCAGTGACAGCATGCACATCATAGATGCCATAGGCATCCATCTGCAGGATGGTTCTAGGCATTCATATTCAAAGGTAGATAAAGGGAAGATAATTTGAAACTAGATCAGGACATTAGGATAATTAAGGAAATTAACAGCTTACTTCCAAAAGATGTGAAACAAAGGATTCAAAGAGATATGAATGCTATCCACAAATAGCAGAGAATAAATGCCTACGAGGGAAAAATGACGACGTATGCTAAATGATAACATAGATACACAAAAAAAAGCATTAATTTGTCATGATCAGATATTTAGATGGAGATCAGAACAGGAGAGAGGTCAAAGAACTGTCTTCTATGAAAATGGTAACAAGAAACTAAATAGGAAAAAAAGCTTCCAAAATACTGGACTTGACAGGAAAAGGGAAGGGGAAAGGGAAAAGATCTTTTCCTTTGCCCCCTATTTGATGTCCTAATTCCAGTAAGAGCAGATTTCTGAAATCGGTTGGTGTTTAAGAACTCCAGAGGGTTTTGATTTAGAAAACCTTTGAGATAGAGGAATTCAACTTAATATTAATTTTTGTAGTGACTAATAGCCTTTCTGTTCCAGCAATACTGCATAAGGCTTTCTTTTTCAGCCTGGCATGCCCCGAAAGGCATAGGTAGGCTGCTCTGAAAGTAATGCTTCCTATTTATTTACATGGAAACCACAACACATAACAAAGAGCACAATAACACTATTTGATAGAGCAAATTCTTGGCTACAGAACAGTATTTTTCAACAGTCACCACCATTAGCTATGCATTTTCACCAGCAATGAACAAGAGCCAGCATGCTGCAGTCAAAAATCTTCTCTACTGCTATACCACCAACACACATCTCTGACATCATGAGCCAACATAATAAAACAGAAGGCATTACTTTCAGAGCAGCCCTTATATTATGAGTTACTCACTAGTTCTCATACACAATAATAACAGAATGGATTCCCAGGTGCTGTGTTCAGCAGACTATACATCTTTGTTGTTGTTCTTGCTGTTCCCTTATACTTGCTATACTATATTTTCCTTGCCTTATTCCTTTTGCTCTGCAAAATTGCAATCATTTGGGTTAATACTTTGCTATATGCTATCATCATAATTATTTTCATATTTTATTATGTTTTTACACAGCTTTGAAAGCTGCTTTTTTTTTTTTTTTTTTAATATATAATCTATATTTATAAGCCTTTTCCCAGACCAAAGATGCCTAGATTAAACACTCAGTGTTCCGTACTGCTGATTACATCCCATCACCATAGCTCCATCTATCTTAGCAAGTTTCAATTCCTCTTTGTTTTAAGTCTGGATGAATTTTTAATCTTGATTCATTATGATTATGTCCACTTGGGTTTGTTTTCTTTTCTACAGAAGTCACCAGAGTCAATAACTAGACTGTAATCAGGAACCAGATATAAAGAACTTCAAGGCCAAAAAGATGTGTTCTACTTGCACCCCTAGAAAGATATAAACAAGAAACTGAAATTGTGTGAGCAAGGAGCGAGGGGACAATGTTTAAGAGGCCTTGTGAAATCCTTCCTTCAGTATCTGCCCCTATGGATGTAAAAATTCTCATCTAATGATTCAAACTGTGCATTTGCTTTGTGTTTTTATCAGATTGAAACTCCTACTTAAATGCAGGAAGACAAATTCCCAGGTTCATCCAGAACTTCAGCTCCGTCCTAGGACTAGAGGTAAAGCATAATTTCTACATCTCCCCACAGAAGTTAGGCTTAACAAACTTGTCTTAAGCCTAGCCTGTCAAGCAGGTATCTCGTTTGTGAGATACTCAGTAGTAGAAATTAGACCTGTGCTACTCATACTTTCCAGTGACCTTCTCATATATTCTCTTTGCACAGATTTTTGCAAGCTCTTCTAATTAGACCAGAAGTACTTCAGGCCATGCAACGTGTTGCTATGTTCCTCTGGTAGGCAGAAAGAAATGCATGTGTGGCTACTGCTGTCTTAAACAGCAAGGAGGTTTTGGTGAGATTTTAAGCCAGAAATCTGATTTTCTGCCTCCTTTTATAACACAGCAAAATGAGCAGCCACAAGGCAAGCCCACGTCAGGTAGAAATGAGAAATTTTAAGGGCTATTAAACTTTCTAAAAATGTTCCCAGTGGATCAGCATAAATTTACTCAGTGACTATTTCTGTAATTATGATATAATGGGAACATTCACAATGTCCAGTGGTTTATTCAGTGAACTTTTAATAGTTTGGTGGTAACCTTGGCTGACAGGAAGGACCTCTGCGTACCTGAAGCTCTACTTCAGGTTATTTTGCACCTATTCCATTTTTCATTATACTTATTTTGTAGACTCTTGTTTTACCTTAAGTTTCTTCGCAGCTTTTTTTCTGGTAGTTATTCCAGTTTTTAATTTTTCAACTGAAAAAAAGAGCAGACACTGAAAGAGAGGCAAGGTGACTTTTTTCCTCAGTCTGTAGGTAAAATCAGAGCAGTCCGAAGCAATGTTAAGTAGCCAGGTGAGAAAATAAAATGCATAAGGTCAGCATTATTGACAGGCCGTCTGCTGAAATCCAACATAATGCATGGAAATGAGAACAGCCAGGTTGTATTTTGCATTTGTAGATAAGTTTGGCTTTCCCCTCCAAAAAGAGAATTTGAATCCAAAGGAAAGGAATGGGTGCACAACCAAAGTTGATGGCAAATGTCTGCACTGGGCAGTAAGATTATCATCAGAGCTTTGAATCAACTTTCGGGCAGGACCTGCATCTATCACTTACACCCTGAGTGGCATGTATAATTGCTGTTGACAATATAAAATTTATTCTAGATTTATACTGGGGTTACTGAGAGCAGAGGTCAGTCTTTTAACGTGAAATAGGTCCCCTGAGAGATATTTCAGGGTAGCAGAGTGACAATTTGCATCATAAGAGTTGCAGTGACACTGACATCAGTAAGTGCTCTGTCAGCATTCTGGGAGAAAAATAGGCATGAAGTATTCAGATTTTTATTTAGTGCCTTAAATACTTGATACTGGAAAAAAAGCGTGAGTTCAAGCATCCAGGTGGCTACACAGCTCTGTCTTTCTGTCCTAGGTGCTGCCATGCCATCACCAACCAACAAAAGCATCTGTATAAGCCCTCATGGGACCAACACCTTCTGCAAGGATCACCGATGCAAATCCTAATCTGTTAAAGCACACCTATACACTGTTCATAGGTGCTCCAAGCTTCTTGGAAGGAAACTTGAAGAAGTTTCTCAGCCACATATATCTACAGAGTGTGCTAAAATGCAGAACTAATTTGACAGCCTCCTTGAGTTCAAGAAAGGATGGGAAGAAGTAGAAAGAATTAGCTGTGCCCTTACATGCAGCAGCAGCCATCTCCTGCTTTATTTCAGTACGGAACTTGGCTCTAATTTACACCACCATAGGAGCATGGAAGAGCCATAAAGCCACACTGGCTGACAAGCTGGATTCCCTTCACACACTGCAAAGCCAGAACAAGCAACTCCGCATCATTCTTCCCTCCCTCTGGAGGTGATGTAGGCAAATGTCAGCAGCAGCTCACGATGGCAATTCTCCAGCTGCTGGAACAGCTGCATGGGGCCAGTGCCGATCTGGAAAATATCAGAATACTCCTAAAGCTGCTTTGAATTATTTCACAAGCTGAACCAGCTGGCTTTACTTTCCACAGCAGACCACTCTTGACCCTCTCAGACCCACTGTCAGGATTTTCTTTTCTACAACTCAAATCCCTCCTCATATAGAAAGAAAACCACAGGTGCAGGTTATCTCCTCCAGAGGACAGAGCTGCAAGGCTGCTGATTAAGTCAGATAGCGAATGTAGGGGGGAGCGAGGGGGAAGATTACCTAGGTGCTGCTACCAGCATATTTTCTTGTTTCATGAGCATATCTTTAGCAAGTGACTGACAGTGCTTCAGGCACTTTAACCAACTGCTGCCCTCATTTAGTGCCAAGTCTGCCCAGATCCTTTGCTTCTGCCAATCAAACCTCAAGTTTGCCTTCCAAAGTTTTTCGCAGAGTAAAATCTGTAGTTTTTGCTGCACTGATTTGGAAAGCCATCCGACAGAGCTCTCCTGATCAGCAAGAGGGAAACAAAATATTTCCTGGAATGAAGCTCTTCATTAAAGGACTTTCCCTTCCAGGGAAGCATAGTGTAGTTGTTACAGCATGTAATTAGAAGTCAAATGACTAAAGTTTAAATAAAATACCCTTGTGACTGAGTTAATAACTTTCTTAGCTATTAATTTACAATATATACCAACTCATCTCCATCACAGGAATATTGAGAGGCTTAATCACTGGATCACTATAAAATGTTGAAAAGCTAAATACTTTGTTTTGTGGCTGTTTTTGTAAATGCTTCT
This sequence comes from Lagopus muta, assembly GCF_023343835.1. Lineage (NCBI taxonomy): Eukaryota > Metazoa > Chordata > Aves > Galliformes > Phasianidae > Lagopus > Lagopus muta. Next base: position 44,154,103 of record NC_064439.1, on the reverse strand, counting down.
AACTGAACAAGGGAACAGGTAGATTTTGAGGCACCTATGACAAGACTTTCCTTTTCCATGAATCTGGAATAAATTATTGGGAACACACATAACAGCAAGCTGCATTCTATGATTGAACAATACTACTATTTGAATTAATTTCTTAATGGTCCTAGAAGTGAATCTGGCTATCATCAGACAAAATTTGTGAATATTTGGACCTAGGATTCTTCCCACAGAGAAGATAAATAATTTTCTGTTCCTACTCAGTCTTCTCTTACTTGTAAAACATGCAGTTATAATAGTAACTAAAGAAAGAAAAAAAAATCATCAGAATAAAGACAAAATATACAAAAGAGACCAAAAAAGCACCTGCAGAAGACAGAATCATTTACTTGATAGTGTATTATAGAATGGAACTAATACAGACTCCAGCTTTGTATTTACACAAATTTGATCTCATCTAATGAGCCATTTAAGGACAACCTAAAAAGTCTACATAAACTACAGAATTAGAACGCTTGAAGTTGGAAGTGACCTCTGGATACATCTGCTCCAAGCCCTGCTCAAGCAGAACCACCCAGGGCAGGCTGGGTTTTGAAGATCTCCAAGGAGGGCACCCCACAACTGTCTGGGAAACCTGCACAAGGGCTCACAGAGAAAAATTTAGGGTTGGATGGAATTTCTTGCAACTCTCTTTGCAATCACTGCCCCATAGTAATCCCTGCGAGCCTTTGCTGGACTGCCCAGTATCTGCATGTCTCTTCTGTACTGGGACCATACAGAGATGACCATAATACTCCAGTTCTGAGTAAAGGTGGGAAAATTACATTTGTCAAATCCTCATTAAGTATGTTTAAGCAAGAATGTTATTCTTCCATATTCTCTGTTTCATTATCTAAGGGTGCCTTGGTGCATAGAATTACTAAGACTCTCTGTCCTAGTTCCTATGCACACTTCTCTCTCCAGAAGGAAACTGGAGACCTGATCTTGAAGGATACAGAGAAAGCTGAGGTATTCAATGAATTCTTTGCCTCAGTCTCCACCATCAAGGGCTCTAGCCACACTGCCCACGTTGCAGAAAGCCAGGTAAGAACTGGATGGAGGAAGATCCGCCTGCTGTAAGTGAAGATCGGGTTCGAGACCATCTTAAGCATCTGACAGTGCGTAAGTTCATGGGACCTCATGATATCCATCCATGGGTTCTGAGGGAACTGGCAGATGAAGTTGCAAAACCAGTATCCATCAAGGTTATGGCAGTTTGGTGAAGTTCCCACTGCAAAAGGGGAAACATAATCCCCCATTTTCAAGTAGGGAAAGAAAAGAAGATCAGGGAACTACAGACCACTCAGTCTCACCTCTGTGCCTGGCAGGATCATGAAGCAAATCTTCCTGAAGGCCCCACTAAGGCACACAGAGAATAAAGATGAGGTGATTGGTGGAAACCAACGTAGCTTCACCAATGGCAAATTATGCCTGACAAACTTGGTGTTCTTTTATGATGGGGTTACAGTGTAGGTGGATAAAGGAAGAACAGCTGACATCAGCTACCTGGACTTGTGCAAAGCGTTTGACAATGGCCCACATGAAAAACTGGTCACCAACTTGGAGAAAAAATGAATTTGATGGATGGATCACTCACTGGATAAGAAACTGGCTGGATGGCAGCAGCCAGAGTTGCAATCAATGGCTCAGCTCTCAAGTGGAGACCAGTGATGAACAGCATTTCTCATGGATCAGTGTTATTTAACATCTTTGTAGGTGGCATGGACAGTGGGATCAAGTGCATCTTCAGCAAGTTTGCAGATGACACCGAGCTGAGTGATGCAGTCGATATGCAAGAGGGAAGAGATGCTGTCCAGAGGGACCTGGACAGGCCTGAGAAGTGAGCCCATGCCAACATCATGAAGTTCAACAAGGCCGCGTGCAAGGTTCTGCACCTGGGTAGGGGCAATCCTAAGAACAAATACAGACTGGGAGGAAAATGGCTTGAGAATGGTTCTAGATGCTCCCTCTCCGGAGGCATTCAAGGCCAGGCTGGATGGGGCTTTGAGCAACCTGGTCTAGAGGAAAGAGTTCTTTCCTACGGCTATGGGGTTGGAACTAGATGATCTTAAAGGTACCTTCCAGCCCAAATCATTCTATGATTCTTTGATGTTTACAGGACAAGAACCGTGACCATGATGGTGTTCCACAGCCTTTGGAGGAAGAACCCATCAGGTGCAGAGGCTGCAGACAGAGGAATTGTGGATGTAGTAAGTAGCAACTATTTGTAATATGTCTTCTTAAAAACACTTTCTGCTTTCCTCTGTAGGAGTCAGTAAGCACAACAGTTTGAAAACAATCCCCGGATCTGCGCAACTTCATTTTAAGCCAGTCCCAAGAGAGCAGAAATGAGCAGATGTACTGTCCTTACAACCACAATAGCATATGCACCTTGAAGAAGTTAATTAGGATATTCACATTTTCATTTTAAGACATCAATTCGTAGTGCAATTTAAGTAGATATTTGTTTTTGTGTATTTGTTATTCTTCTAAAGAAGCAGCCAGCTTAATTATATTTTGTAGAAACAGGAACCCAACTGATACTGTGGCTACTGCTCTGTATGTTACACAAACATACATACACACTGGCCTCAAAGAACTTGCAATCCAAATAGGCAGAACAAATACAAAGTAGAGCTTTGCAGGTTGGAGAAATCAACTGTTTTCATCCAAATGGTTCACAAAGACTCAACATTTCCAAAGTATGTGAATGACTCCAGTGTCCAGATACAAAGGTCTCTACCTCACTGAGCCTCCTTTAAGACTCTGGAGCATCAAGGTACTGCAGAACACAACAGAGAAGGTAAAGAAGAACATAAGACTCAAATTCTAGGGAAAAAAACAAACAAACAAACAAAAAACCCAGTTCTGATTGTATTATAATGTTAAAACACCCAGTGCCAAACCTCACGGGTAAGAAAAGATAATTCACAAGTGATCCCTAACAACCAACTGTGCTTCCAAAAGTTTTCCAGAGCTTTACTTATCTCTAACATTTCTCTGCTTGCCTTTAGCTTTTCATGTGGTTCTTTGCAGCTCTTCCTTGCCATTTAAGACATTCTAATAATAGAAGATGTTTTTTGAAAAAGAAGTTGAATCTGTGATAATGACCTGCACATAAGATGTTTGTGCCTACAGAAGCAGTGCAAAATGCTGAAGGTTATGGAGAAAGAAACAAAAAAGATCACTTTTTCACCACAAGCATAAAGAACCAACAGATCTATGATGGATTTCCTGAAAATGCTAAGCAAAATCAGGTGAGGTAAACAGTGCCCGGAGCCTGGGGACAGGGTAACAGTAACAAAGCAATTCATAGCAAATTGCAGGGAATACCCTCAGGCCACAACTCAAAAACTGCTACACAAGAGGTTCACCATGAACCTGACCACCCTGTGCACAGAACAGCTATAGGCTTTCCTGTGTTTTTCAGTCACAGTGAAGTGTGGGGATGGAGGGGAATCAGCTGTTGCAGTCACTTTGCCGTGGAAAATCCTGTTCTATTTTGTGGCTTTGCATGCCGTTATGTATGCCCCTCAGGGCAGGAATTGATGTAAGCACCGAAAAATCATTTGGCCTATGGATGGACTTAATATGTGATAAGCTGTATAGCATAGAAACACATCTAGTATGCTTGGAAAGGAGCGGGGACTTAAGGGCTTTATGGCGTGCTTACATAGCATCAGCCATTAAGACAAAGGTTACCTCAACTTTTGAACCATAAGACTTCTCAAGACAGTTTAACTGATCAGTTAATAAGGAGAGGAGCACAATGAAGTCTAGGCTGTGACTAGCTTCAATATACTACTGCAATCTAACCTTCAACTCACTGCACAAAAGGCTTCTGTTGAGCCAGAAGGTGGGCCTTGATCTCTGCATAAGTAATCCAGAACTTGGATGATCCTCTTCATTAAAAATACTTGGTTTTTTAATAACAAATAGAAATTACTTTTGGGGCCAGAGCCAAATACTTATTGAGTGAAGTCTACACCTTACAGAAATAGCACAGGTTTCACAAGTGGTGGACTAGAGAAAATAGCCTACAAATAAATGAGAAAATGCTTGACTTCAAACCCTGTGTCACTGGCAAATGGGAACCAAGGTCTAATTATCACACTGACATGTTTCAAAAATTTAACAAAAAACATTTTCTGCAACTGTCACTGTGTCAAAACAAATATCTGCATATTCAAGCAGATGTCAGATATTGTAGAAGCGTATACGTACATGCAACTTTAAACAGAAAATTCTCTGAAATCGGAGGCATAATCTGTTGCCCTAATTGCAACATCCTCAAATCTTAGTTGGAGGAAAAGTGCTGATTTCATTTTTCTTTTTCCATAAGCAGAACTTGACTTCTGAGTACAAATAAACTGAAATAAAAGTATCAGTAGCATTTTTAGATAGATCCAGGCCCATCCTGAATGTCATTATTTTTCCTTTTCATCCTAATACTGTTATTTGTAAAAGTGAGGAGGGCGTTGCATAAATTGTCACATTTGTATTGCAGCTAGCAGTAATAACAGTATCTTTTACTAAGACTAAACAACGTCTCACTTCTTAAAAAAATCAAATTTACGGGCTATTTTTCTTGGAAAAAAAAAAACAACTGTGGAATGAACCCAGCAATGGCATCTATTTAAATGCTCCATAGAAACCACAGTATTATTGATTGTTTTCATTATTACTGTCAGTCTCAAGATAAACACAGATGTAAACAACATTGGTTTGGCCAGAGATAAGATTTTTTAGTAAAGAATGCATGTGTACAACTATAGAAGCTGCACCCCTAAGCTGACTTCTTTAAGGCATCCTCACACAGATCTGTATGAGAGACTTAAATGTCAAGAAACTGCATGCCCTGGAGGTTTGCCTAGGAAGAGGCACTCGTTCACCCACAAATGACCAAGGACTGCAGGACTTCACTAATGAAGCTAATGTTCAAGCTTCCTCTTTTCACAGTATGGCTGCTCTGGAGTTGTACCCCTTGTACACACAAAGGCAGCAGTCAGGGGCAACAAATGGGTATTGCTGTAATCAAAAGTGTCAACATCTCTTACCTGGTGTGAATGCTGAGGGAAATTGAGATATGCCCAAATACCTTCCCTATTTTGCCCACCATGCAGATCACCAGTTTTTCAGCTTTTTATTCAATTGCCAAGAAGGCACACATGTTATGCGACCTTTTGGTTTAGCCAAGAACGCAGAGGGACTCTTCACTGCAGGCAGCTCCTGTAAGTGCAAAGGACCACAGCTCCACTGAAGTCCACATTTGGCTCTGCTCAAACTCTGGTTTGATGCGTGCACCAAACACATGGAGCAGTTCTCAAATAACAATCTAAAATAAAAGGGTCAATACCTCATCCTCTGTCTGGTGTGAAAGCAACAATAAAAAGTAATGCACATGAGTTAAAAAAAACAATTACTAACTCTAAAGACATAGTGATGGGCTCTGAACTAGCAATTAGCACTCCAACAAGAGATGTTGGAGTTATAATAGATAGCATTATGAACGTGTCAAGCTGGTGCTAAGTAGTTGTCAAAAAGCAACTGAAATGTTAGAAACTATTAAAAAAGAAATAGAGAACAAAACCAAAAACCATCATTTTGCCCATATCTTGGTTACTGTTAAATTCTACTCTCCTCTTTTCAGAAAGAATGTAAGCTGACTTAGAAGAAAGATACAGAAACACAATAGAGAGAATCAAAGGTTTGGCACAGCTTCCAAGCAAGGAACAACTAACACATTGTGACTCCTCACCCTGAAAAAAGATGGAGGGAGTTGACAAAGTAAGGAAAGGCACGGTGACAAGAGAAACAACTGTTCGTTTTCTGCCCTTGTGCTAGAACACAAGTAGGCATCAAAGTTCTTAGAATGTACATTCTAAACAAAGAATTGAATGTGTAGTCTGGCCATAGAAGCTGTTACCAAACATGTAGAACTTGGATAGGACGCTACTAATTCACATGCAAAAGCAGACCAGAAATAATCATGGATGAGGAAAAAAAATAAAAACAAAAAACTCCTTCAAAGGCTAATAAACGTGAAGACAGAATACCAGGCTGAGGACCTCAGGCCACTGGAGGCTGGGAGAGCCTATCAGCAAAGTAGGACTGTGCATTTCCCAACACTTCCATATTATACAGATCCACCTGCTACCATTGTCCAACGTAAGATGTCATTACCATTCATACAAATGCCTTTGCACAATTGCTTTCACCTTCTGTTGCCATTTTCCCAGCTGTAAGCTAAATGTGTGAAGTTTTGCAACAAATCATTAAGGGCAGTCTGAGTGCACACTTCTGTGATTTAATCACATCAAAGCTCTGTTGCCAAAGTTGATTGTTACTCGTGTATGGTAGTTTGCCAATCAAATATTCTTTACACCTATGCCTTTATACACAATTCTAAATATTCACTAATTATGTTTTCATTTTTGCTATCACACACTAATCCAGCAGATGCAAACATCCCAAAGGATTTTCTTCAATGTATATATATAAATATATACATCATAAGAATCAATGAGTCTGAGATAGAATCCTACTTAAAGCTTTCACTGACCATGTTCCATTCAGAAGATACAGAGCAAGAAACAATAAAGACCTGAGAGAATTTGTGAGTTCAGCAGTTCTAATGACTAAGACTCCAGTCATGTTTTCTAGATGTAATAATATATCCTATAGCCTTTCGGACTAATCAAATGAAAGTAGGGGATTTACGTTCCAGTGTGCTTTAAGAAGAGGGCTTAGAAGATTCCCAGAGTAATTTCATTTGACATTCAAAGCAATTTGATTGCAGTTTCTGAACATTTCTACCACATTGGTATTCAGCATGTGGCAATCTGGATTTTATGATGTTTTGAAGGTGATTAATACATTGTATTGGTCTTTCCTTCATTTTTTCTTGTTCCACAGTGCCAATTGCTCTCACGTCACCAAGACAAAAGCACTGCGTGTTCGAAATGACTAACACTACAAAAATCCCAAAGTCACTGCCATACTGGGGACTACTATGAACTATTTGGGGATTTGAAATTTAAGAGGAAGAAATGGAAGCCTTATTGTATACTAATGGCAAGCAATTTTCCACCACTGCAAGTTTTGCTAGAGTGGTGAAAAAACTGCCACTAATATATTTTCAGAGGACAAAATGCTGATGTAAAGACCTTTGTGAGATGGTATTATTCTGATGATTTTATTTTTACTAATATGGTAAGGCATGGCTGACACGAAGGCAAATTTAATCCTCTGCACTCACCTAATTCCTGCTCTTCCACCCCACTTTTCAGTCATTTCACAGGTGCTGCATATATGTTACACTTCTGCATTATTCAGCTGCAGAGAAAACTAGAATCTTCAGCAGTTTCTGATGGCTGAGAGACTGACGCTGTTACAGCACAGTGACAGAGTCAGGCTGCCACTTGCTGCCTGACCTGATGATGTGACAAAGCCAAGAGTGGACAGTGCAGACATCCAAAAATACTGAACCCACTACCATGGAGCATCTCAGACTTCCAGTCATGACATTGATTTTGACAGGACAGGGACTTTTTAGCTTGCTAGGAAAAGCACCATTTGTACTTAAGTGGATGTTCCAGTTCACACTGCACAGTTATTTTTGCACTCGGGATTTCTAGCTGGCTTTTGTTCTAGCACTTCCCTAGCAATTCTAAAGGCAGTAAAAGCAATTTTGCTCAAAATCTGTACAGGTATTTCATGATAAATGCCATCATCTTCTCACTACAACTGCTGCTAGCCCTTATTGTAATGGGAGCTAAACTAGGAAAGCAGCGCAAAGGACTGGATTTGTTCTTCCCTGTGTAACACAGTTCTTGCAAGTGAGACCCATCCAACCCTGACTTGCTTTATGCTTATGAAAAAAAAAAAGAAAAGAAAAAAAAAAGAAACAGTTTTTCTGGTGGCAAGGAGAAAGATAAGCAAAAGATGTAAAAGATGAAATAAAATAAATGCTGGATCCTGCCTACTCAGTGTTACAGTCTCTGCAGCAGCAAGTGCTGGCAGTGCAGTGGGATGGAGAAGTGGGACCAGCATGGCTTACTAAACCTCACTCTCAGCTACCAAAGATGCTGAAGATGGAGCGCCTGGTGATTCATTTCTCTGGAGGCCTTGTAATAAAAGTCTTTACACACATTACATTAGTTCCCATGTCGTCTCTTCCCCACCCTCTATCTACAAACTCTGCTCTCAGGGCTGCTGAGAAATGCTCCTGACAAGGTCCCCATGCCCACCGGTGTGGTCCTCTCACTACTGCTCCACCTGCACACAGGCAAGCGCTGCACAGGAGCATCTGCAAGTACTGCCTTCAGGAGACATGGACAGTAGGAAAGGTCTGTTCTATGCCTATTTAGTAACCAGCTCCCTGGGAAGAGAGAGCTCTGAGCTGGTAGACAGTGAGAGAAGAACAGGAAACCTCAGCCTGTGTGAACTTGCATTCTGAAGATTTGGAGAGGCTAAACTGGTCTCTCTGACATTGCAGAGCCATTAGCTTAGGTTGCTTTGTCATGCAAGCAAACAAAAAACTTTTAATAAATTGGGTAAGTCAATGCCTTTGTTACCACATCTGCATCTACCTATTGTCCTGAGCCAGATGCAATTAAAACAGGGACAGCTTCTTGGTCAGCTGTATTTGTGGTGATATGTATGTGCACTCAAACTCAAAAGCAGATCAATTTTTTAACACCTTTTTATAATTAGAAGCAAGTGACTTACAATGAATTATTTATTTGATTGATTTCATTCTTTTTTTCTGCTCTATCAATGAATTGTCCACAGACATCACGTTGAATTCTTGAATTCATTTTTAATTTAAATAATAACTTTGATCATTAATTCTGGGTGTGTAAATTATTCAGCATTTGCTAATACCCATGACTCAAATTTTTTCCATGGCATGCTATTATAAGGTTCAGAATACATGTACTCCTTCTTTCTCCTTCTCTGGCATGCTATACCGAGTACAGTATCACGTAAACTCCATGAATTTTACTAGTAAGTATACAGTATATATAAGTATATGTATGCATTATTTTCTTACTGTTAAAATTTGAATTAAAAAAATCTTTCTCAACACTAAGCTTTACAATTTGAGCCCTACTGTGATTCTAAAAGAAACTTAAAAACCAGAAGAGGAATAAATGCCCCCCAGAAATTCCGAACATAAATTCTGTGGAGATCAAATGTTAAAATGGGATAGAGAAGGATCCTCAGAGGTCCAGTGGAAGATACTTCTACACATTTCAAAGTAGATGTCTGTAGTGATTTGTTTCCTTAGGAATGCATCACCCATTCCCATCCTCCAGCTGACACAACAGACAATTTCTAATCTGTTTCTGGAAACATACACAAAAGTAGTTGCAAGCACAAAAATTCATCTTAGTCACGGAGCACTATGATGTTATAACATGCACCACCTCGTGCTAAGCTGCTTTCTTGGTCTCTTCTTACACAACTTAAAGCATCACGCCACAAAAAAAAAAAAAAAAAAAAAAAAAAAAAAAAAAAAAAAAAAAGCTGCTGTCCTAAGAACATTTCTTGTGGGATAAGAATGGATTCAAAATTTGAATAATACATTTGGTGGCAATTTCCTGGTCTGCAGCAACTCATTATTTCCGAAGAGCAAATATTCACAAGTTGCCATGCTGCAATATGGCATGATTTCTGTGATGTACAGGCATCCAAACCTTCCTCTTCAGACCCCACATATAGCCCTGTATACTGATGTGGCTACAACATTCACATTTATATGACTGTTAGCACAGAACTCTACCTTAACAGGTGAAGAAGTTTTTAAGCCCTAGGCTATTTTTAATCTTCTGGACATTTTTATGACATAAGACAGGATGCTCTGTTAATTTCCCATTTTAGTCAGCAGGAAAGAAGGCAGATGATATAATAAACACAGTTGATTGCACATATGATGACTCGTAAACTTGTCTGTAAATTCTACCACAAACTATTAACAAGCGGCTGCAATGTTCTTACTGAGAAAAAAAGAGAGGGGAAAAAAAAAAAAACGACTTACATAATAGTTCAGCATGGTAGAAACTGAGCATTAATGCAGATTATTTTTAGGCAGTTCCTATGGAAACTTGACTTATGAGATCACACTCTATATATGTTCCTTGATAACTTTTGAACCGATTGGCTAACTTCAGCTACCTCTGACAGAATGGTGAAGTGCCCATGGGAAGTAAAGTCCTCCAGTCTGTGCAAGGCAGCTGGGTATCCAAGTGACTGCTCTCACTAAAGAAAGGCTGCTGGATGAGCTCAGCAGAGAACCTTCTGGCTATGGCAAGGAATAAGGTGTGGAATGAAGATGGTCCATTCTACAGTCATGGTGATGATGTCCTTTGGAGCTAATAAGTTGCCAGGAAATACAAACCCATGGGAAATTAGACTTCAATGGCTCAGGTGCTTGTTTGAAAACTACACGATATTCCATTGTTTCAGAATTAGTTTATATCTTAAAAAGAAAAGACAACCTTAACATAGAGCTTTTATTTAAGGCATAAAATCAAAAACCTCGAGTCTTCTCTTGCTTTTGACATATTAAACTGCTGAGTGTGCCTGATCTTTCACATACAAGTGCAAATACAGAGGTTTAACTTTAAGTCATATTAAAGAATATTCTGCTTAAGCAGGTTGTGACAGGCCTGCTGCTCAAATCTCTTAGAGGACCCTTCTCTATTTCCTTTAAAATCTATCCATGGCCCCAGTGGTCTGTAAGTTGCCCTCATTAAGCCCATCAAGTTCAGCTGCTCTTTCCCTGCAGAGCCCCAATCTTTCCAGTCTCATGAGGGTAAAAAGCCTGAAAAGCAGTTCAGGCACGTTCAGTCACACTTCAGTGAATGTGCAACTTGGACAAAGTTTCCCTCTTCTTTCAAGGGAGAAACCAGGGAGAGCAAAGGGAGAACATCACAGTGTCTACTTCACGCCTCCTGGCCAAGTACCAGAACCAGAAATATGGCAAACAGTAAAACAACGAAAATAGACATTTTTTTTGATGGATAATGACACATCCAGTGTGTCACTCCAAACAAGTCCCACCGTGCTGTCCATAGCAAGCCAACTTCTGTTCCTCCCCACCCATCTTCCCAACTCACTAAAGAAGTCAGATGATGGAAGCAGTTGTTCTTTTGCCTTCTTGCTCTTCCAGGAGAATTCCAGCCTCAAGTCTGAAAAGGGGCAGACTGCTGCAGGTCTGGAGCCAGTACATAAGTGCAGCGCCTGTTCCAAGCCTCCTCCTCCAAGGTGGCCAACACTCAAACACAACAGATCTTGAATCACAAAACAAGTCAGCTCTACTAGCCCGGTTTCTCAGTGGCATTCACACATCAAATGAAACTGTTCGTCACTTAGGGCTGATTTTACCTTCCACCTTGCTTAGCCTCACCATGGCTGTGTCCATGAGCCACCCTTTCCCTTCTGCCCCATGAGGGACACATTGTTAGTACCAAACTGACGGTCAGAGATCTCTAGGCCACGCTGCACATCACATCACGTCCCACAGCAACCATGCAGGGAACACACCTAACTTAAGTCTTCTGGGTCAGCCTCTAGACACCTCTTTTCTCCACCAACCTCACAGAATACAAGCAGGTGCTCTGAATGGCAACTGAATGAAATGCCTTCAGCAGCAGAGAAGGCTGTTCATACCACCTACTTCAGTTACCTCTCCCTGCTATTCTTCACAATCCTTTTTAACCCTGCAAGGTTTTGAAACAAGTGACGTATAAAATGGCAGCAACTCAGCTAAAACTAGAAACCCTTGGAAGTTTCTACAAGTGGAACGTGACATACACTTTCAGTAGCTTTTATAATATGTTATTATTCCAGCACACGTTATTCCAGTGATACTCAACCAAATCAAGTGCTTTTCATACTATTACACTAATAAGAGAGACATTAAGATTCTATCCACAAGGATAGAAGAAGCAGTAATGAGGGAATTTTCTCCAGCACTGCATTTAATTTAGAAGTGCCAAGCTTAGTATGCAAGCTCTTGTGGACGCTTTAGGAGTTGATATGCCGCTCTGTGGCTGTGTACACGTCTGTCTCTTGCATGGCTCTCACACCTGTGGCTGATAATCACATGCAGTTTCCAATGAGTTGAGAAAATGAAAATTACCTTCAAAAGGAAGGAAAATGCATTTGACATACCTCTCGTTCCAGCACTTGCAAGACTCGCTATAATTACCACTGTGAGCTCGCAGGCAGATGGCAAATGCGGCAGCACCTTGAATTCAGTCAGCAGGATGCTGCAGAAATGCTCTCGCTAACATTTTGTTCAAGATGTTTCAACACACAAATCTAAAAACTGGCAACCCAGACAGAACTCCTGCAATTATTAGTGAGCCTTAAATAATGAGCACATTACATCTCCGCCGGCCTTCCACGTCTCTCTGTACCCACAGCGTGCCGTCTATGCTGCTCCCCACCTAGCTGCACGTGGTCAGCCCAGTTAATGTTTTTACAAACGCTAAGACAGAAGAGCCAGTCAGCATTAACAGATGAGATTTAAAAGGGTCAGATTCTGCTTTGAGGGGGAAAAAAGAATTTAACTCACACTCACGTCTAGGGAATAATTTTAAGGCTCGAGTGGCAGTAGTGTCCAAGCAACCTGGAGGATGCAAGTTGAGTCACAATGAGCATTTCATACTACAAAGGGGAAGGGGAGGGGAAAAAGAGGGAAGATATGGTTGGAAAGGAAAAAGAAAAAGCAGCAGCAGCAGGCTACATATCTTGCCGTCTTAAGGCAGGGGGGTTACCATTGTTCAGTTTTTTAATCCACCTGGTTCCTTGGCTAGGGGATTTGGGAATATCTCTTTGCACAAGAAATCTCTTCCCATGGAACTGTGGAATAATTTGAGAGGTTGTAAAGGAAAGGGTGCTTATATGTCTGAAAAGCATTATAAGACTAATGCCAGAGTCCTATTGCAGTGACAGTCGCAGAGGGAAGAGGGTTAGCTATGTTCTCTTTCTCGCCCTTCATAAAACCTGCCATTTAAGCCAGCGGATTTTTTATTTTGTTTGCTACACAAGATGTGCTTTTACAGATACACAGTCCTTCTCTGCAGCACTGCAAAGGCAAGCGGGTGCCTCTTCAGCTACCTTTTCAGAGCAGTCTAATTTAGTGCCTAAATTAGTACTGAGCACTTTTACAGTATTTCCATATCTGAGTCGTATTACTGTACATAAAGGGACTGGACTGACCATCCCTAAGCACAATTAATTTTGCTTGTTTAAGTCACTTCAGGCCATGTTATTCGCACCCTGCAAAAGTTAAAGACGTGGCTGAAGACTTCATACCTCAAAGTTCGAACTGTCTGCTGGTTGTCCATGCTTGTACACTGTTAGGGCTCGTTTTAACACCTTAAAGGAGAATGTTTTTAAAATGACCCAATATTTAAAACTAAATACAAGATTAATGAACCGGATGGCACTTTCTAAAGAAAGAGCATTTTTCCCCTGTGCCCCTTGCTCAGAGCAGTGCGAGTGCAGAGCCAGGCTCACTGTTCTGCAGCATGAGCTGCTGTTTGCAGCACAGAGAGCCATAGCCGCAGCCAGTGCAAGTGTGAGTGCAGCCCAGGACATATATGGTGTAGATAAAAGTCCAGCTTTTATACTTGGACTGAGATTCCCAGAAAATTAGAATTTTTTCTTCTTGTATATTTAGCAGATAAGAGAAAATATAAAGCTTTTGATGCTGCAAAGGACCTGACTACTGGTGAGTGCTCCCAGTCCCTTGACCTTCTGTCTGTGAAGGCTGTAGGGGAATACAGCAGCAATTCCATTTTGACTGACAAGCCATGACACCCCACTGACCAGCAAGTGCCTCACTGCTGAGGCAGTACATTTGACACATAAATGCATCTTCTGTTGCACGTATATGCCACAAATAATAAATATCTGCTTTCATGCCACGTAAATCTCAAGGTGGTTGCCACTTATGTTTTATTGCAGGTAAATTACACAAGGTCCATGCTGCCCCTTATCTCATTAAATTTATCTTAGAGTAAATCTAAAGTGTCTTATGTCTACTTCAGGACTGTCAAATTGTGATAGATACTATGAAATAGAATATATACATATTAATTAATGTAAGCAATATTTAGCATCTGAATTTGCTGAATATATCTTTTTATATCCTAGATGTAGATAACAAGTTAGAGCATCCCGCTTCCAACACAACAGCAAATTAGTATATGAGGTGCACAGAGGCCATGCCTCAGCCACGGGTCATGAAAATAGCACAGGAAAAATAAACTGAGGGCGGGGAGAGCTTCAGCATTTTAACAAGCTTTGCATAATACTGTGACAAGAACTACAGAAACAAAATACACAGATCAAGCATTCAGAGGCATGCACGCAGCATTGAGATCAGAGCAAGGGAGTTCAGCAGGGACAAACACCACTGATCAAAGCGCAGCGTCCTCCCCATCAGTGAATGGTGCCGTTCCTTTGCTAGAAGCCCTTTAAAACAACATAACAGAAAGCACTTTGAGCTGGAGCCAACTTTGAAGAAGACAGACGCGCAGGGAAGCACAATGTATTGGACCAATTAATATTGAGAAACAAATTGTATTTCCTGCTCATCCTTTCATGCCATCAAATAGGGACCCCACAGAATACGAGTCAAAAATACAGTGAAAGGTGTAAGGGAATGATTACCAAAAAGCAAGAGCACGTTTAATGTTTTTATACAACATTGATCTGTATCTACTCCACATCAGTCCCAACTGTTGATATGTTTTTCATCACTCTTACGTTAGAACTCATCACCATTGAAAATGAATGCTGGCATGAGGGAAGCACAGGATCAGGATTTTTGCACTCCCAGGGATCACAATACTGCATACAACTTCATGTTTCCAGATGAGGTACTTTCCCATTTTGAGCTGATGTAATATTCAGTCAGTACCCAGAAGATGTTGCTAATGAATGCTTCAGCACTCCCAGTTTTGAAGTGCTGTTAATGATAAAAATTACATCTATAGCATTTTATATTTACAGAGTGCTTTCAGTTAATAAATGAATTAATCCTTAACAATATAAGTAGGTTGCTATTTAGATAATCATTTTTAAGTGAATCACCCAAGGCAGACAGAATTCAAGATCCTTTCCTACAGTAACACAACTGAGGAAGTAACAACATTGAGACTGAAACAGAACCAAGTGCTGGGCATTAAAAGTACTCCAACAAATGTGTTGCAGCAGTGTCTCTTTAGGGGAGCTAAATTTACAAGTGTTAGGGGGAGCAAACCAAGCAAACAGAAAGATATCTTCAAACCCTATTTACAGCAGCGAATTAAAGTCATGCTGAATTTAACTTAAATACTTTAGGCAGAAATTTCCCTGAATACCATGAAAAGATGCTAAAAGAAATACTGAACAGACAGTCAGGTTTTGTTTATTCTGCAACTTCTGAAAACATGATACTAAACATCCATAGGCAGTCACATTCCTTTTGTGGGAGAAGCAAGACAGGTTTGCTTTAGCCTGTTTAAAAACTGTTGGAAAGAAACAGAAGCATTGCAAGGTTCTATATGCTGATATAACACTTGCAAAAACAGATGAAAGTCAGGAAGTTTCCATGAAACTATTGTTTTCCAGTAGAAAGTAGAGTAATTCCCTGCTTATCTTGATGGTAATGAGGACACCCAACCCCTTATTCTTATTGTTTTAATTAAAAAGAAAAAGTATGAAATCCTCAGCTGCAGAAGGAAACTGCAGTGCTGCCTTTCAGGGCACAGGCAGACATTCATGGACTCTGCTTACCAGTCTAATTTTGCAGCTGCATAGGTTTCCTAAAGTCAACTGATTTGCACCAGCTCATTATTGGATTGTGTATTTAAATCTCAAGTAAATATACATTTTGTGGACTCACACAAATACCCATTTGAGCTCATCCAGAACTAATGAGAATTACTGCAGACAAGCAGAGCTGGGCCCTGGCAGTATAGCTGGGAAAGTTTCTGTATTTTCACTCTGTGCAATTCCAGCAGACACCACAACTCCATTTCTCCATATTTTAAGTGCTGCAGTCACTCTGTTTTGCATAAAGAAGCAATTAAAAGTCATCATCTATTTCACCTTGCATTCCATATGAAAGTAATACTTCTACATTAAGCAGCTGTAAGGAATATTTTCAGTGTCCAATGAGCAAGTAGTTTATAGATACAGAAGAAAAGAAGAGGGAGGGGGTGGGAAGCAAGAGGGAGGAAAAAAGGAAATTACTACAGAATTGAGTTGGACTTGGATATAGTTTTCTTAAATGAGGGGACTGTAATGTTTGTAGAGAAGATGAAATGACAGAATAAGAGATGACCCTACCTACTACTACATACAGCAACAAGATGAGTAGCTGAAGAGGTTGGGTTGCAATTCTAGCTGAGTTACACCCCTAATGGGAAACCTAGATGAAATCAGTTGGTGTTAACTTGCCTGAACTGTTAAAGAAAAAAATTTAGGATGAAGAACTGCATTTGAAGCAAATTCTTTGCAGGAAAGTTGGTTCAAAGAGTAAGAAAAAAAGAACATTATGTTTGAACCCATCACCTCCATTTTGGTACATTAATCAGAATAACTTAACAGAGACATCTCACCGCCTGTCTGTCTTTGGATACTTTGAAAATTGTAATGCCAGGCAGAGGAGAGACACGGGTAAGCAGATAAATCAGCACATTCTTTCATATAATTTAAACTACAGAAATGAAATTGCAGTGAAATTCATGGCTTCCAAAGAAGTTGTTACATGACGAGATTTCCTGGTATTTGTGGGAAAAAGAAAGAAAAAAACCTAGTACATTATTAAAAGCAATAGGAGTTTTAGTTGAGCAGTGATAATACTTAGTTCAGCATCTTGTTACACTACACGCTATTTGTGAGTTCCTTCCGATCATTTCCTATGGTGGAACATGATGAAGTGCTGGGCTCCCTGCTTAACATATTTCCCATTGCTACAGAGTTAAAAAGTCACTAATACACAGGAATTTTACTTAGACATTCACCTAAAAACATGAGTCATTCTTGTTACTATGCAAATGTCATCCTTTACCTGAAGGCAAATTCCTGCCTCTTAATATTTAAATCCCATCTAGCTTTCACTGATTTCGAAACATCACATCCTTGAAATATTCCAAAGAACACAATGAGGGACAAAAAGTCCCCCTCTTTTTTTTTTTTTTTTTCCTCCCTGTCTAACAATAGGATTTTTCACTTATTTTACCAAAGCAAAATGTTGGTAGAGAAAAAGAGTTAAATAAGCTCCCTTTTTGGGCAAAGATGTTCACACTAAAGACAGAACTGAAGACAGCCACTACTATATCTCACTTCAGAGACCTCACCTTTGCTGAGAGATCCTGTCTAGTAGATGGTGCATTTAATGCACGATAACAGGGTGTAATGTACTCAAGCTCATGAACCTAGGAACCATCTAAAATCCACGCTCCTCCATCCTTAGAAAACAAATACATAGTAAAGAGAGGGTATTTCTTAAATCCGCATTCTCTTCCAATAATTTCTGCATGGCTGCGTTAATGCCTCTATCTCCTTGGAATTCACAGCTCAAAACCTTCTTTTTAAGGCTGGTGCCCTTTCTTTCTCTGCCGAAGAAGTGAGACAAACAGGTTTTATTATTTATTTTTAAATCATTGGCAAGTGGTACAACTTTTCAGATGACCTTCCTGGAACAGGACCAACCTGCGAAGTTGGTTCAGTCCCTTGCTTTTGGACAGCTTGCTTTTGGACAGGTGAGGGAGAGCAGGGAATGAGTTGAATTCCACAGAAATATTCCAGTTACCTAGATTTGTCCCCAGAAGCTCTGTTCTTGTTCTGACACTGTTATAAACAAACAATAACACGGCCACAGAAGCCTGCTGGCATAAACATATCTGAGTGAGAGCAGCATCAAGCCCACTGAATCTTTTATTGCTGTCACCCAGAGCTGAAATGAGATGATACTGCTACAGGCAGTGCTATAGCTATCAGCTGCAACAAAGCTAACTGGAACATGATCATTTTTCACAAAATGTTCTCTATCCAAACAGTGGAAGAAATGGGAACAAAGATCCATTTCTTTCAGGTCAGCAGAGCTTTGCTTCTACCAGGTTTGAACCACAGTTCAAGTCTGCTTTCCCAGCCCCAGTGGTTAGTCCACAAAATACCAGTCCAGTTTCTAAGGCAGAGCCAAAGCTTGCAGTGGTGATGCAGTGTTTAACTTAGGTTTCCAGTATGGAAACACAGTTAAAGTCCAAAGGCTTTTGGCCCCTAGAGCCTTTTACTCCATTTTGAGTATAACAGATGGAAATCCTTCCTGTAGACTTAACACCAAAACTTTGGAAAGCTCTAAGTAGTTTGGGCAGTAACAAAACAAAGCAAAGCAAAGGCCGTTTACAAGCATGACTTGCTCACTGCAGATTCAAGCAGGTGCTTGTATGAGATCAAGAAAAGGCAATACACTTTTCTCCTTCCGATTCTTGTCTGCTCATTCCCTCTCTGCCCTGAAGCAGTCAATTATGTATTGAAAGAGCACAGCAAAGACACCTCTCTGAGCTGTAACTGCTTTTGCAAGGCCATATCTTCTGTCTCAGAAATCCCAGGCCACTGTCTGCTAATTGCTAACAGGCTGAAGAGAGCTTTGCAAACCCTTAATGATAATAACCCTGGCAAGCCAAAGAACAAGGCTGACAGAGCGAAAGGAAAGAGACAGAAGTGTTGCTCCTTTCCTTGTAGAGGCACTGCCAAGAAGAAAGTGGTTAAGAAATTGCAAATGCAACCGAGCAGTACAGCTTGCAGAGGTGCTGGAGAGTGTTCAGAGTCAGCCTAAGGTATGGTGGCAGCATCCAGGCAGGTATGGAGGACATGTGAACAGCACCACTGTGCTGCATGGGGCTCTCGCACCTCATCCTGAACTTGCTCAAGGGTCAGCGCTGCTCATTCCTGCTCTATCCCTGTTTCTGACCACATTTTGTGATCGTTTCATGATCCTTCGATTGGCTTCCAATTGTTTTTCTGGCTCAGCCACTCCATACGTGACATTTTGACTCCTCAGCTGTGTGATTTTGGCTTGTGTGTTTTGCAATACCCTAATTCCTGCTTCCTACCTCTCTTAGCTGGACTCTGCTTTCCTGTGTTTCTTCAAGTCCTAATCAGGAGATATCTGAATGGGTAAATGTCCCCCAAGGCATGGTCTCAGCTGCAGAAATACAGTTCTGCAACCTTTACTTTTATGTTTCAGCTGCATCCTGTTCTGTCTCAACTCTATAAGCCAGTGTTCATGAAGCACCTGTGGAGTTTCTGAAGTGCATTTACATGTGATTGTTGGCTTATACTTCAGGCAACAGAAGCAAATAAAAACTGGAATTCATTGCAGTGACTCAAAGGTACAGGAAAGCAGAACTCAGCCCTTACTGGATCACCTGAACAAGCCATGAATGATTTAACAAATAAACATTAATAGCTAGGAAATACGAATCCTTCCTCTCAAACTAATTTTCTAAACAACAGACAGTGGTAAAGAAGAGTATTTATGATCCTGTTCTACACAGTAAACATTATTTACTAACTCAACAGAAAATTACTGACAAAGCTACGATGCACAGATAAATACAATCTAAATTTGTCCTTGGCTAATAGAGGCTATGTGCGCCATCACCTGGATGTGAGAAAATAATCGATTTTCCTGTTACTTCTGACTAAAATGTCTCAGCAAAATACAGAAAATAAGCAGCTTTCCTGCCTCGCTCTCTTCCTTCAGAGCATTTTGCATTTAGCGGTCATATTCACACTGTTTAAGTACAGGGCAAACACACACCATTCGTGCAGGAGCCACTTAGCTGCTCTACTGTTTTACTGGCTCTTATTCTCCCTCTGCACCAGAGATATCTGAGCTACAGGGCAGCTATAAGATTCAGGAATAAGATTCAAAACACTGAACAAAAACAGATGGTTGGGAACGGTGTGCTGGAATAACTCACAAACACAAATACACAGGAGAAAAAGTCATGTTAGGTTTAAAAAGAGAGAACGCTGACCCGGTCCCAGAAAAGTCTGGAAAGCCATATCACATTTTTAAGTATAAGAAACAACAATTCACCAAACTTTCCAGACATAATTTTATGATGCTTCTGTCTCAGGTGCCGGGAGAAGAAGAATCTGTTTAAAGTGTGCCAAATGATTCACCACAATATTAAGTTATGCCATCTGGAAATGGGATATAGCACTCAGATTTCTCTCAAGATCAGATTTAAAGAAAGCATCCCATACTTTGATAGGCCATTTAAAAGCAAACATCTTACAGCCGACCCCAGATGCTTTCTCTATTTGTATCAAGTGCTTATTAAAGCTCCCCATCATAAGTAGATTTTTGTTTTCCAATCTCTTTATTTCCAAGGGCAAACACAGATGGTGCAGAGCAGCATAATGCAAGAGAGACCCAGGCAAACTGAGAATGAGCAGCAGTGTGGCACAGGGCTGTCCCACATGGGGTGTAGCTCAGGCCTTGCAAGCAGGAAGATTTCTGGTCATGCAGCATTTGCTAATAAGCAAATGTCCTGCAGGTGCAGTCTCATGGCTTCAAGGTACTGCGATTTTTCCTCAGAGTCCAATAAAGACCCATTAGGAATAAGCAGCATCAAAGAAAA
Source organism: Lagopus muta (assembly GCF_023343835.1). Taxonomy (NCBI): domain Eukaryota; kingdom Metazoa; phylum Chordata; class Aves; order Galliformes; family Phasianidae; genus Lagopus; species Lagopus muta. Next base: position 44,133,416 of record NC_064439.1, on the reverse strand, counting down.
TTCTAGTTAGATAACAGTGAAAAAACATGGATCAGAACCGAAACCGAAGTCCATAAATGGAATTCTTATCCTTGGAGGTTTTAAAAACTTGATTAGACAAAAATTCCAGTAACCTGGTTTAGCTTTGAAGCGTACCCTCCTTTGAGCAAGGCATTGGACCAGAGGACCCAAAGGTCCCTTCTAACCTGAATTATTCAGTAAAGCTAAATGGCACTAGCAGTACTGATGCAGAGCATTGGGAAAAGACAGGCAGGTAACATTTGCAAAATCTGTCAACCTCGGTATATCAAACTTACACTTGCAGGCCGAACCAAGACACAGAAGTTTCATCATCCTTCCCCACCAACAGCAGTATCACAGGTATTCTGCTCCCCAGCCTCTGACTCATTCATAGCATGCTCTTTATGACAGGGCTGAAGCAAGAAAATACCTTTCCCTATACCCTTTCCTTGCTACTGCTTTTCCCCAGTACCTCCCCAGCAAAATTTTTACATTCCCACTGCGTTCACCTGAGCTCTGAATGCCTAACAAGAAATACAAAAGCATCTAGCAATTGTGACAGGTGTTAAAATCCTGCACGTTGCTTTTATCTGGTGTAACAAGCAACCATGAGGTATTATGCAACTGACCCAATTTGAGGCATTTAACATACCAGGGTTTAGCAAAGAGCGCCTGCTACAAGAAACCCTGTTACTGGAGGCAGAGCCAGACCCTATACGTCATGCCGCCCATCTATATTTCTAAATAAGTTGTGCAGGAAACATATTAGTTCCTAATCTTGGTGCTTCAGTGCCTAAATGAGCCTCATCACCATAGCAACAGATGGCTTCACAATCTTTAATGCCTTTATTTTCACAAGTCCTTTGAGAAATAGAGGAGGACAGCTGTCCCCGTTTTACAACTGTGTAACTGCCAGGCAGAGAGGCAAAGTAATTTGCCCCAAATCCTGCAGGAAATGTATGGAGAGCAGGATGGCAGGGCATCAGGTTTCCCAGCCTTCCTACATATGCTCCAACCTGCCCCCCATCCTTACTGCTAAAAGTACTTTCTACATCTACGGATATGTGAGCATGGCCTTTAAAAATATGGCTTTTATATTTAAAGGCTTGGGTCTCCTAAAAAGCTGGCCAGTCTCTGCAGGGGGATGACCTACAGAGGAGGTCCAAAGGGCAGTGGAAAATGGACTTAGCAAATTAATTAAGCCAGAAAACAGTGATGCTGTGTGTCAATCTCACAAGTTTGATAATGTTTTAAGAGGCTGCAAAGGATTCTAATTCTGTAGTTCCTTTCTGTTGTATTTGGCAAGCATCTGGCTTTGACTGCATCCACAGCGTGCTCCCTAGGGAACAACATTAAGGAAGCCAGCAAAACCAATGCTTGTCCAGTTGTTCTGGATGTGTCGGATCACAGCAGATTTTCCCAGGCAGACATAAGCTCTGCAGAAAGCCACATATCCCCTTTCAACATAATCTGAACTTGTATTTTATTTTAATTCACACTTTTCCTTTCCAGGCATAAAACCTCAATTTCCAAACGTGGGATATTCTGATCAGGTCCTTCTGTGTTAAGCTGTTTCAGCACAATTTGTTGCCAGGTCAGGACTGGTTTCTAAATCCATTTACATTGCTCCGTTTCCCCTCAAAGTTTAGACATTCCCTTGATTCTCTTATTTATAATGGTTTATAGGTAAAACAAATTTAACTCACGCAATTTGTATTTCTATTTTATGAGCAAAAAAAAAAAAAAGACAAGGTTCATTTATCAATATAATCTTTTTAGTTTACAATTAGCATCGGAGCTGTATACAAAACATCTCAACCTTAAAATGTCTCTACTTATCACAGCAGTCTACACTGTTCATATTTATGAGGCAATTTGCACAAATGCCTTCAGATTGATGCAGCATTCGTATTTATTTCATTTTTCTGCTTCTGGTGTTTTGTGTTCCTCTCCCTTTATATAGCCTTTTTGAGAAACCTGCTTCATTCATCTCTCAGGAAGAACTGCTTTAAGAGAGGCAGATGGGAGCACCTATAAAGTGAAATATCGAAACTGTCTCTACATGACATAAGTGTCCTCCTGGTACTGCTGAATATTACAGCTTTTAAAAGGCATGTTTTACTTTGGAAATAGAAGCAATTACTTTTAATTGTAGTTCTCAGCATGAAAAACTTGGAAAAAGAATGTTTTTCTCCTCTTCAAAGTCAGATCCTTATATTAAAAACAGAAACACTCCAACACACGCTGAAAAACAGGCCGTAGTTATCCTAGGAATATACAGCAGCAGCACTGTTAAGCATGACTGCATAAAAAAGATATGTTAAGTATGAAGTTGCCTTAGGTTTATCTTGGCTGTCTTAACTCTGATGAGATTAGAGTTGCAGAAGCAAATGCAAATTGTTCTTCCCTGTTTTACTACAATAAACTTGGTGCTTCTTTAAACTACAAAACATGTCAGTGCTTCATTGTATTACCCTGTTCTGAATGTTATAACTTGGTTCTTCAGTTACGCAGAAGTTAAAATCCAAGACAGGTGCTTTAAACTAAAGATAGATTGCAGAACTACACTGCTCAAGACAACGGATGTTACGAACACAGCTCAGCTCAGGCTATGCAATGAGCTCTTTTGTTCAAATATGCCTCAGTGAACCCTATCAGGCAGCCACCAAAAAAAAGTCAAGGCAGCACTGAGAGTTCAGATGACTTTCTATTCAGGCTGTCTATTTGCCTCCCTTTAGAGGCAAAGATGACTTTATTTTGAGATTAAGATCACTTCTTTGGGTTACCTGAGGCAAGCCCTGGTAGTGGAAGTGGTGTTGCTGGAGCTATCACAATGCACATGACCCAGCAGAAGGGAGGACACAGAGGATCCTCAAGGATGTAAAGCAGTGGAGGGACTTGTGCCCAAATGAACAACATGAGGATGCCATAGCAAAAAATAGATGTGGAAACCAAAAGAGTTAGAAGACTCATATCTATGATATGGGATAGTTAAACAAAGGGACTCCTTGATGCACATCCCAGCAATGGGGATTAGTGTTGCTTTTGTGTCAAAGGTTGAACAGCCACAAGCTCATATAGAGAAAGCATAAAAAAACTCCTGTCTCCCTTCATTAAGGAAGAAATTACCCAGCATTAACTAGTAACTCCTTACTCTGGCATCACACATCGTCCAAGAGAGAAAATAAAAGTACTTCCAAACATATGGAGTGCATAGCAATTTGATGAACAGGCATGTATTCAGCAGCCTTTACCTGAAGTTGAACAAAAGAGGTTTCAGTTGTCAGTTTGCACTTCTGGTTACCAGTAACAGCTATTGCCAAGGATTAGCTCACCAGAAGTAATTTACAGGGTGGAGCATGGCTGGAATGGCATACTCCCAATCTTTTTTCGTTCTGCATATTAAAACAAACTTCTCTTAGACTTCTACCTGCATTCCTTTGAAACAGTCTCACTAGAAGATAGTATAATTAAATTAACAACTGCTTATCTCAAATCCATTTTTCTTGTATGTTCTACCTGCCCAGAGGTATGTCTGAAAGTGGACTAGAGTTTAATGGTGATGAATTCAAAGAGAGCCTAGAGACAGGCAACCACTAGTCTCCATTATCCTTCATTTAAAGAGATATTGGTAAGCGGTATCAAAATAAAGTGCTTATTTGAAAGACCTTGGAATCAGTTTCCTATCCGTATTCTGTACTATTTAATTAAGGAACAATACCATTAAAGTGTGGGTTGTCACCCTCTGACATTGTGTTCAACAGAAAATTGAAAATCAGAATGCCTGCCTACACTGTTGAAATCCAATGTCAAACACATTAGAGATTTGCTGATGTATAAAGCAACAGATAGAGAAAAACAAAAAATAAAACAATACAATTGGAAGCCCTGGAAACTGTCCTACTTCGTGAAAATAGTACTGTGCATCTCAATGAAGAGAAACAATGGCTGTAAAAAGTGATAGTGTCTCAAGAGGTTGCCCTCAATTATATGAGATTGTCATCACAGACATATTTTATAAAGGAGCAGACAACACAGACTCACAAACACACAGAGAAAGGATATACGTGGCACTCAGTCTGCCCTCCTGCCTGAACGGGACTGGGAGAAAACAGCTGGTGCAGGTTGAGACTATGAACACGGAACAGCCAAAACAGATGCATCTGTCAATTCCTGACAGTCGAAATGCTGTTGAGTGAGAATATCTCACACATTGGAAGGAGCAATGCAGAGCATCTCAAAGGAAAGCCAAGCTCTGTGAGCAGAGCTGCCTACTAAGTTCAGGATAGCAGCTTTGGTTAGAATGAGCAGCACGCAGCAGAATTCCTTGATGCCCTTTCTCAATAGAGGCACATCTCAAAAGATCAACACGTATGGTGGTGTGAGCAGTGAGATCAGTTAGGAACAACACAAATTTAAAGGTAGTACTGTGGAAAAGCCTGTGCAGGTAAAGGTTCAGATGCTGTACTCACTAGTATAAATTCAGAATCTCTGTTGTGTTCTGTGGCTGGAATTCACAGTCATACTGATGAAAGCAGTAGAAAACTTCCCGTTTTTTTTAATCTTGTTCCTCACAACAAAAGCAAACTTGACAGCTTCTGACCAACGCAAATTGGAGGTTCTGCAGATAATATTACCTTCACATTAAGCACATGAACACACAGAATGCCCCTTACTCTTCCCATTGCTCACATCACATTTTGCAGTCTGTTCAGCAGGTGATGCGGTGAAAACTGAATGCTGATATTACCTCGACACTGGCTGAGAGGGGTTGGCTGCAAAGGTAAGCAATAGCATGTATCTTTACTTTCAGCAGATGGACAGAACTACTTCCAGTGAGCTCCCTGGGGAGCCCTTGGCCAAGAAGTACTGCAGATTTCTGAATGGGTTTTACCGGTTGCTCTGATTTTGCTGTAACAAAGGTCCTTCTCTCAGTTGCTTTTCTTTTTAAGCCAGCAGTAGGGGACACCTAAGCAAATGTCCAACCACCTGAGGTGGTAAGAATTCTGCAAACATCTATGAAGATCACAGACAGTCAAAGATATACTGGGGAGGTGCTACAGAGGAGAAACTTCTTTACTAGTTCAGTGGTTGGGATGAAGTAGGTAATAAAATACTCCTAACAAGGTAACCTGCTTTCCTGGTATTCCGTAGGAACAGACGTAACTGACTTCAGAGATGGGGTGAAAGACTGACATAACTGAGCACACATAATAAAACTGATACATATATTTCAGTTTTCTTACAGCTGCTGCTTAGCAGTCAGGGTGGTAAAAATTCATGCTTCTGTGGCTCCAGAGTCACTCCACATGCTGAACAGACTCAAGTCTTAGCTAGAAGATAACAGAGTTTGCTTTATGTTAATAAAATGGATGGAGTTTAAAGACAAATAGGGCACATGAAGTGAAGGAGCTCATCTATAAAGGAGAATTAAAAGAGCCAAGTCTCCATAATCTGTTCGTGGTATGAGGAAAGGGAGAGATCAACAGCCTGGAAATTGCAAAAAGCTTGAAAATAACAAAAACAAAACAAAGAAGAATATATTTACTATGCTCCAGAGGAAAAACTAGAAGGAACTGTCTGTATGAATTTGTGGCTCCTGTGTTAAGTTTTTGGGGCAGCCCAATTCAGACTGCACTGATTAGCTATCACTGAATGACAGGGGTTGGAAGGGACCACTGGATAACCTATCTTTGCTTCATCTGCACTTCCATGCCAGATACCACTTTGTCAGACTGCCCTTCCACTGCCACCTGTCCCACAACAAAATGCAATGGATTCCAGGTGGGAATTTTCATCCTCTACTGCCATACCATCACCATCTGCCTCCAATGTTGTAGGCCAACAAAATAGGAGGCATTATTTTTGGAGCAGACCTCATATTTTACCAGTGAGGATGAACTGTCATTAGTTTTGTTCAAAATCAATTTTAGGTGGGATATATTCAGCAGTGAAGTGAGAAACCTTTTCCTCTGATGAGAACCTTCCTGTGAACTCCAGCAGCAGAAAGCTCAGGCTGAGCTCCTCTGCATTGATGGATCAGCACGAGCTCAGTACAGAGCGATTTCATAGTGCTGCATCAGATCTCCTACAAACAGTAATCTTGATATCTCAAGTATTTCTTGATCGTGATTCATATTAGGCAGTGGAACATCCTCCTGAGAAATGATAAGGCAGCCTTATTGTTGAGAGCATATCAGATCAGGAGAGCACAATACTAGAAACCATAGTCCAGAGAATAAAAACTGTGACGGCCTTGTTGATGACTGAATAAGGCTCTTCCATCTTTAATATCTCCAGTGATGCACAAGCCCTTAGGAAAGCTGAAAGGATTCATATCTAACAAGTCACAATACTAAATTCATATTTTGGAGGAAAAAAAAAAAAGGAGGAATTCTTGCTATCCTAAAGACAAAATGGGGTCTAACTACTAGCACTGCTGTTGTGGACTAAATTCTAAACAATCTAGTGAATGCTAAATCTTCCTGAGCTAATACTTGACATATTTCTCCTTCCCTTATTCACATTTTTCTTCTTCTTTTCCGGTGTACATGGACTCAGGTAAATACTGTTACATTACCTAAACTCCCAGTCCAAATTACAGCAGTTATTCCTCTCAGGAATTGCTGAGTTCTGAATAATAAGATCTTAGTGAGCTTTCAGCAAGAAACCAGAGAACAAGGTGTTTCTCTAAAGCAATATCAGAAGAGATTTCTTTACATTTGTCAGAAACAACTGGAAAGAAAATTTATGAAGTACAGCACTGTCAGCTACAATCAGTCTCTCTCCAGCCTAAAAGACTGGGGGAAAGAAATTGCTAATCCAGGACCCTCACAGTCTTTTTGATACTCACTTTTCACAAAAGATACAGCTATTCTAGAATTCAAGATGACCAAAGCTTTCAGAAAAAAACAGGCAAAGACTATGATAAACTACAACTAACCCAATATTTAGAAATACAGCACTTTTCAGAAAATGTGCCAAATATTGTTCTCTACTTTTCTGAATTCCCCCCTGTATAAATTTGCTTTTTTTTTTTTTAAATTAGGGTAAAGAAACGGCTTAATACAAGTGCACAGAAATTGCAAGAAAATGGTTTAATTTAAAGAAAAATAGTGCTCTAAAAAAACCAGGAATATTTCACTTACTCCTTACTCCTAGAAAAGCATCATAAGCAACTCAAGTAACTCCCAGAGCATCTAATTTCAACTAAAAAGCACACGAAGAAAAATCTTGTGAATATTACCATGATTCCTAGCAGAAACAGCTGGTTTTACACCAGAGCTAAGCCCTCCATCTCCATCCACTAGACAGGGTGAAGCAAGACCAAGGAATGCAGATCATGCCCAGAAGACAACCTCAAAATACAAGCATGAAATAACCACGTACTATGTCATTTCCTCCCCTTACTTTAATCTTTTACCAACTTCTGATAGAATAATTTTAAAAAACAAGAGCAGTTAAAGCATTGGAATGAACATACTGGGTTGATCTCTCTCTTCCCAGATGTATTGGTTGCTACCAATGCAGGATATTCCCCCACAAACTTATCTACGTTAGCCAAATTGGCACCTGAATAGCAACAGGTTCTCCTTAAGCCACAGAAAAATGAGAGTGCAGAGTACATAAAACTGATATTAAGTGGAGCCAGAAGCTGTCAGATATTCCCTAGATAAATGACTCAAGAGGAAAAATGATGATTTGGGACAACAGCTATGTCTTCTTTGTTGCTGTTGTTCCAAAACACCTTCCTTGTGGCTATTAACAGTTCAACGTGAGCTCCTCCTGTTTCAATCCTTAGCTGTTTTTCCTTCCTTTTGAAGTTTTGCCCATTCACTTATAATAATAATAATAATGAATAATTTACTAAAAGAAAATCAAAGAAAACATAAGTCTGTCTTAATATTGGCATGTCAAATGATGTTTAACAGTTGCTTAGCACCACAGATTTCAACAGAGCATTTCCTCATCCCCATTAGTGTAAGTTAGAGAAGCAGCAGCAACACAACGAAACATTTGCAGAATTTTCTAAGTGGCTTACTTCATTTAAGAGGAACAGCACTTCACTATAATAGGAATGATTACATGTGGATTTAGCTCAATTAAGCATCACCTTAGTAATGCTCTCTCTTTTCTTATCCAAACATCTTTGCATATGGTTCATCAGGATGACTGAAGTTTACCCAGGAAGCCAAGTTAATTTTCTAACTTTATAGTTAAAGGAGTCAAGCTTAAAGAAACATTTCAAAGCCTGAAATATCAACTAATCTCTATTCAAACTTGTTACTTCAGATGGAAATGCCTCAGTTGTACCCATTTTGGGCACAAACATACTGGCTGTATTTCTTGACAACTCCCTTCCACCCTTTTTCTGAACCTTACCCACAAAATTATATGTACTAGGTTGTGTGATCAGAGAAAGGGTGGCTGGTCATGCATCAGTGTTAGATCACAATATGCATACGTTGATTCATAAAATAAAGAAGAAAGTAGAGTTCAATTCTGCATCTGATGAGGATATTCATATTAGCAAACAACTCCTTGGATATGGAAAATAGATTATTTCTTTCCTCACATAGCTACCTTTAATATTTGAAAAACAATACCACGTCCCATCCTGTCACCTTCCCTCTATGATGAGAAATCGCTTCATTCAGGTGTGCCTTTGCATCTTTGATTCTTCTCTTCTGTGAGCTCTCTATAGTTTGTTCTCATCTTTCTTTAGTGTGATAACCAAAACTGAGTAAACCACACCAGGTGAAGAGTTTGGCAGTATCTCAGATACTCAGCAAAGCAATTACTTCCCATTGCTGCATCCTAGAATTATCTTCTTTTTTGTTAGCTTTGTGTGCAGAGGTGACTCTACAAGTTTCCCCTTCACACGTTTTCCATGGGACTTCACTATCCCAAATTTGTGTGGTCATTTAGCTTTATGTACTCGTAGCATCTCACCTTGTTACTTCTGCAGAACCTCCTTTTTTTTTTTTTATTTTAATAGGAGCTTCGATTTATGAATTTAGAACTCATATCTCCCTTTTAAATATTTGGCAGTTCATCCTGGCTTAGCATCATCTACGCTGCCTTCTAGGTGACATGAAAATACTGCACAACACTGTGTCTGAGCCCCTTTGATTTGACTATTGGTAACTTGCTGTGGCATTCCAGCAATGCTATAAGTCCTGGATGAAGTTTCTCAGTCAAGCTTGATTTAAAATTTTCCAATTTGTCATGAAGTCTCCATTCTGTTTGTCCCTGTTAAAGGCTAAGATTTGTCACTTCTACTATTCCAAACACAAGTTATGGGCGACCTCTTCCATGAACAGACAGAGTATTACTTATTTTTTAACATCACCTGTTGCTCAGATATCTCATTCCCAGGAGTAGAAGACTGATTCTTCCCTTGGTCATCCTATTACCTTTCTAGAACAATTTCTTACTATTATTTTCTGTTGCTGTTTCTGTGCCTTGACATTTTTGATTTTGTGCCCTCATGTTTCCTCTGTAAGTTTAGTCCATCCTTCATTTACAATGGTGTAAATCCAAAGGAAAACCAATGATTTCAACAAAGCTTCTTGCACACAGAAGATCATCATCATTTCTCATGTTTCCAGATTTAATGTATGAAGTTATTTTCTTTTTCTTCAGTGAAACAAAGGAGTCTGGCACAAACAAGAACAACTGCATGTTTTTTGGTCTTACAAAAGCCCTCTTGCATCCAAGCTGGCTCAACAAACATAGTGCTTGGCTCAGTGTGAGCTTAATTGAAATATGGCCTCTTTAGTCAGTTGGAAAAGCATTATATACTATTTTTCAATGCACAGGACAGCTTTTTCTCTTTGCCCTAAAGCAGTTTCTTGAAAATGCACCAACCCTACTGGTCTCTATTTTCCAAAATGCTCTTCAGTCTGTTTGCATAGAACAGCAACTGCAAAGCTACCTGATCTGCTGATGTATTCCCATGCACGTTTCTCACTTTCGTTCTCAACATGCAATTACTATTTCACAGATTTCAGCTCACCAATCCCACTTGTAGTAAAAGAATCTACCTACATGCACATACGTAGATACTTAGACCTATGCACACACCACATATATGATACATACAAATACAGCTTTTCATGTACATGTATACAGACACACACATACTGTGAATGCATCCCTATTCCATACCTTATCTCCAGAGCTATATATTTGCTTATTGTACAGATACTGTGTCGCTGACAGTTTGAATGGAATATTCTTCCATAAATTCGCTCACAATGGCAATCACACAAGACATTATTATTTTGGAGTCCTGAAGGAAGAAAGGAGAAGAGATAAATACGCATGAGAAAACAGGACAATACATCCATGAAAATAATCAAGCCTGGATTTTTCCATGATAGGCAAAGCACAGAAGGCACACATAACACAAGGATGAATACAGAGGCTGACATAAAGTCGCCCCTAAAGGCCACTTTAACTCCTTGCTCGCTTTCAGACTAGGATTCCTGTGGAAGGCACATTTCCTCCAGGCTCAGCGATGAAACTTTGCACATAGAGAAGTTTAGCCAACTAGGATGACCGCCGTACCACCACAGTAGCATGATGCTGTAGGAGCAGCCCAAAGGACAAAGTCCAAGACATGCATCAGCAGGATTGCTTGGAAAACAGACCTAACTTAATGCCACTTTGTATACTAATGAAAATAAAAAGCCTTTCCTATACTTGGTGGCAAAACGAGAATACAAAAGGACCCTGTACGCTTCAGACACTCATCAGCAGAATGGGGTAAGTGGTTTGGGGCTGCGCTTCCTGATCCAGAGCTGGGGCTCCCTCTCCAGGCATACTTACAGCCAGAGAGAAGAGCTGTAAAGAAACCACCAAGTCACTTCTGTTTTGACAAAAATGAACTACCAGCAACTTTCAAACAACTTTGTTGTATCTGTTCCTTCGATTGCATGCGTCGACAGGAAGACTTATCTCCTCAACTGGGTATTGGATTAAGCTCATACAAGCAGAAATAAGAGGAAATCATAATCATGTGAGACCTAAAATACTTGGCCTCCTGGTCTGGAAAGACAGGTCCCATTTATCAACAGAAGGCACTTTTATTACCCAGAACAAACTTAGGTCAGTGGTAATATTTGTGGGCATGTACCCACACAGCAATAAAAAGGTTAAAATACTTCAGTGGTGTGGCTATAAGAGCTCTTACAATTTTTATTTCCCTGGCCTTTCCTTAGAAAGATTCTAGGAGATGTACCCTCTGGAGTATAAATTAAGGAATAAAGTCTCTAGGTTTGTACAAGCACTCTGTGGATATTATTGGTACAACACAGAAAAGGAAACAATGTTTAAGAGTAAAAGCAATATTGCGGTTAATCAAACAGGAAATAAAAAATCCTTCCTGTCTTCAGCATAACAGTGGCATTCAATTTTATTTTAATGTGAATAGGTCTTCCCCACAAGAGACTTAAGATTGACAATTATAAAGGGAAAAAGAATGTTTTAACATTTTATATTCTTATAAATCAGTAAGTTTGTCTCTGGTGTCAGATTCCTCCTGCCTTATGAACTGCCAGGCATCCAGGCTGAGCAGAATATTCCAGAAGAGCCCCAGACTCATCTTAAATTGGACCATAAGCCCATTCACGCATCAACTGTATGGAAAATTTCCTCACATAAACCAAATTAATGCAATAACCCTCATTCAGCCATCACAAGGAGAAGTTGATGCACTTAAAACTACAAGCTAACAGAGCCATCAGCAGCCAAAATTAAGAAGCATTGTTTCTGAAACATTTTGATCCAAAGCACAGCTTTGCACCCTGTGCATTTTCCAAGGATTTGTGCTTCATGGGAGCATGCATAGGACCCATCCTCTTCAATGAGCCACCTCTGCTCAAGAAACTAATGGGAACTCATTATTTTTTATTATTCTACCTCTTCATCAATTAATTGGGTCAGGAGGTAGCTGGGAGGGAGAGAGGAAGAGAAAGGCATAGTAGCAAATGCAGCACAAGCTCACAGTTTTCAGTGGTCTTCTAAGGGAAAAAAATTGCAATCACTGTCCTTATTTACCAAACCACAGAAAACTGAGGAACTACAGACTGAGCTAACTGAGCTAACTATCACACTCTCAGTTCACCAGGTTTACTAAAGAAGACCAGAAAAAGTCTCCTATACACTGCAAATAGTGAACAGCTGAGCCCACACAATTACTTTCCCTCTTTCTTGCCTTTCTATGCCTTTCATATCACTCACAGAATATCATTTCCATTCCTGCACAACCAGCTACGCTTTGTGCAGCATCAGCAGCAGCTCTAGCAGACAGAGGAAAATCAACCTTGTTAACAACACAGGACCAAGGCAAATCTTGGTTTTCATTTGCTCATAAAACACCTGAGATTCACTCTGCAAAGAGAGGGGGAAATCTCAGAGAGCAAGCTGTTGGGCCTTATCACCAAGGGAAAACGTAGGCTTTTACAATCCATGGCATCTGAATAAATGCCCAGAAAATTAATTTACTAATGTTGTTGGTCCTATAGCTGGTACTTTCACCTCTCTGCAGTCCTACTTTTGCTGTGCCTCTGTGCTCACCTGGGAAGGCACTTTGCTTTCCACTTCCAAACTCTCACACAGTCCCTGCCAGGCTGAAGTGCTTGCTGGTGTTTCTCACCACATAAAAAGAGTGATTGGATCCAGAAGACAGAACACAGGGCAAAAACATGTGTGTGTGCTGTGTGCCAAACCCTACTGCAGCAGAACTTCAGAAAAAGTTTTCAGCCTGAAAGGTAATTCATATTTCACCACAGTATCAAGAAACATTTTTTCAGGAGTAGGACCACAGTCACAGCACCAGGTACATGGCTCAGTAAAACAACAAAATCCCATTGGATTTTGCCTTCCTTCACTTTTTTTTTAACCACATCCATGTTCAATGTGTCTATTCTAAAGGGCAGAGATTTCAAACAGCTGGTGCAATGTCCTACTTATTAATGTCCTTTAAGTTACACAGTAACTTAATTAAGAGACGATGATAGGAAATTAAATTTTCCCAAAAAAGCAGTAAATGTTAAAAGTGAAAATGTGATTTTTAACTTGCAAATTGAATAAAATTGTGAAATATTAACTGAAGAAGTAAGTCAGCTTATAGTAGTCTCAAAGGTAATGGCTCTATTATTTAAAGTCCACACTACTAGGCTCGCATCGGTTAATAAATAAAAATAAACAGGCAGAGCGGCATAGCCATTAACAACCTTCCATTACAGGAAGGAATGCTGCAAAAATAAAATGCACAGTCAAGGAAGGTTTACACTAGTGTAAGGGAACATGCACTTTGAGCAAACCACCACGCTTAGGAGAAACTGTAACTGAATGGACACCCATGATATCCTTACCTTGGAGAATCAATCAGACCAATGAGCCTCCAGAGAAAAACTGACCAGATGTGAAGGGGACTGGAGCACCGCCCAAAGCTGAGAGATTCTGCATACCTAGCAACAGTGTTTGTACTCCCTGGGTCATTCTTGCTAAAAGCTGGAGTGCAAAAGAGCCTCTGATACTAACAAACAAACAATGTTTGTTCACAATAAAGGAAAAAAAAGAAAAAAATGACTGGGGAATCTTTGTTTCTAGAGCTGAACATGCTGGCCTCCTTCTCCGAGCTCCGCAGGAAAAAGATCACTTATTATCAGGATGCCTTCACAAGGAGAGTCAGAAATTCATTACAGGTATACAAGTACAAGAAATGTCTCTATCACATCGCTGTCTGCAAGCTAATTGTACAAGGCCCCTTCATGTTAAACAGAAAGAAGACAAATCAAGAAAACACTGAAATAGCTTCAAAAAAGAAACAGAAATCCAGTCGTGCTGCTATACAGTAGAAATTCCTTCAAATCTGATATGGCATTAAAAAAATCTCTGATAAAAACAGTAATGGCCAGAAGGGTGACACAGTTTCTGATGCACCTCATCCATTATCATTGGGAGATGGACAAACTACAGTCCTGCTCAGGTTAAGAGACTCGGAGAGCAGATAACAGGATAAAAAAAATCAAGTACATAATCTGTACTCATTTACTGTTGTCAATCAGACTGCATCTTTAAAAACGTACACACAGCTGGTCACAGCACAATTATATCCTATTTTATTAAAATATATAGAAAGTGCTCCTCAGAATAACACTGTCTATAAGCTCTTCAAGCAGCAATAACAGAATTTAAGGAAATAGGACTTTGACTATCTTCCCCTCAGAGAAAGCCAATGTAGATCTTACTGCTTACTTTGTCCTTAATAAAGAAAATCATAAAAAGGCAAAATCGTTGAATGGCTTTGGGTTGGAAGGGATCACCAATTTCCAATGCCCTACTGCAGGCAGGATTGCCAGCCACCAGAAGTTGGTAAACACTTCAGCATCATCAAATAGGTTTCACACATACAATTCTTTCCAAAAATTTCCCAGAATTTCCAAGGGGAAAGCATTGAAAGTGTCTGCACCAATACTGGCAGAGTTTGATTTCAGTAAATTAAGTGCTTCTCCTCTGTGTGTGCTCGCACTCTAATAAAACACATATGGAAAATAATGAAAATATTCAGAGAAACAAAATTTTCTTTGATGATGATGACTCATTGAAAGCAAAACCAAATCTGCTATTAGCCATTAGAGTCTAAATGCTATGATGAATGCCTGGGATTTACATGGCATTTTGCATCTTCAGAGTACTGTAATTAATTACTCTTATGCTGTGTGGCATTGTTTTCACACAAGGCTCTCTCCAAGTCCAACTAGATGTTAATTTTAAGGGCTTCTCTCCTCAGCTGGCATAACACAGTAAAACTGTTCATGTATCTAAAGCAGGTATCGAACAATGTGGTACTGAAACCTGCAATGGCATAAACAGTATTTGGTTTCATTTGTTTGATACCTTTTATTAAAATCTCTCTCTAAAAGTATTTTAAAGGATTTTGGGGTGTTTTCTTTTTCTTTTTTTAATAAGAGAAAGCTCCAGAGGGAGCCCATGCACAAAGAATATATATACGTAAAATAGCTTCCAGACTAATAGTTAAACTGTGTACAGAAATTTCTTCAAATCTATTGTTGAAGTTTCAAGGCAATCTATATAAGGAACTATAAATTTCAATATATGGACTAATGCTCCCAAAAAATTTTACATAACAGGGCTGAATGTTGTTTTATTTACTGCACATATGTAAACAAATAGAAAGAAAAAACATTGCAGAGTTGTAATGGAAAGAATCTCCAATAATAAAGATATTAAAACTTCGCCTCAGATACAGAAGAGTTCAGGATAGCCTGTAGTTAGTTACTCATAGGAGATGAGAGACATCCTAAAGAAACATTAAAATAACAGTAAGACACAGGGGGCTGAAGAGAAATGGCTGTATTGGAGCAGCTCAGGACAAGTATCCAGAAAGCCATCCAGCCAGAAAGCCATCCAGCAACAGCCTGCTACAGAATACATCAAGGTAATCAGGTGCAAGATGGATTGCTTTTCCACATCTGCTCTGTTGAGAATTGTTCCATGAAATATCTTACATTCTATTCTTACATATACATGATTCAGCAGTTTTCTCTGGAGCTCCTCTTTTTCCTCTAGCCCTTTCTGACACTGCAGATCAGGCCCTCTCCTAAAACCTCTACCTCTCTGTTTCAGCCCCTGTGGAATTGAAGAACCAAACCCCTCTTCTGACATTTTATTTAAAGTCTACAAAGAATTTGAGCCAATTTGGAGACTTAATAGAAAGGTTAACCCAAAGGAAAAAGGGCAAGAAGAGTAAAACGGTGAAGGCTGGAAGAAATTTCAGATAATGCCAGAATTACATTCCTCTAAGGACCAGTGTTGAGAAGGAGCATCTTATTCCCTTCTTCCCCAGCACTTGCATAATGTTCATCTTAATCACTGTGAACACTGACACTTTCATTTTACAGACAGGAAAACCAAAGCTAGAGGTTCAGTAGATGAGCTGTCCCAGACTAGAATACACATCAGGAGCAAATCAGGAGGAGAACTCCGCAGTTACTGCCTCTAGACCCCAACCTGAGCACTGTTGATCTTAGTGACATTTGGGCTCTTTCTATTCAAAATATCCACTATTGCTTTGATTTGGATAGAAACTGCAAATCCCCAGCAACTAGTCTTAAATACAATTTACCAGATGGGTTCCTTTCCCCTATTAAGTGTTCTTCCAGTCCTAAACACTCCAGTGGACTTCACTTTACAGATATTGTGGAGTATCAGGCAGCTAGGGCAATAGCAACAGTTCCTCAATGGACATAAATTTTAGTGTGCTTTTTGCTAAGAGCAGAGATGCACAAACATACAGATGAACTGAAATAATCCTACTGCTTTGTTTCATTTTGAAGAGCTACAGGGAAAAAGAAAAAGCTACCCGAGAGAAGAATGGAAACATTTGCTATGTTTGACAGGGGAAGCATGATTAAAAACCACTGAAGCTGAAATAATGACTAAACTCTATCAAGACTAACACACACAAGCTCATAACCACAAGTATGTACCACAATTTGTAATGCAGGTAAGAGCATATAAAAGCCACCTCTGTCTCAAGGCACACCTTATAACTTGTGGCTATTACCATTAAAAAGATACTCCCCAGAATGCCTCACAAAATTCAGAGAGGTAGAGTTGTGTATCAACGCATCTCTGGTAACCAGCAGGAACTTAGTCCTGCCAGCAGATGCTCCTACATAACCATCACTTCTCTCCTTGCTTGCACAGTACTCTCTTCAAACTCCCTCCCTACACACACAGTTTTTTCCAGAAAAGTAGTTTTCTGCAGGAAGGTACTAAAAGGTGAGCAGTTTGTGGAAGAGTGGCACATAATTCCGGAATAATTCCTTCTTGACTTCCTCTGAGGGTTTCCTAGGTTCCCTGGACTTCTGGATGGGCAGCAGAGGATTGCTATGGAGTCAAGGAGCCAGGTCTGTGTGCTTGCATGAAAAAGAATTCCTCAGGAGCCCTGAGATCCAAGGAAGTTAGCACGTTAGTGAGAAGACAACTCTGTGCACCAAAGGAGGGAGCAGCATCACACATCTGAACCAGGGGATTCATCAGCCAGGAAGGATGATGCTTCCCTTGCTTAAAAAGTAGCAGTCATCTAAAAAAGTGTTAACACTGAAAGAAAAAGAACTAAAGCAGAAAATGGATTTTAAAAATAGGCTAAATTACTTAAAATAATGTCAAATTTGAAATAATTTACTTTGATTTTAAGAGCTTCTTTTCTTGAAATCCTAATTTCATAAGAATTTATTTTTCCACTTCAGTGCTTTGCTTTGATTTAGAACAAAATGTTGCCTTTTGCTAGAGTTTCCCACAGGACAAACATACATCCAAGCTGCATTCTTCTGAATCAGTGGGAATCCTACTATGCCAGCTTAGTGCAGAACTCACTACACTGTTTTATAAATGAACACGCAATG
This sequence comes from Lagopus muta, assembly GCF_023343835.1. Taxonomy (NCBI): domain Eukaryota; kingdom Metazoa; phylum Chordata; class Aves; order Galliformes; family Phasianidae; genus Lagopus; species Lagopus muta. Next base: position 44,115,972 of record NC_064439.1, on the reverse strand, counting down.
GTAATTAGTATTGGTAATTGCAAAATGGCAGTAGTAATTAAACCAGCAAAAGAGAAGGCTGCATGATGGGAAATGCTTTCCAACATGGAAGTTCACTGTATTTTGAAATATATCTCCTGAAACAAGCAGAGACCACATCTTGAATCAATTAAGTGAGACAGTGCCTTTGAAAACACGTTGTGGGGAACACTCAGCACCAGCCAAGTATGGACAGCATGGTCCAGTGGATTCCTCACATCTCTCAGATCTGGGGAACCAGCAGCACAAGCACGCAGAGCACCATTACTAATAACCAAGGCAATTAATTAAGTCAGCAGTGGCTCGTGTATAGACACTATGAAAGTATTCATTAAGAGTCCTTCAACCAGGTGTAGCTTGGATCAGAACTTGTTGGGATCCTCTCTTCTGCCTAATTCAGTAGCAGATGAGAGCACTATCCCTGTATGCCAGGTCTGAAAGGGTCCTGTGTTCTTTCTGCCAGGTTTCAGAAACACATTGTAGAACATGAACTTCACAGCACCAGTCACACCCATGAGGTCCCAGGCACATCAACAGCAGTGAGGTGAGACTGGGCCTCCTGGGATTACGTCTATGCCCCGCACCTCGAGGCAGAACCTACTACATTATCCACGAGCCTCCCCAGCATGAACATCAAATGGATCTGACACAACTTCCTGATGAAACCTTCAGGCTGGAATCAGTTAACTTCCTCTCAGAGACATGCTCCTTTTCCCAGATTTGCATATAAGAGAAGAAATGCTCTGCAATTTGATATTCTCCCAACCAATGACATTTACATGCCTTTATTCACAGACTCCTTCTGATTGTTTTTTTTATAGCCTGCACTAGTACCCATAAAACCCCCAACTGAATGTTGATCATCATTTATCTTTCCTTCCTCTCTTCCAAATGCCAGAGTAAATTTCTCAGTCAAAAGATAACCTGGTTCTCTTCTTTTTCTTAATTTTTCCCTTCATTCATTCCCATCTGCAGTACTGTATCCAGGTCTGGAGCCCCCAGTACAAGAAAGACAGGGAGCTGTTGGAGAGGGTCCAGAGGAGGGCCACAAAGATGATCAGGGGACTGGAGCACCTCCCCTATGAAGAAAGGCTGAGGGAGCTGGGCTTGTTCAGCCTGGAGAAAAGAAGGCTGTGGGGTGACCTCAGTGCAGCCTTTCAGTACCTAAAGGGAGCCTACAAACAAGAGGGGAATCAACTCTTTGAAAGGGTAGATAACAGCAAGATAAGGGGAAACGGTCTTAAGGTGAAGGAGGGAAGATTTAGTTATATGTCAGGGGGAAGTTCTTTACTATGAGAGTAGTGAGATGCTGGAACAGCTGCCAAGAGAGGTTGTGGATGCTCCATCCCTGGAGGTGTTCAAGGCCAGGGTGGATGGGGCCCTGGGCAGCCTGGTCTGGCATCAAATGGGGAGATTGGTGGCCCTGCATGTAGCAGGGCGTTGGAGATTCATGATCCTTGAGGTCCCTTCCAACCCTGGCCATTCTGTGATTTCTACATAGTTTCTGAACACCTGCACTTTATGTTGGACAGCAAAACAGTAGGCAATTAAAAACTTAGAGAACAACTGAAATCAAAGCTTGTCTATTTACAGGGAATTATACATTAGACAGTAATAGCTACACTGAAGCCATGAGTAAGCCATTAATTTACATGTGTATTCAGTGCTAAAAATTGTTGGGATTTTTATGTTTAGACTTCAAATTCCAAAGTAAAGAAGTTCAAGTACCCATGGCAACCTTAATTCTATTCATCTTGCCCTCTGATGCAGCATTTGTTCAGCAATTACATACTCCTGAGTAAAGCTGTGCCTCACAGATGATGTAAAGCAAGGTTAAAGAATTCTCAAAATTAATAAAGTTCTCCAGTACACTTGTAAGATTTACAGCTAGGGGCATTCTAAACATTTAAAAAAAAAAAAAAAGAACTTTCTTAGTCTTTTGTAGGAAAAACATGTTAATTACCATCAAAGACTTTTCGTCGCCTCCATTACACTTCTACTCTTCTTAACATTCCTTTTCACGTTGCTCTCAGTCTCTCAGTGTGAGAAAGGAGTAGCATGTTAGTCATCCTAGCTTTGGATGCTGGGTTTCTGCTTCTCGGCACATGTTCCAGCGAGAGCTGAAAAACAGCATTTGCCATGACTGTTTGGGGATTTTTCCTACCTTTCCCCACTGAATGTTTTTATAATAATTTGTTTAAGAGTATGGTACCATATGAGGATGTTTAAGACATGAAGAACTACATTATAAATTTCCAGGAATTTTACTATTCATTTCTAGGCTAGTTTTCTAATAGTAGCGTGCTGATACATTCACACTGTCTGTCCAGACAACATGCAAATTTACAAGTTCTCCCCTATCATTTGACTTCAGCTAACTTTACCCAAGTTTGAAAGGGGGGGGCAGGGGCTGGGGAAGCTTCTAACATAACTGAGTTCTTACAAGTTTAGTGGATGAGTAGGCAGAGTAGAGAAGACAGAAATCAGCACGGCCAGCAATGCTCCAGGAGAGAGACAAGCAGAGCAGAGCTGTCTCCCATTCTGCTTTACAGCGGCCAGTGGCATCAACATACTGACAATGCAAAGCTGCAGGTCAGCCATGAGGTTACTGCAGAGTGTGGACAGGAGGGACAAATCACGTTTTCCTATTGGCAATGTTCTTCAGTGCTCCCTATAAGCAAGGTTTACCAGCCATATCTCCATACTGTTCCCTTGGAGAAATCTAATGCCTCAGTAGACAGAGATGGAAAGGTCCCAGCTAAGCTGCACCATGCTGAATGGGAAGATTCATGTAGCCATGCAACTAAGGGCAGCAGAATGAGAATATTAGAGCAGACAGCTGATACACTTAGAGAAGGGGCTGCAAATCACAGAGCTACTGCAGCATTCAGCCATGGCAACAGGAGGAGACCCAGTGCACCAAGTACACTCTGCTAAGGCTGAACAAAGAGCCATATTATTCAAAAGAAGTGCATTACCATTTGCAGTGAGTCACTTCTTTACATTGTAAATTTGATACAACAAGACGTTTTGAACTCAGGAGGGTCCAACAGTTGGTCCTACTTAGCTACATAGAGCATTGGCAAGCTTCTCAGCTCTGCCCAAACTGCCCCAGCCAGAAGGTGAGCTCTGAACTGCAATAGTACAGGCCACCTCCTACAGAGATACATCCCAGCGCCTTCAAAGGAGGAACTGAGATACTTCTTCAGCTGTCACTGAAAAAGCACTAGTAGTTTCTGGAGCAAGAAGGATGGGTCACCTTGATTCAAGCCAGGAAAAATGAAAATGACTTGCTTGAAAGCACATCTAGAACTCTGGAATCACAGCACGTTTTCTTTGGTTGCTCTGCAAAGGCAACGCACAAGCACTAATACCACATTCAAATTAGACTGGATAAATAACAGAAAAACAGGATTTTCACTTCTCCCCACTGAAAAAAATAATAATATTACAGCATTAGATTTGACAATGGCAAAGTATAATGATAATAATTAACATACTCCTCACTGTAACTTTAGTATTAATGCAAGAAGTTGCAACTGAAAAATACCCCTTGGCTACCTGATATTCCACGGGACTCTGATCACAGTTTGGGACATGTGGCAGCACTGCTCTAGAGTCTCCAGGAGCTCTTAGATGGTCCAGTTCCTTGAGAAAGAGCATCTGATACTGGAAAGTATTTTGTGGAGATCTTACACGTGTAAAGAAATTTCAGTTGTGCTCAGTATCTAGATAGGTCACATCTCCATCTGTCTCCTACAGTCAAAGCTACAAGCTCTTTCCATGCTGCAGGATGCTATGGGCACCCCATACCGTACACCAGAGAGTAAATAAGACCAAGGAGTAACGAAGAGAAAACCATCTCCCTTACTTCAGCTCTGTGCCACTCAGCAATTCTGAGCCAAGGTATCTTCCGAGAGGACTACAGGTAGAAAGCAAAACAAATGAAATTCTGCACACTCAGACACATTTCTCTCCTAATAACAAACATTTGAGGCCAAGAATGCCCATCTCCTCCTCAGAACTCTAGAGGATGCATAAGGAACAGTCAACTAACTGCTCACAATCCACCAGAGGATCACACCAGCAGTCCTAAGTATAAATGAACAAACAGGCTCACAGCTATAATTCTCACATACACTACTCTGTTGATCAACTTTATTTTCCCTTCCTAGAAGATCTACCTGTTCCCCTACTTCTCCTGCATTTCACAGGTGTACAGATGAACAAACTTCCAAGCAGCACTCCACAGAGGCACTTCATTCACCCAGGAAATAAAAAAAATGATGCAAAGCCTCATTTTGTGTGTTCAGAGAGCCAAGAAGCCATTCCCTGAGGCAGCCAGGAGGAGGTGAGAAACAGAACCATAATAAAAAGCCCTTATCCTAATGCTGGGCTCCCACCCACTGGGACCAGGCTGCACTATTCTAAGTTCTGCTGCAGACCCCCATTCCCAAGATTTTTCCCTCTTGGATGAGAGCGACATTTTTTTCCCCTCCTGAGCCTTCCCCTTCCAGCCTCCCCTCAGCAGCAGCTAAATCTACTATTGGCTGGGGGTCATTGTGCTAATAGGAGGCTGTTGGAGCGTTATCCCTGTGATGTGAGGGACTTCCTTGCCTTTAAAAGCCACACAGAGCCTGGAGACTGCTTGCATCTCAAAAAAGATGGATAGTTGCATGGGCTGTTTTGCTAGAGTAACCAAGGAGAGGCGCCAGGAACCTGGTGCAGGACAATAAACCAAGAAGCACAGAGATCCTACCAAAGGTAGACAGGTCAGCTAGGAAAGGCGTGAAGCTGAGGAGGGCAAAAGGCAAATGCAGGGAGAAATTTGGTGAGCCAAAGCCAGGATAGGATGCAAAGCATTAAGCTCAATGGAGTTTCAGTTTGAAACCCACACTTCCTATTGTGGTTTCTTCAGCCATGCCCAGAGGTTGTCCATCAGTTGCCTCTCAGGACAGGGAACATAAGCACTCTCCGGGCATATAAGAAAATGTGTTTCTCTCACAAAATGCAGAGTCTATTATTCTCCAGCAAGCGCATAACATTCAGCAAAAGCTAGCTTGGTTCTGTTAGCAAGTTTATCAGTTTCAGCTCTCACAGAAGCCACGCCATTCACATGAACAGCAGTGCTATTCTGAGACATTTTGTTCTCATTTGGAAAGGGCGATGCTACAGGCAGCCCTGGCTGGTGAAAGTTGCCAAGCTCTGCGTGCATCATGCCTGCAGTCTGAAAGCAGCAGCACTTCCCCCAAACAGGTGAAGAGAGGGAAGCTCGCGCATCTTCTCTGCTAGCCATCTAGCTGTTAGCGTAGCTGCAGCCCATTCCTCTAAAGTTCCAGTAAAGAAAGCTTTGCATGTTGAGAGATGTCCTGCAGATGAGGCAGCACCGAAGGGGGCTGCCTTGATTAAACCAGGTTGTTCTGCTGAGAGTCCTCAATGCACGCTCTTGGTTATGGCTGTTAGAGGTGCAGCAGGGTGACATGAATTGCCTTTTATCTAATTGGAAAACTCCCACAGAGTTTAGAAGTACTCATTTAGACAGGCAAATCAATAAAGGAAATGGTAAGAGTGAGAATATAGTGAGACTATAGAGTCTATGTGGGTCCTGTATGCTTCTGCTTAAAAAAGGTTAACTCTTCCCTGAAAGAATTTACTGCAATGCCTGCACTTAGCAAATAGCAGAACGGCTGGATTCTACCCAAAATTTCCATGAGTAAGTTGGTGGCTATATCCATAAGGGCAAGACAATGAGCCTTCTGATAGATACCAGAAATTCAAGAGGAGTCATAGAAATTCAGAAGACATTGCAGAGAAGGAAGGAGAGAGGGAAAACTAATCTTGAATGTAACAGCTCTGAGGCTGGCAAACAGAGCAGAAGTTTTATTAAAAGGAAAAAGAAGCAAAACCTGATTTGCAAAATAGTAAGGGCTAGAGCTGCATTTCTATAGAGTTCTGCTGCCACAGGGAACACTGGGATGAGGGAAATGAGCAGAGAAATGACTCCTGCTTTCTCACTTAAGAGCTTTCCTTGTCCTTTTACATCTACCCTCATCAGGGGCTCTGCAAATCCCCACCCACAGAGCTACTCCAAGACTTTGAAACCATTAAGAATAGTTATTTAGTTACTTAAAAACTCTAGGTTTCAAGAAAAATCACAAAAAAAGCCCACAGTTCTTACAGCTGCTTGGTTTAGGATTAGTTTTGGTTCTCTTATTTCTCTCTGGCATTCCTTCTCCTAAATCTCCAATCACTTTCACAACAGGCTTATGCTGAGTAGCTTCAGGCAGCTGAGGAAAAATAAAAAAATCCTGTTTAGCAATGTAAGTTATCTCTTCTCCCACAAATGCTAATAGGAGTTTTGTGCATAAATCAGGCACACACCGATGGGAGAAGAGATCCTGAAATCTACGTCTGTTTTTTATCCGCTGTAGTGAGGGTTTTATTCTCCTCTAATTTAGGCCAAATTATTGGCCCCAGGAGGAATACTTCTGACATACATTGGTGTAAGTCAGAGGAGAACCAGGTCCATGGGGTGACAGCAGAGAATTCAATATCTTCGTCCAGTGACAAAAGACAAATATATCAGAGTACCACAGACTGACCATAGTGGCTTCTCAGAAGCCAATAGCATGGAATAGACTGGGATTCATGGTTCAGTCTCATCTATCCTTGCCTCACCATCCCTCTTTCTCCACTACAGGCTGGCAGCCACACCTTCAGCCCTTCCACACATCACAGACATACAGATAGCCTGGTAATTCCTCACTGGGGGACAACTGTTAGAAACGTCTTGGAGGGAGTCGACAGGTCTGACGGCTTCAGACTGAGTATGAAACCACTCCTAATAACCACTGCATGAGAGGCTCACTGTATATTTTACAGTATAGGATAATAAAACAGGACATCCTTTGCTTCTTTCTTGCTCCTACTTAGAAATATCAAGAAAGTGATCACACAGCGACCTCTCCAAGCTAGCCCCAGTTCTAAGGAAAGGGAGTGCACATAACAAATGTAATCCTGACCATTTTTATTTCAGAAAGCTGTTTTGATGCCTCTGGACCGCCAATAGCATATGGACATCTTTTAACGTAGGCCTTCTTGATGTCCTCCCAGACATCTGGTGGGTCTGGGATATTCAATAGTAGGTCAGAAGGCAGTCACCTCTGCCAAATACATATCAGGTTTTGCAGAACAGGCTACTGGGGCCAAGGTTTCTTTTTCCCTGATGTGACTAACTGGAGGCAGAACAAATATCTTAAGAGAGAGATATCATGACAAAGAGAGTCTAATGGAATACAACTACAGCTGTGGTGATCAGGAGCTTCCTTATGGGCATAATAAATGCACAAAGGTAATCTTTTCAGGGGAAGGTCTACTTTCATAATCTTTAGTAGGTCTGCTATTAGGAGAAAACACTCCTTGGTTTAAAAAAGTATATATAATCAGGATTTTACGTAAGGTTTTATATATGCATATGATATACGATAGCTTGAATTCTTTTGCTCACATTTTCTTTAACGCCAAGGTTTTATTGATCAGCATTAATGAGTAAAAATAAACAGCCTCTTTTAAAAAAGTACTTCTTTTTTGTACTTGCGTTCAGTTAGAGAAGGAAACGCATAATAAAATTAATGGATTTTTCATGAGTTTCTTTCCTTATTGACAAAGTGCGTATTTGAATAAGGACTTTATCTCCCCTTCCTTGATCCCACACTGAAGTCATGATCCCATACTTTGGACATCAGTCTGTTGCCATGGAAATGATCATAATATCACTAAAAAAAAAAAAAAAAGTAGTATGATTTCACTGCAGGATCAAGGAGAGATAAAATGATAGGCTGCAAGGGATCAACTCTTCAAGCTGTAAAAACCTTAGTTACTAACAAAAAGAACAATTACAAAATATACATCCGACTGCATCTTGCAATGTTCAAAAAAATTTTTCCCCCAGAAGTTAAATATTTTTTAAAGCACTAATTTCAAAGATCTTTCTCTTCTTTTGTTCTGCAGTCCCACCCTTGAAATGTACCTTTCCTATGAATGAATCCTGGTCATTTTTCATTCCATCCCTCTTCGGTGCCCACTGAGGGCCTTCCCTCCCAGTTTGTTGTCCCACATCATTAGTTAAAGGAGTGATATTCAATTTGGAGAAATCGTTGCAATTGAAAGCAATTATTTAGTTCAGGTGATGTGTGTGATGGAAAGGGGTGGCATGTGCCAGATCTTACTTTGAAATAGTAATAGTACACAGCTAGCATAACGCAGATCTCATTAAGTTCTCTCTAAACCTCAAAGTACATACTTTCAGACACTGAGTATCCCCAGTACTGTAATTTACCTCTAAAGAGGTAAAATGAACTCTCCTGTTCATTTTCACCATCTGCCACAGCACTTCTTCGTACTTGTTAAGAACAATTTTAGTTCTTTCCCGAGAAGTTCAGGAGCCTATCAGAGAACACACTCTTGGGAGATAACCAGGCCACTTTCAAACGTCGCACAAATCCAAAGGTCTAGACTTTAAGAACTTCTCTTGTATCAAATGCTTACCAAAACCTGAAGCTTCATCATGGCCACTATACACCCTTGAAGATGCACAGATGAATTAAAGCCTCAAAATAAGTTTTCAAAATCTCAAATGTAATGGCTCACAAGGGGACCAGCAGGAAGGTAGGTTCTACTGTACCTTGCTGATGTAAATCCTGACAAGAGCAACATCACAAGGGCAACAAACACTTTGAAAGACTCTAGAAGAGAGTTGTGACCTCAATAATGTGCTTTCAGGCCTTATCTGTTTTCATATGCTCTGTTCCAGTGACCACTTTGAAGGGTTGCCAAGAGCCAGAGAAGAGAAGAGAACAGGTGCTGCTAACAGAATTCAACTTCAGACTTTGAGCTTTAACAAGCATGACTTTCTCCCAAAATCTGTCAGCCTTGGCAGCTCTCTAAGAGCTCCTTTCCACATATCCCACATCAAACAGTTTCCCCTACAACCCTGTCACAGGAAGAAAATAGGATTTGTAGTGGTAACAGACAATACAAAAGGTGCTGGAAGAAAGATTAGGGAGAAAGGAAGGAATGAAATAGTTGAGATAAGAGTGTTCTCCTTCATGGGTTCCCTCATTTTCTTTGGAATGGAAAAAATGCCTTCTGAACCCCAACACAAACACCATAAACTTGTGATTGCTTCTGAATTCACACGTATACAGCTTGAGCTTCTCAACATTACTGAATCTTCCAAGTGAGAAAGCCTAGAGCATACATACCAAAAGACTATTCACTCCCATTAAGAATTCACTGATTTTTCTGCCTCCAGATGTGTTTTAAGCTGCTGGGAAGCCTCAGAATTGAGCAGATTAATGCATTCTAAATGTCATTTGACAAAGGGCACTGCTGCCAATGGTTCATTCACACTGCACGGATTTAATTACCTAAATGAAGTACACTCCAAGAAGTGCACGTTGGGCTTTTTTCTTTTTCTTTGCAGTTGTGTTTTATTGTTGGTTTTTCTGTTATCTTAAAAAAAAAAAAAAAAAAAAAAAACACTCCACTTCAGTTTGTATTTTTTCCTTTCTAATTGAAATTAATTTCCCTAGCTGTTTTATTTTTGAAAACACCTGGAACAGGGCTATTATTTCAAAGAGGTAATTATGAAATTAGAAAGATAACTACGATACTTACCTTCTTTAATTACGGATATAAATAGGGACTATAATGCAGAAATTGCTTACAGACATCTTCCTGGATTGCGCTGGAAGAAAACTGCAGAATCTGCTGCTCATCTAATTCCAAGGAGATACAAACCAAGATGAAGTGAAGAGATTGCTTGAGTTCTGCCTGAAACGTTGATGAGGCCCTTGCCTCTCCTAGTTCTGCTTGTGCAACCAGAGCAAAAATTGCTGGTTTTGGTTTTAGAAACCTTCCTCTGTTTTTAGTACCTAGTTTAAATCAGATGGTTCCTTCAGATCGTACTGCAGAAAGTTGGACTTCCTCGATTCTGTCAGAAGCACAGCAGGATAAAGGTACAACAGCAGCTTTTTTTTTTTTGGAGTGGAAGTCGTAGACACTCTACCTTTTTGAACTGGAAGAGTTAATTCCACCTTGAAATGCCTACGGACGAAACAGCAGCAGCTCAAATTTCCACACAGAAGGGAGCGTGCTAAAGGAAGGTGACACTGAAGGTGTTTAAGAGCACGCAGGATAAGCCCACCCCAGGCACAAAATGGCTGCTGTGGGGCTGCCCAAGGCCTCTGGGACTTCTCCCAGGCCCACAGCATTGTGCCCTAGGCCAGCAGCGCCCAAGACAAGCGAGAGACAGCAGCAATGCAGCCAACAATCAGAGCAAAATGCAGTTCTTCACCAGTCCTGTTCAAAGCCCTCTGTTATTTCAGCTGGCCATAGCAATAGCTATAATTAGGCACTCTTAACACAGCACAGTGCTTTTCAGAAATCAAGGCCCTTTCCTCCTCCGAAAGAGTCATGTCAAGGGGCAGCTTCCACAAGTGCTGCCTGCTGACCTCTCTCTGACATGACTCGATCGTTTGCAGTTATTGATCTCAGCTCTTTTTTCCCCAACCACGGCTCCCGAGCCACCTGCCAGGTAATAAAAATCTGCATCAGAATGCAAGGCACACAGGGTGCTGCGAGCCAGCAGCAACATTTGTCTTACAGACCTGGAAACCTGGCAGTGTCGATAGGGGCCAGTTATCACAGCGCTGTGTGATCTTTCTGCTGAGGTTGTAAATAACTTCCATCAGCATCCAAATGGGGACAGAGAGAATCTGCCGCATTAACTACAAAAGCAAAGTGCTGCTTTGTCAGTGGCAGAAGACACTGTTAAGCAACATAAACAGCATTTGCCATCGACAACATCTCTAAAGACTCTGAGTTTAAAAGGGAAGGTTTAGGACACCAAACTTTTGATGCACCATCATTAACTGAGTCTTTCCTTTCTTCTGAATGTGTTTGTACGCATGCTCAGTATAAGCATTTCAGAATGTTTTAATTGAGCCCTATAAGGGTATGTGACATTTCACTCCTAGTCTCAGATGGGAAAATTCTGGATCCCTTTGCCCTCCAAAGCACCTCCGTATGCCAGTAGAAACAAACAGATCCACTGCTTGAAGTAGAAGTATTTGGGTGCTACACAGATCTGCTTTTTTTCCTACTCACTCTTTCCTCTAGAGTGCAACCCCAGAACATGCTTTACACAGCTTTGTACCTGCATTATACCCCACTTTCCAAAAGCCCACACTGTGCCAATTTTACGTTGAAGAGTCAGTGTAGTAAGTCAGCATAATGATGTAATAAAAGTGATGAAGAATTAGGGTTAGTGCCATTTGCTTTTGCCAAAGAGATAAAGCTTACAAATCTGACTGCTTTCCCTACTCCCATTCCGGATCTCTAGATCTGAATGAGTTAAAGTAAGCCACAATAGGAGAAAGATTCAGCAAAAATTAGGCAGAAAAAGAAAGGGGGGAAAAAGAAGAAAAGTAAAGGCTAACTGACAGCAGCTGTTCTGCAGTGTGCAGTCTCAAGTGTGGAAACCAAAGCAAAACAAAGCAAAGAGCCACACTTCCAGAAGAAACTAGTTATTCTAGGTTATTCTAGGTCCACGAGGGACAAACTGGACCACAAGTAAAACCCAAACTCCAAACACATTATGCTAATCCTCACACCTTCAAAAGATCTTTCCTGCAATTCTGCCTGTCTCATCACCTGGAGTCTATTAAACATTGTTCATTGAAGAAACTATTTGGTATGAGAATGAAATTTGCTGGATTTACTAATGTTTTGTGAATTTACAAAAACCACAAACTAGAAGACACATCAGGACATCTTTGATCCCATTTTGCTACCTTACATAAATCGGCTGTAAGCTCAAAGGTGGAATGTATAGTCTCTTCATTTTCAGCAAGAGGCATTGAAAGTAAGCCTAGAATATGAATGTATTTTTATGCCAAGTGTATTGGCTGGCTTTGGGAACTGATAACACACATACCAGACTCCCATTTCATCTCAATTTCCTGTATAGATAGCAATTAAAGCCTGTCATGGTTAAAGAGGTTTCTGAAGGCACATATGGAATGATTCAGTGGTTTCACTCAAGTTTTTGGATGACAGTGGTCCATTCTAATATCATTAAACTGAGGAAGGATGGGGCAGGGGAGGAGGGAAGTAAACTTTTATTTCATCTCCATAAAGGACAATCACTCACTAATTGTCATTAAAGTATCCCTGATGGTGTGGCCACAGAAGTTGACAAGGCAGTGGACCTCTTCCTTACTAATAAACTCAGATCTAGAGGACTTTCCCTTACTGTCACAATCTAGTCCCTTTAACAAACACCAAAAAAACATGTTTAAAAGTAATCTTTGCTTCAATCTAGTTGTTTAAAGCTTTCCATCAGGAGACATTTTATTCATTGTCTTACTTCAGATAGATCTACGATGCATGAATAAATGGATGGTTATATATTTAAGGAAGATTTTAAGTGCATTTTTCACTTTTTTTTTTTAGTAGATTTCAAATATATGACATTTTATAATAAAAAAAAAAATGAGCACTGGAAGAAAAAAAAAAAAAAAAAAGAAGCAGACATGCCGAGAAAAGTCCAGTCTGCTATTTTAGTAAATCACAGAATAATTTGACATCGGTTAGGAAATTCTAACCACTTGTCCATGCCACTCTTCAATCTTAATTTAGTACAAAGATTACCTTCTAAAACTTAGGACCCCATACTGCTTAAGTTTTTCTGGACAAGTTTTTCCCCTTGTCTTCAACATGATTACTCTACAAGTATAAAAAGATTTGAACCACTGGACCTAAGGACCTGGTGTTCCTCTACACAGAAGAGAAATGAGGAATAATTCCAATGAGAACACATCTCCAAAATTGACTGAATTGCACCAAGAGTTCCTTGTCTTGATGCAATGTTCTCCTATTGAAAAACAATAAAAAACTCATTTATCTAAAAATTTCAAATGTTTATGAGTCTATGAGATCTGGTACTTTTGGGAACACAAAAAAATATTTTTTTTAAATGAATTGAATTTATGGAAGTACTTGATTGCATCATTACTATCAAAGCTAAATTCCTTAACTTGGAACAGTGACTTGAAGCTAGATTTGCTCCTAAAAACAAGATTTTCTGTGGATAGTAGTTATCTCCCTGGAAAGTTACAAGTCAGAAAACTTCACTCAATTGCAACCTTTTCCTGGAAGAAATTAAGCTCCTTATTCACTTGCTTATTTGACTGGAAATTGTCACATGTCAGGTTCTTTTTCTGAGCCTGGCCAGGAAGGCCACAGTAGCACTGGTGCAAAGCCAAGCTGGAATGAGCACAGCTAAGGCTGCTCCCCCAGCTCTCCTTTCCAGTGGCTCACTTTAGGAAGATTCAGGACTGATTTTTCCAAACCAGTGCTGCAGCCACCCACTTAAGTGAAGGGTGCTCAAGGCTCTGCCTGTTGAAGCTGTGATGCCATGCAAGGAGTCCTCAAGACATCAAGGGCTCAAATCCCTGCCCTGTCCTCCACAGAACCTAAGAGGAGTATCTTCTCATATTCTGTTACAGTGGCATGCAATGCTTCACTTCTGTTTGTCAAGTATCCTCCCACTATCATCCCTATAGGAAAAAAAAAATAATCACACACAGCCTCTCCACCTAGGACCCAACCCAGGAGCAGCAGAGGCACAAGAACGCCTTTTCTCCTAGACTTCTTACTCAGGTGTAGCAAAGGAGCTTCCTATAGTGTGTCATCTAATGCGGCACTCAGAAATACGGCAAGCTGAATAAAATCCTAGGGATAAGTAAGGATGGACTGAAATGCTATGCTATGTTATGCTAAGTGAACTAAGCCTATTTGTGATTTTAATTCAATTTTTTTTTTCACATCTGGCCAGTGCAACAAGTTGCCATGATCTTCTGATATTGTAATGAAGTAACACAAACCAGTGTCACCCAAAAATTCTAACATTTGTCATATAAAATCTATAAATTCTGCAACTCTAGACAGATTTCAGTAACTGCATCTTCAAAAGCCAAGACAATACACATACTGCACTGTCACATTGCCATTGTATGACCTCTAACACCCACTGTATTTGAAATTATTTTCTAGCATTACTAATGCAGAAGAGCACACATTTTGAAGTTCTCATTCCTTTTTTCTTTTAAGATGCTTTGATGACTCACATCACAAAGTTTTATGACAACACAAATATGATTCTACACTATCAACACATGCATTCAAATTGGATCCCCAGTGAATTAAAGGTCACCACTTCACATACAGCTGCAGAGACTGATACAGCTCCACTAAACCTGAGTCACTTCCAGATGAGATTTGAAGCCAAGACTGTGTTAGAAGACTCACTCACAATCATTCAATGCACACTCATGCACCCAGACACAAAGCTCTCCCAGTTTTTTTTCTTTAAAAAAAAAATTAAAAAATCAACTAGTTTTTCATAGGCATTTTATAAAACCATTAAGTCCTGTTTTTTAAAGAGGCATTTCTGGTACCAGCAGTCAAGGAAAAAATAAAACTGAAGTCAGAACTGTTGTTTTACACTTAAAGTGCTGCATTGGGAGGCAACATGGGTCACACATCTGCATCAGTTTGAAATGTGTCTGGCAGGTTTTGACAAAAAACAAGGACCAATGAAGGTAAAAGGCATAGCTGGACATTACCAGCACTGCTGGCCATCACTGCCTGGCTCCCAGGCTGACAACACTTGTGCACTCTATGAAACATACTAGGTTGCAACAAAGCCTCCAAGTTAATTACGCAAGTATGGTTTTTGTTTTGGTTTTCTGATTTTGTTCACTTTTCAAAGCTCATTCTAGCATGGTTTCATAACACGCACGCAAAAGTTTTGTTTTGTATAATTTGGCTTCCTTAGATCTGTAATACAGCTGAATTTTCTAATAACTGCCTTGCTATGTACCACACAGCAGAGGTCTGATACCTTCCCTACTGAGACAAGCAGTTTTGCCTTCTCCTCTGGGCTCTCCATACTCTTCCAAATTATTCTGATTGATATAGACCTCGATCCATGCTAATTATGCAGAGCTTCCCTTATAAAGTGTAGTTGCCATGGCAACAGCACCGGGTGAACAGGTGCATGGAAAGCTGTGATATATTAAATGACAGCTACCCTCTGCCTCTGCGATGCAGATTGCCAGTCTCAGGGTTTATTTATAGCAGGTAGTAATTAATCTATGTGAATCTCATTTCATTGAGAAGGAAAAAACAAAAATGCACAGAATCATTAGCAAGATTCCTAATTACCTCCACACCTTTGATCTGAGAATTTTGTTGCCATCAGACAGCCCTAACACAGAACTACTGTGTGTGTTATTTGTGTGGAGCTGTCATTATGAGAAACTCTAAGCTGTCGCCTGTAAGAAGGTATTTGTTACAGCCACACATTGGAACTTGCATTAGTGTTGCTGCAGTGGAGCAACAAAATATAGCCTTCACCCTTTAAAAAAAATTAAAGAAATAAGTAGATAAAAGCTTTAGCTGGCTTTTAAATGGAGGCTCATAATTCCAGAATGGGAATCAAGTGTACAGAAACCTGATTTTAGCCCAGACAACAACTGCTTCTGTGGCCTGAAGCAAGCCCCATAACCTCCCTTTCTCAACCACTGTCTCTCAAGCATTAGGTGGACTAAGAGTGGACAGTCTGAAAGCACTCTGAAGCTGAAAAATGACTCGTTGCGCTATGATGGGGGATAGACACTGTAATTTAAACAGCTGCATGAAGCAGACTCATCAAGAGGCATAGCTCAGCCTTGCATTTTTGAGGTGATTGCAGAAAGTAGATAAGCTTGAGAAGACAAAACAAAACTACAACATTCTCTGTGGCTGGTCAGAATGACAATTCACGTCGTGATGCAATACCAGCACCAGATAGCATACTCGGATCTTGCCCATGTCTCAGTTTTCATTCTTTGGCTTTCTTATGATTGTGTGAATGATGACAATCAGCAGAAAATACTCCCAAGAAAAATAAAAGTGATAGAAAATGATCACACAGTCAAAATACTCTTCTAAAAGTTTTTTCAATACACATCTCCAATGAAAACATACAATGATTCCTAGTTGCTGTTATGGATGCCATTGGAAATATTCTTACAAGCATTACAAACACTGCAAGAACTACATACTTTATTCTGCTGTGGTGGTTTGTTTGTTGTTTGGATTTTTTTTTATTACCACAAATGGGAAAAGTTAACTAGCCAACAGATGTGGTCCAAATCATTCACAGGTACAGCTAATACAGCCATACCATTTCAGCCTCAAGCAATTTGTTCCTGGTTCACCAGGTTCATAGCAGAACTTTGTAGCAACAGATAAATTTGCAGTTCTAAGAGAAAGCAAAAAATCACAATGGTGTAGCAATTACTCATTTCCTGAATAGACCCAGTTAAATCACAGCATGAAAAATGAAGGTACATTGGTATGTGCCTAACCTGCTGGGAAATCCTCCCATGATAAAAATCCTTCTCAGGAATATAAATATTTCACAGAAATGGGTTACACATGGTCTGAACCCTGATATAAATCACTGCCTGCTCAGACCCTGACCTAGTTTTTAAGCTAAGCACATTCCACCTTTGCAACAGGCTCTACCACGCTTAGTTCAGATGCTGGATAATACAGGGCAGCAGAGAGAGCATAACTCCTGCTACTGAGACACTATAATCGCCTCTTACTGAGTCTCATATTTGACCAAATTCAAGCAGATCTGATGTGTGTGAATTGAAATTCATTAGCAGTGTTTTCACTTCATTATAGAAAATGAGGTCTCGGAACAATGCAGGTGAATTATTCTTGCAGACGAGACTTATTTTCACATCCAGACCTGCATGCTAAGGCTTTCCAACTGGCCAGGAAGGCCTGCACCATTGTTAGTCTCAAGCAGATATTGGCCCGCTAGACCAGAGATGGCTGTAGAACAGGATACTGTAAACATAGCTGCTGTTTGCATCCAGCATGAGTCAGGGATAATGAGAATGGTGCAGACACAGTTTATATGTGCTTTGTGCCAGTTAAAATCCTGCTAAACTGGACAAATCCAAGCAGATTTCAGTCCTGCTTCACCAAGTAAGAGAGAGAGGCTCGGTAGTGCATAACTTTATCCGGCACAATACCAAACCTGAACTTCTCAGATCACCTAATTGCTCCAAATCCCAGTTCAGACCAATTTTTCTAAGTGTCCTCTGCCTCTTTAAAGAGCCCAACCAAGGTCCCAGGTCAGAATTCCCAATGTTTTCCTACATCTGCCACAGACCTCTGAAAAAATGACAGAACACAGAGGCCAGCTTGGTGACTGGGAGCCCACATCTACTGGACATTAACGTATAACCTCACAAGTTTCATTAGTTCCTTCAAAAATCACTTATTTTATCCCCAGTTCCTTAATTGTCAGCAAGGAGAAGCTGCTTATAGCTTCTGAAGCTATAAGCTTCAGAAACATGCTTTGTTCATGGTTTCTTCCTGATGCTGCTGCTTCTTTGCTTACTGCACTTCACCATAGAGTCTGGTCCAAACCAGACTGTAGCTTCCCCCAATAGGGCCTCTCATTTTTATTACCCCACCACAATACAAGCAATAGTTCATAATATAGTGTATAACAGAGTTGCGGTGAATCAAGGACATGGGCAAGAAAAGGTTTGAATGGATAAAAAATACTTCATTCTCCCCACCCCTCACTGACTAGGAGAGGTGGGGGAAAAATATTCAGACAAATCCTTTTACACCTATGAGCTCATCTGTTTTAATTCCAGCTCTACCCATTTGTTTAATAAGAGACAGTACTTGCTTTGCTTAATAATTATTAGGTCTAACGTCAAGAGAGTTAAGGTCTTAGTTAAACTCTATTTAAGCAGGATTTTAGATTTAAGCATGCAAACTTAGCACTCTTTATTGTGAGAGATCCCTTGTGTGCATGTGTAAAAGAAGAGGGTGGACTGTATGGGTCACTGCTAGAACTCATTTAGAAACAACAACCTGGATTTTTCTTTTTTTTTTTTCCTTCTCCCCAGCAAAACCATGAATATTAAAACACCATGCCCAGTTTCCACTAAGACACTGGTTTTTACATGAAGCATATCAAGTACTCCATTTTGAATGCCCCTTCAGAGTCTCCCCTGTAGGGAGGCATCACGCAATTCTGAGCTAAGGAGCACATAACGATCCTCTTCAGCAAATTCACATTCAGTTTATGATTTCTGTGTTGCTTTTTCTAGGTGACATCATGTTTCTGCATCCAGAGGACTATAGGAGAACAACTTCTGTTAATGCAGGTTCCAAAGGTCTGATTGCCCAGAAAAACAATCTCTCAAAAGTAATGCAGACTCAAAAATTATCGTAGACTAATTATACTGTTAGGAAAACATCTTTCAGCCAAGCCTGCAAAGAGTTTCTCTATAATATTTACAAGAAAGCTTCATTTCATTTCTGTCCTTCCCCCCAGTCCCAGAAGGAAACTTCTATTTTCTTCAGTGAACTCACTCCCCTTTGATGTTGCTTTGATAATTCCCACTTCATTGGCTTTTGTCAGAACTGTCATCTTTTCACTTCTGGAAAACCTTACCGGGATGTATCTTGGGACATGGCTTCAGCGACACTTTGGTGACCATAGAGTTTGCTGTTGAATGAGCCCAGCCTTTCGACCTTCAGATTAAAAGTCAGGTACCACAGCAGGACTCTGCTGGAGCTTCAGAGCAAGCCACAAAACATTTGGTGGGAAAAGGAGAGGCAACATCAAATAACACAGATTTTCAATATATGCAGAGACAGCAGAAAAGCTGTCCATTACAAACACCATATCATTTATTTCCCAATCAGTCTAATCTTTCTCTTGCTTCCCAGATTACTGCAAGGCACAGCTGCAGTTGTTCCAGGGCTCCCAGGGTCTGGAGGCAGCTCTCCCTGAAGGGAATGGATTTTCCTAATAAGGATCCTCGCCCTGCCTGGAAATTCTCAGCCAAGCACACTGTGTGCCATGCACCCTGAACCAACTGGTTTAGACAAAGAAAAAGGAAAGAAAAGATCAGTTCAAATTTCAGTGAAATGCTTGGATCTATTAAGGACTGCCAGTCCCAGATGGCAAGCCTAAAAGAAACAGCCAGCAGAAAAATAAAGGGCACAGTTAACTCAGAAGATGCAATTATTATAAAGCAGAAGAGTAAGGTAACCTAAAAATTTATGAAGAAACTTCAAGAAAATTAAATATATAACAGATACTCAAATAGAAGAGATGAGAAATTTTTTTTTATGATTTAGGCACATTGCATTAATTATAACTGGTCTGTCAAAGATTTTGAAGTGCCTAAGTGACAAGTTTTAAAGTGACCTCAACTGTAGCACAGTTTAGTTCTGCAAAACTGAGGAAATAAATTCTAATACAAGGAAATGTGTTTACTCTATGAAATCTGTTCCAGACCTGAAGCTTTCACTTGAACTTACATGCAAGAGTGGGAGGCAAAAAGACTGAACAATATTTCGAGTTTATCCAGCATTGTCCCTATCAATTGTTAGAAAACATCGTGGTACCTTCTCTCCATTATTCAAACAACGTCACCAAGCAGGAGGCTTCTTTAAATACACACAGTCTTGGATGCTCTCTAACTCCAGCACTGGCTCTCCTCAATCAAAACCACATTAATCTGGCATCACAGCAGTATAGCAAAGGCAAAACTAGGAATATCATAGTAATCCCTTGAAGGAGAACCATAAAACAAAAGAAATTTCAATTTAAGTTTGAATTGAAAAGAAATCCAAGTGAAATTTGATGCATGGAAATGCATTCGTAAGTCACGCAATACAATTTTTTCCCTTTAAAAAAAGGGAAATAATGACATCGTTAAGAATGCTGTATAAGAATATTTATGGCTCCAGTAATTTTCAGAAACACCTGAGACCTGAAGGGGTTGCCTGCTTTGGAAGATTTTAGGTGAAACTAGGAATGTTTGGTTTTTTTTTTGTTTTGTTGTTTTTGTTTTTTTTTTTTTTAAGCTAAAGCTACAGAAATTTCTTAGTTGTTTATTTCCATGCATTTGACTATTTGGGTCTGTCTTGCATTTGTGTACTTCTGCATTTAACTGCTCAGTTCTGGACATTACAGCATCCTAAACTATTATTGGCATGCAGCCTCCACACTAGCAGCTGGTTAACATCTTTTATAAAGGAGAGTTCTCTTCTACAGTTTCCCTTCCCCTTCTTGCCCTAAATGAGGGCAGCCTGTATTTTCCCTGCCCTTTCAGAAGATCACAAGATGGCATCTTTGCGTACAAAGGCCATGCTTCCCACAGCCCAGAACAGGAAGGCATCTTTGGCTGGCCTCTAGCAACAACTCACATGGGACAGAGACTCCTTACTCCCTGCCATAACTGCAGCTGACAAAGCACACACACGAGTGAAAGAGTGAACAAGTGCATAGCTTGCACTATATCAGTGCAATATCAAGCTTGCACTAATAAAGAAGCAAATGACTCTGTGTCCTGTTTGTCTTCTACCTGCGTTGCCAGTAATACTCACCACACAGCAGAGAGCCATGATCACATAGAACAGAGCCATCAGCTGCCATGGGGCATCAGCTGTTCCCTGTGACACACTTCCTGCTCATTTTAGCTCACAGGCCAATAGACTGATCTACCCCTGCAATCCCTGCAAACCCAGTTCTGTGCTCAGCTGACATTTTGCAGAGGACGTTGCATCTTTTTTACTGCAGCTTGCAGTAGCACAAAATCCAACTTCAGCAGAGGCATAATTAGCAACTGCCTCTCCCTAACACAGAGAAAATCCATTGGAGTGCCTTTCAAAGCTGACCTTCTTGAGCTTGTGCCTGTGACCTGCTCCCCTCTCCATTTCAACCTCACCCAGAATAGCTTGCCTTGCCTACAGCACATTCACTTTGTCCCTTTTGCATGGGTTGTACAGGCTGCTGCATCACCTTTTCCATCCACCTCCCCACACACGTACTTCCCCCCCTTTTTTTTTTTTTTTTTTTTTTTTTTTTAAATGCATTGGCAAGCTGGCAGCATTAATGAAACATTTTGGATAAGGAATAAATTCAGTCACTGTTCTGTTCCAAGACAAATCCCTGAGCTGCTCTCCTGGGGGAAACAGGTTCTTCACTCCGCGCTCCTCATTCAGTTTTCCCTCAGGAAACACTCATGCAGGGAACAGGCAGGGATGGGCACTGTGCCCCAGAAGGACAGGGAAATAACCAGCTCACACACAGGGCACCTTTGCTCAGTGAAAAATAAGATAAGCAAATAAATCAATCAGCAGGGGAGAAGCCTATAATCACTTGCCCTACTCTGCTTTTGGGACATGCATCCAAATGGCCCAGAACTATACAAACACTTTATGGCGTGCACATCTCCATTAAATCAACACAGAAGCTTTTCCAGATAAATCTTCTGAGGAGAACAAGCTTGGAGAAGATGCAATTCTATCTCTCCTCACCTCATTAATTAATGTGGGAGCGTTGGCTGACTCCCACATCCAGATCCGCTACTGAGCCGGTCTCTCTGGGCCACTCCGCACATTGAGGCTCTTCTCACACATTACCACATGCCTCCTGCTTGTCGAGATTCAAGTGCAAAACTCACACATCTATTTTTTTGCCTGTTTACCAAAAGGAAGGTATCCTAAACTGACCTTTCCAATAACTGCTATCTTTAATATAGTTACTCTTCTAAGAAGCCCAGCCCTATGCAGCCCTATCAGATTAGGGAAACAAAAACAAAAAACAAAAACAAAATAGGAGAGCAGGGTGAAAGGTTCACATTCTCCTCCACCTGCATACAAACCATTCTCACTGGATTCTGTCCTTGAAGCAGCTTTTACTCCAACCTGCTGCCTGCAGTCTCTTGGGCAGAGCGCTTGCACTTCCAAATACACTTTCCAGCAGGAGAGCAACTCTTCACAGGTTTTCCCTACTCTAGCTGTAGAAACAAACTTAGCAACCTTGTTTATCCAATGACTGAATATTAAGACAGCCTTAAAAACCATGTTTTCCTTACCTTCCTCCTTGCCCTACAATTGCTCTTAACTCATGTCTTCACTGATGTAGCAGACAGAATTATAAGCAAGTAGTAAGTTCTACTAAGGCGATTTGGCTTGCTGCAGTTTTTTTTCTGAATTTAAAACTTAAGCATTCATTGCTTCCAACAGTCAAGGCAAACAAGGTGAAAGGTTTAGGACTGAGTCTCCCCTGACCTTGCGAATTCTAATCCACACCTTTTTACAACCCCCAGATGTACCCTGCCACAGTGTCTGATCATCCCAGGTCACTCAAACCCCAGTCAGCGTGCACAAGTCACCAAGGCAGACATCTAGCTTCTTGCCCTCTCAAATTACTTTCCACTGCTCTCTGTAAATGGGGATCATTCACCAGGAGGAGGAACACCCAGCTCTGAGGCAGCCACAGGACACACTCCAAACATGCTTCACACAGAAACTTCCTGGGAGTCACAATGTCCAAAAAGGTCACAGAATTAGTCCAAGAAATAAATTGGTGTGGGGTAGAGGGAGTGATGTCTTCTTTTTCACCCAGGTCGTCTCAAGAGTCAGCTTTCTCACACAGACCTGCAAACTGCAGCACAAGGCACCTGAACTCTCATGGCAGCTTTCCCTGAGGAAAAAAAAGGCAGAGCCAATCTCTGACTCCTTCAGAGAAGAGCAGCTAGTCAGACAGAAGGAGAGAAGGGACTACTCCAAAGCTGAGCCAACCCAACGCTAGGAAGTCAAGTCAAATCCATGAAGGCACATCCTTGGTTTTGGATTTTGGTTTGCTTCAGGGATTTTTTTCAGTGGCATTCATGTTTAGTGAACTTTTGTTCTTTTTTTTTTTTCCTTACAAAAAAAAAAAAAAACAAACAAACATGTTCTTGAAGAGTTAAAATCATTTAAGCTCACATTACAAAGAAATTGGAATGTTTTAGATGGAAACAATCTCATTAATAAGTTTAAGCCTGTATTTCTAATAAGCAGAATTAACAGTTCTAGGACCACTGTTGTCTCTCGCACTGTAATGGAGAGCAATGGACCATCTGGAACAACAGACAGGCAGAGCCTTGGAGGATCAGAATGGATAACCGTTTGTAGACTACATAGTTTTGGGGGAGTGAGACTTTAATAGCAGAATGCAAGCATCTGCCTTCCCAGATACGTGCTCTGATTTGAACCATGACTCTTTGATACTGGTACCTACTGTTTTACTAGAGCCAAGTGGGCCTAAACAATGTCTGTTCAGTTACTACTAAAAAGAAATAAGCAAATTAACAAGCCTATTTTCAATAAAGTTCAGAACTGGAAAAAAAAAAAAAAAAAAATCAGCTTATGTTGTGTAAATCTCCAGCTGGAAATTAAAATATCTGGACTTGGTTTAATTACATCTTGAATGTGGTCCCCAGTAGGACTCTATAACCTTTAGGGTTTAATAACCTCAGCTCATTTAATGTCCTTTCATTCCATTACTGTAGCAATCCAAGAGTAAGGTTTGAAAACTAAAACTCCGTGCTTTCTCCTGGGCTTTCCCATATGTTCACCATCTTTAGCTCAGACTCCCAGGATACTCATGCCAAGTCTTATAAAATTTCCTTAGCAGAACAGAAAAATATCCTCTTTCACTTTATTCTATATATTTATTCTTTGTAGAGGAAGGAAAGGAGAAGAAATAAAAAGCCAAGCAATACTCTGCTGAATATCTACAGAAGATCCATCTTATTTCATGGAGAAAAGCTAGGCAGCTCTCCTCACCCAGCCCCAGCAGTAGGTCAGGTAGCAAGGTACAGCCCCAATACTGACTGTTATTTTATGACCTGGAGAGTTGTCTAATGAGAGATTGCCCAACTTCTAACCTGCCACTACTAATCATGACTGCTTGGCTGAAGAGTCATAGAATTAACCAGACTGGAAGAGACCTTTGGAGATTGCATAATCCAACCCTACTCAAAACAGAACTACCTTGCTCTAGTTGTAATAACGAAGACATTTAACAGCAGCCTCCTGCAGCACCTCCACTTTTCTCCTATAGATTATGTCAATTCAAGTGTTTTAATTCCGCCTGTCAGCACAAGAACCACTCTCTAAAACACCTGGAGACTATGTTTTCATATCTATGAACTCCAGTGTCAAGGGAAAAAACACACTTGTGTGCAAGAAAGCAGAACCCCAGAAACGAAGACCTGGAGGCCAGTAGGTGGGAGGGACCTTGCTGCAGGAACCACTCTGCACTGACACCGCAGGTGGGAAGCACATCACTGAGCTTCACAGCTGATGACTGTAACACAACCATCTACTCTCCCTCCGTAATCAGTGCAAAGAAATAAACTTCAGGCACAATTAATCTGACCTATTTAAGCATTGCTTTAAGATAGCAGGAATTGCACTCCAGAATCTATTGACTGTCCTGATCTGATCTCTATTGACTATAAAGGAAACTCAGTTCTAAGAAGATGAATCCTACCCACTGGTTGCTTTTATTCACAGCACACTTTAAAATAGAAGTAGTGTACACATGTGAGCAAAGTAGGGGTGGACTGTACCTTTCAAAGCCAGTACCACTGAATGGAGGTTGTAAAGAGATTGGAATAGCATTTTTCTTACAGTCTTTTGTACTGACGTGAATCAATTCTATATG
Source organism: Lagopus muta (assembly GCF_023343835.1). NCBI lineage: Eukaryota > Metazoa > Chordata > Aves > Galliformes > Phasianidae > Lagopus > Lagopus muta. The sequence continues at coordinate 44,091,290 of NC_064439.1, read as the reverse complement.
CACATACACACACACACACACGTTTCTTAGAGTTTCTTTCAACCACAATTTCTGAATATCCAAGCAGCCATCCCATTTCATTAACAAGTACAAAAACATATTGAGATGCCCCTGATTCCATAAATGAACAGAATTTGTGCTTTTTCTTCACAGGGTGCTTTAAGAAAAAAAAAACAAAAAAACAAAAAAAAAAAAAACAGCAATGGTCAAGATATTTCCTTTTCTTTTTTTCTCCTAAAATCTGGTCAGAATGAACTGATTTCTCATGGCCCAATAACAGCATGGATGGAAGTATGTTCCCTCCACAGATTAAAATCAGGGCCACAGTTTGGCCACGCTCACACAGATGAGTAGTCTTCTCTCATTTGCCATTAAGGAAAGATCAGAACATTATTTAATTTCTAGACTGTTCTAAATCCAGAACAGCTAGACACAGAAAAGACCAAGATTCTTTTGATTAAGACCTACTAAATATTGGAAAGCACTGTGAAATTAGTGCAACCACAGCCCAGAAAATGAATGCAATACATGGAGTGCTAATGCAAAGCTGGAGAGTCTGCTGGCTTTTTGTTGTTGTTCCGATCACATTTTATTTTTTAATCTAAAAGCAGCCATAAGGAAGTGGAGCTCTTCAAAGCCTCAAAGCACGAGAGGACATTGCAGTTGCAATGCTCCACTACAAAATGAGAAACGCATGCAGGATATTTGAGTCCTGCTGGGAACCTCTTTGCTAAGAGAAGGTCAACTAAGAGAGGCAAGGAGGGTATTCACAAGGTAAAAGCTTTTGACTTGCAGGAGCTGTTGCTATGCCTGATACGGCACTGAACAAAGACAACTGTTAAGCCCAGGTATTATACACATATAGAGCACTTCCACTTGAGTGTATAAAATAGCCACTAGTGCAATTACCATTTAAAACTATAAAGGCAAGGTTACAACAGAAGTCTAGTGTTGAACACCCCCTAACCGTTAGGGACATAAGGCAATGTTTTAAACTTGATACCTACTCCATTATAAAATGAAAGTGAAAACTGCAGCTCCAAACTATAATCTGATGTAGGTTTAATCAAGACTGAAATTTGATACTGCAGACCTACATGGAATTTAACAAAAACATGGGTGAAACATCACTGTGTTCAGTTTTGGGCCCCTCACTACAGGAAAGATGTTGAGGCCCTGGAGCGTGTCCAGAGAAGGGCAATGAAACTGGTGAGGGGTCTGGAGCACAAGTCTTATGAGGAGAGGCTGAGGGAGCTGGGATTGTTTAGTCTGGAGAAGAGGAGGCTCAGGGGAGACCTCATCGCACTCTACAACCTCCTGAAGGGAGGCTGTGGCGAGGAGGGGTTTGGCCTCTTCTCCCAGGCAATGAACAGGACCCGCAGAAATGGCCGCAAGTTGTACCAGAGGATGTTTAGGTTGGATGTGAGGAAAAACAGTGGTCAGGCACTGGAATGGCTGCCCAGGGAGGTGGTGGAGTCACTGTCCCTGGCAGTGTTCAAGAGGCATCTGGATGAGGAGCTGCGAGATGTGGTTTAGTGCTTGTGGTAGCAGCGTAATGAGAAGACGGTTGGATTAGATGATCTTACAGGTCATTTCCAACCTTGTGATTCTATGATCTGTGAATCTACCAAGGCAAGTTTCAACTTGATATTATGCACCTCATGCCTAACACAGCCCAAAAAGACAAAGCTCTGATGATAGAAAGCCTCAGATCAGGAGCAAACAGTTCCAGATTTGTATGCCTTTGTACTGCCACCCATATAAGTCATTTATGTACACAAATCCACTCAAACGCTGCTGAGCTACTAGCAAATCTTGAAAGGAATTTCCCATCTGTACAAAAATGAACTACCACTTGGGCTAGCAAATGAATTTGTATGTGCAGCAATAACATCTGATTGATGTCACTGTCACATTCTCTTTAATTTCACAGAATTTGATAACCTCATCAGATATTGCTGCTGTGAAAAGAATCCCTATTTGTTAATCCAAACGGCATCTGTTACTGGAAAAAAAAGTAGAGACATCATTCCTCAAAGATGCAGTTCATATATTGACATTATATATTCCCTACTAGACATGATTTCAAGTAGTCTGAAGATTAAAGAGGAGCTGTTTTGTGTTTCAATTAAGAAACAATTTGAGTCAAACAATCAGTTTGCTTGCTCCTAAGGAATTATATTCTCAGTACATGTATTTATGCCTCCAGGAATTACATTTTGTGCATTCTGTTAAGCTAGTGTGTGTAGCTGCATGTTGAACCACCCAATGGGCACTGGCAGACAGCATACCTCTGTACTCACACTCAGGAGGAGTACATACCAGCAAATGCCCCTGAAAAGTCTATTTATTGATGCTTGTATGCAAGTATGTCATATGACTCATCACTTCAGTTTTTCATTCTGATCTCTTCTCCTCCCCTACAAATCTCTGCTGAAAGCATAACAGTCCTCGCAGTATAGTTTTAGAGCAGATAAATGATTTCATTTAGGACTCTCCATAGATCCTTATTTGTACCCGAGCTATCAAGAGCAGACACTATCCTCTTCAACTCTGCTAAAAAAGTAGAGTGATATAAGAACAGAGGTAAAAGTTGAGTATGACAAGATCAGCGTTATAGGCAGACATCAATTATATTACAAAAGCATTTTCATTTATGTGCCTTTAACAGCTCCGGAAATAAACGAGGGGAAGGCAAATATGATTTAAAAGAGTATGGGGCTGCTGAATCATAGCCTGAAACTCTCATTCATCACCTGAGGCGAGCACTGAGCCACAGGAGCACAGGGGAAGGCCATTCAGCTGTGCTGCTGGAAGGGGTGGAGCCTGGCTGCACCTCTCCTAGACCCATTTAAGAGCTGACTGCAGGTGGGAAGGTTCTCTTCTGGAGATCCACTCCACTGGAGTTTCTCATGTGAGCCCAGGGTAGGGTGAGCATCCTTCTTTCCTACTCCAGTATAATAACTACTTCAGCCAAGCTCCTGGATATACTATATCATCTGTATATTCATTGACTGTACAAAAAGTTACATCAGATTTTAAAAAGCCTGCTTAAAAAGTTCTAGTTCCTATAACATATGTAAGAGTATTTGAAATGGAAGAAGCATATGACTCTAAATGAGTATACAAAGATTTCATGCAATACAGGGCAGGCAATGTAACTCCCATTAGTGAAGTTGCAAAAGCAATTGACCTTATAGGACAATGACATTTTAAGTGACTATAAACTGCTAGTAAAGATGTTTCAACATCAAGTGCCCATAGAAGACTCCAGTAATGTTTGTGATTTTTTATTTTATTTTTTTAAGAGTACTTCATGTTTCACCACACTGCATTTCTGGTAGTAACAGAGCAAGTAAAACAGGGTTTAAGATGTATAGCTTAAGATGGTCAAGAAATAAAGTTTTCATTAAAAGTAAATTATTTCTGTACTCAAAAAATAATCTTAAATATCCATTTTTCACCATGCTCTTAATAAGGCAGTTTTTAACGAGCCAGTAAAATTTGCTTGTGGCAAGTTCCTGTAACAACACTGAGTGCAAGTCCCCTATTCCAGTGTCATGTACAACCATACAGTGTTTCCTTCAACTTATTATCTCACATTACATTTTTAAATTAAAAAGACCAAGTTACCTTAACCTCTACTTGCTAGTCACCATATGTAATTCTGCAGGTTTCTCACTCATATTGTGAAAATTGCTCTTCCTTGCAGTTTCAAACACTCAAGACAGATAAATCAATGATGTACTCTGCCACAGCTAAAGAATAAAATCTTGAGCATTCAAAGTATCTGACACAAAGCCCAGTTATAGACATAAGAGGCATGCAAAATGTTTCTATTCAGAAATGAGCATGACAAGCCAATTTCATTTTCACACGAATCTGATGTCCAGGATGATCGGAAGAGTGAATGACTGCAGTGATCTTCAACCTGAGACCTATCCAAATATAACAGTTGTCTAGAGAGCACAAGTGGTCAGAAATAAATAAATAAATGAAGGACCTAGCACATCCTAGCTCAGTACTGAAGAACACCTAGTCTAGCCAAGGATTGAGTACTGCTGATACTTGCTATCTTCCAGGTGACCTCTATAAATAGAAGCCCCACCAAACTGAGCTTTTAACTAAAGCTGTTCTTCCACAGCAAAGCTTTTAAGAAAGAGCAATCATGATAACATCTTTGCATTGGCAACAAGCAGACTTTCCCACCTTACTCTTCAAGGAGTGTGGGTCAGTTAAAAGCCTTTGAGATTCTCTACAGTATCAGAGACAGTCACATGGCAGATCTGGAGCAGCAGCTGAAGGTCAGATTGGATATCTTAAGTCATTTAAAATAAGGTCATTTGTGGACATGTAAGCAAGTGAATCAAGCTGTAGACCTTCATCACACCTGGCTTCCAAAAACTTTCCTTCTAGTGTTAACGGTAGGTCACAAGCATGGTTTTCATTACTAATTACCAAATCAAATTGGTAATTAGTAATGAATTACTCCCTCAAAGTCCCTCAATCAAATGAGGATGTTTTAATACAAAGTTTGTGGCTTTCCATCTCCATCCGAGGGCATCTTGCTCCAGCACATTCAGATACAGAAGCGCTGGTATGACAACTAAGTTGTGTGCGTACAGCCTTGAAGTCACAGAGCTTTTATAAAGCAGACTTCTCAGTCATCCATCACCCAGAGACACCAAATCATTTGGTCCAAGTCCTGTCATCAACTAGATGCTCCACGGGGTTCTTAAGGATGCCATGAATTCAGAAGATTTCATTAAATGGCAGCAACTGACCAAAACATTCATAGGACTGCTCATAAGTGTGGAATTTTAAAAGGCACAAGCTCCCCAGCAAATCAGACTAGTTCTGTATCTCCTGAGCATTAAGTACCAGTATTTCTCATTTCCCTCTGACCTTTTTCTAGTGGAAATTTATTACAAGAATTTAAATTAGCATCAACAAAATTAGTTAAGAGGTTTGTGACTTCAGTAGTTCTTGGAGCATCCCCCTCAGGTGACTGGGCACATGGCTGAAATTGGTTAAACTAAATCCACAAAAAAGGGCTTGCATTACATGTTTTATTCTATTGCATCTATGCAGATCCACAAATTCTTCTTGTTTATGAAATGAAAGAGCCTGAAGTTAAATTGGATTTTATATCATTTTCTTTATGTTCTGCCCACAGGTTAGTACACTGAGATTACCGGAGTGTTTATGAAGAGCTAAACTGCTTTCCAGTGATGATTCAATGATCCTGGGCACTTCCTACCTCCTCTCTTCACAGCAGTACTGTGAAGTTTAATTTAATCCATTTCAGAACTACAAAGACAAGTACTTTTTTAGCAAAACATAACAAGGAAGAACCACATTAGGCATTATACTTCAGTCTTCAATGAGAGATTAAAAGACATGTGCTGTAAATTTATCAGAATAAAGCTTTTCATTATGAGTGGCCAAACATAACTGAGTCACTTTGGAAGCAAATTATTGACTTGTCTAGAAATAAATACACAATAATTGCAAGTTTATTATTATTGCTTCATCAAATGAAAAAGCCTATTAAGAACATTTATCCCAATTCTACATGAACTTCCTCTTACCTGGAGAACGTCTACATTACACTAAAACTAATCAAAAGCTACTCCACAGCCAAGTAATAAGCTGTCAATCACAAATGGCATTCTCCTCTCAACAGCTGTGCTTGAAGAACCATATATTTCTAGCTGTCAAAGCTGCATCTCTTCATATACATCCAGCTGATGAACTACATTCACAAAGAGAAGTTCCACAAACAGAAGAAAAAGAAATGGAAACAGGAGAAAGAAGCCACAGTTCTCTTTCGGCAGCATAGCCTTGTAACAAACAGCACAGCAAAAGCAGAAACCCTGAACTTCTGTTGCCTATCAAGGAACGCAAAGGAGGCAATACACATTGCTGACACTGTGAAGTCCAAACTTTTTCTTTTGCTTTGATACAACTTCATTTTGTGTTACTTCTGCATTTATCCTGCAATAGGGCTTCATATACAAACATAATCATAATCAGCTGAAAACAAAACAGATCTGATGAAGTTGCACACACGTGCTTGAAAAGCGTGGCTCTAACCCAAGAAGAAAACCTCGTAAGTTTGGTCACTGAATTTGGAATCCACAACTACAGCTGTGCACTGAGTTTTCTAGAGCAGCTGGAGGCTACACCAGGGAGTTCCTTGGGACAAGAAACTAAGAAGGGAAAAGGTATCCACACCAGTAAACAGCAAACCCCTAGAAGGTGAGTGTACTTGGAGCTTCTTAAATTCAAGTACTTAAGAAGTTTCCTCCTGCCACCATCCTTTGATAGATAAACAACAAACCAAATCCCTCCTGAAGATAAAGAAGACTTAAGTGAGAAAACCAGTCAACACCTTTGTATTGCACACCTCTCCTGGAAGCTGGATGTTCTGTAACCTTAGCTTACTGTCTCCCATATCTACTTCTCCCATTTTCCATTTGCTTTTAAATAAGATCTGGAAGGAGCCCATAGAACTACCATAGACTAAGAGCACAATTTAGGGCTGTAACACAATGGAAAGCACAGATGTGACAGCAGAGCAGCAAGATCCCAGGCTGCAACAAGCGAGGATTTGTCCAAACACAATGGCCACAAAAATAAAGAAAAGAAGCTGCTTACCTTCAGAAGACCTCAGATAAGCAGGGATCTCCAGCAAGATACCCTCACCTCCACCACCAACCCTTAACTGAGGTGTTAGAAAGGGTGGATCCTGGCTCCAGCCCTCTCAATCACTCAGGTTCATTGCTTGCACCTGAGCTCCCCTGGGTTGTCCCTGCCTTCCCACCAGGTGTTCAATCACTGGTTCAGACTGTGATTCAACATTTCTTCTCCAAGGGTATACTCTATCTCTGGGGAATGAAATAGAGAAAAACTTATTAACCACTGCACTGTGAAATTCCACAACATGAATTTGAGGAGTATTTTCCTGAGTGCCACACCACAAAAGACTAAACTTCATACACGTGTCCCACTTGTCATAGGCTATTAACTTTTGTTACATATCACCAGAAGGCAAGCGCAATTTCAAATGCATTTTGATTCAAATTTAATTAGCATCCTTCTCATGGAAAATTGTCCTGTATAACTGCTGATATGTCAGTGTGCCACATACTTGTTGATCTTTCTTTAGAAATGGAGAAAATACATTCAAAAGAAAAGTACATCCACATGAAAAAAAAAATCAGACAACTATAAAACACAGAAGAACTTCACATGTGGCGAAGCAGCAGCATCTGTACATTCAGCTCAGCATCTAGTGGCAAATAATGTTTCTTTCCTGAGTAAGTGCAAGTTTCTCGCACAAGTTTTCTTGGTGCAGTTTTGATCTGGAAAAATGTTAAAATTGCCTGGATACGCAGTGAAGCCAGATGCAGTACATCTTTATTTTTAATGGAATAATAACCACTTGCATTCAAATTTCACATTCAGCCTTTGAAACTATTTACCAGGAAAAACTCATGGCATGACTCACACTGCTGTCATAAGAGTAAAACCTGTCCTAGTTCTTCTCTGCCACTCAAGTTTACATAGCAACCTGAAGTACTAGCCAATCCTCTGCATGCAGTTCTCCCACCTTGTCCCTTATATGACTGTTTACACTTGGAGCTGACTAGCTGCAGTTCATCAGTCATGGCATATTCTATCTACTCTGGCCTGGTGCCTTTAATCTCAGACTAAGTACATCAGGATTCATCTTTCCAATGACTTGGCTTTTAAAGGCTGGTTTAGGTGGAAGTTGGTTTCGGTTGTATTTTTTTTATTTGCAGCAATTGTCTGTCCCCTACTATCTGGCCACATACTATTTGTGTCAAATGAAGAGATCATCTAATTAAGTGACCCCTGACTTTGATTAGGACACATTGCACTATTACCTGATTTCATATTTGGATGCAATGCAAAGGAGTTTTAATCACTGGAAGAATTATCTAAGCTCATTTTTGAATGAAATATATTTTTGCTTTGTTTTACAATAGATTCACCTCTCCTAGCACCTATATCACACCATCTACTAGAAGTAAACAAGTGTGAGCACTGAGATCTGGTTTTGTCACTTATCAACAAAACACAAATGGACACAGAGTACAGACTTGTAAATAAACTTACAAATAAATAGGTAAAGGGCAAAGACCAAAGATTTCAAAACAAGTTTTATATGAATAGTATGTCCTCTCTATGAACTCTGTTCAACAGTGGATTGTGCACATATGGGTTTTCCAGGGCATAGGATAGGATGTGTCACTCAGAATAAGGTCATGAGCCCAAATGTTGACAACTACATTGCATGCAGAGCACAGACCTCAAATGCCAAGAGTGGGACTCACCCTTTGGCATAAACCACCCATGAATCCTAGCACCAGCAACTACCAATAGCTTGTCAGAAATGAAGTTTGCCAGCACAGGTACAACCTGGAAAACAAATCAAGCACTGATATCTTTGTTCAGCACATTGGCCTGAAATTTATTCCCATGTAAGGAGTGTGTCATTTGATTTCCATGTCATTGCTCTCCCTTTCAGAGGAGAAGCGGGGTTATTCAACCTCGATTTCTCTTTGTTCTTCTTCAGTTCATCAGTTAATGAAGGCTTCTTTATGCTAAATATTAGTTAAATTCAGCCACCATTCATCTACCTGTTCCAGAGTTCACAACAGACACCCTCTGGGGCTTCACGAAGCCCAGAATCTGCTTCTAAACAGGAATAATATAGCTTATGAAAAAAGAGATGCTGTTGTTCTTACGCTGTTCATATGCTGCACCTCTGAACTATTTCCTCTGCATTCACAAGGCTGACCTGTTCCCTCTAATTTTGTACTGACTAAAGCAGTAAAAGGCTGAAGTTCATTGTAATATTCCATCTGTCTTTGTTTAGCCAGAAAGGAGGAAACTGCATTCAATCAGTACGGGTTCTTACTGAATAGTGAAGAGGTCTCTACTCATCCAAAAGCTGCAGCTTCCTCTTCTCACTAGCAAGCATTGATAGTCAGCTCCCTTCCTCAGGTCTTTTAATCCCTGTTCTGCTATTACACACATCAGCTTTTATACCCTTACAGGTCACCTTCAGCTCTTCTCTTGCAGTCTCGATTAAAGCAAGTGGGTGCTGCCTATCTGCAAATCTTTTCCAGACTCAAAGCTTCTACTTCTTCTGTTATTTTAGAGATGCTGATGCACACATTTTCATACTCCCAAACTGACAATGCTTGCTGGCAATCCTAACTCATTGTTTAACAGTTTATACAGAGCAAACTGAATACCACAGCAATGTGTCAATTGTGTGGGATGGCCACGAACTGCTTGCTGAAGTTCTCCTCAGTGCCAACACGCTACCTGCCTCTTAGCTAACTTCAGTGCTGCTGCTTGTTATAAACACATCAACACCACAAGATCTGGGAAAAGATACAGAGCTGTGGACACCACCTCACTGTGAGAGAGCAAAAAGGAGTCCTGCTAGTGGAGTCTCACTGAGATTTAATCCCTGTGAAAAACAGAGTTAATTCCTACTCAGACTGTAATCTGAGGCTTTGCAAACTCCTACTTAACGATGAGAGACTGCCTGACTCTAGCATGGCCATCCCAACCATCTCAGTGCATAATACTGCTGATTATGGATCAGTCTGGTAACTCAGCTTCTCCATCAGCAAACCCACAGAGGTCTGCTTTAAGGGAACTGTTTTCAGTCAGCTTTCTGAGCAGGGTGTAGGATTAAGCACCAGAAAGTTATCATGTCTCTCACTTTCTTTGTTTGAGTGTTAACTGCTGGATTCTGCTTTAAGTATCTCTAGCTTAGGCATAACCCACTGCTGACTTGTTTTGAGAGCTTCTCTCCTGATTTGCTCAACACAGCAGACATAGTTATTTCCTAATTGCAGTCAAGCTCCAGATGTAGGTCAGGGAGTATTTAGCTAGGGGAGGTTCCAAATGAAACAAGTCCTCAAGTAATAGGCTTGTCTTTGTTCCCCTGACATTGCTTGCTTTTGAACATCAGAGACCATGAGATTGTTTTGGTACAGGCACTATGTTATGGCTGACGTAGCATAACAAATAGTAGCTCTACATCCTTCTACATAGGCTTCAATAATGTCACAGAGCAGAAGTGACAATCAATGCATTTTGTATTCAGCAGAGATCAGTGCCTCAAGACAGGCAGCTGGGAGCATTGGACAGACATGACATGGCAGAACGGAAGGATTCCTGGGATAAGTATCAGCTTTGCTCCAGGCCTCCAAGAAATAACATTTCAGTTTAGATTAATTTGTAAAGCACAGTGTATGATTACAGACCTTGCTTTTGTGCACAGACCTGGCCTTAAACATTGTTTTAACTGGTGTTGCCAGTCCTTTCTTGATCATTAAATTTATTTCCTAAAACTTAAGAAGTGTAAATGAAAGGCAGCTTCTAAAAAACAGCATTCAGCGTTTTTGTGGAAAGTAGATTTCTGGCTCTGCTCTTACCAATGCACCCTTCAATCATAAATAATAAAACTGGTGAGTTCTATCTCTTTTTCAAAGAAGTTAGACAGAACTATCATCCTGCATATACAAAATAGGCTTCAAAGACATCCGCTCTGCAAAATAATAGAAGTGGTGCTGAATGATGGATGGGAATCAGTTAAACTGATTTCTAGGACACGTTGTGCATTAATAAATCAGAGACTGTGTGTTCGCTGAAAGAAGCGTAGGAGGCACATTAACAACTTTTATGGGAGTAAAGAAAAAAAGTTAACATTGTATTTCAAAGGAACCTACAGGAGGATTAGCACTAAAATCTTTTTATGAACACTAATACTGAGCACTTACATGAAGATCAAGAAAATAGTCAGCTCCACAGGAAATCCTGGAAGTTAATTTTTTTTAGAAGACACTGCTGCTTTTCACTGCACTTAACAACAACCACGTGCCATTTCTGAAGCGCTCTTGCCCAGCTCACAGCAAAGGTGTTAGTTCCAACACTGATGGCTCATTCTAATACTACCGAAACATCTTCCTGCTTCCTTAGCAAGAATACAGCCTCAGAAACCAAGAGAAAAGCACTGAAACTGGAATCAAATACATGCCTTCATCATGGATCCCAAGAGGTGCACACTGCAACACTTCGTTGTGAGCAGAGAGAGAGGCCTATAAGTCCTCCTGACTTGGGTCTGCAGACAACCTCAGTGCTATCTTATCTTCATCTTCCAAACGGCTGGCTGAACTACATTTAAAAAGGAGGAAGAAAAAAAAGAAAAAAACTCCTCCCAACCTAAACCAAAATTTGACTCCTTGCAGCTCCCAGAGACAGGGAACTTGCATAGGCAGAGAAATTTTACCACTGTTCTTCCTCATTGTCCCAGATATAAGTGTAGGAATCTAAGGAAAGACTTCTGTATTTCAAAACTCAACACCCCTTGGGGTTTGTTCCATCCAGGTAAATGTACTTATGCTGCAGAAGTGCTTTTCTCTACCCCTTCAAACAAGGGGAAAAAAAAAAAAAAAAGGAAAAAACAGACATTTCATCAGATTCATTTACAGATTGACCCTGCTGCTAGTAGCACACTGAAGGCCCTGTTAGAGGTTACAAAGCAAAATGATTAAGACAGCCATAGAACAGCTATATGCTGGGGAAGCAACATTTCAGTTAATAATACAAGACGGTGCTGAAGTCTATGAACACAGAACCACTGTTCTGTCAATAAACTCTTACCCTGTTTTCCTGCTTTATTCAATTACAAACTCTCAGAATAGACACACCACCTGTGTGGTTCAGCCTGGCTCAGGTTCAGCCATAAATACTTCCATGATTTCAGTAAATTGGAAAAAAAACCCATAAGTGAGGACAAAACATGTCCTTCATTTTCTGTCATTGTAATACAGTCGAGCTACACCACAATCTTCATTTAGGCAGTTCTAGATACTACATCACTTTCAGCAATGGACAGGTTATAGAACAAAGAAACACGCATTATTTGAAAGCACTCCTGCTTCAAAAGCATAGCGTTGTTATGGTCTGTGCATTTTAATGGAGTGGTTTGTGTTGTGCATTCATCCTGCAGCCCATAGGAGATGTATTTTCTAGAAAGCTAGAGGTTAGGCAGCATTCTTAAGATGAAGAGCATGCTATTATGAGAAAACAGTCACATAAAAACATGATTTGAGACATCTAAACTGGAAATTAAGAAGTATCTTGTAAGGCTTATAAATAATTGAAGAGAGAGTGTTCCAAAGTTTTGATGTGTCATAAAAGTTTAGTTTAGAAGGTGATGAAATTATTTCAATTAAACAGAACAAATGTCAGCAGTGAAAGCCTAAGCATTTTAATGGATTCATCTGTAAAACCATGGTGCATGCTGAGGCACAGAGCTGGAAGGGGCTTGCATAAAGGCAAGTTATTTGTGAATATAATTGGAACTGTACAAGAAATACCTTCCCAGACTGAGGAAGTCCCTCAAAACAAAATCTGTAAAAGCTCCAGAAATTTCTGCAGTACAAAACTGACTTCAGAATGACAAGACACAAAGATAAGGTTGCAAATGGTCCAAAACTACTGAAACAGTTTGGTCCAAGCAACAGAAAAAAACTTCTTTAACTTGATCCTAATGCACATAGAACAGTTTTAGAAGAGGGTGGTGCCATTATCTTAAATGGCAGCACTCTCCACCCTGTAAAGGATACAATATTTTGTCTGACATATGAGAAAAATCTGAGTTCCTAGTCAGTCCAAAGACAACATTCCCCTCAAGGAAAAACATGAACAAGGCGAAGAAGCTGCACACAAACAAATGCAATGGGTAAAGTTGGTACTCAAATTATTTCCCCTTAAGAGGAAGTGACTAGAGAAAGAAAACAATCAAAAGACTTTAAAGTAAACAAAAACAACCTGCTGCTTTTGCACTTCAGAAAGTATCAACAGTAGGACCCTAAAGCGCTTCAGAATACAGCTGGTTTTGATGCCATTTCCTATCCCTTCTCTTTCAGTGAGCCCGATTCCCTCAACAACCCATATCATTAAACTCAATACTGGATTTATCGTATTTGCTAAGTAGCAAGCATACATTACCTACTGGTGACTAAACAACCTGTGGTGTTGCCCAATGCTCCAACCCATGGAATCCAGAGATCCCAAGCTACAGACTGTATCATATGCATGTAATCAGTACGCTGATGTACAGTGTGCATTATTAGTTATGATACATTTTCTATTTGGCTGCATTCAACAGCAGCACCACAGGCTCAGCTGATGTTACGAGCTGTTACCTGTAGATGTTACACTTGGAAGGATGCCAACCATATGCTCTCCATGTACAGAACCACAGAGATCTTCCAAAGCCCGCACGGAGTCATTCAATGGATTACTGACATCCTACTCCTTAATCCTCCATTCCACTCTGAGGCCCTCTGTATAGCTGCCCATTACCTCAGTTGCATAGCTGCAATAATTAGAGTTCACATTTTTCAAACCTTCAATTATAATCTACAAATAAAGCTTAAATCAGCTCATTACCAATCTGGAAAAGCACTGCTATGCTGCTCCAGGTCAAGATTAACAAGAAAGATGATGGATGTGTTCACATACTAACCACCTGAAAGTTGTAGGAATGTGGTTTTGTCACGTCACGGAGTGTAAACCAAAATCAGTACTTCAGGAAAGGTCTCTTCCAGGAAACTTTGTATTCTTACACTTCCTCCTGCAAGAGAGCAAATAAATGGGTTATACTCATAGCTGCTCACAGCAGTTCCTAAATACCTAAGAACAAACGGATTTGAGTTACGACAATCAAACTGACAAACACACCAAAAAATTATACAAGCACTAAGGAAGAAGAGTGTTTATTACTGGTATTTAGCTTCTCCCAGTACCTTCCAGGCACTTTGTCCAACCAAAAATCAAAGCTTTCAGATCATAAAAATAAAACCTGAATTCTTTTGCTCCACAGTAATAATAATGTACTGGACTATATTTCATAGAACTTATCTCTGTCCTCCAAAACAGACTTTTCCATGACTGCCTGCTGTTAACAAGCTCTCATGGGCTCATGAGAAAGCTCAGCTGTCTTCCTCTGCCCTTATGGCACAGCAGGAGAAATGTCTCCAAATCACAACCTCCTGTTAAGCTTCTTTGGCTAGTGAGCAATCCAGCCAGGTACACCTAAGGAACAGGGTTCCATCTGTCAGATGACTGGTAACTCATGAAGCCAAGGAAAATGGGTATTCGGTAGGTAAAATCAAGCCTGTCGAAGACTTCACATGGGACAACTGGAAGTATCAAAGGCTTGTTGAAGTGCAAAGACTGAGCTCAGCAAACAGAGAACAGACTACAGCAACAACAGTTAGGGAATGGTGGAAGCTGTTACACAATCATTACAAAGAGAAGGAAGGAAAAACACTGCAGGTATTCAGCAATTTGTAAGAACAGCAGCCTCTGACAGAGTGTGAGCTGTGTAGACAAAGAACAATTACGGATCTTCAGGCTGCAAATCAAATTCATTTCTATGATTCAAGTGGAGAGCAAGTCAAACTTCTGAGAAGGAAACTAGGAGGAGGTCTCTTCATCACACAGAGAGAGGAACAAATTGCGATACTTAAAAACAAAAAGTCATGAGAAGCATAGAAAGAGGAAAAAAGTCTTTCAATAATAACAGATGAGTCTAGAATAATGGAATGAAACACTTGGAAAACCTAGATGTACGCAGCTGGCATAAAACTGCTTAACTCTGCTTTTAATTTCTATAGAAATTTTTGTCTATGCAAAATGGCTAGTGGAGTTTGCTGAACAGCACAGTCGTTCCTGGATATGTTGATACATGATTACACAAGGCACAATGTCACATTTGGCAATATAAATCCTAATTAATGAATAGTGCTTGAAATAATACTGAATCGAATGAACAAAATTTGAAGTGATGAGCTAGCAAAAGGAAACAGCATCCTATGATTTCTTTTCCACCAAACCAACAGATCTACAGGAATAAAATAGAAAATGGGAAATAAGGTTTTCTGCAATCAAATTAACGATGAAAGCAGAGAAGGAAAAAAAAACAGTTTCTTTATTATCCTGAGCACTGGTAGTAAGAACAATTTATTCCTCATAGCCTGGAATGTCACAGCTGAAACTGGAATCAAGAGATCAAGTCATAATCAGCGCCTGGTTGATGGCCAGAAGGATTCTCAGCAAGTATTCCAGCATTAAAGGCAATCTACAAGCAGATAATAACACTGCAGCTAGACTGCAAGGGGAAAAGAAAAAAGAAAAAAAGAAAAAGAAAAAAAAAGCCACCACAAAAGTTTAATGATCATAGAAAATACAGATTGGAAAGGGCATCTGAAAGTCATCTAGGCCTTTCTCCTGCTCAGAGCAGGCCACCCTCAAAGTCAGATTGGGTTGTGTGGAGCTTCGTCCCATTCTGAACTGAAACTCACAAAAGCTGGAGAGTTCAGTTTCTTCAGGCACTGTCCCCAGTGCTCGAGGATCCTTTGCTATGAAGGACTTTCCCCTTCATCCCAAAGGAAATCCCACTGCAGCTACTTTTACTTCTGTCCTTTCACATCTCTGAGAGAAGCTTAGCTCCATCTTCTCCACAGGCACCATATAGGAAATGGAAAGGCTGCAGAACAGAGCTCTCCCTTGCCATCTCAAGGCTAAACAAACCCAGCTCCTTCAACATCTCCAGTACAACTCATGGCCTATACCCTAACCATTTTAACAGTGGTCCACGTAGTGGTGTCTACAAAATCCGTATTTCACATCCCAGCCACACTTCTTGCACAGTCGCCCTTTACATGAGGATTTCATACATTACAGAGGCAACCAGTCAATCTGATACCAGCAGAAAGCACCTCCAGGCCTCCCACAGATGCAGCCTATAGCAGTACTAGCTGTATTCAACTTGTATAACTAAAACCAAATGCCTCCTACTTCTAGGAATACACTATATTTGGAGGTACAGAGTAAATAATAACTTGCATCTTTCCTATATATCATGGATTTAAGTTTCAACAAGAGAGTAAAAAAACCACTCTTATAGAGGATTTTAGAAGATGAGTGACACTGTTCTAATTACATTGGATAATCTTGAACCAAAGAATTTTTTCCATTTCATGCCTTTAATGGATTTGAAGAAAATAATAATAATAATAAAAAAAAAAAACAAATTACCTTAAGAACTGAATAGCTCTGATGATTAATAATATTTAACCAGAAAAAAACTTCAAAGACATAAAGCATCTTTCTGAAATCCCATTCACCCAGCTGACAAGAACAAGCAGGTTGGTTCTGCAGAACAACTAGCAAGAAGATATGGACTGCCTTGCTGATTTGCACAAGAAGGCTGACTTATCCCAGGTAAGACAGTGAATTGGCATCTGAACTCCTTATGGAAATGTGAAGGAGAATTCTGCGGATGATTTTAAGGAACTCATCTGAGTTCAAACTCCTTCCACAGCATCCTGTTGTAGACCAAGGAGATTTTTTTGCCTAAGGTTAATCACCAGGAGGTTCTTCTTCTTTTGCCCCTGGAGCCAGCTGCTGTGACAGCCCGTGCAGTGGGGCTAAGACACATCTGATTGCTCTGGGTCTTCTGCAGGATCACCTCAGGATGTCAGGTCTCACAAAAACTGTTCAGTTGCCTTTTTTAAGGGTGAGAAAAGCCATGGGAATGATACCAGAGCTTTGGTAGTTGTCAGTTACCTTGACATTACCCTGTAATAAGACAAGTAAAAAAACAAGAACAAATTTCCTTACAGAAATCTAAATACCTGCCCTGTTTCTAATGTTGAAGGACAAATGAACAGAAATAGAAGTGTGGTTTTCTCTTTAATCTCCTCATTCTAGGATCAGATCTAAGAGGCCTCTCACTCTATTATGCAGTTTCAGATGAGACAACCTTGTGATGAAGGTTCTACTCTTTGAACAAGCCTTCAGTCCTCACATTCTCCTCTCAGAGGAGAATACAGGCAGAGAGACGTGTTTGCTACAAAATCCTCCCCCTTCTGGGTGACCTCCAGCTAGTTTCAGATCTTGGTCCTTTTCTCACCCTCTGGGAATACCCTATTTAGTTTTACTAAGGATGCAGTTTCAGTTGTATTTCCCCACCACCATCTTCTCCCCTCTTCTATTGAGTGCCCCAGTTTCATTGGACATGCTTGAAGTATAGATGTACCTGTGAGAAAGCTATAAAAAAAAACAAAAAAACAACCAAATCACATCATATCCACAGATAGGATACAGACTGAAGAGGTAAGATCAGGATTAGAAGCACTTCTGACTTTCTTAATCAGTTTCATGAACCAAGTCTCACCAGTTTCTCACCAACCATCCAGCTGACCTGAGCCAGTCACCCAAAAGATAAATTGAGTAGGAAAAAGAGAAATAAAGATAAGACGTGATCACCACAAAGAGGAAAACTGTACACTCAGCCTTGGAGCACATCTCCAGCAATACAGGTTCATGCAGATAAATGCATTTCCTCAGCACTACAATGGAGATCAATAGCAATCCCTTGAGATAAATACTGTAAACAATAAGCCACCGTGGGAATAAATCAGAAGATTAGAAGCAGAAAGGATTATTTATGTAAAAGATCTGCATTGCATTTATTCCTTGGTTTGTACAGCAGGTTTCTGAAGGCCTCTGAGGAATTCTAAACTGTTCACTTAAGGACTGCTCATTACTTACACCACTGAAAGGCAGCAACCCCAGGCCTGCTCTCTATCCTCCACTAGCAATAGTGGCAGGCATTGTCATCGTACACTGTGCTTTCCCTAAAGATGCAGCCATAGTTTTCAGATTATACAAAGAAAAGTCTCTATCCTTTATTGCATAAGGACAAACATGAACGCACACTTGTTCCAAAAATCTTGATAGCTGCAGACTGACAGTCGGTGTGGGAGCATGAGGGAGCTCACACAACACCTCCTCCTCTCCAGTTGTTTCACCAAATATGAAACTCTTAGCAAGCACTGGCATATAGCCTTGGTAGAGGCAGGTGTGTCTAGAACAGGTTTATGCAAGATCAGGTAGTTCCACAGGACATAAGACACCTTCAAACTGGTGTGTAAGAAATGCACCTGATGGAGGGAGTGCTTCATCAGGGTTCCTAAAGCAGCTTGCAGTAATGGGAAACCACTTCCTTAAAAAACAAATTAAAAAAAATAGAAAGAAATCACACACGGCACAAATGTTCCTTATAAGAGGTGCTAAGCCTTTGCGATGCTGCAAGGAATGCTGTTTTATACAGTCCTGTTTTTAATTCAATCATCTCAGGCTCTGCTGGAGGTAAGGAAATGCTGTTTTGACACAAAGGCTTTGATTTCATATGGTACACAGGACTAGAGATGGTAATGTTGGGCCTTTAGAGAGCTTCTACTAAAATCACAAAATTCAATGAAAAATAGTATGGATTTTCCTTTTTGATAAGCACAAGGATTATCTTCCATCACTAGAAAAAGCTATAAAGTGATATTCTGCGAGAATACCTTGAATTGATATTTCAAAGGGCTTCTTTTGAAAGAATGATTTATAGATCACAAAGATCAATGGGTCTTTTATGAAAGAAAACGAATTCCCTTTCTGAACCACAAAGAAAAGAATAATGACATCCTAGACCATATCTCTATTTTTGAAAGTTGTGTACAGCCAAGAAGACAATAGCTACAGCAGGTTAGCACTTTACAGCAATGCATACAACTCACTAATTACAGATGCAGTCCTTATGGTGCTTTGTGGAAGCCAGAAAGCAAACGTTATAGTGCAGGAAAATTCTCATTGTGACTTATCTTACTCACTCAGCACGTAGTAAGAATTACAAGGAGGTTTTCACTAATAAGTGCATGTGACAAAATAGCAATATGGATACAAGTGTGCCAGTGTGCACATTTCATTCCTTGTCAGAACTCAGAACATGCATTTATGTTAAAGCGTGCTCCCCATATAAATTTTAAGTTACCTACTGCTTGATCACATCCCTTCCTCACCAATGAAATTCCTATCAACTCTCTGTTTGGAGCACAGCCTGGATAGACAGGCTTTCCAACATTATTTTCAGTTTTCAGTGTGGTGGTAGAATTGATCCACTTTCATCATTCCATGTGCATCTGCTAACGCCTCACACATCACAGCAGGCCTAAGATTCCCCCATTAGTTTCCTACAGAAAGTTCCTCCAACCCACCGAGCCCCAACCTTTTTCTTCAGCTCACGAGCTCACAGAACAGTCTAAACCATAACCCTTGGCACTAGACAACTGAGCTAGGTCAGGCTTGGCAAGCAAGAAGAGAAAGCGTATTAAAATAAAATAACGCAACCTGCAGCATGGGTTTTTTATTAGCTTAATCAAGTAGACATGATAATAAAGAAGATAAAATTAAAAGTAAATCCTTACACAAATGTATCCCTTAGATTCCCAAAATATTCAAGGACAACATTATTTCTCCAACGTTTTTATCAGTGCTCATTCCTCTGGAGCTGTGTCATATTGTGCAAAGGGTAAAGCTGCAGGTAAGAAGAATCCGGCTTCTCTGCTGCTTCCCTTTGTCTTTTTACTCTTCTTGTCATCATCTGTGAGCTTTGTTCTTTTGGGTTAATGTGGCATGTCTCCAACATAGCCTTGGAAAATGACTATAATGTGATTTGGGTTTAGTGTCATTAAACCTGATTACCAGGGAGTACTCATGAAAATCCATAATTACCTCACAAAACAAAAGAGCCTTTTGTTTTTGTTTTACTGGGGAATAACAAAGAGTTCTACTTCAATTTAACTATTTGGAGTACTCAAGAAAATTTAGACATATTTTTCTCCCTCTGCACTTCTCTGGGCTTTGTAAATATCATAAAATACCAAAATCTTCTGAAAACATCAATCTTCTCTCAAAACTGATTTCTTATATAATGCCAAATATACAGCCTTTATTTAAAAAAAAAAAAAATCCAAATAAAAAGCCCTTGAGAGCATAATGCATCTTGATGGATGTGCTAGTGCTTTGAGTACAAGCTGGACTTTATGATTAGATCTATAATAGTGGAGGAAAAAAAGAAAAGCTGGCCAGTGTCAGCGTAGCAAGCATCCACATAACTGAACTGCCTCCCCTCCTGGAACAGCAGCTTTGCAGGAGACATTAACCAGTAGCATGGTGTTCCTCCCCAGTTTTGGGGCAGTTCTACTACCACGCTTGATGGACAACTGATGTCAAACCTGGGAAAACTGGTTTAAGAGGTTTATAGTCTCTGCAGTTGTGTTAGATAGAAGTTTATGTGGCCACATCCCCAGTTATAAACCAGTAGGTGTTCTTGAGCTACAAATGCCACAGACTTCTCCCCAAGCAGCTATTATATCTGCATCCAGGGCTGTTCAACACAGGGTGGATACTGCCCCATTTTGACACTGGGACACACCAGGAATACCTGTGCAAAGCTCGCTGAACTCCATTCAGAGACTTGATTAACTGTCCTCTACCTGAACAACAGGATCTATAGGCTGGGAAGTTGCCCTTGAAGTGCTCTAACATGCAAATTCAGCGCTGTAGGTGGAAACACGTGCAGTAAAATAATATTTGAGGAACTATCCAGCCCTAGGCAGTGAAGCTAAAAAACACTGACAATCTCAGTTGTAAAGTGAGAAATGTAAGAGGTGGACCAAAGTCACCTTCACGGTGTATGAGAGAAGTAAGCAAACTCTCTGTTGATTATATTAGAAGCAGGTAACATTCCACTCACACGTTTGCCCTCCACATGCAGGATGATCACGATATCTAAATATGTGAAAAATAACAAGTTTAATGCAGAAGTTCTTGGCTTGCCTCTCATGCACAGATTTATGGGTACATGCAAATATGGTTGATAGATGAGCTAGCTAAAACCTCCACTACCCTCTTCTGTTCCAGTTTCGATTAATTCATTAGAAACAAAACACTCCATATCCTCCCCCTGGCCAGTTCCTTTTCAGCCCCACTGCATCAGAGACTTAAACACTGGGAGCCAGGTGAGAGCTTCCTAGAGCTGGAAACTGACAGCAACTCAAACTAAAAGAGCCAGACAAAGGGCTTCTGCACTTTCTAACCAGTGAGAACTTCGGCTGCAGGAGAAGAATTTGAGGCACCCAAAAGATCTGTATGGAGGGTTACGCAGTAAAGCACCAAATAATCCAGAGCTTCTATTTGCTTTCCAGTGAAAAAGACTGCAAAGCCAAATCAGTACCTAGCTTACAGCATGAAGGTGTATATTACAAACCTGGAGAGCTTTATCACACAAATTGAGCTGATGGAAACAAACCTCATACTTGCCACTTCCCTGTCACCTAAGAGTATTAAAAACAAATGAAAACCCCACCTGTTGGATTAACATTAAACACGCACAAGGGACAATCATTTAATTTAGTAGAAAGAGAAAGTTTAAAGCAACCTTCAAGTACCATCAGCAAAAGCAGTGTAGAAATTCTCCTTTTCGCATGACACGGTTCTGCCAATTAGCTGAAAACAGCAATTACCAGTTCTTTCCTTTATTATTTGTGAAGAACCAAAACTTTCTGAGCATGATAAATGACCTCATGGAAAATGCAATGCTCAGTTCTGCCAAATTTGCACTTTTCTGTTTGGTTTTTTTTTTCTCGTTACTTTTTTTTCCTTTAACTATTCTTCCACATAATCTGTAAAGAGAAAGAAGCCTCTGGGAGAAACAGGGCAACAGGACACACATCAGGGCAGAAAATGCCAGGGAATGGTTTGGAGGACACAGAGCTGTTCTCATTTAGCTCACTCACTGACCAGGGCCAAGACATGTTCCTACACCTTCATTAATTAAACAGAAAAGTTAACATTGTTAGCAACATTAAGAACAAAACCTCATTTTAATTGTTCTGAAACAACAACAACAACAACAAAAAAGAAGCCGATATATTCAGAGGATGACCTTTGAGAATTCTGGCTTCATTAACATTTCAAACAGCAAAGCACAAAATTAAGACAGGAAATAGAATTACAGTGCTATTTGACTGCAGAAGTATATATATCATTAGCATTTCCATAATTAACAGGATACCAGTGTTTGTCCCATTGTCTCTGCTAATAATGGTGTAACATGCTAATGGGATTTCTTCTAAGAAAGTTAAAGGGGATATTTAAGTTCATTCCACGTTTCAAGCATACAAGCACAGCCAGACCAGCCCCTTTCTGCTCTGTGAAAAGGATGTCTCTGTGCCTGCCTGCCCTCCCACACTCCCACACAACAATTGCAGAAGGAAGGCACCGGATGCTGTGCTTAAGACACAGAGGCCAGCTATCCAAGGCCAGCCATCCTTTCCCATCTCACCACAGCAGCTAATTCCTCGGGGAACTTCCACTGACCCACTCAAGTGTCATGAAAAGAAGTTCAGAGGCTAACATCACCCATGCACACGATGCCCTACAGGACAGCAGATATCATTCCTCTTACAGGGATCGTATTCCTCAGACATGACAGCACAACTCTGCCTGTCTCTTGTTCAAAATGCTGAGCTGCCATGACATCTGTCCATGCCAGTTGTAAGCAGCCACACATCTCCACCACCACCCCTCTTACAGTGCTTGTAACTGAGCATGCTCTTTTAAATGCTTCAGGATTTGGGATCCTGAAGCAGAAGGAAAAGAAGGCATAAAAAAAAAAAGCTTTACAGGCAAATGCAATTGATCACCCTATGTTAGTAAAGGTTCCCACTCCGGACTAATTCGCTAGAAGAAGATGCAAGTGCAACACGCAGAAATCAGACTGAGCTGAAGTGCTAGTAGGAGTGCTTCCTCTGGCAGAAATTAGTGAAAATGTCCATCTTTGGGTAGCGCACTTGGATCTTTCCTTAGACTGCAATCAACTAATTGATGTACAATTTCCCCACCAGTAGGTTTGCAAGCTCCCCCTCCTTTACAGGGCACTGTGCATGAGTTGGTTCACTGTTATTACCCCACTCGTAAGATCATTTCTGCTGTTTCCTTAGTCATATTCTGTAGTCTTCACTTCTGTGAAACATTGCTCTGAAATTCTGCCTGGTCTCAATTTCATTCTCTTTTCCTATGTTAGATCTTCTCAAACAAATCTGCGCTCTTCATAGTGTTTGTATTCCCAAGCTGTGGCACCTGGAGGCTGTCTGATTGTAAACTGACAGGTTGTACGATTTTTCCATCTCTCTTTCAGCAGATCAGCCTGAAAATCTGGTAAGACCCATCTCCGCCTTGTGATAGAGAGGCAAGACTCAGCTAGGAGCTTCTGAAAGGATCCTGCTTCTTCCCAGGGCACAGGAAAAGGCTGGGTGTGAGGAAGTTTTGAAGTATCACTGCCAGCCCTATGTTCTGCCTTTGAACAAGTTACATATTTTCAATCTATTCCCTCATTATCTCTTTTCCGTGCAGTCTGAAGTAGCATAGAATGCAGCTTATTCTCTTGTAAGGAATGGGATAGAGAGGGAGAAAGCATCATCTATTACCTCTCTTTCTTTACATTACATTAGGACATCATTTAGATTATGAGTTTACTTACAAACTCCTTGGAAAAAAAAAAAAAACAGATACTTAGCTAGTCAGCTGCTTTGGTCTCATAATAAACATGGACAGAATTTCTCATCCTCAAGCCTTTATACAACTACTGCTGTGCCACCGATTACAGCACAAACCAACTAAGGGTTAAGGAAATAATTACTGTGGGGCTGAGAGACTCAATAAACAACAGAAGTTGTGGGATGAACCAGATTTGTTGATCCCAGCAGATAACTACAATTAAGATGTAATATTTCCTTAAGTTTTTGTTTACCCCTTTACTGTTTATCAGTATTAAAAAGGCAATTTATACTTTGCAGTTCTCTAGATTGGCCAGTGTATTTCACAGCAGGCAGGTGAGATTAAACTGTCCATCACCACAAGCTGTCCTTTCCCTGTTCTTATATTATCAAAGCCTATTGAGATTAGAGCCATAGGAAACTGGAGGAAATGCATTCATTTGCTTCAAGTTCATAAGCTTATGAAGTTTGATTCCTACACACCTGTAGTCTTCTTTAATAAAAAAGCAAAATCCCAGAAGTTCCTTCAATGGTAATGAAAGAATTTAAGACTGAGAAACATTATATGCATTTTCTAAACTTTTCCAAGACATCACAGAATGTCTTCCCAGAGTGCCCTAACACAGCAGCCAATTGGGAAAGAAACCAAAGCCTTCTAGAGGCTGACCTGTTTGAAAGGGAAGCCACTTGTCCCGCTTGGCAAGATCACAAGAAAAGCTTCAAGCTGCTTTACTTTTCACAGATCACTCATCCAGCATCTCCCTCACAAAGCAGTCAGAAGAGTGGTCTGCAGGTGAGGGACACTTCCAAACACTTCACTGGCTCCACATACGAGCACCCAAGAAAAGTCTTTCCATGACACGTCAGAAAGCTGAACTGATTTCTGTCTGCAGAAACTCTCTGCGCTTTCCTTGAGGTTTGAACCAAAACTTTGAAGCCAGGGATAACCACACTAGAATTTAAAACTAGAGAAAAACAAAGCAAATAAAAAAATGTCAGTGTAGCTGTCACCTTCTCATGGGCAAGACAGAGCACTCTGCAAAGAAACAAGCATCTGACTTGGGTCCAAGTAGTGTTGAATGACAGGGATAAATCACAGTGATCTGTGCTGCAGAGCAAGCCAAATAGTTATCATAGAATCACAGAACACCCCAAGCTGGAAGGGACTCAGAAGGATAAGTGAGTCCAACTCCTGGCTTCACAAAGGACCACCCAAAATTCGAACTCTATGTCTGAGAGCGTTGTCCAGACACTTCTTGAACCCTGCAGGCTCAGTGGCATGACCGCTGCCCTAGGGAGGCTGCTCTGTGTGCATCACCTTCTGGTGAAGAACCTTTCCCTAACTCTCAATCTGACCCTCCCCTGACAGACCTCACAGGAAGGTAATCAGCTGCCCCACACAGAAACCAACTCTCACAAGAGTCAGATGGGAGGGATGGAGGTTTCAAGAAAATAAGCCTTGGTAATAGAGGAGAGGACGATGACAGTTGATGTTCTGATCTCCATTTCTTTCTCTGGCTGTTTCCAGGTATTATAGAGGTAGCACTGCTGAATAATAGAAACTTGGGTAAAATAGATTTGGGTTATAGCTGACTTTGAATCCATGGAATGGAAAGATAACTAAATCAGGATATATTGAAATAAATGGACTCATTATAGCTGCAGCATACCTTGTTTTAGTCAGCTTAGGCTGTAGGATTAAACTGACCAATAGATCTTTTTAAGACTCTGGTAGTCTGGGGCCATGACCACTGCCCTGGGGAGCCTGTTCCAATTCCCAACCTCCCCCTGGCTGCAGCCTTTTCCAGATATCCAACCCGAACCTCCCCTGTGTTATCATATAGTTACCATACTCAGATAAGTCGCTCAGCATGAGCTAATTCATAGTTGCAAAATCCACAGGACATCTTGACACCATGACAATGAGAACAAGCATAAGGAACCAAGGAAAGAATAAGAAATTGCCCACAGAAAATTGCCTATGGAGCTCTGTCTCAGAACCTAGGTCACTGCATGGTTTTATTTCTAGTGTAGATAAAATCTGCCTTTTTCTTTCTGGACCTCTTGTCAAAACCAGAGAAGTGGCTCTTCTAACTAGAAAAACTTGGTGAAAGAAGGCACTCTAGGTTGCCACATCCTTTTCTTCTCTCCCCACTTATCGAACTTGACCAGACTTTACCTTTAGATGCTCACTGACAAGGCCTTATTAGCACAGAGTTAAAAAGAATTTATGGGAGCATTTTTCTTAGAATCCTCTACTAAATACCCTTTATAATTCCTAGTCTGAACTTCCTTTCTTCCCACTAAAGCCCCCTGCCACTTAAAAAGGAGAATTGCCTCAGGACAGATGTATCCCTACTGAGAAACCACAGAACACTTCCTGTCCATCCCTTAACTCATGAGTCACATCCTCTGGGGTGTCAATCAAACACAGAGAAATTAAAAGCTTTCACAGCTTGGAGAACAGAATGAAAAGGCAGAAATGTGAAAGAGTGAAGGACTGAAAATAGTTGCTCCTCAGTATGATTGATTTTTAAATCCTCCGCTTCACACATATTAAGCAGCAGCATGAAGTCCTGCATATCCAGATGTATGTTTCAGTCAAGATGAATAGGCTCAATAAATCCAGTAAACAGGAAACTGTTGAGGACAGGTGGGCATAATTCTTTTTTCCACCTCCAGTCTTCTAATTGATAAAGTATACGACTGCTGGCAGTTCATTTTTTTCACCCATTTACAGGAACTACAACTACATATTCTCATGAAAGTCCTCAGCAGCTTTAGACTGCAGAAGCAGGGGACTGAGGGAAGCAAAGCCTTCCAGTTTGATAAACATACTGGAGCTAAGTGAAGATCTAATCTGGTACTATGATGGCTGTTATTTTTACAGGGTAAGACCTTCAGACAGAATCAAAATCCAGATGCTTCTGTTTCAGAAGTGGCCAAAATACACATCCCTGTGCTTTGCTACCCTCAGATCTGGTAGCTCACAGTGCAGGCTCTGTTTGAGAACATCTTTGGTGGGATCAAAAACAGACCTCGCAACAATCACATTTGAGTTAATTGCTGCAGTTGTGCTTGAGCACAACATCAACTGGAATTGCCCAAATAAGTACTTTCAATTGGGGCTATGCAAAATTAAAATTCATTTAGAGCATCTCCTAGCAATGATTCATCAGCAGCTATGCAGAAAACAAGAGGTGCCACATAGGTTTCTTAAACATTGTTATATTTTCCAAAGGGAGAACTGCCCAAGTGTGAAGACGAGACTGGCTTTCAGTAATAGTACAGCATGATGTATCAGTGAAAAACATTGTCAGCAAAGTATTCATTTCCCAAAACAAACAAGGACTAACACTACAGAAGCCAACTTATAAAGAAAACTACAAAGAATAGCAGACACTCTTCCTGGCAGGATTCAGCAAACAATGTTACTCACTGCAATGCATGGCACAAACAGAAACAAAGAGGCACAGCCAAGAAGAGATTTGGAGTATAAGTTTGTGAGTAGCTTTTACACAGCAAGGGTACGTGTTTGAGATTAACAGAGAAGCCTATTAACAATAAACCACCTTTCTATACTTACAGCACTATCAAATGTAATGAGCAGAGGCAATGCCACAGCAGCAGTCCACAGAAGGACCTCAAGTCCCAGGAAAGAATCCAGACTTCAAGGGGCACATGCTGAGCGTGTTCTAAAACTTAGCACTAACCCTGTCTGCTCATCCAATATTGTTCAGCAGCAGCAGCCACCACAGTAGTCTATCTACTTGTTAAAGTTCACAGGCAGCAACAGGAGAACCAAAATCAGTTTCCAAGAAGATATATTACAAAAAGAAACAAACCCAGCAGTAAGAAAAAAAAATCCCCATACGGCCCTGTTGAGTACCAGTCTCCCCCTGCATAGATGTTAATGGACAATAACAAGGAATTGTCATTCCCACAGACCTCATGTGTTTGAACCTCATCAAATACACTTAGAGCAACATAAGTAATGTGAAAGAAAAGGCAAACCCCATTTTGTGACAGACATCCATGTCACCTTTCTGGTCATGCTAACAGCTGGGCAACCAGCAAAGAAACCATCTGGGAGGCAGCCAGGCTTGTTATCCTGCAGCAAAGATGCCGTAATTTAGCAGGCACCAAGAGAAATCAGAAAGATTTATTTGAGACACTTGAGAGACCCCAGATACTTTGTGGTAAAGGAGGAAGAAAAAATAACTGATTTTTCAGTTCTTAAATGGAAGGAGGGGTAAGATTGGGCCAAACACCTGCAGACATGAGCAGCAGTCACCCCCCTTCATACCTTTTGTGGGACGCACAAATTAATCCACACAGTGCCCACATGCTGCAGCAGCAGCAGATACAGCCAGAGCTCTCTAGGTCTGAAGTAAACTGTAGGTGACTAACAGAGAACCAAATAATATTATCATTACTCACGTTGCCTAATATCTTCCACTGTGAGTGGTCCCTTTGGTTTCAATTAGTTGTTATCCTGATGGGTGCTGACTTAATAGCAGATAAATGCCCGGCCTTGGCAAGTGCTGAAATATTGCCTGACTGAGCATGTGTTCCTACTGGATGCCTTATTGCTTTGCAAGCTCATCACCCCACTTGAAGTGAAAAACCCAGAGCTCAGATAGGTCTCAATGCTATACTTCTTGCTTTAGAAGCCAGCTTTTTTCTAGAGATGCACACCTTAACCATCAGCAGGACCTAGAGTAGCAGTGGGCCCTGGAACAACCTCAACAGTGAGGCTGCTAAGTTCATGGATTGCCATCCCTCACCTCCTGCAAGGTACATTTTGGCAATGCCCACGCTTCTGCCTTCTTGATGAAGTGTGGCCAGGAGGAGACTGGAGAAAACATTTTTGATGTTTCAGTTTTAAGAGAGATGGAGAGGTGCTGCAGTATTAGTCACAGCAGAACCAGTGAGCTCAGAAGCCACTCCAAGTGTTTCAAAGTGGAGCTGCTCTTATTTTATATATGCCCCCCACACAGGGTCAAACAATCCAAAAAAAAACAACAAAAAAAACCCCAAGATATATGTAAATCTCTAGGAAGAAACAGTCATAAGAATCAGCTGTTACGTTTTCATTTCATAGCTTTTTAAGAAACTTTCTCTGAAGGTTTTTTAATGGCTTCTCATAGTATGTTAAACACAGACTGGATGCCTTGTATTTATTATGCAGCCACTCTAGCTTGCATGGGAACAAGGCATTGTTTTGCATTACATTTTTCTCCTAACATCTTCATTTGTATACAACACTGATCTCTCTCCATAGCAAGAACGGATTGACAACTGCATGTTTTTCAATTCCAGGGAGGGAAAAAAAAAAAAAAAAAGAAAAAAAAAAAGACCAACTTATTATTTTCTCCTCCTCCACCCTGTCTTCAACAGACAAAGCAGTTTTCCTATGACCCCAAGGAGCACAGGCCAACAGAGAGTCATCAACAGAGCAAGCCTGGGGGCAGCAACATTATAGAAAAAGTTAAAGCCTTTGATGAGAAGTTCTCTTTTCATCTGTAACTTTAAGCTCTATCAATTGCTCAAACTGTTTTTGTCACCTCCGGTGACTTTGCTGAGCAGAGTGGACTTTTCAGCACCAGAGAGTCTAGAAGGACCCCAGAGGTAAAGCTCCAGGCAACATCTCCAAAACAGGAGGAAGCAAAGCAGGCTCCCAGTAACACCCGCAATGATCAGCAGGGACTGAATGGTCACGCACAGCTTGTTTTCTCATTTCCAGCTGCTCTGTAGGGCCTACCTGACAGGTGGGTAAGAGGATTTATCTCCGCTGTGGTAAGCAGGGAAGTTACATAGGAGCTCGAATTACAGAAGTTTTGACTATATCATGAGCCTGTTCCAGCCTAAGTCTTAACCAGCTGTCTGACCAACAACAGGTGCTTCTGCTAGCAAAATATGTGAGGAAAGAGGGGAAAGATAGTCCAAGGGAAATATAAGGAGAAAAGGCTTTATGTTCTATGTGCCTTCCTCAGGATTTTATTGGTTGCAGGCTCACCATTAGATGCAGACTGGCTAGATACCGAGGAAAGCAGCCCAGCTCACCACCTCCTCCTTGGAGCTAGTGACTTACATTTTTATTCATGTACTTTTTAATGACTGAGGCCAAAAATCTGCTGGTGTAGGTCTAGGAGATGGCAGTGACACCGGCTGGGGTGAGGAAAATCAGCTAAAAGAAATGTGTGTAAGTTCATCTGCAAGAGATTGTCAGAAGCTGAGGGATGAAGAAGGGGAAAAACACAAGTTATTCACAGCATGAACCAGGCACTTCCTAAGCAGTCAGTCATGGAAATAAATAGTCCCATTTTGACTCTCAACCATTTATAATCACAGAAGAATTGAAGTCTTGTTACCTTTGAAGCCTGTAACCATTTAATCACTCCAAACCTCATCATTCTTTTAAGAAGCAGCTGACTGGCTCCTTTCCTCTTTCCCAAAAAGCTGAACCTTGGTCTATGCATGCGTAGCTCAGTTCAGAGCAGTGAGACCTGCACAGCCCCAGCAACATTCAAGCATCTTAACTCACACAGGGCTTTGGATGACCCAGAAAAGCTCATAAAACAAGCAGAGATTTTCCTAATTAAATGGAGACCATGAAAAGTAATCTAAGTTCTTAGAGAAATGTTACAGTGTTTATAAAGGGAAGATGATGCTGTTCAAACTGCTCCTGAGAGGACCATAGGAGCAGCAAGTTTCCAGCATCTAGAGTATGTTTGTCTACTAGATACTTAGTAATATATCTAGGTACACTTATTAAAAGTGAAAACATACACAAGCCTTGGCAGTCTAGACACCCGCTGTGGATTTAACACGTACTGCTTCTGTGCCCGTTTATTTTCTCACATGCCTAGAGCACACCCAACAAAGCCCAGAAGGCTTCAAGCAAAACCTTCTAGGGTGCAATACCACTGCCATAGGCAGAAGTAGAAAATAAATGACTTCAGGTGCTTTGGGAACATTAATGGTGCTGCAGGCAGAGAGGCAGGCAGTGGAAAATAAATACAGCTAAGCAGTGGGAAGTAGATTACTTTTGCTCCTTAGGTTTCCCATAGGGGAAGGGGATGGGAAATACAGGGGCTACAAAGGACTCCCAGAGTTACCAACACTCCTAGTTTCCAACCGAGGAATTTATCCTCTTTTCAAACTCTTCAGCTCACCCTGCTAACATCAGAAAAAGCAATCAGCAAGCTCTGGTAAAGTCCTGCACAGCTGTAACCACCCACACCCCAGCTGGCACTCCAGGGCTGTTATCTTGGCCCAGAGAGAAGAAATGGAGAGCTCCTCAGGTGGAGCTCTCCTTGACTTGCAAAGCTGACACAACAGACTTAGCTAGCTTTAGCAGATCAAGCAGGCCGGCTCCAGCCACGTGGCATGCATAGTGCAATCCCTGGCACAAGTCTTGCATGGTGGAGAGGGGGAGAGGAGGCACCCAGACAGCTTTTGCCAGCTGGACTGGGGTTAAACAGAGCTGGGTACCCACCAAAACAGCATATGTACACCTACTTGCATGGCCTGCAGCAGCTATCCTTCAGAGCAGACTTCCAAAGGGCTGAAACAAGGCCTGGGCAGGGGTGGGTAAAAGCCCCAGGTGAGGCCTCACGCAGCCGTTGGGGCAGAGGAGCCAGAGTGGCACTGGGAGGAACCTTGCAGCCCCCCTCGCTCTCTGATGTCTGTCCTTTGCTGGATGTGATCTCCAAACAGCAGGACCTCACACCAAGGAGGAGTTCACTGCTTTCTAAAGTTAGTCATTGGAAAATGTGCCGCCTCATGGTGTGTCCTTGCCAGCTGCAGGCCTGCCCTTGGGGACGCTGTTGGAGAGCCGGCATTGCCAGCCCAGTGAATGTACGGCACCTAGGAACTGCTAAATCACTCCACATCAATGATAATCTCTGCAATTGCCCTAAACCGAAGGATCCACGAATATGTTAAGTGCCATTAAATAAGGAACAGCTTTTGAATGGTCCCTGTAGTACGAAAGACAAATCTTTGTACACCAACAGCCTTCCTATTCGCCTGTCTGCACATCCTGCAGTGTGCAGGGCATTGACTGCTCCCACAGATTCAGACTTCCCACTCTTGGAGCTTTTTAAGCCATGCAGTTCCACAGGAAATTTAGCTACCTTTTAAAAAATAAAAGGAGAGAGCAGCACACAAACCTCCAGACCTTAGAAAATATTCTCACATGCACCTCAAAATTTCAAGAGAGGGTGAGGAGAACTAATTTGCTTTTCTTCTTTAAATCTCACAGTTTTTGCAGCTGGCAGTGTGCTCTTCAGCACAGCAGCCTCTCCATGTGCAGCAGTGCTACCACTGTGTCACAGGCAAGAGAAAGGCAGAAAGAAATGCAGAAGCCCAGTAGGTACCCCCCTCCTTTTCCTTTGGTTATACATACTTTGCAATCTTGGTTCAGAGTTTGTTGTTTCACCCAACTAGAACTATCTTTGTATCCTGTAAAGTCTACCACTCTTTGTTCTGTCCAGCAAACAAGATTTACACGCAGGTGCTAGCATCTCTTGCCATATACCTGGAAGATAAGTTTGTTTTAACCAGATTCTTGTGACTGAAATTTGATTTTTAGCTTTCTTAATGGAGATATTTTTGAAATAATGCTGCAAAAATGTAGGAAATAAATTTAAAGTAGCACTTTGCTTTTTAGCATGAATGAATTTAAAACTCCAGATTTACTTCTAACTTCTTTGCTTTTTCATTATTAACTTTCCCAGATGCTGTGCTCATCATAGCCCAGTGCGGAAATATGCAGAAGTAATTTAATATGAAGATGAAAAAGGCTTGGATCTATCTTGGATAGATAGAGCGAGTTCACATCCGTCTGTAGAAAAAAATGGTCTTGCAATCCTTTTTGACAATGAGGAATGAAAGAACATCCTGGCATCTATTCTTGTCTGAATATCTGGAAGCTACTGAGGGTCTAGCAAGATGGAAGAGAGACTTGTCAGGCATGATGCTGTCGGAAGAGTAGAAAGTTGTACAGCCTGTGCTCCCAGGAGCAGTGTGACCCATCTTTATGCAGAATAAAGCATATCGCTCTGGAGCATTGTTCAGTCTCCTGAACAAAGGGATCTGCAAAGGAAATGTGTGAGGTACAGCAAGTTCTGTTTTGGGGGTTACTGTATTTTCATTGCATTGTGAGCACCCAGAGGTCACCTGTCCTTGCTCCAAATGAGCCCTCACTTCCACTGCACAGCACTGTTGGGAGTTGCTGGTTCAAAGGCTGAAGGGTCACATCAGCACAGTGGTATGAGCCCTGGGTGAATCAACACAAGTGTGTGGTATTGATGCTCACCTCTACCAGTTCAAAAGCTGGCCCCAGCTCTGCAGCAAGTTCAGCTGTAAGCTGGGGCTTCCCACATGCAGCACCACACATCATAGGCAGGAATGGAGTGGGAACAGGCAGAAATCTGGCAGCATGATGGGCTGGTGAGTTGTCCCCTTTCCTTCATATCTGATTGCTCGCCCTATCCAAGGGACCTGACCAACCAGCACAGGAAGGCTGGGCTGTATCTGCAGTGACTATCTGCAAGGGTCTTTTTTCAGTGAAAGGCACTTTGCTAACATCAACAAATCACCTCTGGAGGTAAACAATAAGCACAGTCCCAATAAAAGCTGGACCTATAAGTAAAGCAAAGGAGCTGCAGAGGAACTGCAAGTGCAGGCCTCAAAGCTGTCCTGGAAACCCTCTGTGCAGTGGAGAAGACCTTCTGTAACTCAGGAAAACAAGGCTGCATTGCACTAAAACTCAGCAGCAGTGAGGCAGGTACGAGCCATATGTATTTGGAGACCAAAGGCTTTGTATTTTGCTATGAGAAAGGAAGGAAATACTCAATAAAATTGTACTTTTAAAACTGCCTCTCATCCTTAAGTGGTTATCTAGCAAGTGGTGTCTGTATTGAAATGCCAGAGGAGACTGAATTCTTCTGCAGCAGTCAGAAAATGTTTGTTTTCTGCATAAGAAAATGTCTAAAAGCCTCCCTGTGGAAGCAGAAAAACTTTCTGGCATTTAAAGAATTAGCACAGAGAAGAAATTGATGGTTCAAGATATTTCTAGGACTGACTGCAGCAGAAAAAAAAAACAAGGAAAGAAAAGAAACAAAAACAAAAGCATTAACAATGTGCACATTGACAAGCTACCTGGACAGTGGAAAAAAGTGTATTTGGGAGCTCAAGTACTTTCAACACTGCTGTAGCTAAAGTAATTCAATAAATAAACTGATATTTTCAACAGTGCTACACTAAAATAGAGCAAACACAAACTAGTGGCCATTCAAGAATCGTACACAGATGTTAGTTGGAAAAGGCTTTCAGGTAACGTAGCACAACTTGTACTAAGTTGTCTAGGATAGAGATGAGTTCTTTCCTTTAGGTTTATAAGAACATACACGAGGTCTGCAGTCTAGAAGCCACAGCCAACCTATGTGGTTCAGTCCTGATCCACTGCAGCTCCCTTGGGGAAAAAATGTCATACAAGCATTCCAAAACTGGAGGGATTCTAAAGACCACTGTTACTAAGAATAAGATGTTACTGAGCTAGATTTGCAGCCTCAAGTGAGTCACAGAAAAGAGGCATCAGCAGGCTCTAGTTGGAGCAAAAGTGTTGTCTGCTTTCACAAGAGGCTGATTCCAATCTGAAATAAAACACTGCCACTCTGCAAAACATGTTTCTCCCTTCAATCTTGATGTGATTGCAGCGTGGTGATATTCAGATACTATGAAACTTAATTTAAAAGAGAGTCCATTTGCAGGTGGTATGTCATTTGGTAATCTGCATCTGTAAGCAAGAAGTTAGAGGAAATACATCACAGAGCCAAGTTCAGGCACTGCAAACACGCTGTAGAAGTAATGTGAAGGAAAACAGGGCAGAAGAAGAGTGCATCTCCCCTCAGGGGAAAAGCAGTCTTACTGATGAATGAGTTAAGACGATTAATGGCTAGAAGAGAGCAGATCAAAGGCTGGAAACTAAAATCAGAGTGTTAATATAAGCTGTCCACGCAGGTGACAAAAGCTCAGATCATGGTACAAAGACCAGATCAGATAAAGAAAGAAGGCAGAAAGCTAATTTGCTTTAGACCCCTCTTTAAGATGGAAGAAGAAAGAAGCTGAAAAGTCAGGCTGCCACACAGAGGGCTGCAGGAAGGCACACAAGCCATAAAATCTAACCTAAGCATGCATGCAGGTAGCTGTAAGGATCTTGTCTCTACCAGCTCACAGCCAACCCAAACGAGGGCCAGAGCTTCAGTAGGAAAAGGCTTTTCAGGATCTTTCCTGAGGACAAAAAGCATTTGAGCCTCAGGACATTGGTATATGTGTGCTTCATCTTGTGCCCACAGGCAGGCTTTAGGAAGCCAGAAGACCTACAGGGAAGGAGCAGAAAGTCTGATTCCAAAGCTGGCAACAGATGCTACATGGAAGGACTTGAAGTACAAATATTCTTTAAACAACAGTGGTAACATGCACTCATCTGCTCACAGCAAATATGAATCAGAGATAGAAATTTCTTCAAGGCTGCTAGGACAGAAGGCTCTATAAATTTTATCA
Organism: Lagopus muta; assembly: GCF_023343835.1. NCBI lineage: Eukaryota > Metazoa > Chordata > Aves > Galliformes > Phasianidae > Lagopus > Lagopus muta. The sequence goes on along the minus strand of NC_064439.1, from coordinate 44,056,197 downwards.
GATACAACGAAGTGGGTTACAGTGAAATCTTCACCTCAGCAAAGACAAAATACAGAGGTATCTTCAAGGGAGAAAAAGTTCCATTGTAAGACATAGAGCCCACATATCCATCAGTACCCCATTGGTATTGAAGTTTAGTAGTGCTGTTGGAGCCAGGTGCAGCTGCTCATTGGCCTTGAGTTTTGTACTCAAGGGGCACAAAGCTAAGGAACTGCCTTGCCAGGTAAGCATCCCTGCTAAGTAACCCTGATTAATCTATCAAATTATGACAGTGCTCTGAAAGGATGAGCAGTGCTGCTATCTTCATGGTTCAAGGCTTCACAGTTGAATGAAATCATCTCTTGTCAGCTTTCTGCAGGCTCTGTCAACTCCACAGATACTGCATCACACAGGTTGAAATCCTGTCTCAGTTAACAAATGCCCTTGCTAGCTGGGTCTAGAAGTGTGCCTGGGAAATTTTATGAATGACGTACTACATGCTGAATGATGCCTTCATGCATGAGGGTACAATGCAAGAGAAAGGTTGGAGAAACAGAAAATTGAAAGCTCCTGCACAACAGAGACATCAAAGAATCAGAGAAACTCAAAGGGATCCAAAAACAGGACAACATGGCACATGGGGTGAGCTTGCAAAGAAACCATTAACTCCCATCACTGCTGGATTTCCTTTCCACGGGCAGCACAGCCCTAAGCAAAACCTCTGCGTAGGTCGGTGACTTGTGACTGGATGTGGACACCCAGTGTTTCCTAAGCAGATGCAGGAAAAGAAGAAAGCCAACAGGGAAAGATATGAACAGAAAATATCCAGCTGGATTGCACAAGATACAGAGCTTTGAATCTGCTGACAGCCAGAAAGTCTGTCCTCCCCTTTAGCCTACGCAGATGTTTTCGTTAAGGTATTAGGTACAGCTCATTATAACAGCATCAAGGTGTTTGATCGAGCATTACTGTTTACAGCAAAGAGCACTAACTGACAAGGAAATTGGAGGTTCTTTTTCAAACATGCTGTGGCTAGCAAATTTTAGTAACTTATACTCGGAAAACCCTATTTGTTATAGAGGGAACAACGTGACCCCATTGTGACAATATAGATGTTTACCCATTTTGCCTGGACTGCAGACACAAAAACGGCTTTCTGTACAACAGCACTTATTTGGGTATGTTTTAATCCACTGAAGCAGAAGCATCCCAGACTTGTCAGATTCCCTGAAGTTCATGCTGAATGGCCAACAAGTTTCAGAGAAAAAAAAAAACAAAAAAAACAGAAAGTATTCTGGGAAACCAGTGGGAAAGGTTTCTAAGTGACATCTTGGTAATAAAGTCACAAAAGAAAAGCATGAAGTGAGTAAAGGTAAACAATGATGTATTTGAAATTTAATTTTCTGCCAAATAATTGTTCCAAGATGCCTTTTAGCAGACATACTGCTAATGCTGGAGATGCTGGATACATTGAGGTACACTGAGCAAGGTATCCCAGTTAGCTATACCTCTTAGACATCCCATAGCCAATAGAGAAGCATTGCCAACGGGCCCCTGCTCTAGGCTTTCCATTGCACTGATGGTAGTGGCAGTTTATCGAGATGATACGCCAAGTCTCCAGAGCAGTTCTCAGGTCCCCAGTTTTCCTCCTTTCTTGCGAGTCAGTTTACAGAAGCTGATTGCATTTACAGCTTTGATGAGCTCTGTGCATTTGTGAGAGCGCAAATTAAATCTTGCTTCAGCCCATGTGGGGATGTACAAAGCCCCACTGGCACATTGGTGTTTTACCTCCACACTTGCTGGAGGATTACATTGCCACCTCTCAGATACCTTACTTTCCAGATCGTACACATTGCATTAGGAGCTCATTCCTGGATCTACAGCAACTTGTAATGTGCATGTAATGAGAGACATCTGCTGTGGGGGCTCTCAGCCTAGCCCCTCCATGCAGTGAAGTGGTATCAGCCCTATGCCAGCCCACACGGAGCCTTCCAGGTGCAGCCAAAATGATGCTCCCTGACCTCCCATCCTATTCTGCTACTGAACCACCTTACAGCCTCCCTCACCTGGACTCGTTTCCTCAGTCTACACAGTCACTGGCCAGCACAGAGAGCTCATGGACCTGTGGAAGCAATGTTTCTGTACCAGCTGACCTTTGAGCACTTGCTGGTATGGAGAGCCTTCTCCTGCAGTCCTATGCAGACAGCTGGGAGCTGTCACCCTTTGCCTTGTGAAGCCCTAAGGCAGACCAAGTCTATTTGCTGCTATAGCATCACTGAAGTAGCAAAACCCTCAGTGGGGCAATGGGAAAGTAGACAGTGAACTGACGGGCAGGACATCCACAGCCTCTCAGAGCTCTGCGTGAGATGACTGCTTTGTTGTCTCGAGGGAAGCATGCTGCCTGAGGAGCCTATCTTACAAGAAAGCTGTATTTTTAAAAGCTATTTAAAAAATCCTGGAAAGGATGAGGGATCAGAGAATTACAAAAGGAAGGAGCTGTAATGAGAAGTCTATGAAAAAATGGGATAGTATGGAACACAAGCTCTTTGGAGGTTGCTTTTCTTACCACAAGTGAGCCTCTCATGGTTTGTCAGCAGAAGCTGTTCCTGCCAGCAGGCACAGAGCAAGCCCACTGTTGTTAACACTGGGTGATCTCATCACCTGTGCTTGAGTTAGACAAGACTTCATGCCAAGAAGGAGGAGAAATACCTTTTTGGCACAGCACTCCAAGGCACTCACATGTCTTGCCTGCAGCCAAAATGTCATGCGTGGTTGCAGTAGGCAACCTCTAGGATTGCTTTACTTTGAAATTTGGTTTCCTGAAAAATATGCATGGTGCTCTGGAGGGGGCAAAAGACACTGTGTCAGATATTCTCTGTAATAACATCATCTCACAACTGTCAAACGCCCGCGGATCAAAAGGGTGAGCAGCAAACTCAGCTGGCTCTACTAAGAACTTCATGGAATTTTTGGATGAGTTTGTCCTACTGAAAATAGGGCTTTAGTTATGCTTGGAAGGAGGTGAACAGATTGTTGTTTCTGCGTTTCATGTGGAAGAGCCTGAAGCAAACCCAGTGACACTGCATTTCGCTTACCTTTAAACTCTGAATCTACCTCTGGGGACCATAAAGTTCATGCTGAGAAACAAAAACAGCAGAAGAAAGGCACTTCTGAGACAACATTAAAATATTTGAGAAACTCAATGGTGAGGCAGAGAGCTCAGGAGCTTGCCATGGAGTCCTCATGTCCCCTTTCAGAGAGGGGCGGATCTAGCAATTAATGTTACTGAGATGGTAAAATTTATATCACACTGGGAACAAAAAGGAAATAGCCCAGCAACAAAAACAGAGATGGAAAAAGATGTTAAGAGTACTTCACTGCAGCACTTTTCTTTCCTGTAATGCTTTCCCCTTGTCTGTGTGCTGGTTTCTTTTGATCTGTGTGTCCTGCCTTGTGACAGCTCGCAGTGGGCTGCCAGGAGGCTCAAAGTGGAGCAAATCAATTGGCTTGAGTGCATGCTGGGAGGAGATGGAAGGTGGTCTCCAGGGACTGGCACAGCAAGAGAAAGAGTTGCCTTGGCCTTTCTCTACTGGCGTCCCAGTGCTGTCATAGCAGAAAAACTTTGAACCTGAAAGTGTGCCAGCAATGGCCATGCTGTCAATCTGGCCAACTTGGAAAGCACCAAGCAGGCTGACAAGGTATTTGTGCCAGCTCCTGGCAGACATAATTGCCAAAACAGAAACACAGAACCTAAAACTGGTGATGCTTCAGAAGAGAGAGAACAGCAACAACCCACCGACACTAAAAGGCCATCTGGTGACAGTGCTCCAAACCCACCAACACTCAGCTATCACAGGGGACTTACACTGTGTTTACACCCAGTGACTTCACCAGGCTCAGAAAACTCTTTTTTCTTTTTCTTTTTTTTAATCTGGGATGCTAACAAACATATGAAAGTAAGCAATCAGCACAGCCTGACTTCATTTACCAACAAGATCTGTTGCTTGTGAGCCTCAACCACCAAACCACAAAACAACCTCTCTCTTGAATCCAAGCTCCTATCTGACACCTTGCTGGCTGAACATTTAAAAAACTGGTCATCATGTACTTGGGAAGGATGAGGAAAGCTAGAAGTTAAGGTCCCTCTACTGGAAAGCTGTTTCACCTCTAATTCAGAGTGGCTGACAGCCTCAGTCAGAGACCTTAGAAATCACACAGGCAACTGGAAAATCACTCTCTCCCCTCACCTGGTGCAAGCAAGGGTTGTGCTGGTGAGCCAGCTGCACCTCAGCATCTCCAAAACTGCTCTGCAAGGGGTGAGCTATGGCTGTTGTTCCTTCTGCAGAATCTGTCTTCCGAGCACGGGAAGCCATCCCTGAAAATCTGCTCCAGCTGACATTGCAAAGAGAAGGGGAAGCGTCATGTCTTTCCTCAACCCCTAATGCCCCACAAAGGGAGAAGGGAGGGAGGCTGCTGGTCATCCCCATGAGCCTTGGCCCTTTGCCAACGTGCCACAGCGTTGCAGAGGGAAGAAGGATCTTTCCCAAAATGAACTTTCTCAGTATTGCTACTTTTTACTTTTTAGGAATAAGCCAGTCGTTTCCGCTGAGAAATATTGCACTTTTTGTTAGTCGATAAGAATGGCAATTGAAATCCCATTGCAGTCTCCAGCATGTAGCACTCTGAAGGTTAGCTCCAAATGTTTCCCAGTGCAGAATTAACCAGAACATACATCATTGCTTTTACGGGCAGCATCATTTCTGATATCTCCAAAGATAACAGTATGGATCAGGGGGATTATCGTGGCATTAGCTGCTCTGATTACCTTCCCTACAGTTTAATAACAAGAGCACTTAGACTGTAGGTGTATCAACAGAGTTTTAGATTTGCGAGCAAAGAAAGTTGGGGGTTATTAGCAGAACGAGAGGAAAGAAAAGGTCACGCACTGAAATGTGCCTCTCAGGATGCAGCTGACATTCGGTGGGGCAGGGAAGTGATTTCTCAATACGGCACCATGAGCATTCTGACGAGAAGCAATAGGGACTTTGAAGATACATCTTGTCACATCCAGCTGCTTTGGCTGCAAACTTAACCCGTTAGAAAATGAGGCAACCGCATTTGGCAACGTCCGCCTTTTAAAAACCTTATCTATGCTCTGTGCACACTTTGTTGTGCTCCTGTTTATCTGCCACTGTCTACAGTGACAACTGCACTGGCTCCTGGATTACTTTTATGTTATTTAGTCAGTAAGAAAACATTACTTCCCCAGAAATAAAAAGCCAGAAAATGGGGTCTCTGCAAAATGGTGGCTGCTGGCTCCACTATTGCTCCTCCTGCCCGACGCCTTCCCCAAGGAGCTTCACTGCTCTCTCCAGAGGAACTAGCTGGTTGGTGTTTTATTGAGGAAAGCAGAGGGGCTGCTGAAGAACCTTACAGCTAAAATTACAAGCTACCAATGAGATTAAACATTCTTCCCAGGCACATTTACTGGAGACAATATAGAATAAGTTTACATTTCTATTGTTCCTGCTCTCTCTGCTTGTTAAAGTGCAGAAGACAATCCGTAGTTGCTTATTTTGTATCTAAGCAACTGTCAGACTCTATATCTACTAATAAGAAAGGGTATAATTATATGCTGCTACTTTAATTAGCAGCAGATGCCTATGTTTATAAAGTAAAATGTAAGATTTTCTGAAGTGCAGTCTTGCTTATATGCAAATTGCAAGAGCACTTTCATGGGCTTTTAAAGCCTTTACTGGGCCTGGGCAGCTCACATGGGGAAGGGCAGGAGGTTCACACAGCCCACTGCTGGTGCTTCAGAGCTCTGTTGTCCCAAAGGCCTGTTGGGGAGATCTGTGAGGTGAGGGCAGATCAGTGCCTGCAGTGCCCTTCTGACACCACCAGCACTGGAGCAAAGCAGGTGGCTGCCCAGAGCCAAAGGGCAAAAGCCACCTGCTGTGGGCACCTGCTATAGTGCCCTGGAGACGCAGCTGCAGAGCAGCTGAGATGGGAAAGAATCCTTAATGTCAATTCTTGATCTCATCGAGGTGCTTCAGCAGCACACAGTGATGCAATGCAGCATTTTTCTTTGGAAGAAATAGCAGCAGGACTAGTGCTGAGAGGCTCTGCATGTAAGAGCAGATGAGAGTACCAATAAAACAAAATGAAACCTCGTCTCCATGCAAACATGTGCAGACACAGTATATAAATGAGAATAACCTTGTCCAGGATAGAAAATACTTGTTAGATGAGTCTTTAATTTCTGTTAGTCTGTATTTTTAGTCTCGTTTCCATAGAAACAGCACTTGTGATGGTACTGTCCTGCAAGGCAGCGAGCGGATGTACATATGTGTATGTTCATACGTGCATTCCCTCTTAGCTCCTGAAGCTTCGAATGAATTTGCCAGCAAAGTTGGAAGATCCACAGATAGCCAGATGCAACAAGTTTTGAGAGAGCATCTGGGTAAGGCAGCAGTGATTCTGCAGTTCCCCAGCCAAAGAAATCTCATCAGAGGACAGAGAACCTGCCAGGAGGGGAACAAGAGGTGGGCCACTGCTGCATCTCCAGGAGCCTCTGCAGCAAAGCCCCTCCTCGTATGGACACCAGCCCCCCTGAGACACACTGCCAGCCATGAGCCACATGGCCATGGGAAATCTGTTCCCACGTTTGGGAATCAAGGCTCCCCTTCAGATGCTGGAAAAGTGCAAGAATCCCATGTGAAGGCTTGGCTCACCAACAGAATAACTGATGTCTATCTTCCTTCTTTGTCCATCTTTTGGAGTCTCTTGCCTTGCTTCATGTGCAACTGAGAGGGAAAAGGTGGAGCAGCCGACCAAATTTGGCCCATTTCTTCAGCAAAATCTATTGTGCCACCTCTCATGGCCTTATATGCAAGATAAAGGACAGGTCGGATCATCAATCTAAATTAGAGAGAAATGCTGATTGTCTGCCCTCATATTTCTCATTCTAGAAAGTTACCAAATCCTTTAGCACACCTTCCTCTATCCCTAGATTTTACACCCCTCTGTCGCAGGTGTTAATCCAATCACAAGACTTAAATTACACAAGGCTGCACTCTAGCAGGCAGCAAGGGCTTGCAAGCACACAGCCCTGCCTTTGTCTTCTTTCTCTGTGCTTTCTAATCCCTAATCCACCCTCTGCGAGAGCTGGCAGCCACGGCTGTGCTCACTGCAGTGCAGGCTGGCAGCAGAGAAACACGCCAGATGCTTTCCCACAGAGCCTGGGTTTGCTCTCGCTCTTACTCCTCAGTTGTCAGTCCTCGTTGAAGGTCACCCCAACAGAAAATTTCTGTTTGTGCTTGGCCTTCACACATGTGGTGTTGAGGCACAGTGTGCAAAGCAGTGCTCCTATAGCAGGTACTGCTAGGAGCACATATGGAGCAGAGGAAGCTGGTGGAGTGAGACACCTGCTCAGTGAAGCATTAGCATTTATTTGAAAGCTGCAGAGAGCTGTTTATCACGTAAGATCTTTGTCACAAAGCCCCATCAGCCTTACCTCAAATAGGCTTTAAAAAATTCATCCGCGCCTAAGGTCAGCTGTAGAAAGCCACTGTAACTGTAATTAATGTGCTACAAGTGGAAAGCAGCTTTATTTGCACCCGTGGCCGTTTTCAAAGTGATCTGTATGGCTGTTTAGCAGTATTTCAGGATTCTCCCTTTGCAGTGGGGTCTTTGTGCCTTCTGCTGCACACAGTTAGCTTTTACAGCCAGTCCTTAAGTAACATTCAGCAACATAATGTCTACTGCCAGCCCACTTTTGCACACTGCTGTGTGGTGTGATACGAATACTCCCCTCCTATGATCCCAAAATACAAGTACCACTCCAGGGAATAGCATGCAAAAGCACAAGAAGTTTCTACTTCTGTTACCCTGAGCATCCAGCTCCTCTCCTCCTGCTCCTCCCGTGGCGCTCAGACCACACAGAGTGCAGGCACCATGAAGTGAGCAGTTAGGGCCCCGGAGAGCCCTAATGCCCATTTGTCCCTTGAGCTTCCTCCACCATAACAGCAGTCTGCTACAGGCTGTGCAGCATTTTGGGCCCCTCCAGCCCTGCAGAAATGAGTGCTCGTCCCGCTGTGTGACCACCTGCAGGACACGTTGCTTAGATGCCCACCATCATGAGCGGTTATCTGAGCAGTGGCCCCTCTCTGCAGGGAAGGGGCACACACCTGTTGTTAAATCCCCTTTAGAGACTGGGATAAAAATTTTATGTCATCCTATGTAGAAATGTTATTGCTATCAGTACGTCAAGCAACCTACTGCCCCTTAATTAAAAATAATGGGCAGAAGGTGTCCCTGTGTGGAAAAACGGAGGGTAGAGATGTCTTCATTTTCCCCACTGACCACCCCAGGTGAAATACCTCATATAGCCAAATAGAGGGGAGAAAAAAAAACCCTTTAAATCCAAAATAACATCTTCTGGAGATTTGCAGGTGATGTTTAGCTTTCTCTGGTCTCTTCACAACAATCTTTTTATAGCATAGCAAAACTTTCCTTCCATAGTCTGTATCATTTCATCTCGACCCTTAACAACGCTGTTCAAAATTTTCCACGCAAAACTGATGATGCCATTGAGACGCAAGGATTTAACAGCAGTGCAGTACGTGGGGATAACGCCTTGTCTTTCTATACAATGCCACCCAGCGGTAGCAAACTGCCAGCCACTCTTCCTTCCTTAGCTATGTTTGGACTGGAAGTGCACTGCAAAGTTTTGTTTAATGCGACAAGAAAAAATAGAATTCAGCACAGCCCTACGATAACGTCAGAAAACATCAGAACATCACACAGTGTATTTGCTGGATTAACATCTGTTTCCATGCTAGATCTCATACTCCTTTTCTGCTTATGGAAGTTAAAAATTGCAGGAAAATACAGAGTAATGAAAATTCCAGCATGTGGAATGTTCCATCACTAATAAAGTGTAACTAGTGACAGCAAGAGGCTGAATGGAGAAGAGACGCAGCTTTGAGTTTGAAACAGGGCATGGCTTATTGGGCATGCTGGCGTCGGGTCGACAGTCGGACTAGTTGACCTTAGTGGTCTTTCCCAACCTTAATGATTCCATTAATTTAAATTATAAAAGGTCACTCCTATCTTACCAGCAGTTCTTGTGCTCGTGTTTCATCCTGCTGTGTCTTCTTTCCTATAGGCACGTCAGCACCAATCATGATTCCTCTGCCCAGGTCAGTCACTCCAGGGGTGATCCTACCCATTTCTAAAACCTGACTGTAGCCTATAGCCAGCCTGAGCCAACACTGTCAGATCTACCTGATCTGTTACATCTTTCTTTTTCCCTTCCCAAGACCCTCTCTGCCCATCATCAGCCCTTTGCTCTCACCCAAGCCCTCCAGTTGCATCTTCTGTCCCACTGGAAATCACCCTCTAAATGAGCTCCCTTCCTTGCTATCACTTCTCCCACTGCCCACAGACAAGGAAAAAAAGCTTCCTTCTCCATTAAAACCTTTTCTGGAACTTCTCCCCCTCTACCATAGTTAAATCTCCATCTCTTTTTTCCTTCCTTTTACTAAAACTGTTCTGTATCTTCTTCTGTTTCCATTAATTCTGGAGATCTTTCCATCTCAATTCTGTTTTCCTTATACCACCCAAAAGGGTAAGGTTTATCACTTCTTTCAATCAATATCTCAATTCTTCCATTCTGCCTCCTCTTTCTCACCTTGGTTGATGAGCACGCTTGTTTCTCAGCCTCCAGCTGCCCCTCAGCTTCCATCCCACCTGCTCCTGGTTCTTGCCTGATCACACTGACATCTTTCCTCCATCAGTGTCTTTCTCTCTCATCTGCTGCTCCTGTTGGAGCTGCCCCACAGCGACATTGCAGCTGCTGCCACTGACACACCTTCCCCCTGCCGGTAACATGCTGCTTTGTTCTGCTCCAGCTCTCCACTGGGTCTACATCCATTCTGCTCCAACGCTGCTTGCTTGCAGCATCAGTTTGGCCACGATCAAACAACTCTGCACTGCATGAGCTAAGGAATGCACGATGTCTTTTGCGCTTGGTCTGTTACAATAGATGTAGTTTCCCACGTGCCTTGCAGGCTCTGCAGTTCGGGCCGCAGGTCATCCATCACGGAGATGCCCGGATATCTACATTCACTTAAAATCGGCAGCGCTTAATTAAAAGCCACTCACCTGTCCTTCCAGCAAGGTGAGTCCGGGATCTCTTACTGCACACAGGCACGCCGAGTGAGTGGCGGGAACTGCTGCCATGAGTGGTGGCACACCGCCCTCTGCTGCTTCCCGATGCGCTCTGCTGTCAGAGCAGGGGCTGAGGGTCTCCTATACGGGTGTGTGCCTCAGGAGAGATTCAAGCAGACACAGAATAGGAGGCTCAGCAAGGTGCGGCACTGAGGGGACTTAGAAATCCTAAGCACGAATCACAGAATGCTTTGGACGTTCTGCAGACACTGCACAGATGATGCTAACGTTATCAGTTGACCGAGGATCTGACTTTGGCACAGCAATTTTCTCTAAGCAACATCATGTACTGCAAAGCAGGCCAATGGATAACAACCGAGCTCAAAAACCACACATACTGCACTGGCCAAAATATGGGACAGTTTCAGTGGCAGTCTCAGTTAGAAGCTCTGCCTCCCAGCACAAACATGGTTACTTGAAGAAAACTTAGAAGAAAATGGTATCTTTCCCTGTATTATGATGGGTTAACAAAGGCAATTGAATTTGAAGGCCAAAAGCATTCAGCTAGAGGCCACTCTCAACTTCTTCCATCATTCATGAACCTAGCCTGCTCTCTTCTTCCTCCACCTCATCCAAATGCATACAAATCCAACTGATGAGTTTCAAATCAGCCTAATTTTACTTTTAGAATTTAAATTCAGTGTTAGAGTGGTAACTTGTGGCCAAGAAAGACAATGAGATCATGAGGTGTGTTAAAAAGAACATGAGGTCAAGGAAGGTGACCCTCCTCCTCTACTCTGCCCCCCTGAGGCCTCATCTGGAGCACCATGTCCACGTCTGGGCTCCTCAGTTCAATAAAGCCAGGAAACTTCTGGAGAGCGTCCAGAGGAGGGCTATGAAGATGGTGGGGGTCCCAGAGCACCTCCTTCATGAAGAAAGGCTGAGAGAGCTGAGGCTCTTCAGCCTAGAGAAGGCTGAGAGAGAATCCCACTGCTGTTTTAGCAATAGAACAAGGGGCAAGGAGCAGAAACCGCAACACAGGAAATTCCATAGAAACAAAAGAAAGACTTTTTTTATCGTCAAGAATAACAGAGAGGTTGAGGAGTCTCCTCTGGAGATTTCCTGTGGAGGCCTTTCTATGCGACCTACTGCATGGAACCTGCTGTAGCAGGAAGGGCGCTGGGCTCTGTGATCTCCAGAGTTCCCGGCAGGCCTGCCCAGCCCTGCAGCTGCCATGCAGCCAGGCCCCTACAGCTAGCACCAGCAGCTTGCTACAGGGAGGGCTGTGCTCCAGCATTCCAGAACACCTGGAGTAAAGCATGCATGCACTCAGTACAGCCATATGGGACAGCTGAACTGAGCAGGAAGAACTGGCAGTGATTGGTTTGTGGTAATTTGTTATGACTTGGCACTGATTTCACGATGAAGTTGTCTCTTTCATGCTTGACAGTAGAATATTTTTCCTTACCACATAGTTAATAGAACCAGTGGCCTGCTATTCCACCAAGATTTAGAAGCATCGTCCTGCTTCGTTTTGAAAAGTTAAAGCTGAAATGCAGTTCTACTACCATTGATTATGACACCCAATACAGGGAAATTAGATGCAAGGCCAAAGCCATCAGTACAATTTACAGCAATCAAATGCTCAACACTGAAGGATAGTGTAGCTTCAAACTTCAGTGCAGAACAAAAAATTTAACTGAATATATACTATTTTGAGTTGCCAGAGCATAAAAAGCATACAGCAAAGTAGTTTGATGAAAACAATTAAAATAAACTCCATGAATTATGGGGTCTATCAGTACTGAACTGTAATGACAAACACGATGCCAACATTTTAAAAATATTAAACAATAACCATTTTAAATACAACTTCAAATAGTTGTTTAAGAAATCTAAAGCTACCAGGTTCCTAACAGTAGCCAAAAGTTACACCACAAAGTACCCTCAAATCCTCCCATGTTTCTTCCTAAAAATGCACAAATCAGCAGTTCTGGGAATTCATTTTTCAGGAGCTGGAACTTTCCAAACATTTTTTAAACTTATGAGAACAAACTCCTGAAAAGTCAATCAACTTCATTCAATAGTGAAGGAATCAAAATTCACGTTGTTGTGTCTTTTCCAGTGTTACCTCTTGATAAATGCCAGAGAACACGCTGGCAAGCCACTTCAGAACCACATGCTTTAATGTCAAATAAGTGCACCAATCAGCTAATAAAGAAAAAGAAGTGCTTTCTTGCAAGAGAAAGAAGAGTTTTCTTGCAATTTCCAGCCACCTAGCGATTGATAATGTCATTTCCGAATGTCCAGGCCCAAATACTGCCTCAGGGTTCTTTGCAGTAGTAATGGACTACTTTCAGCATAATTCAGACTAAATCCCGCAGATCACTCCTAAAGCACTCTGAACAGTTCCTACAGCTCCTAATCTCATTCAGGATTACAGCAGAAGAACAAGTATTAGCTGGTAATGCAGAAGCTTGTGGTCAAGAAAGATATTTTTCATGACTTAATTTTCATGTGACTTAAAACCATTTATTTTTTTTTTTCCAGGAAGGTACCCCTGCAATTGTTTGGTATTCCACTTATTTTTTTTTGTTAGAACTTCCTAAGACTTGCTTTTCAGTTGCTAAGAAAACTTTTACAGAAGACAAAAGAAAACTAAATGCTCAACTTCACAACCTCTGAAAGAACACGACTGTAAACTTTTGTGTCTGTAGAGCAACTGCAAAAAACCGTAGTGTTACAAGTTTATTTAAAAAACAAAAACAACAGTTGTTGGAGTATTTGTGGAGGGCATTGCTCTGCGGGGGCAAGCTATGATCTATAAGGCTTGCCCAGCAAAAGCACACTGATGTGAGCAATATGCAAACCAGAGTAACAAGTTCATGGAAACTGACACCGAGTCCGAGCTTCTGAAAGGCTGAGGAGGCCTCACCATTTCTTCCTCATACAGTCAAAGGGAAATACTCTCCATCAGCCTTGGAAATCAGTACAACAGGCAAGATTTAAGGCCGTTGTTAAGAACTGCTGTGACGCTGTGAAGCACCTGCATGGACAAGTACCGTGTCACACAGCCGCTGACACACGAGGCATATTCACCACAGCATACACTCACTTGAGGCTCGTAACTAATTCCCATCCTTTCCCAGGAAACAACTTGTCTGAAACCACGGTACTCAAGAGAGAAGCCATGAAATCAGGTTTTCTAATTGTTTTTTTTTAATAAACTATAGAAGAACAAGGTAACATTTCAACTGAAGTCATGATAGCTGCATGCTCAGAAAGCAGATACAGACATGTCTCTGGGTTTTTCTGTTCTCTTGAAAGAAAAGGAAACAGTCATGTGAAAGCTGAAAGTAATGCACAGGTTTCTATACACATTCAACTGACAGCAGACTCAAGTAAACTAACACAGCTGGAAAAATGTTTTAACAGTGATTTCAGATCTACGAAATTTAAACATAAATTTCAGCGTTAGGAATCCTTCTGCTGCACAGGTTACATTTTATACAGCATCAAAATTCTGTAAATTGAGGCACTAGAAACAAACTTATCACAGTTACTCAAAAGCATCTGATGTACAAATGGAATAATCTACAGGCGACTGTGTACTAGAAATGCAGAACTCAAATGGTGGCATTAGACTTGCGCTTGCTCACATCAACACAGTGAAATCAGTGGAAAACTACTGTGTTGGTTTTCTTTTTCCAGTTGAGTAAAAGCAGGTTCTGATAGTTGGTTCAAATCAGTCCCCTTCCTAGCTTTTGCTCATTATCCTTGCTTGCCGCCTCTGCATTATGACAAAAGAAGAAGTTTGAGAAGTTCCCATGCCACCCCATGCAGCCTCTTATAAAGGGAAATGCAAAGCACTCATTTTCATGCACTGTTGTATCCGTGGTGCTGTATTCCCCTAATCCACCATTTTCCCCCAAGTCACAGAGCTTCTACAGGACTAATAAATTTATTTTTAATTAGATACTCATGTTCTGAAAGAGGAGTACTTTACACCTTTTGATTGGCATTTTCTGTAGGGGACAGGGAGCTTAAAAGACGATTAGAGCTGACGATTAGTCTCCACAAAGCAATTGGAGCGATCTCATAGCAAGAACTCGAGACAAAGAAAGGAGCTCATATGGATCTGCATGCTGCTCTCTTTTAAGAGGAAGAGGATTCAGGATCTAGTGAGGTTTCCACCCAGATGCTACAAAAACTGGCACCCTTAAACCTCTACATTAAAATATACCTTGCTATTTTAATCAGGCACTTAAATAGAAAAATAAAAGTAGAAACACTTAACATAGTTTTGTGATAGCTATTCTGTACGGCCAGAACATCTTGAATGAAGCACTCAAGAAACCAAATGCCCCACAGAACCAAGTAACACATGTGAAGGGCTAAAAGGAAGAGAGTCCCGTACTGCACAAACAAGTCTAAAAGAGATTGAAAAATGCTTAGCAAGTATTTGGTAGAAGCCGTTAACCACAACCTTAGATTCTTCACTATCTAATGTAAAATGCAACATAAGGTTGTTAGTCCCTTGAGAAGATGGATCCAAAAGTAAATATCATACGTGCTGTCATTTGCCAGATGATTCTTTTATCCACCAAAAAAACCAAAAAAAAACAAACCAGTTTCTCCACTCGTTATGAACTCCACGAGGGAACGCATTACACTTTGAGGGGATCAAAGGAAAAATCACATAAAAACAATCTGGAAAATTCCAACAATCAGTAGCTGCCCTATGTTAAGTCATTACACACTTCTGAGCAACTTTTCTCAGAAAAACATGGGTTCTACAGCAACCAACCACTGCTCCTCTAACAAGGACCTTGATTCAACTCCCTTCTTTTAAAAAGGGTTCTTGAGATGAGAGCAACCATTATTTTAAAGTGGTAATCAGCACTTTTTAATCAAATGTACTTCATAGGTACAGGATTCTACCCGCACGACTTTACCTGCTGTGTATCTAAATGGTTAGTTTCAGGCTGTCAACAACAACAACAAAAAAGCTCAAGAAGAGGTTGAAATTCAATTGTAAGGCTAAGCACTCAAAGTTGGTTTTGTGTTATGGTCAAGTGTAAGTCAAGGGATAAATGGAAGAATCTAAGAGACAGTACATCACAATACATTTTTCTGGTAATGAAAATGGTAAATATTTAAACCATCCTTATGTAATTTATTTTTAACCATTGATTTACAAGGTCTTGATTATTAGACAAAATAGCATATTTTAACTAAACTCAAAAAAAAAAAAAATACAAACCAATAGAGTATAGAAGGAAAGGCTATATAGCTTCATAGAATATATCACACCCAGTGCACACCCTGCTTCATTTTTCTCATCTGATCCCACTTGTTATTGGAAGGATTTTTGCAGAGAAACATTTTGGGCTAGTCAACATGTAGTGTAGAGTTTTCAGACCACTGAACTAGGTTCTAATTCTGGCATTGCTCTACAGCCTATACCTGATCTCAGTGTTTAGTGTAATCAAAAACCCATCTAGACATTTTTGAGCAGTTAACAACAAACAAGAGTTATAGACTGCATACAGTTCAGTATGGTACGTTAACGGAAGCTAAAGTTTTAGTATGCTTATTGCAAATTTCTCCAAGATCTTTAACAAGCAGAGTTTTGTCGCGGATATATTATTGCTGTGGGAAATAAGGCTGTTGAGGAAAAGGGTATCCAGGTTGCTGAGGATATGGTGGTTGTCCAGGGTTTTGAAATACAGGTGATGGGGCATACGGCCCATACTGGCCATACATGTATGGATTATAGCCTATTGGCATTGGCATCTGGCAGTACCTGTGTGAAGAAAAAGAAAAAACATACTTAGTTGCTACACACTGCTTATGTCAATTTGCAAATAACATCATATAACTCATTAATAGACAAAAAGACACGCAATCACTGCAAATGCTTTCTTTTCATGCTTCTTTATGTGCAGCAGGAAGCGTGGCAACTTTTAAGGACAAAACAAAAAGAGGTTTAACGCATGGAACTGAAATACAGACAGAAGGTAGAGGAATGTAACTTGAACTTGAAGTGATCCAAATTGATTTTTTGTGTTTAATATCATTATATATATTTTAACATTTTAAGAGTCTGCTTCTAAAAGAGACAGCAGCAGCCTCAAAATCCTTGTGACAGCTCCAGAAAGATGAAAAAAGCGTCAGAAGATAGCACACTACTCAAATAGAATTTATTCTGTATATTGTCACCTTCTGTAAAACACTGGGATTGAAAAATGATATGCCAACACTTAGGAGATTAACACCGACTAATTATGGGAGAACTTGCAATGGTCCACAAACCACAGCCAAGGAATTGCAGTCCTATCTCCCTTTCCCCTTTAAACAGGAAAATGCTGAAGTAAAAATCCCCTCAAGCAAAGAGAGCCCTCCACAAATGCTATGTGCCAGTAATTCTAGCAAGAATTACATGATTGAAACTGAAAAAAAAACATCATGCCTCAAGAACACGAAACATTGCTGTAAAATCTGTTAACTTCATTGATAACAGATTTAAATACGTCACAAGTCACAAACAAGTGCTTTTAGACTGTGTTAATATTCCACAACAGAAGTACTCCCATGACATACCCTGGGTAACCTGGATAAGTGGGGTAAGGAGGTCCCTGTGCCTGTGAAGGCACAGTGCTTGATGCACTGACTCCTGGAGCTGGAGTAGGAGCAGCAGGAGCAGGAGCAGGAGCAGAAGGAGGTGCCGCAGCTGTTCCAGAGGGTGCTGATGCAGATGGGGAACTGCTTGCTGCAGAAATCACTGGTGGTGGTGGCCGTGCTGGTGGCTGTGGTTTAGTACCCTAACAAAAGAAGATTAATCAGATTGGAGCTTCTTTCAGGAAGCCACAGTATCAAAACCTACGGTTATGTGGTTGGCTTATTTCTTACTTTTAAACAAATATTCTATTTTTACTTCACATAGACAATGCAAAGCAATGAACATTCAGTTTCAGACATATAAATCATTAACACCAGCAGGATATAATACACGTTCCTCCAGTACATTAAGGAACAATATATGTAAGGTTACAGATCAGCATAGAGCTCAAAGATCAGACCTACTTTCAACCCACTAATTCTGTAACATATTTACCACCATGGTTCTGGGTGCTGGAGTGGGAGCTGATGGAGCAGCAGGCTTACTTCCTCCAGCTGGCGTGGTCTGATAAGTAGGCAGAGGAATGGAGGGTGCACTGGGCTCCCTAGCAATGCTTTGTTGCAAATCTCTATTAAAAACAGACAAGCATACATATAAGCTTTATTTAAAAAAAAGTATATAACAACTACTTAAAAAAAAGACAAACAAAACCTAGCATATAGAGCTTAATCAGTGAGCTGGCTCCAACAATTTGGAGTCTATGTCATTTTAATAAAAGAAAATCTTCCAGCAAAACCTTTGATTAAGTGTTATATTTATTTTTAATAATATCTTTATGTTCCAAGTCAATATTTGGTATAGATCATGACACCTGGACACTACTTTGATAAGATAAAAGGAAGCACTGGCATCATGTTAGCTTCCACTAAATAGTGAAATTTTACAGTCAGTTCATCATGAAAATTCTGAGGCAATAGATCAAAGCTACATATTCAGATGAATGTAGTATATGTCTCAGTGCAAAAAAATACAGCACTTGAAATTTGGCAGATTCTCCAAAACACATTAGGATGCATTTAAAGTTGGAAAAAATTTTGCAGAAAGAAGTGACAGATGAGATACATAACAGTATGCAGCAGCAAGCACATCACACCTGGCATTCTGAACCACAGCATGCAAAGGTGAGCTTCAGAGCAGAACAGAACTGGAAACTCAATTTGTAGGGAAAAAAAGCAATGACTCATATGTATATAGCAAACTATTTGTAGCAGACAGTGGAATAACTTTTCAACATCATTATGCTGAAAGTATCAAAACTAATCTTAACATCTTAGAAAAAGATGCAACTCAGGGAAGGAATTCACAATTTTCTTCTTAAAATTACACAGCAGAGATTGCTGGCTTACAGAAAAGTGGCAAGCTTCAGAGTCAAGTGTGTATTCTGGCACCCAGTGACCAAACATCTACTGTAAAGCTTAAACCACCACCTCAGTGAGACACCAGATCAACAGATTCATTTTCAGTAAGTGAAGGCATAGCCCACAGCCAGTACTTGATTTTAATGGAGGAACAGGAGGGACACACAGCTCACCACACTAGTTTAGTACTCAAACTGAGAAATGCATTTGGTATCGTATACTACAGGCATCCCAGATCTGATTGTCTCTGGGTGACAAGAGTTGGTCAGTGAACAGCTTACGTGTGGGGCAACAAATGTAAAGCTTTAACAGTGATTGTTAACATATAGGAGATGTAAAAATATTAACAACTAAACCTTCATTACGCAGCTTAGAGCTTCTGAACTTCATTTGTGTATGAAGGAGGGAAAAAAGCAGAGGTGAAAAAAGACGGAAGGGGTTTGTATACAGTTGGAAGGAATTTATTTAAAAGCACAACATCCAAGTGATAAAAAGCAGTTTTAAAAAGGATGAGGTTAGAAAAGATACATTTTGAGGGCTGAGCATCTCGTTCATGACATGGTACTTGCCTGGTACAAAAAAACTGTATTTTCACCAACTGAAACTTTACTAATTAGCCTTTTTTACAATAGTCTACGTGCTTTGCTGTAGACAGCTGAAAAAAGTGATTTCAATTATCCTTTCCTCTCAAGTCAAGTGCCTAAAAATTGTATTTCAAGCATACTGTACCATCCCAGTCACATGCATGGGACCTTGACAACATAAAACTGTTGCTTCCTTCACATGAAGGACAAAATCTACTTGTCTTTCTTCAGTAGCAAGGAAGTAGCAACATGCACAACCTAAACAATAACAAAGGAACAAACTGGATCATAGATGGAACACCTATTTCTTTCCCTCCTCTACACTGAGGGGCATGAATGACAATCAGATGCTAAAGCATTTAGCTGACCTCCCAAACCAATATCACAGCAGGGGCAAGGAACAAAAATCAAAACTTCCTCAGAAGGAAGAATATGATTACACCCAGGAGGGGAGTCAACTCTTCAAAAGGGCTGACAACAGCAGGACTAGGGGAAATGGTTTTAAGTTGAAGGAGGGAAGATTTAGGTTAGATGTTAGGGGGAAGTTCTTTACTAGGAGAGTGGTTAGGCCCTGGAACGGGCTGCCCAGGGAGGTTGTGGATGCCCCGTCCTTGGACGTGTTTAAGGCCAGGTTGGACGGGGTCCTGGGCAACCTGATCTGAATGTGGATGTTTGGTGGCCCTGCTAGGCAGGGGGGTTGGAACTACATGATCCTTGGGGTCCCTTCCAACCCGGGTGATTCTGTGATTCTGTGATTACCAGATACATCCAAAAAAAGGATGTAGAGTAAAATCATGCTAAGATGAAAAAGATTCATGCTAAACTGTATAAGGGAACCGGAGAACAGAATTCAAAGCAGAATTCACCATTCATTTATTCTATTACTTTTGTAGTTTTGAATGTCAAGAAAAGGGTTGACATGTAAAGCAAAAGGAGGGATGTGTGTGGAGCACCTCATGTCATCAAGAACCATGATAAATTTGTCCCAGTGATTATTTTCCAATAAATGCTGAACAATTTCTACAACACATAAAATATTTAAAGCTTACTTGAGCAGTTCATCTCTTTCAGTCTTGCGAGCAAAGACAATGTCACTGCATTTGTTTTGGAACTTCAGAAGGATTTCTGTCAGCTCATTGTAAAACTAGTAACAAAAATTAAACATGCTCAACCAAGAGTTTCAGATTCCACAGCAGCATTTTTCTACACGCAGACTGTTACAGGCATTATGCTACTACATTGATCACAGCCTACCATTCCAGCAGAAACTGCATTTTACACTTTTTGCAAAAGCACATTCTAGTCAGCTGCTGCCCGTGTCTGTAATACCATCCAATTGCACATAATCAATATTCAAACACATAAAGAATTCAAAACAATTACAAAATCTATTTAAAATAGAACAAAACTTGGATCCTTGTTAGTTGATTATTTATTAAGTGGGGTTTTCTGTTGTTTCTTTTTTAAATTATTATTTTTGACTTATTATTTTACCACCTTCAGTTAGTTCCATGCATCTGATTTGTCTTTTTTTTCCTCTAGAGGGTTATCAATTCAATAAGCTAGCAGAAGTACTTAATATTAAAGCAGCAGGAAGCAATCTGGAAGATTAGATCAAGAGAGTGGGCTGAATAAAAACCCTCCTCCCACCTTTTCTCATGTATATGTTAGCAGTATATAAAACACAAATTTGTTAAGGTGATTAATTATCAGAGAATAAATTCCTCAGATAAAACAGCTTATGTGGGTAATTCAGCATGAAGCAGCCCACTATAATTAATAGCTTTTCCTATTTTAATATAAACCAACACTCAGAAAAGCTCACTTTTCAGAGAGGAACACCTGCAAAAACAATCAACTTTCAAGCAACTCACTGTCCTCACTTCTGCAGTAAAATCCCCCAAAATGTACCTCCCATTTAGCACGACTACACAGTTTATGACTTTTGATTCACATCTGACTGAGTAAAGAAAAGATTCTTCCAATTCTTCAATTATTACTGTACCTTTGTGCCTTCTTTTAAATTAGCTAGGAGTTCCACGAAGTTGTCATTTGCTACAGCCAAGTTCTTCAAAACTTCTTCTCTCAAATTAGATTCGTTGTTTGATTGTTTCATCTTTGCAAAATCCTGATGTGCATTCTTAAAAGGAGAAAGGGAAAAAGTGAGCAGGGAAAATAATGCAGCCTGGTTCCATGTAAGACTCTGTATCTTCTGGTTTTAGTTTTATCCAATGCTTTCACCCTCTTTTCCCAAAACCCACCTTGACCACCTTCCAGCCACCCAATACACTCCCTGACACACACTGACTGCCAAGTGCAGTGGCTATTTCAGAATTACATACGTATTAACTAACTGGCAGCAGGTAGCAGCTAATTATCTGTTTTGTTTGCATTGGCCTCCAGATAATTCTTTAGCTCCTACTGCAGACACTCCTCCAGAGGATACACTAATTAGGCTCTTTCTGCTGCACTATACTCCAGTGATACTCATGAAATCATACTGAGTGCTTTTATATTTAAGAAGCTCTACCTCAAATTTGGTTGACATTGGCAAGCTATTAAAAGGCCAGCAAAGTGGAAAACTGACTGAAGGATCACCATCTCATTTCTGTGGGAAAAATTAGACTTAAAAGATAACTTCAGCTGCCAGAAGCAGCCATCAAACTTGAATTCCAGGACACTCAAGCATCTAAGTAATATCCATCAAAATTTTCAGAATTATGTTAAGAAATACATGAATGTAAAATGTCTGTCAAACAGAGCCACATGGTGATTAAGCAACAACTTGTTCCTTTTTGAAGAGTTTCTTATCTATTTTCTTCCAAGTGCCAGTTGCAGTCACAAGTTGCAAGTACCCTTGCATGCAAACAGAGTTCACAATTACTCAAACAACTGTTCTTCCTTGACTAAGCACTAGGACTTCCTCTTCTGTCACACCCACCTCAAGTGTTAGTGACAAATTAAGGTTAAGATTATAATTCACGCTTTGAGAAATTCTCATTGTTTTTTTACATTGAGCTTCACAGATGCTGGAAGTCAAGCAGATTAAATAAACCAAAATTTGCTTCAGAGAGAAAAAATGTCTTTTAGCAGACAACAAAGACCAATCTCCTGTTATCTCACAAATGGCTATCAAGATGGGGTGATGGGGTGAGGAGAAAGAAAGTTAAATCAACCCAAAACCTCTTAAACACAGATAAATTTTTTCTAGGGCAAAACAGCCTGCATTACTGGGCTCAAGACAGTCCAAGGGAATTTACACTGGAATTCTGGCACAGTTCACTAGAAATCTGTTTTTCTTTCCAGCTGTTTCTCAGTGATCAGATGAGTAAAGGAGTATCAGCTGGTCTACAATAAGAGTCCACAGCAAAACAGAATAGAAAGGAAAGTGAGATTTCTACAGCACTGGAAATGTTAAAGAATTGTTACTGCTTATGTTGAGAGTAAGGAAGATATAAGACATAAGGAAGACAAGCTATCGCACCTGAATGTTTTTGAGAAGTCCTTCCTGCTTTTTCAGGGATTCCTGCACTTTCTGTGTGTAACTTCCATAAATTCTGTCCAACTCTGTCACAGAGATAGCCTCCTCATTTATAGCACCATCCTGTGCAAGTGCAGTCAGGAATTTATTCGTCATGTCAAAATTTACAGATTTTAGGTCATTTTCCAGTTGTTCTCTCTCCTTTTTGACTTCATCCAGACTAGCCAGCAAAGTTTTTAATACATTAACGACCTAGGTGATAAAATTGTCAGAAATTAATATGTTTAGAAGAATTACTGCAAAGGTATATACTGCATTATTTATTTTCTGTATTGCATTCTTCACTGTTAGCACCGGCAACTTTACTGCACGAGCTTTTATTTATGTGTTTAAAACAACATTTTAAGGATGCATGATTAAGGACAAAACACAAAGAAACAAGCAACTTCAAGCATTCCTTAAGCTATCTTCTCTTCTACAGATTTGCTTCCACTAAGAACACTGAGTAACTATGATTTTTTTGTTGCTGTTATTTAAAGATCAGGTGCAGTATTACAATATATATAATTAGAATATACAGTATACAATATTCTAAACATGGCGAGCTAAATACACTGATTTCAAAACACTTCTAGAAGAAAAGAAAGATCATATCATTGTTAATGAGCCACGACTTCCTTCAAAAGCAGATCAGCATAACTGCCTAATGCTTAGACAAAAAAATAACAGTATTTCTAACTGCTCCAAGACCTGAGTACCCCCCTACAGCACCCTATAAGAGAGCACACATCTCGTACTGTTCCTCTTACAAGTCTGTCAACCACTTCTGCTTTACTTAACAACTCAACTTGCCTACAGTAAGCACAAAATATACTTCAGCAGATTTTACAAAAAACAAAGTATAGACAGCATTTTTAAAGTGCTGTCCCCTGTATTAACTGCAACTAAACAAGAGCTGCTAAGGAACAGCTTACACATCAGTTCACTTGAGTATATTTGGTTAGATGAATAATCCTTCTATACAAAATAGAGACTATTTGCATGCTTTACCTCGCTCCCTTGTAATGTTTTTGCTGGGTTGGCAGAAGGAATGGCTGCATTGAGTTCTGCCTCTGGCTTACACAGAAGTGCAATGGTATCCCGGTGAGACTGATAGCCTTCTCTAACCTGTCCATCTGCTTGCACAGCTTTATTCAAGATATTACGGAAGTTGGCTCCCTCTGGTGGTGGGAAGAAAAAATGGTAATATTTCAAAACTTGTCCTGCACCAGGCTATACACACAAACACAGGACAACACTTTTATCTTTTAAAGCTTTCAAGACAAAGTTTTAAACTTCATTTAGAAACAGTACACAAACAAGGCAGCTATATAAATTATCCAGAAAGGCATATGAAAGCATTTTAAACTCAGTTTGAACCACTCCCATTTTAAAGCCTGTCAAACTTTGCTTAATTAAGGCACTGATGGCTGCCCCTTGCTGTCTTCCCAACAGTACACATCTAGAACAGAAAGCCTGCTATGGTGATGATTGTAAGTATTATGACAAACTGCTAAAAACTAACTACACAAATCAACAAAGAAACACCTTAAGAGATAATTTTTGAAAGCTGATATACAAAGAAGCATTAAAAGACCCACTTAAGTGGTAACTGAAAACAAGTTCTTAGAAGCACAGCCATTTTTTGCTACAATTATTTCTGAACATCAGCACATATGTGCTGATGAAACATCCAAGAACTCTCTGCCATGACATCAACTCTCAACTCCAAATAGTAGTACAGATTGCCATAAGGATATTTCAGCACACACTCTCCTAAATTGAGATTTATCTTCAAAATTAATACAACACAATATGAAAAAAACTATTTCAATTTATGTGAGAACAGACACTTCAGAACATCCCTTGGATTCAAGTCACAAACTTGAACGAACTTTACCTGCCCTTAAAGGTTTATAGAGATCATTGGATGGTGTTCGCTGCCAACGTTCTTTGAATTTTGTTCGGAGTTCACTGTCTGTAGTTTCTTCCTCGTCTAATAACCGTAGTGACTGAAGGAGTTAGAAGTGTATATGCATTATAATGCCTCGTAAACATGAAATAGCTACAAAGCACACAGCTAGTTCAAGAAATAAAAAGAATGCACACCTATATTTCATAAATACAATTTGCAAATAGAAAAGAATATGTATGGCATAAATGATCCAGGTTTTTACAGAATGTTTCCCCACTTCCCCCACCTTGATGATAAAAACAAAATACTTGTGTGTTCACTTACATGACAGTGCAGTTTTGGCATACATGGGCTAAACATTTAAAGTGCTATTGCGAGCACAATTTTTAGTGCTACTATAAGCACTGTGGTTTTAAGGAGCTATTCAAGTTAGAAGCATTTTGGATAACTGTGCACATTGACGTGGGCCTTTAAAGAAAACAAATTAAGGTTGCTGTGTTCAAGGATGTTTTAGTGTTAGCAGTTGCTGAGCTTACTTCATCTAAGATTTCTTTGTTCCTTTGTAGCAGTTCAGGTAGATCTTTGATCAGCTGATCGATAGTCTGAACTCCTCCCTGTTCAATCACAGCCTTAGATTTGTTCAGAATGGACTGAGGAACAGTATCACCAGACACATCTTCTATGGCAGCCGGAAGATTGAGGGAAGCCAACACTCTGAAATTCAGAGCCAACATGTTCTATAGTTGTCTACAGTGTTAAGGTAATTTTATCCTATAAATAGCACTGCTATTCAAATAAACATTCACACAGTCAATAAAAGAATGGAAACACAGTACTTAACATACCATTGGACAAAAAGGTCAAAGTGAGCACTTTGAACTTATTTGTGGAGTATACCTCACAAAAAAACAGCTCTCAAAGCTCTTAAAAACTAAACAAATCCTAGACTCCCAGCTTCTAGCAAATATGGCACGTATTTTCAGTAGCAACTACCTGGTAGATAAGTAACCAACTGCCTTGAGTTACATTTTTATTTTCCAGCTTTGTAAGCTTTTTTTTATTATTATTTATAAAAAAAAAAATCTTTGGAGGTGGGGAGATGATGCAGCGTATCACTGGTTCAGTTAAGCTGACCACTGAAATGTGAAAATCCCTCTAGATTAATGATAGTGGATTTCTTTCAGAGCAAGTGCCAGCCTCTTAAAAACTGAAAAGACTGAAAAAAAAAACCAATGAAATGCCATTCATTCTTCTGATACTTTCAGCCTTCATACCTGCAGACAAGTAGTTCTCAACACCCCCCTAGGAAGTTTGCTGGCCTACCATACAGCAATAACAAAAGACTTCACTGTAATCTGGAGACATACAAGATCCAAGGCAATTAGTATTTAGAAGGTGTTCCATAATTCCTCTTGATGAAGTTAAGAAGCAGCCATACTTACCCATTTGCCAAATTTGTGGCTTCTCTCATCTGGGCTATTAGCCTGTTTACTAGATCTGCCTTCCTCTGGTTATAAACACTCACAGATTGCTGAACTTGCAAGGGAACCATCTTCTCAAACAGGTCTACAATGAAAGCAGTATAAATTGCTGAAGTTGTACTGTGGAGGTAAAAGAATGCAAACACCTTCACAGTTCTTTAGTATGGGCTGTACTTTAAGATACTTCTCCTCCACTCCCTGAGGTGTGTTAAAATAAATTTCTAAAGGTCTTTATTTTAATGCATTGGATTTCCATCTAAGACTGAAACTGAGTTAAAATAATCTAAAGGCATTTCATTGACAATTGTAGGACTAAAAATCATACCTTCCTTAAGCCCTTTTTTTTTTTTTAAAGGGAACAAAAGGAAAGAGAGAAGACCATTTTTCAGAACCCCCTGCTCAGCCAAACTGGTATTTATCAGCTTTAAGAAAGGCCAGCAAGTAGGTTAGCAAAGACTGTATAATTTGATATTTTCCCCTGTATCATTGCTTTTTCAAAGTTATAAAGATTGGTTTAATATGGGGAAAAAAACAGCTGCTGTGAAAAATCTTTAAGATTACATTGCAGATAATGATTTATATTCTGATTTTTTTCTTCCAGCACATTTTATTCTCAAGATGAAAAACATCAAATTGGAAAAAGTAATACTTTCAAAGACACTGAGTGAACTTCATATAATTCAAGAGTAAACACCTACTTTTTCATGGCACAAACAGGCTTTCGTGGCTAGGCACATTTTACAAGGTAGCAATTGCCCTGTGCTTGGCAAACTTTGCTTACCAGTGAATTTCTGACTGAGGGGCACAACAACTGGAGTAGACTTGACAAGGCTGGCTTTTCCAATGGGCTCCAAATCTTTCAGGTCAGGAACACGGTCATGATAAATGAAGTCGTTATCTTTTTTGGCAGCTGTAAGCGCACGGTTGATTTTGTCCACCAAATCTTTAACATTGATGTATTCATCATAACGAGACGCCACTGTTTTCACCAAGTCTGCTGCATGCTAGGAAATTAAAAGAGTTAAAGTTAGAGGAAAGGTGCTGTTCTAATATATTTATTTTAAAAAAAGATTAGCTTTCCAGTTAATCATGTGTCTTAATTGCCAAAGCATATGATTGATTTTATTCTTTTCTTTAATAAGTGGAATAATTTTTTCCTGGGCATCAAAATTGAGATTAAAAAGTAATTGAAGTTGCTTATTTAAAAAAAAATAAATCAGTGACCAAGCCTCACAGCCTTTAGGCACAATAGCCTACGAATCCCCCAAATCCTATAGGAAGATCACAGGTTAAAAGGCAGTGACACTTCAAAAACCTGTTTACAAAAGAAGTCACCAAGTCATTTCCATGTCAATTTTAATTCAAAGGTTGCTTTCACAGGTATCACAGAAATTTCTCAAATCTTGCTCAGGGGCATAGAAGAAGCAAAGCCAAAGTCCTGGTCTCCACACCTACTGCTAATACCTGTCTAACCTTGAGCTCAGAAGCTACAGAAGTGTTGCTGAGTCCTACTGCAAATTAAAACACAAATACTGCTGCCTCTTCACTTCTGTTTGCCAAAGCTACATAAAGCTCTAACATCTCCGGCCTTCCTACACAATCTTGTAACTTTCCTGTTATTAATACAGCACATGGGTCCCCAGACAAAATGGTGCTTCCTACTTTCCCTTCTCAAGAACCAGAGGACTTGAAGAAAACTGTTAATTTAAGGTATTTTTTCTATACTACACTACAACAGTGAGAAGACCTTACCCATCACTATACTATAAACAAACCCCTCTGTAAATCAGGTGTAGATACAAAAAAAAAAAAGACTAAAAATACAACTGTTTGTGTTTTTCAAAAATCAGATTTATATCAGGATTGCAGGAAAAGAGTTAAGTACAAAGCTGAATTTAATTTCTTTTTATGACAAAATTGTTAAGGAACCTTTATTAACAAAACTGTTAACTATCCTGAGGAAAGAAGCACGTGTAAATGTAAAGATACAGATTTAACACGTCAAGCAGGATCAATGGTACCAAAGTGCCCCAAAATGAAAATGCATCATCATAAAAGCTACAGATATATTTCTCACCTATGCAGCTACTAATAATTTGATTCATGTGATAAATATGCTCTGCAATTTTTGAATCACAGAATCACAAGGTTGGAAACGACCTGCAAGATCATCCAGTCCAACCCCCCTCCCATTCCCATCAGTGCCACAAGCACTAAACCATCTCTCGTAGCTCCTCATCCAGGCGCCTCTTGAACACTGCCAGGGATGGCGACTCCACCACCTCCCTGGGCAGCCATTCCAGTGCCTGACCACCCTCTGAGAGAAAAAGTTTCTCCTAATATCCAACCTAAACCTTCTCTGGTATAACTTCTGGCCGTTTCCTCGGGTCCTACTATTTGCCTGGGAGAAGAGGCCAGACCCTTTTGCACCACAACCTCCCTTCAGGAAGTTGTAAAGTGCAATGAGGTCTCCCCTGAGCCTCCTCTTCTCCAGACTGAACAATCCCAGCTCCCTCAGGGAATGTTGCAGTCCTGCCTATTTCAGTTTTAAGGCACTCACCTAACATTTCAGGACTAAAAGTTTTCCCATATTTTTCAGATAAGACAAAAAGTATTCAAGTTACCTACCTGCAACCTCCCAATTTCTTCACCAAATTTCTTCTGCTGTTTTGCCAGGATAGATTGATGATATTCTGCATTGGCCTGCATAATGCAGTGCTTTGCAGCCAGAACAGGAAACACCTCCTGGAAATAAAAATACTGACCAGGGGAAAGTCCAACCACATAAACCACCACAGACAACATGGGATGCAGGAAGAAAAAGGAAGAAGAAAAGGAAATTAGAATCACCCAATTAATGGTTTAGATAGGTTAAAATATTAGAGGTAAATGTCAGAGATCACACGACTTTGCATGGATTGAATCAATTTTTTCCTCTTTTTCAATCTGTTGCTGTAAGTTTCTTGGTGTCTATTATATCAGATGAACTACAGTTTAAATTCAAACCATGAAGTCGCAACATTTACTCCAGAGATTAGGAATGCATGCATGTATTAGGAAGGATAGTTGCAAGAACACACCCAAATGCCCCCAAGACAAGACAGTATTCTTAAAAGGAGGAGAAAAGAGTGGGAGGGGAAAACCTTTTTTGTTGTAGTTGTTTTTTTTTTATATGTAGCAGCAAGAAAATAACATCTACCAAGAAAATAACTCTAAAACCATGAAAACAAAGAACAAAAAGAACCAAAAATATTGAGATGTAAAGCCATTAAAAAGTCATTTTAGACTTTCATATAAGCGCACTTATCTTCACAGGAACACCAACCAAGACATGAAGAAAACATTATACTGCAGGCAACAGCATTAGGCACAGTCTTTGATCAAGGATTTGGCCTTGCTGTTCTATTTCTTAAACCAAGGAGCACTGGAAAAGCAGAGTGATGTTTTAAAGAACTCATACAAAAACCTGCTTCTTCACATTTGTGCAACCTTGATGCACCCCAGAGATGAGAAGTCCAACTTGAAAGATCAGCAGATTAGGAAGCCTTGCAACTGGAATATGACACATCAAGTTGACCTTATTTCACGCCCCTAAGCACGTAATGGTTCTCAGAGCTGACATTAACTCACAGACCCAGAAAACCTTACCATGTTATTTCGAATAACCAGTTGACAGATTACTGTAAAACTGGAACAGGGAGCAAATCTACAGTTTAGAAGGATTCACAATCACAAAAGACAAAGCAAGGCCTTCTGTTATATCACATTACCTCAGAATTCAATTACAACCACAGCACCTAGGCAAGAAATTGGTCCAATCTGTAAAACACCACTGCACACGTAACAAGAAATACGTGCACACAAAGGGATTCAAAGTTGCAGACATGTAAAACATCAATTGAACTTAGGCTTTCTTTTCCAAAACATATATTGAAAAGTCACCCACTGTCTAGAGCAAAGGCATTTGTGTAATTTAGTCCTTAAGAATAAAAAAGCATGCTAGGTTTACTTTAGCAGAGTAGCCCTTACACGGTTCCTACAATTCAAGATTCCACTCTGCAGAGAAGTTTGAAAAACAGGGAAAAAAAACAGAGAAAACTGGCATGATTTATTCCAGAGGAAATAACTGCCATGACATTAAGGACACCTATGTGGCTTACACGGCATATTAAGTCATTGGACCAAGCACCAACCATTTTATCAATGGTAAATTATCTCTTTTTTTTCCTCTGTGGTGGTAGGTTTTAGTAGATTTGGTATATTTGACTTTTCACTTTTATGATGACCACCCACTGCAAGCTGGGATCATTGTTTTAGAAACTATGAATGAAAAGTAATTGAAAATCAGCAGTTTGGGATGTTCCCATGGATATTCACACCACAATCAGTACGAAGGACAAACTGCAACTTTACTACATACAAATTTAAGAGTCTAACAATATCAGAATTAAGTACCTCTTATCCAAGATTTAAGTTCTCACACTGCACAGAAGAATTCCCACTGTTTTATGATTTAATTATAATTGATAGAACCTTGAACCTTCCCAACTTCTTCAAGTACTTGTTATTGAAAGAATGTGGTAGAAATAATCTTCCCACTTCTTCCAAAAATTAAGAGCGCTCAAATTAATAGTCAAGTCTAGACTGAGGTAATTTATAAATATCAAAACTGCTTTGGAGGTGGAAGAGGAGAAGGCAGGAAGAGGAGACACTTTTTCAGCCATGCTTTTCATTAACAGGTAGGTGATAAATGCCACCATAATAAACTGTTATCAAGACAGCAAATTTCACACAAAAACACTGAGACTAGAAACCAATTAAACCCCATTAGAAATGTTAGTTTGAAAACCCGATTTAGTAAGATATTAAGTAAGAAGGTATCCTTGAAGGCATCAAATGTTCCAAGTTCACTTTAAATGAAATATGCTGCAAGTAAACACACTTTAATTACATTTTTTAATAATTATTTAAAATAAGTGATATATTTTTCTTCCTAGATTCTTCAGTTTTTCTAATTACAGCTTCACACATAACATAAATGTAACAACAATGGTCAGCTTTTCTTGAGGATACCACATGATGCATATTTGATTAAGTACACTGCACACAACAGCAACAGATCCCATGTTACTTCCAAGAGTTACTAACCTTGGGCAGAGTATCTTTGTACTGACACTGTTTGTAAGCATCACCATAGTAATCTGCAGCTTGATTAGCTAGTTTAGCTATGATGGCATCTTTCATTTTATCTGAAGGAACAAAGAAAAACATTATGATTATCTTCAGTATACACAAGTCAGCAGGTTAATTGTTTCATCCCCAAACAGCAGTAATCACTAAGGGAATACATTTCACATCAGAGACACTTCTGCTCAGCAGCATTCCCTGCCTCGTGTCCTCGCCCAGTTTCTGAAGCCAGAACCATTAAAAAGAACACACATCTCCTCTTACCTCTTTTCATAATCATCTCTGGCCTGCACTAGCAATTCAGCCCTCTTAGATGAAGCAAGAATCAATGCAAACATTGAGCATCTAAACAGCTGCTCTTACAAACAAGTATTCTCTGATTCAGGTGATTTTTTATGTATGGCCAGACTGATAACCATTAGTGGGAAGTACAGGAGAGGGGGAGTAGAAAGCCGTAAGTACTCAAATCACTGAAAGCAAATCCAAAATGTGCTGTTCATTCTAAAACACACACCTACAACACTCAGATACGAGCTATGATGTTACACTCTATGCTCTATGACTTCAGTGCATTTAAGATATCCTAGGCACATGTTTTTCAACGTGGAATAGGTAAGAGATGGCAGATGAAGGAAAAGGAGCTTTTGTGATCTGACAAATTTTTGTTAACATGTTTTTATTAAATATTTAGTTAACTGAAGAGAAACAAGTAACATCTAAATAGATGGGACTGGAAGAATGTTCTATAATTTAATCTTCCTCCACAGAGCCTAAGCATTAACATAAAGTAACCATTGATACATTAGCCACACTTCTATTAACAATGGAAATGTCAGAGACTATTTGTCTGCACAGATAGTTCGGAATAGGTATTTCCCTGTTACAAGCTTTAGCTTTCATTCACACATCCTAAAAATGCTGCAGCTACTAATGCAAACATAGAGAAGGCATAACAAATATATGTAGACTTAGAGACACTTAAAACATTAAGAAAGGCTCCGAAATTGAAGAACTAATTTGCAGTTCCGCACTGAAGTTCGATTTAGCTGACCTTTTATTTTTTGTCAAACAACTCCCCTTTCAATTGGTAAATAAGTGCAGTTTCACCAGATATCATTTGAGTAAGGCTGCTGAACAACCCAGCTCATGAGAGAGTAGAATCAGAAAAATTGCAAGTAATGCAAATAGACAAAGCAGCAAGAAGCTGAATTTGAGTTCTGAGACCAGGCTGTGAAGCACTTCTGCCTGAAAAACAGGTTTTCCATGTTGTCAACTACAACACTTCACACAGTGCATTTCTTTTCCTGAAGGGAAAAGAATCTCTCTACATCTGACAAAAACCTACAGCCTCCACAGTCAGATTATTATTAACTCGTGCTTCTAAGACTGGAGGACTTGTGGTCATAGGAATAGCCAAATTCACTCGTTAACTAGGTGCATGTGGACTTTCAATCAGCTTTGCTTTATCATATTCTGAATAAGAAGTTTTGCTACCAGCATGACAATAAACATAAACACAGCTTATTAGTAAGCAAAAGGACATCAGCTTCTGGTTAAGATTCTCTAAAAGGCAAAAGGCTACAATATTTTTTCCCCTATGAAGACACATACCAGTTAAATCTTTTGTTTCCCAGACAGACAAGTATATAATCCAGCAAAATCCTTCATAAAGAAAGACTAATTGTTTTGAATACAAAAAGAAAGGAAAGGCAAGTGGAACAAATGCACTGTAAAATGAACCTTAAATTCTAAAATGATATCTGTACTTTATGTTTGATGAGCTGTACTTACAGAGGAATGCTGGAAATCAGTAAGGGCAAAATTGAAAATCTGAAATGCCAGCCATCATCTCTTAATAATTTAAAATGATTTCATGTTTTTCTGGAAGTTACAACAAGCACATGAACACACAACCTGAACGTTAACGTATACCTCTTGTTGCTTTCAAAAAAAACACTTCTTGTGCTTGAGCCAGCATAATGAGACTGAGGGTTCCAACTGTGTCTGGAGAGATGTCCACTGTAGGTTCTCTGTTCAGAGCTGACAGGACGGTGTCTTTAATGTGTTGGAAAGCACCACTTGCAAACTAAACAAAATAGAAAATCAGCATCTTTCTTATTCCAAAACAGGCTTTTGCTCTAATATAATTCATGCAGTAATTTCAAAGTACTATAAATTCTTTGGTGTACAGTCTCCCATTTATTGTTTAACTGTCAAAACCAACTCCAACTTGCAACTTCTTGTTCTTGCAAGGACAAATATAAAAGCCAAAGTATACTGGTGATAGCTAACCACATAAGAACAGGAAAAATGTAATGCATTTTAAGAAGAATTTAAGCGAGTATTACTGTATAACTTGTTAGGAGTAAACTTCATATCAGCTAAAATTACTAGGTCTTTAGTTGAAGACTGTTAGTTACCAGCAGTTGCCAGAAGGGGCAAAGGCGAGCTGTTATGGAATGAAATCTTCCAAAACTAGTAAGTAAGCACGAGCCAATGCCATCTGATCAGCCAATCCACCATTGTAGTTAAAGGAAGAAAACACATGCAGCTGCAGAACTGATGTTCTAAAATCAATAACTCTGAATTCCAAAACATAAGCAGGGAGCCTCTGTACCTGATAGTGTTTAGCTGCAGCTTTTAGCCCTTCGTCATTATCTAGATTCTGTTCTGCTGCAATCTGGCTTGCCAATGCTCCACAGTTGAACAAAACACAGGTCTTCTCATACCCCAAACTTGCCAGAGCTGCAATCAAGAAAAATTGTTATCCACACTTTTAAGAAAATAGTAACTTCCAGTACTTGAGCATCCTACAGACAAAGGGACAGGTTCAAACTAAAAAAATAAAACAATCACAATGAACTTTTAAAGTAAAAATTATCTTTGACCCAAAGGCTGAACAGAGCCTATTCAATACTTCCACTAAATGTTTCAAAGTGAGGAAGAGCCATAGCATAAATACACGAAATAGCTAGAAAGTCATTACAATTACAATGCAATGGGTGTTTTTTTTTTGGCTCCTGAAAGTATAAGAACATACTTTATATTTTCCTTTAGTAACGTGTGTGACCTTTTAAGTATCAGTCACCCTGCAGCAACAACCTAAGAACTACATGTTTTTACTGTATCTTGAATGCAGATAGCCCTTCTTTCACTGAGAGCAAATGGATTCACATGCTCTGTCTTATTATACATTGAAATGGAGGGAGGGAGTTTTTCCCCTCAAAAATATCATTTCACACTGAAAATACTAACAAATATAATGGATGTATTCTGGTTACAGATGTACTGAGACAGCTACAGATTTACTTAAAATACATGCTCACTAGAGAGCAGCATGGCCTGTTCAGACTCAATTCCTGCAGTACTTCAAAGCCCCAGAGGATGGAGCCTCCAGATCTAGAAACAGTTAATACCTGAACAGCAACTATTTTGAATCTACTAATTGCCTTCTAAAGGTTATTAGAATTTCCAGCACAGGCATTCAGCCAAACACTGCAGATAATCTGTGCCCTGTGGAGAAGACAAAACTAAATGAACTTATTAATTCCCCATTTCACAAACCCAGGTCCAACTGCTGAGTTATAACATGCAAGTAATACTAATGGGGCACATCATTTTGTATCACTATCATCCAGCCTCTTATTCAGCTACGTATTTCTTTCTCACCAAAGTTTTTACTCCCTGACCTGCACTAAATTTTAAGACAAGCAGCCACTGTATTTCATCTAGGTGACAGTCATTTATCTACATCTATTATCTACAATTTCTCCTTTAAGAATTTCCAGAATTTTTCTAAATAACGTATTATACAGGCTACAGGTTAAGTCAAAAAATTAAAACACAAGGAAGTAAAGAAGATGTCTTAATGTTTCTGAAGTGCAGAAGTGCTCTGTAGCTAGAATTACTTTACACTTTGGCCTGTTTCTCAAGTCTGATTTACTACAGTGAGAACAGCTGTTAAGCAATATAGTTTTTCTCAGACTCATCTGTTTATAGCTCTACCTACTAACTTAAGCCAACATATTTCAGACTGCAAGTCATGCTACGAACTGGGTCACTTTTCCAACAGTCCCAGTATCTGCTAGTACCCCTGTGATACAGACTGGGATACAAGGGAGGGCAGGAAGAAAGCAGTCACTACAGTGAAAGCCAGAACTCTCGAGCCACACTCCTGGATCTCACTTCCACAGAAGTGAAAAGAGTTTTGTGTTGAATTTTCATCTGGAGAAAGAATTGCCTCCTCTTTAGAGGTAAGCACATTTTACTCCCTAATGATGGAAAACTTGGCCTCATACTGACAAAGCCCACTGCTAATTCTCACCGGAAAGGCTCACGCATACGCTGTATTGCACTTAGAGAGCAGCATCTGGACAGTCTGCAATGTAGCACTAAAACCACAGACCAGTAAACTCCTTTTGTTAACTTCTTCCCACTAAGGTCTGTTTTAAACTTCAAAACAGTTTTCATTCCGCTGCTCGTTAACTGACCATTACTCACAACTCAATCATGAATGTCTTGGATATTGCACAGGGACTGTTGCATAAATCTCTGGCCATCTGCCTCACACTACTTAGGCTAGTATATAATTAACCTGCAGACAAGCAAGCTTTCTGCCACAAAACTGCATATATTCAAATCCTCAGGACTAACTTTTATACGTCTCTGAAAACTGACAGACTTTTTAAGTAATAATTACATATTCTGAACTTCATTATGAAAGGTTATTTATCATGAAGCAGGAGCTCCCCAGAAAACAGAGCCGAGCAAACTGTAAAGAAAGACACAGCATCTTCAGGACAGCCTCTCATTACCCACAAAAACTTCCTAGAGTAGTTCAGAAAACTGAGCAAGAAAAGATGTGTAGCATCTGCTTAAACACAGGGACATGGTATGTTGTTACACATAGAGTTCACATAAACACAGCTGTGGCAGCTGTATTCACAACAAGACATGAGAGCTTCAAAAAAACTACAAAAAAAAAGGCATTCTAACATTTTTCAAGCTTTGTCCAGAGCTTCAAAATTGCAACGGTCATCCTGCAATGCTAGTCATGATAAACACTGAGGTATAAATAGAAACACTAGAGAATGATGACACAGCTGAAAAGCTTCTCACTTAATTCAGGATTTAGTCTCAGTTTCTGTATTGGAAAGCGTCCCAAACCCATTTTATGACTGTGAGTTTGCACTGCAGAATTGTCCTTAGGCAACTAAAACAAAACAGACTAACTCCTTCAAGTCCAACGTTACTTCTCTTCTAAATACTATATGAAGACATGTTATAAAGAAGTAATAGAATAATTATTTCAACACATGGGAAGTTTCTTTGGGTAAGAAACTGGTTAGAGGGCCATGCCCAACAGGTAGGGGTGAATGGAGTGAAGTCCAGCTGGCAACCCGCTTCAAGTGGTGTCCCCCAGGGGTCAGTACTGGGGCCCATCTTGTTTAATATCTTTATTGATGACCTGGATGAGGGGATTGAGTGCACCCTCAGTAAGTTTGCAGATGACACCAAGTTGGGAGGTTGTGTCGATCTGCCTGAGGATAGGGAGGTCCTTCAGAGGGATCTAGATAAGCTGGATTGCTGGGCTGAGGTGAATGGGATGAGGTTCAACAAGGGTCAAGTATCAGATCCTGCACTTTAGGCACAACAACCCCATGCAGCGTTACAGGCTTGGGGATGAGTGGTTGGATGATTGTGAAGAGGAAAGGGACCCGAGGGTGTTGGTTGATGCTCAGCTGAACATGAGCCGACAGTGTGCCCATGTGGCCAGGAGGGCCAACGGCATCCTGGCCTGCATTAGAAATAGTGTGGCCAGCAGGAGCAGGGCCTAGGTGATCGTCCCCCCCTGCTCAGCACTGGTGAGGTTGCACCTCAAGTACTGTGTTCAGTTTTGGGCCCCTCACTACAGGAAAGATGTTGAGGCCCTGGAGCGTGTCCAGAGAAGGGCAACGAAACTGGTGAGGGGTCTGGAGCACAAGTCTTATGAGGAGCAGCTGAGGGAGCTGGGATTGTTCAGTCTGGAGAAGAGGAGGCTCAGGGGAGACATCAGTGCACTCTACAACCTCCTGAAGGGAGGCTGTGGTGAGGAGGGGTTTGGCCTCTTCTCCCAGGCAACTAGCAGGACCTGGGGAAATGGCCTCAAGTTGTACCAGAGGAGGCTTAGGTTGCACATGAGGAAGAACTTTTTCCTCTCAGAGAGTGGTCAGGCACTGGAATGGCTGCCCAGGGAGGTGGTGGAGTTGCCGTCCCTGGCAGTGTTCAAGAGGCATCTGGATGAGGAGCTACGAGATGTGGTTTAGTGCTCATGGCAGCAATGTAATGAGAAGATGGTTGGACTGGATGATCTTACAGGTCATTTCCAACCTTGTGATTCCATGATTCTATGATTCTAAGGAATTTCCTTTTATTCTCTGGAACAAAATGTGATGCCCAGTCAGGTCACTGAAGTCAACCTTCTCCTTGAGAAGACTCAGCAACACAAGCACATTTCAAGAGGACCCAATTCATGGAAAGCGTAAGGGCTGGCCGTAGATTAACCAATCATCTACTCCTTAATGTTAAGTTGAACAATTTTTACTAATGTCAGTTCAGAGTGTACAAGTTAGTATAACTATTATCAGACTGAATATCTATTGGTGCCTTTGGAAAACTAATCTTGAATCTCAACTTCAATTTTATAGAAATCATGTGCATGGTGCTGAGTGATTAGTTATGTTAAGAGATTAATCTGTTATTACTGCAGGTGAACTCGTGGAAAGCTATATTGAAAATACTACAAAGACTACTAAACTTTCAGTTATATAGTTCTATAAAATCTTGATAATATTTTCAATGCAGGCATTTTCAGTACAACTACATACCCAGTTTGACAGAGCCTCCAAAAAGCGATCCTTTATCAAAAGCATCTTTCCATGTAAACGTTACACAGACCTGACAGGTATAAAAAAAGATGTTTATTTTTAAAATTAAATAATGAGGCTTCAGAAAATATTCCCAACTTACTACTTATCCCTTTTTATTCTAACTACATGAAGCATTTACTTCACCTGTGATGTTACACACATTCTAGAAGTTTCAGGAAGTAATCAACATTACTTGAAAGTATTTATTCCATATTTTTTCCTTCTCAGTAGTTTTTCTGAAGTACTTCTAATTCATGCAAGCAAGACAAATCCAAAAATTACCCTTCAGCTCTGCTCCTATTCTGAGTGACAGACGTGTTTATTTCCAAGCTTACTCCTCTCACACCCAGCATGACAGACAGGTATGGTCACCACTAAAGGAAACCACCCAGCCAGTCAGTTTCCTCTATTCCCAATCACCAGCATATTTAGAACTGTTTTGTAATAGTTTTTATGACACGCATATTAGGAGTAAATTCAATTGTCAGGAAATGCATTCAGAATAGAAAGCAGGTAAAAACAGTGTTTTCTTATATTACATTTCCAGCACATATGTCAAAGACAATGCAAATTCTTCACAGAACCTGTTATGAAGTTCCACAGTTTGATTCAGTCAATTGAACCAGTTGTTGGCCACAGGTATCAGCCCAGAAAAGACAGCAAAATACTTCATTTTCAAATGCCCTGAGAGACAGAGCACAATACTGTTCAATAACATTTTCTTCTAGCAGAAACACTGGTTCAGGAAGTTCTGGTTCCCAACTCCTCATTCCTGCTTCCACTGACTGCCTCTATTAACAGAATAGTTTACAGATCTGTAGTTCCTGCTCATAAAGTTTTCCAGTTCACTGCATCCCAGGGTTTGCAGATCACCACAAGGAAAATTCTGCAAGTTAAAACCAAGTATAGTTTGGCTTTGCTTTCCTAACAAGTGAAAGCAGCTACACAGAAAACTCAGATCAGTTTGAACTCCATCAAAGCCACTCCTTTGTAATCTTTAAGTCTGAAATTCAGTTCTTTTGGTAAATGCCTCAGAAAAACAACCTTTGTCTTTTTCTCCCAAAATAAGTCTATAAACATATTCCAGTCTCCATGTGAGGAGAGAAATCTTTTATCTCATTCAGCACGCAGAATCTAACCTGAATTTGTTATATGAGTCATAAAATATTAAATAAATTTGGTAGGGAAAAAAAATACAACACCTTTCAGAAACTATGTTATTTACAAATGCAGAGAAAGAATAAGCAGTAAGCTCTTCATTGGATTTAGTCTTTTTGCTGCTACAAACGAAACCTCTGTCCTGCCCCAAAAAAAAACCAAAGATCAAATTGCATCTGTTACTAACTTAAGGTTTTCCCATAGAAACCATGTTTTTAAATAGCCTTTATAACATGGCATGAAACAGATTTCCTGGAAAAAGGAGAGTTGAAGAGGAATCTTCCAGCCAAGCACAACTCTTTCTAACTTAAACCACAACCATCAGCCAGCACTAAAGCTTTCCCAAATCTTTAATACATAAAGGCAACCGTGACAACCAGAAATGAAGTTTTAGCATGGACTACACGAGTACAGGCTGAAAATAAACAAAGGTCACAAAAATAAGGATCAAAGATTTAATGCCCTGTCCAAGCTAAGTCCTGTTTAGCAGATTATGCACAGGCTTGGAAGTCACATCCTAGTTGCCACCATCAGTTACTTCTGTGTAAGGGCTTGATATACCTCCTTACCTGATTCTCAGAGAATGGAAATTTTGGTTCAATTGAACACAGCTGATCATAATATCTACAAAAAAAAAAAAGAAAAGAAAAAGGTATTAGAAACCAAACCAAGAGCCTCAGCTGTTAAATGTGCAGTAAAGAAGAGGGTAGCATAGGCTCCTCACCACCACCCAATACACTACTGGGCTCACTCATAGCTATGGAGGACATCTGCAGGACAAATTCTGCCTAAAGGAATTGGTTTCAGAAGATGAGCATGTTCAAAGGGAGGCTTATTCAGTGACAGTGAAAGAATTAATTAGAAGCAGAAGAGTAGTGCAGGTTAAGCTGTCCATGCCACATTCTGAAAGAGAATGTACTAAAAAAAAGTTACACAAAGGAGTCCCCATGTACGTAAAAACACAGGAATACCTCAGACATTAAATCACACTGCAAAAGTAAAGTACGACATTTAACTTAATACAAACAGGTTACTTAATGGGCTCTTGCTCTGAACATTATGACCCAGTCCCCAGTCATTTCCAACTGACTCGTTTCAAATTCAGTATCCTGGAAACAGAATTTGCTTTACAGTTTATCAGCTGAAAAGCCCAATCCTTGATAAAATTCTTCAATTGTAAGCTGTTGTCATTGAAGTATATTATCACAGCCACTGTGAACTAAAACCAAGTCTCCGTGCCAGTATTTTGTCTACTCAGCAGAAGATGTTTGGGAAAGTGTCAGAAAGGTGGCAGGAACAGCACAGTTTCCCACACAATCTTTCCAAGCAACAATCAGCAGCTGAAAGTTCTCCCAAGTTGCACCACTACACCTGCACCACTAATTAAGCAGCAGGCAGCACGCAGAACAGCCACGGAACTGCAAACATCCCATGTGAACACTGTGTCTGTGCTTCTCCTTGCACAAACTGACATATGGGCATATACACCCAACATTATATTAGTCCATTTCTTTTAAGCAATTTATGTTCCCAGTATTCAAAACATCTAGCTTCTCAATCCGACTGTCAGCTAACATCACCCCTGTTTCTTTAGAATATGTTATCAAACATTAATCAGTCTGGACACGAAGCAGATGTTCCACAGGCAAGGAACACATGTTTAAAAATTCAGGAAACATATACAATATACAATAAGAATAGCACAGACTTCAGTAAATTACATCTACCAATGTACATAATGATATGGGTTATGGCTTCAACCAAGGCACTGCAATTCAAAAGACAATATGCTAAACCATATCAAAAGCTACAGTAATCTGCTGATCTGCAAAAGGTCTCTGACCAATAACACTGAGTTAAAAGAGATTGCTCCTAAGGAGAGAAGATTTCTGCAGCTGTTTGTCTGACAGGGCTTCACTCAAGATTAATTTCTTACTTATAACAACTCAACAAGTACGTAAAAGCCAAAGGGTTTTAAGACACTTAATATAAGCTTTAGAGCTTGTGACAATTTTCCTCTTGTCCACACAAATCCATAGATCAGCATCCTACCTTATCATGCTTCACTAATAAGATTGCTATAAGATGACCTGTTGTTACAGAGTCAGATTTGAGATATGCTCCTACTCAGAGACATATCCTAGAACAAGGTGCCTTCCCAAAAGAACTACAATGGTGGCAAAGAGCTGATAAACTGTGTGGCTTTAATATCAAGGTAACTGATAACTGTCTTTCAACACGAAGTCAGTCAGCACAAGAAAGGCAGCAGTTTTTAAAGAATGTTTATTTTTAGTAAATGTCTGTGTGTTGTTTTTTTTTTAATGTTCTGTTTTCCATCTTTCATTAGATGACCATAGTTTGAAAGCACATAGCCCCTGAAATGAAGTAGCAGTTAAATACACCTTAGTCACAATCTCTTCTTAGTGACCACAATGCAAGGCCTGATCACATGAAAGCGTGCAGAACAGCAGCCCTCTCATAGTTACAAGAAGTTCAGTTTTGCATGGCGATGCTCTCATCAGGTTAAGTTTGGTCTGAATCATCACATCATCACCACCTCCTCTCCCCCCCACCTCCATTTCCTAGGAGGTTTAACTGACAAGGTTTAACACAAGCAGTTCAGAAATCAGTGAAATAAATGCTATCACTGAAGATAATTTCAAGTCACGTACTTCGATATTTCCTCCGTTGTCCTCTGCTGGTCTCAGAAGGTTCCATTTTGTATTATATCAAAAATGAGTCTTCCCTTTTACTCTCCTCACGTCACCCAATTCAGTTACCCTCCCACAGTCCCCCATTACCCTTCTCCTCAGCCACCAATAGGACAGAGTCAAGATGCACAGCTCGTTAAATGGCCTTGCCCATCAGGTGCATGCAGTCAGGTGCTTGCAAGCATTGGTTGCTGGCAAAGACTCTTATTTTTATGGCCAAAGGACAACCACAAAGAAATCAAGAGGTGTGAGCTCCTGGCAACATGCAGTTGTTCCACTAAACATCCATGGATACCAACAACAGAGGGCTTTTGTTTGGCTGTCTTTTTTACAAATAAATAAATAACTTTGTTGTTTGAAGCGTGTGGTGCTGTCATTTCTTCTTACTAAAGAACCTGAAATCCTATTCAAGACTCAGGTCTCTTTAAAACTCTGCAGACCTTCCTCCCCCACAATAAAAACCCAACACTTCTGCTTAGCAGTGACTAAACATAATGATAAGGGTAAGAAGACACCAACTAGAAAACAGCAAGCAAGCAGTACAGCACAAAGACGGAAGCCATTAAAGGAAACACAGCATCTGATACTTGAGTCAGTAACACAGCAAAGGCTAAGGGTTGACATAAAGGTGTCAACCATTTAAAACAAAGTTACAATAATTTCTAACTAGTCCAGATACTAAGATCTGAAGTTGCTGTGCAACACAGATGGGCACTGCACATTTGGCTGTGCTAAGGTGAGGGATTAAAGAAAGTCACACAAACCTATCAATGTGTGCCAGAGTTCCAGCTACAGCAACAAAAGTACAACAGATGTCAGCAACCCAGACCTAGCTCAAAGTGCAGGGCTCTTGCACTAAAACGGGCATTACAGGCTCCCAAATCCTTACAGAAATGAGTAACAGCAGCCAAATGAGCTGGAAATTGAGGTCTAATTACCATTCAATCGAAATGTAACTATATGATTTATGCATTAAGCTCAACTCCCCTTTCTCCTTCAGACAATCACAAAGTAAAATCTCCTTCAAAAGAAGCTAAAAGAGGCCAAGATCTGCCCACTCTCCCAGATAAGAGCTGGAGTTCTGAACCCACAGCTGGAAACCAGAGCTGCAGCCTTCAGCCTCCATAGAATCTGACCACTCAAAATGAAGCCCTGCTCGCACACACACAAATCTGCAAGGGTTGTTAGAAAAACAAAACCAATTAAGCTCATACCACCGCCCCAACGCTCCAGAGAACAAAAATGGAGTCCTGGTTATCTTTTGAATTAAGAGAGGAAGGGGGGAACCCCTTGAAGCTATTATTAGGCTAAGGAAAAGAGCACTACATCAGATTCGGTACGACAGGATTTAAGAAGAAACACGTGTCCAAAAGCTCACCGACCTCACCTTCCAGCACTCCGATTCTCACAGAACACAAAGCCTGGAGGCAGGCAGCAGTCCTTCCCACTTACATTTTCCCCCCTTCTCACCGGGTGCCTCAAGTACTTCTCCAAGAAGCACTTGCATTCATCAGCCACACAAACACAGCCTACCACTTGCTTTCAACGCTTTTGTTCAGGGTTTATCTAGGTAATGGAGCCACAAGCGAGCGTATTTCTTCTCCAAAAGAAAAAATGTGCAGTAACTAAGCAGCGAAACAAGGGGAAAGACTGAAAAACAGGGGACAGCTCTAGACTTGTTAGCAAAAGATTATACCCTCATTTCTTAACATCCAAGGAGCCTGCAGTGCTCTACTAAGGAACACGATTTAACGACTGTTTACCAGGGTTGATAGTGATATGACAAGGGAGAACGGTTTTAAACTGAAACGGGAAGTTTAGGTTGGATATTAGGAGGAAGTTTTTCACCCAGAGGGTGGTGAGGCACTGGAACAGGTTGCCCAGGGAGGCTGTGGATGCCCCATCCCTGGAGGCATTCAAGGCCAGGCTGGATGTGGCTCTGGGCAGCCTGGGCTGCTGGTTGGCGACCCTGCACATAGCAGGGGGTTGGAACTGGATGAGCATTGTGGTCCTTTTCAACCCAGACCACTCTATGATTCTATGGTCTAAAATGTCACAAAGAAGCGAATGCACACTGCGGTTGCTCTTCCAACTTTGCTTTACTAACAAACCCATTTTAAACACGGCAAGTGTAAAATCCAGCTTTAACAAGGTTAAATCTTGTTAAAGCTGTTAACTGAAACACAAGACTTCACATGGCTCCAACAGTAAGAACCAGATAGCAGGAGCTGGGAAGGGATGAGAGCTTTCTCATGGCAGTTGGAAGTTTGGGCTCCTTCCAGCAAAGCTCAGCTGGATGCTTCTGTTCCAACTTGTCAGCAGCTGCTGGCACCTTCCGGAACTGAGTCTATATAGCAGAATATTCTTACAGAATA
This sequence comes from Lagopus muta, assembly GCF_023343835.1. Classification (NCBI taxonomy): domain Eukaryota; kingdom Metazoa; phylum Chordata; class Aves; order Galliformes; family Phasianidae; genus Lagopus; species Lagopus muta. The sequence goes on along the minus strand of NC_064439.1, from coordinate 44,012,166 downwards.
AGAACTTATTTTCCAATAACTGGAAGGGATATAAACAGTCAGACATAGATAAAAAAAATGTACTGTTAAAGACAGGAAACAAATTCTGACAGTTTTATTTCTCATGTAGGTGTATTTTATGCCTGTTTTATTCTGTTTCCATGACTAAGACTGAAGTAAATACGAAGAGATTTTGGTCATAGATTCTGAACGTACAGATAATTCAGACCATCATAACTCACATAACTCCCACTATAAAAGGAACATTCTCAAGCAGCATCATCATGAATGCAGGTGGAAGCCTTGACAGAAGTGCTGGAGAAGAGGACATGACTTATACATAATGCGGCAGTGTGAAACCATGTTCAACTTCTGACTGCTGCAATAGCACCCGGGCAAATTAAAGTCACCTGCTGACGGACAGCGAGAACAGATCTCTGCATATGGAACTGACTTGAAAGTTGGCTAATTATGCAATTGCAATCAGTTTCTCTTCATAATTCCTGAGGTAGTTGGATAGTATGGCTTCAATTAAAGTAATGACCTGGCTCTGAAAGAGGGAGGTTTCCCTCAGCCGCTGGCTTTCAGCCATACTCCTCCTACCTTCTTTTGTTCCAGCTCTGAGGTTCATCTGACCTCGTGCTGAGCCCATTTTCAAGTTTCAAACCGGAGAAAGAGCCACATATGCCTTTTATATTCTAGAACTGAGGAAGAGAAAGAGCAGAACTCAGGAGATATGGCAGCACTTTCTCCATTCAGCAGTTGTTAGACAAGGTGAGGTCATGTGACAGATCTGGGCTAAACAGGGATTTCAGGTAAGAAAGTAATCACAAACCAACTGACACAATCAGAAAAAGGAGTTCGATTGCAGTGTTCTACGGAAGGGGACGTCACACCCTTCAACTTGGCTGAGTCAATCTTTCTGTTCATAGATGCTTGTTTATTTCCCTGACCTTCAAAAGGCATGCACAGTAATGCCCTCAAAAGCACACAGAGCAATAATCAAGAATAAAACAGGAAGCTGCAGAGATACCATAAAACACTTAGTTTTTATAGCCCAAACACCCAGTGTGGGCTTGATAAGCTCTTAAACAACAAAAAACAGTAACTATCTTCTGTGTCATGTATCTTTCCCATTCCTTTCACAGCTTATGAAAAAAACCCAGGGAACATAAGATATGTTTCCTCTTGACAACACTGCAGAAGCACATCAAGCTTGTGGCTATCATTTCTCTGTGCACTAGGAAATCCCCCTACTTGATTTTCTCTTTAAAAGTCTTAATGATAAAAACTCATTGAATCTTCAATTCTAAGTATGAAGACTGAAGCCTGTGCTTAGTGTTCATCACTGAGTTAATCACAGCACCTTCAGCGATTAGAGCTACAAATAGCTGAGCTTGAAATGTTTCCCACGCAGGAGAGCAGCAGGATTACCACAGCACAGCAATGCTGTGATGCATCGGCACTACAGAGATGTAAAGGGTGAGCACTTTTTAGGTGACAGAGCTGCGGGTCCCAAAGCAGCGTTTATACTGTTTACTAGGCAGAATGCTCAGATTGAAACTTATCCAACCTACAGCAGCTCCAGCACAAGGCACCCCTTTGCTTCCTCTTAGCAAAACCTCCTTTTAGCAAACTGAAAGCGTCAAGCAGAGAAATAAGGCGGTGACTTTGCAAATACACTTAGAAGCTGCTGAACAGCTACTGAACAGGGTCGGGAGTGTGAGGGGAGCTGAAGAGAAGCCATCAGAGGCAGCGATATATAACATAATCACAGAATGGCCGGGATTGGAAGGGACCTGAAGGATCATGAATCTCCAACCCCCCCTGCTATATGCAGGGCCACCAACCTCCACATTTAATACCAGACCAGACTGCCCAAGGCCCCATCCAATCTGGCCTTGAACACCTCCAGGGATGGGGCATCCACAACCTCTCTGGGCAGCTGTTCCAGTACCAACGCTGGAACGGAAGGTACGTCCCGTAAAGCCAACGGCGTTCACTCAGCTCCTACTACCCACACTCGGAAGGGGAAGCTGGGAGAACCGAGGCCCGCACATTACTCCCAGTCCAGGCTCCCGAGCAACCAGGCGCCCGCCCGAAGCGCAGCCCGCGGGCCTCCAGAACCGGCCCGACGGCCCCGGCCGCTTCCCGACGGCCCCGCCCGCACCGCGCCCCCAAGTCCCGACACGGGAGAAGAGGTGCGGCCGCCCCGGCCCTACCTAAGGAGGGTCTCGAGTGCGCTCTCGTGCTTATCGAGCGGGCGGCCCAAGGCGCTCTTGCGCAGCTTGCTGAGCTCCTCGGCGGCGCGGCAGTGCTCGGCCTGGGCGTCGCCGCTCGGGTAGCTCTGCTGAATGAACTTGCAGAGCGGCTTGGCCAGATCCACCTCCGAGGCCTTCTTCAGCTGCACCGAGATGAAGTTCGTCATGGCCAGCGCGGGACGGCGGGCGGCGCTCAGCTCAGTTCACACCGCTTCACGCTCACTTCGCGCCTCAGCCGAGCCCCGCACCCGGCCTGCCGGCCCGTTCCTACACCGCAGCGCACTTCCGGGATCGTCGCGCGCTCCCGACGCAGCGACGTCACGTACGCACGCACGCACGCCGCCCCCGCCCGCTTTCCCCGCCTCACGCACAGCCCTCGCCGATCGCTGTCAGCACTCGGCGGCCGCTGCGGCTGCGTGCGTGGCGCTGAGTGCCGGGGGGGGGCTGGGGATGAGCCCAGCAGCTTGGGAGAGCAGGGGGATGCGAAGGGTAGTGAGAACACCCTAAGAACTGGTGTGTGGGATCACGGAATCGCGAAGGCAGGAAAAGAGCTCTCGGATCATCTCGTCCGACCGCCGGCTCTGCACCCCCGTCTCACAGCGCGTCCCTCAGCGCCGCGCCAACGCGGTTCTCAGCCGCTTCCAGAGACGGCGATTGCACCGCCTGCCCGGGCGGCTGTGCCACTGCGTCACCGCTGGGAGAAGGGATTTTTCCCAGTATCCAACCTAAAAATAAGTTGGAACGTTAGTTCTTCGTGGCAAGCGCTGGGATTGAACGGCCGTGGAGATGGTGGAGGGCCTGGAGCACCTCTCCTGTGAGGAGCAACTGAAAGAACAGTGCGTTCTCAGCCCGGGTTACTCAGGCTCAGGGATCACTGAAGAGGGGCCATGCAGAGGACGGAGCCAGGCTCTGCCCAGCACCAGGACCAGCGGCCGTGGGCACAAGGCAGAGCACAGAGCTCCCTCTGAGTGCCAGGTAGCTCTCTGTGCTGTGTGGGTGATGGGGCGCTGGCACAACCTGCCCAGAGGCTGGAGAGTCTCCTTGGAGACACACAGAATCACAGAATGGCCAGGGTTGGAAGGGACCTCAAGGATCATGAATCTCCAACCCCCTGCCACATGCAGGGCCACTGACCTCCCCATTTCACACTAGACCGGGCTGCCCAGGGCCCCATCCAATCTGGCCTTGAACACCTCTAGGGATGGGGCATCCACAGCCTCTCTGGGCAGCCTGTTCCAGCACCTTACCACTCTCGTAGTAAAGAACTTCCCCCTGACATACAGTCCCTCAACTTAAAACCATTTTTCAGTTTTGGAGACCTCCAAAAGCCTGGACACCATGCTCTGGGTGTCCCTGCTGGAGCAGGGGCTGTGCCACATTGACCTGGAGGCCCTGCCTGCCTCAGATCTGCTGTGATTCTGTGAAATCTCTGCTGGCACCAGAAGGCAGTTTCACAGTTTCTGTGGGCAGATATGTCAGGCACGCAGCTTGCTTTCTGCAGACTCAGACAGCATGGCTCAGCCATACAGGCAAGGCAGCCTGTGAGGCTTGAGCTGCTGTGCGGTCCTCCTGCAGCTGTGGGGCAGTGGGGAAGGAGGAGCAATACGTTCTGCTGCTGCTGTGTGCTGGGGCAGTGCGGTGAGGCGGCTGCTTACAGCCCTGCCACCTTCCTTCTACTGCAAACTTAGGCTTACAAAAATTCTTCTCTGTATATATTGTATGTGGTATACATATATATGTATGTCTGTGTATTGGTGCCGCCCACACACAGCAGATACCTGTCCTGGTTTCAGCTGCAACGCAGTTAACTTTCTTCCTCCTTCAGTTTCTTGTAGCAAAATATAGCAAAATGTAGTTGACAGAATTTTAAATTTAAAATGGAGGGAATTTTATCATACAATGAGTATAGTGAGTAAGCTGTCCCACCTTACTCCTATCTTGGTATGTGACTTCCTTACTGCTTTCTCTCCCCAGATTTTATTGCCCACGCCCACTTGTGAGCACCCATCTCTTGGACAGAGGCTGCCAGGTAGCCTATGCTGACGGCATTTTCCAGTTCCGGGGAAAACCTCCACCCTCACAAGCTCAGATCCTGATCAGTCTCAAGATAGAGCCTGCCAAGGGGTTGCCTCCCTTTGTTTCCAGCATCAAGACTTTGTGAGGTATAGTGAGCCCACACGGCGATACACGATGCGTGGCTGCCTATATAAGGGTGGGGAGGTCATGAATACCTCCCTGCGCAACAGTCATAAACACGGAAAGGGTGTGAACAGGGAAGGGCAGAGACTGCAGCCATGAGATCATGCTTTTACTTTGGAACCCCGGTGACCTTTAGATGATGTTGCTTAACACATGCAACCACCGATATTTTGCATTCCTAAACCGCCCACCAACACAGCTCAGAAATTTCACTTTGTTTCAGAGTAAATTGCCAGAACTTCAAACATACAGGTGGTTTGCTTTTTTCTCGTGGATTTTTTAGTCAGTATTCATCTGATAACTTTGCTCTGGTTATTACAATTGTCATAAGCAGTACTGACTTGTCTCCTTGTTACCTTGTGACCAGTTAAGTATTATTTCCCAATTTAGAGATGAAGAAGTCTCATAGTCAGTAGTTAGCAGCACAGGGAGCATAATCTGCATCTTCTGACTCAGAGTCCTGTGCTTTAAACAGCAGACCATACTTCCCTCTTCAACAAATTCATGATAGCATCTAAAGGAAATGCTTAAAAACATCATTGCCCTGAAATGTTTAAGGTAATGCAGCATAAACAAGTTGGCTGTATGTAAGCACAACCAAGGTCACTGATACATTTAATTTTGGTGTAGACAGATGATTAGATGTCCCCAGTTTTCCTCTCTTTCCTAAACAACTATTATGTATATATAGAACATGGCAGTTTTGCAAAAGAGTTTCTAAAAGGCAGATTTGATTTCAGTATGCTATTGGTGTTTCTGCATGCTTCATATGTTTTGTCTAGTATTTTTGGATGTAAAAGTTTTCACTGAAAACTGATATTCTATTATAAATTTGCTTTCTGTTAAAAAAATCTGTATACATATCTCTCACTAAGGCAAGATTTTATTCTATAGACTTTTATCGTGACCCTTTATCCATAGTGTAAGTGTTGCCTTGTAGCAAAAGCCCTAACTGGCAGGCAAGGTGCTCTATGAAAGTGAAAAATCAGCATAAAGAAGTGATAAGGCACCTCATTGTTCAGTTCATTAAATCTGATGGTCGTCCAGCAGAACACTTCATTTAATCATTCATATTCAATGCCATTTTGGCACTCCTGACACAAACTTCTGGGGACAGGAAGTAATTCCAAATCTTTTATCTCCACTACCTTTTGACATGAGTTTCAGGAGTCATGGCCTCAATTTCCAAAACTGGGGAATGCAAAAAACAAATTGTAAGTCAGAAACAGCTCTGACTGAACTAAATAACACGTCTAGTCCTACTACCTGTTTAAAAGAAAATATAAAATTCTCCTAGCTATTCTGATATTAAAGTCATGAAACATTTGCAAGACATGGTGATGTACTGGTAAGAGATTGCTGTTTTATTTTGTTAATATTGCTTGGGAAACTGGTTCTTCCTCACTCCCCATCTGGAAGACCAGAGGGACACCAAGGAGGCCAGAACAGAGCTATTTAGGACCACACAGGAAAGGGAAGCAAGGTCCAGGTGAGGAGTAATCCCCTTTAAATACAATTATTTGTGTCTGGACTCAAGTTTAAACACCCATGGCTCTGTGAAGGACCAGAGCAACTGCTGGTCAGTGACATCTGCTCTGGCTGCTCCAACCAAAAAGGTGGTAAAATTCTCTTCCGTGCAAAAGTGTTTTCAAGAGTTTTAACACATTGTTTTTAATGTTCATGCAATTCATATCTCTGTGGTTTTAGAAGATTTACAAAGCAGAACAGCTTGTAGAAGGCAGCAGCAACACTCAGTAATAAATAATTGAGAAGCGATTAAAACATCTCTTCCAAAAGCTGAAGGTCAGGATTAGGGCAAGGTGCATCAATACAAACATTTAAAATTCTCCTTACAATGTACTGAATAAAACTGCTTTCAATTTCCTTAGACTCCCATAGACTTCTATATTGCATACTAAGGTGCAGTCACATTCTGGCTCTGGAAATGTACTTTCTGCTTAAAATGATGCAGTGCTTCTATAGGAAATTTTGCTGATGGAATGCTATTGCTTGCAGGGCAGCTATGCATAAGAAGAGGTGAACATAATGAGGAGTATCATCATTGTTTGATCCCAGACACACACAACCCTTTACTGAATCCAATCCTGCACATATAATCTTCTGAACAACCCATGTGTGAATATTTTACTCTGATTTTGGCATGAAAACTTTGCAGCCAACACATTTCGGTGCAAACTGTATGATGTGTGTTTTGAAAAATGTTCAGAGCTTTTCTCTGAAAGTTTGTTGAAAGAAAGAAAAAGACTTGTTCTGCCTTTGTTCAGTGTTGAACTGCTGCTTAATGCATCGTTAGTTCTGCTTTGCATACATAAATTATGTATTTTAAAATAATTCTTACCCCTAGGAATGGAAAACAAAGTACCTGTCATACTGCACAGAACGTAGATGAAAAATCAAACATCTGCTTTTTGAACAAAATTTCGTCTTACACAGCACTTGTTCTTGCTATGAACCTTCCCTTGAACTGTCATAGGGTTTCAGAAGCTCCCAGCAGGAGATGGATAGCACTCTAATGTTATCACATCTTTAATTAGATTAGAAGTTAGAAGAATAAAGTATTAATAACCTTGAAACATAAGTTTGTCTAATATATTCTTCCCCTAACTATATGGTAGTTTTACTGTTTGCAATTTAAAGTAAGAAACAACCAAAACTTAAGCATGCGTTTCTTTATTCATGACAGGAAAGAGTTTCTAATTTTGCAAATTGCTCTCACAAGCTTGGCTAATTAAGCTGACCCTTCAAATCTGAAAGCCAAAGTGTTTTCACATCCAAGAGTGCAAACATGTCAGTGATGGGAAGTAACAAAACAGAAGAAAGATAGTTGGGTAACATTGAATCTCTTAATCTTTGTTATACAGGGTATACATAAAGCAGCAACTTTGTTTTATTAACTGTAAGATTTTGCTTGCTTTATTTAAAGCATTGAATTTCACATTTTATAAAGAACTTGCTCTGAATATGCCATCAATTCCATTAAAAAATGTTTGCATCAAAGGACAGAGTGGCCGTCAAAGAAGTAGAAATTCATATTTTCCTTTGTTGGTGTTTTATGCTCTGTAATTAAATTGTATATTTTTTTTGCCTGTATATTCAATGCAAGAAAATGTTCTTTTCCTGTTTATTACAACTACAAAGTTTGACTAGAAAGCTCCATGTGTAGTTGGAAGACTGGGAGTTTTACTGGACGTGAAGGTATGAAAGAAATTAAATTTCCTTAATTGAGGAAGATTCTTTACAAGTCATCTTTGACTTAGCATTTATTTTAGTAGTATTTTCTATTTGGGGTATTTGTTATCCTGAAACATGATATATTCAAATAGAAATCATTTCACAGAGCTTGAAATAGGTCTGAAATGGATGTGGTCATTAGACAGCAGAATGTGTGTTAGTATAGACAGGTCACATCTTGCTACATGGAAAAAGCAGGATGGTGAATGAGATCCCAACAGAAATACCTTCACTCGGCCAAGTTCACCCAAAAACCCTGCTGAAATTCAGCTCTGTGGTTCTTTATGGCAACAGGAAGGTTCACACTGCTGTGCAATCCTTTCTACAGACAAGGAAGTATGATATTTTCGGCAGTAGAGAAGAGCCTGTAGAAAGTCATAGCCCAAATACCTGCAGCTCTATCACTGCACAAAGCAGCCTTGTGTAATGAGCCTACATGATATGTCCAAAAGTGGACGTACTGGAGCATGCTCCTATGGATCTATCCTCTGGATCCCCACCAGGGCACATTGCCCTTGGCACTGCATGGATGAAGTCTGTTAAGCAGAGAGAAGCTCAGAGAGGGAAGTGTCTGCCATGATGGGCCAGACAGAGCAGGCCCACGCTGCTGGAGCAGTATTCAAACGTGCCAGCAGGGACTGACGCCTAATTTTACATCTGAGGGGATGGCAAAGATGCAAGGAGGAGTGAAAGAATCTGTTTTTAGAGCTGTAAAAATCCAGATTTCTCCTTTTAATGTGGGGTTTGAAGGAACTGCTCCCAGGAAGGCACCGTGGAAGGAACAACTGCAGGCCTTATTTGGTGAAAACAACTCCAAAACAGCTTGAGACCTTGCAAACTGGAAGGGCCAAATCAAATACAGAAGCCCCTGAGAGCATGGTTGTTCCATGGTCCATGCAGAAAGGGGGCTGTGCCTTTTCCCAGTTCAAGACATCTTCTTAGCACCCACACTGACAGCGTTACAAGGAGCCACCACTAATAACAACACAGGAAATGCACTTCTGAAAGCAGCAAAGATTCTCATATCTCACTGCTAAACTTGCCCATAATGTCAGGCTTTTATCTTACACATTCCAAATGTTATGAATCAAAACAAAGTTTCTCTGTTATGTAATGTTACAAAAGCCAGTTTTTTTGCAAAGTTTTGTCCGACCACAAAAATCCAGGGCTAAAGAAATGGCAACAGGATTTACCAACAGTGCTGCCAGAGGATTCCTTCTAAAAATGCTTGCTTTGCAATTTTCAAAGGAGAAATGATGCACAAACTGAGACTTGTGCAGACTTCAAAATGCAAGATGCAAAATATGTGGTTTCATCTATTTCATCATTCTCCTACTGGCCGTGTGTGGACATTTGTGGTACAAGCAGGCAATGAGATGCAGCATCAGCAGTGCACTCCAATTGCACAGAAGGAGGAAAAGGAGGATGGTTTGATCAAGGGCATTGTTACAGTACGTGTCTATTTCTGTTCTTTTTCCTCACAAAAGGAGGTAATTGTGACTGATGTTGTTTTTTAATCATGGTAGGACAGCCATAGGACATCACAGAGGCTGACTCAGACATTAAAGGGGATTGTGTGAGAGACACTGGGAGAGCTGGCTTGCATTAGGAGACTGCACTTCAGGCAACAACACCTTTGCAGAAGTTATATAAATTAGGGCAGGTTCCAGTTCACTGCTCAGAATATATGATTCATCCTGGCATGAAGTATCTGGATGTGGCTTGACTAATGCTAGCACCTAAAATGTCACTGTAAGGAATGTAGCATGCACATCATGCTCTGCGAAGCTCAGGAGATTACCCCTGGTGATTACCTCTCCAACTCCAAGGTTGGTCTGCTTGGCATTCCCTCTGCAGGCCCTGGAAGTTCCTACTGACATGTAGGCAGACTGAAAATGGTGTAACTGTGGAATCAGACATTCAGCTGATTTGCATATGCAACATTTCTTTTAGTTGCACTGACTGGAATAAACTGCAGCCTGGCATTCCTTCCAAACTGGTCAGCCTCACAACTTGACATTGTTTCTTCTGCTTCCAGACAGAGAGATGCTGACATGCACAAATAAGGTATTTCAGGAAACGCAGGATAGTATACTTGTACTTCAAATATTTTGTTTAAATAACATTTAATTAGTTTCCATTCTTCACGCAGGCATGACAGGTTTATCAGCCGTCACTACCTAGGAGCTATGGAGCTAGGAACTTGACAGTGACTAGGGATGTCTGACATAAAATTGTCCTTGGAGTAAATTAATCTCTCAAAGTAAAACGTACAGGCCAACTGCTTATTTACTGGCAGAATCCTTTGCCTTTCTGTAACTCCAGTAACTTTGGACATGCATGTTTCTGCCTACTCTCACTCTTGTGTTCTCTGTATTCTGTCTCTACTTCTCTGCCTATTTCTAGAATCTACTTCCTCCGCCTTCTGCAGTGTTCAAAGGTGTTATGCTCAGATTGGTTAGCTGAATGTGAGTCACCAGAGCAGGCCATTTCGTCCTCCCATGGTGTGTTTTGCTCCATCTCATGACCATCATTTTTTTTTCCATTTCAGCCTTGCCAGTATTACCTGCTTGGCATGGTAGTTTATCAGTAATTAATGAGGGACCTATTTTCTGGGATGGAGCAGCTAAAGAAGTTTTTTCTTTACTATGTAGATGATTCAGTATGATTTTCATTCTGCTTTATTGCCCAGAGAGGTATGCTGTGATTCAGCACTAACCATATCTGTTCTTATAAAACTCCCATGAAGTCTAAGTATATACACATCGTTCCCAAAAAACAGCCTGGTGAGAGCTGGGCTTGTGATGTACTATTTGTTAAGGAGGAAGATAAAAACCAAAGTGAAACCTTCTAGCTGGCCAGGACGTATTTTCAAAAACACTCCACATGTACCCAGTAATTTGCACTCTTGTAGCAGCATGCTGACGCTGTACCTCATCACGGGATAACAAAAAGTTTGCTCCAACTTGTTTTCTCTCCTGTTTTCTCATGGACTCACACAGAATAATAAATCACGTCAGAAAATGGCACATTAGCCAGATTACATGCAGAGAAAGAGGAAATAGGAATGTTGTTTAGGAAAAGGCTGTAAGAATGGAGAACTGTGGGCAGTTATTGCAAGCTGAAGTGATGACTGAGAATACTTGTTGTGAAAAAGCATCACATTTGGGGTGTCCCAACCAAGTCTAGTCCTTTTTTTTTTTTTCCCAGCTTTTAATTTGTACAATGAAGGACACCAGGAGTGTGGTTGTATTTGCTGTGATACTTGTTAAAGTACTGTAGCTATTTGCAAGGGTCTATGCAAAGAGTTAGGAACCCTTCTGTAATAAAGATAGGCAATAATTGAAGGAATTATGTTTGAACAGACCTGTCTTAAATACAGGACAGAAGTTATTTGCTGGAGGAACTCTCATGCCAGGCCCGAGATAAGAACCAGGGATTTCTCTTTTGGTAGATTCCACTGACACATTCTAGCCCTTGGCTATCCCTGTCTTTCCCCTTTTACTTCTAGTCACCACGCAGGGTCTTCCCAACCAATGAAGCAATGCCTCAGTTATTTGCTAAGGATGTTTCAGCATGCCAGCCAGCAGGAAAGCAGTCTGAGGTGTGGCTGAGATGTTCTTCAGTACCTCTCACGTTTAGTGCAGAAAGGCCCTATGGGAAACAACAGTTATGATACAAGTTAGGGCAACTCTTAGGGTAGCTGGAATATTTCCAGGGACCAAACAGGCAGCTTCAAAATGGAGGTAGCCACGTGTTTCTTACACCTGAGAGGATCTCCCCTGGCTGACATTGTCTCGATTTTCCGATGTTTCTATTCCTGTTCTGCAGAGAACACTCGGTCAGGGGACATGATGTTGCTGCTTGAAGTGCTGTGCATGCAAATAACAAAATTCTGTCTAAAACAACGTACGTGATGAAGGCAGACAGATGAAGACAGGCAGAAAGGTCCAAAGTTACTTATCTGAGGCACAGTTCTGAGGCAGATTCTGATGTAATCCCACCAGACCCAGTTCCCAAACTGGAAACCTCTACCAGCACCGCTTGGAGCCAACTCACTCTGCATTTCAGCACAGTGCATGGATGGTGGCAGCACACAGGTAGCTTTAATGCTATAACATACAGCCCACAGTGTTGTTACTGTCCAGGAATAAAATGCACTTTCCCCCTTCTATCTTAAAAATTCATTTACAGAAGGGAATGAAAAGCTTTTAAAAACAATTAGCGTGTAAATGTCATTTCCACCCTTGCCATCCATACTGCCTAATTAAATAGGGATACTAACAAAAGTAACAGGAATCTCATTTCTTCTAGCTACAAGATAAAGCTAAAAGTAATACTATTCATGCCATGCTTTTGATTTATTTCCTGAGAGTGGTGTTGTATGTTATAAATCTACTACCAACTGCAAATGCCAGGCTGACAAAATTCATCTCTCGGAGCCAACAGCTTACACTTGTACTAAGCTCTTGTGTATTAATTTGGTATCGGATTTTCTCCTTGTTGCAGGATCAGCTCTCTGCTTTATGACCACTGACATGTGAAATAAAATGCAGTGACCAGAAGATGTCTGAAGCAAAGTCAGATTTTATTGTATAATGGACTTCCATCAGCGTGGGATTAAAACAGGGCTCATAAAACCAACTGCTATTTAGTGGTTATGGAAAGAAAGTAAATCTGCAATTAAATTATAACGGGGTATTTATTGAGTAAAGGCAGTTCAACTTAATTAATTAAAGTTGGAAAATATTTAAACTATCAGGAACAGATTTCTGTTGAAACCATATGATGAGCTTTGGCTTGATTACTCTCAGACAACTCACTGCTGCATAACTCTTCAGGCAAAACACCTGCTGAGAGCCGTATGCTGGTAAAGAGAGATTGCAGACACATTTTGAAGTTGATGAAGACAGTCCGGATTCAAGCAAAGATTACATAACCACCGTGTAGTTCTGCACGATGCTGTCTGTGCTGTGTGTCAGTGGGGGGTGCTTCTTCATGGAAAAATATAGTTTGGATTCAATATTTGTTTATGTGGGCTACCAGAAGCAATTATGGCTCAGAAAAACCTTTTCATGATAATGGTATTCTTGGATCTTCCTGCACTGAGCATGTCTTGACAAGGAAGTTAGGGAGTCTTTCTGCAACTCTATTTTGTGGTACAGCTGCAGCATACTGTCATATCATGCACTGCCAAAAGCCCCAACTCTCCACTGCCCACTGTTCCTGCATAGCCCAGGCACTGGGAGAGCAACCCCATGAAGCCAGCAGTGCATCCTCCTGGCAGTGCCCAGCAGCACACATGGTCGGAGGGCCTGGGCTGGTCTGTTCTCAAGAGCATCGCTGCTAGGACAACGTACAGCCAACAGGACTGTGCTGCAGCCTGCACCATCTGTGCACGCCTTCATCCGTGATGTACTTCTTCAGAAATTCTGCCACATAGGTGGGATGTTTAGCCTTTGTTGGCTGTGCTCACCGCACCATCTGCAAGACACAAGGGAGCACCTCAGTACCACATGCCAGCGCTGGAAGGTCCGAGATCTTGATGACCCACTGGATCCAGAATCTGTCTTCTGCCTACAGTAACAAGTAAAAGGCCATGTTGGTGGCAGGCAAGCACAACCACCACATCTACACCTACACTTTAGCTTTGGCTTTTACCCACAGTTGTCTGTTAGCTGTTGCATTTTAAAGAATCTGCAGGATACTCTAAAACCATACAGAGGAAGGCACAATTTAGGTTTTGAGTGGCTTCTGAAGAACAACAGGGAACAGTATTATGGCAGCATTATTCTCTGGAGTTGACTGCAACAGCTACAGTTTATGATAGTAAGGACAGCAAAAGTGTTTTGTCTTGAATAATATTGGCTTTGGGATCCGGCCAGGAATATGGTCACAAAACCATACAAACACTGCAGTGCCTGAGATGGTGCCTTGGAGATAGCTTTTGGTTTGCACATTCACATCTTTAAGTGCATATAAAGTTGAATAAATGCACACTCAAAAGTGCTTTCAGTGCCCCATTTCTGGTTTCTTTTTCTGACATGCCTTTAGCGTATCCCTATGTATGGACATCTCTATAATAGTCTAGAAGCTCCCTGCATTGTGAACATGGATAGAATAACCTCAAACATGGTGTGGGCATAGTCAGAGTGTCTGTTTCATTCTCTGGGCTCAAGTTAACATTTCTCAAAGCAGCATCAAGATATCAATGACACTACACTGAAAAGGGAAAATGTTTCCCTTCTAGTCTGTCCCAGGGAAACGCAGAGAGCACAGTTCTTGTGAACCTCCCAGGAGCTCAGGGAAAAGAAAGGAGTGCTACAAAATGCCAGGAATGTCATAGCTTCCCCAGAAGTCTTTTCCATTAGCAAGATCTGACTTACTGAAGAGTTTGCTTTTATAAAATGGATAATCTGGAAACTGTTTCCTTTCATCTGACTTGAGACAAGTCAGACTGGGGGAATAATAAATTCTTATCTTCTGTTTGAAGAATGTCTTGATTTTTCTTTCCCAAAAATACATATAACTGGATGCTAGTTCTGAGAATGTCATCATGCCCTAGGATTGCTTGAGTAAATAAGAGGAATTATAGCTATTGCCAAGATGTTCTTCATTCCTATTTTTGGGCATACTTCTGAAATTCATACGTAAGCAACACTCACTGCAATCAAGGGAAGTTGTACTTAGGTAAGAACTGATGCTAAACCTCATCACAGCAGGATTTTCTGGATTTCTGACACTCAGCCCAAGTTTACAGCTCAAGTCTCGAAGCTACTCCTCACCTTTACATTGGTCCACAGCAAAACCGCAGAAAGGAACAAAAATGAACTGTGGGTGGAAAATCAAACTCTGCGTTGGAATGTTAGATGTTGTCATTCAGGTCCATCTCAAATTTAAATCAGTAGTTCAGATAGACTGGTTCTACAGCTCCCACCCCTCCTTGGCCACGTAGCTCTGTAACAGAAGTGGGATAGAAGTTCTCCTACGTGCAGTAGCAGGAACCTCAGAGATGCTGCAGAGCACAGGGCTGTGTGTGGCAGTGTGCTGCCCAGCTGCCCCGTGCCGTAAATATTACAGCACTAAGACCTAAAAATGGAGAACAGTTTCATCACACAGAACAAGCTGTTGGTCACTCAATTGACATTATTTTAGCTTAGGCTTTGCAATCTTTCTTCTCAAAGGATTAGGTTGTAGACTGGTATGTAAACCAGTTTATAATCAGCCAATGTGTTGAAAAGAAGCGTGTATCTGAGCTAGACGAACTTCAGTTCCGTTCATAAGTGGTGGCTGGCTAATCACTGCCATTTATATCCATCTTTGATTCTCTGAGAGTGCCTGGCGTGACATCAGTGAGAAGGAATAGACTGGGAGGTTCAGGCATTCGCTGCAAAGGTGGACGTGTGGTGTGCTGATACAGACAGTGCTGCCTATCTGATGGCATGCCGACAGCTGATACGCCCTTGCACACATACTTGTGCTGTGGGCACGTGTTCTGGAAAATCCAGAGCATACAGGATACATCTGCAGGCAGAAATGCCCATATGCAGAAATTTTTATTTCAATAAGAGTTTAATTCTAAATAGGGAGGCTATTGTGTTCAAATACTGGCAGTGAATGTAACAATGTTTCTGCTGTGAGTCATACAATATTATTTAAAAAATATATGTATAATTTTTAATTGACACAGACACTATGGTTACTCAGTTAAAGCAGATTCAAGAGTCCACTTCTGCTATCATGGATCTGTGCGACTGTACTTGGGTACAAAAAATCTGCATGGATTCAGTGAATGCCAAGTAACAGTTAGAAGCTGTTTTAACAATTCTTTGAAAGTGATTGTTTTTAAGATAACTTGCACATATATGTGTACATATGGCAATTTCTCATTTACATTCTGACATTCAAGGCCAGGCTGGATGAGGCTTTGAGCAACCTGGTCTAGAGGGAGGCATCCCTGCAGATAGCAAGGGGCTGGAACTAGGTGATCTTAAAGGGCCCTCCCATCTAAACCATGCTATGACTCTGTAACTACTTTTACTTGTTTTTGTTATTTAAATTAACTGGTATTTACATGTACTTTCTTTGAAAAACCACATAAGCATGTCAACTTCTTCCTGCAACTTAGAAAAATAAAATAAAAGTACCAAGCCCAACTCCTTATCAGGTCAGTCCATAGGATCTGAATCCAACCCCAGTTTTCAAAAAGTGCCTGCATTTGACTTGCGTGGACTTGTTTATTTTGTGATAAATGTGTTGTTTCTTGGCTAGATACTGATATGTGACAAGATGCTTTATTTTCTTGATGAAGTAAGCTTTCTGTTGCTCATTGAAACACTATGGATCTGATTAGAATTAATTTAAATAGTCCAT
Organism: Lagopus muta; assembly: GCF_023343835.1. Lineage (NCBI taxonomy): Eukaryota > Metazoa > Chordata > Aves > Galliformes > Phasianidae > Lagopus > Lagopus muta. The sequence continues at coordinate 43,996,102 of NC_064439.1, read as the reverse complement.
TCAGACCCCACATACACACAGAAACAATCCTACTATCTCCCCCTGTAATCCACCTTACTTTTTCAATGATTTTACCTCATTTATTGCACTGCTGCTTTCATAGAATCATAGAATCATAGAATCACCAAGGTTGGAAAAGACCTAAAAGATCATCCAGTCCAACCGTTCACCTATTCCCAATAGCTCCCACAATAGCTGCAATTCATAGCTGCAATTACAGCGGCTACCTCATTTCACTCTAAAATAGTATGATTCACTTAAGCTCTGGACAAACCACCAGCATGCCTTGAACTCCAGCCACAAGAAAGCAGCGCATCATCTCCATCCTCAGAAGCATCCTCTGCACTCCCTGGGTGCAGAGGCAGCACAAAGCATGACTCAGCCTCTCTCCCAGGAGCCACAGGATCCAATCTCCGTGACTTCACTGCATTGCACATGAAATCTGCAGGCTCTGTGGCTGCTGCTTCAGTCCCTGGCACAGCAGATCTGCATCTATTCCCAGGTGAGCACAGGAGGTGGGGATGTGGGGGAAGGGAGGATGTCCTGATGTTCTTTTTCCGAGCCAATCGTGCTCCTCCTGAGTTCTGAAATGTAAAGTGATTGAGTAAGAGCACATCCTTCTATGGCATGGATCCATAATGGTGCGTTTGGTCAGAGCTGCTGATGGCTGGGCTAAGTGCATCTGCTTTAAACTGCACATTCAGCACCAGCCCAAGTACAAAGGGATTCCAAACAATTATAGGCAAGGACAGTCAGTCACTCTTCTTAGGTTAAGAAAAGAAAAGAAAAAAAATTACCCATAGCTAGCATTTTTTTTGTTCTAGAACACAAATGACTACTTCATTCTTATTATTTATAGGTATCAGCGCCAAATACCAATTTATATTTGCATCCGTGCAAACCTAGTAAGTTTCTATGTGAGAAGGGTGGACAACCAAGGAGAAAATATTTCTAGCAACTGCTGTCTTGGCTTCTTTCCTTTTCTGCACAGCATTATCAGTAACAGATAGGGCAGGTAAAGTTTCAGCTACGTGCCTCTGACCAGAAATACTCGCTCAGGGCTCCGGAAAATGCACCACACGAGGGAGCTCTCCAGCAGCCAGACAGGTTTTTTTCCACCGACCGGAGGAAATGAAAATTAGGCAACTGCCAAAAACTTCAGCCAGCTTAAACTCGTTCCAAAATGTAAATGCATACAACTACCTGTGAGAAAAAGAACTCAAACCACCACAGATTAAACTATACATATGCAACTTCAGGTGAGTATTAAATTGTATGGATGCAAGGAAAACTTTACCTTATTGAGGAAGAATCCTGCAGATTCTACTTATGTGAGAAAACCTTTCTTGGTCAATCCTGTTAAAGCAGGAATTGCTCAAGTAATGATTGATGGCTGAATCTGGTTCTACTGATAGCAAGGACTTGCACTACAGGAAGGAAAAAAAAGCCAGACCAAAGACAACACACATTTTCCCTTTCCCTTCACTTAACTCCAAGCAGCAAGAAGTGGTTGCTCTGTGTCGATGCTGGCACGGTCTGCAGGCATGCTGGCATTACCAGGATGAGCAAAAAGCACTTTTTCTCACACAGTTTGGCACATTTACTGTCTTGTAAGTTTCACACAGATAAAAGTGCCATGACTTGTTTTGCAAGAGTAGAGATTTTGGCAGTCCAAGGCCAAAATATACCCAGCTACACGTGTCCCTTGATACTGCTGTGCAGTACACTGTGTGCTGCCTGGTTTTCACTTTTCAGGTCAGATGAGTCAAATGGTTTGGATCTTTTTCCAGTTCATTCATGCTGCTGTAGAAACAGCTGTAGAAACCTGACTGGGAATTGCATCTACATTGAAAACACTCTTGTAAGTATTTTCAATAAATTTTGGTCAATTTCTTACATGTAACAAAGTAGAAACTTTTCTGCTGATGGACTCATGATGAGCTGTTGTGTCATGGATTATTCCAAAAAGTTGCTGTGCAGCAACATTACACAACTGTATCCACACAATGCAGGCGTGTCGCAGAGATTTACAGATGGAAAAGCTAAATCAATCAAGGGCTAGCAAAGTAACCAGCTGCACAAGAGAGGCAATCACCCTCTGACAAATGACAGACAGGTATCTCTGCCAATAGAGACAAATAAATACCTCTGCCATATACAAAAATGACACACAGGACAGAGCTAAGCAGCAGTGCTTTGGAAAATTGTAGAGGATATCACAGACCAACATGATAAAAGAGAAGTGGCTGCTTTGGGGTTAACTCTGACACTGTATCCTGGATCTATGTTATTACTGTTTTTCATCACCTTTGAATTTATTCTTCTTTCTTCGTATCACACACATCAAGAAAATTAGCAAATGATTCATAAAAGATGTATCGGGATTAATTATGTAATTGAAGCACCTACATGTTTGTAGATGTACATATTTGACCATAAGAAATGAATGAACGCCTTGCAGCAATCCAGCAATCAGACGTGAGTCTGCACACCCTCGCCCATTTCTGCAATCAAATCCATTTAGCATATATCAGAAAAATTATTATATACTCTGTAGGATTAATAATTTGACCTTTTAACCATCTAATAAACAGGCATATGAAAATGACCTCTAGTAAATGTGCAACTTCATCTGTGGCAGAAGCCCAAATGTAGCAAAAGTTAGAAGGCACTGAGTACAGTTTAGACAGTTACAGACAATTATGTCTGTAACGCCTTGTGACAACATGGACTTTAACTTTTATTTTAACCAACTTGCTACAGATATTGCAACATCACCAGAAGGATCTCCCTTACTGTCCTCATCCATTTACATTCAGAATATATGTAGTACTCTGTATATATATATATATGTATTACATTATTCTGATATTCTTCTCGGAGGGGGGAATTCAAACCATTCTTAGATGTTATGAACAGTGATAAATACCAGATACACATCGTCCTTTTACAATTAAGGTAAGAAAAGATATTCAATAAATACCTGTACAACATGGACAGCAACGAAAACAGTGACACATTTCTTCTTCAGATGGCACAGTATGACACTGTTTTACCTCCTGACAGCATTAACAAAACCCTGGGTGCTCTGATCTGCAGCCTATGAACACGTGAAGCACACGGGCTGTATCAGCACACACTGCTGTGCAGCTTACAGGCACCATGCACGGCCCCATCCCAGTGCTGCCTGGAGCTGCCCAGCTGGTGCAGGAGCACTGTGACTGCTGCTGAGGAATGTGGCAGGAATGGGAGGACAGCTTTCTCATGGATTTCTCCAGTGCAAGCTGAGGCAGCGTCATTTGTAATTTACTGGAACTTTCTGCACGATTCATGTTTAAATTCACTCTATTTTTATCATTAAGGCCCATGCTTCTGACCCATAATAAAGAGACCTTTAAATCACAGAGTTCGTAAGGGATTTTCGTGGTTCCTTCACCAACGGGATTACATCTCCTGTGCGGGAAGCATTCGTCAGAAGTCGGTGCGGGCAGGCAGCCTGCCCGCTGCAGTGACTGACAGTCCCTGTGGGACAGCCTGCTGGAGGACCGCTGGGAAAGGAAAGGGCAGAAGGGCTCCCGAACACTTCCTCGTCAGCCAAAGGGACGAAGAGAGCAGCTTTCTCCCTCTGCCGCCTGTTTGCCAGCACGATTCCTGCCCTTTTCAGAACAGGACACTCCATGCAAAAACTGGTCCGCTCTGTTGTATGGAGTGGGGGCGTGGAAACAGGTTTGATGTGAAGTTGAGGTTGGAAATGCGCCTCATTGGATTAGTGTCATTTACTTCAGCTCCTGCTTAATGGCTTGCACTGCTGGCCAGCCATACCCAGAGGACTGAAGGAAATTTTGGTTCTGCATTCAATTATGGGCTAAATTGTTCTGCAAAGTACTATTCATTGTTACCAATACACCAGAGTGGATTTGCCCTTGCATGCTTGCCTATCATAAAGAAGATTGCATTCCAAAGGAAGCAATCTCCTTAACCGAGCATAAGAGGCTTTAGGAGATCTTTGGCTTGAATGAAAACGCCTTCTTCTTGGAGCCAAGCCTGCATCCCTGGGAATAAAGTCCACCAGGGCTCTGTGAGAACTTCTAACGACAGAACCGTGTCCTTTGTCTGATCTGGAGGCTGCTCTGGATGCAGCGCTGGAATGCTGCTCCTGCCTTACCCAAAAAAGAGGAAAGTGCATCCAGAAGCTCTCCTTGCCGAATGAAATTGCTGTTTGTTGGCAGAGAGAAAAACCGGACCACGGTTTTCTTTATCTCCACCAAAAGTTCAGTGCTAGGACTTCAAAGGCAAATGCCACCAGCAACACTTCAGCAGCAAAAAGGCCATCAGCAATGTCCATCCACTATAAAGGCAGTGGTGCTGGCAGGCAATGATAGAATGAAATACAGTAGTTCAGAACCCTGATTTTATAGCAAGGCTGTAAAAATATTTCCTCCTATGTTTTTTAAATGCTTCTTACAAGAAATTGTGTGTGGGGGGGGGGGGGGGTGGGGGGGGAATGTCTGCATATCCCAGTGTGGCTTTTTGCACTTCACATAGCTTTGTGATGTTGTGTGTGAGTTGACAAAATATTTCCAACATTTCAAGTGCGTACTTACCCTTCCCCTCGGTTTCAGTGCCATTCGCAGCTCATTATCTTATCATTATGATTACCTTATCAGTGTATTTGCATTGATTCAAGGGAAATTCGGAGAAGTTAGTGCTAGGGATTCCCCGCATTTATTGAGTTACTTAGGATTTTCCATTTTAAGAGGCTGAGGTTAACTTGGACTGTAACGAAATGTGAATTTTTAATTTCCTAGGGGATTTTTTTTTTTGGAAGTTTGTCTGCTGAACTGAAACTGTTTACAGCCCTTGTTATTCCAGGAGTCCAGTGTGACCTACTCAGTTACTTTCTCTTTAGCCAATCCTATTAGCTCCACGGTTACTTTTCAAACTCACAGTAAGAAATTCAGTTTTTAAACTGACACTACCATAGAATCGGATTCTAACGTGCTGAAAAAAAATGTATATATGACACTACAGAATGTTATTTTTCTGCTGCTTTTATTTCCATTTCCAGCAGTTTCTTGGGTCGTTTACAGTAAGATGAATTCATAATTACACACACTGTCTTTTCCCACAGTCTTTCTTAGTAAATGGCATCGCACACACAGGACAAGTATTTAGCTTTGCCCAAAGTCACATGCCCTATTTATGCGTAGGGAAATCCAGCTGTGAAAACCAGATGAGAAGCTTATTATCTTTTGGGGGAAAAAAAAAGTCACGATGAACTCTAAAGTATAATACATACATTTCTTTTTCAAAGGTATCTACAGTCTTTTAAATCATCTTTATTACTTTAATGCCTACAGACAAGCAAGGATGGGATCCCAAATTTGTCAGCTCACACCAAAATCAACAAAGGGCTGCTTGTGCTCATGCCTTCCCCACGCCTATTGTACAAGGTCACGCAGACATCAGCGCGTGGGAAAGACTGCACAGAACTCCTTGGAAAGAGGATTTGTGAGAAGCAAGCGAGATCACTGTAGCACCAAGTTAGCTTGGTTTAAAGTGCTGCGAGGTGTGGTTCCCTGCTGGGAGGTGCAGCTCCTGTAACTGAGAGTTTAAACCTGCCTGAGTCTCGCAGCCGAATGAAGGGAGCACCCGGAGCTCCTGCAGTCTCACCCATCCGCAGTGCTAGCACTGCCTCGTCCTGGAACCAAGAGGAGCCTTCATGACACGACGGCTAACAGCGTAAAAGAAGAAAAAAAATCAAACGATGTCCCTGAAGCGTTTGCACAAGGTCAAAACAACAGCAGCTGGGGTGGAGGAGAGGGAAGGACCGGGTACGTGACAGCGCGGGAAGGAAGGCATCGCCTGTCCCAAGGGCAGCTCGCACTGTAGCGTAACGTGACGCCTCCAGAATCAAAGGGACGGCAGACCGACACCACCCCTCGTGCTATTGAAAGGAGCCGCCGAGTCCTCTGCTTCTGCCCTGGGGAGCCGAGCCCGCTCACCGCTACCAAGGCACTGAGGCGGCTAACGGAGCTGCCACAGGGGACGGCCGCGTCCGAGAGCAGCAGTTGCGTGAGAAGCGGAACCGCCGTCCGCTGTCCTGCGGCACCGGCAGCCACAGCGCGGCTCTCGGGCAGCGCCGGCATCTCCTTTCCCCTTCCTACATCGGCGGCGTTCAGACCGATGCATCTGACCCCCGAGTCGCAACCCCTGCTCACGGCGCCCCGCGTTTTAAATAAAGCCGACCCGCAGGTGGGCTGTTCCGCCGCACATTCAGCTGCACCGTAGCTACCGAGCCGGCTCCCCGGGCTTTTCCACCTCACGCCACGGCAGAGGGCGTGGCGAAGGGCTGCGGGGCGCTCGTCAGGGCGGCGCCGGGAGGAGAACGACGCCGCTTTCCCCCTCCGCCCGCTTCCCCTCTCCGCAGCGGCTCTCCCCACCCGCGCGGTCCGCCCCACCGCCTCCTGGCAGCCACCGCCCCCTCAGGCACCGCTCCGCGGGGCGGCGGCGTCGCGCACGCGCGTCCTTCCGCAGGGCACGGCCCGCAGGGGGGCGGGAACGCCGCAGAGCGAGGCAGGAGAGGAGGGATGCGCCGAGAGGGCGGGGTCCAGGCAGGCCACGCCCGGTCTGGCTGGCGCCGGCCGGGGCGGGGGACGCAACTTCTACGGGACGGCAGGGCGGGAGCCGTTCCGTTCCGCAAGGGTCGCGCGGCCCGGCCCGGCCCGGCTGCGGGGAGGGAGAAGCACGGCGAGAGGCGCCGGGACGAAGTTTGGGAGCCGCCCCGCGGCCCGGGGGCCGAGGCGGGAGGGGCCGGAGGCCGCGGCGTAGGGAGCATGGGAGGTCCGGCCCGGCCTCGCCGCTGCGGCGTCCGCGGGGGCGCCTCCGTGTGCTGCGCGCAGTAACAGCGGCCCGCCTTTCCTTGGCCTCCTCACCCCGCGGCGAGGAGCTCTCCGGGACGGCGTGCGGAGGCGGCCGGGAGCCCCCCCGAGGAGCCCGGATCCCTACGCGAAGCTTCGTCTCGGGGCCGGAGGCAGCTCCGCATGGCGGCTCCGGGCGCGCAGCCGGGGCGCGGGGCTCTCCGAAGAACGCCGTGAGCCCGCTCGCCTCCCTGCCTCCCCCCGGCCCTGTCTGGCCCGCCGGCGCCCTCCGAGCGAACTTCTCCCGCCATGGAGCCCCCGGGGATGGACTATTTCTGCGCCCAGGTGCAACAGAAGGACGTGGGCCGCAGGCTGCAGGTCGGCCAGGAGCTGCTGGAGTACCTGGGCGACCCCGCCCGCTCCCCCGACGTGGAGCAGGACCAGCAGCGCCTCGACAAAGTGATCGACGAGCTGGCGGCTTGGGTCAACTCCAGCAACTTTAAGGTGAGGCCGGCCGGGGGCTGCCCGGCGTTCCCGTCGTCCTTAGGCGGCTCTGCCGTACGTGGGAAGTTGCGTCGGAGCTCCGTAGCTGCCCGGCGGTGGCTCACGTTGGGCTGTTTGTTCGCCGTCGGCTGAGGGGCGGCGATCGGCGGCCACGTCGGGGAACGATTCCGCCGGCGGGGAGCCGGCCCGGAGCGATCGGCAGTTCCACGGCGGGGATTTCCGTGTGCTGCCTGCGAGCGCCCGGGCCGTCGGCGGGCGGCGTTGTGGGCACGCCGCGCTGCCTTTTCTCCCTTGAGAGCCCTTACTATAACGGAGGGCGTCGGCTGCGGGGGAGAGCGAGAGCGGGGCGGGCTCTTGGGCTGTGCTGGGAAGAGGGACCGGTTGGTTCCTTGTCTCGGCAGGACGACTTAAGCTGTTTCCCTTGTAAAGGGGTGAAACTGAGAGTGGAAAAGCCGACGTCGAGGTTGTGGTGGTTTCTTTCCGTCTGTCTCTCGCTGGTGGCCCCGTGTATGCGCGGTTGTGTTTTGGAGGGTTGTGTCGCGAGCTGTTAATTGCAACAGAGCGATTTGTTGGGTGCTTTGTGAGCAGCTCCTGTGCTCCCCTGTGCGGTGGTGGCTGCCGGCATCTCTGCCTCACTCACAGTGGAAGTTAGCGGATGCTGGGAAGCTGCGCTCTGCGTCTGACCTGCGTGTTTTGTCTTGAGCAAGCACGTGTTGGAACGGATCTGCAGAGACCGAGCCCAGCTGAAGTGCTCTGTGCCATGTCGAAATGTTAGACCTCTGGTTTTTTTTTTTAACAGAATGGCCAGGGTTGGAAGGGACCTCAAGGATCATGAATCTCCAATTCCCCTGCCACATGCAGGGACACCAGCCTCCACATTTAATACTAGCCCAGGCTGCCCAGGGCCCCATCCAACCTGGCCTTGAACACCTCCAGGAATGGGGCATCCACAACCTCTCTGGGCAGCTGTTCCAGCACCTCACCACTCTCTCTGTAAAGAACTTCCCCCTGACAATGTTGTTAATAACCTCAGGATCTGAATGATAATGTGGCAGGTGCTGCAGGCTCCTGCGCATCTTCAAGACAAATATTTGATTAATCGTTTTTTTAAATTACTTTATTTTTGTTCATTTGTTGGATACCTTTTCCTCTGCAAAGGAGCGGATATAACAGCACTAGAAAATTCTGTTTTCTGTCTTCTGTGTTGCTGAAGGTTTTGCAGCTTGATGTGGCTGGTTAGTTGAGCAGCGATACTGGCTGGCAGCTGACTTATTCATCAGAACTGTTGAGCCTGATGAGCTGGAGCAGCAAGTCGGGAACATTCAAGGAAGTTAGGAGAGGGAGCACTATTTCCTCCTAGGTGACGGGTGTGGGTAATGAGGGAATAACTAACATAACTCGCCCTGGATATGCTGTGTCATTTTCCACTGACAGAAAACTCAGTTTTTGCTTATGATGTGATTTACTAACCACACCGAAAACAGCAATGAGAGATTTACTAACCACACTGAAAACAGCAATGAGAGATGCAGGGGCTCTGGGTTCAGAGCTGTGCTTTTAGCTGAGAAATGCCATCCTGGGAAGGGGTAAGAACTGGAGGGAATAAGAATAGAAGGGTGGATTTGTCAGACTTGGTAACAAATGGGGAAAAACAAATAGGTGTGGTGACACAGGTACAGACTTGTTATCAGCAGGGTTGAATCAGCTTGTGCAAGATTTTGACCGCTTAAATAGTGCTTTTGCCTTCTTGATGTTGGCAGCTAGTCACAGAGCTGTAATAAGCAAAACAAAACTGGTAGTTCTGAACTCTGGAAGCAGATTAGGGAAAACTTGTGAGTTCATCTAGCTCATGGAAGAGGAATGCACGATTACCAGTTTGAGTAGCTGACAAATCAGTAAGGTGGAATTAAGAATGTGTGGATGGGTGCTGAAGTGGGATGGAGTGGTACTGAAGGTTTGCTGGGGAACACTAGAAGTACTCCGAAGAGGGAGATGAGTCCTCGTTGAAGGCTGTCTGTAACGGTTGCTTTGTGGGCTGAGTTAGCATGTCCGTCAGAGTTCTTATGCAATCAGTGATTAAGTGTCTTCCAGAGACACCAGCGAGAGCACAAAGGATGTGCATGTTTGAACGCCTTCAGTTTGGTCCTAATTAGAACTAGAGTGTTGCCCACTGAACTGGGAATGGTGTGCTGAGTGTTCTGGCACTATGGTTTGTTTTGTTTTGTGGTAGTTGGGACTGCTTGCTTTCTTCCTACAACCTAGAGGTCTTTGTGTCTGTGTTTTTAAATGGCTGCTTTCCCAGGGCTGTGAAGAGCAATGGAGAAAAAAACTTAGGGAAGTGAATTATGTAATCTTCCTTTTTAAGGAGGAGATAAGTTGGATGCAAAGCATTAAGAGTTGACTGGTGGTGGTTTTTTGCTGGTATTTGTTTTCCCAAAGCTTAGAAATACCTGGCAATCACAAGACTGGAACAATGCTAATATTTGTGTTCAGGCTTGTGGGCCAACTTCAAGCACTAAACTCATTCCGCTTTCCTGAGGGTATCCTATCCTTCTATTACTGATACGTACTTAGAAGCTTTGTTATATTAACCTGCATGTTCTTCCCTGTGAATGATGCCTAGTCCGAACAGATTTGGAAGACCTGCCATACTCAACAGTCACTTGAAAAGAATTACAGGATTATCTAAGTTGAAACAGTCTGGTAGCTCAAACTGTTTTGTGTCTGAGTCAGATAAGTAATCTGGAAATCTGCTTTGATACATCTGCTGAAGAGTTGTAAGATGACATTGGAGAAATACAGCTTCAGCTGCAGAGTTGAGCAAATCTGCTTTTGGTAGCTAGCAGTTTGTGTGTGTTCTGTGGTCCATTTCAGAGCCCATGAAATCAAATAGTAGTCCTCTCAAAATGTAATTATTGAGTAGTGAAGCCAACTTGCTGATCTACAGCTAAATCATGTGTGACTAGAAGTAGTAAAAATTACTACCAAAATTCTGATGGGAAGTCAAGGTATTGCTTATGTGAGAAGAGAAGCAATGTTTGGATTTCTAACTTTTGCAGTAGAGATGTTTTATTCAGTTGCAGCAGGAAATCAGTAAATGAATGTTGTTCCTGTGTCAGAGCAGCAGATTACTACTGCATGACAAAGTTGGATTTCATACAGCCTCTTGCAGGTAATGTGGTTTGTCTGTTATTCCCAAGCAAATCCTTGGAGTTAGTGGTTACTCTGTGCTTCTTGGAAAACAGGCTGTTTCTTAAGCTTTGCTCATCAGCTCAGCAAATGCAGGAGTTGCTAAAATAACAGCAGTGTGGCTGCTGTATTTATCTGTTATCATTTTAGGAAGTACGTGTTGTGTCTTTGATTCAACCGAAGGCTACCAGCAGGAGGAGTTCACAGCATGCAGCAAGGAAGGGAAATCTGCACTGCAGTTTTAGAGTCAAGAAACAAGTTTAGGGTAGTAGCAGCAGTTGTAACTTCTGTGCATACACGTAAGTAGTAGTGGGGAGCTGAATGAGGAAATGACTGTTAATAAAAGGAAACAATTGACAATTGAGAGATGGTTGAGAGGGGCCACGCATGAACATGCATTGATGTGGCACAGCTTGACATATGACACACATGGACACATGACATGTTTTAACAAACATGCTTTCACATGCATAAATACAACATCTGTTGACCAGCGTCAGCATGGGGTGGCATTTGACAATTGTTGATATGAGATATGTTGACTGATGTGTTAACAAAAGAAACATGTGACATGTGGCATCATACATGTCATGACATCACAGCGCAGAAAAAGACATTTGTCAACATGCCAGTCATTGACAAGCATTTACATAACTCACGTTTGGACAAGTGTGACAGTGTGACACATGTTGACACACGTGAACACAAGAGTTGTCATGTCACACAGTGCCCTTTAACATGTGGTGACAAGCTTCAAGAGGTGTCACATGTCACAGTGTGACAACACTACATGCTTAGATGATGATGTATGTCATGCTACACTCTTTGGTGTGTTAGTGTGCCATTCACAGGGAAGAACATGTTAGTATGCTTTCTTTGGCATGCAAATTGCTTTAGTGGATGTGTGGATGCGACCACATAATGCTGGTGTATGTTGACATGGAAAGTCACATATCAACATGTGATGTGTCAATTTGCAACGCACTTACGTAGCCTGACCCTCTGGTATATGTGGCATACTTCATCATGTGTCAGTGCATGACATGCTTCTGCACATTGACATGCAACATGCTTCAGCACCCATTGTCACACATTAACGTGTGACATGTTTAAAAAAAATGTTTTGGCATGTAGCAGACTGAGGTGTATCAACATGTGACGTATGCTGACAGATCAACAGGCAATATGCCTCGACATCTGTTATCTCACAGTGGTGTTCTTAAATGCTTCAGCAAGCAACATGCTTTGATACATGTCATCACTCTGGACTCTTCAGCGTGCTTTGACACATGTTGACATGCTGTATGTTTTGGCATGCTTTGATGTGTGTTAACGTGTGATGATTTGGCACACTTACACATTGATGTGGACCTACGTTTATACACTTCCACATGTTGATGTGTGACATGCTACAACTCTCGAACACTCGGGCACATGAAACACTGATTTACGTGTGGTAATGCTGAACATGTGCTGGCACTCACTGGCACAGAATAAGCAGCAACATGCAGGGTGTTGATACATGACAGTGAGTATCAGCAGTGACAGAATACAGGGATGTGATACATGACAACGTACGAGATGAACTGTGTTGACTTGCATTGATGTGTGTCACACGTGCACTTTTGACATACACTGACACATCATACGTGGTGTGACAACACAAAATAAGTCAGCATGCAAGTCTTGCATGTGCATGAGCACATCGCATATGAACATATTTGAATGTCAGTCAGGGCTGTGCTGTACATGTTAATATGCTGCATGAATCAACACACTGCACACGTGAACACATGCATGCAACATGCTTAATACCATGTTCATTTTATTAAAACTATGAGAGATATGTCCCCAGTTGAAGATAGTGGAAAAGAGCCATGCTGATGATGACATTAGTATGTGGCCCAATGCTGTTGGAGCACTTGGAGCTTTTATCTTGTAGATCAGTTCTGCTGCAGCTCCATAGCATGTACCCCAGCATTTCCTACAGGTCAAGGGAGGAGGTCCTTCCCTTCTGCTCATCATCTGTGTGGCTGCACCTGGAGCACTGGCTCCAGTTCTGGGCTCCCCTGCGCAATTGAGATGTGGACATGCAGGAGAGCTGTGAAGGGCCTGGAGCACCTCTCCTGTGAGGAGGCTCAAGGAGATGTCAGCTGTCTTTGTAAACACCTGAAGGGAGATTACTCAGAGAACAGAGTTGGGCTCTTTGCAGTGGTGCCTAGAGCCAGGACAAGAGGCAGAGGGCAAAAACCAGAGCACGGGAGGCTCCCTCTGAACACATGCAGCAGCACTTTGGTGCTTTGCAGGTGGCAGAGCGCTGGCATGGACTGCCCAGAGAGGCTGTGGGCTCTCCTCCTTAGAGACCTCCAGAAGCACCTGGGCACCGTGCTCTGGGTGTACCTGCTGGAGCAGGGGCTGGGACGGGTGGACCCAGAGGTCTCTGCCCTCCTTAGACCTGCTGTGATTCTGTGATGCCAACTGATAACAGCTCCCTAAAAAGGCGTGCTTGAACACTCAGCGTGGTGTTTAAATTGGTAGTATTTACTGTGGTGGCTTATATGTACTAGTTAGTGAAGCAGAACTCTGCATTTGCTAAGTAATTCATTGATAGACAAGTTAGAAAGAACCAGCACCATCCATGTAAATGTGACTTACATTGTAAGAGCTGATTAGACTATCCTTTTCACAAGGAGGGATACAAACATATGGACCACACAGGCTTGGATCAAACTACTCTTACAGGAAGGAAAATGCAGGTGGTCAGATTCTGTGATGGTAATGCTCAGGGTAGGACTTTCCTCTGATAACTGTCAGGCATCTCACTGAGATTTATGGAGCCTCAGATCTTCCAAATGCTGTTTGTGCCCAGGTGACACTTCAAAGAAACAAAACCCCAAACCGTAGTGGCACAGCACTGGAAGGATTCATCACCAGGTATTTGCTGTCTTACTCAGGAATGTTCTTCAGGATTGTAACAAGCAGATAGGTAATAAAAGGCAGTCTTACATGTGTCACCTGTTGTAAGTCTCTGAGCTGTTCATCTGCAGAATAGAAGACTTAAGAGAGATTTAAGAAATGTATCAAACATGGAGAAGGGAGATTCTATAAGTGCCTTTACGGAGGGAAGGGCTGCAGTTTTGTGTATTAATAGAGAACAGAATACTTACAAAGGAAAGCTATCTTACAGTTTGCCATTGGAGAACAGGTCTAAAGAGGGATTTGTAGTCTGGAAACAGATGCATAAGAAAACAGAATGTTTATCCAAAATAATTCAAAGAAAATCTCAACCTGAAGTCTTTTATAGCATGAAAAGCTATAAAAATAACTTTAAAGGAAGGAGTCTTTATGAAGCTTTGATGTTACCCTAAAAACTGATTTGTTATTTAAAGTTAACAATTATAGTATTCCACTTCCTCGTCTTCCTAAATCTTAGCTGCAGTTACTTAGTGGAAAGATATTAATTTAATATGGGATAGCATCCACTTATGTTTGCTATTGTCTGTTAGCGTGTAGTAAAATGAGTTTCCAAGTAAGTTGGAATTTTGTGCCTCCCACTTAGGAGGAGATCTAGTCTAGAAATAATAAATCCATTAAAATCTGTTCCATTATGTGGTTGTTTCAGGTCCTGGATTTTATGGGTGGCTTAGCAGTCTGTTTTCCTATGGAAGCACGAGTCCCGTGATGCTGTGTGTGTGGGCTGCCTGTGCTCCCATTCATCTCCACTCAGATTGGTTTTGGCTTGTTGCCTGGGGTGGACGGTTGTTACAGCGAAGGATTTTAAGAAAACATTCTTTCTGAAGAAAATGAGGTTTCAAATTCTATGGAAATAAATAGCTGATAGGAGGGATTAATTCTGCTTGTGTATTCGTGGGGAAATTACAAATGCTGGTGTTTCAGAAGGGCTTTTCTTGGGCATGGGCCTCTTCATGGGCAGCACCCCGAGGTAGCTGCAAGATGTAAAAATGTATGTTGTGTGTTCACAGCGAGCTGCTGGAGGGAATTAGGAACAAAAATTGTAACTGGGTGCAGGATAATAAAAGGGGAGAAGACGTGTCCCAGCTGGTCACAGTGGGTTGGTTTAACCAGCTGCTTCTGACCATGTTCTGGTTCTGATGTAAATGGCTGTTGAACTCAAGCTGGTTTCTGCTCACAGCTGGGAATTCCTCAGAATTCCAGTAGCATTTTGAACTATGTGCTGCTTTCTGAATTTTGAACAGTATCGAGTGAAGAGAAAAGAAAACTTGTGTAGCTGAGGAGGTAGGCAGAGGAGTGGTGTGGTCTGCACTGTGATGAGAGACTGTCAGTTTCTCTGAATTCTGGGGGGGGTTCAGAAAAAGGTTGTCATTGCTTTGTATGAGCTACGTAACCAGACTGAAGCAAGTCTCAGCATCTGGGAAATACTTCTTTTTCTTGCTTGTATTAGTGCTTACACATGAGGGCTTGATTTGTTTTGAGTCTTAATCTGTTTGCCTTTTCTGTGTCTGGGAACTGCACTTCCAGACTCCTTTCAGTTATTTTTTTTCTTTCATTTTATTTTTTTGCTGAGGCTTTCTGTTGGATGTTTCTTTCAGCAGCTGGTAGAGGAGGTGAGACCCTAAGCAATATGCCTGTCCTGCTGCTGGTCTGTTTCTAAGGAGCTTTGGTTTCTTTCACGTGGAGCTAAATCTCTGGCAGCCTTCTTTTAAAGGAATAAACAGCAGAACCACAGTACTAATATTACAACCCAGAGAGATGAACAGCTACTTCCAACTCCCGAGTCCTTTTAATGAATTACTTGAATTTTTATCATTTATAGTTGCAAATAATGAAACATTGAAGTTTTAACATTTATTTTCTTTCTATTTTAAGGCAAGTATTGAAAAATTTGAACTGCTGTGCTAAATGTAAATATAATTGATCCATTCCAAACATTTGCTGATAAATTTGCGTTAATGAAAGCTGTTAAGAAATTGGCAGCACTCTAATAAGGAGTTTCATTTTTCTTTAAGATATGGTGGTTGAGCATGTTTTCTTATAAAGTTAGTGATTTCTGTAGCATATACTCTAAAGAATTCTGTGCTCTTCAGTTTTGTATATCTGATGCTTTTCTTTTCAACAGGTGGCGTTACTGGGATTAGATGTTTTAGGTGCCTTTGTCCACAGACTATCGGGACGCTTTAAATCCTACATAGGAACTGGTAAGTGAAAAGTCACCTTATTTTAAGACCAAAAGGAAGAAGGAATGCTGCACCCCTACCCCTAGCAGTGGTAGCTGGACATGTGGAGTTAAGTCCTAACTCAAATGCGTGAATTTCACTTATCTGCTCATTTCATTTTGCTGCTGTCCTTGAGAACAGATTGCAGTTCCAGGGCATTCACACTGTTGTTTTATCACAGGCTGTTTTTAACAGAAGTGCCTGGCTTCATGTCCTTGTCCAGAATGTGTGTGAATTATCTTGTGTCTTGTCCTCCTGCACAACCAGTTATGTTAAATTGCCTGTCAAAACTTCAAGCTTGCTCTTCTTTGGGTTTCCACCGTTGCCTTTAATTGTTAAGAAATCAGCAAAATTTGACAGGTTATGAATACAAAGATTAATTTGTGATAAGTTAATAACTAAATCAACAGAACACATGTCTTAGGATGCTGTGGAATAGTATTTCTGCTGCAGCAAAGTGCTACGGAACTTACATATTTTGTTGCAGAGGGTTTTGTTTGGGTGGTTGGTTTTGTACTTCGGTAAGGGAAATTGACTCATATTGTGCTCATGGAATATTGATTTATGAGTGCAGTTTGTAGCTAGCTACAGACAGTGCTGGGCTTCAAAGTCTTACTATGTTTTGGCTTATATTTTAGTTACTTGTAGAACTTGAAGTTTCAATGATCTTACTGATGGTTGTAATGCTTTCTCTTTGTTTCTTCTGTTTCTGCCTCAAGTGAGCTGTTCAGGTTCACACTTAGACTCTTCCATTGAAAAGGCTTTTTGTTCACTCCTGGTAGCTGTGTACACTGAGACTGTGAGCAAATAAAGATGTTTATTTATTTATTTATTCAATCTTGGTAGCATTTGTACGGAAAGGAGAGAAATACTGGCACTAGGTAACGTGTAGCATCAGTGGGCATCTGAAGCCAAGTATTCCAAAAGTATTTTCTAGAAAAGCTGAGAAGCAGTGCCCTCAACTGGAGTGAGTCTTCTGAGCATCTCCAAAATGAAGACCTGTAAGATCCATTATGCTCAGTATGCAAGTCAAACCTCTGCATGATCAGCTTTTCTATAAGCTTAACAGACAGAAACAAAAAGGTTACAGAATGCACCATGTCCTGTAAAAAGGTTTGGGTCATTTTCAGCTCATATCAGTGAAGCAGAAATACCAAAACTCGATGATAAATGCTGACTGAGGGTAATAGAGAGTTGAGAGTAATTAAAGGACGCTGTTGAAAAAGAAATCTGCTTCCTTCAAAATGTGAAGAACCACCAGTTTCGCAGATCATAATGTGTTGGCTCTGCAGATGTGACTCCAGTAACTCAGATCAAAGATGTGTGTCTGACAGTGGCCCATTTCCAGGTGCCTGAGAACAAAGTAAGAACAGGATAATACTGTAGGGATTACTCCTTCAACATGACGTGCAAACTGCCTACAGTCCTGGAGTTTAGAGCCAGCTGAGGCATAGATGTTGCCTTCAGTGTCTTCTTTAAAGTCGCTGTTTTTGTACAGTTCATGGTTTTTGAATCTATGTATGCTTTGACTTCTGAAGTGTACTGTAGTAATGCTTAATTGTGCATGGTGTGACAAAACTCATTTTTTGGACTGGCTATGTAATAACTTCATGCTTGCTTACCGCATACATTAAGAACGTAAGCCATAATTTCTGTTCTTCTTATAACTGACTGCCTGTCTTTGTCTCACTTATCTTCCGTGCCCTTTCTCTTCTATCCCTGTCTCTTCACTCCTCTGTGGTTTGTTTCTTGTACACTGTTCCACAGTTTTTATTGTTCTTGTTGCTGCTTTCAGTGCCTTTTAGTTGTAAAGCTTTTGAACTGAGGAATTCAAAACAGCTGAGAAGGAATCTATTTTCATTATGGCATAATTATGTTTGTTTCCATTACATCACAGATTACTTTCATAATTATTGATAATCCTTTTTTTTTTTTTTTTTTTACATTACTGCTTCCTGAAAATTGACCCAATGTATTCATGAAACTGTCTCACAACATGTTTCTTTTTCAGTGATGGTGCGTTTACAGCCCAGCCTGATGTTTCTCAGTTACTGCCTCGTGCATCATTCTCTATTTATTTCTATGATACCTTCATTCTTGTAAGCCCCCTTCTTGAGAATATTGTAAAAACTCACCTGCATTCTGTCAGCTGAGTTTCCTTCTGCAGAACTGTACTTCAGAGGGCTCTCAGAAGTTTGTAAGCTATCATGAAGGTGTTGCCTCCTATTCTCTGCTGGAGCTGATAGTGCATGTACTAATTTTAAGTATAGAAGGTTCTTTACAGCTAGAAGAAACTACTTTGGCTAGGGTTTTAGATGGGATGGCCTCTGCATTGTAGCTGGATGATGAAAGTTGCATGGAGGCAGGAAAAAAAGAAGTTATTTTTCTTCACCAGGGACTTCTACAAAGTTTCCATAACCATTTATTTGAGGAGATGGGGAATCCTGTACTGTAGATGTGCAGACTTCTGGTCTTCAGTAATCAACTGTGTCTATATTTTCCTCCTGCTGTCTTCCAGGGAGAAACCTTTCCAGGCCTGTTAATCTTGTTCAGAGATTTCTTTAATTGCACATAACAGTATGCTCCCTAGTTTTATTTTTTGGGTGATTTTTCCCTTTGTATTTTCAATGAATTCACCCTCAGTGTTTTCTTTTTAACATTTTCCATACGTCATCATTGCTGAAGCTGCTGTCAGTTCCTCATTGACAGCTCAACATTATTTTATAAAATCAGTGGGGCGGCAGGGGTGGTTTTCTTTTTAATTGGGAATGATCTGCACCTTCAGCTTCAGTCTCCAGTGGAGAAGTTATTCAAGTGACATTACAGTTTTGGTGGATTTTTTGGTTGTTGTTGTTAAAGGGAATTACTCCTCACCCAGACCTTGCTTCCCCTTCTCTGTGTGGTCCCTGAGTAGCTCCCTTCTGGCCTCTTGGTGTCCCTCTGGTTCTCCAGATGGGGCTGTGGGGGAATCAGTTTCCCAAGCAACACTAACAGAGGAAAATATCAATCTCTTCCCAGTTTGTTTCCATTCCTTGCAAATGCTCCATGATTTCAGTATCATGGCTTCTGGAAGGCAGTAGCTGTGTTCCCCAGTAGTGCTCTGCAGTGTCAGCAGCCTCTCAGACACTGCTCTGTAAATCTAACTGGAACAAGACGCTAAGTGCATATTTTAGGTGGCATAAACAGGAGATGTGCAACCCCTCTGTGGTTCCTGTGCTTTCGTTGGGTATTTTAGGATGTTAGAAAGCAAGCTATCAGTGATGATCTTTAAGCCTTTAAACTCACACTCTTCTCTGCAGGGTCAAGTGCTTCATCTGTCAAGGAAAGGCTTGGTCTGCAGATGGTGTCTGTTTGCATGGCTCAAGTGTATGCTAAGTCTGAGGACACCACTAAATTGGAGGAGCTGTTGACTCCCTCAAGGGCAGAGAGGCCTTGCAGGAAGATCTTGATATATGTGAGGGCTGGGCAGTCACCACGTGCCTGAAGCTGAACAAGAGCTAGTGCCAAATTCTGCACCTGGGATGAGGCAGCCCAGGACATGTGTACAAACCTGGGGACAAGAGGCAGGACTTCATTCCCTTCCAGAGGAAGCAAGCCAGTGTTGCACGTAGCTGCTTCCAAGGTGGCATCCTTTAATGAAGAACCACATCACATACTCCCTGCTGCTGACATGACTGTTTTAGGAACTTGGACACAACAATTTGGATTTTTTTTATAGTACTTAAAGCTGCTGTGAATTGCTTTACAAGCAATGAGAGTCAGGATATGTGTTAGTGGATAAGATTCAAGGATTATGTTCTGGAAAAATAGAGCAGATTAAGGAATATTTGAGTGTTCTGTCTCACTATTTAGTACTAATGCTCATTCTGTGATTAAAAGAGATTACGTAAGAGTACTTAATTGCCTTGTCACGATCTGTTTTCCCAGGTGAAGGCATCAATTATTAAAATACTGTATATAACAAGTAATTTGGTTCTCTAAAGAAGCGAACGTTGTTTTGCCGCTGTTCCTTATTCTGCTTCCCAGCCCATCCTTATGAGAATGGTTGCTTAAAAAATGTTATTTGTTCTTTTTTTTCTTCCTATTCCATATACAGTTCCTGAAAAAGTTTTAAGTCCTTTGACTGCCCTGATGTAAGAAATGCCAGCTGGAGTCAGACATAGATGCAGTGGTTCATTCAGTGGGGCCTGGCTTCCACCTGTGGTCGGTTACATCTTACTGCTTTCACATCCCCACTCATTGTACATCTGTGCCTTTTCTCTTTGGCAACTGTTTATCAACTCACTGTCCATAAATTTCTGAAATTCAAACCTGCTGATGCTGTCTATCTTTCAGTGTTCCACGACGATGGATTCTGAGAGTTTGCTGGTTTAAAAAATAAATAAACAAATAAATAGGAAAATCACAACAGCTCACTTGTTTTTAAACTGCAATCTAACTCTTTTCAGCACTGTTTATACCATGTTTTTCTAAACCAACGCCATCACCAGAGATTTCCACCATCAGAATGTTCAGTATACGACACACAAAAGTGATCAGTAACTCAGAATTTATTTATTTTTATTTAGAAGATGAATTTCAAAGGAAATTGTAGCTTTTTCCCCCAGTTAGTGAACAGCAGTTTTGGATGGAATGACATTTTTTGGATAGAAAGGGCTTAAACATGCAGCTTAATTGCAGTGTGACTGTTCAGTAGGTGGATTTAATGGTGTATGGAAAAATGTTTTCCTCCTTACCATGAAAATCAAGAAGCGTATTAGGATGAGATATCATGGGCATGTATGATGCTGAAAAACGTGATACTTTCAGGTTTTATGGACTCACTTTTTTGTCAGATTTTTATTAATTGATTTGAAATGCTGAAACTAATGTTGGCTGTTGGATAAGCCTAGGCCTAAATATAAAACCTGGAATAATTTAGGTTGGAAGCCTAAATAATTTAGGTTGCAGCCTATCAATACCTGAAGGGAACCTACACCCAGGAGGGGAGTAAACTCTTCAAAAGGGCTGACAACAGCAGGACTAGGGGAAATGGTTTTAAGTTGAAGGAGGGAAGATTTAGGTTGGATGTTAGGGGGAAGTTCTTTACTAGGAGAGTGGTTAGGCCCTGGAACGGGCTGCCCAGGGAGGTTGTGGATGCCCCGTCCTTGGACGTGTTTAAGGCCAGGTTGGACGGGGTCCTGGGCAACCTGATCTGAATGTGTATGTTTGGTGGCCCTGCTAGGCAGGGGGGTTGGAACTACATGATCCTTGGGGTCCCTTCCAACCCAGGTGATTCTGTGATTCTGTGGAAGGGACCTGTGAGTTCCTCTGGCCCAAGTCTCTGCTCAAAGTGTGACTGACCTCAGAAGTTAGACTAAACTTTGAAATTAAATCAAATTGTTCATCAAAGATAAAGCTTTTTTTTTTCTTTTTCAATTTATGTGAGAGAAGCCTGCCTCAGAGATACCTTGTTGCATGTAAATGCGTGTCAGTTGTTCTGACTTTGGCTTAGTAATCTCAGGAAGAACTGTGTTGGATATGCGCTGTAGGATTATTTTAAACAATAAATGTTGAATATTTCTTTTTTGTTTGTTTCAGGAAAGGCTGCAAAGGGAGACTCAGTTATCTGTATTTTTTTCCTCTAGAACAGATGTTTTAAGTGGCTCATATTTTTGAGTTTCAGAGAAGATAAACTTTCTGCAGCATTTCAGAAGAACCTTAAATCTCCTTCATTTCCCTGTATGGTAAATGATCACAGCTAATGGCCACAGCCCTTCTAGTCTGTGACTTCTTCCATCTTGGTGACAGATTCCCTAGTGTTATTACAAAAACCAGAAAACCACCCACACAACTCAGTCTTTAATGCTCTTTACCCTCTGTTCAGCTAGCACTGGAATTTGTATTTATTAAATAACCATAATTCTGTGTGATCAGGATGACTTTTATTTAAGTGATCAGTGCTGGTGAGTTGGAGTACCATCTGCTTGCTTCTGTGGATACTTCCCTGTATGACCCTTAAAAATACAGTGTCAATAAAGTAGAGCTGACAAACTGTAGCCTTCCTTTCTCTTTCTTGCCAAATTCTAATTAATTGTTAGTTCCCCTTTTCATAGTTTTCTTATCATCTAATGCATCTCTTAAAACTCTTTAGACTTGAAGCTCTCTTCTTGTGTTTCCTGGGGCTGAGACCCTGATGGATTCATGGTTATATCATGAAAGAAATGTGTGCCTTTTTTTTTCTTCCTCTCCCTTATTGATGATGAACAGCAGGTCTAATTAATCCCATTAATGCTTGTCTTGGCTCCTGGAGAGATGCAGAGAGGCATTCATGTCTGAGATATCTCCTGACTGAACTGTCTTGCTCTGGACCATGCTTCATCTTGAGGAGCATCAGAGGGGGAACAGCAAGGCCTTAGTGGACGTTTTAAGTCCAGAAGCCTGTTTAGAGGCTTCTGGAACAAAGAAAAGATTCTTTGTTTAGAAGCAGTCGTTGTGCTGTCAGACCAGCCATATCGCTGGCCTTGTCGGAGCCTCTTTGAGATATTCGCTTCTGTACGTCTTCCACAGAAAAGCAGTCTGCTCAGATTGCCAGCATGGCTGTTTTCCCTCCCTTCTGTCTGATACCGGCAGCCATTTAGTGCTGTTTCCTGAACTGGCAAAGTTTCTGAGAAACCTAGTAGACAACGGCTGCCTGAGTTTAATCTGTTTCTATCCCCAAGGCCTTTCTTTTAACATCTGAAACAAGAAGATGCACTTTTTCGTAACAGGGTTTTTACTTACACTGTTGTTGTTCCAACTCTGGTAGAGCTGACAAGAACCATCTGAAGTTGGTTCATGGAAATGTGGGTTGGCAGGAGAGGGTCTGCATAAAAGGGGCACTCTGAAAGAGTAGTGCTCAAGAGAAAAAGGAAGAAAGAGGGAGCTGGGAGCCATAATGCAAACTGAAAACTGTGTCATAACAGAAGGAACAATTGTTAAAGTTTAACAGAAGAAAGTTGTTTGTGCTACCTGTGGCATTCTTTGCTGCGGGGTCACACGGTTAAGCTGCTCAGAATTTTTTAAAATAAACTGGGTGCCATTCTAGGCACTGACTTCTGTGATTTACTTGTTTATTATCTCCTGTCCCTGTAGAGGAAATAAATATTTAATCTCCCGAGGCTGTACTCTGACTCTCCAGGCTGATTTTGACCCCAAATCTTACATACACTGTATGTATGTCCAACTAGCAGTGATAAAATCATTATGTGAATTTGTATAAATGAAGTTTTATTTAGGTTTACCAAGCCAAGAAAAGGAAGACAAACAAAGGAAAAGAAACCATTTGGGTAACAAGCTGTTAGGGATAGAATACTGAGATAATTCTTCATGCACTCAGAAAATGTGTAAATAGCAACTCAGCTGTAGATAGCAGGTTAGGTGGAGATAGGTCAGGCAGAATTAACGTGCACTGTAGAATACAATTGCTGACATCTCTGGGATGGCTGGTGGTGATGGAGGCTGACAGTACAATGTGGTGAGAGGGCAAAGAGAATGGGGCACAGTACTTCTTGGCTCTGCAAAGAGTAATCAGCAGCTCTGCGTATGGAATCAGTGTGTCTGAAATTTAGTGTAGTGTTTTTCTGCATATCAACAGAAAGGAGTCAAAGGAAGAAAGTTGTAACACCATCACTAGTTTTTCAAACCCATTTGAAATAATTTAAATAACTGCAACCTAACCAAACTACCCTGACAACCCACTGCTAAATCATGTCCATGTTCCACTATGTAGTGGAAGAAGTAAGAACAGCAGGATTAGTGTAAAGCAGTAGGAATACATGAGTCCATATTGTATGTGACACTGTATACTTCAGTGTGGTGAGTTCCCAAGTTCCTCAGTGAACACTGCCTTCATGTATGATGCTGCTTCTGCATCTTCACCTTCCTGTTAACTCCAGCATCAATTTGAGACTGTTTAGTTGGCAGACTGAGGCCAGAAATTACCAAATGCATATGTTTGCATTGCAGCATAAAGAGGAACATCAGGTTGATAGCGTGTGAGAAAATATAAAACTTTGTCACCCAAATGATTGTTCAGTTGTGTTTGGAATAAAGTTGGGAGATGAAAGCATTGTTCTCATTGATGTACTTTCTGGTCATCTGTTTGGGAACTAATAGCGTCTCACCTTCTAATGCAGGAATTTCAGTATTGCAAGTGTGTCTTAAATTGTTCCTGTTAGGGGTAGAGACAGGTTAAATTAAAAAGTTGAGAATTTGTTTTGTAAACTCTTAGTGCACAAATACCCAGTGTTTACTTCCTAAGGTGCTGAAAAATTTCCATAATTTCTTCCTGTTCTCTTTGTTCCAACATGTCTGGTAACTTCTGCTTTTCACTGATGTGTGTGTGTCTTCATGGAGTGTGAGCAAGTCCTCAGTTCTTATGAAAAGACAAATACAGGTACTAGGGCTGGGATAGCGAGTAGGCAAAGCTGCTGCTCTATAGTTACTGTGCTGGCTTATCCCGATGTAGGGTATTGGTCTGTATTGAGCTGTAGTCTCTGAAGTTTGGCTGTAATTGGGCTTAGGTGAGGCTTCTGCTAAGAAGTCAAAGTTTCTTGTGCTCTGTGGTCTTGGCTGGACAGGACTTGCATGGAAGAAAAAGCCAGGAGGCACTGAGTGAACGCTAGGCAAGGAGGCCTAGGGAAGGGAAAAGAGAAGGCCATACCAGGATGCTGAAAGGAAGCCAAGTGTCTTGAGAATGGTCTAAGAATGTTTAGGTAGGGAGATGTGTTTCCCACTTACCTGGAGAAACAAGAGCAAACACCTTCAAGCTATTTTTTGTCACTAATGCAGAAAAAAGTGGTAATACAAGTAGCTCTTGCTAAACATGTAGAACGTCTGGAAGAAGAGTGGTGGAGGCATT
Source organism: Lagopus muta (assembly GCF_023343835.1). Taxonomy (NCBI): domain Eukaryota; kingdom Metazoa; phylum Chordata; class Aves; order Galliformes; family Phasianidae; genus Lagopus; species Lagopus muta. The sequence goes on along the minus strand of NC_064439.1, from coordinate 43,971,473 downwards.
AGGAACTCCAATTGTTTGGTGGAGTTGCCCTTCTAGGTGAGCATTCTGAAACTTTACCTATGGGCAACTAACTTAAAGTCATTTCCTATGTTTTCTTTCCCCCTACTTAGGGGGAAAAACGGGAAGCCTGCAGACTTGTGGGCCCTTGAACAACTCATGCAATAGATAGTTCCTCTGCCAGAGCCAGCTGGGTGACAAAGGCTGGCATGTTTAGTAGTCTGTGGGTTGTGTCATCACTTAGTTTAACACAGTGATCTCATCATCTCTGTTCAGGCTCTCCTAGTAGCTGCTCTGTGTGCTTAGTGCTTTCGGCCTGGTATCTGCAGCTCCATGAATTGACTCAGCCTGCTGATGAGTCACCACCAGAGCCCTGCTCCAACAGGGCTGGCACTCGCTGTGCTTCCCTCCCTTGGAACAGCTCACTGCTTGGTTTTGTTTCCCTCTTTATAAGTAAGAGTTGCCTTGAGCTGTGCAGTAGTCAGGTGAGCGTTGTGGGCCTCAGCAGTAAGGGATGGTGCAGTTTGCAGTTAGCTGAGAGGTGCTGCAGAGACTCAGGAGAGGGACTGCTGGAAGGAAAGAGGTAGCCAGTAAATGTACAGATTGTTTAGGAGGGATCAGCTGTGTACTCCCAAAGCTGATTTCTGATGTTCAGGATGTTTCTTTGGTGTTCACAAAACGTGGTGTGGGGGGAAGCGCTTCAAAGTGTAAAATGAAGGCAGCTGTACTGACTTATTCAGAGGAAAAGGGGAAGAGAAAATAGAGGAAAAATGCAGAAGCTGCATAACGAGAGCTAGAGATGTCAGTGCAGTATGCAGGGCCAGGTGAATTAAGTGTTCAGATTAGAACAATTAGGAAGTCTTGGGATACAGTTGGAGAAAAAGTCAAACCTCAGCAATGTATTTGTCCAGTAACAACAAGCTGTGGAGACAGCTGTGGATTTTAATTCTGTTGTGTAGGAGCAGAGGACTGAGGAGACATTCAGAGTTAACGATTCCGTTCCCTTTCTTTGGCTGGCAGCGCTTCTGTTTTGTTATAACATTATCAAGCTCTGTTAGAACTCTTCCATATCTTCCTTTCAAAAAGTTGGGGGACGGAGTTTTATCTTTGGTGAGCAGAACAGCAGTCAGTGGCTGAGAGAGGGATCAAGCAGCAACTATAAAGGGCTCTCTGGTGTTGTAAATGCAACACCAAACACATCAAAGGCAGATTTGAGGTGTAATTTTGTGAGCTGGTGTTGGAATATGAGAGTCTCCAAAAGGCTCGTGGTAAATATTAAGCTGGTGTTAAAAGTTTGAAATAAATGACCCAGTAATTGCTAACCTGGTCCCTGCTCGGGAGGAATACTGAGTTGGAGGACAATTACAAAGCCTGGTGTCGTGATCTGTGTTGAGTAAAAGCTCCGGCTAGGATTACCTCCCTGCTGCTTCCAGCTTTTAGAAACCTGTGAATCAGATCAGAAACAAAAGCTAATGCACGAGGTTGAGCTGTTAAGAGGTAAATGTTACTGTTAGCCTGTGACACTCATTCTCCCAGGTTGTGTTTCAGGTACTGATAGTGCCTCTAAAAGCTCTGTCCCCAGGGAGCTAAGTGGGAGGTGACATCCCTGCCAATTCCACCTCGCTTGTAAAGGCCTGAGCAAAAGCAGAGCACTCAGTGTTGTTGCTGCTCGCTTCTTCAAAGCGGTACTGAGAGCGCTGGGGGTTGGAAGGATCTGAGTGTGTGTGTGGGCCCCACACAGAGGGCGGGAAGGTGGTCCAGCAGGGCGTCCTGCACAGCGCTGATCAAAGCGTTCCTTCTGTGAGTCGCCCGATGATCAGATGGCATTAATTTGTTTGTCAGGTGCCTTTATGAACTTCCCTCCGTGCGCATGCAAATCAAAGGTTTCTCATGTTCAGTTTTTAGCGAGTTCTAATTTGTGGGATGTGAAATCCATCAGCTCTGATGTAATTTTAGTTAAATACTACTTGAGGATGCTTTGTTGTGAAATAATAAGTCCAGTTGCCACAAGATACACCGTGTGAAAAGAAGGATTTAAATATGTTGTGTTTTCATAATGAAATAGCAAAATCTCAGTGATTTGACAATATCCTATTTTGGTCTCCTCCCCTCCATTCCCTGGGTCTTAGCGTTGTTCTTCAGAAAAGCCAGACATTCAGAAGTCTATGGCATACTTCCTGAAGGTTAAATGGAATCCATTCATACAGTTCTTAAGACAGGGAGCTTTATTTCTTTTTTCAGATCGTGTTCTTCAATTGCAGTTCAGTGCATTTGTTGTTAGTTTTTGTAACGTATTCAGGAATACATTTCAGGATTGAAAATACTTTGGCCAACTTACAGTCAGCTTTTGTTTTTGAATGAGGTGTACCTTACATCTGTTTGAGAAAATACCCTTTTGAGTTTGAAAATCTTCACTGGAAAAGCGTTTCTTTTCTTTTTTTTCTTTTTTTCTCTCCTGTAGTTCTCCTGCCTTTGATAGATCGTATGGGAGATGCCAAAGATCAAGTTCGAGAGCAAGCACAGAATCTCATATTGAAGCTGATGGATGAGGCAGCACCGCCCATGGTATGGTTTCACTTTATATAGATTCAAAAGTAGGTCTCTATTAAGCATATTACTTTAGCTTGACTTTGAATTTATCATAACGTTATAGTGACTGTTAATGAATGCATGCTAAAGATATTCTTAATGGGTTAACAGTGATGCTTTGTTCAGCTGAAGATAACCTAGCACAGCATAATTCTGCAGTTTTCACATATTGTAACTAAATTCTGATTAGATGTTTTCATGTCATGTGGCAGGACTTTGTTAATTAAATGCTGGAAACAACCTCCCGTGTCTGAGTTTGTATGGTGGGAATAAGTAAGTTTATTTAGCTCAGAATTTAAAATTTACTTTGTGCCTGAAGAAGTAGGAGTAGTCTCACAGTTCAGATGGTGCATTCTGACGTAGAACATCTAGCTTTCTGCATGTTTGACAGACATGTGAACCTTTGACGAACTCAGATGGGGATGTTTCCTTCTGCCTCGTCGTATGTTGAAGTTTGAGTTCAGCAAACCTTTCTACAGCTGTTAGAGCTGTATGGCTTCCAAGTGCTAAGTCTGGTATATCTACTCAGTGAGTCTAGCAAATGTGCATGTTTTAGCAGGACGTTATTGATGGAGGAGTGACATTATTTGGAACTCTGAGAACCCCAGTTGTCAGGAGAAAGTTCTTTGAGGCCTTCATTTCTTAAAAAGATCTGTTTCTGAGTCTAAATGGCAGAAGTTAATTGGGAATGTCTTATTTCTTGTGAACCAAAATGAAGTTTTTCTGCTTGCTAATTCTTGGCTTTGTTTATTCATAGATAGAAGTTTGAATGTTTGTACATAGGGATTATGATTTTTTTAGATCTGCAGTGAGAAGACTGTTCATGACTGCGTTGTTTGTGTGCTGGTACAAAAATATTGCAAGCAACTGCAGAAATTTAGATTTCAAGTAGGATTTAGGTATCAGAGCATCGCAGTGTCATCCATGAAGCCTAGCCTTTATCCACTCACTTGTACTTGTGATCATATTCATTGCCAAGAGATGTTACAGCACTTGACGCTTAATTACTCATTGCTTGGTAGCTCACAAGTAACACGGTCCTGTGCCCAAGATGCTCTGAAGTGTCTCTCTCACATCCAACCCTACAGTAACAGCATTTGGATAGATGCATTGCGTCTTGCAGACGCTTTCCCTTAAACAGTCACTAATAAAGAGAGTGGTTGTGCTGATTTTGTGTGGGCCCTGCTGAACAAGTTGTGGTTACTGGTGCATCTTTCCATCTCCAAAGGGAGCATTTGTTGTTAGGCTGTACACTGAGACGGTAGAAGGAAGCTTCCCCTTTGAAGCTTACCCACAGTATAAGAAACAATACAAGATTTGTAGAGTGCAAGGAACAGAATGTGTAAGTGAGAGGAGGCATGGTTCAGGTGTCAGCTCCCAGGATAGCTTTTATGTATCATTAAATATTTGAAAAAAAAGCATCTATCATCATCATAGCAAGGACCAAAACAGAGGAGTCTTTCCTGTGCCTCCTACAGAGTTTTAGGCTCCCTTTGCTGCAGAGAAACATCCCTTTGGAGGAGCTGGGTGGAAACCTTTTTGGGGGATAAAATTTGTAAGTTTCTTCCTGATTGTCTCCTCTGGTTTGTTCTGATGTGTTCTTGAATAGTACTAAATTTGTCCTGTTGTCAGTTCCTTTTTCTCATTTTTATTGTTTGGGTTTTTTGTGTCGTGTTGTTTTTTGTTTTGTTTTTAAGAGCTTGTCATGGCTGTTTATGTGCAGGGTATCATCAAAATAAGAGTACAGACAGTATTAATGCATGAATAGGATAAAGAGAGGTCAGCACAAACGACTGCTAGCAGAGCTGAAGTTTCTTAGAAGCCTTTGAATTTCTGATGAGATGGATTCAGTACTCTCAGTAGGTTTAATAGCAAAAGATTGAATTTTTTTTCAGTCTGCCTTCTTTCTTTGTGCAATTTCTTCTCTGGCTGCTTCTGCACACCTAGTGGGGAGATTTCCTTTATTTCACATTGGTCCTGTACAGTGGGCTAATTGGAGGGATGTTTTCTTCAGTAAAATCCTGTTCTTTACCGTTAAGCTGTGCAGTCTTGGCAAGCTATATTCTGATTGTCTAAGGTTTTTGGTTTTTTTCCTCAAAATGTGATGAAGTATAAGGCACACAAACAAGAAACCACGAGACGGATCCAAGTGATCAAGTAGGCTCTAGCTAAAACATCTGCTGTGAAGTGTGCTTCCTCATCAGTGCAAACGGTGCAGGATTCCCTGTTCTCTCACTGCCTGTTTTGGTGACCGATAGCTGTTTGTATTCCTTCTGCGAAGCCAAACACAGTCATTGGTATCTAGGAGATGTTATGCAGTCCCTGTACATCGCAGTTGCAGCCCTCCAGGGGCAGGAGGGAGGGTGGTGCCTGCACACGAGATGTGCTGCTGGCAGAGTGCGGCCATTGCTAGGCGACGCTGCCGCGGATGCTCGCGCCGTGCCGGCTGTAATGGCAGCGCTGCAGCTGGGGGAGTTGCACTGTGGGGCTGTGCATCCGCTCTGAGGTACCACTGGGAATCCCACGTCTCGTAAGCTTTGCGTTTTCACTTTTACACCCTGTGCAGCTGGAGATTGGCAGGGAGATGGAGAGGTAAAACGATGAGCTGGACAGTGAAAGGCAAAGGGAAGCAAATGGGCAGGAAGGTAACCGAGGGCTTAGCGAGCCAGAGAATTGTGCTATGGAAAGCAGCACCAGCACAAAAGGAGAAGTGAAAGCAGAACAGAAATGGAAGCTAAGAAAGTAGAACAAATAGGCAAGAAATAACCAAAAAATTAAGAAGCAAATTTAAAGCAGAAGTAGGAGAGAAGTGGACAGCAGGAGTGTGGATAAATGCAAGCTAAACTGGGTGAGAGGAAATGTTGGCCAGGAAACAATGTGAAGCAGAAGGGATATAGCAACTTCTGCTGGAGTCCCTAGTTGGAAATGTCAGTGTTCGTGTTTAGCAACTGTAACAATTCTGTATATTTTCTAAAGCTGTTTCTGGAGCAGTACAAATACATAGCTAGATTTCTGAAGAACATTTCTTGAAATTGTTTTTAGTTTACGAGTAATCTGTACTGTGTGTGTTACTGCGTATCTTATAACTTAATTTTATCTGCAAAGTCTCTTTACTTTTCCAATGGACCTGTCTTGCATTATTTCTGTGTTATGAATGTAGAAAATGGATAGAATTGCACTGTATTGTGCTCCTGGTAATCAAAGACAATTGTTTCTGTTTTATAGTACATTTGGGAACGCCTTGCTGCTGGTTTTAAGCACAAGAATTACCGATCCCGAGAAGGAGTGTGTTTGTGTCTTATTGCAACCTTAAACATGTAAGCTTTTTGTTTCTATGGAGACATAAGGATTCTATCCTTTTTCTTAATTGTCCTTTCTTCTCTGAAACTAATACTTCAGGAAGTCTGATTCAGTTAAAAGAATAAATGGGAAAAATCTGAACAACTTAACCAGTAAGCTTTCCAAAAGAAAGACTGAAGGTATAATTTTTTTTTTTCCAGAACTAAATGTGGGACTAGTAAGAGAAAGATGGAACTTGATTGATGGTTGTATTTTATCAATGCTGAGCTAAAGATCCACTTTCTGTTTTTCTGCTAGAAAAATAATTTTTCTTCTTCTTTTTCTCCAGTTATGGTGCCCAACCATTAAGTCTCAGCAAGTTAGTACCACATCTGTGTGCAGCATTTGGTGACTCAAATAGTCAGGTAAGTGTTTCAATACTTCCTAGTGCTTCAACAGCCATATTTAGAGAGAAGGATGAATGCAAAATGAATAAAGGCACTTGAGAAAAATTGTTAAGTTTGCTTTGTAGTAGGTCATTATTTTGTAGTTAATTTTTTAACTTGCAGTTAAAAACAAAACAAAACAAACACCTTACATGGGTAAAACATCTGCAGTGAAAATTAAGTTGTAGTTCATAATGATGACATCTGTTGAACTTCAGAAAGCCTTCAAATGGAAATGGTTAAATTGTCTCAACTTTTCTAAAGCTGTGTCTTATGGGAAATACTAAAAATACAGTGAAAAAGAAGCCAGCATTGGCAGGAGATGGGCAAATAAAAACTTGTTTTTCTGCTTACCGTGTTGGTCTTTGTCTCCTATACATACCATAGCATTTCTCTATTCTGGAGAAAATCTGTGAAGAATTTGTCTTGTTTGTTGCCCATTAGTGAAGAGGTAGTTTATATCTTGCTAAAGCAGTTCTAGTTTTAGTGCAGATTGCTACAAAGGACTCAGGTATTCCAGAAATTCTTTGTAGAGAATAATGACGTGTCATTGGCAGTTTTGGTTGTGATAATTATGCTTTACATTGCTGTAAAAGGCACTTCATCTCTTGCTGTAATCATTTTTTCCCTTTACCCTAGATATTTTTACTCCCATCCTTGTGCTTATGTGAAACCACGTAATTCCTTACAAAGAAGTTCAGGAATCACTTTGGCCCACTCTTGTTGGCTGTCACATACCTAGTTTTCTAGAAGGTCCTTGCTGCACATAGGAAGTGGTCAAAGCAAGATGATGAGGTGTCAGGAGCGAGTTCAGGGACTGACTTTTGGAAGTGTTGCCTGGTGTGATAAGCTCCTAAAGACAGCCCTTGTTTCCACAGATAGTGTTCTTATGCCATTCCCAGAAATTCCCTCCACAGCTGTTATTTCTAGGATTTTTCATTTACCGTCTGGAGATGCTCTAACTTGGAACAAATTCCATCTTGAAATAACAGTTGTGTTTCCTTTCCCTTCCATCTTCACTGTTTGAACTGTTCTGTGAAATGAGTTGGCGCACAGGTCTGGAAGATTAGTGGGTTGTCAGCAACATGTTGTTTTGCTTTCTGAAATGCTGAAATGAAATAATAATTTAAACTTGGCTTTCACAGGTGAGAGATGCTGCCATACTAGCCATTGTGGAGGTTTATAGACATGTGGGGGAGAAAGTACGACTAGATCTTACAAAAAGAGGAATTCCTCCTGGAAGGTGAGCAAGTGGTTTTGATTTTGTGATGCTGACCCAGAATGTTGTGGTGTTTAATGCTTCTGACCTTCATTTTACAGTCTTTTCTGCTTGGAAGAGGTATATGAGTTTATAACCAAAAGCAGCCTAACATTCAGCAGTTAAAATTCCTTGATTTTAGGAGAAGGCAAGAGCTCTAGAATAGTTTAAAAAATATAAAATAATAGTAAATCAAAATTATGCATATATATATATATATAATGGGAGCAGTGAGAAATACAGTAAACGGTAGGGAAATAGCTGAAAAATACTTGAATACTTGAAAATATTCATAATGTTCCTTACTCTAGAGTTTGTGTTTAACATGAGCGTAGAGAGTCACAACTGAAGAACTTAATCCTTCCCATGCACTGTGCATGTGTGAGAGAGAAGTGTGTGCACATCCGTGGAAGTGAGATGGAAGTATGGCACATCCTGCCCCAAGTCTTTACTTTCTTGAAGATAGTTATAATGGCAAATGTCCTCCCTTGCTTTTGCTAACTGCATCAGAAGAACCCTCTCTTAGAAAAAAAAAGTCTTAACCTGAAACTGAGGTAACACTGAGATACAAACTGAGATAACACTGCACTCTGAGTCCTAATGGTTTCTTTATTTTAAGAGAGCTGATTGTGTCTGCTACGTGGGCTCAATCAGGATATCAGAATGGATTCTGTGGCTCACGAGAACACTGAAAATTGTTAGCCTTAGTTTTAATGGTTTATAAGGTACTGAAATACTGTCATAGGAGAATGGTGTTAAATTTCTTGTTTCACATGCTAGGCAGAGCTCAGCCTCTTTGGACCAAAACTTATCCTGCCTGTAGGAATGGGAAATTGTATGCATTCTCATCTGTTTGATGATTGTTACAGTTCAGGAGTATGAAGTGATTACATGGTTACCACAGAAGATGTGTTATTAGTACAGTTCCAAAAATTCAGTTCCACAGCAGATAGTTTTATCTGAGAAAATCCTTCTTGCATTAAGCCAGAGTCTTGGATGTTCTTTGGAACAGAGAATGCAAGCAAAAGAATGCAGATAACAGCAGCTTTTGTCTGTGCTATGAATGTTGGGTCTGACCATAAGTCTGGGTTCAGCACTCATCCTGTTCACATTTCCAAGTGATATAAACTAAGTCAATCTTGAGATCCAAATAGGATTAAACACCACAGGAGCTTTGTCTCTCCAGGCTAATCAACAGCTTCTAACTTAACTTGCAGTAGGGACCAAACTGCTGATTCCTACTGCCAGAATCACTTGAGGACCAAATTCCCCTTGATCTGAAAGCAAGCATAATTGTGCCATTTTCATTTACATAAATAAGCAAAGCTGGACTTCGTGCATATCCAGCTGGTTCTTGCCACTGAATCTCAGCAGTTTCACACCTGACAGTCAAGCTTAGCACAAAATACATGAACTGAGGTTCAGTGTCGTGTCTTCCCAAGTAATCTTCAGGTTGGGAGGAGGTGATGGGTTACAATTTGCATGAGTTGAGCATGAAGCTACTGGTCTCCATCCCTAGTATTGATGGGAAGCAGAATTCCTGCTGTCTCTTCCTACTTAACACAGAAACAAGGCAGTTGACAAAGCTCAGGAAAGACAGATTAGCTCTGTCTCAGACAGTTGCTCCTTCACTGGCAGACCCAGTTTAAGAGCTTTTTTTCCCACTGCCTGCCAGAAGTTCTCCCTTCGCTTTGATTCATAAAACTTTTCGTATGGACGTGCAGGAGCTATGGTCTGTGAAACAGCTTGATTTACGGTACCACCTTACCGTTGTTCTGAGGGAAATTTATGTTCATATTTGTGTGTCTGGGTAGGTTTTAAGGATTTTAAGTAAGTATTACGGATAATCTGTAGTTCAGACGCAGCTGCTTTCAGTTGTTCAGATCAGCCTTAAAGAATGCTATTGCAGCTTTTTCACTGTATGACAGTGCATTACAATTGCAAGCATAAATATTAGCACCATTACTTCGATATTTGGTAAACATGTGATTTCAGAGAATGTAGGCTTGCTTCGTTTGCATAACAAATTGCACATTAGAGGTCCGTGTGTTGCTGCCAGAGTGCACTGTGCCTTAAAGCTGAGAATAAGAGCTCATGTCAGCCGGAAGGAAGGCAGGAAAGTTCATCAAGCATTATTTAGAGAAATCACTCAAATTATTTAAATACGAAAGTAGTGTATACATTTTATGTCTCTATAAATATAAATGTACATCGTAATTCACAAACGGTAGCTTAAATAGGTTTTATAATCTGTAGATTTGCACTTGCAGAAAATAGTAGGCTGTCTAGAGAAGGATATTGGTCCTGAGCAGGGTCTAGATGGCTAATAAAAGAAGATGTGGTTGTGCTATTGTAGTTCAACTCCACTTGCTAATAGGGTATTTTTTGTTCAGTCGCTGAGATGAATTTGCAAATAAAACCATTGAATTCCTCTTTTCATGTATGTTCTTCAAGTTGCAAATCTCAGAAGAATATCTTCATTTAGGCCTGAAGAGCATTTCTTTTCTCAGAAAAATCAGTATGGAGTCAGTGGCTGGAGATACGGCTGTTGTGTTTTCCCTTTAATTAAAGTTACTGCCAGAGAGGTTTGACAGTCTTTGTTATTGAGCCTGTAAGCATTAGTGTTAATATGTTTGTGGATACTGAGAGTGGATATTGCATTTCTTGCTCTTTGAGCCAAGAATATGGAACCATTTTTGTTCCATTTGGGCCAAATGGAGTTTGTTAGAGTATGAAACATGTAGCTGATCTTCCATGAATAGAAGAAATACATATGGATTTAGAAGTTAGCACTTGCTTGGTCTGAGCATTTACAGCCTTTCAAGGTCTCTCAGGAAATCATCTGACAACTTTTTCCACCATTACTTGAGTAACATAAATGTAAAAAGTACATTTATTTGTTTAGAGTTCTCATGTCTAAGGCTGCAGCTTCATATCTGGAAATGCTACGTATGTTACAGGATGCATCTATGAGTACTGCACTTAATGTGGGCTGCGCATTCTATCTGTCTGGTTCATACTGTAGACAGGGTCCATCTGTATGTCCACATGTGGGCACTTCTTTTTTTCCAAAGGAGGAAGTAAAGAGAAATGTATATCACCTTAAACTGTGCCTACACTGCAGGATACGTCTGTCTGAAGTCAGAAATACAGGCTTCTAAGCTTTTGCAGCTGGAGTGCCGTGTTGCTCTCTAGCCTGTACCACTGTGACTGCATAGCACTGAGTGCTGACAGGTTATTAATGAATGCTTATAGTTACTACTTTATCAGATATTCTGCCCAGAGTGAGAGGCAACGTGTGTATCATCGCCATGTATTTATAAGGAAATATTTCATTCTTGTGTACTTTCTTTGCTTAAAGTGCTCTGTGAAGCATGTTTTGATAACTAAGTTCAAAAGAGCAGGAAATAATTTTTTGTTTTGAATTCTCTGAAAAACGTGCATGTGTGCCAAAAGCACACCATCAGCCCAGCAGCATTTAAGAATCAGGGTGCAATTCTAAAGGAAATCTGTTACTCACTGTAGTCTTCATATTCAGCTGCTCTCAGGATAACAGCTTCAGCCTTTCGGACATGCTTTTAAGGGTGTTTGTTTATTTGAAGGAAGGTGGGCCTTCCTGTGGAATTCTCAGCTAGTTGTATGGTGTCTAGCAAGTGCTTTCAAGTATTTGGCAAAGAAAAATACCACTTCAAGGCTACTAAAGTATTTGAAAGTGTGAGGTAGCATAAGTGATCTATACCCACTGTGAGAATTGCCAAGTGTTGTGTGACTTCTAGTTGGTAAACGTGCATTTAAGGTCACTATTCAGTCCTGATAGTTTTGTACCTAAAATATCCTTACAGCTATACATACCATACTGAGATGCTTCTACAGCTTTTATTGCATTTTCTGCAGAAGTGATGAGAACTGGCTGTTCAGATTTGGCCAAGTTTCTTGCTTGAATAGCATTTTCTACCTTGTGGGACCAGACTGGAAATGTGAATTTTTTTTGTACTTTTTTTTTCTTCCTGTTTAACATGTAGCAAAGCAACTGCAGCATGTTTTCCATGTGAGAATCAGTGGTACAGAAGTGTTTCATGTTCCTGGAGTTTAGAAAAAAGAATTTCTTCTTTTCAGTGGAAGCACAAACCACTTAAAAATATCTTCATAACAAACCAGATTTTTCAGAAAATCAGCAATTGTCCCAGAGCAAATGAAATATCAATCACTGCCTGTTTTTCTCACATCAGCATTCTGTAGTTCAAATTGCTGCCTTGTAGGGTTGTGTGTGAATAGGGTAATATCACTGCCTTTCTGAAGCAACTATATAATATTACTAAACCTCTACTTCAGAATTGTCATTATTTTTTGTGTTACTAATAGTGATGCTCAGTTTTATTTGCTGACTTGGTGACATTGCTTTATGTGCATTTGTGTGAAGATGCTCAACTGACTTAAGAAGGGGAGTCCCTTGGAAATTAGAACTCATAATCCCTTGTCTGACTGCTTTATATATACTAAGAAACTAATACATGTTTTTACTGGTAACCTGGAGGACTTCCAATATGTAAATATATGCTTTAATATATATGTATATTTATATATATTTTTGTTCTTTACAGGTTGCAAACAATCTTTGCAAAATTTGATGAAGTGAGAGATTCTGGAAATATGATTTTAAGTAACATCAGTGGTGAGTATGAAACATATGTTAATCGTCGGCCTTAGATTAATGTAAGATAAGTATTTGAATGCTAGTATGAACAGTGTGAGATGGTTGACAAGAAACATCTGGAAGTATACTGAGAAAAACAGACATTTGCATAGTGAAACAGACTTACGTTACTGATACTGGTTTTTAGGACTGCAGTCAGAATACAGCTGGAAAAGGTTTTGAAATCACATGGAAACTGGCAGTGAATCTTTAACAAGTTCTGTGTGCATGCAGTAGAGGCTGCGAGAACGCTGCAGAGTATTTGTGCGTGGAAAAAAAGAAATCAAACGGGCTTTTATCTTACAGCGATTCCAAAAGAAAATAAGTGAATAATGGCTGTTTTATGTGGTTTCTTCTCAGTTAAAATGTTGAATGATAGAGTAAGTTCCAAATTAAAGAAATAGGGGATTGAAGCATTCAGAGACACTTCAGTGTTGAAGTTGTGACTTCATCTTAAAATTCTCCTTTAATGTACTGACTTTTAGCTCTTTTTCTGGTGTCTTTCATGAAAACGAAGCCTGTTATGCAATGAATCCCTGTTGCTTCCTGCTGCAGTCCTGAAACAGTATCTTATGGGATGAAAGAGCAAAACCATCATTCTTTCTTACTTAAAACTATACTTTAAAAAAGAAAAACAAGCAGCAGTTGCATAACAGCACAACAAGGGAGGTGTTGTGGCAGTGGCTTTAATTTGATTGGTTTTGAAAGCTTCATTGTCTGTCTGTTTTCTGCAAACAGTCGGCAGATTTTGGTTTATAGTGGAGGATATTCAGATACTTGTGGTGAAATTATACTGAAAAGGAAGCTTTGCTAGATCTAAAATGTAACAGTTTGAAGAAATATTTTGAGGAATGCATATGTGATTTGATAATGTATGCAAATGTACTTTTTCATTTTAAACAGTCTCACCTCTCTGTCGTTACTGTGAAAACAGAGGTTATGGGTTTGCAGAAGTGCATTTTTAAACCTTTTTGAGATTACAGTGAAGTTCTACATTGCATTCTGGTTTGAAGTAAAACAGTGCTATTCTTGGGCACTTGGAAATAAGAAAATAATGATTAATATAAAAATGAACACTAAATATGTTCATTGGTGAGAAGAATGTTTTACATTGTGGATCTACTTTGATTGTAGATCGACTCCTATTGGAAGGACAAACCATTATTTTTTTGCATTTGAAGTTCATAGAATTGCATGGGTTTGAGTGGTTCAGAGGTACATTTTAGTTGTATTTTTTCTGTTGGCAGTTCTTGAGAGATACGAGGAAGTTACAGGAGAATATAGATGTATTGAAGTAGTTTAAATTGTGGGAATAAAGAAACAACACATTTATTGCTGGACTAGTTTACATTGCGTGTAGGAGCTTTTGGTTGGTATCTTACAAGAGCAGATGCAATTTGTTTGAAGCCATTTTACCTCATCTGTACAATGCAGGTGTTAGTGCTGATCTGCAGTGGTACAAATCCTTTTGGGCTTGTAGGTGGCAGATTCTGTGCAGAAGCTACCATGAGTCTGTTTCTTTAGTCCCAGAGACAGAATCCCTCTCGTACCTTTGTTTCAGAATCTCGGTTTATCTGTTGAATCGATCTAAGCGGATATTTTTTTAACGCTATGGAAAATATACTCTTCTATTGTTAGTGGTTTATCTCGACCTTCTTCTTTATTCTCTAAAGGACAGAGAGATATTTATATTTACTGCTTCCATGTGTAGATCTAAAGTTAGTGTTGAATTCCTGTGGCTTTGTTACCAACTTTTCAGAGCTTTATCAAACATCTCTGGATAAAGGCCAGATGTAAATACGTGCGTTACAGTACAGAGGATATTTTAGTGCTTTTAAAGGCTGATGTTTTGGAATAGGGTTCAAAGATTGTGGGGAGTAGGGATGTGTTTCCAAAGAGTGAGGAGTCAAGGGCCAAAAACTGTTCCACAGACTTCGGTGTAATTAGAATGGTACAGTCCATAGTGGACCCTTTTTTTATATCTTTTAACCTCCCAAAGGAATGGCTTTTTGCTGTCTTAGCTGAGTTGTTTTCTCAAAGAAGTCGGCTGTAAGTGATGGGAGTTCTCTTCAAAGTGTGTGCTGGATAGGGAAACGCTTGCTGAAAACAACTGTCAGAGGTGCAGTCTTTAGCGGAGTTGTAAGGCACTGCTGTGCTGGTAAATCTTTGTCGTGTTGACCTACTTTCAGAGAATCCAGAGATGTCACTTAGGTTCCTTTCTTCCAACAATACTTCTGACAGTTGTTCAGTCACTTCATTTTGCATATGCAAAAAGAGAACCATAACCTAAAAAATTAGGAGCTTGAAGCAAGCTGAATAGAGGAATGTTTTCCATAGTATTTTTAATAATTCAGACAAACAAACAAAAAAGAAAAATATGCTCCTACTAACACAGTTAAACATGTGTCAGGTTTTAGAAACGTATTGCTGTTCTTCAGCATGTGTGGGAGAGACAAGGGAGGAGAGGAAAAGGTTCTCCTGTGTTCTCATGCACACTGGTGGATTTCATGTGTTGTTATCCCTTTGCCTGTGATAATGGACCTAGCATGAGCAGTCCTCCTTCATTGAATGTAACCCCTGATAGATCAGCAGAGAGAGCAGGGAATGCGGTCTGTAGGGACTGACGGATTCTAGCGGAGGGCGAAAGATGTGAAAAGCACACTGAAATGAGTGCTGCTAGAATAACTGGGGCACGATGTAGCTTCAAAAGCCAGCAGCTGAGAAGCGTGGAAGGCCCTGTGTTTAATGATGGGACTGGGCTCGAGTCTTATGCTGCTGCTTGATGAGTCATTACAAGCTTAAATAATATCATACCAATAATTTACCTCTCCAGCTGACCTTTGATTCCCTTTCCCCCCTGTCTCTATTGCAGTATCTCCCCTCCAATAAGCTGTGGTTAGTAAATTCAAACATCTTTTCTTTGCCACGAATTTCGTGAATGAATGAGCTGTTCTGAGAACCTTGGGTTCTATTTACATTCACAGTAATGCAGCATGTTATTAGAATTGTATCTGGATGTGTTTGTTAAGCCAAATCTTGTGTGTGGTGCTTGTTTTGCCATTTTGCTTCAGCAGAAATGTGTTGCATCCCTGCAAACTGGAGGAGGATCTTTAAAGCACCTCCCCGTTTTTCAGCACATGAATGTGCATTTCTATGGAAACGGGACTGGCAGCCAATCTCAAAGCTGAGCAAGCACTTGTTTCTGCCGGCTGAGATTTGTAAATAGTGTTTTCCCTCAGAGAATTTCAACAGACCTCCGTGCTGGAGAGCAGTGTACATTTTCAGACAGGGAGTCAAAAGTAGGGAGAACAATAACTGAGCTCTGTGTTTCGCTTCATTCAGTAGAATGATCCAAGCTGAATATTGATTGTACCCCTCTGTTCAGCCCATGCAGTTTTCCCATTAAAGGCATGCCTCGCAGCACTACCTTACAAACACAGCATGCGATCGGTGGGATGCACTCGTTTCAGTGTCACACACATTTTAGTGTCACGCTCCTTGGGGGGGTGGAACGGATTACAAAGACTCAGCCAAGCCGTATGTTCTATAGCAAACAGTAAACACCTGCAGAAGGGCAGAAACGGGTATTTGCTTTGCCACGTTATGCTTTTTTCTTTCTTTCCAGTTTTCCTTTGTTGGTTTATTTTTGCGAAGAGGGTTTCTGTGAGATCACACAGTGACAGCCTGTGCCAACGGGACGTGGTGTGAATGTATAGCGTGGGAAACGCTGAGGCTGCCGATAGGTGCTACAATCATTTTACACTGTTCGGGGTCCGTCTGCGTGCTGCTCGCTCATCCAGCAGCTCAGAACGCGTTCGTATGACGATCAGTTTCACCCGCTGCCCTTTGTGGTTTATACCCGGACGTATGGAAGCGTGCCGAGCAGGCCCGCGCCCGCACCGTGCCTCGAGGTGCCCCGTGCGCGTCTCTGGGCACCGGAGCTCAGCGCCAGCGCTGCGGGAAGCGAGCTGCTCAGCGCGGCGCCGCCGGTTCTCAGACGAGAGGGAACGGGGCGGGAGGCAGCGCTTATTACTTATTACAGCACACGGTGCCGTCGCGGCAGCTTCGGGCCGACCGCGAGCGGGAGCTGAGGTTCCGTCAGGCTTTCCTGACGGCAGCAGGACGCTCTGCGGCAGCCGGTGTCCGGACACCGTCAGGAGAAGGCGTTTTGCTCCTACCCACCGGCACTGAACGCCTCGCGTCCGCCGCCCCGCTCGCGATTCCGGCGCTCCTTCCATCCCGGCCAGGGCAGGGCGCGGGCACGTGACGGTGGGGCGGAGCGGGGCGGAGCGCGGTAAAAGTCCCCGGTGGGACGGGGCCGGGACCGGTCGCCGGCGGGACTGCTATTTTGAAGCGGGGTGCGGTGGGCGGCTGTGGCGGCGGGGAGCGGGGGCCGGTCGGCCCGGCACTCGCCGCCCGCGGCCGCTCCGCGCTATGATGGCGATCGGGGACGGTGAGTGGCCGACCCGGGGGCGGGTGCGGGGTCCCGCGGCGAGGGGCGGACGAGCTTCGGCGCCGCTCCCCTTCCTGCGCCCCATTGAGCGCGCTGAGCCCCGCGTGCGGCGGCTCGACGTCTCGGCCCGGTGCTGGGGTCCCGCTGCGGACGGCTCGGGGCGCGCGGCGAGAGGTCCGCCCCGGGAGCGGGAGGCGTCCGGCCGCGCTACTCGGCGGGGAGAGGCGGCGCTGCGGGCGCCGACAGGGAAGCGGCTCGCTGCCGTACGGCTCGGGTGACGCTACGGCTTGCGGAGCCGCGTTTCCTTCCTTACACAAACCGGGGAAAGTAGGTCAGTAAAGCGGTGCGGGCCGCGCGGTCACGTTTTGGATAAAAACCGGATTCGTGTTCTGCCTCCGTGCCCAACCCTCTCCCGGAGTGACAGCTTCCCCTACGTGCGTCTTCGTTTTCAGAGGAAGTTGAGAAGTTGTCATTTGGCTTAAAGCAAGATGAGGAAGATAGGAGGAGGGCTTTGCGCTTGCAAAGTGCGATGTGCGTAGTGCTAAAAACGTTGAGGAAACTGGCCCTGTAAGGCTTCTGTACGGAGATGAAGGTAAACCTTTTATCTGAGTGCGCTGAGATGGCAGTAGTGAGAGCCTGGACAAAGACCTGTTCTGAGGCGTCCTGAAATGGATGTGTGGCACTGGGTGCTTTGGGCATGCAAAGCTGCAGGATGCAGCAGAGGGATCCGGCCTCAGGCTGCTCTCTGATGTTTGTTTTTATTTGTCGTCAGCAGACTGCAGGGCAGGTCAGCGTCTTTGTGGAACTGAGCGCACACTGAGCTCTTTCTTGTCATTTTTGCTCTAGGACTGTTTTTCCCAGTGCCCGTTTCCCATGAAGCAGTGCTGTTCTGTGTGGTGTAAACATGGGTCGCGGTGACGCGCAGATGAAGGATGCGAGTTGTAGCATGTTAAGAAATAACTGTATTCCCTAGACAAAGCCATAGGATTTTTGTGGTTCCCTAATGGTCGAGGGTTATGAAGTGAGGGTGGTTGCGGAGCTTTGCTCTGTATAATTAAATTCGTCATTAACAAAGGCACTAAGAACAGAGTACTGTTCGGGCAGTCAGCTGACGTTCTGTGTGGGAGCTTTGAGCTGTAATGCCAGATACAATTAAGAGTGTGTAGGATGATTATGTAGCTGCTGGTTTCTCTTGAAACTACTGCTTACCACATTTACAAAGAATTCAGTCCTTCGGCATTGTGTTATAAGACTGTTAGGGATAACAAAACCTTATGAACCATTAAGAAAACTTTCTGATTTTTTTTTTTCTTTCTCAGTGTAAATGCTGCTTTAGTCGTGATTTTCCATTTCACATTCATCCCGTACATCCTGCAACACAGCAGACACGTTCTGTTCTACGGGTGGTGATTCAGTAGGCTTTGAGAAGTTCCTTTTCTTGACAAATTGGCACTGTGCTGTGGCAGTAGGTTCAGCTTACTGTCTGAAGGTACGCCATTGTTCTGGGTGATGTTGTGCTGCTACGTCAGAGAACAGAACTTGTCCTTTGTTTTCCTAGCTTTGTTCATTTAATCGGCCTGGATATGTTGTAAAGGTACATGCAGTTTGGAAGTATTGTATGGAGGTGGTATTTTGAATGTTTTGTCTGAAATGCAAGACAGTGGCTTACTGTAACTGTTTGGCATTCTTTCAGTGTTTCTGGAGCGTGAGCAGGAATGTAAATAAAACATAATGCTTAAATGTTGAATCTTAAGCTGATTTCCAAATTGAGGATTAAAGGGAAAAGCCAAGTTTTCTGTTTACCCATGTTAGCGGTCTCAAACTCTCCAGTCTTTTGTTTGAAACATGCAGAGGAAGAAAATAATTCTGTTTCTGGACTAGTGAGCAATTGAACTGTTACTTCCACTGCAGTGAATGTGTGCCAGTGGGAAAGCATTCAGTGTCTTGGTCTAAAGGCATTTCACATGCCTGTGTGAATGTAGGTCTGTGTTTGTTCCTCAGGTTGCTGAAGAAAACTAGTCAAGAACCATTCCTCGCTTGGGATTTCTTGTTTCTTGGAGAGGCTAATGCATTTCTGCCCTTATCCGCTGATAACCTGATTAGGGTGTTTGGGAAGCAGCTAACGTAATGGCAGGGTGGCACATCGCCTTGTGCATTCTCTTTATGCCTTGTCATCCGTTGGTTGTTTCCATCAGCTCTTTCTTTCCTTGGTGTCAGTCAGTACCGTGCCACTTCATTGTTTTACAGGTGAGGGTCCTGCTCTCAGTTCAACAGATTTATTAAAATTAGGAGAAATGTATCTGCCTAAAACTTGGGGCCGTGGGAAGAGTCATGGAAGAAAGGTTAGACCTAAGTGTTCTTTGGATGCACTAACAAGTGCAGTTCCAGACACAAGGTATTTGAGAGCTATCTAAAAGCATCAGATCAGCTTTATAGGAGAACATTCTTGGTTCCCTCATCTGTTTACTAGTATGTACTGAATATTCTGTCTTGAACTGCAAAGATGAAAAAGGGGATGTTTGTGTAAATGCTGTATGGTGTTAACGATGTTTGATGACTTCAAGCACTCATCGTATTCCAAATGATACAGTATATGCAACTGATTTAGCTGCTAATACTAGTAATTGTATCCAGATACAGTAAGAATTGTAGCACATACAAATATGAAATTATGGGTTTTGTCTTTTTTGAAATTACCTCATTAGTGTATGTGTGTCCTAGAGTACAGGAACCGTCACCTTCTATTCCCTGATGTTCTTCTGAGCGGAAGGCTGTCTTCCTAAGTCTTTAATCTGATTAGTGCTTTCTGTAAAATGTGGGTGCTGCTCAGCTTTAATATCTTATTTTTGACAAGTAACAATAAGTAAATAAAAAATTGGACACATGAAAGTTAAAAGGCTGTAGAGTTTGTTTTCAGATGATAGCTTAATTTTCAGTGTATAAAAACTGTTGACCTTATGCATTTTTGACACGAATTTCTGACTACTCAATCCTCTGGTAGAAGGGAGGAGGCTTTTAAAACCCATTCAGGCCTGGGAATGATAGTAAATAAAGCAGTTGTTACACAAGCCCAGAAAATGGGCAGGATTTCACTGTGGTGCTTTGTACTGTCCGGAGCCATTTCTTGAAAAAAGTCTTTTAGACAGTAGATGTTGGGATGTAGAAATGCATGGCTTCTTCCCTTTTCTCTTTTCCTTTGAGCATGTTTTGTAAACATGCTAACTGTGCCTGCATTGGTTCATTTCCCTCTAGAGGAGCCCTACTCCTCCTCTTCCATTGCAAGCAGCTGGTAGGTGATGTGCTGGGGGGGTGCCTTTCCTCCCTGTGCCTTCGAGATGAAGGACAGATCCTGTGAGTTGGAATTAGATGGCTATTCTGAATCAAACCAGTTGAGAGGTTCTTTTCACTGTAAGGTCATGTGGAACTGTCACAGTGTTTAACAGAGGTTATGAGTGGTGTTTTGTCTTTAAAGTGCACATACCATTGCTCATAGCTGAAAAAGATCTGTGGGACAGTGAAACAAGTAAATGGGGGACGGAGGGAATGTGTAGAACAGCCAAGGGCTATATGAAAATGAACACTTTCTTCTCAGCATGGATGAACAAAGTAAGGTTCAACATGGAAACAAAGAGTTTCAGAGAAGAACTATGTAAGTCAGACCATTTCTTACTAACAAAGCTGCAGACATACGGAAAAGGCGTCCCTGTTTTCTGGACAGCAGTAGATTCTAGACTGATAACTGAACTTGATTTTTATTTTTATTTTTTATTTTTTATATTCCAGCAGTACGACTAGAAATAAATTTTGTCTTTAGGTTTCTAAATGACATTCAGAAATGGTTGAGGATTTTCTGGTGTTCAGAGCCTGGGTATTTGTATATATGATTCTGTAGATCAAGAGTCAGAAGGGCCTCTTTCCTATGTTCTTGATATGTGTGTGTGAAATATCCCTGCAAAGTAGCAGAAGGTGCTGAGGCAGGGCAAGGGGCAGCCCCAGCGGTGTGTGCAGTGCGGTGCTGTTCCTCGGGCTGGCAATGAGGGCAGCGTGTCCTGCTGCGGGGTACGTTCTGTGTGCGGGAGGCAAGGAGGGGACGTGGGAACCTACGTGCAAACTCTAAGGTTCCTAAAGCACAGACACAATCAGTGCTTTTCTTTTTAAAAATGAAAATGTGTTAATTTAGTTTTGTGCTTTTTACTTTTTATTATTTTGAATTGTTATTTTAAAATGGTGATGGTCTAGTGTTGAAAGAGAAGTCCAGGCAAAGCATCTGGATTGGATCTTCTTGCTGTGTTTCTGCACTTCTTCGTGTCTGAACCGAAGTGTGGTTCTCCCCAGGAGCAGCTGCGTCTGTCCCTTCTTTGGCTTCTTCTCCTGTCCTGGGCAGAGATGGGGGAGGGGAGCAGGAAGGATGGGCTCATGGAGCCTTGTTCTGTCAAGAGAAGGATGATGAGGAAATGGAGGCTTTGTGTGAGCCCATGGGATGGCCCTGATTTGGTGCTGTCCCTCCTGGCTAAAGGTGAACTTACGGGATCCTCGCAGCCCTGCGATGTTTGAGGTCCCTCTGTCAGACTCGTCCCGCTGCCCCGGCACAGCAGCTCCGAGGATGGCAGTCCCTGCCCTGCCCTCTTGCTCAGGACTTGGTGAAGAAGAGATGAGAGGAGTTGGGAAGGAACGAGGGAGGGGGTCGGGAAGGAAGGGCTCGTAGGAGCCTTGGCTGTGAACAGAAGAAGGACCAGGCAATGGAGGCTCCCCGTGAGCCCGCAGGATGGCCGTGAGCTGGGGCTCTCGCGGGTAAGGGCAAACTTACAGGACGGGAGGATCAGCGCCGGCGTCGAGGCGGCCGTTTCGCGGGAGGTGGACGGATCCTGGCGCCCCTGCGATGAAATTTGGGGCGCGACCTCTTCGTGGTTGGCCTGGCAGCAGCAGAGAGATGGCCGGTCTGCCCCGATGGAGGTGGATCCACTTCCATCAGCTCATCTGCCTCGGGTGGATCCACCTCCATGGGCTCCTCTTCGCTGCCAGGCGGGTCCACCTCCATGGGCTCGATGTCATCAGCCTCTTCCAGCAGCCGCCTCTTCTTTAAAGGTGGCTGCTCCATCCAGTCCTCAAAAATAACAAGAAATGCGAGGTATCTCTTGGAGAAGCCTGGCAAGCTGCTGTCTCCTGCTGCGTCAGCTGAGGGACTGCGGTTGAGGGCAGTTGGGTGCCCATGGCGACAGGATTCTGAGTGCCACTGCAGGCCCAAACATGGCGGCTGGCAGTTGGGGCCTGCGACCATTTCTGTGAGGCAGTGGCAAGGATGTAGCAAGAGGGTCAGTGGGGGCAGGGGCTTCTCCAGCACCCTGCAGCTGCCTGGGGTGGAGGAGGAGCAAAGCGTGCTGACACCCCACAGGCAGCCGAGGGAGAGGCAGTCATTAAAAGCAGTGGAGTTGCTGTGTTTGTATCGGCTGTCCTTTGCCATCCCTCAGCTCTGGCCCCGGAGCGTGAGAAGGTGGCATCTCTTCTGCCCTGATGCCAAAGCAGAGGGGTGTGGAGGAGAGGGCCTGGCGTCCTCTGGGCGGCCGCACTGGGACTGCAGGGGGTGCGTTGGAGGGCCTGTGAGCTCCTTGGGGCCTGGTGCTGGGGTTTTGCACCTGGGGGATGGAAGGCTGATTAGGGATTGCTGTCCTCAGCCTGTTCTCTATTTGACTGCAGAACGGGTGGTGGAAGGTGAAGCATCCTTTGTATGTGATAGAATTAATTTGTCTTAGCAACAAATCTGAGTATTTTTTATTAACAGAAACATAAAAAAAAGTGCAGCAATAACATAGAACCGGTGGGACATCCTACCTTGTGTCTCTGACACTAATGCATCAGTCTGATGGTAGGGGCTGCTTTTACACACTTGTTCTAAAGTTTTATGGGAATAATGACCAGAAATTCTGCTTTTATATCTGATTCCAAATATTGTGTGTGTGATCCAGCTGCCTTGCCTCAGGCGTCTGGTGCCCTTTGAAATACCCTGCAGCACCCAGACTGCCATGCATTACCCAGAGGAGGTTGGTTCCTTTCTGGAATATCCGCTGAAAGACAGTTGGAGACCCAGGATGTCTGTGCCATGTAAATGGTTGATCGTAGGTAGCTGTATCCTGCTTTTTTTTGGTTGGAGTAATGTGTTCCTACTTCTTGGAATGCTTGATGTATCAGGGTTGAAGTGTTCACTGAATAGCGTGCAACCTTTGCCTGAAGAATGAATTAAATAGAAGGTTCAGCTTACCTTTTACAGCTGTAGTTCTTGTGGCATCCTCTTCATGCTTGACAGAAATTTGAACTGGTACAGCCAGCAACACTGGAGCTAACAGTGCTAACCCAGATGTTCCTGGCAGCTGATGCAGGTGGTGTTTGTGTATCACTGAATGGGGACTGGCAGTTGGGATTCTGGTAGGCACAGGGTGTAGGAGGGGCTGGGGGAACCGAAGGATTTTAAACTGTTTGGCTTAGGCACGTTTTTGCAGTCATGTTACAAACAGTTTGTAGTGCCAAAGAAGTCCTAAGAGGAGTCCAAAAGCATTCACTGTCTGCAGCAGTACTTGAAAGTAAGATGTGTATAAGAAGGGTATCTTTTAACAGAAATCAGTGTTTGGAGGCAGTTTTGTTAGAGTGCATCCTCTGGTTTGATGTCTCTCTATACTGTAAAATACTACTGTTTGGTATGCACAGCTCTAGAAGATCTTGTTACTGCTACATTTTTTTTCCTTTTTTTCCTTTATAGCCAACTTTAGTTCACTGTTACTGTGAGAAATACAGGGATTTTATTTTTTTTTTTCCTGCGTTATTACTTAGGGACTTGCTTTAAGATTAATTATCTCCTGATTATCTTCTAATGAATGGCATGAGTAGATTGTCTATTTCTACAGCCATCTAGATGAGGGTGCATTTCTTTCTTTCATCCTTTATTGTGACTTACAGCATAATAGATGTTAAATGACACATTCATTCTGTGACTCTTAAGACTAACAAGAGAAAAGACTTCCGTTGTATAGCAATAAATTGACTTTAATTTACTTCAGCCCTAAAATGTTTTCTTCTCTGTATGTATAAGAAGTTTTGGATGCTCTTTTGTCTTTGGACATTTGTGATTACCTTGATTGTTCTACCACCAGATTGGAGTATGTGGTTTGTTAAGAAGCTTTTTGCATTAATAGTGGTGAATATCAAGTTTGTAAATAGTTGTCCTTTGTATGTCTGAATACTTTTAAAAACAGGTACTACATATTTAAAATACAGAGACTGAGAATAATGCTACAAAGCAGAAAGATAGCCCTTATCTTGCAGTTATTTTTACTTCCAGTTGCATACTGTTTCTTATGAGTATTAGCATAAACTTTTGCCACGGTTCGAAATTTTGGCTTGTGTTCCAATAGCAGCAGCTGTGCCTGGATTTCATCTAAGAACAATGGTGGTAAATGCTGTGTTCTGAAAGTGGCTATCTCTAGGGCCAGGTCTTTCAGGTTGGTTTGTTTTGCTAGAAGCATTCTATTGACTTTTCTGAAATGTTTTGCAGATAATAGGCATCAATGGGTACCGACTGAGTTAATATGCAGTACCTTCACAACATATGCCAGTTCTACAGGTTTCTGTTTCTTTTATTGGAGGAGAGAACTTCTAGTGTTGTTTCGTTTTGTTTTCTTTTTCCTGGAACAGACCAGAGCAAGAACGTGCATTTGGTACTTACTTGGTTTCTTGAAAAGCTTTTGGCAAGACTGGCTTCCACGGTCTTTTTCTGTTGGTGTGCTTGCCTCCAATAGTCTTTTTGAGATGCAAAATGAAGATACTGTGTACAAGAATAGTCTAAAGGAGATTAAACTGAGATCCTGTCTTTTACATTAACCATGTTTTTTAGCAATGTGTTGTTAGCTATCCTTAGCAGTTCTTACAGCTTTCTATTCCCCTTTTCAGCAGCGTGGAACTTTATTGGAAAATGCTGATTGGAGAGTGCTCTCTCAAGCTGTCATGTGTATTTGCAGATGTGGAGTTAGATATTCTTCAAGTATTTTGTCTTCAAAATTATCTTAATATCTTTTAGTTATTTTTCTCCAAGCTGTTCTAGAATGAACATTTTGCATCCTTCAAATAGATTTAATTTGAAATTATTTATTATATTTAATCTTTTGTGAGAGCTCTTATGCCCTGCGGATTACAGCTCATCCCAAGCTGGAGTTCCCTGTGCTCAGCTGTATGAATGTGCCTTTGGAAGAGATGGAAATATGTGTCAGTGGAAAGCATGTAATACTGGAAGCAAATGCGGTGCTTCAGTTTCATTAACTTCTATAAGTGCAGATTTCAGTCCTCAGGTCTTCACAAGCATTGTCAAGTATCTTCCTGAGAAGGAGATACCCCTGAAGGTCAGTTGGTGCAATGCTAGTGAAGCGTGAGGTAAAGCTGTGAAGGACTGAACTGGTGGAGAAACTGGACTTCAGGGAAAAGTGGCACAAAACATTCTTGTTTTTCTTTATTAAGAAAATGGGCTGGTAGCACGTGAGCCTTGGAACTTAGAATTAAACCAGCTGTTTCATCAGTTAGTGTTACGTATTTATGGTACTGGGCTTTAACTTTGTAGTGACTGGACTTTCAATTTTAACGTTCTGAATGTAAATCATGAGAAGGACCAATTAAGAATGCCTAGCTATCAGGGGTTACAATCAGTTCTATATTTCAGACATGCTTATGCACATGAAAGAAGAAAAAAATGGGATTTTGAAGTGGTTTTCTCTGCAATAAGCAACTGTATGAAACTATTTCATAGACAAGGTCTTTAATCCAGTGCTAACAACGTCTTCAGTGCATGGACAAATACAGCCTTTGACAAGGCAAAGAAATTTGACTGTGTTGTTACGACCATTGTTGAATGCATAGTTTACAAAACAAATTAGTAGCAGTTTTCCAAAATAGAGTTTCTGCATTCTTGCATCGTGCAGTAACTTGCACAGTTCCTCATCTTCAGTGCTCCTTGGTCATCTGCAGCTTGGGAAGAACACAGCTGGAGATGTGGGCTCCCAGAGCACAGCACTGTTTGGGGTGGTTTGGGTGCTGGTGTGTGGCTGCTTTCTGATTAGCAGATTCTGAGTAAATGAGCAAATGCTCACTTGCTATTTTTAAACTTGTACTGTAAATAACTTCACTTTTTCCAAGGCGTCTTATGCAGTACTTTTGCGTATCAGTGCTATGGTGTAGTGCTGCTGGATACTAGCGTGGAAGTCCACCCTGTTTCATTGTGGGTACTAAAAACGGAAAAATAAATAAATAAATAAATAAATATATATATATATATACAGCAACAAAAGCATTTTTATTAGAAAAGCCTGTTTTTCATGTTTAATCACCTTTTGTGACAGCATAATGATGCATGGATGTTGGTCTGTTCAGATGTGCAAGTATCTGCATGATGCTCCTAATGCCGTTTTAAAATGATCTGCAGCGTTGCAGCATCCCAGATAGAAGCCATTCTTATTTATGTCTCTAATAACCCTTTTAGCTCATTTCTTGATCTGGCACTGGGCTTTCCTGCCCAGAAGTCCTGAAGTCTGGCTACCTTTAATCTACAAGAATAAGAGCAGCAGGAATCAAAATGTATCCCTCCTTGAGCTGGGCTGCTCCCATGGCAACGTGCAGCCTCTGTGGTGCATGAATCCAGCCCTGCCTGCACTGAGGGAGTTACTCTAAAAATCAGCTCTTGAGAAAGGAACGATTGTATGAAAATCACTGCTGTGTCGGTGTGCATCCAGATGTTTATTGCTTTTTTTGTTGGTTTGTTTGTTTCTTCTTTCATCACAAAGACTTGGCTGTGCAGCACAGTGATTTTTGCTAGTGCAAGAAAAAAATTCAGCTGTAGGACTGGCCATCTCTGACATGTGCAGCGTGGGGTGTTCCCGTGTTCGCTGTTGCTGCAGATGCTATTGGAAAAAAACTGCTTTACTGCTTTAATAAAAGCGGCTTCCCTTTGGGAGGCTGTGTTATTAAACATAGGTGACATATTGCTGGGAACGAGTTCTGGATAAGCCAGGGTAAAAAGTCAGCGCTCCGGAGATAACAGAGGTGTGCAATCCAGTGGTTTTTGTTTGTTTTGAGGTGCCAGTTTTTAGAGGCAGTAATATGCTACATTGGTCTTTGATTGCTGTAGTGCAGCTGTGGCTCAGCCTCGCCCATTTTCTTTAATATGGGAGCCATAGGCTGGTACTTTCTTCCATGCAGAAGCTTATAGGTAAATCCTTCTTCCGCTAAATGGATTGATTAACAGTTACGTTCTCCTGCTGGAATATACATACATTATTTTGAAGGCTGAGCATTTTCATTGAGGCTATTCTATCTAGTGATTAGAGATCGATCTGTTTCTTGCTCGGACATGTGCAGAGCTGGAGTTGACAGAGAGGAGCACACACCCTGGAGCACTGTCGGTCAGTCTGTCTAATCTTCCAGTGAAGGATGGGGATTGTGGCGAATGCCGTGCGTGGGAACGAGTTTCTTTGCATGAGGGATTTCCACCTTTCCCCCTGGCCGTGGCTCCCAGCAGATGATGTCACCTCGCAGCTCATTGGCTCCGCCTGCACCTAGTGCAGGGAAGGCAGAGAAAGATGCCGGCACAAATCTCAGTGGTGGATCTCGGGTGTTGCGAGCAGGTTCCAACAGCATCTTGGATTAGCATTTAGAATCGACTGCGTGTGGCCATGTGAGGTGCTGGGTCCTTCCTAGGGCCAGGGGATTTAAGAGCTATCAGAGGAATGAGGCGGCTGATCTGCAAGCGGATCTGCGATTGTAAGTTGAAAAATCTGGGTGGAAGGGAAGAGACAGGGAGTGCTGGTAGACACATTGTGGGAGGATGTGTAGCAGAAAAATGCATGCACGAGTAAAAGAAGAAAAGGGAGAAGCATTTGTCTTCGGTAGAATGCAGCGATACAGAATGGTATTTCCTTGGGGGGAAATACATGCAAGTGGGCAAAAATATTTGATCTGAGCAAAGATATTTTCCCTTTGTGGGAATGAATGTGAAGGATTCATTTTTAGGTGCAGTGCTGTAGTGATTAATTATGAAGGCAAAATGATATTTTATGAACACTTACTATGTAGAAAATGCTGTTTATTTCTGATTGTCATTTTATTCGTAGGTCACAGGCAGAGGACAAAGTGATAATACACGTTTTTATTTATGCATTTTTTCAGTCGGTGAAATATGAAGCAGTACAGACGATTGAGAGCTAAATATACGTTCATTCTCATATATATTTCAATTTAATGTATCCTTTTCTAGACAAAAGCTTCGATGATGAAGAGTCGGTGGATGGAAATAGGCCATCGTCAGCTGCTTCAGCCTTCAAGATTCCTGCACCTAAAAAGCCAGGAAATCCTTCCAACAGTGCAAGGAAGCCGGGTTCTGCTGGTGGGCCAAAGGTTGGAGGTAATGTAAAGCTGTTCAGCCTCTAATGGGTGTTGCCACAAACCTTGCTAGAACAAGCACAGAACAGAACTTTGAAAGGTGATGTTTAATTCATGACTGCAGTATTCTTGCAGAACTGATAACAGTAAGGGACCCTCTTTTACGTAATTATTTGTCTTTAAAGGTGTGTGCATAAAGCCTGCCTGCTTTATGATGTGCAATTGGCTTATAGAGGCCTCACAAATAAAAAAAAAAATAACCTGGAGAATGTGATTGTATTGGTGGAATGAATGTATGCATGTGAATTCATGGAATCCACATGTCCATCACAATATATACAATAAATATATTGTGAAACTCTGTAGGAAATGCATGTAAGTGAATTTTTTACTGTAGGTGTGCTCTGTTTTGCATGGCTCAAAAGGGCTGGTCATCAATTGTAGACTTCAGCAGAGGTGTATGGTACAGCTCAGTGACTTCTACTACTCCATAAACTGCCAGAGTAATGTGAAACTAATTGTAAAAGATACAAATGAGAGCCAAAACTGTTGCCAGGATTTTTAGCATGGTAGATTTCAAAGTAGAATAATGATGATGCTTGCTAATTATAATCATTGAAGGTGCACATGCTTTTTCTTCTTCTTTTTTTTATAATAGCTGGGAGGGGCGGAATCTAACCAGCAAATGTTCACTGCTATTTAAAAAGAAAGTGACACCTTTTTTGATGGTTTATGCACACATTCAGAAAAATGTGTAAGTAAGTGGAAACATACCATGCTTTAGGTATGGTACTTGATAAATAATTGTTTGTTTCTTTTGGTAGGGTGTTCTTCTGAACTCGGCAGCAAAGATAAAATTTGAACTAAAATATGCATACCTAACAAGCTGCAGTATCTGTTGGCCTCTCAGTAAGATAGAGCTCATGTTTTGGCAATTCATTGCATCTCTAATGTGATCTTCAGACTTCCTGATACATTGAAAAGATTCCCGTAGGGCGGGATCAGCAGTGCCATCGTATAACTCACAATTGATAGCAGTATGAATCAGGAAGTGCCACTTAAAAGACTTTATAAGGGAAACTGTCTTTGAAATTAACAGTTTGTATTTTATTGCTGTTATTTATTTCTGTATCTTTACAGCCAAGTGTCTAGAACTAGGTTCTTACAGAAAACCACTGGTTTGATGTTAGAACCATTGCTTCTGCTTCTTTTGAGAGAAAACAGAGGTGTCACCATTAAATGAATGAAAAAAGGAGTGAGTCAAAGGACATGACAATGGAAAAGGACAATTACTCAAACATCTTATTTCCAGAACCATTAAATAAATAGATAGATACATGGGAGGACTTGAGATCAGAGGAGGCATATGGTTCAAACATCTTTCCAGAACTATCTGTTGATGAGCTCCCAACTCATGAACCTATAACTGGTGCTGCCATCCCCGCTGCCTGCAGTGGGTCCCACCTGGGGTGCCAGCCCATCCCCTGCCTGTGCCTGGTGAGAGCTGCAGGTGCCATTGGGGCAGGACGGGGCTGCCCCTGCACGGCTGCTGCGAGGGATGAGGTGAGGAGGGCCTGAGGAGCTGCTGCCTGTGGGTGCTGGGGAAGCTCCTGCTGTGCTGGGATGGTTGTAAACCTGTGTCCCGTGTCACAGGGAGGAGCAGAAGTGAGCAGCAGAGGCTGCGACTTGGTGGCAGCAGGGAGGGGGCCAGAGGCTGGTACGTTTCCCTGTGTGCTGCTGCAGCAGGTCTGGCGAGGCAGGAACAGCACTGGTTTAGCTTTTTTAGGGATCTTCAGTCATGGGGGCCCCATGGAGAGTCTTACCATGTATTCAGTCTGAAAAACTCTCACAGGTCATTTCCTTGTCAGTACTTGGAGCTTAAATGTTTCTTCATTGATGACAAGTTTCCACCATGACCCCACCAACTCATCCTAAATCGCTCACTTTCACCCAGTTGCAGAATTTCTGTGGAAAGCTGAGGGCTGAGGAGATGCTGGCTTTGCTCTCCTCTAAAGAAGTGTGAGGGAAACATCTGGTTTGTTGTTCATCTGAAGAACTAGTGAATCGTTTTTTTCCTTCATCCATGCTGCAGCAGCATCCCCAGTTGTTCCTTGTTCATCTTGTTGTGGGGGATGAGGAGAAGGGGAGCCTGAGATCTCAACTACCTTCTCTGGCTTGGAAACTGAAGGCGTTTCTGATTCAACTGGCTCTATTTTAATTTTTCTTTTCTTGATTTGACTGAAGTTCTCACATAGAGGCATTTCTGCAACAAGCCAGTGTTTGCCCTGCCAGTTTGCAACCAATGGTGTGAACAGGAGATGTACAAACCGTTTTTGTTTCCTATTCTTTTTTTTCTCCTTTTTTAAAAAATTTTGGAAGCAAGCTAACAAAAGCAGTGACATTCTTTAAGTCTTTTAAGTCACCCCCATTCTGCAGGATCAGGTGCTTCATCAGACCTAGCCTTTCCTTGTCAGGAGATGTATCTGGATGCAGGTCTCCACTGTATGCTAAGTCTGAGGACACCACTAAATTGCAAAATGAAATGAAAATGAAAACTAAATGAAAGTGCTTGAGAGCATCCGAAGGAGGGCTGTGGAGATCATGAAAGGTCTGGAGGGGATGACATATGAGGAACAGTTATGGTCCCTTGATTTGTTCAGCCGAGAGCAGAAGAGCTGAGTGATTCTATTCTCACAGGAGCCTCACAGAGCTCACCTCTGCTCTCTGGTGACAGCAACAGGGCCTGAGGGAATGGCATCGAGCTGCATCAGGCTGAGGTTTAGGAGAAAGTTCTTCACCAGGGGGTGAATTGACACTGAAAGAAGTTTCACAGGATGGTGGTCACTGCCCCAAGGTGCTGGATTTCAGGAAGTGTTTGGACAGTGCTCTCAGGCATAAGGTTTGTGTTTTGGATGGTCCTGTGTGGAGCCAGGAGTTGGACTTGGTGATGGGGTAGATTAAGGTTGTGATCGGCGGCACAGAATCCAGCTGAAGGCCTGCATCTGGTGGTGTTTCTCAGGGATTGGTGCTGCATCCAGTCTTGGTTAACATCTTCATTAGTGACCCTGATGAAGAGATAGTGTCCACCTTCAGCAAGTTTGCTGGTGATATGAAGCTGGGAAGAATGGCTATACTGCTATTCAGTGAGACAGGCTGGAGAGTTGGGTAATGAGAAACCAGGTTAGGTTTAACAAGATTGACTTCAGTCTTGCACCTAGGGAGGAATGACTGCGTGCACCAGTATGGGTTGAATGATGACCAACTAGAGAATCATGGAATCACAAGGTTGGAAAGGACCTTGAAGATATCTAATCCAACAATCCTCCCATCACCATTGCTACCACAAGCTACTAAACCTTATCTCATAGCTCTTCATCCAGGTGCCTCTTGAACACTGCCAGGATGGTGACTCTGCCAGAGAGTAGCTCTGCAGAGAGGGACGTGTAGGAGTCCTGGTGGACAATAGTTTGGCCATATCTACAGTAGGGGTGACATAGCTTGTCATTGCCTTTGGAGGCAGGTGTGATTAAGTCTGCAAGAAAAATAGGCTGCTAAGAAAGTATCAGAAGTGGGCAAAATTAGCAGTGATCTGTTTCTGGTCACACTTTATTGCTGGGAGGTGCTCAGACACTTCCTTTCTTCTGAAGAATAAGAAGTGTTGGATCTTCAACTTAATGAGGTAGAGCTTCATCTGGCATGGTGTTTATTCCGTGATTGATGCACTTCCCTAAGATAGTGATTTGCCAACAAATACAGTATCGTGCACAGCTGATCTACTTCTGGCACACTTGTTTTCAGCTGTTCACTGGAGTGGCACAGCCTCTCTAATACCCATTTGTTCCAAGGCCACCTTCTTGAGAATGCATGCAGTGTGTGTTATGTACTTCAAGAAATGGATATTCATGGGCTCTTGGCAGCTTGGCAAGACACTTCTGGGTTGAAATAGACACCATAATTTCTAGCAGAAGACAACCTAAGTTGAGTGTTAGCCAGATGAGCTATATTTTATATCCTTGTGCTCTTCAAGATCTCTTGGAGGGCTTTGATTGGTTCTCCTGCCGATGTGAACTCCTTCTACCACGATTTCTACTATTCAGAAGTTTTATGTAGTGTGGATGTTAGTAGGGAAGCTCCATCCATACCTCAACAAGAAGGCTGGCCTCTTTCCCCATATTGTCAGTTGAGGTCAGTAGTCTCTAAAATCAGTGAAGTGTAGGAATGCTGGCACTTCATTAGACTAGAGTGACACTGGGAAGAAAAGCTTGCAGATTAAACCATGTCAGGGTGAAAGTTTGTAATAACTTCCAGTTGTATGCTTAAGAGAACCTCTGTAGGGCTGGAACATTATTCTTACTGTTGTAATTTAAGGCAATAACTTGAACTTCATAATTTTTAGAGTATCTCCAGTGAGAAGATCATGCATCAAGTATTTCTGTCTGGGGTTTGTTGGCTTTCTTTTATGTGTTATATTGGCCTAGTAGCACTAATAGATGTTGCTTACTGTTTTGCACTAATAATATTGTTAGACTCTTGGAAACAAGCTTAGTTTAGGATGAATTATCCAACAGCAAACCAGCAAAGGTGATCTTATTAGTTTAAAATAAGAGCTATTCTGAGTGCTGTTTTAGAATAGATTTTGGAGTAAGCATGTTGATGATGAGGCTGTGGGTGCCCCATCCCTGGAGGTGTTCAAGGCCAGGTTGGATGGGGGCTCTGGGCAGCCTGGTCTAGTATTAGATATAGAGGTTGGCAGCCCTGCCTCTGTGGCAGGAGGTTGGAGCCTCATGACCCTTGAAGTCCCTTCCAACCCTGGCCATTCTGTGATGCCAAGTGCAATCCAAAGGACATAATGTTTTGCTTTTTTGCTTTTTTTTTTTTTTAACCTTTGTTAAAAAATCTGTGCACATCCAAAAAGCTTGGGTTTTTTTTTTTTTTTCAACATTGCAATAAAAGGATTTATTATGCTGCTTTTTCTTAAACTGTTGTAAGGTTCTGATTCTCAGTGGAATCTGCTGGTGTGGCAGTGTGAGGTTTGACGTTGGTACTACTTGACATAACCCTCAGTTTTAGGGTGATCTTAATTCTTAACAACCTCCAAATGTTTGGTGGCTCAAAAGTCATTAAGAAGACTTTCTTCTAGGTAGGAATCCATTAACTGGAAAACAGGAAAACCAGGTGAGCAGTTTTCTCAAAAAAAAAAAAGAAAAGAAAAAAAAAGAAGAGGAAGATTATAGCAACTATAATAGTGTGGTACACATTCTTCTTAACTAAAGGAGCACATTCTTCCCTGTAGGAAGTTACTCACACCTTCAGTAAATTTAAGTTCAGGTTGTATATCTCTGTCTGTAGTGAGTTTTATTAGCATTGTAATGCTCTTTTTTCCTCCTTCTCAATAATAGCAGTGCAACCCTATGAAAAGTGTTGCAGTGGTACTGATTTACTCCTTTGGAATCTATTTTTTAGCAGAGAAAGATTTCAGTACTTTAAGTTGTTATGTTAGTATGAGGCAGTATAGGTGAAAAGTCTCTGCCTAAAGCAGATGTACAGAAAAATGGATGCTTGCCTTCTGAAACCTTAGCCAGGTTAAGTTAGCCTCATTAAAGCTATGTTGTGTAGTTAAGAAGTGTATTTGTTAAAAGGACTTCAATAATTGTGGAACTGTAAATACAAATTGTTAGTGAATGGACTTGAGTGTAGCAGGATAAATGCCTTTCTTGCTGTATTGATTATCTTCCAACTGATGAAGACAGTGCTGTGTTTACTTGACACACAAGAAAGGCTTCACATTAATCATACTCAAATTATTTTATACTTTTGAGTTCTACAGAAAACAAGCCCTGGAGTACTAGTTCTATTAAAGCATTGCGATAATCCTTCCTCTATTACTTGTTTAGTTTTCATGAATGACTTCCCAAGTGCTTTATTTGTCACGTAAAACTAACTAGGTTTTTCTTCATAGTTGTATCTCGACCCTTTGTGAGCCACAAAACCAAGATCTTGACATTCAGAGCATCACTGACACTCTGTGACAGTTACCTTCTTGGCTTACAGGTTGCTGAGAGCTGGGAGGGTTTTTTTTCTGCCATCAGACCTGTCTTTCTGACCACCTTTTAGAATCAATAGGTGGGAATTGACACTGAACCAGAAATTGTTACAGAATACTTGTTGTCCCCACAATGGAAGTACATTACTTTCCTTCCCTACACAGCCTTGCCCGTGAAATTGCTGGTTTGCAACGATGCAGTCTTCAGCTGCATCAACCTAACCCAGAATTCAGGGAAGTGGGAGGAATTCCAGCCTTCCATCTTTTCCTCCAGTTGTTTTGTTGCTGTTTGATCTCCTGTGTAGGACTTCAGGAGAGGGTTTCGTTTCATACGGTCAGTATCATATCATATCATACTGTTCTCCTTAGCCATAATAAATCCATGGGGGTTCCTTTTCTTGCCTGTTATATTCTTTTGTTTGCAGCTTATCAGGTGAATTAGCAAACCAGCCCCAGAGACCAAAATTAACTGCATATACTCTTAATTCACATGCACATAAATACACATATATACATTCATAGAGCATGTGTGTGTCTCTCTCTCTGTACATTTATAACTACTGTTTATTAGTCTCCCTAATAAAATAAGATGGAGGATAAAATAAGAGGGTGACAGTGAGCACTAATTAAGTAGTCTGTAAGTGAGAGCTTATAACGTTTTGTAACCTTCCTTTAACATCTGTTCTGTATGATATAGTCCCAAGCATCCTACTAGCCATCATGGTAGTACCAGACAGTGGTGAGAATAGGGACGAAGAGCCAACCCTTGTTTATTTTGCTAACGTGGAATACTGATTTTTAAAGCACTGAGAAGGGGGAAGGCAGTTTCTTTGTTTTCATGTGGCTGAATCTAGAAGGAAAGAGAGGAATGAGAGAGGAGGAGGGCCGACTGGAGTCAGCTGACCCTGTCACTTTGAGTCCTTAGGGACTGTGGCTGTGTTACACAGTAAGTGAAAACAGACATGCAGAGCAATCCCACATTGCTGCTGTTGAAGAGAAGCTGCTTTGCAAAGTAGAAAGTATGATTCCACTTTGTAGGGCTGGAAGGAGAATAAAGTGTCTGAAGTTTCGTTTCTTAGGACAATTGTATGTACTTTAAAATAGAGTAGAAAAGTGGAGTAATGAAACAAAATAAAATAGACTAAAAATAAAAGGAAGAGGAATAAAATCAGTGCCACTCTAACAACTGAAAATAAAATAAATAGGATTGAAAATAACTTTAAAATGAAGTAGAAACATAAAGTGCTAATTATTATTATAATGTGGGAATGTGAATAGTGCAATTTTAGCAAAGTCACAAGTATTGCTTGCACCAAATAAATAAGATGTTCTTAAAAATGTAAAGCATCCATCTGTTAAAATCAAACGAGTTGACCTTCTGTCTTGCACTAGTGAACTTCTGCAATGAAAAGATAACAATTCATTGTCATATCCTTAAAACTTATTTCAGTTTGCAGCAACAATGTTAGTTCTACTTGTTCTTAATAGAGTATCAGTTTAGATTGTGTCAGTAAAGAAAGTGCTGCTGAAGAGAAGCAGAAACAGTGATGAAAATTCCTTTCTTTCTGAACACATGACATCCCAGCAAAACCTCCACATAATTACAATACCACAACCCAGCCTGTTTTGTAAAACAAATTCTAGGTGATACAAATGAGTTGTTTGTGCTCCTGGTTGTTCTCAATAATAATGCCTGTAATGTAGAATAATTGGCAGGATTTTACACTATTGAGGTGTAAGACTAGGAACAAATTAAAGTAAAATGTAAATTCTAGGTTATTAGAGGACTAGACTAATGCTGAAAATAAGTGAAATTTGCATAACATTAGCATAACATTTTAAGCCCACCTGTTGAAGCTTGGCAAGCAAGGCAGGGTCACAAATGGTCTTTTAAGTATTTGTGAGAATCAGCTGTTAGAGAAAAAAATGCATGAGAAATTGAAAGATAACAGTGTGAGCATAAGCATTGTGCTTGCTTTGAAAGATGTCTGTGTGAGCTGATAATTCAGCAGAAACAAACATTAATCAACTGTGAGATGAGCCCAGAGGAAGTCAGGGATCTGTATTCCTGTTGCTCGAGGAGCTGCTTTTTCCCCCCATGCAGTACATGGCCTTATCTAACTTATGCTGTCCAAACCTTGAGCTGACATGATTACTTTCTTTCTTGTGTTGTCAGCATGTCTGCCTGCTTCACAGGTGCTTGTTAGTTGATCTGCATAGCATACCTGTGAAAATAGCTAGTAATATTAATCTTTTATAATTGTGAAACTGTGCTGCATTGAAAATTGGGTATTGAGGCTAGAGCTGTTGAAAGTGTGCATTCAGTATTGGAACAAAGCTTCAAATACTGCTAAGTCTCTCAGAGGATATATTGTTTTTTTTAGTTCATATGCTCAATACACAATTCCAAAGGAATCTTCACACTCAAGAACAGCTGAAAAATTTAGACAAAGAATGCTAAATCTTCAGTTTCTTCAATTCCAACTTCAGTTGAAGTGAGAATTAGCTCCTGCGTCTTCCTACTGCCTGAGTCCTGGGACAAGGAACATGTGTGCACTTCACTCTGTGCTTGCTCTTGGATCATGTGTCACATCTCAGCAACTGAGATGGGAGCATCTAGTGATTATGCACTTCCTGTCACCCGCTTTGCTGTAAGCGTAGCTCACTCCTGGTTTCTTCTCATCCCTCCTACCCCTATTCTTTATTGGAATGAGTAATTGCATGGAAAGTTCTGCTTAGCATTGCAGTCCTGAGAGAGAGAGAATGCACTCCATTACTGCATGGAAACTTCTGTTCATGCTCAGTGGCTTGGCATGCGGGAGCAATGTTGTGATGAAGCAAGCACACCACAGGTCAAGTCTTTTACCTTGACTATCAAGTTTTTAATGGAGGAAGAAAAAAACAGCAACAGAAAGTAAGAAATAACAATTACTTGAATATATTTGAAAGTATTTTGCTATTTTGTTCAGTTTATGCAGCTGTTACAGCTTGAATGGCTGTTTCTGGGTGCCTCAGGATCAAGGACTTTTGGCATCAGAGGAGTTGAGGTGGACAGGTTGTCTCTGTTGTCAGTCACTGGGGCTGAATTGGCCAGAATTCACCTGTCAGTTTCCTTCAACCAGACTTTCTCACGGGGGCTTTTTTATTCTGCAAAGTCACTGTGCTGTCTTCTGAGCTGATTTAAAACAGTGGGAAGGTATCCTAAGTCAGGTTTCCATTGAAAGTTGTTTATTTAGTGTTAGCATTGTACCTGATGATTAAAAAATGTATTTTTGTTTCTGAAATAGATTACCAAAAAATCTAGTTGTGTTGGGACAGCTGAAGAGTTTTACTGATCCTGGTTGTCTGCTCGGTGCCTGTCAAAGGCACTTCAGGCCACGATTTTAGTGTAATTTAACTGACCTAAGGGGCTGATACATGTTTCTTCTGCTGTTCTTCTCCCTCCTTCTTTTTCCCCTCTGTGCAAAAATAACTGCCATCAAACAGACATGCTGAGCATCCCTGTATGGTAATCTCCCAATATTTTTCCAGCATTAATTATCAGAGCCCATTTCATGGAGCCCTGTGTTTTATGCATGAGGTCTGTCAGGTAGGCAGGGTTTGTGCTCCTAAAAGCTCTGAAAGTACAGACAAGTTCCATAGTATCAGGTTTTTTGAGGATGGGGAGTTATTTGTTTCTTTCCAGATGCAGTTGGTTTTTATCTCAGAAAACATACATGAAGCAGCTGGAATTTAGCTGATTGATTCATCATCAAAAGTAAGATCACTGCAAGTTTATTTTTGGATATTCTGAGTTTTATTGGCAGAGCTGAGGTAGTTAGCAGTGTGACCTGTTCCTTAATTTGTGTGCAGAGCCTGGAACGTTTGTGTTCCCAAAGGTAGGGTTTGTTTTGTGAGTGAAACTTGGGACATCTTATTACAGTAACAAAATCTTTTAACAGTTACTCTAAATATTGCTGGAAGCTGTTGACTGGTGTAACTGTCTTCAAGTGTATCAGCCCTTGTTTGCAAAACTGCACCTGGTCTAACTTCGATTGGAGTGCTTTTTGTTAGAACAAGTGCTGTATCTCTGTTGCTCTAATAGTTTTATAGTTTTTGAGCTGGCAACTTGAAAATACCTATAATACAAAGTGACTCTTTATGAGCCCATGGAAAAATACTTTGATCTTTAACCAGGTACTTGAGACTGGAGAGTAGCTGTTTCTTTGTCTATTGATGACAGTTTTTTGATTAAAGTCCAAACGTGGAAATAAGAGCTTACTGAACTGAGGTAAGACCACCAGTGTTCCCTGTGTGCTGTTAATGAGTCAGGGTGTGCATTCTATTGAAAACAGAAGTTGAAATAGATTGTGCAGTCTGTCGAGATGCTTTACATCACCTAGTAATTTAAAACATGAAGGGATTAGTTAGTCAGAGTTAGTCAACTTGCAGACATTTCTCCTATGTTTTTGAGAAGCAGAGGTTTGAAAACTGCATAAGAAAAGATGTTATTCTGCACTGTTGTTTTAATTGTAGCAGTAATTGCATGGCGTCTGGAAAGATGGAGTCCTTCCTTATTGAGCCACTGAAATGTAGCCTATGTTAAGGGCTTCACCAGAATCATTTTCTTAAAAATCACCTTTGCCAGCTGAGAAGTCACAATTCAGATCATCAAACACAGATAACTTCTTCCTGCAAAAGGTACCATTTCAAATGTGAGTAGTAATAAAAGCTGACTGAAGGAGAAATAAATACATTTGTAAAACACTGCTCAGGAGCTACAGAAGATTCAGGAAATCTCACCATTTGAGAGACTAACAAACAGCAGAACACTCAGGGACTGTGGAAACTTATTGAGGATTGTCTTGGCACATTGCAAGTTCTGTCCTCCTCACAGGCAGTCAGATTTTATATCATTTAAAGGGATTCTATCAGTTGGGGATAGCAAAAACTGGCTGCTGTAATCTAAAGGAAGTATCTTCTAATTTTGGTCATTTATTTTGTATGTTGTGTTATTTTGTGTCAACACTGTTAAACTTCTTTTTTTTCTTCCATGTTAGCACAGTGTTTGTGTGGCCCCACAGTGAGGCAGACCAGGGAACTTCTCTCACTGTAAGCATTCCTCTCAGCCAGCGTATTCCTTGCCCACCCTCTCCTGGTCTGATTTTCTGTGATACAGTGATAGGGTCAGTAGGAGGAACCAGTGGCAATTCCAACCAACGTATTGTATGAAAAGCTGAGTAATTTGTGAGCTTGTCCTGTGCGCTTTGCCATGCTGAGCGAAGCGGCTGTCAGTTCCTAATTAACAACTCAGTAGAATTTTACAAAATCAATAGGGTAACAGATGGATTTTTTAATATATATATATATATATATATATATTTTTAATAAGGAGTGTTGAGATTCAGTTTGTGGTGAAGTTATTGAATGGCCTTGGGGATTTTTGGTGTTTCAGTTTTGTTTATTTCAGAGGAAAAAAAAATCCAAATAACCTTACTCCAAGAGTAAGATCCTGTTCCTGTGTGCTGTTAGAGAATTCAGAGGGATAGAGTGAGTTTGTGTAGCAGTGTGCTTTTTAAAGCTTACCAGTGCAATGTATCAACACACAGCTGTGTTCTGTGGGTAATTATTTTTAAAAAAGCAACTAAAAGCAGAATGAAAATTCCTTTGGAGACTGTGTTACTCCTGAGCTACAAATCTAGAGCTTGATTCTTGCAGTCAACTCATGAACCTATAACTGGTGCTGCCATCCCCGCTGCCTGCAGTGGGTCCCACCTGGGGTGCCGGCCGTCCCCTGCCTGTGCCCGGTGAGAGCTGCAGGTGCCATTGGGGCAGGACGGGGCTGCCCCTGCATGGCTGCTGCGAGGGATGAGGTGAGGAGGGCCCGAGGAGCTGCCGCTCTGCTGCCTGTGGGTGCTGGGGAAGCTCCTGCTGTGCTGGGCCGGGTGTAAGGCTGGCTGCTGCTCAGTGGCAGCAGGGAGGGGGCCAGAGGCTGGCATGTTTCCCTCTGTGCTGCTGCAGCACGTCTGGCAGGGCTGGAGCAGCACTGGTTTGGGTGGTGGCTTTCTTAGGGTGCTCAAATGGTGGGGCCCTATGAGTGCTGCTGTCTCTGTGCCTTCTTCCTTTGGTGCTGCCAGCAGGCTCCTGTTTCACCCAGCGGCTGCTCCCTGCACTGGCTGGGCACCTGGTCTGCTCCTCAGGTGGCTCTCATTCATGTCCTGCAGGGTGGGGGTAGCCACCTCTCCTCTCCTCAGAGCAGCCCCTTGCTGGCAGCATTCAGGCAGTTGTGGATCATCTCTCATGAAGCATGGGTGGGAGTAGAAGAGTGAGTGAAAAATGCAAAGGAGAAGAGTTAGTTGTGTGGAGAAACTGACGTACCTTTCTGTGAGCAGCAAATGCTTCTTCTTCTGGGAGAAGCTGGAAACTCAGGAACAGAGGGATGTCTTTTTGCAGTCCTGGTGTGTTCTTGTCAATCCATACAGATTTAGTTGGTAAACAAAGCTTTTCATGTCTTCAGTCTGAAAAACTCTCACAGGTCCTTTCCTTGTCAGTACTTGGAGCTTAA
Organism: Lagopus muta; assembly: GCF_023343835.1. Lineage (NCBI taxonomy): Eukaryota > Metazoa > Chordata > Aves > Galliformes > Phasianidae > Lagopus > Lagopus muta. The sequence continues at coordinate 43,930,762 of NC_064439.1, read as the reverse complement.
ATGTTTCTTCATTGATGACAGCAGTTTCCACCATGACCCCACCAACTCATCCTAAATCGGTCACTTTCAACCAGTTGCAGAATTTCTGTGGAAAGCTGAGGGCTGAGGAGATGCTGGCTTTGCTCTCCTCTGAAGAAGTGTGAGGGAAACATCTGGTTTGTTCTTCATCTGAAAAACTAGTGAATCGTTTTTTTCCTTCATCCATGCTGCAGCAGCATCCCCAACAGTTCCTTGTTCATCTTGTTGTGGGGGATGAGGAGAAGGGGAGCCTGAGATATCAACTACCTTCTCTGGCTCAGAAACTGAAGGCGTTTCTGATTCAGGTTTTTGATTCAGTTTTAATTTTTCTTTTCTTGATTTGACTGAAGCTCTCCCAAAGAGGCATTTCTGAGATGAGCCAGTGTTTGTCCTTCTAGTCAGCAAACAAAATCCAAGAGAACTGTTTTGGGTTCTCTTAAAGATGCTCAAGCCTCACCTCACCATCATGCCCACCTGTCATCACAGTGCCTGTGATGCATGTCTTTGAGTTTCTTAATCGGACAGTATATATTTGAAATCCTAACAAAAAAAAAACAGGGAAGTAAAATAAAGAAAGACTTGGATTGGTCCAGTGAAGACGTGATTCTATAAAAAAAACTAGTAGAACACTTGTTTTTTTAATTTTTGAGATAGTGTTTTTATGCTTTGTTAAATAGTTAATCATGCTTTGATTAGGCTGTTCCTTCTTTCAGCAGAAAAATATCAGTCCACTACCATTCTAATGCTGTATTTCTTCTTCCTTAATGTGTTCTTTGTTATGCTGTTACTGTCCCATCCTGGAGAGCTTTGTAGGTACTTGTGGAGAGAGCATGAAAATGGTAAAGCAAGACAGTGATCCCAAGTCATTGCAGTGGCATCGTAAGATTCCGAGTGTTATAGTTTAAAAGCAAGAGGAAGAAATTTGCAGAGGACTTTAATGCCTGGTTGTTAAAACTGCTTTTACTAAACAAATAAACAAAACCAGCAACCAAAATCCAACAAACTTAATTTTTTAATTTGCATTCAGAACTTGTTCTGGTTATTGAGCTTTTCACATTACTAAGCAGCTCAAAACCTTGTGACTGGGAAGAAACTTTCTTCCAGAAAGAAAAAAAACAACTCACAGGGCCTCTTTAAACAGTAGGAATTCTTGAATTGAACTTAAGAAGGTGTCATCTCTCGTAGTAAAGTGCAAGAAGAAAGGGGCACATTTCCTTTGCCTCCATCCCCACACACATCCAAGCTAAGATGAAAGCACCAAAGTTGAAGATGCTTAATATGCTGTAATTTTCTTCCATATCAAGACTGTTATTTTCAGTACATTCTCACCAGCTTCCTGATGTGGAATCAAGGCCTGCAGGTGGCTTTGTGAGCCTTTCTAACCAGGCTGCTTGAATGATAAGAACTGGTGAAAGTTATAATTGATCAGTAACAAGAGGATGAAATTTGTGTATAAATGTCCTGTGTGCATTGTTCATCTCTTTCAGATTCATTTCTGCTCTTTTTTTTGCATAGGGGTCTAGATCCAGCAGTGGTACTGATAGCTCTCTTTAAAGACAGAGCTGTTTGATGAGGCTCTGGATTTTAGTTATCTGCTGTGTACTTGCAGATATTAAATGCAGTGGGCTTACAGGCCCTTGGAATTACTTACAGTGTCCTTACTGTCAGGAATGCAATTGAAATTGGCTTTGATAAAAAGATGATGTATTATGTGGCTGTAAGTTAATAACATGTGTTGTTTAGTGGAAGGCATTAATAGTTAAAAGGTATGCTTCTAGAAAATGTACTGTCATAGCTGGGTCTAAGAACAACAGGCATACAGCTTATCAGACTGTGGCATACTCTGCCAGATCTGTCAGCTATAGGTCTGAGGGGAGCATCTCTTAAATAGGAGTTTTGTAAAGCTCTGGCATTGCTTTTGTGGAGGAAAGGCAAGCTTTATAAATGCATGAGAGGTTCTTTGGAAGGGTATCTTCAATTGTGTGCCTGTTAAATTCTGCCAGCAGAGTTAATCACAATGGATCTCATTCTCTGAAATTTTTTTTCTTGCTCTCTATAGAAGTAACTCTATTGAGGGAGTTGATCAGAATACTTACCAAGCAATCGGGAAAGAAGATGAGCAATATTTCCTTCCTTCTGCAGTACAGACAAAGGCAAAGCTGTAAAAGCACTTTGAGGATCAGTAAATTAAGAAAAAAATGGGCTGTTTAAATTAACTAATTGAAGCTGTGTCCCTCAGTAGTAGCAGTCTGTCCCTCTTTTTTCTAACATCAAAAATTGTTATCCATTAGATAAATTATGTTCCCTTATACAGTATTATTGAGCTCAGGCTTGTTGCTTTCGGTATAATACAGAAATGCTAACATGTCCAAATTCTGGTAGGTATCATTTAAAAGTGTTCTTGAACTGCAGTTTCAAAGGAGCAGGAGAGAACCTAATCTGCGTAGGGGTGTTCAGGTCTGTTCAGTCTGCAATCTGAACCATACTTGAAGTGGATGCTCACACTTTGAAGTACACAAGAGTACAGTCATAGCAGTGCTTAGCCCTGCACTATAAATAGAAGGTCTGGGTCTGTAAACCATAAAACATCTGTGAAGACTGTAGCCACTGAGTGTTTGTGTTGTCAGAAAGTCCTCGTTTTGTGTTTTTGATGGCCTCTCAGGCTTAACTTCATTTAATGATGGTTATTTGCCCAAGGAGGCTGTGGATGCCCCGTCCCTGGAGGCATTCAAGGCCAGGCTGGATGTGGCTCTGGGCAGCCTGGTCTGCTGGTTGGTGATCCTGCATATAGCGGGGGGTTGGAACTGGATGAGCATTGTGCTCCTTTTCAATCCAGGCCATTCTATGATTCTATGATTATTTGTGCTGTAGTAAGTAAAATACATCTCTGCTCCAGCTGATGCCTCCATTTCAGCTGAAAAATCTGAAATTTTGTGCTTGGGAGTGTTTGCATTATCAGGATGCAATCCTGATCACCTTTACATGTTGTACTGAACACGTTTCTGGTTAAGCACAAATAGAAATGATAAAATTAAACCATTAACTTTGTCATTGGAAGCTGCTTAGAATTCTCAAAGAATGAAAAGGTTTCTTTGTTGTTGTTTGTTTTTTAACTTTAAGGTGAAATCAGTGTTGCAGTTTTACAAAGGTTGAATATTCTGGCTTTTTGTGAGGCTGTATTAATTGTTTGAAAACAGGTTGAAAGCTAATTCTTTCACTTTGAAAACCTGGATGTGCATTAGATTCTGTTTAACCTTATTTTATGTTTTTGTAGGTTCCTCTAAAGAAGGAGGAGCTGGAGCTGTGGATGAAGATGATTTTATTAAGGCATTTACAGATGTTCCTACTGTACAGGTAAGCTGTGTATGCTAACTTTTGTTTCAGGAATATGCTATTTACAGCACTGTCTTAGCTTATTCTTATAATTTTATAGTCTTTCAACTGAGGTGCCATTACCTTTCTGTCTTTATGAGCTCTGCAATTTACGTCCTCCATGAAAACTTATTATTTTTTCCAGTTGTTAATTAGCAAAACCCACCTTTTAAGACTGTTTTACAAATTATAATCCCATCGTTTCAGTTGAAATGCATTATTACTTTGCTTAATCTTTTCCAAGGAGTTACTGAAAATAATTGCATGTTTCAATTTTTAATAAGAAAAACATTTCCATAATCTTAGGGAAACACAGGATTTGAAGTTTCATGGGATAAGCAACTAATAATAATATAAGCAAATAATTTTAAAAGCAGGAATTACAGTTTCGACCCTGACTTTTTGAATTCTAATGATGCTTGTCATACACGCACTCATCTGTAGCAATACTTCAAAAAAAGAGAAACCTTATGGTGACTTATTTGAATACTAATGAACCTTTTGGATGCTGAGCTCTTGAAAGTTAAGATCTTCTCTTTTAACAGGTCCATAAGCCAGAGACTCACACATGAGCTGAGTCACCTAACTCATGTTTTATTTGAGCAGCTGAGCAGTGCAAGGCAACCAAAAACTCAGCCAAAGTTTTAAAACACCAGCAAGATTTTGTACAACTCCTTTCTCTTGATATATCCTTCTGTTCTATTTTTATTTAAATATTATATATATTTATTTATATATTATGTATTTCTATATTATATGTTTATTTGAAGATGATAATGTGGTTCATTGTTAGATGTCATTTTACAGACTGAAATACTGTCTGCTTTAATGAAGAAACGTGTTATCTCCATGGTTCCTGTCTCGTTCAGCAAAAGTTTGTTTATGCTGTAAAGGTTTTGTTTCTTCTTTGCCTCTCCAAGCTGTTAAGAATTCTTTGGAGAGCAAGACCATCAATCTTTTCATATTATTTGGCCGTGTTATGTTGACCAGTCATATTCCACAACACTGAAAACATGCTGCCTATAATTTGATACTTCACTATTTACAGTCCTGAGCAGAGTTCTCTGATCACTCACATTGCTTAATAACACTGGGAGAATAGAAGTGGAATACTTGGATGTGTGTGTGTGGGGGGGGGGGGGAGATTTTTTTCTCTGACTCTGCTGGATGACTTGAGAAGGTAGGTCATTGCTTAGCTGCAGATGGTGGAGGAGAAGGACCACCTTGCTCTCACTAACAGCCCTTAATTGAAGTGGAGAGGCAAAGAGGAATGTGTAACTGACCCAGAATAACCTCATTTGTAATGTATGAGAATGTAAGACCAACTAGCCGGTCAAAAAATAAAAGTAAATGCTTATTATCTTTAAGAATAATGACTTTCTGATGTCCAATCTCAATCTCTGATCTCTCAAAAAAAAGAAAACGCCCTGCAATCTGAGACCACATTGATTACTGTGGAAGGGAGAAGTTTTTCGGATAGACCCTGGGAAGAATTAGCAATGCACCAAAATCTGTTAGAATGGATAGAGGATGTTGTTTCTGTGTTGCTGGACCTGTTTCCATGTCTGTTTTCATTACACTTGTGTGGGTCTTAGTAGAGATTTCAGTAAAAACAAGGGAGGGAAATTTATTATGGAAATACTCTCAATGAAGTTAATTAGCACCTGGATTAATCAAGTAAATTCAGAGTATTTTCTCTGTGTGTTTAACTTGCTCTTAAAAACCTTCAGTGGTGATTCTGCTTTTCCAGTAGGCTGTTCGAATGACTACACTCACCACTGATCTTTAAGGAAGATCATATTGTTTACTCCTATCTAGTTTGTAATACTTATCTGGAAATACCTTCTGTCCAATTAGTTATTTCTTTAATTTGTGTTGGAGTGTTTAATGTGTCTGTCTTCAATGTGGCATTTACCATCACTGCTGAGTATGTATGTTACCATCCAATGGATAATTGCAGCTTATAGAGAAGATAGGTTATTTTGAGATACAGTGCAATGGCTCTTTTTGCTAATGAGTTCTTTACTTACAGCACTGTGATAGACTGTGAGGACTGTGCCTCCATATTTAGCTTACAAACTGAATAGTTTTACAACTCTTTTTTCACTTTTGTTTAACTGGAAGCAAAAAATTCAGTTGTCATGTTGATAGGAATAATAGCCATCAATAGCTACGTTCTTTTTCCAGATGAATTTATTTGTCTGTATAAATGTCTGACATTGAGACTTGTGAAAAAAAGAAAGTGTAATTGTTGTTTGCACTCAAAACTCACAAAAGTATAAAGCGTGATTAATCAAAGGCAGGGAAAAAAGATTAAAAAACATAGCTTTTGTTTTGGAACTATGTATGGAGAGTATATTTGGGATTTTTAGTGGAAAAATTTTAATTTCATTATAATTAAAGTTATGCCATTTACTAAATTGTTCATTAAAAAGCCAATTTGAATAGCAATTTGAATTTGCGTAGACCCATTTCTGTTTTTGCTGGGTAATCAGAATTGTAACTTCTTTGCCTAGGCATGCAGGTAGGGCTAACTAAAGTCATTGTACATGTTGCTTCTGCCCTTCTCTATTGCCCAGCAATTACAATCCCGTGGCATTAAATACAGCTCATGGACTGAGATCCCTCATCAGCTGAGAACAGAAATTGGCCTGTTTTTGAGGGCCCCCTCAGTGAGACAGCTTTACCAGAACCTCAGACTGAGTTTAATGTGTACACCAAAGAGGTCCTGGTTAGCTGCTGCCAAAAGCTATGATCATGCTCCCCTTGTGCTTGCATTTTGCTTTTGGGTTAAGTTGGCATTGGCTGCTGAATTGACATATTTTTCTGTATGTTAAAGCCCTGAATTAGGAACAAGACGTAGCAAGGTGGGTGGTGGTAAAGAGGAGCTAAGATTCCTACCATGCTTATCAGATTATTCAGATATGCAGGCGCTGTAAAGCATGGATATTTTCCACATCCTAAGTATTCCAGCATGAAATACACAGGCCTTCATTACTGTGTTCTGTTGCCAGAGCATAGGAGAAAAGGTAGAAATTAGTCTACTGTAGCTACTGTAACTTCAATTAGTTTAGTATAGTCAGGACATTGGAAAGCTGGTTGTTTGAAGTTGCACAGGAAAATAAACTATTTTCTGAAAAGTGTGGATTTGGCTTAACTGGAAAACAGAAGAGAGAGATTTGTAAATCTGCAGAATAAAATTAAAGATGTGTGTGCAAGGGACCAGAGTGAAAGTGCAGAGTGAGGTGTTCCTAACCACTGGTCCTCATTTCCACTACACACTCTGTGCTCTTGAACATACAAAAGTAATACCTTGCAATTAGTGAGAATCAATCACTAGTGTTGAGTTTCTACATAAGTTCTAATGGTCACTTCCATTTTATAGGGCACAGGTCTTCTGGAAGTCCTGCAGAATATCTGGCACCCCATGTAGATGTCTCACTTGCTACCAGATGCCTGTGTCTGAGCAATTGAATGTAGTTCAGTATGTTTACATAAACTACTTTGAGTGCAAGAAACTGGAAGTCTTTAGCTTAAAATATGCTGTTGAAAAAATTCTGGCCAGAGCAGTTTTCCATAATTTACTTCATATCTCCTTCATATTATTCTGAAGCTGGGGAAAAAAACAAAAAAATCCTTAAATTTTGCATATTCAGTGAACAACAGATTATTTAAAATCATAGTGAATTGTAATCTGAAAAAAAAGGCCAAAAAATATGAGGTAATAAAATTCTTAAGAAAGATGAATTTCTAATGAAAGGTGAAATCTTGAGGAACGTATTGATTCTTTTTTCTGTTAGTGAGCATTCGCTGCTTAGTATTATCCTCAGTATTTGCTTTAAATTGCTTTTAATACCACTGGCATAGTCCTCTGGTGTTGTATAGAAAGGGCAATATTTCCAGAATTACAATGGAATTTTCAGTCGTCTTCAGCTAGCTTCCTTCATCATGTTAACTGGGAATTTTTCTGTGTTTTTAATATTCCAGATCTATTCGAGTCGAGAACTTGAAGAAACGTTGAACAAAATCAGGGAAATCCTCTCAGATGACAAACATGATTGGGATCAACGAACCAATGCGGTAAACTTTATGTCTGATTCCAAGTGTGGGTGGTTGCATTTCCCACTATATGGGTGACTGCATATTTGAAAATGCTTTTCTTAGTGGTAGCACTCACAATACTCCAAGGCAATTTTATTTTACATTTTAAAACCACGAGCTTCCATGTATCAAATAATTTCAGAATAAGCTTTGGACAAGTGTTTTTTAAAGGGCTGAAGTGTATTTTTGTTGGCGTTTGAGTGGAAGCTTTTCTAAAAGCCCTCATAATTGTTGGTTTTTTATTTCTTCATGTCTTCAAAATTACATACTCTGCAGGTAAACTGCTAGCATTGGTATCCCTTGTGTGGCTACAGTAACATTTACTTCTGGAATTAAAATGTCTGTGTGTATGTGGCAGCTATATTCTTCATCTAGTTTGGGTATCTTAGTAAGTATTCAGAAACGGGTATGTGAACATAGCTGTGTATGTGTGTATTTGTGGACTGAGATTTAAGACTTTCTATCTCCAGAATTTACGTAATAATTTTTTATAACTGTTTTTAAGTTACTACCGTATACTTGAAAATGTGATTTGCTTTAGGTTCCTTATTGTTGACTAACATAATGTTCCTCTTCTGTGGAATCAGACTTTGCTGGAGACAGACACGCTACTCACACACTTAAACATTTTTATGCACAGTTGTCTCAAGAGCTGCCTTCAACTTTGAAACTGGAGACGTACATATGTACATTTTTACAATAATTTGATACTTCTAAAAATTATTATTATTATTTTTAAGGAGAATATGTATTAGTAGTGTGCTAAACTGGACACCTTGCATTTTTTAGCTCAAGAAAGTTCGGTCGTTGCTTGTTGCTGGAGCTGCACAGTATGATGGATTTTTCCAGCACTTACGGTTGTTGGACGGTGCGTTTAAGCTGTCAGCCAAGGATCTCAGATCCCAGGTGGTTAGAGAAGCTTGTATTACTGTAGCGTAAGTATAGTTTTACATTTGTTTGTGTACATTGCTAGATTTTAGTGTCATAGAGTCACAGAGTTGGAAAGGACCTACAAGATCATCTGGTCCAACCGCCCTCTCATTGCCATTGCTACCACAAGCCACTAAACCATATCTCATAACTCCTCATCCAGACCATGTGAATTCGACTTAAAAGTGCTTTACCAGTGTTGCAGGAAAGACTGTCTTGCTGGGCTGCTGTACACTATTACTGATAACGTGTCAAGATCTGACGCTATATGGATAATGTAAAAGAAACATTTCAAAGTAATTTGTTCTTTTAGGTGATAAATATAGTCAATAATCCTTGTAAAACACTGTATGTGAAGAGGAAGGTACCATCACTAGACCAAGTACTTAGTGTTAGTACAAATTGCAGCAGGTACTGCTGTAACGTCAGGGCTTAGTCTTAAAAGCACTTGAGTGTTTGGCGTAGGGCTTTACTGTGACTATAAAAGTGAGCTGCAGTGCACTTTGATCCCTTCCACTTGACTTGAATTGTCTGAGATGCGATTAAAAAGGTAAAACTCAAGTGAAAGCTTAAATAGAACTTTGTACATTTTGATGAGGCAATAATCTTAAATTTCCGTGACAGTCTTAAGAGCCCTGACAAATAGAATTAAGAACTCTGCCCTCATTATTTTGGGGTATAAGATGGGGGGAGAGGGGGAAGACCTATGTTTACAGCAGGGCAGTTTTTCCTATTTCCATCTTTTCTATGGCTTTTTGCCCCTTTGTAAAGGCATTAATCTGCTCATTGGTATGCAGTGGCTGTGTATGTCCCAGAATTCACCCAATTCACCCTTGCTCTTTTGGCCTTATGATAGAACAGACCATGGTATGCTGCTGGAACATACAGCGGTCCTTGCCAGGGAAATTCAGGGTTTGAGAACATAATTATTGTTTCCTAATGTGAAGTCGATAGTAGCATAAGCATACTGTGTCATGTCCTCATCCAGACCTAAAAGTTAGGAATTTTTCATGATCCCTAAAACAGTGATGTATTTGTTGTCACTTCCAGATTCTTTTTATATGTACAGTCTGCCTGCATGGAAGCATTTGTTGTCACCACTGGACAATGATGTTACTTTGTGCTGTATGTGTTACCATATTTGTTAGGATTGAAATTACAACGTTGAAAAAATGGAGTACATTTTTATGGATAGCTTACTATGGTGAACTCAGTTTTGCCAGCATTTTGATGAGAATATTAGCTTTTCATATTGTGGTATTTGTTTTTCGTTACGAAATAAAGTTACATAGTTAAATCTTCTAGTGTGTCTGCTAAGTAATAAAAAAGTTCTGCAAATCCTATGCTTCCAGATAATGCTTGGAAATAATGAAAATGAGAAATTCTGCTATTTAATGTTAAAACAACAAAGTTCATTGTGCATTCTACGTAACTAAGAAATTAATTTCGACTAATCAGCTCCATTTCTTTTTCCTATATAGCCATCTTTCAACTGTTTTGGGAAACAAGTTTGATCATGGCGCTGAAGCTATCGTGCCTACTCTTTTTAATCTGGTCCCCAACAGCGCCAAAGTGATGGCAACTTCTGGGTGTGCAGCCATTAGATTCATTATTCGGGTAGGTGTTCCACTCAGCTGTGTTTGCTAGAAATAGATAGCTGCTCTTAATAGAGATAGGACCAAGTTGGAAATATCAGAATTATCCAGTAACTTTTTAAAGACTGTTTAACACTGGATAAATAATTTTTCTTCTGAGAAGACAAGTATTATTTATTGTTGGTGTAAGACAACATTATCACGGTAATGATATTATCAGTATAAAAAGCAAGTCTGTTTTCATGATTTTTACAGTGTTAATCATAATAATAATAAAAAAAAGGCAATTTCAGAACTTATCTGACCTTTTGCAAAAGACAGAGTAAGCTACCAGTCAGCAAGCTTATAACAGATTACTGGATAAAATTCTTTCCGCGAGAGAATTATCATTTATAACACATTTAGTATCAACACATGCATATATTGATATGTGGCATTGATGTACATCAATATATAAAATATCTCTTTACATGTGTGTATTACATATATGAATACAAAATAAATATTTACTTACTTATTCCATGGAGTTCATAACAGAACGTTGAAGAGCTCAGACAAGTATAGATAAGTTCAGAAGGCACAAGTTTATTGGAGAAGAGTGCCACAGAGATTTGTAATCCTTGAGTTTGAGAACTTTCTAAGCTTTTGATTCCTTAAAGCTGTAACACATAGAGGAGGATATTGTAGGCTAGCTTTGTTTTTTTTTATTGTCTGCTCCTTAAGCATCTACTAACAACCTGTGTCTGAGCCAACATACTTAACTGGACTTCTGGAACTTGTACTGCTGTATTTATGTTTTGTATAGGAGTGGGAGGTTGCCTGTAGTTTCTAATTTCCAGTTAAATGCTGTGTTGTTCTTTAGTTATTTATGCAAGTCGCTTAGTTCTATTTGATGTCATCGGTGTAACAGTGTCACAATTGTAGTTTTCTGAAGTTTTAGGAACTTAAGTGTTTTGACCACTCACACATTCTGTTGCTGTGCTCATTATGTTTTGGAATCTGAAGTTATCATTGTCTGACCATGCCTCAAAGAAGGTATTCTTGAGAGTTTCTGCATCACCTTTGCATCAGCAGTTGGGCTAAAATGTATCAGTATTTCCCTCCCAGAGTTTTACAGTACATTCTGAGATGACTGATGGCATGGAGTTGAGGAAGGAATACATCCTTACGTAGTATGATTACAGTTCTCTCTGAGAGAAGAATATTGTTCACAGTCACATTAGATGAGTTCAGATATGTAGGAAAATAACTCTGTCTTCTTACTTACAGTGGCAAATCAGTCACTAGGAAAGCAATATGAAATTTAAAAAATCACTAAATTATGTTAAATTGGTTTTGTTGGTTCAGTTGAAGATGAATCTGTGCATCAGCTACAGCTGATTTTGTAAAGCTTCTATTATCTTTAGCTATCCTTTAACATACAGGGTTAGAAACATGGAAGCAGGAACATCCTACCCATTCTGTTGAAATCCTCAATAAATAGATTGCATATGCAGGGTGTGTTGACAGTCAGAAAATTCAGATCTCAGTGTTAAAATGGAAGAAATAAATATCAGAGTTGAGCGAAATGCAGTCCTCCTGTCTGCAGACCTCTCCCCCTTGGATTATGTGAGGTGAAGAAAACCTTGTGATCAGTATTGAATCCTAAGCCGTTATGACTGATGTGTGCTAAAAAACTCATAGCAGAAATCACTGACTGCTGGTTCACATCTTTGTGCTTTTTAGCTGAATAAAAGCAAGCCTGAGCCTTTGAGTCCTTTGTCGAACATACTCCGGAAAGTACGGAGTTGATATCTCCACAGATTTGGAACATGGAAGTTTCGTACATGAAACCATTTTATTTTTTCTCCCCAGTATTGCTTGTTATTCTCTTGTAGCAGTTACAGGCCATTTAAAACTATGGAAACATAAACAAAACACCAAAAAACAGTAGGAACAATTGCAGCTGCTAGGCTGTCGTGGGTTTTTGGACTCATTCCCTGCTAATTCTGAAGCTGGCAGCACTGTGAGAGCTGATAATTCTTTGTCGGCTCTTTTGATTTCTGTGTTTATATCCTGTAACAATAAACTGAGGAGAAAAGAGTGATACGTGAGATGCTAACAGTTTTGCAGAACTGTAGCTTTGAAGCAGGTTCTACAGATTTAAACTCTGGCAATGTAAGCAGAGCTGTTACGCAAATCATTTGATATATTTATTCAAGAAAGGAATAAAGAAATTCACAGAAAGTGCATTTGTTTAATCATATTACTTGGAATTAAAATGGTACTGCTTTATGTCTAAAATAAAATGAGCTGAAGTAAGGCTCTTTTAATTCTGGGTTAAATTATTGCATCTGGATTTAATGTAGCTTATCTTAAACGCTTCAGGTGGTAGTTCAAGGATTTCCTTTTTCCATGAGAATGTTAGGTGTTTACATTTAGATTTCATACATGTTTGTTTATATTGTATGTCATACCTTTATTGTTCTATGGACATATTTTGCATTAAAAATAATTTCATGTTTTTAATGTTAACCATATTGATGGAACCTTAAAAGAGAGCCCATAGATTCAGGTTTCTTTTTGCTACGTAACTCTGATTATAAGACTGCTGTGCCTTTAGTTTTCCTTCAGGAAAAACAAATGAACAAAAAAATCTGTTTAGAACTCTTCTGAGGAGAAAATTGCATTTGAGCCTTCAGACATGACTTTGCACAGCTAAACACTGCACACTGTGGTGTGGTTGTTGACTCTTGTTGGAAGCACATTTTGCTTGATCTTGTGAAAATGAACAGAAGCTTTATAAATGCGTGTGCTAGCAGTAGTCTCCTGTATGTAGCTTACTAATAAGAGACCAACTGTGATTTGTATTGTTGCTGATTCTGTTTGAGTTAATTGTTACTGTGCAGATTCAGGAATACTTTTGTCATTAACTACTTTGTTGACTTTTTTCAGCATACCCATGTGCCCCGACTCATACCTTTAATAACAAGCAACTGTACCTCAAAATCGGTTGCCGTTAGAAGGTATGTTACAATATACTCAAATAGCAAATTATGGAGGTTGTTGCTTTCTAAATATGATAACTGTTTGTTGAAAGTAAACAGCTTTACAAATGTTTAGCTGTCAGCTCTCAAGGAACAAGGAACTGTGTGTTCCAGTGAGCAACAGTAATGAATTTAAGCAGAGTTACTTGGACATTGGTAAGGAATAGTGTTCTCTGACATAATCAGGGATGTGAACTGTGTCCTTCTGCAGAATTTTATTTAAAGTATTCTTAACACTTGTAGGAAAAAGCAACTTTTATTTTAAAATCGAAAAGGGGGAAAAAAGTTCTGAGTTGAATCTCTGGTGCTAAGGGTAACAAGAACAAACAGACCAGGTACTGGGAGGCATTGGGAGATTGTAAGTTAGGTATGCATGTCTTTGCTAAGAACCAGCCTGAATTATTGACTGCAGTTAGGGCTAGTCCTGACAGACCTAGGGAGGTTAGCTCTTGCAGGAACACTGCATTATACTGCTGCCTACTGCACATGGAGGACTTTGTAAGTGGAACTAGGCTGTCTGTGCCAGATTAATAAGCAGACCACAGCACTGGGCTTTGGGTTGAGGTAGAGGTACGACATGGTGGATCGATCTGTTGCCATTTTTAAGTGCTTATGTGTCTTTAGCATGTTTTTTCCAAAAAATGATACTTCAGTACTTGATGGGGCTTTTAATGACTCCAGTTGCTTCTGATAGTCTGTCATTTTTTGCACAAAATCTCTCAAAAGCAGTTTACGCTGTTTCTGGATCCACAGTAACCATGAGTGCAATATAGCTATGTATTTACCAGAAATAACTGAGCACCTACACTGTTTACTCTTTTTAAGCTGCATTTTCATCCGAAGCAACTACTATCTCAACCCAAACTGTAGTAACATGTTAAAACTTGCTGTTTTACTTTAAAACACTGGGCAGGCTTCAGCATTTCCATTTACGTCAGCTTTGTTAAGGAAAATGGTTTCAGTTCGCGATCTTCACATCAGTGAAGGCAGCCAAAATTGTATTTCATACTGACTTACTGCCTTCGTAAAAAAAAGAAAACAAAAAAAAAACCAACTAAATTAGTTACAGTAATGAGAAGAACTTCTAATCCTTTCAGGGCTTTTTTTTGCCACGTTTCATACGTGCCCAAATAATTTGGCCAGAAGAAAAATGATGTAAAACAGGTCTAAAGTGAAAAATATCCAGAAAATATAAGAGTTCTATATCATAGAGTCTACTACCTTTTCAAAGTCTCAGTTATCTAAACACCTTCCTAAGCTGTGCCAGTTTGATTTGTTCACCAGGATCTAGTTTCAGACATACTTCAGAATATGCATTTGCTAACGTGTGTCTGCTGTGTTGTCAGGTATTCTGAATTATAATAAATGCAGTTAAATAACTTGTTATATTCAGTGCCAGGAAAGACTGAGGAGTACTTTCTGTGTGTATGTCCCCATATTAATGGTGTCATGGTGTCATGTTTTCCTTCATGGGACGTACTTTGTAAAGACTTGTGGAAGGATGGGAATAGTGTTTGGGACAGAAAAACAATGCTGGTGTAACAATGTAGAAAAACATTGTGGTGTAACTTAATAGCTGACTTATTAAAGTATTGATGTATTATTTTTTAATATTAAAATATTACAGTTTGTGCAAATTTTGAATTACTGATGTGTCTTGTACTTGGGGGCAAATAAAAGACATCCATACCTAACTTACGATCTCCCAGTTGTGTAATAACATGATTCGAACTAAAGATGTTTAAATTTCTGAAGTTTGAAGTTGTGTTAACAGTTAAACATGCTTTTATGTTAAGTATTTCTTCCCTCAGAATGAAAATACTGAAGTTTCTGTTTTTTCTACAAGCACACTGGAGAAATGAGTATTAATTAAATTGTTTTATTCTGTCTTCTTAGGCGCTCCTTTGAATTTTTAGACCTGTTATTACAAGAGTGGCAAACACATTCTTTGGAAAGGTATGGGCCTGTACATTTTTTCCCCAATAATAAACTACTAATGAATATTAATACAGAAGTTTTTTAGTTGAATCCTTGAATTGATTACGTTATTGAATGTTTGCCAGCCTTTCTAGTACAGCAGGTCATGTGGCTCTTTTAGGTACCAAGGGATAGGAAATCTGTACGCTCCCACCTGCCGCCTCTTCTCCTTATCTTCTCCTTCTCTTCCTATATTGCATATGAGAAATTGCTCTTCATCTGAAAAAGTTAGTGAATCCTTTTCTTCCTATCAACAGCATCCCAAATTTTTCTTTCTCATCCTGTCCTGGAGAATGAGGAGGGGAGCCTGAGGACTCAGCCAGCTTCTCTGGCTCAGAAACAGAAGACAGTTCTGATTTGGGCATCTCAATTTTAATTTTTCTTGTCTCAATTTTACCAGAGCTCTCATGTAGAGGCATTTTTGCAGTGAGACAGTTTTGTCCTGCCAATTCTGCTGGGAGGTGCTCAAACTTCACTGTGATGCCCATGTTACCACTGGGATACTGCTGTGTCGTGCCCAAGGCCTGATTGGCTCGAGCAGCAGAGCAGATGTCACTGACCAGAGCTTATTGTTGGTCCTGCACACAGCAAGAGATGTTTGAACTGGAGTCAAGTAGCAAAGAAAGTAGCAATCTCTTCCTAGTTGGTCACCATATGTTGCAAATACTTCATGATTTTAGTAGCGCAGCTTCCACATATGTGTCTGGTGATGCTCTTCAATATCAGTAATCTCCCAGAGGCTGCCCTAAATGACATTAAGTGCATTTTGCCGATGACATAAACAGGAGATATGCAACCCCTGTTTGGTTCTTTTGCTTTTAGTGGTTATTCTAGAAATGCAGAGAGCAAGCTAACAAAATCAGTAATGTAATTTAGGCCTTTTAAATCACACCCCTCTCTACAGGATCAGGTGCTTTTTCTGTCAAATAAAGGCTTGGTCTGGAGATGGTGTCTGGAAGCAGGACTCAAGTGTATGCTGAGTTTGAGGGTGCCACTAAATTGGAGGAGTTGCTGACTCCCTTAAAGGCAGACAGAGCTTAGAATCATAGAATCACAAAAGTTGGAAAAGACCTCCAGGATCATCTAGTCCAACAGTCCAACTATCTCCAGTATTTTCCCACTAAACTGTGTCCCTTAGTACCACATCTAAACATCTTGAACATCTCGACACATGTGATGGCTGAGCAATCACCAAAGGTGTGAAGTTGAACAAAAGCAAGTGCTAAGTTCTGCACCTGGGGTCGGGCAGCCCAGGACATGGGTACAAACTTGAGGACAAGAAGCAGAAGAGCTGCCCCACAGAAAGAAAGGGATCTGAGGGTTCTGGCTGATGGCAAGAATATGAGACAGCATTCTGCCACGACAGCCCCAGGGGCCAGCAGTACCCAGAGGTATATCAGAGGTGGTCACACTGCCAGCTGGGAGAGGGAAGGGGCTGTCCTGCTGTGCTCTGTGCTGTGCGGCCTCACCTCCAGCACTGGACATAAAGAAGGACATAAAAACGTTCGAGAGCTTCCAAAGGATGGCTGTGAAGATGGGCATGGGTCTGGAGGGGAAGTTGTATGAGGAACAGTTGTGGTCCCTTGGTTTGCTCAGCCCAGAGCAGAGGAGCTGAGGAGAGGCCCGGTGGCGGCTGCAGCTCCTCACAGGGAGCGGAGGGCAGCTCTGAGCTCTGCTCTGTGTGACAGCGACAGGCTGAGGGAACGGCATGGAGCTGTGCCAGGGGAGGGCCGGGTTGGGGGTTAGGGACAGGGTCTGCAGCAGAAGGAACAGGCTGCCCAGGGCAGTGTCAGTGACACTGAACTTGCCAGAGTTCAGGAAGCATGTGAATAATGCTCTCAGACATAGGGTTAGAGTTTTGGGTTGTTCTGTGTGGAGCCGGGAGTTGGACTTGGTGATTCTTGTGGGTGCCTTCCCACATGGTATATTCGTTGGTTCTTCCAGAGACTTTTTGATTCAAGGAAGTGAACTGTTGAAATATCTCTGTATTTACACATAGTCAGCATTTCAGAGGCTTAAAGAAAACAAGAAGTTTTCTTGTTTTCATGTGTTTGTTTTGTTTAAAAAAAACAAACCTGCATTTGTCTGCCTTTGCTGTAGCCTTTACTTTTTTAGAAAACACAGTTTCTACCTTCAGAAAAGGAAATAGCTGGGAAGCCTTCTTAAGCCTCTACAGCAGTGCAGTTATATCATCACTACGCTTAAGCATTTGTTTGCTTCATACCTTAGAACTTCTCCCTTTGCTTTCTTTTTTTTTTTTTTTTTATACTTTATTATATTTTAACTATTTAAACTTTACTACTTACTTTAGAATTGAATTTGGAGAAGCAAAATAATATGAGGAATGTTTGTCTTCTAGGCATGCAGCTGTCTTAGTTGAAACAATCAAGAAAGGCATTCATGATGCTGATGCAGAAGCAAGAGTGGAGGCAAGGAAGTAAGTCTGTACTACTTTTTGCTCTGAAAATGTGTAGATTTTATATGAGGGGTTGAAGGGTGACAATACATAATGTGTTAGCCACAGAAAAGGGCAGAAGTTAGATTGAAAAGTTACGTGTCTGTTCTCAGAGTCTTCAACTAACATCTGATTTCTATTGTAAGAAAAATACTCTAAAGATAGAGGCAATTGCTGCCTTCTTAAAGTATTTGCAGATTTCTTCATGAATAAAGTTATCAAATTTTTTTCAGCATTTTCATTAGTTTAGGCCAGAGTAGAATTAGTAGAATTACTGTTCCTTACCCTTAGAATCAATAAGTGAGTGGAAAATTTCAGAGGACAGAGAGACTCAGTTGTTTTCAAGATGTCTCAGGTCAATTTAATCAGTTTCTTACTGAGTTGGTGAGTTTCTCTTATACTTTGTCTTTCCAATTCAAGTTCCTTTTGCTCTCATCCCTTGTAATCTTTAATATCCTGACTATATTTTAAAGAAAATAAAGAACAGTTACAGTTGGTTGTTTTCTTTTTTTACAGGGCTTATTTGGGTCTTAGAAATCACTTTCCTAGTGAAGCAGAGACTCTGTACAATTCCCTTGAGCCGCCTTATCAAAGAAGCCTCCAGACGTACTTGAAGAATTCTGGCAGTATAGCATCTCTCCCTCAGTCAGACAGGTCATCTTCTAGCTCACAGGAGAGCCTCAAGTAAGGGTCACTTACCTACTTCTCAGTCTAAAAAATTACTGTATTTTTTTTACAAAAATGTTATTCAGATACGATTAATTACTCTTCTTCAAATTGATCTGTATTGCTTACCTGAAAATTGAAAGTGTTAAAACATGTTGTTAATGACCTGCCAGTAATGTAAAAACTAAGTTATACAGAAATTAAAATTTTAAAGTACTCTTAAACTACCAACTGTTATTTCCTGTACTGCAGGAAGTTTGTACTGCATGTAATTTTGCAGATATTTGAACTTAAGTATCACAGAAAGGAAGGGGTAGAACAATAAATAGAAGTAGTTACTATGCAGGAAATGTATTTTTAATTGAGTCTTGAGTAATTTTTTATTGGATAGATGTTATTTTCCCTGTGTTACACAAAACTGAGTTTTTAGCTTCTAATATTGATAACTAGATAAGTTCTCCCTGTGTTTACTACCCTAGGAAATAGGGACATGGTTTTACTTTGTCTAATTCTCCATGATTTTTGACTTCGCTGTACTTACAGATCTCCTAGATCATTGATTAAAAAAAAAGAGAAAGGAGATTATGGGATGAAAAAAATATGATGACTTGTCCCTACAAAACAAGAAACAAGCTCTATTTGAAACTGCTTAAATGAAATGGCATTTGCAGTAGATTGTGTAAGTGATGAAATTATAACAGTTGTCTAGGACTTTTTGGAGCTCAATTTAAGGTGAATTTAACCCCGGGCTTGCAACAAAATGCTTCCAAAACGCCAGGTATTAATATTAGGAAATCACTGTATGTGGTTGTTAGTTAGCTGCAGATACATAATTCTCTGTGAGAAATTACCTAATAATTCTGACACCTGCATTATCCTTGAGCACCTGACCAAGTAACTCAGGTAAATACACAGTATTATGCACCTTCTCTCAGCCTTGCCTTTTTTGTATTAAAAATACAAAGGCTTCCCCTCTTCCATCCATTTTTCCTTGTTACTGCAGGCAACCCATAATTTGTTATGTATCAGTCATTTTTATCTCCCACTCTTTTTGCATGACAGCTGATTTTGAAGATCAGCTCTGTGGTTAAATAAGATCTTGCAGTGGCAGCCTTAAATATTTCTGTGAACTGAAGGTTGCATTATCAAAGGAGAAATGCTCTGTGATGAAGATGTAATTTCATAAAATATAAAAGATGCTCCAATAAGAACGATTGTGTTTTCAGTCAGTCAGTTTTAAATGTTTTTCTCCAGAAATATTCAGAGAAAGTGGGAGGGGTGAGGAAAAAAAAATATAAATAACCTTTTTGTTCTCTCATTTCACCGTGTATTAATTGCCTTTTGGATCTGATACATGGGATGTTTTATTTATAAAAGCCCTTACTCCATGGGTTCATTGGATTTTGTCTTTCAGCCGTCCTCTATCTTCTAAATGGTCTGCAGCCAGCCCAGCCAGCTTTGCAGGCAGAGGTAAGCTAGTGCTATCTTGTGCACAGTATTCATTCTTTAAAGTTCTTTGAGTTACAAGATTTAAATGGAACTTAACATTTTATTTTGTTAAGTATTTACCCTATTTCGGAATTGAATAATGTTATGTCTGCAAACTGCAGCTACTGCTATGTTTTCCACTTACTCAGCTTGGATTTTACGTATTTTCAGTTGTGAGCAAAAGACAAGATGATTTGTTACGTATTGGAATTGTTCTTTGGTTGTTTATCTTGGAGTTTTGTCATGGGACAGTCATTCTCAAAGAAGCAGTGCATTGTTCTGTTGTCTCTGTCTGACAATTGGGCTTGTGGTGTTTGCAAGTGAAAGATGCCTTGTACCTTTCATCTGTTCCAAAGTAGCTGCTGCTGTGTATGTGAGAGAAATCAAATAAAGCAGAAGTCAAGCAGTTTGATATTGTCACCAGTTTTCAAAGTTGAATCTCTTCTTTCTCCTTCCATGTAGTGCCTCTGTAAGACTTTCCAAAGAAATCACTGAACTCCCTTTTACAAGCCTCTTGTAATTAATTAAGGGTGCTTGTTTGGTTGGTATTGAAATTGTGAAGGAAGAGTCAATGAAAATTAACTTCAGTTAATAGTTAACATTCAGCATGTAAGAGGAAATGGATTTAAAAAATATAGAAGATGAGGCCAAAACCAATGAAGGTATTCAGTCAGCTTGCCCAAAGCTTCACCTCAGCTGAATCATGGAAATACTGTCTTCTCTCCATATCACAAAGGGTGCTGTGAATTTCATTATGTTTTGAAGCATTCAGTGGGGTAATAAACCCCATAAACATTCCTAATTATGCAGATTGTAGAAGAATGGGAGCACATAGCATTAAATGGTAACATTTCATATTGAATGGCAATAAATAATACTGTAACATGAACTGTTCTTTATCTGAGTTTCATGCCAACGTGTCCAACGTTATTTAATGTCCTTACAATATTGCATTTATATTAACTTTATTTGTGTGACATACATGTTTTTTGCAGGTTTGCTGCAGCAGTAGAAAACATTAACCTTGCAAATACGATTAATTGTATTCATTACTAACAATTTGTTGTTGTTGTTACTAGTTTCGGGCAGCAGCAAGAGTGTTCCAAGCCCAGGAACTCTGCAAAGGTCTCGCAGTGACATTGATGTTAATGCTGCTGCAGGGGCAAAGGCTCGCCATGCTTCTGGACAGACAGCTGGAGCTGGGCGCTTGTCAGCAGCTGGTCTGCCTCCAGGATCTTATGCTTCACTAGGTGAGGGAAACATCTTTATCTTTGTCTTTATCTTTACTGGGGAATTATTTCTGAGGCTTTTCTTCAAAGAGTTACAGGAAGACAAGCCTACTTTTGGAAAACTCTCATTGTCATTTTTGCTGGAGTGTTGTAAAAGAGCACATTTTCTCACGTAAGTTACCAACTTTGCTAGATGTTTTATTTTCCTTCTGCTAGAAGAATACTGATGTAAAGAATATATTCATACTATGCTCTTTAAACATCTTAACCTGGTATTACACTGTGTATTGGAAGGCACGATACCTTCACTTAACAGCAGATGGTGATCGTGGTTTTTTTGCATCCAAAAGTAAAAAGGAAATCAGTACTAGGACTCTTGATTTCCATGTTTTTTTTCTCAGCTCTTTAGCACTGCTGTAAAATAATCAGTTAATGAGACATCTTTGTATTAAGTAGTGGCTTCTTCACATAATACAAACTGTTGCACAAATGTATACAGCCGATTTTGGAGAGAGCTTCCCAAGTCCATTCATAAAACTCTGTGAAAGTAGTTTTTGTCCACCTGAGTGATAATCTTGCTTGTCAGGAATGCTTGCTGTTAGACATAGAAAGCTCTGCAAATTACAGGTTTGCAGAAGAACTGATAGTGATGGTAGAACTTCGAAGTTTAAATTTCACCATCACATAAGGAGAATAAAGGAATACTAGGCATGTATCCTTAACGTAGGGGTGAGATTCAGTGTTCACTGCTAGTTTTTTCTTCTCAGCCTATGTTCCTGCTAGACTACCAAGGAGGCAAATTCTAGTAGTGATATTGCCAGTCATGGTCACAAGGGAGGCAGAGAAATCATATTTAAAAAAAAAAAAAAGAAGAAAAAAAAAAAGTACTTTTTATTTAGCCTTTTTAAGCATTTAAAAAAACAAAAACCAAACCTTTTCTTTACCTTTTCAGTTTGTTTTGTGCCTTGGGAGATGTTAGGATATAAGGATGTAAGCTATGTTATCCAAGGTTTTGATTGTGTTTTTAGTTAGGTTTAAGTGAGCTGCTTCTTTTGTCATCAGTGCCTACTTGAAGTGGTTTGGAACCACTACTGGATGTGGACCCAGTGTGTTTGCAGTGCTGCTGAGAAAGAACACTGCTTGGAGCAGGACTTTAGCATGGGGTGTGGGCTCCCTCTACTGCCCACACGGGGGATCAGGGAAGTGTGGGGTGTAGACTAGGGTTAGGCTGCTCAGTTTGCTTGCTGGAGGGGAGACTTTCAGTTGGAGAATTGATACTCCTTGCATAATGTCTGAAAGCCTGAGATAAGCGGAGTTAATATTCTTCAAGATCAGAGTATTTTTTAGTCTGTTTTGGTGGGCAAGAGGACATAACTGTGGTTCTTAGGTGAAGGTGGAGATGACTCATAGGAAAATAAAAGTGATAATGAACATAGCAGTAGGAGGAGGAGAAAAATGTCAAGTGGAAAGCAGAGAGAGAAATCTGTTGGTGTTTATTCATTGTGGAACATGGGGTTTACTTCCTCATTACAGATTTCACAGAAATTTAGCTCTTGTTTGGAATTCTGGTTTGCTTTCAGAATATCTTAAGCCATGTGTGTGATTCATGCACAGAATTTGGAAGCAGGAGTTAAGAAGGGCACAGAGGTTTTTAGGGAAGTAAAGAGTGGTGGTTTTATGTGGGGAAATAACAGAGATAAAGAAATGGCATATTCTCATTGGAGTTTGTAGATGGGGAGTGGTGAATACGTGATCTGTAAGTCCATGTCAAATTCTTTTGAGGGTTCTGAGTAATGGGAAAGTTTTGCCTTGCTAGTGGATACGATGACTTGTGGAAAAGAGTACAGTGTTGAATTGAAATGGCAAGATAATGTGACAGGTAGTGATAGATAGAAAACTGAAATGCTGTTATAGATGGATTGTACAAAGGTAGTGATGGTGAAGGAGGCCAAGGTTTGTTAACAGTCACACAAAAGGAATACTTCTCAGTATGATCCTGATTCATTCTCACCCTTACTGAAAAAGTAACATCTACCTTTTGATAAAATAGCTGCAAAATGTAGAACCTAAGAGAACAAGTTCATAAGCATAGTAATTAGTATTTGTCTCTGTCTCTTAGCTAATTACTATAAGAATTATTATGTGTATCTATGTGTGTTTTTGTTGTTTTAAATCATTTGTATTCGTTATTTACTTTAAGAGTCTTCTAGATACAGGAGGACCTTCTTTAGTTATTCTGAACGTTGACTAGCTTTGGCATCCTTAATAGGTAATGGCCTGTTGAGGAGACTTGAGCTGTAATTATATCTGTTGCACATTAAATATTTTAATTCAGATTGTTACTGTCAGAATAAGCAATTCCAGCTGAACTTGTGAATCTTTAATGCTTTTAAACCTGAGTGGAACTTTGTCCCATTTTGCCTCTGTTTTTATTGTGATGTCTCTTCCCTTCCTGTCCCTTAGCCCATCTTGAGGAGCAAATTTCATAAGATATTGTAATTCAGTAATGATACATATGTATATTGATGCTGAAAGCCAAGCATGAAACAGTAGATAAATATTTTACTACAAAGGCTTGATCAAATCTGGATAATATAGGTTTAGCATCCCCATGCAGGGTACTTACTTGTGCCTTGCTCTGTAATATTGTTCCTTGGGCTGACAGAAACCAGTTTTACTTAAGTTAGCTTATACGTGCACAAGTTAGATAGCTGTGTCTGCAGTATTTAATATTAATGTATTTTCCTTAATTAATGTTTTATGACTCTGCTGTGAACACCTTTATTCTAACACACTAAGTTTTCCATGTTTCTTTGCCTGCTTTTTCAACAAAGAGGATACTTCTGACAAGATGGATGGTAAGAAATTGTTTAGTCTGTCCTCTAATTCTATTAATTATGTTAAAGTGTCTTTTATGTAAAATATTTAATGTTTACTGTGTTTGTCTATTGATTAACATGTACTATTTTCATTAACTCCTATGTAATCTTAAAGTCTTAATATATATGTTGTGTATATGTATTTGTCAATGTTTTGAATACATCAGCAACAGAAACTTTTATCAGAATTTTGCTATTACTCCAAATAAGAAAAAAATTACAGAGCAATTCTGTAGTTAAATTTCTTTTTGTGACAAGGTCTAGTTTTGTTGTATTTCTTAGTTCTATCTCTGAAGTCAGCTTTTTTGTTTGTGTTGTTTTGGAGTTTTTGGCAAAATAGCCTTTGGAAAACAGAATAAGCAGATAATTAAGAATTTCTAAAATGAAATTAGAATTTTCTCTTTAGAAATTGCTCCCATCAGAATCTGGTCTAGTGCTTAACTTTACATCCCTGTAAGTCACATAATACCATGCAATTCTATTAAAGAACAGTTTGTTGAGGAGACCTACCTTTTTAGATAGCTTACCAAGTAGTCCAGCTATGCTTTAGCACTAACGTTTTCTTAGTTCACTACATATGGATGGGGTTGGCTTATGTTTTTATCATAATTGAAGGGCAATTGAGAGTCATGTTTCTCATAGTACTTGTTAGACTTTTTCAGGTGTGTGCAAGTAATGCTTCCCGTGTCGATGCCTGGTAATGGTAATTTCTTGTTGGGAAACACTTTACAAGTCAGTTGCATTTGCTACTTAATTCATAACTCTTGTCACATGCATTTTAACAGAGCACGTTTAGAAGAATGAGTAGTTTACTGAAAGCAGAGCAGGTGATGTTTTTCCTGTCATAGACAGCATATACTGAGTCTCCTGGGGGAAATACAGGCAAAATATGCACAGAAGTGAAAATAGTGGGAAGGTAGGTCTCTGCAGAGCTCAGTATTGTGCACATGTAGCCGTAAGAGAGATCCTCTGGGAAGAATTTTAGCTATTTTGGGGTATTGCAGGTGGCAAGTCAATAAAATACGATTTTCTGGTACAGTATTTTAGTATCTATCTTACTTATTTCCATATCGGGTTTCCTTGTATTGCACATAATAGGATTTAGACTGTGCTGAGCACTTGCTGTGTGCATTTTGCACGTTGTCACCAGGAAAAAGCTTTCTTAAGGACTTGTGTCATAGCTTGTGGAGGTGTCCCATACATCTGTTTAAAAGGGGAAGTGCTCCACAATTGATGAGAGCAATGATTTTTTTTTTTTTTTTTGGTGGGATAATCTGTAGAAATGGATGTGAGACAGAATGAACACATCTTAACTCTCAAGTTGTAGTTTATCATACAGCTGCTCTGATCTAACTGCTTCCTGCAAGAAGTTTTTTTTCTTTCTACTGCTAATCATGGCCTTGTTTCTATGACTTCTTTCACTCATGCTTTGTAGTACTCCATTATGAACTTCTGTAGGTGAAGAAATTCCAGAAAGGTAATTAGATAGAACAGAGATGAAAGTATTCTTTTTTTTTTTAATCTCTTGAAACTGACAGTGAACCTTTAACTGTCCAGACAGGTTGGTTGGTGTTCAAAGGTGGATAAAAGAGAAGCAGCACCACTCCTCCTAGGATGAGAGCTAGCTGTTAGCCTGGCTTAAATGTTCCAAGATCAAGCTCTAAAAGAATATTGGGTTTTCTGTTCTTTTTTTTGTTTGTATGTTTTTTCTTAACACACACTAGCAAATTTGATTTGGCAGAACTGAGGCACTCCTACATGTGTATTTCTGTACCTGATTTTTGTGAAGAAATATACACTGAGTTAAAGTCTAGAGGCAGGTTTTAACAGTAGGGACTTATATTAAGGATATTGCAATATGAAGAAGTCACAGTCAGATATGCTGGAACAGTATAGAATGAAAAGAAAAATGGAGTTGCCCTTTGAGTGTTTATTTTTTTTAGTCCATTTAACATTTTAGCAGTGTTACTGTATGTATATTTTTCTATTATCATCAGATCTGTTTCAGAGGAGCTTGGAGAAATGGAGCACTGTAGAGATAGCTTCTCATTGATTCGTATGCACTGACGTCACATTTGTCCCACTTGTTTTGTCATAGTTTAGCCTTGTTAAAGTTGACGTAATTGTTCAAGTGCGATCTTGTTTCAGCAAGCTCCTGTTCTATCTGCTCACTTCTCTGAACAAAACTTAATCTCATGTAGATTTTGAAAGTGATCATGCATCAAAAAGAAACTCTCCTTGGTGGAGTTTCTGAAGAGTTATAACTGGCTACTGTGTGAAACACATTTCTTGTGATGTGTTCTTGTCTGAGATAACGTATAGTAGTATGTTTTACATCAGAAAAGTTTGCACTAGAATATTTATAAAGTCTGTTTTGGTCAGGATCTCATTTAGTTGCCTTACTTATTGTTTCTATTTTTTTCCTTGTGTTTTTGTGACAAGTTTGGAAGGCAGTGCTGTGTGTTGCATTCCTGTAAATTACTGAAAGTGTAGCACGGGAGTTTTTTGATAATTCCGCTTCAGTTCAATAATGGAATTGTAATCCAGGTTTTAGACCTCTTCCTGATCTGGTAGAATTTGTCAAGATTCCTAAGATTATCTCAGAAAAGGAATTAAAGACGCACACTGTTGTTTGGAATATCATGTGTTTTGTTATTTTTTCTGTTTAGGAACAGCTTCTGAAGATGGTAAGAAAACATTTTGTTAGAAAAGCTAATATTTTCAGCTTTATATTTTCATTGATACAAATTAAGCTTTGAAAGTACAGTGTGGTCTTCTTGGGGTGCTGTGGAGATACGTAACTCCAGATAGCTTATGCATCTAATACTTGGTTGTCGTGTAGTATTTTTAAATTAATTCTCTAGTACTCATCTGCAATACAAGTATCATTGCTTAACATTTTCAGTGTGAAAATATAAGAGCTTTATAGTTTTGTGTTTATTTTATTTTTAAAGCAAGTCACAGATAATTCATCAAATATGCTCATGCTCTGGGAAACAGGTGCTGCTATTCATCTTTTTGAGACTTGTGAATCAATTTTCAGTGTGCTGTTTGTTTAAACGTCATTAATGACAGATAACAGCTTATTTGCCTCATGAATACAAACTGCTTGTTGCCGTTCTAGTTTTATTTTTCACTTTAATGAAATTGAACCAGGTTCCAATTGGTGATTTAACACAGCAGTAAAATAGTGGCACTCTGTATTCCTATGTTTTGGGGCCAAATTCTGAACACAGTCTACATGCCTTGCAGTCTCACAGCACTCATTGGGAAAATACTGCCATTGCATGGGGATAACTAGTAGAGTTTGGAGTACTTAATCTAACCAATCTTGCTAACGTATTTCTTCTGGTAGTTTAGTGAATAACCTCCTTTATTCTGGTTCTCTTCTTATAGACTCTCATCTATAGCTATTCCCTCTACTCGGATGAATAATATTAACTTGGTTGGTCTCCAAATTCTGGTGTGGAAAGCTTAAAGAGACTAGAACTAAAGAATAGTCTGTGTGCCTAGTTATTCTGGGTCTAATATTGACTGCACATGTCTAGAAAGCATTTAATTTATTCTATTTCAAAAAATGAATTACTCATGGAGCTAGGTCCACGATGCTCAAACCTTCTAGGTTTTGTTTGTGAAACTTCTGAGAAGCATGGTTAGCACAGTTTTATGGGAGGGTTTTGGGTGTGTTTTTTTTTTTTTTTCCCCTCTGAAATTACCCCTTGGTAATTTCATTGTTCTTTGAACATTTATGAGGGACATGGCTAATAGTGCAAAAAACTTCAACCTCTGGCATTCTAGAAAGAAGTGATTTCTGTTGTTTTGGAATTGTCAGTTCTTCTTTCTGCTGAGAGGAATAGTGTTTTTTTATATCATGCTGACAGTGAAACTTAAATTTACTTAATATTATTAATACTAATTGCTGTAAATCGTATAGAAGTCTATTTTACCATGGTCAGGAAAACAGTACAGTAATAGGGAAGATAGTTTTCAGGTTTCTTAAAAGAACACAGAATTTAGGAAGAAATCTCAGAACCCTATTCAGAAATTGAACACGGCTAGTTTTGTAGTTTTGTGACTGTGAAACTAGAATTATAAACACAGGTACTAATGAACAGACCAAATGTGCAATATTAGCAGCTGCATTGCCTGTTTTATATTGAATAAATTTCCCTTTTTGTAATGTGATCAACATATTCATGTAGTAAGCAAGAACTAACTAGTTCAGGGCGTTTAAATGTAACATGCAAATAATTTACTGAGGCATGTAGCATCAGAGAAGTCTTCTGAACCCTCAATTATTAAGTCCTTAAAATATGTTCAAATTTCTACTAATTATCCCAAGTGAATTTTCACCTTTTACATTGTGCTTTGTTTTTATGTACAGAAATTTAAGAACATATTAGTAAATGCCACTAATGCTTTACTTTCTACTTTGCTGTGAAAAACTAACTTAATGCAACTTTTCTGTTATAGGTCGTATACGAACGAAGCTTTCAACACCTTCTGTTGGTATTGGAAATTCTAAAACAGATTCCAGAGGACGGAGTAGAACCAAAGTGGTCTCTCAGTCTCAGCGTATGTATTTGCTGTTTCTCAGATAAACCTGATAAAAGGCCAAATGCTTTAGCAAACGTTCATTGACAAATGGCTACAGTCAAAGTTAATTTAAAAAAAACCAAGCTACATACTGAGTTGTTGTTCTGTGCCTTAGGTTCATCATCGCCAGAGAAAAATGAAGGTATTTTTTCAGTGTTTTGGGTCAGTGGTATTTGCATGCTTTTCTAATTCATGTTGTTTTTCTCTGGGCAAAATAGTAGGCTAGGTCTTAGTTTGTCAGTTCAATTAGATCATGTAAAAAGAAGCAAACCCTACCCTTAAATTCTTTCTTCAACTATAACCCCTCAACATTCTTCTCTCCCCCTCCTCCCCAAATCCTTAACACACAACACCAGTAAAATATCTGTGTCTATTATATGTAACACATGGAGAAATAACTCAGAAAAATGTGTAGGCTGAATGGTGTCTGCAGTGTTAACCTTAAAAATTAGTCTTTCATTTTTCAAAAAGTCTCATATCTTCAGCCAGAAACAGCAAATTTCATTTTAAGCTAGGCCGCTATGTTGGTCCTTGGATATTTACTCCTTTTTTGTGTTACAGACATTACCTTCCCTTTACTTATCTCTTTGGAACAAAAAGCGCTACACACTAAGCAGATAGTCTGTTCTGTAGCTTGTGCTGAAACCTGAAGTTGTAAAGAATAAATTTGCTGTATGCTAGCTGATCCCCAGCAATTTTCTTGTGTGCTCGTAAACAAAAGCAAATGGAGAATTTCCCATCTAGTTGAGCTGCCTGTCATTAATTGGAGACCTGACTCTATCTCGCCTTCTTTGACACCGGCAGACCTATGGCAATTTGTTTGTTACCTGATGCCTACAGCCAACTTCTTCTGAAAACATACCTATATTGTTTACAGGTTTTCAGCTTTGTCTCATCTAGTGAAATGCATTAAACATCTTCTAATTAACTTGAATTTAATTAAATTAATGAAAGGAACAGACATGAATGATAAAATTAATGTAAATAAATTAACCAAGGCTATAGTTTGACAGATTTCATGTTACAAAGCTAATAAGTAGCATAGATTTTCAATGTCCCATTGTAATAATTATTCTTCTGACCAACTTTATCTACTTTCAGTAAAATTCTTTAATTCTATGGTTTATGGCAGAAATGTTTATTTTCTTCGTAGTGATGACCGCATTTCTCCTAACTAGAATTTTAGAGATTAAAAAAGTAGAAAAATTTTTGTTTATTTTGCTAATTGAGCACTTCCAGTTCCATTCTACTCTGTAGAATTCATTTTCCATCAGACATAGTTGGATCAAATTTGATCCAATAATTTCAGGTTTTGTGGATTAAAATTCTAAAAAAAAAACCCAAAAACCAACACTGTGCAAATAAATAAAAAATAATGAAATAAATAACAGAGATGCTCTTAAGTAAACTTTTCATGGACAGTTATCTGGTCCCATGATTACTTGTGGTTGAAAGCTAAGCTCAGTTATTGGCTGTGACGGAAGTTGTGCAAAACTTGTTCTATGTTCCCATTGTCAACTAAACTCTATCATAAGCAAGGAATTTTTGGATTAATACTTTAGGGGCAAAGTAGGGACAGCAAATGACCTAAAAACTACTTTAGTAAGAGCAGTGAGCACTATCTGTATCTTTCCACTGATACGTGGAAGGAGCTGATCTGTCTTTGAAGAAATGCAATAAATTCTTAAAAATAAACTGGAGGGAGGGGAATTCAAAATTTAAGTAGTGATCTACGACTTTTCTGATGATAAACATCACGTCACACATAAGTGACTACAAATCCAAGGAAACAAACTGAAGCATGTACAGTTTGATTTTTGCAGATGATGACAGTTTTTTTGCAAGATAATTCTTTTTTTTTTTACTGTATCAATATAAAAAGAGATGAGCTGAATAGATATTGAAATAACTAGATGTGTTTACTTGTGATAATGTGTAAAAATTAAATATAAGAATGCATCTTCAGTGCCTTTCATCACTACATCTGTTCAGAACTGATGCTTTCAGTTAGATCATTATAACCTGTAAGTTGGGGAGAACAAGAATTCTGATACGCTTTAAAGAAGGTAAACAGGGCAGATATAAGGTGAAGGAGAGCTGTCAGGCAGTGTATACCTGCTGTTTAGGTGATGCTTCTTTATATAAATAAAAATTTTCACAGCATTGCATGGAGCGAGATTCTTGATGTTTCCCTACCTGGGGCTGGTTTACTTTCCTCACCTGTGTCAGGGAAATAATTTATATTAGATTTAAGCTTAATATTTCTTAAACAACAACAAAAAAAGACTGTAACACAGATGCTTTTGTAAATTTAGGTTTAAAGCTATTCAGTATTTTTGTTCGAAGCTCATTGCGTGAAAGACTTGCAGATCTGAATGCTTTTACAAATGATGCTTTTTAGGGTTTCAGAAGGGCTTTACTCCTCCACTTACCTCAATTATTAAGTTGTTTCCTAAAGTAAATATCTATACAACCTGCATCCCATTACTTTATCCATGGAAAAAATTGTTCAGTTTTTTCCTGTCCCTTTCTATTTGGTTGTCAGTTAATATGCTAAAATTAAATTAGTCTTCATTCAGAGAAAGAATAAAATTTTTGAATGGAAACAAATTCTTACTGTTACACTTCATATGAATTGAGAAAGAGGAAAACCCTAAATTACATGCAAGTCTTTTCAAATGTGCCATTGTGAAAGTTGTTTGCTTTTTTTTTGGTCATCCACCGCACTTGCAGCTCAGTTCCTTTGCTGTCTGTCTTGAACAAAAATATGTTTTGGCCTTGTGTGTAATTTTTGTTCAGCTGTTGAAATTTTGAAGTTGTTTTGGCAACCTAGCATTTTTTTTAAAGTAATTTGAAAGCTACAGTTTCATGTTTAATTGAAATTAATTCTTCAGTGTTACCCAGTTGTTGATTAGAAAGCTGAAGAATTGTAATTTGCTTGTGCAGCTTTGCTTCATCTGCTTTGTACATGGCATTTGAGCTTAGTTCTTCAATCGTGGAAGCTACTTAAAAGCACTGCTTTAGCATAACCCCCTTGTGGCTTTTTTTCCTGTGTGAAATGACTAAAGCTTTCTTATTTCCGTTTGCCATCCATTTTTAAATCTGCTCTGCTCCCTCCCTCTTCATGGACTATAAACCCCCACCCCAATCCTGCCTTTACACTTGTTCAGGATCACAGTCTGCTAACCCCATTGGTGGTAAGAGTCTACAGAATTTGTGTATACATCATTGTTTGATCACCTGTTTTACACACCTCATTTTAAGGCCCCTATTCAGCAGAAATTCTGGCTTGCTTTTTTGCACATGCTGCACTTGACTCCCATGGTGCAACTGTTCCTCAGAAGGCAGCAGAACTGGGAGGGTTTTGTCAGTTGAGAATACTGTTTTAGTAATTGCCCCTTTTTAATTAATCGTCTAGTTTTCGGTGTTTAGATCTGATGCTGATGGTGGTGTTAAGAGCAGCATGACAATGGTGTTGCTCTTAAAATAACGTTTTCAGGATATTACACTGGGTTTGGTTTATTTAGGCTGTAGTGTTATGCTCTGCAGGTCAGACAAAAAGATATTAAAAATAAGCTAGAATAATGAGAGGTTATATTCCTCCTGTGTATTCTGAGGAGAAGTGAAGTTCTCCAGTTTCTGATGTATTATAGAAAATAGTCTAAAAATCTCGGGGACAGTGAAAGGTTTTTCCAGCATCTGGGTTGGAGATACTGGAAAGTGGGAGTGCAGAATAGTAGCATCAGGCATAAGTTGAATTACCCCAACATGAAGAAACTGACAAACCCTTAACTTCTGCAGACCACAGCAGTTTTATCAACTTGCCTATTCTTTTTCCTTCCCTACACTCCCCCCGATTATAGAAGCTATGCTTATTTTTTTCTAGGCTGTTTAAAATCTATTTATCATTTCTGCTGAATAGGTCCATAGTTTGGAAAAGGGCATTTTGCTAAATAACCATTTCAAGTTTGAATTCAAACAATGAACCTGAAGGTATATGCATGGTATATATTTTTTGTTTTCTCCCTTCACCTAGCCTACATTTTGTTTTGTTTTTTGTTTCTTTTCCCATACAGTCAAGCTTTATTAAACTCATTTTTTTTAATAAAGTATACCTCATAAGAAGCATCCCATGAAACTTAGTTAAGCTGTTGCATGTTAAGGTCATAGATTTGATAGCATAGGTGAAGTCATATGGTTACGTGGTTATTTTTAAAAGATTAATGGAATATTCTTATCTGCACATAATTAACCTTTGGTTTAAATTGTGTTTTGCCATGTCTTTGGTCAGAATTGTTCAATTCCGCAGCTGGAAATACAAATAAATTTACCACCAGTTGATATATAAAGTTGTAAAACAAGAGTGGATTGTTTGTTAGGGCATAGAACTGACATGTGCTCTAAGAGCGATGTCAAAGGATGGATCCACATCAGGGACCATTGACAAGTTTCTTGTATTGGGTATGCTGTGCTGAAATGAACAGTTCCTGTGTACTTCAGAGTATACAATAGTACTGTAAGCTGTTAATAAAAGGTACAGGGTGTTTAAATAGAATGTCCTGATCAGTTCTTTTTAACCTTGTTTAAAGCTTTTAAATTTGTGGACTAATCTCCTCAGCAAAGAATGTGAATATTTGAATTGTTTTCAGTGGCATTTTATTTAACTCCTCTAAGTTTGAAGAACCTGTGCTTTAAGGAGCATGTAAGAAGAGTTCATATGTTAGGAAAACGATGATTTTGTTCTATAATAACATTGGTGGCATTGGAAGAGCTGGGATAATGATAGAATCACTGGTTTATAGTTGCTCACTTCAGCTTCCTAGCTGTTCTATTAAAAATTGTTTTATTAACATAACTATAGAAAACATGATTAATGACACAGTGAAATTTGAAAGAACAGGCCAGTGTTTGTGTCAGGGATGTCCAAACTGATGATGAAAATGGGAAATGCAGTTTGTGGTTTCTTGAGCATACCTAGTGCTCAGTGCCACACCAAGTGCTTCCTTGTACTGATAACTGTATCTGCCTGCTGTGTGGTTCCTTAAGAACTTGTACCAGTGCTTTGAATTTCACATTTTTACCATGTATGTTTTTCCAGACCATTTCAATCTACCACCAGTTTCCTGCTGTTTTTAAGCATTTTTTAAAACCTTGGTTGTTCATCTTTATGTGCTGTTACTTACATTCCTTCATTTTGCCTTCAGCTGGCAGTAGATCTGGATCTCCTGGAAGAGTTTTGACAACAACTACACTTTCCACTATGAACACAGGGGTTCAGAGAGTGTTAGTGAACCCTGCAGCTGCACAGAAACGAAGCAAAATCCCAAGAAGTCAGGGATGCAGTCGAGAAGCTAGTCCTTCTAGATTGTCAGTAGGTAAGAATTGATAGAGAATTGTTGATTTCTTTACAGACGATTTTACGTTATGTGCTGGCTAACTATTCCTTGCATTTACATTACAGGTGGATGGTAAAAATTAGAATGCATATAAATAAAAATCTGAAATGTACCTGGATGCTGACACTAGGAATTGATAAACTAGGCAGATTTTCTAACTCGAAGTGGATAGCTTTTTTGCTCTGAAAATGCAGTAGTTCTTTTCTTCTCCATTTCTTCCTTTCCTCTTTCACTCTTGTCTTATTCTCACCCTTCAAACTACCACATCCATTAAATAAAAGTGCTACCATTTTAAGAAGGTTTTCTTTATTACTTCTGTGTCCTCTGGATATGTGTGTGTGTATATATATTTCTGTGATACAAAAATGAATGTCATGCTTCCTGTGCCTCACAGTATAAGCTGATTACACTTGATTGTACTGAAATCAAACAGTGTTTTTCAGTAGGTATTGCTGCAGTTCTTCATCTTCTTTATTTTGTGTTTTTGATTTATGTCCTAGCAGTATGGTCTTTCTGTTTTCCTTCTTGTGAAAGCTTAATTTTTCATTTCTGTTACTGTTGAATAGATTACCTAGAGCGTGGTCACAAATTTTGAATGAATATTTTTTTTTATTGCTTGTTCAGCCTGATCTTTTTCCAGAGTTTTTTCAACCATTCTGTGAAGAGTTGGTAAATCAACTTTGTTAGCTGTCCAAAAAAGTAGTTCCACTGAACTGACTACATTTAGTGTATTCTAGCACAATCAAGAAAGTGTGTGGAATCAGTTAAAACTTAAAATACAACATAATCATCAGTGTCTTTTCATAGAAATACATCTTTGATCTTACTGAAAAGCAGAATATCATTAAAACTGCAACTTTTCTTATGTCTTCTCCCTTCTGTGCTGCTGTTTGTCTGTACCCTGAATCATACTAGCACGAGGCAGCCGCATTCCTCGGCCTAGTGTGAGTCAGGGGTGCAGTCGGGAGGCCAGCCGTGAAAGTAGCAGGGACACGAGCCCTGTCCGCTCTTTTCCACCCCTTGGTAAGTACTCAGAGCCCTTGTTGTGCATGGCTGTCTTTGCCCTTCATTATTTGCACCTAACGAATCCATGCCTCCTCCATGTAGCTTGTAGCAGGCCACCGTTATTTTCCCTTCCTTGGCTCACTCACCATTTACTTGGATGGAAAATTGACCAACGTGTGAATGGGTTGCACACATCAAAAACACTCTGCTAGTGTTAGCCTTACCTTAACATTTAGGAGCTTTAGTGTGATTCATTGCACCTAGTTGTTTGTTGTTGTTTGAAGGGTGATTCTGCTTTTGGAGGGTTTTTGAAATTACTTGTTGATCTTTGTTAGAGTATCCATTGCTTAGAAACAGTTAATCCATTTGAACAACTAAAATATAGCTTGTCTGTCATTCTCCACCTTTCCCTACATCAGCTAGAATCTGTTAATATGTGAAATGAAGCTGATTTTGTTCTTAGCTATCCTGTCATCAGAGTACTCTGTGCCATTAAAGGGAGTAATGCAGTGGTACAGATAAGGAACCGCTACAGAGGAGTAACTGTGTTGTAGGCTGCCTTCAGTTTGCTACAGATGAACAGGACAGGTAGCAGAGTCCTTATCCTAGTACGTGAACCAAAGTACAGTTTTGTAGTTTATTTTTAATCAGAATAGAAAAAGTGATTATGGAGCAGAGAAGTAGTTGAACTGTGTTTTTACATAGGAAAGAAGTTGAAAACTTTAACATTCACACACATAGCGTAACCACTTTCAGTCCTTGTTCCTAGAGTTGCTGTAAGTTTTGTTTTCACTGAGTATTTTGGTTTGTTGTCCTAACACTTAGATGATTTTGTATAAATGTCAAGCTGGTTTGTGTTTCTGAGAAGTGAATAAGGAATAGGGAAGTTTGCTTGTAATTACTTAAACATGCTATGGATTAGGGAGACTTCTTGTATCCTTATCAAGGTTGCTACAAACTTGGTTTCAAATGCTGATGAAAGTAACTTACGTGCTGGATTTCTATTTTTTCAGCAGTACAAAACTCTGTAAGACTGACTGACTGACCAGTGAATTTTATAGTTTGCAGTTTAAGGCGATGTGATTTTAGCCATGAAGCCTATCCTGAATATAGAAAATCTCTGGTTTCTCTCTCAGATGAAGCACCTGACTGTACTGCTAATTAGCACTGGAAGTCTGTTACAGTCTATTAAGGCAGTGTGCTTCCTGTCAGCCATGGTTTTTATTGAGGAAGTGTGGATTAATTGAATGAAAGCTGTTTCAGTAACTAATACTAATCTACACAGATGCTGTTTAATTGGGAAACTCAATTAAAAGTAGACATGATGCAGAATCCAGTAATAAACCTGTCTCTCTTACTAAAACACATAGGTGGACTGTATTGTAGCATACACACATCTTTTCTCCTAAAAATGAGAGTTTTCCAGTTCTTTTTGTGCTGCTTTTGCTGCCCTATGCCTTGAATTTAATTGCATGCCTGTAAGATCTGATTTACATTTGATTTTTTTAATCAGTGCTGTTAATTGAATATATATATATCTATCTTTGTTAAACTAATACAATAATAGTGTTATTTAGTGGATCATTGGACCAGATGCTACTTTAGATTTTATTTCTATAGATGGAGTTTAATTTTTGTATTAGATTTCAGAACAAATACCTGTACAAATACAATAGGTTGAATGACTGATAGCACAGGGAATGCAAAGTAGCAAGTATGGCAGTTAGAATTAAAAATAAACAAGCAAATATATCTGAAAGAAACCTGAAATCCTTCTACTTATGAATTTTAAATGTCATTCAGTTAGAACAGCTTTGTCTTATGAGATGTTGTTGATTTCTATTAAAAAAATAATAATGTTTTTCAAGGATAGAATTAGAAGACAAATCAGTTTCTGTAACTAGAAATAGTTACACATGGTCTTGGGGAAGGGAGGAAATGTTTGTGTTATCTGGTGTTTAGCAGAGGAAGTTTTGCTTAATGGAAGTGCTAAACCATTCAGGTACACTGGCACGCTTGTTTTATAGTTGCTTCTCTGTGTGAAGTGCTTCTGTAGCCTCATCTTAATGTGAGACCACAAAGGGAGAGAGAACAGCCACTGACTAGCAGGAGATTGGTAGCTGGTATGGAAGGGCCAATTTTTCTCTTACATGCAGCTGATATTAAACAGCAAGCCAGTGTAATTTTCATACTGTAGTCAAGAAACACGTTGCTATTTTGAGTCCTTTCAAAATTGTTCTTATTTTGATTAATCTTATCTTTCTTCATTTTAATTATTGATAATAAATACGTTACTTCTGCTGTTCAAAGGGTACAAAAAATATTCTTGAAAATACTTTTTGAAACGAGATGCATTTGATCGAAAATGGTGCCTCCTTTCACTGTCCTAGGAAATTTCCAGCATAATTCAAACGTATATGGAGACAGGATCATCCTGAATTATATGGCTGAAGTTTACCTTTAGTTTTCAGGGCTTGTTGGTGGAAAATAATGAAAAGGTTTACTCCACTGTTGCATGTACTTCCAGTTATTTCACTCTTGATGCACATGTTTTGACATGTTCTGTCTCCTTTTCCATACTGAGATGTGTGTTCTGAAGAGCCAGGTATTCCATAAAGTATTATTTTCTTAATAAAGCTACCTAACTAACCATTTTTATGCAGATTTCACTTGGTATAAAATACTTTGCTGTACCTCTGTAAAAAGCAGAGAAAGGGGAAAAAACAGTGTTGTTTCTGGGGTCTTTGCAGTGCTCAGGATCATTTTGAGGTTGACTCAGGTTAAATGATATGTTCTTCCTCAGCTGTGATTTGATCTGTGTTGGAATTGCTCAGTTCAGACCAGGCTCTTAGATTGTGTATGATAATCAGAATAAACAGCGATTCATTCATTTAATTCCTGGTTTCTATTTTTACTGCTTTATGTATCTAGCAGGTGTAAAAAATTTGCATTTTCAGTTCTTCATTAAATTGTGGTATTGTGTCTGGGATGCAGGTCACTTTGGTTAGACTTGAAAGCCAGTTTCAGTTACGTGATTGTAAAATTCTGCATTAAGAGAACAGAAGGAAAGCAGAAGCAGAAGGAAACTGACTAGTTAAAAACATCAATGTTGCTTGATATAAGAAAGAAAATACTAGCAGTACTGTGTAGGCCAACTGTTCTAGAATCTCTGAAAGACCCTTTTTTTATAGAAGCGTCAGAAAAAAAGAGGGTGCTCCTTTTCATTCAGAAGTCCTTAAGGATCTTTGGTTCCAGCTTTCCATAACTTCAAAGGATTTTCAGCAGCCATAGTAACCGGCATACACTGTTAAGAAAGCAATAAAAACGTGAAATGTTAATTACACTAACTTCTTTAATTTTTTTAATTACAATTGAATGACTTTAACTTCCACCTGTGAAGTGGTGATTTTAAGTAAAGGCTAGCTTATCTGCACATGGGCAAGAACTCAAGCTAATGCCAGTTGTCAGCTGCTAACACAGTTTGTGCAGTAGTTACTTTCTTCCAAACTGTTTGGTGTGTGAACTCTGCTTCTTGAACTTGTAGAATCGCAGCTACCGCCATGGAAAAGCAGTATTAGTGAATTAGTTTTGTGTGTGTGTGTGTGTGTGTGTGTGTGTACCTCTGCTTCCTTTTTTCTTTGAACTTGAACATCTTTGCTTTTAATCTACTCTTAATCCTTTAAATTAAAAAATCATGCATGAAATATACAGTGTACATAAACCTCTCTATTCTACATAATCAGAGAACTTGTCAATCTTTATCCTTCTGTGTAGTATTCATTTTCTTTGCTAAAGCTGTATCTTTTTGATGAATGTGCTTTTGTTCATCTAAGCAACTATTGCAGCACTTTGATTCCATGGTAATAGATAGGGTTTGTATGATCCTGTTATTGCAGCTTCCAGACATCACTCCAGATCCACTGGTGCCCTCTACGCTCCTGATGCTTATGGGGCTACAGGTGAAGGATGAGTACACTTTGCTGTCATCTGTGCAGTCATCCTGGATTTTTTTTTCTCACCCACCCACTTGGTTATCCTCATAGTTCAGTTGTAAAAAGCGTTATTTATATTAATTTCTGTTCTGTGGTTTTAATAATCCAGATAGATATGTTTGTGTTACTAGATTTTGTCTCCATCCTCATGCCCCAGTGATAATCCTTTCCTTCCCTAACAAGTCACTTTATTTTTCCTTGCAGAGGATTTTTTAGTTTTCCACTTATTCAGTATTTGTAGCGCATTCTTTATGCATGTAGTTTTTTCATCAGTAGTCTCTATGGCCTTCCCTTTTTTTTGCTTTCCTTTGAAATGAAAACAAAAACCCAAAATGAAGACATTAAAAAATAAAATAAAATAAAATAAAAACAAAACAAAACAAAAGAAACAAAACCAAAAGGGCACTACTGAGTTTTTAGTTAAAGTAGTTCATTTGTTGTTGTTTTTTTTTCCTCTGTGATACTGGAATAGAATCTTCATGTTACTGTTGTTACTTCAGTTGCACCTTTCACCACACCACTAAAGATATTGGGATGAAAACATCCATACTTTAGCCCCTATGTGATTTATTAGAACCATTAAACAAATGCTTTTCTTCTGCTTGGGTTTTTCTTTTTTTTTTTAAGTGAGTATATTATTAATACTCTGTGTTACTGTTCCAACTGAAGTCTGTTTTGTTTTTTTTTCTTCATTTTTTTGTTGATGATTTAACAGGTACCAGCTTTGGAATTAGTCAGTCAAGTAGACTGTCCTCATCAGTTAGTGCTATGCGAGTTCTGAACACGGGTTCTGACGTGGAAGAGGCAGTAGCAGATGCTTTGGTAAGACTCATGCCTGTGTTGTGTAGGATGTAAACTGCTAAAATGTTTAGTGTCTGTACATTGAAGTGTGCAAAAGAACTTGTCCTTCCATGTCTGACTGACTTGTAAGTGTGGAAAAAAGAGAAGCTGAGTTACTTTAGCTGCAAAGCATGGGAATTTTTGTTCCTAACTTTTGAGAAATATTCATTTTCCACTTTTGAGAAATATTCGTTTTCCATGACAGGCTGGATATAGTCTTGAGCTGTTCTATTGGAGTAGCTGGAGGAGCCTCTTGAGCAGGAGGCACTTAGAAGCAGTATCCCACAACAGCTACACAAACTCTACACAGATTGAGGTTGGTAGGTTTCTCAGAGCTGGGGACGATAAGGACTAAGGCACACTTAAAGTTGTTTTGACAGTGTGCAAGGCTAATGCTGGAGAGATAAACTGATGGTTTGACAGGCAGTGTTTAGTAAGTTTGGTTTTTATTTTTAAAATGTTACACTGATTTTTAAGCTAGCCGTGCTGTTCTTGGTCTGAACCGAACTGTACTTTAAAAGGGTCTTTTGGCTGCTTCTCCATTGGGCCCCAGTTGGCCAAACTGAAAGCATATGTCATGTGTTTCACTGTCCTGCCATCAGTCTCAGCAAGCTGAAATCTTCAAGTGATTTAAAATACTGGTATTGTGAGATTTTTATCATGTATTGTAGAAAATTTGTGTAACATTATTTATGTATAATATCTATTACATAACTAATACAATTCTTTAAGGAGTTTCTTGTTATTTTTCTAACAACAAAAAAATATATCTAGAATCATAGATAAATTTGCATTGGAAAGCACCTTAAATATCATTTCGTTTCGGAGAGGGAAACAAAATGTTAAAGGAAAAAGAGTCTGAAGAAGTCAATCACATTTGTATAATCTTGCCAGCTTATTGACTTCTTGGTTAATACTGTTTTCATGATAAATTTATTTAAAAGTCGTTTGCTTTCACAGGCACTGAGATAGCATTATCTGTGACATCTTGCCTAACAAGTCATGGTGGCATTCATCATTAGTGTTTACCAGTTTTGGTACTGTAAACTTGCAGAAAGTTTTGGGCAGAAATCTGGAGTGCTTGTTAGCAAACTCAAACTCAGTCTGCATCATGGATTTTTATAATGTCGAATAGAGAGAAATAGCACATGGGACATTAGAAGTTTCTGTCTATAACGAGAAAACCCACGTGGCTGCAACGTAATGTCTTTTACTTTGAGCAGTTTCATAGCTTATTCAAATTCAGCTTGGTTACAAATGTAGTTGGAATATGTGTCATAAATTGAGGAGACACTCTTGCTTCTCCCTTTGATGACTGTTTTTGAGACCTGAATGTTCTCTGCTTAGTTGAAGCAATTAAGTTTGTTCATAGAAACTCGTTTGTATTACCAGAATGCAGAATAGCATGATGTTTCTATAAGTGCTAGAGGAAGATTAATTTGTATATTTTAGCTAGATTCTACACACCAGGAAGGATCGAGAAGAGCTGAATTAGAGTACTACAGTATTAGCAAGACTGCTCGCCTCCCATGCAGCTCCCATTGGCTCCATTCAGATCAATCTGGTCATGAACATTTTTTTTTCCATCATAGACTAAAGCCCCCTGTCAGAATTGTGTTTTTAAAAGGTAGAACAGTAACATCCTGACAGACATATAAAAATCAAATATTATGGGTTGCTTTGCTGTTATGCTATTTTATCTCATCCTTTACTCTCTTATGTGCATATGCGTGCATGTGTTGTTGACAGTAAGCCTGCTTATTCCATGATGTATTTTGTACTTAAATACCATTAAAGCTATTCAGCAAAGAAAAATGAAAACCGTGTGTAAACTGTGATGGTAACTAAAGGGAAAACAATCGCTTCTGCTTATTTGAATGTGTAATGAAACTGGATTTTTAACTACTCAGTTCAGCTCTAGAGTTTGAATGGCAGAGTTATTTTGCAGCAGCTTGTGTTTGTCCTTTTAGGATAAACTGCATTTTTCCTCTGGCCTTTGTTATGTTTTGATTTGTTGGCTTGCTTTTGTTTTTTAATGTATTTGGGATTTTGCAGTAGGACATTTTCCAAATTTACTTCTCTACTGATTGTTGCATTTAGAACATTTGAATGCTGTTTTAAGATGTGAATTAAAGATTCATTTCTAAAATGCTGCTAATCAGAACAAGATTGAGAAGCACGTAGAAAAATGAAGTTTAAATGAAGCTTCCATACTTTAGTAGCGTTAAGAGAGAAAGATTTTGACCAAGTAACTGTGAACAACCAGAAGGTGACATCATGTAATGTGTCCTTGGAAGTGGAAGTTTGGCAAGCTTCTTATTGGTAATGCATGGTACACTAATCAGGTTGAGAGAACTGAGTCAAATTTGCAAAAGATTGTGTTTTCCAGTGACAGGTAGTTTAGTAGACACAGTGCTGCTATGCCTTACCTTGCTGTTCTCAATTTCTGTTTCTTTTCAATAATTTACTGCTATCAGCTCTTAGGAGACATACGGACTAAGGTATAGAAATTATTTTCCTTCTTCAGTAGTTTAATATTTTGATATTAACATGTTTGATGCAAAGTAAGTTAAAACGAGAGAATATGGTTTTAGACCTGAATCTTATATTCTTTAACAAGTATAAAGTTAAGTGAAATAACTAACTTTCAGTGCAATCTGTCATCCTATCACGCAATTTTATGAATTTTTACAAGTAAACTTTAAGCTGAACGATTCATCAAACGTATGTCTTCTTTCCATTTGCTTTGCTTCTGTATTTGGAATCCTATGCGAGCCATACATTTTAAAAAGCTTTTTATTAACTTGCTTTGAACTGCTGAACGGTTAGAGCCGTTTGTCAGTGCAAGGAGAAGGGCTTGCATCAGTTCTTGGAAATGTTGGTGTTTCTGCTGATAATGGATAATATTTCTTTGTAAATCACTGTTAACGTGAGGTGTTTCTGAACAACAGAAGAAGCCCGTGCGAAGAAGATACGAGTCTTACGGGATGTACTCAGATGATGATGCCAACAGTGATGCATCAAGTGCCTGTTCAGAAAGGTCCTACAGCTCTAGGAATGGAAGCATACCAACATATATGAGACAGACAGAAGATGTGGCTGAAGTCCTAAATCGCTGTGCTAGCTCCAACTGGTCAGAGAGAAAAGAAGGCCTTCTGGGCCTGCAAAATTTGTTAAAGAACCAGAGAACTTTAAGGTAAGATGACATCTTAGTAGAAGAATATTTTTAATTGAGAGTTGAAAGAAGGCAGGGAAAGTAAGAAAGGAGGCTAATGTTCTAAGCAGCACAGAAAGCTGAGGGGAGGGGAAGCAGTGTGTGTGTCTGAGAATAAGAATGGGGAAGGAAGGAATGAGGAATCTACTGTCCATTCTGGCTACTAGTGCAAAGGGTCCCTTAAAATGCTTTGTTTAAAAATGGAATTTAAAATCAGTAGCATACTTATGATACAGAGGAGTCTCAAGGTAGTTGCATCTAGTATTGATGACATGCTAGCGTAGGTGTTTTATTCAGAAGAAACTGCTCATGGCTAGCTCTGAGAATGTCTTTCTGATGACTGGCTCTATTACAATAGTTAGGAATAGGAATTTAAAGTGACTTTTGCTGTTTTAAGATGTGAATTAAAGATTCATTTCTAGCTTGAGAGTCATATTTTAGACAAAATTATTACATTTTTATATATGTCTTACAGGAAGTGCTTTTTTCAAATTGGTTTACTAGATTATTTGATTTAGCACTGAGGGTTGATTTCACTGATTGCTGTGCATTGCAGTACCAGTAGTACTGGCACTGGAGTTGACCAATGTGTTTTGTCACTTTGACAGTCGTGTTGAGTTGAAAAGGCTGTGTGAAATCTTCACAAGAATGTTTGCTGATCCTCACAGTAAGGTATGTTTAGGTTTCCTTACCTGCAGTAAAATTTTGAAAACATGTTCATAGAAGGCCAGCTTCAGTAAAATGTTGGCAGTAGTTGCACGTGTAGAAATTGCCAAAATATGTTCTATACACAGCTAATGGTCTTAGGTCTGAATCCATTTAATTTGCAGCTTTGAATAAGGTAATTCTGCGTCTTTTGTTGCAAGATAATTGAAATAAAGTGCAGGTTTATTTCAGTTAAGATACATTAGTTTACCAGTTAGTGCTCAAAATTGACAACAATCTGTAGAAAGTCGTGGTGTTTACAGAGGTCACTTCAGCATAAGCTAGTGGTTTCCCCTCAATTACAAACAAAACACCCTGCTGCAATAATTTAAGTCATAATGAAAGATACATGATCTTAACTATGCCAAATATATGCTTACTTATTTTCCAGGCTATGTATTCTGCATTTCCATTGCTACTGATATCTTCCTCTAGTTTCACAGATAAGACTGAATAATTTTATATCACTGATAATAATTGAGATGCCAAGTATGTTATGTATAAAAGAATATGTGATTAGTTATTAATTTTTACAGTAGTAAAGACTGCAAATGGAATAATATTAATTATTAAAAGTCACCACTCCTGTTATTTTTTTTTAACACTTATTGTGAGAGATGCATATATATGCAGCACATCTGTGTGTATATAATCTACTGCAATAATTTCCTCTAGCTAAGGACTGCAAGTGAATATGAACCTGATGAAAGTTAAAATAATAACATATAGAAAACATGTAACTTCATGTTTAGTTTACAGCTACAGTCTTGCTTGGAAGAAACTCTGTTTTTTATGTTGAATGTAACACGTGTCACTTCATATCTGTATTTCAGAATTGATAAAGTGGTAACCCAGAGAAACTCACAGTGGAGTAGTTACTTCAGAGCTATTGGCTTTCCACAATTCTGTTGAGAAGAAGCTCTGATTATGCAACACTTTGAACATTTCTAAGTCTTTATGATTGTTTTGATGGAAAACTAAATTAGAGAGATACAAAATCTTGACAGGCAAACTTTGTTATTTTTCTGGCAGGAAAAGTAAAGGCTGGTGAATGCCCTCTGTATTTTTGGAAGAAAATTCCATTGCACACATGAGCATAGTGATAAACTTGCTTACATACTGTAGTAATCCAGAAGAAGCAACAAAAACCAAGCTGAAGAGAAACAAAACGTTCCGTTTAGA
Organism: Lagopus muta; assembly: GCF_023343835.1. Lineage (NCBI taxonomy): Eukaryota > Metazoa > Chordata > Aves > Galliformes > Phasianidae > Lagopus > Lagopus muta. Next base: position 43,886,096 of record NC_064439.1, on the reverse strand, counting down.
AGAGAGCAAAGAAAATTAAATACTGAAGTGTGATTGGTTTCCAAGTGGAGTATGATAAAATTGTGAATAGCAGCTTACCTTAATTTTGGTGGTGCATTCTTCTGTTAATTCATACAGCAGCTCTGCACCTATTGGTGCTATCCTGGAGGTTTTTGTTGAGGTTAGGGTGGAGGAGGAGAATGAAAGCGCTCCGAAATCCAGCTGTTTGTGTCAGAAGAGCATTTTAAATTTCCGTTGGGCCTTTATGAATTACTGCAACCCAGCCGATTTTTGGTTGCTGTTTATTGGGCATTCCGACATGGGATAATGTAACTTCTGAGTTCTGAAATGTGATTAATGCAGTAGCATAAGTATTAGCACCTGTTCCAGTCACTGAAAGCTTGCCTGCTTTTTGATATTGCAAAACTAATCATAATTTGTGAATTTGCTACTGGGGGGTCAGCTCAAGTATCAGAAGTTCTTGAGCTGTGGATTGTTTTTTAATCATGCATACGTAGCTGCACAGATCTAATCTTAGAGTCTTGTCTTCAAATGCCTGTAGGAATTGTTCTGTCATCACTTCTGTGTTGTCTTTTTTTCCATTTAAGGGTTTCTTTTAACATGGTATCTGGATGTAGGGAATTGCTTGGGAGGACAGTAGTATCATTTGGAGGAGAAAATGGGTGAATGATTTGAAGGATGTGCCAGTGCTTACTGTTTAGATATCCCAATTAGTTTAGATAGTTTAGATATCCCAATAAAATCCTTAAATTTGTGATGAAAGCTTTGAAATACCTTTTTTTGTTTCGTTTCATTTTATATTCCATACAGGAACTTTGTATTGGTGGCCACTAATTTATATGTTTTTATCTTTTTCCCTTTTTTGTTTTTGTTTTTTGTTTTGTTTTGTTTTGCATGCTGTCTCCTGTGTTGGAACTCTCTTTAGAGAGTAAGTTGGTTCAGTATTTGTTGGAAGCCTAACCTTATTTGCATGAATGTGCAATTAACCCTTTTTCTCTATTTTTCTTCCCCAACAAGTTCATGCAGTGTCAAGCCTTTTGCAATCATAAAATGCTGTATACAATGATGTAAACTGTGTGGCAAAGTTTTGAGATGTGCTCTATCTACTAATTAACTGACATTGTTTGGTTATGCATTCCTGCTTTATATTGTGGTGGTTGGCACATCTGAAATAATTCACTTGAAAGGTAGACCAGTTGCAATTATTTTCATATCTGTTTATTTTTTCCACTATCAAATTATTCAGAACTTCAGCTTTAGGTGCTTGATAGAAGTTTTAAGTTGCATCTTAAAAATGGAGACTGCAGAGGTTGTAGTACCTGCATACATTGTTCAGGACAAAGGTGGCTGAATTCCATTTTCCATTCCAAATTCATCCTTTACCTTAAATTCTCTTCCAGCTTTTTTTTTTTTTTTTTTTTTTAATCCTCACGCTTTGACTGAGACAAAAAGCCATGATATTTTTATATTTTAAATACCACAAAGTGATGAAACTTACACAACTTTTCTGCTGGCAGTCATGTGATAGAGCTAAAATCAAAGCCTGAAAAGAAAACTTAGTCATCAGTTGTGAGTGTGTATTTTTAACATTAAAAAGTTGGCATGAAATTTTTGAAGTACTTTGGCCATAGTGCTTCATTATTCACTTCATACTGATTTCACTTCAACCCACTTGTTGAAAGTATCATAAGGAGTCTACATTACTCCATCCAGTAGCTTGTTGTAACCAGTCTGTTTGGCCTGCAAATTTAATGAAGAATTGTGTGTACTGGTATACAGAAACTTTCAGGTACAATTTCTAAGTTCTGCTGTGCTAAATAATTTAATTGGAAAGATTTTAAATATAGTTGTAAGACTTCAATGTAATCTTTATAGTACCTTATTTTTTTCTTCTTATTCTAGGGGGCTGTAAAATCCAAAGACAGTAACATTAGAATAGAGAAAGTACTGTTTGGCTGGTTTTGTCTAGCTTTTACAAACTGTGTCCATGATTAACCCTTTGTGTTTATGGCATATGGTTTCAGTTCAGCCAAATAGAGAAGGCGTTTACAATCACAGGTGTCAAAATTACTTCCCCCTTCGAGGAGGGCAATTTTTAAATGTCAGACTTGCATAAAAATCTAAGTGCAATATTTTTTCTCATTTTCAACCTAATTTACCCCAAAAGGGAGGTTGTACTATTACATCCTAATTGGCTTTATGTTAAGTAGAGTTTGTATTTTGTTTCTAATGAAGATTTTTTGCTGTTCAGGGTGTCTCTTCATAGATCCTCTGGTCTTTACGTGGTCCTGAAATAATCTGATTACTTTTACTGTAAATATTGAGACATTTTTTAACCTAACTCTATTGATCTCTTTTATTTTTTTTTCATTGTATGAATTGACTTACCCTGGCTTGATTTATCATCATGAAAAGCTAGGAGATCTACTTCCCTCACTAATGGTCTGACCCCTCCGTTCCTGGCCAGCGGTGTGGATGTAAGCCCATTTCTGTAGTGTGGTATCTTACAGCCTTGTGAGGTATCATTACTGCTGGGGTTCATCCACTCCTATAGCAGCAGAATTTGGCGTCATCACAAGGCAGATAAGCTGCAGGAGGAGGAGGAGGATGTGGTGTTACAGCCCATCCTCTGCAGCAGGTATTTCCAACCCTGTAGCCGTGTCAGGTACATACTCAGGAGGCAGTATGTATCCAGACCTCTTCGTATCATAACAACTTTGTTGTACCCAGCTATTTGCTGGAACAAGAATGCAAGTCAGATGTGAAGGCAGCATCTTCAGCTCAAATACTCATTTTTGTTATCAGAGAAATGGGAAACTCATGAACGACACTGAATTTATAGCATACATGTCTTGAGATCTTTGTGAGCATAGGAAAAACATAAAATCAGTGAGAGATGCTAAAAAGACTGTTCAGATGAAGTTGTGTATTTATGATGTCCTCCTTCCTGATCTCCCTGGCAAAGTTATTATACATTAGTATGCATCACTTTTTAAGAACTGAATACTGTGTTTTCAGCATTATATGTTTAAAAGAACACAATGGATGATATGTTTTGGATTACTAAAGTACTGAAACAGCTGTGAATCCGAAACGTATTGTGGCTTTTTATCCTGCTCTGGGGAACAACTTTGAGTTTGGATATCTGCAATAGCAGAAGAACCTTGTTCTGTTCCAGAAATGTTTTATGTAAGGAGTTGGCCAGCTTTCATGATCTTGCAGTACTCAGTAGTGAAGATATTTACAATGAAGATTCTCCTAGAGCACTGTAGCTGCTTTTTTTGCTTTAGAGTGAAGGTGTTCTTGTAGTCATTGAGGAGCATGTAAAACCCACTTAATGATAAAGCTTGAAATGGGGAAAAAAAAAGTTTTACTTTAAAAATAAATGAGATTGCGCCAGCCATCACAGTAAGCATTTCTTTTCTTGACAATACTGCATGGAAAACCTAGTTTTCAAACTTCTGCAGAAATCAGCTAATGCTTCCACTGTACTCTTGTATCAAAATCCAATGAAAAAGCAAGACAGGTTCTTTTTATTTTTTTCCTGCTTGGCTGCAAAACACTGCCTATCTCTGCCTCTGATTCCCTTACTGCTGCTGCTTTGTTTGTAAGTTCAGCATATGTCAGTGTCATTTCCTCTTTCCCCATCCTACCCTCTTTCCTTCTTATACCTTTTAGGTGTTCAGTATGTTTTTGGAGACTCTGGTGGACTTCATCCAGGTCCATAAAGAAGATCTGCAGGACTGGCTATTTGTACTGCTGACCCAGCTATTGAAGAAAATGGGCGCTGATTTGCTTGGGTCTGTACAAGCAAAAGTTCAGAAGGCACTTGATGTCACAAGGTAATTTGGGGGGAAGAAACACAAAAAAAACCCAGCAACGTAATAGATCATCACCTCATGCTATTTCCAAGGTGTTTTGTCTGTACGTATGTGCAAATACATGCAGTCAGATTCTTGGAAAAATACAGACCTAACAACAGATCATGAAAAAACTGACTGCTTAAGTGTTCTGGTTTTCTAAATGTTTGAAGAGTTCTGATTCCTTAATGCTGAACAAGTAATATGTTTCTACTCGCCAAATTTCAAAAGGTGGATTTGAGCCATGTATGTTATTGTTTTTAGTTATTTTTTTCTTCCTTTTGATATCAAAATATTGTTGCAGTATTGTTAGAACGTCTCTTAAGGAGTTAGAAAGCAAATCTATTATTGCCATATCCTTCCTTCACTCTCCCCACACAACTTCACGTGGTTCTGGGAGCAGTCAACCAGCCAGCTTTGTTCCCAGATGAAGGCTAGATTTTTAAGTAGAATTGGAAAAGTTCTGGAATCTTCTTCTCATCCTCTGTTCTCTGAAGAATGGGACAAGCTAAACATTTTCTGCTGCAGCAGGGGCCCAGTAGGGTTATACCAGAGTGTGCAATAGTGAAGAACAGAGGCAGGGAGAATGGACAGGATTGTTCAGAGAAATTTGTAGGAGTGTTGTGTATGCTTTTAACAGTTGAAGTGCATAATAATTGTGGGATTTTTGAATTGCACATGTTTAGATTCAGAGTACTGCAGTATAATTCATTACTAGTTGCATTATGTGTATTTTAGGTGTGACTACTTCAGAATAGTGACTTCTTAAATGTTGTCCTCTATGAGCTAGGTGAATGTTTCTGAAAGTCAATGTCAACAAAATTGGTAGGCATTTTTTTCTTAATGTAATAAAGAATATAAAAGTTTAAAGTTTATAAAATAAAACGTGATGTGATTTATTTTACAGGGAATCTTTTCCAAATGATCTTCAGTTTAGTATTTTAATGAGATTTACTGTCGACCAGACCCAAACCCCTAGTTTGAAGGTAAGAATTTTCAGGCTTACGTGATAAACAGAATCATAATTCATAGACATTTGATTGTCTTACTTACCTTTGGATTGTTATTTTTGTTTTCTTCTGTTTCACAAAAAAATAGATTTTCAATTAGTGGATTTTGTTTTTGTAAAATTTCAGACAGTCAAGCCAGCACTGCAGGACCAGCTTCGCTCTTTTTGGAGCTCCAAGGTTTTTGTCTGAATTATTGTCTTTATTCTTAACCCTTTGCCAAAACTCTTACAGTGTTTCCAAAACTTTTTTTTGAATGCATTCATATGCTGCTACTAACCTTTGCAAGAAACTTTAAGCATGCAGATGTTCAACTTTAAACATTACACTACTATGGAAATGTTTGCTGCAAGTGAGATCTAATAAAACCACAGCACAGTAAAAATGAGCAAGAAAAAATGTGGCCGCCTAACATCAAGCTGGTTATGCAAACTCACTCTATCAAGTCTTCTAATTTTATGTTTGTGATTTCCCAGTATTGTTTTCCTAGTTCATGTATGAGTTTTCCTGTGCTTAGCCTGTTAGGTCTTCAATTCCTTTAAGATATTTTAATGTAAACTTTTTGCTTTAAAAACAAGCTCCCTTTATAGAACCCTTACTTTTCTGAATGCTGTGTGTAGATCTGTATGTACACACATTGTTATGTGTTAAAAATCTCTGCCTGTAAACTTGAAAATTGGGGGTTGGAAAAAAAAGAAACCAACCTGAATCCTGTAGTGCATTTCCACTTACAAATGATTTTAGGATAAATGCATCAAATCTGAAGATTTACCAGTGAGATAAATGGGGAAATAACAAGCATATAGCTGGCATTTTCTGCTCTATCCTGCACGAGCTGTTATTGCGCCATTTGATACTGCACAAGAATATGTTTTTTCCAAGTCGTGTTGAACCTAAAATCACCTGAATGTGCCTTTTTTGTCTACGATACAGTAAAACTTACATTTTTAAGCTTTTGAGGACAGTTGATACGTTGACCACTGTTGCTTCGTAGAGCTGTGTTAAAAAGGGACTGCTGTCATTTATTGAAGACAGCAAATGAGGTAGTAAAAATCAGTTTGTTGTTTAAATAAATCCTTGGAACAAATTGGATTTTATTTTACTTGGTTTTCCTCACCAGAAAGGTGAATTTGGTGATTGAGCTATTCTTTTTGGGACACCTAATTATCTAACTGCTAAAGAGAAGGTGAGTTTTTTCAGAAAGAAGTGGTGCCTGTCCCCCATCTTCCATCTTTGCTAGATAATTACAACTGCAGATCAAAGCAGTGAAGTTACTGAACTTAAATTGCAAAATTATTTATCTAATATCCACTCTGAATGTTTTGCCAAAATTCCATCCTCAGTGCACCCAGATATCTGAGATTAACTGAAAAATCTTTAGGTAATGCTCTGTTTCTTGGGATCTTCAGCTTTTGTTTTTTCTCTGAAAAAAAAAGATAGTTTTGGTTCAGGATGTGATAAAATCAGAAACTTGTTTTCATGGAAGGATTCCTTCCTTCATATGATGCTTCTTTCCTGTTTTCATGTGGCAGTACTACCAGTCGTGATCCTTCAGATTAAACTGTCGTTGTCATCGTTTAACATTTACACACACCTAAGCCTTGGAAAATAAATGGAAGCTTTTAGAGTGCCTCCAGGAGGTAGATTAGGAAAGCTGAACAAACAGAGATGATGTTATTCTACTGGTATAGAATACACACAGTGCTGTATTGTGTCCTGTCTTACTCATTGGCATTAAGGAAACATGCAGCTGTGGTGAACTGCTGAAATACAGCTTACAGATGTCAGGTGCATGTATCTGTTTTTGTCAAGTTTATGCATAGTAGTCACATGTAATAGACAGGATATCATGTAATAAGCTTATTATTTTGCAGGTGCAGAACATATGTTTTCTTATGGACAAGTGTTGTCCTGGAAAATACTTCAAAGCATCACTTTCATTTTTCTCAGGTTGAATACATGATGGCTCACATACAGAGAGCACTGTTAATAAGCATTTTGGCCAGAGCTCATTAGAAATTTCTGAATTATTCTTTCCTTTGAAAATATTAATGTCTTGAAAAGTTTGTTGCTACAGTTGTTTGGTGGTTTTTGTTTCCCTCTAAAGTCATATTAAATTTTCTGGATTAAAAAAATACAAAAACACAGCACATTCATGGAGATGAGAGCCCTTTAAAAGTCAGTCGTTACGGTTTTTGTAGTCATTTGGTTAAAGCAAGATAGAGGCAGTATCAGAGTAACCCAGCTGCTAGGACTGACACGAGGGATGTGGCAAGCTGGAAAACACTGTGATTGCATTTCACCTGAGTAAAGCAGAGTTCAGTCTCTTCCATCTTAGGAGAGTGCTGTAAGAGATGGACATTTGTCTATTTTAAGGAAGGTATTCTCTGCATTCTTCTTGACTCTTTCTTATTAGGTGGAACATTTCTGTGACTTATCTTTGTGGACAAAATGAGACTCAGTACATCTAAATTGTTTCACAGGACAGGAAAACAGTTTGCCTTCTGACACTGACTGTGTAGCATCCTTACAGCATTTCCTGAATCTGATGAGTTGCACAGAATATTTTTGTGCCGAAATTTACCTGTGAAAGATTTTTATGGAAACACTTTGGTTTCATTTATCTAGTTTTTGTGTATAATAGTGCTACCTGAAGCTTGCTTTATATTTCAGCTCACTTACTACAGCTATTCTTTAAGTGTCTGTCTGTATTGTATTCTGTATAGGAAAAATACTCACCGTCTCAGTGCTTGTAGTCCAGCTAGATGCAATAAATTCAGCCCACAGCGTGCAAGTAAAGTCATGGCAATATTAAACAGCTTCAGAGACAGTGGTTTGAGATGAACAGCAAATAGTAATTTTAAGAATTCCTGCAGCTGCTTTCATTGCAGTTAAAAATCATTTGTCTCAGGTCTTGCAGAGATAAATTGGATTGTTGAAGAGTACTATCTTAAAACTTTTATTTCTACTCTCACTTGTTTGTAGTAGTGACTAAAATCCATCATAAGTAGATTTGCTGCTCTTTCAGAGTTTAATTTAGGGTGTTTTATATCAGTAATACGTGCATCTCATTGTAGGGATTTTTGTGTTTTTCCTCTCTCTGAAAGAATCTTGCCAATAGTGTTTTCATGCCAAGTATGTTGGTATTGATTTGGCTAAGCTGAAAACCTCTAACTGTTGGTTGTTGTGTAACCTTGAAAAAGTCCAATTTTAACAGCTGCTGTGAAAATGAAGTGTTCATTATTAATGTATCAGCTATCAGTAATGTGCATATCATTTAGTGTTGTATCGTGTGTGTTAACAGCCTGGAAGTTTTGATGACCAATGGAAGTTGCTAAATAGTTCTGTTCAGAACACTACAAGTCATATATAATTGAAATTATGCCTGGAGCTTGCTTGCTTTCTGCTTATGAGGGGCATTGTTTCTCCCTCCTGATAGCAGCTTTTAATTCCACTGAGCCAGAAATACCTAAGTTGAAAAGGTTGCATAAATGAATGTTAACCACTTTTTTTGATGGGTAGAATGACAGTTATCTCTGGGGCAGCAGGAACTGAGCAGAGAATGTGTAAGGGAGTTACGGGCATAGCACCCCTCTGCTAAAGCTGGGCAGTGATGCTGTTTTGAAGAAATTAAAGAGAGGTTGCAGTTGAGACAGTTATAACTGTAATTCTGCATAAGGGGAGTCAGTCATTCAGAGAATGTCTGGGCAGCTTTTCTGTCCTTCTGCTAAATTCGTGTCTATCTCCTTAATATCTTCAAAGGAAAACTCTTTATGTGTCAAGGTAGAGTTTTGCGGAAACTCTGTTCCATAGCTTTTAATTTTCAGCCAGAAGATTCATAGAGCTTATCCCTGGCAGTACTGACTTGTGCGCACTGGTTTTCATAAAAGGGTGCTGAGTATTAACTACATCATATTCTAACTTAACCTGATTATCGGTTTATCAGATTATGTCCTTTTTTTGTTTTAATATTTGAAAGAAATTCTCAATAGTTTTGAATGTGCACAAATGTTTTGAGTGCTTTCATTTTCTGTTTGTTAAATGATCCGTTACCTTTTAGTCACTACCAGTGAAATCTGAAATTTCTATTAGTACAGTTTCTGTAGAACTTCCTTCTTGAAACAATGTACTTCTCTGTAAATTAATTTGCTGTTGAAGTTTTATGCCAATGCTGAAAAGACGTTTAGGATAATTAAAGAAGTATGTTAGAGAATGTGCACTGTGTTCTGTAAGCACTCTTGTTCTTGTCGCACAGTTTTTATTATCCAGCTAACTCTATTTCTCTTCACAGGTAAAAGTTGCAATTCTTAAGTACATAGAGACTCTTGCACAACAGATGGATCCAGGGGATTTTGTAAATTCAAGTGAAACTAGGTTAGCAGTGTCTCGAATCATCACCTGGACCACAGAACCTAAAAGCTCAGATGTTAGGAAGGTATGTTGGTTAATGTGTACTTACAGTATATTCCAAGTGTCTTGGGCAGATTAAACAAGTTATTGATAATTCATGCCTAAATAGAAAAAATATATATTTTTCTTTAAAAACAATTTTATTGTTTCCTGGAGAAAATAGACTTCTGTGTCCTTTGGAGTGAATACAATGAAGAGTTGTGTCTAAAATACCAAAATTGCCAAAGTAAAACTACCAGAAAGTACATGTTTGGGAACGTTCCAGTAAAATTTACAATCTTGAATCTCCACATCATGGTTGTATTTCACATCTGTTAATATATAGAGATCATATTTCATAGGACGGGGATTAACTTCTGTTTCAAGCACTCTCTGGTATTAAGATATTTTCTGTAGACATTTTCTGTACAGTTTCAATCTTACTTCCAAAACCATCTATAATAGTAATAGCACTTTCACAATAGGAATGGTGACTGTGATCGTGAGCTCACTTCAGCCTTGGTTAGGTTTTTTGTGAAACACAAGAGACTGGTAAGCAATCTTGTGTTTAGCCTTTGGTATTTATACATGAGGTTGTATCAAAGAATTGTTCTTGTGATGCTGCAGTTCCAGTGCAAAAATCCCCTCTCCACATAACTCTTGTAAAGCCAGATTAATATTTGTGGGCATTCAGAATAAGGACAAAAAATAACCATGAGAAATTTACCAGTGCAGCCTTCAGAAAAGGATACTAGATAATTCTTGAAATTAGAGAGCAAATTTCTTTGAATTCTCTTTGCATATAGATGGAATAGATGCATATAGATGGAATTTGTTGTTTTTCTCGTTGTCAGCATCCATCCTGTTTAGCTGCCTTTATCAGTATGTTATCACTTCTTGAATGTTAAATAGAAATATTTTGTCTATTGCTCATAAAGCAGAATCATGTTTGGCATAGACCTATAACTCTTCTGTTCATTTTTCCCTGTTTATTTCTGCAATTGAAATAAAAATAATTTATTTCTTCAGATTTCCTTAGCTAGATTCAGATCAGCTTGAGTTTTGGCAACTTTGTTTCTGGAATCAGAATCAAAGCTTCCTTCAGGAGGGAAGCTTTGTGGGAGAGAATTGATAGAAAAAGATGGAGAGCTATCTCTCACAGTGTATACTGCAAAAGAAAATGAAAGTAACTTTTGCCACTTCTTGATATCTTGGTTGTTTATAATAATGCACCGTAGCAAAATTTATAATGCAGATAGCTTTTTTTTACCTTCCACTTCTAATATAACTTTCAGCATGAGAAAGCAGCAACAGGTTCTATCCTTTGGACTTGTCTCACCTAGTTACCATGTTCTAGAGACATGCATGAGACCATGAACCAGAAAGGGAACTGAAGCAGCACTATCTTCTAAATCAGTAGTTTTAGTACTGAGACACGTGGCGAGCTGTCTTATCTTATGCTTCATATCTTTAATAACCATTTTGATGTCAATAAGTAACTGAATCATGGAAAGAATTGCCTTTGAGTTTTATCATCTGGAACACTTTAATTATATGAAGCTTTCTCAGTTTATATTTTCTTTCCATAACAGACTTGCTAGGGGTTGCTAACTCCCAAAAGCCTTTAGTAAGTCTCAAAGTAAAAATTTGCCAATAAATAGTCAAAAAAAGTTATTCTGATCCTTTGAAATGTTTCATTCTGTTGACAGACTTGAAAATGTTAGCGTGGTTATGTCAATCTTTCTAAACTTTTTTTAAAGATGACAGCAACATTAACATCTTACATGCTTTCTTTAAATTAAGACTTTTTTACCACTTGTTTTTCTGTGTCATTTTGCTTTTCTCTAAAACACAAAACAAAACAAAAAACATTCCAAGTAGATTAATTTTATTTTATTTTATTTTTAATATTAGTGTTCAGATGGGCACAGTTAATGTAGTTTACTTAGGGACTGCAGTCTGGAGTGTAAAATTCTGCTTTCCTCTACAATTAAAACTCTTCTGAGAAGAATTAAAATCTTAGAGTTCTTCTAAGTTAGAGCAATACAAAACATACTTCTCATTCTTACTCCTTTTAAAATGTGAGTGGATGTGACAATCTCAAGAGAGCAAGCTTATACTCAGAGGGGAAAAAAAGCCTCTCTAAAACGCCTTTTTTCTTTTTTTCCCCCTTTTCTCTCTCTCTCTCTCTCTCTCTCTTTTATTAATAAGGAAGAAGGAAAATAGAGGGCTCCTTAATGAAACCCTTCTGTGAGTCGATTTCCATTTTGATACTTCAGGTTGAGCTTCTAGGCAAACCTGATGGTTATCAGTTTCTTTCCTGATATGACTGTAGACTGTATTTTGTTATATATATGTTTTGTTATTATTGTTGGCAGCTTAAATAGACACAGCGTTAGGCAGTGAAGATGTGGATAACAGGACAGAGAAAAGAAAGTGGTACCTTCCAAACCTTTGTTCAGTTGGAGGTTTTGTTTTGGTTTTGTATGTATCAATTTATGTGAAAAGACTGACTAAAAGAAATAATGAGGGAAAAACGGAGCACCAGAGACAGGTTGTAGAGGGCATTCAGGCTGTTCACTTGAAGACTGTTCAGGGAGGGGGGAATAAAAGTACAAGAAAACAGCTGATCACGAGTGTGCAAAGACAGTTTGTGGCATTCTAACATGCTAGAATTTTCATCATTAAATTTAATACTAAGACGTGTGCTGGTATGTGCTCTCATAGCTTGGCTTTCCACTTCTAATTAAAAAGTGCTACAGTTCATTGCTCTCGAAGCAAAGGAGGGAAATAAACGTCTAAAAGAATTTCCAAGCTACTTGCTTGAAGTATTTTTGGTGCTGAACCAAGCTGCCTGTCATTCTGGCTAGCATGAGGCACTGGTTCTCTCCAGTGCACGGCAGACCTTGATGGTGTGTCACTTCTATTGAAACTAGATAAAGTTGGTTAATCTCAGAACCAGAGTTTCATACCATAAAGAAACTTAATAATCACTAGCTTTTCATTGCATGTGCTAAGTTAGTTGCAATGTTCACAGTTTTGTTAGCCTGTCCAGTGAATATTTAACAAACTAAGTCATGCAGTCAACATTTCTTTAGCAGAGAGGAACTCAAGTGGTATCCCATATTTCTGTAACATACTGTAGTGCTTTGTCACTGTTGATTTACCTCTTGGCAGAAGTAAATAAATAGAATACATTGTATGAAAACATGCTGTAGGATGAGGATGCTGTTAAATATGAAATGCTAAAATTGGGGTGTGGAAGGTGTAATCCAGAACATTACAAACTCCAGTACGTAAGTTTTCATCTTTCGAATGTATAGCAATAAGAAAGGTAGTAAATCTCCTGTTCCTGGCCCACAGTGTCAGAGGGCAGAGGTTGGTGGCGTGGCAGTAGGGGTTGAACCTTCCCACCAGCACCCTGTTACGTTTTATTGCTGTGCGACAGATGGCAGCAGAGGGGCAGTCTGATCAAATGGCGTCTGGTATGGAAGCACATCTGAAGCAAAGGTGTGGAATTAAATTATTCCATGCAGAAAAAAAATGCTCCCATTGACGTTCATCAATACTTGCTGAACATTTCTTGACACCAAATAGTGGATGTGAGCAGAGTGAGGCAGTGGGTGCTGCGTTTCTGCAGTGGTGACAGCAATGTGAAAGACAAATCATGTTCTAAATGGCCACACACAGCTGTCACAGCTGTCAGTGAAGAACATCTTGATCAGTTCATCCATGTGAAATGGCAGATTACAACCAGGGGTCTGTTTGTGGAGCTGAATATTGCCTTCAATGTGCTGGAGAAAGTGGTGGCTATGTTGGAATATCGTAGTGTTTGAGCCAGGTGAGTCCCACAGATGTTCGCACAAGAACGGAAAGAACACTGCATACAGTCTTGTGACCTGTTGAACCAATACAAGGCTGAAAGTGAAAATTTCCTGGATCATATCATTGGGGATGAAGAGACGTCATGTCACCACTGCAATCCAGAGTCAAAATGGCAGTCTTTGGCATGGTGACGTGCATTTCCCATCAAAGAAAAAGTTTATGACACAGCCCTCAGTAGGTAAGAATGCAGTGTCTTTTGAAATAGGAAAGGGGTGATCCCTCTGGATTTCCTGGAACTCAAACTAACCATCAACTTTGGCTGCTGCATCAGACGTTAAGCTGAAGGCTTGAATTTCCACAGCCCATCCAGAGAAGACAACCTTTCTCTTGCAACACAATAACACTGGGCCTCAAACCAGTTTGAAGAGCGTAGAGCACATTGCCAATCTTGGCTGGACTGTCCTGCCATACCCACAGGATACTCTGGATTTGGTGCCTCCTGATTTCCATGTGTCTGGAATGATGAAAAATGGACTGCACGGGCAACAGTTTTCTGGCAACAGTGCTGTCATAGCAGCTGTGAAACGGTCATCTCCACTGGTGCAGGTTTTGTTTTGAGTGTGGCATGCAGGTTCTTATTCACAGCTGATAAAAATGCATAGCTACTGTGTTGAAAAAAAAAATTGGTAGCTGAGAATTTGTTCTATTAAGTAGTGTTACTGTGCTCTTTGTATTAGTTGAAGTTTCCACAGAAATAAATAGGAGCCATTACTCTTGGAGTAGCCTGCATCATCATGGTGCTTGAAAGCTAATCTGTTGGTATTGTGTCTTACCACTGGTGGAATTCAGGAGGAGGAATTACAGACTTATTCCTATTTGGTGTGTTCAATTCTTCCATTTTAAAATCTGCTCAATTTGCCTGTAGAAGCCGTTTTGATACTTCCTTCACTCCTTTTAGTAAACAGAGTTCTGGGGAGGGAGGGCTGAGGATCATCTAGCTGAAAGACTGCTTATTAGGATGATTCTGAAAGGTGTAAGCTCACTGTTGTGTGCCTGAACTTATGAATATCTGAACCTTGATCTTAGCAGTGCATATGAACTGCATTAGTTTATAACTGCTAATATCTTTATTTAAATTAACTTAATACTTACATCACCTTTTGTGACTGCCTGTCATTGTAGCAACTCAACTTAGTGATTTTAATCTGCTTTTTCTTCTAGGCTGCACAGTCAGTACTCATTTCCCTTTTTGAACTTAATACTCCTGAGTTTACAATGCTGCTGGGTGCTTTACCAAAAACATTTCAGGATGGAGCCACAAAGCTTCTTCATAATCATCTCCGAAATACAGGCAACAGTGGTCAGGTATCTACACTTCCATATTATTATTTCTGAATTTACTGGTGTTTTGGACACAAGTCCATTTCATTAGAGTTGTGTGAGTGAGAAAATTAGTGGAGGTCATCCAAGCCCCCCATGAAGTCTTATTAGCAGATACCACTCCTTATGGAATGCTTTTTATTTTCCTGCAGAGATATTTGTTCAGTGTATGTTACTTCCAAGTCAGTGACTTAACGAAGTTTGAATGGACTTGTTAAGAGAAGTGTTTATTATCTCTTACGTTAATTATTTCAGAGTTAAACATTTGAAATTAATGTCATTGGTTAGAGAAGCCAAGAAATTAAATAGCATTTCTTTAAATGTTTATGGAGGCTAGAAAATAAAAGGAATAAAGGGGAAGCCATGGACTTGTAGTATCTCTTCTCATCTCTCCTCTACCAGGGTTCAATGGGAAGTCCTTTGACAAGACCTACTCCACGCTCCCCAGCAAGCTGGTCAAGTCCTCTCACCTCCCCAACTAATACATCGCAGAACACTTTGTCACCAAGGTAATGTTGGCCAGTGTTGCTGCAGTTCTGCATCTAAGGCTTCATTAAACATGTTCTCCAAAATAGTAAACCAGGCTGTGAACAAATGGAGTGCGTTTTGCACAGTCGCAAATGCTGAAAAATAATCCCTCTTTCTCTACAGAATGACATAATAGTGAAGTGTTCCACCTCTCTGAATGGTCTGACAGGAGCCAGGGCTTTCCTAACGTGTGCACTTGAGAGTGCAAGAGGCATAGTAGGAGATGGAAGAGAAACCTTCATCCCCAGCACATGTTAAAACAGCTTAAGTCATCCAGCCAGAATTAATTTGGGGGGGATAAGAATTGTTCATAAATGTTCTTACCTTCTCTGATGGCATCAGAGTTGTCAGTGAAGTGGATTTTGTAACTTTGCTTTTAGCAGTCAGTCAATACGTTGATCGGTTCCCCTTACTCTGGAAATCTTTCTTACAGAGGGAGAATGGTGTAAAATTCTCTTAGAAGAGTAGAACAGCAGAAGTTGTACTTGAGTCAGATGCTGCTTTCTTGGCTACCCGCTTGCAGTGCTTAATTTTATTACTGTTTCCTGTGTGTCTGTACTTCCATGTTAATGTTATTTAAAAATACAGGATCAGAAAATAAATCCACCTTAATTTGTATGTCCTTTTCCATGGCCCACAGTGCATTTGATTATGATACAGAAAACATGAATTCCGAAGATATTTACAGTTCTCTTCGTGGAGTCACTGAAGCTATTCAGAACTTCAGTTTCCGCAGTCAGGAGGATATGAACGAACCTGTGAAACGGGATTCAAAAAAAGATGATGTTGATTCAGTGAGTAAACGTGGTACATCTTGGTACTGGCAAATCAAGCCAATATCTGACTTACTATTAAAGATAAAGCATCTTTTTAAGTAGGTTTGTCTGTACCGATTTCTGCAGTGGGACATATATGCTAACTTCAGAGCTTAAAAGAAACAAGCATAACAGTTCCCAGCATTCAAAATGCATTTTAATTGCTAATTTTAAGTGGCATTAGCTTTTTGTTTATTTTAAACATCAGTACTTTTAAAAATTTCATCTCATAGAACAAGGAGTTTAATTTTTGAGAGATTTGTACACTGTTCTTTTTCCCAGAAGTTTAATTCCATTCAAAACCCAGAGGTTTTTCAGTGGTGAATACACTGTTTCAAACTTCTGTTTCTGTGGAACTTCAACTTTCAGATCTGCTGAACCTGCCCAAAGTGTGTGTGCTTAAACATGGATTGTACACCTCTTTTTTTTCTTTCTTTTTTTTTTGTGAAGTTCAGGGTGCTGTAGCAAAGTCTTCTTACCTGAAAGGCCAGCTTAATGTATCCTCAGGAATGCTTAGGAAACTTTCCAGTCTTTAGAAGTTTCTGCTACTTAGATGTGTGTGTAAAGTAGTGATTTAAAAGTGTGTGTCATATATAAATCTGGTATTTCTTTTCATGCAGATCAGCAGTGCTTCTGGAATAGCAGAGCTACGAGCAGGAGGTGGTGTGAGTGAGACGGGCCGAACAGCTCTTGATAACAAGACATCATTACTCAACACAATGCCTCCTCACTCTTCACCACGCTCACGAGATTATAACCCATACAATTATTCTGATAGTTCGTTTAATAAATCTGCTTTGAAAGAAGCCATGTTTGATGATGATGCAGAGCAATTTCCTGATGGTAAGCTTCAGTATGCCTTCTGTTCTAGAAGGGAAATCGTGACATTTTTCACCTTTTACTTCAGTTTCTGAGTTAACCCTTAGCACTATCCCTTTCCTTAAGAGGTTTTACATAATATATTTTAAACTAGTTTATTTATCAGCAATCCTTCTGACTGACACTGTTGGATTGTTTGACATTTATATCGATTGAGGGTGGGTGGGAAATGAGGTAATTATTGAACGGTATTGTATTCTTCCGGTATTGTTTTAACAGCAGGATTGCCAATATAAAGTTTATTTACCACACTACTCTATGGTTGAGATTTAAAGAAAAACATTTACAACAAGTAAAGCTGGATTAAACCAGTTCAGGAATTAGGCAAAAGATGAAGTATTTTGTTAGTAAAATATTTGTATGTGAAACATGACGTTGGTATTTTATATTGACTAAACAGGCTTTTGCAAGGGGACAAAAATGCTTTTACCTGGAAAGTGAATCTTTTAGCTTTTTTATCTGTAGGAATTTGGGTTGTTGTTTTGTAGGTTTTTCCTGGGAAAAATTTCTTACACATCATCACGTGCACTCTGTTCTTCCAGCAAAATGTGTTGTCACATTAATTATTTTATTCAGCAATCTTTACATTCATTTTCTTTACCTACCGGCTTTTTTTATACATCCTATTGGTGTATAGTAGCAATTATTCAGAAGAGACATATCTTGTCTTTTTTGAATATGAGTGTATACCAAAATATTGTTTGATGCAAAATAGATAGATACATACATACATACATAAATACATCCATTGGGGTGGTTTTGGTTTGTTTGTTTGTTTCCCCATGGTTTGGATCTGATAGTCTCATCTCATTTGTGTGTAAAATCTATATTCTTCAATTTGTCTTGTGTTTATTTGCTACTAACTGCTGCTATCTGCTGAAAATCTTGAATTTTTCTTCCTCTTGCCAAAGTTAGCTTGGATTTTTAAGTCACTTTTCCTTAGAAGCAGTACACAGCCTCTGTTTGGAACCCAGTGTTCCTTTGCAAAGAAGCTCCTTTCTTTCTTCTCATTTCCATAGATTGTGCTTTGCATATGTCTGCTTTTTTAACTAGTACTTTGTATATGGGCTTAAGAATTCACTTCTTTGTCTTGCCTTTAACTTACTGTCATTAGTTTTCATCTTTTTTTCTTTCAGATCATTCCTTATTTATCAAGTTCATTACCATTTCTTCTCTCTTTCATTGTTTTTAAAATGAAATAGTTTGTAGATTTTAAAAGCAGTCTCCATATTCCATGAAAAGCATTAATAAAAGCATCAAACAGAACCAGGCCGTGCACAGGTCTGAGCAGGGACATCACTGGTATCCTCCAAGAGTAATAGAAAGCAATTTAGAATCCAGTCATTTTACAAGTATTTCATCCAAGCTTTGTTCCTGCCTTGTTCACTTGCTTGGGCATGTTTCAGGCAGTAGGCAAATCTTTACTGTGTTCAGAACATGCCATGCTTTCCTTTTGCCAGCACTGCGTATCTTGTCAAAATGACATTATTTGATGGTTTGAGAAGAGCTGTTCTTTATCAAATATTTGTATATATATAATATTTTACATGTATCTGCTACGTACTTCAATTCATTCAGATGAAGCACTTGCATTTGCTCCTACTCATTTCTGTTGTTGTTTGCAGGGGGGAAAAAAAAGTTGCAAGTAGATTTTTACACTTCTCCTTTCTTATCTGGAGAATGTTTGGAATTAAACACCACAGCTAAATCATATACAGGAATGGAAAATACAAACTGTGAAAGAATACACCCCACATCTTATCCTTGTGTTTTTAAGAATTGTAGTCTCTCAGTATATGACCTAATAAATTTGTTCTGAAAAATGTATTTCATGTGTTAATAAAGTGCAATAATTTTGGGAAAGGTGCAGTTCTAGGAAAACTTGGTTTTTAATGCTGTTCTTCACCCCCTGAAAGAAAACTTTCAGCCTCTGTCCAGGGGAATTTAAAGAAAAAAAAAAAAAAGAAGTTAATTTATTCCAGAGTCTCAGTGCAAAGGTGGAAGCTATCTGCTTTTCTTTCTTGAAGGCTAAAAGGGTCCTGATGATGGAGTAAAGGCAATATCTTGATGTTCCACTTAAATTAGACCAGAATCAAGGCTTTTGTTTTTGACTTTGCAGATTCCCACATCTGTAGTCCAGTGTTTCCAAACAAGAATTGCTACTGATACTTTTCTCCATCATCATGGAATTCTCCGTAATCAAAACTGAAATCCAGTGCTATCTTGTAATGACTGCCACAGGGATAGTGGGCATTCCCTGGAATCTCTGTGAGGCTAAAAGCCTTGGTTTGTTTGTATTTCCACTGTTTTACATCAAGGACCACTCGTGCATTTTGTTTTCCTGTTTGTGTTGAAAGCCTAGCCATTGCTGTGGAGTCGTGGCTTACAAAAGTCTGACCAGTACAGTAATACTGAAGGTGCAAGTGTGAATTTTTCTTCTTTGATGGAAAAGTCAATGGGAAAAGCAGCCCATTGTTGTATAGATCAGAGTTGAAAGGATCCAGGGAACTTGCCACTTTGTGTATTACAGGAGCAAGAAACTCTAGCAGTAAGCCAGCCTACAGGTTGCTGGATTCTCTTCAATTTTGTGGATGCTTTTGTTTTTTGCTGTATCATCGTTGTTTTATTGTGATTGTAAGCTTGGTCAGGATTATTGGCTGCTTTGAAAATGAAGTAATTAAACTGTAATTCTGGCAAACAGACTTGGAGGAAAACAAAACAAAACAAAAAAGAAAGCAGTTAGCTACCCTAGAAGATACTTTTCAGTTCTGCATCAGGCACTAATATTTACTAATATTTACCAAGTTTCAAAATTCTGTTTGTATACATTCCTTTTTTGATAGAGCCTCCCATGGATCATTCTGATCTAGTTGCAGAGTTACTAAAAGAGTTATCAAACCATAACGAGAGAGTGGAGGAAAGAAAGGCTGCCCTGTATGAGCTCATGAAGTTAACTCAAGAAGAGTCTTTTGGTGTTTGGGATGAGCACTTCAAAACAATTCTGCTTTTGCTGCTTGAAACACTTGGAGACAAAGAGGTAAAGTTAGATTAATCTAGTTAAAAATGCACATGGTTTGCTTTCAGTGGCTTTTAAAGTTGTGTGGGTTGTAGGAAAAGCACAAATTCCAGCTAGTCTTGAAAAGCAAGAAGTTATGGAAATGCAGGAACATCATGTGAACTCTTGAATCTCTTAATGGTGAAGGGCCATCTTCTCAAGTATCCTTCAGGTTTATTTGGCACTAATAATTGCTTTTGATTTGATAATAATAAAATGTCTGTTTTCAAGGATAATGTATTTGTGTGACTGTGTGATGCTAAAATACTCCAAAGAGTAAAATTGTATGCAGCTCAGCATAGATAGTTCCAATTAGCAGCATGGTTATGATGCACCACCTGAATTATTTCAAAAAGAGCAAACAATTGAAGACCTTTTTTAGCTGTATTTATTTCCATATTAGTTTCATATTGTATATATGCATAGAAAGGCACTGATGTTTTACTATGTCAAAACTTTATAAACTGTTGAATAAACACTTAAACATTTGCCTATTCAATGTTACATAACTCATTTGTTTTAATATTTAATCTCTAGCATGCAATTAGAGCTTTGGCATTGAAAGTTCTAAGAGAAATCCTAAGGAATCAGCCAGCAAGGTTTAAGAATTACGCAGAGCTCACAATAATGAAGACATTAGAAGCGCATAAGGATCCTCATAAGGAGGTTAGTAAGCAGTTTTCTTTGTTTGAGACTGTGACAAAATATCACAGAATGCAGCAGCTGTGTTATGTCCAGAAAGTGTTTGAGAGATCAGGTCTTAGCGATGAATCGTTTGTGTAATAATGAAGATGTTAACACAGGCATGCAAAAAAAAGAAAAACAAAGAACTGCAGTTTTGTAAGCTCTGAAATGCTTAATATCAGCCCTAGTAACAGTTGCCTTGGGTGCTGCCCAAGAGGACGTAAAACCATAGCCAAGGATGTGCCAGCAGAGTTCTATGAAGAATAACTGAAGGGAGTTTTTTGTTACATGTCTTTTTTAGCCCAGTTATCTAATGCAACCCTTTGGATTTCTGTAAGGTTGGTAGTTGAGAGATAGGATTGAACATGGCAAGGAAATTACAATCCCTTCCCATTTTTAACCAGCTCTGGTTAAGCTGTTCTTCACCATTCGAGAGCATGGCTTTGAGTGTTTCCAGGAGAGAAGATACTGCAGGGAAGAGTTGGTTGTGGCTGGGAACTGTGAGGAGATTCAGAAGTAGGATGAGTGTAATCTTGCTCAGAAAGCTTATGATAATGTGCATACACATCAAAGGATGATGTATTTTGATATAAGAAACACAAATACAGAAACCACCCAAACATTAAACACTTCACATCAGTGTCACTGATGTTATGAAAATAAGATGTCTAATGAGGTGCATAAATCTCTCCCTGCTTTCCTTGCTCCCACACTCCCTATGATAGGCCTTTTTCTGTATGTGGGACTTGGTGTGGAGTTCCAAATGCAGAAGTTTGAGTGCAGTTTTTTCCATACCAGTGATGTTTGTCACTCATCTGATACTCATCTTTGTTTTCCCTGCGCCCTCTTGATTTCATGCACCATGTTTATTTTTTTCTTTCTTTCCATTTGTCCTTCCATATTACTGTTCCATTTCTCCTTTTT
The DNA here is from genome assembly GCF_023343835.1 of Lagopus muta. Taxonomy (NCBI): domain Eukaryota; kingdom Metazoa; phylum Chordata; class Aves; order Galliformes; family Phasianidae; genus Lagopus; species Lagopus muta. The sequence goes on along the minus strand of NC_064439.1, from coordinate 43,864,750 downwards.
TTTTATTTAATGCATGTGAGAAAGAGTAAACAAGACAAGGTTGAAGAGAAAGACTTCTGAGTTTTTTGTACATAATCTAGCAGCTTGTCTTTTAGCTGCCAGACACCACAGATGCAGAAATATGAAGAGATGAATTTTCCCTCTTATGTCTTTGTTGTATCCTGAGCTTCTGCACCTTTTGACTAACTGTTTTCCTGTATCTTCCCTAAGAGTCTTAAGAACTCTTACCTGAATTTTTTTTTTAAATTAAAGATGGGAGAAGCCTCCAGAAGTAGCAATCTATGATTGTCATTAAACAGTCTTTGAGATGAACATGGAAGCTTATTAATGGTCAAAGACAGTAATGAATGACAACACAGGAAATTATGGCTTTCAATAGTGGAGAGATTTCAATATGTAATTGTATAATATTGTATTTATATTCTGCATAGCATTGCAGACTAGAGAGATTTCAGATCTGATTCGACAGCTATTGTCAAGTTTGGAAGGTATTTTCAGGCAGGTTTGGAAGACACCAATGCACATCTTGCAGAACATACAGTTCAGTCATACGGTGTTGGGAAGAGCCTTGTTTTTAGTACAGTAGTCCAACAGTTGCAAAATTGCACACATTTAAAAAGCCTTTGCCTATTTTTACAATGCTGTGGAGCTGTCAAGAAATTTTTATGCTCAAGACTTGTACTGGCACTAATACTCTTCTGTGTATTTTTCATTCTTTCGATAGGTGGTGAGATCTGCTGAAGAAGCTGCTTCCATGCTGGCCACTTCCATTAGCCCAGATCAGTGCATCAAAGTCCTTTGTCCAATTATCCAGACTGCAGATTACCCAATTAATCTGGCTGCAATCAAAATGCAGACAAAAGTCATAGAGAGAGTATCTAAAGAAACCCTTACTCAACTTTTACCAGAGATTGTGCCAGGTTTAATACAGGTAAAAACAAACAAAAAACCCCACCTTCTTTGTATGGAAGAATTACAAAGATTTTTTCAAAATACTATTGCTTGGCTCTCATGAGGGATTTTTATTGGTCTTACAGCTGATGGCTACTTTGACCCAGACTAATTCAGATCGTGAGCGCACTGTCTTTCATTGTCACCTGGCTAAACTGTAACTGTGGTTAGGACTCAGGATCTGGCTAGGATATTGGCTGTAGTTAAGTTTAATAGACTCTTTCAGTTATATGTAGTATCTTTTCCAAGTTGTGACCATTTGGTTTGAAGTCATCCACGTTGAATGTTTGTACTGTTGCAGGGTTTTATCACTTGGGGCTTGGGGGAAGCAAGAGGAAGGAAGCAGTTGATTGGGAAAGTTCAATAAAACTAGGAGGTTATAAAAAGTTTCTTTCTCTGTCTTTAAAAATGAATAATCTGCCACCATATAAAGAGTCAAAACACATCAGCTTGCATGTGCTGAATAAAGACTTCCCAGAATTTGATGGCTTCATTCTGCAGATTTCTGACTTTAATGCATAAGGTCAAATCACACATCTGCAAGAAGGTAAGAGGCAGAGCCTTCTGAGAAAGGGATGTGAGACAACCAGGCATGAGAAACAAAAATCATTCAGTAACAAGATGGGAGTTAATAACAGAGTTTTACCTGTTAAGAAACAGCTTCTTTAGGAGTAAGAAAGCTCTCAATGCAATGGTCTTCTGTTTAATAAATATCTGTAATCTAGAAGACTTTATCCTGTGATCTCCCCTACTGTATTTCCATGTGGAGCACGACAGCAGCTCTGTTTCCAGTATAGATTACGAACAGGAATTGTATGGGTTTTAATTTCAGTCTGAAAAATAATTATAAATGGTAATTAATAACAGCCTGCCTTTCAAATGTGCATGTTCTGTATTCACTTGTTTGGTTTTGTGTTTTTTTTTTTCTTGGAATGCTTAGCATTCACTTAAAGTAGATTTTAATGTATTTATTATAAGTAGTACTGAATAGTTTTCTGAGGCTTTTAATCATTAACTGATAAGCAATTAATGTTAATTTTATTGCTTTCTAGGGTTATGATAATTCAGAGAGCAGTGTTCGTAAGGCATGTGTTTTCTGCCTTGTAGCCATTCATGCAGTAATTGGTGATGAACTAAAACCACATCTCAGTCAACTCACTGGCAGTAAAGTAAGTAAAAAATGACATTTAAGAAGTTTTGGTTCATAATTACTTGTATACATTTGTGTTGTGGTTGCAGTTACCAGGAAGTTTATGCATAAAAGTATGTATCTGAATGGAGATAGCCAGGGATACTGAAACACTCACAGGGTTGATGTAACTTTGATATCAAAGGTTCAAAACTGAAAATCCATAGGTCTGCAGGTACTTAGGCACATGCACGAAACTTCAGCAACCTGAAAAATAAGAAGCTGTGTTTCTTATTGCTTTGCAGTAGATTTATTTAATTGTATATGGTCAGTGGCTGAAAAAAAATCAGAACAATTTTTACCTGAGTACACTGTCAGACTTTTTATTCTGAAACAGTGGTAGTAGCTACATTCAGCATGGCTTTTTCTACCTCCATATCTTGCCTGGTATCTCATGCAGTGCTGACTGAAAAGCAGTTATTATATAACATAGTTTATGTTTATGTTACGTATGTCTCCTTTGTTGTTCTGTGTTTTTTTTGTTTGTTTGTTTGTTTTTTGCTTTAATCTGTCCTTTCAGAACCTCTGATTTGGTGAGGAAGGACCTTGTGTTCCTTTTTTGGTTAGGAAACTTCTCATGTACTGTTTTTTTACATTCAAATAGATGTATGTTATGAATTTGTCCACGGAGCTAAAGCAAGACAATTAATATTGTATACATTTCAATAAAACAGCTACATCTTAAAAATAGTCTGGCAGTGATTGCACTGAATATGACTGTAGACAGCACTGGAAGCTTTGGTAGGTGCTGGAATCAATGCCTGTAAGTAGAGGCTTAAAACCACAACATTCACTTAAGAGAAAGAAACAGGCAAAATAAAACAGAAAAAAAACCAAAGCCAGTAACCTGCCTTAATCAGAGCAGCACAGTAATGTGGGGAAAAGTATCTGTCTTAGTGTAGCTACCATAGGTTGCTTTCTTGTTCACATCCTTAGATTTGCTGTGTTAGATATTAGCAAGTGTGTTACCTTTCACTTAATGGTGTAAAATACAGTTTTGCTTTTAAGAGAAGAATTCTTTTCAGAGAAGAACTAAGAGAAGAATTCAATGTATCATTTCTGTAGAGTGTACAGTGTGTAAATACTGAACAAAATTAATTCCTGGCTTTGCAGATGAAGTTATTGAACCTTTACATCAAGCGTGCACAAACAGGCTCTGGACCAGGGGATACGACAGCAGATATGTCTGGACAAAGCTAATGAAGCTGACAAGAATTAACCAGCTCTCCTGAAGCAAGGGCAAAGCCCTCATCAAGTGAAAGGAAAATTCTTACACACAACTTTTGGAACCCTGGTTTCTTTTTCTTTTTTCCTTTTCTTTTCTTTTTTTTTTTTTTCCTTAACCAACGGCTGTCTTCAGCCTGCATGTGACTGTTGCAATAGAATTATTCCCAATCTAAGGAAAAGCAGTATTAACATCAGTTGGTCAAAGCAGAATCAATTTTAAAAATAACCTAATTAATCAGATATCCTGTTACGATCCTCTGTGTCTTCCCATTAACTTTTGCCAGTGTTATTGTATTAAAAAAAGGTTTTTTTTAATGCTAATTATACAGGTATGCTTTAAGCTTCAGAAGTTAAAATATAAAATTCTGTTGCTTTTTTTCAGCTGCAGATAACACTGTTTTTATTGCTATTTTGTTTGAGTATTGTGTCCTTCGCTAGAAACAAGAAGTGATGTGAAACTAGGCCAAACTAGTCTGGACTGCAGTGAGACTCAGTCACTGTTGGTGGTTCATCATCTTATTTACAGCTTGTTTGGGATATTCTGGAGATTGAGAAGTATGCCTATAAAAAGCTGGATCGATCCAGTTCTGTACAAGTGATATTGTTCATTGGTTGTATGTTTGTTGCATAAATAAGAATTTTGTGTGCACAGCAGAGGACTGGTGCAACCAGTGCCTCTTGGTGTGGGAGACAGCCCTGCCGACCTGGTGACAGAGTGGCAGTCTGCTTTTAGCAGCAGACTTAATGGTCACTTGATGGACGTGAACCATCCTTGCCACCTTTCCTTCTTCAAGCAGGATGCTTCAGAATGGAGTGCTCTGCCCAAGCATGCTCAGTATGTATTTATCACTAGAATGTTTCCTCTCAACCTAATTGCTGGAACCAGTAGTCTTGTATTGTAACTCACATGGGATTTTATGACAACAGTGCAGAAAACTATTTATTCGTTATCTTCCTAAAAGCACCGAGATTTTCTGCATTGAATTTTATTGGGGGGGAGGGAATAGTCACAAATGCTATCGATCTTGCCACCTTCTAATTTAAAAAATTATATATTTTGGATGAGTTGGGAAAGCTGCACCGAATGTTTGCATGGTTTTCTTGAATAGCATCCTCAAGACCCATCTGGATTAAGGTGTGGAAATGTTTCCAGGGTTTGTTTTTCCATTTTTGAAAAAGAGTTAGTTTATTGTGAATAATGGTTCTTTGTATTTATGAACTTGATAATGGAAAGAGAAAACAGGTCAACTAAATGTGTCCCTAAACGTTCTCATCTTTTTTTTTTTTCTTCTTTTTTTCTTTTTTTTTTTTTCCTTTCCTTTTTATGTCTTTGATATAAGCAACAAGTTAGTTAACTGAGAACTGGGATAAGCAGCACCCTTCCCAGAAAGGATGGAAACTCTTTTTCCCTAGCTTTTCTTTCCCTTTGATTGTGGTGTTGTCTAGTTGTAGGAATATATCCTGATAAGAGAGAAAATTGTAGTGCCAAGGATGATGATCAATGCTAGGCTAAAATTCTCTCTACCTCTTCAGGGTGACTAATTTTTGGCTGAGCTGCTGCATGTAGCACCCGGTGGAAGAACTATCTACAAAGTCTTTGTTTTTCCCAAATTATCACTTACTGCATATTGAAAACTGTTCTTCAACACACAGCCAAATATTGCAAGAGCCGCTTATACACTTTGCTTGCTAAGTACCCTGAAAACCAAAACTGAGTGAAAAACTGTCAGATGCTTGTAGTTACATGAAAGGTTGTTTTCACTTTAGTTTGAAGTGAATCAGAGAAAAGCTGAGATGTTGTTGTTAAAGAAGCAATGCTGTTACAGAGATTTATTTGGAGGAAAAGTTGTAGAAATATATGTAAAGACTTCAAATCAAGGCTGTCATAACCTGTCACTAGCCCTTCTTAACAGCTACGTCAGGAAAATAGTATCTCCTCTTTCTTTCCTTTGTTACGTGTAACATTCTTGTTGTTTTCTACCATTTAATTACATTGTGTATTTATAGTTCTCTGCTTACCATTGTGCATATACTGGCAATAAAATGTACATAACATGACTTGAAAAAAATTAGCCATGTATACATTCTGTTTTTCTGTGTTATTTGATCACGTTATAAGAAAGATAAAAAGTCATCGAAGCAACATTGGTTGAAAAAAATAACCTTCATGTTTTTGTGTCCAAATGATGTTTCTTTAGATACTCTGATAGTAAATCCGACAGCATTTGAGAACATGGTGTGAATATAGGTAGGGTAGACAAGAGTAGTTTGGGAAATTGAATAGGATCTTTATGAATACCAAATTTCCTTCATCTCAGCAGGCTTCTTGTTTGCTGCTTCATTTATTTGTACATTATGCACTGCTAGCATTTTATTTTTTTAATGTTTCAGAGATATTTTTCAGTTTAATATCTTGTAGCTTCACATTTTGATTATGTGAAATATCATTTTTAAAAAAATGGCACAAATTCTAAGTTTAATATCCCATATATTATTCCTGCTTTTTCTACAGGTAATATTTATTTTCAAATGATCATTTCAAGATGACTTTGCTCAGTCATCTTTGTGAAGATGTTATTTCATACTGAAAAAATAAGCTTATTGAAACATGCCGTATATATTCTGGATGGACGTAATTTTTTATCTGTAAGCAAAAGTTGGTAAGAAAGAAACGTTTTTATCCCCTATGACTGAAAAGTTTTACTCCGGGGAGAGGAGAGGAGATATTTACACCAAGTTTGTCCCTCAGTTGTGCTTCAAAGACACCTGTAATTGTTCTAAGCGTGACATCCCATGTACTGAAAGTCTAAATGCTATACGTTTAAATGAATGTTTTAATTATGATCTGACTAGTTCTGTTCCCAACAAAGATGGGCCTGTGTATGTGCTTAGAATTTGTATTAAATGAAGCCATCAGAATGTAAGAAATTGCAACCAAATGTTCTCCGCTGCAGCCAGTTACCAGATTTGCTGCATTGCTTTTTGCCTTCATTTCCTATGTTACTATGAACAGACAGTAGCTCAATTAAAATTGAGCTGTGATTAGTCATGCCTTATGTTTGTACTGCAAGTGGTTTATCTTAGAAACAAAAAACCCACAACCATAAAGTCCTGTGAAAAATCAGGACAATTGCTGTCGTTCTTTATCAGAAAGGCTTTCTGAATATCCTGTAAAGATGGGACATTGCAGTGATTTGAATACTGAAACGTGATTCTTGAAGGTTGATTTGGGGCTTAAAAAGGAGGAAAGAAAACTACATGCAGAATCAGGATAGAAAATGCATGTTTTGGATGTCTTAGACTTGGATGTCTTTTGCTTTAAATGATTTTGGGTAACATATGTTCAGCTAAAATTGGGATAGTAAATGTAAATTGAAAGGAGAGTTGATCATGTAATTCTTTCTGAGTTTGGCTTTTAAAGATAAAGACTGGAACAGATTGAGTTGTCTTGATTATTTGTGGTTGGAGTCCCAGAGTGAAAAGAACAAACACTCGTATCCTGAAACAGACCTGCATATTATGAACAGCTTCTAAGAATGTTTAAGTGTTGGAGTAAATTCACAAACACATCCGTGGAGAATGCCTGTAGAAACTGAAGGCCTGAGCTGCTCACAGTTTAATTTCCAGCAGAAGAATTCAGGTTGTGAATATAATATTTGAAAATACTCGTAAAAGAGAAAATAAAGAGGAATTCATGTGAGTTATGCTACAGTTAATCCCTGTGACAGGCTAGTGAGAATGGCTCTGTTGGTTGTGGCAGTTCACTGACAAACACAAAATGCAGTACAAATAAGGATAGATGGGCAGTTTGGGAGCAGAGGGATTGTCTGGACAAATTAAATTCATGCTTCCTCCCAACTGAAATAATTAACTGATTACCTTTGCAGTTGTAGCTTAATGTAAGATAACAGTTATTCATGCTATGTCCTCTAAAGGAAAACTTCTGTTTTCCCTTCTGAATTTTGTAGTTAAGTCTTCCATGTCTTTAGAAGCACACGTTGTAAGGATTTGCCTCATACACCACGAATGTTCTGCTAAGTGGATTTTGGTTTTGTTAGAACATGGATGACTCCTGGTCATTTGGGAAGTTTGGGAAATCAGGATAGTTGCCAAGTGGGAAAAAAATCAAACCTAATTTGCTTTTTTTTCTATATATCTTGTTTTTGCATGTATATTTAAGTACATTTTGTGACTTCGGGGTTCCCAAGCTGGGCAGCTTGGGTTACTCCAACTAAAGAAGTTCTTTCATTTGCTGTCAGGATTTCAGGGTAATAAACATGTTTACTTAGAAGTTCCCTAATAAGTCATTTCTGCTCAGACAGTCACAGCTACGTTCATAAATTACTGTTGAACGGTAACACTTGGGAACTTGGAAATGATATTTGGCAAGCAGCTTTGAGTATGGTATGATTTCTATTAAAAAAATTCTTCTTCAGTGTGTCTTAGGCAGATACAGATGATCCTAATGAAGCGTATTTTCAAGAAGATCAGAAGTAAGGCTGATATAGAAACATGGAAAATACCTCTTCAGTGGAAAAGCCAGCATATCTGCATACGATATCTAGACTTGTTACCACTGGCAGAAGGTAGAAAGGTAACTGAAGTTTGTATTAGGCATCAAAGTTCCGTAAGTCCTTCATCTTGGTGTTCCTCCTTTCCTACATCTTGGCTGTTGACTAACAGTGGAAATCTTTGTACCTCCACAAACTCATACTGAAAGCAGTAGCTCAGTCATGTCAAGCCAGATTCAAAGGTTGTCCCTTTGTAGTCAAGGAAGGTTTATACCAACAAAAAGATGTATTTGCATTAGGCAGTGGGCATTCTCAGAACTCAGTCTGGTTAGATGTCCCCTCACCACCCGTTCAGCTTTGATTATGGCAGAGCCCCATATGAGAACACCCCATATGAGCTCCCATCTTATTTCCAGACCAATCAGACTAGGGAACAGCCTGAGAGTGGTCCTCCAGGAGCACCCTGGAATCAGTGACTTCTGCCACAGATGTTGGCAAAAGTGAGTGTTCCATGCCTTGGGGGTTTGCTTATATGAAAACAAAACACTACCATTTTCTAACGCAGTCTGCTTTACCTGAGCATACATAGTTGATGTTACAATACCAGGCAAGACAAGGAGACACTGAGACAATGATTTTTAGCTTCGTTAAAACAGCTGAAATGTGTGTTGGTGAGGAAACTGGATGTGTCTGTTTCAGTTGCAGATAGCATGCTTGAAAACGTTTGACCTAGGAAGGTACTAGAGATGCTTAGAGCCTCAGGTAAGAGGGATGCTGTCCATTAGGAAAGAAGGAACTGCACTCTTCAATGCATTGTGTCAGATCGTGCCAGAAGCTGGCAGTGCCACAGCAATCTGCAAGTCCAAATACTGATTTTTAGACTACTATTTATAGGGGCAGAACAAGTGCAGGACAGCAGAATAACAAGACACTTGAAGTCGTTCACCTGGATAGACTTCTGAAACTCTTACAAAACAAAAGATACTCCATTCCATTTCATAGCTATAAAAACCTTATGAGTTTTGATTCAGGCAGGATGTGATGGGTTTAAGCAGAAATGTCTCTGGGCAGTGTCACTGTCCAAATGTCTTTATAACTACAAATGACCTCTGTACAGCAGTTTCCTTTGCAGGTCTTAAAGTCCTAAGATCAAGAAAAGAAACCAAATGTATTACCGATTATGCCTTCATATCATAAGATATGAAGTCAGTAAGCCTGTTTTTTCTTCATTAGTGCCTCAGGACCGTAATCACACCCTCTTAGATTCAGAAGTGGGTTGTATTAGGAATACAGCTCTGAAGAAAGAAGTTACAGGAGTATCATCCTGTAATTGAAGCTGTTAGAGTTTTTGTTGAGGGGATAGAACCCATGAGGGAAGGAGCACATCCTGCACTGATCAGAAAAGCAGCAGCTGGACTGGTAAATGCAGCAGTCTTTACCGTAGTTGTTTCACCATATGTGAGCCCGGATTAGGATGTCTAAAACTACCCAAAGATCCAAGTAAAGATGGCAAGTGAACCTGGAAAATATGCAAGCACTGCTGCTTATCCTTCCCTCCATGGCAGTGGCACAGTGCGCTGCTGCTTTCAGGCTGTTTGCAGTCCTTTGTGTGCTTCTGCCAGCTTCAGGTGACCAGACACAGCAATACCAGAAGGATGTGCCAGGTCTGACCTGATCAGATGTGTGATTAGAACCCAACTCGGGACAGGGATGGAGCATATGCAGAAACTTTCCTTGCTAGCAGTTCTTACTTGTCAGTGTTGAAGTTCATTATAGAAGTGACAAAGTGCACACAAAAAAAATCTGACTTGGCACCTTTCATGTGTTATGTGTGATGGATTCACAGCCAGTCCAAGCAGGGATCATCATTCACATGTGAATACCTGATTGCTAATCAGTGATGCAGGTGAATTGTTGATGGTAGCTTTTGACAGGTTTCCACCCCAAAGTTACCCTGCATTTGGCAGCAACTGTTGATGTAACTGAAGAGTCCAAAAACCAAATAAGGCACATCAAAATAACACCTTTATAGCCTTCTGAGGCTTAAATGTATAGGGATTGTTTCTGCATTAATGCAAGTCTGTCTTTTGCTTTTAAACTGAACTAGCATTTCAAGCACAACTGAGCATCATCACTTAACAGCAAAAACCTTAAAGACCCCTGACAACACATGCGTAGCCTAAGTGAATTTACCATGTCTTACATGTACTTGACTGATCTTTTTCCCATTTGGTGATGTCTGAAGAATCCTTTTACTTTCCAGAAACAAATAGCAAACACATTCTGTGTGCATAACCAGATTTAATATTTAACAGTGTTTGCTGAAGTTCTCAGAAGGGCAATCAAAAAGACTGAGGGAGAGACTGCTTGATCTTCATAAAAGCTTAAGTAGGTAAAGTATATCATGGCTTAACAGGCCTCACATTGGATACTACTCACGGAAAAAAAATAATAATTAAAGTAATTAAAGTTTTCAGCCACAGCATGCTGAAGTACTTAGATTCAGTGCAGATCCACCTGTTAGCAAACATGAGCTCCCCACCTTAAATTTCAGGTTGGACTTTGCATGCTGTACACAAGCCTTAAAGCAAGAGATGTTTTAAATAAATAGTGCCTTGTTGTTTGTGTATACAATGCTCCTTTCCCGAGACCTGTTTAGTACTTACTAGGCAAATTATAAGCCAAGAAACAAAAATAGCTCCTTAACAATAACAATACGAGGATAAAAACTCACCTTATTTGTCCCCAAACTTGCACAGCTAGGTAACTACATACCTTTCTGTCTAGAGGTTAGTCAAGGGCAGCAGGTGTGGATATGGGGAATGTACAGTACTTCACAAAGCAAAGTACCAGAATCAAGTACAGTGTGTGAAGCTTATGCTGATGTTAAAAATGCTTGCAAGGAAAATCAGTTGAAATATAAGACCAGGAAGGGAAGAAAGGGAAGAAATACTGACTGTGGACTTTTCTCCTTTTTATTGTCAGTGTTTCAGTAATAACACATCCTATGTGTTAGATCTAGTACTTCACTTACAAGGAACTCAAAGCTTTTATGAGTGAAGAATCAGGCTTCTTGCTAACCCCTAGTGGAGGGAAAGAGTGACAAACTTTCTTCTGCAAAAGAGAGAGGCAGTCCAATGATATAAGCCCTCATGTACTGCGTCCAGGCTGGGGGCCCCCAGCATAGGAAGGACATGGAGCTCTTGGAGCGGGTCCAGAGCAGGGCCACTAAGTTCATCAGAGGGCTGGAGCACCTCTCCTATGAGGAAAGATTGATGGAACTGGGCTTGTTTAGCTTGGAGAAGAGAAGGCTCCAGGAAGACCTCATTGTGGCCTTCCAGTACTTGAAGGGAGTGTATAAACAGGAGGGGGAATGCCTGTTTACGAGGGTGGATAGTGATAGGACAAGGGGAATGGTCTTAAACTGAAACAGGGGAGGTTTAGATTGGATATTAGAAGGAAGTTTTTCAGCCAGAGGGTGGTGAGGCACTGGAACAGGTTGCCCAAGGAGGCTGTGGATGCCCCATCCCTGGAGGCATTCAAGGCCAGGCTGGATGTGGCTCTGGGCAGCCTGGTCTGCTGGTTGGCGACCTGCACATAGCAGGGGGTTGGAACTGGATGGTCATTGTGGTCCTTTTCAACCCAGGCCATTCTATGATTTGGAAGCCAAGTATTCTGAACTTGAGGCCCTGTGTAGTACATGTGACACCATACTTTTGCTTTAGCAGCATTTACATATTTTATTTTTCAAGGTACAGACACCTGCAACTAATTTCATATAGACAGACTCAAAAAGATGTCTAGAAGACATGAGGAAATAGATACAATTTCAGGAAGTTAAGCTTATGTGCAATGGCAAATGCCTGCCTCCACCCAAGCAATCTCATCTGAGAAAATGTTTGTGGGCAACAAAGGAACGAGGAAGCGAAGTCTTTTATGCTTCCCAAGCTGCAGAGTGGTAATGGCTTCTTCAAAGCAGGAGAAACTTCACCCGGTCACCTAAACTGTGATGTGCCACGTTGTACAACTGAAAAGCTTTTAAAATACTGGAACATTCCCACTTAAACAAATCGATGTGGCTGTCATCTTAGCAAATTAACAATGCGTTTTTGCATGTTTGCAAGTCCACAAGATTTTGTTTTGCTTTGCTTCTACACCATCAGGAGCAGTGCTCACAGTGAGGATGGCTTACAGCAGTAGCTGTTGTCAGCACACACAAGTCTGAAACATGCACACTGTGAGGAGTACCCATAAAACAGGCCTTGAACTTTCACCTGTCAGAAGCAGAGACTTGCAAACTCAGCTGAACACAACAGATATGATCACAATAGCCTTCATCATTTTGTCCTCTACTAATAAAAACCTCATTGCAGCAGCTGCTTTGGCTGAAACCAGTGACTTCACTATTTTTAGCCTGCATAAGCATGATTCCTGAAAACTCAAATGAAGCAGAGACTGATGGGGCGCATTTGCTGTGATGCTCCACGGCACCAAAAGAAGAACAGTGTTTGAAGTTTTCTGACTACTGCCTAATAAGAAATAATTCCATTTTGTTCTCCAGAGCCCTGCTCTTTGATATCCTGATTTGCATAGCCCAGGTTTTGTCACAATATTGCCGTAACGTTTCAATGGAGGCATGGAGACTGTTTAAAAAAATAATAGCAAACTATTTCTGTTTGTCAGTAGTCCTTTCTGTTTCAAGCAGAATGGGTGCCCTCTGCAGGTAACTTACTTTCTACTGAGATTTTTGGACGTTTGCACTCTTTTAGTTCTGCTTGTCAAGGTCTTGAGGACTGATCAGCACTGCTTTGTTTTCAAGTGGATATTGCACTGCTCGCTGCATACGTGGGCAAGCAAACAGCACATGGGTGTGCCAAACAGCTAGTTTGTTTCTGAGTGTGATTTTTTTTTCTCTGAAGAGTGTGTGTGGCCAAGGAGGGGAGGAAGAGGAGGAGTTGTAAACCTTTTCTAAGCAATTTGACAGTGTTTTTTTTGTGTTTGTTTGTTTATTTTCAATGGCAAGAAGATAAAATAACTATAATATGATGCCGTGTAGAAATCTGCCTCTTGAATACAGGGATAGAATGAACAGGTAAAAGGGGTGCAGTGTAAACACTACTGAAAATCACAGAATGACAGGGCTTGGCTGGGACCTCGAGAGACTGAGTCCAACCCCCTGCTAAAGCAGGTTGCCTGCAATAGGTTGCACAGGGAGATGCCCAGATGGGTCTTGAATATCTGCATAGAAGGAAGGTATTCTGCTCATCTTCAAGACATCGGTGTATATTCCCCCTTAATTTTTCTTTTCAGTCATGCCTACACACATATTTTTCAAGTCCTTTCAGTGGACTGCATGAAGAGAGAACAGTATGCCTGAGTCAGCAGTGCTATGAGGTTTCAGCTCCCAGCTCTATAACATGCAGTTCTTCACAGTGACACTGATAGCGTGGGAGAGGAGATAAATGGAGATGGTGGTGATGACTAGGCTGCACCTGACACCATGTTGGCTCGAAGTCAAGCCTAGCAGCTGGGCAGCAGCTAACAACGTGGCAAGACTGGAGAGCAAAAGAGGAGGTGGGGACCAGCCAAGACTTTCAGCTGTCTGTCACTTCTGGAGAGTGACACCTGTAAACATGGTGGCAGATGCTAAATATAAAGGTGTGAGGAAATAACTGCAAATTTAATCTGAATGTGTATGTTCTTCTCTCTCCTCTCTCCCATCACTGCAGTGACCATCTCTTGGTTGAGCACAACGCTTCATCTCATCCCAAAATGCTGTTCTGGCACAGTCAGCCTGAACATTATCACCATCACCAGTATCCCACCACTAACAGCAGCTACCTGCGGTAAGAAAATAATGACTGTGGGTAACTTTAAATAACAGTAGTTATAACATGATAGCACCCAATAATGTAGTCTGTGCAGCCTCTGCTAATTCACAAGCTTAAGCCTTCATGTAGAGTTGGTGACTGTAGACCCACTGATAAACATTTGTGCAGTGGAGCCACTGTAGTGGAGATTTACTTTACTACAGCTTCATGATCTTCACAACTGTGCCACCCTACGTGTGCTTGCAACAGCACTGGAACATCTAAATGCTTTATATGATATCCACAGATGTCTTAACTTTGGCTGTTTCTCTTTGAAATTCCATTAGTGCTCCAAAGGTAACACTTGTTTATGTGAAGCCATACAAACTTAGAAGCATCTCCGTGCTTCACATGTAGTTTCAAAAATGCATTTTATCTATTGAAGTTCAGTTGATGTGCACACTTGGGAATACAAGCCCCTTGCAGCATGAGGGAGGACACAGTGGTTAAACACTTTGCACTGAAATCTGATGCAATATATATCTAATTGCATCAGCATATCCGTATGAACTTACCTTACCTCTTCATGACTGAAGTATTGTTTGAGTACAAATAAGTGTTATTTGTGTACTAAAATATTATTTGTGTACAAACAATTGTGTACAGCTTTATTTGTATTCGAATGCTTCTTAAAAACGATTGTGTTTTAACAAGAGCAAAGTTCATAGATTCCAGATAATCTTGAGTTTGACTTTCAAATTATAACATGGCTCGCTCTCTATGTTAAACTTCAGCTTATTACTTTTTCATTTAATACCATGTGTATAAACACAACTGTGTTTAATCTACTTTTTTACAGGCACCCCTTGTTGGTAATCCTGCTATTGTATCACAGTATCACACCTGTTCTTGTAGAACTGTGAGGGAGCATGTTCTTACTGAAGCATGCTGAGTTGCAGGTTTGAAAAATGCAAAGAAATGAAGTGATATTTATGTTCTGATAACTCCAAGTGTTAAACTAATGAAATTTATAGTGGAGTTTATCATTCCATTACAACACAAAGGTCAGGGTGATGTGAAATACAGATTGGCTGACACAGATATATTGCAAACACAGTGCTGTTTCTACTGACTCAAGCAATAGGTCAGAAACGAATAGGTGCTGGAATTTCCTCATGCAGTCCTGCTTGCAAGCGACATGCATAGCTCTGCAAGAGGAACCATATAGCAAGTAACAGTGAAGACATCCACTCCCACCTCTGGTTTCAATCCGTTCTTCAGAGCTGTTAAGCCCAGGGGTGGTGTTTACTTGAGCTCAGGACCACATTCTCTCTGGGATCTTTTTCACTGTGTCCTTATCTGTCTTTGTTTCTCCCATCATATTTGCTTCTGGCGTTCCCACACTATTTCAAAATCTGCCACCCAAGCCCCTCTAAATTTACTTTTCCACACACGTTTGAGCACGTGCCTTTAGGTTTTGGTGGCAGCACCCACCTGTGTTTTGGCATTGAAATACCACATATGTGGGGTTTTTCCATAAATTAAGGTCTGTACATAGAAGTTAATGAGGTAGGCCCTTGAGGCTGATGACCTTAAGCAAAAGGGATACAGACCAGTTCAGATAGCAGGCTTCAGCCTGGTCATAATCACAAAGATGTCTGGTTCTGTCAGATCCTTTACCACGCGTCAGTCCCACATCTGTATGTCAGTAAGGCTTATATAGAAACAGCAGCTGACCTCGGGGAAGGATGTTAGCACTAAGTGGGGAGCAGATGGAGAAAGGAATGTCTCAGGATCTTTTCTTCCCTCCTCTGCCTTCTCCCACATGCCACTACAGCTGTACTTAAAACGCTCCTTTGCAGATATAAATCAGCCTCCTGCTGTGTGCACTTGACCTGTGTTGTATCTCAAGCTTACAATTACAACTGGTGAGTCTGGGCTCAGGGTACAACCTCTGGTGGAGCCTGTCTTGGGAACACAGAAGAAAGAGTTGCTTGAGGAAACCCACTGGTGTTAAACGAGACTGCTTTTGAAGCCCTGAGACCTCCTAAGATGGTGACAGGAATGTGCAGAAATTGAATGGTAGAGGCACAGGAAAAAAAAAATCATCTATGACAGGTTAGGGTTGTGGGTTTTACCTGCTCCGAGTATTAAAGAAGCAACTTGAGATCTCAAAATGTTTAAGTCCTGTTTTACACTATTTTACCAGGCAGGTGAAAAGTTTAGAATGATTTTTATGTTGACAAGTTGGGGGGAAGAAAAAAAACCACATCATTTTATAAAGTTTACAGAATCTGCTGTCCCATGAGCTCTGCTCTCAGTCTTACTGAAGAGCAAATATTTATAATTTGGGCATCAATTCTGCAATCTCATCCTCAATAAATGCTCTTTTGTCTAACTTGAGGAACTCTGCATGAAGCTTATATTGCTTATATTGCAGAACAGGCATTGTGTTAAGAAAAGGGCTTACACAAAGCACCATATCTGCATTGGATGTGGATTTTCAGTGTTTTTTTTTTGTGGTTAAATCCACTGTAGTTTTGCGTGGAATACAGATAGCAGTTAAAATGTGACAACTTAAATTATTGCTTATAAAGGATACTTTTATGCTCGCAGTAAGCATCTGCCTTCAACTTCAAATTAGACTTGAAAATTGCTTGAACTGAACTCACCCTGAGTATATGGCCAATACCTATGTTTAGGAAGAGACTGACAGAAAGATTATGGCTTAGTCATTGTTGTTGTTTTTCAATCGTTGTTTTTAATGTCAGTGAAATGAACATCAAAACTGTTCTTGAGGTCTCTGGTTACCTACCTAAAGATATTTTAAACTCTTTTGGCAGAAGCTGAGAACTCTGTACAGTAATTACAAATGCTAGAGATTTATGTTCAGTACCTGAGCTGATACAACTTCACATGTTGGGGTTTGATAGATCAGGCTGGAAAGTGATGTTTGTAGGCGCTGTTGATCCTCAGCAGATGATGTGAGAAAGGAACAGACCAAGCAACCTGCCCCAAAGAAAGCAAATGCATCAGAGGTCTGTACTTACAAGGAACAGAATCCTCTCAAACCTGTACACAGTCATAAACTGACACTGAACACTGGTTGCAAATGACCCAGGGATAGAAATAATGCTATAGGAAAAAAAAAAGACTAGGATTACAATATTTATTATTTAACAGAGGAAGGTGCTTTGTATCCTAAAATACCCAAAGATAATATTTTCAGAATACTAGCAGTCCATTTGCTTATCAAAGGCAAATTTTATCCAATTGTTAGAGGCTGAGCTGCAAGAAAATGGGTCTTACTGTACCCACTCACAATACCCTCACTTATTTTGAATTTACATCAGCAGAGAACAATTCCTGGTTAAAAAAAATCATCAATTTATGGTCTTGTGACTGCTGTGTAACTATACTCAAGTGGAGTAAGCAGATAAACCAGTTTTGCTATACATAAATCATTTATCTCTGACTGTCAGAAATAGACAGTTTACCACCCTTAGCTTTCTGCAAGCTACCAATTTTGTATAAGTTAGAAAAGTATTTTTCTTCCATGTTATTTATACTATTTCTCTTTCTTATGGGGCCCACTTTACATCTACAAACATCTGCCTAGAAAAAGTTTGAATTCTCAATTTAAAATCTATAAAATCCCATAAAACTCACTAAAATTAATAATGCTATTTTTGTCATCCATCTTTAGAAATGAAAAAGAAAGGGGGCAGAAGAATAACTGTTTGCTGTTTTGTTTTATTCTCAGGTTTAAAAGTGGTATTTTGCCAGCAATATTTGCAGTTCTCCTCATAAAGAGCAGTAACTTGGGAGCTAGTGCTTATGTTAATAAGAAACTTGGGCTCACACCCTTTTCATAAATCTTCCTTTTGTCAGCTGCTGCTTTGTCTGTCCACAGGCAGGCAAGGAACACTTAAATCAATTACTGCAGCAAAAATACCACTACTGATGTGTACAAAAATAGGCAGTCAAGTCTTAAATTTCCATTCACCTTTAGGAATCAAGAGTAATGCTCTGTGCGCTTCTCTTTAAGGATGTCATACATACCTTCTGAATCAACAACGGATACTATTTTATTATTAGTGCAATTAAGGCCCTACTGAGTTTTGAAAAACCCGTGCAACTGTACTCAGAGCAGGTTGATATACGACTGTGTTACAGAATCATAACATACCCCAAGTTGGAAGGACCTACAAGGATCACTGAGTCCAACTCCTGGCTCCACACAGAACCAACCAAAATCAGCCCACATATCTGATTACACTTTACAGTCTTAATGCTTTACTACAGATTGCTCAGTAGGTGAATCGTTCTAATAGGACTTCTCAAAATATTATTTAATAATCCTCTGAATGATTAACATTTGAGTTTTCTAGAGTCATGGGCTACTCAATTACCATCCCCTCAGTGGACCAAATATTTTAGGGCCAGAGGGAACGACATTAACCACTTCTTCCTTGCATCCCCACAGCCTTCTCTAACTGCTAGACTGTTGTAATATAACAACCATTTATTAACTGCTTTGCTACGTCTTGGATAATTAGAAAAACATCATAAAATCAAGCTATTTTATGTAATAACTCCATATTCCATAACGACAAACTTCCTGCCTGGGAGTGCTGTGTGATTTTGTAACAACTCTGAACCCAGGACGCAGAGCTGTTAAGGATTTCTTTTCCCGCAATGCTTATTTATAGCACGTTACGTGTATAGCGTGGTTTCCAGTTTTGTGTGCTGTAGGTATTGTGTGAACTTTTTGTTTTACAGTCCTCAGTACCACAGCGAGCCCCACCCCTTTATGCGGCCCCGGCTTCCAGTTCCTCATGCCAGCTTTCTGCGCCAAGGCCACACGCCCGGACACCGACTTCCACTCTCTCACAGCGCAACCTCGAGTCGAAACCCACCGCCTCTCAGGGCCCTGACATAACTTCCCGTCATTTCCCTTTCCGCTTCCGGGAGGCCACTCCCGGCATGCAGCGCTCCCATGGCGCGAGGGAGGGTGGAGGAAGAAGCGCGCCGGAGCAACCGCGCGCCGGCCCGAGGGCGGGGCTGCTCCTCCGTGACGTCTTCCGGTGTCGAGGAATCGCCCGCTGATTGGCCGTGCCGCCCCCTCTTCTCTCCCCGCTCCCCTCCGATTGGTCCTTCCGCCGCGGGTCAGCCAATCGGCGGCCCCGATAGCGGGCGGGCCGCGCCCCGGCAGCGGCGCCTCGGGGCGGGGGGCGTGTGCGGAGGAGGCCGCCATGTTGGCGTGAGCGGCGGCGCGGCGCGCGGGTGGCTGCAGGCGGGAGCGGCGCGCGGGGGCCCCCCAGGGGCGGCCTTCAGCGGCGGGCACGAGGCGGCGGCGGGCCGCGGGAGCCCGCGCTGCAGCTGCTGCCGCCCCGGCGAAGGATGCGGCGGGAGGCGCCGCCGGGCCGGGTCGGTGCTCGGACGGCGGCCCCGACGGTTGTCCGGTCAGGGAAAGAGGGGAAGGGGGAGGAGGAGGCGGCGGCCGCCGGGTCCCCGGCCCCCCTCGGCGGCCGGGCGGCCGCAGGATGCTGAGGGCGGCCCCGCGCCCCGCTCGCGCCGCGGGCGAAGGGCCCCCCCGGGGCTGAGCGCGGCCGCTCCCCCGCCCAGCACGCGTTTCTCCGTCCCGCCCCGGCTCCGCGCCGCCCCCCCGGCCCCTCTCGCTTCCTCCCGCCCCGCGCCGCCCGCCGAGACGCCGCCTCCCGGCGGAGGCTCCGGGGCCGAGCGACTCCTCCCCGTCCGGCTCCTCCCGCGGCGCCGTGGGAGCGCGGGGGGCGGCGGAAGATGGCGTGGGTGCTGAAGATGGATGAGGTGATCGAGTCCGGGCTGGTGCACGACTTCGACGCCAGTCTCTCCGGCATCGGGCAGGAGCTGGGAGCCGGCGCCTACAGCATGAGGTGCGCCCGGGGGGCGGGCGGGGGCCGCGGGGCCGCTCTGCGCGGAGCGAGGCGGCAGCTTCGCACCTTTCTTGCTTCCTTCTTCCCACCGTGCCTCTTCCTTCCCTCGGTTTCATTTCCCGCACCCCGAGAGCTGGCACGTGGCAGGGGGTGCCCTCTGGAGCTCCCCGGCTGCGGCCCTGCCTGCCGTTCCCGTCCTGAAAACGCCGTTTTCCTGCCCCTCGGCTTTGCGTTGCCCCTATTCCAGAAAACAGTTCTCGGTTCTGGTTCTGCGGTTGTAGTTTGCAGTGAACCGTAGCTGCGTTCTTTCTAACGTTTCGGAAGCGTTCTTTCCTGAGCGACCAAACGCTGTGGCTGTTAATTGGGTAGTAAAATGGCTGTACTTGAGTCACACTGTTTATTGTTTCATATTTACGTGTGCAGTGGGTCTCTGGTGACCTCCATTTTTTCTTCCACTGCCGTGCAGCTCTTCCTGTTGAAGCTCAGCAGTTTCTTCTCTTGATCGTTTTCCAGGTTTCACAGTAGAAGTATTTAAGCAGTCTCTGGGTGTGCTTTCCAAAGTTAAAATGAAACGGTACCTGTTAGAAATAAAGTATGTTTGAACTCAGCTGTGGGCAGAGCTGCTTGGTCCCTATGTAACTCGTTAGTGCTAAAAGGGGAACTATTTTGAGACCTTTGATTTTGGGAATCTTTCAGTCTAAGGCTTTGGTCACGTAACTCAGTGTTTTGAATCTTGCAGAGGTGCAAAATGCTGGCACTGTTAGTTTTGATGGCCAGACCTGTGTGAGAAGTGTGCTCTCTCCCATGGTTACCTGAAACTTGCCCTTCCCCCCCTTCCTCCCCACACTCTTTGGGTTGAATTTCTCAGGTGAGGTGCTGTAACTGAGATATCTTTGTTTGAAGTTAGGGATTGGGGTTTCAGCTGAGCAGGAAGGAGGGCTGTTGTGCTGGCATCTGGGTTGTGTGCTCAGCAGGCGCCAGATGCACCATGCGTTTGATTTTATTACTATTGTTAAAATTAAAGCTATCTTTGAGAACTTGCCAATTCATGGAAGCAGGTGATTCACCTCCTTCAGTGAGGATACTCGTGAGTGTATATTCAGCTCTTTTGGATGGTTATTCTTCCTGTGTTCCATTTCTGTCTGTGCCAAGCGGTCACCAGTCCCCCAGAACAGTGCAGGTCATTGAGGCTGTCTGGCAGCTGCCTGGGTGGCTTCTCACCATTCACTTTCTGGTTTATCTTCCTCTCATGCAAACAGTAATTGATAACACTTGATAACACTCGTGTCTGTTAAAGAGATGTGCTTCGTTCTTTACCATGATGCAGTTCTTTCTCGGTGTTTTAGGGTAAAAATCCCCAGGTTTGAATGAGAGGGTTTTTTAAGGATTTCCTTTTCTGTGTTTAGAGTTCATTTCTTCTCATAACACACGCTGCTTGGTTCCTTTAAACTTTGGTTTTGATCCTCAGTGATGTTATGTCATCCTTTTTTGTTGTTGTTGTTATATTGGCATTTCTAGTTTATTTTCAATTACCATAGAAAGAGTTTTAGCAGTCAAAAAAAACATCACAAAAAGTAATGCTGGAAAAGTGGAGTTGTAATTTTAAATGTAATATTGTCCTCTTTGCAGTTCTGATGAGTCACTTAAAAAGTGTTTTGGGAACACGTACTGGTATTTTAACTTAATTCTTTGAACACAAAGCGATCACCTCACTGCAATTAGTATTTGCAGGACTCGGGGATTTTGGCATTTTATGCTTTTCTTACACGTTTTTCAAGTTATACTTGTGGGAAATGGCGGCCTGTTCAGTTGATGGTGATGTCAGATGGGAAAGCTAAGGGAAGTGGCGTAACAGAGTGAAAATGTTCCGGTCTTGGCTCTGTGTGCCAGCAGAAGCTGTGTGCTTGTCACTTCCTTGCAAAAAAGGGTATTAGAAAAATAAATGTTTTCTGGAAAAGAGCACTGGGAGAACTTCTCCAGCTCTATGGCTTTGTATTTTGTAAGGAATGCTTGCATGTGGTCTCTGCTTTACCTGCTCTGGATTGCTTGTAACATAGCTGATACTTCCTTGGGTTGAGGTGTGAGCCCTGCTGTGGATGTTGTTAGTAAAAAGGCTGCTTGTGAGCACTAATTGTGGGTGTCTGTAAGAGAAACTGGCTGGACACAGCTTCTCTGAAGGTTTATCTTTAAACAGTGCTCAGAAGTTCTTTACAGTCTTGAAACTCAGGTTTTCTGCTTTTTTTTTTTTTCTTTCTCACTAATTCAGGCCATGAGTGTATAGCCAGGAATTTCAGTACTTAATGTACCTTTAGCAGTAGTGGATCCGAGTATTGCTGACAAGTTCAAGTGGCAGAGATGGTGTTGCATAGCAGCACTCACTCTCCTGGTGATTTCCTGTCACTTACCTGGCATAATATCTGCGACATTATCTTCATAGCGTAGCAATAACGGATAATTTTGGGGACCACTAATCTCTGGTGAAAATGGATGAGAAAATGGAGACTGTATGACTGAAAAGTGAACCTTTAGGAGCAACTTGCCATTTCTCCAGCAAAATTCTGTATTTAATCTGAGCGATTTGATGTATTAACTAATTGATTTAAGTTAAATGAGCACAAATACGAGAAGTACCTTAGTGGCCATGATGCAATTTTATGTGTAATTTGGAGGCACAGTGTATGGATTTCTTTAAGTGCTTGCAACCCCAGTGGTATTTCTGGTGCAGTAACTAAGGCCTGTCCTGAGGGAACTTGATTATTTCAGTTGTAGCTATTTCAGTATGTATTGCTGGATTAAAAACTAAAGTTTATTAAACTAAATTGAGTATGATCATTCTGACACAATTAACCACAAAAAGAAAAATGCCCAGCCGTCCCTCCATTTTTGGGGCATGAGGTTGATTTGACTCTCTGTCCCCTCAGCAAGCCCAGGGTGTCTGTGGGTTGCTGAGCAGCCATGGCTGGAGGCAGTTAGAAGGCTGCTGCGGGCAGTGTGGTTTTCTTGCTGTGCTGTGGGGAGCTGCCTTGAATGCTGAGGGAACGTCGGCCTCCAGGGCTGAGCACGAAGTACCAATGAGGTTGTGTAGAGTCAGGGAACTGCTACCCTACAGCTCATCGTGTCGCTCTCAAGTGAAAAAGGGGGTGTTAGCTCACAGTTTTTGGGTCTCTGATATCCTTTTGTTGAGTGTTTAACGAGGCTGGGTCATGGCAGTTACCATCCTAACCTTTATAGTGGCTGTACAGACAGAAAGAACTTGGGTTCTGTGGTTCAGGCCCGGCTGCCCTTGTGGCTCCTGTTACTTTCTGACAGGCAGGATGACTGCTTTGAGATTCTGCCATCGGTTAAAACTCCTTTTTTAAGAGAAGGGCTGACTTAACGTGCCCCCAAAAGTGTGTTTGTTTTTTAAATAGTTGCAGTGTTTGCAGCATCACAAGTCAGAAGTCTCACGTTGTAGTAGTGTCTTCTACTTTTATGTCTTTCACTGCAGAAAAAATAATTTTCACTGACCTTGGGACTCTGTAAAATAGAATGTTATGTACTGATCAGCTTTGGAGCCTGATTCTGTGTGCAGACACAAGTTCGTAATTTGTCAGGAAACAGGTATTTGGGGAGAAAGAAAATCCACAGACCTGAGCCTTTGTTACCACAGAAAACGTTTCTGTTCGCAAGTGGTTTGGTGGCTGTGTTGAAAGATAAATCTCATTCTCCATCACTGACACTGATTGTTCTTTTTCATTTCTTTCCCCCTTCTCTCCCCCCACCCCCCCCCAACTGGACACACGATAAACGGTCAACAAAAAGACCTTTCAGCTCCCATGCTTGTATTCAGTGTCCGCTCCTCATGATGAACAGAGGCAGGGACTGAGGGCAGGTCTCTTAGAGATGTGTTATCAGCAGTCTTTACACCAGGTGGTGCAGATTGGAGCAGCTACGTGGCCTCCCTGTGTTGGAGAAGAATCAGGGATTTGTGGCTGTACACAGACATTGGTCCACCATCTGCTTGCTTCCATCGTGAGGTTAGCAATGCAGAGCTTTTGGTGGCAGCCTTATGGTGTGTGGGTGTCGGACTCCCCATAAGCTCAGGCCTTTAAGCAGTTGAGTTTCCATTGTGAAGGTTTGCAGGATTCCCAGCACAGCAGTACATTCGCACCTGTTTTCTCATTCATCTTGTGCCATGTCAGAGAAAGTTGTTTCCCAGCAGCTACTGCTGGTGATCTCTTCTTACACTGAATTTCCTTTTCTGGACGCAGGGAAAGTATTAGGAAGCGTCAGCCTGTTTCTTTACGTGTTCCTGTTGCTCGTTCAGACACCTTAACAGAGCAGAGCTTAACTCCTATGCAAATAGTGCTCAAGAACCATTTTTCTCAAGGTATTTGCCCTTGTAAATCATGCTTTAAAGTTTCAAAAGAGCTGCGTGTTCTTGGATGCTTTAGTACTCTCACACCCAAAAGCATACAGTCCAGAGACAGATAAGGCAGGTGATTGATGGAGTGTCACCTGCAATTTTGATGACATACTAATTCCTATTTTTGTAAGGACAGGAGGTGGTTCTTTTGTTTTATGATCATAAAAAAAATCAATAGGCAGGATTTTGTGTTCAGAAAGAAGGTGATTTCTGCGGCCAACAAAGGCGTTTCACAAGCATGGGAAAAAAGTTAAGTCATGTTTTTCTTGGCCTTTCTGTACTTCATATGGGCTACTTCAAGTGGGATAGCTTATCACATGAGGTCCATCTGGGTGCTGTGCTTCAAGCTGTGATGTGCACCTTGCTTCCTCTTGGGTGCCTCACAACTCTTGTGTGGTGCAGCTTCACATACGTGCTTCTCTGGCGTGGGTAGTCCCAGCTGGGTGTTGCAAAGGTGTCTACAGCATGCTTTTGGTGTGTGATGAAGGTTAACTCTGTTTTTCTAGGAATGATTTCTCCTTTCTCTTGAAGGAAAGAGTGCTTTCACTTGAAAGCTTTAAATAACAAGTTGTGAGGACTTCTCTTACTGGAGCAAATAGCTTCAAAAATTGATCTCAGAGTTCCTTCCATCAGGAGAGTAAGCCTTGATAGGTCAGCCGAGATTGTCTGCTTTTTCAAACGATGCTAGGTAAGGCTGGCAGGATAGTGCAGCTCTGTTGCTGTGTTAGCCTGAGTGGAGCTGGTAGAGAAGTGCCTGCTGTTAATCTGCTTTGGGCTGACACTGGTGAAATTGCACCAGGTGAGCGAGTAGAAGCATGACAAAGGGTTATGAAAGTAGAAGGCTGATGCTGGTTATGATGATTTCCTGTGTAAACACGGAGGTTTGGTGATTGTGTTATTTTTAGTCAGCGTGAGAAGGGGAACAGGCATAACTCATCATGCCTGCCCTCGGGTTATGTTTGGCAGGATGGGGTATCTCTATAGTAACATTTTCCACCACCCTCAGCTGTATAGCTAGCTGTGTGTTAGGCTGTGCTATGCGCTGATAGAGATCCCTAAGTAGCCCTGCAAAATATTTTGGAGGGGGAAGGGAAAGTGCTGTCCATGTGGCAGGAATTCCTTATGCCAGCTGTGCTCGGAAAACCTGCATTGCTGAACGATGGGCTCTTGAGCATTGAAGGGGATGGGCTGTGCTCAGCTGCTGTGCCACAGTGCCAGAACTGCCTCATTGGAGTGGGACGGAGCTGATTTCTCAGCTCCTTTCTGAAGAGAAGTTAATAGCTGGGTTGCAGTCAGGATGCGTTTCTTTGTCACTGACGCTTTAAAACCTAGATTTGAAGCAGTTTATTGATACCTTATTGACCATCCCCCTTTTATCTCTGTCTTTGAATGTGAGAACGCTGACATTCCATTCCTGTAGTGAACAAAGCTAAATGTTAATGAAATGGTGTTTCCTTGCCTCTCAGGAGGTAGTTTTGAATTGCACTGGCTTCTCTTTTCCTTTGCAACGTGCTGGAGCCCAGAGGACTTTCCTTTCTCAGAGATATGTATGCTTCTGTGTGGGGAAAATCTCTGCAAGTTCTTTTGTTTACTTTGTGCCATTTTCTGGAGCATTTTTTTTGGAATGGTGGCTTTTAAGGATGTGCTTGGTGTGCTCTTTACAGCAAAATTGTGTGGTTGGAGCAGGATGTCTTTTTTCCTCTGCAGTAGCAGTTAGTCATCACCACTCTGCAAGTATTAGATAAAGCTGGCTAAATTGGTCTTCTGTTTGTGTTTGGTGGCTTCCAGTGCCTCGTCTGTTAGTTTAACTAGCTCCTTAACCACTGCACGTATTCTTAAGGTAGGCCAGATGCATTTTCATTTTCTACCTGTGGTTTACAGATAGAGATTTGAAAGATGCTTTATGTAAATACACGAGAGACTTGCTTTTCAATTTTGTGTTAAGTGAAAGCAAGCACTGCAGGTATTGAGAGCCGTGGGTTATTCATTTGGTGAGATGCTTTGCATGCCTTTTTTTATTGCACTTCTGCTCTTACGTGTGTGTATTTTAAACACTTTAATCATTGCCATGTTCTTTCCGTTTTAAAGTTCCTCTTCATAAAAGCACTGACAACTGTTCAGCATTCCAGAGCGTGTCACAAACACAGGTTCCCAGTGCTGGAGTCCCATCTTGGGACAGTACTTCTCCCTGGCTGGTGGCAGGGCTCCCTTCTATGTCAGGCTGCCTCTGCTCAGCCGTGGAGCACTTCCCTTTTTCTTCCCACTCATCCTCACATAGCAGCCCACTGACCTAAGGTATTTTCTCTCCTGCCTCTGGATATGTGACAGCTTTTGTCTGTAGAAAGGAACTCTTATCTTCCTTAAGGAACACAGCCTCTGGGTTCCAGGTTTGGGTCTGGCATCGCTCCAGCAGGCTTTTTGAACAGCTTCCTGACTTAGTGCCTTCTTTCATAGCGTCTCCTGTGGTTCCCTCCAAATGAAAAGGAACCAGGGAACCTGCATGGATGTCTTTTGCAGTTGTTACTTCTGGGAGAGCCTGTAAAACCTCCATGAGGTTTCCCTTCCAGTGAAACAGGCTGTAACAGCAATGAGCAATGACAAAACATAATTTTACTTCAAAAACTCAAGTAGCAGTGCATTTTGGATAAGACCTTTAGATTTCTTTTGCAACTTGTATTAAATTAATGTTTGTAATAAATGGAAGGGGAAGAAACATGAGAGATACGTTTGGATTAAAAGCTGAACAGCGGAGATGATGTGAGAAATCTTCAGTTTAGGAATTATTCTTTGCAAAAGGCTTCGTGGGTCTGCAGGGTGAAATTTAATCATCAACAGAAATTCAGTGGTAGAAGAACACTATCCTGGAGTAGAACTCACCTCTTTGAAGTCTGTATATGTCTTTGTATATTACTGTATACAAAGACACCAAATTAATGTACTGCTAATACAGGGTATTCTATAGAAAGTAGAAAGTGTGTCATTGGTTGTGGTGCAGTTTAGTTCCTTAGTGCTGCGTGTGGACAGCATGGATTGCTCTTTATACTTCAGAAACTGGATGCGTGAGGTTTTGCCTGTCTTTTTATGAAGTAAATTATGGCATAAGCCGTCTATACCTTGTGAATGCTGCTGAATCGTTACTGC
Source organism: Lagopus muta (assembly GCF_023343835.1). NCBI lineage: Eukaryota > Metazoa > Chordata > Aves > Galliformes > Phasianidae > Lagopus > Lagopus muta. The sequence continues at coordinate 43,837,601 of NC_064439.1, read as the reverse complement.
TCCATTTGGTGTGGTAAAACCAAATAACAAGTCTGAAAAATATTCAATGTCAACAGAATTGATGTTAAATAAAATGCCGTAAAATGGGGAGAAGGATTTTCAGTGTTTGTTTTGTTTTTAATTTCACACAAGGCAGGGCCAACAGTCTCACGGTTATTGTGCTTTTTTTCTTTGCAGTGATGTTTTGGCACTGCCTATTTTCAAACAGGAAGATTCCAGCCTTCCACCAGAAAATGAGGCCCAACATCCACCCTTCCAGTATGTTATGTGCGCTGCGACATCTCCAGCAGTAAAATTATACGATGAAACTCTTACGTACTTGAATCAAGGTTGGTATGCGTGTGTTGCAGGCTTAACTGCCACGAATGCAGCTTATGGTGTGAATTTCAAAACAAGGTTTCTTCATATTTTGAACAAATGAGTCTGGATAGCTTGTTACCATCTCGTGTTGTCCATGTGGTATGTGGATGGCTGTATGTCTTACTTTGGAAATGAATACAAGTGCAGCTACCCTTGTAGTTACCAGTTGTACATGTCTTGCTTTTGTCTTGTCTGCATTTATCAGAAATTAAGTTGATAGATAACTCCTGTGACTTTGGCTGTTTAGTTCTTTTAAAGCCTGTGTCTCACTTGCCTGACAGTATGGCTTTCTTTCTGCAGGCAGCATTGACTGCTGAGCAAAATGATGTATGACAAAACCTCCCTCATCTCTGGAAATGCCATTGCTGCCCTAAGTTTAGTCAGCTAGTATTTTGAACTGCAATCAAAATCTTTTTACAGTTTTTGGACTTTATTGATGACCTGTGTACACTCTCCCTCTCCTTACTCCAGCTCTAATACTGAAGTAGCACTGTTCTTTTGTGTGGGTTTTCTTTTCTTTGTGTACTAGCACCTAAAAATCTCTCAATAGACAGCACTGTAATTAGAAGGCATGGTTCTTCAGCACAGTATGTATGAAAAATAACCAAAAAAATGTACACTGTTTCTTTTCCATGTCCTGCTGTGTTTTGGTGCATTTATTCTTTTCAGCTCAGATGCTTCTCTGAGCAATGTGCTTAGTATGCAGGTAAGAGGGCATACATTAAAATATGCCTTGCTGAATCTTCATTGGTACCTGAAAAAGTTTCACTGCACACTGGGCGCCTTAAATCTGTGAGAGCAGATTGTATCTAATTTCATAATGACATGGTGACGAGGAATCCTTTTGAGCTTTCCATGTGAATGAAGTTGCCAAGTGCTTCATCTTGCAGCAGCAAGTCTGTCTAAATATACCTTAAACATTACTTGACTTGTCTACTGATGTGAGAGTATTGGAAGTTCTTGAGGCAATTAGTCATTTCTTACAGACACATGATTGCATAGTTCAGCAATTTGCTTAGTCAGGCTTACTCTTTTTTTAATCACTTTTTGTACCCTGCATGCTCTCTTTAGCAGTAAGCAGTACAGTTCCATCAGTGTGCTGGACCAGCAACGTGGTTGGCACCGTTTAGAAAAATCTGGTATCTGTAGAAATACACTTTTTCTTCAGGGACAGGATCCAGCCTCCCTGCCCACACAGTGCTTGAAGGTCAGCTCAGCATGCTGGGGAAGCAGCAGAAGATAGGAAGCAGAAATACAAGAAGTGCTCTCTGAGTTCTGAGGACAGCTTGCCATTTAAGTACCACTGTCTGAAATAACTGTAATTGTTTCACCTGGCCTTGAAACTCTGCTAATTTAAGATTTCTTGCAGAGTTGTCTTGTAGTTTTGCAGTGTTCCAGGTAACTTGCTGACATTGAAAAATAAATTTATCTTCCAGCTGTTAGTACAAGCCCTACGTATTAACATAGTAATCGTGGGGTAGTTTTGAGATGACATATTTTACACAGAGGTCAGTTTGAAGCAGAGATCTAATTTTTGTAGTCCCGTGTTATAGTTCACAATACTTTGGAGTTGTACTGATGCAGATGTCTGCATAATAAGGTGGAATAAGTTCTCCTAGAGGATATAGTAAGTTGGAATAAGCTCTTCTAGAAAAGGAGTAATTTTAATCCTGGTTACTTCTGTTACCTGGTTTTTAGTTTGGCCCTGTTACTGCTCTCCTGCTTAATCATTTTCAAGGGGATCGCAAGTAGGAGTGCCATAGAGACCTGATGCCCTCTTGAGTTTCATAGTTACCTTACTGTATGGATTGAGACTACCAGAAGACAAGGGGATGTTTACTGTATCTGTTAAGGTATGATGATGTTTCCAAAGGGAACGCATAAATATGCCCTGACTTCACTCTGTCAGTAAGTATTTTAATGAGAGTAGCTAATGGAATATTTTAAGTGATGCAGTTTTCAGCTAGAGCTGATGCTAGAAGTTCAGATCTTGGAGTGATGATGGTTGTTAGGGGTTTGCAAAGTTTTTAGTTGTAAGATCTGTTAAATGTCCATTGAGAATGCCTATCACAGTTGTAGGACAGTGTTCTAAGCTGGCTGTTCAGCTAAATGTACATGCTCAAATAGCAGAAATGGTATGGAAGAAAATCCCTGTCAGAGGGGGAGTTTGTGGGTGCTTGCAGAGCACCATTGTAGGAGAATTTCAAAATCCTTTCTGGAAATTGGTGTGGTGGGCTGCCGTTCTGAAGTGTGCACTGTTACATGCAGCATGGGGAGTAGATAACCTGAATTAGAGGTCTGTGTGCAGCTGTAGGGCTGTGATCTTCTTGCAGCTGGGGCAGAGCGCAGCCTCTGCGTGTTGGCAGTTACACCAGAAGGTCCTGCTGCCATCCCGAGGCACTTCATCAGGCTGGAAAAGTGAACTGACACAAATCTCAAGTTAACAAGAAGTGCCGGATCCTGCACCTACGGAAGGACAACCACATACACCAGTACATGCTGGGGACCACCCAGTTGGAGAGCAGTTAGGCAGAAAAGGAGATGGGAGTCCAGGTGAACACCAGATTGAGCAAGAGCCAGCAGTGTGTCCTTGCAGCATTAGGCAAAGTATTGTCAGCAGGTCAATGGAGGTGATCCTTCCCCTCTACTCAGAACTGGTGAGGTCAGACCTGAAGTTCTGTGTCCAGTTCTGGGCTCCTCAGTACTAGAGGCACATGGACATATGGAAGAGTGTCCAGCAAAAAGCCATGAAAATGGTGAAGAGCCTGGAGCATCACATCATTGAGGAAGGGCTAAGGGAGCTGAGAGTTATCTCGTGTACAAATACCTCAAGGGAGGGTACAAAAAGGAAAGAGCCAGGCTCTTGTCAGTGGTAGCCAGTGCTAAGACAAGATGCAGTGGGCACAAATTGAAACACAGGAGGCTCCCTCTGAACACCAGAAAACCCTTCTGCACTGAGAGGGTGGCAGAGCACCAGCAGAGACTGCCCATGGAGGTTGTGGAGTCTCCAGCCATGGAGTTAACTCAAAAGCTGGGAGTTGGTCTGGATGTCTCTGCTTGAGCAGGGGGTTGGATGAAGACCTCCAGATGTTTCTTCCTGGTACGTTTTTAGTGTTAAACGTTGGGCAGTTAGATTTGATGGCACCTTACATTGGCTTGCTTCTCTGGCTGTTCTTGAGGAAAATGTATAGCACTCAGTGGAGATGTGACTGGAATAATCAGTGCTGTGCCACTTCTCATACTGTCAAAGCTGCTACGTATCCAAAACTTCAGACTGGAATGTATCTATCCCCTTGTCTCAAAAATTTCTTCTTTTTCTTTTTTTTTTTCCCCTCCATTTTAAAACAGCAATGGACAGAGAAAAAGTTACAAAATTTTATTAGTAGTGCTGAATTGAATCTCAAAATCACAGAGTGGCTTGAGTTGGAAGGGAGCTAGTTCCATCCCTCGTGCTGTGGGCAGGGTAGCCACCCACTAAATCAGGAGTAGAAATGATGTGATGTTTGCTCGGCTGCAGTACGTGCATTTAATTTTGGTATGTATATTTTTTATGTCAGCAGTGGTCAGATGTTGCTGGGGTAAAGAAAGCTTGTACATGTGTGGTGCATAGCCTGATAGGCTGAATGGTGTTACAGCAAAGTAAAACCCCTTCACAGTAATGCTCTTTAAAAGGCGTATATTTGGAAATTGTATAAAGCCTCTGCAGGTCGTACAGAGGCCAAAGTTAAATGGACAAAATTAAACACCCTCGAGCTTTGGGAGTATCTGTAGTTTTACCTGAATTAAACAGGTTCACTTCGTGGTTGCACTAATTCCTGTACTGTGAAGTCAACCTTGTTACAGAAATCTCTTAAACAGAAGTTTGAGGTACTGATATTCTTGTATATGAATCAAAGGCTGATTGAGGTACATTAAGCACCAAATGGCTTTGTGGTCTGACTGTTCTTTCTTTACAGGTCAGTCCTATGAAATACGGATGCTGGATAATCGGAAAGCTGGAGACATACCAGAGATCAATGGCAAACTGGTGAAGGTGAGCATCAGTTCTCCAATAGTGTTGCTGTCAAACCTCTGCTGTTCGTTTGCATGTGGAAAAGAGCAGCTTTTAACCTTTTGTTGGACAGTAAGTCATGGAGGGAGGTGGACCAGCTCATCTCACCACTGAGCAGAGTAGATATAGTGGAACCTAATGCTTCATTCTGTTGTTTTGCTGGTTTTGAATTTACTACAAATTAAAGGAATATACACGTATGCATTTCCCAATTTATGAATGAGTTCATTTCATGTAACTGCAGATAACTGAAGGTGACCTTAGCACTTTATCTAGCCTTTGTGAGGTTTGCAGTCTGATCTGTTGTAAGATGAGGTGAATCTCTGTTAAATGTGCATTGAACTCAAATATCTGAAGTTGGGTGTGATGAATCCAACCCAGAGACCCTGTATTTCATAGATATTTTTTTTTTCTACTGCCACCAGATACTCGTTGAATGATGGTTGACCAGTGATACTAAAAACAATAAAATGCTGCCTATAGTATGCTAGAGTGTAGCAAAGACAGATTTTTTTCATGTAAGCTTTAAGATACTTAGATGTCTGTGGATGCATGTCCAGTGTCTTCTGGGCTGTGCCATCCCATGAATCCTTAGGAGAGCAGACCTCTGTAATTCTGCAGCTCATCAAGCACTTTGTTCCATTGTTGAAGTCCTGCTCGAATTCTGTATTTGTTTTGTTATGCTGTAATATTAGCAGAAAGTATGTTGAATCCAACACAGTGCACAAAGTAGGAGAATGAGGCAGAATGAAAGGTGCCCAATTCATAGGACATGTTATTAAAAGAATGGCCTAGTGGTGGGGGGGGGGTTGAATTTTTCTCTTTGCAATTTTTATCACATCTTCCAGGAAAATCTTACTCATGCTCTGTGTTGGAGAAGCAGTTACTTCAGCAGCAGTACTGAGAAATTAAACCAGAACAGCGTGCCTGTGGGAGGCTGAATCTTTTACCTGTCAGCTTTGGGCTGTGTCATTTGAGACATTTGGCTGGGCCTGTATAGTCCTGGGCTTTGTTCTTACTTGTCTGTGGGATGCTTGTTCAGAGATAATTTGAAGAAGCATTAAGCACAAGCATAACATTTGGCTTTGGGAGTTCTGCAATTAAATCTTTACAGCCAGGCATTTTGACTTGCTATAATAAGCACGTTGCCTATTTTGCCCCATTAGATGCTACTTTGTTACAGCTTTGGAGAGTCTCTCTGCTGCAGTTTTATAGAATCGTTTCTTAGTTATGAACTGTTAGGTAGGTAGGATGAGACAAAGCAATGTAAAAGTTTTATAAACTAAACTTGATTGTAGCAAGGTATTGTGTTGCTGCATCAACATAATCTCCACTTTGGAAACTTAAATACCAGAATCTTAGAACAGTAACAAAGAGGACATTCCACACTGATGAATTAGTGGATCTTTTGAAGTTTGATGCTTGTCAACCACTCAGCACAAAAGGGATGGTGTGTTGGTGTCTGTGCACAGGAGCACATGCTTGCTGTTACTTTTGATGTAAAACGAAGGAAATGTTATCTACCTTGAAGAGATGCTGTGTTTAGAAGTCCTTGGTTTTGTTTTTAGCACTTTCGTTCACAGTTAATGGCCATAGACTATACCACATATTTGTTTTCTCTGTATTTCAAATTGCTTCGTATGTGCATTCATGCAGCAGAACATAAATTTGTTTAATATGTTTAATATAGCAGGACAAGGGGAAGTGGTTTTAAGTTGAGGGAGGGGGAAGATCGAGGTTGGATGTCAGGGGGAAGTTCTTTACTATGAGATGGTGAGGTGCTGGAACAGCTGCCCAGACAGGTTATGGATGCCCCATCCCTGGACGTGTTCAAGGCCAGGTTGGATGGGGCCCTGGGCAGCCTGGTCTGGTATTAAATGTGGAGGTTTTTGGCCCTGCATGTGGCAGGGGGTTGGACATTCATGATCCTTGAGGTCCCTTCCAACCCTGGCCATTCTGTGATTCTGTGGCTTGGAGCACAGCTGCAACAGAACTGCTCACAAGAAAAGGTGCTGCTGGATGATTGCTTCCAGATTAATAAAGTTAATCCTAGTATTTTCGATAAATATTTCAGGTAGAATATCTGGAATAGTTTAGAATTTGTTACTACTTACCATTAACTAAAATAACAGTTTGATTGTAAACCTGTTTACAAGAACTAGGAGGAATTATTAATCTCATTTCTTAAAGGTTTCTACAGCAATTCGCAAAATCTCCAATGGAAAAATGAATTGGTGAAACTGTATTTCCTGCTTTTCAAAATAAACGATTGTTTTGTTTTCTTTCTGAAACAAGTTTGTGTAGCCTACGCAGTGTTGATGTTGTGCTGCCAGTGTTGCTCTCTTTGCTGCACGTGATTTATTGTGACCTTTAGAATAAAGAATTTGTAAATCTCTCCTTCCATTTTTACCACATTTTCAGCTGTTTCCTTCTGTTGAGTTTTATTTCAGTATTCTGGATTATTTTGGGGTACTGATGGTTGCCAAGGTTTTTCTTTTTTAATTTTTCTGCAAACACGTATCTGTCAGCTGTGTGGCTCTTTTGGAATGCTGTAGTGCTTTGTCTTCAGGCTGTTTCTAGACACATAATAACATTGTGGCTCATCAGATTATTGTTCTCTTATTAGAGTATTATAAGAGTTGTGTTCCATGACAGAAGGTTGCAATACACTGAACACCAGCAGCTGGAAGGATGGAAGTGGAATCGCCCTGGGGACAGACTTCTTGACTTAGGTAGAGTTGTTTCTATCTTGGCATTCTATTAGATGAAATACTCACATTTAAATTGATGATGGTCATATTTATGCTGACACTTCTGCTGACTGATGAAGAGCACAGTGCAGTGTTCTGTGTGCCACTCACAGTGTGTTTTGAAGAAAAATGTTCTTGCACTTTCACATTCCTTTAAAACCTTCAAGTACTGCTGAGTGAGGTGGCAACTTTATGCAGTTAGTGCTCTTGGTAATTTTGACTCCTAAATATGATAGTAATTAGGAGAACACAGATAGAAATAACTTTCTCTAGTAGATTGTGGAAGTGGCACCAACGTGATTTCTTTACTTGGCATAGCTTTATATTATATTGTTTCATAAGCCCTGTGTCTCTGGTGGGGAGGAGGGGGGAAATCACAAAACACCCTCGTGCACAGAGCACTTGGCATGTTGAGCCTACTAAGATTGTTCAGATCTGTTCTAAAAAGCTGCTCCTGGCAGCCCACTTTTTCTCACTGTACCCGTATGTGCTCGTGGTAACCTTATATTAACATGTATTCCTGTTGTTCTCTTGGAATATGGTCATTTAAAAATACATATTGCTTATTTTAATGTAGATATTCCTATGTCTGTTGGAGTCATTGATATCAAGACAAATCCAAGCCAGCTCAATGCAGTTGAATTTTTGTGGGATCCAACAAAATGTACATCTGCTTTTATTCAGGTTTGAAACTTTACTTGACTGGATGTTTGTGTTTGATGCCTTTCAGCTCACAAATAGTAGTAGGTTTGCACTGGGAAGCTCCTTGGTTTCTAACATGCGAGATGGCCATTAAATATCAGCTTTCTAAGAAGCACAGGTTCACAGCAACTGTTAGATATATACAGGTTCCTAGATTAGGTTTTTCAACTTAATTTGGTATTATAAAAGCAGCTTTTAAGAGATTTTTTTCAAAAAAACTCTTTAAAAAAAAAAAAGTTCCTGGTTAAAATATTTAGTCCTATGGAGTATTTAAATGTATTTATTCACAATAGTTGGCACTATTACGTTATTTTATTTGGGAGATCCTGGATGAAGTTTTGAGATCAGATATTCAAACTTGTTTCATATATCAGTTGTCTTGTCTGTAGCAGGATTTCTATTATTTATTTTTTCTTATTTGATATTTAAGCCAATTGAACATGCTATCTTTGCACATTATTTAGATAGGATGTTCAGTTTTGCATTACAATTTCTAGCTTGCTTTTGTCTCAGTCCTGTTTTTACTATGGAAAAAATATGAAGTTTGAGGTAGCTTTGTTGAGACTTTGTTGAGACTGTTGTGGCACTGAGACTGCCACAGGTTAACTTCAGCACTGTCAGTCAATTAACTTTGATCTGGTGCAAAGGCATTTTGTTCTAGTAAGAATTACCCCATTATGTGATGTAGCCATTCTTGAAAAAGTGTAAAGCAAACCATGTAAGATTTTTGTTGGTGCACTCCTTAGAACTGATGGCTGACTGAAAAGTGAACTGATTCTTACTATCCAGGTATAACTCACTTGCTCTAAAGGCTGGTGATCACAGCATAGCTGCACTGGCTGCACTTCTGTGCACAGTCTGTGGCTCTCTGTTGTTGATGGTTGAAGGGAATAGATGGTTTTGCACCTAATGGTTGGCAGTGCAAGGGATGCGATTGTCCCTGGTGCTGAATTTGCTTTGTTTTTCAGAGGCAAGCAGAAAAACTGAGCGCGTTGCCCAGTAAGATTCATTATAACTCACAGTTTCAACTTATTTTTCCATTAGATACCTTTGGAGGATATTTCTTGCTAATAAAGTTGTACTTTCCAAGAAAGTCTGTTGCCTTTTGTGGCAAGGTGGGCATATTTGAAAAGACCCTGTTTTCACATGAGATTATAAAGCTCTTCTAAACCGGTCTTTCTATAGCTTTGATGATATTCAGAACAAGTAACTCGTTTATTCGAGCTACACTACATTGATCAATAGTATCTTGAAAAAGTTTGTGCTGTATTCATGATAAAGGTGCCATGCTCAGACATTTTTCTTAAAATATGACGGTTTCCAGCGAACTCTCAGTTAATTAGAATCTGTAATGAATTGTGGGTTTCGGGGAGACTTTGGTCTCACATGCTTGTTTCCTTTTCTCCCTGTCAGCTCAGGTATAACATCTTTGGCTTCATTTGCATGTGAGCAGGAAAACTTAAGTTAGTTGTACAGCTCGATCCTCACATATGCTGAGTCGTTTGTTGCTTGCCCTTAAAAATATACCTGTGTGGGCAACACCTAGTGGAATTCATGTGTACAATGCTTCAGAGTTTGTTATTTGTTCCATTTGTTTTTTAGGTCCATTGTATCAGCACTGAATTTACCCCTCGTAAGCATGGAGGAGAAAAAGGAGTTCCTTTCAGGATTCAGGTTGACACTTTCAAGCAGACTGAAAATGGAGAATATACAGATCATCTGCATTCAGCCAGCTGTCAAATTAAAGTTTTTAAGGTAAGGGTGGAAAGCAGATATTTAATGAGTCAATCAAAACTCTTATAAAGATGGGGGGCATCTTTATATTACTGCTTGACTTCTGAAATGAGATTTCAGTTATAAAGCTGTTTGCTTTCTGCTTTATTTTCATGTAACTGTTCATTTTTAGCCAAAAGGAGCAGACAGGAAACAGAAAACAGACAGAGAAAAGATGGAAAAGCGAACTGCACATGAGAAGGAAAAGTATCAGCCTTCCTATGACACCACCATTCTCACAGAGGTAACAAAACAGATTTACTTCTGTTTGCTGAGGAAGAAATACATAGGTATAGTCTTGGAAGGGTTGGGGAAGAACTAGTTCCACGCAGAGGTAGGCTTTTATTTGGCAAACTTGTCCAGTGGACAGCAACATTAAACTTAAAGATTATGTTTAATAAGCTTCATTTAGATGATGGATGCTTCTATTAATGCACACTGAGGTAGAACGCCGTTTAGCTGACTGTACTGAACTCAAGAGCAAGCCTTTTGGTACAAATCTAAAAGCCTTGCAGCTGAGAAGGCTGAAAAAACCCCACCATCAATTAAAACAGAGGGGGGAACCTAATTATTTACTAAGATTTCACTTCAGACTGTAGGGTTGGTTTGGTTGGTTTTTTGTTTTTTTGGACGTTATTGAATTTAAGGCCAGAGCCTCAGTAGGTTTTTGCATTTTCTTTTATTTAAGCAGTCAGTGAGTTCTGTACAGTTTTCTAAAGAATTTCAGAAGTTTTACAAGGCTTTTAGATCTTTCCTCACTGTATAATGAAAAGACATTGATCCGAATCTTTGGTGTTTGTCCAGATGAGGCTTGAGCCTATAATTGAAGATGCAGTTGAACATGAGCAGAAAAAGTCCAGCAAGCGGACTTTGCCAGCAGACTACGGTGATTCTCTGGCAAAGCGAGGCAGTGTAAGGGACTTCTGCTTACTTTTCATTGTGCAAGATACCTTGTGCAGTGTTAGATATAGGAGAAACTTCCGTAACATAAAGCAAAACCATTTTGATTGCTGTGTCTTAACTTGATCCGCTGTCACGTATATCAATTGCTCCATCTTTGTTCTTAGCAAAGGAATACTTCCTAAATCTAACACTTAAGATAAACTGTTGCAAAGGGACTGTATGACTTTCACAAGTAAAGAGCTTTAAGTTTGTCCGACTTGAAATGAAATAGCATTTTGCTTTTCTGTATGTATGTGCTTAGTGGAAATAAGAACAGTGAAACGTAGTGAAAATGTTCTGTCCTGTATTTTTATTTCCATTCAATATGAATTTCCAGTACATCAGTATTTTCAAGTGGCATGCAGTGTTGCACATGGTTGATCGTTATTTACTGATTTTTCCTTTAGCCATCCACATCCGTGCTCCAAGCAGGCTTAATGTAGTTCAGCACAGCTTTATGCTGTGTGCATGTGTGCCCTTCAGACTGAATTAAAAATCTTCCTTGTTCTTCCTGTCAGGGGTTAGCATTAGATTTCCTGAAGGCAAATAACAGTGAGACTTTAGTAATGGTTAAGATAAGAAACCATCCTGCATCTTCCATTTGGCCAAGTTGAAATGTCTGCTTATTGTCTAGCTGTGGAATACAGTGATTGAGCAGAAATATTGCCATCACCTTTCCAGCAGCACTGAGGCAGTGGCTGCCTGACTGTTATCCCTCAGACATCATTTAGTTTTGCATTTATGATCTATTAAAATGATGCATAGGGTTCACTACAGTGTGTGCCTCTTGTTTGTAACCAGGGAGGGATCAGGCATTATTTAGATGGGTTCTTCAGGTACTTCCCCCCTCCCTATCCAACAGCTGTAAGCACTGAGCTGTCTGAATTTACTTACTACTGTTTGTGTGTGCAGGGCTTTAAGGTCCACCTTTGGGATTCTGCTCTGCTCTTCTTTCCTAAGAACCTGGGTTATTTTCAACTCACTTTCCTTTCTCCCTCATTTTCCCTAGAATGCCATGTAAGTGACTTTCCATTAGTGCCTTTTTTTTCCTGACCCCATGTTTCAGAATGCAGTGTATTCACCACAGTTTCTGCAGTATTTCTCACAGTACTGTAAGAGGCTGCAGACATAACACTGCCTCCTGGGCTTCAGAGCAGGTGTTTATGGGCAGGTGACTTTCATCCAGGGGCCATCAAATGAAAGATGCACACTATTTGTCTTTCAAATACACAGAAGCTAGGTCTTGTCTAGGAGGAAAGGAAAAAACAACCAATGCTTCTTCCCTGCAAAGCAAAAAGTGCCTTGGCTGACTGTTATAGTTGGATATAGTGCTTTGTGTGTCACAGCCCTGAAACTACCACTTGCTTAAGCTTAGTCCAGTTGTGGGTTTTTTTGTTGTTTTTTTTTTCCTTTTTTTTTTTTTTTTTTAATGGATGGAGTTGACCATAAGGCACAGATGGAAGTTAGAAAACTTCCTGGTATCGACCTTAAAATAAATTGGAGCATTGTGTTCTGGTTATGAAAGATTGCTGCAGAAGTTACGTATATTCTGTAAATGATTTAAATTTAGAATATGAAGCTTAGAGGCTAGAAGGGCCAGAAAGTGGAGCTGGAGCAAAGCAATGTAGCAACGTAAGCATGCAGTATTGCTTACATCTGTTTCTCCTTACATCTGTATAGCAGTAGCAGTGTATGTGCAGGATATATAATCATGCCTATGTAATGTTTGGGGAGTAACTTCTGCCACATTCAGAATAATCAGCTCCGTGTGAGTAGAAGTTTTCCACTTCAGACAAGAAAGGGTCTGCAGCTGCATGGGGCAAGAATCCTTCGTAGGTTCTCGGAAGAAGCTCTGCATAATGAAATAGCTGCCCTGTTGTCTAAAGGAGATACTGTGTGTGAGACTGTTTTGGAGCATGCTCTTGTTTTGTGTTATTATTTGAATACAATATGGAATTCTATGCCAAAGTTTTATTTTGTTTTTCACACCCTTGCAAAACATGAATTTGGGCATACTTGAGTAGGTGGGAAGTAGGAGAGGAAAGGACACTCAAGAGCAACTTGAAATAGCTTCAGTCATTTCAATTCTTCCAAAGTTAAGAACATTCTGAATTTGAATGCTGCATATCCTATGTCAGAAAAGTCATACATTCTGGTGGTTGGCAACCTTTCCCATGGCAGGGGGGTTGAAACTAGATGATCTTTGAGGTCCTTTTCAACCCAGGCCATTCTGCGATTCGTTCTTTGACACGTGCAAAGATCTTCCTATCTTCCATTTTAGCTCAGTGAAACTGCTCATCAAAAGTTTACAACTTCATTCCTACCCCGTACAGAAAGATAGGAAGGCAGAATAATTTTCTATTTATCAAGAATTAGTGTTCAGAAATGAAGGTATAGTTTGTGGAGTACAGTTTTGTCAAAAGTGTTGCATCGGTGTGCTGGTACTGGAGCGCAGTTAGTGCTGAGAGCTAAAAAATTAACCAGTGTATATTTTTGCTGGTCACTGCATAGGAAGATAGAACACCAGTGTTTCTTCTGTTCTCTGGTGGCCTTTGACACACTTGGATCCATCCTTGAGATGGAGCAACATCTTTCGTTTTTCAAAGTTTATGTGCAGTGTGCAGGGAGTTCTGTGTTAACATCCGCTGCTTGTTGGACGGCCTTTGGTTGGACGGCCTTTGGTTGGACGGCCTTTGGTTGGACGGCCTTTGGTTGGACGGCCTTTGGTTGGACGGCCTTTGGTTGGACGGCCTTTGGTTGGACGGCCTTTGGTTGGACGGCCTTTGGTTGGACGGCCTTTGGTTGGACGGCCTTTGGTTGGACGGCCTTTGGTTGGACGGCCTTTGGTTGGACGGCCTTTGGTTGGACGGCCTTTGGTTGGACGGCCTTTGGTTGGACGGCCTTTGGTTGGACGGCCTTTGGTTGGACGGCCTTTGGTTGGACGGCCTTTGGTTGGACGGCCTTTGGTTGGACGGCCTTTGGTTGGACGGCCTTTGGTTGGACGGCCTTTGGTTGGACGGCCTTTGGTTGGACGGCCTTTGGTTGGACGGCCTTTGGTTGGACGGCCTTTGGTTGGACGGCCTTTGGTTGGACGGCCTTTGGTTGGACGGCCTTTGGTTGGACGGCCTTTGGTTGGACGGCCTTTGGTTGGACGGCCTTTGGTTGGACGGCCTTTGGTTGGACGGCCTTTGGTTGGACGGCCTTTGGTTGGACGGCCTTTGGTTGGACGGCCTTTGGTTGGACGGCCTTTGGTTGGACGGCCTTTGGTTGGACGGCCTTTGGTTGCCTGCTGTCTGTGATCCACTCCCAGGGTCCACAGTTGTCACGTGGGGTGTTAGAAAGGCTCCAGCCTGCTGAGTCTTTGTGGACTTGATGCCCAGGATTTTGTCTAAGCCTTTTTTTCTGCAGTGTGGGACAGTCGTGTGATTTTGAAAGCGTAAGCAGATTGGATTAATTGCTAGAAGACACTGGAAATATGTGCCAAAGCCATTTTTTAGTTTTCATGCTAGGCTTTTTTTCTACCTTGGACCATTCAGAGTTAGGTATCGCAGTGCTCAAATGCTCATCCCTTCCCTCCACGACCTACATGATAGAAGGGAGTAGAACTGAGCTGATGGCTGTTCTGTAGGATCAATATTGTGTAGCTGCTACTGCTGTCGCTTGTTGGCTCTGAATAGGACTGAAGTATGTTTTCATGAGAAGAAAGGCTGCTTGCTTTCGGTTGGGCTTTTCTTTTCCTGAAATATCTCAAATCTGCTTCTTTCTTTAAACTCAGCTTTGTTGTGAAAACTTCAGCTGAGTGGACTGAAAGAAACACGAGCGGCATTGGTTCAAAGCCTGTTCTCTGATACCAGTGCATTCTTCTGACCATGAATGGAAATGCTTGCAGAGCTGATTCTTAAGTGGAGTAGTGGCTGAGGATGTACTGGTTGCAACTGTGTGTTCAGATTGAAAAAAATTTGCATTAAGCTTCAGTTGGAGAATCTCGGGAAATTAAGGAAAATATATTTGGCTTCAGCAATGTTTTAGCAAAACAGCTCATGTTCCTGTGTTGAGCTTTTGGTTAAAATTATGCCTTCGGGGCACGTCATTCTTCGAGGTGAACTTGAAACTTGGCTTGAGTAGGAACAACAGCAGGCTATATACAGCATGGGAGGAAAAGTGGCTGATGCCTGAGGGTCTTTGTGTGGCTGGCACAGGTCAGAGGTTGGCTTTGCGTGATCAGTGACAGCGTGTACGCAGTGCTAGTAAAAATACTGATCTGAAGGAATTCTCAAACAAAGATTTGCTGATTTTTCAGGCTGTTGGCATGCAACTGTTTGAGGCTGTATGCTCCATGCCATAGAGCTTGTTGTCTTTCTGTGACAAGTGAAGAGTCCAGCACAGAAGTGCTGTTAACAGTTTTACAGAAGGTTACAGCCACTATTGCACCTGTTTATGGTTTCTCCCCAGCTTGTGGAAGGGAGCTTCCACAAATCTTTAAGGGAAAGTCATTGAAACAAGTTTCCATTAAGTCATACTTGTTTCTGGCTCCCCTCCCCGTGCAAAGCTCTGATAAACTGTGGAATTTCTTTACTGGTGCACAATGTGTGTATCAGAAACCTGGGTTATTGTAACAGGTACGATCTGAAATCACTTTGTCTCGGGCTGCTTGGTTGGTCTAATGCTGTCTCATAACATACCAAGTCTGGTTATCATTTTAATTTAAATGATGAATTTGCAGTGGTGCTGGGAGCACTACAAGCTAGTATAATTTTGAAAGGCCTTCATCATGATAGTTTACAAAATAAGCCAGAAAAGACTTTAACTGAGCTGGTTAGCTGGCTCATCATACACGTGTGATGGCGTAAATTTCTGCATAACACTTGCAGCTTACTGAGCAACTTAGGAAAGGCAGTACATGCAGCACAATTTTTAGTCCTACAATCAGTTAATAACAGTTTTCATTTAACAGGACTCAGGTTGTATTTAATTGCTGCCAGGATGGCTAGATTAGATTGACCAGCAATGTGAAATCTAGCCTCACATTTTTCCTTACTGCTGCTGAACACCTGTTTTATACCTGCTGTTAAGCAGCCCCTTCATGCAAGGATGAAGGAAGTTCTCTGAGCAGATGGCTTGGGGTTGGTTGGTTTTAATCAGAGTATTCTATACAGGTTCTCTGTCAGTTCCACCACTGCTACCTTTGTTGTATTAACTGTGAGGGTGTAAGTAGGAGTCTTCCAGAGAACAGGGAAACGCTGGCTTTGGCTGGGAGTATCTGCATGTCATGTATGGGATGGAGGGAATGGGTAAAAAAAAGAAAAGTAAAAAGCCCCACCTTGGATCTAAAGAAAAGAATTATGCATGAAAGTAAAAAATGTGTTGTTAAGAGAAACTGAGTTTGAATTCTTCACCTTCAGTGCTCACCGTGGCCTGATACTCCTACGACATTTGTAAACAATAGCCCTACTCCTGCTCCAACTTTTACCTCTGCTCAACACAATACCTACAGTGTCCCAGACAGGTAACTTCCTTTTCTGTTGCCTCACTAAAGGTTGCATGTGTAAATCAGGTATATTCAGAAGTGCCTTCTGAGTTAATCTAGAAGCTTGCTACTGCTTTCTGATTTCACTGGGAAATGAGAGAGTTTTGTTTCGACCTGTGTATTTATTTGACATATGCTTGCATTGCACGTTTCTAATGTAATTTCTTTTTGCTTCAAAAATTCTCTTCCTTGCTAAAGAATGTGGAAATTTTTCTTCTTTGGCATATAGCAAATACTTAATCTTGTAATGGTTTGCATTCAGTCCCTATCAGTGTTCACAAACTGTTAGCTTCCTTTTTCAGTAAGAACTCTCTGCCTTCCCCTCACACAGTTCATGTAATTCATGAGACACAAAAGATCTTCACGAGCTTTTTAACAGAAATTGTCTTAGTAAAAACATGTCCCACTGAGACGTTAATTAGGCTATTGCAATTAATCTTGGGTGATCAAGGAATAATTCACAGTGGTATTGAATGTATAGGCTTGTAAGCCTCGTATTTTACTGCCTCTTCTGCAGTCACCCTTTAAGACAGACAAACATCCATGTATCCTCCCATGACTGCTGGCAAAGCTGCGCCTCCAGTTGACAAGGAATATGGAGGTTAGGAACTGGATGGTGGTGTATCAGGCTGTGATGATCTTTCCCTTAGATATAAGTTTGAGTCTCGGCCTATGCATTTTTTAATTTGTCTTAATGCTTTTTTGTTCTCCCCTGTAGCAATTCTTCCTCCCCAAATCATCAAGGAGATGGAACCTCTCAAGGGTCTGGAGACGTGAGTGTTTGCTTCCTGGTACTGATTGTGGCTGCATTTGCACCAAGACGTGTCTTTGATTCATTTATGCCTTGACATTAACACCAATTGAGGGAAAGCATTTAACTGAGGGAGGCTTCAGTATTTCGGGGTGTACTTTTTTTTTCTTGCTGTTTTGTTGTTTTATTCTGTTTTCTACATACAAACGTTCATGTCCAGCCTTGTTTCTTACAGCAGCTTCATCCTTCAGCCACAATCCAGGAAACGCAGCAGTGGTTGCTCAAGCATCGGTTCTCTACCTATACAAGACTTTTTTCAAATTTCTCAGGTATTGCTAACTTCTCTTTTATTGCAATAATGAGCAAGTTTTGTGTGGAAAATCACTCTGTAAAAATGATGTGGCACCAGTATTTATCATATTTTACTTATTATGTGTAATTTGCTTATTAAATGCTGAGTTTATTTAGACAAAGATCCTTGGAAAACTTTTAAATCAGTTCTTTTTCCTGGTAGTCTTCATATGTTCACAGCAGCCTAATACTGTCTAACAGATTTCCTTTGAAGCAAAAGATGTAGTGTAGCTTTTATTGTACTACTTCAGTTGTTTTTTATGGCAGTATTTATGGGCAGTGATGGCAAATCATTCTTGCTGGCTTTTATCTGTGCATTCCTAGATCGTCTGTGGATTGTTTCCATAAATAAAGGCCAACTTTTTCTGTCCTCCCACTCATTGATTACAGCCACTGATTTTTCAGACTTCTGTTTTCATCGTTGACACCCGTGCCATTTCTAAGAAATATCCTTCCATTTTGTGTCTAGAACTGATCAGTATCCTTCACTGAAGCTTTCTTTTCTAAAGTAAATGCTCTGGAAGCAGTTGGTTTCACAGCTCACTCCCAGGATCACTTTAAGACCTGCTCTTGTATGGAACTATCCCACCGACCTGGATTCGCTCTGCAGGCTGCCACCTTACAGACTGGACTTGGCTGTTTTAGTTACAGCAGCCTTTAGCAGCATCTGGTGTATCTGGGTGCAGTGTAGTAACTTGAGAACGTAGAGGGTGTGATGTGCTAGTGGGGGTGATTCCATGAGGGATGGTTTGGTGAGGATTACTGCACGTGAGAAACTATCACATCCCATTGCTCTCTGTGTTTGTATGTGTCTAAAATAGGCTCACATGTGTGTATCTTAGTCACTGTCTGGGTATAAAACAGTCATCTGTCTCAGTTGTGTCTTGCAGAGTTTGTAGTTGTTAGAAGATGTGCAAAGCTGCTCATTGCTTTGGTAGTGCTGGCTAGTGCCTAGGAGCAAGTGGGCTTTGTTATTCTTGGTTTAAATGGACGTACAGATTCTTCTAGAAAAAAATCATAAATATGCAAGAATAAACTTAGTAAAATCCTCATGTGTTTCTCCAGGTGCTGATTTATTAAAGCTGACAAGAGAAGATCTGGTACAAATCTGTGGTCCAGCCGATGGAATTCGGCTCTATAATGCACTGAAATCCAGGTAAAACACGGAGCACGTGGCTGAGCAGACTTTGTTCTATTGCTCCCTAGAACATGGAGATGCAGGGATTGAGAATTCAGCAGCTGATGGGCCCTGAGCACTGCCCTGGGGCTGGCAGCAGTCAGATGGAGGTTCCTGTGGTCCTCAGAGCAGCCCTGCTGAGCTGTGGGCAGCAGTGGGCTCAGGCAACCTGTAGGGCTGGTAGCGGTGGGGCTGCGCACTGCTGGCTTCCTGTACGTGTGAATTTGTTGCCACAGCACAGCGTGGCACATGTAGGTGAGCTAAGAACAGCCTGAGGCTTTGGGATGTTACACGTGTTGGCTGCCAGCACAGAAAGGGTCTTGGTTGTGACTGAAATGGGCACTCACTGCTGGGAGCCTTTATAGGAGCATTTCAGGTGTACTGTTGACGTAACAAATTCACGCTTGTGGCAGATGACTTCTCGTCCTTCCAGGGCAGGGAGGCGTTTCTGTAAACATGGGCTGTTTGCCTTGCAGGTCTGTGAGGCCCCGTCTAACCATCTACGTCTGTCAGGAGCCAGTAAGGAGCATACAACTGGAAAGACAAGATGCAGGCAACGGTGATAGCAGCAATGGTGCAATATATGGTATGGAGCAGGGGTCCCTTAACGTGCTGTCGTTGTGTCTGAGAAATGTAAAACAAGATGGGTGTGGGGGGGAAAGGATGGTGAAAAGATGAAATTCTGTTCCTGAAACATAGCAAGCGAAACCACAGGAAGGTGTGTTGAAAAGCACACGGCTTGTTTGTTAACAGTGCATGACCTTAAAACCTCTCAAGGTTGACTCCTCGATTTTTCAGTTCACTGATAAAACTAACTGTAGTTAAACTGATAATTAATTAAAGGACTTTCAAATTAGCCGTGCTGTGTTGCACAGCCAAGATACACTAACTAGATGCATGTGGAAAGCTAGCTGCAAATTAAAGGCTTAAATTCACAGCCATCCTTTAGTTACATTTTGCTGTCATTTTCTGTGCAGCTGAACTAAAACTGGTGCAGCCTGGACAAGGAGAGGCAGCCACTGTGTTACTCTCCTGTGGCTTTAATGTAGTTTTCCTAGGACATAGCTCAGATGGGAACCTAATGTTTAATTGTAAATTCACATCAATCTTAAGAGAGTGGAGCTTCTTGAAATCACCTTTTTCTTACTGAAGAGACACCCGTGCCCTCAATCAACCAACTGGAATCCCTAACATCTGTCTGGGCTGCTGCTGTATTGGTAGCTGTGTTTGTTCCCCGTTTCTCAGCTCTGAAGTGTTGATAAGAAAACTTGTTCAGAAAGGTAGAAAAGGTTTTTCTTTACCAAAAAGATGACAGCCCACTGTTTCAAGCAGCAGTGTCACAGTACGTCAGAAGCATTATTGTCATCTTTTGAGGCACTCCAAAACTACTTCCAAAGTCATCTTCAAGTGACTCCAAAGAGCCGTTAAAGCCCATGCTGATCGTGTTTTGTGCAGGACACAGGAAAAATGCCGGAGTTTCCTTCAGTGTCAGCAAGCAGAGCCCCCCCCCCTCCCCAGGCAGAGAGCTGTGCTCCTGCCTTACCTTGAAAGAAAAGGCACGGCTGGGTAGAGAGTCCAGGGAGAGCAGAGGAAAGGTGTCTTCAGCTTCCAGCTCTCTAAGAGCCGAGAATATGAACTAAGTCAGGTTTTTTTCATCCAGTTTCCCTTTTCCAGTCAGCCTGGTGCTTATTTCTGTTCTTTCTTTTCCTGGCAGTTTATCATGCAATCTACTTAGAAGAAATGGCAGCCTCAGAAGTCACACGCAAGCTTGCTTTGGCATTTAATATTCCTTTGCATCAGATCAACCAGGTTTACAGACAGGGTCCCACTGGCATCCACATTCTTGTTAGTGATCAGGTAATGCAAATGTTTTTATTCAAAAATAGAATTTTTGCAAAATTGAAGTTTTTTTTAATACGTTGTTGCTGTTTTGTCAGTTCAATAAAGCAGCCTAGCATTTTCAATCCAGATAATCATAGACTAAGGAGAGAAGGAGCACTGCTCTGTGCAGTTGTGAGGTGCTGCGTTCATTACTTGCTTTGTATCTGTTTTGAACACAGCCGAAGGCAGGGACTGGCTGAGTACTGCTGAACACAGCTTACCCAGGGACCTGCTCTGCACAGCCACCACTAAGAGGCTCCTGCCTGGCTCTCACCTGGTTGACAAGTGGTACTGAGACGTAATTGGGTATATGCTTGTCACATCTGGACACTGGGCTGAGCACGTGCAGTTGCTCATAAAGAAAAGGCTGTTTTTAGTATCTGATGCAATTAATTATCTGCGCTGGGCATACGCAGGAAGGTTTCAAAAATGTTTTTTTGTTGTTTTTTAGATGGTTCAAAACTTTCAGGATGAAAGTTGTTTCTTATTCACCACGATAAAAGGTACGGTATCTTGTAACGATAGTTAAGAGCATGGAGGTTTGTTGCACCACCAAATCTTGCTTAAGGCAGTTTATGCTTCAGAGCAGTAGTGAAGCCCTATTGCATGTGGAACCCAGGTCCATTCCTCAGTGTTTGGTGTGTTGCTGGAGAGGTATGGTTCTGTTTATGTAAGACTGACGCTGCTTTCTCCTTCAGCTGAAAATGGTGAAGGCTTCCACATAATTCTGAAGTGATGCCACACGACTGCTCGACTGATACTCCAGTGCTGAACGAAATCCTGCCTAATATGAAGATCATCCAAGAACTTAGGATCTAGCTTCACCGTATAAGATGTTTCATATTGAAAACACAAAATGACCTTTCTAATGAGCTGTTTGATAGGTGAACTTTCTTGTCACTGCCATAGCTACGTGTCCTCATGAGAGGTATAATGCCATGACAGCTTACGTACAGGCATGGACGACAATGTAAGCACAGGTGCTTGCCCTGCATTGAAATAAGGCAAATCACGGCCAGTAGATACAGGTTCTAGAGGTGAAACACTGTTGCTTCTCTGTTACCTGTATCCAGTTGGAAATGAATGTAAACTTATTTGAGGGCATTTAGCTTTCTGTGCCAGTTTGTCTGTGACTTGCTTGTACCTTACGCTGGTTTTATTTTTTGATGTTAGCAGAGCACATATTAATCTGTGTGGAGATGAGTAGTTAAGCTGATAGTGATCAGGTTGTCGGGTCTCGGAGAGTAAAGCTGTCACAACAGCTTCTGTGTAAATTGTGTATAAGAGTGTATGTAAGAAGTGTAAATGCCAGAATAGGGCTTGGAAGAAGCCCTAGACAGATGCAATATATGCATGCAGCAAACTGCATTATTAATCGTACCTTATTGGAGGATTAATACAAATCCTGTGGGGTACCGAGTAATTGTGTTTTGCTTTAACAAACTTAATGGAAAAGAATTGCCTATGCATCCTTTATTTTTTAGTTTCCTAGGTTCTCTGCAGAGCGCCGCTGCAGTTTAACTCTTTGCTTGTAAGGTGTGGGGTTGCACCACGCTGGCAGTGAGGTGGATCGTTCTGACTTAACGCACTCACAGGGCAGTTACCCACAGGCACCAGGGGCTGCTGTTGCTTTCATCACCACCGAGCAGCTGGCCCAAGGAACACGAAACGCACACCCTGGGAGCCTTCCTAGCAAACCCGTGCTGGAGGCACTGTTATGGCTGAGTATAGTTCCTTTTCTGTTGACTCTTGTTTGCCCTCAGATCCATACTGTAAAGCTGGTTCAGTGCCTCCTCCATCTGACCACGTTCTCACTTGGCTCTGAAGCAGGCAATGCGCTTTTTCAGCATTTTGGCTATTTCTTGTAAAGACGTGGCACAGCATCTCCTGCGTTAACGTTGTTCCAGCTGTTTAGGTACTCAGAAGGGAATACTACAGAAGGTATTGAATGACGGTTTCTCATCTGTCATTTTGTGCCTTTGCAAGTTTCCACCTTGTTCTCTGGCTTAAAGCTTGGCAATACTTTGCTTTTTATGCTGCAGTGTTCACTGTAAACAACTACTACAGCATGTAAAAAAGCAACTTTGTTTTTTTTGTTCCCTCTTTCATAGCTGGCTCAAGCGCTTAGCAGAAAAGCTTTTTAAACCTGTAGCGTTTTGACAATTAAAATTCATCAAAGCTAGAGTTTCTTTCCTATTCCTTCTGCACTGAAAATGAAACTTTCTGTACTTTTCTGCCTATAAGTTGTTCATCTTGGAGTATTGTTTGATCCTACTATTTTCTTGAACTGACAACGGTCTTTTCAGCTCAAACCACATTCAAATCCAAATGTTTTATGAAAGATTGATTGGAAAGTATCCAAATATCACCTAATTTTAAAGAATATTGAAAGTTGTACAGTAGTTTGTCCAGCTCACTTGAAATTGGAATTAAATTATGGCACCAGCAAATTGCTTTTGTTTTTTAATAAGATGTACACATTTCAATTTAAGTATAATAAATGTTTTTCAATAATTTTGTAAACATGTTTTTCTTTTTATTTGTCTTCTTTTTGAAGAGTTATTAGAGACACTTCTGTTGAGAGTTGCAGACTGCACCGCTTCCCCTCACAGAGTGGCTGGTAAAGGTAAATAACTGAGGCAGAGCAGCTCCGTAGTTGATCTTGTTTCTCAAAGGAAGTTTATATTGGAAAAAAACTCCAAAGCAATCAGTAATTGACATCAGCTGATTGTTTATTTAAGTGTCCTATACCAGAGTAGGTTCCATTTGTTTTTGTACATCTTTAATGCAATGGACATACTTACAAGGTTCATTATGTTCTTAAAAAAAAAATGAGCCAACCAAAGGCAACACTTCTTGACATAGGGGTACCAATGACTTCCCTGGTACAGTGGAGAATAAAATCTGCTTGAAACTCTTCATTACAGCAGTGCCTTACTGGAAATCTAAGTCTGATTGTAACAACACTCCTCTACTAGTGTGCAAAATGAGCCCTGATTGATGGGCTTATTCTGCAGTAGAAAAGAAAACTGCACTATCATGGCATTTATCCTTGAAGTGCAGATCTTCATTTACCATCCCTGTCACCTCTGAATGGGTACAGCAGGATAGTAACGTTGTTGGTAGCCACTGAGGTCTTAGTGTTCACATCACTTACAAAGTAGTTTAAATTTATGAGAAGATGCCAAAATGCCCTGGTAGGAGCTTCTTGGATGGCTTTGTTAATGAAGCCAGCATTTCTGTTAGATTTTGGTAAACACGCAGGCCCCAGACTCTTAAAACATAAACACAACCAGTCTTAGGCAGAAAAGCTTTCTGAGCTGTTGAGTAGTTTACCTGTCTCAGATAATTAGGTTGCTTTATATAAAAACGTTCATCTATCTAATCCTCTAGCACTGGAAAACTAAGGATGAAAGCATGGCCTCAAGAGTTAATACTTAATTATTTAATTTTTTTAATTATTATTCAGAAATTCAGAATTTTTTTAAATTTATTATTCAGACGTTGGCAGCTTCTTTAATAACCCAAATGTGAAGAGTTTGCCTTTCTGCATTTGAAAACCACTGGTTTGGTTCAATTCCTGCCCACAGATCTGCATCCCTACAACACAAGGACAAACAGCTTGACCTCAACTCCCCACTCCATCACAGTTCCTGCAACTTAACCTAGCTTCCATTCCTCACCTTAGAAAAGCAGGAGCAGTGCATCCCTCTTCCCAGAGCTGCTCCGTCCTTCCATTACAAACCAGGAGGTGACTGAGGACACAGTAATGGCATTACAGTAAGCACCGTGGATGGCTGTGGCAGCCCGTTTCAGCAGAGTGCACAAGCTCCCCCCCAGTGGATTTCCAACCCCTTGTAACAGCTGATGGCATGGGGCATAAAACGTGCTTCAGTGACGGGCAAGCTTTATCCTAACTCGTAGTTCAACTGAGCCAAGTTAAAAAATTTGACAAGTATTTATATAGTTATCATGAGGTACAATCTTTACCTTTTGACATTACCTATTATGTCCTGTTAATGTCATTAAATGCAGTGCTGGATCATGAAGGAAGTATAAGCTGTTTTGCTGGAAGAGCACATGACTACCTTGCATTTTTGGTCAACATTTGCTAAAGCTGATTTGTCCTTAAACCTGATATTTAATCTGCCACGTATATTACAGAACAGCAGGTTCAGTTTCATCCCGTGTCTGACCTGAGCCCCACCTTACATCAGAGCTCATGCTGAATACAACTTACAGAAGTGCTTACAGATACAAACTCACTTCCACATTAGTGAACGTTCACCAAATACCATAATGCTGAAACACCCCCGCGTTGTACACAGCACTTCAGTTCTCATGCCAACAGAAGGAAGGAGTCACTAGCACAAACCAAAGCATCACCAACTTAATCCACATCTGAACATTACAGTAAGACTTTTTACCTGGAAAAAAAAATGCTCTTCTCGTCACAAAACTGGATGACCAAACATCACCATTGTAACAGTCGGGAAACCAACTCCTTCCACTGACTTGCAGTCCAGTTCTTTTCTTCCACAACAACAAAAAAAATAAACAGAGAATGCTGTGTGGTTGCACTTTGTGTCAAAGAATAATACAGCATCTGCAGAGGCGCTGTCCGCTCCCCCCGACCGAAGGAGGGGGAGTTACTGGAGCAAAGTAAGCATGCACTTTCACGTGAGGTCGATGAGCCTGTGGATGAGAAGTTTGCATTTTAATGGGAAAGAAGTGAGCATAACACAGCCAAAAATGAGCTCTCGTTGGGGTTGGCTAGCTAAAAAGCATCAAGCTCCCCAACCTCTTCTCCCAGCACGTAATTCCTGCATTCCAGCTGCCTAAATGTATTATATATGTGCACTGTACGGATATAAACACAGTTCCAACAGCAAAAGGATCTAGAATTGTAAGCAGGCAAGTACTGCAGCTCATGTAGAAAAGCTATGTTCTGTGGGAACACAGATGGGAGCCTAACAGAACGAGCTCAGGTGCTGTTTCCCTGCCCTCCCTTGCCCGGGACACCTACAGGACTACTCCCACAGTCACAAGAAGAATCAGTGAGGTGGGTGCTCCCTCCAGAACAGGCCCACACAGCACCTACTCGGATTCTTTTGATTCCAGCCCGTGTGACTTGCTGGCAGTCATACAGCTCAATTCTCTCCAGGTTGTGGCAGTTCTCCAGGTGTTCCAGGGTCACGTCAGTGATGAGCAGGCAGTTATCAAGCTCCAGTACTTGCAGCCGCTCGTGACCACACGTGCTGTTGCTCAGATGAAGAATCCCATCATCAGTGATCAATTCACAGTGAGATAAGCTCTGAAACAGAGAGGTAAACAATATCAATGCAATTCTAAACGAGTCAATCTTCCAGCCACCAGCAGTTGTCTTCAGTGTCTCTCACTCCAGTGGTTAAAGTTGCAAAGAATATGAAGTTTAAACCCAGAACCGTAACAAAAGAAGCAGTTCAGTTAACAGAAGAAGGGCTGTACTTAATTTTTAACTTGGCTTCCAAGTAAGTAGTAGAGCTTAAGAGCCCTATTAGGTGCGTCACTGGCCAACTCCCCAACACCCTCAGCTCCTATGAGTGGCAATCCATTGCTGCATACCTCGGTCACCAAAAGGTCCCAACAGCGCATCCAGGGTGCTGGAAGCAGGAGACTTTAAAGGATGATCAAGAACACATGAGGAGTGACTTTCACAGCTACTGTAATAGAGTCAGTTTCCATATATGCCACTAGGACCGAGTTTATATAGATCTGCAAAGGGGAAGGGTGAGCCAGTAGCCAGAAAGGAGGATGAGAGATGGCTCTCTGCAGCTGTCCTCTTTCCCTCACCTCTGGCTGATTCCATTTTACTCACTCACCAAGTTGAGCTGCCAGCAGTGACTGAGCAACGCCACAACTGCTGCATGCTGTCTCCAAAAAGTGAGAGAGCTAGTAAGTTTGTCCCTATCAAAAAGCATTTTATCTCATGCTTACATTCTGTGAGTCTATTAACTCTTTAAGTAATTAAGTTCTCTCCTATATTCACTTCCATGTAGGAAACCCTGAGCATTTGATCTGGCTCACAGTCTGGAAACAGTCAGCATCTGCAGGGTTAAAGAACATTTCTAACAGTCCCGCTGTTTCGAGGAAGGACAGGAGCTGTTGGCACAGCAGCAGCCTGATGGCTAATTAAGAGTTTTCCATCCCAGTAAGTAAGCAGCTTATAAAATTCAGCTTTCCTGAGACACCATATTTGGTGCTGAAAGAGCAATACAAGATGTACAGCTGAGTTCAGAGGACTCTGTAAAACAAATATGCAAAACTGACTTCATGTACCTGTTAAAAAGTGTTAGGAACATGGAATTTCCAAATGTTTTTGCTTGAAATCTTTAGAATAAGGAGATACAGCCATTAAAAAAATAAATAAATCAACACATTCTAAAGATTGTGTATAAATCAAATATGGCATGAATATACTGTGCCAGTAAGAAACATTATGATAAACAGAGCTAAAGAATTCAACTGTCTTTTCCTCTCTGAGTCTACCCATGAGTGCTTCAGTCAGTGTCTACTAATCTGAGTGCACTAACTTCAAGCAGATCCACTGGAAATTACTTTTCAAGTCCAGTAACTAAAAAAACATTAGTGAAGATGTAACAGTTGGTTGTAATGTAACAGTGCTTTCCCTTATTTCCATGGTCTAAGCCTCTGAACACCAAGAAACAAATTCAAAGTTGTCTTCTTCAACTTCAAAATACCTGTTTAAACTGCGAGTACACCAGGATGTATGCTAAACCACAGCCAGACAACAGTTTACTTGATAATACATGATTTCAAATCTAAAGTATCAGGATTACTTCATGTAGGTTATCTGCCATCTGCTTGCTTTCCCTGTGATCACCACCGTGTTCATTCACAGCTTTGAGTACGCATCCTTGCTACACACAGGATACACACATCAGCAAAAAAGCAAGCTCTTCTGACTCCCCTATAAAGCTGCACCACTGCCACACGTCCCATCTGTGGGCTAACAAACAGAGGAAGGTGCTCAGTTGGTGTTAGCAAACAGCAGCAGGTTAAGAAAAATACTTGAATGTTATTCATTTCTATGATCTCTCTGGTAAAGCACTGGCAGAACTGGTGCAAAAGATCTCCTGCCAGTGCTGCTGATAGCTGGGATTACAACACAAGAACATATCCATCACAGAAGCACAGATCATGTAAGTGACCCCACATCTCCTGATAACCTTGGTTTGGCTTAATGTTAAGAACAGTGAAACAGAAATGAAGTGGGACAGTGAGCAAGGAAAAATAAAACCCATCAGCAACAAATACTGAATAAGGCTCTCCTTTAAAAGCCATCTCTCCCCACGCTGCTGCCTTAGTAACACTGAGCTGGAAAAACCAATTCACTTAATGAAGCAGCAAGCCCTCCTTTAATCCCATCTAAGAGCAGATTATAAAGATACATGTTCTCACAGGTACATTCCAAGTAACACATAAAAGATCTACACTTAACGGACAACCGGCCCTGAACAGAGAAGCCCTGCTCTAAGGGCATTCTAGGAATTAATTATTATGGGGTACTTTGAGCAGAGGACAGCCAAACTCCCATCACCTGAAACTGTTCTGATGTTCAGGAAGATGTAACCAACCACTCCCTACAAACAGTGCTGTGCAATGCTGTGAGCAGTGCCCTGCTGACGGCACCTCAGTCCTCCCCAGTCTCTTTGCAAACCTTCTGCAATTTAAGTCCTTGGGAAAAGCTGCATGCATGCAAAACTGATTACAGAAGAGGATTTGGATTTATCTTCACATGGTGATTTTTTTGCTGTTGTTTATTCAGTATTTTACTTGCTTCAGTCTACAACTTCAAGTGTCTGCACCCCAAGGAAACCATTACTGAACACACAAGGGTAACTATAAAGCATCTAGGTACTGCAAATTTCCCATAAGAAGTTTTATTTCAATTGAGGAATCACATATGAAGGACATTAACCATAAAATGTAAACTTTCTGGTTATTACTAACTTGGTAATCTCTTTTATCAAACAGTGAATTTAAATACTTGGTAGTAACTCATTTCCTATAAAATACTTAAGGAATTTTCTTTTTTTTTTTTTTGACAGTATTGCCAAAATACTCTTCTACTCCAGGAAATTTTTGTAGCTGAAGAGTGGACAATTGTATTTTATGTCACAGAGATGTTGCAAGTGTTATGTATCAGGTGTTGAAGCTCACAAACAAAAGCTACACTTACCAATGCTTGTAGTTTAGGACAGTGTATAGAAAGTTGTATCAAGGTGCTGTCAGTTATCTAGAAGTAAAAAAAAGCAACAAACAACAGTAAGCTGCCAACAGCGGTGACGTGTGTGCATGTGGGGGCACCAATCAAGGAAGATATCCCTTCCTTAAACAGATTAATGCTGTTTTTTTCCTCCACCATACACTTCTCTGGCAAACACCCAATCAGCTGGTACTCATAACGTATTTCCTTGTACAGAATTTCCACATAATGACTTTTATTTACTCTCAATAACACAGCACTTACCCTCCCACTTCTCTTCCCAGTCAAAACAAACCCAAAACACTGCAGCAACTTTAATTCAAAGTGCTGATGGTTCTGGAATGGGCTGACCACAGAGGTTGTGGAGTCTCCTTCTCCACGCAGGAGACATGCAGAACCCACCTGGATGCCTCCCTCTGTAACCTCCTGTAGGGAACCTGCTTCAGCAGGGGGGGACCCAATGATCCCAGAGGTCCCTTTCCAACCCCTACGATTCTGTGATTCTATGCTGTTACTGGCACTGCATTCCCACACTGCATGCTCTGTACTTTTTAACATGAAATCTCACCAAAACACATTCTTCCAAGTCCATCTTCTCCAGCTCGTGGCAGTTCTAAAATATACAAAAACAGCTAAGATGAAATAAAACAACATACAGATGTAAGGTAATGCACGAGGCCAGTGATGTGGGAAAGCACAACCTTCAAGAAGAAACTGAGCTAAATCCCTTCAATTATTTGACCACCACCAAAGAACAAAAGTTAAAAAATGTAAAAAACCAAAAGCAATACATCTCCCTCTCAAAACCTTCACATTTTCAGCCTTTTCTCTTAATCAATGATGTTCACCCTCTTTGCCCTGCAAGATTTGTTTGCCATCAGCACTCGGCCCCCCCTGCTTTCAGCATTCCCCTCTTGGCAGGATTCGTACCAATGGCATTTACAGCCTTTGTATTCAAGATACCCCCTCAGCACACAGATAAATTCAACTTCTGCATTCATCAACCTCCCTCAAAGTAATCCAAAAGACACCACTGCCTCTGAAACATCTCTCTTTACCACTGAAATTTTAGCATGAAGCCTTAAAAACAATTTGTTTTGCTATCCAAAAAAACTAAAACAGAGTCTACTTTAAGGCTGGGAGAAAGCTGCACTTCATATTGATTAGTTCTTTTTTTCTTAGGTGATAATTGAAGCAATTTTCCCAATATTCTTAGTGACCCTGCTCTCTTCTCACTGGTGACAGGACAAGGGGAAATGTGCCAGAGGAGGTTTAGGTTGGATATCAGGAAAAACTTCTTTACAGAAAGGGTTGCTAAGCACTGGAATGGGCTCCCCAGGGAGGTGGTTGAGTCACCATCCCTGAATACATTGAAGATCTGTCTGGATGTGGTGCTCAGGGACGTGATTCAGTGCAGGGTTGTTAGAGTGTGGGTAGTATGGTTAGGTTGTGGTTGGACTTGATGATCTTTAAGGTCTTTTCCAACCTGAGCAATTCTGTGATTCTAAGTGCTTTTGTTACCTGATCATGACTAATTTCAAGAAAATGATGTCACCTTGTGACCTCACAGCAGAACACGCAGTGCCACGCTGCTCACACCAAGCCCCAGCCCTTGTTAGCAGCAGGCACAGGAGGGTACCATTTAATTGCAGCTCTCAGAGGCAGGCCTGAAGAGACTACTGAAAGCTCCAGGCTGCAGTGGTGAATGATTAGAAAATCACTCCGT
This sequence comes from Lagopus muta, assembly GCF_023343835.1. Classification (NCBI taxonomy): domain Eukaryota; kingdom Metazoa; phylum Chordata; class Aves; order Galliformes; family Phasianidae; genus Lagopus; species Lagopus muta. Next base: position 43,807,341 of record NC_064439.1, on the reverse strand, counting down.
TTAACCACTGTGGCTGGAAAGACTTTCATTCACGCTAAATACCAGTAGTGTAAATTAATCCTGCTTACACAGTCTACGTTTGCGTTCAGGTTTCCTAAACCAGCAAGCATACAAGTGTAACTTCAGGCACTTGGTACAGTCAATATGCTTACCTTTCCACAGCACGAATCATGGCATGAGTGCTCATAGTTTGTAGCACATGGCTGAAAGCATTCTGAAGCTTCCAGGGGTGCTCAGAATAACCTACTATATGATGGTATTTTTGGATGCAAATATGACAAGGGTATTTGGCATCTTTATAGGGTAAAGTTGGCTGGAATGTGTAACAATGTTAGACTTCTGCTAAGCAGAATAAATTCAATTTAAACATACCAAAAATACAGGAAAAAAAAAAAAAAAACAACCAAAAACAAGAAGGAATCTATTAGCAAAATAGATTTAAGCTCTAAGTGGAGTCCAGCAACAAAATAAATCTTAATCCTGTCCCCGCCCTCCAATGGACTCTTTAATTGATTTTTCTTTCTCATATTCCTTCCCAGCAGGACAACATCAACTCACAGCTGCTCAGCAGCAATGAAAACAAGGTGAGCTCTAACTTTCTGAAATGACCCTTACCCGTGCTAAAAGGGTAAAACCAGCATCTGTGAGCTGTGAACATCTTGCAGCTTCCAAAATCCTGAAAAAGTTGGAAATAGTAAAGCAAAACATTAATTCAGAGGAAAGCAAATGTATTTGAGATAGAGGTCTGTTGTGTGCAACTCAAAAGCTCTTAATAGCAAAGGCACATGCCTATTTTTCACACTGATTGGCAATTAAAAAGCACTGGGCAGATTCTGGATCCAGCTCATCAGAAGATTCTAATAGACAGAGAACAGGATCAAGTGCAATCCTCAAACCTTCTCAACGTTTAGTGAAAAACAGTGTACATAATTACAGGCAATATTAACCTCTTCAGTGAGTTTTCTCAAGAGTTATCAGAAGAACCACGTGGGAGAATATATCCTGAGTTAAGAAAATACAGGTAAAGATCCTATCTAAAATTCCTGTCATTTAAATGCACAAAGCTGGGAAGCCACTGAACTGAGACACCACTTAGTATCAGAGCCTGTGTGCAAAGCACTGTGCAGCAACCTACTAGAGGACGAAGAGCTTAACCCCTCAAAGCCCAGAACAAAAACCAAGAAACTACACCACCACCACTTTAGAGAAAATAACACTGTCAGCTAATCTGAGAATCACCTGGGATGCCACTTAGGACAAAGGAAAACAAAAGGAAAAAGCAAACAAAGAAAACCAACAGACCCACAAAATCACAAAACAGACAAAGATTCACGCCGTGTTTGTTACCCTGCTTCCTCCTTTCCACATTTAGTTGAGACCTCAACCACATTACACTTCCAACATTAAAGGGTGAGAATAATGACATCTTCACACAGCAGTGAAGACTCTACTTGGAGCACATCTGGTTGAAAAGTTCTGAAGATTACAGAAACAGGGGATAAGAAACCAGAAGACTGTCAGGCTCTTCCTGAAAGAGGGTGTGCACTCAGCCCAAGAACTCTGCAATTACATTTCCTCTTCTCTTTCAACCCAGTTTGTAAAACCATCTGTACCACCTGTCCTTCCATCACACACTCCTCTGCAGTATCACTGCAAAGGCTGAAATGTTCTTTCTGCTGTTCTGCTTCACAGTGGCTGCCTTCCCCCTCGTGGCACAGCCGAGGACCAGCAGCTTTCATAATGAAGGCAGGCTTCCCAACAGGAGTGACTATTTCCAGTCAAGAAGATATTATTTTCTAGAGGAAAACAATTCTTGCTGCGTTTGTGCTTCCCCTGGGAAGATCTGTGCAATTAATAGTGCTTCAGACTTTTATTTCCCATAAATAAATGAGCTAGGAATTGAGCTGGGAATTTGAGAGAACTGGAGAAATGAAAAGTCTTTCAATAACAGCACGGCTTTCTTAAGGAACACAGCTGAGTGTGTCAAAAGATAACTTGGCCCCAAGGAGAAGCTCTTGTAATTATGAACGGTAACGTCAGGGAGATCATCACAGCTCAGCTGTCTCAAGGAAAGGTTTTCTGAAGTAACAAAAGCTCTTTTGTCACTCAACAAGCGACAGGAACACTGCACACCAGCACACCAGCACACCAGCACACTGCACACTGGCTTCTGCCATCCCACTGGAAGATCCAAGAACATGCAAAGATGGAGATAAAACCAATACCCATGTTGTAACTCGCAGCTCTCAGAGTATGTTAGATTCTTACACTTGCTATAAAAAGCACTAAGAAAGTTGGAGAAGAACCAGCTCCAGAAAAGAGAAACTCCAACCAGCTCCTGCTCCTTTATTACCCAAAATGCATCCCTCAGTGCTCGCACACACTAATGTACTCCACATCAGAGATCAAGACTGCCACAAGGCACTACAAAGCATGGTAAGAATGCATATATAACAAAATCTGTACTGTATGGGAATTGCTGAAGCATGGCCTGAGCCTCTGATTGACCACCTGAGGCGAGCACTGAGTCAGCCATAGGAGCACAAGTGAAGGCAATTCAGCTGTGTGATGGAAGGGCTGGAGCCAGGCTGCACCTCTCCTAGACCCATTTAAGGGCTGACTGCCAGTGGGGAAGGATCTTCTTTGGTGATCCCTCCTTTGGAGTTTCATAGCAAGTCCAGGATACAGGTAAGCATTCTGTCTGTTCTGTTTTGGTATAATAACTGCATAGCCAAATTCTTTGGTATATTTTGTAACTATAACATCTATACATTTATTGATTGTACACCGTACATATAATATTCAGGTATAACTTACCTATCTTCTGCAATATGAATGATTGCATAAAACCATAAATACCACAAGATATACCACAACTACAGGCACTTTCACCTTACAAAAAAAGTAGTAGGCCTTATCTTTTTCTCACCTGGTTTATAATGTTCAGCTGAAGAACTGAAACTTACAGAATCTACATGTTTATTTGTCATATGTTTATTCTCTTTTTCCCTGCATATGATAGACTGTATTTCTTCTATAGCTGCACTGAGGACCAGCCTTTTAGTTTAGATTCAGCTGATACCTCTAACTAATTTCTCTGTAAAGGTAATGCAGAGCTAAACCAAACTCATGCATATCAGCTGGTATCTGAAGAAGTGAAGCTCATAGACCAGGTCAGTAACAACAGGACATACACACAACATGCTCATGAGATACTCACTTCAGCCTTGGGCAGTTTAGACCAAGTGCTGTGAGAGAAGCATCTGTAAGGTTGCAACAGCCCGAAACACACAGTGACTGAAGTCTATGGCATCCTCTACAGATTTTTACAATACCTTCATCTGAAATTTGCTGCAACACAGAAGAAGTTGAAATTGCTCTGTTATTCAGTTGTCTGACAGGAATGAAAATCTAGTCATATTTCTGGACTTTTTGTCACCCTGTATATAACCATGGACAGCCTGTAAATTTTCAATCAAAAATGCCATTAGGGTAACTTACTGGCAATGTTGAGAATAAAATCAACATAGATGATTCTTCCTTCTCTCTGCATTTTTCCAAACACAGAATACTGTTCAAATGGCATCTCAAGAACAGAAGCAGACTTCTTTCTTCTTGTTTCTCTTTTAATTTGCATTTGCTTTACAGTTTTCATATAACACTTTCTTTTTTTTTAAATGTAGTTGCTATTATGTGAAATATCTCACTCCTGTTCAACAGCAGGAGAACCACAACTACAAAGCCTATTTTACACTCAACAGTAGAAATCATTCATCTACACTTAAGACTCAAAGAATGGAGTTTTTCCATTTCTCAAAACTCTTCCATAGTTGGCAGACTGAAAAAAAAGCCTTTCTCAATCTGGAAGATGAAGACAACAAACTCTGAAAAAGGCAGCAATCCCAGGTAGTCTCAACACAGCTGTGCATAAAACAGCAACAGGAACTACATTCTTGGATGCATGTGCAAATATTTGTTTATTTACAGGTAATCTGTTTTGGAAAAAGTGTTCCTTCCTCCACTCGTTCCTATTCCAAGAACTTAATTTTTCTGCTGAACAGCTAATCCTTCATGCTGAGGCAAGGCTTATTTCCTGGACTAAGATTATTCTTGCAATGGTAACAAGGTCCTCTACCGTATTTCAAATTGAAAGTACACACTTCTTTTATAGGCCTCCCACCTAGGTATGCTAACACTACTATAGCATATTTGCTCTAATCACTACCACAAACATCACCTTTCAAGGTGATGTAAACAGGATGGGAAGCTGCAGTTGAGCACAAAAGGTTATCATCTTATGTTCCTCCCCCCAAACATTTCAGTATCAGCAGTTTAAATTTGCAAACTTTTCTCTCAAAGACAGAAAATTAGATTTCTTCTCATTGTGGGTCCAGAAAAACTTGCATCGGCTACAAAGATAAGTTTTGATTAATACTACTCATTATTAATAGTCCAATATAAACCAACTATTTTTTGGCTTCAACTCTCCCAGAATATGGTATTTTTTTGTTTCCTTTGAGATACATTCATGACGTAATTATTAAGTAAACAATCTACTTCACAGGTAGGGACCATGCAGAACCTTATGCTGCTGCTGGAGATGGAGCAAAAACTTCAAGTTGCATACAGAAATATTCTGAGACTGTTATTTCAATCCCTCTTAAGAAAGAAAAGTGGCCAGAAATGCCTGCAAGTCCCCAGCTTCTACATTCCAGAAATGGCACCTTACAGATGCAGTTTCCAGAGGTAGTGTCAGTTCACTTTGCAGCTACTGGACTCTGCCTGTCATTGTAAGAGGTCCATGAAACAAAGCTGCTAGAATTGAAGTATGGATCATATGAAGTACAGGGAGACCTACTATGTAAAATTAGTGTGAGCCCTTTAATCACAAAGAGCTTGGCTGCTTCTGGAAGCACACTTCTAAGCCCAGCAAGCAGGACGTACTTGCTGAAATCAGCTTCAAAGCACACCCAAATAAGTAGGACATACATGCTAGCAACTCAAAAATTCAAAGGGAAAAATATTTTCACTTGTGATTTTTGAGGCTTGTCTATTTATACATATTTTTAATATGTAGGATCCTCACCTGGGGAGGAACAACCAGACACATGAGTACAGGCTAGGGGCTGAGCTGCTGAAAAGAAGCTGTGTAGAGAAGGATCTGGGTGACCTGGTGTACAGCAGTTTGGCCATGAGCCAGCAGTGAGCCTGTGCCAAGGAGGCCAATGGTGCATTAAGAACAGTGTGTCAAGGGAGGTCATTCTCAACTCTGCCCTGGTGGGGCCACATCTGGAGTACTGTGTCCAGGTCTGAGCTCCTCTGTTCCAAAAAGATGGGGAATTTGTAGTGAGAGTCCAGTAGAGGGTCACAAAGATGACAAAGAGCATGGAGCAACTTACTTTAGAGGAAAGGCTGGGAGACCTGGGGCTGCTCAGCCTGGAGAAGAGAAGGCTGAGGGGTCATCTTATTAATGATTATAAATATCTGCAGGGTAGGTGTCAAGACAGGCCAGGCTCCTTTTGTTGGTGCCCAGCAACAGGATAAGGGATAACGAACACAAACTGGGACACAGGAACTCCCATATGAACACAAAGAAAAACTTCTTACTGGGAGGGTTACAGAGCACTGAACAGGCTGCTCAGAGAGGCTGTGAAATCTCCTTCTCTGGAGACATTCAAAACCCAACTGGACACTGTTCTGTGTTACCTCCTATGGGGAATCTGCTTTAGCATGATTGGACTGGATGACATCCTGAGGTCCTTCCAAATCCCCATGATTGTCATTTATGTGACAACAAATACGGCGAACAAAAAATAGTCCTATGAAGCATAAACTGAGGAAATGTTTCAGTGCTTGAACTCATGCAGATTTTATGGCATGTTCCAGCAACAAAAACTGTAAGCAACTTTCCAAAAGGAAAAAATCTAACATTTTAATTATTTGAAGGTGCTTGAAAAAGACCCCAATACTCAATTTATTTCAAACTTTTCTAAAGATTATTTATAGCTGAGCAGTGATTTAATTATGTTTCAAGCCCACAAGATCTATCTCACTCCTAAAAAGTTAAATCAGAAATAAAAAAAGCAGATGTAATACAGCAAACCTAAATTGTATGTATTCTAAGTACAATTTAATAAACATGAATGATTCCCCGTTATTTCATCAGAAATGAAGGTCATCTTCCATTGCTGTTGAAAAAAGCATGTCCTTCTGCTATTTAGATGGTTCTGAATCATTTCCCAGTATGGTGCCAATAGATTTTTACTCTCCATTATGTAGCCCACAATAAGGCTTCTGCTCAATTAGAAATCTTAACATTATGAGTGGATCAAAACGTTTGACCTTAACAGATGGGAGAACAAGAATTACATCGGTGACACTGCATGTTTTAGTACACACAATTCATGAGAGTTGAATGAATGCAGTTAATTCTTACTCTGGAGCTTGCTACAGTCGAAAGACAGAATGATGAGAAAACCCACTGTAAATCCACACTTAGCTGTGGAACTGCCAGCATGTTCCACAAGATATCTATTATACACAAAATTATCTAAACTGCAGACATATACTATTTGAATTATTTGTGTCATTCATTAGCATTTGGAAATGGTCTAAGATTCCTAGAGAATGTATCTTTTGAAGTACCAAATACTTACTGTGCAGGACTGCAAGTTCAGGATTGCAAGCTCATGACAGTGATTTTGAATGTGTTTCAATGCTTCATCTTCTAACTGTATCAGCAATTAAATTGGACAAAGGAAAAGAAACAAGAAATTATAAGCAAACTGAAGCAACGTATATATCTTGTAATACTGAACAAAAGACTACAACAAAAACAATATACTTTTTAAATTCATGGATTTCAAAAAGCCAAAAGAAAAATTTTATTCCTAAAGGATCACCCAAGCAGTTATGTACCTGTGTGCAACCTCTAAGAAATAGAGCTTTTAGTCCACTACACCCTTTCACCAGTGCTTCAATACCATCCTTCGTAATCTGATCACACCAGGAAAGATTCAAATGTTCCAGATTTCTGCAACCCTCACTGGGAGAATTAGAAAAATACATAAAGTTAAATCCAGCCTTCAAATAGTCATAACAGTGGGAAACCCAAATTAAACACACTGTTAGAAATTAATGATAGCCAGTGGACCGTGCCAGGCCTCCACAGAAAAGTCAAGAGAAAAGACCACACACAAACATCATTGTCTACACCCAAGAAGTGCTAGATATAAGATACAGCCAGTGCTGATGCACAGTATTAAGGTTCAGCACTGTGGTTTTGTCTTAAAACTTTATTATACACAGTTCTTTAAATTCTTTTCTTTAACACAAAACACTACATCTTCTTACCTTAAACCTTTCAAAGAGCTGTTTGTGATGGCTACACAAGATGTCAGATCCAGATGTTTCAGCTTGGAACAGAATCTGCTAAGACTGTAACACGTGCTGCAAAACAGCAGACACACTAAAAATACCTTCAGCTACTTCTTTTCCCAAATTTCACCATCAAACAGAAAAAACCTTCGACTTACCTGTCAGTGATTTTTGTGCACCCGTTCAAATTTAAGTGTTCGATGTTTCTACAGTTCTGTGCAAAGGTCCTAAAACAGCAACAAAAAGCTGGAGAATTACTATAATGCCAGAAGTTATGATTCAGTCACTAGAGTGCGCTCTGTCCCGTAACTCCTCATCTCAGCCAAAAAACTCCAAGCCATACAGTAGAACATCTGTTCCAGTGATTGCCTTTTTATTTTGCTACTCAAGGCTCTGTCTTGGGTAACTCCAGAAACTAAGTGTTGTTCCTCCCTCAAATACCACTTGAGAAAGGTGTTTATTTCTGCCATTAAACAGAACTGATTTGCTTCAAATGCCTTAACTGAAATCATTAAAGGAATGAATACAAAGGTTGAAATGGCACATCAGATACCTACTAAGCACAGTTAAGGTGCTGGGAAGAGTTGTTACACATTTCATTACTGAAGCTTTTGTAGGTACCATTAAGGAACTCACTCCCACATCAAACAGAAAGAACATGCCTTGCACAACACAGAAGTGGGATCTAATCTACTTGGACTACTAAGGGAAAGCCCTGTGGGCTCTAAATTAGTTATTTATTATTTTAAAAATTAAAATGCATCTGTGTGCACCACTGGGTATGCACGCTAAAGATGATTACACTATTACACCACTAAAAGCCTGTATATATCATTAAACTAATTAGCCAGAAAGAAAAAAAAAGCATCAACTTTCTTTTCATCTTTTCAGAGTAATGTTTACAGCTGCACTGCATTTCAGAACACTGTTTTTATGCCCGCGTTTCCTCCAACTGCATGGATTTTATTGGCAGGGGTGGAGGAAACACACAAAAACATTTTTGTCTGGAGGCCTGCCGTGGTTAACAGATCCGACTACACACTCAGCTGGTAACAGCTTCCTGGCTCTCCTGTGTGGACTGAAAACAATGGAAAAAAAAACAACAGAATCAGCAGCAGTTAGACTGGTGATAGTTTCCACTTGAATACTTAAAACAGCTATTCCAACATTCACATACTGGAGTGAAATTTGCAATCGAGACACTCTTCAAATCACTTGAAAAGACACTACGCTCTGTAATAACTTGCATGAACAGCCTGTGAGATTCAAGCAGGGATGTGTCTGTACAGAAGCCACAAACACTCAGCACCTGCACAGCCAAAGCCTACTTTGATTTCTGCCTGTTTTTAAATGAAATATGGATGCAGAAGAAGGAAAAAATGGATAATTCATATCACTCCCAGAAATACTGAAAGGGTCCTGATAAGACTCATCTTAATGTTTTGAAACTTTTAAAGCTCATACGTTTATCATTCAGTGGTTAATTGCAATACCACCTGCTTGTAAATGCCTCAGACACAGCCACATGCACCAGTTATTACAGATGCACTTGTGTATAGTGCCAACAGCCCAGCAGCTGTCTCTGCTAACCCTGCCCTATTTCCTGTTGGCACAACTAGCCCCACCAACTCATCGATGCACACAGGCTGCACGCTCAACAGCTAAATTACTCTAAATACATCTTTACTAAATATACTGCCATTCAAAAACATCACAACCCCAGTCCTCTTCTCAGACACCATTAGTACCTGAATCAACATGTATGTACTGGTTCTACTCACTGCAGTCCCCTAGCCTTAGAGTTCTGATTAGTACTCATGAGCCTAAACTGAATATTAAAGTTAAGGGGGAAGGTGGGTGAAGAGCAAAATTTTCTGCTTACTGTCATCTTTCCCCCTTATACCTTTCTTATTTCTTTCCTATCTATCCCCTCAGTTTGAGCCCCTCTCCAAACATGCCTTCCCCTTCTCCTCTATTTCCAGACTTTCCCTACTGAGGACACAGGGGTCATCTACATGTATGCTCTGGAATCTTGCAGGGATGTTGCAGAAAGTTAACTATGGTTGAGGCTATTTCTTTTTTTATAAGAGCAGTTGCCAGTCATCTGGAAAGGAAATGGTAACACAAGCTTTCCTCTGAGGAGACAACACTGTTTGAAGGTGGCAAAACCCCATGGAGCAGTTAGGGAGATGGCCTGCAAGGATTCCTGGGCCTGGCCTACAAGGAAACCTCTGGGTCTGAAGTCAGGATGCCTGGCTGGGTTACTAAAGCAATTGATTATTTAACTAGCAGCTGGATTCAGAGGACCACAACTCTGTCAGGAGTATCCTTTTCTTGTATTAGCAAAATGGATGTGAAGAATTAATTCCACAGATACAATAACACACCTATAATTTTAATACTGGATTAGATTCTAGATTTTTAGTAATGTGTAAGACAAATCTAGGAAGACTGAGAAAACAGAAAAAAGATTGTTTAGAACGGGTCAACATAACATTTCTAGTTGTTTTGTTTTGTTTTTTAAACCAAATTTATGGCCCAAAGCTAATCAGGGTCCCATTCTAAATCTCAGTATTTCCTATCTCAGTTACGTCACCAATACTTTACATGGTTTTGTCATTGGCTGGTTTTCTTTCTGTTTTTTTTGTTTTGTTTTTTTGTTTTGTTTTTAAGAAAAAAAAAAGGCCTTAAACCTCTACAGGGAGAAACACTCACACTATGCACCAGAAATGCTCCTGAATTTGCTCTGAAGCAAATTCAATGAATTAGACTTGCTCATGAATTTTACAAAGAGATCACGAGGCACTAAAAAAATGCCACTGTTTAACCCAAATCTTTATGCTTTTATCTTCCACAAAAAAGCAGCCACACTAAGTCAGACTGAACATCACCTAACCCAGTCTGCTGCGACAGCGAGGAAAGAGCAATAGCTGCCAAAAAGTTGTATCCTGAGCTTGGCTCCCAGTATTCTGAGTCCTCAAGGACTTGTCAAACAGGGGCCCTTCAGCTGGAGGTAAGATCTGTGGGTTAAATCAACAAAGAAACACCCACAGAGGAATCTGGATAATCAGTCTGCATATAGAAAAAGCTTACAGGGATTCAAAGTTTCTTGTGAGAACAAGCTGCACCGTTCAATTTATATACTGCCTAAAGAAGGGCCAGCTTCCCTAAGATGCTTCTGTTGCCTGTTTGTTCTTTATTTTACATCACAGAAAGAAGAGAATCCTATTCCCTTCCCAATTTGGCAGGCACCAGTCTTTAGTTTTTCTCCCATTGCTGGGGCCACTCTCATGTCTAAAAAAGATGAATTATAATCTGGCTACTGATCCTGATGAAATTATATCGGCAGCTTGCCAAAGTATAAACCTGAAAACATTTAAAATGCTTGAAAATTGAGAGAAAAGAAAAATTTTAATTCATTTCTAAGGGAAAAAAAAAAAAATTAGCTATATTTTATTCTCAAACTGATGGCTCATTTAGTCACTGCTAAGGTACTTAGTACTTACTTAAGTGTCCCATTTTGACCATCAGAAGGTACATAAAATCCAAACAGATCTACCAATAATTACTTATTTCCTAATATTTGGAACAAAAGCAATGTCTTAGCCTAAGACTTTACTTACTTTAAGGAGGAGTCTCCAACAACGTGACATCCTCTCAGACTAAGTTGTCTCAGGAACCCACCGCACCTTTTCGATATATTTTCCACAACACGACCCTTAAACCAAATAAAAGGAAGATTTTGTTGAGTTTCATTCTGACATAACATTCTTAGCAACTTAAAAATCCCAACAGAAACGTATCTCTTTGAAATTACTTTTCTACTTTAAGAAAAAGAGTTACCTCATGAGAGTGTTCACTCCAATCTTTAGTTCTGAGTCTACCATACGTAGCACAATTTTTTGCCTCAGCAATACCTTACCCATTTAGATTGCTGTCAAATTTGCAAGATATCTGAAGAACTGCCCAGAAGCAGAACAGGAGGCATCCTGTTCCTCAAGGACTGGTTGTTACTCCAGCACACAAGGTTACATTATCCACAGATACATGTTTAAGATAGCGTGACACTACACTGAGCTACAGCCTCTCGTAAGTCTTGTTTTACAGAATGGCTTGGGTTGGATGGGACCTCAAGGATCATGAAGTTTCAATCCTCCTGCCACAGGCAAGGCCATCAACCTCCAGTTTAGGTACTAGACCACGTTGCCCAGGGTCCCATCCAACCTGGCCTTGAACACCCCCTGGGACAGGGCATCCACAGCCTCTCTGGGCAGCTGTTCCAGCACCTCACCAGTTTCACATTAAAGAACTTCCCTCTGACATCTTCTCTCCTTGAGCTTAAAACAATTCCCCCTTGTCCCATCACTGTCTACCCTCATAAGAAGTTGATTCCTCTCCTGTTTATAAACCCCTTTACAAACAGGAAGGCCACAATGAGATCTCCCCACAGCCTTCTCTTCTCCAGGCTGAACAAGCCCAGTTCCCTACGTCTGTCCCCGAAAGGAAAGTGCTCCAGCCCTCTGCTCATGTTCATGGCCCTGCTCTGGACCCTCTCCAACAGCTCCACATGTGGAGGCCCCAGACCTGGACACAGTACTCGAGTACTTCAACCGCATCCAGAAGATTTGCCAGAGACTACCTGCTAGCTTTCAAAGTTGTATTTATTTGCATGTCTGTTCCTACCATTTAGAAATGATACTTTTCACATTGTGTAGCACAGTTTACAAACAAAACTTCCTAATTGACCCCACTTGCTATAAAATTCTATTTATTTACATCTTGAAAGCATTTTGCTATGTAATAGGAGCAAGCAGGATGGTACAGTACTTCTAGTATTCTAAGCTCAAAGTGTAGCACTATTGAAAATATGTTATTTAAGTTGTGGTACATAATATGCACCCTTCTTTTAATTTTTTTGACAGTCAGAATAAGATGACAGACCAAAAAGCACTGCAACAACTGACCAGACATCATACGGTGTCTACTTTTAGAAAGATAAAAGTAAAAATAAATCAACACTGATCATCTAACAAACAGGACCACTACATACCCAACAGAACCTTCTATCTTCTTCTCTTTTATTTTACATATAGAAAACTTACAAAATTATAGAGCAGTGGATTTTTATTTTTATTTCCTCTCTATATGCAGTGGTGGCATTTGCACAGCATCAGTAAAGACATTTCTTGTATTTTGTTATTCTCCTGCAATACTGAACTCTTGATGAAAACATTTTTATCAGCACTTGTTTGTTAAGTCAGTAGGTAACTGGTCACCTCCTCTCTCAAACACATTTACATCAAAACAAACCAAAGATCATTACACACTTCATGAAATCACATGGTTTTTTAGAGTTCTCCAATCACTCAGAACTATTTCTCACAAGAGGCCAAGTACCTTTACTTTAAGGATAAAGTTTTCTCAACGAGTTACATATAATGGAGGCTCAATAATGGAGGGGGGGGATCCAAAATCTAATTATTCAAAGCAAATTGAAATAAATAATGACCGTATGGTTTCTCATATCCATTTATTAATTGAAGCATGTTAAAAACCCACCAAAACAGTGTATTAAAAAGGACAAGTACATTAAAATGTGTTCAGGTACTTGAATAATATAGCGTCACTCAAAAACTAGTTCTTCAAACTACTTCAGCTTGTATTTGGTACCACAGACCCACAAATCCTAAGGTTCATTTAACTTTAGGAAGATTTTCACACAACTTTGCAGAAGGAAAAAAAATTCCTTTATGGTACAAAAATTCATTTTTCTTGGCTTGTTCTACATCATCCAAGACTTCAAAAAGGGAAAAATATACCACAAAACATGACTTCCCATTATCCGACAGTTTCAGATCAAGTACTGCTTGACATTACGTGAAACATCATCAAACAGTACAACAACTAATGGAGCAAAAAGCTGCCATACACACCTGTCCTGAAGTCTGACAAAAAAACCCACATTACTAAAACAGCTTAAAGCAAAACAAGACACACTATAAGATATGGTTTAGTAGTCTGTGGTAGTAATGGTGACAGGAGGACAGCTCTAGATTGGACTAGATGATCTTGAAGGTCCTTTCTAACCTTGTGATTCTATGATTCTAAAACAGGTCTTTAATATTGAAAGTGAATGCATAACTCATTCAAAACTAATTTGTGCAGTAATCATTGGTTTAAGTTATGAATAAATGTTAAGAATTTGTATTACAAATGTACTTAAATACAATATACTGAGGTAATCAAATTTCTCAAAACCTTACAGAAAAATAGGATCATAACTTAATTTCATTCACTCTCCTTTATACCAGGCCAGAAATACATCTGAAAGGACAATGCCATTAGGTACAATAAAGACAAATTCAGCATAAACATAGCAAAAAGACTTCAGAAAAAAGCTGGCCAAGAGAAGAGCCACCAGTCTGGTGGGCTTCACTTTTTATTTCTTAGCAAATGAGAAACACAAGTCTGTATTTTTTTTAAAGGCAAGTGAAAAAGATGACATTAGAGCCCCAAAACATCTTAAAACACAGATTCCAAAAATCTTTCTCCTACCTCTGCCAGATACTCATATTTAATATCTGTATAGCAGAGGAGCTGGCAATAAAATTTTAAGAAAACAGTGAGGAATTTTACTCTTTGTTACTGTAAAGCTTCAGGAATTCTTTGAAATAGGGTTTGCAAAATATACCAAATGACCCCCATCTGGATTTTACTTATGCAATTAAAACTTTAGCACAAAAATTCAGAAGCAAATTCATTACTGTATTCTAAGCTTAATTTCAATTACCAAACACAAATAATGAATGAATTTAATTTATATTAAGGAACTGTATTTCCCATGGGTTTTAGTCTTCATTTTGCAATGTCATAATTTATTTTCTTATGCACATCTATGATAATGTGTATACACGTGGTTTTTTTTTTTTCTTATGGGACATAAGACTGCCCTAATTGCTTCACTATATGCTGTATGGGAACTGCTGAATCACAGCCTGAGCCTCTGATTGACCACCTGAGGCAAGCACTGAGTCAGCCAGAGGAGCACAGGTGAAGGCAATTCAGCTGTGTGATGGAAGGGCTGGAGCCTGGCTGCACCTCTCCTAGACCCATTTAAGGGCTGACTGCCACTAGTGAAGGATCTCTTCTGGAGTTCTCTCCTCTGGAGTTTTGCAGTGAGCCCAGGATGCAGGTAAGTTTTCTATCTATTTTTTTTTTTTGTTATTATAATCTGCTTAGCCAAACTCTGTTGTTCATTTCATAATTCTAACATCTTTATATTCATTGACTATACATTTGCTGAAAAGGATTTTAATCCACATGAACCCGCATCTCAGTCATTTCATTTCACTCAAGCCACAGGAAAGAAGCATTGATAAAATGTACTGAGGTATGCAGCAAAGCAAATCCAGGCCAAATCAGGGAAGATTTTTACCATTTTGTTGTTTCAGTTTATGTCCAAAGACAAGCACTCAGAGAGCTTCCAGCACTAGATGGCACTCTCACAGAGACCAGAGACAAGCAACAGAACCTTCCCACAAGGCAATGAGTAACTGCAAGCATCTCATTCAGCTCAGCATCTCATTCAGTTCAGAGACACTGCTCATACCTTTGTTTTCTGGAAATGATCAGTTCTGAATTTGTTGAACTCTGCGTATATACAATATATGCCAAGTATCTGATACACTGCTTCCAAGCAAAACTCAAAAACATCATCAGTGTAAAAAAAAAAAAAAAAAAAAAAAAAAAAAAGCCAAATACAGAGTTGACCATTCACTCCTTTACTGCTTTAGTGTCCTGAGCTTTAGCCTTTAAAATGTGAACTCAGAGAATCTATGAGGTACTTAAGCATCACCAGAGGAATGAAATAAACAAGGACACTAACCTCTATATCTGTCTGAAAGTTAAAAAGGTCTATTCTTTGCCAATTGCTTCCATCCAGAGCTAAAACATTCCATGCCTACAGGAAACAAATAAGAGTTATACATCTCCAATGCCTGCTCCCTTTTGTTTTCCTCTTGGCAATTCCAATACAACAAACTCTCAAATACAAATTTGGGTAGCACTTTTTAAAAAACAAATGTAATAGCAGATATTAGTAACAAAATATTAACTAGTTAAAACCAGAACACTTGTTTAAATTAACCTCAACTCTCCTAAATGGATTACATTTCAGAGTCTTATGCCTATAAAATGTATAACAGCAAGAAATGAAATGCAGAACACATACATAGCATGATTTAACTAGGTATATATGGAGAGAAAAGCAAATGCACATAAGACTCCTTCCAAGAAAACCGTAGTTCCTCAACCTCACAAGTTACTCTGTAAGGAAAATAAGCCTTTCAGAACATTGCTGACTTTCCACTGTTGGGACCAGGCCTTTCCATGTGCTGAGTTTACATACACACTTGATAATTGCTTCTTCATTGTTAGAGCAGTCCTTCAAAGCAAAACAAAGTAAAAAGGTCGAGAAACAAGAACATACTCAGAAAAAACAGGAATAAAGAATATTGCATCCAACTGACATAGTTTTGAGAGAAAACTAAACAAGGATTTCTTAATTTGCCTTGTTTTTCTTAAGATGTGTTCTAGGCTTTGACTTAAAGTTCTTACAAATCCTGATGTTAGTTAGCTCAGAACTTATTGAAGCTGCAAGCTAGAATAATACAGGTCTGGGAATTTAGTAGTTACACAATTATAGATTAAAACAAATAAAAGGAAGAAAGAAAGGCTTCTTCTGCATTAGAAGAATGAAGAAAAGAATGATGTGGAAAGTTCATTTCATGTTGTACGAGAAAACACTTCACCACACATTTCATGTAGGAGCAGAATGCTTTTCATGTTAATTCAAAATAAAAGTAAGATTAGCTAAACACAAAAGCTTACTTAGCATGCTTTCTCTATTACCTTCTGTGTGCATTTCTTCTCTACTGGTAGCCCATTTATTTAACACCTTTTGTATTTGGCAAGCAAATGATGGATGTACTTAAGACACGTGGTGCACGTTAACTGAGCTACATGGAATTTTAAGCAGAATGTGTCTGACAAATAGTGTTATACAGCCACATGCTTAATAAAAAGCAAATGCCACTATGCCAAAATGGGTTTAATCCCTTCTCCAGAAATAGAGCACACACTACTGGATATCTTTTCCATAGCCTTTAAAAAGAAATCCAGTACATAGCAACTAATTTAGCATATCTGAACACAAAACTGGAACAACAGTTTTTTTGTTTTAATAAAAGATGCTGAGAGAAATACTTGATATTCTTATTTTTTAAACAGGAAGACGACCATCTGAAAGCCCATGATTTGCAAACAATTAAGAGCTTCCCAAAGAACAACAACAACAATAGAAATACATACCTTGGAAACTTGTGCACATCGACACAAAGTAACTATGTCCAAGAAAGAAAATATTCTAGAAGGAAAAACAATAAGAACATTTTTATTATTAATTCAAACTAACTTATGAATTCACTGTTTATATATTTCTATGGAAGAAGTCACCTGTTAGACAACAACAAATTTAAATTAAACAAAAGCATTCTATTTCAGTTATTCAGAGTGAAGGAGTAACCCCATACCCATCATCATGAGACAGCCAACATCTACATAACAGTAGATTTTAACAAAATAACAATTTTAACAAAATCTATTTTAAGTTTTCCCTGTTTTGTTTCCCAAACACATATGAATAACAAAGTACTTTATTGCTTATAATTCAGAGAAACTGATTTATATACCTTTAATTGTGATACAGTTAAAGAAATAACATATGCAACTATAGGTGAGGATTTAAGAGTCTGGTTTTTGCACTGAAGAGTTAACACTCAATTTGGTGCTGTGGGTCCAGCTGTGTTTGAATGGACTCCCAACCTTAAAGAATTTGCCCATATCCACTGAGAACTCTTATGACTGGCTCTGTGAACTGTACTCTTTATTGGAGTAACAGAGGAGAGATGCTTTAAGGTCAGTGATAAATACACTGTCTGCAGAGCACGTGTGAGTATCATTAATATGAATAATAAGCTGACTGCAAATGTGTTACATTATAGAATAACTCTCTATAGAGATTTTTAAGTTTCCTGAGGGAAGCACTTTGTATAACTGAGTATGTAAATCCCAGCCATTAGATGCTCCTACGGGAGGAAGAGAAGCTCAGCCTGTCAACAGGTCCCAGAAGCCAGTGGTATTCTCCCGCTTTGTCTGCAATGATATCTTCCCCAAACACTTGGTCTTTAAGGCCACTTTAATGCTATTTTCCTTCTTTGGAGTGGAACTTGAGTGATTATAATCATATGTAGCTTTGTTGCAATTGGTGCAAACGAAGACCGAAAGGCTGCTGTGAATGGCTACTGTACAGTTTACCAGTTCCACAGTACCACCAAGTTCCCATCTCTGCAATTCTGACACGCACCCTGGTTGTGGAGTTCTACACTTCACTCCATCTTTTGTGCTCTCTCTCTTAAGAGTCAGCATACTGACCTCCCTGGTGCTGTTAACAAGCTGATGTTTCCCTGTCTTGTGTTGCTTAGTGAACTGTCATGGAAAAGACATATGCAAACAGACTTTGCATATTCACTGCATTCCACAGCAGAGGTTTCTTCAAGGCTTTTCTCAAGGGAGGTATATTCCAACACATCACTTCCAATAATTATTCCACATATTTCATTCTGAGACATAGTCATTCACGCTTCACAAATATTTAGAAAGAACTGGGGAAGTCATATGCAGCCTCATTAAGAGGATTAAATCCCCAAGGGCTCTTGGGCTGCTCACTATTTACAGAGTAAAACTATTAGGTTAAACTATTATTATTAGCAGGACGGTGTCATCATGTAATCATTAAGATTGGACAAGACCTTCAAGATCATCAAGTTCCAACTTCCAACACATCATCACTATGCCCACTAACCATGTCCTTAAATGTCACACCTACATGTTTCTTGAAAACCCCCAGGGATGGTGCCTCTGCCATCTCCCTGGGCAGCCTTTCCAATACTGTATCAGTCTTCTGCAGAAGAAATGTTTCCTAATATCCAACCTGAACCTCCCCTAGTGCAACTTGAAGTCAGTGCCTCTCATCCTATTGCTAATTCCTAGGGAGAAGAAACCAATCCCCACCTTGCTGCAACTTCCTTTCAAGTAGTTGTGGAGAGTGTCGAGGTCTCCCCTGAACCTCCTCTTCTCCAGACTAAGTAATCTCAGTTCCCTCAGCCACTCATTTTAAGACTTGAGCTCCAGACCCTTCAACAGCTTTGTTGCCCTTCTCTGGACATGCTCCAGGGCCTTGATGTCCTTCTTGTAATGAGGGACTTAAAACTGAACACAGCACTCTAAGCGTGGCTTCACCAGTGCCAAATACAGTAGAATGATCACTTCCATAGTCCCACCAGCCACGCTACTTCTGATATAAGCAAGCACAGCGTTGGCCTTCCCGGCCATCTGGGACACTGCTATCTCAAGATCAGCTAGCACTGAACATAGAGAAGGGAAATAACACACTGATAAACATAAGTTCAGGAATCTAAGTGCTAACACAAAGCATGGTGACTCAGATTTCCAAAAGGTTATGTCACAATACCTACCAACTCTTACATCGTCAGTGTATTATTTTAATTCACTTTACAAGAAACAAGAAAGATTACAATTCAGAATCTAGCATTACTCTTTCAAACACTGAATCGATTCTTCACGACTGGCAACTTTTAATAGTTTTCTAAAATAAAAGTTTCATTGTCAAAACAAATTTTTGCAAAATACCATTTTCAAGCAACAACAGAGCCATTTCAAAGGATGTTCTCAGGAAATAAAATACATTAGCTTAAGCATAAAATACAGATCCCATTCCAAAATCCTTTTCTTCTGCAGAGAATGAAAGATGTTTCTATAATTCACGTATAAACTACCACTTGACATTTTCAGTCATCAAAGAACTGAACAGTAATAATAACAATTCCATCTTATATCAAATATTAACGCCAAGGAGTAAACATCAGCGGTATAACAGACATGGTTATCTTAGGTTTATAGAAGCTGAAGCATAAAAGACATCTTGAAATTGTTTCTAATGAAGACAAGAAGGACTGTGACAAACCATCTCATGACTCCATATTCTTGCCTAAAGAAAGCACACAACATGCTTTGGAAGTGATGCAAGTTCTGCTGGAAGTAAAAAATAACAGAAGGAATTGAAGATGCTGAAGAAAAGGTATTTTATCTATCTCATCTACTGAGTTGTCTAGCAGCTTGTCTTCATGTTTGACTATTTATTACTGTTACAAGATTAATGTTGATGCATGATTTCTGTTGAAAAAGTAGACTGAAACCAAATATGGAACAGATGTATTTATTTTTGCTCCATTCCCTATGAAGTGACTTTTTACAAAGTAAAAAAAAATAGAAGTGATTATTTTATGTTAAAAGAACTATTTTAATAAGTGTAAAATTCTAGACACTTCTACATTTATTTTTGTTCTGAAAAAGAAACTGTCTTGAAACGTGCCTGAAACTGCCCTCCTCAAAATAGGTAATTTAAACAACGCTAGGATTCAGCAAAATCAGAATCATTATTATTCAGTTAATAACAGCATAAATAAGAATTACTAGTATATTATTTTATAATTGCTAAGACTCGTTTTGCCAACTTGTTTCAAAATTTCCACACTGTTCTCCTTTTTTCCCCTCTATAGTATAGTCTTACATGCAAACCACTGAGACAACTGCTCCTCTAGCTTCAGCCCCACAGAACTCCTAGCACATCCCTACCAGTTAGGAAAACCCAACAGGATACAAGACAATAGCATTTTAAAGGCTTTAAAATCCAGCCACAGAACTGAGACAGAGATGGCAACACTGATGCTGTCTGGCACTTATGGTGAAGGGCTATGTTAGCAGGCACTTGTGATTTTAAAATGTGGAAAAAATTATCATGCAGGCCAGCTGATGGTTGTACAGCACATCTGTCCTCTATGACCATAATTATGTAGGTGGAAGCTAATGCAGCCAGCAGCCGGATTCATTTCCACTTAAGTCTTTGGCACAGATTAGTTAAGGAAACTGGAAATGTAACTAGTTAACGGATTCACAGTAAAGTTTAGGATAATCTATACTCACTTCCTGTACCCAAGGTCACTAATTTTTCCTTAGTTATCCTGCATTGCACCCAAGGAAGATAATCTGCTTACCCATAATCAGAGTTCTTCAAGCCTCTTCCTGCCAGGGCATACACCACTCTGGACACATAAATGCCTCATAAGCTTGGCCTTGGAGATCTTTCAATGCTAACAGCACCTGAAGTATGCATGAAATTCATGCCAGAGGCACAAAGACTTGCACAAGCTCACAGTTCCCCAACTCCATTAAGGTAAACTTGTATTTGGCTTAAGCCTGAATTCCAGAAAATGAATATTCTTGATTTGAAAGCCTTCAAGGGATGGAAAATCACCACCTTCTCTGATAGTTTGTTCCACTGGCTAATCACGCTGTTATAATATTTGCCTTATTTCCAAGGTGAATGTCTGACTTTCAGCTTTATGCTTTCCTCTACTTTTCTTCACCAAATTAAAGAGTGCTTTCGCAGTTAGTACTTTCTCCTTATGGAGTTTTAAAATCACTTATCATGTCACCTCTAATTCTTTTTATTTCAGTTCTTTAAATCTCATTTTCTCTGCACGTTCTTTTCCAGTATGTTTCTTCAAAGGCAGACATCTAAAGCAAATGTAGCGTTAAAAAGTTTATTAGTTCCAACAAAGCTGTACACAGACACAAAGCATTATTTTACTGCTCCCATTTTCAGAGCCTTTTTTGACACAGAATCAGACAAGGAACTTACAGTATCTTGTACATCTCACTCTCACATCCTCTACTACGATGACACATCCCTGACCACAGCACTCGATGTGAGAGTGAAATGGGACACTCCTTAGTTCTATATCCCTGCAAAATTAAACTGTAAAATTAATCTTGTTTGAACGTACCACTATTTAATGTCATTCATACTTCCTTGGGAGTGCCTTTTCCTCACATTTATTTTTGTGTCATCTGTAACTCTTAACCTCCAGTGACTTCTTAAAGAGTGATTTCCAAAACATGGAATAGAAAAAAAAAAAGCATTTGGGTCTACCAGCCAGTTACTACAACTGTTAACCAAATGTGAATCCTTTCAACATGTACTGATGTACTGTACAGGGCTCATTTTAAAATCAAAATGCCAAATGTTAAAGTCAAATGCATTTGTAGACGCTTGTAATTTGGGTTGGTAGAGCCAACTGATTGGTTAATCTCAGAGTGATACTGTCTAACCAATTCATCCACAAAATCACAACAACTGTTAATTATATTCCTTTCTTTCTATTTTCTATTAAACAAGTCTACATCAAGTTTTTTCTCTCCATATTGAAAAGGAGGCTGTGTTTTCTGGTCACCTCCCATATATTTCTATACATACTTCATTACTCTCATGTGCTATAAACAGAACCGTGTCTTTCCAAAAGCAGAAATGGCTGATGTCACTTCTATTGTTTCCTTTCCTGCAGAACCACAGAAACAGCTATTTCTCAAAATCCAAACACTACAACTTACAGAATGAGAAACAAAACTGTCCAAGAGTCAAACTGCTTCTCTCTCATCTCTTTAAGGCCCTAGCCAATCTGATCAGATAGGGAACAAGCTTTTGCAGAGCATCTGCTGTTCTTTGAGTTTATTACTAATCATGTTTGAATGCATACAGTTGCAGTCTTGCCACCATCACGGAACCATCTTGTCTTTCCCTAAAATGACATATTCAATAAATACCAAACACCATTATAAATATTTATATGTGGAGGGTTTAGCTTCACCCTTCTTTTCCCTATCTTACCAAATGCCCTCCTATGGTATGAGACACCTCACCAACAACTGCAGTTCAGTAGCACTGTACAAAGGCTGCAGT
Organism: Lagopus muta; assembly: GCF_023343835.1. Classification (NCBI taxonomy): domain Eukaryota; kingdom Metazoa; phylum Chordata; class Aves; order Galliformes; family Phasianidae; genus Lagopus; species Lagopus muta. The sequence goes on along the minus strand of NC_064439.1, from coordinate 43,785,026 downwards.
AAAATAAAAGCAGCTAAAAAACACAGATCAACTGAATGGTCATACTCACAGCAAGTAGAACCCTGCATTAATAAATTTTTAGGTAGGGACGTGCTACACTGAAAATTCCAGTAATACCTTATTCAGTAAAAACCCATAATATATATGCATTGGAAACATAAATGGAGAGACATATTAAAAACTTAAGGAGCCTGACTTTTTTTTTTTTAAAGCACCTTAGCTTATTTCTATCAGATTTGTTTTCAGCAGCATGTCATGAACTTCCACTCAAAGCAGAAATCAACTGCATTATCTACTGTTTCACTTTCAAGTCAATTATTAAAATAAATCCTTTTTCACTAGAGATGTGCCATCTCCTGAAGTAAAGCACTTACGCTAGAAACTGTGAAACACACTGAAATTTTCCAGTAACTTTTACCCCACAATCACCACTTGTAAACTACATGGACTACAACGCCTTTCTCAGCAAATCTAAACAGCAAGTCTTTCATTTACAAACCTGGCACCAAAAAGCATTTCTTCACATGCCAAACCTTTGCTTTTGCTCAGTTATTGCTACACAATACCTACACAAGTACCAGCAATTGCCAAAGAACAGGCTGTCTGCACGATGCCTAACATCTATTCTCAGTTTAAACTGAAATCTGCTTTTCCAACAAATAATCAGCTTTGCTGGATTCATTTTATAGCTATACCACAGCATTTAATTTTTTGTAGTCTATACACTACTTACAAGCCAAGGGGATCACTTCACTCACTCCATTTAAAAAGATTTTACTTAAAGCATTATCATATGTAACAACTGCAGTATTCTTGGTACTTCATTCTCTTAGTATCCTAAGCAAAGTCTCCATTGATCAAATCAAGGAGGGACAGGTCTGTTTAACTTACCATCAGACATACAGAATACAACCACCACATGACATGGAAATTCTGTCAATGATGAAATTAATAAACTGCATTATACAAATCATTCAGTAACTTCGGTCTGCAAATGAAATACAGAAGATATCACAGGAATGCAACTTTGTGTATCTTTGACGAATAGTCACTTGGGTATTATAGACATAAATGCAACTTTAAAAGTCTCGTTTTTGTGACCTTTTAGAAGTCAAGTTGCAGACTTGAACATAAAATACATATAGGACGTACTCAGGAAAATTTAAACCCATGAAACAGTTTATGTAATGTTTTCCAAAAAGTCAGCCTTCCTAAAATTGGAATACTTGCAGAGGGGGGAATGCTCCAGACTTCTAGGCTTTAAAAGCCGAGTGGACTGTCCAGTTTAATCATTTCTTAGAAGGGGTGGATGAGCTGCAACGTTCTGCAGTTTCTATAATTCACATGCTGCAGCTCACATGACTGCCCTGTTTCATTAAATTTCTATCAAAGTTTTATCTACAGAATCCATCAGGACATGAAATGGACACGATATTGACAACAGAACTTCTTTGAGACAGAAAGATCTCTCCAGGGAGGAACACATAAGGCACCCATACAGGCTGAGCCAATCACATACAAAGCAGCTTTGCATGAAAGGACATGGGGATCCTGTTGAGCACCATTTTGAACACACCTCCAAGCAGGAGGCTTTGAGGATACACCAGCAAGTTAAAATATCTAAAGGAAGTAAGGACAATAGATTCTCCCCAGCAGGGCCCAACAACAGGAAAACAGGTGTTTCCCAACACCAAACTAGAGTGGTTATGAAGCCCCTTTACCTGTAGGCAGTCAAAACTCAAATGGGCAATGCCAGGAAATGCCTGGTGTAGCTGACCCTGTTTTCAGCAGTGGGTTGGACTAGGCAATCTCCAGAGTTTGCTTCCAACCTCAGCTAGCCAATTTTATGAATAAGAATTTTATTTTTATAGAGTGATTTCATGAAGTAAAATTTGGCAACTATAGCACATTACTAAATAAAAATAGCCTAATGAATATTTAAGAGTGGTTTACCTAGCAGCCCACAGTTCCAATGCAACCTGCAGACCATTCCAACTATCCTACTGAGCATCTTTTCCCAGGAGAGAAGGGATTACACAGTCTGGGCACCAAACAACCAAAACTAAACGCACCCACTCTGTGAGCTCAAAGCTCGACAGACATGGAAAACAAACAAATATGTGATGCTCTGGTGCTATGCAACCTGGGGATGTTTCATACACCTTGATCCTTACAGCCATAAGGGTTATGGAAAACTTAGTCTTCGGACTAGGATGAGCCTTGGCTTAATCACACCTGGAGCTATGCTACTGGTCAGGAGTAAGACTTTTTTTCCAATGAATTCTTATCCTGATGCTTGTGTCTGTGTGAGGAAGGCATGGTTGAGAAAGTTCATCTCTTCTGTAAATACCTTGAAAGTTACTGACAAAAACCCCAACCCAACAAACACAAAACAACACAGTATAAATAACAATACCAAGTATTCAAACTTTGGCATGAATAACAAAACACATGAAAATAATATATTGTGGGTATTTTTGTTAGGATTTTCTTCTGAATTGTTCTTTGATTGTAATTTTTGTATAGGAATGAGGAACAATAATTTCAGGGAGGGATGAGGGAAAATTAAATATGAATGAAATGACTGTTGTATCACTGATCCTTCTAAACATTTGGCTTTGGTAATTTGTTAATCAAAAGCGAGTTTAAACAAGGCTTCAACTTCAAGGAAAATACAGCTCCAAATGGAATTAGATCTTGATAAGTTAAACAGCAGATTCCAAAGAGAGGCTTAAGAGTGTACATATTAAAAACAAAAAAACAAAAACAAATACCAAAATGAAACAAACAACTGGTCAAGCATGATCCTGAGTTGTGTAAGTCACCATTACATCCTCTTCAGCTGTTACTCCTGCTTTAAATGCTCACTGCTTTTATTTGTTCCAATATCACTAATCCATTGCAACAAGCATGTTTGTAACCAAGTGATACTATTCATATTGAATCAAGTAATGCTGAAGCAGTACATTTGTAAGGAAGTCCCAGTTGGTCAAGCACAAACCTTAAACAAAGTATTTCCTTTCCATAATGCCTGAATTTTACTCACTATCTTGGCAAAGTGGATTTTCCATTCCCAAATCTCCTCTTCTGCATTAGTACCATACATAAAGGCACTCATACAGTTTTCAGTGTGTGTTCTTACAGCCTCTCGCATTTTAAGAAGAAATTCCATTTCAAACAATTCTGTTCCAAACATCCAATTTTAAGATTATTCTTGCACTTGTTTATGAACAAACCCAAATCACCTAACTTAAACATTAAATAGAAACTGGCAACTACCTCCTCCAGTTACAAATGACCAAACTTGTTTGATACGAGCAATCATTTTTGAGTGCTCAGTACCTCTTACAAACTTCCCAATATAGGGAACTCCACTATATAAAGATAAGGGCAATATATTTATTAACCATAAATATGGAGACTAAAGTTGATAGTAAGCGAGGAAGAACAGTAAGACTGGGAACAACACATCTAAATCCAGACTCAGCCTGTGGAGTCACATACCCATTTCCAGTGGTCCTTAACCACAAAGACATGATTAGAAAAGCAAACAAATGATCAGAGTGAACTGGGCATGGGACAAGATAGAGCTCTCAGGGAAGTGATTACATAGTTTGATCTACAGCCTGGAAAACAATAGAATTTTAATAATTACGACTATGTCTTAGTAAGCATTTTAGAAAAGTTTTATGGACTTATCAGCCATTGATTAATAATATCACAACACCAGTGTTAATTTTATTTAACATGCTTTGTCCATTAATAAAATAGCCATTTCGTTTTCTCTGTACCCTCATGATTCTCATGGTAGCATACCTAATCTCAAGTAAACACTGAGGATACAAGTTGCAATTGTCAGATTAATCTGCTTTCGTTAGAAAATCTTCCAATTATTCTCAAGTGGGAACTGACTTCAAAATCTTTCAGTGATTTACCTCGAATTCAGAAAAGAGCTTCTGCTGCATCCAAGAAAACAAGACTTGATCAATAGCCTGGCTGGCGGTCAATGAACTCCCTTCGGAATATGGAAAAGATCTCACATTGATCTTCTTAGAAGCTGTGTGCCAGCCAGTGGTTTAATGTGTGCTATGAATGAGGGAAAAAAGCTGAGGAAGAAAAAATGGCTAAACACGGTTTTGAAAGTTACAGTTTTGCTCAAATTAGATGGGAAGTTTCAAAATCAGGAAGACTGCTGTGTTATTGAGAAAAACACCAACAAAAAGCACCATGGAGTAATATAAACAAAAGAAGCATGAAAATGCATAATACCTTATTCTTATTTACAAGGACAGGTGCTGCTGGAGGACAACTACTGAGTTCCTCTCCTAACTTGGGTCCCAAAACTTTTCTTCTTTTGTATCTGACTGAATGCTTAAATTTGAAGTCTGATGACTGAGACCTATTATTCAAGCACGTGAACCCTTCAAGTACTGTTTATAGCAGAAGTCATAACTTCTACATTTAAGGTACAATTCATGAACATCAGAAGTTCGTTGGCATGAAGGAACTGAAAATGGTTCAAGTGACCAAAAGTAAACATCTCTACTGCTGACAACATAGCCAATTTTCATTTCTTGAGTAGCTGGAATAAATGCAGGAATAACAAACAGGATTAAAAAAAGCCCACAAAAAGCCAAAACCATTATAATCTCCTGGGACAATTTTTCAAAATAAAGTAAAAGTTAAAGAAAACAAGATAAGCAGATATACATGCTTTTACATATGCATGAATAGTACTTGTTTTTCCCCACAGCTTATGTTTACAGGTCCTTCAATACTGCCACAGTAACAAAAATTGCTTATATAATCACTGCCTTGTTTTACAATTCAGCTTCTGAAGCTGCCATTCTTGTATCAAATCTTCTAGCATGGAAAGCTAGCACAGGTGCTTACTTTAACCTCAGAGTACATGATCACTGAAATAAATGAGTACGTTTTAAAGAGTGGTAGTATTCCTTAAGCCTGCCAACAGATAAATGTTTCTCAACATTAATGAAAATATTGGCTAGCTTTTTACAGTCAAACTACTTAAATACTCAATGCAAATGAGAATAAGACCAACCCTTGCAACATTTTGCTTTACCATTTGTATCCAGATATTAACCAACTTTTTCCACGTGTCAAGTTTTAGTGTTTTTTTAATATTTAAAACAAAGCTGAAGAATTTTCCAATAGTTTCAGTTTGATGTAAGCAAGAGAAAAGCTACATGCATTTGATGACGCTTCACATTTACTATTCATCTCCTGCGCTGAAAGCAAAATGTTTCCACTGCAACTGATTTACTCTTCTTAATTTAAGGGTAGACTGCATAGTTAATATGACAAAAATTAGGATGTTAATTACACTCAACACAGCAATACTGAACCTGTTCTGTCACATTACTTTTAAAACATGTTGCAACATAAATGGTTTTAGGTTTTGAAAGACATTTAAGCTTAGGCTTACAAAAGCATTTACGTTTTCAAGCATGAAACAAATTCCCCACAGATAAGCCTTTCTTTAGACACTGACATTAAGACAGTCCCACAGAGAAAGCTAAGGCACACCATGTAATTACTACGTTGTTTCAGAATAAAACATGTTTGCTATCTCATTTTCTAAAGTACATCAACAAATTCTGATGAACTATGTTGATAGGATGCTTAACACCAGTAACAGTGGAAATCACAGTTATTTCCATAGAAAATAGTCCTACTGCTAGAAAAGAACTGCTTCAGATTCAGAGATATGGCGTGAGTGCAACAAGCAGTGCTATTAGAATTTGTGTTTAGGGTATTATTTGGTTCATTTACTCACATTTTCCAAACAGTTCTACAAGGCTAATTTACAATTTCAGCACCACACAGAACTGGTACTTTGGAACAAAAATGGAAATCTTCCAAAAATCCAATTCCTTTAACAAAAGGCTTTAACATCACCAAGTGAACACTGTAATAGTACAGACACTACAAGAAGGAATAACATTCTAGAAACACATTCTGAATAAACAAGAATGCAACACATCATTGCTTCAGATATCCAACATCAAATCAGACAGGAAGCAATAATGTACATGCTCCTCTTTAGTGTATTAATAAATCAGCTCAGTTTTAATAACACCATCACTAAGAACTATAATTGCACCATTATATGCAAACACTTCTTTCTGCACAAAGAGTGGACTGTAATGAAAACTATAGGCAGGTAGAGAAGACACTGCTGAGCAGGTTCAGTTCTACCTCTCACGTAGTCACATTCAGTTAAGCAGTACCTCCATATTTTGCAGTTTGCACTTGCTCAATTTGTTCAAGGTTGCTTTCATGTGAAGACATCCATCTGTACCCCAACCATGGGCTAAACTTACTGATCTTGATGTTGTCGCTAACGTGATCTACTCACACAGTAGCAAAGGAATGGCTGGCCAAATGATTACAGCAAGTAAAATCCTGTTCTTGGTTCTGCCACGTGTAACACAGACTGACAATAAGGGTGACTGGCAGTGCTTTTCACTGCAGTGCATTTTTGAAAGCTTTGAAGTTATATTTGTTTGTTATAACAAAGTTTGTAACAAGAAGAGTGAGTAACCATCATAGGGAATTACATTAGAGAAGGGATCATATACTCTTCAGACGGATAAACACCATGAAGTACAGAAAAGAGTTGGCTATATATACTAAAGATGTGGACGTTATTTCACTTTTTCTAATATGCAACAAAAACATCACTATTAAATTATGTCATCCATAGTATAATGTAATTTGAACAGATTAAAACAACTCAAGAGCAACCAAAAGAAAACAGGTTCACAAATCCCAAAATCTAACAGACATGCTGTCATTTATTTCAAGAATGAATAGCATGTTGTGGTTTGTAAGCCACACAAGCAGTAAATTATCCTAACATTTTTACTTCGTAAGATATTATCTTGAATTACCTTAACAGAAGTTCTTTGGGCAATTTTTTGTTAATAAGGGCTTCATCATTATTTGAGAAAACCTGGAAACAGAAAGAAAAAAATTATTTAAAAAGACCAACAAGAAAAACTGCCTTTAGAGAGTCTTTTCACCTTCTTTGTAGGTGATTAACTCTTTTTAATTACCATTAATGCAAGTTTTCAACATATTATTTGGTAACCCTACAAATGATTTCAGTACACATGATGCAGCCACACATACACTTGCTCTTTCTTAGTGCTAAAATTTAACTGCACAAAACTTATGGAGCCACTATGTAATCATCAAACAGAAAGAAACACACCCCAAAAAGAAGTACTTTAGGTAGCAGTAAAAGATTCAGCCATAGAACGACACATATAAACATGCACTGTTGGCATGTTTTAGAACCATTCCATTACAGAAAGTGGACATGTTTTATACTGTGTGTTCTATACAGTTCTACACTCTTTGGCACAAGTACATGACAATTGAGAAACTATACTAACATCCTGATTTAAAGAACTTGCTGCCATACTACTATGGCATTTCAAGAAATGCTACAAGAATAAACCAAAGTGCCTCTCACCCAGAATTTCCTACTACTGATGCATCTCCCAAGAAAACATTCAGTTCCACCATCAAGATTACAAGATTAGAAAGCTGGGATTTCCTTCTAGCTGCCATGAAGAACCTTCCTTCTCTTCCAGTATGTGCAAGGAAGACTTCAGATCTAATTGTACACCACTGTTTCTCAGTTTTGATATCACAACAAAAGCCACTTTTTGCACCCACCTTTTTGCACAACAAACAGGCTATCCACACATCTAAGAATAATAAAGCTAAATTTCAACAGGACCAACAAGTTTAATTAAGCTTCCTTTTCATGCAAATGAAACAATACATTTACCATAGACTCAAATCTCAAATCATGTGCGTTTGTACTCCAAAAGTATAACCCTAACTCCTTCTCAGAAGACACACTATTTGCTTTAGCAGTTCCACACAGCTTACCACAGGTTTGCACTGAACTGCCCTACATCTAATACCCATTGCTATCTGTATTTTCACCCTTTATGTTGAAATACACCACATACATCACTGGTTTCAGAACTAGTTGACTGCTTCCGAGCACTGAAATTGATAATTTATGGATTTATGTGCACATTCGCCATTTAATATTACGTGTTACTCACAGCTTGTAGGTCATAGCATGGCAACAGTACACATTAGGATTTCTTCTCTAGAGAAACAGTCAAAACAAAGGCTTAGTTGTAGTTTCTGTTGCATCACTTTGAAAATGGATACACGCCATCCTCACAGAGCTCAAGATCACCAAGGTGATGGTGGTAATATTCTCGTGCATTACAGTTAAAAAATAAGTCAAAAAAGGAAGTTACCTCCAAGAGCACACACAAGGTCTGTGGTAAAACAGACAAGTGAACTTAGATCTCATAATTCTGGTCCAGTATCCAAAGATTCAGTACCACAGACCACTACAAATCCTCTTTCAACTTCATCACCCTACAGTTGTAGATGCTTCCTTAAAAGCTTTGATATGCATCTAAACTGTACTTTCCATTTATATGCATAAATATGTTTTAAAATATAGCTACTCTGCAGACACTTACTACTTTACAAGCAGTTTATCCTTTTGCCAGAACAAAATCTAATATTATCCTTCCTCTCTTTAAGCTGGAGACTGCCAGATATACAATAACAGGCACATATGCTCACTATGTTATTAAGTTAATGAGCTATGAGCAAATTACTATCTAATAAAAACACATACAATGCATGCTCAAGCTGATATTTGCAGCATAAGCTTCCTTTATGTACTGATCACAACCCTCTGGCTGCAACCTTCCAACTAACTCCTCACCCAACAGTCTGACCTTCCAAGCCATCTCTCTCCAATTTACAGATAAGGATGTAGTGTAGAACCATGTCAAAGGCCTTGCAGAAGTTCGTGTAGATGACACTAGTTGCCCTTCCTTTGTTCACCGATGCTGTCACTCATTGCAGAAGGCCATCAGATTGGTCAGGCACAATGTGTCCTTGGTGAAGCCATGCTGGCTGTCTTGGATCACCTCCTTGTCTCCCATGTGCCTTAACATGCCTTCCAGGCTCAAGATCTGTTCCATGATCTTCCCAGGCTCACTGGTCTGTAGTTCTTCATTTCTTTCTCCCTTTCTTAAAAATTGAAGCAAAGTTTCTCTTTTTTCCAGTCACCAGGGACTATGCTGATAGCCAAGACTTTTCAAATATAATGGATAGCAGCTTGGCAAACACATCAGCCAGCTCCCTCAAGACCTGGCATGCACATCATCAGGCCCCATAGATTTATAAACATCCAGTCTCACAAATCAGTCTCAGACTTACTCTTCTCTTACAGTGGGAGGGATTTTGCCCCCTCAGGCCCCACCTAGAAGTTCAGAGACACAAGAGACATGAGAAGCTTGGCTGACAGAAGTAAAGAACTCACCAAGTACCACACTCTTCTCCATGCCTGCTGTAGCCAGTTTTCCCTTCTTATTTATCAGAGGGGTACACTCTATTTGGATTGTCTCTTCTGAACAATGTACATGTAGAATCCCTTGTTAATCTTCCCATCCCCCATCAAGGGCAGTTCTATCTGTGCCTTGGCTTTCACAATCCCATCTCTGCATATCTGGAGGGCATTCCTGTATTCTTCCCAGGCCACATGTCCCTGCTTCCACTGTCTGTGTGTGTCCTTAACTCCCAGTTCAAACAGCTCAGCCATGCCAGTTTCCTGCCTCCTCTGCTTTTTTTCCTATACAGATGGACAGAGCTCTTATGCTCTCAAAAAGGTATCCTTAATTAGCTGCCAGCTCTGCTCCTTTATCTCTAAAGACAACTTCCCAGGGGACTTCATCCAGCAATTCCTTCAGCAGCCTGAAGTTCACTGTCCTGAAATTCAGCGTCCTGACTGCATTTTGCCAGGTCCAGCTTCCTCAAGATCACAGACTGTACCAGGGCACAGTCACTGCTGCCCCGAATGCCTCCAATCTTAATCTCTTTAATGAGGGTTGGTGAGCACCAGGTCCAGTAACGCTTCTTCTCTGGTCACTTTGTCTAATGCCTGGGCCAGGAATTTAACTTCTGCATTAAAAAGCAAAATCATTACAAATCATAGCACAGATTTTTGGGAATGCTTAGTATTTTCCTCTTGTGGGAAAGCTGAAAATCTAAACCTACAACTGAACCATACTCCTGGCAACTCTTATGGGAAAAAGACCTATAATCTTTGTTTACATAAGATATAGTTAGAATTTAAAGTTGGAATGGCAGACTATGTTAAATAAATGAACTAACTATGACCTGTATGTTTGCATTTAGGAATCCAAATTAAACTGAAAAAAAATTTTAAACAGCAGCTTTTACTCCTCCTTTTAGGAAGTAAGCAACACCAAGTACCGTGCCTCTAACATAAGTCGCAGATGAGGCCACAGACAGATTCAAAGTTGTTTTCTCTCTTACACTTCTACATGTTCATGTATGCGCTGGCTACAGTTACCACACCATCAAGTATTGTTTTCATAGAATTAGCATATTTAAATAAGCAGATTAGCTTCTAGAATGATAATGCATTTGCAAGTCAGAAGACGGTGCCGTCTATTGGCTCTTCAGTGCTAGATTTTGGCCAAATGAAGAGCAGACATAGGATAAGATGTTGGTGTCTTTTAGACGAAACTACGTAATGCGAATTTGACAGTATGCAACTGGAATCAAAAGAGAATGTGCAGAGGAGACAGTGTATTTCTTTGAAGATTTCCTGATGATCTGAAACTGCCATTTATCACAGAATTTGCTACTGAAGTAATTACCATACGTGCATGTATCACCTCTCTGAGGTAAACAATACTGCCTACTAAATTTTTAAACCGTGACTTTGCTACCTCTCTATTTGAAAAAAATAGAGAAAACCTGCCAAGGAAGTGTTCATCAAATGCTGTGAAAGTACTTAATAACCTTGACAAATCTATTTTTCCTTATAGTTAGAAAGCACTGACAACTTTTTCTCTCACTGAAACTTTTTCTCTCAGAGAGTGGTCAGGCACTGGAATGGCTGCCCAGGGAGGTGGTGGAGTCGCCATCCCTGGCAGTGTTCAAGAGGCGTCCAGGTGAGGAGCTGTGAGATGTGGTTTAGTGCTCGTGGTGGCAATGGTGATGAGGAGACGGTTGGACCAGATGATCTTACAGGTCGTTTCCAACCTTGTGATTTTATGATGGACAATGACATGCCCTTCAAATACCTGTATGCAGTAATATTACAAAATAATTGTGGATGTAGGATTATTTCTTCTTTCCTTGTTTTTGCACTTGATTGCAAATTTGACTGCGTTAGCAACAAGGTATGTAAGACTCCAGAAAAGTGTGCTTTTAACTGTACAAAACTTTGAAATATAACAGGCAAATCAGTGAAGAATGAAAGAGAAGAGGTGACACAGAACATGTGCAACAGAATGCTGCTCTAAAACCAGCTCCGAATTTCCAGTAAGCACAGGAGATACAAAAAATGTCTATGTGCTGAAAGGAGTTAGGGAAACAACACAAACCCACAACGGAACCCTGCAACAGTGCTTCACCTCATCTTCTTTCTGACAACTAATTGCACAATCTTGGGCCGTTTCTCACAATCCTGATCTTCCATTGTAGCATCTCTGTACATAGAAGACTGGTTACAGTGAACTAGAAAATGAGTACTTCCTTAAGAAGACCTGATAGTTGCTTACACTAAAAAAAAATAAAAATAAAATTGCTCTCCAATTCCTGCAAAGCAGGATCCTCCTCAGTAGGGAGCAGGTTGTCATCCAGCTTGAAGGTTGTACCGATACGTCTTCTGAGCTGGGGAGGTTCCTCTCCAGCACTCAGAGGATACTCCATTGGCTTCTTCTGGAACTCTTTTTTTTCTTTTTATTGCTTCACTGCGTATAAATAGAGCATATATACACATTGTGCAAATAGATCAGATCCAGAAAGAATGATCTCATCTTTTGTTTCCTCTTCCACATTATGAAATGTAATGATTACCACCAGTCCCAGAAAATAACTTCCCCATACATCACACTTAGCTTGTTAGCATTAAAAGCATCCACGTGTTATTCTCTTGTGGTCTAACAGTGATAAAGCTCTCCTGTTTACACCAGAATTACTGAGTTGAAACAATCTCTTTTTGGTGGGATTGCACACACACGATTTTGTACCCCGCTGGCAAGGAACTGTGGTATGAGGAACCTGTTTCTTGGATGACATACTTGATCACATGCTTGATCACAAGAGGAATGAGTGCGTGGCCTGAGACAGCCAGCACGGCTTCACCAGGGGAAGGTTATGCTTGACCAATCTGGTGGCCTTCTATGATGGAGTGATGGCATCAGTGGACAAGGGAAAGGCGACTAATGTCATTTACCTGGACTTGAGCAAGGCCATTGACACGGTCCCCTACCACATCCTTATCTCCAAATTGGAGGGGTGTGGATTTGATGGGTGAGCCACTTGATGGATGAGAAACTGGTTGAAAGGCCGCAGACAGAGGATGGTCATCAGTGGCTCCATGTCCAGGTGGAGGCCGGTAACGAGCGGCGTCCCCCAGGGGTCTGTCTTGGGACATTGATGATGGAATCGAGCGCACCCTCAGCAAGTTTGCTGACGACACCAAGCTGAGTGGTGCAGTTGACACGGTAGAAGGAAGGGATGCCATTCAGGGGGACCTCAACAGGCCTGAAAGGTGGGCCCGGGTGAACCTGATGAGGTTCAACACAGCAAAGTGCAGAGTTTTGCACTTGGGCATGGAAGGCAAATAGTATCCTGGGCTCCATCACAAAAGCGGTGGCCAGCAGGGACAGGGAGGTGATTGTCCCCTCTACTCTGCTCTTGTGAGGCCCCATCTGCAGTACCGTGTCCAGGTCTGGAGCCCCCAGTACAAGAAAGACAGGGAGCTGTTGGAGAGGGTCCAGAGGAGGGCCTCAAAGATGATCAGGGGACTGGAGCACCTCCCCTATGAAGAAAGGCTGAGGGAGCTGGGCTTGTTCAGCCTGGAGAAAAGAAAGCTGTGGGGTGACCTCATTGCAGCCTTTCAGTACCTAAAGGGAGCCTACAAACAAGAGGGGAGCCAACTCTTTGAAACGGTGGATAATAGCAGGACAAGGGGAAATGGTTTTTAAGTTGAGGGAGGGTAGATTTAGGTTGGATGTCAGGGGGAAGTTCTTTACCAAGAGAGTGGTGAGGTGCTGGAACACAACCAGAGAGGTTGTGGATGCCCCGTCCCTGGAGGTGTTCAGGGCCAGATTGGATGGGACCCTGGGCAACCTGGTCTAGTATTAAATGGGGAGATTGGTGGCCCTGCATGTGGCAGGGGGTTGGAGATTCATGATCCTTGAGGTCCCTTCCAACCCTGACCATTCTGTGATCCTGTGATGATCAAAAACATAATTTTTTCCATGAACAAACAAAGGAATATTCATTCTGGTTTATCATATTTATCTAAATAATTCAGAAATTCCATGTGACTAATATTTTCAACATCAAAAGACAGTCATGCTATTAATTCTGTTGAAAGTTTTTTTTTGTTTTGTTTTTTTAAGGGATGCATTTTCAGTTGTGATTTAATCGACTCTTCAATAAAGGACTATTTCTTTAGCAGATGAAACCATTTTGTTAGCAGCTCAGCCATTATGGCTTAGTTCCACAGAGATATTTATGTATTTAATTTCCACTGAAATCAGAATAAATGAGGATTTTCAACATGCCAACTCTTAAAAAGGAGGTTCTCAAAAACAACTTTGCTCATTATAATGCTAAAGCAAGCATTTTTGAGTAAACACAGGTTTGGGAGAGAAGATGACAGAGACTCCAAAGAAAAATCAGTAAAAAGAGAAGATGGATGGACGAGGTTGAATTATTTCACAAACCAGTAATAAAACCCAAGGGTGGGTCGCTGTCACCAAAGGAGACAGTAGTTTAGAATTAAATCCATTAATTTCCCTTCCCCTACTGTTGACACAGCAGACATACTAGTTAAGTTGTGAACATTTCCATATGTTGAAAGCATCATGTCTTTCAGGTTTCCACTTGTAAGAACAGCATTTTAGTACTATTTATGCAGTAAGAGGCACCATAAGATGTTTTAAAAGAAAACCCTTGCAAAAGACAACTGAGGTTTTACCCAGTTCCTCCTATGTGCAGATTTTTGCGCCCCAGTGCAAATCCCACCAACCTGCAGCACATCTTTCCTCCTCAGTGGAACTGTTCAAGTGTTGCCCATACAATTTTGCCTTCACTATAAAACTGAAACTACCTTTTGCTGTAGCAGAAAGAAAGCCAGAGCAGCTTATGAGAGCTCTAATGTCATCAGTGGCATGCTAAAAAGTTTTTTTCATTTAGCTATATGAGAAAAATGATGGAGGAAGAGAAGTGAAAATGGTTATACTTGATAAGCAATTTAGGTTTATCTCATGTTACTCTATAAGCTATTTCCTAATAGTCAGAGAATAGCTGCTATTTGGTGCTTCCTCTTGAAATGTACAATTAATGCACTAGAGTAAGGCAGACAAGGAGAATCATTTAGCATCACTTAAGTAGCAAAATGTAATTGTATCTAGGCAACAAAGCAGTGTTAGACGGCAGAATGGATAAGCATTGCTATCAGGGCTGAAATAGGTGATACCAAAGACAACAGAACCCATGGTAAAGCTTTCTGTACAGTCAAGGACACAAAAAAGAGCAACACAAAAGGCAATGCCATCTCAAACTACTGCCACCTACAGCAGAGTCAGACCGGCAGCCTTTTACTTCAATACAGTTTCCTGCCATGCTCCAGCTGTGCTTTGCCTCCAGCTTTGACTCTACACACTTTTACACCCCAGCCATGCTGCTTACCATGGCAGCTAACCACTCTCCCCAGAGCACAGCACAGTGTCTTCTGCAGGCCCTCAGCTTCCTCCTCACTGCCAGATGCTGACTGGATCTTTCCTCTTCCAGAAGTGTGACAAATGTCCTGATGAAAAACAACACCTCATATGAAAGCCTTTTGTGTTGATCCTATGAATAATTACAACTCATCTTCACAGATTAAGATAAAGCACAGCCAGGAATCTCTGTGTCCTTACCCAGTGCTTATCACTGTCCCAGGGCTGCCCATAAGGGCCATACTCCTTTCAAAGTTTCCCCAAGCAAGCTCTGTCCAACATAATAAAACTCATCAGGCAGATGCAGCTAGCCACACTACCCGCTTTACTGCTTGGTTTTCTTCCAGCAAAGCCATCATTCTCATTTCACCAGCGCTGGCATTCAGAGCACATCACTGACATTTTACTGGAGAGCACCACCCTGGCTCTTGCAAGGCCCTGTACCCACTGAGTAGCAGATGAAGGTCAGCGCTCATTTCTGCAGCCACAACTCCACCTCAAAGCCTTCGGCCACCCCAACTCAGATGCCTTGTTGCAGGGAGCAGGAGGTGCCTGAGGTCGCCCTGTCTGTTGCCTTGTGTTCCCCAGCTTCTTCTCAGTTAACCAAGCAGCTGACAGCACCCTTTCTTGCACACTCTTCAAAATAGTAGCTGCTTCCAGCCAAATGTATTTGGAACTATCAAGCATTTTTAAGAGTATGGCTTAATGTGATCATGTGCAGTAATTATTAAGGCTTAATAAGTAGGTTACCCAAACTTGTCAGTTGAGCTGACTATCTCTTTAAGCAAGACCTGCCTTTTCTCCTGGAAAGTCACCAAAGAGAGAGCAATCCTCTGAATTAGCCCCACGTACTAAGCAGACTAGCACAATCTGCTGTCTCACCACCACCGTTATTTAAAGTGCTGTGACATTTCTTCAAATGGTTATTTCATTGTAAATTCTGAGACAAATCAAAGAGGCACAGAACAAAATCTCAAAGATACAGAATTTTTTCCTGTATCATGGCCAATATTTCTGAGGATGCAGGCTGTCCTCGGATAACTTGAGTGTGGTAGCTCCTACACTAATTTGTTAAGAATAACAAAGGGGAAATCTGATGGTTGGTAGAATCAGATTGACCTCACTAAATGCAAGTCTAAAATTCAGTTGAAAGATAGCTTTTTGTCAATACTCTCTATTGTGTAACTGATGTTTTGTAGTCTTCATGATTAAGCCCTATACCTAACCAACAGAAACAGGTTTTGCATTACTATTTGGAAAAACAAAATATTTCCAAGTTTTGCTTCTCCCATGATACAAGTCTTCAATTTCATACACTTAGAGACAGGAGCAACACCGGGAGACAATTAACTCTCTGTTCAGATTATGATCCATTAGTTCATCCTTTTTCTTCTGAAGTGCCTTGTTCGAACCACTACCAGAGATGGCAGAAGAAACACAAAGTACATGAGTGTATGGGAACTGCTGAATCTCTGAGAGTTGAAACTGCTGAGCCTCTGATTGACCACCTGAGGCGAGCACTGAGTCAG
Source organism: Lagopus muta (assembly GCF_023343835.1). NCBI lineage: Eukaryota > Metazoa > Chordata > Aves > Galliformes > Phasianidae > Lagopus > Lagopus muta. Next base: position 43,768,654 of record NC_064439.1, on the reverse strand, counting down.
CCATGGGAGCACAGGTGAAGGCAATTCAGCTGTGTGATGAAGGGTGGAGCCTGGCTGCACCTCTCCTAGACCCATTTAAGAGCTGACTGCCAGTGGGAAGGATCTTTTCTGGAGATCCCTCCTTTGGAGCTTTACAGTGAGCCCAAGACAAGGGTAAGTACCCTATCTATTCTCTTTTTGGTATAATAATCTGCTTAGCCAAACTCTCTTGTTTATTTCATAGTTGTAATGTCTGCATATTTGCTGATGATACAACTATGCCTGGCAAATATTTTCTTCAGGTAGTTTGTATGTTTTGTTGCTGGTTCTGGGTTTGTTGGTTTTTTTGTTTGTTTGGTCTTTTCCCCCTTCTATAAAATATTCTAAGGGCTGTATTTTGCTTTCTTCTTCATTACTTATCTTTAAGATAATAGATTTCCAAGCACAAACAGTATATAATGAAGCATTCATAGGTTATTCCTTTGAAAATGAAGCTTTCAACTGATGCAGTCTTCAGATTTGATTGTTACAACAGACTGTAGGGAAACCCAGATAGTCTGCTTTGCAGGTTTCAAGGGCAACAGATCTGTGAAGGAAAGCAAGTAGACAGACAAACAGTTGTGTTGACTGTAGCCCATTACAAAGCTGGATGATCTCTCAGGTTCTGTATCTTTCAGTGCTTTCTTCTTGAGCAGGAGAGCAACAAATCCTTCTCCAGCATTAAACCGATTCAAATGCACTTTGCCAAGTTCCAAGGACAAAGCACTGGCAAAAGGTACCTTTTCCAACCTGAGCAATTCTATGATTATTTGAATATTCAAGTAACTCTGAGTCTCTAAGCAGAAAGACTGAAGGGAATTAAATGCATCATTCACAGGGACTGTGCAATCATACTAAAATGCATCTTGTGGCAAAAATAGTCTCTTGTTTTCACACACTCTATAGAATCATGCTGCAATAAACATTGTAGACATTCAAACTGTGACACGTTTTTGGAAAATAGTGTGAGAAAAGCTGTTACCTATTTGCTTAAATACAGCGGTATTTGGCTGTAGACAGCCTTTGTTTCAGCCATCCAAATTTAATCCAATCACAGGTTCATCGAAGCCCTTAGTTCATCTTTCAAAATTCCTGCTCTGAATCATCATGTCAGCCCATAGTTGTTTTTAGTGCCATACATATGACTAGTTTTATTCCTAGTCTCCAGTATTTTAACCTACAAACTAACACTAAACTGACTGCAATGCAATGGAGAGCAAGCGTACAAACCCAGAAATTCTTCTGCAGGTTGGTTTCTCTAGTTTACACCACTCTTCTTTGGATTGATACAGTCCTCCATTGGTCTTGGTCTGGAAGGCCAAATCTTTCCAATATGTCAAATATTTCTAATGACACCAGCTCACGCTGTAAATGTAATTATGGCTTAAGCCCTGTTTGTATGGCTGAAGCAGAATCTCTAAACACCTTTGAGAGCAATTTTGAATAGTTTTTTTCTCCCCAAGCATAACTGTTCTTCAAAATTATATTAGAAGATGTAATTAATCATAGAAATGACTCTAAAGCTTCTACAAAGCTGCTGTAAAGCAGTGCTTGATCTGCATCATAAACACTATGACAGAACTGATGTTTTTCTTAGCACCGAGTGTGAAATTTTTATTATGAAGAGCAAACCTCCACCAGACAATCTCCCCAGAGCATGATCCAGAAAACAAAAATGACACAAGATGTGTTGCTACTGCACACATATATAATGTGCAATTAATAGCAGTTTTCAGTGGCAAGAGACAAAATTATGTACCTCTCCAAGATCACACGTGGGATTACAACTGACTTCACAGGAAACAGCATTAGACTAGCATTTCCAAAACACTTTAAACTGTTACAGGGAAGGAGGGCATTTGAACTTCAGAGGAGAAGCTGGACACTCACTGAGTTTCTACTATTTGCCAAAGCTTACAGCTCTTGAATTTCTTTGGAAATAAACAACCTTGATACTTTTGCTTCAGAAGTAGATTAGAGACCATTTTCAGAACTATACATGCGCAGATGTTACGGCTGTTAACATCCAGGTAATAACTACATCAAGTCATGATTTGGAAATGCTGTTCCTCAGTGAAGCTCTGACCTCAATTTCAACTTCTGATGACAGAAGAGCATGACATGCTGGTAGAGTTTCACATTTATAACGACTTGATGTCTCATCTCCTTATTGATTTCAGTTTAGAGAACATATTCAATAACCAGTTCAAAGTAATCAAACCAATGAAAACAGACTTTACTATCTCGTCTCTGAAGGAGAGGACAGAAGGACACTAGGACAAAGTACATTGTCAATCACAGCCCATATTTGATGCTTGATATCTTGCTGCTGCCATTATGCCCTTTCTTGTAGGCCACACAGCAGCAGTTTGTGGTTGTAAGTAATCATAAATGGGCGAGTACAGGAAGGGGCACACTCCCAGTTCCAGCCCTCCTCTTCCATAAATACAATAGCTTCTCCAGGGTGAAGGTAACAACCCAGATGGAATCACTCAAGAGACTGAAGAGTGTTGACAGGACAGTGAAGGAAATGGGAAAATCATGCAGTTTATAGATTCTGGACTTGCTTTTCTTGAGCAGGTTAGATAATAACTGACAAATCCCTCCTTAAGCACTGAAGTCTCAAATGAAAGTAGCAATGTAAGTTCAAAATAGCTGAGACCATTTTTCCTTGACCATTCAGGTAATTTTGTAACTCTAATCAAAAATACTGAAACTGATCCTAGGGCAGATTCCACCACAGCGTCATTCACAGGGTCTTTGTGATCAAAATTAATTTTGCTTCAAAAATAATCCACTTGGTTCCATGCAGTCTTGGAGAATAACATTATACTCAGATTTTTCAGATATTCATAGCATGGTGTATTTTTAGAAAAATCATTCTGAGAAAAATTTGATCTTCAACAAACCATCAGTAAAAATATGTTCAAGCTCAAGAATAAAGAGTTTAAACGTCAACAGAAACAGGCAAGTAATTTCTTGATCCTGAAAAATAAACATGGATTTGACAGAGGAGATAGGAGAGTGCTCTGAGTTCTATCCCTTAGAAAAGTAATCTAATCTTTTCCATTATAACAGTGCATACTGACTTTGAAGTGATGAATCTAAGAACTGCATTCTTAAAAACTCAAGAAATCACTGTTTGTGTTCACCTCTGAAGTTTTACAAGGAATTAAGGTTTCCCACCACATACTATGAAGTTCCAGTGGGAAAGCTGTTTTACAGAAGCTCAGACAGAAGACTGGACTCCAACCCTGCCACGTCCAAATGAAGTTGCTCAATATATCTTGCTCAAGAAGGATCAGAGGTTCTTTTTTTTTTTTTTTTTTTTTTTTTGGAGCATGCTAGAACATAAAACAAACAAAAATAAATGTATGGAGTACACCGATTACCTCCCTGAAAAGGTTATTAGAAAGAATGCAAATGAGTGTTGTGATTACAGTCTGAACTTAGCTCCAGGCTACCGTTTGAACTCAGAGCGAGAACTCTTTGATTGCACAATTTAATATGGTTTTGTCATACTTAGCATATCCCTTTCAAGTGCGTTTCTGATTTACAAGAAATATTACCAGAACGATTAGGCAAGTTGGTAATTTATAATGACATTGATGCTGTTATTCTAGCTTCTAATTGACAAAACAGATGAAGCACTGTTAATGTATAGCGTTCTGCTGGCGTTCAGATCAATACTGTCACAGTGCCAAGATTAGTACTACTTTACTCCATTAACCTAAAAATAGTTGCTATGCTTCAGTCAAAATTTGACTTCAGTTTCAACTTTCCACATCTGCTAACCCCACACAGTCTCTAATTTTAACAAAGATCGCTAAATCAGTGTTCTATTGCAGTCTACTGTCAAAATAAGCAAGCAATAAGCCAATGGTCTTTCTGATTTGTAGAAACACCAGTATTCCCTATATTGAAGTGTCTCGTGTTATCTGGTCAAAACAAATCCCTTTTTCATCTTCCTCAGAGTTGAGGTAATGTAAAATGTTTACTTATATCGTAAAACACCTCATCAAATATTTTATTCTTTTTGTTTCCATACCTGCAACATGGAATAAATCTGTTTCTATTAAGCTAGCTTTTCAGATCTTCCACATCAGAGAAGCCCCATAGCACACATGAAGAAAAGCCAATGCAGAGCGGGGCGTCATCAAGTCACATCACAACCATGTCACCAACACCACACCACCTACAGCCACACTCACTGGTGTTCGCTATCTCTTGTAGCAACATATATTTCCTGCATCCTCTGCTGATCAAGTCTGCCTACTCTAAGTACACAACACTACAGATAGGTGCACTGCGAGTGCTGGCTACCCATATTATCATTCCTCCTCACGTTTCACCTCTCAAGGTTGTTTTGCTCAGGTTCAAAATACATGGGGAAGGGACAGAAGGAGCATTATTTGTGCAAACGCAATAGAGAAATTTAACATGCTGCCACAGAGGAGCATCCCGCTTCCCTCCATAGGACTTGGCACTCCACCCCAAGCAGGACACCCACAGCTGCCTCATACACATCAAACCAACCTTCTGCCTTGAAGCACCACATCGCCCCACGCGTGAAAGCCTGGCAGCCTTCCCCGTACACAGCCGCCGCTGCGAAGCGATCGGGCGGCGGTCGCCGAAGTTGAACCCGAAGCCGGGGCTGACGCCGGCACCGTTCCCGAGCCCTGCAGGCCGCTCTCGGCTCCCCGCCACCTGCTGCACGCAGCTCCCCTCGCCCCGCAGCCCCGCACACAGGCGCTCCGCCGCTCTCCCGCCTCCTCCACACGGCAACGCGGCCGACCCCACGCCCACCGCATACGCACCGCAGCTCTGTTGTGGTTATAAATCCACCTGCGCATACGCATCGATCCACCGCCACGCATGTTTATGTGCACGACCCGCGGCCGCTCGGCGCGCACGGCGGACCGCACACGTATGTGCAGCGCGCACACAGCCGCGGCCACACCCAGCGCTGCACGCCCGTGGAAGTGCCCCCACACAGCGCTGCTCCTCACGCATACACACGCACACACGCACACACACACACACAGCACCGCCAGCCCAGCCCGCACGCATACACACACACGCACACAGCCCGCCACGCCCTGGCAGCTCCGCACCGCCCTGCCGCGCCGCCGCTCCCCGCCCTGGGCCCGTAGCGTCCGGGCCGAGCCTCTGAGGCACTGCGCGCCGCCCCGGGGCCGAGGGCCTTGCGGCGGGCTCACCATGGCAGAGGCGCGGCGGCGAGGCCGGTTGTCCTGGCGACGCGGAGCCCCGAGGACGGCGCCAGGTGCAAGGGCTGCGCGCGCGCACCGCCGCCGCTGCCTCCGCCGGAGCCGGGGCGGGGCCGCCGCCGAACCCACGTGACCGGCACCGCCCCTGCGCGGTGGGGCCTCGCGCCGCACCGCCTCCCACCCCCCCCCACTCCCAGCTTGGCGGCTCCTCCTTCCCGCCCCAGGTGGCCGCCTCAGGGGACGGCGAGATGGCGGCTGTGGGTGGGCCTGTCCTCAGCCGGTCTCGGGTCCTTGCACGGGCTCTCCCGCGGCTCCAGTGCAACCCCCTCCGTTCCCGAGCTATGGTGTCCCACCGGTGGGCTGCGCCTCCAGCCTCAGATTGGGATTTGCAGCTCTCCTATCTGGAAGCCAAGCTCTTTAAAGTAACGCGCGCTGTCAGTCACTCGTGTGAACACAGCATAAAACCACACTCAAAGGGAAGGACAGTATTGTCGTAATGCTTACAGGTTACATCTGTTCAGCGGTCACAATACCGCATACAACACCGAGGAGATAGATGGGTTCTGCTCCTCAGTTTTGCCTATCCCAGCAGGCGTTGCTTTCTGTTGGTGCGACCTCCAGGCTTGCAGGAGACAGAAGCGGCCATTGTAGAAAAACACAAAATTGCTGTTTGGAACGAGCTGCCTTCATTCCTTGAAGAAATGAGACATTCTGGTTTGATTAACAGCAAAATATGTTTTCTTAGGAAAGTGCCCTTTCTCAGAACCCACAGAGAAATAGTTGGTGTGTACACATACCATTTGTTGGCACTTCTCTGGACCTACTGTCTCGCTCTCCAGATTTCAGAGAATAACCTGGTTCATACGTACAGCTGATCTGGTTTGTATAGCGGGGAAGAAAGCCTCAGAAATGTGAAATATGTATAAACAATTCGGACACGTTCAGCTGAATTGCAGGAGGCCTAGGCTAGCAGTTCCTGAGTGGTACTGCTTCACATTAAAAAAATAAAAATAAAAATAAAAAATGATTGTTGCATGATTTTTAGTTCAATGTGAATTTCTGGACTCTCATAAAAATAGTGATAGATTTTCCTATCACTACCATAAAGAGAAAGCAATTTAAGGAGCCAGAATCACTTAGAGTTGCAGCAACCTGAAGAAAAAAGAGATCATCTTTTACAAAACCAAGAGACCTTGCAGAATAATGACTGCATTTGTTTCAATGGAGTTCTGAACAACTGGCCCAATAGGGATCTCTTTGAAGCAAGATGAGAGACAAATGTGGAGCAGGCTTTCCATGGCCCAACATCAGTTCTCATTTGATCAAAAACTGTGGGAAGGAATGGAACATTACAGAATAGATTTGAACCAATATTTTATGTATTAAAAGGCTGTAGGAGAAAAAACTCCTTGTTTCTTCCCTCAAGAAAGAAAAAGCAGTTATGTATTTGCCACCTGTGAATGTGCTCAGGATTTGAGAGACTGAAATCTTTTATCTTTGGATCCAGACCAACTAATGATGATATAGTGCTGCACCTACTGACTTTCTGGACTATTTTTTTCTCTTTGAATTGCATTGTGATATAACTTGAAAATTCAATCCAAGAAAAGCTTACTCAAAAAAACCCAACCCTTTAGTCAGGCTTCAATTCTGACAGACAAGCAATTAGTTGGGAAGGAGACTTCACAAATGTGCATACATCTTGGTCCGTCTTCTCCATTTGCCATCTGTGGAATGTCTCAGCATCCCCATTTGAAGTGTGAAGAGAATATATCCACAATTAGTGTCTTGTTTTCAACCGATGCACTGCAGTGCTGTTGATGGAAAAAACTTCATTTGAAAATTTTCATCCAACTCTCATTTTATCATTTTTCTAAAATGATCAGGTTTTTAGCTAATGCCTTACACTGGTCATTCTAGAAAGACTGGTTAACTAGCTATTACTGATGTATTTTACTTTCTTACAAAACTGTATTCAGCAGCTCAACTTTAACTTGGCTGCCTTAAGTTCCTCCTAATCGTTCTGGACTCTCATTAAATGCTGACCCAGTTCTTTTCTTACTTACTTTTTTTTTTTTTTTTTCTTTTTTTTTTTAACCAAACTTAAAATAAGTGAAAAATGATTTAAGTACTTGCCATGGGAAATGAACAAATGTCAACTACAAGAGAGTGGGTTAGTTTGCAGAGAGTGTAAGGGTTTAAAGCAGAGGGACTTCATTCTGGAGGCCGTGCTCTTCCTAAACAACAGCTCTGGGGCCTCTATGCTGTTAGGTTCTGCAGCCCAGAAGGGACTTTCAGATTCTAGCTGCAACAACTGAGAAGCCCAGTGTTGCAGCCTGAGTTTTATTTCTGGATTCCAGCCATTTCATTCATTCTTTCCCCAACTTCAGTCCCTAACCACTGAAAATTTCCCCAAGCATATTGTTTCCCAACCTTGCCAGGCTGCAGTTACTGAATATTTGGAGTGCAGGAGAAAACTTGCCATGCAGTAGTTTCCTCTACAGTGGTCGTTTGATTGCCTTCAAGTCCAGAACTGGCTTGGTATTCTTAGCAGTGGGCTCAAGCTTATAAATTTGCGTAGAATTTTTTTCCAGGAATTTGCCTCACTAGCTGTAGGAACTTGGTTTGAAGCAAAGTAATTACCTGTCTTATCTCACTTTTCCTTCTTTTTTTCCTATCTCCTTTTATGCAAGTCAAATGAGAGTAGGTCCTAGAGATCAGGCAGCACATATTACGGATGCAGCAGTTCCTGGCTATTTGTTACAACTCTTGCTTCCACAGCACACCCAAGGCTGGTAGAGCTTACCTGATGGTGCATCAAGCAAATTTGTGCTGAGACTGTTGAAGAGCTCACTTAGGATCTTGTTAACACAACTCAGCTGTGAAGGGCTTTGACTACAAGTGTGAAGGAAAACGGCAGTAAGTGGTTAACTTTTGAAACTACTAACTGGATCTGAAGCTCATCTTTTCTTCAGTTAAATGATTGCAACAAGAAGCTCCATATCTACTAATTGTCATTACAAGTAAAAATGGTTGGGGGGGATATCATGTTTCTAGGATGCTTTTCTGATGTGCTATGCATGTTCACACTGAAGCATAAATAGGTCATGTTTTAATGTCTGACATAGCCTTTCATGTGCATCAAGACTCATGCACTGAGACTTCCCAAATTGTTTTCCTTCCCTGAGCAAAGCACCAGCACATGCCAGCCCTGTGCCATGATTTATACTTCATGGTATTGCTGTCTCTTTAGAAGTTGCTTTCATGCTACTAGTAGTGCACTCACTGTAGGTTGGGAATATTCTGCCCTACTCAGACAATTTGTTGGTACGCTAGCTCCTCTGAGCAAAATGTTAACAGTAGTAAATCTGCTGTCAAGATCTTTTCTACTTAGGAAAGTAGAGGGAAATGAGCAGATTTTTAGCTGAGTATACCAGAACTGACTGCCATTTGGGTAGTGGTGGTAGGATTGACTACCCACTCGGGTAGAATCAAACTAATACCTCTATGCTTTTCTTTCCTGAGAGGGACTTGAGCAGCGCTCAGATTGTATGGAGCTGTCAATGAGGGAGAGAATTGTCAAGTAATTGGGAGCTACTCACAGTGATATCCTGAATATTTTATCAGGAGTGGCAGATCACTTTTACTTAAGTTCAATTTGTTTGAAGGAGTAGGTGGGTTGTGTACAGCATTTTATGTGTACAAAACATTAAAAGTAGAGGACTGCTGAGCTGGTGATTATTTAAGTAAACTGTGCATACACAAATGCTCAGAACTAGAGAGTGTTCTGAGCTTTCACTAGAGGTGAAAAACTGAAAGAGGTGAGCATGTCTTTGTGAGGCCTCTCTATCATCTTTGTAAGGTCATGGTGGTCCCTGAAAACTGGAAAAAGGCAAATGTCACACTCAACTTCAAAGGGCAGAAAGGTCCAGGGAACCATAGACTCTCCTTAGTCCTTGGAAAACTTACGGAAGAAGTCCTCATGGAAAGTGCCACATGAGGATACAGTAAGGTAACATGAAACTTTCAGCAGATGAACCATTGTGACTGTCTTTTAGGTTGAAATGACTATGGATGGGGGGAAGAACATTGTCAAGACATTTTCTTAAGTGCAGCCTTCTACACAGTTTCTCATAGCATCCTGGCATAGTGACATAGTGCATCCTCAACCACTTCATTCCTGGATTGTGAGGAGCAGGTAACATGCTGTCAAGTAGGGCAGCCATTTGGAGGGAACTCTGCGAGCTGTGGAAATGGGCTGACAGGAATCTCAGGCCGTTTAGCAAAGGCAGATGGAAAGTCGTACATCTGGGATGTAGTAACATCCATGATTACAAGGCTGGAGGCTGGCTGGCTAGAAAGCAGCTCTGTAGGAGGGCACATGGGCATTCTAGTGTACAGTGAACTGAACACGAGTGACAAGTGTGCTCTGGCAGCAACAAAAATTGCATTAACAAGAGAGGTTGAGGGATGTGATTGTACCAGCTACAGCATTTGTGAGACTACTTTTGAAGTGCTGTAACTAGTTTTGTGTCCTGGTTGTCAGGGAGATGTTGACAAAATGGAGAGTGCAGTAGATGATCACTGCACTGTCTTCTGAGAGTCATCAGACATCATTTTCAGCCAAAGAGAGTGTGTGTGGCAACTTCTTTATAATGCATTCTCAGCATCTTTTTTTTCTTCAGTTTTGAGAGGTCAACATTGGTCCTTCTTTTATGTTCCCATTATCTCGGAAAAATTGAGAGAGTTGCTTTTAAACTCTGCTTTTAAAGCGACAGTTAATTACTTTATACAAACAAAAAACAAAGATTCAGCCAGATATGACAGACTTCGAACTTTACCACAGTCACTCAGATAATACTGCTTGATAGTTGTTATCTGTATGTGAGACCTTGATAAGCCATGGCACCTGTCCTATAAGAGCATACTGTGGCTGATTATCTTCATTTACTAAAGTAGTTCAGCAAGCATGAAATCTGAGAGCTGGTATAGAAATTTCTCCATATGCAAATCCAGAATTTTCTGTATATATGCTTCTTCTAATCTGGTACATTTAAAGAATTTCAGAGCACATTTTCATTTGCCATACAGTTTTGACAGAAGATCCTCTGCGTAGGTGCTTTTAATTTAATTTATACTTGAAGAAGTGTTGAAATGTCAATCACATTTGCCATTAGAAGATATTTGTTTGAGAAAACTAGTCTGACAAAAGTATGGAAAGTTGACTTAGATTCCTGACAAGGACATGGAACAAAAGCTTAACTGCTGTTTCATGTATCTATCAACACTGCACAGATATAGACTAGCTTTTCATGTGGTACAGACTGCTGGTAACTATTTGACCAGGTCTGGCTTCCCCAGTAGCCTAGTATATTTTGGCTTAGAGCTGTATTCAGAAATTGAAGTCACAATTAGAGGAATTAAAAGTAGCTGAAGTAAAATTTGTGTGATTGCAACTAAAAGTAAAACTGAAGTTGCAAGTGTAGTGTTGTTTTAGTCCGAGTCAGTCTTCTACCTGTGTCATAAACACCAATGAAAGTTACTGTTTAGAATTTCTTTAAATTACTTCTCATTTGTTTCGTTTGATCGATGGAATAGGATACCCTTTACAAAGTGTGATAAAATCCTTTGCTCACAGCCTGTGCTGCTGTGCTTCTTATTTTTTCTTTTTAATTTACAGGTATTTGGAAGCCCCACACTAGCAGATGTGAATGTGAATCTTCAAAATATTTTGCAAAGATTTTTAGCTGAACTTTACATTGTTGGAGAATGTGTATATTTATTTGTATAAATGTATCCGCCAAAGATTTTCACATTGGTGCACTGAAATTATTACTAAAATTTAGTAGACATAGTTTAAGTTGAAACTGTTTGACGGCCCATTGATGAGCCCATTTTGCACTGTATGTTTTATCCTGAAATTCTCTAACGATGTTAGTTTGTTGAAATAAAACCCTTTTAATGTAGTTAGTTTTTGTCCAGGTAAGCTAAAAATCATTGCATCTGTGTTGTCTCACCAGGCAGAAACTTGAATGGTGTTTGGTTGGATAAAGACAGGAGAGAATGTGAATACTAGAATTTCAAATGGGAAATGAAAATGATTGTGACCAAATGATTTGGCAGTATGTCTGACTTCTCTAAATTTGGAATACATGCTTTTGCTTTAACACCACAGATAGTTTATGTCTCTGACATTTCCGTTATCGTATATTTCTTATTTATGATTTCTTAAATGTAAAAAAATCTGTTTGATTGTTTGAAAAAGCAAACATTGTGAAATATTGGACTTTGAATAAGACTTAAATGAAGAGACTTTCCTTCTCATCTGGCTCGCCAATAAAAAGTTAGAACACAGTAGGGAGGAGATAGCATAGATACTTACTTTATGTGTTTTTCTGGTTGGTTTAGATTCACTGATCCTTTCAGAGATTATATCTTTCCAAATTACCATTTTGAACTGGATGCATGAGGCTTTCGTATTGTTTGTATTCAGTTGTTTCAGTGCACAGTTTTGGATCCAAGTGAGTTTTATGCATCTAAATTAGCTGCTTAGATTAGAACAAATTCCCTTTAGATAACCTGTGAGAAGTAAGGTATCCACCTGTCCCCTATTGACCATATAAGGAACCTGAAATTCCTGAAATAAGCACAGTTATCTGGACAAAATGAAGTACAAATATTAATGCTACCAGAACATCCTTTAGTTTCATGGGCTTTTGAGTGGGACCTCAAAATACTGATGCTACAGAAACTACAAGTGGGAGTTACAGATGTGATGCCCTCTTGGAAATGGAGAATAAATCCCTTGTGAAAATTTTGATGTTCATGGACTTTTCAGAAGGGTGCATTTCTACTGAAGACCTCAGTGTACTTTTGTCATTGGCACAGTTAGTTCTCAGATTACCCAGTGAGGCATTATGCTCTCAAAATGCCTAGGGACAGTTTTTATTTCTGTTCTAAATCTAGGTAAATTGAAGCATAGTGAGAGCATGGCGCATGTTCAAGGACATACAGCTGGTCAGAGGCAGTGACAGAAATAGAAACCAGGAGTTACAGAACGTGGTATGCACTTGTAGTGTGAAACATGGGTTGCTTGAATGTTCTCCCAAAATTAAATGAACATTTGCAACCTAAGCTCCAATCCTCCAGACTCCCATTACTAGGTAAAGTACTTGCTTCTGTGATTTCACAAGGACTATTAATGATAGCAGGCATTGCTTCAAATAGCAAGTGTTTGCAGATGGATGCCTAAATTGCCTTCTATGGAATAAAAATGAGAACAACAACATTTTAAGAGAGGTTGAAACAACTGCTAAACCTATTACTAATGGCTGATTGGAAATACCGTAACATATCCAGAAAAGTGTGCAATAACATAGAAAAACATGCAAAAACAAAGCCAAGACCGTATTTCTAAAGAATTTCCATAATCTCTGTATTTTTATGAAGGAAATATATTTTAAATGTTGAATACATTAGATTTAAAAATAAATTTTATTTTGGCTTACAATAAATGGTGACAAAATCCTCATGACAACTCTACAATTATCTGTTGTAATAAGCATACTAGTGAAAGGCATTAAAAGTTATGAAAGGTGAATTTTATTTATTTCAGATTGAATATGTTATTAAGACCATTTGTAGGTCCACACAAAATGTATTTTTGTGTCTTTTCATCACCAGAAAAACAAAATCAGGCAAAAAAACACAAATCCATAACTTCAATTTTAATGTCTTTCCTTGGCACAGAACTAAATTAATCTCCACTGTAATTTTACAGACATCAGTGAAATTAGTTCAAGAACTCATAACGTGACTTTCACTGCTAATTTTTTTTTTTTTTTCTTCTTCTGATGCAGAAAACAATCAAGCAATCCCTAGAGATTTCTACAGACTATCTGTAGAACTATTGTATGGGAACTGCTGAATCACAGCCTGAGCCTCTGATTGACCACCTGAGGCGAGCACTGAGTCAGCCACAGGAGCACAGGTGAAGGCAATTCAGCTGTGCTGCCAGAAGGAGTGGAGCCTGGCTGCACCTCTCCTAGACCCATTTAAGAGCTGACTGAAGGTGGGAAGGATGTCTTCTGGAGATCCCCTCCTTTGGAGTTTTACAGCAAGCCTAGGATACAGGTAAGCATTTTATCTATTCTCTTTTGGTATAATAACTGTTTAGCCAAATTCTCTGGTATATTTCCTAATATCTGTATGTTCATTGATTATACAGCTGTGTATGCTTTTCTAGAGGTTATCCACTGCATTCTGTGATTCTTTGGTACAGGTATTCTGGTGCTGTTGTAAATTTCTGGAGAATTTCTTTATGGAAATAGACTCCCCAGAATTAAATATACATACAGTGTACCCTAAGTAGTGCAAATCTTCAATGGCTAGAGAATGCGACCAATGTTTCAGTTTATCTAGGAGCAATGTCCTGATTTCAAGTCTATTGGGAAGTTGCCACATAGCTCAGTGGGTCAAGATATGGTATGGCTTATAATTTCCTTGGAAGAATGTGAACACTTTATGTTCTGTGTTAATGCAGTTTAAGTATACCTTGTGCGTGGAGAGGTGTTCACTTGCACAGCTGCTGTCTGTTTATCACTGGTACACAGAAGGCAAAAAAATACTCTGGGATGTTCCTAAAAAAGCCTAAATATCATTTGTCACTAAGGGAAATGTAAGTGCAGTCCATGAATAATATGAACATTAGATGCCAGGTCTCGCTCTTTCAAGCAGGACGGTTTTTACTGAGCTTTCCCATGTGGAGACTGAGCCGAAGCCCTCAAGTTCCACAGCTCTCTTAATATGACTGAACTGAAGTGACAGCTTGCACTTTGCCATTCTTCCAGCACCTTGCTTGATGTGTGCTTGAGAGGAACTGTGAGCAATGGGTCTCCAAATAGATGCGTTAAGGAATCCTTGGTTAATGGTATTCTACTAGTGCTTCTTGGTTCTTGTTTTAGCTCTTTCATTCAACATTAGCTCTTTTGATTACATGGTTCTGGAGCCTGATGGTCCTTAGTGTCCTGCAGGTGGATGAAGCGGAATTTATTCTCAGAAAGGCAAATTAATCTAGGAATGCATATACCGCCAGATGATCTGCAAACTTTGTGTAATGGATGCAGTAATAAGTACGTGCCTTGTATGTGTTAGGTCTGCAAACAAGGTGTCTCTATATCTGTAGTAGGAATGAAAAGCAGCAGGCTCCTTGCACAGTGAGACAAGTGTGAGATGGTGACCATCTTAAAAATTTCCCTCAGGAGTCACTTTGGTTCAATCATTTGCTGAGGCATCTTTTAACTTCGCGCTTCTGTTACACAAAGTGGAATCTGAAATTGCTGACAAAGTCCACGTTATCAGTTCTATTTGCTGACTTTACCCACCTATGTTTTTTCTACTCGTATTCTTTGCTTGTTCTTGAGCTCAATGAAAAGGACGCTTTACAGCAAGTATGATCACTCCATGCTACAGAAATGGACTCAAAATGATACTCAGAAGCAAGATGTCTGCATGATATTTGTACAGGATTAAGACTTGGATGTGTGGAATATGCTTGTTGCAGTGGTTCTGTGGTAAAATTTTCTAAAGCGTAACACCAGGGAGCTGAAAGACGTGAATAAGCCAAATCAACATATGTGTTTGCACTGTAGAATGGCATTTACAACAGAAAGTGGTAAACCAACCTCATTTCAAAACAAAACAATTCTCCAGGCACCATACAGATCAGCAGAATTGAAGCCTACATTCGCTATAATCCCAGAAGAAAAACTTAGTCCAGTTTGATGGGCAGCATAACGCTGCACTAGGGTCATGACAAGAAGTGATGAGGGAAGTAGAGCTGGAAGAAAGTTAATATAATTAAAGATCAGGGAAAGAAGTTCAATTGTATTTACGTCCAATGTTAAAATCCTTCACCTACTGGAAGTGTATTTTTCAATAATATTTTGAAAATGGTAATTTATTTTGGTAGAATATGGGAAGAGTGACTACATACTTTTTTTTTTTTTTTTTTTTTTAGCCTCAACTAAAAGTGTTAGACATCATCAGCTCTGAACTTGTGACATATCCTGATGTCAGACACGTTTAAGTACATTTCAACTCAAACCAAGTACAAGCAGAAATAAAGGTAGCTCTAATATGTTCTAGTTGAATTTTACCAAAGTAATCTGACGTAATTTGGGATAATAGATTAGCAGCACAGTAGCTGCTTAATGGTGCATACTTGAGCAATGTTGTTTTATTTAAAAAAAAAATTGTACTCATTCGGTGAAGCCACAGCTCCATGCCATGTGTTCATGTTCACTGACATACAAATGAAAAAAGTTAATTTTCCTGTAGCTTGAAAAAATACATGGCATTTTCTTATAGAGGGTTGAAACTTTTTTACTAAATTTTTTACCAGAATTCATGTCATTCAGATAGCTTTACACAAACAGAAATCCAATAGATTATTGGATTAGATTAGATTATTACCTATAAAAGATTCTGTTTGTAACATCTGTCCATGTACAGTTAAACAAAAAGTTTTAAAATAGGAGAAATTTCCAAAGAAGATATTGAGACCTTTGGAAAGAAAGATGGTAGATAATTAAGTACTGATTTTGGTGTCAACCTTGTGGCCCTTTCTGCATGTTGTTGGAAAACAGGTCATTGCTTGTGTTCCAATAGCCACGGAGTGCAGCTAATTCCAAACTACAGCAGAACATCCATGTACACAAATAATTTATTTTTCAATGATCAATAAAATGAGCAGCTATTTCACAATGGCAATTATGTGGCACTGTAAGCCTGGGAAGATGAAATGTTTACTTCCCAGCACCACTATACTCTTTCAAAACCCGTATTTTCCTTCTCTTTCACACTTTCTAATCTCCCTAATTGTTTTTTTTTGTTGTTCTTGTTGTTTTCCTTTGTAATAACATAGCTTACGTGCATGTAATGCTTTTCATCCCAAACAATGCCAAAGTACTATACAGAGTCTGTATTGTTTTAGAATGAAGCTTCACAACAAATGCATTTTTCTGTATTAACACTGTTTAGAGAGAAAAGAACCCTGTGTGCAGAATGGCAAGTACGTCAAGAAGATTAGAGTGTGTATATTCACATATGAATTGTTAGTTCAAGAGTGAAGATTAATGTAGAACCTCCAATACTCTCTGATTTTTTTTTTTTTTCCTTTCCATAGCTCAAGTATTCTAATGTCATGTTGTTTAAGGTTCTGTGACTTGTAGAATAATCAATAGATGCTCCAGGCTTCTGTAAGCCGAGGAAGAATCTGAAGGGGGAAACATAAAATGTACTATAAAAAAAACCTGGAAAATATCATTCCGAATTTGATCTCACTACATAAATCAAATTGAGCTTTCATTTCCATTTTGCTTCTTTGGGACTTTGTTAAATATGACTGCAGCTCTTTCTGTAATGGAGGAGAAAAAAAGAACAGATATTTTGATTCTTGTTTTGTAAGTGTAACTGCTATTGTGTACTTTTTGTTTTGCATTTGATATCTGAATCTTTTATGAGTATTGTAGTATTTTAAAGGCATATGGTATGCTAGGTAAAGCTTTTGTTTGACATAAGTACTATCTATATTTTTTTCTTCATTAGTTATGAACTTGACTCTTTATAAATCTTCTGGAATATAAACTAGCTGAACTTTTTTGCAGCTATGCATTGTCTCTATGGGGATTCTAATCAAAATTCTATATTAATAGTCTTTCAATCTGAAGGAATTTCAGTTCTTTGACCCTAGCATTTCAACCAAGTTGAAACTAGCTCGATTTTCTGTTCCCATAATTATAGTATGAAAAATGTTCCACTGTATCCTTGGGATGGTGTGAAACTCTTCCTTCTTTGCTTGAATCTTGAATAGCACAGATTTTCTAGCACAGAAACTCTACTTTGGTAGGGGCCGCTGAATTAGATTTATCTCCTCCAAAACTATGTAAATACGAAAACAGTCCCTTTGCAGCATGCAGTAAAAAATGGTACACAAAATTCCAGTTCCCTTCTAAAGGATTTCTTGAGCTCTAGATCTGTTTGTGCAACATATCTAAAAGTTCTTATATGCCTCTTGTCATAGAATCATAGATTCATAGAATCATAGAGTGGCTTAGGTTGGAAGGAACCTCAAGGATCATCAAGTTCCAACTCACCTGTCACACACAGGGTTACCAACCACTAGACTGAGTATTAGACCAGATTTCCCAGGGCCCCATCCAGGTTGGTCTTAAACACCTCTACGGATGGGACATCACCCATCCTCTCTGGGCACCCTGTTACAGCAGCTCACCACTCCCTCAGTAAAAAAAACTTTCCCCTGACATCTGGTCTAAATCTCCCTTCCTTTAGTTTAACACCATTTCCCCTATCACTATCCTATCTAATCTCATAAAAAGTTGATTTCCTTCCCATTTATAAACTGTCTTCAAATATTGGAAGTCTGCTATGATGTCTCCCCTTAGCCTTCTCTTTTCCAGGCAGAACAAGCCCAGTTTGCTCAGCCTGTCTTCATAGGAGAGGTGCTCCAGCCCCTGGATCATTTTCATGATCCTCCTCCAGAAGCCCCACATCCTTCCTGTGTTGGAGGCCTGAGTCTTGGGTGCAGTATTCCAGCTGGGGCCTCATGAGGGCAGAGCAGAGGGAGACCATCGCCTCCCTTGCCCTGCTGGTCGCCCCCTTTCTGATGGAACCCAGGATACCATTGGCCTTCTGGGTTGCAAGCTCACATTGCTGGCTCATATTAAGTTTTCCGTTAACCAGAACCCCTAAGTCCTTCTCAGCAGGGCTTAGTGTCTCCCTGTGTGTCATCCTCTGCTGATACCTATTGGTCATTATGTAACGAACATATTTCATCATCAGTCATTGAGACACATCACAGATTCAAATACTATCTTAACAGCCTTGTCGCATGGAATGAATTTTCCCAGATCCAAGAAAAACTGGGCTCTTTAATGATCACAGTAGTCTTTCCTGATACAGATACAACACCAGGCATTTAGCGTTGTTTCCTCTTCCTCCACTAGCAGAAGTGCTCAGTGGAATAAATTTTAATTCTCTGTCATTACAAGTTCAAACTGAACTGCCATACTTTTCTTTGCCTTGTGGTTTTGATTATTTGTTCAAAACTCTTTATGACCTTTGGAAGAATGAGAAGGTTCTCCACCGTTACACAATAGCAACCATCGCCATCATCTCACTTTGTGGTTTGCCTGGAAATTGCTAGCAGTTTAGAAAAATGTTTAAACGTTTTGTTTTAATTTAGTGCATATGTGAAATAAATTGTACTATGGAATGGTGCTGTCAAATATTTATTTAATATCTCAGTACTTGAATTCACTTGCCAATCAGATAAAATTAGTTTGGAATTCTTTTACACTGACATCATTTTCCTAACTTATAGACTCACTTTTAGACACAGAAATAACAAATGTTTTCATTGGCTTGTTGTGAATAGCAGCGATGTTTAGGAATTTTAATGTACATTTTGGTGTTTTCATAATGTCACTAGGACTTCACGCTTCATTTTAGCTAGAGACAACTTTGTCCTTAAACTACTTACTTTGTGTATTTTCCTATTTTCTAATTCGACCTGAGTGTTAAAGTTGGCTCCTTTTAGATGATTTGCATAAAGTTTAAAAGTTGTAGGATTTTCCAAGACATTACTAAGCAGCAATAGTGGCTGCAAAAAACAAGTGTATACTGCTGGGTCAACAGGATTGGCTTTTAACAATCAAATAGAAAGCATAATTGAGAATACTGATTGGTATTTTGAGAATTGTTTCACAATATGTGTTACTCTGCTAACATCTTTCCATGTAATCCTGATGATTATCTCTCATAAAAAACAGCATATTAAGTTATAAAGCTCGTGAAAATAAGGCCTGCTCTAAAATGTGTTAAATAGGTGCACCTAGTTTTAAAATAGCTATTCTCCTCTGTTAGTTGCTGTATATAGGATGAGTTTTATGTTGTGCTTTACATATTTAGCCAAAGTTTTATGCAGAATTAGTCATGTAATAAGATTGTAAACAGAAGTAGCATCTTATTTGGATTCATGCAGTATTGCTAGAGTTTAGTCAAATTCCATAAACGAAACAGAGAAAAATGAATCACTATGGTTGTACTGAATTTCCCTGCCAAAACGTATTAAGTTTCTAAAACACAAGAGCTCTAGTAGCATTACATTCCCATAGTGTATTTACCATTTTTTCTTCATTTTTCATGACTCAGGATTCTATCAGTTTTCAGTCACAGGCTAGAAGGTAATTGAATGAGCTTTGCACAGACAGCACTATAAGAGAGTGCAAAGATAACGGACTCCACACTTAAGAGATGGACAGAACTGTGTGCACTTATGGAAGAACTATAGGAGGAAGGATAATAATCCTTCAGAAGAAGAAAACAGTATGTGAAATAATAGGGAATAATTCATTTTCAGTCTCTTGGCTTTTGTTTCTGAGGTGGATTTTGTTCCTTCAGATGTTGCCTGTGTGGCTGTGTTTCTAATGCCTGCATCGCCAGTGAGAATTGTGCTTCATCACCAAAGCAGCCAGGTTCTCTGGAGCACTCGTGGGACCATCGCTGAAGCTTTTAGCAGTGAGTGGTAGAAACATGGGAAGGTGAAAGCTACTCTGCCAAGAAAGAGAATCCCTTTGTATACATGCCAAGAGTAGATCTTGAAGAATTGGTTTCAAACAAGGTTTCTTTCTTAAGCATTTCCATTTTTAGGAAGTGGCATCACAACAAATCTGTAATTCTAGTAGAATTCTAGAGTTACTTTACTCTTTATTGATCAAAAGCCTTAACATTGCTTTTACAAGGACTGCTGCTGTTTAACTGCACCATAACAGCTTTAAAATACAAGTTATAATGGAAACAGCAATTAGTTATAACTGTGTGCAGTGTATCTTGGTAATATAGTCAAGTACTCCAGCTTCTGTGGGGCCATTTATATCTGTGATCATAGAGAACAGTCTGTTACAGGATTATCCAAGAACAGGGTGAGCTCAGGCTGAAGAAATCCCAAAGAGTACTTTTGTACTCAGAATTTCTCAGTCATACCAAGTATGCAGCTTTTTTTTCACATCATGTTATGCACAACCAGACCATAGAAAATATCACTGACACCATTTACAGCAAAGAAGGCCAATAAAGGCTGAGGAATCAAGGATCTGAAACTGCGGTGTGTGGATGGACTGCAAGGCTCTTTCTTGTGGTTCACTGAAAAAAAAACAAAACACATATTAAAGCTAATACATGGTAGATTAAGCTACCAGTACCGGAAGGGAACAGGGTCTGTGAGTAGATATTTTACTTATAAAGTGGTCTGCTGACTGAAAATCTGGAGCACCATCAGAGTTCAACTAATTGAGCCAGACAGCTTGTTAGACTGTCTTGTAAAAGCTGGATGTCTGGCTAGATAGCTTTTGGCACTTTGAAGAACGGAGAGACAGATTTATGAACTGGACAAATGAGTGCTACAGTCAGGAATTTTTCTAACAGTTTGGCTGTATCTACAAGACCCTCTGACTCTCAAAAAGATGCTGCTTCGAAAGCCAGGTTCTGCCAGCTCCTAAATGCACCATTCAGCCTAGGATATTACTACTGATTTTAAGCACCTTATCTTCCTGTGCGGTTCATGCAAGTGCTAGGATAAGCTTCAAGCTTTTGTCCCTATTTATACAGCAACACAAGAGCTTCCAAATGGCAAGAAGGTTCAGGAAAGAGACAGCTGTGTCTGCACATAGCTGAGGAACAGACTGATAGTAATGCAGAGAAAGTGTGATGCCCTCATGGAAAGGTAAACTTGGATCTGTGTTCTCCTAGCATTGCTGGGAGTTTGGAAATGTTCAGCTTCCTCATATATGCATTCATAGCAGCGTGCATCTCTGCAAGATACCCGCAAAACCCTCTGTGGTAAGTTCAGTTTGCATAGGGATTGCCAAATCCCTTCCATGGCTCCCTGTCAGCAATTGGTCCTAACTCACTGTGTCCTGAGCTATAATGCTGATTAATCTCAATATCTGTGCCACCAGCAAGGAGCCAGCAGCAGTGCTGCCAAGATTTCTGCACTTGTTTCTGTTTCTTATGTGTTGAACGTCATTCCAATTCAGATCTGTCAAACTGTCCACCGCAGAAGCTGAACATCGTGGGCAAAGGAATACGCAGATTTAGAAATTCTTGGAAAAGCCCCACTGCTACAGTTGTAAATAACTGCTTTTCTTCTTTGTATGATATTTCCTTTATGAATTCTACGTATTCTGATTTCCAGGCTTTATATCTGAGTGGAATTGATGGCATCAAGCCTAAAAATGATTGAAAAATAAAGTAATAGCTGCATAGAGAGGAGCTTGCCATGGAATTTCCAGAACAACTTGTGTTAATCTGACTGGAAATAGTGTGGTACTTACCAGGGTTACAGACATCTTAGCTACACAAATAGAAGGAAACATCTGAGAACAGGGAGCACGATCCCACTTGTATAATGTCTTGTTACTTCTGCTCCTTCTCCTAATGAAATAAAAAACTATGAAGCTGTTGAGAATTGTCCTTTACAAGCCACCATTGAAGTTCTGGTCAGGTTTGGAAAGCTGCTTATTAAAGCTGAGATGTTTCTCAGGCATAGTTAAGGCTATTAAAAGCAGAGGAAAACAAAGCAGAGGAAACTGACCCCCATCCCAAAATAGGAGGATGATGCTATGGCTTTGCATTTGCCCTTTTCACCTCTAATAGTCTGAAGACAAATAATACTTGCTGCCTGCCTGTGTTGTCAAAATGCCACTGATTTGTATAATTAATTGGTACCTCTGATCATAAGAGGATGCACGAGGAAGCTTTAAGGTTTAGTACATCAGTCCAAGGAATGAGACAGAGAATTGAGGCTGTTTTGGAGCCAGACTCAAAGCTCGTCCTCATCCAGGATTGAAGACAAGAGGGAGCATGGCAGTCAGGAAATGCCCCTGTTCTCTATTTTGCCTGTTTACAGAATGCACACTCCTGCTTTGCTACTTTGCAGACAGTGTATTTTAACAGCCTGTCCTGAAAAATCCTGCACTGCTACCAGGTACAAAAAGAAGCAAACAGGGAGAAAGCTCAGACTGATTTTTGGCAAATACCGCTCCTGATCCATGTTGCAGTATTGCCAACCTTAAGTGTTCCAAAATCATACGTGATGAGGGTAGCTTAAAAATAATCAATTTGGACTTCCTTTTTATTTGCCTTCTGACTTAAAAATAATCAATTTGAGGTTCTTTTTTATTTGCCTTTGGTTTCCTAGCCTTCAGGGTACACTCAGATAATATTTTCCCAAAAACCACGTGTACTAGAAAACTACTTTCCCTTTCCAAAATAAAACTAATATTTCTCAAGTGAAACGTCAGTCGCAAGCTAAGGTTGCATGTACAAAATAGCATGAGACGTACAAGAAGTTAAATCAAATTGCAATGTTTCTTTTTTCCACCTATATTTTGTTTTCTTTGTTACGCTGTAAAGTCAAGAGTAGAACAACAGAGGAAGAAGAAAGTGGACAAGTTAATATAAAACAGAGAAGAGAAAACGAAGATGGAGGTAGAAATGAAGATATTAACAGTGCAGGAGATTTAGGAGGAGAAAGCAAAGCAAACAAAAAGGAAATATCATTACATGACTACCTATTATTTTAAAGTGTGGTGCCTGCTTTAGGGCTCTGGAATCTATCAGGGCTTGACAGGGTTCAGACAATTATGTATCTATAATTAGTTATTTGAAGGCATTGCAGTATCTATCCAATTATGAGCCCTATCATAGCAAAGGGGCATGTAGGTATTTGGAGACCAGGTATTTCAAAGCATTTAGATGCCACACACTCATTCTGTTCTGCATATATTTCTCTTGGAAGGGCAGAGTTACTTGAAATTCAGAGATATTCAAGAATGTTGAGAGTGCACTCTTAAAATTGTTAGATCTGAAATCAAGTATGCAAGGTTTCTACCCAGTTCACCATGAAAGCAGTCAAATGGAACATGCCTCCTAGCAAGGTGGTTGAAGCCCCATGCCTGCCACTGTTCGAGAGGCATATTATTGTCCTCAATAATATGCTTTAACTTTCGGTTATCCCTAAGGTGGTCAGGCAGTTTGACTAAATGATGTTTGAAGGCCTCTGCTCTCCTCTGCTCTCCTCTGCTCTCCTCTGCTCTCCTCTGCTCTCCTCTGCTCTCCTCTGCTCTCCTCTGCTCTCCTCTGCTCTCCTCTGCTCTCCTCTGCTCTCCTCTGCTCTCCTCTGCTCTCCTCTGCTCTCCTCTGCTCTCCTCTGCTCTCCTCTGCTCTCCTCTGCTCTCCTCTGCTCTCCTCTGCTCTCCTCTGCTCTCCTCTGCTCTATTTTTTTTTTTTACTTTTTCTTTCTTTTCATTTCTCATTTACTTTAGCAGGTATGTAAATCCATGGAGGGCTGTCAGAACCTGCTTTCCGTAGTCTGTGATGCCAAACTTTCATATGGCTTGAAGTAATAGTTCAGCAAGATGGCCCAAAGTCTGACTATTTCTTCAAAGTAGAAGATTGTTCTCATTTTTAGAACTTCTCTCTTCTTTACCATTCTATATACTTTTCCCTACTGTTTCCCTGTAGCATCCTATCCCTTTCACTTGTTGTCTTTTGATTGCTCCCTTTCTTTTTCTCTTATTAGACTTTTTTGTTTCGTCCTCAAAGTTCTGAGATGTGTCCTACTTATCGTGACTTGGATGGGGAGCCAGGATTGCTCTTGCAGTACCACTCTGACTAGTAAAAGAAGTATGAAATACTAAAAAAAATAAACAATTCTCTTGCATTCAGAGACACAGAACATTTGCACGTGCATTCATGTGCGAAGCTGTCATGCAGTCATCTCTCCTACCCTAAGACTGCTTGTCTTAGTAGTAAGTATTGGTTGTGTTCCAAATACTGGCTCACCATCTGGGCCAGAAAAAATAGCAAGGATAACATATAGACTTTGAATGAGACCAAAAAAGATTAGTCAGATAGAGAAAAGAGGGTTTGATAAGTACACTATGAACACAGACTAAACCAGAAAGAACAGGCCTTATTTTAAGCCCTATCCTTGGTCAATAATTCATGACTATTATAAAATAGGTTTTAGTAGCTTGGTCAACAGTGTCTCAGCTACTGAAATTATATACTAATTATTGTATAATTGAATGCTGATTTATTTATCCAAACATTTTATCAGAGCCCTTATTAAATAACCTTCCTATTCCATAGCCCTTTTTAAAAAAAAAAAAAAAAAGTTTTAAAAGTTGCTTCATTTCATATTTTAATTATCCTTTTAATACATTTAATGAAACCTATTGCATGTGCATGAGGTATGCAGAAAAAAAATCAGAGTTCTTCAAGTGGGAAGTCTTAACCACAGATCTAATTCTGGAGGTATCAGCATACAACGAGGTCTGCAACATTAGATCAATGTCTGGAAATCACCTACTGCCAGATCCTGAGTTGTAAAAATAAAGAAGCAAGGGAAAATGTTCTCCCCTTTTCTCTCCCTCCTTTTCTCATACACCCTCAGAGTTACACTCACCCACACATGTGCATATGCATGCATGTATGCACGTACGCACAAAAAGCTTCTGTCTTGATTCAGTTTGCGCAGCTTCTTTGTACCATTACAAACTGCAGATGTTCCAGACTGCAGAGGAAGATCTAATTTCATTTGAAAATGGAGTATATGATTTATATGCTAATAAGGCTTTATATATTAGAAATATTTTAATTTAAAAGATTTAAAGTCATCTCATTGGTAGCAATATTCCATGCTTAGAGTGGTTTGGGAGTCCAGAGTTATTTTCTTCATACTTCTGCTTAAAGAGCTAAAATTACCAATTCTTTGAGGATACACAGTACTGATTTTTCTTTTACCAGGTGGGAGAGAATGCTTCTTTTTTTAAAAAAATAAATATTTTTGCGTCAAAAATATCCTGTCTACTTCCTCTGCTAAAAGTGTGTGTTTTGATGTCATTTTAAGTTTAAAGTAACATC
Source organism: Lagopus muta (assembly GCF_023343835.1). Classification (NCBI taxonomy): domain Eukaryota; kingdom Metazoa; phylum Chordata; class Aves; order Galliformes; family Phasianidae; genus Lagopus; species Lagopus muta. Next base: position 43,743,401 of record NC_064439.1, on the reverse strand, counting down.
TATATATTTTCAGTATTTTTAAAGCTAATAATAATCCACTACTATTTCTGTAGCAGGTAATAAAAAATGTTGGTTGCAACGTTAGTAGTCTTCCAAGAGCTGATACACCAATTACAGTTTCTCAAATTATTAAGCTCAAACCCATTTGCAAGAGTGCACCAGTCCGAAGGGCTGACATTAGCTCATAGACTGCTAATTCTGGTAAATGATTTTGGTACACAAATTATGTTGTTGGCCCACCCTAGCTGTCATTATGGCATGTAGAGTGTACTTTAACAGCTGCTTAAGTATTACTCAGCTCCTGAGGTTTAGACTTGATCTCAAGAATGAACGTGAACTTTGGAAGCTGTGGATAGTATTTGGCAAGGGTTGAATATCGTGTGTCTGATTTCCCCGACGCAAACTAAAGGGTTGCATTGAAAAGGAGAACATGCAAGATTATGTTCCCAAAGTGTAGCACAGCCATTGTAAAACTAGCAGGTACATCTGCTTCTGTAAGTTGTTTAGCTATTCAGTCTTTGGAACATTCTCAGTACCATAATTCAGCCCAGCCCAAGTGCCTGCTGATACTGCTGAATCCCTGGTGACCATCGCTTTGCACGGGACCTTAACAATGATTTTGAGTCAAATGCACTTTTCTTGACATTGTGTCTGTCCAGAAAATGTGGCTTTGCTTCTTTAGCTTTCTCCTCCAGGAAAACTAAATGTCAGTGTGAGACTCAGAACTGAAAAGCTGGAGAAAAGATGCAGAGGAGAACCTGTTAAATATTTTCTGAAAAGATGGAAAGCCACACTGTGGGCAAGAATGTAGTTGGCAGATTGAGAGAACAGAAATTAGCTTTCCTTGTAATCACTCAGAGCCAAATAGTTCAGTGTTTTTATTTCTAACCTTTCTTTCCATGCCTCAGTTCTCCAGATTTCCCTGGTAGCTTGGTACCATCTGTATCTTCATGAGTTTTTGCAGTCTCTTCTCTGTCATGCTTATTCCTCCAGCAATCTTGGAGCAACTCTAGAGGAGGCCCATGAAGACGATCAGGGAGTAGAAGCACCTCCCTTGTCAGAACAGGCAGAGAGTGGGGTTTTCAGCCTGGTAAGGGAAGGCTCTGGGAGGATCTCATAGCTGCTTTCCAGTACTTATCAGGAAGAAATTCTTTACTGTGAGAGTGGTGAGACACTGGAACAGGTTGCCCAGAGATGTTGTGGATGCCCCCTCCCTGGAGGTGTTTAAGACCAGGTTGGATGGAGCTTTGAGCAACCTGATTTAGTAGGAGTTGTCCCTGCCTGTAGCAGGGGAGATGATCTTAAAGGTCCCTTCCAGCGCAAACCATTCTATGATAATATCTAAACATAAAACTCAGTAGCTTTACACTTCAAAATGCTCATCCTTCTCTCCTTACCTGAATGACTTGGAGAGACCACAAATGTGTGAAAGGGGTTGGGCTGAAAGATAAGTGTGTTAGCTGGAAGGGAGGGAAGGAAGAGAAGACCAGGAGTATTGAAGGGTATTTTCTTCCCTCTCTGTTTTCCATTTGCCTCATATTCCCTAATGCCTAACCAAGCGGCATTACTGACCTTGATGATGGTGTGCATTTTGAAGATGTCATATGTCTTCATTTCACTTCATCCACTCTTTAGGAACATGACAGCATTATCCTAAGTGCTTTGGTGTGTTTGAGCCGTGCCATTTTCCTCAAGTGGAATTAGGAAAACAGCTCTTAAGGGTTTGCACAGATTTCTACTTAGAAATACTTCTACTTAAGTGCAAAGTGCAGAAGTGCAGAACTTCTTCCACATGCACTGCAGTCTCCGAAATGTTAAAGCCAAAACTCAGTGTCTAGGTACAGTTTGTATTTCATGACTATACCTTGTTATTTGAGACATCTGGGTACTGTGATAGCTTGCTAGAAAAGCCTTTTGCCTCAGCAGGTCTCTGAGATCTTGTTGGCTCAGCCATTCATCCTAGCTTAACCTCGAATTTCAAGCACAGTGTTTTCTCAGTTGTGCTTTGCTCAGAGAGACACTTGGTCAAATCCTCAGAAGCTGAGAACCTGCGATGAGGACCAAAGCCATGGGTTGAGCCTTATAAGCATGCAATAAGTAAACTTAAGTTGAACCACTCAGCACTGTCAAGTTCTGGATGTTAGGTGGGCTGAATTTGAGAGGCTTGCTGTTTGAATGACTACAAGTGGACCAGTAAGCACTCCTGGGAGGCAAAAAATATCTATCCTGTTTAGCCAACATGTAGATTTTTGACCTTGAATGTGGTCGGTTTGCAAATGTCAGCTTGGTTTTATGGCAAAGCCACTGGTCTATGACACAACATCCAGTTCCTGTGTCGCGTGCAGCACTAGAGGGCAGAGCTAACAGCTAATGAGAAATTGAGGATGCCTTAAGGTCCAGGAAACATACCTTATAATGCAGTTAAGTAAACTTCTAGGAAACAGCTGGAGAACCAGGCTGAGACACAAAAGCTGAAATATGAGGTGACTAGTAAAATAAATGGTAGATTAATTGCTGCGCTGGAAGCAGGACAAATACTACAGTCATGGCCTTGCATATCCCCCAGGCTCTGTTTGAGACCCTTCACAGCTCTGAGACACACTGTTCCCAGCTTTCCGGACTCATTTTGTTCATATTTACCGGCCTGTGTTTGCAAACGGAAGAACTACACATGTCACTCTGCAAAGTGAACCCGAGGTGCTGGAGCACAGCTCTGCTGTAGCAAGCAATGTCCTGGCAGGTGCCACATACAAGGGAAAGTGCCTGGAGAGGCCTCATCCTGCAAATTTGTCAGGGACAGCCTCTGTATTCCAGGGGCTCGCTGTGCACAATTTTTTGCATAATTATCACAGAGACTAAAGTACAGCTTACATGGCTGGGAGGCCTTCGTGCTGAGGTGGGTTTCTCTGAGGTAAGAGCTGGTGAGGTTGAAAAATGTCTCACAGATTGGGGTATTGTTAGAAGAAGTGGGAATACGAACAAGTAGGTCCTGAAGAGATTTCTCCCAGTTAGACTAGTGGAGGAAAGGTAGATATGTGAACACTTCAGGGTTTGTCATGGGGCTTCTAGGCTTGCACATATGCTCTGAGGAAAGAGGAAGATGTCTGGGCATCTGCAGAGGATTTCAGTAGCTTGACCAAGCACTGGTGCAGGTTGCTCAGAGGGATTGAGGAGTCTTGGAGATCTTCAAAACCCATCTGGACGTGGTGAATGTTGGAGGATGTGGGAAGAGAAAGGTGAAACTATGAAATGGGAGTGGTTCACTGGCAAACAGACGAAGGATATCCAGGCGAAATATTAGATTCTGTCTTTACTCAGACTTTTACAGATGCCCAGAGAGACCCAAGGGAAACCACTTGGCTAAACTTCAGTACCTTTTGCACTGCTACATACCTTTCACCCATTAAACTGCTGCAAGGTTTTAGAAAAAAAATGAAGAGAAGAAAGTAAAAATTCCAGCCTCCTGCTCCCCACTCCCAGCCAAATAGCACCAACCAAGAACACTCAGACATTTACCTCTGTTCGTCGGGAAAAAAAAATGAAGCTCATTTTGTGTATCACTAATATTGTGGCTACTGTTTTATGGCCAGATATCTGTGTTTTTTTTCATGGGACTGCTCAGTCTTCAAGAAATGAAGTGTGATTTTTACAGTTTGCATGGCAGTGATTTATATGGGGGTCACGGCCTGTCACATGACAACACCTGACCCCACATAACATGATGTAAGTGTAAGAATTGCAGTCTTTCTCAGGGTCAGCAGAACCATCACACAGGTCCCAGTGTTCAACACACCACCCACAAAGTGGGACATATATCTTTTTCCTCTTTTTTATTTTTATTTTTTTGTCAGCTCCCTGAATTACTTTCAGGTAGTTCTGCATGTTTCTACTTTTTCATTTAATTAGGTGCAAACACTCTGTATAAATAAAATAAAAAGTTCCCTGCAGCTAGTAGACTGTTGCAGACTGCCAGACACTGAAAAATGTTTGTCTCCATTACTGTTGCTTAATAATTCAGGTTTTATAAACAAAGAAATCTTTCTCTCCCCCTTTTTTTTTTTTTTTTCTTTTCCAGTTTTTTGGGGGCTAAAAGCACGGATACAGCTGTAGAATAAGTCTGGATCCTCATATACACTAGGTGTACTATCAATGAATATAAAAGATGTACAGTGCTACCAATGATTCCAGACTGCCTTTCAGTTGCACAGACTCCATGTCCTTCAAGACACATCAGTCAGTCATTGCAATACTTGTACGTAAATGCTATATTGTCTGCGAGGTATTTCAGATCCCTTTTCATTGTGCTTGGTAAGCCGAGCCGAAATTCTGGATGTCCTATTTCTAGTGCAGCTGAAGACATAAGCTTTAAGAAGCAGACATCTCCAGTGATAAAGTCATAATACTACAAAGATATCTATAAAGGAATTTGTGATGGTTTACTAGGAGTGTGTCAGAATGGTGTGTATAGCTGATGAGCTCCATTTGTACGTGCAGAGAGAAAATATGAAGATGCTGTGTAACTTACAGGTTGACATCTTAGTGACCTGCAGTAGACAAATCCTCTTGATTTTCACGGTTCTTTCCACTGTAGAGAGTGCAGTCTTCAGCATGACTGTCCTGTAGGAAATTAACTCCTTCATTACATCAACATACATCAGCCAGAATCTGAAAGTATGGCATTGGTAGCTCTTAGCTTGGCATGGATGCCACAAATGGTTGTGGAGTTATTTATCAGTGCCATTATTTCATGCAAGCTGTGCAGCTGAGTGTAGGACATAAAGCAAAATATACACCTCAATAATTTCCCTATGCACGTCCTTGCAACTTCATCTGGGGACAGTGCTGCAGATGTTCCAAATGGTATGACAAATTTCAACAATCATACTTCTTAGAGCAATTTAATTACCACCTCACTCACTTTTGTATTAATTAGTTCTCTTTTAAAAAAAAAATAGGATGGTAAGTAAACCTTAAGTCTATAATCCGTTTAAATTTAGCTCTTCAGACTAAATTATGCATACTGTCAACATCTGAAATTTATTGGTTAATCAAGGAAACAAGCTAAACTGAATCTCCTGCTTCAACAGAGATGAGAGATATCTTTTTTGGTACAGTCACTTTTTTTCTATTGTGCTTTCTTGTGATATGAAAAGTGACCTTTCCTTTGACTTTCCAGCATTCTTCAAAGGCCAGATTCACTGCCAGCTGCAGTTCTTGAACAATTCTGCCAACATCTACCCAGCTTGGCTGGAAACAGCAGGTTTTTCTAAAGGGTGTCTATTCGCTCAAGGCCTTAGGGTCTTGCACCTTTATCCTGCAAAGACTTAAGATCACGTGTAAGAATTTGCAGAATTGTGACTTTCACACCTATAATGTCTATATTATGTAAGTCTTTCGTGGTAGAAAGTAGATATTCCTAGGAGTAGATACGAAAAGGTCAAATACAATAATAATATGGGCTCTATGGTAGATACATATTTTCAAATGCTTTCAAATATGTCTTTGATCACCTACATTTCTTTTAGGTGTTTTTTTGGTGCAAAGAATTCACTCTTAACTTGAATGACATATTCCACATGGAAATGTATGTAGATGCTTTCCAGTTACTAGATGCCCAAAGCATTATTGTGTGCTTTACAGTACACGAGTGCTTTGTGTGCACTGCATTCACATGTGTACATATAAATACTTCATGGCACCATGCCTTCACGTGTCTTACTCTCTATGTAAAAGCTTGTACACAGTGAAACAGTGTTTTATAAAATATCACTGTTGGCACATTCACTACTCCCAAGGCAGGCATGATCTATGACCTGTGTAAAGTTACACATACAATTAATCTTTTGTAATGTAACACAAAACATTGTACATTACAAACTGAGTTGTTCGACCAATGTGTTACTGTAGTACTGTGAATGCTAGAGTTTCTGAGCAAATATTTATATCTGTATCTATCCATCATAAGATCCAGACCTCGTTTTGAGTATTTGGTGCAAAGAAGCCCAGTGTATAAATGCAGAAATTTAACCCAATTAATGTTGATTTCAATGCAAAACAATGTGCACATCATTTCAGTACCAAACCTGAACTCTTCAGTTTTATATAAATATTCCAAAATACACTAGGAACAAGAGTTTTTTTCCTATTGAAATATTAGATTTGAAGGACAACTGGTTTGCAGTGATGCACTTAATTACTTCCAGGAGTCAATAACTGGCAAGCATCCCTACCATTTCAAGCTTACATTCTTAATTTACAGCTGAGATGGGATGAGAGGAAGAAGCCGGTTCACTCTACCAACTGTTCATGCCTTCAGTAAGGAACATATCCTGTGGTCTGTTGTAATTCTTTGAAATCAGTGACATGTTCTGCTCAAGAATACAAGCTGAGATTTTCCAAGACAGGAGCCAGAGTGGCAACATGCCCTTACATATATCAACAGGAGAAAATGATCCAATTACAGCAAAATAAATCAAGCAGACCTTTGGAATTTTAGATGGAAATCTAGAAGATGCTGCCCTTTCCCACAAATGCTTTGGCCAATCCCTTGGGGACAGCAAAGGGCAAATAAAGTTGTCAGGCCTTATGACAAATGTCAAGGAAACGTGGAGCTACTGCTGTGGTCATGTCAAGTCTTGGTTCATGTCTGTGTGTCTTGATGTAACTGGTTGCTCAGTTTCATGAAATGTCTTTGCTATCTCACTGAAAGTATATAGATCCCACATCCTCTTTCTTTTTGTGCCCACTGATTTTTAAAATGGATGTCAAACTATTGGAATATCAGAGAGTCAAAAACGCATCTTATGCCATTGGCAAAGTCACCAGTAAAAGAAACAGAAAAGTTTGAAGAATGCTACAATTTTCTATTTCCTTTTCTGTCATGTTAATTTCTGCAGTACATAGCATACAATTTCCATTGGCACAAAATGCAGTTATGTAGTTACAGTGCACTGATTGTTAAAGATTTAGTGAGCATGAAGCTGCCCTTCTAATTCTGGTGGCGTTCCTTACAAGTCCTTGGTTGACAAGACAAGGTAAAGAAACCTGCTGCCATCTGTGTTCTTTGGATAAACAGAAAATTCAAAGCTACCTGTCCAAAACCTTTCAAAGTGTATATTTGCATCGTGTGTATGTATAGTCACAGAACCAAAGAATCACAGAATCGTAGGGGATGAAAGGGACCTGAAGAGATCATAGAGTCCCAACTTCCTGCTGAAGCAGGTTCCCCACAGGAGGTCACACAGGTAGGCATCCACGTGGGTTCTGAATATCTCCAGAGAAGGAGACTCCACAGTCTCTGAGCAGCCTGTTCCAGTGCTCTGTCACTCTCACAGTAAAGAAGATCTGCATATTTGTTCATTTTCCTATGGAAAGAGGCTAAGATCTCTTAAAAGTCACCTGAATCAGAACTTCATCAACCCAGATTCATCAAACATAGGCATTTTTAAAGTTTCCAATACCATGGTGTTATTGCTTGCTTGAGCATCATACAGGGAGGTTCCTAAGCTTGAGTCATTCCAATCAGACTGAAAATAGCATTTGGCAGGCTCATCGTGATCAGAAGATGTCTACCGGCACCTTGCCCTTTCTGCCACCAGGGCCGTGGTGGTAGGGAGGTCGGGTTCCTGCTCCAGCTGTCGGTGGCTTGGAGTTTCCAGCTAACTGAACATTTTTGCCCAGCTTTGAATTTCTAAGGGAAAAAATTTTAAGAAGCTGAAATCAAAGCAAAATAGGATGGGAATATGAAAACAACATTTCTCAGTTCTGCTGAGTTCCAACAGCAACACGAAACTATTCCGTTTATATATTTAGTGAAATAAATCCTGGCATCACCACTCATATATTTCCTCTTATTGTGGGTTATATTTTTTTTAGTTTTGTTTGGACAAATTTAGGATGAGTGGGAATAAGGGACAGATGTCACTGCTGCAAGTGTTGACGGGAGCTGGAAATTCCCCTCACCAACTGCCTCCAGCCCTGAGGAGCACCAGCCCGTTCCTCTGTGTCAGGGGCACTGATGAAGGGATGAAGGACAGTGTTTTGAAGCAGAGTCCAACTTTGATCTGTACTTCCTTCTGCCCCTCCAGAAGCTGGGATCTGGAGCAGCAGGACTAGCAGTCCCCATCCTCAATGAAATTCCACTGTCATGGTATAGTGCCATCTGCCACCTTTCCTCTGCTCTCACCTGCAGACCCTCACTCTTGCTGTGGCAGATGCTGACCTGCAACCCTAAGCAACACTGGCTGCTTTCACCCCACAGAGGGAAAGCACTCCCCACTCACCATCCCATCCCCGTGGGATGCATAGCTCCTTCCACAAACTCATCCCTTCCCAGCGCCAGCTAGGCAGCTGCCCTTCTCCCCTCAGCCAGTGATTTCTCCTGTTCGTTTCTTGCCTCATCCCCCCTTTCCCTCCCTCCCGGTGTCTGCATTTCTCGCACCGCTCGCTATTTACTGACAGGGCAATGTGACTTTTCGCACCGGCTCTCGCTGCTCGCTGCCCTGCCGATTGGGCTGGGCAAAGCCTCTCCCCAGCCCCAGCTGGCCGGACATCTCCCCCCACCTCCCCTCCCCTTCACACCCGCCAAGCGACAGATTCCACTCTCCCTCCCTCTCCCTTTCTTTTTCCACCCCTCCCGCCTTCAGCACAGACCCAACACTCAGGATCCCGCTGAGAGAAAGCGGCTCCTTGAAACCATCACCGCAGCCCGTGCTGCGAAGGAGGGAGAGGAAAACCTCCGCACCACCTCCTGCATCGGGGGGCTTCGCGGCAGGGCGATGGCTTTGAGCTCCCGGAGATCATCTCTCACCTTTGCCCGGGGTGTGGGACCCGTCTTCTTCATCCTCCAGATCATCTCAGTTCGGGCTGATGGTGAGTCTCCACTCTGTTCGGGCTGGGTTGCTGGGGCTGGAAGAAGAGCTCTGTGTTGAAATGGGTTATTGAAAAATACAACAAGAAAAAAAAAAGAAAAACAACAACCAACCTTTCTTTTTTAATAAGAAACTTAAATACATGCCCCAGTATGGGTTAGGAAACGTGTGATTCAGAGCTTTCTGAGACTTTGCAAATATCCTGGGGTGAAGCAAGGAACGGAAATAAGATCCCAGAAGGCTCAGATTGTTTTATTACAACAGAACAACAGGATAGTGACCTTTTCCAGGGGAAGTAAGGATAACAGAACAAAGCCAGAACACAAATAAGAAGCAGCAGCTCTCTCTCCATTATTATTATTTTTTAAATTATTTTATGTATAATTAAAAATACCATTTCTCTGAACGACTTCCACATCTGCCCAGCTCAGATGTCACCGAACATCAGCTTACACGGGCAGGTACTGAGGAAGGGGAGACGAGAAGCTGAAGGCTTCTGCTCACAGCATTTTTGATCCGGTACAGCACGCTCAGGACAGCAGCTGACCCTCCTGCTAGGGCTTCACCTGCTCTGCACCACTGAGGGGTTCGATCGGAGCACAAACTGGGCTGAATCACCACCGGCTGCTTACTCTGCAAGACACTCGCTGACGGTAATCCCGAATGGCAACATCCTTTGCAAGCAGCCCGTTCCCATTTGAATAATTAAGCCCCCCTGATGATGGCCAACTTGCCTTGGTGATAACATCATTAATTTTTAAAGCAACTATTTCTTTTCCTGGGAGAGCAGTGCTGAATGGACATGGTTTTGTTTTGTTTTGTTTTTTCATTTTGCAGCTGCAATAGATTTATGCCTGATCTCAGGATATATATATTTTGTCAGTACAGAATTCCTTTACCACTGATGTTTGCTGTATTGTGCTGGAGAACAGTTCCTTAACATTATAGGGCAATAAAAACCTCTGCTTGTTCTCGGAGCATTTTTCCACCTCGGCTGAAATTTCTGTCATTTGGTCACGAAATATGGCAAAGGAAAGGGGACAGTCCTTCTGCTCACTGCTACCACTTGGTATGCATTTATACACCAGAACCTTGTCTTGTAAATTCAAAGAAAAGGGGAGTAAGAGTAAAGTGAAAGAAATGTATAAGATGACCCCACTGTATTGCAGAAGGAAAACTGCAGTTCTGATTTTAGGAAGTCCTCCTTCCACAGCAAAATCCCTCTCAAATGAGGAAAAAAAGCATCACTATGGATGAAGGCTCTCCACATGACTTGCAAAAGGCATCAGGACGGGAATAATTAATTTGCCTTTGCTAAGAGTGCTTTGTCTGAAAAATTCCCTTTTCAGGAACACCTCCCAGTTTGTTTTGTTTCTGTAGGATTGAAGACATAGATATCCTCTCAAAGAGAAAGGGGAAAATGCTGGAGACCATTTCGAGGCAAAGTTCATGACAGATTTTAATTGACTTTCAACAGTCTGTCAAATCTGCTTTACGTGTGGTAAAGCACTTTAAGAATTAAAGGGCGGGATATGTGAAGTACTTTATAATTGCCAACCGTTATTATAACACCGCTGTTCTGATTTTTATTTAACTTCTAAAAGTCGTTGCTGAAAACGAGTAAATCCTCTACCAACGTGCTCCTCAGCGTGTTCTCCTGCTATTAGTACTACAGCGAACAATTGTAACACTGTCCTGCAAACCATCTGGCTAAATATGCAGAAGAAAACATTTGATTTGAACTTAAAAATTTACTGTTACACACAAGTCTTCGTATTTAAGAAGATCTGAGAGTAACGAACAGCCGTAATGCTCCCTTACATAGCGCATTTGAGCCCGATCCAACAGGAAACCAGTTTCTCAGTTGTGGAAATTTTAGGTAAAAATACAACTGTGCCATTCTCTGTTATATGCAAATGTCATTTAGTGACGAAGGATGGTTCTGGGTGACGTGTGTATGTATTGGGTACTGAAGGAACTAAACGTTTTGCAAAGTGCTGAAGGGATTTTGACTCCACCTTGTAAAAACCCAATGAAATCCAGACTGGCCCCTGTTACAGGCAACTCCCCAAAACTGCTTGGAATATATTTCCCAAAGGAAGACTTTCACTTTATTATCTCACACACAAATAATGACAAAGAGCAGACAGTAAAAGTGGAGACCCTTGGGGTCTGGTGAAAGTGTAAAGCCTTGAAGCTCAATTGATCTCTTTTGACTAATATTTACTGCAACATGTATTGCTGTAGAGCGGATAGACTCCAGAAAGACAAAGATAAACACCTAAACAAAAGATAGCTTTGTTTCGCTTTGCAATTTGCTTTTTCTACAATGGAAATACGGTTGTTCATAGCTGTGGAGATCATGGTCCCTCAGATAAGGGTCTCCTCAGGGCCTGTTTCTGCTCGGACTTACTCTGGTGTAAGTGTGCAGCAGTGTAGCGTTACTACTGCCAGCACAGTTACTGCTGAGTGAGATAGGTTATGGAAAGGAGTCAATAAACACAGCTCAGCCTTCAGGAGTTGCTCAGCCACAGCTAGCCCTGGTAGGTTCCAGGTTTGTGAATGGGAACCACACAGTCAAACAGCACTGCGGTGTAACTTTTTCTCAGCTGGAACCAACTTTAAACTTCACCTTTACAAAGATAAAGGTTTTAATTATGTTCTTGTGATTGTAGCAGTTCTTAAATAACCCACTGCAAATGGAAACTTTTTGGAATATCTTTGTGCTGGGATAGGAGAAAAGAGTCTGGCTTCATGTGTGGTGTACAGGAGTCACCTTTGCTTTTCTTGACTCCTCCTTTTGTCACTGCTATTAAAATGTAAATAGGTATGAGCCATAGTTTTCTGCAGATAACTTGCCCTGAGAAAAAGTGTGTGGCAGAGAATTATGGCAGTTAATCTACCTTACTAATACACACCTGATTTGAGAAACGCTCTATTTGTAACACTTGAGAAATTATTTCAAAGCAGTGGTGTTCTGTTGGCTCAGTTTTGGGGTACGTACAAAATCAATTGGCCAAGGCAATCACAGTATCACAGGGGTTGGAAGGAAGCTCCAGAGATCAGCGAGTCATTTGGTAGTGAGCACACACCGTGACAGCAGAGGTTGCAGGTGAAAGATTATGAATCCAGAAGGCTAGGCACAATTAAGTGAGGATCTGACCGCACTGCTGCCCTAGAAGCAGACAAATCTGAAAGTAGAATTTTACTGATACGCTAATATTTCTCGGTGTATTGGAGCACACTGATATCACTTTGGTGCTCACACAGCTGCCCTTTTGCTACATATGCAGGCTAGATACAGTACTTCAGTCCTGTAGGGAAAGAAGTCTTACACTGGTAATAATTAAGATTTTCTTCCCTATAGGATTGCTGTTAAGCAGAAGTCAGTGGGCAGAACTAGCTATCAAGTATGTTTCAGTAAATAAGAAAAAATGAAACAAATTAAGTACCTATTCTGAAAAAAAAAAAAAGAGAAAAAACCCCAAAACAAAAAAGAATTAAGTGGATAGCAGAGATAAGGAGCAGTTTTAGATCTGCAGTAAAACTCCTGGAAAATTTTACGAGGGAAAAATCCTACTATGGTCTTTCTTGATGAAAAGGCTCTAAAGAAAGCCAAAGGAAAAGAAAAGAAATTATGCTTCTTCTCTTCTGCTGTATCTATACAGCTGTGTTTGAGTAGCAGGTGTGTAAGCAATTCCGGTCCTACTTGCAAACCAGCTAATATGTTTGTATGATGCAAAAGCAAATCCATAAACAATTGCAAATATTTGACCCTAAAGCCTTTACTAACATTAAAATTTAAGTTCAACGTGAGCTTAGCTGAGGAGGAACTCTGAAGTGACCTCCAAATTTTTCTACTTTTCTGATGATGCAATATTTTAAGCAGTTTGAACTAAATAAGACATCATTCATTTTATTTTCTCATAGAAATAAACTCTACATTCATGAACATTCTGGTAATTACCCAGATCTCTCTCTGTAATTGTACAGTTTTACTGAATCTTCCACCCTTGCTATTACAATCAAGGCCATTGTTACACATAGCCATAGAAATGGAAATGAAATTGCTTTTGAAGTACAGAGTTGAACTTCTCTTCCTCCGCTCTCCTTTACCTCGATTTGAAGACTTCAGCATTTAAGTAAGAATAAATCAGCGGTGAAATATATACATCTTTTACCACATTTATTTCGTTAAGTGATGAGGTTCTACCATTTGAGCTAGTAAAACATCATCAGCACAATAGACATGCCTTTTTAAGTACTTCATTTTATATTATTTGTGAGAGACGCTTCTGTTTTAAAGTATATTTGGTTCCTTCAAGCATGGTGCAAGTCCTCCGGAGGACATGGAAGAATTTGAACTTCAGTAGGCTTTGAACAGTGCCTGTATACCTCAAAAGAACTTCTGTTTGTTAATGTATTAGAATAAATTATACAACTCTTCTGTTAATTCCACTGAGATTCCTACAAGAAGGAATGGAGCTGGGAGTCTTCTGAAGTGTCCCTTTCTGTGCTTTTCTGTATCTGATTACAGACAGCTCTTCAGTCTCTAGAGCATAATCAGGTTCAGTTGTTAGAAGCTGAGTTTAGCAAAATTTGAAACTGGAAATAAGGTGGAGTGAGAGTAATGAACCATTGGAACAGTTTACTATAAAGCGTGCTGTAAATTCTCCATTACTTGGAGTCACTGAATCATGACTGGATGCCTTTTGAAAAGACATGCTCCAGTTCAACCATGAATTTTTGGAGTCAGTGTTGGAACTACAGGGGGAAATCTACAGTCTAGTTATGCAGATATTCAAACAAGGTGATAAAAATGAATCCTAAAGGGCTTGAGATCTATGGTTATGTTCTCAATCATACTGTACTGGGGTACTCTTTAATAAAAACTGTCCTCAGCTATTGCTTGTTGACAAAATTTTAGAGCCAAACAATAAGTAATAAAAAAAAAAAATTATCTATTTATCAAAATAGAATTACAGTTCTGTAATGATGATAGCAGAGGCTATGCATATAATATACTGCAGTTATTAAAGAAATTTCAAGCGTGAATTTTTATCGAGTACTGCAAGTTCAGCTGTTAATTAACTACAGGAAGAATTATGTCTTATCATTTATGTCTTAGCAGTGAAGTTAGAACTTTTTCACTAGTTTCAAAGGGATACCTGAAAAATCTCTACGATGAAGACATTTTTCAATCTGAAACTGTAAAACTCAAATTATGTATTAAGTATTCTGAGAAAGGCTACTTCCCATGGATTCCTAGCTTGAACTTGAAATAGAGACTGGCTTTGTCTGAAATCTTCAGAAAAGTATGCAGAGTTTTGGTAACAGATTTCCATACCACCTGTCTCATCATTACACTATGGGAAGCAGAAATGCTACAGGCAGAAATGAAGGAAGAGCACAGGGAGGGAGCTCAGACGTGCTGGCTGTTGCACAACCAAAGGTATTCATGCAAATATACAAAAAGACATGATCCCTGCATGCTGTGCATTATGGAAATACAGCAGCCTTGTATTTAAAACAGGGTGATAATACATCTCTTGGGATTATCTCAGAGAGAAAACTGGTTTCAACTACTCTACACTGTCATAGTGTGTTGAACAGAGGGGTGATACCATTTCAATATTTCACAACCCATATAGTAAAACTGACTGTGTATCAGCAAGTATGTGAGGCAGGGTTTTTTTTCTTCATTTTTCTCTGCAGAAAGCAACAACAAAAGGTTTACAAATATCTTGCCCTTAGGTGCACAGCTTCAAAATCAGACCACTTGTGTGACTGAAAGTGAAAATAATCAGTACAAGAATGTTTCAAGCCAGTCAGTCACAGCACTGTAAGGTGCACTGCTGCAGTCTTATTTATTTAAGGGATTTTGATGGGCTTTTCCCTGTTGCTGTTCTAATATGTCTCCTACTTATTTCTTTCCTTCTAAATGCCCCTTTGTAAAGTGACACTTGGCAGAATACTGGGGATCCAAATGTTTCATTGGTAAGGTACCAGGTGCAGCTTGCTACTACTTGTAAATTAAAAGAAAGACAACAACAAAACAAAACATAAAGCACATGTTAAAATCTGGGCAGATAGCCATAGAACTTCTGGAGTTCTGGAGAAGATTCACAGGTCATTCTGGTAAGATGGACAGCCATTTTCATCCCCTTCTGGCTGACCAGAATTTCCTATAAAGCAGTTCACTATAATTTTCCTGACCAGTAAGACTTTCCTAGCTTACCCTAAAATCTATTTGCCTACATATTTTGGATATCCCAGAAGTCCAGCACTTTCATACTTTCTAGCAAGAAGTTAATTTACATTAACAACTGTAAAACACCTGGAAAACCATAATGGGCATCTACTGGTACAAAGGCGAAATGATGAACTTTATTTCTTCTAATTATTTTTTCACAGAACTCAGTCCTTAAAGATTTTTCTTTCAAGTTTAGCCTCCTAAATAAAATGCTTTAAAATCTTTATAAATGAAAGATGTTCCACAACTATGGAGTGGCAATTTAAAGTCATTCTGCTTATATTGCTTCTCCCGACTGCCCGCATTCTTCACTGTGGCTGTTCATGGCTTTGGAAACAACAAAATTTGGAGCATTGGCAAAGAATCCGGAGGTTTTTGTTCTCAGGAGTGAAGAGGCTTGCTTTTTTCACCGGTCTGTGTGTACTCCCTAATTTTAGTCATAATTCATTATATTGTTTAGTCTAGTGGTTAGGACACTGATCAGTGCTTCTGGGTTGCACTCTATATGGGAACTGCTGAATCATAGCCTGAACCTCTGATTGAGGCAAGCACTGAGTCAGCCCTGGGAGCACAGGTAAAGGCAATTGGGAAAAAATTGGAAGGGGTGGAGCCTGGCAGCACCTCTCCTAGACCGATTTAAGAGCTGACTGCCAGTAGGAGAGGGTCTTTTCTAGAGATCCCTACTCTGGAGTTTTGCAGTGAGCCTAGGATGCAGGTAAGCTTTCTATCTATTCTCTTTTTGTTACTATAATCTGCTTTGTCAAATTCTCTTGTTTATTTCATAATTCTAACATCATTATATTCATTAATTATACATGCTCCTAGGTCAACTTGCTGCCTGAGAAAATCACTCTGGTTACTGTGAATTCCCGTTCTTTATCGTTACTGCTTGTCCTGTTTATTTAAATTGCTTTCTGTCTATCATGTCAACTCCTTGCTGTGCATATCTAGAATGACCACCAAAACAGAAATCTTTATCAGGACCCATCTATGCTTGTTAGTGTAAACACAAATTACATATTTACATGGTAGAGATTTTGCATATTTCAGTGTAATGATTGTTCCTTCATAAGTTTAAACTCTGTACTAGAGAGAACAGAGAGCTGTTGGGGCAGACTTACCCTGTATCAGTAGCTATGTGTAGGATTAAATTCAGATTTATTAATTCGTTAAAGTGATACATGGGTGGAGGTGTCTCTTTGTATACAATCAGCTTAGAGCAATCTGAAGGATTACAGATACTGGTCAGTATATGGTGTGAGTGTGAAGCTAGCTACCTAATGAACTGTTAGTATGTGCTGGAAGTTACGATTTCTTGTAACCACTGCCACTAATCTAATTTTTAAATAAGCCATAAATGTTTATGGACATTCAAAAGATGTCTTCCTGTGCCTGCAAGCAATCTAAATTTATACTTGAAAATTCAGAAGATATTCTGAGGGATTTTACCTTCAGAAAGAAGACACTTATGGCAGTTCAAATGCCAGCACTGTGAACGGTCTCGTTGTGTATTTCTTTTTCTGGTGACATCTGGTGAATGTGTTTATTCCACAACCCAATAATGTCTCAAGCTTTATTGCCAAAACCCCAACTGCCCTTTGCCCAGTTGCAGGAATCTCTAATGTTCATCCTTAACATCTTTCAAGATGTTAAATAAATTAAAATAAACTGAACTGAAAATAAAAATAACTCCAGCAATTGTTATGCTGAATCTGTCCTCATGCTCATTCAAAAAGTCTTCTATTAGGGAAGAAATCCCCTCTGTCTTTCCAGAAAGATATGAAAACAAAGTGGCTTTGCAGCAGCATTTAGGTGCAGATTTCCACAGAATTTTTTTTCTAGAGACTGAGTATAAATCTCTGATGTGGAAGAGTGAGTTACAATACTGGGATGTAGATGTGTTCTTGCTGTATACAGGTAATTTTATAACTGTAGTTACAATATGCTTGGTAATGAATTCCAACGTTATGTCTAACAGCAGGCGTTCTGACTTTGACTACTTAAGTGCATGTAAGACAGTGTCAGTGCTTTCTCTTTCCACATCCTAAGCAGAGACCTGTAGAAGGATGGCAAGTTTTTTGTTTAGACTAGGAATGAACAGGTACTCAGCTGTGTTTGTATTTCTCTTGATTAATGTAAGTAAAAGAAAAACTTCAGTAAAAGTCTTTACAGTGTTGCTAGCTAATTAATTCTAAGAAATAGGTTGCTCTCTGGTTTGAACTTAGTAAGAGCAAGAAGACTTTATTTGGTAATAATCTGCAATATTTTTATGGAACATATATTGAGTACCATGCCACGATGAGTGACCTGATCTTTCTTGGTGCTGCAGGGAAAGTGTTTGCACTTGAGTCCAAGAACAACTCTCAGGGTCTGGATCTAGCTGAAGCTGAGAAAGCTTGTGTTGACCTGAGTGCTCGCTTAGCAACCGCAGAAGAGCTGAAAAGGGCTGTCCTGGACTGTTCCTTCATTGGCTGCACCACGGGATGGCTGGCTGATGGCACCGCTGGGTAAGAACAACAGTGTAAACCTTCCTGAGAAATATAAATGACTGCTGTAAAGACATTTTTCCTCTTAGACTAAGTTTACTACTGAAAAACACTGGCCACAGTTTAAGCACTGTGGTATACATGTCATCCTGTCCAGAGTTTCCTCTTCCTTTTTCTTACTGAGTTGTCACAGTTCTGCCCCACAGTGGGGCAATGAGCCCTAAAGGAGCTTGCAGCCTATGGGCATAATACTGAGTTATCAGCATCAGTGCTCCCACTGACTATAGGTACGTGCTCAGTTTGCTGAGATTCTCATAGAAATTGGGTCTCTGTCTCAGTTATTTATTGCTGTCTAAGTATATGATAGGCATGTTCAAGCAGGTGTACCTAGATATGATAAGGAAAACCTGTTAGGGAGTTGGGTGAGAAAGCTCACCAGAGGGCTGATGTTGTTACTGGACATACTGAACTATATTAATGGAGGTAACACAGGTGACTCCAAATGGCAGTAGGCTGAGATTTGTCTCTCAAATAAACAGCATTACAAGAAGTAAGGAGGAAAAGAAGCAGGGTGAATTCAGCACAGTGATGTTTCTTTTCTGCTATGAATACTGAAGAATTCTAAATGACTTTCAGTGAAGTTACGATTTTGAGGATGTGTCCTCAGTTGTGCTAGCTGTGTACCAGCAGCAGCACGGCTGTACCACCATGGTGCTCCATCCTGGCTGATGCATGCTCCTTCTGCGTGGTGTTAAGGGCTTCCAGAACCCAAGCTGACTCATTCCTGTTACCCTACAGTGCTGAGCTGTGCCAAGAACATACAACTCAACTTCCCCATCTCTTCCAAAATGAAAGCCTTTACAGCATGCCACAGGTGAAGAGACTTTATATTTGATAGACAAAGAGACCAAATCACAGAGAATTCAGTATAACATATATATATATATATATATATATCAAGACACTATTTCCAGTTTCCCAAACTTTAGCATACTGTTGGATTTTGTGAGAGTTACCAGTTACCCTGTAAGCACACATTGGTGTTCATGTATTTTCAGTAGTAAAATAGAACTTCCAAAGGACAGAAATAGCAACAATTGAAAATATTTAAACAATTTCAAGCAAAAGAAACTTGTTCAGGTGATCCTTTATTTTCCAGGTGGAAAAGATTATATTTTTTTTTTTCTGGAAGATTTATTTTTATGTACCTTTAGACATTTAAAAAGATCAAGAAATGTCTCAATATAAAAGATAGTGATCTAAACACTAAAATTTTTTCTTCCTGCCCCAGTTGCTGATATGTCATGTAGGCTGAAGAGCCAGAAAAACTGTGTCTAAGAAATGCAAGGAGAAGTTGTTGTACAAGTCCTTTCATATCACCTCTCTATTATGGAAGCAAAGAGTGCTGAAGGGTGGGAGAAGGAAGCACACCTTTATTATCTGGGTAGTACCACTGATTTGTCTGAGAGTTCCTCAGTTCTTTAATATAAGCTCTGGAGCTATGACTATGAGTAGACCAGTTGTGGATCTATCCCTCAATATCTTTAAAATGAAAATTGGATACAGTGATGGCATTGGATACAGTGATGGTATTGTTGTGTGCATCACATCATGGTGACGTGGGAATGCACACAACATAGACTCATAGAATCATTAAGGTTGGAAAAGACCATGAAGATCATCTTGTCCAACCATCAGCCCGTCATCACAATGATCACTAACCATGTCTGTCAAAGCCATGTCCACGCAGTTCTTGAAATGGTGACTCCACCACCTCCCTGAGCAGCCTGTTAATTCATCAAGCATCAGCTGGGCTGTTTTCTACTGTGCCTTTCTTGTTAGAATGAGCTTGCTCTACATCTCCCTACTTCTTTGTCCTCTTCCAAATCCTTCAAAGTCATGCTTACAAAAGAACTTGGCAGTACTAATGGGTTTGTACTACCTAGTGTACTTAATAAATGCTTGGTATTTTCTTCCTATATTTCAGTCCATCTTCTTGTTTCTTTCTTTTCTTTGGAAAAGATGGAAAGTCGCATTCAAGGATTACACTAGCTATGTTCTGATGGTGAGTGGTTACTTAGGTATCATACTAATGGAGAGGAAGGAGGCTTTTTATCTCTTCCATCTTCCCGTACTCCATTCATCTGGTAAATTCTGTAAACTATTCATCAGAAAGGACATTACAGGGGCACATGCACAAACTGTTGCTGTGCATACGCCATGTATGGAGATTTCTGTAGGTACTCACCAGAGAGTAGTTCTTCGGAGCTCCTGTAAGATGAACTTCTTTATTTTCTTGTCTGGGACTCTCTTACTTATGGCTGGGCAAGCTCCAGAACCTGCATTGCTTGCTTCATTGAAGTGAGTTCTTAATACACTCAGGGAAAGTGCAATGTCTGAGAAGACTATACTGGTTTCACTGTTAGTTAAGGCAGCTCTGGCAGAAGAAATGGGCAGCCAAGTGCAAAGTATGTAAATGGGACAGAGCTATTCAAATTGAAGAAGCCTGTGCATAATATGAAGATTTTTTTCAGAGGGATTTAGATTAATGAATAAAATGATGACAAATGAAGTTCAATAACAATATACTTGGGAATGAGTATGCAGTCTACTTGAAAATATTTCACACACCAATAGTGTGTGGTCTATCAGTCCAGGAAAGATATGAGGAAATCACTGTGGAGGGAACAAAGAAAACCACTGTCGAAAAAGACAGAACTAAGTTTTTAGAGTGTTTGTGGGATGGGCTGGCTGTAATGAAAAATGCATAAATGTGTATATATTTATACACTCATATAAAGGTCAGTGTAACAGGAGGCTTTGGAGTAACTCCTTTAGAGTTCCTGTTACTCCATCTTTAAAAAAAAAAAAAAAAAAAGCCTAAGACAGGCTAAAAAAAAAAGGCTTAAGAATGACTAAAAGCATGGAAAAGCTATTGAGGGGGGGCTCAACACATTTGTACTTGTCAGTTATTTGCTTTAAAAAATATTTCTAGAGGAACCTATTCAGTATTTTGGGCATTTATTTAATAAATGAAAAGTACCAGCAAGGATCAAGGATAAACTGTGAATATGAACACTTCAGTCCACGCTCTCCTCAAATGATGTAATGAGGAGGGGGCAAAACGGGCTTCCCTGCAGATCCAGATGATCACAGAAGTAGACAAAATTATTTCCAAAACATAGGATTCCTCACTGGGTACTTCTTGTGTTATTTATCTTGATGGAGCTTCACATCTTCAAATGTGATGGCATGGCCCAGAGGAGGAAGTCACCACCCACATTTACTAGTCCAAAACTATTTAGGTCTTTAGAAATTGGAACTAAAAGCCTGGATCCCACCCAGAAACTGACTGGAATCCATGGAAGATCCCAGAGCTTTGGTCCTGTATTCTCCCATATCCTCTTGGATCATGTGCATCAGAAAGGAGATGAATAAGGGGGAACATGGGAACATGATAAAAGTAGTTCCTAATTTCAGGAAGAATGCATTTTATTATTATTATTATTATGCTTTTTTTTTTTTATGCCTGAAAAATATCTTAATCCTTCCTCTGAGGAAAAATGGATTAAATGCTGGCAACAGAAGCAAGCACAGACAAGTAATATGAGTGAAGGCATAGTGGAGCTGCAGATTTTATGATGTGCTTCAGTCCTCCTTCCACAACATAGACTTAAAACTGCATATAAGCATGTAAGGACACTTTCACCTCATGGTGAGTTTTTTGGGTCTTACATAAGCTGGTGACAGCCAGTTCATACCTGGTGGCTGTTCTTTGATCTTTTTGAATGATACTCATCACTCTTTGCTGTTGTGACCTTATTATCATTTTTACGTCCAAATGAGGGCCTGTAAGCCTGTGGAAGTTCCTCCTTTAATGTCTGAGGTGCGTTTCTGAATCAGTCAGTGTGTTTATACCAGTTGCTCTCAGGGTATTAGGTGTTAAAAGACATCATTTTGTAAAGAGTGATGCCAGGGGAAATAGATATCATTCTGCTAATGGAGCTGCTCATTGGAGTTCTCTAACCCATTTTCTGCTCTGTAGTCTGAGGTAGCCTAAGCAGCAGGTTTTGACAAATACAAATTGCCTTAACTGACTTGTGATGGAAATTGCTTAAACAAACTGTTCTCTGCCAGTAAATCCAAAGACACAATAAACTCATTGGCATTGTGGTTTGAGCAGCCTGGGACAGAACGTCTTCCACAGGCATAAGGTTATGTTTTTGTCTTCCACTGTCAATTGTTCAGAACAACCCAATTCAGAGCTTGGGGCTGTTCACACAGGCAAGTTGCTGGCAGGTCCAGGGACATGAAAACTTTTAGATAAGATCCACTGATGAATAAGTAGGGTCCAGAGAACAAGTGGTACGTTCTTCCAGCAGCCCAGAAGTAAGTCATGTAGAAGTCAGCCTTGAAATGTGTAACTTGTGAAGTATTACACATTGTTAGAGTGCAGAAAATGAAATGCTGTTTAGGCAGGTTTCATTTGTCAGATTAGAATGAGCCCTAATGGCTATTTATACTAAAATGACACTCTTATGACTTATTTGCATGTCAGACGAGTGAGTCAGTAAAACCAGAAAGTGATCTGCCAGAATATAAACAACAACAAAAAAAGGTTGTAGAGTTCTTTGAAAAGCTTTTACTGCTATTGTATGGGAACAGCTGAATCATGGTCTGAGCCTCGGATTGAGCACCTGAGGTGAGCACTGAGTCAGCCATGGGAGCACAGGTGAAGGCAATTCAGCTGTGTGATGGAAGGAGTGGAGCCTGGCTGCACCTCTCCTAGACCCATTTGAGAGCTGACTGCCAGTGGGGAAGGATCTCTTCTGGAGATCTGTCCTCTGGAGTTTTGCAGTGAGCCCAGGACAAGGGCAAGCACTCTTATCTACTCTTTTTTTGTTATTATAATCTGCTTTGCCAAACTCTCTTGGTTTATTTCTTTTTTTCATAATTATAACATCTTTATATTCATTGATTATACAGCTGTCTTCTGAAAACTGTGCCTAGTCCTGCAGCACTGGGCAGTGCAGTGTGTTCTCTCACATGTTCATTTCTGTTTTGTTTTTTAATCTGGAAAGTAAGCATGATAGTTTTTCTTATGATCAGCCCTACTAATTGTGCACAGAATATTAGAAAGCAGCTATTGATTTTTTTTTTTTTTTGCTGTAAGTAAAAGTGTCAGCAACTTGTATTAAGATATTCATTGCACACTCGTTTCCAGCACTTTTGCAGGCCTGAGAAGATGAAGCTGTCCTATTCCCTCTGTTGCTCCTTGTTTTTCTATGAAAGAATGAATGCATGTAGTCCAACTGTAACCTATTACCTGAAAGCTCTGCATAGACTCTCTGTTCTATAATAGCTGTCCTGCAGGACACTCAACGTGTTTCTTTGAATGAACTTGCCCTAGGCTGGTTCCTACCCAGTCCCTGGAGGATTTGTCTCAGAGGGGATAGATAACTCTGGAGTGAGCAAACACAGCCAGCTAGAATAAGCCTTGCAGTGGGAGTCAGAAGACTGAGGTTCTTTTCTTGGCTGACCACAGACCAGATGTTTACTGCTAGGAAAATTACTTCATCTCTGTTTTTCCTTCCTTTGTTAGCTCTTTGGGTTTTGCATTGACTCCTCTTGAATGCTTCTACAGTGTCTAACACAACGGAGTCCTTGGTGCAGATAACACCAGTGAGAACTATAATAACAAGATGCAAAATTAGCATTTCACAGGGCAATCTTCTCCCTTTTCTGCCTACAATGTGAGACTTGCCCAGCACCTGGCAGTAGGGTAATAACAGCTTGTTTCCTGGGAAACTGAAAAACAATATCCAAGGAATGAAATAGGAATAAATCTCTAGCTCTTGCCAGTCTTCTTATCCATGTATGGAGACCCTTGGATTTGTTGGCCCTATGAAATCTGTCCAGGTGTGTATAATGTAACAGATCTGCTTACTTATCTGCAGAGGAGCAGTCCTAATAATATGTCAGTTTGCCAAGCTCCCTGTTTTATTTTAAGGCTGTGCTCTACTGCCTGATGAGAGAATGCATATGAATTTTCTCCTGCATGCCTGTATGACATGGGCCAATTAACTCCCTTCAAGAGATAATCCAGACATAGGTGACAGCATATGGTCCAATTAAAAATGCAAAATCTGGTTCTGAGACTAAGGGGACTTAGAAATGCACTCCTGAAAGATGTTCAGCACCTCTTCCAGGAGATGCAGGGCAGTGCTGAAAGACTTGAACGAGGCATGAGTGAGACAGCACCTGCAATACTGCAATGTGATTCTTGATATCCAAGCTCGGAAGAGATGAGTTCAGACTTGGAGATGCACTTAATCTTAGCAAATCTACAACAGTGACTAATACCAAGATTTTAACTTGCCAGCTAGGTCTAATGGGATTGATATTCAGTTTTTCAGAAGAACTTCACCTTCACATATTGTTTTTTTTCCCCACAATCTCTCTATTATCCAATCCCATCTGAAAGCTTCTGGTCTGAGCATCGAATTTCTTTGTAAATTAACAGCATTTAGTAAACATTTTAAAACCTTTTGGTAACTAATTAATATCATTTGTTACGAACACTGTGGAGTGGTTCATTCATGGAGCACGTACAGCTGAACTGGGTAAAACCAACTGCCTAATGACACTTGCTATGTCTGTGAGCACCCAACTAACTGGTCGAGGACAGGAAGCAATCCAGCTCTCCTCTATGTACACTGAAAATGCTCAAATTATATGTACATAGTGACATTATAGTAAAATGGCTATATAAAATCTTTCATACTAGGCTACAGTATGAAAAATCTGCATGAATGGGCCATATTTATTTAATGAACAGAGGCCTTACTATTTCAGTAGTCATACATACAATTTTAAGCACAAAAGAGTGCATTTTGGGATATATTTTTAAGAATTTAAAGGATATTGGTTCTGCCTCGCTAAGACCTCCTTTTGACATTTCCAGTGGCAGTATTGCTGTTGGAATGTCTTCATGTCACACTTAGCAGCTGCTTTCTTTGGGTCACATCCAGCCAAAATTAGCCTCTATAGTTCCCAGTCAATGGACTTTCCAAAGCCCACCTGTGCTCCCCTTCATGACTTTTCATGGAAATTTTCTTCCCTTCAGTAATCATGAACATGTCATTTGTATTTTATTCCTCATCAGAGCCAGCTTTATAATTTGCAGTTTCTCAAACTACAGAAGGGAAAGACTAAGAATAAAAATCCTCCAGTTTGGCTTCCAGACTACTGATTTTTTTTTTTTTTTTCTCTCACCTAGTTAATGAAACACAAGTGGTAAAACTGATCCATGAAAAAAATTAGCACAGGATGTTAACGATTTATCTTGACTAAGGATAGCGATGAAGTTTTAAGCTTACTAATTAGAGAAAGTCTTGTTATAGTTAATTATGTTATGAACTTTCACAGTGCCTCTACTTCCACATCACTGATGATGGCTACTGAGTAGAATATAGTCATATTCAAGCTTGCACTTCCATGAAGAAATGCCATAAGATCCTCCTAACTCAATCCAGCTAATTTACCGACAAGATAACTTGCAATCAGTTGGCAGACAGCATTGTGACTATAAAACACCCTGGTTCCACCTACTGTTTTTTTTGCATTGATGCTGGAATTGATTGAGCTGTGTTGTATAATCTCAGCCATTAACTCCATCTATATGAACTTAGGTTTACTGAAAATTTTTCAAGTATTACAAAATTGCTATGCAATAATGTTAGAAAGCAGAAGTACCAGTGGACACTAGTGTAGCCATAATTTATTATTTATGTAAAATACAGTTTTTAATTAGATGTTTATTAGATAATAGCGTATTATATCATATAGTGGAATAAACAGTATTCAAATCAGCCTCTTCTGCTATTTCCTTCCCTGAGCAGAGGAACTGGGAATAATGCAAAATATACCAATAGCTCACTGTTCAGTAGATGGATTAGAAAAGTGTGTAACCAGCACAAATGCAAGTGGAATACTTAAAGAAAATCTGGTTCCTGCTTTGTGCTAAATATTAAACTCTCCTCTCATACACATATGCTAAATGCAGTATCTGAATTACCTTCACCATCCTCTGGTCTTACCTTCAGGGTGGATACTGAGCAAGCACAACAAATTGTTCTTACGTGGATGAATTGCCCAGAAATAAATAAGCTGGGTCCAAAACAGTGCGGAGTCCCCGTCGTTTCTCTTGCACTCTTGCTTGAGAGGGGGAGAGACACCGTGAAGCAGATTGTCTTTCTAGGCTTAGTGGTAATGGACTGAGGAGAACCTCACTAGATTTTGGCTCTACTTGTCAAGATACCAAAAGGAAACACCATCAGGTGCCCTTCTGCTTTCCATCATACAGCAGAGGCTGTTGTCAACACAGGTGAAATCTTTTGTCCAGTGATGCCCTACAGGTAAGCTCTCATGTGATGGTTGTTGCTGAAGTAAGAGTTCAGTGCCTCTATATGAAAATGGTGACCATAATTGCTCGTAACTGTAAAACATGGGACTCTTCTAATCTTCAAAGCAGCCTTGATTTTCAGTCCTCATTTAAACTTGCAAGATGAGGTAAAAGAAAATCTTAGGAATGATTTCTCATAAAATTATTGTGTAAGGCAAAACAATTTCTTTCAATTGTTTAAGATTTAAAAATAGAACCAAGCTAGGAAACCTTTTGAAAACACCATAGCCATGAAACAAGTAAGATGCTAATACTGTGTCTGGATATTTATCTTCCTGACAGTATATGATACTTACAGCATATGTGTGTGGCTGATTTTTATGCTGTCATTGTGAGAGTTTTTCAGAGTTCACAGCAGTGCAATAATAGTTTTCTGGAGATGCATGAGTATTTCAAGTAGATATATATCTAACATAGAAGACTATTAGGGATGATTTGCATTCTGAACTCAATAAGTTTCTTCCAAGCATGTCTGAAATGTTACTTTCATAAGAATTTCCATAGAAGGAAAAATAAAATCACTTTTTTTTTTTTTAATGAGATACAAAATCATGCATTACACTGCTATAAGTAGCAGATTATAACGTATCCAAGAAAGGTGAGGAATGAGCAATTCTGTAGAAGTTTACGTTCAATTACTCCATGAAAGTAGCAATAAATAGAATTAAAATTCCCTACATGACTACATTCTTCTAAATGTCTGGGTGGTTTGGATGCCTTCCTACAAAAAAATATAAGCTTGGTGGCATTCTCTCAACCATGATGCATGATGCACCACTGTAACAATTCAAAATGATAAAGAATCAGCTAGAATCTGCATTTCCACAACTTCTCACCAGGGTGCTGGAACTACAAGAGATGGCTGTAGATAGGAATAATATCTATTTATTGGTTTCTTATTGCAGTATGGCAATGCTGCTGCTAAGCAAATGTCAACATATGTTGAATTGTGAACTGAGAACGTGCTTGCCATTTTCCAGTCATCAGATGAAAGCAATTGACAAAGTTAAAAGCACCAAAACCTACTTGTGAGAGCTGAGACAACTGTGTACCTACATCTTTCATCTGTGATTACAGCATTTTACAGATTTGGAGAAACATACCTGCCCTCAAGAACTCTGAGAAAAGAGGCTATTTTTGCATATTTTCAGTTGTGCCTGCAGTTCTACTGACTGCAAAGACACAGTTTCAGTGCCAAAGGCGTTGCAGGTCTAATCATTAGAGCTGCTGCTGAGAAATGCTGAGCACTACTGAAGCTCCTTTTAGCAGTGGTAATAACAGCTTATGGAAGATGTTCAAAGCCTGCAGGATTGAGCTTTGGTAGGAAACTACTGACAGAGAAGGAGGAATAGGAGACATTAAATAGATTTTGTTTTCCTCTTTTATTTTTTTCCTATGTCTACAGGGCATGTTTTCTTTCCTCTTGGAGTAATTACATTAGAGTGTTTTCTATTTCAATCAGATCAGTTTTAATATGACAAAATCTAAATTAAATTTCTAAGTGGCGGATTAGCCAAGGTCTGCTCTGTTTTGGAAAAAGAAAATATAGGAAAAGCAATTTTAAAGCTTCGTGTAGAAAAAGACACACAGTGAGAACTACATTAGGAGATCTTGACATCATTTAAAGTCTTTTTTTAATATGTAATGTTGAAACTGTGCTTAAGAAACATCTTCATGTACTTGGATATCAAAGAAATGCTTTAAAATCAATCAGCCACTTATTGTGTTCTATTTTTATTGCCTACAAACTTGTAATTTGCTGTGCAATACTTGGAAAAAAAGATGATCATGCTCTTTGAACACGTGGTCTTAAATGTGAATCAAATACCCTGGTTTGGTGATGATACGAACATAATAAGGATGTGTCACTCACAGAAAACTTTTTTAGCCTGTTGAAGGAATGATACAGAAATTATGGTGCTTTGGGCAGAAGCAAAATACAACTGCTAGAGATTGAAATTCAAAATCAGAGTGTTTGAGAAGGATTTTTAAAGCTGGATCCTAAATATCAGAAATTTTATTCCATGCTCGAACATGCGAAGAAATATCACCTGATTTTAGCAGACAGGGTTGCAGGTAACATAAAAACAACTATATTTTTGTTGCTGTTGTTTAAAAGGGCTGAAGTCTTAAGTACAAGCAAAGTCTTAAGTCTTACAAGCAAAAGATCCAGATTTTCAAAGATACTTCATTATCTGTGTATTCAGGGTTGCAAGGCATAAACAAGGTCAGAAGACAGGAGAGCAAGTGACCATTGGAAAGATTAAGGTTGCTAAGTCAGTTTCATTCACTTATGCCTTGAAAGACCTATTGGGACAATATGTGAACACATACAAAAATTTGCAATTAACAGACTGATTGTCCAAGTCATCTAAACCCACTTGGACAAACGAGTTTGTCTAGGCGCTCGGCGGCACTCTTGAAGGAGTCAGATCTTAAAGAATGACATTAAATTCTAAGAGAACTCAATTTTAAACTCCTGTAGACAATATAGTCTTCAAGTGACCCACAAAAAGTCGGGAGGTGCTTTCCTTACAAAAGAAACATGCTTGCTTTGAAATTACAGAGCAGCTTTTAGTAGGGGATTACATCATGTTGTTTTCCAGAGCAGAAGTGTGGTAGGAACCATTCTGGTACTTATGCGTGACCGGTACCATATGGCTTTTTTCATGTTGCTTTTGTTTGTTTGCATTAAAGCACATTAAAGTTGCCTGTCTAACAGCTCAAGAGCCAACATATGCCGGAATTAAGATGGTCTGCACAATCATAATTTAGTCCACTTGTGTAAATCAATTGTTATGCAGTATTTAAGTATGGGATCAAATACTGGCTTTCTACTAGAGCTTTTCCACATTCAGTAAATGGGCAGTTAGTCAACATTTATTTTATTATCCAAAATGAGTGTGGGACTGCTGGCAAAGCTAGTTTGACCATTGCGCAATATGAAATGATAGATTTCCTCCACTGGAAAGATTGCTTTGTGGAAAACATTTTGGTCTTGCTTTCACTAGAGGAGCTGACCATGCAACGCTTCTACAGACCTGCTGTCTGTAAAATATAAAACCCACACCATTAATATCCAGCTGCAAAAATTGGGGCTGAATTCACTTTCCCAGCCTTTCTAACCTTCAGTGTAACAATAAGAGCAGTGTCTTCTCTAACAAACTGTCTTTTATTAGTAAGTTTTAAGCAGCCAACACAGCTGAAAGAAGAGATAATTAATAATCTCCTCCTCTATGTTCAGCATCTACAGACTTGTAAAACTAAATACAATTTTTTAACCTTTGTTCAAGCCTATAAAAAGGCAACAGGATGGATTAAGTACTGCTGAGTACCAAACCAGAAGAAATGGATTTTAAACAAAGAAGTGGAAAAACTGTGAAACCAACTATCCAGCCTACCAATGAACCAAACAGCCAGCTTATTCCTGAGAACTCAAGATGAGTTTTCTCAGGCTGCCATGTAATAACAATTTAAGAGAGTTTAACCTGTAAGAGGAGCGTGATTTGAAATTAGAGAATGCAGCATTCCTGTCTTGTCAGTTCCTGCCAGTTACTTTCTGTGTTGGCAGCAGAGTGTCTTGGCTATGCGTCTACGCCATCCCTAGTCCACCAGAACTGGGTGCTACAGCTCAGTATGGGAGTAAATACTGCTGTTTCTGTTGTCAAAATGGAGAAAGTGAAACAGGTAAAAATGCTTTCAGTCACAGCTGTGCAGCAGATAAAAATAACAAATAAGATAAAACAACCTGGAATTTATGCAAGCATAAGTTTATTACTAGTGATTTATAATCTTTCAGATCAAGTCTTGAGACTTTCACTCATTTTTTATCCAGGTATCATTGATGAGAATTTGTATCACTGAAATAGAAGTGCAGAACATGGATTTAAATACACTGGGACTTGGTCTGATATTTAGAAGCATTACAGAATATATGATAAGCATCCTTTATTGCTTCCTATGCCTTGGACTGATCTACAGAGAGCATTTTTTTAATTACTTCTAATTCTCCCTTGGCTTTTTTCATACGTCTTCCCATACTAATGCCTTATGTGCCAACTCTTAAACAATTAAACTAAGGCTAAAGCCTAAAGCCTGACTACTGTGCTAAAAGATCTCCAAACTTCATCTGCATGTACAACTCCAGAAGATTTCTGATTATTTTTTTTCTTCTTCTTCTTTATTTTAGGACAATAATATGCAGAAAGACGGGCAGCAAACAACAGAGCGTGAAAGCCATTGATGTTAAAATTGAAACCGATCCCTTTGTGAATGACCAATATGATGCTTTTTGTGTAAAGGATGAAGGTCAGCACTGATATACTATTGAAATAATGCACAGTAATCACTGTCTTGAAACATTAGAAGTTTTGCCTTCAATTTTTCTACTGCTGAGAGGCAAAATGGGGATATTAAGGAATAAATCTGTACAGTAATCTCCTGCTGGGAGAGCAAACTGCTACAAAGACATTGGTTGCAGGGAATAAATTGCATTACCATTTGTCTTTGCTACAGTTTAGCAAGTTCAAAGAGCACTGCTGATCTGAAAGAGCCCATTCTGGAGTTCAAAGAACACTCTTTATGGAAAAGGATATATCTGGCACCAACTTATCTGATATACCCGAAGCATCTCCCACACTCAGCACTGTAACTAAATGTAATTTGGAAATCTGGCTTCCAGCCACAAAACACTGTGTTGTTGCCTATCTGTCTATATACAGTACTTGTGTGCAAATATCTTCATTGCCTCCATTTTATTTTTGTTAGTTATTTTGTTAGCAATTGTAGTCTGGCCCATGGGTGTGATTCTGAAAGCCAAATTATTTCCAGTTTAACTTGGTGCTTAAAGTTTGGGATTCAGATGCTGGAATGCACAAGGGAAAACGGAGTCCAAAGGCAAAACATAAACTGTTGCTGCTAGACAGAATTGTGTAAGGAAATTATTGGTGTCTGCAGTGAAGTTTTGCGTTTCTTTTCAAGGAAAGCAGATGGCCTTCACTGAGAAATGCTAAGCTCAAGCTACAGTGAGGACATCTAAACTAAGAGTGTCAGCAGAGAGAATGAAGATATGATTGAAGCGAAATGTGGCAGAGGTGATTTACACCTTGTCGTTCAAGCACTGCAGAGTTTGACTGGCCACCCTCTCAGATAACCACCGTGCTATGAGCTTCAGGCTCCGTGCTGCTACAAGCAGTGCCAGCTTTGTCACCCAGTTGTTAATGCTGTCACACAAGCACCTTTGTGCTTTCTCACATATGAGAGCAGCTCCCTGTAAACATCTGCAAAACTATCTCATTGTCTTCCTTCAAATCTCTCTTTTGTCAGTATCCACCCAAAGAGAAAATAATTGCAAAGGGTCAGGCAGCTGTGGCAGGCTGAAGTCATGCTGTGAGCACCACTGTCCCATTGTATCCTGTGCTCCCCTATCCTTCTCCACCTGCTGCTTCTGCCCTTACGCATGGGGAAGGAACTGTGCTTGCATTTTGTGTTTGTTTGCTGCTGGCAGTAAAGGGGAGGTGGTGAAAATAAGAGTGGAATCTGATTGTGTTTGTTGGAAAGAAGTCCCACTTAATACCCAGACGCTGCACAGCTAAAAGTCGGGGGAAGAATCAGATCATTTGCTAAAAAGAGACTTGTTCGCAAGTATTTTGTTCAAGGCAGGGAGTTTCCCTAGTGACAGAATGGGATGATCGTGCCAACATACTCATCAAATATTACTTAAATACAGAAATGTTTCCAGATGACAGTAAGGCTCCCTCTTCTTTGACTATATGCACACACAAAAAAAATCAGTATGCAGAGTTGATGTTTGAGAAAGAAGTCATAAGTGAAGCTGTGTCTGGAAGACCCAATCTATAGCTGATGTGAACAGGTGAATGTCCAGAAAGAAAACAGCCATCACTCACAGTTGTAATGCGTACTAACATACAGGACAGCATGAAGTAGTTGAATGACAAAAGAACATCATACGCCTGAGGATGCCGCTTTCAGTTTTAGGAAGTAATTATCCAATAAGAAATAGCAATAGCAAGCCTCCCATCACAACCACAGCCATGGGCACTACCTGGTTCACCCACCTGCACTCAGCTCTGATAGCCAGAAAGCATTGCCTGTGGGAAAGGTTAAGAGCTGAACACTACTTTGTTCAAATGCCAGTAGAAAAGATGCCTGGATTTGCATCTTTCCTCTTTGAAACTCATCTTACCAAGCTGAGCAGAAACTCAACAGCTCTCCCTCTTTGTCCAAGCTGACTGAAGTCAGCTGAAGGCTCAGACAGAGGGGCTGGTTGAGGGCAGGTGGAGGGAACAGTCAGATCAGCCTTCCCGTCTTCAGAAGTGACATCCATCATGACTCTTAACAGCCCTATTTTCTGACCTTATAGCTATGCAAAGGGCATCTCAAACCACCATGAAACAAGTACAAGTCATTGCAAAATTGCCTTCTTAGGCCTTGATTTACACTGAATCTTTAGTCAGTTATCATTTAGTCCATGATTGAGTTCAGCTGAATTGCCAAAGCATATACCTCGGTGTGCCCCAACAGTTGGGGCAGTGGTCATATGTTTACGGGATCAGGCTTTTGCGCATAAACATTTTGAGGAGACAGATACAACTTCTTAATGCTTTTGGAACAAATTTGGCTGTGTACACAATAAAGAATCACAGCAACCTTTGATACTAGGAGTTATGTTTTGCAGGGAAGAATGTAGCTGTTGTGTTTTATGAATACTGTGAGGATAGCTGTAGTTTTCATAATACAGAGAAATTGCCTGTCTCCTCAGTTCCTCAGAAACAAGTGTTTCATGCAGTCATTAGTTAGGAAGACAGTTCTATACTCGTTTGCAATCTCTGAGATCAGCAAGATTCTCTCTCAACTCCAAGTGCCAAAAATTACCTAAAAACGTGGTAGAGTGCCTCTTCTAAAAATGAAGTCTGAACATGCAAGTCAAACCTGGCCCACAGAGCATGCATTCGTTCTCAAAGCTCACAAGCAAACACCTGTAAGTATAAAAGAAAGAAAACAACAGAAAAACACTAGACTGAATTTTTTACTAGCACTTTTTTTTTTTTCAGGAAAGCATATCATTCAATTTTAATTGTATATAATCATCGTGATGATCTTTCTTGTTGGTTTTTTTTTTTTGTTAATGCAACAAAGGAATGATCTCTTTGTTCATCCTTTCCAAGTTTTACTGGTTCTTTCTTTTGGTGACAACTGGTATTTATAGGGAACAAGTAAGTCCTCTGTTCTGTAAGGCTTTGATTTTCTGCCATCATAGAAAAAGTAAACAGGCCACAAATTGTAGTACTTACAGCATAAATGCAAATCAAACTTTGTTAAACAGGACCGCTGGCTCCAGATACCCATCAAAAGTTGATGGCTGATGTACATATTTCAGCTTGCCTTTTTCAGCAGAACGAATTAAAAAAAAAGAAACATGCAATCAAACTACTATTTGGTTTGTATTTAAGCCATTTCTTCTAATTTATCGTGCTTTCCTATGGATATGAGTTTTTTTCTTTTTACTTTATTGCTACAGCTTTCTTTTCCAGAGCTTTGCATATAGCTGACAGTGAATTTCCAGCTACCTGGTGATGTCATTTAAACCAATAAATGAAGTTAGTCTTTACTAGCCCTATCTAATGAAAGAGGTATTGACATCCTAACATCAGTAGCTTATGAGCAGCACTCACATTGGCTATGTTTGATTTTTGTACTTTATTTGCACTCAGTATTTTTATCCAAGATGAAAAATTCCATAGATTTCAGTGTCTCTGCAATCAAGAAGAAGAACAAACATCCACACTCATCTTTCACAGCGCTGAGCTCTAAGAGTTGTGTTTTCCAATTTCTTAATGACAAGATGACATCCTATGAATTCCAGTGGTCTCTTTAGAAAAACTCTGCTGAATTGGACGGTTGTGAAAGGGAATGTTTTATGTCAAATAGGATGTTTCGTGTCAGCTTTCAGAGCATGGTGCACTGGTAAAGTAGCCATTGTAGATAATCAGATTTCAGTAGATTTGCAGCTCTGCCAGGTGGCGTGGAAGCAGAACTCTGCATCTATTTTGAGTTGATTTTTTTTTCCTTTTCCCCATTGGCTGTCCTTTCTCTAGACAGTATGATATCAAAGCATCACTAAAAATCTTTACAAACTGATGAGTTACTTGTAGTTTAAATTGAGAAAACGTTTCTGGACTAGTGAAGAGGGATGTTATTTCCTTGAAGTGTCTCATGTTGACTGCCAGAAATCATCTGTCACAAGCTCCTTCCCACACATGTTTTGACATTAAAGTTCCTCTTCAGAGGGGCCATAATTCCCTAAGGTCAATCAAGACAGAATCTGCTAAATCAGTTAATGAGAAGTGAGTTAAATCCCTTGTATCCCTTGTAAAAAAATAGCTGCTTAGTCTCTTGAGATGTTCATCACCAGAATCATCACTAGCCCTGGTGAATATATCTGTGCTGAACGCTCACACTCTTGCTGCACCATTAATTCCTGTTCAATTGTTAGATGTTGCCTCTGTTCTGAATTCCAGTCATATACATTGACTGTGGTAGGGATTGTCACTCCTGGAGACAGTTTTTTACTGCTGACAGGAGCTTCTTCCATATTCTTGCACATTTCCATGTATCTGTGAGGACCGTGAAACCTGGGAATGGACTCAGGATTTCCAGGTTTGAACATGTAATCTTGCACAAGTGGGGGGAGAATGAGGTCTTCTACATGTGGCAGGAGTGTTGAGGGGATATAATAGAGCACATCAGGCTTTTTGTAATTGGAAACATGCTCTGGGCTCATCTTTTAGCTAGCACCAGCATAGTCAGTGGTTACTGAGAGGACAGAGGAGACAAAAAGCAATGCTCCGGATGGAGAGTGCTCCCACAGCACAGGAGGAGCCCAATCCTCATCTACTACAGTCAGTACTCCAGGCAACCTCTGTAGACACACTAACACAGACCACTGCTGTTCCTCCAAATGACAAGCTGCTGCCAGCATGCCCTCTGTCACGCTTTGTGGCCTTGATCGCCCTCCTCTCTCCCAGCCCAAATGCCAACACTGAGCACAAGCTGTTCTTCCAAACACATCCATGATTTGCCACCTCCTGGCACACAGGCTGCAAACAAAAACCTGAAGCACATCCCCAGATGTGGCTCAGTCTGATGGGCTGCTAGGCCAGTATCTCCTGTGCTTGTAGCAGAACAAGCAGGTTTGATGAAGAGCTGAGAAGGAATTGTCATAGCAACTGAGACTGCAGAAGGGTGAAGATCTGTAAGATGCAGCTCTGAAAATTTCCATACTTGTTACGTGAGAGGATCACAGCCACGTGAATGTAGGAACTGGTGTATATCTGCAGGATAGTGGCTGCCCCTTAGTCCTGTCTGCTCTGTCACACAGTATGCTCTGCAGCAAAGACACTACCTTCCAACATCTCATACGAGACATTCAAAAGTTCCATACACAGTTTCGTCCAGGGACATCATGAACTTCTCCTTTTCTTTCCATTTACACATCAGCCTGATCTCTCTTTCAGGATCTCATTCTTCGCTGTGATCACATCTATTGCTGGGTTGTACAGTAAGGCTCCCTTCAGCTTGCTTTCTTTCCTGGAAGATTATAACGTGCTTTTTAAATGTATTTGACATAAGGTAAATGTATTTAGTCAGTGTGTTATTTTTCTGCTTCCTTTGGCCAAATAACAGACAAGCAAGGCTTTGTAGATAAGAATACTCTCTGACATGTATTTGTCCCTTACAGCCTTGGGACCAATACTTCCCTCAGAGCAGATACACAGTTCCCATTTGTACAGATGAAAGTGACTGCATAAATAAAGTACATGAAATGCAGGGGTCTGTAGCCTTCCTATGAGGCAATAAAATATTTTTTACTCCTTTCATCCACATCAATCTCTATTCATCCTACTGGCTCACAGGAAGCGCATTAGCTGCTAACTACTCCTCACTTCCTCAGATGCCAAACCTCCAGAAGACTGTGCATAAACTGAGCTTTGTGTAGCCTCAAGAGCTTGTTTTTTCTGTCCGTGTGTGTGTGCATAACTCCCACTAACTTCTGAAGGTGTTAGACAGTATATGTGTGTGTACGGTGCGGAGAATAGACTTCAAAGCTCTGACTTCAGTAGTGTGTCCCTTAAATTAGTGGCAGATGTTGTTCAGCATACCCAGCGGAGATGTGGTTAGCCATCAATTTCTAAGACCCTGACTGAGAAGAACTTTCACAGAGCGTGGCTATTTATCATTGCATTATGAGGTAAATAACGGTTAACGTAAACACATCATATTTCTACATAAGCATTTATTTACATGAAGCATGTAGGTGGTGGGGACTCCGGAACTCAATGGGGATCCTGCAGGATGCCCACGGTGCTGGTGAGGCTTGCTCTCTAGCAAGACAGTCTGAGCTTGTGCAGAAATTGGATTGAAAAAAGCGTGTTTTCTTTTCAGTCAAAACTATTGCTCGTTCAAAACTGTGAATATGAAGTGCTATCAATGGAAGTGTTGTTCATTTGTTGTTGTTAGGACGACAACTATGCAATGTAGATGCTGTCCCAAAAGCAGGCTTCAGTAAAGCAGCAGAGGTGTTCTCTGAAAACATTTCCCTTTTTAAGGAGCATAGTCTTGGAGGTCATGTTTTCACCTTCCAAACAAAAGTCTTTTCATGGAACATAACCTTTTCATAGCCAACTAAATAGTTAGCTTTTTGTATCCAAGCAAACAGGGTACAGGAGAGATCAATACTAGGACATTGACCCAACCCTAGATTTCCCATATCCTGTATAATTATCAAGATTCCTGAGCTTTTGCCTACTAGTCTTTATTTTTGCTGCTCTGTATCAGGACAAAAGCAGATTTTTGAATCTTCAGTTATTTTGGCAAATGGAGTACTTGGGTTTTTTTCTTCTACTGTCAATAAGTGTTCTAGAATCAATGGAAAAAGTCCCAGATGTGAAAAATATTATAAAAATTTATTTTTACCAACACTGCAGACTTTGTCTATTGGGTTTCTTCATAAGACCAGGTTTTTTGCACTGGAGGGTTGTTGTTGTTTGCTTTTTAATTTTATTTTATTTTTTGTAAGCAGGAGATGTGTATTGCAAAAGAGATGGTAAAAAGTCTGGGAAAAAAGGGGTCATGGCAAAGACTTTTGAGTGAAGAGAAACTGCAGTGCCTATCAGTTCTCTGGAAGACCTCAACTCACACTATTAGCAATAGTTGCGACAGTTCAAACCTAAAAAGAGAATTAAAATTTGGTCTGTGCTGGTGTTGACAGTGGTCTGTTTACTCCCTACATGTGCTTCTAATATGTAGAACAAAAAGCTGAAAACCATTTTTATACCATTTGCCATGATTTTTACTTCCTGCTTTTTGGTGCTGTTGGCAGAAATATTATTAAACAAAATCAGATTTTATATGTGATAAATTTAGCTCACTGAGAGCAAAGCTAAGTCATCCCTGGGTTCTGTTAAGTTGAAGAGCACAAGTAACCATTTATTACAAGTTAGTAGTCTCTTACAGGGAAATGGAGTCTCTGAGGACAAACTTTTGATTTAGAGCATGTCTAGAAGATTTGTCCTTCTGGGCATTTCCTTGCTATGACAGGGACTCGGTCACTTCTCCATCTAATGGATATTAAAGTACCAGTCTTGAACAATTGCAGAAGTCACTCTGCAGTTCAGCAAAATTACCGTGTCCAGGCATTTGCTTTCCAGTCCCAGCCTACCCAAGCCTCTGCAGAAGCAGGCAGTGAAGCCTGACCATCTGAGCTGACTGATAGGAAGCAAAGCCCCTCTAGATGTGTTGGTGTTGCACATCAGTAACATCTGTCACAGTTACTGCATTGCAGTCATAGCCCAGTATATACCATCCCAATTGCAATTTCAATTTACAATTCAAAACAGTAACGAAGGAGTGCAGGAGTGTGAATCAGATGAGATTTATTGGTTTTTGTAGGTTTGTCCTCAGGTTGCTATTTTAGCCACATGCTCAGCACTGGATTTAAAGACCACTGAGAGATCTCTACAACCTTGTTTCTTTTCTGCTTGCAGACAAGCCATGTGGAGACCCTCCATCCTTCCCTCACACCATCCTGCATGGCCACACCGGCTTTGAAATGGGGGATGAGCTGCTGTACGTTTGTGCCCAGGGGTACATCATGGGCAACAAGGAGACGGCGTTCACGCTGCTCTGCGACAGCTGTGGGGAGTGGTATGGGCAGGTGCAAGCCTGTGTCAAAGGTAGGCCTGGCACAAAGAACCATTTTTATCCATGCTGTATCTGCTGAACCCATGTCAGGGATTCACTAAGTCTTATCTTAGGGCCTTCCACACCATCTTCCTTATATTTCCCACAATAGCCTTTTTCTTTACTATTGAATATTGTTTTTAGTCCCTGGAAACAAGCCTTTGGGAAGAATCTTCGTCCACGTATTTAATAGCAGCATCAGACCCTTTCTGGAATTCTGTATGATTTTGATCTTCTTTATGATCTTGTGTGCATTCGTTCTGATCCTGGATGAAGTTTCTAATTTTTCAGTGTACTTGCTTTGTTTACTCAAGGAAAGGCATTACTGCTAATGTTACAACAAATACCAGAGGTATTTCTTTCGGTGTAGTTTGAGAGGAGTCATGCCCAGTCGATGTCAGTGAGCCAAAGACATTGTTTACCAGATGGAATACACAATGCAGGTTTTGTATGTCTTTTGCTATGTTTATTTTCATACGAAGCCACAGAGTTGCTACAGACCAGGCTATTGAAATCAAAATTCGGTGTTTGTTCTTGCTTTTGGGAACCAAAGTAAGCACAGAGAAAAGCTGCTATCTTTCTGTAGGAAGACACTAAGCATGGCCTGCACACAAATAACATCTTTCCTTACCATAGACATGCTGAGGCAGCCTGTGGCTTTAGCAGCTGGTCAACAGCTTTATATCTTCTTACAGTGATACATGCTGAGGTCCCAAAGAAAAGATCTTCCTTCCAGAAATGAGAAAATGCCTTGTGGAGATGGGGGTCAATGCTTTTCAAGAGTGTGGCAGACACATACTCAACATTTCCCCACTTTGTACTCATGCCATAAGATGGCTACCAGCATCCAAGCCCCCAGCTCAGGCTGTCTGGGCTTCTTAACCATGGTGAAGGTGCTGGAGTGTCTGCAGCTCCAGCTGCTGTGGGATGTGCAGACAGGGAAACTTGCTCCGTCTGCAAAAACATCTGTTCACATTTTTAAAATTCCTGATAGTATATGGGTGGGTTTTATAACATTTTAATTTTGTGCCTTCTCATTGCCAGGTTGAATTGACCTGTCTGTCCTTCAGGTGTTCTTGGCTTTCATTTGGGATGCAAATGGACAGTATGGTGGTTGTCTGTCTTTTAAATTCCACTCTTTGTCCACTGGCTAATGGGAAGCCAATCTTTAACTAGCCCTTCCCTAGTAGTTGTTGTAGCACTCTTGAACTTTCAGACTTGCATATATCATAAATAGCATTTCATTTTGCTGTTAGGAAAATTAAAGATGTATTAAGAGAAATGGCCATGACACAGAAGAACACTGTGACAGAGTGGCAGTAACCCACAGAAATACAATTTGAGTTAGACTTGGGCAGCAAGATGAAAAGGTTAGAAAAAGTTTTAATTTTAATTTTCCTTATTAAAAAGTACACAATTTTTATGATAAGCCATGCTTTCAGGATATTTCTCTGAAAGCATATCAGTGGCTACCCAGATATTTACTCCCTTAAAAGCAGTGAAAACAGATTATATTATCAAATAGCTTGACTCAAGGAATAGGACTTTTATAAAATCAAATCAGAAAAGAAAACCACAATTGAAAAAGGCTCTAGGAAATTACAATACTGGATGTTCAGAAATGTTCAAAAACTATCTCTATACATAGGTCACTCTGAAAGTGTCACTCCTATTTAATCCACGGAAACTACAACAGATACAAAGAACACAATAGCACCATTTGATAGAACAAATTCTCAGCTACACTATTTTCAATGTAGTCACCACCATGAGGTATGCATTTTCATCAGCAATGAACAAGAGACTGCGTGCCACACTCTCAGAAATCTGCACCAGTGGAGGTGACCCACTATCCACTATTTCACAGCTGCTGTGATGGTGGTGATGATGTTGTTAGGAGAACGTTATCCATGAAGTCCATCATTCATTGGCCCAAAT
Organism: Lagopus muta; assembly: GCF_023343835.1. Classification (NCBI taxonomy): domain Eukaryota; kingdom Metazoa; phylum Chordata; class Aves; order Galliformes; family Phasianidae; genus Lagopus; species Lagopus muta. Next base: position 43,703,129 of record NC_064439.1, on the reverse strand, counting down.
AGATGGAAGTCAGAAGGCACCAAATCCAGACTATGCAGTGGGCATGGTAGGACAGTCCGGCCAGGATTGGCAGTGTGCTTCATCGTCTTCAAACTCACTTGGGACCTGGCAATATTGTGTTGCAAGAGGAAGGTTGTCTTCTTCTTTGGCTTAGTTCTGAAAGTTCAAGCCTTCAGCTTAGTCAGCATCATGATGCAGTGGTCAGAGCAGATGGTTTGTCTGGGCCCCAGGAAATCCAGAAGGATCACCCCTTTCCTGTTCCAAAAGACAGTGCACATCACTTTATTCACTGAGGGCTGTCTTGAACTTTTTCTTTGATGGGGAATTCACTTGGAATTCCATGTACTACCATTTTGACTCTGGGTTGTGTAGTGACACCACATCTCATCACCACTATGATGTGAAACAGAAAACTGTCATTTTAAGCCCCATTTTGGTTCAGTAGGTCTCAACAAACTTGCATACAGTGTGCTTTCTGCTCCTGGGTGAGCATTTGTAAACTGGTAAACTTTGTGATATTCCAACGTTGTAACTGTAGTTTCCAAAAGATTGAAACTGGTATTCAGCTCTGTAAACAGTTTCCTGTTCATAATCTGCTGGTTTATTGGATGAGGTGACCAAGGTGCTCCTCACTTGGAGGTGTGACTGCTGTGCATGGCCGTCCAGAATACGTCTTGTCCTTCTTGCCACCCCTGAAACACATCACGCACTGCTTCACTGTCCTCACATCCACTGTTTGGTCTCTGTAAATGTTCAGCAAGTGTCAGTGAATGTCACTGGGCACCATTTTTTTCCACATGGAAAAATTCAGTGGCACACCTTTTCTTCAGATGCACTGCCATATCAGATGCCATTTTGTTAGACTTCCCTTCTGCTACCATGTGATGAATGGCAACAAAACGTAATGGGACATTGGTGGGAAGGTTCTACCTCTCCTGCTATCCCGCCAACAACTGCCTCTGATGTAACGGACCAACACAGCGAAGTAGGAGGCATTAATTTTGGAGCAGTTCTTGTACATTACTTAGGTTCTGCAACAAAGTTTGAAGTTTCCCTTTGTTAAATGATAAAAGAAATACTACTGTGAATTCACATCTGGATGCAATCAGGATTTTACTTTCTCATTCTCTTTCTTGTATTATTCCATTCCACGCATAAAGTTCAGAATTGCTCCAGTGTTTTAGAACGGTAGTCTGATAACCTTATAGATATTTTTATGCTTATTTTTGTAGAGGATATCATCACATCTTAAAGATTACATTTGTGGACATCATAGAGATCCCTTTCTAATGAAAGAATGGGCAGCTGTTGTACAACTGAGCAGGCAGAGTGGACAGTTTCCTTGGATATTGGAGTGAAGTGATCTAATAGGCTGGAGCCAGCACACCCATTTCAGTGCTGACGTGTTCCTTAATGCCCGTGTTCTTGCAAGGAATTGTTCTTACTCACGAATATACACAACCAGGTGGAAACAGTCAGGAGGAAAGTTCTCTCTGAGTGGCAGTGAGTTGTGTCTGTGCAGCAAGGAACCAGATACTCAGACCCATCCAACTAGTGCAGAGGTACCAGAAACATTTCTGACATCTTTCTGGACTACTTCAGCTTCCAGAACTGTTACTGCTAACAGCGGTTTATATGATGAAGTGAAATACTGCAGGGGATGCTGGGGAACTTGCAGGTAGAGAAGGGAAGAAGGGAATCTACATCTGATAACCCAGTGGGTCTGAATTTCTCACAATCTGCAACAAACATTTCTTTTTCCTTCACTGTGAAAGTGCGGGTTTCGTCAGATGTAGAAATAAAACTGTTCTACACCAGAGTAAGGATGGGAAAGAATCAGGCCATTTAAGTTGTGTGTGTTTCACTGTTTTCCCTGGATAAATAGTCTATTTCCCCTGTTTTGCCTCAGCCTTTCACACAGCCGCAGGGGAGAGAAAAATATTTTTAAAAGAAATAGGAAAGTGTGGCTGTAAAATCACAAACATCAACACTGGAACTTGGGAGCAGATGTTACATTGAGGATTATGATTTTTAAAATGATTTAAATGTAGATTTCATGCTGAGGGGATGCCTTTGATTAATGTTTTTAAAACACTTTGAGAATCTGGGGTAGAAAATATGTGTTCAGAGAATCATTATTAATTACATATTCAAGCCTCCCAATGACAATTCTTGAAGAAAGGAAGCTTCACAAGAAGACTGAAGTGTGTTTTATTGATGCTAGAGTTCATTATTAAAAATAAAAAAGTAAGAATTCAGTCAAAAAGAACAAAAAAAATTGGAATTTAATTAAAAGAGGCCTGATTTACAGTTGACAGATATTTTTGGGGTCATAGCAGAGAGGAGAATAATTATTATGTAAGTACTCCAGGAGACAGCAGACACAGCAATTTCTAAGTGCTTGGAGGCAAGCAAATAACTCCTCTATCATAAAGGCTAATAACTGGACTTAAGGGAGAATTTATGTCCCTGCTGGCAGACGGCACTGTTTCTGTTCTCACCGGCTCACAACGGAGGAAAGATGATCTCAAAGGAACTTAATGAACATCTGAGTGCTATGCTTAGAGGTTGGTAAGATGATACAGTTCCCTGATGCTGAGCGTTCTCTGGGTGAACAGCTGGAAGAGGGAGTTTCTTTGTAAAGAAACTTCTTTACAAACTTCTTTGGAGTTTTACAGTGAGCCTAGGATACAGGTAAACAGTCTATCTATTCTCTTTTTGGTGTAATAGCTTGCTTAGCAAAACTCTCTGGTATATTTCATGGTTACAGCATCTGTATATTCATTGATTATACAAGCAGCTAAATAGTGTGTAAAGCTGCTCATAGAAGCACCTTTATGATCATCTCTCCTCTCTGTTTTCAAGCAGTCGGAATAGAAATGGTCCATCCTAGCACCCACTATGGAGATACATAACTATTCAGTTATCAAATCCATCAACTAAAAGGAAAAAAATTTATTATGTATTAATGCCCACTTATTCCAAAATATTCTGGCAAGTTTGGCTATGGGTGTCATTTAGAAGTTACATTAAGTGGACTCTGCATAGGATAAGGTATGATCAAAATTGAGGGTAGAATGTATTACAAATGGCTTTAGTGCACATTCACATATGAGGGTACAATTTTTAATCAAGATTTTTTTTTTAAATTAAAGTGGTTCTGCATAGTGGTGTTTCCTGTAATTTCTCATCATGAAAAGATGCTGTGTTCTAGCTGCAAACACAGGGGTATTGAACCCAACAAAGCAACCTTAAGCAGAGGACAGAGAAATGTGTTTTTGCAGTTTATTTTTTTTTTAATTTCTGTGGAGAAAACATATTTGTTTCACAAAATATAACCTGAAGATTAGCATTGTGGTGAAGTCTGAAAGCAGGCACTATGTGCCTTGATCTGGCTGCCCTGCAGGCACTGAAACCAAGCTGACTGTTCACAGAGTTACAGAATGGTTTGGAAAGGACCTCAAAGATGATGTAGTTCCAACCCCTGTGCCATGGACGGGGCTGCAACCCTCCACCTCAGGCCGCCTAGAACCCCATCCAACCTGGCCTTGAGCACCTTTAGAGATGGGGCACCACAGCTTCTCTGGGCAGCTGTGCCTCCCACTGAAAATTTTCCCCTTCCTTTAGTTTAAAACCATTCCCCCTTGTCCTGCTGCTGTCTACCTGTGTAAAAAGTTTATTTCCTTCCTTTTCTAGTCTTCCTTTAAATACTGGAAGGTTACAAGCCCAGTTTCCTCAGCCTGTCTTTGTATGAGAGATGCTTCAGCCCTCTGATCATCTTCCTGATCCTCCTCTGAACCCGCTCCAGCAGCTTCATGCCCTTCCTGTGCTGGATGCCCAAACCTGGGCACAGTATTCCAGGTGGGGCCTCACAAGGGCAGAGCAGAGGGGGCAATGCTCTCCCTCCTGGTCACTTTTTTCTGATGCAGTCCAGGATACAGTTGGCATTCTAGGATGTGAGAGCACACTGCTGGCAGTTGCTAAATTGCATCCTTTCCCCCCTTCTCAGAAGTGAAGTATTTGTTCAATGTCAACAGTGTTAATACTGGTGTTTTGAGGAGAGTCTGGACTGCATTGCATGAGGTTGGATAAACACCCTTCAAAATTTGCTTCCTAAAAGTGAAAGCAGATTGGAAGACTGGGAGATCATGCCCGTCTCTTGAGGTCCCATCCAACCCTTGCAATTCTGTGATCTCTGCCCTCAAATTGGATAGGAAGAACACAATTCATTTATCCTTCTCCCTTGACAGCTTTGTTTTTTTCCTACTTAAAAGCTTGAAACAACAGAGGTCCTATCTTCTGTGTATCTGAGAAGCCTCTGCAGTGTCAATCTGTTGGTGCTCTCCTTGCACACTCAATGCTGGTCTAGTTTTTCCACACGGAGGACACGCTCCTGATTTCAGCACAGCAAGGGTTCAGATGACTTTGAACACTGCTGAAGCTTCATCTACAGCCCCCAGACTTTTTTGCCTGCTCTCATTACTTCAAATGCTTTCTGAATTTTCAAGAGAAATATTGATCCACATTAATGTGGTGCATGAGCATGACTCGCTGCCATCATTTAATTCCCTTTTTTTCAGTGGGAAGGGTGAAAACACATATGGTAGCTTTTCATCTTTTTTCTGAATGCTTTATTTATTTATTTTTAAGTGGGAAGGGACAGCTGTGGCAGGCGAGCAGAATAAGCAAAAAATACACCCGAGGCCTGTCAAAAGGATTGCTATGGCAAACTTTGGTTCTCTTTTCAGGTCTGTCACTTAGCACTTGTGCTAGATTAATGCAAAGTATCGATATGACAAGAAACAATTCTGCCAAACTAAGTTAGTTTTAAAAATATGGTGAGTTATGTATTTATGCTAGCAGGTTTTCTGCCAGACTGAAAATCATCCTCCCTCTTATAGCTGCTGCAAGTGAAAAAGGCAGCATCAATTCCTCATCTTGTGTGCTCTGGCTAATTTGACAGAAGAGTATTCATGCACCTGAGCCTGATCCAAGTCAAATGGGTAATTCTTCAGGATGCCGTAGCTCACAAACCTGAAAGATCTTAGGCAAATGCATGTAAAAGCTCTTTCCTTTCTCACTCCTAAAGACAGATGCCAGCGTGTTAATATTTGCTGTAACTACTCTGAGATTCCTAGAATAAAGATGTATTTATAAGTAGAAATGTTTATGGTGATGGTCTACATAGAATCAAGTTTCAATTTCCTGTGCTCCAAAAATACTTCCTTGAAATATGCAGGGCGCTTCATGGTTGTCCAAAATAGCAACACTCAAAATAGAGCTCGGATGCCAATATGCTATCTAGAAGAAAAATTAAACTGATCCTAGAGTGTGGAAAATGAGACTCTTTGTTTTTCGCCTGTCTCAGTGTTTGGTCACTGTTTTCACATTAGGATTGAAGTTGAAGGAGATGAAAGCTTTTTGAGACTGGGTGCTTACCAGAAAGGACGAGGCTAAATTAAAAGGATTTTACCTTTTAATTGAGCTTCACATCTCTGGGAGTATGCCATTTCAGCATCTGTTACTGGAAAATGTTCATTTCAGCCTCAGTAATCCCTCAGACAGTGAAGCAAAACTCACTGATCCTTCAGTCTGCCAGAGGATGATGGTAGGGGCAGGATCTAACAGTAACCATATATAGACAGATTTGTCTCCAGCTAATTAATTTCAGTGTTGGCTCCTCTTAAAACCAAATCTGCCTGGCCAGGAAGGTGCAAACACTTTTAAATCAGTTGCTAGCTGTCTTTAAAATGCATGTAAATAAAGGTTACAACTATTTGGATAAGAGGTGGAGCTGAATCTACTGTAGTTGGTGCTCTTCAGTTCTGAGGCTGAAATTCAGAGAACTAGAAAGCCCTGGGAAGTGCTGAGGAGGTGAGCAAAGAAAAGTGTAAAAGTTGTGCAATCTGGAAAATCACGCTCACGGCTGACCTAAAAGATTGTCATGGTAACACAGCTCACAAAATGCTAAGTCCAAGCCCTACTTGAAGGTCTGAGACCCAGGATAAAGAATAGACTATTATTACTGTGTAAGTCGATTCAGGATCGCATAAATCAAAGCTTCAGAGCAAGGGGTCTGTATTTCCTTTGATGGTTAGGGAGCTCAATAGTTGCTTTCATTCTGACATCCCATAAGCTAACATTAGTTATGTTGATAGTCTTTGCTGTAAACTGTACAAATAGAGGAGACTGCATATGAAAATACATTATAGCAGCTTTGCAGCTTGGGCCACAATCTGATTGTCAAAAAGAACAAGACTCCCTTATGCAGTGACAAGCAGTGCATAATGAACTCCAATCTCAGGCTCTCTTTAGACTACAATGGGCTTTTTCTTTCCTCAGCTGAGCATTAAGAAAGTACCAATTCATTTCTATACATACAGGATGAGGCCAAAAGACAGCAGGTTTGGGAGCGTGATTGATGGTTCAACAAACTCATAATATGTTCTGATAGATGCAGAACTCGTGTTTCCCTAGGCACACAAGCTCTTTCCTGATGTGTCTCCACAGGACTTTCTTCTGGAGAACTGAAAGTATCTCACAGGAGAGAGACACAGTGGGGGCCGGAGCTTTGTATACATAACTCTGTATTACTACAGTCGTCAATCATTGACCAATGGTCCACACTGGTCAGTAAGATGAATGCTAGCTTCCCATGCATTTTGCTGACCAAAGAATAGTTTTGGAAGAAACAACATAAACAAGTGAATATAATCTTTGTTCACGGATGTACATGCATGCACTAGAATACCATAACGTAAAAATCAACTTTGTCCTCTGCTGGATTACTCTAGTCTGAAAAATGAGTGGTAAAAACGGTCAGATGTAGAGATAACATACAGGTCAAGACAGATTGGTGTGGTGAGCAGTAGACTTGGTAAATGGTGAGTTATCACATCATGATGATGTTACAGTTCATGTATATCCAAAAGGCAGCTATAGGCTGTCCTGAGGAACTCCGGTAATTAGCAAAACAAGCATAGTAGACACCAGGTTCTGGCAGGGGTCTGAATGCTAAGAGGGTAAAATGGTGTGGGGCTCTGTTTCCATGCAAAGAGAGCGCCAGATAGGAAAAATTCTTGGGAGTGAGACAAGGGAGCAAAGTAAGACTGGTTATAAATGTTACGCTGCAGTGGCCCACACAGAGCTTCATGAAAATGAAGGTAAATGCTTTGGTATTCAGAAGTACCCTCCAGTCATTCACTAAGGTCTGAAATTGTATTGGAAGGAGGGCTGGGGTGAATTCAAAAAGTGAGATTCCTACCAGGGAACTTTCCACTCTGAGAGCAGGAATCCCAGTCTGTTAAGCTGTCTTTCCCACACTGGGAAGCTTTTTCCTGCTTTGGAGAGGATCTAGAAGGCTGTCCGAGCAGATGAGGAGACCAGGACCAGGAGGGAGAGAGACCTATTGCTGGTCCCATTGTGTTTTGTTGCAGGCTGAATCGGGCACCTTTGTGTGCGATCCACTTCTATGTAAAATTTACCATGAAGGAGGTATTAACTCTCTGCAGGCTGTGTCACACATTTTATTTTCCTCAGCATAACCACTTCACTTTATGGTAGTCCCAGATGCTATTCCAAGAAAAATACCTTTTGCTAATACTCATTCTGTTCTGGCACCTGGCTTAAGCTGTTCTGGCAAAAAGTAAGCTGGTGTGAGCTGTATCACCGCTAAGTGGTTTTGGTCAGACTGGTTTGACAATATTTCTAATCTTTCTTAAGAGTAGACCAAATATGGCTCTGCCAGGAGTCTGGGAAGGAGTCTCCAAGGAGAATGTGACTCATTCGGAAATTGAGGTGGGCCCCAGACGAAAATGTGATTCAAAGTTGGTTGAGTGTAAAAAGGCAAAAAAGATAAGGCTTTATGAATGCACTGATTTGTAATACAGCTTCTCCTATTAATTTCTTGTTTCCCATGTCATGCCAGGTTTATTGCTTCACTGTCTTCACAAAAGACTAAACACTCTCTTAAAAAGAAAAATTCTCACCCTGAATCATGTTGTTTTATTTTCCATATCCCAAGGCACTATTTTCTAGGACTTTTAATGCCAGCATAAATCTCCACAATTACATCAGCTTTCTATGGAGTAAAACTTGTGTGAGCTGAAAATCAACCACCCTGTCTAGCTTGGAAAATTTTTCATTGGGCTAAGGCTTTAGAAGAGTATAAATTACAATACATTATTTCATTCAAATTCAAACACGGTTTCATGCTCTGAGTTGAGGCTATTTTGCTGTGAGCGGTAGGTCTGACGAGGCCTGGGGAATATTTCTAAATCAGACTCCAACTTTGTGATGAATCCACCCCTCTGTAGCACTCTGCTGGTTTTCTTCTTGCTCTTCGTATTTTATTTTGTAATATTCGCATTACTAAATTGGAGAAGCAGATGGTATTATCTGGATATCGAGCAATTAGGCTTGAAGGATTGGAGCCAGACTTCTCTACCCTTGCAGCTGAGGGTGCAAGCTTGCTTTTTTTCAGATGAGGACAAGCAGAATGCAGTGTCAGCTTCGGTGAGGGTATTATTTCCCCAGGCAGCTCTGAAGAGCTCCCATGGGATGAAAGCTACCACTTGGTTCCCTTGGCTCCAGGTATCCTCTCACCACAGCACCAAAGTCATTTCAGAAAAATACTAAATAAATTAAAAAACTGAATGCAAGGAACTGAGTATAATCCTTCTGGTTCAAAAGGGATGAAGTTGCTGTGAAACTTATGCATTTTTATCTTTAAGAAAGTCCCGAAAACTCTAAGTTACTTTGATTTTATGTATTTTTTTAATCTGGAAAGATAAGACGTGAGCAGTTAGCACTGACACCTCTTCTGTTTTCTTTAAAAGATTATCTTGACCATCAAGTTTATGGTGGAGCGCCCCTTTTCAAATAAGCAACAAAACTGAATTAAAAACACTGTCTGAAAATCATACCTTGCTGCATCTTTCTTCTTGTCTATTGTAACAAATAAGTCCAGCAATTTTTGGGGAAAATTAAATGTTGGCTTCTTTATTTTTAACTTTTCTAGATGAAACTGAGGCACATATTGACTATGAAGATAATTTTCCTGATGACAGATCAATACCTGTTGCTGAGAATGAACATGCCAATGGCAAAGAGGAAATGGAGCAGGAACAAGAACAGCTTTCTTTCAGTAAAAATTCAGAGGAAGGAAGAACTGGAAATACTAATGGGGTTACTCAGGATGTAGATACTTCTGAAAAAGGAAGCAGGGCACCAACTGAATCCCCCGTTTCTCTCCTAAGCCAAAAAAACTTGTTTTGGTTTCCGTCAGAGGCTTTCAGTGAGCCTGAATCAGAGAAAGAGACAGACGATTCCACTAAAGCACAGTTTTCTGAGGGTGATAATCACATCGGAGTCAAGACAGTGTATGATGAACCCAGTGCCAAAATGTTCTATGACAGTGAAGATTTCCCCATTGGGCCCATTCTCACAGCTAATGATACAAAGGAAGGGATAGATACAGTTCCTATTACTGATGAGTCATGGTTAGATGGCTATCCAGTAACACAAGAAGTGGTGGAGGATGATGAAGAGGAGGGGGATAAAGTTGATGGATCGATGGGAACAGAGGAAGACATTATCCTCACGACTGACCGACCAAATCACGTTGAAGTCAGGAAATTGGGCAGTGGTAGCCCTGCTCCAGAGGAAGGTTTAACACAGATTGTGGCAGCAACAACGAGCATAGATGATGAGAGGGTCAAAGAGACGTCAGTACCTCTTACATCAGTGAGTGGTCTGGAGGACTTAAGTGTGAGCAGAGGTTATGATGATGCTGCATGGGACCACCCAACTACAGCTCTGGAAACTGTGACTCAGGAGCCCGGTACAACACTGCTGTTGGATGTAACCAGCCTAAGAACTTCCATGTCTGAAACCTCTGCGATGGCCAGCCCCTTCGATCATACTCCTGAGGAAGAAGAAAGGGGAACAACAGCCTACCCAGCACAAGTAGCAACCACTGCACCAGCTCCAGATAGCCTTACTGGCACATCATCCCCAGAGTTAGATGAGCAAGAAAATCTCACCCAGGGCCTTGGAGAGAAGCCAGTCCCCACTTCTGAACCTTGTGAGGGAGAGGATTGCCCCAAGTCAAGTAAAGGTGCTGTCATAGCAGTAATTGTGATTCTCCTGTGCTTGTTACTGGCTGCAGCTGTGCTGGCTGTGTGGTTTTTCAAAAAACGGCAGCAGAAAAATTCTGTCTATAAACTGAATGGAAGGTGTCAGCCCCGGCATCACTGTTACCACCACTACCACCACCAACATATTGAAATGCAGAAAGTCTAACCAAGGGTCTTCTGGGAGAAAAGCTAGATATCAGAAGAAGGTATTGATGCTAGAAGGATCACGTGACCCATGGATACTAAAATCCAGCAGTGCAGAAAGCAGAAGAAGACAAAATGCTAAAAGAACACAGAAGACAGACGAGATTTCATCTGTTTGAAATTGCAGTTTAGCATATCTGACCTTTCAGAACTAAAGAATCTGTATGTTTTTATCAAAAGATCTTTTGGAGTCATCAGCAGGACACAGTGTGCTTGCTAGGACATCTACAGTTTGTTCTGCTTTTACATTTTGCTCCTATTAATAATAAATTAATTGATTAATTTCCATGCTACCTGATTGTAATCTAATGGCAGGGCTGGTCGGGCCTTCTTGGACTACTCTCAGTGGAACAGAGAAGGGAGGAGGGGAAAAGGATGTTTTTGGAGTAACTGCACATCTGGTCCTTTTTTGAGAACCTGACCAAGCTGGTCAGGATAAACCACCATAACAAATTATTGCCTGATGTGTCTTAAAAAGCAAAGCTATTTGCTACCGTACTTTAATGGATAGTATTGCAATGATTACTAAGGTACTTTTCTTCAATGATACGAATTTAACAAGCCAAAAACCATTAAGGTATTTCTATGGAAGGTGCTCTTTTAGCCTTAGTGAAGAAGTGCCATTCTTATACTAATCTTTTTATAGAAATGATGATGCCTCCCTGGAATTCAGAGAATACTGTATGGGCCGTTCTTCCTTTAATATCAGCAGAAGGGGACTCAGAGCACTGATTTCAGATGTCACGATGAACAGCGTCGTATTACAGAGCAGATGGTGATGAAGCACTTTGCAGGGGAACCAACCTGAAGTCAGTCACTTTTCTGAATATGGTGGTGACTGACCAAGATACTGAATTTCAGTTCAAAGCCAGCAGTACCACTGGCAGTCGAAGCCACGTCTCATGTTTCTGCCCTATGAACTCTGTGCAATGACTGATTTTCACCATTCTGCTTTTTCATCAGCTGAAAAGGTGTCTGGAGGGGACAAAGGCTGGCATGGGAGATGGGTATTCATACGGAGTGCTGCTTAAAGGGAAAATGAACTTAGGGAAGGGAGAAATTACATCCAGTTGATAAAATGCAAAAACTTGACTCTTAAACTGGATGGTAGTATACAAACGCAGAGGCCTTTTCAAAATCATGTTCCATTTCAAATAGTTTTGAAAATGACCATGGAAGGAGAGGAATATGTTTTCTAGAATCCCTCAGAATAGTTCTAATAGTGTCTACTATCAAGTACTTCCTTACCTTTCTGAACGAGCAGGAAAAAGTCTAGCAAGTGTGAATAACCTCCAAGTCTTAAGCGATGCATCCACCGCTGTCCTGCACAACCCCAGCCAAGACGCTCAAGAAGTTGAGCACAGCAAAGTACTGGAGTAAGGAAAGGTGACTTGGCGGAGTTCATTCAGGTTCATGATCTGTTCTGAGTCACACTGATAACCATCCCTAACTCCATGGAAGGTAGACTTTGTGAAATGGAGTGCAGCACTTGGCCTGTCACAAATACAGCCATCGTTCCCAATGCTGGTAAGGAAAACAAAGGGGTTTTTAAAAGAGCAGATAGAAGGTATCTTGGAGAATTGGACCTCAGAGTGGTAAGAATCTAATGGCCTGGCAAAAGCCAGAGTAAAGAAAGAAGAGCAGACACTGTACAGATTTGTAAATACTGTGTTCTCTGACATATGCATGACTGTGCTTTTAATGCATTCTAGAATACGAAATAACCTAGAATTTCTGTTGTAAACTATTTTTTTATGCGGCAGTGTTTTTAAAAAACAATGGATTTAGCACTAAGGAACTTTATGGAGACTTAATTTGACTAAAACGTACCTTGTGTAATCTTGTGGAAATGTGCTGACAAATAAACACAGGAACATCCATTAAAATGTTGTTTAACTGAATGGTACAAGTATGTGTTGCAGTTCTATGAAGCATCACTCGAAATGAAAAGTCAGTAGTGTTTGGCTCAGGAACTGGACTGTAAAAATGAGACTCAAAATATCATTATGAACATAAACTGCACAGGGATATGATTTGAGGCACAGAAATCACTTGTTGTTCATGAACCAGAAAAAAGTGCACATTAACATAGAGCTTTGGAGGTATTTAAATAAAAGTCAAGTTACAGAAAAGGGAAAGAAAATGGCTGTGTGTGTTCTTGTGTGAATCATCCAGTTTACCCACGTGTTTCTGAAGGAAAGTCTGTCTCTTGGGTCATTCTTGTACAAGACATTCTGATATTAAAAAATCAGCTGAATAGCATTCAGTTCTGCTCAGAAAAGCATCTACTCCTGTCCAGCAGCATCTGCTTGTGGTCACAGTTTTTATTTGGCCACAGTGATGCATGGAGTTTGGGAAAATGAACAAAAAGAGGGATGAACAGGCCATGAATGATACATTAGATTTCTGTGTGTGTAACTTGGCTTAGCAGTGACAGAAGAGATGGGGAAAAAAAACCAAAAAACAATATGGCATGGTAAATACAGAATGAGAAGATGGTAATGGCAAAATACAGGGGTGAATTGCCCTGTACAGGTGGTTAGAGCTAAAAGTGCTGGGTGTTGGTTGGAGTTGGGAAGGGAAGAATTGCAGGGGGAAATACCAGGTGTGATTTTTCTGAAGATACCTGCTCATCAGGGGTTGATGTGTTGTCCTATGATGAAAAGCATGTCTTATCCTCTTGCAGGGGAGCCACATGTTACAACATGCTGTCTGGAGTCAACTCGCAGGCATTACAGCTATCATTTTGTACCTTTCTCAGGCAGAATTCTGGGGTTCAAGCCCTTGAAACCAACAGATGTTTGCTCCCCTTTATGCAGAAACATCGGAATCGCAAATTATTGAGACCCTTTCCTTTACTCCGTGGTTGCGATTGCATTTGCCAGCTGGGTGATGAGATACGGTTTATTGCATATTGTACTTCAAAAGTTATTATGTTGAGGATTTGCTGCCGCAGGCATAAAGACAGCACAGATTGATTTTTTTTCTCCAGTGAAAATAATTGAGTTTTTTCTATCTTAACACTACAAATTACTGGCTGTATATTGCAATACTAGCTGTGAAATATCATCGCATATAGCTGTGAATGGCCATCTTAAAAATTGGTCATAGCAAGAAATGTTTTGGTAGTTGTAAGACATATCAGGCTGCAGGGTTGTCACCAGCTCAGGACGATACGCAAATGTTTAATGCCTTTTTAGATGAGTGCTAATAAGAAAGGGATAAAGGCAGAAAGCCCCATTTTTCTCTGTAAAGTTAGCAGTCACATAATGCTGCCGCTCGGACTCCGGTATTTCCATCTGCAGGTAACGAAGTTCCATTACTTTGCAGAAGTCATCGGTAAAAGACCATATTTGTTACTTCATGCTACTTAAAAGGTCTGCCCAAAAGCTACATCAAAGGGAAGAAAAAGGTAAAAATAATCAAAGAAAACTTAGTTTTTTTTCTACCAACCGAAAAGTTAGCGTTTATAAACTTAAAAGAAAAAAGGCGCAGAATTCTCCGCAGAATTCAGTTTCCATATATCATCAGCACTGCAGGGAGAGAGAAGAGAGGCGGGAGGAGAGATGGGTGTCTCAACCACGGAATGTTTCCTTGCCAAAAATAAATAAATAAGTGGCTATCTATTTATTCTGATATTTTTTTTTTCTAAGCACTGAAGAGGACTTAAGATACAAAACGTTGGTTTGCTGGGGTGTGCAACCCAACTCACTTTGGCTATTTCTTACTCAACTTCTTTATTTTTTGTATAGCTTAAACTCTCCACACTGGGTCATTCAAGTCTTGAGTCACCAGAAAAAAGAAGTTGCTGTTTAAAGTATGGCAGACAACCAAAAGTTCAGACAGCTGCAATGAAGGATTAGTTGTGGGTTTTTCTCGCTGCCTTGCTACAAACTGCATCACAGCTCTATGTTCAAACATTATTAAATGGGAATGTTTTCTCTGGCACCAACTACTTCTCCCCACAGTTTAAGTATTGATTTTTTTTTAACTGAAGTAGCTTTGGTTTACAGCTCACATTAGAACTTAAAAACATATTTCCATAGTAGCTGGCATATGCAGGCAACTGTTTATTCTCAGTACCAGCCATAATAAACACTTGTACTTTTATAATCCAACAAATCTTTGTCTAATCACAACTTCGTTTTCAGAGCTGTAAAATTTGCATGCTATTTAAACCATTTTAAAGGAAGACTCTTTAGAAAACGAAAATTTTCTTAGTCTGTCTTCACTGTCTGTACAGACCGATAATTAGCAGTAAAGAATGCGTGAGATAGGATAGATATGTACTGCAAGAGAATTGTATTGCAGCATTGAGAAAAACCTTTGTAAAGCAGGGCATGCTAATTGATTTTCAGAGGAATAGATTGCTTTTTAGAGACAAACCTTTATGCGATCTAGAACTTATTCTGGTACGTGTGGGAAAAGAAGGTAAATCCTTGGTTGGATAAGATGGGTTTTTCACTTGAACTGAGGACAGCATCCAACTAACTTTTAAGTTTATCTTTTAGTATTCTGAAGTGGTAAAGCTCTGGAAAATGGAGCAATTTGAATTCTGTTTTGGCACATGCACTGTCAACAGAATTAATGAAGTTCTGCTTGCAGAATGATTACTGTGAATGAAAGAGCCCTGCGCAGTATTTGACTTCCTGTGGAATTTATCAAAGTTGAACATCCCAAAGGTATTTTGTTATTTGATGCTGGTTATTGGGAGTCACCAAGACACAGCGAGTACGGAGTCTGTGATGCTGTCTTCTGGGAACACAACTGAGCTAGACTTGAGTGAAATCACTACTGATGTTTTTCATTTTAATACTGATATTTATGATGATGAACTAGTCAAGATCCAGAAGACAAAGTACAGGACTGTGTACAGGCTCCTGTGCTGGCCGTCTGCCACTAGATGCACTTCATCCACCAGTCACCTATAATTCAGTGTCTGAATTACATGATCACATGCTCAATACATGGCAAAGTTATTACAGACTTGATTGTGGGCAGCAAAGGAGGATCAAAGACTAAGAGCAGCTATAGAAACAGCTAACTTTGTTATCACAGATGTGAGAAATTATCAAAAAGAGTAAGGCTACTGCTCCACAACAAGCAACACTACTGCTGAAGTTGATATGAATCACCAGATGCGTGGTAGCAGAGCTGCATCCAATCACAAAAAGATGATGGCTTCAACAGAATGATGGCTCCAGTGTCATATCATAGACCTTGTCAAGATAAGAAAAGGTGATGGAATATAAACAGCAGAGGCTGCTAACATTGGAGGCAGCAGTAACGGCAAAACTCATAACGGCAAGAATTGGGGGTGGCAGAAGAGAGGAAAGAACTGTGTTCCTTCGGCCTCCCAAGAAGAGCTGGCAGGATCAGAAAAGTGGAGGAAAAGACACTAGTTTATTGCAGTCACATGTAAATGTTGGCATTTAACAATAGCAGCAGTGAGAGAAAAGTCAGTTGAAAGAACCTGAGAATGCTGAAAAAAGCCACAATAAATACCGAATAACTGGAAGAGGAGATATTTCTCATTAGGAAAGGACAAGAGTTTGAGAGCTACTTGTACTTATTAAGATTGAACTGGCTTGGGACCATATGGAGTGGAAAATAAGAAAGCCAGAAAAAAATCCACAGACACTCAAACAATGTGAAAAAGTGCCCTTTTTGAAGGCTGCTAGAATAGTAGTTGCCTCCTCAGGTTGAACAGAATGGTAAAGTGTATCAGACCTCATGCAGATTTAAGAAAAATAAATCATCACCTCATGGACATTTTAGTAAACCATGATATTCCCACCTGAGAATGCTGAACAGCAAGGGATTTCAGCTGTAAGCTTGAGAGCTGAGGAAATGACTGAACATGAAAAGAGATCATCTAAGGAAGCCCTAAAAATGGTCACAAGCTTACAAGAAAATTGGTAATACCTGAGGGACTTGCAATGGTTAAATAATGGCTTGACAAAAAGGAAAAGCTAGGGCTCATAGGCACTAAATGTATCCCCAGTGTAAACCATTGCAGGCAAATGAATCACTGAACAGGTTAACTCTAGTGCTCAGTGCTTTACTGTTAGAACAAAAATATTACAATAATTTACCACGCATGATGCATATATTTTTTTAATGTTAAACAGTTACTGTCGGTCAGTGGTGGAGCGGGGAAAGGAGTTGCTTAACAGGAAAAGCCCAGCAAAGCAAAGGGATCTTGTAACTGTCCTGTAATCTCAGACTGTATGGGAACTGCTGCATCACAGCCTGAGCCTCTGATTGAGCACCTGAGGCGAGCACTGAGTCAGCCATGGAGCACAGGTGAAGGCAATTCAGCTGTGTGATGGAAGGAGTGGAGCCTGGCTGCACCTCTCCTAGACCCATTTAAGGGCTGACTGCCAGTGGGGAAGGATCTTTTCCTGGGGATTGTTCCTTGTGGGAAATATTGTAGGCCTACAACATAGGTAAGTATTTTCCATTTATTATTGTCCTGTAGCAATAGTCTTACTTAGCTTAACTTTCTGGTATCTTTCTTAATTATAGCATCTGTATGTTCTTTGATTATGCACAGACCTGCTGTTGTATATTCCCCTCATTTCATCAAAATTGGTTCAGAAGCTTTCTGAAAACATGCTATTTCCGTAAATGTACACAGTCATGGGAGATCTCAGACCCTGCAGTCTAGCAATGTAAAATACAGGTTCTCCTCTTTAAAGTCTTTAGTGTACTTCAGTATTGCACTGTGGTACCTAAGAGTACTACAGTACAACACCGACGTGCCCTGGACTTTTAAGACCACACAAAGAGTCAGAGCTGAGCTACTGAGTCAGTTTGGTAAATAAGAAAAAAATTAAATAAAAACATTATTTAAAAAAAAATAAAATCGATGTAGATGGATATTTGTGCCCTGACCAGCTCCATATCCTCTAGAGTCAGGGTAGCTGCACAGCAAGTGTGTCAAAGCTGAAGCTATGTGGCCATATGATTTTAAATTGAGTAGTACAGTTCCCAAGAAGGAAATGTGGAGCTGTTCCATGCAGGTTGGAAAGCAGAAAGACAAAAGAGGCCTCTAGAGCAGTAATCTTTCTTCTGGAAGGTTTATATTTCTCAAACAAGGAAACTCGAGGAATTTCTGTTCTGCTCTGCACTGGCAAGGCCTCACTTTGAGCACTGTGTGCAGTTCTGTGCACTGCAATGTAAGAAAGATGTAAAACAGTTCAAGATCATTCAGAAGAGGGCTACAAAGATGGTGAAGGGTCTAGAGGGAAAGAATTGACAACCAGTTCTCTTAAGTTTTAGTCTGCCCAGTGACCTTCTGAAAAAGCAGGAGCCAAAGGGAGGAAAGAAGCTGTGAAGCAGCTGAGGACACCTTCCCTCTTTTAGTCTGTTGTACAGCTTAGTAATCACAGTTACCTCCTGCATCTGTACAAGGCATGAAAGCAAACCACTAGAAGTACCCAGAAAAAAAGGGGTGCATTGGGGTCACCTGGTACTGTGTCAGCATAGGCACAGCAAGCTGTCGTCAGAAACACAACTGCTTCAGTTTTCTTAGTTCAACAACATTCTGAAGGATTGCTTGGCATGTTGTTATGTAGCTGTGGTGTTGGGGAAAGGTTCTGCACCAGGGGCATGGGATGCGCTGCCCAGGGCAGTGGGCACAACCCCAAGTGCCAGAGCTCAGGGGGTGTTTGGGCAGTACTGTCAGACAGTGGGTTTGGATTTTGGGTGGTCCTGTGTGGAACCAGGGGTTGGATTTGGTGATCCTTGTAGGTTGGGGTAATCTGTGATTTGAGCAACAGATTGGAGAAGTTACCCCAGCAGGGTATTATGACACCTATATTTCAAGTGGTGCTTTACAGTTAATTGCTTTTAAATTTTAAAAGCAGTTAAATAATTATATAAAACAATAACAAATGATGTAACAAGAAAATCAGATACTTCCTCTGTAAATGGTAAGACAAGCTGCATGTGAAGCTAGGCAAATTTCCTCAAGTTTAAAAGAGCCTTAATAGATATTCAGCATGAGTCATTTATGCCCTTCTCTGGAGGTGTTCAAGGCCACATTGGATTTGGGCAACCTGATCTAGTGGAATGTTTCCCCAGCCATGACAGGGAGATTGAAATTAGATGGTCTTTATAATCCCTTCCAATCCAATGCATTTTATGATTCTATTACTGCTGTCACAGGGTAGAGGATGCCTTAACCTCATGCTGTGGATTTTCCTTCTTGCTCTCTGTTAATGCTCAGCAGAGCAGACACTATGCTTACATACCATGTGTAAGCTACAGAAGCAACAACTCAGCAAGACAGTTCATGCTTACCTTTTCAAAAACATAAAGCAGATGCTCTTTTGGCAATTCACATTCATTCAACTGAATTTGGATTTAGCCATAAAGGTAATGAACGTCCACGTCCCCTTGATGTAGGTTGAAACAACTTGTAGGACTTAATTAAAAATAAGGTTAATGTAAAGGATGGATAAATCATGGATCCTTTGAGGTCAGTGAGATTTCTGTTCTTCAGTAATCTTGTGCAATAACTCACTATTCATCTTCAACATATCTCTGGGGCATAAAAGTACTTCTGCAGAGTACTATCATTTAGTTAATAAAAATGTCAGGAATACACCTAAAATTGACTCAGTCTCCACCTGTACTTATTTTTGAATGAAAAATAGTCCCAGCAGAATAAACAAAAATCCATGCAAACATTCTTCAAGAGGATTCTAAATACATAGCTTAAAATTACATTACACAAGATTGGCCCCACCTTGCACAGGAACCACAATTTGTTTCAACAGAAAGACTGGTAGGAAGTAGGAATTATTTATTGTTCAATTCTAAATGACCTTTCTTAAAACTGAATGAAATTCCATGTGAGAGTAAGGTCAAAAATGTTTATAGAATTCTTAAAGCAGTTTTTTGAAGCTCACCAGTTGTGCTTCATTAATCCTTTCAAGCTGTTTGAAGTCCTTGTTTGTTACCTTAACATCTGTGAGATGCACTGGGATTCAGTGTCACTTTATTTAATCATCACAGTCATATATATAAATAATACAATTACATAGCTTAGAAAGTGTAGAAGAACTGTTATGTCATCCCTGGTTCATGATATGACAGAAGGTCTTCCAAATTTATCTGCACTGTTAAAGCATATGGCACAGCACTGGAACAAGAAATCTTAGTGTCAATCCAGAAAATAAGAATTGTCAGTTTTGTTGTGTTTGTGTAAAGAAAAGAAAGCTTGGGAGGAAAACTCATAAGCACCAATTGTGTAAAGGCACAGTGAAAACCCATGCTCATGAAAGAGCCAGTGCAGCACAGAGGTGATATCTGAGGGGTAGATGTGATGTGTTTTGGAGAGTAAAGGAACAGTTTTGAGGTATATCTATCTGGAACTACGAGTGACCAAAAACAATAATAAGGCACAACAGTGAGCGTTCACTTTCGTAGAATACTTCACGGTGATTTCACTCATCAGGATTCATTCTTTTCTTCCATTTCTAACAACTCATCCAGGAATTCCACCACTTCACCCTAGAAAAGATTAAAATTAAGAAATAGGTTGTGTACTCCAAAATGAGTAGTGGTTACCATTAAAACAAACTGTAATAACTAGTGTCACATAAACTGGTTTTTAACACTTTGATGTACTAGCACAACAAGCCTGTAAAATGCAAATAAATGGCCCATACAGGTAAACCACACATTCACTTACTTGCAAGGACATACAGACCTTAAAAGAAGAAAATGCTACACTCCACATTAAATCTTGTACTTTTTCAGGTATTTAAATAGACAACGAAATCCTCACATTTAGAAAGTAGACATATAAATGTTTAAAGCACCTGTTAAATTAGGAATTTAAAGGATTAAAGAAATAGGAATTAGAAAAAATGTTGAAATACCATGAAAAACTGAAGCTTCAAAATTCAAAGAGAAAGTGTTTTTGTAAACCATAATTATGACTTTGAATCTCTCTCCTTTAGCAGTTAATGTTCTTTGGTATGCCCTTCAAAATACATTTTCTCCATTTTCACCTGTAAACGTTCACACTTCAGAGCAGCAAAAACACAGAGGACCACAGATACTAGAATGTTTTCCATATTGGAAACAAATAATCTGCTTTTAAATTCAGTTCCATAATATTGTACGTACAACTTCCAACCTTCTTGTATATTGTACCAACACAACGTAACAATCAAACTTACTTTCTTTAAACTCTTGGCATAGTTACATACCACAGACTTGTCTTCCTGGGGTTAGCCAAAGTACCTTTGAGGATACTGTCCCCTCAGCTGGAGTTTACTGCCTTGCCAACCAAGCTACAGTAACTGAGCTACATCTCGTAGCCCAGGTCACACCTTGAGCACTTGTTGAAAGAGCTGACTGTAAACGTGCAGCAGCACCTCAGACTGCACAAAACTGACCGTAGCAGCTCATCTGCCTGCACCCTCAGAAATAGCAGTGTTTTCTTATTTCCCCTCCATGCACAGTTCAGGCACATTGATGCCTCAGCTTGTACGTATTTCCACTTTTTGATACAACTGCAATACTGCGCTGTAAGAGAGACACAGATGGTCAGCTTTGAATTTCCAATCTTTTATTCTAATAACTACAGTGCTGTGTTAAAATGTTGTAATTTAAATTATGGCTTAAAAATCCAGTCCGTCCTTTCCTGACATAATCCTCTGTGTTTTAAAAAGGTTACAATATGTAATTTAGCCTTTTTCCAGAACAAGTGGCAACTTTCTGATAGGGAAAAAAAATTAAGATGTCTGAGCAGTCCTTACTCTCAGATAAAAAAAAAAAATCAGAATTTAAAACAGTTGTGTTGAAAGAAAGTCAGCCTTGTTGGATTGCTCACTTTCATAACCCCTTCACCACTCAAGTCTGAGTCTTTGTCATCTCTACCAGGTTTTGGAGTCTGGTTAATGAAGGCTGCAAACAGTAATTTGTAATCTTAATGCAATTTTAAGCACGTTTCTATCTTGGAAGGTAGGACAGCACCTTCCAGATACGTGCAGTTTCAGACTCAAAAGTTAACTGCTCTGTTTTGTGATAAGGAAAGAGCATTCTGTCTGAGGACAGTGAAAATAACAGGAAGAAATAGTCAAAATACAGAATTTCTCTACAGAACAATTGCATTATGGACGTGGTGGTTAAAAATACTAACAGCACATTTTTCAGATGTGGCCAGCAAGGAGAGAAATAATAAAAACCAAGCAAACAAACAACAGCAAAAAGAAATGAGAGGAAAGCCAGCGTAAGTAACTGCTGCTTTTGTTCCCCATTTCACAGTTCCATCTTAAAAGACTGTTGAGTTTTCACAACAGTGGTGGTTTTAGAAAGTCCTGAAGGATGGCAATTTATTTTGCTTTGAATTTATTCAAAACATCTAAATTTCCAGTTCAACAAAAACACAAGAAAAAATGCCAGAACTCTCATATTCTCTGCTTGTCTTCCTGATTGCAGGAAGTCTGGCTACTGGAAAACAGGAATTCAACATTTCTGCACGTTTTCTTTTGTTAGAAGTATTTGGATTGCCTAAGGAGCCCAATCACATGAGGAACTTAACACTGCTTCACAAATGCATGTGAAGAAAATAGCCACATGGTCCAACAGTCACTATGTAAGCCTTTGAAACAAAGGTTCAGAGGACTTAAGGACAAGTTTTCTAGCACAACTTCTAAATTAGCAGGCATAAACATGTAGTCTTGAAGCACTACAGAGATGCAGTCCCCACTAACTATAAACTGAGTTACCAGATTAGGAATGCACTTATCTCCTTACAGGGCTCTCATTCTAATTTAGACTGATTCTCTTACACCTCAGAATCACCATTTAATAAAAGAATAACAGATACTGAAAATGAATTCTTTGTTCAGTCTACCTGCAAAGGCAACTCTCAAAAAGCCTGAGAGACAGGGTGAAGGGAGTAAGCATCGGGCTGTATGATCTAGAATAAAGTATAAGGAAGACACTGAGATGTCAATGCTGTGACTTTAGTAACTCAGTCAAATGTGAACGTAATTCAATTTGAGATACTGTCACCTTCATCTGTAAGGGGGGATATTCCAGAAGACACAGGAGCTTGTATCGCTTACACAAGAGAAGGCTCTGTGGAGACCTTACTGCAGTCTTTCAGTGTATAAAGGGAATCTCCAAGAAACATCAGGACAGACTCTTTAACGGGGTGTGTAATGGTAAGACAAGGGGAAACAGTTTTAAATTAAAGAGTAGGTTTAGATTAGACATAAGAAATAAATTCTTAACTCAGAGAGTGGTGAGGCACTGGCATGGGCTGTCCAGAGAAGCTGTTGATGCTGCATCCCTGTAGATGTTCAAGGCCACACTGGATGGGGCTTTGGGCAGCCTATTCTAGTTGGAGAGGAGTCAGAACTAGATGGTCTTTAAGGTTTTTTCTAACCCAAACCATTCTATGATTCTATCCAGACATCTAATTTTTTTCTTCAGGCATGTTTTCAAACCAAGAAACTTGCAAGAGCCCAAAGTTTTAAATGTGAAAGGATGTTTTAAAAAAGCAACACAACAGTATTTGAAATAAACTTGCCTGAAATCTCCAGAGTATGAAAGTCATCTTTAAAAATGGGTGTGATAAGTCCTTTCTGTCTATTGAGAATTTCTGAGGAGTAAAAGAATTTCAAACATAGCTAGAAGGTGAAAATAGTTGCTTAAGCAATAAGCATCCAGAAAATATGCTGTAATGCAATTTAATAATTGCCTGGATGTTGATTATTTTTAAAAAGATGAATGATCGCTATCACAGTTAAAGACAAAAGGTGTAGTTGAAGTATTTTTGCCTGCACTTCACAGTAAGAATGTAAAACATCCAGACATTGAGCATACTGTAGCTGGCATCCTGGTGAAAGGTGATAATACTACATCAGAAGAGTTTACCACGTTGTTATGCTAACAGTTACGACCAGTTTTTGCTCCGTTAGCGCTCCCTTGACACTGCATCAAGCATTTTGCATGTCTGATGTCAGTAAATACTTCCTACATGTTAATTCCAGGAGAAAAGCTCAATGGTATCCCACGTTCCATCAGAAGAGGGGAGGCCAGCAGGTGTGGGAGGTGACTGTCTCCTCCTATTCTGCACTTGTAGCCCCATCTGGAATACTGCATCCAGGTTTGGGGCCCCCTGCACAGGAAGGATGTGGAGCTTTAGGAGAGGGTCCAGAGCAGGGCCATGAAGATGAAGGGGACCTGGGCAATCTGATCTAGTATTTGATCTAGAGGTTGGCAGCACTGCCTGTGGCAGAGGGGTTGGAACCTGATGGTCCTTGAGGTCCCTTCCAACCCAAGCCATTCATGATTCTATGGCTCTAAGAAAAGCCGCCTGGCTACTTGTATCTGATAACTTCACCTTAGCTTTCAGACCTGGAATCAGAAAATGATTCTCTGGTATGATTTAAGCATTCAGTGTGACAGACTTTTTCTTCCTACCTACGTAAATAACAATCACAACAAATTCTACATGTGAAGATGGCTGCAAAACTATAATTTTTCCTGCTGACAACTACTACAGGGAATACCAGCCATCCAGCTCTAATGCAGGTTATGTAAATGTACTGCTCAGACAGTGCTGATGCAAATCAAGGTTCTGCCCTTGATTGATGTGATGATACAGCGTGATGTAGCTGTGTGGCTGGTAGCTAGTAGGTCAATATGTGAATTCTGATTGAGTGTGGGGAAGGGCAGATTTTGCTGCTAAGTACTTAGCTGATCATTAGGCAGTTTACCACTGGAGATCACACATGCAGACTGCTTAGTCCACTCCTGAGAAGCACACCTTTATTGTGAGTTGTCCCTTCATCCAGTCCCTGCCTCCAGTTTTGATCTGATGGCCAGAAGTATCTGCTGCAGGGGTGCGACTCTGTCAGCACTCCATGAGCTACCAACCTGTATGACAAACCTCTCCCCTCTCTCCAACCAGGGTCTATCAGCAAAGTGGGAATGACAAGAGGAATGCATGGGAAAAGATGGACAGGTATAGCCTGAAATATGGGAGGATACTGAGTAGTAGCAGGGGAATGTTCCCAGGCAGGTGTGAGTGGTAGGAAGAATCAGACAAGCTGATCAACTGGAGCTTCCAGTTAGCTGTTAGATATGCAGATTGAGTGCCCTTGGCTTAGAGAAACAACTGGACAGAGGCTCAAACAGAAAAAACAAACTTTGCACTATAGTAATTCAAGGTCTTACAGCGGGTAAATGAATAGGTGGATAATAATAAATAATAGTTTTAAAAAAGAATTCTTGGTTAATGCTATACAAGCTAAGCCAGGCTACCAAGACTGGCACACTAGCTATTCTAAGAAAAGCTAGAGCATTTAAAAAAGTGAGTCCTAAAAAGGAGGAAAAATGCAGACCTCCTCACTACCACAAGCTGAGTGTCCAACACCAAGGCATGCATTTGGGCCAAGGGTTGTTACTGACCCTTTCTTAGGCAATATTAGGTGCTGCACTCACACACAAAAAACACAACCTTTTAGAAGAACCATCTGTATCTTGGAGATTACTTGCCAGCTATTAAAATAAACAGCAAAGAGGAAAAGCTCCCAATACGTGCCTCAGTTATAGCCCAGTTGAGACTGGTGGTCAAGCACCAACTTTTCTTTTGCCAGCTGCATTTAAAAATAGAAGCAACCGGTTGTTGTAGCAGTGTCTGTACTGCTCACTGACAGGCCCAGATGCTTGGCCCTGGGTTGCCAAGACTAAGTAAGCACTGCCTTCTGCATAGCAAATATTAATCATTCATAGGCCCTTGCCTCTAAATACAATCTTTCCTGTCCTTTCTCAGTGTGGACTGGAAAAGTTCTGGGAAAAATAGCTTTCATGTGACAACTCACACTTTCCACGCAGATTAGCTGATGGCATTTTGTATAGGGGATTCCATATGTAGCGCAGTGCAATAGCCTGTTCCTTAGGGAAGTAACAGAATATTAACATAATAGCTTCCTAGAATGAGTTAAGATCTACAGAAAAATACTGTTATGGACATAAACTCATGCCTGACTGGTATCAGTGGACGAGAAAGGAAAAGCCTTTATTCTCACCAATCTCAGAAACTGAGACTGAAGAGACAATATGCAGAGAAAGAATTGCCTAGATCTCTGTTTCCCTATAATCTATGGCCTAAAAGGCAAATACTTATCTGACAAAATGTCCCCCGAGTGTCTTTCCCAGCCAAAAAAAAATTGGATTTGGCAAAAGTTGGAAAATAGTAATTACTGAAAACTTGTTAGTGAGACTAACGAATTTGATTCTCTTATGTATCAGGTGTAGGTGTCTATGTTATGGTAGCAGGAAAGTTTCTCTGTGACAAGAGGCCAGGGGCTGCCCTGGAAGTCAGGAGTAAGTATCCTCAAACTCCCTAACTAATTTGAGTAATTAATGAGAACAGCAACACAGTTAAATTCACAAAGGCCAGCAGATTTTGTCCTTTTTTCTTAAGTCTTCAAGGACAAATAACTATTTTGCAAGAGGAAAGACAAAGGTTTGATATGGTTGACTGTGGAAGATGTGCTTTGCAGGCCTGAGGGATGCTGTAAACTCATAGCATGTAGCCAGCCAACTCTTGATATTTTGGATGGAGCATTATTTCAGGATAACAGTAATGCATGTGTCAATAAGTGGCTCAGCCGTGGTGCCTGAAAGGTTTATTCAGCCTTCAATCACGAAAAAGTTCCTTCATCTAACCTTCAGTTAAAACACGAGAGTTCAGTGTAACCACTTTCCAGGTTCTCTATGAGCACTAAAGGGCAGACTTGACATTCCTTGCATTCTAGCAGGGAAAAAAAACCCTCAATTATTTGCTCAGAAAAATAATTTGGCCCTTCACTTATTTATATTTCAGATGCTCAGTCAACAGTTTGACCCACTGTCATATGCTTTTAGTGATTTTTTTTTTTTAATTTTAAAAGAACTTAGTTATTCCCCATATCTGTGTTAACTGCTTCTTTCAAATATTTTTCCATTTCATTTTTTATTGCATATTCTGAACATAAATTGTTCTCTCCCGATATATTGTAGGAGACTGCAGTACACTGCAGTGATTACAATATTTTACAGTAATCTAATAAGCGTGCTTTCCTCTTAACATTTTTGTTATGCCTATAAAACATGAGTCAATTCAATTTCAAAGCAACTAAAAAACACTGCTCCCGCTGCACTGAAAACAAGTCTTCTAGTGGCTTTGTTTCTAAACTCAGCTTATGCTCTTTTTGCCACTTTCTTTTGTACACAGAGCCTTAAGCAAATTGGTGCAGGTAAAAGTTCTTCTCAATTTCTTATCTAATCCTGCCACTTAAGCCCTAATAAGCTTCCCATTGTAGGTGATTTAAATGGAAGGAGAAATGACTTAGACTGCAGTGTAATTTCAGTGGTAAAACAGCAAGAGATAAGACACTTCTGAAGAGAGCCAGCGACATAGGCAGGATCTCCAATAGAAAACAACGATGAAAAATAATCTCT
Organism: Lagopus muta; assembly: GCF_023343835.1. Taxonomy (NCBI): domain Eukaryota; kingdom Metazoa; phylum Chordata; class Aves; order Galliformes; family Phasianidae; genus Lagopus; species Lagopus muta. The sequence continues at coordinate 43,676,307 of NC_064439.1, read as the reverse complement.
TTTTTTTCTTTATAAACTGATATTGAGCAGGGACCATAACAATCTCAGTTAACTACAACTTCTCTCTTAAACAGCTGCCACCAGCTTTTGTCAGTGGAGCCACGCTGTTGTAGCTGTGTAGGTCTGAGGTCAGGGCAGGGTTTATACATCCGCATTTACAACTTGCTGTTACGAGCACACTTGTATAAATCATTTGAAAATATATAAAGTGTGAGTTAATAAAGCAAAAAATATGTTGTCAGTGATTTCTGAACAGAAAAATAGGCTGAATTCAGATTATAATTGGCAACCAGTAGTCTACTGGGCACTCCTGCCTTGATGCTATTCCATGTCTTTCCACCACTCATTAGTTCAACACTCACACTCCTCTGCATCATATCTAGGCATGAAACATCTAAGTCTCAGCTGTTGTACAGGTGGAAAGGCACATGATCAACAATGAAGAAGAGCAGGATGCCAAAAAGAAAGAAAGAAAAGAACGACAACAAATGGGCCAGGGCTGCCAACAGTTTTTCTCCTACTGATTATGTACTGAAAGAAAAATGACACTATTGGATCATCTTAGCCAAATATTTGTGGTTCCTATGTAATTTTGAATAGCTAAGTAGCTATCCCTGAAAAAAAACAACCCACATCCTCAAGAACACTGAATCTATGCGCCAGAAACTTGTCTCCTATAATTAGTGTAATGTTGAAGTTATATCTGCACTAGCTGAATATCTGGCTCTTAATGGCTCATTTTGTTATTTACATCTGTGCAGAACTGGGAGTTAAAACTATTAGAGCTTTTATGTGTTACACAGCTGAGCAGAAATCAAGAAGCTTGATTATCTACAGGCAACTAAGATGACAACGCCGTGTAATGCTCTGTTAGCTTCGCTGTGGAAAACTCTTTAAGGATATTTAATAATTACTTTTAAGAAAAAATCATTTGTTGGTGCTAATATTCTCTGTCACCTCTACTGTGTTAAATGTTTGAACTAAAGTTTTTCATTTCCTTGTGGAAAAACATTAATAAAGTAACACGAACAGGACAGTATTTCTTGTAGCGTCATATGCAAAAATCATTACTATGTGTTCCAGCCTCTGTCATTACTGCCATGTACTACTGGAAGAAGCCACAAGTTCTCGCGTGCTTTGCTAAGGGGATTTAAAAAGACCCACGGATGATCTGAAATATAGGGGCACTGTTAAGTTTGAATAAAGTAAGATTCTCCATTTAAGAATAAGGACATACATAAAGAGATCCTTTAGCTTCACTCAAAGAAAGAGAACGTTTTTTTCCCTTTGATTATTTTATAGGTTTGTTGGCCCACCAGCAACACAGAGCCCACGGACAGCAAAGATGGAGCATAGAAACTCACAAAAGGCACAGTCTATGGATCAAGTGGTTTGAAAGAACTGCGTCCACTAGAAACAGAGGTCGCCTCCCTCCTTGACAATTTTTAATAAAGCTTTTACTGTAACACTTTATCTGAGTTTTTCATCAGTTTTCCGCATTCCCATGGAATAAACTTTTCTATCTGTGCCAGTAGAAATATTAAAAAATATTCCATTTATACTACCGTGCCCTGCCCATACAGCAAAAACTACAAGGTAGCGATTTTATCTCTGTGCTGCTATTCCTGCTCTGTCTGGACTCCCTGGAAGGCTCCTGCAGCCAAGAAGAAGCTTTGGTAGCCAGGGATTTATGAGTTCACTACCAAAATCCAGAGCCAAGCCAGAGGCATGGACAGCCTCCATCTCTCCTAGGTTCCTCGGTCCTGTTAAGGGAGAGCACAGAAGCCCTTCAGCTTTTCTCCAGGAAATGAAAACGATAATTTTTCTAATATGAAGAGTGTGAGGTAAGGATGTAGGTGGCACGGCCAGGCCTGCTAATTCTGTTTGTTTAGCCCAAATGTAGCCCAGGTAATGACACTTCCTTGACACTTCCCCAGATGTTTAACTGACGTTTCCACCGTACAGCCCTTCTGTAGACTGCAAGGTCATTTATTATTGCACTCATGAAATGGACTACAGGAACCAAAGCCAACAAACTTTTTTTTTTTTTCCCTGTATTAAAAGCTTGAGATTGAAGACTGTGTTTATAATTCCCTCTTCTAACAACATACAGGGAAAGTCTTCAAAATAGACCGCATTCCTCCTTCCTTAATTACTCATCCCTTTGTTTTGGAGCAGCAGATGTGAAAGAAGGAAAAAATTACAAATGAAGTTTATGTCTACCATAAGAAAACATTATGAACATAGCAGAGTGTTTGCCCAAAACAACAAGGGAATATAAAAAAGCACTCAAGAATTTACACACCCTGATTGGAAACCCATATAGACTAGTTCTCATCTAAGCTTAACCATATAATGAGAATATTAAACTGTCCTTCAGAGACATTTATTATAATGGAAAGACTTAGCAGTCTTCCTATCATCTCATAACCTTGTAATGGAATTTTACATAAAGAGTTGTTTTCAGGTCACCAGCATACTGAAGGCAGTATAGACATATTATTACTTCTCCCCTATGAAATATTATCTCTACCTATGTGCTGGATAAAATAAAAAGTGAAAACATGATAAAATTTTATAACATAAACCGTTTCTTTTCTTTTTGATTGTAACTAAAAAACACTGTAGCATTGTTCACAAGTATACTGCCCCGTGCCATGACTGAACACACTGCTTTGACAGTGCCAGCAATGAAGTATTTAATCATTTAAACATTTTTTAAACATTAAAATGAAAGGTACTGAAAACAAAACAAGATGCAACTCAAATTCATGACATACTTGAACTGATGGAGACAAAGAAATGATCTTTCAACAGTTTTAACTACCTTTTCCACACAAGAAAACCACTTTACAAGTTTCAAGCCTAATATCAGTCACTATATGTTACTGGGCCATGAATTCCAACCATTTCAGATGCAAGACTGGGTAACCAAGATGTTACAGTGAAAAAGAAAATAAGGGGGTAACAGGACGTCCCTGTGATAAAATGATAGTTCAGGTAGGGACTTCTGGACAAAATCATGAGGATTTTAAAATGTACCTTAAACAATGTTTCAGAAAGAAAAAGAAAAATGTTTGGTTTAAATACACATACGACTTCTCTGCCCCCTGGTGTTATAGCTTGCAAAATTAATTTCCTTTTGGGGGCTGAGTGCATTATAATTACCCTTGCTTTAAAATGTGATGTGAGTGGTCTACTGCTCTTTGGGTTTGTTTCCTGTATTCATTCACAAAAGAAAAAATTATGATAAATTGGTCACAGTTACCAGAACAACTTCTCTACAGTACAGAAAGCCTGGATTTCTAATTACTTATTTTAATGCAATTGCTGTTATTCGGGTTTGGCTTTTTCAAATCACCATTTTCTGTCTAGAAAACTCACCTCATCATCATCCATTAGATGTTCCTTTGCAAATTCATACATTTCCAACTGGAGTGTGGTTATGTTGTGATATCTAACTGCATCCTACAGAAAAAAAAATATATTAAATTTCTATGTTACTTGAAGGTAGTAAGACGGAGGAGTGTCATCACATGTCATCTAGAACTATTCAAGTGAAGCTAGACCCAGATTTAGCAGAAGGCAGGTCTCAGAGGATTTAAAATGTTTGAGAAAGGAAACAGCAGAACAGCATACAGCATATCCAATGTCTTCTGCGGATCCTACTAAGCGTAAGCTCCACCGGTGTGAGAAGAACAAAGCACTCTCCTATTTCTCATGTTTCAAAGCATTGGCGAGTCTGAGGATAAGGAATGAGACTGCCAGAGCCAAGCAGCAAGCAGCCTGCGCCTGCATTCCAGTGGGCTTTGGATATGAGAAAGCTTCCATCTCCTTATGCGCTGGCATAAGGCGGCAGGCAGTTCTGGGAAAAAGAGACACTGAGGTATTTTGCATTGTAATGACTCACCATCCCAGCCCGTCTGGGAGTGGGAAATTCTGTATGGTCATCTACCTGCCTGTCCCTCAGTTCCCTGGGTGTTTGCCTGGACAGCACAGGGTAGCTGTCACTCTCAGAACTGTGAATACCACCAGTAATATAATTTGACTATTCCATTTAATTCTTTTCAGGGAGGAAAACAGGAGATTTTCCCTTCCACAAGGACATCTGAAGCTCAGAGTTAAATGCTGCTGTCACTCTGGTACCACTTTGTGAAAACAAACCTGAGACATGGTTTTCATGGCAAGTGATTAGGACAGCAAGCAACTTCTTTTCATAGCAAGACAGATCAAAGTACAAGAAAATACAGCTGTATACATTTGATATTTAATATTTAAAAATTAAATTATCTGTAGCCCCAACTCCCGACAAGTTATCAATGAAACATTCACAGTTACTGTGTAGGGCCCTTGTTCTGTCCTTTCTGCACATGGACGCCAAATCTGTTTGTGGTCTGCAGTTTTAAACTGCTGCTACCCCTCACTCCCACCAACGTCAAATATTGTCTCCAGTATGGTTACAAAGCACAGTTTTGTTCCCAACAACAGCAGCAAAAGAATGGTCTCTTTCCTGCATGAACTCACAGCTGCTGCCTGAAAGAACCAAATGCATTTTCTCTGTATCTGTTTCTGCTAGTCCTGCAGCACAGCCTTGGTTTCCAGCATGAGAATAAGGTGTGTTGCACATAACCTGACAGCCGCCCACAAACAAAAAATGCTTAACAGATGGAGTGGTATTTTTTACTTGAGCTGGCTGGCCTAAGAGGAAGGAAAGCATTATCAAATTATTTCATTAATTATTACATTCATTACCAAATTATTACAAGTTATAAGGTATACATATGAATTGCTCCGCAGTGTTGCTACAGATAAAGCAAGTCACCTAAGCAATGCACAGATATATGAGCTTAATGCCACACTAAGAACTGAGGGGTGCCTTTGGGCCAGCACTGGCCTCAGTGACTCGGATGTCTGAACAAGCAACTCGGGAAGGACGACTTGATCATCAGCCTAAAGAGTGCCTGCTGTTGATGCAGCTTGGATAACTTAAATGACTCTTACATGGGAAAGTCATGCCTTAAGAAAAAGAAAAGGCACTAAATTCACTTACTGATCTGGGCTGAAAATCCTCTTCTTGAAGTCCCCATTTGTCTTTGTGGTATTGATAATAGACCATGTTCTGTTTCATTACTTCATCTTTCTGGTCAAATAGAAGGTAACTAGCAGCACAAGAGGCTGCATTCTTCATGTCATTCACTAATTAATAGACAGAGAAACAAATCCACATGAGGTAAATAACCAAAAACATATTGCCACCTTTCCACCATCTGCATTAAATATATATTAAAAAAAATGTTTCCAAGGCAGAATATGCTATTTTTATGTTCTGAAACAGGTAAGGTCATGATTCAGAAATGGAGACTTACCTGACAAAAGCTTATGGCTACAGGAGTCAGGTCATGAACGAGAGCAATCCAAATTACTTGGCTTCCCTAAGAACTACCTTCTTCTTTGTAGGGAAAATGGGGATAACTTACCATTAACACAGAAGATAGTTTTCCTATGGCCTTATTTTCTCATGGTGGTTTTCTAAGATAACCCTAACCAAATGTCTCTCCCAGCTACAGAGCCATCAACCCACAGCTTGAAGATGCCTACTGTGGGACTTCTTAAAGAAACAAATAAACAAATTTTAAAAAATCCACTTCATTTTACTTGGATTGACAAAGATGGAAGAGTCAATATTTGTAGGCAAAAAACATGCAAAAGTCATTAATGGCTTAGCTATTCCTTTCCCTTGGTGTTGGAGCCTGGAAGAGCAGCACTAAGGGCTAAATATGTTCTTAGAAGTGCAGGAAGTTCCCCAAAAAACCACAAAATTCATTGAATGATGTACTTATCAAAATGAATACGCACTGAGCACCAGAACACTATCATTTCTGTTTGTTATGTGGTCCTCTCTTTCTTTAAAATGCATGAAGCCTCATGTGCTCTATTCTAATGAGAGTATGAGAATCCACTAGGAAAAAGAGAATGGCATGAAATACTCTGCAGGTTTGTCTCTGGAAGAAATTCTGAATAATAAATTGAGAATTTAGTATTCATTCAGTAGGTACTGCTATGTTAAATGTGTTGCCTTGAGGTCACAATCTTTCTTACTGAAGGAACTGGGTCTGTTCAGTCTGGGGAAAAGGAGGCTGAGGGAAGACCTAATTGCTCGCTTCCAATATCTGAAAGGTGCTTACAGCGAGAGCAGGGCTGGTCTCTTCTCACTGGTGACAGGTGACAGGATGAGGGGAAATGGCCTCAAGTTGCACCAGGGTAAGTTTAGGTTGGATATCAGGAAAAACTTCTTTACAGAAAGGGTTGTTAAGCACTGGAATGGGCTCCGTAGGGAGATGGTTGAGTCACCATCCTTGCATGTGTTTAAAAACCATTTGGATGTGGTGCTCAGGGACATGATTTAGTGCAGGGTTGTTAGAGTTTGGGTAGTATGGTTAGGTTGTGGTTGGACTTGATGATCTTTAAGGTCTTTTCCAAACTGAGTGATTCTATGATTCTATGATTCTCTCTTAATGAATAAGTAAGAAATTAAAGAATAAAGTTCTTGTTAGAAGTTCAGCTGCTTAACCATGTGGGTCCAAAAGCTTGGTCACCTCTTTTTTATTTCTACATACGTGTATAGAATCCATCAGTGCCACTGCATGCGTTCTAGTGTATAGGAAATGGCTGACACTATTTACCCTAAGTTGTCATATTATGAGTTGCTTCATAAAGGTGTAAGAGCTGGTGTATTACATATTTTATCATAAAATACATATGGTGAACATTTAATGTTTATATGAAATTCTGAAAAGTGCAAGTAAATTGTGCTGGCAGCATTGTATAGAATGAGGGGTGGTGATGTGTCAGATCACACTTGCTCTGTAACTGTCACAACTTTCCAGCACTCAAGTAGAGATCAGTCACAAGCAAAAATATCTTAAAACAAAGGGACTTGCCTGGGCAGAATTCAACCTCTATGTTTAGAAATTCACTTTATCATGAACAATTTTATGATCCAGGGATCCAACATGCTCATCTCCCATGTCTACAGTTATATACTGAGAAAAAGATACGGAGCATCTCAGACTTACAGCCCCAGCACAGGCAAAAATGCAGATTATGGAGATCACTATTTATTTCCAAACCATGAAAAGACAAGGAATGGAAGCTCTCCCACATCATCCCAACATTATTTAAGTCCATTAAATCACTACTTACATTTATAATACGCAAACTGCAAGTAATGGTACATGGTGGCCACAAATTTCTCAACAACAAAGCCTCCTATAATGGGTGTCAGATTACTTTCACACTGCACTTTGCATGCAAGGACTTCAATATAATGATCTAGAAGGAAGAAAACAGCAACACGGGATATAAGTAGAACACACTGTTACAACCCTTCCCAGTAGCTACCCATCAAAATTTGGCCTTATAATGTTTAAGTCCTGTGCATCTGAAGCTTGCTGCTTGGAATTACTGAAGTACATCTCCAGTGCTGGCATTCAGCCCTTCTGGTAAAATCAGTAGGATCAGCATTTCAAGGATATCAAAACTACAATTCCAGAGAACTAAGCAGTTAGGTTTCACTGACACCTACAGGCAGTCTGTGGTGCTAGGTTTTATACAAAGCATTGTGGAGTACAGTGTTATTAGCAAACTATGAAATGAGCAATGGTATTTCTGAAAACCTTTGTAATTACACTGAATTACTGCATAATTAAGGTCTGCCTTAGTACAGTGGTATCACAGAGAAAGACACCAGGTGATTGCAAAATAAACTTCTAGAGATACCTGCATTTTATGCCAGATGTTTGGATGTTCTAAAAGACATGGATATGCTGCACACTATAGAAAAACTTTAATCCAAAAAGGTTTAAGGTTACATGCTTTCCCAGTCTGAAAAACTAGGTACGATGGGGTGGGGCTAGAAGTGATTTTATCTTCAATATCTGGTCATGAACCAGCAGTGTGCCCTTGTGGCCAAAAAAGGCCAATGGCCTTTAAAAGAGTGTGGCAAGCAGGTTGAGAGAGGTAATCCTCCCCCTTTACTCTGCCCTTGTAAGCCTCATCTGGAGTACTGTGTCCAGTTCTGGGCTCCCCAGTACAAAAAAGACAGGGATCTCTTGGGAAGAGTCCAGCAAAGGGCCACAAAGATGGTGAAGGGCCTGGAGCATCTCTCCTATGAAGAAAGGCTGAGTGAACTGGGTTTGTTCAGCCTTGAGAAAAGGAGACTGAGAGGGGACCTGATCCAGGTCTATAAATATCTAAGGTGTGGGGGGCAGAATGGCGAGGCCAGACTCTTTTCAGTGGTGAGTGGAGACAGGACAAGGGGAAACGGCTGGAAACTGCAGCATAGGAAGTTTGGCACAGATGTGCACAAGAACTTCTTTATGGTGAGGTGACGGAGCACTGCAACAGGCTGCCCAGGGAGGTGGTGGAGTCTCCTTCTCTGGAGATGTTCAAGACCTGCCTGGACAACACCTACTTGTGCGACCTGCTGTAGGGAACCTGCTTTGGCAGGGGGGTTGGACTCGATGATCTCTGGAGATCCCTTCCAACCCCTACGATTCTGTGATTCTGTGATTCAAGAAAATATCTCCCAAGAAAGCCTTCCATCAAAGAATTCCATTTTCAGGACATACATACAGTATTTGAAACTGCCCACATCATGCAGTACTTCTACTTTTCTGTCTCACCACTGCTGCTGGAACAGTCTTTTCCTTCCTTTCATGGAGGAAGAGCATTGACAGTAAGTGCTAGTCATAAATGAGCACTGACAAATATACAGACATCCTTTACAGTGGTTTAGAGGTGATCCAAACCACAGGGGGTGTTTCATGGTTTAGTGATGTATGGGAACTGCTGAATCACGGCCTGAAGAACCTCTGATTGACCACCTGAGGCAAGCACTGAGTCAGCCCTGGGAGCACAGGTGAAGGCAATTCAGCTGTGCTGCTGGAAGGGGTGGAGCCTGGCTGCACCTCTCCTAGACCCATTTAAGAGCTGACTGCAGGTGGGAAGGATCTCTTCTGGAGATCCCTCCTTTGGAGCTTTACGGTGAGCCCAGGACAAGGGTAAGCACTCTATCTGTTCTTTCTTTGGTGTAATAACCTGCTTAGCTAAACTCTCTTATATTTCATAATTGCAGCATCTGTATATTCATCGATTATAAACTCGTAATTCATTTTCCTCCACTCCTTATCTACTTTTCTAGGCACTTGCCACCTTTGCTGAAGTAACGCTTGAGGAAGCAGTAGCTATTCCATATTAGCAGTACAGGTAGATATTAATTCACTACTATGAGATATCACGGAGCTGCCCTTTCTTTAAATTTCTTTACAAAGTATGTGAGCATTCTTCACACAAACACTGTCAGTAGCACTCAGCTCAGTGCACTGGAGAAATGTCTTCTTTCATTACAGAAGTGCACGGGAAATATGCATGTGCTATTCTGACACTTAAAAGAGGAGGCACTGCTTTCTCATTAAAAAGCAATATTTTTTTAAGCTACGCTCTTAGGAAATCTCATTTGCTAGAAAACTTTCCTTTTACGGAAGGAAAGATAAAAAATAACTAACAGAAACTTGATGCACGCTTTTTTCATAAATATGACAACAGTGGTACACAAACCACAAAGCAGATTTTGAAGACTAATTGCTGAGCATCAGAGACAAATTGATATTGAAATTATGGTCAAGAGGTCTGTCTGCTTAGCAGTTGCTAGCTGGATGGAACAGGTGTTACTTACATGTGTGTGTTATCCTGACACTCTTGATTTCCAAGTTAATGTAAGAACTGTTTCAATTTTCTGACAACACTCACTTATGTTACTAAGCAGAAAAGTAAACCACAATTCAAACATTTTTCAGTGTATCTAATAACCTCATATTGGCCCAAACTAAACAGGGGGCACCATGAGCAGCTTCCATTGCAAACTAAGGAAGGAGGACTTAGGCAGCTGATCCTATAGATGAAACTGAATATACTTCTTTCTTGACTGTTTCCTAAGTACTCACCTGCAATGGAGAGATAGAAGTCTTTAAAATCTTTAATCTCTCGGGAGCCTTCACAGGCTGCTATACAGTCATCGTAGGCTTTGAAGAAATCAGGAAGAGCCAGTTCCATATCTGAGATGGATGTTCTCCAGTTGTCACCATTGTATGCTCTCACAGCCCTGACAAAGAGATTCTGAAAAATTGGCAGGAATGAACTACCAGTAAGTGACCTGTGGAAAGCTGTGTGTAAGTTCAAATACAGTAAGTGGTATCTCAGCATTTTTGAATTACTAGATAAGCTGTTATCCTATTAATATGAAACAGATGATGAACAGATTTTATCAGATATTTCCTACATAGTTGAGTATGTAGCTCCATTTTAGACAAACTGGAAAAGCCTGCTGGGAAAAGATAGTGTGATTCCAAAGAGCATGTTTTGAGATGGTGATTTTCAGCATCTTAACATAAAAAAAAAAAACAACCAAACACAATTTTAAGCTGTACCTCTGCAGCACTTGCAGCATTTGAATAACTCCATGTACTTGCTTAATTCCATTAGCTATCTGCATGTAGTAGCTTTCAAGTATGCCACTCCATGTCATTTGCTGTGACTTATGGAACAGTGAAAAGCAAATGATGTAAGAATTATTGCAGGCATTAAAAAAGAGGAACAGAGATGTCTGAAGTATCTAATAAGATAAAAAGGAGAGGTAGGAGCTGAGAACATGTAAGTAAATTATATCTTCAAATCTCATGCAGTAATGGAATGGTTTCAAAAGACTGAACTGGGAATAAACACACCTCATAAGGCTTTGTCTCCAAGTCTTTAATGTGCTCCTCAGCATCAGGTATGCTCTTATAGTAGGCCATATTTCTTTGCATCATTTCATCATCTGGATGCTTCAGAAGAAACGTGTGAGCTGCTGCAATAGCTTTAGGAAGGTTATTAGCCTAAACATGAAAATAGGGGGAGAGAAGGGGGGGGGGGGGGGGGAAGGGGGGAGAAAAAAATGTAAGATTCCTGCAGGATCTATTTTTGCAAGCTTACCAGTGCTAAAAACACATTCTCAGCAGAGACAGTGGTACAGTAAAGCTGATATAATACTTCTCAGCTTACTACTAGCTGCACCACTATGAACACTTCATTCTTTTTTTTTTTTTTAAAGGCTGTTATTGTTGCAAATAGTATAAATGATTGTAAGTTAAAAGAACACTTCTGCCCTTCTCACTTCTCTGTTCATAAAGCTGGCGATGCATAAAATTATATTGTTACTCATGTGTAGGATTAATCACACAGCAATTACTGATGCCCAAGTATGGAATCATCACTTACCTCCTCTCTGTGGTGTTTATGTAGCCTATTTGTCTAGCAGCATGCAAGACGTTGCTATGATAATATACCATCCTGGTGCTGTTATGAAGTTAAACAGCAGGTACTTGTTCAATAACTGTTCTAATGTACTACATGATTTTTTTGTACTGGATTTTAAACTAAATTTAACCCCTGTATCAGAAGTATACATTACTCATATACATATTTACATCTACATTTGTATGTGTATTTTTAATATTTTATGTAAGCATAACTTTCCAAATACATATCATATACACATTTATATAGTGTGTGACAGTGAAAGTAAAAGCCTTAAGTACTAGTGAAATGTTAAGCACTTCTCTCTTGTAAGCTGAGATCCAGATCAGTCCATCCAGCATAGGTGCTACTGAGTTCCATTAAACATCTGAAATAGCTTATGGCAGTGTATGTATAAAACCATGAGCAAGAATTACAAGCATGTATGCACACATACACACTCATCCATTTGCATCCGTAAAAGGCAGCTTTTCATTTCAGAGGAAACCCGAGAGACTGTCACACCAGAAGAAACACTTTGACCCTAAGACGAGCTCTCACTGCTGTGCTGCAGTAAGTACCAATGCAATGGAATCATACCAGCTGCATTTCCTGCTGTCCCCAAACTATGCACTTCTAGCCAGCCCACATGCTGCTGAATGCGCGGGGGAAGCACTTTCATCAAATGCCCGAGTTCTCCCATACTTAATGCTTTAACCCTATTTGCTGGGAAGCTTGCCAATCTCTCATCTTCACTTGGTACATGATTTACTCTTGATTGTAACTTTCATGCTAAAAAAAGAAAGTGAGTGAGGGGGAAAAAAAGAAAGCTGTGTAGAAACACATTCCTATGTAAACTCAGTGGCTACCAGGCAGCTCCCTCCAGAGGAGCAAAAGCAGCACAGGAACATCTGCTCCCGGGATCATCTAAGACGTGGCAAAATTTCACTCCTGAACCCACCTGAATAAATACGTGCTCACTCAAAAAAAAAACAACACCATAGAGTGTTTCTTTATGCCTTCTTTCTGTATTATATGTGATATTATGGAAGAAGGAAAAAAGCGACACACCCTTCTTCAGAAAACCACCAGCCAAGAAAAAGTCCTCTGCAGGCAGCAGTTTGTATTTTTAGAAGGCCCATTCAGAGCTCTCCAAGTGAGTGATGAAAGCTCGAAGCTGGGCTACAGTATAAAAACAAAGGCAATATAAATGACAGCACTGATCAGAGATACACCAAACTGCTGTTCACAGACCTACTGCAAATGGGGCTGGAAAACAGCTTAAAGGCACACTCACATTCAAATCGTTCACATGTCAGAAACAGTACATAGGAATTGTTTTTTGCTCCATGACAGTTCCTGATGTGGTGCACTCATAGCCACATTTGTATGTACTACAGGGGGAACAAATAAAGAAAGACAATAAATGGAAACATTTGTGGAGGTATCATTTTGGTATACGGCTTTAAGAGTTAGCAGTGCCTGCCATTTAAAAGAAATGTCTCATTTGGTACCTTCTACTCTCCGTGTGAAGAAACTAAAGCATACTAAGGTAAGTTCTTCTGTACAGCCTTTGGGGTAGCTTCAAATGCTCAGAACTAGGCTGGTGTGACGCTGCTCATCGTGTGATACTACGTGTGTATGGATACTGATCACTGGTGTTCTGTGAGACTGTTTCCCTGCTTTGGTTTATATAACTTGTGAAAATAATTTTATATTTCCATATGGGAAAGATATTCCTACAAATATGACATAGCAACAGTTACTAAGATGTGTATGTTTTAAGCAAAGGTCGCAGAAGGAATGCACAAGCACACAATCTCATATAATGAATACTGGGTTACACCAGGACCAAATCCCTAAAAGAAACGGCAATCCATCCAAACAAAAGAGGTCAGCTTGTTTTCTTTCCACACAGATATTGCATTTATTTGGAATGCAAGTGACTGCAAATCTGAGGGAATGGAATGAGGGCCCTGGTTTAGAGAACAAAAAATGAAAATGTGGAGTGGGAAAATAGAAATAGAATAGTGAAATAGATCCTGGTGGATCTTGTCATCCAGGAGGATGACAAGAAGCTAGAGAAACAAGAGTGAATGTGGTGGAAGTGGTGCTCCCAGTCCTGGGTGGCCAAAGAGCAAAAGGCAAATAACATTCCAGGGCTGGCATTAGTGCTACACTCCAGCAGCCACTTCTATAAAATCTATAGAATCATTAAGGTTGGGAAAGACCTCCACTATCATCTAATCCAACCATCAGCCCATCATCACTACGACTGATAACCACATCCCTCCGTGCCACATCCACACGGTTCTTCTACATCTCCAGGGGCGGTGACTCCACCACTTCCCTGGGCAGCCTGTCCCACCACCTCACCCCCACTTCCAAGAAGAAAAGTTTCCTCATATTCAACCTCAACCTCCCCTGGAACAACCTGATGCCATTCCTTCCCCTCCTATCACTGTTACCTGGGAGAACAGGTTGACCCCTACTTCACCACAACCTGCTTTCAGGTGGTTGTAGAGATCATACAGGCCCCCCTGAGCCTCCTCATCTGCCATTCTTCATAAGACTTGTGCTTCCGACCCTTCAACAGTTTTGCTTTATGCCTTCCTTTGGATGTAACAATGCCAAAGCAGCGCAGACACTGTGCAAGCTACATGCTGGGGGCTGCTGTGACTGCAAGAATGGGACTAGCAGGGACTGAGCGAGAAACCTGGACATGCTGGAAGAGAGGAAGCAGAAATGAGTGCTCACAATAGCACAGTGGAGACTGAAAAGGTCTGAGGTAGGTTTTAAACTAAGTCATAAGAAAGTAATGCAGGTGGGAAGATTGGATAGCTGGGGGTAGGAACAGCATGGCATTGGGATAAGGAGGCCGTCCAATAGCTCGTCTTGATGAAAACCAGAGGTTAAAGCAGGGCTGCGCAGGATGAGTGATGAGGAAGGAGCTGGGCAGCACTACGTGGACACGCAGGCGTGTGACAGCGGTGACACGAGGCAGGTGTGAAGGCGGAGAGGAAGCCGGGGCGGCGCAAGGCCGGGCCTCACCTTGAAGTAGGCGAACTGCAGGTACTTGTAGGGCTCGCGGCGCTGGAACTCCTCGAGCAGCTCGCGGCCGGGCTGGGCCTGGCGGAAGGCGGGCAGCCCCTGCTTGCAGCGCCGCAGGCACTGCGCCCGCCGCAGCACCCCGGCCAGCAGGCGCAGCTCGGCCAGCTCCCCATCGGCGGGCGGTGGGGCGGCGGGCGGCACGGCGGAGCTGCAGTTGTGGTGGCAGAAGGCCTCGCTGTCGCGCAGCAGGCGGTACAGCCGCACGCTCACCTCCAGGTAGCTGACGCTCTCGGGCCAGTTCTCCGTGCTGTACTGGTCCAGGCCGTAGCGGTAGGCGGATTCCAGCGGCATCAGTTCGTCCCGCGGGAAGCTACGGAAGCTGTACCGCTCGAACTGCGCGACCGCCGTCGCCACAAGCGCCGCCAGCAGCGCCCGCCACATCGCTGCGCTTCGGGCCCGGCCGACACCACGTCGCCTCGGCGGGGAGAGACGGAGCGCAGCGACGGGGCCGGGCGGGGCGGGCCGGGGGCGGGGGGCTGCGCGGCCGGGCGGGACCGCGCGTAGGGGGGAGGAACAGCCCGGTCTCGGAAGCTAAGCAGGGCTGGGGCCGGTTGGTGCACGGATGGGAAGCTGCTTGGAATCTGCGCGTTCTGAAGGCGGTTTGCCTGAGGACTTTTCTATTTTTCTCAGAATCGTGAAGATTGGAAATGACTGCTAAGATCTTCGAGTCCAAGCGTCAGGCCACCACCACCACTATGTCCTTGAGTGCCACATCCACATGTTTCTTGAACACCTTTAGGGACAGTGACTCCATTCACCTCCTTGGGCAGCCTGTCCCAGCGCCTCACTGCTCTTTCAGAGAATTATTTTTTCCTCATATCCAATGCAAACCTCCCCTGGTGCAACTTAAGGCCATTCCCTCTTGTCCCTCTCCTCTCTATCGTCTCCCTGTCATGCATATAAAGCTTCACATACAATATGGAAATTGGGTGGTGCTAACAGATGTAAGGCCATCTCCATTTGGTGCCAGCAGCATCACGGTAAACTAATGCTAGTGCTTCTGTGCAGAAATGCAGGCTGGGACAGGTGAAGGTGGGTGTAGGCAGCGTGGCCTTTCTGCCCAGTTAGAGCAACAGGGTCTTCCTCAAGCCCTCAGGCACTGGGGCATGTCCCTGGGCCCGATGGAGCTTGTGTGTGCTTGCAGGTGTTCCAGGAGGTGTGAGCGTGGGGAAAGTGACATGAAGATGGAGTAGGTGCAAAGTGGCTGGATGCTGCACAGAAGGAAAGGATCTGGGGGTGTTAGTTGGCAGCCAGCTGAACATGAGCCAGCAGTGTACCAGGAGGCCAGAAAGACCAATGGCATCCTGGCTTATATCAAAAGTGTGACCAGTGGGTCCAGGAAGGTGATTGTCCCCTGTACTCAGCCCTGGTGAGTGTTCAGTCTGGGGCCCCTCACTGCAAGAAGAGCATTGAGGCCCTGGAGCAGGTACACAGAAGGGCAACAATGTTATGAAGGGTCTGGAGCACAAGTCTTTCAGGGAGCAGGTGATGGAACAGGGATTGTTCAGTCTGGAGATGAGGAGGCTCAGGGGGGACTTGTATGATCTCTACAACCACCTGAAAGCAGGTTGTGGTGAAGTAGGGGTCAACCTGTTCTCCCAGGTAACAGTGATAGGAGGGGAAGGAATGGCATCAGGTTGTGCCAGGGGAGGTTGAGGTTGGATATGAGGAAACTTTTCTTCTTGGAAGTGGGGGTGAGGTGGTGGGACAGGCTGCCCAGGGAAGTGGTGGAGTCACCGTCCCTGGAGATGTAGAAGAACCATGTGGATGTGGCACAGAGGGATACGGCTATCAGTCATGGTGATGATGGGCTGATGGTTGGAGTAGATGGTGGTAGAGGTCTTTTTCAGCCTTTATATATTCTGTGGTAAGAAGATGCCTGCTCAGCTGGACAGTATGTTGTGCTCACTCACGCTCATGAAACCTGCAGAGGGTTTGGGGTGGCTGAAACATAGGAATAGGTTTAGAGAAGGGACAATCTTTTGGGGGATTTGGTAGCTGTGTTGAAGGGGAAGCTGAGGGAAGTGAAATTAGGTACACTTATCATACTGCTGCTTAAAGAGTTCTTTGTGCTGTCCAAAGCAGGTGAAGTTTGTAAGATGTGGGTAGAGCAAGATGGAGGCAAACGTGGCAATGGGAAGGTGGCTGCTGCAGAGCAGAGGAAGAACGGAGATAGGCCTGTCACTGAAACATAGCAGTGTGCACCTTAAAGCCAGCTGGAGAAGCTTTTCTAGCGCCTACGGCCATACCACCCTGGAAACGCCCGATCTCGTCTGATCTCGGAAGCTAAGCAGGGTCGGGCTCGGTTAGTACTTGGATGGGAGACTGCCTGGGAATACCGAGTGTCGTAGGCTTCTATTTTTGCTTTGGCGCTGCTGTCTCCAAAGGCGCACGGCGACTCTGCGTTTACTTTTCTCTTTGCACCTTTTTAGCTGGGAATACCCCTCACCTCCGACCGGCCCGCGCCCCTCTGTCGCACTTTCCCCACTCGGGCGCAGCGGTTCGCGGCCGCCCCTTCCCTTCCCGGTCCGGCCCCTTCAAGCCGCGGGGCGGGGCGAGTGGGGACCGGGTTCAGTCAGCTGACGGCGCCGTGCGCCGGGGTCGAACGCCGCGGAACGCTTCGCTGCCCGCTCGCTGCCGTCATGCTGCGGCTGCTGCTCCCGCTGGCCGGCCTGGCGGAGCTCCTCCGTGCGGCGGTGAGTCCTCTCGGCTCCTCGCACAGCGGGCGGCTCGCGTGTCCGCTCGGGCTGCCCAGGCTCGGAGGGGAGGTGAATGGCCCCTCAGGTGGCTGTCCCTAGGAAGGAGGACGCTGCCCCTAGGAAGGAGGACGCTGCACGGCCTTCGTTACTTTTTATTTAATAACAGCGACCTTTGAGCCGCTATCAATGAGTGCTTTAAGCTGGGGGTGCGGGCCAGGCCGGCTCCTTCCTTCCCGCAGCGCCTTTCGTTTCGGCGCCACCCGCGTGTGTGAGGAAGTGAGGCGGCCGCTTTCCGCCCCGCCAGCCCCTCTGCTTCGCAGCTCTCGGGCTCACGCATACCTGGTTGGGACTGGTTCTACCCCATCCGCCCTTTAGGTCCATTTTATGAGGAATTACACATTAAGTGGCTTTGGAGAGGGGGGAGGGGGGAAGCGGAGGGGGAGCGGAAACGGAGCTGCTGCCTGACACCGCGTTAGCTGATCACATGGAAAAACTGGCTGTTCCTGTGCGTGTTGTGTGAGGGAGCTGTGTTCCGTCCTGCCCCGTTGTGGCACTGGCTCCCTCCGTGTCTCTCTGGAGGGTTGCACAGCTGCCTAACGAAGGCCCGGGCAAATTCTTTGTCCAGACAGTCGCTGTGAGAGATAGGCTTTGTCACTTGCTCCTTAAGCTTGAAGCAAAATGTTGCTCTTATGTTAATTTTTGTTAATTGAGTGACGTGCAGATGGCTAAAGCTATACGAAAAGCAGCATATTTATCCAAGGGAGTTCGGTGACAGTAATTTTGGTCACAGAGGGGGGTGGGTTTATGACTGAGTGTTACGAGGTTGTGAAGGTAATGGATGAGGGGGAGCTGGCACCAAATTAATGGTCTGAGATTAGTAGATTAGTTTAAAGTAGATAAAATGCTATAAAAATATACAGTGAATTTTAGTAGCCTGTTGCTACAGGAGGTTGTAGAAGCAAACAGATTCCAACAAGAAGGGTTAGACAGTATACATCAGGTTCATAAATAATGTATATAAAGGGTAAGGCAGAGGGTGTGTTTGGTACATCCCTAATGTAACAGTTCTGTCTGCTGCAGAAGTAGGAGAGGAACAGCACACAGGCAGTGGCCACAGTTGCATTATTCCTACAGACCTTTCTTATTGCTGTTGTCCAGGCTGAATATGGCCTGGAGTCTAAGAGATCTGTGGACTTGAATCAGTTGGGCATTTCTTATCTCCCTAGCTTTACCTTCTGTTGAGAAGGTAAATTTGTGTAAAACAGCATTATATTTTTTAAGGACAGTGTTGTAACAGCTGAGAGGCCTGGAGGAATTGAGAGCTGCAGCACATTTTCTTTCTTAACCTGTATTTCACTGACCAACCAATGAAAGAAGGGGTCCTTGTAAAGCTTGATTTAGTCCTCAAAACATAGCAGGGACCTGTCAAAACAGAGATGCTAACATCCCTTTCAGTTAGGGGAGGTATGTGCTACAGATAAGTATCATGGCAAACTTAGGTTTGTAGACATCTGGTCTCTAGCTCTCTGTGTAATCTTACAAGACTGTTCTTCTGCCCTACTTCTGAGGTATTTTTGGTGATAGTGATTGCTTTCTTTTTTTCTAGTTAAATAGGGACCAAAACACAGGAAGTGTTTTGAAACAGTGTGTGTTCCTGTGTGGCTTTAAATCGAGTTTTTTTGATATCTCAGATTCAGTCAGTATTGTATAGTACAAAAGACCATCCAAACACCTATCACCTGTGGTTAAAATAAAACTGTATTTATTTTAAATAGGAATACGTGAACTATGCAATAGTAGAAACACTATATACTCTGGATGAAATACAGATTAAAGTGGGGAATTCCAGTAGAATTTATACAGAACGGTTGCTTAGCTGTTTTCAGTCAGGCAGCAGAACTGTATTATCTTAGTACCCTCCTTCCAAAGGAACACAGTACATGATGTTTAAATCCCATTTCAATTTAATTGCATCCTGTTAGGCCAGGGTATGCTGAAATAGGTGTCAAGTCTTAGGAACTCTGCATGTTACGGGAGTGAGCAGGAAGTGAGTAACAAAACACAATGTGAGTTTCACTGGCCCTACCAAGTTTGAGAGATACGGGGAGCTCTTATTCACGAGTGGAGGCAAGGATGTTTCCGCATCCATAGTGTTCCATTATTCTAGGATCACAGCTGCATCTCGTAGCCATTCTGTGGGCATCCCACTGCTGATGTATGAGTTTATAGAGTTTTGTGTTCACTAAGAAGGATATATTGTAATACCTGCTTTTGGGATGGTGCCAACTGCTTGTGAAAAAGAACAGAAAAAGTGTACGCTAGTAGCAGAAACAGCTTAGTCATGCTTGTAGAATACTATAATGATTGTTTGCCAATAATTTAATGATTGTTTCCAGAGGTCATTGCATCAGTGTTGTGATCTATTGCCAAGTGCTGTAAGGAAGTCATAGTGGAGAGAGAACATGTTCAAGGAAAGAAAAGGGGAAGAATCATTGAGGGAAGCAGGCAGAGAACATGGAAGCAGAATGTCAGGGTTGAGTGTTCTCAGTTCATTATTTATCTAGCATGAGGAAATTTCCTTCCTGACGTTATGGTAGTGATTCTGTATGACCCAGTATCCTGGTAGTATGTGCAGAATTACAGTCCCTTATTGCAGTCTGGGAGAAAGGGAATGTGTGTAATATTTTAAAACGGCTGATACTGGTTCCTGGTTGCAGGCTGCATTGACCCAAGGCATCCCTTCATAACCACATAATTGCCTGCTGGAGACTCCTACAGAACAGAACGGACAGGAAACAAAGATGATCTCCTTCAAGCAACTGCCCCTTGAGGCAAAGGCTGCAGTGGCTGCAGGAGTGGTTTTCTTCTCCATGATGTTATCACGGAGTTATCTGGCAGAACAACTGGAGCTCAGGACGCGGCATTGGCTTCTGAGGCTGCAGATGGCACTGTTTGCTAACACGCTGATGCTGATAGGATCTCTTCATGTTTGGAAAAGCACAGTCACCATGTTTTCCAGGTCTTCAGCTGCCAGCTCCTTCTTTTTCATGCCATGGAAGATAGCCGTCTTCATGTTTCTAGCTTTGGCTCACTCAAGTTTCTTTACGTTGCTATTTCTTGTTGCAGAAGAGCCCTATTTCTTTTCTTTAGCTGCCTACACTTGCCTGGGGGCCTATATTCTTCTTATCTTCTTCCTCTTTGCTCTAGGCTCGGTAGAACAAGCTTACAAGTTCTTTGTTGGGAGAGGTATTAAGGCAAACAGCAGTGGTAAGAGCAGCAGAAC
Source organism: Lagopus muta (assembly GCF_023343835.1). NCBI lineage: Eukaryota > Metazoa > Chordata > Aves > Galliformes > Phasianidae > Lagopus > Lagopus muta. Next base: position 43,655,880 of record NC_064439.1, on the reverse strand, counting down.
AGCAGCAAAGCCGGTTTTGGCAGTCATGCTGACTGCTGTACTGACTGTCATTGGGCTGCTAAATGCTTCCCAGCCTCCTACTGTGAATAGAGTGGAGATTCCAGTTCACAAGCTGCCCTCAACAATGAACAACTTAAAAGTGGTCTTGCTTTCGGATATCCATCTGGGACCTACGGTTGGGAAGACCAAGCTTGCCATGATCGTGCGCATGGTTAAGGCTTTGAAACCAGATATCACAGTGATCGTTGGGGACCTGACTGACTCCGAGGCAGAGATCATACGGCCTGCTGTTGAGCCTCTTGGAGAGCTTCATTCTCCTCTGGGAACGTACTTTGTCACGGGAAACCATGAATACTACACATCAGATGTTAGCAACTGGTTTGAGCTGTTAAAATCTTTTAACATTCGGCCACTCCATAATGAGAACGTGAAGATTGTTTCACCGGAGAGCACTGATGACTGGTTCTGCCTGGCTGGTGTTGATGATATTGAGGCAGATGTATTACGTTACTCAGGGCATGGCATGGATTTAAAAAAAGCTCTCAGAGGTTGTAGCAGTGAGCATGCAATAGTGCTGCTAGCTCATCAGCCGATGGCTGCAAAGTGGGCCCTTCAGGAGAGACCAGAAATAAATTTAATTCTCTCTGGTCATACTCATGGAGGGCAGATGTTCCCACTAAATGCTGGAGCTTATTTTCTGAATCCTTTCTTTGTTGGCTTGTACAAAGTTGGGCAGAACACCTTTGTCTACGTCAGCCCAGGGACGATGTACTTTGGAATACCCATGAGATTGGGCAGCAGAGCTGAAATAACAGAGATAATTCTACGTTCTCCTTGAGGAGTTTCCCATTTCATGGATTTTTGCCATCCTTTTTAGTCAGTACATTGGCTTTTTTGCTCTGAAAGAAAATGCTTTTTCAGGAAAGCTATAAGAACGTAGTAGGATGGACTTAAGCAGATTCTGTTAAATCTGAGGAGAAAACACTGTATCTTCAGCTATGAAACAAATCAGAGTGTGTGTAAAAATACTCAAGAAATTCCTTCTTTGAGTTCACTATTATTGACATTCTGCATTTAAAGATAACACGGTCACAGAGATGATGCATGTTCTGTGCATGTTTATTGTGTGTCCTACAGCTGCTTCTTGATTCTCTGTTGATTACGCGTTAGGCAGTCGCCTTACCCAATCTCAGACTGGTGAAATTCTGATCTCTTGCAGTGAAATGACACACACGTGTTTTGCAGAAGGGCCACAGAGTGTCCTCTGAATATCTAAATTCCAGAAGTCTTACGCTAAAAAAAGTTATGGGAAAGGAACAATTTCATTTTTATTTGATTGTCTTTGTCCCACTTTGTCTGTAGCATGCTGTGGGTCTACCAGTCTGCACTGCTCACCAGTGCAGGGAGGTGCCAACATTATTTTCTGAAATTCAGGCTTTCTTCCACTTGAGAAGTTGAGGGAAACTGATATTTAAGATGAAAGTAGTTGTCTTTCTGCAGGCATTTTCCCTAGAATAGTTGGGCATTTAGTAATTACTTTCTGAAAGCAGCGGTAATAAAAGCAAATGAACAATAATATCTTAATTGGCATCATTTCTGTTGCTATTTGAGCATTCACTGCTTTCTGTTGTAAAGCATAAAGTCAAAAGCTGAGGTATTCTGTCTCTTTTTTCCTTTTTGTTCAGTGTTTTTGGTTTGTTTTTTTATATACTTAATTTCTTTTGTGAGAGTATGGGAATGATATTTGAAAAATATGCAGATAAGATTCAATGAGTTAAAGCTTGAACGTTGTAAGGTTCTAATATTTCAAGTAAGTGGTGTTTTCTTTAAGAAGACTAAAGGCTTCTGCAGGTCATTTCTTTGATAATATTAGCATATCAGTGGCCTGGCTGTCTGACAGGCACATAGCAGAATAACCAACTGCTACAGGATAACAGGGAATTTTCTCTCCATCTTTCCTAGACGAGCTTAACACAAACTAAAATCACTCTGGGGGATATATGAGAGATCAGAAAACCTTAATACAAACATTCTTGTTTTCATAGCTTGTACAAGAAAGGTAGGATGCAAATGAATATGAGTACGTTGCAGCTGATGAACCAGTTTTCTTCTGTACAACCTCCTTTCCTCCCCTTCCTCTTTGGTGCAGCTCTGTGAAACGCCACAGCAGCAGAGACTGGCATCTCTGGCTGTAGTCACAGGGAGTCACTCACTCTGCTCTCTGATATTTAGCTTTCTCTTGGGCAGACCTATGTGCCATGGGTCAAAAGTGTTCATTGCTGAGGATGGCAGGACCAGAACTGTGGCTTTCAGTGTTTTCCTGTGTTCCTGTGTGGTCCTGAGCCAGACACACTTCTGCTTTACCCTTCAGCAGTTGTTTTCATTTCGTGGGAGGTGTGTCTGAGGTGTATTTGATGAGTGTCATAGGCTTTGTAAATATGAGAAGTTCTGTATGTGAAATTTTGAAGTCTCACTTCATTCATCACCTTGAGCCCTCCAACACTGAGTTAACTACTGACCTACTTTTGTGTCCCCTTCTTCCCTGTGTAAGTCTTGCATTTTTACTCACGAGAATGCTGAGAAACACTGTTAGGGGCACGCTAGCAAATGTATTGTGCACTGGAAGCTTGATGGAGAAGCTGGGGCAGTCAGTCATCTTTTAGTCTGAAAGCAGAGCTCGCCCAACCTGCTAGGATCTTCTACTTGTTAGACCAGATCATTCTGTTTCCCAGCACCTATAACTTTGCAGTTTTTTTTCTTCATGCAACAGTATCTGTTTAAGTTTTCAGAAGCTTTCACATGTATTTAATACTTCCCCCTGCCCATGCTCTGTCTTTCAGGATTCTTTCCCATCAGTGGCATCGCATAAAATGGTCTTATGTAGAGAGAATCTTGATAGCCTGTAACCCTCTGTCTGTTTATCTAAATGCCTTCATTTAAAAGCTCTGCTCTGGATTCTGCAATGTAGGATGTTCCCTCTAGACCAGCAGTCCTGGTGTACAGATTTTCATTTAAGTTTTACTGGGCTAAGAAGACTAATTGCTGGTTGCCTTAACAGGAGGCTTTTGTAGGTCTGTCTTTAGGTGCTCTCCCAATGAGTTGCTGCTAGTCTGACTTTTATTTTGTTTTCCCTGCTTTTTATTTCTCTCTTCGTTCGGCCCGAATGCATGCAGAAACCTGTCTGCACCAATCCTGCTGTCACCAAGGTGCACAGGTAACTTGTGTGTGTGTACTCCTCCATGTATCCTCTCAGGAGCAGATATGGTCATATTATCATTTCAGAAATGCATTGAGTTCTGCCAGTATAATTTAGTTGTTGTTTGGTTTTCTTTAATTGCTTCTGAAAGTTTGGTTACTTGATGATAAGTACCATTTAAAATGTGCCAAAAAACACTTCAAAGCCCACTCCCATTCTTTTAGTCTTTTTATTTTAATTACATATGGGATGTATCCTAGATCAGTCTTAGTTTCGGTAGCATGAAGAATTAACCCTTTCTAATATTTCTCAAAGACAGAAATCCCTAATTGCCCTTCAAGGATTTCTGTATGCATGTTCCAATTTTATTTTGGTGTGTGTGATTTAGACCTGTGTTCAGTATTTCAAATGGAAAAAATAACAAACCAAACTCAAACTTTTGCTGCTTATTTTGTATTTATTAAATTCTGTTGTAATTTTTGTGTGTGTGGAATGTATTTGATTTGTAGAACTTAACTAAATGAATATATATTTCATCTACAGTAGGCCAGTTCATTTGGGGCATTGGGTGGGGGCAGAGTTAATCACTGCCGGAATAAAACCAGAATAATATTAATTACGGTATATGATCCGTGGAAAGTGGATTTGGAAATATGTAAATTGTTGTATAATAAATGCTTTAAATGTTGGAATTTAATAAAACTTTATTTACTTAGCAAGAAAAAAATGCCTTTAATGCCCATTTATTTTGTACTGGTATTTCTTGTAGCAGTTCACACTGAAGAATTTTAACACACTCATTCTATTTTTGCCAGCAAAAAACAACTGACTGTAAATCTGACTTAGTTTTGGAAAATCTGACACCCTCACTGCTAAATGAGGCGTAGATGAAAGTGGTAAAGGTAAAGTCACTGTTAAGCTTCCCAGTGCCTGCTTTTATGAAGGTATATGTGCTGAAGGGGATGAGAGGCAGAGAAAAGAACCACTATAATGGTAGAGAAAGAGTAGAGTTGTTGGGTTTGGTTTTTTTGGGGGGTGTGTTGTGCTGGGTTTTCATGGCAAGCGAGTAGCAGGAGTGGTTTGTGGTTCTCAGTTCTGATGCACGCACTTGTTGGGTGGAGAAAAATATCTGGTTTTGCATGGTCATTATTAGAGATGCTAGACATAGTCACATGTGGAGGGGTTTGCTGAGGATTTATATTTCACGTTACTGACTTTTCCAAATAAGGAGGGAAAAAAACCTCCACTGTTCTATCAATTTGAAGAATGAGAGATTCTAGGATCTGTTAAATGGCTGATAGATTGATGTGCCAGAACTATGATTTGTTTTTTTTTCCTAAGTTGAGAGAAGTACACATTAGAAAACATGGGAAGAGCATTAAGGTTGCAAAACTAAGTGCTTGATTTAAGCAAGGACAAATGCTCTGGTTCATCTGTTTTGCACATGTGTGTATAAGATGCAGCCTTATACCATTGCCTCTGAGGGCTTGAATTTTTGTCTGGCTGGTACTATGGTTTGGTATAAAGATCCAAAACAGTTGGTAGTCAGTTTGCTTACCAACCAAAGTGGAAGCTTTGCTGCCCCATCTGCTATGAACAAACAGGGAATATTCTTCTGTAGATCAGAATGTTATCAGAAGAATATTCCGAATATTCTTCTGTATATCCACAACCATGAATATTGACCAAATCAGACAAATTGATGGTAATTTGTTTTTTTCATGAGCCCTGCACTAGCTGTAAGGAAGAGCTAGAGTTGTGTGCAGACAATAGAGAAGTCCTGCATGATTATGAAGGGAAGTCTGTTTACAGTGGGCAATAAATGAGTTAAATCAGAATAAGTACCAGGGAAGCTTCCCCCCCTGCCTCCACCATATCATACCATGTACATATATTTATTATAATATTTTCATATTATATACTCATAAGGAAGGTGGTTTACAGTTACATTTGCAGCTTTAAATGGTAACTGAATCAGTGACCACTTTCATAATGAATACTTTCTTTTCTCTGTTTTAAGAAATCCCTCTTTTGCTGCCAGAGATGTCTGTGCCCTGAAAATGGAGCTGTGGGTTCACTGTGCAGTGTCTCAGCACTGAAGTGTCTTTGCCAAAGGCCCCTGTTGTGGATAGTGTGAGTAAGGGGGTTAGAATTCTCTCTCATAGGGGAGCAGCAGCTGCTGGAATCATCCTTCTTTACTTCCAGGACTTAGCTAGTTCTATTTGGAAGGTGAAACTAAAAACACTGTATATATTTAGGAAATCACATGCAGCCATCATGTGCGATGCTTTACACTCCCTTCAGTCTTCCAGTTCTTCTTGCCCTGCCAGCCCAGGACTGTATGTTTTCTGTTGTGTGTGAAACAATCACTTTCATTTGTTTGCTGTTTGCAGAATGCAGTGTGCATGTAAGATGCTTTCTACAGCTTTATTTCAGGTTTACTGTGAGGACTGTGACTTTATCACAGTTGCAACACACCGTAGTTATCTCCTCCCTGGAGTCTGTAGTCCTCCAATGTTTGTTCTGTTATCACACTGAGTTGCTCCTTTTAATGACAGTCTAGGGTTAGGCAGGTTTACTCAGTAATTTCTTCCTCCAGATTTTAGCAATGTAGGTGGTTTCTTTTGTTTGTTTTTTACTTTGTACCCTATCCTTTATTTGTACTCCTGTCCTTTTGGTCTGTGACACATTAAACTGACTCCTTTATTCTGTCCGGTTGCATAAAGAATATACTCTTGGTTGGCAGTGTTGTCCAGCTATTGGTCAGGAGTCTTGATGTTTGCACCCTTGTGCTTACACCTGCCTATTGCACGTCACTTATTCCTTTCACTTCACTTTTTCTGTAGTACAGATTTACAGTGAAATTGTTCACCAGGTAACAGGAAAAAAGTGGTTGCATGGGAAAGTTCTTCAAAACTTTGTAGTCTGTTGGTCCCTACTTAACATTTGGGCATACAGTGATAGTGTGGTAGTGGTTGGCTCTTGTGCAGTTGGGGGACACCTTGAGTTGTATGATGGCATCTCTGTTGCCTCTCAGATTTCGTCGCTTTGGCTTCATCCAATCACGGATCAATGAAAGGTCAACCAAGGGATCAGACCAGTCAGCATGGGTTTACGAATGACAGATCCTGTTTGATTACATTCTATAACAAGGTGACCAGTTTAGCGAATGAAGGTAAGGCTGTCAGTAGCCTCTATCTGGACTTCAGTAAAGCCTTTGACACTGACCCCCACTACATCTTCATGGAGAAGCTGACTGCCCAGGGTCTGGATGGGCATATGCTCTGCTGGGTGAAACGCTGGCTGGGTGGCTGGGCCCAAAGAGTTGTGGTCAATGGAGTTAAATCCAACTGGTAGCCAGTCATGTGTGGTGTTCCCCAGGGCTCGGTACTGGGGCCACTCCTATTCATTATCAGTGTTCTCGATGAGGGCATTGAGTGCACCCTCTGTCAGTTTGCAGATGATACCAAACTGGGAGGAAGTGTTTATCTGCCAGGAGGTTGAAAGGCACTAAAGTGGGACCTGGATAAACTGGATCGATGGGCCAAAGTAAACTATATGAGTTTCAGTAGGGCCAAGTGTCAGGTCATGCATTTTGGTCTCAACAATCCCAGGCAGCCCTACAGGATTGGGGAGGAGTGGCTGGAAAGCTGCCTGACAGAAAGGGACCTTGGTGCACTGATGGACAGTCAGCAGAATATGAGCCAGCAGTGTGCCCGGGTGGCCAAGAAGACCAGTGGCATCCTGGAATGGTGTGGTGAGCAGGACTAGGGAAGGAATCCTGTCCCGGGACTCGGCGCTGGTGAGGCCTCACCTCATGTACTGCATTCAGTTTTGGGCACTTCAGTACAGAAAGGACATCGAGCTGTTGGAGCAGGTCCAAAGAAGGGCAGCAAGGCTAGTGAAGGGCTTGGAGAATATGGCCTATGAGGAGAGACTGAAGGACCTGGGGCTGTTTAGTCTGGAGAAAAGGAGGCTGAGGGGAGACCTTATTGCTCTCTTCAAATACCTCAAAGGTAATTGCAGCAAGTGCAGGGCTGGTCTCTTCTCACTGGTGACAGGACGAGGGGAAATGGCCTCAAGTTGCACCAGGGTAAGTTTAGGTTGGATATCAGGAAAAACTTCTTTACAGAAAGGGTTGTTAAGCACTGAAATGGGCTCTGCAGGGAGGTGGTTGAGTCACCATCCTTGCATGTGTTTAAAAACCGTTTGGATGTGGTGCTCAGGGACATGATTTAGTGCAGGGTTGTTAGAGTTTGGGTAGTATGGTTAGGTTGTGGTTGGACTTGATGATTTTTAAGGTCTTTTCCAACCTTGGTGATGCTATGATTCAGTCAGTTTGCTAATTGTTAAACTCCGTTCTTTGTGTGAGGTAGGCCAAGGTTCACCTGTTCCAGATTAAAACAAGTCAGTGCCCTATAAAAGGTTTGAATTTATGCTATTAAAAGGTGTGTTTTGTTTATAGTAGTGTATTGTCCAATGAAATATGGGCTATGTTGGTTTGACTTCTGACATATTTCTGATAGGCACAGGAAACTAACTGATTAACAGTTATTAACCTTAATTTTCACTTCATAAATCCCTACTGACCTGTACTGAAAGGTCAGAAATGGTACTGGAGACAGAACTGTCAAAGATCTGTGATGAAAGTGTGAGATGCAAGATGGTAGGGTTTATAAAAATAAAAATTAAAGGTTCTTAAAGGCATGGCGCCATGCACTTAATTAATAAAAATCTGTCTTCCTGTCCTTTCTGTTTTTTGCAATTCACTTGAAACAAAGGAAGTACTGCTGTTGTTCCCAGCAGTTTGAGTATGAATGAATTTAGGCTCTTAAGGGGTAATCCTAGTGATCTTGAAGTTAAAGTATGTTTCTTTTGTGTCAGAGGTACAGATTCAGAGGTGCTGAATTTTCCTGCTCCTTTTAAATTTGCTGTGGAGTAAATGTTTTAGGTGTGCTTAGCTGGAAAAGTATTGAAAGGAGGACTGTCTCTAAAAATGACTAATCTTCATTGATTTATATCAATATGTAAATTCTTTAGACTGATCTAGCACAATAAACATGTACTACTAAATAAGCTTTCAGTCCTGCTTCTATCCGTGCCATGGAGCACTTAGAGCATGGTATTTGTTCCTCGAAAGCTCCCAGTTGGCTTTTGTTTCTAGTGTGACACTGAGTTGGAAATCAGTTGTATTTTCCAAAACCTCAGTGAGTGAAGTGTGTTGGCACTCCACAAATTGGTAAATCTCCCCTATCGAATTAGTCATCACTTGCACTGCAAAATGTGTTACTGTGTAAAGATAGCACTATGCAGTCAGTTGCTGAAAGTGGAGAATACACATGGTATCTTTTTGTGTAGTGGTGGACTGTTCTTCATGTCTCTCATAGCAGACAAAGTTTACATTGTATAACTTTTAAAACTTTCCTTTTGTTTGTACGCAGAATATACCGCAGAGGACTTTTGGGATTGATTATGGCTGCAACTGCTTTGTCAAGGATGGGCGCCCTTTCCGTTACATCTCTGGCAGCATTCACTATTCCCGGGTGCCCCGGTATTACTGGAAAGACCGCCTTTTGAAGATGAAGATGGCTGGGCTGGATGCAATTCAAACGTAAGTAGCTGCTGATTTTCAAAATTATTTGTAGTCCTGGGAGACCCAAAAGAAGTAGTGATGGGGGAATGTTGCCGTTGTTACTTTTTAAATTAAATAGTTTGTTTTTTAAGTAGTAGCTGAGAAATCTCTTGAAATGAAAAGTGGAACATGATGACCACCTTAGCATGGTCTGGGATGATAGCAGCTAATAGTCTGCTTCTTTGCTATTCAGCAATGCTTACTGCTTCACAATCCAGAATGCAAATGTGACCTGAGACAAATAGTTGGACTGTGAACTTTGGCAACTAAGAAACAGATAATCCTGTCATCTGCCAGAGGATATCATAATCTCGTGTTGAGAGGCAGGCTAGGTGAGAGGTGACAGTAAAGTCTTAATTACAGTTTAGATTGTGTTGCCCTGAAGTCTTGAAAATTTAGGCAGAGGCTGTAGAAATATGTATAGCTATTTTACCAGGAGTGTTTAAATTTAGGGAGATAGCTGCGAAATAAGAGCAGTACTTAAAAAAAAAACAAACAAAAAACACCAAACGAACAGAAAAAACAACAGAAACAAACTCAACAGTCAGTTGTGTCTACCAAACCTTCACTCCATGTCCTCTCCCTTTCATGGCAAGGAAAGAGGAGTGGCAGAAAAGTGAATATGCACAGTCTTTTCAAGTGATGGTTGCAATTACCATGCGTGGTTTTATTTCTTTCTTAAACCATTACAGGGCTTGGAGCATGTCTTTAAAACTGTCTCCTTTTTTGCTGTGGGCCATTGAACAATGTTGGCTTTGGCAGCACAGAGCCTGTTGTTTGGGGTGGTTTGTTCAGTGGGAGCACTCTGCTTTTTCTCTCTGAAAACCTGTGTCTTGTTTAATCTGTGAGTTTCAGGGCTACTTTGTACACTTAGTAGTTTGATTAGCAAGGGTTGATATGTGAAGAAGAGCTGGAGAGGTAGCAAGGAGGGAAAAGAAGGTAGGGTGGTTTTTTTTGTTATTTTTTTGTTTTTCACTTGTAGCTTTCTTCTTTTTTTTTTTCCTCCTCATAAAACTGTGCTGTGATAATGTGGTGACTTTGTTTCTTCATTTTGATTAAACCAAGTAAGCACATTCTGTCTTCCTACATAAATGAACGACTGGATTAAATAACACTCTAGCTCAGGAATCTCAGGACAGAGTTGCAGGAAATGCCCATGTGAATATTTTTTACTGCAATAAAGGTACTCTCAAACAGACCTGAAAATTATATCATCTGATACCTGGTTTGAAGATTAGCCTAGGTCCTAACAGTGGCTCTGTAACTCCTATGACCCAAAGTATGTTATACTTCCCTTAGTTTTTGGATTTATTTTCATCTTACTGCTAACCCCCATACACCCTCAGTGCCCTCACTTCTTTTCCAGTTTTTTCAAGCAGTTTCTTCCTTCTGTTTTTTTTCCTGTTGCTTTTTTTCATTGCTTCCTTCTTCCTTCTCTCATAAACTCTAACACATGTGTTTGGGGTGGTACTTTTGGGTTCTTCCCTCTTCCATTTTCCCCATTTTTTTGCTTGTTGGGATCTTTTATTCCTGTGCTTTATTCAAAGCATACTTCTGGTATACAGGAAGGACTGGCCTCTTGGTGTTAGGGTCTTCAGGACTGTTTATGTTCAGGTACAAAAGATAGGATACAGCTGTGTTTCCTTGAGAAAATGTGACGTGCTGCAGCCTTTGCTGTTTTTAGTGGATCATTAATTACAGGGGAAAAAAAGCTTATCACAACCTCCTTTCCACTGTACAACAGTTTGGAATTTATTTATATTTTTCTCCCAACATTACTTACCTATGGATTTTTTTTCTGCTATGGTGAAAATAGGTCTCAAATGTGTATCTTACAGGCAAAAGGTACTTCAGAGCCCTGCATATTCTATAAGAATCAAATACATGAATCTCATCATTTGACACTAATTTCTCTCTACCCCTCTCTTAAAAAAATAAAGATGTTTTTTGGCTGTGCTTGCAGATATAATCAAGCTGTACAGCTCTTTATTATTTGATATGAAGCTATAAATTTCCACATTACTCCAAATAGCTCTGCTGCAATTTTGTGTATTTTGAATAAAATGATTATTATTTAGTTGTGTTTCTGTCTTTTTCCTGCTTACTGTTCTGGGGATAAGTGAAAGTATTAGCAAGAGACTGAGATACTAGTTGCATGAAACCATTCTGGGATAGGCAGCAGTGTTGCCAGATGTTTTGGCAGAATGTGGCTATAGGGCGCCCTATGTTTGAGCTACCTTTTAAGTCTTTCACTGGTTGGTGTTATTCCATCCTACCTGGTCTTGAACTCTTCTGGGGCTGGGACATCCACAGCTTCTCTGGGCAACCTGTTCCACTGCCTCATCATCCTCTTTGCGAAGAATTTATTTCCAGCATCTAATGTAAATCTACCCTCTATTAGTTTATAACAGCTCTTGTCCCATACCTACCTCCACCAGAGGGAGTGCCTCTCCAACTCTCCTGTAGGCCCATTTAGGTACTGAAAGGCCACAGTCAGGTCTCCCCAGAGACTTCTCTTCTATGGTCTGAACAAACCCAACTCTCTCAGCCTGCTAGCTCCTTCAGCCTGTCTTATTGGAGAGGTGCTTCAACCCTCTGATCATCTTTGTTGCCCTCCTCTAGACCTGAATATTTTAAGCAGTAACAGTATATGAGAGAGGATATGAGATCATTTGAGAATATTGTAGGAAGCCTGACCTTATGTTAAAGCTGAAAATATTGACATCTAACCCTTCCAAATAGCAGATTGAAATTTGATTATGTGGTGTGACATCCCAGAAGATGAGGTATTACGCCTAGGAACCCCCTCTCTGCTCCCCTCTGCATGCTACTTGCAGAGACATCTGGTCACCCAACTGTAATTGTCCTTGTTTTCAGTTACTGAACTATGATATGTGAACTAGAAATGGGTACAGTCACAAACACCCGGGTAGAACTGAAAGTTGTAGGCTTTATCATGGAGGAGATAAACAATTAACCACTAGATGGAGCTAAACATTTACAGGACTGTAGAAATTGAGAAATTTCCTGGAAGAATTAGCAGTTACTTAAAAGTTCAAAGAAACATATTTATTAGGAAAGGAAAACACCTATAGAAATTCCATGTAGGAAAGAACTGCTGTTTAGAATGTCTTTGCATTAAAAAAGAAGAACCAAGGAGATTCTCTGTCATTCATTGGATGCAGCACGGAATGTTACCACCAAGCAGGAGGAAAAGGCTGAGGTACTCAGTGACCTCTTTGCTTCTGTCTTTAGCAGTCAAATCACTTATCTGCAGGGTTCTCAGCCTTCTGAGCTGGAAGACTAGGATGGGGAGCAGAATAAAACCCAATAATTCAGAAGGAAACAGCAACCTACTACTCCACCTGGACTATCACAGATTTATGGGGCCAGGTGGGATCTACCAGAGGGTACTAAGGGAGCTGGTGGAAGTGTTTGCTAAGCCACTTCCTGTTGTTTGTTGGCAGTCCTGGTCAACCTGGGAAGTCCCAGATAACTGGAGAGACATCCTTGTAGAAGGAGGATCCAGGGAACTACTAACCTGCCAGCCTGATCTTAGTATTGGGAAAGGTCTTGAAGCAGATTGTTTTGAGAGTGAGCACACAGCATGTGAGAGACAGGCAGGTGATTAGGCCTAGCCATCATAAGTTAGTGAAATGCAGGTCCTGCTTGACCAACCTCATCTCATTCTATGACCAAGTGACCCACCTAGTGGATGAACAAAAGCTGTGGGTATCCTAGACTGTACTAGATTTTAGTAAGGCCTTTGACTCTTTCCCCCACTATTCTCTTGGAGAAACTGGCAGCCCATGGCTTGGACAGATGTACTCATAGCTGTGTGAAAAACTGCCTGAGTGGCTGGGCCCAGAGAGTGGTGGTGAATGGAGTTAAATCCAGCTGGTGACCAGATGGATCTTTATTGATGATCTAGACAAGGGGATTGAATGAGCCTTCAGTATGTTGGCCGATAACACCAAGTTGGGAAGAAGTATTGAGTTGCTTGAGGGTAGGAAGGCTCAACAGAGGGATCTGGATTGTCTGGATTGATGGGCTGAGGCCAGCTGTAAGAGGTTCAATAGGATGAAGTGCCAGGCAGGTCATGGACTTCAGTCGCAACAACCCCAGGCAACGCTACAGGCTTTGGGCAGAGTGACCTAAAATGCACATGCCAGAAAAGGATCTGGGAATGCTAGTTGACAGCCAGCTGAACATGAGCCAGCAGTGTGTCCAGAAAGGCCAATGGCATCTTGGCTTGTATCAGAACTAGTGTGGCCAGCAGGAGTAGGTAAATGATCATCCCTTTGTACTTAGTTCTAGTAAGGCTGTATCTCAAGTACTGTGTTCAGTTTTGGGCCCCTCACTACAAGAAGGACATTGAGACCTTGGAGCATGTCCAGAGAAGAGCACTGAAGCTGTGAAGGGTCTATAGCACAAGTTTTATGAGGAATGGCTAAGGGAGCTGGGATTGTTCAGTCTGGAGAAAAGAAGGTTCGGAGGAGACCTGATTGCTCTCTACAAACACCTGAAAGGAGGTTGCAGCAGGTGGAGGGGTAAGGGGGGGGAGGTCAGCCTCTTCTCCCAAGTGAATCTGATATCACTAGAGAGAATGGCCTCAAGTTGCACCAGGCAAGGCTCAGGTTGGATATTAGGAAACATTTGTTCTCCAAAAGAGTGGAAGGCACTGGAATAGGCTGCCCAGGGAGATGGTGGAATCATTGGCTCTGGAGGTTCAGTAAGTGTGTAGAAGTGGCCCTGAGCAATGTGAGTAGTGGGCATGGTGATGATGGGTAGACTGTTAGATTAGATAATCTTAGAAGTTTTTTCCAATACTTAGTGTTCCATGAAAAAAAAAAACCACAGTTTGCTTTTTCTAAAACTCATGTAATTCAACTAGTATGTGTAAAGTGCTGTTTTGTTACTTATGAAAGGAGTACAAGCTGTTTAATTTTATAAAGGGGGGGGGGGGGAAACACACAACACAAGTATTACGGAGAGAATTATGCTGTGTTTTGCAGTGGCAGAACTGTTGTTGTTTTGCCTATTGATGTATTTCTGAAATAGGAGAAAAAAGTTTCGAAGAAAAAGAAGGTTATGGGCTAAAACTTACCAATTGTATGTAAGTGGAAATTAAATTTCATTATTCAAATATGGAAAAAATACTGAGCTTCAAGTTTGAAAAAGGAATGTGGCATTTCTTTATATGTTCGTTATCCTTACAGTAGTAAGAACCATCTATTTATACAGTGGCATATAGAAATCATACTTTGCTAATGCTAATAATTTTGAAGTTAAATGATTTGAAGTCATTGCTAGCTGTAGAAAATAAATTCATGGATTTGAGTGTATTAGGATTTTTAAAGCAGTCAAAGATGCTTTTATATTATCACTCATTTTTTAAGAAATGAATTTCAAATAAGAAAGCATTTCAAATACATTTTTCTCTTAACTTTCTTTACTAATTTTTTTTTTAGCCATGTGAGGCAGCATGGGACATAAAATTGTGTCTGGAAGAACTTTTCAACTTTTTTCCATTCTGACTATAAGGGATCTTGTGAAACCCTCATCCCCATCTCACTATGTTAGGTGTTCAGATTTATTACCAGAACAAGTTCCTAAAACCCTCCAAGGAGCATATTTTCATAAATAACAGGTTTCAAGTTGTAGCTAAATTACAGTTAGAATGCTTTTCTTACATGAACCTATAATTTCCTTATCAGTAGGAATAGCTTATGGGGCAGCTTGAGAAGAAAGGACTACAATTATTGTCTTTCTGTAGCACTCTTTCAGACAATGAGAAACTTACAGTGAAGTTAATACCAAGTCATCTTTATTTAGCTCAAACAGGGGTATTTTTTCAGGGAATGAATTGCTGCATAAGCATGCCTGTTAATGTAACCCAGATAGAGTTGTCTCTTTTGCAGTGCTGATGATCTGTAGTCATGTGGTAATTTACAGTAGAACCTACACACCTTTTTTTCTTCTGTTAATGCCATTCTGTTAATGTCATATGTCCTTTTCATTTTAAATCTTTATCTTTGCCTTTGCAAGGGAGAAGAAGAAAGTGATAACTCTTAATTTTCATGTTGATATCAGGCCATGTTGCTGATTAATTACGAACATGTAGGAACTTGAACATGATTGCTGATGGACTTCCACCTGCCCCACCTTTGCCAATCAGGTGGCAACAAAAGCTTTGGATATAGCTTGACTTAACAAAGAAACATGGCATATTTCTCAAAATATCCTGCTGCCTGCCCAAAGAATTTGTGGTTCTTATGCTTCAGTTAATTTTTGTTCTTTGTTAATGTTAGATCAACTTACCTGTTTTTGGTTTTTTTTTTTGCTTGTTTGCTTCTAGGAATGTCATCCATCACACTACCAAAAGCCTTGCTAAGTCAAGAGACATCATCTTTTTTTTTTTCTTTTTCTCTTCCCTAGCTGTTTAGGCCAGTGTTACTTTGAAAGAATGAAACTATATATATCTGTCCTTGGCAAATCTAGTTTGTTGTGTTTCTTTTTTTAATCACATCATGACATGAATCATGCTGTAGCTTTTCTGGTACCTTTCCTAAGCTTGGAGTTAAATTGGCATGTTATTTTCTATAATATTCTTTCCTGCTATTCCCTTTCTTTTTTTGTAAGGAAGATATCATCTCGAGCCACATATATGTAATACAGAAGAATGGTTCTGACAGTAACATAGCTGTTAGTGCTTAAAGCAAACTCAAGTTATTTCTGCAGTGGTAATCAGGATAAAGGTATATTGAAAAGGGAAAGCAAGCACAGTATGATACTCTACTGTATTGGCCTTTTTGAGGTATGTTGTTTTTTTTTAATAGTAATTTACTTTATCTACTTTGATTTTTAAGCATCTCTGATCAGCTTGCTTCTCTGCTTGAAACACAGGCAAAATACACAAAACCAAATTAACAATTAATGTATTTTGGTGTGGTTTACATATTCACCAAATACGTGTGTGCTTTGTTCTAAGAAGTGAGTTAATTGACCACTTTGGAAGCAGTTTCATCAGATTGACAAAGAAATTAAATATATAGCGGAGGGAGGAAAATCTGCATTTTGCTGT
This sequence comes from Lagopus muta, assembly GCF_023343835.1. Lineage (NCBI taxonomy): Eukaryota > Metazoa > Chordata > Aves > Galliformes > Phasianidae > Lagopus > Lagopus muta. The sequence goes on along the minus strand of NC_064439.1, from coordinate 43,639,968 downwards.
CTGTTGAATATGTTGCTTAGACTCTATCCTGGCATACAAATTTTAAGCTTTTGCTTTTCAAACAGAGATTTGCAGTTTGGCATTTGTAAGGAAATAAAACTAACTACCATTTCTGAAGCATTATCATATTGCTTTTTTTTAATCTGTTCATTTGCATGTATTTCCGATTCCAGTATGATCACAGGTGATTGAATTAAATGTGTTCATGTGAGGGTTCCTGTTTTTTCTTTGTTATTGAAAGCAATGTTTTCTACATTCTCTTTTCCTGTTGGGGTAGTTCTTACCAGGTTAACACTGAACATGAAAACAAACCCAAGCAACAAAGGTGTTGCTGGAGAGGCTCTTTGCTTGGCTAACCACAGTTTCGGTTTTACACGCTTTCTCAAATTTGTACTCTGGAACGGCGGCACCACTTCTATTAGAGGAATCACAAACCTATGTGCAAAAAGTAAATGCCTGGAGAACGAGTTTTCCTGTTCTCTCAAATCCTTATCTAGGCTGTATCAATCTCTGATTTTAATGTCTGCCTCTGCTACAGCTGCCACTTAGCGCTGGGCTAAGAGACAACTCGTGGTTGTTCTGCATGGGCTGTAAGCTACAACTGTGCTTGTAATAGTTGGTAGATAACAAATATCTTTATTACTCTGCAATCAAGAGATTGTTTGGTTTTTTTTCTTTCGTCTTCTGGGAGAGATTCTGTGATGAGGTGGCAGTTTCCTACGTTCTGGAAGTAGGAGAGAAGTGTGGCAAATGTCGATCTGCTTGTTTGGCAGTTTTATTACTGCATTGAAATAGGGCTCTATTATTTTCCTAATGTCAGATTATCTCCTCTCTTGATAGGTATGTACCATGGAACTACCATGAAACCCAGATGGGTGTGTATGATTTTTCTGGTGACAGAGATCTGGAGCATTTCCTGCAGCTTGCTAGTGAAACTGGCTTGCTGGTGATCCTAAGAGCTGGACCTTACATCTGTGCAGAATGGGACATGGTACAGCCTTTTGTAACAGTTACTTTGTAGGGTAAATACAATGCAAGGATTTCTGTCTCAGAGTAGACAAGGGTACTTGATGTATCCTCAAAAAGACTTCTGGTTCACTGTATTTAAACCAACGTATTCTGACTGACTTTCTACAGTGCAAACTTAAGTAATAGTTGTTTTGCTTATATAAAAATAAATCTGCAAGTTCAGTATATGTTCTGATAATAGACTAACTTCCTCTTATTTCCTGAAAGTGGTCACTGAAATGGTTCCAATTCTTTTCCCAGGGTGGTCTTCCAGCATGGCTGTTGGAGAAGGAATCTATTGTTCTGAGATCTTCTGATTCAGGTAAGGGCATCAGAAATGTCTGGCAAAAATATTCTTCAGCAACAAGGTGGCTTACTGTTTGAGGTTATTTCCAGGTAATTCATATTCACATATTTCTGTTAAAAACTATGCACTCAATAAATATATATAGCAAACAAGGAGGGATCAAAAATCATGCACCTTCTGTCATTTCAGGAATTACAGGCTGAGTCCTTAAGGTGGATGCATGCCCTAGAATTTGTGGGGTGGTTTTTTGTTTGTTTGTTTGTTTTTTGCTTGTTTATTTTATTTTCAGAAGTTGATTTTCTAAGAAAATGACTGAAATAATTAAAAAAAAAAAAAGTCACAGTGGAACCACCCTGTCTCTTTGCTCCAGAAACCTTTTGTTAAGAACTTCTTAAACAACCATCAGTTGCAGTTAAATTTAAAAACTGTTACAAGTTACAAAGCTGTTGACAAGTTTCATCAAACTGGTACCAAGTAAAAAATTTATTGTCATCATTAAAGAAATGGCAAGTAGCTCTCAGCTTTGACTTTTTTTCTCTTGATTTTACAACTGGCCACTCACTGTGGGAATTCTTCCTAGCTGATCGGTGTGCATGAAATTCTGGAGCTAAATGCAGCACTCTTAATGTCCTGGACAGGATTTATAGACATGAGGTGAGACAGGATATCGGAGAGGGGATCTGGGGACAAAGATGTAGATCCATATCGTACCTGACTTTAGTTCTGCTTGTTGTGAGATAAACTATCTACTTAAAAAAAAAAAAATAGTACAGATGGAAACACTTGTTGAAATGCATTAGGACAACTTGTGTGAGACACACTGAAGCCTCTGGTGTTCTTCAAAGTTCATCAGTATTTCATGTTTTATTATTTAGTAAACTGTAGTGGAAGCTGACATTTTTGAATGAGTGTAAGGACACATCAGTTCATTAAGTGGCGTTCTGATATACTTTACTATTTAGAAATTTATATTTATTTACATCTATCTGTTTTACATGGTAAAAACTACACATACAGTAAAACAAAGAAACAAACAAAAAAGACAGAGAAAAGCGGAGCAGTTGTGAACCATTTACACTTTATGCATTACAGATTACCTGACAGCAGTGGAGAAATGGATGGGGGTCCTCTTGCCAAAGATGAAGCCTCACCTCTATCAAAATGGAGGTCCAATCATCATGGTACAGGTAACTTTCAGAAAAACAAATAAATACAAGCAGCGTGGATGCTTATATTGTTCTTGTGGATGCTCCATAAGTGTTGGCTAGTAAGGTACAAAAAAGTTTCTTAACAGTTTAAGGTAGCTGGAAGATTCATTGGAGTCTCTTATTCTAAAGAACTGAAGGTACTGTCTGCAAAATTCAGAGTGCTCCATCACAGTTGTTCCCAAAACTATGGGAAACAATAGTGCAAGCTTATGGAGCTTTTTTAGATCTGAGGTTTATGCCAATTCTCACATCAAGCCAAAATACGTTATGGTTACCTAAACTCTTCTGATGGGAGGATTTGCTGCACATAGGAGCAAGAGCAGTATGAAATAAGCCTCAAAATTTTATCCAGAAGAGCTTCAAAATTTAGACTTTTTTGTTTTGATCACCTGATTTGAGCTGTAAATGTTTCAGGGTACAGTGCTGTGCATTGTTGGTATGTATTTTCTCTTAAATTACTAAATATGTAGGAGTGCTTGTTCAATTTTCTTAGTATTTGACTGTAGCAAAAGCTTTGAGCTGCTTATTTTAATCTCCTTGCAGTGATTGCTGCAGCATGAGATACCGGTGAGGAGTGCCTATAAGTGTTCCCTTCTGTTATTCTTCGTTTCTGGAATTTTAAATGGCATTTTCAGCATTTCTTTCAAAGGAAGAAGAGACTTGCATTTAAACTTCAATTTTTTGGCGTTAGATGCAACCTGGAATTCGCTACTTACTGCTCTGGTGACTTGTTTTTGCTGTGCAGGTGGAGAATGAGTATGGAAGCTACTTTGCTTGTGACTATGACTATCTGCGTTCCCTTCTGAAGATCTTTCGCCAGCATCTTGGGGATGAGGTGGTGCTGTTCACAACTGATGGTGCAAGCCAGTTTCATTTGAAATGTGGAGCTCTTCAGGGTCTTTATGCGACAGTAGACTTTGCCCCAGGTTGGAGACAGCTATTTGTTACCAAAATTAAAGTAAAATGTGCACACTGCCACAGTTTGCTGTGACACAGGTCTGAAGAATGATCAAGCAACCACAGTGTGTTTGGAAAGTGTCCATTTGATGGAAGAGGGAAGTTGAGGCTGTGAACACTCATATTCTGCACAGACTTGGCAAAATAGGCTTAAAGCACAAGAAACAAATTCAAAGATGGATCTTTCCAGTTTATTTTGTATTTGTGACTTTTTATGTATGTTATTCTCTTTATAGTCAAACATACACTCCTAGTAGAAATTCATTTTTTATAAATGGATTGAAATCAAGAACTCCTTCACGTGTATCTTTCATGATGAGAAAGCTGCTCATGAGTAGTTATTTCTGTTTCCTGTGTTTTAAGCCACTAGGATTGCTCAGAAGTGAAACTCCTTTTTACAAACTGACAGGAAGACTGTTCTTCCCCATCCTCTTGCTACCACAATCCCAGGCCGATATGTTCCAATGACTGTGTAGTAATTCTGACACATCTCAGGGTTTTTGGAGCCAAGATGTCATTCCTGAGAACGGCTGGGTTTTCAGAGGATGTACCTCAAAAACAGAGATGTGCATGCATGCATACATGCGTATGAATTCATGTGTGCATTTTAAATAAGTTCTGCAACTTAAGCACTACAATGAAGCATGTTCATTCCTACATTCTCCAAAGTTTCTTGTTTATGTTTTTACTAGATGTTGGAAAGGAGGTATGGCACTTTTTCAGTTCTTTTTTTTTACTGGAATAAGTTGAGGATATTGCAACTCAATCTTCTTTTAATAGGTGGAAACGTCACAGCAGCTTTCTTAGCTCAAAGGAGCAGTGAACCTACAGGCCCTTTGGTATGTCTTTTAATTTACATTCTTATATCATTCCTACTCTTAGTGGTTAACAACAGAGGAGTTGACAACAGTTTCTCAGGAATGTTTACAGAGATGTCATTTCTAAGTCAGTCAGAAAAGCTGAACAGAGGAGCTTCTGTGTGTTTGTCAAATCCACATTAAGTGTTCTGCAGATATTCTTTTGGTCCCAGGAGATACCAATTTTCAGTATTTTTCCTTATAAAGACAAATGTTTACATAGCAGCGGAAACAGTATGATTAGATGCATTAGTCATGAATGTGGGTGGGTGGAAGTTAAAGGCAACATTAAAAGGGCAGATTAAATGTTGCTTCCTGTTGTCAGCTACTCTAGAGCTTCTACACAACCTATAATGGGATGTGAGATTACTGGAAGCCATTTTGACAAAAGAGAAGACCCTTTAAGGGAACTGCTTCTGTGCTGTAAAATCATTTGGGATGCTACTTGAGTGTTTGGAAGATTTATTTTTCATTGCATCTAATATAATCTACAAACTCTGCAGAGAATGTATTTGTTTCATCATTTATTTTTATGCCAACTATCTGGAACATTAAGTTTGGCAGGTTCTAAGGAAATCTGTGTTTTTTAGTACTTAAGCAATGGTTTTCAAAGTGCATGTACAAAATTATTGAAAAGACAGTTTAGTCTCTTTGAGTCACCTACTAAAAAAGACTGATTTAAATGTATACTCTGCTGTATTTATAAAGCTTAAAAATAGTTAAAATGGTTCAAGGTACCTTTTTTCATTCTCTCTTACAGCTAGTAACCCAAGTCGTGTTGCATTCTGTTCTTGCACCCTCTTCATATTTTTCCCTTCCTCCTTTCAGGTTAATTCTGAGTTTTATACTGGATGGCTGGATCACTGGGGGCACCGTCACGTTGTTGTACCCTCACAAACTATAGCTAAAACACTTAATGAAATCCTGGCACGTGGTGCTAATGTTAACCTGTAAGTGTGCCTTCAGTGAAGGGTAATTTAGGGTGATTTTTCTTTTTTCCCCCATCTCTTCAAAACCTGATTAAAGTGGTGGCTTTTTTTTGTTTTGATTTGTTTTAGGTACATGTTTATAGGTGGAACTAACTTTGCCTACTGGAATGGTAAGAAATTATTTAAATTAATCTTATTATAGAGTAGAGCTGCTAATGTGTTAAACAGAATCATAGAATGCCTGGGTTGAAAACGTCCACTATGATCATCTCGTTTCAACCCCCCTGCTATGTGCAGGGTCACCAACCACCAGACCAGGCTGCCCAGAGCCACATCCAGCCTGGCCTTGAATGCCTTCAGGGATGGGGCATCCACAATCTCCTTGGGCAACCTGTTCCAGTGCCTCACCGCCCTCTGTGTGAAAACTTCCTCATAATATTTAACCTAACCCCCAGTGTCTCAGTTTAAAACCATTCCCCTTTGTCTTACTGCTATCAACCCCATGTAAACAGCCATTTCCCCTCCTGTTTATACACTCCCTTCAAGTACTGGAAGGCCACAATGAGGTCTTCCTGGAGCCTTCTCTTCTCCAAGTTAAACAAGCACAGTTTCCTCAACCTTTTTTCACAGGAGAGGTACTCCAGCCCTCTGATCATCTTAGTAGCCCTTCTCTGGACCCGCTCCAAGAGCTCCACATCCTTCTTATGCTAGACACAGTACTCCAGAGGGAGCCTCACAAGAGCTGAGTAGAGGGGGACAATCACCTCCCTCTCCCTGCTGGCCACCTCTTTTTTTAATGTAGCCCAGGATATATAGTTGGCCTTCTGGGCTGCAATTGCACGCTGCTGGCTCATGTCTACCAGGAGCCCGAGTCCTTCTCCACAGGGCTGCTCTCAGTGAGCTCTTCCCCTAGTTTGTATAAATACCTGGGATTGCCCTGGCCCAAGTGCAACATCTTGCATTTGGCCTTGTTGAACCTCATTTGGTTCATATGGACCCACTTCTAGTGACATGTTCTGTAAAAATGTAAGCTGTGCCTGCCTTCACATGGCAAAAGATCATTGCATTTGCAGTTCTCTGGCTATTGCCAGCATTTTCTGCTAAACACATGGTATTTCACCTTTGCAAAGGGTACTTTTGCTTTACTCAATGCTGTGAAGCAATTGAAACATGAATAAATTTGCTTCTCTTCAGGATATTTCTAAAGACATTATCACAGCAATGTGAGCTCAGAAGGATTTTGTTCTCCATAAGGAATATATTCTCAGTGCTGAATCCCAAACACCAAAGTCTACATTGAATCTAAAAGTACACAGACGGGCTGTGTTTGGAGGGAAATTCTGAAAGTTGATCCCCTTGGGAGAGAAAAACACAACTCTTTCACCATTTTTATTAATTGTTTCTTCCTGACTTCTTTTAGGTGCTAATATGCCTTATATGTCACAACCCACTAGTTATGACTATGATGCTCCACTAAGTGAAGCAGGGGATCTGACTGAAAAATATTTTGCCTTGAGGGAAGTCATTGGTATGGTGAGTATCCCTAGTACATGTTTAGAATGGTTCTTCGAGATATCCCAGGTCTGCAAACTCTTGCTCTTGTGTTGATTACTGTTTTCTGCAGGAAAAAGCAGTGAGTTAGAACAAGGTCACTAGGCCAACCCAATCCCTTGTGAAAAAGGAGTTTCACCTCTCTATTTTCCTGCTGTTCCAAAGATTGTCTCCTTATTTTCAAAGGAGATACAGTTGCAGATGTGACACTGAGATGATGCACCTCTGCTTTTTTGCTGGGTTTGTTTTCTTTCAGTTTGAGATCAGTAAGCTGAATTGTCTCAGTGGATCCAGAGGGGTGCTGGCAGAAAGGGAGCAGAGGGACACGAGAAGCATTTGTCTGGGAGTAGAGATGGAAGACAGATGAATAGTTTTCCCTTGCTGTGTTGATCAGGCACTCAGTTGGCTCAAGCTGGTCACTTGATGTTGGCCTGATAGCACTGCAGCTCTATGCTTTGTCTGTCTGTCTCCTGTACTTCATGTTGTTCTTTTGGGTCTTGTAAGTAGGAGCATGATTACACAAGAGAATGCATCTTGCTTTAGAGATGCCACAAGCTGTAGATCATGGGTGGGACCAACTTTGCCTTTGCTATAAAAGTGTTTTGAAGTGACTAGGATCTCTACAAACAGAAGCATGGAGTGAAATATGGAACCTGTATCTGGATTTTGAATAGACTTGCATTGGAGGCCATTCAGGAAAGGCTTAAAGACAAAGTCCCTGGGAATCCTGAAACTTGTACTCTCTTCTCTCCCTATTGCATGTCAAAGCATTCCTATTCATTAGGAGACACTTTTGGTTGACAGTAGGTCTCCTGAAGTTATATTATGTTCAGAGTAAAGCATGCCTTTATCTCCCCACCTGTAGAAGGCCTGGTGTGGAATGTTTTCTTTCATTTCTTCATTATTGCTCAGCTTTACACTGATAGGATAATTTTGGTAGTCTTTTGAGTCCTTTGTATCTTAGGCTGGATACAGCTTTTTCTCAAGAGAAAGATACCCAAGCTTCTTGTTTTTGAGTTATTTTCTTCAAGGCAAGATCTCTATGAGAAATGTAAGTAGTGTTCCAGTGCTGTGAGGTAGTCTTGATCAAATCAGTGTAAGTTAAGATGTGTTAGGTCATCGTACAACTTTTTTGGTGCAGTTTGTTTCTCTCTTCTATATCCATAGAATCTTGGTGAAGGCTTTCTGTCTCTGCTGTGCCTTCTCACCTTGAAATAATACGTTTACTCAGTGCAGGTTGGGCTGATGTTGATGAAAGAAAATGAAATTGACAATAACTAACAACTGCTTTCAAAACGTTATTTGTGCTACAAGGCTAACCTATTTTAATCTTGATTCTTACACAGTTGGTTTCAGTTAATAAAAGTAATAAAGGGGAAGAGTTTCAGTCAAAAAATTCTTTCAATTGCTGGACGTATTTTTACCATTTGGGCTAAAATTTTCTACTCTCGTTTTCTTTTCTTGGCAAATATAGTTTTTGTTTGATTTTAGTGCAATGTTGTTGTCATTTTTTTTTTGTTTGTTTTTAAGACTGTTTTGATTATTTTCAAATACAAAGAGGAAGACGCAAAACAGCTACCAATGATACCAATTAGTTTTAATTAGTTTTTAGTTAAGTTTGGCATAGAGATACTAGAAATTATACTGCTATTTGTTTAAAAAGCAGTCAGACCAACTAAACAAACAATAGGTTGTCTTGGTGAGAGAAAGCTTTTGAGCATTAGTTTTATGCTGCATGTACCATGTTAAGGCCAACAAATCATATTTTGTGCAAAACCTTCCAAATTAAAATCAAAATCCCAACAGAGAATGCCCTTTGAATAAATGAAAGAATAGGTAGGAAAAGTGGACATAAAGCAAGGAATAAATAATGGGAAGAAAGAGAGAGTGATGGTATGGGAAGAAGGTAAGAAGGTTGTAGGCTGAGAAAGAAGGGGGGCTACAGTGTGTGGCAGAATCTAGATCAGTTGTCTAGATTTACCTCTTTTCAAGAGCTTCCATCACTTTCACGTTTGTTTCTATATTGGCTTCCTGCTAATCTAAGTTTTTCTCCAGCCTCCTTTTTCTCAGTGAGCCATTAAGGATTAGAGGTTGCCCAGCAGCCTAGTAGCAGCTAACAAAGTTATTTTCCACTGTGTGAGGTTTTCACAAGTATTTATGAAAGAAACCTGCCCAGAAGTTAATGAGATGGTAATGCACGCTATAGCCACAGGAGGGCTCCAAGAACGCTGTGATGCTGTGATTCTGTGACAGCTTCTTACTTTGCTTTTTCATTTTGGAGGGTTTTGCTTTTTTATTTTTTACATTGTTACCTCGAGTTCAGTATTTGCAAAAAAAACCCAACCCTATATTTACTGCAAGTGATCCAATAAGACTTTTTCTTTGTGAAGCCTCCCTCTGAAACTGGGTGCCAGTGTAATCCACTAGCACAGTGGGACTATCTATTTTCAGCTTAAGCTCTACTTCCATAAGTTGTAAAATGAAAAGCAAGAATTCAGTTAAGACATATTTGTATTTAAGTTTCATGTATTTTTTCCCTCCTTCTCTTCCTAGTATAACCAGTTACCAGAAGGTCTTATCCCTCCAACAACATCCAAATTTGCCTATGGGAAGGTTCGCTTGCAGAAGGTAAACTGACATCTGTAATATGCTAAGTGTATCTTTCTGTAATGCTGTTGGCTTTTTTTTTTTTTTTTAAATATGTTTGAAAGTGTCATGACAGTCTCTAGATATCATACAAAATAGGAGGGAAAACCTCAAAAGCAAATTTTCAGGAAGGGTAGGACAGAGCTTGGGAATTAGAAACCATGTCCTTGCTGGAAAATGATAAATATGTGTTATCTCAATATAAAAAATGATTTTTACTACATGCCATTTGTGTATGAAGTTCTACTAAACTAGAAGTAATACATTCTTAGCACAGTAGAGTCTTAGTTGTCTGAGAACTGCTGTATAAGTAGTATAGCAGGAGAAATGCTAGCATAAGAAATATGTTTCTGTAGTTGGTGATGCCTCTGATGGCGAAGGAGTAGGTGGTATGTATGTATCTTTTAGGTAAATACTTTGAGTACTTGTAAAATGTAAAAATGGAACACTTGTAATGAATCAGAAAGTCTGGTCAGTATAGTTTCTTGCAAGAACTGTGAAAATCTATAATTAATGAAAGAAGCTTCTTGCTGAAGGAAAAGCAAACGGAACTCAACCTGACTGTATCTTCTTTGGTAACTGACATGTGACTGATCAGCACATGAGTAGCTGGCACCATCCATCCTCCATTTATAGCACCATCCTTCATGGTCAGAGACAGTTTTGTAAAATGTGGTTAATAACTTGTTTCCTGCACTGGGTGTAAAATACAGTCTAAGAGAGTAAAGAGACAAAGAGGTATGAACTTGTCTCTATTCAGTCTGCTGTTCCCAGTCAAATTGTTTGGAGGTGGAAGATTACTGTGATTGCTGTAGTAAGTACTGTAATTCATAACAGTTCAGTGTATATTTGGTATGCTTAATTTGGCAGCTGCTGTTCCAATCCACAGTTTATCTGATCTGTTACATGCTGCAGCTGAAGTGTTGGAAAATTTGGTGGCGATAAGGCTTTGCAGATGGTTTTCGAGTCATCCCACACAAGTGGTGGGCAGGAATCAGTTCTTTGTAAAAGTGACACAACTTTTGAATTTGTCACAGATTTATATCATTTTCAGCAATCTCTGTGTATCTTCAGACCTTTTAGGTCAGGGTTGCCATATGAGGTTTCACTGAATTGGTTACATTTGGTAGTGACTAATTTTATACTGTTATCTGTACACCCACCACTTCTGCTGCTGTAGTGGGTTGCAGGCACTCAGAAACCTTGCAATCAGATTTTGCCTCTGCTCTTTATCATGATTTATGCCTTTCAGATAGGACAGTCTAGTTTCATGGGAATTATGAATTTTCTCTTTTCTGTCTCCAAGAAATGAAAGCTGCAAAGCATGAGGACCAGAATCCTGTCTTACAGATGCGTGGTCAGGGCAAATGACTAAACTGGCTCAAGTATCACAGCTTTGACCTGACCATCACACTGGAAACCCTGTTCCTTTTCCCTTCTACCTCCAACACTTCCTGCTTGTTTGAGGAGGTGTGTTTTATTCTGAACCCAGCAGTTCTAGAAAGCAAGATGGCATTTCTAAGCTATCAGGTGTGAGGTTCCAGTCATTTTCTGTACATATATTGTCATCTGTACTGAAAGCCTCTAGAATTGTTTTCTGGTAAGAAAATTGTTTTTCCTCTGTAAACTCACTGTTTTACTTCAACTTCTGTTTACTCCTTTGCTTAGTTAGAGTGCAACACAGAACAAGTCACAGATCACAGAAGGTTGTACTGTTCCTGCCAAAGCTGTCCACTCCTATTGTAACAAGGTTCAATGCCTCTTGTCTAGAGAAACCTGAATGTATTTGGGTGACTTGTCAGATAGGAATTGTTGAAAATAATGTAACTTTGCTTTGGGTGATCCTTGGAGGTCCCTTTCTACTCAGGATATTTTATGATTCTATAGTGGTCTTCCCAGCTGTAGCAATTTGCAGTAACAGTTCTGGAACAGGTACTATGTGAAAACTTCACTGTGCAGTTGGGGTTCAGCAGTTAGTTGTTAGCTGAGCAGCAAATCCACTGCTATGAACCAACTGCTGCAACCTTTCTGCAGAAAGAAACAGGGAACAGACACCAGAGTATTTTCAGTGGATGCATGGCGTACTTTACAGAGGCTCATGTAATTTAGAGACCAGGTTATCCTCTAATTTTCCCACAAGATGTTCTGGGACAATTCAGTGCTTGATCAGCAGCTCATTACCTCTAGTTGAAGAGGAGAGGTCCTTGTGCTATTATTACTTCTTAGATGTTTGCACATAAGTTTCACTAGCTCAAAGTCATTTGGGAACTCAACCTAACTGTAAAGAAATAAAACAATAAAACATCCTCACCCATCCTTCTGCTGTTCCCTTATCAGACAGTTGTTCATTTTGAGCTACTGAAGGATTTTAGAGTTATTCTGGAGGGAAAAGAAAGGGAGGATCTACTGAAAAATAGACCTAAGGATGCTGCCGCTGCTATGGAAGAGGACAGAAAAGCAATGAGGAAAGAGCTTGTTGCAGTGATAGAAGAGAGAAATGTATTGGTGGTAGGGAATAAGGACAGGCAAAAGTTCAAGCACTGGAATAGGCTCCCTAGGGAGCTGGTTGAGTCACCATCCCTGAATGTGTTAAAAATCTGTTTGGATGTGGTGCTCAGGGACATGATTGAGCAGAGGGTTGTTAGGGTAGTATGGTTAGATTGTGGTTGGACTTGATCTTTAGGGTCTTTTCCAGCCTGAGCAATTCTATGATTCTAGGTGGAATTGTAATAGGTCGGCTCAAGAACTTAGAGCAAAAAGGCAGAGTTTAAGACTCAGAATGTGGGAAATGTTCTTTGCAGATGCAAATGAAGGCGTCTTCCCGTCCACAGTGTGTCTAGTGGCCTTGGAGGCTTGAGAACAGGTGGTAGTTTCTGGTCACCACTCAGGGGGCCCTGAGGAGTGCTTGGTCACAATGAAATGCCTGCCCCAGTATTGTGGCCTGCAGACTTGTAGATCTTGTAGCTGTGCTTGCTTCTTAGGCTGTGAAAAGCTTAAGTAATAGTTATGAATATGGTAGCAGGCAATCTGAGAGGTTTGAGTCGGGGACAAAATTTGGGGTACAAATAGTTTCAGCAGACAGGATGCTGCCAGTAGGTGATACCACTCCTATTGCAGCTGTGTTCTCTCTTTCATGTTTGATCTTTCACTTTGGTTTTGAAAATTTGCTCTGGAGGATCAAAAAGTGTTGCTGTTATTTGTTAGTCATCTGTTGGTTGTTTTTTTTCCTGTTTGTTTCTGCGCAGATTATTTTTAGAAATTCTTGACCAAGTTCAAAGTAGGTACTTTTTAAAATTTACTGTTTCTGTTATGATAGCAATTGTCTGCTAAGTAGTAATCAGTAGGAACCTGCAGCAAAAGCAGATCTTGATTTTTGTTCTGTGCACATCACTGAAGAGTGATAAGCTTAATAAGAGATTGCAAAGAAATTAGTTTCTACCAACCTAGTGCATAGGTCAAACACATAACTCACTCGCATGTGGAACAGAAGCCACCTTGATAGTGTAAGCTTAGAACATCAGACAGGCACATCTGTAGGCTAATTCTCAGTTTATGAAGGTCCAAAGCAGCACTCATTGCCTGTTAGTAGCCTGTTCAAGTGACCACATACGATCTAATTCCACTTATGTCCATTCTTGGTTTTATTGTTAGTAGCCTAGGCTGCTAACGCTTGTAAATTTGTTCATTAATTCCATAATCTTTTAGTATCTATGCAGAGATGCTCATTCCTTGCTTCAAAGCTGTTGTACAAGATCCAGTGGTTCAATCTGCTGTGGCCTACTGAATCCTGCATTACAATTTGGGGAATTTTACTCTTTGAAAGCTGATTGTCATCTTAAGTGAAGTGCTTAAGGTGAAAATGTAGAAGAAAAAGCTACTTCCACAGGAAATTTGGAAGCCATCATTTGACAGACAGCCTTTTGCCTCGATAAAGGTGTTTAGGTGTGGACTACTGAGGAAGACCCAACCTTCAGGTAGTGAAGGTGTTGCCCTTTGTGTGCTTATGGTCTCCTCTTGCTCTCTTGTTCCTAGTTAGAGCTAACTTCATTTAGATCTATGTCTACATACTGAAGAAATACTTGCAGATGTGTAGATGATTCATGATTACTTCTGTCACATATAGAAGGATTTTAAACCAAACAGTGTATATTGCTATGTATTTTATTATTTCAGCAGTTTTCTTTATATATACTGTGCAAAAATTTAATATCTCCATTATTTCATTAGCCTAAGAAATTTGTATTGCTGTGGATGCACGTAGAGATAGTTTTTTCTTTATCATAAATGCTTCTTTAATTTTTCTTTTTAACTGTTCTTTTTGTTGAGTATTTGAAAGCAAATCTGCATTTGGGAAGTACTGGAATGCCTTGTGTGTAATTAATGTAACAGAGATGGTACTTCTAGTGAAACAGACTGAGATCTTACATGAACCGTATAAATGCTTTTGACTTTTTGAGCTTGTTAAGTATTAAGCATACTGGTACGTATTGAGTAACATCACATTCATAGTTGGTTTTCAGATAGGATTGTGGATGAGCAGAAAACTTGTATAAGCACAAATTTACGTTGCAGATGGGAACAAAAGGCAATTTAATTGTACGTATGTACCTTCCTTATTCAGCAAGGTAGTTAAGCGCGTGACTAGCCTGTACTTTTTTGCTTATTAAAATGAGTCCACCAGTGTCACATTTATATGTGACACTAAGTTACAGCCTTAAAGTTTCTAAAACCAAGTTACATTTAGGCTGAATTTTACTCCTTTTTCTGCTGCAGGTGGGCACTGTGGTGGAGGTTCTTGATAGGCTGTCACCTTCTGGACCGGTGAAAAGCACTTACCCATTAACCTTTGTTCAGCTCAAGCAGGTAAGGATTCCTCTGTTAGGCATTTTGCAGTTATTTTGCCAAGTTTATTTGAACATCCCTCTGTTGTATGACTGCTCTTATGTCCAGTGTATTACACCTTATTTCAGCACATGAAGTAATAATGCTGGAAAGGATTTTTTGGATATGAGACCTTTCCATACTTGACAGTCCTACTGTTTTGCACTCAAGATTTTCTCTTTTCATGAGTGTAGATATATGCTATATATATTTGTTTCCTCACCTGCTGTCGAAGTGAGAGCAGTGGATGAAACGTTGCTTTTTCATGAAGGTCAGGGACCCTGGAGTTGGGGAATGCAATCCTTTTGACACTCTTTATGAGCCTTCTACCTATTTTTTTTGTCCTTTCCTTTTACCAAATGGTTGTTCAAGAGAAGAAGTGGTGAAGGAGAAATGTGTTACAACTCGCTGCCCAGGGCATTCTCACTGACTGATAAGAAAAATACATAACTGTGTTTTGCTATAGCTTCTGCTGACTGCCACTCTTCCCTCTGTTATTTTTCCCTGTCTCTGCATCAATGTCCCCGTCAATTGTGGTGACTTCCATATCTTCCCCCACAGTGGAAGATCTTTCCCTTGCTGCTGAGTGACGATGTATTTCCATTAACAGTATATGGCTCCCTTCTGTGCTGAATTTAACAGAGACTGGAACATGGGTGCTCATTGCCTGTCAGATGCATTTCAGCAGGTGCCTGGGATATTTTCTAAGTCATTAATCAAGTAAGGATTGAGAGTTCAAATTTTTCCTTTCCAAGACTCTAATAGAGAGGTGCTAGAGAAGCTTCACTAAGTAGTACACTGTAGTAGAATGTATTATCTAGTTGGTCTTTATTTCATCCTCTGTTCTTCCCACCTTTGAAGTCTGTTTAGGAAAGCTTTTGAGCAGCCATTCAGTCGAGCTGCATAATATTTTCCCACATTTTCTTTTCATTTTTCTGGGCACCCTGTTACAAATGTAAGGTAAATGTCATAATAATAGCAAACTGGAAATGTTTACTCTCCCTTCTAATCCAAATCTTGAAGATAAATGGTTTTGTGGCTGCTGACAATACACCTTTTTTACTGGTTTTAATTTGTGTTGTACTTTGTGATGAGAAAAAAAGATCAAATGACTATGACTTTGTTTGTTTACTGCTGGAGAACTTAGTGAAAAATATTCTAAAATGTTCCTGATAGTTTGTAAAATAGGTAATACTGACCTGATGAATGTGTTGGTTGACAAAGTGCTCTTTGTTATATATGAAGTCAGTTATGAAAAGATTTTTCATCTATTGTTAATTGATCATAATGAAGAAATCATACTGTTAGTCATTAATGGTTTGGTTTTATTGGGGAAATAGATTTGTAGCCAAGACTTTTATCTTTTACAGTTATGTAAATTTACGATGAACAATTCAAAATGGAAACTGGAATTTACACACATTGCTTAAAAGTCAAAGTGAACTCTAATCTGAAGCTGGTATCTCTGGTAAATACTTTCTGAAGCAAATGAAAGTTTTGTTTCAGTGAGAGTATATTTTACTGCATGACCACAATTGAAGTTAGAGAATAGTGTAGCTGATTAATCTGGGGATTTTTTTCTTTCCTTTTCTTTTCTTAGTATTTTGGATTTGTACTATACAGAACGAAGCTTCCAAAAAACTGCACAGAGCCAACACAACTGAGTTCACCTTTAAATGGAGTCCACGATCGTGCCTATGTCTCTGTGGATGGGGTAAGCGTTGTTTGCTGGCCTCCATTACTATTATGAGTGGCCTTCATGAAGGATATGAACACAATCTGCTTTTTATCTCCTTTCTTCAGCTTACCAAAACAACTTTATCAAATAATATCATTTAATAAGATGCAAAAAAGTATACAGTTGATTTGTAGTAAACATTCGTAGTAATGTTTCAGAAATTACAAAATGTTATTTCAGTTTTTGAGGTACTTGAATGTTGATACACATTCATGACATCAGTGAAAAATAAGTATTAAAAATTACTTCTTACTTGAAGTTTTTTGGTATGCATACATACATACACACAGGTACATATACACAGACTTACATTTGATGGCTGGCTGCAGTGTGTTCACTGATGTTGCCATGTCAAGCTCTTCTTTCCTGATGTGAGAATGGGAATAAGTAAAGCTAAATATTGATGTAAGCTTAACTGGGATGTGAATCATCTCTTAATCTCTGACACAACATTTTTTCAGTTACTGGATTAATGTTTTGTGAGTGCAACAAAAGCCACTAGAATTTGAAAATTGATTTAGTTGAATTAAACTTCTGAAAGAGATGATTTCAGTTGGATGAATGT
Source organism: Lagopus muta (assembly GCF_023343835.1). NCBI lineage: Eukaryota > Metazoa > Chordata > Aves > Galliformes > Phasianidae > Lagopus > Lagopus muta. The sequence goes on along the minus strand of NC_064439.1, from coordinate 43,623,321 downwards.
GACCAGTGCGACTTGTACATCTATTTGATGTACTGAAATGTGAATATTGACATACCAGGTTTGTGGGTGTGTGTGCTGGTGTGTGAAAGGAGGAAAGGAAAAGATAAATATATATATTTTAACATTCATTTGTTTCTTACCTTCATCCCTTTCTTTTATTCATGTAAATTTAAGAAAGAGATGGTAGATCTTTTCTGTTTAATTATTTTTGTTTTCTTCTTTTTGGTGTAATTCATATAGGTTCAGCAAGGAGTCCTTGAAAGAGACAAGTCACTAATGATAAATATAACTGGAAATGCTGGAGCAAATCTAGACATCTTAGTGGAGAATATGGGCCGGGTCAACTTTGGAAGATTCAATAACGACTTCAAGGTAGGGAGAAATTTTAAGATGTGCAAAACTGTTTAGATAAACTCAAAAGTAAGTTGGAAATCTGTCTAGTATTGATCATGCTTAGCAGCTTGTGAATCCTGAGGTTGTATTTCTGTGTGTATTTACGTGTGTACACACGTACCTTTGTGTATCTTTTTGTGTCCCATTTCATTAGTCAGTAGTGCACTCCTGCAACATTTTCAGCGCAGTGATGTGAGGCTGTCTTGCAAGTACTTCACCATGCCATGTGGCCAGTTCAGGTTTGTACTGATCTTATAGAAGTAATCTTCAGAAAGCTTCCAAACACTCTCAAAGCCGTGCTACACTTTGGAGCTGTCACCTCCTGCCATTAGCAGCAATACCACAAAAGAAACACTGAGAAAGGCAGGGGACAAAAAGGAATGTTATCTGGTTTTAGACTTAAGGGGGTTCCCAGTGCTGAGTGACATTTTCTAGTGAAAGGAAGAGAAGTGTTAAAAAGGTCAGTCTGATGTGTTTCTGCAGTGTTCACAGCATGCTATTTTATTTTCTTTTTCAGTTTTTGATGTTAGTAGATTACAAATAGTATCAGGGTAATGACAGAAAGCTTTACAGTTAAGTTGAGAATTGCAGGCCCCAAAATGTACAAATTGTAAATTGCCGTTAGACTTGGCCTAAATTGATTTGGCAGTGTTCTTTCAGAATGTTGGTCAAATGTTTGACTGTACAGATTAATAACTGTCTGGTGACTGTGGTTCCCTCTGGTACTGCAGGTGACACCAATTGGTGGAAGCCCATGTTTCCTCTCAGTCTAAATTCTGTCTGCGAGCAGAACTGAGACTTGTCCAAAGTGTATCTTGGTTAGATTAGATGCAACAGCAGGAGAAAGACAAACGTCATGGGAATGAAGACACATGCTAAACTGTACCACTGAGTTAGAGGCACATATGCTGTGAGAAAGCAGGAAGAGTGTATAAATCTTACCTTACTTTGTTGATGAGATTCCAAACTCGGATTGAGTTTGGGCCTGTTACAAAATCCAGTTGAATAGTAAAACATAGATTGGGAAGAGTCTTGTGAGATCACCAGCAGGCAGAATCACCTATTCTCACACTTGTGTTTTGCTGCCGTGAAGAGGATGGGCATCTTTGCATTGATAAAGAAGTATCTGTTGTTTATGGTTAAGCAGCACAGAAGGTTTGATTTAAAGGTGACTAGTTGACTGGTTATCTTATCAAGTGTGTTGTGATGTGAATTTCTAGGTCTATCTCCAGTTATTCTAAGGCTGTAGTCAAGGCAAAGCAACTTAGATTTCAGGATGTCTCTGAATTAAATTATCAGTATCTGAATGTTTTCTGTGCTTGTGACATGCAATTTCAGAGTGAAGAATTAGTGCTTAATTGGACTGTCATTTCAAGTCTCCTTACTCTTTTTCTGAGTGGCAAGAGAGTAGCTAGTTCCCCGGTGTTCTACTTTCATCTAGAGGCAGCAGAAATGTTGTCTTGATTTATTAACAGACCAGGTGATAAGGAAATTTATGTACTCCTTGCTAACCTACAGTAATATAATCAAGTGTTAGAAACTGGAGCAGGAAGGTGCTCAGTGCTGCTGTGGTTAAGCTGAAATTCACACTTATACCAGGGTTTCAGCTTTCCAGAGATGAAGTGAAAGCGAATATAGTAGATGTCCACTGTGGGAATAAACCTCTACAAGCACAGTCCTTTCACACAGAAGGAGGAGACGTTGTCCACGTAGCTTTGGAAAATGTGTGTTGCTTATTCCCATAGATTCCTTCGCAAAGAATACCTTAAGGCAGATATTCATTGTGTTGATTTTTGAAAATGGGGGATAATTTTGCCTTTTTAGATATTCTATGGCTTCAAAAATAACATTAGGGGAAGAGGTTTCCATCTTGTTAAGCCTTGGACTTTCATGGACTTGGAATTTTGTTCAGCTGCTTTTTCTCAGTTTTTTGAGTTTGAAGTGGAACCTGGCATCTATCTTTTGGGAAAGAATCTTAAGCAGATACTGGTTTTAAAACATCCTGCTGGTTGAGGCCTTGTTGTTAAAGGAAACATAGGAAGAAAGAGTGGGGTTTCTGTGTTTGTTTGTTTGTTTGTTTTTCACACTCACTGCCATTTACATCTTTATTTTACTTGGAAAATTCATGTCCCTATCTGATCTCTTGCGTGTGCATTCTTATGCTGACCAAAGAAAGAGTGCCTTTAGGCACCTCAACTCATTTGAAAACCACACCATTCTTAACACCTAGAAGTAGATGAGAGACAGGTTAGAAAGTTTTGACTAGAACTTTGTTGCATTACTCCAAGTGATTGCCAGATAAAGTCTGGGTTGTAGAGAAGAGTTCTGCCACTTAACTCTGTGCAGATACTTTATTTTCAGGTAAGAAAAGGAAGTTCCTGTTCTGCTTATACTGATCACTAGGCTTGTGATGTCAGTGCAATGTGTATTAGACATCAGAACAGACACGCTATATATTGTCAGCCCTCCATGACAACAAAAAATGTTTTTTTACTCGTGGCTTTATTCATAAAACTTTTTGTTCATCTTCATCTTGCAGTGCTTGCAACAGAACTTCAGTTGTACTGAAAAACAGCTTCTATACAGGGTCTGTTCAGGAGATTATATGGATGTAGCAGAATTGGCTTAAAATTAATTCCTCATTTGGCAGTGAAACTCAGCTTTAGAGATCATTAATGTAACACAACTAAGAAGTGTGTTCACATTCCTTTCACTCCTCTTAAATTGTGACTTTGCCTTGCCTTTTGCATTCATTCTGTGACTACCCTGGTCTGCTTCAAGAGTGCACAGAGTTCCATGGAAATGAAAACAGGTTCTATGTGGGCTTGAAGCTGACTGTAAACGTAAAGTATTTCACTGAATCGGGGTCACGAAGCATGTGCATTGATTTTGTGATACTGTATGCTCGCTGTAAAAGGCTTGTAGGAAGTAAATACTGCTTTCTCTGCCATTGTGCGGGTTAATATCTTGAGTTAGTGACTCAATGTTACCAAATCTTTAGATGCTATCTCAAAACTTAAGCTACATGACCCCTTTTCTGCTTTTTATTAAGTCCTGTGCTATTGAATCATGTTCATATTGAAGAAAAGTAGATATTTTCAGTTAATGGGGAAAAAAAAAAAATTGAAAAAGAGACCTGGGCATCAGAGAAAGCTCAAAACTTTGTAAAAGGAACAGCACTTTCACAGAGAATAAATTAAATCCTTTATTCTTAAGTAGAACTTACAACTTGTTGAGGCCCAGATATTTGTCTTTCCATCTTTGACTCAGAAAAGTTTTTATTCCTTGTTTATAATTGCATCTGGATAACTTCAGTAACATGAAGCTAATTATGTTGTCTTTGATTTTTTTTTTTCTTTTTTTCTCCTCCTAGGGTCTAGTTTCAAATTTAACTCTTGGCCAAGATATTCTTGTTGAATGGGAAATGTATCCCCTAAATATAGACGGAGCAGTGAACCATTTCTTTCATGGCTACCCTGGCCACCCAAAGAGATCTGATAGCAATCCACAGAGTTACGAAGCACCTGCCTTCTACACTGGTACACTTTCAATTCCTGGAGGGATTCCAGACTTGCCTCAAGACACCTATGTTAAATTTCCTGGCTGGACAAAGGTACAACTTTTGCTGTTAAAACTTGAAGTCTACTCAGGCAGCTACTAAAACTTCTATGGAAGGTCAAAGTCCACCTTTCTGTGGCTTGGTAGGAGTATGTTATAGTGAAATATGTCAAATATATTTGAATGAGTAGGAAGTGGATTCCTTGGTTCGAGTGAATCTGTAAGTAAACCACGAAGAGGAGGGAAACATACTCAAAAGGTACATAGTAACATAGTGTAGAGAGAATTGGGCACTGCTGATAGAGTGTCTGTCAGTATGGACCCAGACAGGCAGTAACACTGTCTTCTGGTGCTTACCTGTGGCCGGACTGAATGGGTCAGCAAGCAATGCCACAAGAAGCTTGTGAGCAGGTGTCCATTAATAGGAACTTCTGACAGGGTTGGAGTATAGCTAGCTATGCTATATATACTATATATAGCTGTATAGTATAGCTAGAACAGAAAAGAGTATGTTTTCAGGGTGCCATGTTTGAGACAGTGTGCAAAATGGGTGAAGACCATTCATGTTGCTGATGGGAGACGTGGAGGGCAAGAATGTGTGGACTGAAACATCACTCCCTTTGGAGGCCTCAGGAATTAACTCCAGACATCAGAGTGATGAAGTTAGGTAGCAAAGTTATTCCTTTCTGAAACAGTTTACTTATAGCTATTAAAGGAGAGTAGGAGAAGTTGCTGGTGATCTCTGTACAGCATTTTAGTGGTTAACAAACTTTCCAGTATGCAGAAGACTGATTCATTGCAGGCTTTTTGTGCTGCCTGCACTGAGCTTGGATGAGGAAGTCTCACAGTCCCTGTTTCTGTACATGTACACATCTTGCACAATCACAGAAGAAAATAAAAATAGTTATTTGCACAGGAGCTGGAATCTGGAACTTTTGCAGTAAATTCTGTGACGTAATCACAGAATCACAAGCCATCTTCCTATCTTTGAAAAGGCAAATGTGTCCAGGAATTCTTAGGTGTTAGCGGCAATCTTTTCATCTGTCTATTGAACATAAACTTCTGCTTTATGTAGTTGGTATACCCTCTGAAGAGGTCAAAGAGAAGAGATACCAGACAAAATGTAAATATGGTTATTGGATGGATCCTTCAAGCTTTGTATGGATTAGACTAAAATTTTAAATAAGGTACCCAGGAGTAATAAGATTGAGGTGAAAGGTTGAGTTTGGGGAGAAGAAAGACAGAATCTTGGACTTGCAGATAACTCTACAATGAGCAAACGCCTATTAAGGCTTAAGGCTGTAAGAGATTAAATTCCACTCAAGTCCTGCTGGAGGTCTTAATTCCTTGAGTGGCATTGCATAAATTGCTGATGGCAAGGTATGGAGAGGAACTCCTAATAGGATCAAAAAAAACAGGTGTTTGTACTTCAAAATCCACACAAACAGTGCTTGTTAAGAAAACATGCAGTTCTTAGTAGTATCCTACCTTTGCATATTAAGACAAGGAATATGACATACTGGATAACCCAGAAGGATGCAGCATTAACAATCATGACCTTGTTGTTGCTCACTCGCCTTTGGTGTTTTTTAAAACCTTTCTCTTAACAAAACTTCCTCAATTCTCACTTCAGGAAGCATGGTGTTCCTAATGGGGCACGTTACTGGATATATGGTTAGATTTGTCAGATTATTATTAGTTTTTTGATCTGAATAAAAAAGAGGATTTGCAGTCATGACTGTTCTTCATTTCTGTGGTATCATGGGTTGTAATTGGTGACCCTGACAGAGGAAATCTTGTTTCTGAAGATAGACATCCACTCCTTGCCTCTGCTGTTCTTGTTTTAAATGTCAGTTTGGAAATGAGAAACAAAGTTCGTGGTTTTACTGGAAAAACAAGATTAAGATCAGAAACCAAGACCTGTATGAGCACACCTGCTGCATAGAACTCCAATGCAGATGATTCCTATGCTAAACTCCTCCTTCCAAAAGAGGGTTACAGTCACCCTGTCTGTTAGACTACTGTGTAGTAAGTGCATTTGCAAATTCATTTTGTGCGTTGGTGCGTAGCTTGTGTTAATGTCACATTTTATCATGAAACTAGTGTAGAAGTAAAGTAATAAGCTTGATTTAAAAAGCTCCTAAAGGACAAGATTAAAATACATCAAAAGCAAGCAGTGAACGAAGATCAACTTGATTTAAATATGAAAAAAAGTTTGAGGTCAAAATTTATTAACCTCATGGCATGTGGTAATGGATACAGAGATAAAATAATTCGTCAGCATTGACAAACATACCAGCTCCTTGAAAATGTATCTTGCAAGTTCCATAAAAGCTATTTTAGAAATAGAAAAAAGAAACCAGAAAAAAAATGCCTCCAACGCACCTGGAACAGTAAGATTCAGTATTCTACATTAGTGCTTCTGTAATTTTTTATTATCTGAATTTTAGCAATCCTAGATTCAGGTTATTTTGTAATTTTTGTCAATGTACATCAGTGCCATGACTGCATTTCAGAAATCTGCATTCAGATTTCTACAGTCTAAAGCAAAAAGGAAAACACAGATTAAATTGTCTGTTCCCATCCTCTTCCTTGGCTGCTGAACCCTTTGTGAATTGTCTGACACATGATGAAAAGGACATTTAAGAAGAATAAAAGCAGATGGTTTGTCCAGATCAGCTTATATCTTTTCTATTGAACACTGCAATTCACCTCCAGAATCCATTTGCAGTTTTGCTGAACATTTAGCATCTCTTCAGTTTCAAAACATCTGGAAAAACCTGTATTTGTTTCACTGCAGTGTGTTCACTTTCTGGTGTATAAAAGACTGTTTTCATTTTTACATTATTTTCTTGTTTTCCTTTTTTTGTTTGGGATGTTTATGATGTTAGAGCAGTATTTTAAACTGTTAGGGGTCACTTCTGTTATAAAAAGTAATTTGAAGAGTTTGTATGCTGAATTAACCACAATGTCATTGAATTTACATTAATGCTAGCAAAACCTAAAAAATTTTGTTTCAACCAGTGTAAAATACAGTACCTTTGTACTGTAATTTTATAATTTCCTTAGTTAACTGAACTATTAAAAGTATAATAAGCATTGGAATTTAACATGCCAGGGCAAGCTGTACATCTTATTTTGTAAAATCATGCAAAGGAGAGGAGTACAAAGATGATATAGTATTATGTTTTGCGGACGACAACAGAATTAGAATCTGATTTCTTTTTTTGCAAGTTTTCTCCCTCTTCAGCAATCAGCTTCAAACAAATACAGTTTTCAGGGCTTGCTTTGGTCTGAGGCTAGTTATAAAATTCGTTGTTAGAAATCTGCAACTAAGGACTGTCATATCTGGAAAGACCGCAGTATCTGACCACTTCATTTTAAAACAGCAGCAAAGCATCAGGGAATTTAGATTCTTTTGGTTATTTCTAGCATTTCTCGAATAGATTTTCTGTCCTGGTGTCCTATCAAACTGACAGATCAAGAAAACTCACTTACAATGCGAAGCATGTTATGTTTTAAAAAGTGTAATCATTTGATCATTGTCAAACTATTAAAACTTCATCATGTTTTCTTTCTCTTTGAACAGGGGCAAATTTGGATCAACGGCTTTAATCTCGGTCGCTACTGGCCAGCCCGTGGCCCTCAGTTGACCCTTTTTGTTCCAAGGAATATACTTGTTTCATCGGTGCCAAACAACATAACAGTGTTGGAGCTGGAGCATTCTCCATGCAGCATCCAGCTGTGTGAGATAGAATTTGTAGATAAACCTATTATTAATGCAACCACACAGTACGAAATTGATGCACCCCCCCTGTTTGTTAGAGACACGTGGCTGAGCCATCTATAATGATTTGAGTGGTTCCTTACGTTCCCCACACTTTGCTTCCCGTTTCCGTCCAACACAGTTCCCCTTTTTTGAAGTCAATGTTAATCAGTACATTGTCTAGCTGAGGCAGCTTTTTAAATTCTTCAAAGACTCTTTTTCTTAAGCTGGTCAGAGTTAAATACACAAATTCTCTTGAAAAAGGAAAGTTGTAACTTCAGAGTTTGCCTTAGGCTGTGAAACTGAGCTCATCTAGAAGATAACTGTAGCATCAAAGTCTATTAAAAATGTGCTCCTGTAGGCTGTTCGCATTACAGAAACCCTTTTATGATTTTCTTTTTACTGTCTTTTGCAACTGGAGAGAAGCCTACAAAAGGGCTGTACAATCATACAAGCCTGCTGCTTGCTCACATGGCCTGGCAAGTCAGTGCTGCCAATGGACTAGATACTTGCAACTCTTTTTTTTTTTTTTTTTTTTTTTTTTTTCCAATTATCTATTTAGTATCAGAATCATTTTAGTCTATGCTGACAGCCAGCATTGAGTGGGCCTCTTTTTTTTTTTTTTTATCTCCATGCAAATTGGTTTGTTATGGGAGCAGTGAGAACCACTGTGGAAGAGAGCACTCGTGCAAGCTGATCCGTATAGCAGCAATGCAGACTGTGGAGAGAGACCTCGTATTGTGTTTCTGTCCCTTCTGTAAAGCTGATTGACTGCTTCCCTTCTGCTCTCTAAAGACTCTAATTAAGTTGATAGGACTTATGTGAAATTTAGGTTGTTTTGGTTGGACCATAGTCTCTAGTTAACTTATCTGCAGAATGTAGTTGTGAAATTGTGGTTTTTTTTCTGACATGGAACAATTGTTTTTCATAGGCTGGAACCTTGGAAGTAGAGGGTTTTAAGTTAGAGAATTTGAACTCTTGTATTCATTAATTCGTGCCTTCTGTTTTGTTCCAGTAAACTGATAATCTTTGTAAGTGCCTGTTATTTGCAAAGATATACAGTTGATGTCAGAAAAGCTGACATTCTACAGCAGATTGAATCATCTCTTTAATTCTTAGGGTTTTGTTATCAATCATGAAAACTTCTTGTGAGATTTAAATAACAGAAGATTAAGATAAAAATATTGAAATTTTCATAACCTGAGGTTGTTCCCTTTTAGTTTTTTGTCTGACATTATTAAAATTGTTCTTTAAAGATGAAATCCTTCCTGTGATTGCTTGGGAGTGAAAAAGGGGGAGGTGGAAGATTGGTTTTTAAAGTGTGGTGTAAGAAATGAAGTTGTAAAGTCACTGTGAACAACAAGTTGTTGTTGATGTCTGGTTTGTTTTTTCATCATGAAAATTTGTGCAAAGTAAAGCAAATGAAAGTGGTTGTAATGGGCTGTGAGGTCTCCCAAGGTGCTACTGTCTTCTGAGACTGTCAGTGCAAAGACATGACTATTTCTTTGCAGCTAATGCAGACTGCTACCCTTGCCTGAGAAGAGAATGAAAAGGAATGCCACCCCATTATCGACACCTCTGGTATGTGTTCGATGGGCTGACTGCTGTAGGTGCTTTCAGACCAGTTCATTAGAACCAGAGAACTTTGAGTCTTAAATTCTTACACAAATGCAAGGTTTTATGGCTGTGGGCTTTGTGTGCAGTGCTCAAAACACTTCATTCTCTGTGCTGACTCCAGAATTTTTTGTTCTTTGCATCATCCACATGCAGACCTCGGAACGCGCTCTCCAAGCCATTTATTATGAAGCTAGGCTTTGAAAGTAAGGAATGGAACAGAATTAGTTTCATACCGGTTGTGGGTTTTGTGGCGTGCAGCATGCAGATTAATGATATTACTTAGATACAATTCCTACAACAGTTCAGTGCTTTAAAAGGAAGGAGTATTTTCATTTTTCTGCCAATTAGTGCTGTGAAGAGACCGGAAAAGTTGTTCATCCTGTAGCTCTTGTCATCACTTCATTTTTTCCATTGCATTCATGAAAATGTAGTACAGTATAATCCTTCATATTTTTCTTTTTGTCAAAACTCAGTGTAATATTACAAACACTATTTATTTATTTATTGGCATTAAGGATTGCAAACATTCATCTGGATAAATATAAGGCAGTCAAGAACAAAATGATAAACTCAGTGTTTTTCAACTAGGTCTCTAGACAGCTTCAATAATGCACCTGCCTGTTAATTGCTTTCTGGGAAGTGATTTGTTGTCTACAGAAAGGAACTGAAAGCTGGGGCCTTGATTCCTGATCCTGCTCTGCCTATAAAAAAACCAGGTTGCTTCATGGTGTGGTGTTTGTGTGAGAACATGAAGGGAGTTCTCTATGGCATTCAGAGCAAATATCTACCATGTAGAGCCTTCTGCCACTTGCTATTTCTTCATTTGTAGCTGTGCCTGTGGATGCTGTGAGTTTGTGTTCTCCTCAAACCACATCATGCAATGGGCCCCTATGCCTCCACTTTTACTGCTACTACGTGGCTGGGGTCTATTCTAGACTTCCTTGCTTTAGTGTGCAATCTTGAAGTGCCTTCAGAGGAGGGTCACAAAAATTATCCAAGGGATGGAATAGCTCCTCTTTGAGGACAGGCTGAGAGAGCAGGAGCTGTTCAGCCTGGAGAAGGCTCTAGGGAAGCCTTATATGGCCTTTCAGTATCTAAAAAGGGGCTGTAAGAAAAAAGGGGACAGAACCTTCAGCAGGGTTTGCCGTGATAGAAGAAGGGGAAACGGTTTCAAATTAAAAGAGGGAAGATTCAGATTGGATATGACACAAGTTTTTTATGGTAAGAGTAGTGTAGCACTGGAACAGATAGTGGTAGATGCCCCATCCTTGGAAACATTCAAGGACAGGCTGGATGGGGCTATGAGTAACCTGATGTAGCTGCAGATGTCCCTGTTCATTGCAGGAGAGTTGAACTAGATGACATTTGAAGGTCCTTTCTAACTCAAATATTTCTGTGATTCCTGGGACTATGTGCCAGAATTCCTATGCTATCAGAAATCTGTTTGCAAGGTTTAGCTGTAAGGACTCAGCACAGGTATTTTGCCAGACATGGATCAAGATTTCTAAGCTTAAACTGTGGTGCTGCCTGTGCATGAATGAATGAGCAGGTAAATGTAAACTGGCCAACAGTGTGCACAACATGGTTGTGTTCTTTGATAACACGTGGAGTAGACTACTCTTCCCCTTATGTTGATAACAGAGTTACAATCTACATAGAAGTTAACCAGAATTTCACAGTCACAGGGTTGAGTCTTGGCTTTGTCTGCATCCCTTCAGCCCCTCCACGCCCTTTGTAGTTCTCCTTTGCAGACAGATCTATTTGTTCTACAGCCTCTCAGCTTCCCTTTGTAGTCTTTGGATGATTTTTGGACAATTTTAATGGTAACTTGAGTATGAGTCTAGAAAATTCACCTTATTGGACAGCAAACACCACCATCCTGACAAATATGCATCAGGTGTTCAGAAATGGCTATTGCAGAAGAAGAACCCTGTCCTTAACAGTGTGATTTGAAACAAGTGGTGAGCATTATCCAGTTTGTGAAGGTGCCCTATAAGCAAAACAGTGACTGTTGACTACTAGGGGAAGGAATCTACGCTCTTTGGGTAAGATTGGTCAATTTTCTGTAAATAGATGACTATGAAGGCAAACTATGAAGTCTCCTTGTATTGTAATTTTGGACATATTGAAATCACTGAGAACAACAGCATCTGAATGTCTAAGACTGGTATTCTGACACTTTTTGTGTCCATATCTGATCAAACATCTTAGAGTGTTGATAAATCCTAACCTAACTTCAGCTTGGTTTGAGGGCTGTTCTGTGTCATCTCATCTGTGTTGCCACCAGGATGGACTGGATGAACAAAAATACAAAGAAGTGCAGAGCCACATAGAGAAGATTGAATAAGGATGTGAAGAGGCACTAGATTCCTCTCAATTACCTTGCTGTGTGCTCCAGCAATTTTTCTGAAAGAAATGAGAGTTGCAAGAATGTTGCTTTGGAAGCCAAGACTTAAAAAGCATGGATGCCCAGACTAACTCCAAGGTGCTGGCAGAAAGACTGTTTGACTAAAGGAAGGTTGGGGTCTGCCCTAATGGTTCTTTCTGAATGAGAAGGCAAAACTGGGCAGGAGGAGATGATCCTGGAACTTGATACAGAAGGTTGAATGGATGAGTGTTGGAAACATATCACAGGGATCTTCGTGTTTCCTTTGCTGAATGACGTACGTATGTCTAAAAGTCCCTTTTCAGAAGGGGTTTTATGTTGCTTATTATGTTATCAAAAATGGGAGTAGTGAACAAGAGTTCCCCAGCTTTGAGGGAAATCTGGAAGGTGTGTGTTACCAGCAGAGGCTTCACAGAACCAGTGCTAGTTTCACTTGGTAGTGCAAGCCCCTTTTGGTAGCATATAACATCTGTATGTGGCTAAGGAATTGAAGGGATGTATTTTAAAATTCTCATCCTAGGCCTTGGTACACAGACTCAACTCCTGAAGTTCAGGTGTATGCAGCACTAAAACATAACGGTCTTGGGTAGGGCTCACTTGTAATGGTGTTGTGTCAGAATGGGAAGCATCGTCTTGCTCATAAAGCTCCTCATCACACCTTCATATCAAGGCACTTGCAGAGCGAGTCTGCTGAGATTACTGTATTGCACCGTGGTAATGTGTTTACAGTCTGCATGCCTGTAACTTAGCCTTTTTAAACTTGGGGGGAGTAGGCAAGTTAACTCTGAAGTGGGGTTGTGAATTGAGTCTGAAACTCTCCAACAGAAGGGGTCATTAAATAGAGTGGATCTCTTGAATACTGGTGCAGATAACGTAGGAAAAAACAGTCAGTTTTTTTCATTTAAAATAATTTTTTGTCAGGTTTCCTTATAGTCATTGAAGTGTATGCACTATGTATATATTTTTATGTCTGTTTAGAGTTAGGTTTCTTTAGTGCTCATGCTTTTACATGTCTGTTGGCTGAGTGTTTTCAGTATTGTCTGTGGCTGCGGGCCAGAGTTCAGTTCTGAGCCTCATGTGGAGAAGTGCCTAGTGATGGTGGGTCATCTCTCCAGTGCTTCATAAGAAATGATTGCCATATGTTTCCTGTTTTGTTCTTCCTTGCATCTTACTGCTTCTTCCCTTTGTACTGAGGAAGTCTTTTCTTTAGAGGAACCACGAGAATTTCCTTCAGTGTGTCTTCAGATGTCTGAAGTGTGATCTCCATCCCTCCACCTATCAATCATAAACTTTCAAGTTGGACAGAAATGCCTTTGCTTCTGGTTTGGTTATGCCTTTTGTCCAAATCCCATTCAGAGGTTCCATTTTTCCAAGGTCCACAAACGTTGTTTAGATGCACGTGATGCATGCTTTCTGGATCTCTGGTCAAGATTTATCCAAAAACGGGGAGTTCTGCAATAGCACTTTCCAAATCCCTTTCCCTGGGAGACAGTGAGTGGCTGTGTTGTGTGTGGAGACTGTAGAGGGATCTACACATCATCCAGCACTGCAGGTCAAGTGTTGGCAGAATTGTTGAGGAGAAGAGGAAAAAGAAACTGCTGGTTTCTTCCCTAGGTTTTCTGCAAGACTTTAGGCTTTGACAGATAGTTCCTTTGCATACTGTACATACCTTTCTTCAAGCTTTTTTTTTTATTTCTGCTCAGTTTTAGGATGTGGTTTGCATTAATCATGAACAGGTAGATCCGGTACTCTGAAAAACCTGAGAACCTAGCATTGAACTCATACCAGGTTTGCATGATTTCCTGCATGATTTTGTTTAAGCGGTGACTTCAGCCACATTGCATTCCTATGTTGCTTTTTTGTCCTTTGATTCAGAGCAATATCTACCTCAAAAGCTTAAAGCAGTGTGAGTCTTTTGACTACAGCCAAACATAGGTATGTGCGGGCACTGCGTTATTTAAAGCACTGAGCCCTTTAGCTCATGCTGAAGTAGAAAGGAAGTGCTGTTGGTTGATACCTGCTGCAGAAGTTCTTTCATTTATCCACTTCTAACCTCTCTGATCTGTTTGGCGTGACTCAAATGTATCAAAGGCATTGAAGAAAGCCTCTGCAGATCTTTATTTCAGCTGACATCAAAAGAAGATGCTTTATTAGCCACATTTTGGACTGCTCTTCTTTTATTGAGGGGAAGAAGAAAAAAAAAGAAAAGCAGCTAAGGAAAAAAGTAAGCTTGATCATCCACCTATGAAGTAAAGAGAACACGGATAGAAAGTGCTAGTAATTGAAATGCAGATGTGTAGAATCTATCTATGCTGAAATCACCCAAAAGGCAGTTATTTTTAATTCTGAAAAGCACATTCTGTGCAAAGATACCAAAATGAGATTATTGTACTAGCATACCTGACTTAACTGCAGTTTGTTTCCAGTTTACCGTACCTATGCAAACAGTACTAGAGGATTTGGAGGGATGTTTAAACACTACAGAGATGCAAACAAGAATAGTCAGAATTTCAAAACACGGTGCGTATAAGAAGCCTGGTGTAGACAGAGGGAAACCATGATAGTATGGCACGTAGACAGTAGTGGTTTTTACTTTGTTTTGTGTTTTTTTTTTTCCAAACCCAAGCAGGTTGTGAGGGGAAAGGAAAAATAATCTTTTCTGGTGCCTCCAACCAAAGGCTGTGGCCTTGCATCTTGCTAAAACGGAGAAGAGCAGTGATGCTGAGCTCTGTAGTTTTCAGATTTTCATAAGCTGCAAGGGGGAAATTTTACATGAGCTGGAGTGAAGATTCAGCCCTCCCGGCTAGATGTACAGGATGGGGAAAATATCCAATTCTTATTAAAAAAAATTGCTGAAACGTTAAGGTTGTGAACATTCAGTTCTGACAGTGCTTACTGCCCAGGGGCTTGTTGCTACCTTTTCTTACGTTTTACCCTGGGAATTCAAGACAAAAAACATGCTTTTTCATGCAATTCTCAATACGTATCACCTATTTTCAGTTATCTCAAAATAATAAGGCTCGATGGTGCCTAGACTGGTTTCACTCCATTTTCTAGTGAGCAATTATTGTCTGCAGAAATACAACCTTGTTGTATCTGTCCTGCAAGGTGGATGAAAGAATATTCAGAGGTTCCCACCATTTCTGCTCTCTCTGTGTCATCAGTTCAAGGGCTTGCCCCATCCGTGTAGCATATAAGAATGCTTTTGTCTTAGAAGCTGAGGATTTCTGTCATAAATTAAGTGTGCATTGCTCAGCCCACATCACTTGTTGTCGTCTTCTTTTTTCTGATTTAACAGCAGTGTGTTTTTTCATAGAGGAATAATGGTACTTAGCATGACGAATTTCTGTTTCTGAACTTTCTTTGAAGGTGAGCTTAGCAAGTAATTTCTCTCTAAGCTTATGCACCTGAAACTTTCAGGTAATGTCTCTTTTTTCTTTTCTTATGAAGTCGAGGTGGCATTTGAGTACTTTTATACTCTTTTCAGTGGAAGGGACACAGCTTTGACTGCTGATTTAGCTGTTTAGCTCAGTTGCCTTGACTCAGTTTGCAAAAAGTCCCCCAAGACCTAAAGCTCACACTGTGTGGCACATGCTGGCATTGAGTAGATTCAAGATTACTTAAGAGTATTACCTCTTGTAAGTACTTTAGTCTGTGCTCTGTTGTATATTTTGGTTTTGGGGCTTGTTTGTTGTCAGCCTGGATGTCCTTTGGTGTGAAAATCTGATGCTGCTTTTACATGGAAAGAATGTTCCTATTCTGCTACCTGTTTTAGTGCATTCGTGCAAATTGCTGAAACCCCCTTAGGATTGCAAATGTCAAAATGTGAAGTAAATTGGGCAAGCAAGTCAAGAAGGGGTAGGGTTTTTGTGTGCAAACCTCAGTGATTCAGGCCAGCAACCACCTATTGACGGAGAAATATAAGGAAGAAATTGCTCAAAACCAAAGGCTTTTTTTAGAACCATCCCTTATGAAGTTGTTTTTATCTTCTGTGGAAGGAGGTGAAATTTTGTGTGTGTAGTTCTTGATGTCTTGGTGCAAGGCAAGACAGATAGCAGTGAACACACAAATTTTTGTCTCTGTAGTAATAAATAGTTTCACTATAGCATTGGTCTACAAAATGCCTTTGTTTTACAAAGGGGGCACAGTCTTTATTTCTGTATAGCAGTCATAAGATCTAAATTGTCTGACATCCATGGCAAGGCTGAAAACAGAACCTTAAAAGCTCTTTTTTTTTTTTTTTTCAGAGAGATGGAAAGGATAAGGGTGCTGTAGTCTGTTTTGGTCATATTGACTCTGATAGGTAGCAACAGACCTGGTTAGGCTACTGGCTACTGGTTTAATTCTGCAGCTCAATACACTAAGACAATGGAGACAATGAAAGCTGTCCAGTAAGCAGCACTTCCTGCTACCCTACCTATTGGTGCCTTGGCAGCTGCTCTTTTTGGAGCAATTACATCTACCTTGTCCTGTGCATCCACTAGGGAGATGTGACTCTTGCTGTGAGGATCTCTCAGACTGCTTTTTTAAACTGTTTTGTTTTTGCCAAAGCAGTGATTATGGCATCGTGCAGCTGCAGGTCTAGAAAACATGATTTTGCTAGGAGGCACCACTAAAATAGACACTGTAACAAAAAACTTCTTATTTATTCTGTTATTAGTGGCTATCAACTTTTCTACAGCTAATTATGTACAAATGCTTGACATTTCTGGAGCTCTTTTTACTTTTTTTTTTTTCCCCCAGGATCTGGGAAGCCAGCATTTTATATTAGCATGGCTGTTAATGAATTGGGCATAGGTAAGGGCATGTACCCTTCAGAAAATCCAGGCTACATTTACTCATATCATATAATATGATTTAATGTTATATTGTGAAGACGGCTTCAGCCATACCAAATATGAATCAGCTTCTTATTATGAATCACCTTACAGAAAAGCTGTTGACACGATTGATAGTTGTCCTGAATCTGTACAAAGCCATTCCTTGTGTTTCAAAAAAGAAAAAAAAAAAAGGAGAAAAAGCTCCCACCCCAAAAGTTTTCAGAAGCGTAGGTATCTCGTGCTAAGCTTGCTTTCTCAGATGCCAACACAATGTATTAAATAATTATTATTTGACAGTCAACTTTAAAAAAGAAACGTTAACTTGAGGTTTGATCAGTTTAATTTTATTCACGCATACCTGTTGTGATAGGGCATACAAGGCTCTGTAGGTTTTTTTTACGTGAGTTTCATAAGGAACTTTGAAATTGTTTCCCTCCATCAGAAGATAGGAATTGGGAGCAAATATGTTGAAAAATTAGCTGCACTTCTTCTAAAATAGTTTGATGAAACAAAATCAAGACAGCATAGTAGGATTAAAAAGTGGTGGTCTTTCACCAGTGCAGATCCATTTACTGCAGATCCATTCTCCCCAGTGCTCAGATGTTTATGAAACTGCCACTGGTATGCAAAATGTGCAGGTAGTGCAGTCACAACACAAACATCCTGCCTGTGTGAGCACTGCACAGGGAGATCTTGAGCGTTAGCTGGCAAGGAGGTGAATGGATTTACTGTGACCTCTGTGTGACTGCGGTGAGGAGGGCTGTGGCACATGCGTTCATGTGAAAAGCAAGAGCATGAGCAAGTAGGAACCAGCTTCCCCATGGGGGATTTTGGTGGTTCCCTAGTATTTCTGATGCAAAGGATCAGGTACTGACCTGAATGATGTATGAGTAAGTCAACGAAGCAGAGCTGAGGAAGAAATATCCAACATCCGAACTTCTTTATTCTTTCCTTCTGTAAGCTCTTCAGGCCCATCTCTGTAGTAGCATGGCAAGTTTGTCTCACACTTTGCGCTCAGTTTCAGATCCCTAGAAGCGCAAACAAGGTTTCTGAAAGCAAAGGTAAGACTTCTGCTGTGCAACTTCTCAGCACCTACAGACAGCACAACTGGTCCTTGAAGCCTTGTTTTCTTTCCACTTCAGTCCTTCTAAATGTGCATCAGGGAACTGGAGTGCATAAGCAGCAAGAGAAGCCATCCTTCTCTCTTTGTTCTCTTCATGTTCTTTGCACCTTCCCCACATACTTTAGGAGCGGAAAAGACAAGTCACTCTGTCTGCGGTCATGGTCTTACTTGTGGTCAAATTTCAGTTTACCAGTTATGAGTAAACACAAAGATCTGTTGTGGTCTTTCTTTGATTAAGATGCTTTCGTGCTACAGCTAGGTGGTACTACACTTTCTATTTGTGTGTGATGGAAACTGGCTAAAGTGAGAGGTGGATCTCCTCCTCCCCTACCTGTCCCAAACCAGGATACTTCTCTGGGGAGCTTAGGGGAAGTGCCCCAGTGCAGAAGAGACAAATATGCTTTTCACACAGGATTGTGCAGCTGCTGTTCCCGTCACCTGTCCCAGGTACATAAATCTCATGCTGAATTTGGCTGCTCAGAGCTTCTTGTAAAATGCCGATCAAATGCTGCTGACCTCTGAGAAAAATTGAATCTGGTAACGTCTTTGTTGTCTTACAGGATGCTAGTAGCATTGAAAGTGTCTTTTATGAGAGTTTCTTATCTGCGGAAACATATCAGATTCTTGATTACTTACTTTCCTTGCAAAAGCAAGGAAAAAGGTTTTTTTGTTTGTTTTGCAACACTTGAAACTGTGAGAAGCTTGCAGCATGCTGTTACTGAGCTCTGTATACTGACTGCACGCTGTTGCTCAGAAGCAGGCTCAAACCCAGAGAAACTTCAGCCCTTCCACGATGACCTGAAACAAAAACACCAGCAGAAAAACTAAAGCAGCATGATACTCTGATCAGTCATGTACCTGGCTTGTGTTTACACAGAGGATACGATTTATTTTTTTTCCTTTCAAGTCGTTTGCAAGCATTAATCCTTGTTTCTCACCTATTTTAAGACAGATAACAGCCTCTACATCAGTTAAGAACACGGAATCATAGAATCCAGTTAAGAACATAGAATCATTAAGGCTGGAAAAGACCTCTAAAATGATCTAGTCCAACTGCCAATCTATCCTCACCGTGCCCACTAACCACGTCCTTCAGTGCTACATCTACACATTGCTTGAACGCCTCCAGGGACAGTGACTCCACTGCTTCCTTGGGCAGCCTGTTCCAGTACCTCACACTCTTTTGTTGAAGAAACTCTTCCTAACATCTAACTTGAACCCCGTGGCATTAGCTCATCATCTTCATCCATTTACACCCAGATACCCTTCATGTCCTTCATTTTCACCTGTGCTCTTTCTCATGCAGCCTGGATCCTGACTTGGAGTTTCTTGGTGGGGGCATCTGAGGTTGGACTACCAGAAGAAATATGGTACAGCTCTAATCTGAAGGCTGCTTCATTTTTCTTAAACCAAACAACAAATAATGGTAAAGGGGCCAGTGATGCATAAGAGAAGATATTTACTATTTTCAGAAGAGGTATTACATGCATGCTGCTATTTCTGGGAGTTCAAAAGAGGATCAGAAATGAATGAGAAGCCTTTGACCTGGGACACTGAGCAATGGCCTGCGAAGAGTTCTCTTTTGCGCTGATCATGTGAGGGATATGTGGAGGGATATTTACATCCAAAGGAAAGAGCATTTGCAGCATTTAGCAGCTGTGCCTGTCTCTACCAAGCTGTTTGAAGAAGACTTGGATTTTGCTAGTCTGCAACAGATGGACGACTACCATTTGTGAGCTTCGTTTCTGCAGGAGGTGTCTCTGACATTTCTATAAGATCAGATTTTTGTTTGCTTCTTTTTTTTTTCCTGATGGTTGTTGCTGCGAAATGATCATGAAAAAAATCTTCCTGAAGGCATCCAAATTCATGTCATCTCGCTTTGTACTGCCTGCTTTATCTGGAGTGACTTCTTTGTGACTGCCAGTGGTACTGGCATACATCTTTGCTGTGTTACGGTAAGTTTACCTGACCAGTACTGCATCACCTTTGAATGCTTTTGTCAGCCATGTGAATGCTAGAACTCTCACTACAACTCTATTTTCTATTAATTTCCAGCCTTCTACTTAAAAACTTTATTAATGGCTGGAGTAATGGAGTCCTGTTGAGCTCCCTGCAGGCAGTACCTTCAAGAGTATTTTAATGGTCATTTTAATTGACATTACTGAACTACTCTTGATTCATAATTGTAAATAAAGTCAAATGAACATATTTGTGTAAGAGCTGGGAGCTGATGAAACTGGTCTCTAGTCATGTTAAGAGCTAGAGTCATGTTAAAATGCTAGATAAAACAGGAAATCATTGTGAGCTCCTGGAGTAAAGTGTGTAAGTGTTGACCACTGGAAGCATCCTAGTAGCAGAGCAGCACAACAGGACCTTTTGAATTGCACTGTCCTTCACACCAGGTGTCCAGACCTGTTGCTGGAACAGTGGCAAACAGCAATGGGAAGAAGAAGGACAAATCCTGTTTCTTTCCAAGGCTGATTCTAATAACAAGAGGAGTACTTTGGGAGAAGGTGGCCTATTATGATGCCTTCTCTGCACGAAGGGGATAACGCCATGCTCCAGAGTAGCTGATTGTAGAATTATTTGACTTGAAAGAGACCCTTAAAGGTCAACTAGTCTGTCACTCCAAGATAAGTGTGTAATTCTTATGCTTAGGGAATGACTGCACTGACTTACGTGTTGTGTGAAAACAGGACTATCAACTTTTTTAAACCTTTTCATCATTATTTATAGTTAATGTCATTATGCTCTTTTTTTCCTGGTCTGCACTTCTGTGGCAGCTTTGGGTCCTCTCAGTTGCTCTGAATGGCCTTCCAAGGAACCTCGATGTAAAAAATGTGGGTTTAAGAATGAGTCAGCTTTGCTTCACTCAAATACCTATTTATTGTTTTTCATAGTTCAATAGGTCTGCCTGTACCTCATTCATCACTTGGAAACTCTTCTTCAGCTAAAATTATACCTTTGATCATCTGACATTATGAAAATCCCTGCTTTATTTTTGTCTGTGTTAATAGTATTATCTCATCCTTTCTCATCAGCAGATTTCAAAGCCCTCTTTCAAAAGAGGAGTGGTGTTATCCACAGCAGCTTGGTGCCTGGGGGAGCAGGGTTTGTTCCAGGTGGCAGAGAAGATGAAACCATCCAGCTTTGGTGAGCTGTGGATTCCTGAGCCCGCCGCTAATAATGAGCAGCTGATTCAGGAAGCCCACTCAGAGCACAGCTTCCATCCTGGTGGCTCATCCAGCTTCCATCCCGGTGGCTCATCCTTTGAGGTAGCTGTGAGTATTACTGGGAGGGTTGGGAAAGGCTCAGTGGGAAGAGAGGTCAGTGTTCACTCGGGGGGGAGCTTGGCCTGCAGCAGACACTGCCCGAAGCACACACGTGCACAGGATTATAGGGCAGAAAGCCTCGCAGTGACTAGGGGCACCTCTGAGTTTTGTGAGGAAAAAGGCCTCCTTGCTGTCTCCATTTAGAGAGGCGTTGGGCAGCTGCTGGGTGCGCCCTATAACTCCACACATGAATGGGCTCACGGCCTCCCTCACTGCAGGGTGTGTGCCCAGGGCTGCTGCCATCTTGGTGCTGTTCCTCAGCATCCTCTGAGCTCCAGACCTTTCGTATCTTGCCATCGCCAAGAGCCTCTTATGGGTTGCTTTTTGCTTGCTGACCTTCACTTTTGCCAGTCCAGCACAGGGAGCCTTTGCCCTATTCTGGAAAGCAAGATCTCAGGTTTATCTAAAGGACCTGCTTGATCTTACTGACTAGAAGGTCACAGAATGGGACCAAGGAGAACAAACTACTGTATTGCACCGTATTGCTTCCAAATCAGTGTAGGCTCTTGACTGATGTTTAGCTCAGCAGATCACAATGCCACTGTGTCACATCTGCGAGGTTGACATGTCATGCCAGCTCACCAGTGATATCACTATGTTCATTGGCATCCATGAGACTTTCCTAGACCTGATACTTACAATTTGTCTTGCTCTTCCTTATAAAAATGGGTAATAGATGGACTAACACACTCCTTGAGGCAGTTTTTCATATCTGATATATTTAGTGACTTGTACCGAGTAGTAAGAATTACACACTTCTTGTAGCAAGGAAGATATCTTCTTAGTGCAGTAATGCCTTCCACAGCTATTCTCATTGTCTGCTTTATTGCAGTTCCTTGCCCAAAGTTGCATCAGCAAAGTGCTGATGGCAATGCATTCCCCACAATGAGTTGTGAAGGATGTATGTGTGCTTGAGCATTTAAGAGTGCTGGTTTTTACTTTGTCTGTTTGTTATATCATGAGGGATGTGATGTGGAGGTGAGCTTTCTCTTATATTTCTAATTTGGAGTGAGCATGACAACAGAGCTACTATATATATATATGCTTTAATACTATATATGTACCTTAATGCTCCTTCTCACTGCCTGCCTGTTGATATTTTTAAGTTTTGTCTGCTATTTGCAGCCACGTTTGAATGCTGGGTGGTCGTTTCATTACCGATGGCCTAAGAAAGATGACAGTCTGCTGAGTAGCTGTCATTTAGCAAAAAAAAAGAGCCATCAGGAATATTTTCCATGCAGGTTTTCCAGCTCTTACTTTAGCTGCTACTACATCACTGAGTTTTGCCTTTTAAAAAATTATTTTTGTGCCAAAATCTAGATGTTGCTTTGAGACTTTTCTTCCTGTTCCAGACCCGACTAACAAAGTGTAGATCTACAAGCAGCTACTGTGGCATCTTTCTTTGCCTTCTGCTCTGCAATCAAATGCAACTATTCTTTGTGTGGTTTCTAAATTATGACAGACCTTCCCTATACAATCTGTCTTTGCTTTCTTTTACCTTGCCAGATGTTTATATCGTGAACACAAATTCAGTCTTCACAACTCACAAATTCAGAGTTAGGTATTTTTCGAACAAAGAACGTTCATTTTAAAAGATACTTTTAAAAGATGCTTCAAATGTGTTAATGCATGCTGGAAAAAATTATCTTTTAAAAGATTTATTTAAAAACAACAGCAACAAAACAAAAAAAACCCACCACATTATCAATGTTAATTAAAAAAAAAAAATTGCCATCCTGAATTATGGTAATTAAATCATTCAAAAATGCCTATATATACGTATGCGTAGACAGTTTGGATACCTGAAAGAAAACAAAGCTAGATTATAGCACAGCATAATGCACTGGCTTTGCATCTTTGTACACAGTGTATGTTCTGTGTCCTTTTTTTCTTAATGGCAGAAGGTGTAGCCTTCCCTGAGATTAAACTTCTAACAGCAGCTGCTGTTGTTAATAGATTGCTACATGTTTGAGCAAACAAAAGCTGCACAGATCAGCTGAGGGTAAAAAATACTGTAATAACCACCTACTCCTTGAATAAACGAAGATACTTTTCAAATGCACTTTGAGATAGCAAGTTGTTTCTCCTCTGCCCTGCATTGAGTCCAGTCATTTCTTGGTGCTGGTGAAAAACACACAAGTGTAGCACTTGTGAGTTAAGGCTGCTGTTAATCTGAGCAGTGATTTCTAATTGCAGCAGATACAGCGTACGGGTCCAACTGCCAGATCTCACATCTAGGACAGCTTCTGCCATAGTATTCAGAAAATCTAAGAGGCAGAAATCAAAGATGAAGTTATTATCAAAGACAAGCTAAATGCTTGTGCATTTTCTGAGCTTTTTGAAGTTCCTGCTTTTGTCATTTTATTTTTGTCAGTCGGTGTGGAACGCGTTACAGAGCTTCTTGGTCCCCGGTTGACTGTGTGTGGAACGATCCTGTAGACTCGGTGTGGTAAGTGATATGGAGTCCACACCACTTACAAATAACTCCAGGTAACTGCCAGTTCTTAAAGAGCATCTTCAGGTACTTCTTAAATTTTTCCCCCATGAAGAAATAGATGACTGGATTGAGGCAACAGTGAAAAAGGCCAAGGGTTTCAGTTACTTGAAATGCATAGTCCAGGTTCTTACTTGTTTGACAGTTTCTAATGACTCCAGTAGCTTCCAGCAGTTGTAGTAAAATTACGATATTGTAGGGGGTCCAGAAGAAGAAAAACACAATCATGACAGCAAAGATCATCCTCACGGCCTTATTCTTTTTCTCATTTCTGCAGTGTAGTAAAGTTTTAATAATCATGGAGTAACAAAATGCCATAACTATAAAAGGGAGTAGGAGCCCAAGAATATTGATTTCCAAAGTGTAGAAGAGTTTCCATGTCATGTAGTTGCTCGGATATCTCAGCTTGCAAGTAGTATAATTTTGTTCAACAAAAGATTCTCTAAATACAAGTTCTGGAGCTGAGGCTAAAAGAGCTACCAGCCATACAATAAGACTGGCAATCAGGCCGTGGAAGGCAGTTCTTGCTTTCAAGGAAAACACTGCACGAACAATTGCCAGGTATCTGTCTATGCTCATAAGCATAATAAAAAATATCCCACTGTAGAACCCAACCAGATAGAGCCACGAAATAATTTTACACGAGGGACTTCCAAAAACCCATTGGTCTATCATGAAATAAGACCAGAAGGGCAGGGATAAAACAAAGAGCAAATCTGAGATGGCGAGGTTTAACAGGTACACATCAGTCATACTCTTCAGTCTCTTGTATTTAAAGAGGACCACAATGACCAGAGTGTTTCCTATTAGCCCAACCAGGAACACCAGGGTATATAGAACAGGGAGGAAAGAGGCTGCAAACCTCTTGACGGTTTCCTTACTGCAAGGTTGTGGAGCATCATTATAATTATCATAAAAGTCATAAAAGGTTGAGGTGTCAGCTTCAAGGGACTCCGTGCTTGATAAACTCATGGTTTTTTCCCCCAGTTCCTGAGAATGAAAGAATATAAAAAGGTCAGTCACTCTCTGCATGATGATGATCATATGGTTACTCAGCAAGCCTGAATCGTGTTGGGGAGTCTGCAACACTCAATGACTAACTTGCAGATTCTCAAACAGTGTTTAAGTATTATAGGATTCTTATGCAATGCTTGCAAAAGTACTGTCCTTAGCACGCATGTCCTTCCAAAACTGCAAACAGACATGTCAAGAATGCTGAATGCCACTGAAGCTGCAAAGAAGAAAACAAACAGGAACGAAAGATACAGACCAGAGATACCAAATCAGAGAGGGAGAAATTCTGTGTGGAGTAAAGTAAAAAGCGAAGCCACTGTTCACAGAAGTTTGAGATGCTACCCATCTTTCCAATCAGACAAACATTACTGAAGGAAGACAGAAACAGAACGCATCTGACCATCCTAATAAAATGAAGCTCACTGAAAGGTGACAGCAGTTCTCAGTAAGTGCTGTCTGTAGTAGCAAAGTGAATAACAGGAATTTGTCATTTTCATATGTATGTTCTTCTCTGATAGACTGAGAGTTTTAAGTGATGTTACTTTGAAGTTGACTAGATCACATAGTGGGCACAGGGCAAATATGTTGTTGATGTGAGTTATCACAGCACAGCAAACTTCATTTCTTAGCCTAACACATCAGAATTTTTGCAAGCTGGGATTACGGCTTTCCCTTTTGTCTTTATTTTATGAATGGGAATCAGAGGAAAAGTGAATATCATCTCTTTGTTTGTCTTCACTCTGCATACTGTTGCTGATTAGCAGCAAACACAGACTATCGTTAACCTGTCCCCTTCCATGCACAGTCACTGTCGTGACACCTTTCCAGTCTACAGCTCCATTCTATTGTACACAAATATAATCTGAATCATGGCTACAAAACCATTTGGCACCAGTGGCCTAAAGATGCAACAACAGCAGCTAAACATACCTGACTCTAATGCACCTTCAGAATGGCTACTCAGGTATTTTAAACTGAAAACATATGCTCACATAATGCACATACACATCATTCTAATTATGCAGGATTTCTGAAAATTGCTTTTAAAATGACTAAGCAGCAACTAAAGGTAGAAGCATCTACAGTCATGTACATTATAAGCAGGTATGACAGACAACTGCTTCTGCCACTACATTTTGTAAACATTACCTTTTCTCCTCTCTTTCTCTTCAAATGATGCAAAGAAGCTCCTCAGTTCTGGTGGAGCAGAACTGCTTGTTTCTGGCCAGGTATCTCTGCCAGCGACGTGCTGCCTACGCTGTGATACCCAGCAGCTGCAAAAAGCAGATGTCAATAGGTAGCTGTGTCTGTCAGCGGAAACTCTGTATTTCCTTGCAGATCGTATCACAAGTGGTTCTCTCGTCGATCCTCACGAGAGATAGTCCTTTAAATGCAGAACAGAAGTAAAATGCATTTTACACTGTGTAAGGCCACACAAAGTTTCCAGTGAGAGCCTGATTACTGAGTTGAAGCCGCGTCATCTTAATGATTAATAAAAGTAGGTGCCACCGAGGAGCTCTTGTTCAGCAGAACTTTCGTTCTTTTTTATGGGTTGTAAAAGTGTACCTCAAACTCAAGTAATGAGTTTGTAGTGCAGTGAGGAGGTGGGCACTCAGTGGTTGTGTGGAGGTGTTTCTAGTAGGACAACCAGTTCTCAAAGTTATACCATGTAGCTGCAGAAGAAAAGAGCTGTCTAGACTTAGTATAGGGGAATCTCTTTTTATTCATTGCTCTCTGGTCTTCCTAATGTCTGCTTTGTTTCTGCTAGGGAAAGAAACGAAGGCATGCCAGTTCGTGCCTTTTTGCTTGATGTCTCCCACAGCAGGTTTTATATACAGCAAAGCTACTGCTGATCTTACACAAATGCTGATAATGGTCAAAATACCAAATGAGAAGTAGGGTGTGTGTGCGGTGTAAGGGCAGGGGGGGCTGAGGTTTCCTATGGTTCTTATTGCGGCAGGAAGCCCAGCTATTGCAATTAATTTCACTATAAATCCCCCAGCTCTATTTTGGGGAGTCCTTGGAAAGAGAAGAGTGCACAGGACAAATGCTGGCTAAACAGGATGGTTCTGAGTCCCTCTGGCAGAGCAGCTGTGCTTGCAGCCTGCAAATGCTGCTCTCCGTGTCCCACAAAAGGCCAACTGAGCAAAGGTAAAAGCAGTTTCTCAACAGGGAAGGCTGCTTGCTGGATAAGATAAGAGATGCTGGATAAGAGAAACTGGAGAGTCAGAGTTAGAGGCAGAAACAAGAAAGCTGCAGAAGTTGTCTGGGAAGGGAAAAAGACTCATAGATCCCAGCTGAGCTGATGTCTTCTATGCCAAATTGTTTTTATTCTGGACATAGCTTTACATTCAATTATTCTATCTGCTGCCATCATATCTGCCTATGACATTGTTACTCTGCCCAATAACTTACATTTGGGTGAAGTGTTTCCTCCATACAAGCTTTACTGCTTTACTGTTCTCCAGAATAAAACACTCATACAGAAAGTAGCTGCTCAGTCATCTTTCACAAACTGCATCTGTGGAGTATTAAATTTATCGCTGGGAGATCACCGGTGCAGGTTCATGTATGTCTTCTCTTCGGTGTGCTAACAGCCCCTTAAAGATGTGGCTATCAGATGAGCAGGCAACACTGTGGTACCAGTTTCATCAGCCCTGTTCTCAGAAAGTAGAGGCTGTTCCTCTTGCTCCCTGAAAGGGCCTCTTCTTTCATGTGTTGTTTCCCGTGGTAACAGTGACATAAAGCCTCAGTTTTTCAGTGATGTAAGCATCTGTTTTTAAGGAAAAAAAAAAAAAGTGCATCTCCTTACTCTGTAGGTATTACCCTTCATTAGTTTTGGCTGCAGTGCTTTAGCCACAATAAACCACCGAGTGCCTGCATATCTACCTTGCCCTGTGATTATTTTCCATTCCAACAAACTGGTTGCTGCCTTTGGATTTCTTCAGTAGTGACTTTTCTGGATTTCCAGATGAAGCAGTGAACAGAACTGAATTTAATCTCCTTTCTACCCTCCTAGAGCCCACCTTGGCTAAGGGTTGATTTCACATCGCCAGTAACCTTCTGAGGACTGTCCAGCTCTCATTAGTACCGCGTCACAATTCAAATATGCTTTTGATCTTTCAATCACATCAGCAGGAATCAAGCTTGCAGCCTTCAGATTGCAAGTTTAGCATGGCACTGGCCTGAAGAAAGAGCCTGTTGGGCAAATTATCTTTTGCCCAGTCCTCCCTTAGAAAAAAAACTTTGAAATAGCGAATGCTTCCTAGCTGTCTGCATTTTTCATACTTCTGCTCAGGTAAAGGCAGGAGGGAAGGAGGAATTGTCTGTCAATTCAGGAGGAGGGCAGCACAGGCTCCTTGTCAGAGTACATTTCTGTGGCTGCGGGGAGGGCTGGTTGTACTACTGCATCTTGTAACGCAGCAGCTGCACTGCAGGAGCCTACTATATCAGTATTTTTCATGTTATATTAGCAGATGGCAAGGGCTGTTGGCGAGGAGACTTTAAGAGTGTGTCTCCAGGAAGAGGAGTGCGGAGCTACAAGAAGAGCAGAGAAATCGTGGCTGCTTAGGATGTGTGAACTCCAGAAAAAGAAGCTAAAAAATAGCTGCCAGTTCATGATAATGGAAAGGATAAAAATGAACTCTGAGACACCTGTTAGTCTGGTGATGAAAAGAATCCCTATGGGAACCTGAAAGGAAAACTGCAGAAAAGGTGGAGAAATGCATGAAATCTCTGATCAAGTGAGATGAGGCA
Organism: Lagopus muta; assembly: GCF_023343835.1. Classification (NCBI taxonomy): domain Eukaryota; kingdom Metazoa; phylum Chordata; class Aves; order Galliformes; family Phasianidae; genus Lagopus; species Lagopus muta. The sequence goes on along the minus strand of NC_064439.1, from coordinate 43,595,062 downwards.
GAAAATGAATGAAAGTTATTGCCATTGGAGGGTCTGCCGTGACTTGGAGAGCAAGAGATAGTGCATAGCAGGGGAACTCTGAGGTCCTGGCTAATGTGTCACGGTGTCTTTTTTTCTGCTCCTCCTCAGAGAACCTGGCAGGGAGTGTCAGGAGACCACGAGGCTAGGAGGAAAGGGAGAAGGGATCTCCGTGAGGATGCTGCTGTAAAACTAAGAGGTTGGCAGGGGCAGGAGGAAAGAAAGGAGAGGTCTTACCTCTTTGCTAGATGGCATGAGGTCTGTGATGCCAGCCAAATAAATCATAGCGGCACAGAGAAGGGGTCCAAACCTGATCAGTCTGACTGGGAGGAACCAACCCTTTATATGAGCGTGCATTAAAGCCAACAGAACGGAACTTATTAAAAACTAAAAGCAGAACAACACGAGCCAAGAAGACCTTGCCTCTTGCCAAGAGATTTCAGCTCCACCCCCCCTTTTATGGAAAGCCTCATCTTTGACTTGCCGCCTTGCAGGCTGCACGCAGATCTCACCAGAGGAAGGACTGGAGATAGATGTCTGTGACCCAAGAGCTAGATGCTGTCACCGAGAGGTGCTTATCTGCACCAGTGATTCAGCATTAGACACAGGCAAACCAGAGAAGTCCTTGTACAGAAGGGCCTTTGGAGAGAGGCAGGTGACAGTGACTAAAGACAAACTGAAGTTAAACCACTCTTTTCATCCAAACTACCAGAGCAACACCATGCAGGCAGCGAGAGACCTTTTTTGGTAACCAGATATCCCCCTTACAAAGCCTATTCTCCCAGTCACTCTCTTGCAATTCAAGTGAATTGGAGTCACAGTTTGCTTATCTGTAGTGCCAAGCCTTTCTCGTTAGCAGAGTGCCTGTGTCATCTGTTTGCTGTGCAGGTGTCTGCCTGCCAATTTTCAGTATAGTCCAACCTTAATGCACCTGACTAAAGCTGAAGCAATCTGATAAGTGAACTAGAAGCAGAAAGCGAATTCTTTTCATAGTGTTAGAAATAGACACCATCTACGCTTTTCCCAGGTACTTCATTCATAGTTTATCTTGAACGCTTTGAATGCAAGAATTCCTTTTAGCTAAGACAGCTGCTTGTGCTGGCATGCAAAAGATTTTAGGTCTTAAAGAATCATGACTGTTTTCTGTGCTTACCAATCATAGAATCATAGAGTGGTTTGTGTTGGAAGAGACCTTCGATATCATCTAGTTCCAATCCCTCTGCTATAGGCAGGGACACCTCCCTCTAGACCAGGCTGCTCAACAAGGTGAAGGTTCCAATTCCCTACATCATTCTTTTCCTTTCACTGGTCTGGTCCTTTGCATTCTGCTGTTTGTATCCATTGTTTTTCTTGGCCAAATCTGTTCTCTTTTCCTGTCCTGTGCTAGCATAGCTGCTATATTCAAAACTCCTCATTAAAAAAAAAAAAGAACTGAAACTTCAAACCTTAAGCATGACAAAACAGTCATTGTGTATACTGAATTCTTCTTAAAATAAAAATCACTGATGCAAAAAACCATGAGTTGTTTTCTTGTTAAAAGTGAAATGACGCTACAAGGAGCTTTCTTTGTCTTGTTCAGTGATCTAGCAAATGTTCCCAAGCTCTTTCTACAGGAAGATGACAAATTCATGCCGTTTCCAAGTCTGAAGAGCAGTTGATACCTGAGACAATTTTTTTCATATGTTTCTCAGCTGTCACCCAACCGTCGCCGTGATGTCCTGGCTACAAGGTGGTCTTTCCAAGGGAAAAAAGGCCAAGGCAGCAGGGAGCAGCAGAGATCTCCTCAGGCCAGTTTGTCTAGCGTTTATTGTAATGAGTTTATATAAAAAAATAAGTAAATAAAAGTGATGTTGTGGAATAAAGGCTGTGTTTTGTTTGCTTCCAAGTCTCAAATACTGTAGTTCTCAGTAGTCTTCAAAAGCTTGCCAAAACGCTACCCTAAAGATTTACACAGCTGATCGCTTGACACAGAATGGCAGTTGTAACATTAATTTCGTTAGAAAAGAAAGTATTCACAGAGGATCAAGGCTAAGAACCAAAACTTGCTTTTGTCAGTTGCTACAATATTCACCTTTCTATGTTTGTAAGATCCAGGCGTTCTGACGTCACAAGAGGAAAGCTTCACTGGCGAGCTGTATCAACAGATTATGCAACACTCATTTCACTTTTCATAGAAGTGGAACCAATCAGGCTGCAGAAATAAAACTGATGGGAGCAAAAAAAACGGTCTGGATGGCTGTTATCAGTTTTCACTTGAGTTTATCTTAAGTCTTCGTGATTTAGAAGATATTCGGGTGTGCGTTGTGGTTAATTTAACATCCACAAGCTTTCATTTGCTCGGTAGCAATGTGCACTTTAGAGAACTGGGAGAAATTGATGTTTCTTCCTGCAGCAAGGTTTCATAGCTATTTTTGTTCTTACTTCTCTCAAACATATTTTTCCTGCTTTGTGCTTGTTCATCAGTGACTCTAGTTGCTAGATTGTGGTGTCCTGCTTGATCATGAATGATTTTGAAGTACATGGAGTTGCACAGTGCCACCTTGAGGGAGATAGGAAAAGACTGCCTTGCCACTTGAGGTGGGCAGAAGAAATGATGAAGCAAGCTCAGGGCAGAGAGCCTTACAAGGCAAGCGAGAGTGATCACAAGGATAGCAAGAGGCCATGGTGACCGTGGAGAAGGCCTTTAGTCTTGTGTAAAAAAGATGCATGCCACTGCTTCCAGTTGCCTTGTTTGAGTCTGTCTTGGTCTGTAAACTCTGACTTGTGTGTGGACTGTTGTCTTTGTTGTAGCTTGTATTTTTTCCTTCCCTTGCATTATGACATCCTTAAACCCAAGCTTCCAGGAGGCTTTAGGGAGCAGGGGTCATCAATAAGACCAAGAAGGAACCGAAAAAGAGACCAAGAGGTAGTGATCTTTAATGATTCAAATGAGGGCTCCCTTTGAAAAATGATCTGACCGCAATCTGAGGAAACCTGTTCCCTAACAAAGGACCCCGAGGAGAAGAGGGGCTGGAATAATGCAAAGACTCACTGGAGAGGAGCTCTGGAGCTGGTGGGGGGCATATCCCTGCCAAATTTTAGTCGGCTCTAATGCTGCCCTGCTACTGAACAGGCAAATGCAGCCCTGGGCCTCCTCAGACAACTTCCCTTTGCAGCAAAGAAAATATCTTGGTAGAGGTCCTTGGTCTGTACCAGGAGGCCTACTGAGATGTCAACCCTGTGAAGACAGCCTGCAGTAACATGAAAGACCAGGGAATCTGCCCCCAGAGTGCCCCTGTGCAACACATACAAGGCTCTGGGGACAGAGAAAATGAATGTGTGGGTAGCAGCCAAGATCCAGCAAAGGAGAACCACATTAAGCTGGTCCAGCTAAGCACCTGTAACATTAGAACCAGTGCCACCAAAAAAAGTTGGAGGATGGTAGTAATTGGGGACTACTTGCTGAGAGGCACTCATGCACATTTGACATAAAGACAATTTCTCTAAGAGAGATTTGCTACCTGCCAGGGGCCCACATTCATGGTATCACGAAGAGACTACTGTCCCTGGTAAAGCAGGACTGCTAGCCATTCCTGCTCTTTCAAGTCAATTCATATGAGGCTGCAATAAAAAAAGGTAATAAAATATCAGGAGACTTCATGTCTCTTGGAAAGACAGTGACAGGATTGGGAGTGCAGGTCTTGTTCTCCTCTATCCTGGTTGGAAACTGGGACCTAGGAAGGAGAAGGTATCAGTTGAGTGGATGGCTGCATGGATAGTGTCACACTCAGGATTTTGGGTAGATTTTGGGTACAATGATTTTGGAGACACCCTTGAAAGAGTGGCCATATTGACACTGGATGACAGCTGACCAGGAAAGGCAAGAATGTTCTGAGAAGTAATCTAGTTGGAATGATCAGTAGAGCTTTAAACTAGATTTGATGGGGTAAGGGGATGTACTTCTGAGCCATAAGCTACAAGGGAGCTGCATGGCATGTGCCACCTACCACGAGCCATGTGTCATGAGCCACAAGCACTCTCCTGTGAAGAAAGACTGAAGGAGCTGGGCTTGTTCAGCCTGGAGAAGACTGGAGAGAACTTACTGCAGTCTTTCAGTGCTTGAAAGGAGCTTATAAACTGGAAGAAGACTGACTTTTTACAAGGTCTAATAATGATAGAACAAGGGGGAATGGCTTTAAACTAAAAGAGGAGAGGTTTAAGAATGTTAAGAATAAGTATGTTAAGAATAATTTCTTTACTCAGAGGGCGGTGAGGCCCTGGTACAGAGAAGCTGTGGTGCTCCATCCCTGGAGGTTCTCAAGGCCAGGTTGGATGGCGCCCTGGGCAGCCTGCTCTGGTGGGTGGCAGCCCTGCCCACAGCAGGAGTTGGAACTGGGTGGGCTTTCAAACCAAACCATTCTGCAATTCAATGATTCTATGATCAGGGCTTCAAGCAATTATGATTTGTAATGAGCTGTACTGGTAAAGTCAGTGGCAGAGGAAATTGCCCGTAGAAATAGCAGCTCATTTCTGTCACTCGGGAGAACTGACTCATCATCAGAGACATGGAGCCATCTACTGTTCTCTTTCATTGGCTTCATCATTATCCTCTAGCCCTGCCAATCGTGGCCATCACAGACTTTTTCTTTGTGCTGCTGATTTTAATTTTTATGTAGCATTTGTGGGCTAAATTAAATTACCTTTTTTAAAGTTTTATTTTATTTTATTAGCTTCTCTCAGTTGCCCAGGTATCTCAGCAAGTGGATCTGTAGTCCTAATGCTTGGTAGCCTAACTGTTGAGCTGCAGCTGAATATGAAGCAGTGACAAATGCATATATCAGATCAGAGACTTCCACTTTGGGTGGGATGTGAAGAAGACTGTTCTAACTACAGGTGAGGATGGCAATATCTCCTGTGTAGTGGAAGAGTCTTTGTATGCCCAGAGTCTTTGCTTGCACTCTCCATCCCATTCACTGATCCTGCCTTCAGTGGCATAACGTTAGTGTGCTGCTTCCTGCTGATCAAATGGTCACTGGTGGAAATACAGTAAATACAAACCTCAAACCATTCTTCACTAGTAAAAAAAGTTTCTATGGGAAGCTGTTTTGCAGTATTTCAGTATTTGTGTACTGATTATTAATGGAACAAATTTATACAGGAGCTGTTGGTGGGTATTTTTTGTATTGTTGAAAAACAATGTGTTAACTCTAAGTCTGCAACACCCAGATCTTGAGGCTTGGGTGTGAATATGTGTGAGTCAGACTCTTAGAATAGTAGCCAAGTCAATTAGCAGCTAATTATTACAGCAGCAGCAGAATTATTACCAGGTTCAGCAAAAATTGTATCTATGCGACAGAGAACATCTTTCAGCTTCAACTACTAGATTTGAATTTGAATCATTATTCTGGAAGTCACCATTTTTTTCCAGAAAAAAAAAGAAAAAAGAAAAAAAGCAGGTGTTCTGTCAACTTAATAAACCAGGGTGCAAAACAGTAAATCTTTGAGCAGGACTGGGTATGTATTTAACGCAGAAAGTACTTCATGCACTGCTAACATGTGGCTACTTTGGAAGTGGTATGTCAATGGCCTTTGGCAAAGCATGGCACAGTGCTGGGGCAGTGACTGCAGAGCAGAAATGCTAGCAGCTAGGAGTGAAAGCAAAGGTGAGCAGAGACAATGTGGTTCCTACAATTCAATTTTGACAAGAATGCAGCTGATAACTTGAGTTTTTCTTTGGAAAACTCTCCCACAGCTTTTAGGGATGACAGAACTTGGGGCTTACATGAAGGGGACTTGTCTTGTCTTTGGCAACAGTGTCCTGCTAGGACAACAGTTTTGTGTAACCTGCAGGAGTTCAGGGAGGCATCTTGCAAAGGTGATAAAATGGAAACAATAGAGCTTAATCCATAGCCAATGCATTTATAAATAGTTTCTCTGTGGAATGTAGCCCTTAAAGCTTCAGGGTACCCCAGAACCAGGACTTCAGACCCACTCCCAGACAAATTCTAAATCCAAGGGAATATGTGAACAGCGTCTTCTTCTGATGTTGGTGCTGAAAAGTCCAGCTTTCACCCCTAAGCAATTTCCCAGCTCAATGTGATGCTCTGACCAGTTGCATTCCCAAGGTTTTTGTACAAATTATAAACCCCGAGAGGTCGATGAAAAGAATTAGAAGCTGTCATCCTTTGCTTGAAAGTAAAGACAATTTAGACATGATTATAGGACTGCGATGTGATATTGAATGAGCAGGATTAGATTTTTTGATGACAAAAAGTCCCTAAAACACAACCTTCTACTGAACCCAGAGGATACCTGGCCTCCATTTTGCAAATCTTTTCAGTCAATAGATATTACAGTTGTGTGTGTATTTTCATCTGCAAACTGTGACTGGCCAAGTCTAATTTTTATGTCATGCAGACCTTTGGCTTTTCAGAGAGCACAGAATCACAGAACTGTAGGGGTTGGAAAGGACCTCCAGAGATCATCGAATCCAACCCCCCTGCCAAAGCAGAGAGCAGTGAACATGGTGGGCACCGTGTGTGTTACATCTGCAGACCGAGCCCCCTGACCAGACTGTGCTTCGTGGCAGGAACTGTGGTCTCCTTTTTGGTGGATGGGAAACAGCTCCAGAATCTATTTTGACTTTTGGGATTCTACCATTACGCATTCCCAAACGTATATTATTTTTCACCTAAAAATTGATGGAGGAAGAGGGGAACTGAGGTGATGATATTCAACCAGGATCAATACAAGAAACACTTGGAAAAGTCTATGCTGTAAAGTAGCTGAGTGGTTAGAAAATACCATTTTCCTGCTGCAGAGGTTTTGATAGAGAAGTATCACCTCTGAGTCAAGGCTCCAGTGAATTGGAAGTCCAGTAGAGCGACAGTCAGGCTCAAATGGTGGAAAAAATACCTCCAGGAGTGCAGTGTGCAAAATAAGCAGAAACCTGGGGAAGTGGTATGGTTCATGGAGGCTGAGATGTTTTTTAAGGGGCATTGCAACAAAACTCTTCCTGCTAATGCAAACCAAGCAAAAAGTGATGATCTTGGTTTTTATCATGTTTTCGAAGATTTACCACTTCTGCTCTGAGGAGGCGCCTCAATAGTTCTGTGTAACAGAGCCAGGAAACCCCCACAAAGCTTAAAAGCATTAAAATGTCATGCAAATGCTAAAAAAAGAGCAAAAAGACATTGTGCATAAACAGCAATTTATATATAATGACTTGCAAATAAATGACATAAAAATTGAGCAGAGAAAGACCTGGGTGTCCTGGTGGACAACAGGTTGGCTATGATCCAGCAGTGTGCCTTTGTAGCCAAGAAGGCCAAAGGTATCCGGGAGTGCTTTAAAAAGAGCGTGGCCAGCAGGTCAAGGGAGGTGATCCTCCCTCTCTCCTCCGCTCTCGTGAGGCCACATCTGCAGTACTGTGTTCAGGTCTGGGCTCCCCGGTTCAAAAAAGACAGGGATCTCCTAGGAGGAGTCCAGCGGAGGGCCACAGAGAGGTTAATGGGCCTGGAGCATCTTCTGTACAAGGAAAGGCTGAGTAACATGGGTCTGTTCAGCCTGGGGAAAAGAAGGCAGAGGGGGGATCTGAGTAATGTTTATAAACATCTTAAGGAAGGTGGGGGCCAAATGGATGAGGCCAGGCTCTTCTCAGTCGTATGTAACAACAGGACAAGGAGCAATGGCATAAAACTTGAACACAGAAAGTTCCATACAAACATGTAGAGGAACTTCTTTACAGTGAGGGTGACGGAGCGCTGGAACAGGTTGCCCAGAGAGGTTGTGGAGTCCCCTTCTACGGAGATATTGAAGACCTGCCTGGATGCCTACCTGTGTGACCTACCTGCTTCAGCAGAGGGGTTGTACTCAATGATCTCATGAGGCCCTTTCCATCCCCTGCCATTCTGTGATCCTGTGATATTATTCTGACAATCCTTACATGCCCCGTATCTCATGGTGTAGCAAAGGAGGCAGAAGAAAAGCAGGAGGAGCACATGCAGTTTGCACAAGGTATCATTCAGAGAGCCCAGGCTTGCCAAAGGTTTGACTCACAGCAGAAAGTCTGCTTTGCTGGGGCTGGGGGGCATGTTAGTGGGGGCATGTTAGTGTCAGTGGTTGGACTAGATGGTCTTTGAGGTCTTTTCTCACCTTGGTGATTCTATGATGAACGTGCAAGGATATGTGCTGTGAGGTGAATGCTGTGTGCTGAGTTCCTGTGAAACCACTGAGGATGGACAGGAACATGCTCCCCTTTCCCAGAAAGCTGGCCAGCCGCTGGGGCTTGAGCGTGTCATTCTGGTTCATAGTTAAAGCTGCCTTTTACTCCTTGCACTCAGCAGCTTACCATTTTCTGAAAAGCAAAGCAAAGACTGAACAACCCAAGTGAGATTGCAGTGCTCAGCCCTGCAATAAACCCTCTCCAGGCTGATTTCATGCAGACGACTTCTTGTTTGGTCTCAGAGCACCTTCCTCTTAATTCCTGCACATCTAAGCATTTCTTAAAATACCACTAGTAGGCAGGGAATCACTTGCTGGGGTGGGGGCAGGGGAGTTTTCTTGCCTAGGCAGACTGAATTCTGAAAAATAATTTAATTCTAATTGATGCTCACATTACTCTTATTAGCCGAGAGATCTGAAAGTTCACCCATAGCTGAAATTTTAAAAATTAAGTGTGTATAATCACCTATAAATGTGTGTATTTACACCTATAAATAATACAAGGTGCTTTATGGAAAGGCGTTGTTACACTGTAGACTGTGCTGAAAGTTCAGCAGAAAAAAGTATTGATTATTTCCTATTTGCTGAATGAATGCTTATGGAAAATTGGTCAGTTACCGAATGGAGAAGCTCAACTCCAAGCTTTCTCAGAAAAATGATTTTACTGAGGCCCAGAAAGAGCCTGTTCCTCTCACTGATGCTCTTTTGTGTTACTCAGGAAATGAGAGGGCTTTGTATTCATTGGTTTCATCGATGTGTTATAATGTGTCCCATTGGCATGGATTTGTTTTGCAAGATTGATCTTTGATTTTTCTTTGTATGGTGATCTCAGCATCACAGATGGCAACAGGCCATTTCCCATTCCCATATCTCCTGCCCACAGACACTAGAAAATCTCACCTGTGGCAGATAATGGCAGCAGCTTTCCAGGGAAGCCCTGGTAAGGCACATTCTCTTGTCTGATTGACATTTACCACCCTGACGTGCTGTCATTGCATGGGTAAAAGACACATTTGGAGGCCAGAGAGCACATTTGGTGCATACATCCCACAGTTGGTGTTTACAAGGTGGGGCAAGCAGAGCATGGGTGTGAATCACACACCTGCTGTGTACTGCAGTGGCCAAGCACGACGACCCCCAGCTACACCCCAGTGCCAGTTGTGCCAACATTTCACCACCTCGGCAGGCACTCTGCAGAACTCTTGAGGTTGTGCTACGTGAAATGCTCTGCCAAATGATGCTCAAAGAAATCAGGAGAGGTGCTGCTGGTGCAGATGAGCTCCTGGTTGGGTCCCGAGCTCTTCAGGACAGTCCTTGGTCTGGTTATTACATATTGCTGAAAGTATGGTTGGCACTAAATGCATATTCAGAAAGAACTCTGTTTTTTAGGGTTTTATTAGTTAGGAAAGCACAGGTAAAACATTTGTTGCAATCAGTAACTCCCCAAAATTTCTTCCACATGGACATAGTTCAGTATATAGCAACAAAAACAGTCAGCTACTACTAATTAAAGGGATTATTTTCTTAACAAGGAGTTAAGGTCTATGTACATTTATACCACATGCACATACAGACATGGAACTGTAAATGACAAAACTGTGTAACAGTATCCTTATCCTGAATTCTTCTTCATTGCTGTTCTGGGCAGAGGATACCTTTGCTTCTACTTTACCTCTCTCTTGATTCACTTCAATGTTCAGCCTTGACATACTGTACTGCTTTTGTTTTTAAAATATTCAATGCTTTAGAATATTTAATGCTTAGCAAGAAGCACGTCAGTAATTCAGTGCTGTCATAGGTCTTTCCCAGTGGGTAACATCAGCCTCTTGGCAGTGCTAGCCCTGCAGAAGGCGTATCTACAGAGATTTCTTTTCCCAAGGAGGGATTTCTGCTTCAGAGGAAGACAGTTCCATCCTGGTCACTGGTGTTGAGGGTGATGTTGCTGTTCACCATGCTTTCTGCATAGCTAGCTGAAGGGCGGACTTCGTAATGATTGCAGGGCCCACAGAAGCACAGGCATGGGCAGTACTTGAAGCAGACACGGTGAAGATACTTCCTGAATTTTTCCCCAGCAAAGGCATAGATAAGAGGATTAAGGCAGCAGTGGCTGAATGCGATGGTTTCGGTCAGGTGCATTGCATAGTCCAGTGATTTAATTTGATTGCAACTTATAAACAACTCGTAGTGCCTTAAAGTCTCAAGAAAAATCAGTACATTGTATGGCGTCCAAAACAGAAAAAACACAATCACCACAACCAAGGTCAGTTTTATGGCTCGTGCTTTTTTCTGGTTTTTGCAGTACAGCAGGGTTTTGATGATCCTGCAGTAGCAATAGCATATGATGCAGACTGGGATGAAAAAACCAACGGTGTTCAGTTCCACATTGCAGAAAACTGGCCAGATGTTCATCAGCACCTGGGGTAACACCGGGATGCAGTCATTTTCTAATATCTGGGAGAACACAAAGTGTGGCACCGAAACAAGAAGTGCTGTTGCCCATACCCCACAGGTAATCAGAAAGCTGTGCTTCATCGTTCTGGATTTCAGGGAATACGTTGCCCGGACAATGGCCAAGTATCTGTCGATGCTGATCACAGTGATAAAAAACATGCCCCCAAAGAACCCGATGTAATACAGCGAGGACACGACTTTGCAGGGGATGGTGCCGAGGGTCCATCCCCTCACCGTGTTGGAAGCCCAGAAAGGGAGAGAGATCACAAAAAGAAGGTCTGAGACAGCCAAGTTCAGGAGATAAATGTCAGTAATGCTCTTTTTATTGCCTTCTTTCACGATGGCCAAAACCACCATTACATTCCCTGCAAGGCCAACAGCGAACACGGCGATATAAAACAACGGCAGAAATATTTTTCCAAATGCTTGGATGTCAGTTTCATCACAGGTGAGAGCAGTTTCATCGTAACTGTATTCGGTTGTCACTTCAGGCAGTGCTTCTGTCATGCTGAATTGTCCAGCTAGAGACAACACGAAAAGGGAAAGGAGAATAACATTAGAGAGAGATCCTGGATGTGGTGTGAGAGGCCTCACCAACGCTCACTTTGGAGTTATGTCACTATTTGGGTTAGTGAGAGTTTTAATGCTGTAAGGTGTGTATGGGAACTGCTGAATCACAGCCTGAGCCTCTGATTGCTCACCTGAGGCGAGCACTGAGTCAGCCATGAGCACAGGTGAAGGCAATTCAGCTGTGCTGCTGGAAGGAGTGGAGCCTGGCTGCACCTCTCCTAGACCCATTTAAGAGCTGACTGCCAGCGGGGAAGGGTCTCTTTTAGAGGTTGCTCTTCTTGGAGTCTTCTCAGTGAGCCTAGGACAAGGGTAAGCTTTCCATCAATCCATTCTTCTTTAATGTGAGAAGCTGTTTAGCCTAATTTTTTTGTATATTTCTTAATTGTAAGATCTACATATTCATTGATTATACATGGTGGCGGTAAGATATTAAGGTGAATATGCTCTTCTCTTACATGTACTTCATTAAAAATTAGTTCTCTAGTACAAAAAAAGGGTGAAAATGTTGAAGGGTGCATGAGCAGCTGAGTAGCAGCAAAACAAGCAGTGCAGATGGTGCATTGCTGCGTGACAAATGTAGGCACTCTCCCACTTTGCTGGGCGGCATTTGGCAGTAGGCAACATTCTAAATGAAACTATGATCAGCAGGAACCAAGCCTAACCCTAAATGCTAACAGCAGGGTGGAAGCGTGGTAAGACACTCAACTTGGCCATGTCTGGGCAGATGCATGCTGATGTGGCAGGAGCAAAGATTGGGAGCGAAGCAAGTGGAATCCCAGCCTATGTGTCCATGTTCCCCTGCCAGCAATAACTTCTCCAGCCTTTTTGCAGAAAGCTTTGCATGGCTAAGCATGAAGTAAAAATGCCCCAAGGTGCGAGACAGTCCTTGCCTAAGAAGTTTCATACGATGCAGTGGTGACTACAACAAACTCCCCTACGGATGGTTGATCTGACTATACTGGTATTTTTCTCCAAATGCCTCAGTGCTAGAGTGCCATTTGTGGTGTGGCCCATCAAGTTCTGCCCTCTCATTCTGTAGTCATTACTCAAAGGTGCCAGCTGGCAACAGGCAGTCTCTGTTTTAAAACACTTTATTCTTCGCTGTCCCTCAGGCACCTAAATGAGAAGTACCCACAGTCATTAGCAAACAAGCTCTGTGGTTTGGCACAGGAAAAACAGGGCAGGCAGAAGGGCTGTCTCAGCATGGGTGCTGTGGGGCACTGGCAGAGGGCTGGGTTGTGTGCAGCCTGCAGGAGCACCCACGGCTGCACGGCATCTGGAACTGAGCCTTCTGCCTGCTGCCCGGATTGGTTCTCTGATGGCAACGTGCAGAATTCATGGCAAACAATGAGAAATCAAGGTTTTAATTTTCTGCTGGTGATATAACTAATTGGAATTGCCTGTGGAGATGGCGGAGGCGTTGCCTATCTCTTCCTGCATCTGCCCAGTTACTGCTTTATTTACTCTGCTAAGGGGTACAGGAACAAGCAGCAGATGCAGTATATAATCATAGAATCGTAGGACTTTTCCAGCCTTGGTGATTCTATAAATTTATCCAGTCCAACCACCCACCTGTCACCAGTAGTTCTCATTAAACCATGGCCCTCAACATAATGTCTAAATGTTCCTTGAACACCTCCGAGGTCGGTGACTCCACCACCTCCCTGGGTGGTGCTTTTCCATGCTGACCTTTTCTTTCATCTCTTCAGAGACTAAATGTCTGCAGCGGGTCTCTTTAAAATGGAAAAAACGTGTCAGTGGTGCACCAAGGACTCTTGTGCTGCATATGAGTCACTAAGAGCCCACCTGGCTCCTTGCAACCTCTCTGCACTGTCCCACGGCATCCTTCTTGCTTACAGCTGTCTCTTCACTGATCTAAATGGAAGAGGCTGTGCACAGTGTTTGATCAACCTTGGCAAGGGATAAATCAAAGACTCAAGGTCCCAGCCTGTCCTGACACATTGATAGCTCTCTTATCCCCTTAGCATCTCCGCTATCCATGCACCCAAGGAGAACTGTTTGGTGGTGCTGGAGTGTGAACTTCAAGTGGAAAGAAGGAGCTCACACTGTGTTGCTGTCTCCTCTCTGAGGGCCTCTACTTGTGCTCATGGTTCCCATGCTTGCTGCCTCAGTTCATGCCTAGAAAGGCAGCTTGTTCCTTTGGAAGTTTTCTATATGAGCCAGTGCATGTCAGTATATCATGCTGGGCGCAGGGAAGGTCTCATACTTGTCAAGAAATGCAGTTTCTGCCGTGGGATGAACCTAAGCCCTGGTGGTCTTCTCTCACTGCTAGTCATCCTGCATAGGTAATGTGGTCAGCTCTTTTTGAATGTTTAGCTTGTCTGACACCACTTTGCTCAGTTTAAGCTGATATTACCCAACAGATGGGCTGCAACCAACCAAAAGCCTCACAGGAAACAACTCATATGTCAGATGTGCATAATGCAATAAAATTTCATTGCGTTCTGGATTGAGAACCAGAATATGGCCGCTCGCATCCTTCCCAGCCAGGTGTCCACTGCCAGACTTGCAGAACCCACCCCACGCACTGATAGTCTTCTCACTGTCTGACTCAACACAAATTACTCTCTTGTGCTTACAATAAATGTTAAAATAAGGGGAAAAGTTAACTGAAGACTGCAGAGCATGCTGAGTAAGAACGATGTGGCTGCGATATATCTCTGCCAAGCATTTTCCCTTGCTGAATACAGGAAATAGTAGATTCACTTCTGCTTCTCATGGAGCTGTTCAACTGCTTTTCTCTCTCCAGATTTACGCGCAGCTTTGGGCTCTACTCCCCACAAACACTTCTGCTTTTAAATATGTTTCTAGCTGTCTAAAAGACAATACTTGGCAGGATGTAAACCCTGTTTCTCAACCCAGATATTCCCAGCCAATGTCTGTCATGTGCACTGTATATAATATATAGGGAAGTGAAATTATGAGAGATTCATCAAACTCCCCTAAGCAACAGATGTTGTGTTTCAACCTTCAAACAGCCTTGACATTAGACTGGGTGACACAAGAGCCAAATCCTGCCTGCACATCTGATCCATCTCATTATCAGCCGGATGCCATGCTACAAGCTCTACTGTCAAGATGCCAGATCTGCTAGTTCTTTGGCTTTCCGCTGTGCCTCTGCTGTGACTGAAAGAAGTGAAGAAATAACCCAAAGCAGACCTCTGCCAAAGAGTCACACTACAAATTTGCAAAATAAGCTGATGAAGTATTCAAGATTTTCACACCTTAGTCAGCATTTCAGGGCGAGGTTGACTTGCTTTTCCCATGTGGACAGGGCATGCTCTTGGCCCCACGCACCCGAGCTGCACTGCAGTGATTCAGCCTGGTGCTGGCCTAGAGAAGCTGATAGGTTTTGTGGGCACCCCTGTGAAACCCAATCAGCACATTTGCCTTTCTCACGCCTTGATCTGAGCTGCCACCACCCTACCCAAATACAAACATCACTGCTTTTGTGCTGTTGTAGCTACACCCATCAGCTTCACACCTGCTGGTGAGTCTTGGCAAGACTGTGGGCATGTCCTCCAAATGAAGTAACCTAACTGCTGGTGGCCCTTCTAGTACACACCACAAAGATTTAATGGAATTAATTGGGACTGGATGGAATTGAGCAGGAGGGAAGCTGGTTGTAAGCCTTCCTAGCACTCTAGGTGACACTCCGGCACCACTCTGCATGTAGTCACCAGGATGCTGCAGATGCTGCTAATGGTAGTTTGGATGGTGCCTAAAACAAAACTGAGATGTGAGAGTAACGCACTGAGCGGGGATAGTGCCCAGTTTCTAGTCTTACACCCAACTGGTTGGTGCAATTGTTGTGATTCAGCTTTCAAAGCTGGGCGGCTCCATCCTTAGGGGATGCTGACTAGAGTTACTTGGTAACGTGTTAGCTAGTGAAATGACAGCTAGCCAGGGTCTGAAGCAGACGCAGCCCAGCAAGTGCAGTTACTTTAAACTGAGTCTTTTGTTCAGTCCCGAAAGGGGACTCTTTCTACAAGTTCTGGAAGGAGAAGAGAATGCCAATACTGAAAAGCAGGAGGCAAGATAGGACAGTTCATACAAGCTGATGGCAAAATAAAATTTAAACAGTGAAAAGGGAGAGTGCAGCTAATGCCACTTCATGTGGTTTTATAGCAAAAAAACCCAACAACGGTTACTTTGATTTGGTCTTCTGATGAGATAACAAAGTTGAGAATAGATGGTGTGCAGGAGATTTGCAGCTTTAGATTGCGCTGCCTGCTGTTGTGACTGACACTCTCCAGCCCAAGGCAACACAAGTCACACAGCAGTATGATTGGATTCGGACTGATGAGCTGTCCAATGAAAAAAAAAAAAAAAGAAAGTTTCAGTGAAAGAATCCTTACCAAACTGGATATATTGGATATATTGTTTGTAAAAGCTTTGTGAATGAATTCAAATCCAAAAACTCTTCAGTGCTACCATCAGCGGAGTGAAAGCAGATTGGGAATTAGAGCCAGTAGGGTGATCAGACAACTTCATGTTGGGCAGCAGTTCAGCCAGCTCTGAGTAATCTGAGGTTTCTGGGATGATTCACCCTCATGTTTATTGGAGCCAACGTTACGTGCTGGAGAGATGAACACCACAAACCGTGCCTGGAGCACAGGGTCTATCCACCAGGTAGACGTTGAAACTGAGCATCTGGCTGGATGTCTCAGTACAAAAAGCTGATGCAATCTTTGGGTGTTACAGCTGTACTATGTGAGAAGGAGCACAGGAGGGAAAACTTTATTGCTGTAGGGCTCACTACTGGGGCTGTAGGCATGCTTCAAGTGTGCAAACTCATAAGGAGTGGAGAAAATAGAGGAGAGAAAGCAAACCACTGGGACACTGTCAGGTGCACCCTTGCTCTCTGCTCCCACACTCCTTCTCAATGACTTTAAGGTGACTTTCTTTGGATTTATTCTTTATTCTGTGATTTATTATCAGATCATTTGGACCATTTCTGTGGCCAGGCAGAGTTCTGTAAACTTACTTATTGCTTATCAGTTTGAGTGCTTTAATTTATGGAGGCTCCCCCCAAGGCTCTGAGGTTAAGGTTTTCAAAAGCAAGTAGTGCTCAGGGCCACTTCGTTCTTAGGTTTTTCAACTCAGTGTGAAGATCAAGGCGAAGAGGAAGAACACTGAGTGCTTTCCAAAAATCAGGGCACTTAAGTTACAAAATAAAAGGCTTAGAAATGGAAGATGATCAAACTATTTCAGATTAAGATAAAACTCGAAATTGCAGAGGCTTGTAGCCCCTTACAAAGACATTTAGGTCAAAAAGATTTAAAAAGAAGCCCCTTCCCTGAACCAGTTCTATAGTTTTTATGTCACCATCACAAGTTAAGTTAGAATCAGTAGATTCTATAACTTAAATTCAAACCAATAGCTGGAGATGAGCAGCATGTAAATACAGAAACTTAAGCCAAAGTTCTGGGTAAAAGGAATGTACTTGAAAAATCTGGGCTTGGGTTATGGAGGACAGGAGGGATAGCATTGAGTCCAGGATCTTTGTCACTGTAACCTAAGGCTTTATAAAGCAACTGGAAAATGCTAAATCTGGAGATAACTGCAAGGCAGCAAGAAACTAAGGCACAACTTTCAGCTTAACCATTACATCAGAATTAGCTATACTCTGATTTTATAAAGCAAACAAAACAGAAACATGGAACTATTCCTGTTTACCAATGGGGAAGGCTTCACCACCTGTGCTGCAGAGCAAACACAAGGGTCTTATTTCGACCAAGAGCTGGAGATGCTCATACCCTGGTCCAGCTGCTGCTCATGCTAACTTCCGGGCAAGGGGACTGAGCCTCAGTGCCAGGACTTTGTGCCTCCAGCCACATCCCGCTGCTTGCACCAGGCTCTGTGTGGTTTCTGGGGCTGTGGCAGCTCGCCCCTGCGGTTATTGAATGTATTTATAATGAAAGCTGTGAGATGAGGCTTTTAACACTTCAAGCTCCCTCTCTCAAAGTCCCCCAGAGGCTGTGGCCGTGCAGGAAATATGGTGCCCATGTGCCAAGGGTCCCACGTGCTCCCAACATCTTGCTCTTCATATTTTCTCCAGGCCATTCTGAGGGTCTTCTGTCACGCTGTATCCTCAGGGAGCTCTTTAAACGCTCAGATGTTTTGCTGGAGCATATCAGTTGTTGTTGCTGTTACCCTTTAGGCAACAGTAGAAATGAACACGGCCTTGATGGAGTGGGATATGGGCTCAACTTTCATGACGTGACCTGTAAGGGCTCTTGAGCAACTGAGGTTGCAGATAACCACATCAAAGCATTTTACTGAGATGCTGTCACTATTGGAATAATTCTTCTAATGGGAGCTAAGCACTAGGGTACTTCCAAGAACATCACAAGGCACCAGTCTGAGCCCTTGGCAGTCCAACTACTTTAGAAACGTGGCTCTAAGAAGCTCAGAGCACTAGATATCTTTTTCAGAAATGACTTAGGAGATTATGACCTGACAGTATGACCCCAGCTCCTGTGTCTCCCATGGATCTTACAACTGAGGTTCAAAAACCATTGAAAAATGTTCTCAATTTTCCCCCCGTGCCTCTAAGGTCATGGCTTTGTGGTCCTGATGCTGATGAACTGACCCACTGCCAGGGTCCTCTGCAGAAGCTCTGCACGCTGAGCAGACTTCAAGGCTGTGTACAGTTCCAGGGACCTGCCACAGGACAGTAACATATGTGAACTGTGGGCTGGAAGAACCATGGCTTTGTCCTCTAATTTTTACATGTATTCTGCCCTTGTTTTCTCTGAACTGCTCTTCCTCAGTATTTCCTTTTCCCAGGCCTTCTCTACTTGTGTGGCATTCAGATTTTCTTTGTATTTTCTATGGGAGGGACTGTGGAAAGAGACAGTTGTTTGCAGCAGTGTGCACTGTTTGTGCCTTGTTTACAGTTACTGGTGGCACCATCCTCCCCTCGCCTTTATTGTTGTGCCTATGTATTTCCTGTCCCCTTTTTGTTATTAATAAGATCTTTTAATCATATCGCCTTTGAGAAACTCGAGAAATGTGAGATCTGTTAAACTATCCTCTTCACTGTGCTTTCAGAGGGTAGCACACATTACTCTATGACGATGTCCTGATGAATATTTTCCTGTCAAGACCACGCTATCCCCTAGCAGGATTCCCAGCTCGCTGCACGTTCTTGCATCCCCTTTTCCCAAATTTAGGTTTATTTATCCCCCTTTTGGACTTTTTCTGCACTGCCCAAACTTTCAGAACTCATTGCAGTCGCTTTCCTTCTTTCATCCTGTTGCCCAGTTCACTGTCCTGCACCCAAGCTTTGCCCCAGCAGAATAGATGTTGGGAGCAGCTGTTTCTGCTTCTGTATTTATATCACACGAGTACTTAATGGGCTGCTGCAACAACTCTACTACATGAATGTCTCACCAAAACTGATTGTGTAACACCCTTCCCATGGAAGGCTGAGTCACAGAGAAATTAAATAATGTGGTCATACAGAAAGTTGATTTCTCAAATTTTTGGATTTCTGTCATTACCTTGCCAGTCTGCCCACTTCCTATCATCTCTAGCAAAATCCTGTATTGGGCTGTTTTTCACTGTCGTTGATGTTTCTGCTGTTGGTTCAGGAGCCAAAGCCAAAAGCAAGCAGTGCTGGCAATTGTAGCGTTTGAGAATCCCTGCAGGCTTCCAATAAAGTGCACCTAATGAAGTAGAAGGGCTGTATCCTCCTGGTCCGTCCTTGTGTGCTGATGCTGCACACTGTTCATCTCTCAATGTTTTGCTTTAACCTTGAGGGATCCTAGCAGGGTGAACGTTTCTTTTACCACAAGATGCCACAAAAAATCAGCCACCAAGTAAAATGCATCTGCTCTGATTTGCTTTGACTGGTAAAAGTGTTCTCCTTTCTGCCTTCCTGGCTTGTAAGCATCGCCCCATCATAATCCACAGTAAATCTCACTTAGATTCCCAGAGTTAAGCAGTGAGGAGATTCCCTAAATTCATGAGGTGCCACTTGTCATCCTGACCTGTCAAATTATAGGTGAAATATAATTGTCTCTTACCTTAATTCGTCGTTGACTTGAAAACCAGTGTTTTCTTCAGGCTGAACCTGATTGTTTTCAGATGTATATTTCCTCTTCTCTAGCATTTATGCCTGCCCTATGAAACCTGAACTTTGGCAGAGCAGCTTCCTGGGCTGAGCTTCAGAGCTGAGCTGGGTACTGATGTGTTCAGCTGTGGTCCCGCTGTCATGTTGTGAAATAGTGAGGCAGGACACGGCTAGTCTGTGGGGCTGAAGTGCATGCAGAAGCACAGCAGAGGAGACAAGAAATCCTTTGGGATCTTCATGCCTTTCCCCTAGTGCACAATGCTAAGGGTGACTCTTCTGAATGCTGACCCTCTCTGTGAGGACAGTTGGGACCAAGGAGATGGCATGGACTGAACCTCTCAACTGGGGATGGTCTCAGATGCCAGGGGCTGGGGGAGTGTGGGCAGCAACTTTTCTCCAGCAATGTTCACAGCTTGCTGTGACACCTCCATATCACCACTAGAGTGACGTCACCAGCGTTAGGACCCAGAGGAGCAGGGGAAGGAAAAAGGCTAGAAAGTACATGCAAAATAATTTCAGCTGCATTGGTATTCTTTCTTCTTCTGCAGCCAGTAGATCTGGAGTAATGTTTAGAGCCTTGAGACTACCATTATATTCACAATACGTTGTGCTGCTTCTTCGCCCACAAACTGGATTTTGAGCACATCTCCCTGCAGTCCTCTGGGCTGGAGAATTCTGAGAGTTTAAGCATGTTCATTTTTCCAGGAGCCTTTCTGGGTCTGGACTTGAGCATGGGATGCTCAGGGTTGTATCAGAGGTGTCATGGTTTAGCATGTTTGGGGTGCCAGCAGCTCCATTCTTTTTCTTCTTTACAAACAGAGGTAAGGAATTCTGCACTTTTTTTGCAGGAAAGTATCCAAAGCTGGTTTCTCCCCACACACTGAAAGTAGAAGCTCTGACTGCCAAAATCACAAACTTTCAGCTTTCAGGAAGATGATTTCCAGTACACAGCGTTAAGGAAACCTCACTGCGAGAAATGCCTGATTGAGAAAGATGAATTAATCTTCCTTGATGCCAACAATGCTTTGAAGTTATTCCTGCAGCACTACAAATGTGTCAAAAGAGATACCCACAAAGTTGTAATGCAGGGCTTCAAATGAAGAGAAACTAAGTCATACAGATTTACTTCCTCAACAGATCCCCCCAGGGAGCAGAAAAGACTTTTTGTTGTACTCTGATGTCAGTGATAAGCCTAGATAAGAGTGTTACTCATTATCATAGCATGCATTTTCAGTGTAACTTGAATACACGTGGAGTGAATGCTGCCCAAAAGACAACTGTGCATTAAGAAATATCTTTCTGTTATCTGCCTCATTTCACACACTGGTGCTTGGGACACGGCTCAGGGATAAGAAAAACTGAGAAAGCTGTTGGAAAAGCTCTCATCCTTTCCACACACAAGGGGGAAAAGCACCTTTTGCTTCTCCAAGCTAAGAAGAAAGGCAAAGCAAAACCCAGCAGAGGGAGCCTCGTCGTCTTCTGTCACTTGACACGGTAGCTTTCCAGCCTGCCGGTAGGAGATGCAGTTGTTCTTTGTTGCAGATCTGGAGAGGCAAAAATTGAGAGAGATGGAGAAAAGCTACATCTAGGTGTGGAAATGTCTTAGCTCAAGGGCTAGAGAAGGGAAGAGCCACAAAAAGCTGGCACACTTGCACACAAAGCTGGCACACTCTGTGCAAGCAAAAAGAACCTCTCTCCTGAAACCTGCTCTGATGGCCGTGCCCTGATCTGTTGGTCTGCAAAGACCTGCACAGCCCTTGACTTGAGTGGATGCTGGTGTTAAGAGATCAGCACTAAATGGGTATCTCACCTCAGATGGTGATTCATTTCATTTTTCTGAACCAGCCTCCACAGCAAGCAGTTGGTGAGCCCAGCATCAGCATTCAGGTTGAAGGATGAGTCAGACTGTGGCCATTCCTCCATGGCACCAGGCTTCAGAGGGGGCTGGTGGGTCTCTGAAATCGAGAGGAGCCAGGGCGTGCTGTGCTGGTATCAGTGCTGGATTACTGGGGTACTGCATGGAAGTAGAGAGGTGAGTGGAGACCCACAGCTCTGCTCTGTTTCTTGGTCTGTTTCAGACCTTGCTTGGCACATCTGAGTTACCACAGTTTACAGGGTGCAGGTTGTGCCTTACATTTTTCACAAAATATCCAGATGGTAGAAAAATGCCTTCTGGTCTTCAGTTTTCAACTACCTCTACATTTTTCTTTTGCTGTCTACAGGGAGAAACCTTTCCGGGCTTATTAACCTACTTGTACACAGTTTTCTCTACTCACATGTAACAGGATGCTCCCTAGTTTTCATTTTTGGGTGTTTTGTTTCCTTCATATTTTCATTGAGTTCACCCTCGGTCTTTTTAATATTTTCCATGTGTCACCATTGCTGAACCTGCTGTCAGTTCCTAATTTACAGCTCAGCGTTATTTTACAAATTCACCAGGGTAATTAAAAAAATATAGCTTTTTTTTTTTTAAATTGGGAATGATTTGCATCTTCAGCTTCAGTCTCGGGTGGAGAAGTGAAGTTACTGAAGCATAGTTATAGCTTTGGGTTCTTTGTTGTTGTTGTTTGTAACAACCCAAGTTATTCTTCCAGGAAAAAATATCCAAATCATCTTACTCCAACAGCAAGATCCCGTGTCTATGTGCAGTTAGAGACTTGTCATGTTTTCAGTCAAATAAACCAACTGTTTATTTCCCAGCACTTCAACCTTAAGCATCTCTTTATCGATGACAACAGTTTCCAGTGTGATCCCACCGAACTCATCTTCAATTGGTCACTTTCAACCAGTTGCAGAGTTTCTGTGGAAAGCTGAGGGCTGAGGAGGCGCTGGCCTTGCTCTCCTTGGAAGAAATGTGAGGGAAATGCTTGGCTTCCTCTTCATCAGAAGATGTTAGTGAATCCTTTTCTTTATCCATGCTGCAGCAGCATCCCTAATTGCTCCTTGATCTTGTCGCAGAGGATGAGGACAAGGACACAAACTAGAGAGAGCTTGCATCTCTCTGCATAGCATCTCCCGTTTATGCCATCAGCAAAATGCATTTAGTGTCTTTTTCTAGTTGGACCTACAAGCAGCCTCTGGGACACTGCTGACATTGCAAAGCAAAGATTTAATCTGATATTTCACTATTAAACAAATTAACGAATGAATGGATGACTAAAAGGATAAGACAACAGAATTGGTTTATTGTTCAAATATTTCATTTCCAGTACCAATAAATAAATAAACAGATAACTAGATAAATAAATAACATGACCTGAGAGCAGAGGCTTATTACTCAAACATCTTTCCAGAACTATCTATGTCCTCTCAACTTATGAATCTGTAACCTGTGCAGCTTGATGATCCTTGTGGGTCCCTTCCAGTTCAGGATATTCTATGACTCATTTAATATTCAGCAGTTCATTTCACGTGTTCTGCCCACACCTTGGCACTCCACTCTTGTTTGCTAGAAAGATTGCATTTACTTCCAAGCGTGGGTCAGCAAAGGGGTAGGACTTTGGGGCATCGTTCCCTTGCTGCTCTACATCAGTAAACAGCCTGTTTTTGTTTCATTTCCTTTTTCCTGTACAGAAAGGAGAAAATAGGGGACCACTGTTACATGCTGGTCTAGCACAAAAGTCCCTCCTGAACCTGTGCTGCAGGATCCTTGAAGACAGGAAGAGATACCCAGGCAGCCAGTGGGGGCAGATGGGATGTGAAGACCTTGGGGCTGAAGTGCCCTTCCTCTCAAAATGCATGTGCTTTACCTTCCCCAAAACCAAGTGTGTAGATGATTTTAGAGGCTCTGAGTGTTCTTGGAGTATGTGAGGTGAAGAAGAGCTGTGTGAATAAATCTTTTTGTGATGTCCATGTGCAAGCACATGGCACATATATTAATGTCAGTGGAAAGTCTGCCTGCATAGCAGTGCATGGAGTGGAAAAATAGCTCAGTGAGAGATATCACAGCAGGCCTTGCTGTTGGCTTGGTAGCACTGGTCTTTTGGAGGTGTCTTGTCCTACATGGTGTCTGACAGAGGTGCTCACACCAGAGCTGGCCTGGCATTCTCTGACTGCACTAATTAGCCCTGACTGCATCAATTAGCCAAAAAGCACAGTGGACCCATGCAAGCACCAGCCAGCTCTGAAATAAGAGAGGTGTTGGGTGGAGACAACAGCTCAGCACGAGTCAGCACTCTGTGGAAACCCAACTCACATTTCCACTGTGCTGAGTGAAGATTTCTGTGATGTGCCTCTGCACATTTTGGCATTTTAGCTCAGCAAAGAGAAACACAATTTTATGCAAAAATGTTCAGTCAAGCAGAAGCACACCGTGCAAGTTGTGCATCGGAACTGCTGCGGTTCAGCAGCTGCTTTGCTTTGGTCAGCATTACTTGCCCAGACTGCAGGGCATACACCCAGGAAGAGCCCTGTTACAAATGTGAACCATCCTATCTCTGGGCATAGCTGGATGTTACTACGGCAGAGAAGAGATGGAGAAGCACTTCTAGATGGGAGGAGTCATTCTGGAAGGATCATTTCTAGTAATTCCCTATAGTGGAGCCATCCCACAGAGTGCATGTCTCAAGGAGAGGCATGAACAAAGTGATACCTCAGACTGAATTTACTTTTAGGGTGGATACTTCCTAAGGAAAACAAATAAACTAACAAACCTTGCAAAACATGGGGCTGCACACCTTCACCAGAATCCCAGCAGTCCTTGTATTTCTTCCTCCCTGATGGTGGTGTGAGGCACATGGTGAGCAGCTCACAGATGTGTGGGGCAAATCACAGAACTCTTCCATTGACGTTCTACAGATCTCTTCGCTGACTGAAGCTACATTTCAAGATGAAGCTGAGGTTGCTGTTTCTGTATGAATCTCAGGTAAAAGAACCAAGCTCATAGATTTGTGGTTGGCACAGGTCTTCAGTGAGTCACTCCTTGGCTACTGCCCTGCTAGCTGAGCACAGCAGCACATTCAGAAGCTTTGGTCTGCACCTGGGTTAGTTTTGAAGAAAGCCAGGGCTATGACTGACATCTGTGTGCTGAACATTGTCTTTTCCCTCCCCTTCTTGGCTCAATACTCCATTTTGGTGGAATATTCCTTCTGCTTGGCTGCCTGCCCCAAAGAAGCAGACATCTCCTGGAGTAAGAGTGATGTGGCTGGGCTACTGGTGGGAAAGTGGTGCAGAGCCCACCCTCAGCCTCACAGCCACATTATGGATAAGAGCTAATTTGGTCAGCATGCTGTCTGCAACTTCCCTGCTGCTCCCCTAAGAGGGTGATTGAAAAACCCTACAGGCATATCGAAGATACACAGGAGGACACAGGTTACCAGTAAGGTCAGCCTCCTGCACAGGAACTTGTAAAAGGAGTTACATTGTGCATAGACATATTTCCTCCAGGAACATAGCTTTTACTCACTCCTTTTTACTCTGTGTTTTACACATACCAATAGTGAATCAAGAGGAAACAAGACTGAATGTGACTGTTACTTTTATCTTGATTTTAGGATGATACACATGAGAATATCTGACTATGTGATGTGCCCAAGTTGTTCTGACTTCCCTTCAACCTGTCTCACTGCAGCAAAAAGACCAAGATCAGGATGTAAAGCTGAGTAGCAGAAGTGAGTGGGGACCAGTGCTGAAACTGTGGCAGGCTCCTTTTGAGCAAACAAGTGACCATGCACTGTGTCTGTGCAGAGCAGACAAGCTCAGCCAACCTGAGCAGCTGCTGGGACAGCCCTGCAAGTTGGAGTCACTATGATGCCGTTCAGGCTCAAGGAAGATGCAGAGGGTTCCTTCTGCTGTCCTGCGCTCCTAGTGCCCTTGCACGCAGCTCAGAGCAGGCATCTCCCAGGCCTGTCCCTTCAGAAAGGAGCACAGAGAACTGCATGTTCTGCTGCCCACACAACATCAGGATGTGGGTCTCACCTCCGCCCCTGCGGCAGCAGCAGCTCGCAGCGCCAGGCTGCAGCGGGGAGCTGAGGTTGGTCCGACTCCCAGTGCTGCTGCTGCAAGGAGGGAGGCAGCTGCCTTGGCAGGAAATCCTTAGCGCTGCAGAGAGCTGTGTGCAAGGAGCAAAGCATCCCCCTTTCAAAACACAGAGAGCTTTGGTGAAGGCCCATGGTACTTGACATCTACCTGCTCCTTCATGCAGCGTAACATCGTCCTGACTTGGTTGCTGGTGACCTGCAGCATGACGTCTCAATCAGCACCAGAAATTAAAATTTTAATGACAGCAAAATGAGCCCATTTTTGCTACACTGTGGAGTTCCAGCTGGGAGGATGCAAAGGAAGAGCACAGCAAACATACCAGCTCACCTGAGCAGCTGAAGATAGGCTGCAGGAGCACCGTGGAGGCACTGTGGGTCTTTGAGTGGTTTCTTTGCCCGAGACTCACTTGAGACTAATACTATGCATAGATCTAAAAGTTCACAGTCGCCTCAGAGCATATCACACAAATACAGCACATCCAGAACAAAGAAAACCCCAGCACCCAGGGTGAGCTGCACCCTGTTGTCCTCTCCTCACACCTTTCTGCTCTGCGGCAGAGCCTCACTGCAATCTGTGCACCTCTCATTTTGGTCACCATGCCTAAGCTACCACCTCCACACAGCTTTGCCTGAGATGCATGGAGAAACAGCTTCTTGTTTGATTATTTTTGCTATTACTGGAAATTGCCCGCTGGGAGCACGACCTGAGAATAAATAGCAGATACTACTGGGCTTCAGAAGAGTGAGCCTGATGTGGTCCAGGAAGGGAGGGATGACTTTCTGTCAAACTTAGAGACACATACTTCAGAAAAAAATATTTTGCTCTTAATCTACATGGCTTGGATCCCTTTTAAGCCACAAGTTAACTTGCTGAAAGAAAGATCTCTGTCCTGTTATTGCATAGGTCAGGGGCTGTTTTACTCTATTGCAAATGATGTCCATTTCAGATCTGACTGCAAAACCTGATGTGCAGGGGCTGGACAAGACAAGTGTTGGTGAAATTTAGCAAAAAAAAAAAAAAAAGCTTTGTTCCTACATAGAGGAGGAAGGGGAAAACGTGGAAATGGATGACAAGCATTTGATAAGGAGCCTTCTGTTACTAAAGGGACATTTTTCCAATGCAGATACCCAACTCCTGAGCCTGCTTGTCTGTGGATATGAAGGGGGTATAGCTCTGAAGGGTGGCACAGTGGTAGCATGGGCAGACAAAGAGTGTAGGCAGTGAGAAGGGATGGAAATGATTCTGCATTTCCCATTATTCTGTTATTTGAAGGTGCTGCTATTTTCCTGCAGTGATCTTGTGATGGAAATTGAATGACTGTGCCAGCTGTTGGGGGGAGAGCTGTGCCATGCAAGGAAGGCTTTTGTCTGCAAGTCAGTTTTACAGAATCCTTCACTGCAGGATGCATGCCATGAAATCCTGCAGTGGTGCACATACACAAATATGTGCTGTGGGAAAGCAGATGTTGTTGCCATCCTTGTGCTACGAGCAAGGTATGATATAGAGCGCTACTGCTGCAAACCTCCAGGGGATAAAGATAGCTGGCGCTGGCATCCTGTTCACCACACTTCAGCTTCAACCTTAATTTCTGTGAAACCCATTCTTGGGCATTTAAACGCTTGTACATACAAAAAAACAAAGGTGGCAAGTTGCCCAAATGGCAGGAGCTGCAGTGCAGAGCTGGTATTGAGGAAGTGGTTAAAACTCATCTTTTCACAGTCTTTGCTTTATCATTTGGGGAATCTGTCACTGCCCACATGAAGGAACATTACCTGTAGTATACATTGTTATCAACCTGTTCTTGTAAAAGACTGCATTTTGCAGATCACCAATATGGATGCACATTAAAATAAACACTATCTGAAAATCAGCAGCTAAAGAGAATTGTCTTCTGAGTTTTGTTCTGATCTTCTCTAGGAAATAACCTCAAGGGTACTCGAAAGGTGTAGGGATTTTACCAGGGTAGGCTGACTTGCTAGAACATAACCTGCCCGAAGACAACCTGCTCTCAGTCTCTTTCTCCCAGGGAAAAGGAAAGAGGGAGAAAGAGAGAGGAGGTGGCTGGAGGAATGGTCAGTTATGTGAATCTACCAGGACAGAAGAAAATGTGCAATCTGAAATAATCAGTGATAGGACAAGGGAGTTCCTCAGATCTTGCATTTACACTGCAGGAAGAATCTTTATTATAAAACTGAAAATAGGGTGATATCCTGTAGAGAAAAATATACAAGGAACAAAAACTTCAAAGCACCATTGCATTTATCTGTCAATATTTGTGCTACCTCCTGCAGATCCCCAGGAAGATTTTACCCATCACTCTTACCATATAACAGTAATTTATTTGCTGCTTGCCTAGTTCACTCATTCACTAAGCTTTATCTGGAAAATTTGCTTAGATATCAGGTAGCAGCTAAGCCCTGGAGTGATTCCTTAAACTGAGGGACTGTTTCCCTTCACAAAGAATGCTCTCAACCCTGCGATGAGCACAGTCACTGCCTGTAGGATAAATCCACTCTGCTGAGACAAGTGAAAGAGCTGCCTGCTGTCCCAGGCTTGGAAATTAGAGCTGTTCCTCCCGACACCAGGCCTGAGCAGAGAGAAGAAACATTCCTAAGACAACAGTGTCTGCTCTCATCCACTCTCCAAAATTAGACATTTGTTCATGCAGACCAGAAGGCGGTGGCTTTCAGCCCCAGTGCCATAACCATCATCCATTTGGTATTAGTATGCAAACCACTTACCTTTCCTTAGGGGAAACTTAGTTGTCTCTCTCAGAGTGGCAGCTCACTCAGGATGCATGAGGAATTAAATAAGCATTAAAAAAAATAAATATTATACATGCGTTTTGTCAACATCTAGGTGAGGAATACTGAGGTGTGACTTTGACACCCTATCTGCATAGAGAGGCTGCGTATTCCCATCCTTCAAGGGTTTCATCATTTCATTAGGAATATTGGAGGACCGTGTGTCCTGTGCTGGAGGGACAGGGCATATCTCTTGGTGTGAAGTCTGTTAATAATTTTTCAGCCTCACTTCCACAAAGTCGGTTGGGCAGAAGGAGCTACTGGAAAGGGAGGAAGATGATAAAAAAAGGTGCTAAAAAATAAGAATCCCAAATAATACAAGCAGGCTTAAGCAAATGATTCTACTTTTCTGGTACCTCCTGTCCTAAAAAGTTGTCTGAACAGTGCATCCCCATACTTCCCTGCGATAGAGACAAAAATCTTCTTTGATAAACTATTCAGCTGGTGGGCAGGGGGTACCTGATGAATTTTGCAAGGTGATTTTCAGTGTTTGCAGTTCTCATTCACATTTGCTAAGCACGGGACAGAATAGTGTCCCTGTTCAGAATGGTGTCAGAGCACATGAAAGAGCAAGGGGCACTACAGCTTGCTCTGGTATTGTGTGATTTCCTAGTCTTACTTTGATAACAGGCCATTGCACCGAAACCTCCCCCTACAAGGAAACAGAAAGACTGTTTTTATTGAAGTACTGGGAGAATTTCTCGGTTTCAAATCGAGTCTAAAGTATGGAGCTTCTGCCTTGCAGCTCTACAAGATGCTGCCGACGAAAGAGGACTGTGAGGATGCTGTGTACAGAGAGGAGCGTCTGTCCGTGTTGCGTCTGTTGAAGGCACTGTGTCCTTTGCAGATCAAGAGAAAATGGGTATATTTGCCAAAAGCCTCACAGAGATACTTCTTGAACTTCTCCCCAACAAAGGCGTAGATAATGGGGTTGAGGCAGCAGTGCACAAGGGAGAGTGTCTCGGCCAGCTCCATGGCCAGGTCAAGCCTTTGGCTAGTCTGGCAGTCATCGATGATATGCAAGCTCCTCATAGAGTCCAAAAAGAGCACGATATTGATGGGGGTCCAGAACAGGAAGAACACAATGACAACGATAAAAACCAGTTTCATTGCTTTGTATTTGTTCTGAGTATGGCACCTCTGCAGGTTTCTCAAAATGTTGTGGTAGCAGAAAGTGAGGATGCTCACAGGGAACAGCCACCCCATGATGTTGACTTCAGAATTACTGAAGACCTTCCAGCCATTACCGCTGCCAGGGTAGAGAGGGATGCACAGTGTCCTGTTATCATCATCCACTTCCTGGAAGAACACAAGGCCTGGCACTGATGCTAAAATGGCTACTGCCCAAAGGACCAGGCTTGCAATGATTCCATGGGTGGTTGTCCGGACCTGCAGGGCATATACAGAGTGCACAATGGCCAAGTACCTGTCAATGCTCATGATGGTTATGAAGAAGGCGCTGCTGTAGAAACCAATGAAGTAAGCAGAGCTGACAATTTTACACATGGCGTTGCCGAAAGTCCACTGGCTTACCAGGGAGTACTGAGTCAGGAAAGGGAGGGAGAAGACAAAGACGAGGTCAGAGATGGCGAGGTTCAGCAGATACACATCAGTCATGGCCCTGATTTTCTTAAAGACTGTTAGGACCCAAACAACCAAAGCGTTTCCCATGAGGCCAACCACAAACAATATAGAGTACAGCACTGGAAAAAATGAAGATGCAAATGATGGAATACTTTCAAATTCACAGTCAGTGTCCAGTTCAGGGTAGTACATGTTATCATAGGGTGCAGAGGAGTTAACTGCTGGTGACAAATGGTAATCCACCTGTTCAAGGACAATGAAGTTCGTGAGATCCTAATCTGAAATTACATTCCTAGCAAAAATATAGTTCATCTCACATGAAGCCCACAAGTTAAAATCAGGTGTGCCTTGGCCAGGTCAGATGACACAAATGGGGAAAATGGAGAATGAACATGTGTGATGGCTCTGCCCTGACAGGATGAGGGTCTTGAGCCAGAGGGGCAGGGAAGATGAAAGGAAATGCAGTTGCTGTGGTAAATCAGCCTCCTTCCACAGTTTCTTGATGTGCCTAGTCCCATGTTTGTATCCAGCCTGATCTGCTGGTCCAAGTGCTGGAGGGAGCACCACCAAAATAGCAGTCAAATGGGCCAGGGTGCTGAGAGCCCTCAGCAGAGGTTTTGCGGCTCAGCTCTATGTTCTGTCAAGATCTTTGTCCAGCTCATGGAGTCAGCTGGGTGCCCACGGCTCCAAAGCCATGCAGCTTCCTGGCAGTGCCCACCACAGCCTGCCCAGCCCACTGAGACTGGTGAGGGCACATCTCCTGCACAGGGACTTCCCCTGTGACTCTAGGGAGGGGTGTGTGAGCCCTGACACAAGCAGCCTCCTCTGCAGAAGGTGCCTTCACATACGCTGCTTTCAAAGAACCCCAACCACTGAGATTTGTTCCACATCCTCACTGTCCCCACCAGAATGACCTCTCCCAGTGACAGCCCCTCAGGAACAAGCCCAGATGCATCCACTCACCGGCAAGTCCTCCTGCTTTCCTCCGGCCAGCAGGCTCCTCAGGTCCCCATCCATATTCCAGTACTGTGTGAAGTGCCAGAAAAATGTCTCAGTGTATAAAGCACATCTGAGAGGTGAGTATATCTTCATACATATATAGTGGCAGCACTTACCTTAGTTTACCTTTCAGCACCAAGCCGCCAGCAAAGTCTTTACCCTAACAGCACAGAATCTCAAAGTGCCTCTTCCTCTGTGTGATAGATGTTATATTCAAGGTGCACAAACCCACAAGGCAGTCAGTTCATTCTCTTCAGTTCATGCTTACAGAAAAGGAAACGTGTGTCAGACTTATCTCCTGGATGATCAGTACGTCATTTCACATGAGCAGGAACGTCAATGAAAGAGCTCTGTCACTCACCCCACGCGTCTGCCAGGTGTCCTGTCTCCCACTGGGCGCTCCAGCACCGTTGCCCTGCATCACCGTGAGGGGGAAGCAGCACTGCTGCTCTTGCACACCAGGGACTATCGGGGAAGATGTCTGTGGGGGACGTCCCAGTGATGCAGATGAACAGTAGCCTGCACGTCACCCTTGTCAAAACCTGCACCAGAGGAGGTGGCCCCACTGTTACTGTCCCCATTGTGCTGGGTCACCTCCTCATTCATCGTGATCATAACGAGAGAGCAAATCTCCTCCAAACCCACAGCAAGGTGGGCACCAGGAGGCCACGGTACTGCCAGAGCATCCAGCTCCTGCGTGGGCTGTGAGCTGCTCGGCTGCCATTGCCGCAGCCTCTGGTTGGCTCAGCAGGTCCCGGTGTCTACAGCCGATCCACGGATGCCCTGGTGGCTCCATGTGGGGATAAGGATGGCACTGCTAGGGAGCAGCACGGCTGTGGGGTCTTTGGAGCCACGGGCACCCAGCTGCCGCCATGAGCTGGACAAAGCAGCCCAACGCACCACCCCAGCACCACAAAAACCTCCACACAAACACACCTCACTTGGGTTTGCCAGCTTTATTGGAGGTGAAAGCTCACACCACTAGGCCAGCACTTCGAGACACGTGTATTTCATTGCGTCCTCAAAGCAGGAGCCAAACAAGGTGCCGACTCACAGAATCACTGATTCGTGACCCCTCAGAACGCGGGGTCTCAAACCAGAGAAAGAAGCCCAAAGCAGCTTTCTAAACACAGCGCTCATCTCCAGGCCACTCCACCACACACACCCGTGCTTAGCGATGCCCGCGGCACCGACCCATCACACGCCCGGGATGCAATAAGCCAAAACTGACGCATCCCTCGGCACGCTAAGGGTTAAGCGCTGCGCATGCGCGGCTCGCTCCCGCCGCCGTCCGAGCCCGCGCTGGGATTGGCCGCCGGCGGGAAGGTCCGCGCGTCATTGCCGCCCGCCGCGCTCACTGGTTCAACGGGGCGCTGGGATGCCGGGGCGAGAGGACGAGGTAATGACGTGCGTCCGGCCCGCTGCGGCGCACGCGAAGCTCGCCGGGGTCCCGCGCGGCTCCCCCTGCATGGCAGACGAGGGGGGGCGGCCCGCGTCGCCCGCTGCCCGGCGCCCCGTGTGCCGTGGGGTGCGAGGTGCGGGACCCGGCCGCGCGGCCGCGCCTTAAAGGAGCGATTTTCCGCCCTTCCCGTTCCTTGCGACGCGGTTTAGAAGCGGATAAAGCAGCCATGTCCCCCGTTCCCCTCCAGATGCACCCCGTGCTGAAGGCCTTCGTCTGCGGCTCCATCAGCGGCACCTGCTCCACGCTGCTCTTCCAGCCCCTCGATCTGCTGAAGACCCGCCTGCAGACCTTGCAGCCGGCCGTGGGAGGGTGAGGGCTGCGGGGTTGCGCCGGGCGCTCTTGGAGGGTAACTGGGTGGGTAATTGAACGGGTAACTGGTTCCGAGGCCCTATGGAGCAGCGGCGTGTTCTGGAAGGAGCGGCCAAGGGGCCACGAGGAGTGTATGAGGGCCGGGGTGACACGTGGAGGTGCGGCGATGGGCCCGGTGGTGCGGGGAGGCATTGGAGTGCTGTCTGGTATTCCTTCCAGGTCCGGTCGTGCTGGGATGGTGACGGTGCTTTTCAGGGTGGTTCGAACTGAAAGTCTTCTGGGGCTGTGGAAAGGCGTCTCTCCTGTAAGTGGCTCTTCCGACCTTGACTTAATAATTACATGCACAAGCAAACCTGCCGTTTATTGATAACTAAGGACTGGATTGAAGTGGCTGGCTCCTGTACAATTATGAACGAAATCATGTGATGTGGATTGTTAAATCCCCTTGTAAGAAGTTAATGGTTAATGTGGTGAGTGCCACTGGTGCAGTCACTGCGCATTTGCAATCCAGAGCAGCTGAATGCACAAATAAACTTTGTAAACGTGAGTGGCAGCTGCACCAGCCTCATTCTGCTTTGGGATACTGTCTTTAGTATGAGAGTGGTGAGGTGCTGGAACAGGCTGCCCAGAGAGGTTGTGGATGCCCTGTCCCTGGAGGTGTTCAAGGCCAGGCTGGATGGGGCCCTGGGCAGCCTGATCTGGTATTAAATGTGGAGATTGGTGGACCTGCATGTGGCAGAGGGGTTGGAGATTCATGGTGCTTGAGCTCGCTTCCAAACCTGACTTGACTCCTGCCCATTAGATTTATGAACAGTGATGAAATCCTTGCTCTTTCAGCCTTTCTTCATAAGGGTGGTGCTCCAGGCCCCTCATGACCTTTGTCACCATCTTTGTGACACTCTTCCTTATACCCCAGGAAACCATTGGCTTTTAGTGGTATGTTTTGTCTAAAGTATGCTTTTTCCGTCTTTCTTTGCTTCTGTCAAGTCCTTTGCAAGATGTATTCCTGGGGTCGGGATTTACTTCAGCACTCTGTACACCATGAAGCAGAAGTTTCTAGGGGACCGTTCACCCACAGCCCTGGAGTCTGTCTTTCTGGGTGCCACTGCACGTGCAGTATCTGGGATTTGCATGTTGCCAGTAACAGTGGTGAAGACACGGTATGAGGTGAGTATGACTTTCTAATTAGTTCACTGTTAATGATGTCACATCCCTTTCTCCTGATGACAGACATTTTTGTCAGGAGGAAATTGCTGCCCCTTGGTACAGCCAGGGATTGTAGTCGTGGTGTCATCCTGCTTCACACATTCGGCCACAAGTGCCAAGCCATACCACTGATAACTAAGCAGAAAGTGAATGTGAAACTCACACTGAGATTTTAAAGTTCTGTTTGTATGCAGTGCCTCTGTAATTGTAGGATATTTTTGTTTTACCTTCTAGAGGCTGAGGTAGGTGGAACACAGTTTTTGCCTTGGCCTGTCCTCTCTACTGCCATCTCTTGTATCAGATGAGAACACTGGCCTCAGGGTGTGAGTGGAGCTCCTTGGCATGTGATGACTGACTCTTACCTACCTCTGCAGAGTGGAAGATTTGGCTATGGGAGCGTGTATGGAGCTCTGAAGAGTATCTATCAGACAGAAGGGGCTCGTGGCATGTTCAGTGGGCTCACTGCCACTCTGCTACGGGATGCACCTTTCTCTGGGATCTACCTGATGTTCTACACACAGACCAAAAAACTCACACCTCAGGGTAAGGCTGAACTTTGGAGGCTGTGACATAAAACATTGCTTTTCTCTCATTGTGCCCTAAAATTCCCTGCTCTGCTTATTGCATGTGTCATCAGTAGTTCAGTTACTCTGCTGTGGGGCTTTAGGTGAGATGTTTGCCTTTTGCTTGTGGAGAACTATAGATCTCATGTCAGTATAGAGATGGAAATTGGCCCAAGATTTACTGTCTTTTTGAGGACTCTTGCTTAAGGTAGGTGAGTGATGCATAAGTTAGGGTAGTGAAGAACTGAAAGAGGGGATGTGTTTGTTCAGCAGTGGTTTTTGCTGCTGGTTGTTTTGTATACTGATTAGTTTCCACTGAGCTGGGGTTTCTGCTTATGGAACTGGCTGAGGCAAGACGTAAACAACTTTTCCTTATCTAAGTTCTTGTTACATTCAGTTCCTTAGCAGTGAGTGCTTTAAACTGTTCTAACTTGTAGCCATTTTTCCCCTTCTGCTCTACCCTCAGGAGATTTTAACTTCTGTCATGTTCTGCCGTTGATTCTGTAATTCAGTAGATTGTCACTTCATTATGCAGTGTGGGTATTACTGGCCTCTTTTGTATCTGAGTGGGTTCCTTCTTCTCACAGTCCAGCTGGATCCAGTGCTCATGCCTGTGGTGAATTTTGGCTGTGGGATCTTCGCGGGAATCTTGGCTTCACTGGCAACGCAGCCTGCTGATGTCATCAAAACACACATGCAGCTGTCCCCTAAAAAGTACCGCAGGACAAGCCAGGCCATTGCCTTCATCTACAGGGTAAGGCGAATCTCTTCTAATTGGTGCAGCTGCAGCCTTGCTTCTGAGTCTTTTTGCCCAGAGCACAGTTATGCTGAGTAAGTTGTCTGTATGCTCTTGCAGTCTGGCTATTCACTGTGAGCGTTTTCAGAAGATGAGGGGGGTCATTCTGGGGGAGTCTGAGGCTGAATCTCTTGTTACTGTTTTTTGTGTGGGGAATTTTGCTCAGGGAATTAACTGGATGGGTGCTGTGGTTGATGGTTTGAAGGCAGATGTTTCAGTCTGTTCCTTGAGTTTCTTTGTATTTAATAGGCTATTATCACTACTGAGATTATTTCCTGCTCCTCTTGAATGGATTACAAGGGAGTGGAACTTGCTCCCCAATTACTCTTGCCATTCCCAAATCCTTTAACTATTTGCACAAAATTACAGAAGGTAGGCAGTTGAAGAGTAAGCTGTGCCCACCTTTGTGCTCTAATTCCACAAGTATCTCTCCACACAGATCTGCCTCATGCATCAAGCTGCTAAATGATTAGGCTTCAGTTGTCTGCTATGCCTTTGTCTTAACACTGGTGGTTACTTCAGCTCCGAATGTGAGCTTGGAGTAGCTGTGCTTGCAGCTGCTGCCACCTGTGTAGGCACATTTGTAATTACCACACTAAGGCAAAGGGTTTCCTTAGAATGTAGTAGATCTTAGCAGCTTTGCTTTGTTTTCTTTCCTAAACAAGAATCTGTATTTGCGTACGGATTTTTTTTTTTTTTGTGCATGAACTGTTTCCTCCTAACAGATGTATTTATTTTCAGTACTTAAAAATTTCAGTTTTTAAAGAACAGTTATGTTATTTCTATGTACAGGAATGAGCACTAAGACAAGGACAAGTCATTTTCCTGAAGCATATTAAAACAATTGCTCCTTGACGTTTTCTTTGTCAGGCTAGAGTGTGGCTTTCCCTGTCCTTTGTTATTTTGGCATACCCTTCTCCTTCTTTTTTCAGTGGGTGCCCTGTAATTGCACAGTGTTTTGGATTCTTCCTAAAGTTTGAATGTAATTTAAGCCTGGATCTTTCTGAGGCTGATCTGAATCTGAGCTGAAATACGTGCTGGGCTGTTCCATGTAATAAATGATGAGGATTTAAAATGCTGGAGGTAGATGGTAATGGATTGCTGTTCGTTTTCTGCTGCAGGACTTTGGGTTGGTTGGCTTCTTCCGAGGCGGTGTGCCTCGTGCCCTCAGGCGTACTTTGATGGCAGCAATGGCGTGGACTGTATATGAGCAGATGATGGAAAAAATGGGCTTGAAATCCTGACTGACTTGCACTAGAACTGACCAGCCTCACTCCTTCTCCTGCTTGCTGTGACCAGCTGGCACTGGAAAGCTCCCAGCTCCAAGGAGGAATAAGCCTTGCTCAGCTGGGAGGAAGAAAGCCCTTCTG
Source organism: Lagopus muta (assembly GCF_023343835.1). NCBI lineage: Eukaryota > Metazoa > Chordata > Aves > Galliformes > Phasianidae > Lagopus > Lagopus muta. The sequence goes on along the minus strand of NC_064439.1, from coordinate 43,558,648 downwards.
AGGCAGAGGATTAGGCCTTTAGGGAAGTAGAAGGAAGAAAGATCAAATCTTTGCATCTTTTGATCAGTGCATTCCAGAAGGACTGTACTTGGGACTGCCTTGGGCAGGGTTTCCACAGCATGGTATCTATGCTGAGAGAAGCCCATTTTAAAAACAGCTCTGTGCTTGCCACCTTTATGCAATGAGAAATTGCTGAGTGTCTGAAGAGAAAACAGTGAGGGCAGTGTTGACTGCAGAACCTGCTTAAGTGTTCCTTGCTGTCTGGCCAGTAAGGCCATCATGGTACACCATCTGATGCAGGTCCTTCTTCCTCATATGCTTTGTTCTCCCCGGGAGCACTGCAGACCACAGTAGGAGACTGGATATGTGTCTTGATGTTTATAATGCAAGAGTGGATGGAAGAGAAAAGAGGCCCCGAGGGAAAACTAGGAATACATTCTCTGTCATTATTTTTGTACTGTGCTTGATAGCAGAGAAGGTAATGTGCACCTCCCTGCTGTGTTGCCTCATTTGGTAACTGAGCATCTTAACACTTCAAATACATTTCTGTAGCTACAACAGCGTTTGCAGTGGAATTAGAAAGAGTAAGGCACTTTAAACCAGAAGTAGAGAGCGCATTATTTGCTACCAAAATTCTCCTGATTCTCTGAAAGACATTTTTCCTGCTGGTCAGACTATATCAGGAGAACTTCAATGTTTTTTATCCAGTTGTACTAGAGACTTACTCGCTTCCTGTTGCTCATGTGCTGATCCCTCTGCTCCTTAGATGTAGCTTTTAAGATCATAGCTTCCAGAGCGTAAATCTATAATGGAAGCAGGTACAGATACTGACACTTTAAATTTCCCTGAGAAGCCACTACTGACTGCATGTGGAATATCTTTGGTTTGAGAGAAGAGGCTGTTCTTTTCTCTAAGCTGTCTCCAAAGTTTGAGGGGTTTGAGTGTTTGGTAGGGACAAAGAAACCCTGGACAGATTGTCAGATGTTCGTTTTCTCTTAGCAGGTAGCCTGTTCTTATTTTAGTATTCCTGAGTTTAAACTTGGAGATGAAATGTGTGTGTGTGTGTGTGTATATTCCCTATGCATTTTAGTTGCTGATGTAGCAATAGGAAAGCACTGTACAAATTGTGCACACAGAGGCATAATGAGGCACGTGAGCAAGGAATGCTAGGTGACAAATCTTGTATTAAGTTATGTCCTCATTAGAAATCTAAAATGCAGGAATACTTCAGTGGCTTTTAGGCCCTCTCCTTCTGCCTGGTCAAGTAACAAAGACCTGAAGAATCTAGTTGACTGCTGGCGTCTTCAAAGTCAGCTGATTTTTATCTGGGTTCTAGCTAATGCTGTGTTAGATTTTTCTTCTTGAAAGCCCTTCCATTTCCTGCACTTTTTGGAGAATGAGGAGGCTCTTCATTGTTGCAGCAGTGTGATAAAGTGTGTGCTTCTGACATGTGAACTAGCCTGGGCTCTTGGTGTTTAACAAACCTAAGTTTCACCACCTGTTTCATTAGCGGTTGGTGTTGTAAATCCAAAAACCTCTCTAGACATGAGCCAGTGAGTTTTGTCATGTGAGTTTGTTTGTATTATTTCTTTTGTTGCTTCCCTTACATATGGGGTAAGAGAGAGCCTGAGGTTCTGCTTTGCGATCTGACATCTGTATCAATAGGCAGGAAGACTCAGCTTCCTCAGCTCTGATCCTTACTACCCCTCACCCTTTTATTATCTTCAAGAACATTCTATTTCTAGAGTGATTTGTTGAAGTTACTTTTTGATAGTTATACAAAGTCAAAAACAATTTTTTGGGTATATTGCTTGTGATATTCTGTGCTTCTAATGAACAACAAATTATTGTTGTACAACTTAAATGCAAATAAAAACCAAAGAAAATTCCAGAGGCAGGTACTGAGTCTCCTGTCTGCATAACCCCTGCAATTCAGTGCTAACAATCCCAGCAGGTAATCATTGACAAAGTCATTTTAGCCTGGATTTTGGAGAAGCTAAGGTGACAGTGTGAGCTTTTTTAGATTGCCAGATCACCATCAGACCCCTCTCCCAATGACCTCACTTGTTGGCAATTCAATGTTAGTCAACGTGCATTGATTCTGTTATTCCTGCAGCTGTGCTCTAAGAACACAACTGGTTAACAGATGGAGGCAGTCAGTATTTACCTGAAAATTATAAAGATACAGGAGAAATAGTCTGATGTCTATTGGTTTTGTGTTATTTCCATGCTGCCTGTAGTGTTTTTTCTTGTTGTTGTTTGTTTGTTTGTTTCCTCTTGCACTGTTTTTAAACAGAACTGGAGCTTTGGGAGAGTATTTTGAGTGTATGTTTACATGAAATATTTATGTGATAAGGAATATATTTATATTAAAAGCTGTGGTTACCAAAATTAAGAATGTCTTCTGAATATTTCTTTCAAAAAAGAAAATCTAAAGGGGTGGGATGGAGAAGAGGCTTAGGAAAGCAAAAGAAGCTTCCCAAGGGAACTGAACTGTTGGATGAGCTGAGATTGATGCAAGGCAGTGAGTATTGTCTTTTGGGGGCATAGTAAACACACCTAAATTGTTTTTTATTAAATGGAAAGAAATAATACATAGCAATTCTTGTCTTTCTCACACCATCCTATGTCTGCCTGTTGTGTGTGTCAAAACTGATAAGAAATTTAATCTCAATATCCAGTGTTAAAAATGCTTTCAGATGCTGGCATTCTGAGCACGCTGGGTAGAGACTAACTTTTTCATCTCCAGCCAACCTGAACTGTGCTACTCAGGCAGTCTGCTCTTAACAAAAGGCCAGAAATTGTGCCTGGGATTTCATTTTCCACTGCAAAGCATGGTGCAAGGAGACAGCTGACTGCTGACCTCCTCTTGTCATAGTGCTGACCTGGGATTCATAGCATGCAGAGCTCCCAGAACTCCTGCTGCCTTGCAGACCCACATTCACTTCAGAGGGCGTTTCTGTTCGCACCACTGCCAACTGTCCAGCTGGGAGGAGAGATAAGGGACAGGTTTGTCAACCCTGGGGGGGAAAGGGAAAGGGAACAGCTGAAGTCCTTGTAATAAAACATTGCCTTTACTCTGCCCTCTACTAAAAAAACAAAAAAACAAAAAAACAAAAAAAAAAAAAAAAAAAAAAAAAAAAAAAACAGGCAAAATGAGGCTAAAGATGAGACATCTGCAACTTCTGTAGAACTAGAAGGCTTTGTTTCTCCAAAATGTGAAAGAAAAGCCTTTGGAATGCAGGCTAAGCTGGAATTCACAAAGATAATACTAGTAAGGCTCTAACAGATAGCAGTTCTAACTTCAGTAATGCAGTTGTGACACGTTTTTCTCCCATGAAACTGCAAGCTGAAGGGAAAACTACATCTTTAGAACCCTGCCTCCATGCACTGCATGAGTTGTCACTGCACTGAGTACTAACCTCAGTTTCATGGAGGTTTCAGCACATTTCTGAAGAAAGCTGTAGCTGTTCCCAGAGCCAGTTTCCACAGAAGTATGTAGCATGATATGCAGTGACAAACAGCCTCACAAAATTCAGTCACTGTGTTTGAATAAAGGCAAGTGGGACCACCTCTGGACAAAAGCCACGCAGCTGCAGGAGAATGGTTCTTTCTTTTCCTAGTGTACCATGCACTCAGTTAAACCTGTACCTGGAAGGACCTGAAGTTCACCTGTTAGGCTGTGCACTGCATGTGTTAATGTCTGGAAATACTGCTTTTGTACAATACTGCACAGCTTCACTGGATATCGGCCCATCTCCACACATAAAAATGAAACCAAGGTGTAGAAACAGATATGGAGTAATGAAGATAATCTGTTGCTTCAAATAAAAATACCATCAACTTTAAAAAAGCACAACACAAAACACCTCCAGACCTCCAGTGACCCTGGTTGCCTTCTGCCAGTTGCCTTTTCTTTCTGTTCTAACAGCATAAGGGAAGCAAAGCCCTCTCCTCCCTTCCCCATGGGGGCTCACCCTGGAACAGACTCTTCCTCTTCATGCTCCAGGGACAGGGGGAAGGGGAGCCACAGACAACGTGAGATGAGAAGGAAGGACTCACACAACATTTAAAAGGTAATGTGTCTTTTATTGACCATAGGAAGACTGTGTTAGCTGGCTAGCACCTCTGTTTCCCACCTGTGGGATGTCCTTCCTGAAGCAGTGTGAGGCCATAATCCTCTCGGCTTGACTATTTCTGCATCTTTGTCAATGGGATCCTAGGCATGGTGCTGCACAACTGTATCCCCTTCACTGGATGCTCACCAGTTCCACTGAATGGAACTGCCAGACCAGAACTTTGCGGGACAGGGAAAAAAAGGCTTAAACAACACCTGTAACTCAGCAACTCCATGGATAGTAGGGAGGCTGTGCACAGGCTGGCTGAAGGCAACACCTTCACTCTCCATTTCCTCAGTTGCCTTCTGGCAGTGGACCAAAGCACCCTTTTGAGGCACTGGGCCGAGGCATCAGAGAAGCCAGGGTCTCATTCAGCTGAGTTCCCACCTCTTCATTGAGGAATCCTAGGCAACATGAACAGTGCAAACCTTTGTGGGAGATGGCTGTGCATTTATGTTCTCATTTTGGTCTTAGTGTGGATCTTCCTCCACTGACTCCATACTATCTCCTGCATGACACCTCCAGACATGCTCGATGGCAAAGATAGAGCCCAAAGATCTGCCTTCCTGATCCTCTCTCATGTCACCCACCAAATAAACCATTCGATCCATTCTTCAGAGGATCCCTTCTGCATAGATGTCTGTGCAGCAGCCAGGTGGCTTTCCCTCCACTTGGGGATCCCATACAGACTCCTTGCTCAGAGGTGGCTCCTAGCAAGGGCTGTTGCTCTTCCCAGCAGCCTGGGTTAGCTGCCAGGGAGATTGTCTTTCTGAGGCTTTGTGAGCACACCAGGAACCTCAACCTTACTGATAGACTTCTGAGAGGTTGGCACTAACTCAGTAATGCTTCTGTGCCATCCTGCCTCAAGTCTCATTGCTGCTGCAGAAGTGACCATATGCTAAGGACTCCTTTCTGTGGGTTCACTCCCGTGTGCCAACTTGCTTGCTAAGGCTGCTCCTATGTTCAGGAAAAGCCTTCTGTGTCCCATTGTGCATCCTGGGCTCCAACCCTGCTGCTCTGCACAAGGCTTCTTCAGGGATGTCACTGCCTTGCTGGTACTGACAGTTCAAAATAGCCCCAGACCACACAGATCTGGAATCATAGAGTGATTCTGTGAGCTAGAAAGGACCCACAAATCAAATTCCTGGCTCAACAGTAGAGAAAGTAATCGCATTACTACAATTAATCAGCACACTGCTAATATTTGAGAACACAAAGCAGACCTGAATTAGGCCTACATTTAATGGGAAATAATCCAGCAGTTGTGGCAGGGGTGTTCTGTCACAAACTCACCCAGTCTAAAACTTAAAACAAAAATATCTTAAAGCCATAATTAGACTTCAGCAAGCTCTGTAATGCTGGGAGCATATTTGCACTCCCCTTGGCCACTTCTCCCAAGCCACCACAGTATTTCATGACTTAGTTTCAAAACTCACCATGAAGGGTCCTGTGTCACCTTTGGCTCACTGCCATCTGCGTACAGATCCCTCCTGTACTGTAGCTTTCTGCACAGAACACAACATACAACTGTAAGTGAGCTGTCTGTTCATGCTGACGCACACAAAAAGTGAAATGAAAATCAGCTCCACTGGATTTCATTAGCGCAGATCATAACAGCTATGAAGATCTTACCCTCATAAAGAAATATCCCAGCTGGTGAAGAAGCAAACTTACTGCAGTAATCAGGATAAGTTTCATTCTTTATCACATGAGAAACATGCAGAGCTGACTTAAAGCAAGCTATGAACAAGAGCTGGAGATCACTTTGAATAGCCTCAAATACAACACTTACACAGAAAAGCTGTTCTTTCCCAGCTTTTTGCTTATGCCAACAAGAATTTAGCTGAGGCCTCCTCTTTTCCTTCTGTGCTAACTGCCGCATTTGTTGGCTGCACTGAGGGTTTCTAGCACATCCACACCTGTGGATACAGGGTGCTTGTTCTGTGCACCAGCTTTCTGCATCTCGAGTTAGTGACAGGTTGGAACCACACAGCCACAACAGAAACAACCACACAGAAACAAGGAAGCACTTCAGAGCCACAGCTACTGCTGTTCTTCACCTGACCGGTATTAAAGGTGCTATCATATTTAATTTTTATCTACACATCTTACCCTCCTGGTTTCCATGGATTTAAATCATTGTTAATTGTTCGAATCTACAACCACTGATCTCAATGGTTTTACGACACAAACTTATGTTTTGCTGAAGGCATCTAAGTTCTATGAACAGAAATGGACATACAGAGTAAGAGCTGAACTCCTGCAGGCAGACCTGATCTATGCAGGAAACCTTCTCTAGCTCTGTGGTTTTCTGAAACCATCTCGCTGCCTAAGCAGTGGACTGAGCTGCAGACTTCAGGCTGCCAAAAACTGACTGAAGCCATTTTAAACTCTTAACATTGTCCTGCAAATGGCATCTGGTAGCTGGTGTCCTACCTGCCAATTCTATACACAGAGAACAGAAAAATGTATTTAGTTTGTATTTGTGCAAAGATGGGTGCTAGGTGCAAATTTCACAAAGCTAGCACACCTTCAGCAGACCCACAAAATAGTACTTATATATGAGTCTGTAGTTACATAGACATTTAGTACAAGAAGCATTAGATATATTTACTTGTTTTCTATTGGCTCTATGTACCCAAACTAGCATGCATGCTCCCCGCTGTGGAGGAGGCATTTTTGGCTTTAAGCTGAGCCAGTGGTCACCATCTCCATTTCACAAGCTGAAAGAGCCGGGTCTGTTCAGACTAGAGAAGGCTTCAAGAAGACCTGATTGTGATCTTTCAGTATCTAAAGGGGGATGATAAGGTAGGAGACATACTTTTCAGCAGAGTCTGTTGTGGTGGTTTCAAACTGAAAGAGGGAAGGTTAAGACTGGATATAAGGAACTTATTTATTTATTAACAATAAGGATAGTGAGACATTGCAAAAGGTTGCCCAGAGAGGTGATGGATGATGTCCTTGGACTCACTCAAGGCCAGGCTGGATGGGACACTGAGCAGTGATCTAGCTGCAGATGTCCCTGTTCACTGCAGGGGAGCTGGACTAGGTGGCCATTAAGGGTCCCTTCCATCTCAAATGATTCTATGATCTCCCCCTGCCACTTAACCTTTCCCCCACCTACCAGCTGAGAGCTGGGCCTTTTCAGCCTGGAGAAGGCTCCAGGGGGACCTTATAGCAGCCTGCCAGTACCTGGAGTATGCCTACAGGAAAGCTGTGGAGGGACTTTTTGTAAGGGCACGTAGCAACAGGACAGGAAGAAATGGTTTCAAACTCGAAGAGGATAGATTTAGAATAGATGTTAGGAAGACATTATTTCCTGTGAGAGTAGTGAGGCACCTGAACAGGTTGCCCACAGAGGCTGTTAATGCCCCCTCCCTGGAGTTGTTCAAGGCCAGGCTGGATGGGGCTCCGAGCAACCTGGTCTAGTGGGAGGTGCCTATAGTAGAGGAGCTGGAACTAGAGGTCCCTTCCAACCTAAACCATTCTATGACTCTATGATTAGTGATTGAGCCATTTTAAAGTGTCTCAGTACACAAAAAAGTGAATTTTCAGGTTGCTTAAGAAAATAATTAAAAATACTGTCAAGCTTTATGACCCTTCCAAGGCCTTTCATGAGTTGTGGAGCAAGAGCTCTTGCAGATGGAAGAGCTAGTCCACCTGAAAAGGCCCAAGGTGCAAGTATAAGAAATTAGAGATTGCAGAGGAGCTTGGAATGCTTATGAGCAGCACTCATTTGATAACACTGCATGTACTGCATTTTCTCTACTAATCTTTCAATCGTGTTCAAATAAACTTCTAATACAATTTTAAAAATTATTATTCTTCTACGGTGTTTTCCAAACCAAGCATACCACGCACCGCAGTAACAGCACCTGTCTCCTCCCCCCCCGAGTCTCCTTCTGCTAGGAGATATATGTTGAACATAATCCTAAATGTCAACTTTCGCTCTCCACATAGCAGGAAATTTAGGTTAGTTGTTAGGAGGAAGCTTTTCATTATGAAGGTGGTGAGGCTCTGGCACAGGCTGCCCAGAGAAGCTGTGGATGCCCCATCCCTGGTGGTATTCCAGGCCAGGTTGGATGGGGCCTTGGGCAGCCTGGTCTGGTGGGTAGCAGCCCTGCCCACAGCAGGGGAGTTGGAACTAGATGATCTTTTTGGTTCTTTCCAACCCAAGAAATTCTATGATTCTGTGATTCTTGCTCATTTCAGCATGGCGTTTTGTTTTACATACCTTTGTCACCACCACGTGGCAAATGTATGAATTACTCTCTTAAAGAATAGTGACAAACAAATCACGTAGTTTTGGTAGATACTATCATCCAAGAAGCTGAAGAATGAAGGGCAGCTTTCTATAAGGTTATGCTCTGCAGCACGGTCATAACTGCATTCCTCTTCACTCTTCATATGCTTCACTCATACCAGTCAGGTAGTTTGTTTTATGGTTCTAGCTGCAGTGCCACTAAAGCCATTGCTAGCCTAGTGCATGACATTGTCCACAAGGAAATGTATTTGTCACGTGAAGTTAGGTATAGCAGGAACAGCCTCGCACTGTGGATGAACACTCTTTTTGCTGTAATAATCTTCCATTTCATTGCACAAGTAAGCTGAAGCACTTCTAGAGCTTCCCAATTCAGTATTCTATTCGTTCTATTACCATTCAGTAATAGAATGACAGATTTTTTTATTGATTCAAATGAATAACAGACACTGGTACAATGAAAGGAACATCAGTTGGTCACTGATAACATATTTGGTGAAGCTTTGTAGAGTCTCAAAAGCTCAGCAAGCAGCAAACCACCTGAAATACCAGGTAGAGTGCTGCCAGGCAAATCAGTTGGCACCACAAAGGGGCGAAGGGTAACCTTGTTCCATGTGAACCATCCACTGGACAGGAAGACTGAAGGATTTTTGATAGGGAAAGAGGAATTTATATGCAGAATGATGGGCAAGGTGTTGTCACAAACAGGTACTGGCTGCCCACTGCACTCCTCAGCCTGCCTTCAGGGTGGCAAAGAGCACTGTGAAAGAGCCAAGGGACGAGGTACATAGAAACATGACGGCGAGCAGAATCTCAAATGCTTATTAAAGGAAATGCCTAATGGCAAAATTGGAAGCCAAAGGAATGTGATGAAACACCAGTGCTAAGTGTGACTTATTTCACCAGTGACATATCAAAACGCCCGCTGCTCCTTTTTGGGGCGAGGGTTGTGGTTAGACTGTTTGGTGAGCACATCGCTACTGTTTCAGCAGCGCTTAAGGATAACGCGAATCAACCCCTCCCTTCTCCTGCCGCAGCTTCCCCATAGCACAGACAAGCTACGCCCACCCGCCCCGCAGTCCGCCGCGATACACGCAGGCCGCGGGTCGTTAGGCGCCTACTTCCTTAGCAACCCGCGGAGCCCCGCCCTTTCCGGTGAACGCGACGTTCCCATTGGCTGTGGGGAGGCTATATATTGACGTCATACGGCCCGCGCCTTCCTTTTCGTTCCGCGCCCGCCGAGGCCTCCACACGGCGTTGTCCGCGTGAGTCGCGGCTCCGGCGGGGCGGTTTGGGGGCTGGTGGCGGTGCGCGCACCTTGAGGCGTTAATGGCTCTTAGCGGGTGTTCTATGCGTGCTCCCCTCAGCGGGCCGAGCTTCCTCGGGAAAGCAGAGGGGGATTGAAGGGTAGGCCGCCGGCGCGGGCAAGATGGCGGCCGGGGCGCCCGCCACGTGAGGGACTGAGCTGGGTGGTTGTGCCCGCAGGTTCCCTGTCGTTGCTTCTTAAGGGAAACTCCACGATGTCCGGAGGTCTCGATGTCCTGCAGATGAAGGAGGAGGATGTCCTTAAGTTCCTCGCTGCCGGGACCCACCTGGGAGGCACCAACCTCGACTTCCAGATGGAGCAATATATCTACAAGAGGAAGAGCGATGGTAGATTGCTGGGGTGGGAGTCTGGGTTGCAACAACAGGCCTAGCTGTGAGTTGATGAGCAAAACTGGGAAAAAGAGCCGATTGCTACCGTTTCAGTTTCCCAGTAGTTCGTGGCCCTGCAAAGTACAGAAATTCAAACAAATCGCGTTCCTCAAAAAAGTAAAACAAAGCACTTCTGATAGAACACAAAGGATTGAGGCGTCTCTACTAGTTCCTGACTGTAGCAATGTAGCAATAAGTGTAGTCTCAGTAGTAATTCGTGCTTCTTGTGCTGTTCTTAAATCTACTAGGCACCATGTGAAAAGGTTCCGGCTCATAACAGACACAGGTTTGTATTTATGGGTTGGACCATAATGGCTACAGTTAAACTATTTTAAAATAATGCTGTTGGATTTTTCTTGGAACAGCTTTCTGCTAACTCGTGTTTTGTAGTAACTGCAGCTCTGTGACAAGTTTAATAGCAGGCGAGTGCTGTCTTGATTTAGAAATTTCTTTACTTGTTACTCTAAATCGTTTTGTCACTTGTAGGTATTTACATTATCAATCTCAAGAGGACCTGGGAGAAGCTCCTCCTGGCAGCCCGTGCTATTGTGGCTATTGAGAATCCAGCTGATGTGAGCGTCATTTCTTCCAGGAATACTGGACAGGTATGGGAGTTCTTTACTTACCTGAGGCATTCAGTATTGGGGGCAGGACTGTTGCCCTGTACCAGTGCATGCCATTGGCAGCTTGATGATAAAACAGTGACCCAACAGCTTCAGAAGTGTATTTCTTATGCTGTGGTTGAAGTGTAGAGCAGCTCTATAGAGGGTCTGTGCACAGCCCCAGATCCTGTAGATTTCAGGGCAGATATGAGTAGTTGAACAGTATGTTTTTTTCCTTTTAGCCTTATTTGAATATGTTCTGCTGGACCTCCTCCATTTTTGGGGTCACCAGCGTGGCTTTTGGGAACAAAAAGCACCTGATAGATCTAAGTTTTTTTTTTTCCAAAGAGGGAATAATATTCTTTTACTAGAAGGGGAATTGTAACAAGGAAACAAACATTTCAGATTTTTCCTGTAGATTTTAAGCAGAGAAACTTTCATAGAAAGGGATGCACCATTCAAATTAAATCTAATTGTCACTGAGGTTTACTGCTCAACTTAATTTCTTTCTCCTAATCTAGACAGTGCCACAAACATAGGAGAGAATGCAGAATGACTTTGAGTGGATTTACAAAAGAAAGATGGGAGCACCTACTTATCCAACTTGCACACTGTTAAAGCTTGATGCTGAGGTCAGTTCCTGACCGATGAGCTCTCAAGTGTCGGAAGTGTGCTACAACAAGGCAGTTGGCAGAGTGCTTGCTAATGCCAGGAGAGGAGCTGCCTCTATGATTGGTGTTTGATAGCAGCTCTGCCACATGCTCTGTGGCTTATGCTTGAGAAATTAGAAACTATTGCAAATGAGCAGGAACTAGCAGTTGCAATCTTAGTGGACACTGTTACAGTTTCCATATATGTACTAGTGAGCCTTCTTTGTAGTTAATAAATATTATGCTACTGCATAGTAAATGGATGCAGAAATAATGGAGGAGAATGGCTTTTTTTTTTTTTTTTTCTTATATGACTCGAGAACAGTCCAGGGAGAGCAGGAATGTGGTTTAGGAATTGAACTTTGTAGGTCACTTTGATGGTTGGACTTGGTGATCTTGAAGCGTCGCTTTCCAACCTAGATGATTCTGTAATGCCATTTGTTTAATGTACCCTTTTCATGGTTTGATGGAGGTTCTTGACTTTGGAGTGGAGCATACAACACAGTTTAATGGGGGGGAGGGAGACTTGTTCTTCACACTGACTGCACAGCCTTACTGGTGGATGTGTTCTTATCACTCCTTTTTGTGGTGTTTTGTAGTTATCTTTAAAAGCGGTATGATTTTCACTCATCCAGAGAACTGGTATGTTAAGCCCCGGTGTTATAGGAATGGAAACAAGTTTACGTGGTCACTGATAGCATGCCAGGGTGAGTTGGTTGAAACTGAATTTCCTACTTCACCTCTTGATTTGTTTTGCAGCGTGCTGTTCTGAAGTTTGCTGCTGCCACCGGGGCTACTCCTATTGCTGGACGTTTCACTCCTGGTACTTTCACAAATCAGATCCAGGCAGCTTTCCGTGAGCCACGGCTCCTGGTTGTTACAGATCCCCGAGCTGATCATCAGCCACTGACTGAGGCTTCTTATGTCAACATCCCCACCATTGCACTGTGCAACACTGACTCCCCACTGCGCTATGTGGACATTGCTATCCCCTGCAACAACAAGGTTACTGCTTTGTAGAATGTAAAGCTGCTTTCTCTAGAGTGTGCTGTAGGTTGCAAGATAGATGTTTTTTGTAGGGAAGGTTAGCATGTATCTGGTGTGACTCCCAGGGTGGTTAGCTAATAAATTTCTGCCAAGCCAACAGGTAGGTGAGGAGGGTTTGAGCTTGCACACTGTTGGAGCTTGGAGCTGAGGCCAACTTCTGGCCAAGGAACTCTCAAGCGTAGGATGTGTGCTACAGTAACATGGCAGGACTTACTGACAGCCTGAGGGTCTTCGTGTCCCCGTGAAAGGAGTTTGGTAGTCAATCTTGCCACAGTTCATGAGCATGAAAGAAAAGTAACATGACTTTGTGAAGAAACTGTTATGAAGTAGACTCTTACTAGCAGCTGGAAGGTAAAATCTAGGGAAGTGGTAAACTAGCTTTGATCTCTAGATATCTAGACACTGCTACTAACAAAACAATGTAAGCTAAATCTGAGCTGGAATGAGTCTGTAAGATTAATTTCTTTGTATTAGCATGTGGTATGGATGTGTAATCCTTGTGTTTTTGGATAAGATTTACATGGGACATTGAATAGGAGTACTGATTGAGGCAAATTCAAATGCAGGTGACTGCAGTGCTGCAGAGACCTGAAAATGTTGCTGAGAATTTGAATTTGCTGTGTCCTGAGTCCATGGACATCATAGATCTGTCAGGGATTCTCTTGCCTGAAAAGAATTTTGTGTGCAAATAAGTTTCCTTTTAAAGGTGTGTGAGGGCAGGGGAGGGAAAAGGCATTTAAAGGTGTATATTTGAAGCAGATCTTAATGTAACTTTGTTTTCCTGTTCCAGGGAGCCCATTCAGTGGGCCTGATGTGGTGGATGCTGGCTCGAGAGGTCCTGCGCATGCGTGGCACCATCTCCCGTGAACATCCATGGGAAGTCATGCCTGACTTGTACTTCTACAGGGATCCTGAGGAGGTAAAGACCTGTGGGAGGGAGTGTGAGTGAGATGTGCTGCTTGTATACCTGCCCATGGTTCTCTGTGCTTGCCCCTGAGGGCAGATACTTGTCAGTCTCATAGATTTGACTAAGTGTCAAATCTATGAGATTAATTGGTTGTCTGTCAGCTGGTACATGTTGTCTGGTGTGTGGTGAGGTGTGTCTGTTCCTGTGCTATGTTGGCTGTGTTCTTCATTGCAGATTGAGAAGGAGGAGCAGGCTGCTGCTGAGAAAGCAGTGACAAAGGAGGAGTTCCAGACCGAATGGACAGCCCCAGCTCCTGAATTCACTGCTCCTCCTCAGCCTGAGGTTGCTGATTGGTCTGAGGGAGTGCAGGTCCCATCTGTGCCAATCCAGCAGTTCCCCACAGGTCAGTTTTGTGAAGGGGTGTCTAGAGGAATTGGGATCTAGAGAGCAGAAATGAATTGTCACTGTGTGATTAGCTGCAGGGTTATGCACAGTGGTGGTGTACTGATTCATCTGTCTTTAACAAGTCACAGATACTGGTATTTTGTAGGGAAAATTGAGGAGTATACTTCACTTGCTTTATGCAAGTTTTTGCCAGCAATGTCTTTAAGCAGTAAAATGATGCGTTTTTAAGGCAGAGTGGATGTGAGCGTGTACCTTAGTTACTGCACTTGGAAGTCCCAAGTAAGTTGATTTGGAGTCATGAGAAGAACACTAGTTTGTGTACTTGCATATACCTGTACAAGAATGTCAGTGTGCACTGTGTTTTATGGATAAAAAGAGTAGGAATGCAATGAATTTTGTTGTTTGTAATTTCAGAGGACTGGAGCGCCCAGCCTGCCACTGAGGACTGGTCAGCAGCTCCCACTGCCCAAGCTACAGAGTGGGTTGGAACTACCACAGAGTGGTCTTAACTTCAGAGCCGCTGTACTGTCAAAAATAAAGATCAGTTTAATATCCATTCTACTTGTACGAGTGCTGGTTGGTATGGTTTTTTTTTCTTCAACATGCTGGAGGGTTGGGATGTCAGCCAAAGGCCTCACAGACTTGAGAGGTGGGCCTGTGTGAACAGTATGAAGTTCAGCAATGTCAGGTGCAAGACCATCCACCTGGGTCATGGAAATTCTAGATGTATGCAGATAGGGAGAAAAAAATCAGAGCAGCCCTGCAGAGAGGGACTTGAGTGTTCTAGTGGACAAAAAATGACATGAGCCAGCAGTGTGCTTTTGCAGCTTGGAAGGCCAACAGGATACTGAGCTGCAACAAGAGGGGCGGCCAGCAGGGTGCTGGGGCTGATTGTACCTCTCTGCTGTGCCCCTGTGAGGCCCCATGTGGAGTAGTGCATTCAGGCCTGGTGCTGCAGCACAAGATGTGGGGGGGATCTGTTAGAGTGGGTCTAGAGGAGAGTCATGAACATCATCAGAGAAAGGAGCACCTCTTTATGGAGAAAGGTTGAAGGAGCTGGGCTTCAGCCTGTAGAAGGCTCATCAGTAGTTGATGTGGGATTGGGGTTTGGGTTTCAGATAAAAAATGTTGATAATGTTGAATAGAGTTTGCTCTACTCAAAAACCAAGGATTTTTCTGCTTTTTGTGTTGTCCTGCCATTGGAGAGGCTCAGTTGCAAAAGGAGCTGGGAGAACAAGATGTAAAAAACATACTCTGCACTGCAGCTGGGGAGAATGGCCTCACCTGGAGACTGTGGTAGAAAGCACTATGGAGACTCAAAGCCCACTGCACTCCAACTGAAAAGAGATACTGGCAGCATATGGAGGGGTTTGGGCTGCTTCAGAAGTGGTTGGTACTGAAGTACAACTCATTTGGCACCCTGACTACCTGGGCTGGGTGGGATGCAAAGTGAGAGTCCACTGTATGCATCGTGCATCTGACACTACAAAGAAGGACAGGAGGGATGTTGACAGTTTTTTGGTGGTGTGAGCTCAATTCATGCCATTGTATTTGTACATGGCTAATTAAGGGACATGGCTTCTTGCTCCTGGTTGTGCAGATCCCTCAAAGTGAGCTGCTTCCCCCTAGGCTGCTAGTAAAGCTGGTGAACCACAAGATGGCGGTGTCAGCAACTCAGCCTGGCTGGCTCAGAGATGAGTGCTGTGATTAACCCCAAGCAGGGGAAAATTGCATCCTTGAGTCTCCAGGGAGCATCTCACCACTTTTTTTGTTTGCTTTTAATCTTGTTCTATTCCTAGCACTCAGGGAAGGGACAGCAGGATCCAGCAGCTTCTGCTCTACCAGATCTTCAAGCTGTGGCTGCTGGAGGTTGTGCCAATGACTCGGACAAGCTTTTGCCATAACCACATGCCTAGGCACTGCTCATTTCTGTGCCGTGGCTGAAAACTCCCAGATGAGGCTGCACAGCCGAGAAATCTGACTGAGGATCACTGCCTCACTTGTGATGCTGAACTCGGTGGTGTTGCTCAAGTAGTTGGTTCTGCCAGAGTTTGTTTGCCCCCGGAGAGAGAGCCGAGGGGATGAAGGGTTGTTTGCCTTTTGGGTCGGAACTATGGGGTGTAGATCACATGATGACCACGCCAGCTTTTCAGACGTGCTAACACAAGGGGCTTCTGGGGGCAGGCAAAACTCCGTGCATCATTTCCACCTGGCAGGGGTGATCACGATGAGCTGCTCAGCTGCAAAACCTGAGTCCTGAGCATTTCCGATAGCCCGGTAGATGGGGCTGTTAGTCCTGGTTTGTCCGACTGCCAACTGCCCCCAGGCCGGGCAGGGCTTGTCCAGCCGGTACTCTCCTGCCTCCCCTGGCTTTTTCGTTCCCTGCAGCAGGATGGTAAATTTTCCCTCATACTACACTTTTCACAACTGTGTTTTGTATATAAACCGAGTGTTAAACTTGCTGCCTCCCAGCTCAGCTGTACTTTATAATTCTCTCTGAGGGAGCAGCTGTGGGATGCTGTTGGCTTCCAGCAGAGGAATGCAGTGCTCCTAATTTAAGATGCCTCAGAAACTTTCTAGCTCATCCATCTTTCTTGGCACATCACCTCCAGCATTTCTGAAGGGACTTGTCTCCTCCTCAAAGCAAAGTAGCAAAGTCAGGTTGTACAACTTTGTACCTATTGGCTTTGCTTAAATGAGGAGAGATGAGCAGCACATGTGGAGAGGAAAGCAGAGCGAGTACCACTTCCCTTTACTTGTGTCTTGCTCCAATTTATAGGAGGGAGATGAGGTTCTTTTAATATCTGTATACTCGGTGTGAGATTAAGAAACAGTATGGTGGTCTGACCAGTTTATTACAAAACCTAATCAGGGAGACGGGGAAGGGAAGGAGGGCGATAGAAAAGATGGGAAAGAAGCAAGAATTGCGTAAAGCGGGGAGA
The DNA here is from genome assembly GCF_023343835.1 of Lagopus muta. Classification (NCBI taxonomy): domain Eukaryota; kingdom Metazoa; phylum Chordata; class Aves; order Galliformes; family Phasianidae; genus Lagopus; species Lagopus muta. Next base: position 43,542,021 of record NC_064439.1, on the reverse strand, counting down.
GTCACCAGCAGGATCCAGCAGCGGTACATTGCACGGCGTTTGAAGGTCCGAGGCAGCGGGGGCGGGGAGCAGCAGCGCGGCGGCCTTGGGCAGCGAGCGGGGAGCGAGCAGGCAGCGGAGGCGGTTGCAGAGGCAAGCCTTGAGGAAGCAGCAGCGCTCAGGCAGCAGGCCGGGAGAGTTCGACAGCATGCAGGCGTCACCTCACGAGGAATGTGATCGTCAGGAATCCTTGATCTTCTTCATGAGGAACCCGTTGCCAGAAACCTCTCCTCATGGTTTTCCGTTCCTCTTTTTATCCTCGTTCTCCTGCCTACGTGACAAGGAGGGGCCTCAAGCTAGAGTCATTGAATACCGCCGGAGATGGTCATCATCCTGAGATAAGGCCACACAAAGGAGCACTTCACAGCCATTTAGCTGCAGCTCATCTCTCTCGTTGCCCCGGCCTTGTCCATCTTGTCTCCCACACAAAGGATCTCACAACCTTTGCCCAGGACTTGCCTGGCCTTGTTCATCTGTGTCCTTCAGACAAAGCATTTCACAGCCCTTGCTCGGGATTTGTCTGCACTTGAACAAGTCCATTTGTGTCCCCAGCAAGCTTTGAGACACAGACGTTAACAATCTCTTACAACTTGTTATTTTGCTATTAGAGGCTCTAATAAACAAGATTACTGATAAACAAGACTAAAAACACACATATAACCCTAATGCTCCCCTCTCAGTGCATGTTTTCTGCAGGTGTTAAGCCTGGTTTCTTCACCCAGCTGGGTATGGCTCCATAAGCCCCAGGTGCTAGAGCACTTCCTCTCCTTTCCCACAAGGATTGCTGTGAGGGGAACAGGTGAGTGCTTCTGATTTCTTCTTTCTTTTGTACAAAGAGCACGTTTTATTTGAGTGGTGCATACAGCCAGTGCCTGTCCATCACATAGCTGAGAAATGCAGTAACTGGTTTTGCTGACGTCAAGGGTTCAACCCTTTGAAAAGCTGTGAGCTTAGCTTTAAATGTGCTTTTGTTTGCCTGAACATGGCTTGGATTTCTCCTGCTGGAGTTTGACTTTAAGGCTCTTCCTACATGTTGTTTTAAACTAAGAATTAAGATTTCTTGAACCACGCCTCAAATATGAAGCAAGGAGCTCAATGAAAATGTCAAATGTGAGACTTCTGATATAAAATGCTGCAAGTTTCCAGCACCGCCTGGTGCACAGGTGAGACCTGCACTGGAGAACCATCCTCTTGAGGCTGCAAGTTGGTCTGCACTGGCTGAAAAGTAGAAATGCAGGAATCTGCTCCATTGGGAACCAGGAGGTGGAGGTTTGGGTAAGTAACAAAGTCTTTGTTTGTTTGATTTGATTTTAAATCCTGACTGTCTGTCCTTCTAGAACTACACAAAGAGTGGATAGATTTATTCTTGCGTCTAATGTTTGCTTTGTAGGTACCTGTGTTAGAACTGAGAGTCTCCTGGCTGGATGCAGTGTGGGAAAGGTTTGGTGTGTGTATGTACAACACAGCATCTGTTCTGGTATAAGAAGGCTGCTGTTGCACTCTGCTGTGTTCTGAAACAGTGCTTTTGTGATTAGTGACTTCTGAGGCTCTTCTGCTAACAATAAATTGTAACACAAAATACAAAGGAGGGCAACAAACGTCTCCCATGGGGGTAATGCAAAGTGGAGGTGATGAGGATAGGGTTTTGGACCTTATTGGATTAGATGAGGTATGATGGAGGCCACCATGGATGAGTCTCATGACATGGAGCCTCCTATGGTCATCTCTCATGGGTTAGGGTCACAATAAGTGGTTACTGCAGTATGTGAAGAGCTTGCTACAGAACTAGCACTGATGCCTTGGAGCCACTTTGGAGACACTGTTTCTGGGAAGCCTCAGTCTTCTGCCTGGTGCCTTGATGGACCCCAAACCTCCTGGGGCTCCCTTCTCACCCACTGCCAGGTGGAACAATAGCAGGAAATGGAATGGGGAAAGGCAGCATTTCCCATTCCTGTCAGACAAGGAGGATTATTAGAATATGGCTGTGAGGTCTTGCTGTACTTCTGTTTTGAGTTACAGTGAGGAGGTGTGAGCTTTGTCCCAGTCAAAAAGCTGTCCTTGCTATGTGCACCTCCCTGTATCTTTGGATGGATATTTGATTTTGTTCCTGAATTTCTTCCTTGTTACTGGCATTTATGAGGATGGAAGTGGTCTGAAAGAAACATCCCTGATATTTGGCTTTCCTATAGATGTTTTACAATTCCACTGTCTTTGTACAAGGTAACCAGCTTTGTCAGTGGCTCAATGCTGAGGGCAGTGCAAAGGTTTCCCCACTGCCAGCTTTCTGCTGCTGTGGAACAGCCTTATCCCAATGTGGGGGTGATGCACTTCCAACAGGGCTGTAGCAACCCTGTGCAGCAAATTATTTTGGGATGCCTTTACAGGGTTATCTCAGCAGATTAAGGGAACATCTGTTGGCAGCACTGTAGTGCATGATAGGGTTTTATCGACAAGGAAATAGATATCCAATACTAGTATTTTGCACCTCTGGGAATGACTGAAGTTCATGTCTTGCGGTGCTCACTTGGTGCCACATGTGCTGTTGTGGCAGTGAGCTGAAACATAGTGACCTGAAACATAGCAACATCTTTGCCAAGGGAGGGACAGTGGGGCAAGAGGTAGCATCTCTTGGGAATCTGATGCTGCTGGGTGTGATTCTGGTATCTGTCAAAGCAGTGTGTTAGTGACCATCCCAGATATCCCCCTAACCCTCTTCCCCTCCCTACAGTGGTGGTTGTGCTGTAGCTGAGCATGAATCACTCAAAGTAGGAGAAAAGTTGATGGCAATGGGCCAGGATAGGGTGAAAGGACAGTTTCTCACCCATACTCTTGCCGTCAGCATGAAATACTTGGTGTGTGTATGTTCCCAACTGTTTGTCTTATGTTCCCTGAATATTTATCATCTGTCCTTAAACTCTTCTATATTTGACATATTTGCTCAGATTCCTTCATTTCCTCTAAAATGAACTTGACTTTCGCTATCTTGCCTTTGCCTTTAGTGAATGGAACTGTTCATACTCTATTTATCCCCTGTGACCAAAGGAGGGGCTCGTGATGGCAACTGATGCACAGCACCTGCATAGCCTCAGCCAAGCCCAGAAAGATAATTTATAAGCATGCACATACCCCCTCTGCATGGTTTCTCCTTGCCACCTCTTACTCTTTCAGAAGTCTGCTATCAGCAGAGGGCAATGGTGCCCTGCTGAGCTGCGGCTGCTTGCGGTCTCCATTAGTTATTTATTTATACATGTGCAGGGTGGAAATGCTTCTGCAGCTTTCCCCAGCAAAATGCTGGGCTTCCTAAAGTGCAGCAGCTCTCTTTGCTGGGGCACAAACTTGGTGCTGGGGTGCAAAGCAAGCCCCCCGGGCTGCCCACTTCAGCTGCTGCCCATGGAGCAGGGGGCAGCTGTGATGCACAAGCTGCTGTGCCAAAGTGCTCTATTTACTGAAGAAACAATGTGTTTTTGGGTTTTTTTTTTCCCTCTCTACCTGATTTTCGATGGTCTTCCTGACACCTAGTTTTAATTAACCTGATAGTAAACTTCGTATTTGGGAGATCGTAAACAACTTAGTGCTTAGACACTGGATTATTCACTGTGTCTGCTATCTAGAAAAATCTAAATGATAATAATAAAGTGTTCCATATGTGTAAAATGCTTCCCATTGAGAGCAAGGTTTGGTTCTGCAGCCTTTTTGCAGAAGCCTTGGTTCCCCTAAACAACTTTGCGCGGTTGGTTGGAATGGTAGGAGAGAGGCTGGGATGACTGCAGCTGCTGTTCCCCAGTGATATGCTATGGGTTACTTACTTGGCTTTATTACTATTTCATCTATGACTCACCTTATCCATGCACTCAATCACTGTGATGGTTTGCCCAAATCCACACTGTCCAGGTAATGGTTCTGTGTCACTATGGTGGATTTTATTTTATATGAAAGTTGCTACAGGAAAGCAGGAGTGGAACCGGGAGTGGGGGAATCACTCAGATGGACTTTTCTGTGGAAGAAATGTTATGTGGATCTGTGTTTTCCCTTTTTCTTTACTACAAATATGGTTTCCAAATTCTAGTGATTCTTGCTGATTTCTTAGGGAAGCCATAGGTTCCTTCTGGAAGTGTGGTCACCCATGGAAGGACCCAGTTATGAAGATAATTGCAATTGTGCCAAAGGCTCTGGGGGACAAAGATGATTTTCAGATCCCACGGTGAAGACCTTGGTCTACATCTGAGCACATGGAGGAGATGAGTGTCCTTAAGTAATGCCATGTGATACGTAGAAGATTTAGAGACAATATTCACCATCTTTTCAGCATGACTGTAGATGGTTGAATTGAAGGGGAGCAGGGGAATTGGATTCTGTGATTGGAAATGAGTAATTGCAGCAAAGCCAGAGCTTCCAGCATTAGCTTGCTGCAGCATCACATTGATGTGGTTCATTTCAACACACTGCTGAATTCAGATTCAGCAATTATGACTTTATTGTGCGAGGCATGGGCTGGGACCTAGAAATCCTCAGTTTGTGGAGCTGCCTTTTCCCTAGGAAAAAATAACGTTTGAGTATTTGTGAGTGATAAAGTCTTGGCCAAGGATGAAACCAGGCTGCCACCTGCACAGGCTGCTGCCTTGGGGCTTAGACAAATGGTAAGGAAAGTGCAGTGGAGAGGAAAAAAGTCCCTGCAGCTGTCAGGCTGAAGAGCTGATAACGATGCATGCAGCATGAATCAAAGCTGAATAATTGCTCTCTAAAGCCTGGCATCAGCCTTTTGGTGAGCTTCCTTCCCTTTCTTTCCCTGTGTGGGACATGGCCAATCTGAAGAGATGTGGTTTGGAGATTTGGCGAGGCCAGACTTCACTAGTCCCTGTCTGCCCTGCCTTGGAGGCAGCGGAAGTGCTTGATTTATGGTTGCTTCTGTGGCAGAAACTGCGTCAGCATCACTAGCATCTTGTCTGTGGAGGTGTAAGCTCTTGTCCTTCTCTGTCAGGTGTATTTATTTCCTTATTCCACATCTCTTGATGATCCCTTTAGTAGTGTTTACTTTTTTTGGTTCACTGTAAATATAAGAACCATTTTGTCTTGCATCACTGTTGAGCACTTTATGACAAACAGCTTTTGACCCTAAGTATAAATGCTGATGTCCCTTCCAAGGTTCAAGCTTAGCCACGTGTTTTGCAAAACTGCTATTTAAAAAAAATAGTTTATTTCAATTCTTTTTATTTATTTTAATTATTTTTTAATGGATTCCGATTCCTCGTTGATATCGAACAGATGATCGATCTTTACCTGCTCTGTCTGCTCGCACAAACTAAGTGCTGATATCCCTGGGAGATGCCCGATTGAAAATAAGCCTTCATCAAGAAGAATAAGATAATAATTAAGTTTAGGTATCTCCTTATTTTCTACCGAAACCTTTTGGATACAGCATTAGAGCTAGCAGTAGCAAGACATATGTAAAATTTGCAATGCAGAGCACAGTTCTAGCAGCGTATGAAAGCAAGCTCTGTACTGTGCAAGATGTAGTGGGAACTTTCTAGTAACACACCACTGAGTTGTTTTTCTGCAGTTTGCCTTGAAGTGAGCCTGGAACACATGGGAATCTTGGGATGAATGCCAGGGGAGGAGGTGAGAAAAATCAATGCTGAATTCTTAGAAAAATGCTTATTGCTGTTCCTTCCTACCAGTAGAAAAATAGGGATGAAACCAAATGCTACTGAGTGCTCCAATGAGTTTGTGAAGACTAACCTTATTATATGTGAGTAATTAGTAAATAGGCTCAAAACTTGGAGTCAAATAGTCGTGTCAGTCAATGGGATGTCCAAGGGGTGGCATTTTCACACCCTTTTGAACTGCTGTAATTTAAAAGAGGTCCCTATTTTGTACTGGAGCCAAGGAGAAAGTTGTCACCAGCCTGCAGATATTGTTGTCTATCTGTTATTATTGCACTTGTCTCCTGAGGACGCTGAGCTTACACACAACATTGATCAATGGATGAACCTAATGTATCGTAATTAGAGACAAACAAACTTTTAGCTAATGAGCATGCATGATCCAGAGACAATGAAGTGCTTTGTAATGCTCAGTGTTATTGCAAGGCTCGGGGGCCTGATTTGGAGAGCATCCAGATCCTAGAATAGTTACGCAATCTTGATCTAAGTCTACCTCAGTTTTCCAGGTTTTCAAAACCTGTCCGTAGTTCTCTTCTGCTCTGGCTTCTTCATAAATCTTCAGCATGGCTGAGCAAGGGCCTCCTGGTCAGACTGAGGGGAGGGGAAAGTGGTAAAGCAGTGGAAGCAGGGATGAATGACCTGGGAAGAATATAGGGATGCTGTTCAGATGTGCAGGAGTGGCATCAGGAAAGCCAAAGCGTAGATGGAATTGAACTTGGTGAGGGATGTGAAAAACACCAATAAGGGATTCTTTAAATACATTGAGATGAAAGACAGGCAAAAGAGCACGTATCCCTCTAAAAATGAAAAAGATGGGCTGGTCTACTCAGGCATGGAGAACGCTAGGTTCTCCATGTAATAATTTCTCCATGTAATAATTTCTTTGCCTTGGTCTTTATTGCCAGTCAGGCTTCAAATGCCTCTTGTGTCCCTGGACTCCTGAGGGGTGTTGGGGGAGCAAAATTCTCTCAGCATAAGAGCAGAGCAAGTTCTGAGACAACCTCATGAGGGTGAATGGAGTGTAAGGAGCGGGATGGTGTGTATCCCAGGATTCTGAAAGAGCTGGCTGACGCGGTCACCAAATCTCTCTTCATTGTATTTGAAAAATTGTGGCTGTCAGGCAAAGTCCCCTGTGAAAAGTTTCCCGGGAAAAAGGGAAACTTCACTCCAGTTTTCCAGGGAGGGAAAAAGGAAAAGCCAGGAAACTACAGGCTGATGAGCCTCCCATGTGTGCCTGGGAAGATCACGGAGTGGATCCTCCTGGAAGAGATACCAAGGCACGTGTGAGATGTCAAGGTCTGAGACTTTGTTTGTGAGACCCAGCATCCCTCTAAAGCCAGGAATAAATCTGATGAGTGACATGCCATGATGAGGTTCTCTAGGGGACCAGGTAATGCTGACCATCATAAACCCTGGTAACAACCAAGCTGACTCTGAACCACAATATTTTATATATATACATACTGATTTGCCTTTTTGTATTTGGAAGCAAAATGCAATGATTCATTTTTTGAAGAAATTCTGAATCCTCCATGTATTTGATTCTCATTTGAATCTCCTGGAAGTACTTCCTTAGGGCTCTGTTCTCTTTCATAAGCCCAGGCATCAAGAAATGAGCTAGATCTCTCTCTACAAATGTGCACTGCACAATGTTTAAGTTGTTAATTTCTATGAAGAGTCAGATACCTAAATACCTTTGCTGATTTGGACCTGAAAAAGGGAACAATTTTCCCAATCTGCTTTCTGTCCAAGTGAATTCCATCTCTTTACTCAGTTCCTTCAATGCAGACATTCCTGCACTGAATGTCAATTGCTTTCTCCTCTGTCAGACATAGAGGAGAAGTTGCTGAGTTTCCTGTACTCAACTCATCACACAAGAAGACTTATTGCATTTAGTGAGGAAAAATTAAGGTGGGCACCTTTAACTCAAAATAACTGTTTGCTGTAGTGAAAATCTTCCTAGAAGTATGTATGGATTTCTTTTTACTGAAGAAAATGAGTTTATTTGTATAAATTTTGTGAAGAATGCCAAGTGCACGAACATCTTCCTCCAGACCCAGGCTGGCTGGGATGGGACTGTGGCAACTGGAACAAACTGAAGATGTAAAACAGGACAATTGGGCAAAGTCTTGCTGTGTTGCTCTAGAAAGTCTTAGGTTTTCTGGTTACAGTCAGAAACCAGTCCAGAGTACTTCTTGTCTCTCGACTGTGCTGGCTGATCTTACTAAATCAGAACTCGTGGTGAGGGATTGAAATAATGGTTCAAGCTATTGTAAGCTGACTGAAAAGAGGAGCAGAGAGAGAAGACGGAGAAACTGGAGGAAAGATGCACAGCAGGGCTCAAACGGATGAAATTTTAGAGGATGCAGACAGGAGGAAAGCTGTCAAGAAGGACGAAATATTGCTGACGATGTCCTGTGCTGGCCTACTAAGTGTCCTCTATTCCCAATACTGGCTGCTGTGCAGCTGGAAAGGGTTTGTTTTTTTTTTTTTTTCCCTAAGAATACTTAATTCCTCAGATGGGAACAGCAAAAGATCTTTGTTGGAATGTAAAATCGTTCTATTTTTATTAACTGAAAGAGACTTTAAGGGGCCTGATAGATGCTCACTCCACCAAGTGTACTTGCCACACAGCTATTGGTGGCCACAGGGCTGTCGTCTATGTAGTAGGCTAGCAATGCCATGACTGACTGTCAGCCCAACACCTCCCATCTCCTTTATGATCAAAATCAGGGCAGCCACAAGGGGCTGCAGTAATACTAAACCTCTAAACAAAGCTTTTTAGATAAAATCAGCATTGGGTAGATACAGATAATCACGAGTGATTGACCAACAAGCAACAGTCATTTCCTATGAAAACTACTATAGCTTATGTAACACTTCCAGGAGAAACGTTGCTGAGTTTATCAGACAGGGCACACGTATCGTGGCTGTCCTCTCCCTCTTCCAGGGAATGGCCCCATTGGGCGTCCTCCTGGCCAGGGCTGTCTTGGCTGAGGGTACGGTGCCCAAGTGCCTGGTGTCAGTGGCCGTGTCACCAGTACGTGTGGTGGTGGGATGAACGCTGGTCTTCTCCCAGCGGTTATGGGGCTGCTGTTCAGGGCTTCTGCTTTTTCTTGTTTCCCAGCAGGGCTGGCTTGACTGGGAGAATCTGTTTTCTTGTCTAGAGTAAAGATTATTAATATTATTTTCCTGAAAGCAAACGCTGCCGTTCTTCCTCTCCCCCACTGGATGCTGTTTCTTCTAGATGCAACAACAGTCTCTGCTGTCCAAGTACTTCTTGCATGTTCTTACCAATACATTTAAAATACATAGCAGTCCTACAGACTACATTAGCTCACTTGCACCTTGTCGTGGTTATGGATAATTACTGATCTCAGTCTTTATTTTCAGTGCACCCCCAATGTTGCAAACTATTTTCATTTAAGTGAGCGTTCTGTGTCTGCTCCCTGCTCGAACCTGTAACAGGTTGGCCAAAGTTTTCAGCTTGTTTTGGCCTCTCCAGAAAGCAGCCACCCATCTAAGTGCAAGAGGGCTATGGTGGAACTAATTCGATTTTCTAATCTGCTTTGAGATAAAATCTTTTCCATTTGTTGCACTGCTTTTTACAAATGAGAGCAGAAGGTTTTGGCATTCAAGAAGGGTATGGTTCAAACAGTCTGGAGGATCTGTCTGATGCCAATGCCATGCCCTGCACATTTCCACCTAGACAGGGATCACCTACCAGAACCTAGAGCATGCACTTGTGTAGGTTGCTCTCAAAGTAATGCCTCCTACTTGACATTATGGAGATTGGCTCAGATACAAAGAGCACAATAACACTATTTGATTGATCAAATTCCCATCTACAAAGCACTATTTCACAACATAGACTCCACCACTGGCTATGTATTTTCACCATCAAAGAACAAGAGCCTGCATGGTACACTTGTCAAAATCTGCACCAGCAGAGGTGACCCACTGTCACCGTTGCCACTGCTGAAATGCACCACTACTGCCTTACTGTGCTTACATCCACTGTTTGAATTCCACAAATGTTTATTCAATGAATGTCAATGAGTTTCACTTTTTCCCATGCAGGAATTCAATGACACACCTTTGTTTCAGATGCACTTCTATGTCAGATACCATTTTGTCAGCTTCCCCTTTAATGCCATCTGTTGCACAGCAGCAAAATCTAATGGAATGTTGGTGTGAAGACTCAGCCTCTGCTACCATACCACCAGCACCCACCTCTAAGATTTTGGGCCAATGTAATAAAGTAGGAGGCATTACTTTTGGAGCAGCCGTTTTCTATGCCCTAAGACCAAGGCAGTTTTGAAAAATGCCTCCACCTCACTCATAACAAGTTTTCCAGTGAAATCTCAATTAAAAAAAACATTTCTGGCTCAATTCATCAGTCTAGAAACAATGCTGTATGTTCAGCATTGTTTCTGAATTAATTGTTGGTTTCATGACTGGTATGACTGATAGCTGGGAATTGAATCATAATTTTGGATTCCAATTCCCATGCCTTGATAAGCATATGTTTGACATAACGTAGTCTAAAAGCCTTCCTGAGTGTCCAATGGATTTCCATAAGGGGACAAAATCTTCTACTCATCTGGTCCCGCACAAATTTGCATTGTCCCAATATCTCAGTCCTTCCCAGTCATCACTGTAAGACAAAAGAGATTTTTTCCAGGGGAGCTGGGGGGGTTGTTTAGTTTTTACCTTCTGCTTGTTTGGGAGAGCTTTCATTCTTTGTACTCGGTGCAAGTAAATCCTCCAGATCTTGCATCATGGAATTAGTGCTGGCTTTGTTGTTCCTCTTGTTTTTCTCTTCTTCACGTTGCTGCATTGATGAAAATCATGAGTTTAGTTTGAAACTGAGGATTTAATCTGTGAAATGGCAGCCTGGTGTCATGCTAAGTGTTTTGTTGTGATGAATGCAATCTTTTTGCCAAGATCAAAGTACTGCTGAACCTTGGTCTAGTGATCAAGATTTCAAACAATCTTATGGAGAGAAAGTACACCCTGGGCAGGATGGGGAGCCTTAGAAGAGATGGTTCTGCCTCTGTTAGGGCAAAGAATGTGCTGTTAACATAATTTAGATCTGCCTGTGTTTCTGCTGCTGCCTAGCTGCCCCCACCAGGGTTTTGGTTTGTTTTAAATTTGTATCTTGGAGGGTGTATTGAAGGACTGGTGATGAACGCCAGAAGAAGGGGAGGAAGGGACAATGGCATGGCTGGGGAGCACTGTCAGGCTGCCTTCAGTTTTACTTGCGTGTATTTAGGTCTTGAAAAATTTCCATTTCTATGGCAGAGGGGAAGGAACATCAGGGAGATGTTTCTGATCAGGACAAGCACGCTGTGCGGGGAAGGGAGAGCTTCCTCTCTACACAAAGAGAAAGCCCAGACACATGCCACTCTGGCTTCTTCCCTCCTCCAAAAAGGGCAGTTCCTCGAGAGAGGAGCCTGGATGCTGGAGCTGGGTAGGCAAAGGGCACTTGTGGTCTTGCTAAAGCTGAGAGATTCCGACCTGCAGAGAGGCTTCTGTTCTGCTGGGCAAACCTTGCAGGCTTTTGTGCAACGGCAGCAGATCACAGTGAGCTCAGTGTGTTGTCACACTGAGCCTCTTTCAGTCTCCCACAGCTGAGAGAGAAACCTGTACTATCAGGTCAGCACAGCCATGGCTGTGGGACAGCTTTGTTGTTTCTCTGACACTCTCTAAGCAGAGCTGCACTTCTGTGGGTGTTATGCTTCTAAACTTAATCCACATTACTTTTGGGGTCTCTGCACTGTGGTCCTCTGCATGGTGCAACCTCCCTCAGTTCTAGATGCCACAAGGTCCAATCCGACCCTTTACATTCAGGTCATTACCTCTGTCTGTATCTTGCTCTTCTCATCTGTATAGCAGAGACAGAAACATCAGTCTCCTTTCTAAAGGGCTTTGAGAATTACTGTATGTTACTGCCATGTTATTTATGGATCTCTGTTCTTCAGCCTCTACAAAATCAGGCTGCTGTGTTGCTAGGCTTATCGTTGTTCCCGGGAAAACTCAGGCTCCAAAACATTACTTGAACTCTGAGGTATTTTATCTTTGTAGGTGGAAAGTGCAGTTTATGGGAAAACTTATTGTAGTTCTGATGTCTGAAATAGAAGCCTATTATGGGATGGGACCGCTCTGCAGTTAGTCATTAAATGCCATCAGAGAGGAATGAGCTAGCTTTAAATGCATCTTCCTCTTGTGTCACTAACATGGTCTGAAATGAACAGCAATTTAAAAGCATATGTTGCACATCAAATTTGAAGTGCATGGTATTTCAAAGATGGCTTTGCTGGACGAATACTTACCAGTTGCATTTTCTTCTTCAACTCTGCGTTGGCGCGCTGGTATGCTTCAGACACAGCATTTAGATAATAAATAGCGAGGCTACAAAAATAAACGTATTGCTGCAGTATTCCCAAAGTAATTCCCAAAGCTGCTGCCTTCCTGAGAGCACAAAGGCCTAAAAATCCCACTTGGTTTCCTGTAGGACCTGTTGCCCCCCATGCAGTGAGCCTGTGCACAAGCATCCCGTGTAGGATTACATATAGGGCTTAATTAAACTTGGTTGCTGAGCCTGGACTACACGGTTACTTAAAGACTCATAGAATAGTTTGGCTTGGAAGAGAACTTGAAGATCATCCTGTTCCACCCCCAAGAACACAGTCATCTTTCTGAGCTGCAAGTGCACACTGTTGGCTCACATGAAGCATTTCATCTACCAACACCCCCAAGACCTTCCCCTCAGGGTTGCTCTCAGTCCACTCTCCTCCCAACCTGTATTTGTGCTTAGGATTGCCCTGACCCAGGTGCAGGACCTTCACTTGGTCTTGTTGAAATTCATGAGGTTTACACAGGCCTGCCTCTCAAGCCCATGAGGGTCCCTCTGGATGGCATTTCTTCCCTCCTGTGTTTTGACCGTACTGCACAGTTTGGTGTAACCCACAAACTTGCTGAGATTGTACTCAGTCTCACTGTCTGTATCACCAACAAAGATGTTCCAGTTCCAATACAACCTTTGAGAGACATCACTTGTCACTGTTCTCCACCTGCACATCAAGCCACTGACCATAATCCTTTGATGTGACCGCCCAGCCAATTCCTTATCCACAGAGTTGTCCATCTGTGAAATACGTTTCTCTCCAATTTGGAAACAAGGATGTTGTGTGGTACAGTGTCAAATGCACTGAGTGGGAAGAAGAAGGGCTTGAGTCTACTGTTAAAGTTTTAACAACCTCCCCTTATGCAGCTTTCCTGACAGCTGTCTGCAGACTGCCTTTAGATGCACAAGGCTTAGGAAAAACTCAAGCTGCCTCAGGGTGCAGACAGATTGAATGCCCTGAGCCAGTCCAACAGCTCAGTTCTGCTCAAATAAAAGAAAAACAATCCTTCTGCCTCTGCCTTGTCTGGCTTGCTCTAGGTTAGCCTTGGTTCTTGGCACATTAACTGATGGTGAGACCAGCGCATTCTCTGGGTGAAAACCAGTGAAGCAGATAAAACACACAGGTCTTTGCTGTGGCTTACAGGAAACAAAACACGAGACAGAACAGGTTACTCAGGGAGGTTAGAAAAACGTAAGAAACTAGGAAAAACAAGGCAGAGGAAGGCCTTGAACCCACTCCTGTAAAGTAAACTGTTCAAGGCAGGGTCTGCCTGCTGTAAGGGAGCAGAGATTAGAACTAAGGGCAAGCAGGAGCCAGGCTGGCACAGAGACACTGGCTTTTGTTTAGATTCCTTCTGCAAAAAAGGCATGCCAAAGCAGGGAAAGGAACCAGCTATGCTGGAAGAAACTGAAAAGTGACTGGGATCAGAGAGGGCATGTTGGCTGCCAGTCTTTGGCGCTTGATGAGGTGTGTGCTTCCAAATGTGCCCAAATGTCTGAGGCTGTCTCACCCAGTAATATTGTGGTTGTCAAAACTGTCTCCTCCAGCTTTTGTAGAGAGCTTTTGTTCTTCTTAATTATAAACATCATCTGCTCAGTGACTTCGAGCCATTCCTGGGAAAGCCACCACCCATTCAGTTCACTGCTATTGTGTGTGTGTGTGTGTGTGTGTGTGTGTGTGTGTATGGCTTTTTTTAATAAGCAGAAAATTCAGGTTAGACAAAAAAAGTAAGTGGATTTTTTAAAATAAGGGTTTCCTTTTCCAGTTTTCCAGTCAGTTTCCTGAATGCACGGCTATGATGCAGGTTCAGCATCCTCAGACTGGGCTGGAGGGTTTTAGTAGTGTAAGTTCAGCCATTTTGGTTTCCAGGAAGAAGATTGGAAGGGAATACTTTGGGTGGCATTTCTGGAACCTTTCAGCTTGGTTCTGTCTGAAGGAAACACATTTACTTATTTTTACCTAGAATTAAATCTACAGTCAGTCTTGGTGAGGTAGGCGCTCTGTCTCTGAAAAAACATTTTGGATTCTTATTTTTGTTCTTCTGAAGGATTTCTTTTACATATTATCAGACTGATTGCTTGGGAAATATAAAAAGAATTTGTAATCCACGGTTTTGAGGCTGACTGCACCACAGCAGAAAGAACAGCAGAAGGAAGCAAAGCCAGGGATTACTTATATGACTTATAGTTACCTACTTTCTGAATAAAATGGTGAAAGACACAGAAACCTAAGCTTCTGACCAGTGGTAGCAATCAGTTACAGGACTGCAAGCGAAAAGGAACGTTATCTTGCTCTTCTGGCAAGATCTAAATTGAGATAATTTTATCTCTCTGTATATTTAGGTCATTTCCAGTTATATCGTGAGAGGCTGCTGTGGATTGTTAAATAGGGCCATGCTTCTAGATAGAGGCATGTGACTTTTGTAGGTGAAGATTGTGTATTAAATGGGATTTCTTCAACTGAAAAGTTTCCAGGATGAGAGAGATGAAAAAAAGCCTTAGAAAAAGTCTTTCTATGGTAACTACCCTCTTCCAGGATAACTGGAAGTCCAGTGTCTGATATCTTTCCAAGCTGCACAGGCTTGGGTAGGAAGCAAGGACGTTTTAGGTGGTGTCTCTGTTGGAGCTGGAATCAGGACAGAGACCAAATAGTGTATGTAGGTGAGATGGGCCCATGGGAAGGCTGCAATATGTAGATGACGAATAGCCCATATGGGGAAGGGCTGATGAAAGGAGCATCTTCAGCAGGTAGATAAGAGTTCTGCCATGTCCTGACCCAGCTGTCAGTGGAGCAAAGGGTTGGAGATTGTCGCTGACCAAAATATTACTTTCAAAGATCTGTCACATTTATTTATTTATTTATTGTTTTTGGAGGGATTGCGTTGAAGGCCCAAAAACCTGACATATAGCCCTTTTGCAAAGGTTATCCATTTGAGTTGGGTTAGTTCTGCGGTCTTCATACAAGCTGTAGCATCTGATAGTACTACTATGAGGCCTGTGGAGCTAGAGCGCATAGCTCAATAATGTGTTTGGCCATATTGGAGTTGTGGCATTAGACTTCTTGTCTTCTGTGTGATTCATATCGGATTCTTCCAAGTTTGGGATGTTTTGCATGTATTACAGTATCTAATAATCCTTACTTAGGTTAAAATGAGCATGGAGTTTGAGACAGGGTGAGTGACAATTAGTGATTTTCAGTTTAATTTGGATTTTTATCAGGCTGTTCCTGTTAGAAACTCTGTAACACGTGAACTTACATTTGATTTAATTTAATGGCATTAACTTCTGTGTAACCTACTCACAGTGAATGACCACAGTGCCCAAGAGAGATCAGACCTGAAGCCAACATGATCACGTGCCAAAGGAAGTGTAAGAGAGGCAAGCCTGTAAAATATGCTTTCCAACCCTTCACTATCTTCAGCTGTTTAGTCTGATGTGTTTGAAGCTGCCAGTAAAATTTGGCCACAGCACTCCCACTCATTTTGATAGCTCTGGAAACCTCAAGAGTAATGCCAAAAGTCTCTTAATGTATATGTGTAAATAAATAAAATGAGAACTGCCCTGGTTCTGATGCTGCTGGAGGCATCAAGGATCAAGTACGGCTTCTGACGTAGCTTCAAAGCTGAAATGATCTAACAGCAATGAAACAAATTTCAGATATATTATTCGTAAGAATAGAAGAAAAGATACTCTTCATATTTTTGGAACGTGTAATTTTTGAATGCCCTGGCTTGGCAGTGCTGTGAATGCCACCAGCTGTGACAGAAATTGCTTCTCCACAAGGCACCAGGCTGACACTGCCCATTTAGTTCCTACTGGCTACTGAAAATTTTTCAAATGGAAGCTGTGACAACCATGAGGCCTTTGTCAGCAATATGTTTAATCTACAAGGTTGTGTTTAATTGGGTTGGGAAATTAAATGTTGGGAAACTGGGTCAGGCAAGGATTTGGGGAGCAGGACGTGTGTCTGTCTTCATCTAGGCTGTTATCTCAGCAGATGTATGTAGACGTTGCTAAAATCCCAGCCATTTTTAGAACTTCTTCCTCACTTCCCACCATATTGTGATTGTAATATTGCAAGGAAAACTTACACCATGAGCAGAATTGCGGGAATGATTAGTCCTGGATTTGCCACATAGCCGAAGATCTTGGCAACAAAAAGTGGAAAATCAAGCTCGATGGTCTCTTGAATGACATCATACATCCTTTTCTTTCCACTGGAAAGACAAATGGTCAGTTAAGAAGTGTGGAGAAAACACAGAGGGACACAGTAATTCCCAATGTAATGATGCTAGAGTGGCATGTTTCCTCTCTGTCAGTGAACGTCATCTTGCTGTTGATCACTAAGGATTTGGAAGTAAAAATTCTGCTGAAATGACTTCATTCCAAATTATCTTTTTGTCCATTTCTCCTTGACCAGCCCCACCACTGATTATAGGAATGATCTCTGCTAAGCCACCTTGATCCCAAAGATCGTACATTTATTTCAGTAGGCAGGTCCTTTAAGAATTCTATCCATTTACCATTCTGGAATGTATAAAAGTCTGCAGATTGCAATAATCGTACATTTCTGATCAATATCTTGTTAGATGTGGCCTTCTCACATTAGAGATGACTTTCCTTATGCAAATTCTGCCTTTCTGAAATGATGAACCAACTTGAAGAGCTGTTAAGCAATGACAGAAATAGCAAGCTGTGATTATCACTTAATAGGAAACTCAGCAAAAGAGTCATTTCAAATTGGATTGATAAAGCAGATAAGGGTATTCTATGGGAAAGTAGAACAAAACTGTAAAAGCTGAGAATTTGGCTGGATTGTGTAATTGACCTTCTCCCCCAGCACCTATGAATTCAGCCCATAAGTGCTATTCCTCATTTTTGGGCCTTCTTCCTCCTTGCCAAAGGAATCCAGAGTCCCTTTGGATTCTGCTTGAAAAGCGTTGGACTCTGTCCTTATGATGAGAGACAAGATTAGCTAGATGGGGTTCCAGCTTCCTCGGCTGCCTTAAGCCTAGGAGAGTTAAGCTTTCAGTCAAGTTATGGGTGGAAAGTTGTGCTGAGGGGGTGAAATAGGCTGAGTGGATTTTGAAGAAGAGACAGAGAATTAAAATAGCTCTCTCTCTTTTCAGGTTAGTCATCTCCAAATGATAGCATGCAGGCAACTAGCTTCCTGTCAAATCTTCTGACATTGCTGCTAGACACCTGTCCTTGTTACAGAACAGAGGAAATTTTGGTTTCTTGCCTTTCTCCCTGAATCTTTTGTTATCATTCTCTATCAGTGGATAGATAACCCACAGGAACAATTTGTTCCAATCTGGCTCCGTACTGAGTCAGACTCAGTAGGACCAGGAAATGGTGTTACTCGATCAAATTAGACTTTATTGGCATGTTAATCCAGTCCACTGAATGCTCTGAGCAGTGCTAATCTAGGAGAGGAAAAAAAAATAGGCTTTTCTTTTTAAAAGCAGCAACTCTTCAGACTCAGACCTATTCATTTCCTTCAATTTCCCATCAAAATTAAGCACAACTGATGGCGTGGGATTTCTTGGTTATGTGGAAGATCGTGGAGGGTTTAGAATCCTGTTCTGCTACCACGATGTTGCTGGGAGACTTAAGGCAGAAGTGAGCAAGGCTTATGGCCTCATGATGGAAATTGGAGGTATTAAACCATCTCTGCTGGAGACCAGGCCTTCAAACTTTGTGGAAATAATCCTTTGCACCAGAGCAACAAACAGGTATATTTGATATTTTGCTACTACCTGAATGGTCCGCAGTCGAAGGAAGGAGGCAGGGACATGATGGTGTAGGCCACGGGCAGGAGGCTGAGGAACAGGATCAACAGCAGCAGTCCCATGTAAAAGTTGTTAGACTTGGATGCTTTGAATACTCGTGCATGAGGAACATTGCTACTCATGACAGCCCAGCACTGAAAATACATGGAGGTTAATAAGCGCAGCACGTTTATACCCACGAGCCCTGGTGCATAAAAGGATCCCATCCTGAAAAGGAAACAAGAGGAAAAGGTACCAATTTTTGACAGACTGGAAGGTTTTTTTATTTTCAAAGGAAGAAAAATTGTTGTTAGTATGGTGGAAGTTTGCCCACAGCTAAAGCCTGAGGGGGCTGGTTTGTGACATCCTTGTACTGTTTGAGGAGAAGTGCCTGTGCCCATTTTATAGTGACCACCAGACGGGCCTCAGAACTCAGTGGCTGCAAAGGATTTGCAGTTTGTGGCAAAAATTGCGTGGGGATGGCTTGGGAAATGTCAAGTGGATGTACTCAGCAGGGAGGCATCCTTCAGTCTGCAGAGATGTTGAAGTAGAGGAACGTTAAACTCTGGCAAATGAAATCTTGTTCCCAGAGGAAGTGAAGGTCTTTGTGTGGTTGCCTTGTACTGTCACAAGAGCAGCTCTAGTTTGCCCTCCTTTGGGGCAGTTTTGGGTTGTGCCTCTTTTGCCTGACGTGCTCAGCTGGCTCCATGGCCACCCTTGTGCTGACAAGGTGAGCTTGCAGCTTTCCCAGAACCCTTCCTAATCTCTTCCTCCAGCTCTTAAGTCATTTTGAAAGGATAAGGAAATTACATTTTTACCAAAAAATGACCTTAGAAAGTGAGACTGGGGCAGAGTTTCCAAAACTGTTCCCTGTTTCAGCAGACAGCTGTTCTTTGGCAACTAAACCGACAGTTTTAAATTTCTGCTTTGGTAGCCAAGCAAAACAATGAGAGAAATTGAAACCCAAGCATTCTAACTCCACAGGATAGCTTTCTTTCAGTAATTCAAAAACCAAACATGAAATTAACTTACCAAATCATTCCTTGGTTGAAGACCAAACCCAAAACATTGCCACTGATGTCAAACTCTGCATAGGAAGGCTGTGTGGGAAAAGAATGCAAAAAGAAGTGAATGTGTTGTTGCCAGAGGTACCTGCTTATTGCTTGCTATTGCTCTGGGTGTAAGGACACTTATTCAGACAGGGCATGAAGGGATTTCAGGGAAGGCTCCCACTGTGTGCATGTTGCTTGAGAACAAGAGCTGTGAAAGCAGAATTGGAGCTATTGTGTTGCAGGCTGCTTCTCTTCTTCTGGTGTGCTTAAAATCACATGGATGTGTGGAAGTACTTAAGTTGCTCCATGTTTGTATCTCCTCCCTACTATTCTATTCCAAGCAAAGGCTATTCCAAGCAAAGGAATCATGGCACGGGACTCGATTTTATACCAGCTGGTGTATCTGGCTGCAGACTTGCACTTTCACCACAGTAAGGTACTGAATATTAAACCAGCCATAATGATGAGCTGGCAAGTAAATGATACACCAGATATGTATATGCGTGTCCTTAGATCCTGGAGTAGCAGGCTGCTGTAGAGGAGAAACACAGAGCATGAGAAGGGAAAACTGGAGGAATAGTTAACCTGGTCAGTATCAGGCGTTGCACTGTGTTAGTCAGTAGTTAAAATACTACCTTCTGTGAAGCAACCTGTTTGATATGAGTGCTAAACTCAGAACAGGCAGCTCTAATCTATTGATAGTTCTTGTCATTTTGTAAGTTATTATTGTGCCAGGTTTGCTGTCATATAGCTGCTGTTCTTCATGGATATGCTTTAATACATACAAAACCTAGGTCAATTCTGGCAGTTTATAGGTAAAGTTCTGTTTTCATGAGTGACATTTATTTTTCTGTTACAAAACAGAACATAATTCTAAAAAAAAATGATGGGTAATGACCTCATGTGTTTGAAAAGTCCAGTGTAGCATGTCTGCTTTTGACCCACTTTGCATGTACTTCATACTGTTATGTTTTATAAAGTTGAGTCTTAACAAGTGTGACTTTTATGTTGAAAACTCAAAAGAAGCTTAGTCAGAGCCGTGCTGAGTTGAATGCTCACAGCTTTGGGAAGAAATGGGTACAAAAATAACATTTTTTTCTCTCTTTTGATTCTGGCCCACTTCGACTTGAAACCTTAAGTTGTATATTGATACTTGCTTGTTTTTTTGACATGAAAGTAACAAAAGTTTTCAATGTCTCTTGTCTTCTGCTTTGAGGGAAGCAAAGTCTCTGTAGGAAGGCCAGATTAAGCAAAAGCCCCATTCACTTCATGCATTAGGAAACACAAGTATGATTGTGCAGTATCCCATAGGTTGGTTTAGATGGCTGCTGCCAAAACATCCAGTATCATTCCTGAGCTGGGGGGTGAAAAGCATAACCCTACTTGAGCTCTGTTGGAGTTACACATGTAGCACCAGGAGTAATCCTCCAAAGATGTAGGAGAAAAAGAACAGTAAAATCACAGTAAGATTACAGTAATTCCGTATTTCTGTAACTACAATGGGAGCTACATGGCATGAAAGGAGAGTTTGTCTTTCGCCAGATTGTACTGCAAACCCTCTAGCAGTGCTCCATGTTAAGGGCTGCAACATTATTCTGCTGCTCAGTCCTAGTAAGTAAGGGCCTTGCCGTGCTCCTTCTGAGCTTGAGTGGATTAGATGGCTCATTTGCAAAAGGCAATCTGATGGAGCATGTTAGTTGGCTCATCTCCTGGTAGATGCTGGATGGGTCTCGTATCTGAGTGCAGCATCACCTCACAGCTTGCTTGGGCTGAAAGCCAGGGAGAAGGAGAGGGGGAAGTTCTGAAACAGATCTTTTCCATTTCACTGAGAGTTAGAAAATGGATAGCTATGTTTGTTATTGTTATTTTATTTTCTATATAAATCAAGGAATGCCTGCAGTACAGAAGAGACTTCCAGCTATTTGTAAAATGGAAATCTTCTTAAGAATGAAGAAAAAAACCCTTTGTGGTATTTCCAAAGGTTGTTTTGAGGAAAGCATCAAAATAAAATTAAAAAAAAAAAAAAGGTGTTTAACAAAGAGAGGCAAAGGGATAGCCTGGAGGAGGAAAACAGAAGCTTACCTGAGAACAAGATCTGTGAGCACGTGCAGAGGGAGCTGTCAGGAGGCTCAGAATTCCATTGTCCATCAGGGAAAATGTTTTCTGCCTCCTCCAGAATAAATTCAAAGAGCCCCACGGGCAGCAAAACGCCCACTACCAGCTTTCCTTGTCTTACCAAGGCCCAGTAGGCACTTGCAAATCTCACCTCATTGCTCTTCTCTAGACCTCTCCAGGAAACCCTTCCAGCAGGATGGGTAGCCAGCTGGTGCTCTTATATAATTGCATTATTTCCAGGTATTTGCTTCTCTATCTTAATCCATCTGTTGTTTGTTTGTTTGTTTGTTTGTTAATAATGTGAAACAATGGACCTCCTCTCCTTCTCCTCTCCTTCTCCTCTCCTTCTCCTCTCCTTCTCCTCTCCTTCTCCTCTCCTTCTCCTCTCCTTCTCCTCTCCTTCTCCTCTCCTTCTCCTCTCCTTCTCCTCTCCTTCTCCTCTCCTTCTCCTCTCCTTCTCCTCTCCTTGTCTCTTTATTTTTCATTGTTTTTCTTTGTATCTGTGCAGCTCCAGTGCTGGCAGTTTTGGTAATATAGCCTTTACGAGTATCAAAGGGTTCAGCACTCTTGTGTGTTATGCATGGGGAGAACAGAAGGAAGAGTTCCTTATTCTGCTGCAGCAGAAATAAGGCCAACCTCCAGCACAGATTAGAAAACTGTGTTGTGAATAAAGCATCCTACTTCTTACAGAGTACAGGAAGATATGAGGCGTTGAGAATTGGAACTTAATATAGATGGACTCAAAGTTTTGGGGTTATAATGACGGTATGAATATTATGCTAATATTTTTTCAATTCATCTTCATGTTTTCAAGTCCTGCTATGGGAGAAAGAACCCTATTTTTGTAGGGTATTTTCTGGGATCAAACCGATTGATCCAGAGAAGTGATGCAAAGACTTCATTCACTACATCAATTAAATTAACAAGTAAGACCAGATAAAGGCTGGAATCATTCAAAATCAACCTATTTGCCATATTTGAACATATGGCCCTAAATTACTTCTGGCTCCTCAACTATAAGACCCAACAGGACATTGACTTACAAATCCAGCCTCTAGGTCCCAGCACCAACAGTAATTCATGAATCTCACGAAGCAAGCTCGGACGAAATCTCCCACCAGGATAGTTACAAAGGTCACCAGGATATCAGACACGGTGAGCCTTACAATCTCCTGCAATTTAAAGCAAGGAAAAAACCATTTAGCTCTTGTAATTTCAGCAGCGCATTCAGGACTTCATCTTTTATTAAGACATTTCAGTTTTTATGACAATAACCTTCAGAAAGGCATGCTTTGTGCAGATGCCCTACTTGTTTTCAGGCACTCAGCTGTGCCTAAACTTCACCTCTGTGGTTGGGAACGATGAGCTGTGTTATGGCTGTTCGCCCCAGTAGTTGATGTTAATGTTACTGACTGCGCTCTGTGTTGTGGCAGCATGTAAAATGAAAGCACAAAGCCAGTGCTGCAGTAATGCTGGTGTAGAACATACATACGTGGAGAATAATTTTAATTGTGCTGTCAAAAAAATCTCTGTATTACTATGGTTTGATGTCTGTGATTGATGTCTATTCTTGCTGGAGTTTCTATTCTGAAGAACTGCAGAACTTCTTGGTGCCCAAAGCAGGGGAGTTGAAGGGTGATTTCTTTGTGGAAAGTGCTATAGATCTGTGTGTGTTGGAGGTTTCATGGCCATAGCTTGAGAACCGTGGCCAAGGATTTTTGTTAGCTTGGTGCTACTATGTGAGAGTTGGGAAGGACAATGCCATTTGGAAGGAAAACATTGCTCCTGGAAACATCAAAAACGTCAACCAAAAAAACCCATCCTGAAAAATCCCGGAGATTTTCTACTTAACAAATTGCTTACAATGCCGACGGTTGTCTCCCAGCAGGGTCCCCTGGGCACGTCTGCAGGGTCGAGGGGAGGAGGGGTAGCTGTGCTGTTCTCCATGGATGAGTTATAATGGCCAAACAGTGTCCAGCGCGTGATGTTCTTCACAACGTCCTCTTCAGCTAGCTGCAATGGAGACACACCTCAGCCAAAAACATAAGTACATGGGTCTCCAAAGGATGCTAACAGGTTCCCCTCTCTTCTCTACTAGTTACTACCCCTAATACAAGAAACTACTTACAATAGAGTTGCACCAGAATATAAACTAACAGCCCTTCCAGACCAAAAGCAGCAAGTTTTGGGGAGCCAGCAACTTGTTCCTTGCACATGGAAGAGCCATGAGCCATGGTGTGGGGCCACAGCAAAAAAGAGACCAGGACTGTCAATAGGTATGTGGAGGGACCTCTGTGCAGTCCTCCTTCCTTGCTTTGTTCATTGTTCTTCAGGGCTGAGCAAACCTCCTCGATTCCTCTTATTCTTCTCCGCTTAAAATGGAGTCATTTTTTTTCTGTGGATCAGTTAGACATTTATCCTTTCCACCAGTTATCTGCCTGCAACACTCTACCAGGATCATGCTAAGGAGGGGAGGGCAGGGGAAGAGGATTATAAATCATATCCTTAGGGTCTGCATTAACAGAAACTGCAAATGGTGTCAGAGAAAAAAGTCAAATTACCTTATTAGTCTGTGATTACAGAAGACTATAGCACCTCTTTTTTTCGTGTCCATAAAAAGAAGTTGGAGGCTGGTTGGAGACAGGCCTACGAATGTGTCCTTGAGTCCCTGACCTTAACCTGGTATTCCCAAAACAACTCAGCCCCTCTCTGGGACAACTTAATGGTTGAGAACAATAGGGAAGAGAGAAGGAGTTGCTGCAAAGGATGAAGAGATGGGCTGCGATCACCCTTGGCTCCAGAAAATGCTAGGAAACTTGGCTGCTCATCTCAGCCCTTACTTTTTCGTTGACATCATCCATCAAGGCCAGAAGGAATGTGTAGAGGTTTCCCAGGAAAAGGGCAAAGATGCGCCCCAGCTGCCACTTCAGACCGATGCGTGGATGGTAGTTTTCGAGTGTGGCAATAGTTTCAAACAGGGGAGGGCAAAACATACCCAGCAAGGACATCACAATTTCAACCTGTCAGATGAGAAGGTTACTGCTAACAGCAACAAGAACGACTACGTTAGTATGAGCTGTTATCAAAATTAGGTGTGCTAGCTGTTCCTATAGCAAGGCCACTGCTTCCACCAGGGAGAAAGCTGACAAACATCTTTACCATCACCAAATGACTTTCTATTAGAGCAGTGCAGCAAAAGTGGCATTGGTGTGTAATGGGGAGAAAGTTGCGTTATGTGATAGCGTGCCGCCAAATGAGTTTCTGCTCTTTCCTATTAACAGCAACCAATTACAGTAATAAGGTTTAGACTGAGGAACACATGGAGCTGCCAGCAAATTGTCAGCAACTGTCTGGGGCTTCTTGAAGGTTTTATGAAGGAGAGGGAGTCAGAATGAGCTCAACTCCCAGCTTGGCTTAGTGTGTCAGCTGCACAGCTCCCGCGGGAGCACTTTTGCCCTTATCTCAAAGGGATGAGCTCTGAGGAGTTTGTTCCTGGTCGGTCCAAGCTCATGCATATTTAGTTTCCTCGCATCCTTCATGCTATTGCCTGCATCAGCTCCTAGTTGCTTATTTTAGTTTCAGAGGAAGCATGAGGCTTGGCTTGTATTTGTGCATAGAAATAATTAGTTGATGCTAATGCTTATTTGCTGCATTCAGCACCTGCGCTTTTTTGATAGGCAGTTATGAATGTGAATGCAAGTGCATCAAGGACTCAGTGCTGCAGTCCAAGAAAATATGTCCTAGTCTCATTTTTGTTTGTCTGTGAGTTGCAAAGCATTGGGTCACTGTGGTCAGTGAAGTCACTGACATGTCAGCATTAGCTCAGGCGTGACTTGCAGGCTCTGTCTTCTTTTTTAAGCCATCCAGTGCCCATTGGCCCACAGAGGACCACAACAGCAGGTTCGATCTCAGTCACTTGTTTTTTTAATTTTTCTTCCCTGGATGGGGGACAGTACCCAGCATTGTGTATGTGCAGATTTTAAGTTATCAACAGAAAAGTTGCAGTTCCTAGTAATTTTCTTTTTCTTTTGAAAATGTTGACTCAAATAAATCAAAGCATTTTGTGAGCTGTCTCGGAGTTTTCTGAGGGAATTAGGAGAAAACATTATTTTGAATTTGATTTGACTTTGATATATAGATACATGGTAAGAAATTGTGCATTGAAAGTAAGCCTTTCAGTGGCTAGAAATAACTTTTGTATTTCATTCCAAAATCAGACACAGAAAGATTTTTGACAACTGTTTTTTTTCTGCAGGTTGTAAAACCTTATTCTTGTTATTCAATAGAAATGAAGATTTGAATTTAACTTATGTCTGATTATGAATGTTTTCAACACCCAGAGAGCCTTCTAGTACAATGGGGTTTGTGAGTAGTAATATGCAACTGGAGGTTGAAGCATTTATATTAGTAATGTGATTGCTGAAGTTGCACTGACTTTTATTGCTATTTATTGTGAGAGCAGTTTCCCTGCCTGCAAGAGTTGTAGATTTGTCCCAGAAACTCTCAACGAGAGCAGTCTTCTTCCTGGCTAACACAAGTATGAAGCTACAGAGGGACTCCAGGGCCATGGCAGGGAATCTCTCTGCTTTGGATGCCATCTTCAGGCTGGTGCAACAATTATGCTAGTGTTCAAGGAATGCTTTCATAGCAGTAAACTGGCATTATATTTTCCATACCTCATTTCTTTCATACCATCCGGCATTCTGCATTTTTGAAAACGTCTGGGAGCGTTTCACCACAAAATAAATGAGGTAGCCGCTGCCACACAAGCAGCATATGATGAGGACGTTGGCCAGGACCCGCAGGAACCTCCTCAGATGGATGTTTTCGTCCTTGTTGCTTTCTTGCTCATCCACAATAGATTCCTGGAAAACCAGAGATGCTCACAGAAATGGAGTGTGTGTGTGATAACACTGAGCCTAAAGCAACATCAGGTGGTTTCCTACCCTACAAAGTGTAAATTAGAACTATGATGGCTATATTGAAGATGGTACTTTAAGAGCAATTTCTGTAGCTAATGTCTACTCAGGATCCTAAGCCTTAGCTGTGTTACACTCCCAAAATTTGTTCATGCCTGTTAGCAAAAATCCTTCTGGTTTTATCTGTGTGCAAGGGTGCCATCAAGTCCTTGTTCTCTGGGGCTTTACATGGAGCATTAGCTCTGAATGAGGTTAAACTGGATGAAGTTACTTTCCAGATCAAGTAGCTGGATGCTGACTGACGGCTCTTTTATTTATTGCTTTCTCCTTACGTGAGCTGGTATGAATGTGTAAAGGAAAGCGTGGAGCTGGTGGTTGTTGGACCAGCTATTCATGCTTTCAAGAGATGCTGGGAGCATTTCCAGAAGTGAACTGAGAAATGCTGGTTAGGGATTACCTTGAAGCTGGTGGTGATGGATGCAAACTTGTTGTCTGCTGTCTCTGGGTTGCCAATGAGGTAGTCCCAGCTCGTGAACATTTTCCAGCTGAAAACAAAGTTGTCATCGTCCCCATCTGCTGTGCTTTCATTGGCATTGCGTGCCATCCTGTGAACATTTAGGACAAACTGAACTGTCTGTTGGGGTTGTTGGAGGTATACAGGCCTTATATTAAAATCTGTATTGTGTACAAAAACTACTATGGATGATGAAAGCAGGCTAGGGATTGCTTCCATCACCTAGTGTATGAAGAAAGTCTATTACAGCACCTCTGGGCCCCGGGGTGGGGTTAATGATAATGACTTTAGCTAGTTAAATTTAGTCAAAAACCACTGCTGTTGTCCAGTATGCTGACTGCAACACAGCATTTTAGTGAGATTTTGGTAGCTGCATGCTGTTGAGTCAAGATTCCTTGCAGCAAATCATGCAAGGAGAGGCAAAGGATTATTCTTACTAATCAGCATAGGAACTGATTATGGCTTCTGTTGTTTCCTCTCTGTTGTTTAATCTTTGAAATCCTTGTGTAACTCCTGCTAGAGCTCCTAGCACCAGCCCCTCAAGAAAGATGAGACAACAGATGCTGCCATTTCGTGGCAAATATACAGCAAATCCCCATGCCCTGCTCCAGCCAAAGGCTCATGTGGCTCTTTCTGCAGTATAGCAATAGGGCTTGTTTTGTTAGCAATACAAATCTATTGGCTTCTCCTTTCTTGCAAGGGAAGAATAACCTTTCCACAGTATGGCCTTCATACAGACAGAGGGGTTTATTTTTGGCAGAGGCAGGCTCAGCAGCAGTTTCAGCTGCGTCCCTGCTGCCCTGGCACCTTCATGTACAACTTCTGTTGGCAAGGCAGCCCCGCAGTAATGTTAGAGGAAGGGATGAAGCAGACTAAAGAGGAACCCAGCAGGCATGAAGCTGCTTTCTGTGCTCTACCTGTAGAAGCTGGACCTGGTTGAGTGCTGTACTGTTGGAGGAGCCCAGCTAGGAAATACTCCCAGTGGGCTGTGCAGGGGGGCAACTCTGCCATACTTACGATCTGATAACAACCATCAGGCTGTAGCCAAACACGCTGATCCCAACCATGAAATATGCCATTGGCAGCCTGTATTTTAACCAGCCAATTGTCCGCTGGTTGTTGTAGTAGCCATAAAAGAGTGCTGAGTATTTGATGTACCCCTAGAGGAAAAGCAAACACAAACCTTTGTGAAAGCCATGTGGCTGTTGCTCCGTAGGAAAGAGGTTTCTGATGAAAATTGAAAACTTAAAACAAGGCAAATCAGCTTGGCAGGTTTTTTTTTTTTTTTTTAGTGTATCATTCAAAGTTGTTTGCTGTCCCATCATCTCTGAGGACCATTGATGTGCCCTGCTTACCTTCCTCCAAGAGAGGAAAAGAGAGGGGTTGCGTCAGAAGATACTGGATCAAAACTAGCATCCATTTTTTGTCTATTGCTGTTTCATCCTTACCAGAAAAACCTCCTTATTGCTCTTTGTGTCTTAGCCCACCTGCTTCTCTAAGTCGGTATCAAACACTCAAATCTTGTAGAAATGCTGTAGTAAAGGGGCTCCCCACCACGAGATGGAACTTTTCTTGTCAGCTGGGAGGCAGCAGATGCTCGGTACCCTGCAGATTTAATTCCTTTTACTGGCCACCACCTGCTGGGCAAATTCAACTAAAGACTAAAATCAAAGTATTTCTTTTCTGCACAAAGCAGAGCTCAGACATGATAACAACCACCTTGTCCCAACTAGACCTATTTTTTTCTGCACAAACTATGGGACATTCAAAGAGTATGCAGTTCTCCTAACCTGATCTCTCCCCATTTTTCTGTCGTGTCTCGTCCAAGTTGGTATGTATCACTGCACATTGTGCCTTTCAGCTTGTAAGTTAAGTGTAGATGATTAATCTGCCCGTGATAGTTGAGCAGGCTCTCTTCCAATCAACGTTTTGGAAAACGCAAAATTGAGCCATCGCTTGAAAAGTGTATTGGAGGCTGTGCACTGGATCTAGTTTAGAGGTGTCTCCGGTATCCCTGGGTGCAACATGAGCTGCACATTTGTCCTGCACCGAGTGCAATGTCACAGGAACAGGGTAACTTTGCATGTTTTTCTTCTGGTGCTGCTGCTGACTGCAGCTGCAGGAAAAAGAGCACGCCTGTGACTGACAGACCCTCGGTACGTCTCCTTGGGATTTGGAGCATGTTATGTATAGTGTATGCCAGGGAGCTGTAGTGAAAAAATCTCCATGAAACACAAAGATGATCTTTCTGGAAGGCACTGATGAAGGTTTTTCTCAGCTTGGAAATCCTAACCTTTATCTTCTTGGTTCATCAAATTGTGGGGACTAAAAAATGAATCTACACGTCATCCAGCATGTTCTTTAAGCTCCATTTGTGAAGCATGGTGTCAAGGGAGATTTATTCCTTTTCCCTCTGGAAACCCGTGATATGATCTCCTCCAGCCAAAGCATGCTTTTTCCTGGCTCCTCTCAAAATGTGTATTTCAGTTTCACTGTATTGGCTCATCATTTTACACCTGCTCTGAAATATGTTTCCCCATTGCACCTCTTCTATGGAGCACGCTGGACTAAGCATCCATTTATTTTTAAAGGGCAAGCATCTGTTCAAGGGCTTAATTTGACATCTTCAGACTGCAGAGGGTTCAGCTGTGCACTGATGACCCATAGTTGAAGGCTGCCTCTCAAGCTTGCCAGGTGTGGCTGTGCAGCAGATGTTGGCAGGACCAAGACCTCAGTGTCAGCATGGCCATGCAGGTGGGTGTACCCAGCCGCAGGCATGAGGTGGGCAGGTCTTAGTAGCTACTCCTTAATGTGATGGTACAGCCTCATCCAAGATAACTTTTTTTTACTGATTGTATATTTCATGGACTCTCAGTTAAAATCAGCAACATCCCTTCACCCTGGCACATAGGAATGGCAATGAAGAGGGGATATTCCTCTTCCAAAGGCTGTGAGCAAGCTCTCACGTAGAAGGAAGAATTCAAACCTATACATATGTATCTGCATTCTGGAGATCTGTACTGCCTGTCATTCATAGCAGCTGGCATCTCTTCATCTTCTAAAAGAAACAGTTGTATTAGTGATTTAACTTGGGACAAATTCATTTCTGTAGCTCCTCTTGCTTCAGAAGGGTTTTACTGTGTACTCAACTGGTCTCTTATGATTAACACTCTTGTACTTACCTCAAAGTCCCAAAGAACAGAAAAATCCATAGCTGTTGCTTGTTCAGCCCGAGGTACAGTTTTTCTTGGCATGCTCCCGTACGGCATTCCCATCAGGACCTGGTAAGCATTAATAACAGCGATGCATGTTCAGTAAGACGCTGTACAGATATTTTTTTTTCAGTATTTTTTTTCATTAACAAATCCCCATTGATTTTATTTTGATTGGTTTTAGTATATATTTTATTTCTTAGTACCTGAAGAGCAGTTTAAAATATTCATAATTAATTACTAGAGGTATTCCCTTTCCTTGGTCACATCCATTGCGCAGGAAATATTTTGCCAATGAATTACATCCCTCCATGAACACTTCCAGCTTAAATGTCCTTAGTTTAGCACAAGGCTTCTTTGCTTGAATTTCATGGGTCTAATGCAATAAAGGGATTACTTTTATCTATTTATGCAGGACTCTTCCTTAGAGAGAAGTCAAGAGCATTGGGTCAAGCTTGCGGTAGATTCTCTATTATACAGTCTGGAATTGAAAACATGGTCTTGAGGTGAAGTGAAGGACAGTTAGGTTTGGGGAAGGAGTGTATGACAGAATGACACAAAGAACAGTTTTCATGACACAGCTCTCCTGATGGCACCATGCACATCAGGCCTTGCAGCAACTTCAGCAGCTAAGTCCACAAAGAGAGTATTAAGGGCTGTGGAGAGTTAGTAACATATTTACTAGCAGACTCTGACTGGTGCCCATGCCAAAGTATCTCAGCATTCTTAGCCCAGAAAGATCCTAGCATATCGTCTATCACTTAGTTTTTAAGGCTATCTAGTTAATTTAAATCATTTATGATTAAATGTTTATTGCCCAGCTTCTCTCTGTATTCTAACAGCTCTGTAGGCAGTAACAGTATGCATTCTTTAAAGACAAATTACATACAGCTATTTAGTGTTCAACCATATGCATATTTCTCCAGAAAATACATTTGTATTTTTCAGTGCTAATAGCTATGTCTCTCCATTCTGTGAGGAAACAGAGCTTTAGCTTTTGCTAGTGGTGAACAACCACATCAAGGAGAACAAAAGCATGGTACTCAGGAAGGACTCTGTGCTGAATTTTACTCCCTAAAATTCTGCATTGAACAGATCACATGCCACTGTTTGTGAATTGCACAGCCTTTGAGGACTGTACCAAATAATTTAACCAGCACTATAATAGCTGTATTAAAAATTTCATCAAGAAATGACCATATACAGTTGGCTACGAAATCCTTTTCCTTCTCCAAGTACAGGGAGACATGCAAGAATCTAAAAATGAAACATCCTTGTGAATCATCAGAGTTAGAAATATAGAAAAGAGATAGTTCCCAAACAAAGTACTTGGCAAACTACTTGGGACATCAGTTGTTCCTCCTTTTTCAGTGGCTCCTTTTTCAGGACATTGTTGTGGTCATCATCTTGGGGTTGTGCCCCTCAGAGAGCCGAAAGGGGCTCCTGCAAGGACTTTGCCATTGGCTCTTTCCATCAGAGACCTGGGCAGTTTTCCACAATAATGCTATGCTAGAGCCTGTGAACGCTTGTGCCAAGGCACATTTGTCAAAACTGGATTCAACACATCCAGTGAGGACTGCATTGCATGCATGTGATGGCTCTGATCTTTCATAATTGCATAGGAATAACTGATCCTACGTTGTTATTCTACCACAGTTTGTACAATGCAAAGAGGTGGAGGAAATATTTGGAAGATTCCATACTGTCACTGGGATTTTCTTAATCTGTTGAAGACCGCAGTTGATTTCTTCGGGCGCTTGCAGATCTGAGCTTACGCCTAGGAGGATTCCTTGGTCGTGCTTCTCACTTTAGTCAAAATGCAGAAGTAGCCTCATGCTAGGTCTGTGAGTTCCTGTGTTAGCTGCTGGATGGGCCAAATCTTGAGTAGCATTTTAGAGCTACTCATTTCAGTGCAACTTTTGTTCTGTCTCTGTAGCCTCCTTGGAAGTTTTTCTTTGTAAATAATCATCCTCATTTTGTTGTTCTAAAGCTTTGTGTGTTACAAACCCTTATTTAAGCCATCAATCTAATGTTCATATTAAGCAATGGGCAAGATATTAGAGACAGAATTAAGCACTTACCTCTGGAATTATAACCAGTCCAAATATTAATCCAAAAAGGACAAGATTTACACCGTACATCCATCGCAGAAATATGAAATAGGAAGCAACAGAGGAACCAAAGTGACCTTAAACAGAAGATACTTTATAGTTAGGAGTTTAGGAGGGTTAATCTGTCTTCAGCAAGACTTAGAGCTATCTACCCACAGCTCTTCCTCCATGAATTGCAAAAACCCTCCAGATGGTGAAGGGAAGAAATGAAGGAGGAGGCTGGCGCTGGTCGTGTGCTCATTTTGTGGCACCAGTGCCCATGGTGAGTGGGGACCTATGGACCGGAGTGCGGTCTGAGTGAAAGAAAAGCTGCCTTACAAAATGCCTCATTGCCATCTCGCTGCATGAAGTGACTTCTACTTACTCTCCACTTCTTTTATCTTCATCTCCCAGGGTATGCACTGGGTTTTAAAGTTGTCAAAGTCTCTCTTAAATTTCACCCATTTCTGAAAAAAGATGAGATGGCTGTGAGCAGAGAGGTAGGAAGAGGGAGGCTGCTTGGTCTGGAGGGTGTTTGTAATGCCAGAACTTGCAAGCACTGCTAGAAGTGTGTGTTTAAAGTCCTGAAGTTGAAAGCAAAATCTGTTCTGAGTCTGATCTTTTGGATTACTTCAGAAACTGCTTTTAAGCCCAAAGCCCCCCTAAATTTTCATGTTCATTATCTGGATTTTTCCCCTTCCCAGCCTTTTAGAAAATTATGGTTGCCCTGTGATTTTGCCATAGGAGTGGAAAATTTAGATCAAGCTTGGGCAGAAAGTATTAATGCAGAACCAACCCGGTTTAAAACAAATTTTGGTTTGATAAAAGATTGAGCTTGGATCCTTCCTTATCAAACCAACAACAAAACTCCCATCAGCTCAAGGCTGGCTTCCTTTTGCCCTTCTCAATATAATCTCCATGACAACATGCAACTTGGTTACCAATACAGTCTTAAAATACTGTCTGCATTAACCAGGGGGATGACATTTTACAGGAGTCCATGGGGTAGTGCAGGGCTTTTGCATGGCCCCTCTTGTCTTTAGGGGTCTCTCAGTTTAACATTTTTGGAGAAGGCAAGCAGAGGGCTGTGCTTTTTGCTTCTCCAATCCCTCCCTCACTTCAGGGAAGGTGGCAATGAAATTAAGGCAGGGGAGATTTCCCCCTGTTCTTTCTATAATCACCACAGATTTGAAGCTGGCTAGTATTTTTCTGAATGTGGACAGGAAGATTTATCCATATATCTTTGTGTTTCTTTTGCAAATTGCGAGTTAATAAACTGATGACAGTATGTTGAATACATAACCAGTTTGCACTCTTTACCATCATTTGAGTGCTTACCTTTGCCATCATCATCTTATATGCATACAACTTCTTGCCTTTCCCTTTTCCCAGGGCTCCCTCAAACTTTTCAACGAAAGCTTGTGCCTCCCTAGTTGGAAAATAAAAAAGTGCAGATTATTGAAAGAGCAAAGGAGGTCTTTAGCTTTTCACCTCTACCTCTCCAATCCCAGCATGTCTGTGACAGTTCTCTAGCCTAGTGCTTTTGTCAAGAAGAAATTAATTTCTAGTGAAACAACCCAAAGAGAACACAGAATTTCCCTATGTTAACACCTCCACAGACATCTGGAAATGGCCCAACAGTGCCAGAGAAATGAGTGCATGCTGGTCTGGAGTAAAATCAGACTGGAAATTTAAATCAGTTTTAGAAGAGGTTTCCAGGGAAAACAGAGAGAAACAAACAGGGTAGATGGTATTGGGGTATGATGAGTTTGTGAATAAAATTATGCTGTATATTGGTGCATTGAAAAAAACAACAACAACAAGAAATTAAATTCAAGGACTTGGGAGATCCTTTTCAATCCTAGGCTTGTGAAAAAGACAGGCTTCTACCTGGTAGAAACTATCAGCAAATTCAGTTCACAACCTTTGAAAAACCACTTGTGACTTTAATTGCAAACCTAATGTCAGATTTGGAAGTGTTGAACACGTTGTTTCACTCTCTCTATGCATTGCATTCCTTATCAGCACAATGAGGTTAATCCTTTCTTGCCTGTGGATGAGTTTATGCAACCAAAATGACTATGGATATGCAGCCCTCAGAGAGCTCCCTGCACAGGCAGTGCAACAATTTTGGTTAGGTTTGTTGGAGGGAGGCATTGATTACCAATATCCAGGGTTAAGATGGAGGTACAGTGCCAAACATGATCCTTGGCAGAATTTTAGATAGGGTCTTACCCCAAAGGTAGAATACGCCAGAATTAATACTCCTGTTTTTATTTGTTTGCTTTCTTTTCTTGAAAAACTTTAGACTCTGAGGTGTACAGAGCTTTACCCAGATTTTTAGAAATAATTGTTGGTGTTCACAGCTCGTGATGCTAAGGGAAGATGGAACAGCTCTTGGCCTTGGGCGTGTTAAAGAGAAGCAGAGGCACATGGGGATTGCCCTCCTTTGCAGCCCATCACAGCAGCTCTGGGCAGCCTCTTGTCAAGCCCCAGTCCCTGTGGGGCTGCATGTACCTTACATCGTCATTTTGGAAGCTGAAATTATCTGCTGGTGGAAAGGAGATTTCAGATCAGAAGATCTGGGATTTGCCTTTACACAGGAACCATTTGCGATGAGCCCTTTCCTGTTGAACTGTGGGCAGCAGTTATCTTTGTTTTACAAACATCTGCAAATAATACATTATTATTATTTTTTTTTCCAAGCAGCACCATCTCAAACTCTGAAGTAACATGTCACCCTGCCGCTTTGATTTCTGTCTAACAATGGGCATGAATAAGCAAAGCAGGGCACAGTTTGCTTTAACAAGCAGACTGACAGCAGTGAGTCATTTGGTTTTAAATACAAGGGTAGAATGACCTGGCAGTGGATATCAGTTGAACAGATTTGCACCTCGTCCATTCTCTGGTTACAGAGACTGAAAATCAAATTCCACATTTTAACTCTGATCCTTTAATCCCAGATAAGGTGACCAGGTTCAGCTGGTCACTTTTCCAAGTCTGGAGTGTTATGGTAACATCGGCAAAAATGCCGTGTCTGGAAGAGGCAAAGTGCAGCTGACAGCAGCTGAGGATGGGTTCCCAGTACCTGAGCACAGAGAGCTTCTTCATCATTCGCCAGGGCTTGTTTCTCATGGTGGAGATGAGTTTTTTCTTTTGCTCCACCTCCTCCATCAGCATTGCAAGCTCTTCCTCTGACAGCGATTCCTCATCGGAAGAGTTGGAAGAGTTGGAAGAGGCACTGGGAGAGACATAAAATTAAGGGCACAAATGGAAAAACTCACAGGAGTTAGAATCTTGCAGATCCCAGTACAATGTGCAGGGCCAGTGGCTGATGTGCAAGAGTGGGATTTTGCCCCCTTGGGGACTGCTCTCCCTACCCAACAACCATAACTCACCTGACACTGAGCTTTGGACCTCACCGCAGTTGTGGAAGCATTGCCTGATGCTAGAGCTGGCTCTGGAGAAATGTTTTTCATGCTTTGGATAAGCCAGATGTGGTTTGGAATAGCATTGAAAATGTGAGAGATGCCTTTTAACCTTACTGTTTCCATAGAGAAACAAAAAATGTACCTGATGTGAGACATTTAAGCTATCTTGTTTAAGAGTGCTTTACTTGTAGTGTGAGTCTGACCCTGGCTGAGAAAGAATAATAAGAGAAGAACTTGGAAAGGGTTTTGCCACATGGCATTTCACACTGATGTTTTCCCCCCTTTTGAGAAGCAGTAACATGTTTGCAGCTTATTGGTTTTGCTGTTACGACCCATATGCCTTGGGCTCATGGTGTGCCCGTAGAACTGCACATCTGTCACCCGGCACTACTCAGGGATTGATGAATTACCTGTTTTTCCTGCCTTTCTTCTGTTTGTTCTCCTCCTCCTTTCCTTTCTTGTTTATTTTCTTTTCCTTATTTTCTGACTCCTTTTCATCTTTGGAAGAAGCCTTTTTGTCTCTCTCTCTTCCCTCGCCTTCCTTTTTCCCATCACTTCTTTTCATTCGGTGATTTTTCCTCCTAGAAGCTCTGCTTTGTGGAGGACAATCATCTTCCTCTTCGCTCTCATTTTCTTCTTCATTTTTCTGTGACTTTTTCCTTTCAAGTCTGTTTGCTCTGACTATTTCCCTGCGGGTCTGTTTCTTGGATCTCTTGTCCTTTACTTCATCTTCTGCAAGGGATAAAAAAAAAAACAAACCCAAACCAATGAAACAACAAGCACTTTGGGAAACAGCTTTCTGTGCTGACACCAAGAGGATTCACCAGAGAAGTGCCATCAGGATGCCTGGTGCAAACCCCAGAGAAGTCGGTGTGCAGGCTCCCATTTACTTCGGTGAACTTTGCATTATGCCCTGCCCAAGGCCACATCCAGCTGCCTTTTAAGACAGTAAGGCTCATTTTTAGCATGTGTGACCATTAGAAAATTGGAAATTAGTTACAAAAGCAAAAGGCAATCCATCAGAGAGCACGAGTACAAATATATCTTCTTGTCTGTAAGCAAAGCTGGGCAGTGGAAACAGAAACTGCAGTCAAACAACGTGCTGCTGCTTGGTGAGAGCTCCTTCAGAGATGTTTATTTTAAATTAGAGAAAAGGTACAGCTTAGGCAGGATCACCTTTTGGTTCTCTGAGTTTTTCCTTCTATAGGAAGTCTGTATCCAGAGATGAAAAAAAAGAAGATACATTTTTTGTTCTCTCTGACATTGCAAGCTAAGAATCTAATTTGTACAAAGTCTGAAGCGCTTCCATTTTGAAGGGTTGAAGTGGAATGTGATTCAATTGCAGAATGTAATGGAAAGGGGAAAAATAACTTTCAAAAAACTCCATCCCTTTTGCCACCAAGGACATTAAAATCAGTAGTAAGGTTTTCAGATTCTTTTGGTTTCTAGTTTTCCAAAACTTAACTAACAAAAATAGAACGTTCACATCAAAAATAGAATTTATAGTTTCAGCATGGATTTTTTTCTTCACAGTTGGAGAAATGGATGGAAGAGGAAGATTGGGTTAGGGTGGGATTCGGAGTAAAAGATGAGCAGCCTAAAAGGAGAAGAAAATGGAAGGAGAGGATTTACATTTTTTCTTTTGATGATTTTACAATAAATTTTAATTTATTTATAAAATTTAATTTACAATAGCTTGCATTTTTCTTTTGGTTAACAGAAATTAATAACAAGCAAATTATTTTTGCTTGATAGTCATAAAAAGATAGTAGGAAATGGTGGTCATACTTGTCATTGGGCATGAGAAGGATCTTTCAACTCATTTCTTAAGGTCCAGTAGATTTCACTTACTTTGTGGTAGTAAGTCTTAGCTAATCTAGATCAAAAGACCAACTGCCCTCTTTGAAAAACTGTTCATTTTGTGCAGTCAGCTATCACTGTTTTCATTTGCAGCCTATCAAATACTTGGGTAAATGTGGAACATTCATTTGTTGCTTCTATCTTATTTTCTGGTTTGACTGTATGGCAAAGGTGAATATGATTTATTAAAAAAAAAAACACAACACTGTCATTTTTCTAATTCCTCATGCTTAGTGGATAGTGCAGACTGCACAGACATGACTGTGGACCATTTTTGCAGTTGTCCATCCATTCATATCATCTGTGTTACGATCTTACCTCTCAGCTGTCTATCTAGTGTTATAATCCTACCCCTTAGCTATTTCTCTTTGTTAGCCTCTCCCCGATACATTCTCATTTTTATCTTCTTGTGGTCAGGACTAATCAAGACACCCATGTATTACAGTGGTGTGCATTGCAGGCAGGATCTCGGTGTGGTGCAATGCAGTTGCAGGGCAATGCGACAACTGTTCTGTTAGGGTAATGACCAAGAGACATGGGCTATAAGAACAAGGATGAGGGGGGTAGGCTGTTTAAGAGTATTGCTTTATATATCACTGTTGTAAGTCAAACCTCTAGAGAAAAGTCTGGGTGCTTACAAACAGCTCACAAAATGGTTACTGCTGTAGATTGTGCCACAACACAGAGAGAAAAATGAAAGATATCACCTCTTGTATTTCAAGCAAGGCAGTGTTTTTAAATCTGTAGGTTACCTTCACTCTCTGAGTCACTCTCGACTTGTCCGTCGATCTCCATTCCAACTGCAAGACAAAGAACAAAGAATAATTTCACTTGTTGCTGGGATTTGCACATGCATTGCTTTATGCAGGGTTCCTAAGCACGAGAGAAGCTTGGCAGAGCATTCCTTATTGATTACACGTTGTGTTTTTTTCTAAAGCAATGTTCGTAATATCTCCTTTAATTTGGAAAATTGACAACATTTCCCTTCCCTTCCCTGAGCAAACTGAAATTGCACTGAAACTGAAATCTTTGAGAGGTGCAAAATGACACAGTTGGAAAATCCCAAGCTGAAATCATTTCTCCATGATACCAACCATGTTCCATGATGTCCCGCAGTTTGCATTTCTTCCTCTTCCCCATGATGGCCTCTGCCTTCAGCACAGCCGCAGCAGCCGCTATGCACCCCAATCATAGGCGGCTCACTCCCTGTTCCAGTTCCATGTGCTCCCCTCCTGGGCATGGCAAGCAGATGGGCACGTCTCGCCAAAGCTGAGCTGCAGCATGACAGCCGTGCGGGCACACAGAGCAGAGTGCAGCTCTGCCTCAGCCCACCCAAACACTTTCCTTTCTTCTCCCCTCTCCCTCTGAAAGGCAGCTGTCAGCATTACATTGCATGCCATGATTTAAACATGAAGGAAAGCCCCGGGGTGGATGCTTGGCAGTATCGTATGAAACACAGACACAAGTCACGTCTAGTTCTGGCATAAGCCCGGGGCTGAGGGCTTTGAAGGTATCAGCTATCTTCATGCCATATTCTTTACTGCCCTGCCTCAATCTGTGTAGCCCTGTTGGTTTTTCTTCTGCACCTCGTTAAACACTTCAGTGCAGTGACTCTCTTTGGTCCTACCGTCCTCCGCCTGTGGCTTCTGTAGGGGTCTCAGGAGTGAACAGGCAGAGAAGAGCTGGCAGCCAATTCACGGGCTCTCTCTTTCCTTCCCTCCTTCTGCTCCGTGTGACCTTTGCAGACTCATTGTTCTTGCTGGTAAAATGGGATAGCTTTTCCTTCTAGGTGCTCCGATGCTTAATTAATTAATGCGAGACCCTCATTCGGAAGGTCTTTTTGTGCCACAAAGTATTGTGTTGCACCCTGCAGCTTGAGTCTTTCGATGGGCTCCATCGGTGATAGGTTTGTCTGAGTTACCTCTGCATTAAAACTCAGTGTCTGCCCCAGCAACAGCCTCAGGAGGGGAATTCAGCAGCAGCTTTAGCTTTCACTTGAGTCAATGTCTCCTCAGCAGTTTCTGGGAGGAGACCTTTTGTTGCTGAGTTTTGGTCCACAAACACCATTAAGTATTTTAAGCCTGATCTGATCTCATGGATAGTTTGATTTACCTCTGACTTCAGCGTAGCTCGCCTGAGCTAAATACATAATGTATGGTATGTGCCCATATATTATTAACTGGTCTGGCCCTACAGGTTCATCACACAGGGCATTTCCAGCATGCATCCCCACACGTTGTGTGGATGGATCTGACTGGACTTGACATCTTTGAAGGTCTTCCCCATGGAGAAGTTTCACCTATGATTCTACCTGTTAATGCAGTGGGCTAGAAAATTACTGAAGATATGATTACTAGCCCATTGAGTTTATACCGCTGTGGGCAAGACGGAGCAACCTGCTGATAGCTGGAGGCTACTGGAGCAAGTTTTCTGCAGGCCACTTCAGGTGCCTCAAACCTCAGTCCGAAATGTCCTTTGCCCAAAGGGAATGTCATTTCCCTTGTTAGCTGTAAAACAAGTTTCTGGAGAACCAGCACTGCTCCCATTGTTGGCACAGCTTTTGCCAAGTGGCATCCTCTTCCTTCAGCATGGAATATCTAGCACCGTTTGCATGCTCAGGGCATGCTCAAGTAAGCATCTCATTGCTGGAGGTATTCAAAAGGCTTTAGGAAGGAGCAAGCTGCGTTATCTGGTTTTCTGCCCCACTGTGTGAGCAATCATTTATCCATCGTCTTGGAAGAAAGCCACAAGCTCTAGGACAGCTTGTGTGACTTGGCATCCCCACAGATCCTTGTTATGTGATTTTGGAAGGTGATAGGGAATGAAGATTCATTTTGTTGTGGATTCCTGTGTGTTGAAGGTCTGTGAACTCCATTCCTGAGAAGCAGTGCTCAGCGTCCAGTGCCACCTGCTCACGGGGTGCCAATGCAACTGAATGTGTGGCCAAAGTAATTCTGTGCTCAGTTGAAATGCCTGCCCTCTGATGTTACAATCTGCACTCCTGTTCGCAGAGGTGGTGGCAAAGTTATGATGTTTTTATGGCAGCCATATGTCTTGTGGGCACTTGGAGGAAATCTGCAGCACTCGTGTCACACCTCTTGCTGCACAGGACTGAGATCCCATCATACTGTAGGAGAGGATGTTAATGGGGAGTCCCAGCATACAGGAAAGAGCATGAATGTTATCTGTATTTCATGTAAGATAATGCATGGACATGGCTGTTTAGTTGCTCAGCATACTTGCAACAAGCTTTGTTCAGATGCTGCTTTCCCTCCACTGCACCAACACTGCCAAATGTAGCAAAGTTGACCATGACCAAACAGCCCCCCTTCAGGCTGGGGAGCAGCATTTTCCCTTTTTACAGGTGAGAATCATTGCTTTTCACACTGCCAGCTTCACTGGAGTCACTCACATGGAGAGTGGGAGGTGCCTAATCACTGGCAACTTGAAGAGGAGAGAGTTATTAAAATAGCTGACCAACACCTGAACCATAAGGTGAAATCCCAACATTGTTTTTCAGATGTGACATATTATACATCAGTCCCTTTGCACAAGAACTACTTCTCCCTTTGCCTGAGAACCTCAACCTAACCAAACAAACTGCACCCCAACTGATGCTGCCTTCATTCTCCAGAAGCAGCAGTCCACCTAAGGCAGTTTTGCAGTCACATGAGAAAAACAAAAACAACTCATGGTCTTTGCCTTTTCTGACACACATTCTTGCAGGGAGAGGCTGAGGGGGAGCAGGCAGTGCCAGGTAATAGGATTCAAGAGACAGGCTGAGACGGTGAGCCTGGGAAACCTCCAAGGAGCAAGGTTTAATGCAGTGATGTGGTGACATACAATATGATACCCAAGAAAAGTCTAGTATGGTTAGGCTAACCAACAGATACACCTGCCTTGTTTTCCCCA
This sequence comes from Lagopus muta, assembly GCF_023343835.1. Taxonomy (NCBI): domain Eukaryota; kingdom Metazoa; phylum Chordata; class Aves; order Galliformes; family Phasianidae; genus Lagopus; species Lagopus muta. Next base: position 43,501,037 of record NC_064439.1, on the reverse strand, counting down.
TTTTCATTATATTTGTATGTGCTTGAAGATCTGTAATTACGCTCCAGAATTAGGCTGGTGGAAATATCCCTTTACCTCTGTGCTGTTTTTGCCCATGTGATATGGTATCTGTAGTGCATGTCAGAGAGGCTGGAAGCCAATGAGCATTGGTTAAAAAAAAAAAAAGAGTGAAGAGAAGAAAATTTTACTGCTTACATGCAAAGCTGGATTATTCACAAAGAAAAAAACAACTAAGCTGCAATATTCTACAGAACACTGTATTTGAAGCAGAAAAAATGTGCTTCATTTCACGTCCTTCTCACACACATCTTTCTGTGATGCTAGAAGAAACTTCACTGAAGGAAATGTACACAAAAACACTGCAACAAACACCAGCATGGCAGGCCTGAGGGATCACCGAGAGAGACATCCCATGTGCTCTGAGAGAGGATGCGCAGGAGGACCTTCCACACTGGTATGCATGCATCAAACTGGTGGCAGATCCCAAAACAGCTCTGTGTAGGACTGACGTTAGCTTACATGTCTCTACAGCGGGGAAACGCTGCTGGTCTCCAGCCCCAAATACGCTATCAGCTTATGAGTTTGATTTTCCTAAGAGGATAAAGTGTCTTGCATGGTTTATGATTTCTTAGGATTACAGACTGGGAGGGATTAATGGATTAGTCTGTTACCTCAGAGTTACTCCACACAAGGTATGAATAAGTAATGCACAATCATGAATCCAGCTATTACTTATGTAAATGTCAGGCTTTTATGCAGAATGTGAGCAATTTATGGAGTTCTGGAGCTAACTTTTTGGTCCTACACCATTTAGTTTGTTTCTCCTCACGGTGATGACTAATGCTACACAATTTGACAGTCTCCAGCTTTAACATATAAGGACATTAGTCTTCTCACACACCTCCAAGTGTTAAATAAAAAGCAGTTGTGTTATGGAGAGAGGGTAACTGAATCCTGGAGGCACATACAACATGCTCCTAAATGCTTAATGAGATAGTGTTTCTTTCTTGCTTGCTTTCTGATTAACATAGGGCTTTAGCTAATTAATCCATGGATTACATTTGTTCAATATTCATCTCATCTATAAGTAATCTTTACTTGAGAAAATCTTTCAGTAATAACAATAATACCGGTGCTGCATGTGGATATTTTGATGAGAGCCAAAAAATTGCCAAGTATAGATGCCGATTCTAATGACATATCTGAGGCAGACATTTAAAGTCAGAGATCTCTTCCCAGCACTGACTCAGTTCTGCTGGACTGTCTGTTAAAGACAGCTACATGTTTTGAGTAAGGACATAATCATGTTTTCAAGGGCCTTTCAGACATGCTTGATAAAATTGCTTCCAGCTCAGCTGTGATTCAATCTGTCTGTTGACCAAAATCTGCATTTTATTTTACAAAACAAATACTGACTAAGCAATGGATCTGCAGTCTGGGATACACATTAAACCTGAGCATATATGCATGCAAAGGCCATCCTCACCCCTATAAAATCCCTGCCATGCTGCAGTGCTGCTCTGTACCTTGGTACTTGGAGTGATCTCAGGTAAAGCAGCAGGAAAATGCTCAGGACGCAAGGATTCATCAGCAGTGCTCACTGTAAATACATGGGTAGGCAGTCTTGTTAGTTTAACATCATCTGGCAAGAAAATTTCTCAGCTTTTTGCAGTCTCTGAAGATAATCTCATGCAGAACAGTGGGCCTAGACTATGTCAAACATAGATCCTGTGCTGTTGGTGCACTATGGGCATTTGTTACTTTCAGGGACCACTGAAAGAATGTGTGTGAGACTAATCCCAAAGTGTTTGAGATGCTCAGCTTAATGCCTTGCCATCTTGTGCTTTGCCAATGGAAATAACCCACATCTGAATAATTGCAAGCCAGGGTAGTGAGCACAAGGTTCTCAGAGGCAAGCCATCACTTTTCTTTCATTTCTTTCTTGCTGTTATTTCAGTGTTCTCCTTTTGGCTTTCACTTACCTGATGCCTGAAGGCACATCTGGAAGTTTCCTGGGAAGGAGTGCAACAAGTTCTGGACATGCTGTTAGTCTGTATTTCTGCTGAAGAACACTTACTGCTGGAGGGCTGCTAATTCAGGTGGCCTGTCAGGAGGAATTAAAGAAAGAAGAGAGAGGAAGTGCACTGGCAGGTCCTGGAGCTGTGCCAGGAAGGAGAGATATCATTGAGCATCCGATCAATCACAGAGCACAGCCCTCAGACTTCCACTTCTTACGGTGTAGAAGCTAGTAATAAATGTTTCTTTTGCTTTTTGTTTTAAAGGTTTGTTTGTAATGATACTCCCAGTTGTGTGAAGAGAGACCACTCCTTTAGCAGCAGCCTCATGGGGGAAACTGCAATTATTGAGACCCTAACCTAGGACACAGGATGGTGTCTGCCTGCTTGCAGCTGTCTTCACTGACCCCATGTCTCACATTAAGAATGTATTTGGAATTATCTTTTTCTTGGGCTTTCCAGTTCAGTTTTTAGAGGGAATAAAATGCAGCATAAAAGCAGCATCAAGATTGTGCACAAACCTCACACAGCATGAGACAAGCTAAGACAGAAGAAAATCAATTTGTTCGGGGAAGAGAAATACAATCTTTAGGCATCTTAAATTACTCCCAAATGCATTTATATCATTACATAGTTACTCTCTGAGTAATGCACAGGTACCACTGATAAGACTGCTCCTAAGAAAGAATTGCTTGCATGCAGTGTGCTCCTAGTATAGTCTTAGCTAGGTCAGATCTGGCCCAAGTCTATGATGATATACAATACATCACAGTGTCTTCTAGCTGTAGTCTAGTGGCTGGTCCCCAGGAGTAATTCACTCATCTCATTCTGGTTTATGATGGAAGGACAAAGAGTGCTGGATGATCTTCAGGGCCAAAACCAGCAGAGATGACCTCTATTGGCCTTCCCTGTTGATCTTGAAGCACAAAGGTGGCCCAAGCTTTTCCTGGCCCTTGAACAGCTCCTCTTCAAGGAAGAGATGTGATGAGGTGACATGGAACAGGACAGTGCCTCATGGGGTAGGTGTGCTTCCTGTGCAAGATGAGCCCCAGCAAAAGGAAGATAATAGTATAGCTATCAGGCTTTCATGGCAGAGGAGTAAGATGGCTTGGTGATCTGCAATCCCAAGCTGTGCCAGGGAAGGCTTCAACTGGATATGAGGAAGAGTTTCTTCATGGAGAAGGATGGTCAGGCATTGGAATGGTCTGCCTCACCAGAGGTGGTGAATTCCCATCCTAAGTGTTGAAGAAATGTGTGGACGTGTGCTTAGGGGCATGGTTTAGTGGTGGGACTCAGTAGGTCAGGTTGGACTGTATGATTTTGAACACCTTTCTCAGCCTCAGTGATCCTACCTTTCCACGCTCAATGTAGCTGAGGTGGGTGAGCCCAGTTCAGTGCAATGGTGCCTCCCTCTCGTGGCAGCTACTTTGCATTGCAAATTGCTCCATTTTAGCAGATTTGCCCTCTCTTCTGGCTGAGGTGGCACGCTTGTGTATTTATTTTTTTCCTTCACGCTGTGTCTGCTTTCTGTCTCATTACTGAGTCAGCAGAGGTTTCATTAGCATCTGATTCAGAAAGAAATCTGGTGCGGTAGACCAGGCGTGGTACTGAGTTGAAATATCACAATTAAAAAAAGTCCTTTTTATGCTTGCCATAATCTCCATGGGTGTTTCTAGAGAGAAATATCTGTGTTTGTAAAGCATCGTCGCATTTCGCACCCCCCGTGCCTCCAGTGGTGTTGTATGTGTTTTATTAAGAGAATATGCTCCAAGTGAGCACCTCTGGGCTGATGCATCCTGTGGGACTGGAGCTACAACCAGGACTGTGTGATGTATGGCTCTTTAACGTGGCTGCCAAGCTGAGAAACTGAGTGGAAAAAAGCTGCTTTGCTTAAACACAATCTGCATTTCAAAACCGAGGGTTTTCTCAGTTTATTGAAACATCAAAATAAAGGAATTTAAAAAAAAACAACAAACAACTCTCCAGAACTTTAGGGCAAGGTTTTCCTTACTTTTTGTATGAAATAGCACTCCATTAAAATGATGCTGTGTTGGGTGCTTGCAGTAGAATGACCAAGACTGCAGAAGTGTAGGTGGAAAGGAGGTACGTCTCTGCCCTCCTCTCCAGACAGTTCCCTGGGCCAGCTGCTTGTTTCCTTTATGAGAGCCAAATACAGATATCATTTTGTATTCTGCCTGCATGTTTTTGAGACTTTAATTCTCATATTCAACACCACATGTCTCTGTGCAGGGGTGCCCATGTCAGTAACTTCTCTTCAAATACTTTGACTTCTGTCTGAAGTGAAAATGCTGAACAGCATACTGAGTAGCTGTTGGGAAACGTGGGGAAAATTCTGGGTGAGGACTGCAGTGAATGTATATTTTAAAAGTACAGTTTTTATTAAAGCCCTCAAAGTCTTCATCTTCTTATCTCTCAGGCAGAACTGTAATTGTGATTCTGGCCATTCTGTGATTCTGTAATTCCCAATTAAGTCTCAGCCTTGAAAAACAGAAGACAAGCAAAGAAAGCACAATGGGCTTGAACATTCATCACAGCCTAAATTACACGAGTACATAAAAATGAGATCTTTTATAACATACTGTGTTAAGTCCTAACTAGAATACTTTTCATACTTTTCTATTTTCCTCTCATTCATATATTTTAAAGGAATAATTGCTAAACTTCTTACTATTCAAGGATATGTTTTTTTTTTTCCTTTCAATTAATCTGTGATTAACAGAATGCAGGTGGGCTTGGGATTCTTGCTCAGTAAGAAAACCAAGCTGGAAAATATCCTATGATAAGGAATAACTTACAGTCACTTAGTATAAATATCTTGAGGGAAAGCCCCGAATAATAGGGGTGGGACTAGAAGGAAATATAGAGGTTGTGTTCTAGCAGGTTAAGGTAATGATGAAGTATGACCCACAGCTGAACAGGGTAAACCAGGGTAAAAATCTGTGGAGGGAGGCTGAGCTCATGGCCTGAGGTGAGTAATATAGCACAGAAATGTATATAGATATGGAATTAGAGATAATGTGGATATTGGAGATAAGAGTGTAGGGGTTTGTTTTCAAATAGTGGAATAATCCAGCTCACTTCAGCCATGTTATCTGAGGTGTAATTTTACAAACTGTGAGACTGAGGCACTTATGGAACCCAGGGCAAGAAGTGTTGCTCTGGTGCTTTCTGGTGTATACCTAGTGATGCTAGAAAAACTTGTTTTGTGGTATCTGTACGTCTTGCTGGGGTAAGGAAAAACTTCTGGGCTGTCTGCCTCAATTTTTTGAGATTTGTTTTTGTGATACTTTTTTTCTCTCTTTCACTGTACTACTATTGTAGTACATTATCAAAAGTCAAGGCTAGTTACATGTCCTGAACAAATCCTATTAGACGCTCATTCACAGCAAAACATTTCCCAAATTAGATGGAAGACTTTGTTGTTGCTTTGTCTTATGTGTAAATCAAATACCTACCCAGCTGCAAAGGAAGAAAATCTCTGACAGGTCACATGTTTTTGAACTTCTAGATATTTTCATGCATATCATTATAAAGTCTGTGCATTATTAAATACCCACTGTGAAAACATGCTAGACAAGGGCTAGCCTTTACCAGCCCAGGCTGTGTTGCTGCTATCACTGTCTTATGAAAAGTTGCTGCTCTTGTTTGCACTTATTTAAAGTCATGGTATGTCTTCATTCCTTTTGTTGGACGACTTGTGAGGAAGATCCTTCTCTTTGGAGATGCAGGAACAGTTAAATCTATACTTATTATAGATGCTTTTGCATATAAATATGCCTGTATGTGACTGCCCGTGCAGGTATGTGTATCTGCTTTTGTTCAGACTACTGTAGTGGTGGTGTCAATAAGCTTTGCTGTGCTCCTGGGATGACAGTTAACCTTAAGCTATAGCTCTCAGAATATGTGAAGATATTATACTCCAGTTACCAAAAAGCACCTGGAGAGTCTGATTTCCACTGATTAAAAAGACAGTCAGTACTTAAAGTTCCATGTTTTAATGTGCTAGCACAGGAGAGCAGTTAAATGTGTAGGAAATTGTGCCTAATACATTGTGGACCTCCATGGAAATAACCTACTTGGAGCTCATATACCGTTTCAGAGCAAAAGACAGACTTTCCCTGAATAGCACACAAAGCAGAGTCAGTTCTTTTCGCACTGTCACCATCTTGTACAGTTTTTTATCCTTGCATTTGTGTGTGTAGAAAAACAACTGGGATGCTGTTGCTGTCAATTAGGTAAAAATCACAGGAATCTCAGGGCATTCATCGCTGAAGATTTTAGCAGTCCCAACCTGGTTGTGTTACACAGTAAGTTCTGTGTTAGGACCAGATGCTCGAAACTTCACGTCCAGCATTAAGTGTATAGTGTAAAACATACCTGTGTGCCTGTTCTGTATGGCTGGGAAAATAGCATGTCAACATTCTTCCTGTTTTACAAATGTTGACGTTGACTTCCACTTCCAGAGGATCCGTGTGTTGGGGAAATCCGGTGTTGAATGATCTGGCATGGATGAGGTTTTTAGTATTGCAGTGAAACTTGTTTCCAAGTTCCACAAAAGGCAATTTATTAGGAAATGCACACTTGCAGTGACACTGTGTGGTCATACTTTTAGCCTAATAACAGGCTTGTCAAAATCAATGCTTTGGCCATCGGAGAAAGAGAGCGATCTGTACTTACTAAGACCAAAACGGACAAAATCCTAAGCTCTCTGGTCTGAACTCAATTGGAACCCCACATTGAACAGAGGGTTGGACTACAGATCTTCTGGGGTACCTTCATTCTTTGATATGTTATAATTGGAAAACACTGTGGACTTCTGAGCTAATGGGGTCTCTTCTGCAGGGAAGGAAGAAGAGGCAGATCAGACTTAGTCTAGTCCATGTATCTTAGAGGTTTAGTTTGGGGTCTGAAATCCCTCCTTCTCTTTACAAAAAGGATGTTGGTGCTCTTTCTGTCAGAAATTCAGACTGCACCTTTTTTTTTCTTTTTTTCTTTTACACGGTGAATGCTTTCCCCACATCCCCAAGCACTAGGCTGTTTGTTTACCTTGGCTTTATGGAATACTTAAAGAGATTTTGTTGAAGCTTGCACATATGAAAGGGATTTGAAAGGCCTTTTTTCTGACCTGCTAAACTCTGTGTCCCTCTGGGGCTTACCTAAGATTTGAACTTTTATCTTATTAAGCTATGCTAAAAGAGCATGGTGTGGCATTTTAAGTTACAAAAATGCTACTGTCCTTCTATTTCATATTTCTGAAGGGAAGTAAATACAAATTGTTCCTTAGGAGAAACTTAAATTTACTCGTTTGCTACTATTTTGGGATCAACAGTATTAGCAGTCTCTGACTGTGGGCAGCAGGATACACGGATGAGCAAATGGAAGCACTGTCCTGTGTCAGAGCCAGGAGCAGGACAGGCTGTCCCCACCACTCCTCCCTATCGTTTGTAAGTTAGTTGCTAGGACACTTGTCTGGGGTTTGGGAAATCCAGGCTGAGGGACCTACCCTGTCTGAACCATGTACATTGAGTGCTTGTAGGTGCTTCTGCTACTCCTCACTTCTCTGAAGGTTTTGATCTCTTTCTCATAACAAATATTTCAATAGGAGTACCATCAATGCGATGTTACATATTCACTCCCTGTGCTAAAAAGTGATGTGTTGCACAAAAGCCTGTGTATCATACCACTGTAGTGGTGTAAAAGCAAGTGCTCTGGTTACCTTCACTGTGAGCAGGAAGAGCTTGGGAAGTCAGCGCATGAAGTGTGAATGGATGCGTGGATGCAGGGATGTCTTGTGAGCTGGTCAAGAAGATCTTGGCATTTTTAATTTTGCTTTCTTGTAGTGGTGGGATATGTTATTGCATTGTATGCATTTACTTCTTCCTAAGCAGCGTATCATGAATTCTGGCATGCATGCAGCCAGAAGCGTGATGCATGCATGCTTGGAAACTTTTTTCAAAGCTTGCATAAATGCATGAGAGAAGTTATTCTTGAAAGTTACTTGCTGTAAACACACATATCATGCTTGTGAAAACAGGCTTATGATTTGTATGCAAACATGAGAACCTACATGAGGCCAGAAGGTCCAAAGAGTGTAAGTGAAATAGCTGGTCTGGGCAGCTGAAGTCCATTGTTGTTTCTGTCCACTGCTGGAAACCTGGCTGAAACTGTACTTACAGAGATCCGTGCTCCCTTGTGTTGTCTGTGCATTCTCTTCAGAAAATGTGTTTTAGAGATTCTGTCCAGAGCATCTCTGCTAATGCTTGTTTGAATTCAGAGTGAAGTCAGTGAGTTCAGAAGTATTATTAATGATTTGTTATAAAATATTCAAATCCATGGTTTGTCTAGGCCCTTTTTTTTTTTTTTTTTTTCCAATACTGGGGGAAACTGCAACACAGCTTTCCAGCCTGCATTTAAATACAGGGACAGCACACAGAGAACCAGTTTGGTATGTGTAAAGTTAGGGATGTTAGTTCTCTCTCTAGGTACTGTAATACTTGTACACTTGCAGCCATCAGTAATTTTCCCTCCCAGCATCATATGAAACAGAGGACTCCATTCTCCAAAACAAAGACAAGTTGAAGATTGCTTTCTTGTCTTGTGATGCTTAGGTAAAGGGCACATGGCAGGCTTGGCAGCGAGGTCATGGGTCTCTGTGGGCTGACCAGGCAGCACAACCCTGATAATTGCTGCCACCTGGGGCACGGCCTGTGCCTGGCCTCTACCATCTTTGAGGCTGTCAGCACAAATTTAGAGCCTTTCTATCTGGCTGTGCTTCCTTTGACTAAAGTGCTGAATTTTAAACAAGCAGCCTGGCTCTTCTTGCTTATCAGGGAGGGAGTATTTGTGATGTTGCTGCTTTGATTGTCTGATGTTTTATTTCTAAAATGAAACAAAAATAACACTGATGCATCGCATGTTTAAAAATATGTCCTATGATGAGCTTTCTTATCTTCAATAGTGAAAGACTGAGCATCTGGTTGCAGTTTGGAGCACTTAATGCAGATGCGTCCCTTGGGAGAAGTTTGTGTTTGGCTTTTGCAGGTGGGAGAGAAAGAAAAAAGGAAATTATTGGAAAGGCTCCTGCAACAGCCTGCCTTTCTTTCTCTCCTCAGTTGTTTGAAAATAATTTGTGGGGCGGACAAATTGTTTTTTGTTTTGTACGGTTGCTGCCATGGTAGACCACAGAAAGACGACTTACTCCTGGTGTGAACCCACATTTGTACCTCTGCATGCTGCTTAAAATTGGAGAGGGGGGGAAAAAAAGCAAAAATGGCATGGCAATGCATGAACATTAACACACAGGCTTTTTATGCTTTCAAATGATACTACTGCTTTTTTTTCTGCTATTGTACTTAGAAGCTGACCTGGTTGGAAGTGCATTATGCCAGGAACAGAACAAAAAGTCTTTGCCTCAAATCATTTGGACTAAAGGCAAGTGAGGGCAAACCAGTCATGCTGCAGGAATATCTGTAGTGCTAATTAAAAAGGGCAGCCCTAGAACTTGACCCTGATCAGCTGCCATTATGGGAGGGTGGAGTCAGTCTGGTGGCTGCTTTTGACACCCAACATCATCTCTACTTCCACAGTGTTGAAGATGACAGGATGGAAGGTGGTCAGGGACAGACTGCTTGGAAATGCAGGAGGGATAGTTGTATTGTGGGTAGCTTTCCCCAGTAGCCAATGCATGTAGAAAAGTAGCATTGTGGTCAGGTATGCTGAGCTGAAGCTGATAGTCACAATGAGAGGACGTGCATCTGCAGGATTGTACGAGGAAGGCTGCGGGCTGCTCTTCTGTGTATGAAGCCTTTCCCAGAGCACTGACTGCAGTGTGGATTTTTGGATGCTGAGCTCAGGATTTCACCATGGTCTACACTAGTTCAAGGTCACACAGTGAAGCCAGCATTTTGAATTTTGAAACTCAGCACTGAAATTGTTGAAGAAAATAGAGTAAATTGGGCATTTGCTGCTAATTTTGGAGAGTGATGGGCTCAGGGCTGCATGCAGATGCTGCTAATCTGAAAAGGGAAGTTTTTCCCCTGTGGAAGGCTGGAAGCACATTTGAGAAGCAGCATATGCTGGCCACGTCAGCACTGTGTGTATAGTATTTGTGATAGTCAGCTTTCATGCTTTCTTTCACAGTCTTATAAAAGGTATAGGCTTCTTGTAAGCTAACAAAACATGCTGTGTAGCTTAATTAATTTCCTAGGGGAGGGAAAATCCCTGTGGATTTAAATTATGTGACGACTCATGCATTTAAACAAACACTGTAAGCACCAAGTGGGCTCTGGAAGATCTCTCGACTCCGAGTTACACAGGATTGCCTCCATCCATCTCCTCAGCACTCCAGCACACATCACCTGCACTGCCTCCTGGTGCTTCATATTGTGAAGGAGATAATGCTTTGTACCCCAGAAGCTGCTGTTCCTCCCCCACAAACATGTCTTCATGACAACTCTGCTGCCTTCCTGAGCAGCTGGCAGCCGACTAGCATTCACTGCGTTATTAGCAGTTAAATCCAAAGCTGCCTGCCCCAGGAGGCTCAGAAAAGGTGGAGAGAGTATTTGTTAATTTGCCTTGGGCTGCATGGCTGCATATTTACCTCTAGCCATGTTAAATATGGTTTGAAGTCATTAGTGCCATGGAGCTGCTGCCACATGAGGGGCAGAATGCATGGAGCCTAGAGGGGCCTGCCTGCCCCACTATCCTCTTCTGGTGGTTCATGTCCAAAGCTGCTATTCATTCTGGGGTTCTGCATGCTGCTCCTTGTAATCTCACTTCTGCTTCCCAATTAAGTGATGGATTTCTCTGAGCAGTGGTTAAAAGTTGAGTTCTTGGGGTATTCATTCATGGAGACACCTGAATCCAGTTTTGCATCTTATTTCACTCCAGTTAATAATTAAACATGTAGTTATGTACTCCAAAAAAAAAGACACATCTATAGCCCACTAGAAAAAGCTGAATATTTTTGCAGAAACCTGCATAAATGTGACATATGATAGATTTTAAAAATAGTCTCTGTGGGATTGACATAAATTCTGGATCCGTGCAGCTCCCAGCTTGTTAAGAAGCAAGAGATTTCCAGATCTGGGATATGCTGCAAATCAAAACGAATGAGCAGGGAGATGCTAAACAAGTAAAAATCTCCTTGGATCTCTTCATGGAGGCTTTTAAGTGCAGAAGGAGGCTAAGGGCCACCAACACCTGAAGAACCTCTTGGCAGAGGGTCTGATGCCAACTTGCAGCAACACAGGGACCAGTAGGTTAAAAGTTGAAAGAATCACTATAATCCTTGAATCTGACTTTCCCTGTCAAGTAGGTAACAGAATTTCATTTTTGTTATTAGCTCATACCTGAAATCTTTGACACAACTCAAGTTTGAAATGCCCTGGACTTTGACTAAGAGCCAGCACATTGGAAGTTACCTTGTTCTCTTAATCAACATAAAAAGAAATTTGTTCCTTCCATTTAATTTGTTTGGTCAGATAGATATTGCTGTCAGTTTTGTTTGTTTGTTGTTCCCCCCCACTTTATAGTAGAACACTTACACAGTTCAAGTCTAGGTATAATTCTGGACAAGTTCTGTAGTTTAACTGCCTCTGTCTTAAGCTATAAGTTCAATTTTTTATTACTCTTCTTTTTTTTTTCCATCTTACAAAGCTATTGTTTTTGCCAACTTTGGTCAATTAATAATTGTTTGGAATGTGGGTGGAAGAGGTGAACTTCCTCTTCCACTGTCTCCTTTGGTGGTGAATTTGCATTTATTTCTACTTATGGTGTTCCTTCTCACCCACCCAGATCTGTGTTCGCTATCTTTATTGGTGGTATGGTGTATGTGGTTCTCCATCTTACTTTCAGCTTTGCAGAGTTGGGAGCTCTCTGATGGCAAATTGTGGCTGAATGATTGCGCAGGTAGTCCTGTGTTAAACTCCATATAGTCCTGGTATAATCTGTGTTTTTGCTAATGATGACAAGGATTGGTGGGTGGTGCTGAGTGACTACCTGCTTTATGAGCTGCACAGCATCCCAGTCATATCCATGACTGCAGTGCTTTGTGTTGAATTCTGCTCTTGCAAGATTAACTGAACTTGAAGCAGCTTTGGAGGTGATCATAATTTTAGAACTTAAACTCCATGCCATCCTTGCCATCCATGGATTCTCTCATTCTTTTTTTTTTCTTTCTTTATTCTTTGTCTTAATATGGGTACAACTGGGCCTTTTTTGAGCCTGTGCCCTATAGAAGGGGCAACTAAGTTTTCTCTTCCTGTGACACATGAAAGGGAATGGATGGATGCTGCTTTTGCACTCCTCTGCGATCGCACCCTCAGAAGTGCCACCTCATCAAGACAAATCCAGCCCTCTCATTTGGGACTAAATGGTAAATTGATGCAGAGGGCCATGAAACAAGCTCATAAATTAGTCTACTTAAAAGGCTGCACTTTACATATTTAAGGATAATTGGGTCATCTAATTGATGACTAATACACTGAATGACAAAATCTCAACAGGAAAGTAGCCATCTATGTTCACCTCCTATCCTTAGATTAAATAGCAGGAAATCCTAATTTTCTCCCATCCTTTATATCCTATTGGATGAGATCATGGAACCTGTATTGTTTTCTTAATGTAAAATGGTCTTTCTTAACTACACTGTAATGGCGTTAAGGAAACAGATGTAAACAAGAGACTTACTATTTATGTGGCCTTGTACATGACATGCCAAGGGCATCATTCCTATTGCATCCCAGCCTTGTTCAGCAGTGAACTATAAAAAAAAAAAAATGCAACAGCTTCTTCTGTGAACAGTGCAGCAATCTTATTTGCATGGAGAGAGCTTTTGTCGTTAGTACATTGGCTGAATCAAGCTCATGACAGTCTTGAAAACAGATACCTATTTCGCACAGTCCTGTTTCTATGACAGTTAGCCAACAGTTCTGTGATGGCGATAGGAAGGCAGCCTTCCCTTGTGGAGCACCTGGTTACCTACAGTTATCCCCAGAGAATATTTCAGATTCCTAATTGTTTGCCCTTCCATGCAGATCCAGAAATGGACTCCGAAAAATTCTATTACAATCAGCATGCTTTGATAAGAATAAGAAAGAGCTACAAAATAATTTTATCTTACCACTTTCATACCTCTCTATAGACTGATCCTGAGATATGATTGATATACAGCCTTCAATTAGATGAGAATTGGCAGAAAATTAGAAAGTGGGAAGGAAGCAGAATAGTAAGAACCTGAAGTTTCTATGCCTTGAGGGCAAATGAGCAATCTTGCTGGTAGTCTTCAATATTAGCTAAGTAGTGTATGATATAAAATATCAATGACTTTCTTTACTGTCTTGTTTTTAATCACTGTGGTGTCCTGGAGGACTGTGTGTTCAGCTACATAAGCAGATGTAAATGGAAGTTAACAATGGGAAGCTACTTCTGTCTCCTTTTGCTGATGCAGTGGGCTGACTGATGCTGTGTACGTCCTACCCTCTGTTACCCTTTGGGGTGCTTCATCCTTCCTTGTGCTCAGTTGTCTCAGTGAAACAGATGTTCTCTTCCATGAGTTGGGAATTCATATATCTGGACAATAGCATGGGGAAAACAAAACAAGCCAGAAAACTCCTGTAGGTTGGTTTATTTTATTTGTTTATTTTATGATTCAAGTTGTCTTTTATTTTGATTTTTCTCCTTTCTTATTTTTGAAAGTAGTCAAGATCAACCATAGACAATAAACTGAAAAAGGATATTTCAGGAACCAGATTGATCCAAGCAGATGGTGGAGACAGGACGGTATACCCAAGTATTGTTTTTCCAGCCTGGAAGCTAAGAATGAGCAGAATAACAGGTGTTGAAGAAAAATCTTATTTGAGAGCATCTGACAGGTTCAGTTGTATTTATTTGTCTTCAGAAAAAAATAACCAATAAGAACTCTCCCCTCCCAACTTGTTCTGGATCTATTAAGTATGTCAAGCAAGCAGGATGATGCTTGTTTTCCCATTTTTCTGTATATATTTTCTCTCTCACCTCTATGTATGTACAAATAAACTTGATGTCCATCCAGCTCCCAAATAAAACTAACTCAAATCTGTGCAATGATCTCTAGACAAGCTGATGGGGTCCAGTTTGCTGCAGGGTGTTCTAGTGCCTAAAGCTACACCTCTAAGGCTAGACTTCAGCTGTCTCCCAACCTCTCCTCTTGCTACAGCATCTGGCAGCATGAGCTCAGGCATGAGACAGCATACTATGCATACTACCACCATTTTAGAGCTTCTCATGCAATAGCTTCCTACCTCTGTGAGCTTTGTATTACGTTATCTGACCCCAGTGCACCCCTGGCTACTTTCCCTTGTCTCCCAGTTCTATAGCCAGATTTGAGTCCTCACACCTTCCTTTCTAATAAATGGCATCTCACTCAGACTTGCAATGTTTGTTTTTTTTTTTTTCTAATGTCCATTATTATCTTCCTGGTCTTTGTTGCATGTCTCCAAGTAGCATGCTGTAAAGTCACTATCCTCCTTGTCTTTTCACATCAAGTTATTCCAACTGATTTATTTCCTCCTGTTGTGCTTTTTAATACTTACTCTTCTCAGCCCACCATTCTTCAGCTTTAACACCTTACTTCTCCCAAGCTGAGTCTTGCATGTTCTCCCTTGCTTTCTCTCCTTGCATATTCTCTGCCCCTAGATCTTGCTTTTGTCTTCCAAATTGAATTGGCCTTTTTCATGCTTCCTCACCAGGTCCCAGTACCTTTTCCTCTCCCCTCCTGGTGTGGGAGAGGAGCTGCAACATGAGCCAGCTGCCACCTTTGGTAAGAGTAGCAGTGTGTCTCCAGCCTCCACAGCATAGCCTTGCCGGTCACCCCTCCATCTCTCATTTTTGAGTGACATTTTTTCCTGAGATATGAAACCTGCTCATCAGCTTGTGCAACTTGATTGCTGTTAAGGTAACGAGGAACCATGCTGACTTGCAACTCCTGAGGAGTCAGCCCCTGCTGCTAGTGTATTATTTAAGTGATGCAAATGTTCAAAGTGGTTGACTTTATGCTTTTCTCCTCATAGCTGTCATACTTTCTCTGTAGTGATATGCTATCACTTAGATATATTTAAATTATATAATCTTTGAGAGTTATTTATTCTTCCTTAATTAATATTAGACAGACGTGTGTGGAAATCTTGTGAATAATGGTGAATTTGCTTCTCACAGGTGTCAAGTTTAGCATGGCATAAATAAGAAAAACTGGGGGGCACCTCTGCCATTACTTGGCATTGATATTGAGAGAACAGGGCTTCACTGCAAACCAAACCACCTGCAAAATGAGAGCTCCCAGTGTGCCCTCATGTATCTTTTCTGGAAGTGCTTCAGAGCATCCATTTTCTTCCAAAGTGATGCAAGGTCTTTTGGGACGTGGGGCAGAGCATCAGCCCCAACAACCCCGTGATAGCTGCTCACTGGGCTGTGACAGCAGGTCCCTGCAGGAGCCGGGGAAGCCTTTGCTGTATTTTCAAGCAGTCAGACACAAGGCAGGCTCCTCTTTTTGTGAAGTGAAAGGAAATTGCTCTCTGAGGCACAGCCTTGGGAGCATATATATTTTTTTAAATGAAGAGCTCATGTTATGAGAACAAGTGATGCCATAGGTAGAAAGTGATGGGCTTGTTGTCATGGAAACCACTCTTTCTACTTGAATAGCAAAACCAATAATTGCTGAAAACCTACACTGTGTGTTTGGAGTTTGGACCTTCTTGCCATGTAGGTTTTGTGAGAGAAGATATAATGGATTCTGAAAGAAAACAAAATCCCTGCGGCTGCTCTGTGTTACTCCTGGCCTGCCTCAAGTGCTGTAAAGTGATATATTAATGCCATGCCTTAAATTAAATAGAAGCTTTGTCCTGCCATGCCAAAGACGTGATCCTGTGACTCCTGCCTTTGTTTTAGGGGCCCAACACCCATTCTTTTAGGAATGGTAATCTAAACAAGGGCTACTGGTGCTGGTTGCAGTTGTTGGCATTGTTAGATTATGTTGTCTGACTAAGGTGTGAGAAGTGTAGGGGCTACCCAGTTGTGATGTGTTTGACTCGTTTCTCAGGGTAACTATATGTAGCTTTGAATCTCTCCCTATGGGGCAATTTTGGAGTGAACTCCTGATCCAGGCTCTTCCTTGCTGTAGCTCTCCTCTTAGGGACAGCATGAGAATTGGCACTGATCTGTAGTCATGATACCAAAATAAATAGTATTTTGTAATTATACCAGAAACATGAAAGGGTACGTTGATTTATATGTAAGCATTTTTGTGTTTAGCAATGTGATGTATTCAGCAAAATGATTTAATTATAACAGAATATAGTTCATGAGCGTTTACTCCCTCTACTACTTTCAATCGTGCTGGTCTTCCACGCCTTGGAGCTCCCGGGATCTTATTAAATCCTTTGGTTTACAAAATACATCAACAGCTTGAAAATAAACAAAAAAAGTTTGGAAGACAACTTGGATTTTCTCCCTTCCCATCACCAACAACTTGTTGGTAAGCTTTTTGTTTTCTTCCAGAATGCAATGTATCTTAAGGGCGCCATTTCATTCTTGAAGTGCCTTTGGTGTTTTTTCTTGTTTGTTTGCTTGTTTTTTTCCCCTCTTTAAGACAGAGCAGATTTTCTTCTTATTTTAACCATGAGGAGTCTGAGAAACACAGATGTCAAGGTCTGGGATGCCATTAGAGCCACTAGACATTCTGATAATGCAGAAGTAGGTGTTGTGATGAACAGACCACTACAAAATTGCATCAATAGACTTCTTCCAATTGCTAGTTTTCCTGAAGCATCTTCTGGGCATGCCAAACACTTGATGTGAGTCATCACTCAATATCTTAGCACATACTAGTCCCACTTTTGCCATACAGATTTAATGTAGTTTGTAGATGGTCATTGATTTGACATCAGTAGGATACTGCTAGTGAATCTATGAAGAATTTGTTTCTGGTCTCTTAAATTCATGTCAAGTAGCTTTGTGAGTTTGAGGTTTATTATCTTCAAAGCACTGAGACAAGAAAAACGGCTTCATACTGAGCAGGCGACTGAATATGGCGCAAAAATAATCTCTGCATTTTAGCGCATTGTAGGTAATCCATTTATTTCATGAACTGGCAAAGTTTGTAAATTGGAATTTACCTTCCAGAAGGCGACTCGGTCACAGTTTTAAGTTGTTTAGGGCATTGTTGTACCCATGTTTCGGGGAAAGTTGAGTTCTGATTTCTTGTACAACTTATTGATGGCTGATCAAACTTCAGATGAGACAAGTCCGTATCTGCAGGGAGCCAGCAAAGATTTCAGCTAGGATAAACCCGTGTCAGAACCATCTTTGTAAGCCCTATGAAGTCAGTAATGACTTAAGATGCTCTTATTCTGGGTGGGCAAAATATATCCAGAAATCAGCTTTCTTCAATGGCAGAAGGATTATTTGTTTCTTAGCTCATTTCCTCCTCCTACTTAATTAGACAGACAAAAGGACTGCTCCATGTTTTGTGACTTTTTTTTTCCACTTTCACATTAAGACTGCCCATTCCTTTTTGGTTATTTACAGACACGTGCTTGTTTCCAACCTTCTGGGAGCCTGTCTGGGGATAAGCTGACCTAAACTGGTGCCGGGTCCTTGATGGCAAGTCCCCTGTCCACCTTCCTTCAGAACATCACTTTTTTTTGCCAACAAAATATGTTATGTAAGATTTGCCAGGAAGACAAACAAAACTCCCTGACACAAAACCGTAAAGCTGATGTGAAGCAAGTGATGATCTGTTCTTTAAACTGTGCCCACATCCCTCCACCCTGATAACTGGGAGTAACTGGGGTTTTGATAGATGAAGTATGTTACTCTACTGTTTCATTTCAGAGCTTTTTTTTTTTTTTTTTGCCTACTTGAAAGTCACAGAAATTCTTGTTCTTAAGCCTGTTTACTCTGCAGATGATGGATATGTACCTGCCTTGCTGTAAAATGCTTCTGCAGTTTCGTTTCTACTTTATTTATTGATCTTTATTTATTTATCTTCCATCTCCTTTGTCTTGTTAGCAAAGAGTTGGTGGCTGGAGCAGGCTTCATTTCTGGGAGTGATTCACAGAATCACAGAATCACAGAATTGTAGGGGTTGGAAGGGACCTCCAGAGATCATCGAGTCCAACCCCCCTGCCAAAGCAGGTTCCCTACACCATATACTCTTCCTCCAACATGTTCTTCCATTTGTCACTACTGAATTTAATTCTGCTTTTTCAGATTATTTTTCTAATTCGTCAAGATGATTTTCAGTATTACTGCAGCCTCTTAAATCTTGGTATATCCTTCTTTGCCACACATTTAATTTTACTTTCCAAGTTCTTAGTGAAAACAATGGCCAAAATTACACTCGAGACCAATGACTGCCAAATCTCTTCACATCAGAGCAGACACAGTACAAGGCCATCTCTTGACACACTGGACAGACATTTTGCAATCCTTCAACTTTGATTTTCCTCTTATACACTGTAATCACTGCCTGTACAATGGAAAGCCATCTTTTAGCCTCCAAATCAGGATGGTTACGATCCTTGTTGCTGAGTTGTTTCCAAGCTTTCAGTACATTGTGGTAAATTAGAGAGATTCTCATACAAGTTGGTGCAGAGGATGAAGCTAGAATCAGGCAGGCCTATTTTTTCACACCTGCATGGGATCCTAACGCATCGACTGTCTTATTATTTAGGACTATCTGTACCCTGATGTGCCTTTCTGTATATAGCAAAATCAGGGTGCAGACAAAGCTGTGGTAACCTATCAAGAAGGCCAATCAGTGTTCACTTGTTAATACCTTTGCTTATGGGAATAACAGAGAAACTTGAGTGACTATTTATCATGCAGTAGCACAGTTTCACAGGGATTTCCGTAATTTCTGCAACCAGCATCCCTGATATTTGGGGACAGGATTAATTAATCACATGGGAATTCACGGTGTAGCATCCTGTGACTCCAAATCCAATACACATTATTGCTCCTTTGTAACACACAGTCCACGCTCAGTGGCCTTTTTCAGTTTACTTGGTAGATGAGGCAGTGACTCCCGTGAGGATACAATATGATCACCTTTCATAAAGTGATGATTCTTCCTCTCTTGTCACCTTTACAGAATGCTTCAGCTCCTGCTCCCCAGTGTGAAAGGAGGCCTTGCTAAGGACTTGTCCTGTTCTTGCACTGTCTTGGACACTTACTAGTGAATAAACCATTTGGGGATAGTGGCTCTTTGGTCCTGCACAGTGTAGCCACCCCTGTATCTTATTTTCCCTCTCCTGACCTACAACTGCATACAGTCAGCACACAAAACAAAACTTTATAGAACCACAGGTCCGAGCCTCTGCTTTTACAAGTGACTACATCGAGCAATCCCCACCATCAAGGACTCTGTGTATTTAAATGCACAATCTGGTGCTCTTTATCATTATATTTCCATTAGTCCTGTCTTTGATGCTGCCTAATTTTTTTAGGTAATTTTATTATTTCCTTCCATGCTAGTAGTGAGTTTCTACTTTAACATCTTGGTAGGAAATGTGCTGATGACGCAATGTAATTAATTAAAACACTGATGAATGTGAATAGAAAAAATGAAAAGATTGATCTATAATGAATTCTGCTTCTAATTTTCCTCTGGCCTGATGAAACCTTTCTTCAGCCCAGCTGGTTGCAGTCACTTTAACCACTTGAAATTTCCTGCATTAATTCTTAATTCATTTAGTAAACTTCTGTGGTAGCATCACAAAGAAGTGCAAGGAAGATGCAACGTACCAGATCTCCTTTCTCTAGAAAAATAAGTTTTTCATCAAAGAACGACAACAGGCTATTCTGATGTAACTGGGATTGGAAAACTACATGCTAAATATTGTCTCTTTTTATGTCTTAAGTTACTCTTCTTTTTTTTTTTTTTTTCTTTTTTCCCCCATCACAACTTTTTCTGAACCTCTGTGTGCTGTGAGGCTAGATTATCACACCTTGAGGTTGTCCTCAAATCCCTCCTTCTCCCTTTTTAAATAAACAGTGTTTTCTGTGCTTCCATGCAGGACAGCCTTCCAGCCAACTGTGCTGCCTTTGCCTCTCTAATGTGTTTGTCCTGGACAGAAATTGGCAAAACCATTTTGTCTTAAAATGTTTGATGGAACCTCTATTTATCTTCATCCTTGTGGCCTCTTACTTCTAGCAAGTCAAATACTCTGCTCTTCTTCCCATTGGGAATCATTTCCCACAGCTTTCTACCACAGCATAGACTGAAAACTCCAAGCAGGGCTTCTTTCTTTACCCTGGACACGGGGAAATGTTAAGGCTCTTGCAATTCAAAGGCTGAGGTTTTTCTCTTCAGCTTGTATTTCCAACAGTTCCCTTTATTTCTCTGTTGTGCCCACAAACTAACACTGATTTATCTCTTTAATCCTCTTAAGAATTAACCCAGCACTTCTCCATCTCAGAATATTTCCTAGAAGCAGCTCTTTTATATTGCCTTCATTAGGTGTCAAAAAAGGAAGTTTAAATTCAGTATCATCTCTTGTTGGCTGTAATGACAGTGCAGTCTGTTGTCTGTCAGCTCACATTCAGACCCCCATCTCCAACACAAAGAGCATATGGAGAAAACTCTTCACCACTGTGGTCAGCTCAACAGCCAAGCTTGAAAATTGCAGATGTTCAGGTCCTCAACGGGACAATGACACAGCAATTATGTCATTAGAAGTTGTTATAAAGCAGTGTGTGTAGCTGATCATTTTCCATGCTGAGTATTGGAGGGTATTGTCCAGAGCAAAGCATCTCAGGTTAAGGGCAGGAAATAAGGCAATTCAGTGATGACATCCAGCAATAAGTGAACAAAATGTCACAGCTCCTTGGCAAGGCTGCTGGAGCTAAGTAACACCAGTGGTTAAACTATCTTGAGACTGCCAAAGTTGTGAAATATCATTATGGTAATTTGGTAGAGGCGATAACATTAACTGAAGTCTAGGATGACTTGTAGAATTTGTCAGATTATGGCAATTTGTGGATGTAATTATATTTTGATTCATTATGACTTTGGCTTGGAGCACTTAATTTTATCTGTTTATTTAATTCTGCTTTGCAATTGAATGTCTCATGTTGCATATACCTTGCTTAGGTTCATAAGCAGTTGCGAGAAAGAAGATGTAATTTTTACACTTGCCTTGGGAATTTTGGTACACTACCTGGATTTTTCCAAAGCTCTTCTGTGATTAAGAACAAAAAACACTATTCACTTCTGGGGTACTTGGTGTTGGCTGAGTGCTCCTGAAAAGTCCTCTGCATTACCAGTGATGTATGAATACTTACTGCATTCAAAGTACCTTGTGGCATACACAGAGATGGATCCACTCCAGCACAAGAAAAGCATTCTCATCTCCAGGCAGCTCTGGCTGTTTTTCAGGAAGCAGATGCCTTGTGATTCCAAAGGCACAGAAAGCCTGGCACATGTACTGTAGCTTTCTGGATGATGGAGTCATGGCATGTTGTGCAGAGCACTGGGCATGCTGTCAGCAGTAGAACTGGTCCTTTGTGAAGAGGTTCTGTGTCAAGGGGGAAGTGCAATTGTCTTTTTGCTT
This sequence comes from Lagopus muta, assembly GCF_023343835.1. Lineage (NCBI taxonomy): Eukaryota > Metazoa > Chordata > Aves > Galliformes > Phasianidae > Lagopus > Lagopus muta. The sequence continues at coordinate 43,479,412 of NC_064439.1, read as the reverse complement.
CCCTTTCCTCCTGGAGCCTCTTGAAATAAGAGATTTCAGGGTGCTATAAAGCTAAAGCATCCTGTTGCTCTGAAATAGAAGTATGTGCAAAGGCAGCTTGCACTGTATCCCTATGTGGGTACTTTCTAGAACTCCTCCTGTTCAGAAAATTCTTGTCGATGCTTTCAGTCTGCTTTGTTCCCACTCCAGATCAAAGCTGCATGAGATATTCAGTTAAAAAAAAAAAAAAAAAAAAAAAACAATCAATTATTTTTGCTCACATTGTTCCCTAAGCTGAGAGTTTGGCTCATTGAATTAAGGAAATCCTCTATGCTGTGAGGGAAGAATTTCTCATCAGAAGAGTCATGGAAAACACACCCACGTATCTGCTGGATCCTGCATGTAGCCACGGTTGCAGCCCTGGCTCTAGTCCATTTTTCTGCAGAGTAGCTCTTCTGCCATTTCTGTAACTGAGTATCTGAGAATGATCCAACAATTTACGTTTGCTCTGGGACTTGCTTTGACTGAAGCTGAAGTTCCAGGGAGTTGCTAACTTGAGGTCCTTTGACCATTCTTCAGAGAGATGGATCAAGTGTAGGAGTTCTATTTTAAAGTATTTGAATTGGTATTTAGATTCTTAATTTCAAAATCTGCAAAGGAACCTGGTTCCCAGAAAAGATACACTCAAAATCATTTTTCAAAATCATTCCACTACCTTAAAAGGTATGTCAGAATTTGGTACCTGAAAGGTGGAGGCATCTGAAGTCAAGAAACTTTGTTCTGTGTGCTTTTTGCTTTTTTTCATAGTGCAAAATTTTCTGCACAGAAATCATTTAGTAGAGGGGGAAGAAAGAAGGCAGAATTCTATAATGTTCTCATAGAGGTATCATCCAACCTCATGTGAAAATCTCACAGAACAGTTTAGTTCTACATTGATGCCCCTAGGTAATAATTTCTCTTAGGAGCATTTTTATGGTCATACAAAAAATGTTTCTACAGGAAAAGAAGATCAAATAACTCTAAATCCTAGTTTCAGAGTATTTCAAGCCTGGGTCTGAAATTTGCTGGATGTTTCCCTTTGTTGCAATCCGCAGTGGTTTTGATGCATTGGGACAGATTGATGCCCTCGTGTGCCCTCCCTGCCACTGCCACCTCTTCAGGCACTTGGCTGCAATGTCACTTCCTCCTGACCTCCTCCTTGTTTGCTACGAGTTCAGTAAAACACTGATGGTAGGAAAGGATGTTGTTATACCTCCTGGAGCGGTTCTCACCTGGCATGTGGTGAGGCAGTGGTTTCAGTTCAGCATGGTGGACCTCTCTGATGTGATTGTTACCTTGAACAGTTGTGTAGGTTTGCAGCATATGGCTTCAGTGCCTGCATTGCTCCTGCATCCCCTGGTCTACTTTTCTGGGAACAGGAGGAGAACCTGGGTGTGTTTGACTTTAGACCATGGGCTACTCTCCTGACAGATCTGTTGCTGCTAACATTTGCATTTGACTCGCATAGCTGCTTTTCTATGTCCATTAGAGAGATAAAACCTACTTTGAAGCATGCAGTCACTCCCTGTCTGTGGCTGTGCCTATGGACGACATTCCCCTAAAAGCAGTTTTTCATATGGAGGACTTTTGTAGAGACTTTTCCACATCTTCCCCAGACTTTTATGTCCTTTGAAAACATGGATGGTGAGCTCTTCTGAGGTTGCACGGGGCACCCTTATCTTCTCTGGGCAGCTGTGCCAGGGCCTCATTGCCTTCTGTGTAAAGAATTTCTTCCTAACATCTAACCTAAGTCTCCCCCCTCATAGTTTAAAGCTCTTTCCCTTTCTCACTATTCGATTACCAGTTTCTTCTTCACATGTTCCTTAAGATACTTCCCATGTTTAAAGATGTAACTTTGCTCCTTTTGTTTCTCCTGATATCATGCCCCATGAGAGTAAACAAGCACTTAATCTGGGGTTGTTCACCACCAGTTTTGCTACATCTCCAAGTTGATCTGGTCTCTGAGAGTCTGCATCATCATTGCTGTTTCTGGTCATACTATTCATCATGGAGTCATTACCTTCAAATTATCTTCCTCCCTGCCTTCCAGGATCTCTTTTTAGGACAGAGTTCTCTTGTAGTTTTTTGCAGACACAGTGCTTCATTGAATCTGTCAGCTGTAACTTCTTAGTTTTTCTCCCATTTGTCAAATTTATAATCTGAAGTTTCAGCTGCTGACACCACTTTACTTGGCAGGATCCGATGTTGCATTCTGAAGGCTTCTGTATCTGTGGATTTTGTATAGTTATATAACCTTTACCAAGAAACAGATTATAAAAAGTAACTATATTCTTGATGACAAAACTTTCTAGTTAATGATGAATATATAGTTTTTATGTAAAGTCTTAAATATTTACTGGTCAAAAAGAACCTCTAAGTACTAAGAATTAGTGACTCCGACTCTCCAGTTAAACAATCAGAAGCTGGTGACAGAAGTGGATGATGTGTGTTGCAAGATATTTGTAGAACTGTATGGACAGAGTTCATCCCCTCTGAGCTGTTGGTGCCTGAGGTATTGGTGTTTACACCTGAACTAGTCATTTTTGGCTTCGTTTCTAGTTAACAAAGAGGAGCTGATACTTCAGAAGTAGAATTCAAGCTTGCCATCACGCTGACGTCTCAGGTGTGCCAGGGGTTCTGGCACCAGAGTCTTGCTTTCTCTACAGATCATGAGGTGCATCCTCAGGTGCTTGCTCAAATGTAGGCATCCATGGAATGAAAGTGTAAACAACTGAGACAAATCCTATTCTAAACAGGTCTTTAAAACAACACAGCACTGCTCCTCCAGATTGTCTCAGAACTCCTCATACCCAGAATCCTGCCCTTGTCTGGTTGGTGGGTCAGTGCAGGGTACTGTGGTTATTGACTTGGCAAGAAGGAACGTGATTGCGTCTCTTCAGACACAAATAACGAAACAGATATGTTTGCTTCAAATGCAGTAGGATAGTTTTTTTTAATCAGAAGTAAAGTTAATAGTATCAAAGCCTCTCTTCTTGGTGTAAGTTTCCAAGTTGTACATTTGTATATGTACAGGTTCTGTTCTGTAGGTAAATCCAGATGGTCACAGATAGCTTAGTGAGCCTTTGGCTTTTATTGTATTTGATTTCTTTCAGTATTGATATAACTAATCCAGTTGTAATACAGTACATACTATTACATTTATTGATGATAATATATTTTGAGTAAGTTGTGTTAGCTCTTTGTCCTTCTTCTATGTAAGGTTGTGAAGAAGGTTTATTTCTCCAGTACAGAGATGTATTTCTTGAGATATCTTCATTCTGTGTGAAGGATGGTAGAAGGAACTGACTCTCTTTTTCCATAACATGGTCAAGAAATGAGCTTTTCATTGATTGTTGCAAGCAGTGAACCTGGGGATATTAACCTTCTTAATTTCTGTGGATATTCCCAAGCAGATACTAGCTTATTTGCTAATGGTTTAGCTAAGAGGCATACAGCTAGGCAGTGGGCTGCCTGGATGTGTGTGCTGTGGTGAGGGAGGACAGTCCCAAGAGAGGCCCTGCTCCTTGGGACTGAGCAATGCCTGCTCTTCGCGTGTGGTGTGGAGTGGTTTCTCCTGTGGCTGGGCTTCTGCTGTTGTTTTAGTTGTGTGACATCTCACCTCAACCACTTACCGTTCTCATATATCTGTCAGCACGCAAGTCAGGGCAGGGCACCAAGGAGAGGAATTTTTTTTTTCAGTGGAAATAGCACAAAGATGTACACTCTGTCCTGATCTATCCAGTATTCAAGGAGTCTTGATTTTATTCATGATTTCAAAACACATGGACAGAAAGTATGTTTCAACAGCATACGTTCGTTTTCCTCTCGCAGAATAACAGGGTTTTTCAGGAGCATAGCAATTACTTGATCTTGGCTAATCAGTGTGAGCCTTCCATCTGCCCTGTTCAAAACGTAGAAGGAAAGCAAACAAATAAAACTATGATGGCTGTTCCAAAAGAAATATCTCTTATTTCATTCTATTAGGCCACGATGTCAGAGGCAGATGTTGGCGATACATCAGTAGAAGCTGCACCTTCCCACCGATATCCCATTCTGTTTTGTTTTCTACAACAGATGGCAGCAGAGGGGCAGCCTGACAAAATGGCATCTGACATGGAAGTGCATATGAAGCAATGGTGTGTCACTGAATTTCTCCACGAGGAAGAAATGTTACCCAGTGGTGTTCATTGATGCTTGCTGAATGTTTATGGTGACCCAACAGTGAATGGCAGTGCATTTTGGTGTGGGTAGTGCGTTTCAGCAGTGGCGACAGCAACTGTGGGTCACCTCTGCTGATGCAGTTTTTGACGAGTGGGACATGCAGGCTTTTGCTCATTGCAGGCAAAAAGGCATAGGTAACTGGAGGTGACTGTTGAAAAATAGCATTTTGTAGGTGAGGATTTGCTTTATCAAATAGTGTTACTGTGCTCTTTGTATCCGGTGCAGTTTCCATGGAAATAAATAGGAGGCATTATTTTGGACAGGTCTGTGTAGTTTGTAGGCACTAAATGTCCTTTCATGTCTCAGTATTCGGAGGATCTCATCTAATTTTACTAATAACAATTTGTTCTGGTGCTATATGTATTCCAAATAGCTGATTTTTATTGCCTGCTTTCAAGTGCATCCACCAGCTCTGTGTTGTTCACTGCTTAGCTCCACAGATGTGACGCATACGCTCCATATCTTCAGTAACAATAATGTTTACTGCAAGCAAGTCAAAAAATTCACCAGCAACATGTAAATAAGAGCAGTAGCAGCAGATGTCCATACAAAACCAATATCATGCTATCCAAGTTTCATTTTTGGCGACCATCTTAGACAAGCTATTCACATGGAAAGATGATTGCATCTACAAATCCATGTTAAAACAGTGAAGTAAACCTGTTCAGCTCAAATTTTGCCACCTTGGATGTTGCTGCTTAACCACAATAGTCCTTCTGAAATGTATCACTTTTAGAAATATCTTTCTGGTACATTAGTTCAAACTGCATAGTTTCCTTCCCAGTGCGATGGTGAATAAGCACAAAAAAGCAAAGTAGTACCTGCAGGCTGAGTTAAAAACTACTTATTAAGATAGAGAAAAGGAAGAGGGGAACAAAAGGATGATAGTTATAACAAATATATTTATGTATGTATTGCCCAGGGAGGTGGTGGAGTCACCAACACTGGAGGTGTTCAAGGAACATTTAGACATTGCGTTGAAAAACATGGTTTAGTGAGAACTGTTGGTGATAGGTGGATGGTTGGACTGGTTCGTCTTGTAGGTCTTTTCCAGCCTTGGTAATTCTGTGATTCTGTGTAAGAAGTGGTGCACAAGTAATTGTTCACCGCCCGCCAACTGATGCCCCCATGCAGCAGAAGGGTGCCCAGAAAACTCCTCCCCACTTTTTCCAACTTTCCTTCTGCATGATGCCATGTGGTATGGAACATTTCTTTGGCCAGTTGACATAAGTCAACTGTCTTGGTTTTTCCCCCTTTCAGCTCCTTATGCCTTCCCAGCCCTTGCTGGCTAGACAGTCTGAGAAACAGAAAGTGAAATGTCCTTGGCTTTGTACAGCACTGCTCAGCAACAAGTGGAAACATCAGTGAGTTATCAACATTATTTTCCTCCTAAAACCAAAACATAGCATTATACTGGGCACTATGATGCAAAGCAACTCTGTCCCAGCTGACGCTAAGACACTATTTCAACAAATTCTGTCCACAGCTGCTCTTAAAGAGATGAGCTGATCTTGATATCCCTTCTGCTGTGATTGCCTTCATGATATTTATCTAAAGCCATTAGCAAAGTTTTCAGTTTGCAGTGGGATTTCTTAAAAACAGAACCAAATACCACCAAAACCAACAGGAATTTTGAATGTGTGAGATAATAAGGAACAGAGCCTGATTCCAGCTGTGTTTGTTTAACATGGGTTCGACTCCCTGACAGTAGCTGTGCTGCTCTTGATTTTAATAGATGTCACATCAGGTTATAGAGATGGCATAAGCTTAAAATCACATTCAAAATTTTAGTTCTTCTCTTGCATATTCTTACAGCTATTTTCATAGTACAGTTCTTATACGCATTCAGATTTATTGTTTATGGATTGACTTTTTTGAGCTTCAAATTTTTTCCTTAGGAAAACGTAAAACATACTTGTGCTCAAAAAGGTAGAGTAAAGCTTTTAGGCTGTTTCACTGGAAACACTCTGTGTGAGGGTTGGTGAAAACAGCCAAACTACTACTTTGACTTGTTGGCACAGAAGCTGTCTAAAAAGATGCTGAGAAGGAATATAGTCTAAAGCCTATTGCTTTAACATGACCATAACTGGCACTTATTCGATATATGCTTGATTCCAGAAGCACTGCTGTGGGTGCTGAGCTGCTGGTAGATGCAGGACTTGTGGAAAATGCAGTTCCTTCCTTTAGCATGAAATAAACCATAGCACCAACTCAGACCCATTTGCAGCCCATGGAGAAAAATACTGTCCTCCTCAATGCATCTAATCTTAGCACTTCTCCAGCATGAGAAAAGGGTCTTGCTGTGAATTCCTGTTTGCTGTGGTGCAATCATTTGATAGGGACTCACTGTTTCAGCACAGAGCTCTACTCCTGTCTCTCCCCCACTGGTTTATGTTGAAAACATAAGAAAAAATATGACGGATGCATGCTGTGCAGAATACAGAACATAGCAATGAGCCCACTCTTGCGGAGCACCTTGGGAAGGTTTCTCCTGCAATTGTTTTGTATGCGTGTGTTCATGTACCTCCTTCCTCTCCATCTCTGTTTTCTTTTTTTTTTCTTTCCTTTTTTTTTTTCCTCCTTCTCTTAAACGATTGCAGCTGCTGCTTCCATTGTCTCTGATTTTATTGTTTAAAGCTCGAACAGATGGTGATATGTCTATTAAATACTAAACTGTGCCGTACAGGAGTCATTATCACAGCTGAATTGGTTCCTTGTAAGAGTGATTTCAGCCTTTGGAATAGATTAAAGGACTCAGAAGAAATTCACTGCACTGCTGGGTGCCAGTGTTGGGCTGAATGGATGGCACTCCTCTCTTGGCCAAAAATACAGCAAAGGGGATTGCTAGCGTTGTTTGCCACAAGTTTGTGCACTCTCCAAGGCAATGCAGTGTCAGCACAGAGGGGCAGCTGAAAAAAACAAGCCCTCTAGGTTAAAAGCCCTGCCAGCTGCTGAGCTGCTTCCTTGCTGCCTTTACAAGGACCAGTGGGTCAGAGTTGAATGAGGATCCTGCTCCGAGAATCATGTTATCCTCTGCTTAACACAATTTTCCTTGAGGCTCTCTCCATTGATTTGAAGACCTCAAGGTCTTTGGGGCAGGCGTTGTCTTGTCTTTGAAATTTAGAATATGCACTTACTGGACCAATGTACCCTAGTTTCTCCTCATAGTCTCTCACTGCTGCAATGCAAATAATTAGTAAAAGCCACCGAAGCTGCTGTGAGTGGTTCATTACAAAGCAGAATTCAGTTGACCTGAGACAAGCTTCCTGTCTAACCATAGAATCAGAGAATACTCTGAGTTGAAAGGGACCCATAAGGATCATTGAGACCAACTCCTAGATGCACAGAGGACCACCTAAAAATGAGACAATACGTCTGAGAGCATTGTCCACATGCCTCCTGAACTCTGGCAAGTTGGCCATGCCCACTGCCCTGGAGAGCCTGTTACATGCCAACAGCAACATTTACCATCCACTTTCTCTTCAGCAATTGGACCAAAACATTCTGTAAAGTAAGATGAAGATGTTTCTGAAGTACAAGACTGTACTTTTTTTTCTAATGAATGTTGCCAGAAAGGATCTTGCTTAAAAAGAGAAATTCCAAATCCTCCCTTCCTCTTCTTTCCTCAGTAAAATGCTCATGAGATGGTTAAAATACCCTTTCCATCTATTTTTCGTGTGGTACCACACAGCATAATGAAAGCAGCTGGTTAGCTTCATGTTGATGCCATGGCATGGAAATGTTTTGTTGGCATTTCACTCTCTGATGGAGATGAGACATGAGACAATGGTTTTTCTTGTATTCAAGCTTTCATGCCAGCACCTCCCAATTCAAATAGTTCCAACACACTTCTTCAAATTCAGCTTTATGCTGAGTCCTCATTTCAATTCTGTAATGTTTGTCATTGTCTCAGCAGAAGCATCAGCCAAACCATGCTATGCACTCTGTACACTTGGAAGCACTTCTTTCTGGCCCAGAGAAGTGGTTATTTTTCTGCACAGCTTTTTCAGGGGCTCAGCAGCGTAAAGGGGCTTTTCCCCCTTGCTTTCCCTGCTGGCCATTTTTATCAGCAAACACTTATTAAAATTTAACCGTATTTTTCTAAGTGAATTGGAAAGTCTTTATAATGGCTAACACTCTGTGTTTCCTAAATACAACAAATGAAATTGCATTTCATCAGGTCACTGACTTGGCTGTCTCCCAAAGCAATTCTCCATTGGTTCTGTTGAGTGGTTTTGCTAGCCATGGAAACATCTTTTTGATCTGCTAGAAAATAGCAAGCCTACAGTGAAAAGGGACTGAAAAAGCTCCTAAGATTCAGCTTTGAATTGTAGATGTTTTACAGAAATCTGTAATTCACGGAGAAGAAAGCAACACTAATTAGATTACACAGGTGTGACAGCAGCATGCATTTTTCCTATACTCATTTCTTCAACTGGTCCAAGTGGGATGCGTATCAAAAGGACCAGATCTCCCCTCGAGTCAGCTTCAGTATGAGTTATGATCTGGGTAGCAGAGTGGGCCTTGACTTGGCATGCCGAATGAGTGTATATTTACTAGAAAATCCAAGTATATCCAAGTGGATATATCATTGGCAAGCACTTTGGGATTTTTGTTTCTCAACTTCAGTGTGTGGCTTTACCATCTCTACATCCCTGTCCCATTTTCTGTCTGGGTGAAGCCGATAAAGGATGCACTCAAACTGAAAAAGTAGTTATCTGAGGTGCTCTGAGCTGACTCTTAGTCAAATTCAGTCCTGCTGTTTAGATCTTAGATTTCTGAAGCTAAAATGCAAATGTGGATTGATTGGTTGTCTGCTTGACTTTCTTATGGCTTTTATGAAATTCAGCTAGCAATACCAAATGCTTTTTTTTTTTTTCTTTTTTTCCCCTTCCCTCTACCATGTATAGCACAGTAAATTATATTGCTGTCTGAAACGAGAGCTCATCTCATTTTCTTCTTTAACCTTCTCTTTGCTGCCCTCCTCATGAGCATAATGTCAGTCTGGCTCCCACACATTAGCTGTTAGGTGGCTCCAGAGAGGACCCGTGCGCAAGCAAAGAGCCACAGGCAGCCTTCATCCTCATCAACTTGTTGTCTCTGTTGCCTGTATGCTGTGTGCAAGTTACTAACTCTGTTTCCTATTGTTCACAGATATAGGCTCATCATCTTCTAAGCGTATACAGTAGTAAGAAATTTCTCAGGATGTGTAATTCTCTCTGACTTTTCTACACTTCTAGAGCCAGCATCACTTATTTTCACTATATTGTTTCTTTTTTAAGTTTTTAAAGAGGTTTCTCAAATTGGAACTTAGGAACTAAATTCTTCTTGCTTTACACACTTCCACTAAGCAGTCAAACTTTAAGCAAAGCTAGTCTGGCAGTACAGATCTTGTTATCAAAGCTCCTGAGGGTCACCTGCAAATGTCAGAGGAATAAATCACATCCTCTGTTGATAAATGGCATCTCTGTGTATAGTTTAAGCTAAGCAGACTATAATACTTTTATTTCCTTTGCAACCTAATGCCTTTATCTAAAATGAAACGAGCATTTCTTTTCCATGCTAAGCTTTTCTTAGTTCAGTGTAGAAGGCTAAAAATTCACTCAGCCATTTGCTCTGTCAGAAAACTTCCTGAGATAATCACCATTCTTTGAGTCATATTTGTGTTCCTGGCCTTGCCAAAGAGATGAGCTGTTAGTGAAGGCTTCCTAAAGCTGGAAAAATAAGTGTCTGCAGCTGCAGCAGGAACAGCGGCTTGCATCCAAGCAAGATGTTCATGCAGTACTCCACACTCCCTCTCTGCATGGTCCGTCTTTAGTACTCAGTAGTTGGTACCAGCATATTAGTGACTCCAAGAATATATGCACTGTGGTGCATCAAAGCCTTCTTCACCGTACATGCAGTGCTGTTATGCTTTTAATCAGAAGATGGATTAATTGCAGAAGGTCAGCCTGAAGGAAGGTTTCTTAGATGCTGTTAGGAGAAGGAGACTTTAATGGGAAGAGTCCTGGGGGCATGGTGTGATCACCATAGAGAAGACAACATCCATTTCCATGGCAAATCTGTAACCTGTGTAGACAAGCATGTAAATAAAGATGTTACTTTGAAGAAGAGTACAAAGTGGGCTGATAACAGGTTAGCATCAGGAGTCTGTGCAGTGCCTTAAGCAGAAGATGACACCATCTTCACTGTTGTGCTCAAGTTCACTCAGCCTCTATAATTTCAGGGAGAGAAACCCAACCTCCCCTGCTCATCCACTCCTTGGAGTGAGGGTCTGGGTTGGGGAGCTCTTACCTAGGTGTCATGAATCCTGCCTGCCCCAGCTTAGGAGCTTACATTTGCTCTTCATCCCTTTTGTTTTCTCTGGTAATGTGCAGGCTGCCTGTTGCGATGCTCAAACAGGAATATTCAAATTGACTCTGCTTTGGTAATATTTAAAATCCATCTGTAAGGGATAAGTTTTTTTTCCCCCTGTCATTACATCCAGTCCTGTGACTTTTTTCATGTTTTGAGAGTAACCCATCACTGTGATAGTTTCCTCTGTTTTGCTGATTTAAATGGTAGAAAGATGAGCCCAAGGCACCACTTCTCAGTCATGCTCATAATTAAGATGTTTCATTGGCATAATGTACTGTAAAACATATCCAGAGCATAGCGATGACAAGAATCCTGAAGCAGAGCAAAGCAAAAATCTTCATTGGCTGAGATATAGATCAGATTTAGTTCCACTAGTCTATTTTGCCCTCAAAGTGCCCTGTAGCTTATACGTTTTTCTTATGCTAACATTGCAATAGAATTTTGTTTTACTGTAATAAGCAAAAGGATTTCCTTTAATCTGGATCAGGCATCTTTTTCTCAGACCTCTCAGTCCAGGTTACCAATTTACTTTCTCCTGTTTGAATGAGAATGAGGCTACATGATTGAAGGACTGTATTTTCTTAGAGAAGGAAGAACGTAGCAGACAGTGGAAATCTGGGGTTTTGCTAAATCTAAATGACAGTGCAGCTATTCGTATTCCTGAGAGTGTGCCATCAAGAGCTCTGTATCCATATAAAGCATAATGAAGAAAAACAGGCACAAACACACACTTTCCCTTTTCTGTGACTTTTATTCCATTTGTTTGGGGTATGGGAAACAATTCATGAGGATCTGGAAAGACTGTCAGATTTACCACAACGCTTCTCATGCACCAGATGGCTTGCTCTCTGCCCATTCCTCAAATACGTTGTATTCTAATGTGTAAATTCATGCATCTCCTTCATGCAGACATGGTTATTTTAACTATTAAAATCACAGATTAGGTCTTTATTTTCACTTTACATGCCGCTTGCATTGCACTGCTGGTAGTGAAAACACTGAAGATGTCTCCTAGACAGCTGAGCATTTCTCTTATTTCTTATCTGAAAATGACAAGCCAGGGTGAGGTCAAAGATTGTTTGAATTGGCCTTTAGAATGAAAGATATTCTCACATAGAGTCAGAATTCTCTTTCCATTTATCTGAGGGAGATGGAAAGATTCACGTGACCTTCTGGCTGTGTCAAGTGGTGAAGGGGAACAGAGTATTTTGGGCTGCAAAGTACTTTATGCAGTCCAGATTCAGAGAGGTTTTGATTTTAGCCTGTATCCTTTCATTTGGAAGAAGCTTTATGAATCTGATCAGAATGTTGTTGATATCAGGAGAAGCCTGTGAAATACTATAGCTGCCCAGCGTACAGGTAGCAGTTACAATAAATTTTCTGTGTTAGTGTACTTGAGACCTTGTCTTTGGTCTTACCTTGTTTGGAAAGAATTTGCCTTTCCCTAGCTCTGTCCAAGCTCTACTCAACTGCTCGGTGTCCCCCAGCAGTCCTCCTTGAGGACACTGACACCAGCAGGGCACCCAATTGCTCTGAAAAACACCACACAAGCTCCAAACACTGCTCACGTGGGTTTAGAAGAGTGTGAACAGCCTTGCAGAGCTATGGTATGTCTCAGGAGGAATGTGGAGCTATACTTTATGCTGGGGGAAGAAGGCTGGAGATAACATCAGGTCTCAGCAGGCTGCATACAGGGAGATGTCACCACTGTGACTGGATACCTCTGTGCCCTCATGCCCATGCTCCTTTCTGTGTAGAGAGATGCTGGACACCCTGTCAAAGCCCGTCTCAGCACCCATCTGTGGCACTTCTGGAAGAAACCATTCACAACTTTCGCAGGTTTGGTGTAGGAGTCTTTCTCTACCTTTACTCTTTCCCCCTTTTGCTGCAGCTCCTCCACTTTCCCAGGCATTGTGAATTTCCCCCATGTGCTTTTGCTCATTTCTCAATTTGTCTTTTCCAGTTCCTTTCATGCTGCTGTCAGACATAAGATAATTCTGGGCAGGAAGTACACCTGTCTGATGTGTTGAAGGAGCAGCTCTAATTGTGTGTGGCACTGTAGCACAGTGTAGGATGATTGCTAGAGGCAGATCTTCTGTATTGTAGATGCATTCATGATCCTAAATCTGCAAGTGCCTGTAATGATAAAAGAAGCAAATTTCAACAAGAACTGATGATTTTGGTCATGAAGGTGATTGACTGTCATGTCAATCATGCCTGCAACCTTAACCTTCTGAGCAGCTGTATTCAACTTGCAAAGGATTTTGGGGTCTTTCTGACTGCTGTCTGTGCAATTATTTTAAAATCTGCAATTACTTCTCTATTTCCCCAAAACAGACAATGCTGGACTGTCAGTTAAAATAACACCCTAGATCATGCAGATTTAGAAAGTTATATGCAGGCACATGGTTAGCTCATCAATTTAAAATCAAGCCAATTGCAAATTGATTTAAACCTGTTGTGTTTCACATAGATCAAGGCTCACATACTGGACTTGCAGGTTCAAGGTGGGGAGAGGAGGAGAATCATCTCCTTAACCCTGCTGGCTGGCTATGCTTTTGATAGAACCCATAACATGGTTGACTTTCTGAGCTGCAAGTACACGCTCATCATTCAACCAGTGTCTGTCCACACTCAGATTAAAGAAATGTCCAGGCCCCAGGTGGCCTTATGTCACCTTCCTACCCTCACAGGAAAATGGAAGCCTGTGTATGATCTTGAACTGCATCCTTAACAACTGCAAAGTCTGGAAGACAAGACAAATGGGCTGTGTTTGAGGCACAGTGAAAGCAGTCTGAGATTACTTTCTTAGGTGACATCCTTCAAAACATCTCTGCGTTGTAGTTAAGGCCAGAGCTGGCTGTGGTCAGTATTCATGTAGCAAGTGCTTCCTACAGGCAGAACATGTTGTGATTCCAGTATGAGATTGCTACTTGTCTCTGTGTGTGTGTGTATGCAGTTTTTACTGTGTGTGCACAGGCTGTGTGGTGCATACAGTTTAGCTGTGCTCAGAATCCCCAAAGTGCCACCATATGTCTGCAAAGATACTGCACTGAAAAATATTTCCAATTTGAGCTGTGGAGTCTGAGGCTGAGTTTAGCGAAACCTACAGTCTGGATGCTCCATGCTGTGCCACCTAGCATCAGGACAGCTAAAAGCAGCTTTCTAACAGAGCTTTAGCCATGTGAAAGTTTGATTTAGAAGCCACATTCATACAAATAAGTCAAGGTGGATAGAAATCAGGTAATTTTGTCCCCCGGGACTTTTGAAGTCTCTACCATGTGTATGTTGACAATGATTACCAAGATGGTAACATAAGAAGTGTGCAATGCAGTGCTAGTGACAAAGGAACCATTAGCTCAGCAGCCAGGCTGGGAGATGCTGCTGGCCTACGTTTACCTGCCACAGAGTAAATATGGGCATGGGGTCGTTCTGGTTGTTACTGGATCTTTTGTACATAGCCCTATATCAACAGACATCTCTGTGTTTATACTGGTTTGACTACTTGTCTTCTGTCCTCACTACCTTTTCACACATCATACTAGTTTGTCACAGCATTAGTTGTTAGGATTGTCCTTGAGTAGTACCAGAAAATGAGTTTATTTTTACTGTTCCCTTTTTATTTCCCTTCAGAGGATTATTGGCTCTGCCTCTGCTGAAGAGTGCATGCTCAGCTTGAAAGACATATGTGTATGGTGTGGTAGCCCCTCAATCTGAGTTTATAAAAACTTTTGGTCTCAATAAAATTTTGCTGCATTCCTAAGCATTTTGGTATCCATCCTGGCTTCCTCCCCAGGTCTCAAGATTGGGTAGGATCCCACCATAAGGGGAATGGGAAACATTCAGAAATGCTGAGAAGCAAGCTCAACACAAGCATCACAGCTACTACAGGTTTCACCCTTTGAGATTACTTACCTGATATTTGAAATTTTAATTTTCAGGGTAAGATTCAAATTGAGCTCTTGACCACTTGTGTCCTGCTCTCTCTCAGTAGTTCATTTGCCTTGTGAGAATTCCTTTCAATGACATTATACCTATCCAAATATCCATTATAGAATTCAGTCACTTCTCGTCTTAACTCTGGTGCATTGCTGCTGTTAAAAAACTGTCCTGTTTCTTGTCTGAACCAGTTCTGCATTCCAGTGATGGATGGTGCATTGCGTTTTTATGTACTGTACTCCAGCCACAGACTGTAAATTTTGTGCAACCCTTCTGGTGCGAAAAGCACTAGGTAGTGAGGTGTACTCATCTTTTTATATAGTATCTAGCTGCAGTTTTTACTGGTTTAGATATTCATATCACATTGGCAGACAGACACTTAGAAGGGAGACTTAAATTAAACAAAATTAGTAAACGTCTGCCTGCTTTAGGAGTTTGCATCACTTACTGCTTTTTTTTTTATCACGTAAGGTAGAGATTTTTTAAATTCTGTATTAAATCCTGTTCCTTACCATCACTGATATGCTTTGGTTTCATGCTGCTCATTGTCATCTTATTTTTAAATAAAACTGAAAAGTAATTAACTCCCTTCTTTCTCTCAGTGAATCCAAAGGACTGAGAAGGATAATTAGATCCTCATCCAGAAGTTATCCAAAAAGTGGCATTTCAAAAACAAGTTACCAAAAACAGGGTGTCCAAGAAGTACTGTGAAGTACTGACTGATGTGTTTCCCATGTCAAGCATCAATTCAGTATTAATCTTTCTTGGATGTCATATCAGAAACTAATTTTCTTAATCATTTGTGTTTTGAGTTCCCAGTTTCTCAGAGCACATATGCGTGTATTTTGGGTATTTACATTCAGTGCCAGTAAAATTATATAATCTCTCACCCTGTTGTCAAGCCACTATTAATTTCTGGTTAACCTTGTTAAGTACAAGAATAGTACAAGTACAAGAGAAAGAATAGCATAGCTGAGGAAGAACTTCACAGCCAGCAGCAGAGGGAAAGGAGGGTATCTGCAGCTCCCTTCACATGGCCCTGGCATCTCTAGCAAACCTGGAAGCAGCCAGTGAGCTTCTTGAGCTGTAGTCCTCATAAGAAGACTGCATGTGATCTCACCAGTTCCTTCTCTCTATTGTGAAGCTTGAGTGAATATAGTCTGGAGGTGGATTATATGGAATAATTGTTGGAGGTGACTTACTGTGATATCCACCTCTTAAAAGAAGGTACAGCACTGAGGAAACTCCCAAGGTGGAGTGCAGCGAATATGCAGGGACTCTGTTCCATGATAGCTCCATAAACAACATAAGACCTGAGAACTCAGTAACAGCAGGAGAACTCCAAGAAAGACAACAACTAGAAAGAGTCCAATGGAGGTCTGCATCGGTGATTTAGGGTTGGAGTACCTCCCTTACGAGGAAAGACAAGATGGAGTGACTAACCCTAATTCTTCAGCCTTGGAGAAGATAAGATGGAGAGGAGATCTTATCAGCACTTACACATATCTAAAGGTGTTCTTTAAAGGTGTTCAGTTTTCCACTGAAATGGTGTTAGCAGCACACTGATGTTTTGGTTGTTGCTGAGCAATGGGTAGGCACCTGGGCAAGGCCACTGCAGCACCATGACAGGGCACAAGGAGGGGCAAAGCCAGGATAGCTGGCCTGGATTGGTATCTGTGTTATCACATGCCACCTGTGGAAGGCTAGAAAGCTCGGGGAGCTGGCCAGTGTGGGAAGCTACTACTCAGGGATAAGCTGGGTGGATGGTGAGTCATTGTGTTGCTAGCTGAATGTCAGTCAGCAGGTGGCAAGCAGGTGTTAGTTGGGTTTCAATTGATGGATGGTGAATAGTTGCATTGTGGAAGTTTATAACAATATATACTTACATAGTTATCAGTGTTTTTTCTTTTTTTTTTCTTCTCCTTTCTTGTTTTAGTAAATAGTTTTATTTCAACCCATGGGTTTTATTTTGTTTCCAGTTCTCTCACCTTCCCACTGGATGGGCAGGATGAGTGAATGGCTGTGCAGTGCTTACCTGTTGGATTAAACCACAGGAGCCCTTTTTGGAATCCAACACGGATCTCAAAGGGTTGATGTAACAACAGATCTGACCAGAGAATGCTTAAACTAAATTGTTATAAATGTTATAGTAGTTTAACATTTGTTAATCACAATGTTATTATTTACAACTTTACTTGGTATTTATTTTCCCTGTTGTGCTGGTCACCATGTCTAGGGGCTAGATTAAGGTTATCAATTTTCTGTACCGTGTCACAGTGATTGGGAGACTAATCTGGTCTAATTTGTACTCAGTATTGCAGTCATCTTTATTCTTTGTGAATCATATCTTAAAAACTATTAATAATAGCCTTCTTTATTTTGTCTCCTCAGAGAGTCAAGCTATGGGGGAGAAAATGGGCACTGTTCAAACCATCATGATCCTATTGCTATGCCTCCTGTATGTGTTTCAGGTTTAGTTTAAAGTTAAACAACTATTTAGGAATACCATACAAAGATCTGCCCCAAGGTTGGACAATTACGAGCAGTAGGGAGTGTGGGAAGATAAAGGCAGATACCTAGAATGGTACCTAGAACACCTCCAGGATTCTGTAACTTCATCCCGGTTCTTGTCAACTGTGAAGGAAAGAAGGCCCTTTAAGGAAGATCTGCATGATACCCAGGTAAATGGTCACCATGGAGAAATGTGTCCCATACCTAAAGGAATTACTGTGCTGGAGATGATGTATAATATTGACCCAGACAGTGAGTGGTTATCCCAAGGTCTAAATGACGTAAAGTGCCTGTGACCTACGTGGTGAAAATCTGTGTGGAATGCACCATCATTGTATGCCAACACACTAACAATAATAGTTTGAAAAGATGATAAAATACCAGCGGTGGATACAGTGGGTAGCCTACTTCGTCAGTATGAAGAAAATCTCTGTTCTTCCCTCTGGGCTTTTCCTGTGGAGAAACTGTCCCAGGAGTTCCAGCAATTCAAAGACAATATGTCCTACTTCCCAGCTGCATGGACCAGAATCCCAGCTATTGGAAGTAAGCATTCCTCTGCTCTAGAACAGGGATATAATGGATGCACACCATGTGTAACCTTGTGGTTTTACCTGGGTGACCATGGAAAAAATAAGAGGAAATGGGATGGAAAATCCACCTCAACTTTAGAGGCATGGGTACGTGAATCAAAAGGAAAAACAATTGAAAAATGGAGTTCTTCCAGGAAAATGACCACTCCAGGTCATGTGGAGCATGGGAAATTACTGAAGTAAAGACTAATGTGAGTCTGAGATACGAGAGCAGAAACATCCTACTGCGTGATCTGAAGGAGTGCACAGCAGGCTGTTGTATACAAATGTGATGGAAACATCTGATCTTGATAATTACTCGAGGCAAATCAATTCATTTAACACTCATAGCTTGGGCTGTGCCTCAGCATTCAGTAAACTGAATTTAGTTGGTATTTTCATAGGAGCTCCAGAGAGACAAAGTTGAGTTTATTTCATAATCGTCCAGAAGAGTACAGAGAATTTTCTGAAATCCACTTAGACTGTCATTCTTTAACTTATTTATATAAAACAGGTTTGCTGGTAGTACAAAACTGGGAATAATATCTACTCGAAGTTTCCAACTTCAATTTTGCTGTAAGAATGAAACAATTTTATCACTTATACTCATTCCACTGCAGTGATACTTTTGAAGATCATAAACCTCACTCATTTCACTTTCACTTAGCACAGGTCAGGAAATATACCTCTTTGCTTTCTTCTGCCTGGAAAAACTTACTTTGCTTTTATTATTTATTGTAAAGATTAGAATCTAAAACATCTGTCACTTCTCTTTAGAGTTAGAGATAATGAATGGATACAATCTGCTTCTCCCTACAAGACTGTATGAATCTGGCTGATTGGACTCCAGCAAATAGCTGGGGATGCTGCCTGCGGTATCCAGACTCAGAATTAATAGTGAAGCAGTGACTGGCTGGGCCAGTGCCCAACACTGTCTTATTAGCATGCAAGAACTCTGGCAAAATGTAAAGAGGAAAAAAAAAAAACACCTGGCCATCAAGGTGTTTTTTTTTATAATTTGTTTGGCCTTATTGAGTTGCTGCACAGCAGCTCACTGCATAGGTGAAAGAGCAGTGGCAATGAATTTAAGATATGTTAGCTGATGGCAACCAGAAGAACAGGGATGGCTGCTTCAGGTGTAGCAAAATTGTCTTATTGGGCATTAAATTACAGGCATTTTCTTATTATGGAGTCTAGCAACTCTCCTCTTCCCATTAGGTTTGGGTGGAGGTGCACTGACTGTAGCAGGTGCAGCCAGAGGGGAGTGCAGGTTTTGGAGGATGGGGAACTGATAAAAGCAGTGTGGCAAGTTGGGCCTTGTTTTATGTGTGATTTCTCTTCCTTGGACATATTTTGACTGCATTTTTAAAAGCCTCTGGTTTTACAGCTTGGGGAATGACATTTTAAAGGAAATTAATGTAACAAGGCATGGCTGTGAGACCTATTCACCTAATTCATCGTGTAAAGAAATGCATATTTACATGTTTACTCATCTCATGTATATTTGTATATTCACTCATCTTCCCCCACCACTGAACCAATCCTCTCTGAAATGACTCCTTTACTCCGATTTACGTGTCCTTGTAGTTTGCTTTCAGTATTTGACCACCTCAGATTTTAATTGCCTTTCTCTGTATTTGTGAACAGTGACGTGTTTGTGGCCACAGGTCAGTAGCTGTTACTATTACATTTGCTGATGACAAATGAAATGTTGTGCTCTCTTCTTATTAGAAAGGGTTGTTTTATCCTAAATGTATTTTGCACCACAGCAGATGGCAAGCGGTAGTTATAAGTTTTATTTTAGGGAGGCACAGGCAGCCTTGGCTTGAATAATGAGTGGAGCTACAGTATGTTTCATCACTATTCATCATCTGCTTACACAAAAGGTGACACACGGAAAGGCCCATAGGTAGCACACCTAACTGCAGCTTTGCCTGAAATGGCTGCAGTAATGGGACATACATTATAATACGCAGCTTAAAAGGAAAAAAATATATATTGGTGTTATGTGGGAATGGGTCATTGCAGGGCAGGTCATTTGAAACCGAGCCACTTGGTAGCTATGAAGTTTTAAGAGACTCAAGTTTCTTGGGATCAGTAAAGGCTCAGCCCAGTCTTGAATCTTTGTTACTTTTTCATATATTGAAGACTCCCATAGGGCGCAATTGACTCTGCCATAGTGCAACTCACGCTTGATAGCTGTGTAGGAAAATTTCATAAGGGAAACTATCTCTTTGAAATTAACAGTATTCTGTTATTATTAACATATCTCTATAGCTAAGAATCTAGAGCTTGGTTCTTACAGAACCAAGATTTCTTACCATCAAATTGATGTTACAACCATTGCTTCTGCTTCCTTTCGAGAGACAAAACACTGATTCAATCTGAGATTTCACCAGTGACTGAATGAATGAATGGCGAAAAAACCATGACAACTGAAAAGGTTTGTTATTCAAATATTTTATTTCCAGAACCATTAAATAAGTAAATTGTTAAATAGGTAAAGGGACCTGAGAACGGAGAACTGTCTGTCTATGAGCTCTCACTTTATGAACTGGAGTGGTTTAGGGAAGAGACTGTTGTGGGATTTCTGCAATGAAAGCAGAGCAGTTGGAGCATCTGAGACCTTGTGAGGGTTTGTTGTGAAAACACTTCTTGTTTTTATTTCACAGCTGAACTTTTGGGTTAAAGAGCAGCATGCTTGTTCTGGCTTTAGAAACACTTTCATCTGAATCTCAGCAAATCCATTACTGAAGAACGAGAGTTCAGTTTTATTACAATGAAATATTTACTCCAGTTAAGGGAAAGGAATCATGATGAGAAATGGCAAGAGATGTTCACTTTGCAGGTTTTTCATTTAATATTTATAGTAAAAGTCCATTTTTTGAGCTGATATTTGAAAGTTTTGACTGGTCTCTTAACTCATCTGCTTAGTGCATTAATGTTTTTGTACAGTAACTTCTATTGCGATTTCCCAGTGACACAGAGATACTACAAAACAACAAAGAGAGAACATTTTATTTGTAGCAAAAGACACCCCTGAATTGCTCACTGCCATTTGCTCCTGAATTGTTTTAGGGAAGTCTGAGGAAGACCAGACTATTCAGGCTGCCTGATATTTCTGAATAACTTCCATAACTGCAAATTTAAAAGATTTTTTAAGACTTCTGGATTCTGTGCCTTATATTTAAGAGTTGATCTTTTTAAAATTCTTCTTGCTGCTTCTTAACTCTTAATGCTTCTGTTGTAACCTCCAGGCCCTTGTCTCAGGTCCTGCATCTAGTATTCCTAATCCTGTCTTACATTTTTGGATTTCATTATTGGGATTCCTGAAAGAGATTCATTCCATGTCCCCTGGAGAGTGATTTCATCCTCTTTTGTTACATAGCCTGTATTTATTTTCTTCTGTTCCTTTCTACACTATGTAATCTTAGTTACTGTGCTTTCCATTTTCTCAAGTGATCATGCTCAAAATTAAAATTAAAAAATGGGCCATGTACTCAGAGTGAAATTCTGGCATTTGAGAGAAGATGGACTTTTTAACCTAATATTCATCAGCAGGCACAAGCTGGAAAAAGAGATATAGATTAGCTGTAAGGAAGAAGATTTCATTAGAGAAAACTCTTTGAGCCAGGGCGATTGGATGATGGAACAGGGTTGGACTGCAGACTTGTGGAACTCCTGCTCCAGCTACGTGTGTCTGT
This sequence comes from Lagopus muta, assembly GCF_023343835.1. Classification (NCBI taxonomy): domain Eukaryota; kingdom Metazoa; phylum Chordata; class Aves; order Galliformes; family Phasianidae; genus Lagopus; species Lagopus muta. Next base: position 43,458,093 of record NC_064439.1, on the reverse strand, counting down.
GATTTTCTGGGAGTAAAAAGCACCTATCCTGTGTGAAGTTGGTGTTGCTCAGAAATCACTGCAAATGGAAGCAGCAGCTGTGAAGCATGTCCTGGGAATTCTGTGGTGCTGTGCCTGCATATGGAGGTAGAAGGTTTGAAGGCTGGTATGATGTGTGTGATAAACCGACAGTGCAATTAGTTTTCATGGTGCAGTGGTGGCTTTACATCTCAAGAGTGGTGCATCACCCACCATCTTGCAGAACTTTTTTTTCTTTGCTTTTTACTACATCACTGTGTTTATTTCCTGCTTTTTCTTTGGTTTTGAGTCTATCTGTTGTGCCCTTTGATACCCAAATATAATTCTCTCAAGCGAGATAGATTTGTGGCCTCAAAAGCAATTGCCAACCCAAAGACAAAAGCCAGCTCTCTGGCCAGGACTATGTGCACTTGTTTAACTAGCTGTGAGTGCCTCCATAGTGGAAAAGTCTCAATTCACCTCATATTGGATCCACCTGAGATTACATAGGTTGCTCCAAAAGTACTGCCTCCTTTTTTATTTTAACAGGAGCTACAACAAAGAGCACAACCACAGTATTTGATAGAGTGCATTCTCAGCTACAAGATGTTATTTTTCAACATAGTCCTCACCATCAGCTATGCATTTTCACTAGCAATGAGCAGAATACTGCATGCTACGCTCAGAAAAATCTGTACTAGCAGAGTTGACCCACTGTCGCCACTGCAGAAACACCCCGCTCACCACCTCACTTTGGTCACAAACCCTGTGTGGTCTCCATAAACATTCAGCAAGTGTCAATGAATGGCAATGTGTGCCATTTTTTCCACATGGAGTAGTTCAGTGACATACCTTAGTTTCAGGTACACTTCCACATCAGGTGCCAACTTGTCAGACTGCCCCTTTGCTGCCACCTGTCATATAACAACAAAATGTAATGGAATACTAGTGGGAAAGCTTAACCTCAACTGCCATACCACCAGTGTCTGCCTCTGATGCCATGAACAAACATAACAAAATAGGAGGCATAACTTTTGGATCAGCCCTCCTATATTTTATTATTTTCTATATAGAATATTATTTTCTATATTTTAATTTAAAAAATAAAGAGAGAACAAGAAAAATGGAACTAATATCTGATTTTGTTTTTGTGACGCTAACGCATCAATCTAGTTCAGTGGCAGTGGCCACAATTCTCAGTAAGCTCAAAAGGTGTTTGTCAGAGATCTTTGATGAAATATTACTCTTCCTGTGATTCATCCTTGAAAACAGTCAATCACGAAAGTATGTACTGGCAGAAAGCAATTACATGTATAAGACATGACTGTGAAGTGAGGGGTATTTTTCTTTGGTCAGATGGGGCTTTTAGAAGTCTGGTAAAAAGAGACATGGTCAGTTTTATTGAGCTGAGTGTCTGACTGCAAATATTCCATTTGAAAACTTGCAGAGAACCTACTTAAGCCGACTGAAAAAGGAGTTGCAATTAGATTAAAAAATTGATCATCTTCCTGGCAATCTTGAAACCTGTTCTCAAATTCCTGAATCAAAACAGAAAGCATGGCTGTGAATTTTCCACTGCTCACAGACTGTGTTAAGAAACTGCACAGAAACTGAAGTTATCAAACTGCACACGGTTATTTGCCATCACCTGAGTTAGCACAGCGCTGTGCCCTCCCCAGGTCCTGGTGTCAGCCCATCCGCTACTGACTGCACACCTCTGTGTGGCTGCAGTTGGGCCAGGCTATTTGGTGGGACAGAGCTGCTGCCATGATGGCACAGGGCAGGGGACTTCTGACTGCCACCTGGGGGGGGGGGGGCTGTCATTAATTGAAACCAAAATGTTTTGCTTTAGTTCTGCATTTGTCCCAACAAATGCCAATTCTTGTATTCAGCTCAAGCACCTCTGTTCATTAACCGGTCAGTTGTTGAGAGGATGTGGAATACTGTGAGTTTTCTGATTCTGTCATTCAAGAGTAAAAAGAGGCTCTTTACTGTTTTTTTGATGATGTGTGTGTGAAATATCCCTGCAAAGTAGCAGAGGGTGCTGAGGCAGGGCAAGGGGCAGCCCCAGCGGTGTGTGCAGTGCGGTGCTGTTCCTCGGGCTGGCAATGAGGGCAGCGTGTTCTGCTGTGGGGTACATTCTGTGTGCGGGAGGCAAGGAGGGGACATGGGAACCTATGTGCAAACTCTAAGGTTCCTAAAGCACAGACACAATCAGTACTTTTCTTCTTAAAAATGAAAATGTGTTTATTTTATATCGCAGTTTTTACTTTTTTATTATTTTGTATTGTTGTTTTAAATTGTTGATTGTCCACTCTTGAAAGGAAAGTCTAAACTTTCCAAAAAGGAAAGCACCTGGACTGGACATTCTTGCTGCAATTCAGCACTTCTTCCTGTCCAAACCAAAGTGTGGTTCTCCGCAGGATCAGCTGCCTCTGTCCCTTCTTTGACTTCTTCCATCCTGGGCAGGAATGAGGGAGGACAGGAAGGATGGGCTCATGGGAGCTTTGGCTGTCAGAAGACAAGAATGATCAGGAAATGGAGGCTCTGTGTGAGCCCATGGGATGGCCCTGATTTGGTGCTGTCCCTCCTGGCAAACTTAAGATTAAGGGTAAACTTACGGGATCCTCACAGCCCTGCGATGTTTGAGGTCCTTCTGTCAGACTCGTCCCGCTGCCCCGGCACAGCAGCTCCGAGGATGGCAGTCCCTGCCCTGCCCTCTTCCTCAGGACTTGGTGAAGAAGAGATGAAAGGAGTTGGGAAGGGACGAGGGAGGGGGTCGGGAAGGAAGGGCTCGTAGGAGCCTTGGCTGTGAACAGAAGAAGGACCAGGCAATGGAGGCTCCCCGTGAGCCCGCAGGATGGCCGTGAGCTGGGGCTCTCACAGGTAAGGGCAAACTTACAGGACGGGAGGATCAGCGCCGGCGTCGAGGCGGCCGTTTTGCGGGAAGTGGACGGATCCTGGCGCCCCTGCGATGAAATTTGGGGCGCGACCTCTTTCTGGTTGGCCTGGCAGCAGCAGAGAGATGGCCGGTCTGCCCCGATGGAGGTGGATCCACTTCCATCAGCTCATCTGCCACGGGTGGATCCACCTCCATGGGCTCCTCTTCGCTGCCAGGCAGGTCCACCTCCATGGGCTCGATGTCATCAGCCTCTTCCAGCAGCCGCCTCTTCTTTAAAGGTGGCTGCTCCATCCCGGTCCTCAGAAATAACAAGAAATACCAAGTATCTCTTTCCGATACTGGAAAGTGCTGCTGTCTCCTGCTGCTTCAGCTGAGGGACTGCGGTTGAGGGCAGTTGGGTGCCCATGGCGACAGGATTCTGAGTGCCACTGCAGGCCCAAACATGGCGGCTGGCAGTTGGGGCCTGCGGCCATTTCTGGGAGGCAGTGGCAAGGATGTAGCAAGAGGGTCAGTGGGGGCAGGGGCTTCTCCAGCACCCTGCAGCTGCCTGGGGTGGAGGAGGAGCAAAGCGTGCTGACACCCCACAGGCAGCCGAGGGAGAGGCAGTCATTAAAAGCAGTGGAGTTGCTGTGTTTGTATCGGCCGTCCTTTGCCATCCCTCAGCTCTGGCCCCGGAGCGTGAGAAGGCGGCATCTCTTCTGCCCTGATGCCAAAGGAGAGGGGTGTGGAGGAGAGGGCCTGGCGTCCTCTGGGCGGCCGCACTGGGACTGCAGGGGGTGCGTTGGAGGGCCTGTGAGCTCCTTGGGGCCTGGTGCTGGGGTTTTGCACCTGGGGGATGAGACACCAATTTGGCGATTGCTGTCCTGTTCTCTCCTTGGCCACAAAATGGATGGTTGGAGGTGAAGCCAGGCCCTCCACGGCAGTACACAGTGAATAGCTGGCTGTCAGTCATCCCTTCTAAGTAATTTGGACTGGTTCATTCTCTGCAGTCTCTGCTATAGTGCTCTTGAGAGCTTATGGGCACAGGTATGTAGGTCCCCATCAGTTGACCCCAATGTACCTCAAGCAACATGAAAGTGTTCAGCCCCTACCATCAGGTGAAGAGGAAAGGGAGGTGTTTGCAATGACTAAACTGCCAACAGTGTGCCAAGAGCATATACAGATTGTTGCTGAACTAAGACCAAAGCCAGTTGTATTCACATGTCAGGCGATGGCTTGCTGTGCCTATGCTGACGTGGAACCAGGTGATCCCAGTGTGTCCCTTTCTCCTGGATGTTTGCAGTGTTTTGCTTTCATGCCTTGTCTAGATGACTGACAAGAGGCAGTAGAAACTATTAAGCTGCCCAGTGGACTCACAGGGGCACTGTCTCCTCTCAGCCAATTCGTAGCTTTTCTCCTTCTTCTTCTTTTCTCCTCATCCCTTTTTGTGAAGGCTGCTGGTGTAGATTGCACCTTTAGAGAATTCGCTGTTGGTGCTGTGGGCTTGATTCAGCCAAGCTCAGTTAAGTTTGAGCACGCTGGGAAGGATGGAAACCTGCAGTCTGTCTGGATGCTGGTTCCACATTTGAGCACCATTGCGGTGGCAGTCCTTTCCTTTTGCCTGACTGGCAGTTGTCCATGCTCCAGCATGAGCCCAGTGCCTCTGGTCCTTTCACCACTGAGTATCTGGGAGCACTGTCATGCTCTGTGTTCCCATGCTCTCAGTAGGCAGCTGTAGTCAACACTCAGATCCTTCCTGGGCCTTCTCAAAGCAAAGCAGAGGCCTCTCCCTTACGCTGCACCAGCAAAGGGGTTCCTCTGTCACTGTTGCCACTGTTGAAATGCACCACCCACTGCCTTGCTGCACTCATATCTGTTTGATGTCCATAAACATTCAGCAAGCATCGATCAGTGTCAATACATGCCATTTTTTCCACATGGAGGAATTCATTTCCACTTTTTTTCTTCAGGTGCAATTCCATGTCAGATCACGGAATCACAGAATCACCGAATATCAGGGACTGGAAGGGACACTGAAAAATCATTTAGTCCAATCTCCTTGCTGGAGCAGGGACACTTATATCAGGTCACACAGGAATGCATCCAGGCAGGTTTTGATGCCCTTATGTCAGACTGCACCTCTGCTGCTATCTGTCACATGACAACAAAATTTAATGGAATATTGGTAGGAAGACTCAGTTTCTACTGTCATGCCAGCAACATCTGTCTTTGACATCATGAGAGAACATAACAAAATAGGAGGCATTACTTTCAGAGTAGCCCTTATACTTCCTTCCCTCCCACCTTCTTCTCCTCTGTTTTGGAAGCAGGAGATTTACTGAGTGTTTGCAAACATCTGCAGATTCCTGCTGTTCTGATCTGCAGCAACAGTTCTCCACTTTGTGCTTCTTTCTGGCTTTATAGATACATTCCAATCCTCTTCTGCTTGAAGACTGTTTGTTTGCTTGCCTTTATTTACAGGAGCTTCTTAATGTGAATATTGATGCTATATTTCAAAGACAACACAGTGGACAAAGGAAGGTCATCTGTGGACAAAGGAAGGTCAACTGATGTTGTCTACCTAGACTTGTGCAAAGCCTATTGCATCCACATCTTGTAGAGATATGGATTTGAAGGCTGGATTATTCTGAACAAGTAATTGGTTGGATAGTCACAGACAGAGAGTTGTAGTCAGTGGCTCTGTTCAGGTGGAGATGAATCACAAGTGGTGTCCCTCAGGTGACACCAATCTGAGTGGTACAGTTGATACAGTAGAAGGAAGGGATGCCATCCAGAGGAACCTGGACAGGCTTGAAAATCTGGACAGTCCCAGATATGTGTACAGACAGGGAGAACTCACAGAGAGCAACTCTGCCAACAAGGACTTAGGGTTCTGGTGGACAGTAAAGTTGACATGAGCCAGCAGCGTGCACTTGCAGCCTGGAAGGTCACCTGTATCCTAGGCTGCATCAGAAGAGGGATAGCCAGCAGGGAGAGAAAAGTAGATGATTATCCCCCCTACTCTGCCCTCATGAGGCTTCATCTGGAGTACTGCATCCAGGTCTGGGGCCCCTCGTACAATAAAGACATGGAACTGTTGGAGCAGGTTCAGAAGAAGGCCACGAAGATGGTCAAAGTGCTCTTATGAAGAAAGGCTGAGGCAGTTGTCTTGTTCAGCTTGGAGAAGGCTCTGCAGATGCCTTATTAAGGCTTTCCATTACTTCAGGGATACTTATAAGCAGGAGGGAGACAGATTTTTACATGGTCTGATAGTGATAGGACAGGAGGGAATGGTTGTAAACTAAAAACGGGGAGATTTAGATTAGATATTAGAAGGAAACTTTTTACTCAAAGAGTGGTGAGGCACTGAACAGGTTGTCCAGAGAAGCTGTAAATGCCCCATCCCAGGAGATGTTCAAGGCCAAGTTGTCTGGGCCCTGGGCAGCCTGATCTAGGACCTGAGCAGAAGGATTGATACTAGATGATCTTTTAGGTCCCTTTCAACCCAAGACATGCTACGATTCTCTACTTTCAGCCAAACACCTTCCCCTCACGTCCAGCTAACAGTAGCTGAGAAATAGTCATTGTGTAGTATTTCCTTGCATCAGGTAAGGCTGTTTTGGTGCTGCATGGGAACTGTTGTGTCACAGCCTGAAGCACTGATTGACCACCTGAGGCAAGCACTGAGTCAGCCCTGGGAGCACAGGTGAAGGCAATTCAGCTGTGTGACCAAAGGGATGGAGCCTGGCTGCACCTCTCCTAGACCCATTGAAGGGCTGACTGCCAGTGGGGAAGGGTCTCTTGGTGGAGTTCCCTCCTTTGTGGAGTCTTTCCTGTGATCCTGGATCTTCAGATACAGGTGAGCATTCCTTTCCTATTTGTTTCTTTTCCCATTTTCATCTTTGTAATCTTTCCAGCTGTAACACCAACTTTAACAGGTGCTATGTTTTTTGCTTTTAGCAAGGCTTATCCCTCACTTATGTTTTTTTCTTATTGTCTGTAGCAGCAGGAGAGTGATACTGTGGAGGCTGTTAGACCTCAAACTGTCTGCTAGTAGGAAATGGAGGGCAAAGACAGTTACGGAGTGTGAAGAATAGGAGAACGGAGTACCCAATAGCTTGTATTTAACCTGCTCTTCATCCCAGTACCTTCCCTGCTGCTAGTAAAAAGACTGAGGATTATTTAATGCCCTTGTGAAAATAGCTTTTTTCCTGGCACTGGAAATTGCTGTACAGCAGGCATATATCCTGTAGACTTCTCATTTCTGTTTTTTTCTTTATTCTTTGAAAGCACAAGTGTGGTTTAATGGTATTGCCAATTCGAAGAGCAAAGTCCTTGGGCAGCCCTGGTCACACCTTTATCCTGTAGCTGAAGTGGGCACATTTACCTGGAACGTGAGTTGTACAAGTGTGTTGCTTTAGCAGCAGTAAAAAATATCCCTTCAAAAGTATTTAAAACAGAACAATATTTTTTCACCTCTAGGTTTTCTATCAAAAAGTCAGGTGTGCCCCTTTTTCATTTCTATCATTAAATCCCATACAAAAGAATAGGAGTAGGTTTGTTCTTTTTCATTTTTTTTCTTCAAGTTTCCCTTTCATGTTTTTTACTTTAACTTTCTAAAGCTTTCTTGCTGTTGGAATTGGCAAAAGGAAATACAGCACTGTCTACCTCTGTGCTTTGACTGAAGTCCTAACCTAAGAATAAAGGTTGAAAATGAGGAGGAATAATGAAAGAAAAAAATGATTATTAAAATAAAAATCCCTCTGGATCTTGTCACTGTATTTCCTCTTGTAGCTAACAGTGAAATCTTTGCTCTGGTATTTAAATGTGCAGGGAAAAATCTCATCTGCGTTTCCTTAGCGAAGATGCAGATGTGATAAATACTACCTGAATATTTATTTCTTTGGAGTCCCTAAAGCCTTCATTGAGCACCAAGCACTGCACTAATAGTATGCGAAACTTCCTTGGATGTGGGCGTATCAAGGCATAGGTCTCTCTTTACTGATTTCCTTGGAATTCTCAGTGTGGAAGGTACCATTTGAACCCACAGGAGTTCTTTTTGCTTCTCCATCTCCAAAGGTGTCTTATTAGCTTCACTCTCCTGAATTTTTCTGTGGGCATCCCATTAGAAACAATGGCTGCACACTTGGCACTCAAAGGTGAGCCACCACCAACTGCCTTCCGGCATAGCTGTGAGAGGCTGCACGTGTTGCTGCTAGGAGAAGCAAAGAGAGCCTGAAGGGGGGCTGTGTCCATACATTTACATGATAGATAACTTGAGAATTTTGTGGAACATTGTCTGTGTTTGTAGCAATTAATTCAAAAATAAGCTTAATTAATGTGTTAGCATGGCCTGTAATTCCCTACAAAGTTCCAGTAAATATGAATATATTCATATCCCTACTTCCAGTGAAATAGCCGTGGGCAGGTCTGATAATTAATAACTTCTGCTTATGAAACAAAACTGCATTTCATCTGCTGCCAAATACTGTTTTCTGAATGCAAAATAGAGTGTTTTTCCACACCAGGATTTGATTTCTGCACAAAATCATGTGAGGTTAAGCCTTATCCAACTGCTTGTGTAAATATAGCTCTCAATACACGTAATACCGTTTTATGTTAGTAATGCAATTTTCTCTCAGTGTATGTTAGTGTTAATGGGGACAGAGAAGTGTAATTTTGAGTTCAGTTAACCTTGCTTTGTAGTAGTATATTTGGCCTGGCAAGTGTTTTCCTAAGTAATGAGACAAACCAATTGCTATTCAGGTAGAGGAAGAAGCTGTAAAAATGAGTTCTCTGAGGTATCACAAATGCATTTTAAATTGATAGCAGTAAATAACAGAGGGATATACCACTGCTCAATTCTGTGTTTTAGAGGACTCACAGAACGAGATGTATACTGAAGCTGTTAGTAGGAATCTTATCCTGATATTTAATAGGACAGGAAAGCAGATTGTGTAGTCATGAAATTAAAACGTGGAACACTTTTACTGACCTTGAAGTCTTTTTTGTGAGCAGTAGGATGGTATTTGAGCTGTGGGTTTGAAGGTCTTGCCCACGTTTGGTTTTTCAGGCCTGAGGTAACTGGCTGGCATGTATTAGTCTGCCTGCATGGCCTCAGATGAAACTCTTCACTGACTTGCTACTTGTTGAGGTTGTACTCTGAGGTCCTACATCAAATGCTGGTTCAGTAGAAGAGCATTTGAGCTTGCTTCATCCTGACACAGCCACACAGTCTCTAGTTTGGCACTAGTTTAGCTGGTGTTTCTGGCTGGCACAGAGCTTGAGCAGAACATAGTCTTGTGCTTTTCTGCACAGTAACTCCTGCATAGTTACACTTTGCAACGTTAAACCAAATGACTTATCCATAAATAAAGCAAAATAGATAGGCAGCATGTCCCTCAACGCTGACAAGATGCGAGAATTTGAAATGACTTCATGGAAAAGGGCTGAGTGATCCTCATCAACAGAGTTTAAACAAGGATGACCTCTAATGTTACTTACTGCCCTAAGAAGGCTTATTTCTAACATCTTAGTGTTGATCTTAACCATTTTTAGCTCAGCTGAACTTTCAAACATCTGGGAAGCTTAGGTGTAATTCCTTCAGGATGCAGAAAGAGCGAGCTTCAACTATGATAAAATGTTACGTTAAACCCAGTCAATGGGTTGCTTCAAATATAGACTAGAAATCACCTGGGAGTATACAGCCATTAAGTGGAATTTGCTGGTTGGGTAGCAGTATGTTGCTGTGTTTAAGTTCAAGTTCTTGTTTCAAACAATTTCCACCTGATTGATTGAGAGATGACGTGAATAGATGACAGTGCCTAAGCAAACAAGCATAAAATCCCACTAAGAAATCATTGTGCTCACAGAAAAAGACATGCTAATCAGGAGTATTTTACATCTGAAAATTGCATATCTGCTGGGAGGTCAGGAGCAGAGAACCAGACCCCAGCTGATCAGTGACTCATCCACTTGTGGACAGGCTTCATAGAGATTGAAATGATACGTGTTTATGATATGCTGATTTAGTGCAATAACTTCGTAGTGCTTCCTCTCCTAAAACTGAACTGTCAGTAAGTAATATTTCTGGTCTTCGAGCTCTGAACACAGTGTTTTCTACAGTAGTGTGGGAACTGTTCAACTGGCAGTATTTATTTTGTTGTGGGGGAACCCTTCTTGAATTACTTCAGGGCAAAAAAGAGAATTCCTGTTAGCCACCTTTGGGTTTTTAGAAGAATCTGAACTAAATCTCACTTAGAGAAAATCTAGAGATAAGGCTGTGACTTGATCCTACGCCACCTTGTCAATGGCATGAGGAACAGAGGCATAAGCGCTCCCTGTTTACCAACATAGCCTCACTTCTCAAAATCCCAGGGGAAGACAAGTGCTGGGAGTCTGGAGAACAAGAAGCATGGTACCACTAGCATGAGTTTGCCTGCCCTGCAAGCGGTAGCAGAACAGCAGAGAGTGAGGGGATTAAGACTTCAGTTCTGGACAAACCAATACGTTCACCTGTCCTTGCCTTGATCCCCAAACAGCTTCAGATTTGGGTACCTTTAAGTACTGGTGCCTACAGCAAGAGCATCAAAGCAAACCTGAAGTGTAGGCAGGGGAAGGAAGGTGGAGACATGCACCAAGGAGCAGAAGAAGCAGGGTCAGAGAAGTTATTGTCTTGTTGAGGAATGACTCCAGTTTTGCATCGTAGCTCGAGAGAGATTTAAAATGTGGCTCCTCAGGGAATAATGAAAATGAATCTGCAAAGTTTAAAGCAATGAAAATAAATAATGAAAGCTCTAAACTTTTAGCCACCAACACCATGACAGTGCTGGTTTAATAGCAACCTATAAATTTTGAAGAAATGTAGTATGCAGCTGTTAGCTTCTTTGTGTAGTTAGTCTGCTGCTGCCAACAGAGTGGGATTTTGGCTTCAGATTCTGTTTCTGTGCAGTACCAGGTATCTGAAGAAGGTCTATACATAAAAATATGTACGTGTGCACAGAGAATGAAGGTAGCAGTCAACTAACTTGCTTCGCTATTTTTCTTGTTGCAGATACACACACACAAGTACGAGTTCACAAGCAAACAAGTATGATCTGAGATAAAACCTTGTTGCTCTGCTGATATTTTTTTTATTGACATTTAGAAAAAAATTTGCATGATCACACATATCACCAAAGGAAACACAGTTGTTAGGCCAAGCCCTGGTACTGCACAACCCAATACATTGCACACAGGCACAACATCAGGATGTGCAGGTAGACTGTGCAAGGAAAAGTGTTTCGTGTAGCAGTTAGGGTTGCTGGTAATGAATGAACACAGTTGATGTGTATTTAATTAGAGCAATTGAGTGCTGGGGACTGTATGTCCGATCTGAAAGATTGGGTTGATTTGCTGTTCTGTACTATGTGAGCAAAATAGCTTCAATGTTATTGTCTCAAATGCATTGCAAACAAGTCATAGAGATCTGTGTGTGCTAGAAAAGCAAGTTTCATTGGCAATTTCATCATCTTTCCCTTTGTATGCTCAGGTGAGGAGCGATGCAAGGCAAGAAGGTACTTCTAGGTGACGTGGCAGATACTTTTCCTGCAGGAATGCTCAGTTTGCCTGAGTCCTGGAGGTTTCCCACAGTTCCCAAGAAGAGAGATAGATCCTCAGGGCTGCACTTCCTGCCGTGCCTTTAATCTACCTGCTGGGCCTCCAGATGAGAGCAGGGTGTGTAGAGAGTCCTGAAGCAAAGTTGTGCCTTCATTGACTTCACCAGGCCAGGGCCACAGCCTGCACCAGCTGAGGTGCCTTTTAGAGGGATTCAGTTCAAAGCTTTGCTGCTTGCAGGTTAAGACCCTATTGCTTAAGCTGAAGAACATAAAGGAGTTCTTAATGTGGCCGGGGGTCATTTTGCATGCTTAAAGTCATGCATAATTCAGTTCCAAGTCAGGGGTGTGTGAGCCTAAGGGCTTTTTGAAGTGCATAATATAATAGCTGACTCAGTGTCTACAGGGTTTGAAGAAATTTGCTGACAGGATTGCTGTCTTTTCTTGTGGACTCCCAGGGGACCTCACTAGTCCTTGAGAGTGTCGATGTTTATGTTTTGTTCAAGAGCTGCAGTTCTCCTTTCTTGTTTTGTTTCTCTGTTGAATGTGAAATTAGACATTTAGAACAAGGTGCCATGGCGTATCTCTCTGCTACCAAACTAGGGTAAAGGAGCTCAACTTCTGGTTGTAAAGTAGTGTGTACGCAATCTGTATTTTTGTCCAGTTTTGCTTCCTTTATTTTCTATCTAAGCACAGGATGCTGTCTTGCTTCTACACAAAGTGCAAGGAGAGGTTGTCTCTTACTCTACAGTGTTACCTTTACAGAACAAGTTTAAAATAGGGTCTGGAAAAAAAAAACCAAAACTATTTGTTCCAAATTCTAGTCAGCATCATGCCCTAACATCTAAAAAGGGCAACCATACCCTTAGGTGCATCAGGCCATATTCCCTGCTGTTTCTCTGCAGTAAAGCATCGGTCAACATGTGCTGGCAGGACACTTCAGTTGAATCCTGTGTGCATGTGTTTGCACCTTGTAGACACCAACAAGTTACCAGACAAGGGTTCTGTTCTAGTAATGCACAGCAAGCTGATGGCACCTACCAGAGTTCAGGATTTATCAGGGTATTTGTTGTGGTGTTGCATATATTTAGAGGAGAGATTAATGCCAGCAGCCTCACAAAATTAAAGATGGAAAATAGCAGTATTGAGTTTTTAATGGCAGTTGTAATGTGCTGCAGCTCCAATCTGTGGTTTAGTTCTGTGGTGTGATTGATACGCAGGCACAGAGGAGTTTTTGTTAATCTTGGAGAACAGAGAACTGGAAGGAGGGAGGGAGTAGAAAAGAGGCATTTTTAGCTAGGAATTTAATGGCAAGATAGTGCCTGAAATATAAATTGATACATAGAACTGCTTTGAGAGATAAGCACTACTAATGACGTTGGTTTCTGGCACAGAGTCATCACGCTTGTGGAAATGCTGCTGTGGACTTCACTCTGTGATCTATATGGCCATGAATCTGTTTGACATAATTCTCTTGGCTGCTTCTCATCCTGCAACACAGCAGCAAAGGTCTGAGATCTTGCCATGGGTGCATGTCTTTGTAGAAGTAGTGGAAATGCTCAGACTCTCCTTGAAACACACCACTGTGAGGCTCAGCTTTATGGTGATTTTTATTCAGTCGCTTTAAACCATGCTTTGAATTCATACTCCTGCCTTGTATCTGTTTTCCACAGTCAGCATTAAGTCCTCCCCAAGGATGGGCAAGCTTGAGTACTGCTAGAATGAGGCAAAGCAGTTACCATTTATCAGGATGTGGCTGAATTAGCTCATAATATTTAAAATCATAAATGGCAGCACTCATCTAATTATTGCTCTTCAGTGTTTGAATTTCCAAGCACCTGGTAGTCCTTCTTGTTTTTGTTTTTTTTTTTTGGCTGGTATGAAAATACCAGCAGAAATGCTCTCTCAGAAGTTCAGTAATTAGTAAGGGATACTTACAGTCATTTTAATATCACAAAAGACAGTGTTTACAAGTACCACTAAAAATTTCTGAAAGGATTCCCACTGTGGTGATGGATGAAATGTTTGTGGCAGCCATTTTGTCAACTGAAGGTGACCTTCTCTCTGTTTGACAGTTTTAAGTGATTTTTTTTCTGTTTAAAGTGGACAGACTTGCACTCCACCTGTTCAGCTCTTTGCCTGTCTTGTGATAGTACTGTCCCTGGTAAGGTGGGTGACTGTCATCTGAAGGGACTTTGGAGATATCTGCTTTTGTGTGGAGATCCCTCAGGCAGGTTCATCCCTCCATGATAATACCACGTAAGGTAATGACAAACCATGCCAAGCTACCAGCTCTGGTACAGGAGCTCTGTAGCCATGTTCATGTAGCCATGCCCCAAGCTCATGACAGGTCTCTGCTCTCATTCTAGATGGATTTAATCAGTGAAAGGATAGAGATATTTTTGCATCAAAGATTTGGGATTGCAACACCTGTGAACAGAGCATGTTGATCCCACCGTATATAATCCTAATTCCACCCTTAGGAGCCAGCAAATGGGAAAGTGATTTAAGCCTCATCTGAGATCAAGGCAGGAACGTGCAAGAGGGGTCAAAGAGCTACCTCACGTTCTGCCCAACTTGAGATCAAATCTTAGCTGAGGACTGATCAGCTTTAGTTGATCTTGCTTGCTGCCCTGTTCAAGGATAAAAGAAGAAAATACAGACATCCACAGAGCTTTGTGTCTTGTGTATGTATAGATACACATAGTTTTTATTTCTGAAAACTGAGTAATGGAACTAAAGTGAGGATAATAACATTCTGCTCATATTAAAAAAATAAATGCAAAAAAGACCAGAAAATATCTTGAAGTAAACTATTTTTGTTGTAATCTTCCCATTGTAATTGCAGTCCATTTTCTGTGCTGCATCTTCAGCAAGCTATGTAAAATTATTGGAGGGGGGCATACTTTATTGCAAATTTCAGTAATCAAATAAGTGGTGTATTCACAGCAGGGAAGCATTCATCTCTCTCTTCAGCTCAAAAAATAGCTCTGATGTTTAAGGAAAAAAAAAAAAATTAAAAAAAAAAAAGGAAAGGGGGGAAAAAAAAAAGACATGATTGCAGGCACTTTGTAGCACTAAGTTCCCGAGCCTTTTTCAGTGATAACAGTGCATCACTAGATGATATAAAAGCCATTTGATACTTAACAAAAGAAAACTGCAATGGCTAAAACAGGCCAAATGCACCCAAGTGGCCACAACACAGAGCTGGATGAATGACTCATGGGCAGTTATAGCTGACGTTAATTTCAGCTGGCGAGAAACGAAACCAGGAATTTCAGTTCTTGAGAGAAAACCTTCCCAAGGTTTGTCAGCCTACGTGTGAGTCAGGCGCTACTTTTTCTTCCCCTAAACAAATTTTTAGGTGATGTCCTTTTGAAGTGGCTTACAGACTCATGAAGGCATGCCTGTGTGCTTTATCTTGGGAATTTGCAAATGGCGGAGCAGAGACAAAGCAGAGCAGGTGGTGGTCAGGTTGGTCACTTGGCACAGCAAGGGGCAGTGTGTAAAAAGCAGGAAAATGCTTTTGCAGCTGCATCTGCCCGGCAGCACTGCAGTACATGAAAACCTCTAAAGCTGACAACTGCAGCTTTTACCATGCCATCATCCCTGTCTTTCTTCAACTCATCTTTGTGAGGGATGATTGTGAGGCTCTGACTGGAAGGGACAGATGTGCTTGGTGCGGTGCTGATGGGTTTAGAGCTCGCTCTAAAGCACCTACAAGTCTGCAGGATGAAATGACAGGCATCCAAAGGAATAAGGCTGATGGTAGGATCCCTCATCTCCTGTTCCTCCTGCAACTGTAATCTAAACTTTGCTCTAAATCCAGGAATACATACTAGCACAAGATTTAAAAATAGAGATGAACTTGGTTTTGGCCTGAATCATAAACTTCATCAAGCAGCTTTCTGGTTCTCCAATTAAATCCTAACTCATGAGCTCATGATTTCATGAGGATTATTTCACTGAATTCTGAAATCAACCGGTATTTCCATGGAACAGGCTGCAAAAGTGAATCTTTTCACATGATTTAAGGCTTTGTAAATCTATTCATTGAAAGAAGGGGCCAGGTGTCTTATGACTCCACTGTGCCAGATGACACAGTCACAGAAACATTTTTGTTTTGGTTGTACTGTTGCTGATATAGCTTTTCTTGTTCCCTGTTTTATTAATGACATACCCATATCCTGAAACTGGGCATAAATAATAATAATCTTATTATTGAGCATATGGCTCCAGCTTGTTCTTTGAGTATCTAAAAATTGTAAATAAAATGTGACCATAGGTGCAAGGCAGCACTGCATTCACAGAATTGCCAAGGTTGGAAAAGGCCTTCAAGATCATCCAGTCCGACCATCCATCTATCACCAATAGTACTCACTAAACCATTCCCTCAACAAAATCCAAATGTTCCTTGAATGTTTGCTGCAGGGCAAAATATTCTGTTTTTTGGAAACATCATTTTAAACCATCGTTTTGCATCTCTGGTGGCTACCAAAACACAGGACTTAGGCATAGCCATACTAAGTCTATTCCAAGAATTTAACCCATGACCTTTAGCATTGAAGGGGGCAGTTATATTTAAATGGGGTGGGCTTTTTTTTTTTTTTTTGTATTGTTACTTGTTGAAGTCATTTAATAGAGTGAAACTGAACTGAACAGGAAGCAAATTGATTTACAATTTCCTAGTTACTCTTCTTAGTGATTCAGTGAGGTGACTTGCAAGAATGACGTCTTGGTAACAACTTCTCAGTAGCCAAGATAGGATGAACAGTTTCTTAAGAAGGCAAGAAGGAAGCTACTGACTATTCTGATGAAGGGTTACTGCTAAACTATCTGTCAAGCATTTTACCATGCATTAATACTAATGTTGAAATGCAAATCCCTCTCCCCATGTTGGGCTCAGGCATGGAAGTCAACATCTTGATGAGTTTTCAGCTGAGCCTGTTTTCCTGTAGCCAGCAATGTGCCAGCATTGTTTGCAGAACTAGGATGTAGGATATCTTCAGGGCTCTCTGCACGTTTGTGTCCATGATGTGCTGTTGGCAGCATCAGAATTCAATGGCCGATAGTTCAGTGAGAGAACTATATTCACACAAAAGCTTTCAGCCTTTTGTGATGAAAGCTTGTTCATGCTCATTACTAGCAGCTCCATTGATTTGTCCCAGTGAGCAAGGTCAGCAATAAATCTTGATTTCTTGGCAGATGAAGCAGACAGGCCAATGTCTGGACTACCTTCTCTCCTCTCTTCTCTTTTCTCACATCTAGAGAGCGTCCTTGCAGAGTGGTATTTAAATACATTAGCAAGTCCATCCTACAGGAGAGTCCACTTGCATCGTTTTCCATTATTATCAGCAAGGAAGCTTTTCTGAGGGCTGAATGGACTGATTTTAACTTTGTAGTAATACAGGACAAAAGCACAGGCAAAAATCTCACAAATGCAATGATATACATGCAACTGATAAAACAAAATCACGTCAGATGTGAGAAGTGTGCAAAATGACAGATAGGTGGGATTTTTTTTAACAGAATTTCTCCCACTTCAAGATTGGTTATTTAAACCTCATGTGTTCAAACATTGTAAAATTTGCTAGCAACTGTAACATAATGTCAGTCTATTAGTCTGAATGTAACAAGATAATAATGAGGAAAGAGTATGGGCCTTCAGACAATTTTTAGCTTTGAACAAAAAGTACGGAGAAAGCTAAACTTTAATATTAGAGAGCTTCTGTTATGATATTACAATAATGTGAATGGCACAGATGAGGGAACTGGTGTTTAAAATGAAGTCTCTGGTGAACCAGAGAGATCTCAGTTATTGTGCACATCTGGTCCTGATCAATCAAATACTTTCCTTTCAAATCTGAAATGTTTACTCTTAGAATTTTATTCAATTCTCAGAATTGTCGAATCATCAATGGCTTGCCTTGACAGGGCTCTTAAAGATCACCTACTTCCAAACCTCCTTGCTGTGGGCAGGATTGCCATCCCCTAGATCAGACTTTAATCCATGGTTGCTCTTGAGAGGTTTGAGGGTGGACCTTCTGTTCTGTTCCTTTATTATAATGGATGCTGAAGAAAAAGGTACTTCAGCAGAAAAGCAATCTTAAGGCAATAAATGGGCTCTTCATATGTCAGGTTCCCTGGGTCCATCTGTTTACTCTTCTCAATTCATGTGGGAATCTCCTTTGAGCTCTTCTGTCTCGTTTGATATCTCAAATCATATTTCATCTGACATGTTAAGTGCTTAACAAAGTGTATCTCAGGTCTAGCTGTACCATCTACTCTTCATTATTAGTTTGTGTATTGACTATAAGAAACGCGGATGTTTCTGCCTAAAACCACATCAGGGAAATTGCACTACATCAAAAACCCTCTTAAAATATTTATTTGCTTGCTTTTGTTCTAGAAATATTCATGAAAAGGGCACGCAGTGGCGTATTTACCTGTGTTGAAGAAATCTATACATTGTAGGTTGTGGGAATTTAGCTAACAGAGGAAGATAGTTTCAGTATCATGGAACAGTGTCGCTTCTGGTCACTGGGAAAAGAGCCTGTTATTTCTTGTTTATTTTGATGACACCTTTTTCTAGATAAATAAATAAATGTGGTGACTCCCAGCATATGATGTTATATAGGCTGAACATGGCAGAGTTCAAAAAGAAGCATGGATGTGTTCGAAGACTGGATCCAAGAGTAGCTAACTGTGTGTGGTCATTGTCGCTGATATCTTCAAAAAAGCCAGAGCTCAAAGTTGCAAGAAGTGTTGGAAAGGAAACCAAAGTCTGTCTGTAGTTCCCCAAGAGCTTTTTTTTCCTCTTTGTACAGATCAGTAGCTGTGACAGATTGCTTTCTCTTGTTGCCTTCTTTGCATTTTCATATGAAAAGACTTAACTCATGGGAGCACTGCCATATATCAGAGTGCAGACCCTGAGGCGTGAGAATAGAGCGCTTTGTTTGGCTCAGGAAGGGTGGTCCCCCCCATCTCATTGCAGTCCTTCACATAAATAGGAAATGCAAACTAATTCCAGCTGTGCTGACCTTAAACATTTTATCTGGAGGGATTTGCTATTTATACTTTACTTTCCATTCCACCTACTTTGGGAGGAATTTCCCAATTGTTTGTACACGAAGATCCTTCTGTCTGTGATCTGAGTGGGTCCTTCCCAACAGAGTGTTCCCATTTGTGCGTGGCAGCATCAGAATTCAATAGCTGATAGTTGTAGATGTCTCGACAATTAAGAAGCTTGTCCTCATGCACTGGTACAGCCATTTTGGAGAGAGAGGGATCATGTTGCAGCTCATAATTAAGAAACACGGCTTGTCTTGTCATTTGTTCCTCATCTTGCTTGCTAGAATTTACTACAGCTTGCAAAATGGGAACAAATTTGGCCGCCCTTAAAAATAGCTTTGAATTCTTTTTTTCTTTAAAGTCATTTGCCTCACAAGAAAATTGCTCTGTAATCACAGCAACTGTTTGCATTCTACTGTAGCGTTGCCCTTTGATGTTAAAAAGTTTATTAGTGGAGCTGTATTTTGTATCTGAATAATGCATTATTGTGTGAATTTGTACTTGGGGCTTCTCTCTACTCAAGCAGTCCTAGGGGAACAGCAGAGTCATTTCCTCCAGCATTTCTTGTACCATCTTTGAAGTCTCTGAGTTTTGTATAAAGAAGATGAGCTTCTGAGATGGAAGTATTGTTTCCAACACAGTTCAGTGTTAGCATTTGTCATTTCATTCATAAGAATTATTTATTTCTGTCACTGAGATGCTGCTTCAGATGGATACTGAGAGACGGGATTGGAAGAAATGCTCTGGGATCACAGCATCTCACCCTCTTATTTTAGCAGACAATCATGTTGGAGTGTTCTTGCTAGTCAAACACAGTACGAGAAGCCACTGGGATGTTTCTCCCCACCTTTCCTTTCTCTAGGCCAGTTTAGCACAGATTTTTCAAATCCCAATAAAAATGTTACCCTCATGGTTTTTCTTCCAACTTGGTTTGAATTCTCTTAGACATTGCCAAGTGTTCAGAGATGTGGACTGTTCTTTAGATAAGACAGCAGCAATTGCTTGTGCAGTAACATTAATAGTTCCCTATTCCTCCTGGAAATGCCTTTTCTGATGCATATTAATTGCATTTGGCTTCTGCTTTGTCAGCTACTTTATCAGCATATACTTCTGCCTTTTACTGCATCTAGGGGCCACCAGCTCAAAGTGCTCTAAGTGACCTCCAGATAGCTTTGGACACCATGCTACACTGTGGAAAAATCCATCTTGTTAAATTAGAGTGAATTATTGTATCTTAGGAAGTGTAATTCAAGCATTTTGCCAGTAAGTGTAGGTTGGTAACATGAATTACAATTATACCTGATTTTTGGTAATACAGCTGCAGAACTAAGCTGTGGGAGTGGTTTGGGTCTTCTTGACTGCAGACAGCAACAGAGCAGAACCCAAAGCCTGATAGCACAGATGCTGGTAGCTGCAAGAAAGCAAATACTTGTGGTAGCAATATCAGCAGAATTAGCATTGAAAGATACTCTCTCTATTGCCCTCAGGTGGTTTAGAAACATAATTGGCCTACCAGCTTTCATACCTGCTATAACCCCATGCTAGAAGCAGTTTTGTTGCATACCACTACAAGGCTACCCTTCTCTCCCCTGTGATTTGCCATCACTTTTTTATGTGTACTTACAAATTTTCACATTTTCATGAGATTTAAAGAGCAAGCATGGCATTACTGGGTTCCTTTCTAGGGGAATGTGACGTCTTTAGTAGCCTGTTATCTACTGACTGCTGTTTTCTGCAATATTTCACCTGTACCAGTCCTGATAGAAGTTCATTCTAGATCAAATGCTTTAAGACATTTCCCACAAGCTTTATTTGCAGTTAAAATGAGTTGTTCAAGTAGATGAATGGATGGATAGACAGATATTTGCTCAACAATACATATTTCAGCTCTTCTGGTGAATAAGTTATTGCAATTATTGACCTGCAAGTGAAAAATGTTGTCTGGATTTTTATAAACCGAGTATTCATAGGAGGCGAACATTTTAGAACATTTTAGGTGTTTGTGGGGTGAATACAAATGCAAACATTAACATCCCAGACTGATTTCTACCAGAAATCTCCTGCGCAAAATGAGAGATTTGAAGCTACAACCATTTCCCACTTCACAAGAGAGGAAAAATAATGATTTAATTATAATATTTAAATCGCTCGTCGTTAATGCTTTGATCAGATTTTCTCTCAGAATGTGAAATTAGCTTGTACGTGTGGTACGTGGACGGCTCGTTGTTGTTCACCCACACCATATCCCTGTTTTTGCTGCAGTTCTGCCATATATCCTTCTGGGAATTTAGTGCTGATGAAGCTGCTGAATACCTCTAAGTTATTGTAATCATTCATGGTAGGTTTAAATCTGCCAGAGAAAATGGAAATTTAAGGCAAGTACTAAGCAAGAATGTCTTACAGAATTTGCCCTGTGTCCCGAAGTTTATTCTCTACACAAATAGGCTTTGTCATGGCTGTGTTTGGTACAGTATAATGGCATTGCTGCCCTGAAATTATTTTGGAGGAGAGAATGGAATACATAGGGTATTTACTGAAAGATAAGGTTGAATGTTTTTATCCTGAGGCTCCCTTTGGAGTTGTTTCATTCTTCTTTTAGGGCATGATTTTGGCAGCAAGGAGCACTGTGTTTCAGGCTTTGTTGATGCCTTTAATGTAAGAAGTCAGACTCTTCTAAGGGGTCTAAGAATTCTTGGAAATGATGTGACACCTGTTACCCCAAAGACAGTGATATGCATGAGGAAAGAGCCAAGAAAAGAGATGGAAGTTGGAATTTGACATGAAGACATATGAGTTCAGATTCTGGTTTGGAAGGAATGAAGTTAGAGCCCTTTCTTTTAGGTTAACTGCAGTGAATTAGAAGCTTGATTCTGATTTCAAATCTCTCCATTGCTTTAGTCTTACTGGACACAGCTGCAGTTTACATACATGTACTGCTGAGCTTCTCCTGTAGTCAGTGAAGTTCTGCCAGAGTATTACAAATGGATGTAGAAAGAATTGAAGAGTAATGATTTTGAACTTTTTTTAAAAATATATATATGGGTCAAGAACAATTCAATGAGACCAGGGACATGGTTTGATGATGGGAGTTGGTAGTTGGATAGTTGGATTTTGTGATCTTGAAGGTCTTTTCTAGCCTAGATGATTCTGTGATTCCCATTAAGTCCAGTGTCTTGAGCCCTAAGTTTTCTGAGCAGCCCTGACTAAAGGAGGGGGAGAATGAGGCCTTCTGGTGTGGTCTGTTTTGTTCTGCCTTTGTGATACCTAAAAGCCATAAACAGCATCATCTTTCAAATCCCCCCCGTAAACAGATCTCCTCCCATATTGCACGCAAATGTGTAAGATATCTGAACCTGTCAACAGCTAGCCTGCTGGAGTGCCAAGATTACTGTCTGGACCAACATCCTTCCATCCTGATGTCTTATTTCTTGACATGTTTGAGGACAGGAACTCTTTGCACTCCATGTTAGCACAGTTCCTTGCAAAACAGCCATCTGCTATGGTGCTCCTTGGCGTTACAGCTATGCATGTGGGAAGTTGAATTAGTGATCTGCGTAGTTATCACTGTAAAATGATTTAATATAAGAAAAAGATGAGATTGCTTTGAAGGCATGGCTAGCTGGCTGCACAGAGGCAAGAGAAGTCAGTCTTCCACCTGCCAGACTCTTCTTTGGATGCCCACACAGGAGTTTGTGAAGATAGGGGATCTCAGCTTGCAAGAGCGTGTGGAGTCCCTGACTCAAAGATGGAGAGATGGAATGGTAGTTGGGAGGACTTAGCCCAAATCTCTGCTAAAGGATGGAGAGCTGCTAGGTAAATAAGCTTGTGAGGAAATTCTGGATAGTAGCAGTGGGAGCTGTTAAACCTTTTCTGTCTCTCGTATATCTGTTTGTAGTTCTGTTCAGGTTGGTGAAATCGCTGACTGCTTGCAAAGGTAGCATACAGCTATGTATTATGTTTTCGTACATTAAAAAATAAAGGCAATAGCTGGCAAAGCATTTATCTGAATATTTGAAGGACTGTCTTCTTACTGGTTATTATTGTAAGTTTATTATTATTGCTGCCTCTTATTTGTTATGGAAGAAATATTTTTTTCTTTCCCAGTGTAGACTGACAGAGTACAGGCAAGCAGGATAAGTTTTGAACACTTTCTGACCCAACAACTGATATATTCTTTTGCGTGCTTGGTAGGACAGATGCTGCCCTTTCAGGTAAGAGTCCGCTAGAAACTGTCTTTAGTACCATTAATTACTTTTCTCAGATACTGCCAGTGCTTGGGACCTGAGCCAAAGATTAATCTGGGAGCAAACTAATAGAGTTAATTCAAACAGAAAAAAAATCTTCAGAAACACTGAAGGAGTTGAAGGAGTAAAGAAAATTAAGGGAAAAGTAATTAATGAGAAAATAATGACTTTGAGTGGATATTTGTGCCATTTTTGTTTGTTTTTTAGAATTATTTTCCCCTGGTGTGAAACTCCCTGTTTGAAGTAAAAATAGCAGTAGCGTAGCACATTTCTCTTTAACCAACATTAAAACAGAAAATGAAGGGGCAGATAGATAGACATGGGAAATGATTATATGATGGGAAGGAAACTGTAACAGTAATTATCTGAAGAATTACATGGATTTGGACTTGGATAGGAAATGGAAATAAAGGAAGTGCAAAACTTATTTCTGAAAAATGTAGACAGATGGGGTGAAATGCCATAAAATTACTGTTGTCTGTGTGACATTTTGAAAAAAGATATGAGTATGCTTCTAATGGATAAAGATTTTCTTTCTAAGAAAGTACAGCAAGCCATACAGGGAACCACAAAAAGTAATTGTTTTATTCAATTTTGAATTTGCTGCTGGTTGAATGAAAATTTGCCATCAGCGTATGGAGGAAACAGCACCTTTTGTGTTGTTAGTTTTAAGTACTGAATTAAAGGTATAAATTATTCTGGTGAGGAAAGAGAACATCCCCTGACTGTGTCCCCATGACTCAGTTTAGCGCTGAGCAGAGATGCACACGGTACAACAAATTAAGGAAGTATTTCTCTCTAGAGCACGTTTGATCTTCAGCTGAGACTGGAAAGCAATAAATCAAAGCAACTTAGCAGATGGCAACTATTCAAATTTCTGTTTCCTTTCCTGCATATAATGCTGGATGAAGTGCTCTCAAATTGCTTCTTGCTGAAGATGGCAAAGGGCTGGGTAACACAAAATCTAACTACTGAAGTCTGTAGTCTGGGGTGGCAGTGTGAGCACCTGACTTCTCACTTCTAACAGAGATGAGCTATGTGACTCTGGGAAAGTAATTGAACTGCTCTGTGAACTGTGAAGTAGTAATAACCTCAGCAGATAACAAATGGGTGGAAGTTGCATTGTGTCAGCACCTAGTGGTGGCCAAAGCACCAAATCTTCAGAGATGCTGGCCATTGGCTTTGCACCATCATAATTTTTTTTTTAATATTTGAGTTGCTTAGTCTATCTAAATGGATGTAAAATCTTCTCTTGATCAGGATTTATAGAACTGTCCACCTAGGCTTTACACTGCAGAAAGATCATATAGCAGATTTATTTCTCTCTGACTCCTCTGCATGTAGGTTATCTGCATTCAGCCTGCACTGCATGCAACAGACCAGATGTGCTTCTTCTCTGCAGAGCATCCCACCACCACCAACCTGCTGCACACAGGTCTGCTCTCTGGACCTGGCCACAAAACTGTAACAAGCCAATAGAGTGGACAACTGAACCATATCTGTACAGTGACAAATCTAAGCGTATCTGTCACTGTCTGTCCTGCACATCATGTACAGATGCTTTGAAAGACACGTATTAGTCACAGCGGGTAGGGAGTTTTCGGGAGGATCTGTTCTTTTCCTCTCTTTGCTATACTACGTCTTTCCCATAATGCTGTATGTCTCAGCTCAAAGCATTCACACAGACTGCACAACAGGCATTTCTCCAGAGTCTGTGGGTGAGACTAGTTGAGTGTGGCTGGAGAGCAACTTTCTTCATATTGGGAGCTCAAAGGTAACCTAAGACTATCTGTGAGTGAATTTAGTTGCTCTGTTTTTTTGTTAAACCACTGTGTTGTTGCTGTCTCCTAACAAATGGTTGAAAAATGAAAGTGGTTTGGTTTTCAAAGAGAAAAAAAAAAAACACAAGTAAAGGGGTTTGAAAGCCTAACCTAGGTGTAACAATGCCATGCTAGCAACCTGGACTGTTGCAAAGGGAAATACTTGTTCACAGCAAGTGTGCCGTAGGTCTAGATTATCCTTGACTAGTGGCAGACTGGGTATCCCAATGAAACAGGCCTGTCCAATCTGTTTTTCTATGTTGCAGCAGGAGAGTAACTAACTGCTTTGCTTAATTCCCCAGTAAGTAGTGTTGTCTTCATGTAGTATGAAATCTTGCAGGGCCGAATGAATGACATCTGTGTGCATGAAAATGAAGTTGCTTAGCTCCAAAGGATCGTGTTTGACCGAGGTTCTGTAATACTTTTTTCAACCATGTTATTTCTGCACCACTGTTCAAGGAAAGCTGGGAAGATTATTTTATGAATTATTAGTTGAGTCACTTGTTCTTTTGTCTTTAAAATGTGGATACATTCACTCCGTACTAATAAAGCTTTTCCCTCAGGAGCATAAATAACTAGATGCTAAATGATGATAACTTAATTCTGAACTTCCCAAATTGTCCAGAGCATTACCATGTGGTTTTACATGGGCCGGTTTAGTTGACTCTATAGCAGGGCTCAGCAATGGCATCACTCTCAGGCAGCAGGTTGGATAAATGGGCTTCTTAGGTAACCTCTGCAAGCTGAGGTCAGGGTGTGTGACTTCCAAAGTGGTATTCTGCCCTTTGTCACCATAAATCCAGGAAAATGATCCTGATTAACTTTGCTTGCACAGGGAAAGGTGTCCCATTTCTTGCCTTTAACTAAGGGCAGGGCATTCACGTCCTTGTTCTTTTCAGCCATAAGCAAAGTTAGATAGTGTCAAATTGGAGTAAGGAGCTCCCTCCTGACCATGGGATTAGGCTGTGGGTCCCTGGGGCAGTGAGCTGGACAAGAAAGATCCAAAAGCATACTGAAGAGGGAAGGTGGCAAGTGTGCTGTGGCGTGCAAGAAAAGCTCCTTGACACCACCATTTGGCTGTGACATTCAGAGGGCAAACTGTTGTTTGACTCGGATTTACCCAGAGAGAACACGGTTTCCATTTGGGCAGAACAAGTCTTAACAAACTTAGGCATAGGTTTCTGCTTAAACTTTTTCCCAGGGTGGGAAGGAGATTGTGACAACCCACCCTGGATGAAGATGGCCTGGAGCATTTGAATTGTGGTCATTTGATCCCACTGTGTGTTTTCTATGACTGGGGGCTGTAACAAGGAAAGTACATAACAGCGAGGAAACAGAAACCAGCTGAAGGATGGCATCTCAGAAGCTGCAGACTAGACGAGTGGAGATAAAGGTGCGAAAGAGACCTCCAGGAGAGCAGCTCAGTTAAATATCTGAGTAGACAGTGCTCCAAAGGGCCTAAATCTTGTGACCCAGCCTTTGTTTAGCCCGTTTAGGGCAATCCCGGCACCTATTTTAGAAGCTCTGTCTCTCAGCAACTGTATCTTCTTGCTGTTGATTCCTTTAACCTTTAGCCCAGAGGGACTTTTCCTCCTCTATTCAAAAATACAAAGCAGAAATGTAATGTTCAATGCAATGTGAAGCGACTGGAGAACCCAAATCCATCCTTCTCATGGCACTTCAGTGTTTTCAGCTTCTGGCTCTGAGGTTTCTGGAAGTCTTGCCAGCAATGCGCCCCAACACATCCTGCTCACTTCAGTGAACGGTGCTGCTGATTGTTTTATTTGGATATTTACATAAATACAACACGCTGAGGATTCGAGCTCTCTGTGTTTCATTTTGATTTGTTCAGAGGATAATTGCAAAGCCTTCATTCAGTGATCTGCAAAGGCTACTCTTTGTGGGCGCAGAAGCAGTCTTCCAAATAGCGACAACAGTTATTATTGTTATTTGTTAATAGAATTGAGATTTCCTCTAAACATTAAGATGCACTGGCTGGAGTTAGTGGAGAAAGGGGGTTTGTAAAAGAACTGTCAGGCAACAGAGGAAGATGTGAGATGTCCACGTGTGCCCTGGGCTAGGCAGCCTTGGAGAGCAGGAGAAAACAACCCTCATCCTGAGCTCAGCACACACAGCCTCAATCTGTGTCCTGAATACTGCATCGTTATGGGCAACAGTATTTTCTGCACTATTTCCTTCTTGCATTCTTTTAGTCTTTCAGTTTCCACATTTCCTCAGACTTGCTTGTGGAATGGCATCTGGTGGGGCGATGGATGGAAGGAGGGAAGTGCACAGCCTGGGCCCTGCTATGGAGGATCCTTCTCTTTCCTGTCTTGGCAGTGCCCTGGGGTAACACTGTCCCATTCCTGCTCCAAGGACTCCTTTTGAGACAGGACAGAGAGAGGGGAAGGCTATTGGTCTTGTAGTCATTGCCTAGCTTCTGGCCTATGTGCATGGGGGCTTTGGGCAAGATTGCAGAGCTACTCCCTCATCTAATATCACATCAAAGAACTTTAGGAATTGAAATTTAAAGGTTTTATCACAGTAGAGTTCCTGGGATTAAATATACATCAGTTCTCCCCTACCCTCATCCCTGTTTGATCTTTATGGTTAGCCTAAAGCCTTCATTCTGATCTACTGTGACAGATCAGAACAATTTGTTCTATTTAAGGAAGCAGCAATGGGCCTTTCTGTCACCTTTGTCATTTAATTTCGCCTCTAAAACCATTGGCTCAGATGATTAAATCAGCTCTGGAATTAGGAAGGGTTGCAACTGGCAGTTAAAAATGTCATTTTTTCCATGTGTGTCAGTGCCAGGCCTGCGTGCCTCTCTCCAGTCAATTATACCTGGCATCTTCTGGGCCATAGAAGGTGGCAGTAAAAACTCAGGTATCAAGCTGTTCTTGCAGAGCAATTCTGGTAGAAGGATCTCTGGATCTTGTGAAAAGGAAAGCCAACAGAGGTCCTTGGCCTGTTTCTCATCTCTACATACTCTCTGAATGAGGAAACTTCTTTTGTGCCCAAATCAATTCTGTGTGTTATGTGCTGATATACTAAAGTGTATAAAATCTCAGCAGTTTCATTGGCAAGAAAAACTTGTTTTAGCCTCAGGATGAAATATAAGACAGGCCTACTCATTTCTGGGTATCAAAATGTTGATTTCCCCATTGATTCAGCATTCTGGTTTAATAATAAAAAGCATTTTTCAGTTTACCTAATTTATATCACCACTTCAGAAGATGTAGGCAGCCTGAGACAGAGACTACTTCAACAGATGTGTTGTATCATGGGGTGACACCATGTCTCTGCTCAGAGACGTGGCTTAATAATGGCTTCAGAGGGGAAAACTGGCTCATCAGCAGTTGTCTCTCAAAGCACTGTGAAGCTGCATAGGAGGCCTTTGATAAAGAGTCTGGGAAGAGGCCGTGTGAGAGGGATCCTCTTCTTTCCAATGACTGGCAGCTGAGTTCTTGCTTCACGGCATGATGGAGATGCACATTGTTCTTAGCTTCCTTGCCCTGTTATTGCTATGCTGATTTTTCACACTCAATAAGCTAGATCACAAGGACCAGCAGTGGAGAAAGCCAGCAGAGCCTCTAATGAGCTGTCAGGCTTTGCTTGTAGGCCAGGATTTTGGAATATGGCCATGGCATGATGGAGTTATTGCCAGTTCAGGAGGAGTTCTGCTACTTCAAGCCTCCAGGAGAATGGCTGTACTTCAGCATGTGCAGAGGATACAGACCCCAGGGAGGGCTTCTTGTGACCCTTCCCCAGCTCACGTGGCATGGCAAAGACAGATCCAAGCTTACTGCAAGTCCTGGCTTCATGCTTTTCTGCATCCATCCATCCTTGGAGCCAAGTGGGGTTGGACCAGTGGCAGGAGGGTGCATGCTGTGATGATGCTGAGCAGTCCACTATTTGATGGGTGGTTGTATGCAGGGTTTTTTCATTCTAGATCTCTTACATTATCTTTTTCATTTTGCTTTTTATTCATTCTTGAGAAAATGATAAATATTTTTGCAGTCTCTCATGGTGCTTTTCGATTCTTGCCAATTTTCTTCAGATCTTACTTCTCCTAAAAAAGATTTTAGCATTTAAGTGGGGGAAAGAAAACAAGGACTTGGAAATCAGCTCAGTAAGGTTTGGGATTTTTTTTTCCCCTCCCTCATCTAGATAGTTTTGCAAATGCTGTATTTCTGCTGGACAGTTTTCAGTCCTCTAAGGTCCAAGTATATTCTTCCTGAGATGACATCTACCTCTAGAGAGAAAATAAAAAAGAAATATATAGTCTATGGCTGATAGCTGAAGAGCAGCCAACTCTCCCTGAAGCCCAGAGTTCAGAAAGCTCTGCGTGCCCTTTTGATTAATTTCTTTTACAACAGCGCAATGATCACCCCCCAGGAATTTAAGCTGTTTTGTTGGTTACAGACTCAGGGAAGCCTGGTTTCCTACAGATCTGTATTTTTGCCTTTGTTTTCTTCTCTAAGTGCCTTTGCAGAACTGTCACTGTGGTGTCAAGTGTAAGACATCTCTCCTCTCTTTCCCTGGATGTGCTCCACTGCCTCTCCCTCTCACACATCTGTACCTTTTCACAGGCTTTGAGGCATTTCCTCTTCCTTGAGATGTGGCTGAAATTGTTCTATTTATTCAAGGTAATTATGTGGGTACTTACAGACAGATAAGACCATTTCATACCTGCTTTTCTTGAAGAAAAAAGAAAGAATGTGAGTGTGTCACTGGCCAGCAGCATAAAGCATTTGCATTGAAGGCATGAAAAAAGCTCTGGCTGTAATATATGCAGAGTCTGGAATATAATTACAGGATATACACTTCTGCTAGGGTTTGTTAATAAACTGACTGGAGTGTTGTTTTATGATAAAATGGAGTTGCACAATGAGGCAGCGTCACACGAGTTACCCACATGGACTGCTAATGCACCACACGTGAGGATATGATTCCATGTCTTGATCTCTGACTGCTACAGCAAGCTACTCTTTTGCTATTATATGCCTTTTCTTTTCATATCATTGTGATAAAGTATGATATCACAGAATTACAGAGGTTGGAAGGGACCTCTGGGGCTGGTTCCAGTGCTGAGCAGCTTCAAGAAGAGAAGATGGATGGAAGAGACAGCCAGACACCCATATTCTGGTGGGGGTTGCGTTATTTAAAGGCAGAACAAAAACAATAGGCAATTCCTTCTGGATCAAACCCAGCTTCTGAGTGTGGATGCAAGTGAGAGACTTCCACTGAAATGGAAGTGGAAAGAAATGTTCTCTGTGCCCAGCAAAACACACTGTTCTTCCCAGAAAGAAGCTGTTTGTTTCCAGGCGTCGAGTCAAAGGAAGTCAAATGGTTGCTTTGCAGAATTGTTTGTGCATGGATGGCACAGGGCTCAGGGTGTACATCCAGGGGTGCTGGAAATCACCACTTAACTTTCCCTTCTTTGCCTCAGACCTCTGAATTGGGTTATTTTACAAGATTTACTTTTTAGAAGAATGCCTTTGGCTATATCTGTCCACTATGACCTATCACTTACGTTGTGAGACACAGTGGAAATTAAAGAAGCTGTTATTCTATGGGAACCTTCTAATTCAGAAAAGAAAATTTGGATTATGTTTTCAAAAACAACAGTAGGAAAGTGAAAACAGTGAATGCCTTTTGGTGTGTGATGGTGGAAGAACCTGAAAGCATAGGAAGAATAGTCTAAGACCCCAGTATTGCTACTTGTATTGCAAAGGACCGTTTAAAGTAAAGCTTCTTTGTGTCTTAATTTCCTGCCCCAAAGCCTCTGGGTTACTTGATAAGCAGAAATGCTGCCCAAGGAATAGCTTCAGCACATAAAGTTTCTTAGGGAAATCACTAGAAAATGTGTTTATCTTGATCCTCAAGGGAAATACCAGAATGGTGTTGTCTAAAACCACTGCCTAAGCAGCAAGGACAATTTTCTAACCACTATCTAGCGCAACACAAGGTGAGGCATACTGTGTGCAATGCTCAGAGCAGATTGTCACTGCAGTGGCGATGAAGAGGAACTGAAGAGTCATTTGTGTTGAATTAAAACAGCACAAAGCACTGGAAAGTACTGACTTAGCTGGCCAACGTAGTTATTATCTCTGGGCTCAAGCAATAAAGAATTCTGTTCTTCTATACTCTAACTGTGGGGAAACGGCCCTCAGCAAGGAAAAGCAGCAGTGCTGTTCTGTAACCACCTGCCCTACTGCTCCAGTGGGACACGGGGATGCTGAAAGGCTCTCAGGAGACATGGCTGAAGGGGGCTTTCTGTGCAGTGACCCACAGGCTTTGTGCAGCTCTATCAGCTTGAGTCCCAGTGGGAGATGCTCAGAGAGATTTGCTGCTAAGAAAAAAAAAAATCACATCTTGTTTGTTTTGAGAGCTTTTAATCACTGTTTCCTTGCTTAGTAGAATCTGCAAACGGTGTAAAGGACACCAAGCAATCTAAATGCACCCATTTCCCTCAGCCTTTTTGGCTGTGCCATCCCCTGACATTGCTCTGCCAGGTGAAGTCACAATCTCACCCAGCAGTCAGGAGCACAGAGTGGCAGCTGTGCTGCATTGCCACAGCACGGGTCATTGCAGAGCCACCACACAGCACTCCTCCATCTCTGGGACCTCATTTCCCCCCATGCCAAACCCCACAGAAACTTCAGAAAGGGAAAAGGTCAGCCACACAGAAAATGTGGCATTTATCAAAATAGAAAGGCTAGAAGGGGATATGCTATTTAAGATGAGTGCCATTACGGTCAGTTTGCTTTGGCAGGCCCAAATCTGCATGACTTTGTCAGAGAAGCTGGGAAATGGATGTGGGGACAGTGAGCTGGTGAAGGAGGGATCGCTGCAAAGCGCATTGCTGGGCATGTTTTGTAGGAAGCACTCGGTGCTTCCTGGCCCTGCTGGGAGCAGTGTTCAGCACGTGACTGGAAAAGTGTAGGTGTGTGGGAGACAGGAAAAAGATTGTGGGGAACCAGTGGAATAAGATACCGCTTTTCTTCCAATTATTATTATTTTTTGATCCATCTGGAGTTTCAAGCAGCCTTGCCAAGTCAGAAGAAAAGATCTGCTCTTCATCAGTATTGCTGCATGTCTCAGCTGATGCATGTTCATGGGTCATTAAGGAAGTTTCTTGAGAGGAAACTGCCCTCTCAGGGCTGGGAGAAGCCTCACAACTCTGTGCTTGTGCAGTGTGAAAAACAAACCAAAGAGTTTATGTGGTCAGCCATTTGCTCTGACTTGACTGCTAGCTAGCCAGAACTGAGAATATTATTATCTTACATTATTGAAGAGTTATATTGTTATTAAAGATCTTATCGGGGTCAGAAAAAATCCATACATAGGTTAAATACATGTTTTAAATAGAATACGTGGTCATCCATCAAATGTCTTATTTATACGTATTTATATACATATTATATATATACTAAAAACTGTCTAAGCTGAGCTCTGGTAAGTGCTGTTATATATTTATCAGTCTATCCCAGAAACACAGTGGATTCACTTATGCAGTGTAGAAACCAAGGCTGGTGATATTTCATATAAAGCTCCGACCTGAGAGTTGGAGGGGGTGGGGGAATGTGTTTTGACTCTGTGACCAGCTCATGGGGAACAGCCTGTAGCACCAAGCATCGTCCTGCTGGCAACACTCAGTGCTTTGGACCTGCCATGGCAAGAAAGTTTTCTGTAGGTTGGGCTGGTTTCTCTGATCAACTTGATGTGAGAACCAAGTCAAGCCACAGAGAGCATTTCTGGCCCTTTGTGATGCCTGTGAGCAGTCCCATAAAACAGGGCTCTGTAGCGTGCAGACACACCTATATAGTGGAGTACAAACTGTCTACTTCAATCCTAAAATGGTCCTGGTAAAAAAAAAGGTCACATAAGATGAGATTGTGTACAACCTTACATTTATTTTGGCAGGCAATCTATGAAAATGTCAAAACTCTATTCAAGCCCCAGTCTAGGTTTAATTTTAAAACATATGTTAGTAGTGCTAGGCTCAGATATTCTGTTTTTCCAAGTAACAATGCTATTTCGTCCAGAATGATGAATCTGAACCTTCTGTTGTGTTACAAGAGCATGTTTGCTATCTTTCCCTTCCTTATTACCCCTTAGAAAAACAAACATTTATAAGCAGTTATTGGCCCATTCAAACAGCTGACTCGAGCTCTTGTGGCTTACAGATGTTTGCTGTCTTACTGAACCCCTCCTCAAGCAACTGCCAGCAGTTGTGGTCTAACAGGACCCTGGCATGGCCCAAGCTCTGGTTGAGTCAGGGCCACCTGTTCGTGTGCTTTTTTAGGTAGTAAATATTACATTTGAAATTCAAGGCAGTATGAAGTTTTAGGTTTTTGCAATTTGCTAAAAATTGCTGGGCTGAAGGGAAATAGCTTCATTTGTCAACACTTAAAGTGGTAAATGTAGCATTCTTGAAATCCAATACTGGCAAAATGGGAAAATATGATTCCTTTTTATCTTAAAGGAAAAACTGATTTGAAATGTAACCCATGAAAAGGTTACTCTGACATAATCCATTATCTACTAAAGACCTTCAGTTATTTTTTTCAAACCTAGTCTGATATTCAGTTTTAATAGGCCACCACTTTTCTACCAAGCTGAACAGCCTGCACAACATCCAGATATCAAGAGAAATGTTTCCTGGAAGAAAGCATTGCGTGGGAAATGCTATGTGTGTGCCTGCCATAGTGGCCTTCGGCAGC
Source organism: Lagopus muta (assembly GCF_023343835.1). NCBI lineage: Eukaryota > Metazoa > Chordata > Aves > Galliformes > Phasianidae > Lagopus > Lagopus muta. Next base: position 43,424,754 of record NC_064439.1, on the reverse strand, counting down.
TCTTGCTCTGAGTTGTCTGGGGAGATAGACTAGGGGAAAGCCTTTACCAGGCTGCAGCAACATGACCAGCTTGTGGGATGTTTGGTGACAGCCTGGCCCCAGGAAGATGCCCTGACTGCATTCTGTAGCTTGTGGATTTGCTTGAATGGCCTGAATGGCAGCAGGCTGATATTCTGTATTTGCAAGGAGGTTTCCATCAGCTGAGCACTGGGCCAAAAAAGGGACAGATGGAATGCTTTAAAGAGGAGCTGGGGGAAGTGTGGAAGTCATTCTGTACAGACTGTGGATGGACACCAGTTGAAACCACTATGTTTTGTACTTGTGTTTGCACAACGTATAAATGAATACCTTTACATGACAAACAGGCTCCTTCAGGCCAGATCACCTCCTCCTTCTTCACACAGGAGAGCACAATCGTGTGTTTCATGTAAGAATAATGAGAAATGATGTTGCTAAGGTGAAGGTTTAAGGCTCTGGCACAGATGTAAGACTTCATGTCCGTTCACACTGAACTAAAATTACTGGCTGCTTTGACACAGTGAAGCTTTTAGTTTCCAGGATTTAAAACAAACTTGGGCCCACTGAGGCTGTGTGAGCCATTCATTTCCATAGAAACCATACCTTGAGCTCTTCTTTGTAGTTCCCCTTTAAGCAAGGAAATGAATGGCCTCTCTGAGTGTTGAGCTTTAAGCATGAAGAGAGAGGATTAGGCTAGCCTCCCTTTGCAGTGTAAGACCTGTAGTGATTGCCTGGCCCCTAGTGCACCAAAGCTGTTAGGCATAGTCTTTTCTCATTAAAAACAAAACAAGTTTTTGCAGTAGAAAGCAAATGAGATCAAGCCTTGAGCCCCAAAAGGCTGGTTCTGACCATGGTCACCAACACCCTCATCTAGAGGCTGTTTCAGGCAGACACACAGCAAAGCTGGGACAGTTAAAATGGTGTGTTTCATGTATGCCCGTATGTGATGCATTTCAAGATGCTCTGTGAACCTGACATTTTCTCTGACCATTCAGAGGCACCTTTCACTGTTTGAAGGAGAAAAGAGTTTGCATCCTCTGTAATTTTTGTCTTCAGCTCTTGAGTGCAATAAGGCCTTGTCCCCATCCCAAAGTATTCCATCTGACATCTGCCCGCAGTCATGCCGTTTGGTCACCCAGTGGTATAGATGGTTTGGAGCACACTGGGAGAGGCATCTGCTATTACTTCTAACATGACTTCAGAGCAGGAGCTCTGGGCATGTCACAGTTGAGAGGAAGCTGGGAATTGTTCTGTCTTCTAAAACGGAAGCTGTGCTTGGAGCTGTAACAGGTCAAGGGTGACTGAAAAATTTAGAGGCCCTTCTGCACCTGTTATGTCATTTGAATATGGAACACTAACCTCATGTTGGAGTGCTTTCATGCTGAATGTTCCTTCCTGTTCCTACAGCTATGTAGTTCAGTTACTTGACTGTGGTTGTTTTGCACACTTGTCACCTTGAAACAAAGTGATGAAGGCACTCTCAAGCATGCTGTGATGGAAGACCAATTTTGATCATCTGATCTAAATCCGAATTCAATCATGGTTCAAGTACTTGGATTTGGAGTTTCCACATGACCCAGTACAGGAGTGTCTCACAACAAAATATGAGTCCCTATCTTGTTTCCCATGGAGTAAAGCTTGCCAAAGAGGAACTTTGGCAGAAGAAAGGATAAAACATTTAGTTAAGCTTTTAGGGACAAAGAAACTTCAAAACTGAGGTTGCCTGGTGTGGAAAAAAAAGATGTATTTAAAGAACCAGACTGACATAAAAAAACAAGGAGTGTTTCCTCAAGCAAGTATTTTGAGATGCTTCATGCATCTATTTTCCCTATCTATAAAACCAGGCAATAGTTCCCAATTTGCTGCACCCAGGTTGCAGAAAGATTGTCAAAGTGACACGTACACCAGCTTTCTGCTACTCTCGATGGTGCCTTCTGCATTTTTCCACTGTCTGGATGTTAGCTTTGACAGTTTCTGGAGAAGACCTGTGCACCAGATCCTTCATCTAGAGCAGTATGCTCTTTATGTTTTTTTTCTTCTCAATTTAGGATGGTTGTGCTGGGGTTGTGTTTTCTATGTTTGCTAGCAAACTCTCCACATTTCCCTTCGTTTGTTGACCTGCATATTCACATTACACCCAAATTTACTACCCATGGTGTATTTCATGTATGTTGGATTTATGTTCTTTCCTCTTACCACTTCCCACCTCGAAATAGTTTACAGTGAGTTCTCCAGGTTGCATTTCTCTGAGGGCCAGTAGTAGGCCATTAATGAGCCATTTGTAGACCTGGGACCTCCCTTACCAACCTGAGCTGGTATTTCTCAAAGCTGCATCTTATTTTATTATCCTACAAACAATAATTACTGTTATCAGTTACAAAATCTGTGTAACAACAGGTGTTGCATCACACAACATTACACTGCTGTGTAGGTAGATAACAGTTACCTACCTGGTCATTAGAATGATGCTACAAGAGGAACCAAATCTACACTTGGGCCAGGCAGGGTCTGACAGGTTTCAGGGCTACTTAATACAAACCTGCACGCTCTTAACCGTGGTTTCACCTGATACCTCTTCTGTCTAGAAGAATATAGATGTGAAACACTTAGCCAAAAGGAGCTTTTAATGCAGGCATCTGTAGACATGCTGCATAGGCAGTGATCACAGTCTTTCCAGAAATGCCCTCTGTAAACAAAATCAGAGATCTGCAGGTCCTGAAGAGCCCTCCAGCTCCCAAGAGCTCTGCTCTGAAGAAAGACTGGAAATCTGCATCTCAGAACGTGCAGGAGATTTTACTGGTAAGACCAAACGTTCAGCTTCACCTCTCAGTTTGGAGTCTGCTACTACCAAAAGGAAGGTGGAGCAGAAGTACCAGTCCTGCTGGTGCCAGTGGTGTCCCCATGGAGAAGGTGCTAGGCAGGATGAGCAAGCTCTCACTGGTGTTGCCTATATGTCTCTGTTCCACACAGGGCAAAAAAAAGATAAATAGCAAAGCACTTTTCCTGAACAATAAACACCCAGGAAAAGGTTTATAAGATTACAGTATACTTCCAACAAAATAACCTGTAATTTTGGGATGAGCAAAGTTAAATTGTCATCAGTAACTAGAGTAAGACGTTGACCCATCTAGCGGCTGCAGTAGTTTTCCCAGTGCCACTGAAACAGGAAACAGATTTGTGGATCTCACCTGAGCAGGGAGCTCCTGGTCCTCTGTTCTTCTCATTCACTGCTTCCTGAGGGAAAGAGAAAACACAAAGCAAGAAGCTGAGAAAAGGGTTCCTGATAGCCAGGCTGAAGTTCCCTCCTCCATTCTTACCCTGATCTACTAATAACTTAGGGCAGCAGCAACCCTGCTGTTTTGGAAAGGGCTGCACGTGGGCTTTGAGGTTAGCTTTGGAGGGACTGAAAGACTCCTTCTAAGAAACAGGTCTCTGCTAAGACTGAATCAGTTACAACTGAACAAATAGCAGAATGTGTTCCTGCAGGAAAAATATAATCCGTGGGGGGTTAAGTTTCTCTGAAGGAGTGAAGGAGAAATTTGTAAAGGTATGACTTGGAAGAGAAATAAAGGATGTGTGTTCCTGCACCAAAAATAAGCTACATAATAGATTAAACTGGGAATTTATTGTCACAATTTTAAGGAAAGTATGTTCAATAATATTTGGTTATTAAAATGCCTCTGAATAACAAGAAGAAGTTTATCAAGGAAAAGCACAAAGGGAGAATAAGATGTAGCTAGGAAAAAACATGGTATTGAAGGTATTTTAGCTAGGAATTGTTGCTAGAAAGGGTTTTGTGGTGTTACACAAAACAGATAAAAAGCACTGGTTTCAGTCTGACATTGGGTAATTTTGCTTCCTTTTCCAGATTGGTCGTGGTGCTGGTATGTGATGTACAGTGCCACTATTTCTTCTGGATTGTAAATGGCTCTGAGCAAAATTAATGTCTTATTTCATCCAATAAATAAATAGATAATCATAGAATGGTTTGGGTTCAGAGGGATCTTAAAAACCACCTGTATGGGAACTGTTGAGTCACAGCCTGAAGCACTGATTGCTCACCTGAGGCGAGCACTGAGTCAGCCCTGGAGCACAGGTGAAGGCAATTCAGCTGTGTGATGGAAGGGGTGGAGCCTGGCTGCACCTCTCCTAGACCCATTGAAGGGCTGACTGCCACAGGGGAAGGGTCTCTTGGTGGAGATCCCTCCTCTGTGGAGTCTTTCCTGTGAACCTGGATCCTCAGATACAGGTGGGTGTTCTTTCCCTGCTTGTTTCTTTTCCATTTGCACCACAATAATCTTTCCAGGTGTAACCCCACTTATTTCCAAACCTCATGCCATAGTTGTCTAAAGTTCCATCCAACTTGGCCTTAAACATCTCTAGGGATGGGGCACCTGCATGTTCTTTGGACAACCTGTTTCAGTGTCTCAGCACCCTCTGAGTAAAGAATTTATTTTTTGTTTCTTATCTGAGCTTACGCTTTGCTAGGTTAAAGCCCTTACCCCTTGTCCTGTCTCTATGCTCCCTGATAAAGAGTCTTCCAGCTTTCCTGTAAGCCCTTTGAAGTATGGGAAGGCTGCATTGAGGCCACTTGGGAGCCTTCTCTTCTACAAGCAGAACATAGCTCTCTTGTCTGTCTCCATAGGAGAGGTTCTCCAGCACTTTGGTCATCCTTATGGCCTCCTCTGGACCCACTATGACAGCTCCGTGTCCTTCTTATGCTGGGGACCCGAAGCTGAATGTAGTACTGCAGGTGGGGTCTCACAAGGTAGGGGAGATTAGGAGAGTTTCCATTAGAGTTAGTGCAGGCACATCTTGAGCATCTGTGTATTTCCTGCAAAACTGTGTGGAAACAGACCTTTCTGCAGTTGTTCTGAGCACTGATAACAGTAACTGTTAATTTTCTCTTCTAGATGTCATCTGGAAGATGTTCTCTGGCATCCAAGGATGTGGTTCATTTCTAACATGAAGCAGGTGAGGAAATTTGGATCATTTCTTCAGGGGCTTTGTTGCATGAAAGTAGAAGACATTCCTCTTGCTTAAACCAATTTAACTTCACTGAAATGCTGGATCAACCTGCAGGTAGGGATCTGATCTATAGAACACACAATCTTATTCTTTTTAGGTTTCACTAAGAAATGGAATACGAAACAATTTAAGGAGGATTCAGCAAAATATAATTGCTCTTAAAGCAAGCAAATTAATGTTTCTTTGAGTGTCTCTGTCAATTCTGCTTTTTACTGTTAGAAAGTTAGATTACCTTTCGATTCCATATACCTTGTCTTTTTTTTTCTTTTTTTTAACAGAATGTGAAATAAGCCTACAAGCAATACAACAAATGTACTACTTTAGAAAAGTAATGTGAATACCTGAGATCCATTCAAACCAGTCCAGGTGTGGGTGTGGTATGCAGGTAGGACAACTTCAATGCTGAGTAAATTGTTTTGGGACTACTGAAGTTCTCAGAAGAACATTCCTGTTGGCTTCTGCCAGTGATAGTGCTGGTGGGGTTTCTCAGTTTGCAAGCACTTCCTTTGCAGTCTAAAATTAAGGTGCTGAAATCAAAATTCTGTTTACAGCATAATGCAGTGGTAACTGCTGAGAATTACTGAATCCAGTGTGCATTTTTAAAGTAACATCCTAAATGTCCTGGGTATGTTTCTCATTTGTAGCATGCATCAGTTGGCTGGTACCTGGAGCGTTTTCCATTTTCTGCTGACATTTTCACTGCAAAATAACTATCCAAATATAATGCTTTTGAATTCCTACCGTAACGGATGTCTCTGAGTTAATGCTTCTAAAAAAAAATTATTTGGCCTTCTACTAAGCCACCACAAAAATTGTATTTAAAGGGATTGGATATCATTTACATATAATCGTGAATGCCTCTTTCCTAGCAGGCGGAGATGAGTATGTAATCTCTTTTCAGCAGCTTTAGAGGTAATAGGGACACCTTACAACTAATTGCGACTGTTCTAACAAATATGGTCTTTCTAACCAAGCCTAGACTGTGCAAAAGCCAGCACTAAACTTACACCATTGAGGAAAACTGTAATAAAAAAAGGCATAAATTCCTATTAATTGTGTGCTTGTGTGTAAGTGATTAAGCAAAGCTGTATGGGTTTTTTTTCTGTGCTGTGTTGGAGGAGCGGATTAGATAATGATCCCAAAGCATGAAATCCTTGCATTTTTGACAGCTGTGTAGCAGTGTGCCTCACCATACTCTTTAAATATATACAGCGAATTGTGAGGTGACACTGCCAGCATTCAGCGTGCAGAAGCAGCGTGTGGGGGTAAGAAATTCAGCTTGTACCTTTCTATACTGTTTGCAGCACATCTATTTTTAACACCTGACAGAGGACTTTGCCCCTGCACTCTTCAGAGCACGAGCCTGTCAGCGTTGCTCATCACTTCTGTTTTTCCCTGACTGGAATAACTTGTAGGGGGATTTTGAGAAGTAAGCAGACAGCAGACATGACGTGCACCATCAGGGGCTGATAGCAAGCAGCAATAAGCCATACTCTGAAGCAGGATCAGTTTTATTTCCTCCTCCCTCTGCTTGCCCTGTTTTTTTGTTTTGTTTCGTTTTTTTTAAGGCTCTCAGTATTGCCTTGGGGGAGCTGGAGGAAAGGAAGTGAGGAGCAGCTGCAGCACACCGTGGGCACCAGGCCCATGCCAAGCTGAGGGCCTGGTCCAAGGGTTGGTGCAACCTCTGGAAAAGGAGCACATGGATGTGAATCATGGAAGTGGTTCATTGCTTTCCTGTTCCTGTTTGGGGCTGGTGCAGAGGGTGTTGAAACTTATGGCAGGCACAGAGTCTGAATACGCTGTGTGGTGCGGGCTGGAAGAGTGCAGTGCAAGAAGTTTGTCCAGGCCAAGCTGTCAAATGGTGGTCAGTGCTAAGGTTGGTGAGAGGACGTGGTTCTTCCGGCTGCCAGAAATCAAATAGGGTCTTTAAAATGTCTTTAATAGGATGAAGAGGCATGAACAAATAGCAGCTAACCAGAAATAGTGCCTTTTATCATATTCCAGGTTGTCTGAGCCATGCTTGCAATTACCACTCCTGTGGCTTAGCAGCTTGTTGCTCCTCTTGCTCCCCCAGATTCCTCAGCATGTCCATTTCTGGTCACAGTGTGCTCCCTGGGCATGCCAGCTCTGACATTCCCCTTTTCTGCTCCCAGCTGGCTTCTTACCAGACCTGCTGTGTGCGTACACATGCTGGGGCGGCGACAGCAGTGACAGTGATGCTGCTGCTTTAACATGGCTAATGCCAGTCTAGAAATCAAAAATGTGCCTGATTGTCTGCAGGGCTAAAGAAGTATTTGGTAACCAATACAGTCCTGCTTCACTGCAAAGCCACGTCCATTGCTAACAGACTGAAAAACTGCCCTATTTGGGGAATTCTATTTGGGGAATTCTATTCGGAGCCTGCTGTTCTTGCTTTCTTACTTATTTTGTAGAATCATAGAATGAATGGTTTGGGTTGGAAGAGACCTTTAAGAACATTTAATTCCAACTCCTTGCTATAGGCAGGGGCATCTCCCACTAGGCTAGGTTGCTCAAAGCCCCATCCAGCCTGGCCTTGAATGCCTCCATGGAGGGGGCATCCACAACCTCTCTGAGCAACCTGTTCCAGTGTCTCACCACTCTCATAGTAAAGAATTTTTTCCTAAAATCTAGTCTAAGTCTACCCTCTTACAGTTTAAAGCCAATTCCCCTTAAGGGTGCACTCGATCCCACTGTCCATGTCACCTACAAAGATTTAAGTAGCACTGGTCCCAGCACCAATTCCTGAGGAACACCACTAATCACCGGTCTCTACTTGGACATACAGCACAGCTGTTCACTGCAACTCTGAGTGTGACCATCCAGCCAGTTCTTTATGCAGGGAGTGATCCATCCATCTCACCATGCAGAAGGAGATGATGTGACATCTAATTGTGTTGAAGAGTTAAGGAAGCTGAAAGTTTCCCTACGTAGTCTGGGCACTTTTTTTGGGAGACGTCATGTCTTCTTCAAACTAAGTATATGAGAAAGAATGCAGGAGCTACTAATGCTTTTTTGTTTTTCTTTTACTCAATCTGGACAGCCTCTTTGTGGGTACATTTTATCATACAGTGGGGAGGTTAGGACAGGAGGGGGTGATGACTTCTGGCCAGGTTTAATTCTTTTTAATGCAACAACAGAAACTTAAGAGTAATCAGCGTTAAGATCTGCTCTCCTACCTCCTATTTCTAGTAAGTTGTTCCCAGAGTGTTTCACTCCTTTCCTTGGCCCATGGTTTTGGATTTTTCTTTTTTTTTCCTACCTTTCAACTCCCAGACACCTTTCCAAATTGTGATTAGCTTTTAAACACTTGCTCAGTCATCCTTGACGCTGAGCTGGGCTTCTTTCTTCTGCCTTAACAGGTTCACTTCCTTTGACAGCAAGGTTATATACTTTTACACACTGTCAAGTATCTATTCCTGTTCTCTTCCTCTTCTTTGAGCTCCTCAGCAAATATTTCACATTGCCATCAAACCTAATGGTGCTTACAGACTGGGATTTTTTTTACATTTACTTTTGATAATCTCTTTATTTTTCCCTTCTCCTGCACTTCAAGCATTGGACTGCCAGCCTGTGGGTTTTTTTTTTTTTAATTAAAAAAAAAAAGCCATTAATTTTACAGGCCCTAAATAACTGGGCTTGCTGAGATAGCACCAGTAAAAGTAAAGCCATCTGCAGTGCAGAAGTGAATCTGGGTGGTCAATACAAGCAAATCCACGATGTTCCTGGATTTCAGAACCTTCCCCTGTGGCTCTTCTTTCACTGAACTGCTGTTTGTGCAAACTCAGTGGGTTCCTGCTCCAAGAACACAAACCTCAGCAGCCGCGTGCAGACTAAATGTATATTGCTGCTGTCAGCTTAGCTGGGGCATAGCAGAGGCCCAATCCAATCCCTAGAGCGCTCAGCTCTGAAGGAAATCATCTGGTTATCTTGCTGTGGACAGAAGAAGACTATAATCCAAACCTTCAGCAGCTGCAGCTTGTCAATGACCCATGCTAAAAATCAGAATTTCTTTTGTAAGTTAAAGATCACAGGGAAAGTGGATGTCCAGGGTGTGTTTATCCGAGCACGTTCTGTACTGGCCTGCTCCCCACTGTCCAGTGGGAATACATGGATGCCTGACCCAGCAGAACAGGTAGGCATGCATTGATGTCTGCATGCTTCTGTCTGTGTTGGCACTGTTAAAGGAAATCTCATAGGCACGGGGCAGAGATAGCAAACCAATGACAGAGTGACCACCTCCTCCTGGAACAAGAGCACAGGAAAACTGGTAAGTCAAATTAAAGCCATATTAAGGAAAAATGGGGAACCTGAAAGTTTTGGAACGTCAGGTGGTGATTTGTTCTAGAAGCTAAATAGGAACTCTTTGAGAGGTATTTGAGAAGGCAATTTTTGGACAGACAAGTTTTCTGAGACAGCTCGTTATGTGGCTACCCAGGGAGAGGGGAACGTGACCAAGGAGGAACATAGTGGTTGTAGGGTGTAGGTTTGGGAACCTACACCCAGGAGGGGAGTAAACTCTTCAAAAGGGCTGACAACAGCAGGACTAGGGGAAATGGTTTTAAGTTGAAGGAGGGAAGATTTAGGTTAGATGTTAGGGGGAAGTTCTTTACTAGGAGAGTGGTTAGGCCCTGGAACGGGCTGCCCAGGGAGGTTGTGGATGCCCCGTCCTTGGACGTGTTTAAGGCCAGGTTGGACGGGGTCCTGGGCAACCTGATCTGAATGTGTATGTTTGGTGGCCCTGCTAGGCAGGGGGGTTGGAACTACATGATCCTTGGGGTCCCTTCCAACCCGGGTGATTCTGTGATTCTGTGATTCTGTGATTCTGTGATTCTGTGATTCTGTGATTCTGTGATTCTGTGATTCTGTGATTCTGTGATTCTGTGATTCTGTGATTCTGTGATTCTGTGATTCTGTGATTCTGTGATTCTGTGATTCTGTGATTCTGTGATTCTGTGATTCTGTGATTCTGTGATTCTGTGATTCTGTGATTCTGTGATTCTGTGATTCTGTGATTCTGTGATTCTGTGATTCTGTGATTCTGTGATTCTGTGATTCTGTGATTCTGTGATTCTGTGATTCTGTGATTCTGTGATTCTGTGATTCTGTGATTCTGTGATTCTGTGATTCTGTGATTCTGTGATTCTGTGATTCTGTGATTCTGTGATTCTGTGATTCTGTGATTCTGTGATTCTGTGATTCTGTGATTCTGTGATTCTGTGATTCTGTGATTCTGTGATTCTGTGATTCTGTGATTCTGTGATTCTGTGATTCTGTGATTCTGTGATTCTGTGATTCTGTGATTCTGTGATTCTGTGATTCTGTGATTCTGTGATTCTGTGATTCTGTGATTCTGTGATTCTGTGATTCTGTGATTCTGTGATTCTGTGATTCTGTGATTCTGTGATTCTGTGATTCTGTGATTCTGTGATTCTGTGATTCTGTGATTCTGTGATTCTGTGATTCTGTGATTCTGTGATTCTGTGATTCTGTGATTCTGTGATTCTGTGATTCTGTGATTCTGTGATTCTGTGATTCTGTGATTCTGTGATTCTGTGATTCTGTGATTCTGTGATTCTGTGATTCTGTGATTCTGTGATTCTGTGATTCTGTGATTCTGTGATTCTGTGATTCTGTGATTCTGTGATTCTGTGATTCTGTGATTCTGTGATTCTGTGATTCTGTGATTCTGTGATTCTGTGATTCTGTGATTCTGTGATTCTGTGATTCTGTGATTCTGTGATTCTGTGATTCTGTGATTCTGTGATTCTGTGATTCTGTGATTCTGTGATTCTGTGATTCTGTGATTCTGTGATTCTGTGATTCTGTGATTCTGTGATTCTGTGATTCTGTGATTCTGTGATTCTGTGATTCTGTGATTCTGTGATTCTGTGATTCTGTGATTCTGTGATTCTGTGATTCTGTGATTCTGTGATTCTGTGATTCTGTGATTCTGTGATTCTGTGATTCTGTGATTCTGTGATTCTGTGATTCTGTGATTCTGTGATTCTGTGATTCTGTGATTCTGTGATTCTGTGATTCTGTGATTCTGTGATTCTGTGATTCTGTGATTCTGTGATTCTGTGATTCTGTGATTCTGTGATTCTGTGATTCTGTGATTCTGTGATTCTGTGATTCTGTGATTCTGTGATTCTGTGATTCTGTGATTCTGTGATTCTGTGATTCTGTGATTCTGTGATTCTGTGATTCTGTGATTCTGTGATTCTGTGATTCTGTGATTCTGTGATTCTGTGATTCTGTGATTCTGTGATTCTGTGATTCTGTGATTCTGTGATTCTGTGATTCTGTGATTCTGTGATTCTGTGATTCTGTGATTCTGTGATTCTGTGATTCTGTGATTCTGTGATTCTGTGATTCTGTGATTCTGTGATTCTGTGATTCTGTGATTCTGTGATTCTGTGATTCTGTGATTCTGTGATTCTGTGATTCTGTGATTCTGTGATTCTGTGATTCTGTGATTCTGTGATTCTGTGATTCTGTGATTCTGTGATTCTGTGATTCTGTGATTCTGTGATTCTGTGATTCTGTGATTCTGTGATTCTGTGATTCTGTGATTCTGTGATTCTGTGATTCTGTGATTCTGTGATTCTGTGATTCTGTGATTCTGTGATTCTGTGATTCTGTGATTCTGTGATTCTGTGATTCTGTGATTCTGTGATTCTGTGATTCTGTGATTCTGTGATTCTGTGATTCTGTGATTCTGTGATTCTGTGATTCTGTGATTCTGTGATTCTGTGATTCTGTGATTCTGTGATTCTGTGATTCTGTGATTCTGTGATTCTGTGATTCTGTGATTCTGTGATTCTGTGATTCTGTGATTCTGTGATTCTGTGATTCTGTGATTCTGTGATTCTGTGATTCTGTGATTCTGTGATTCTGTGATTCTGTGATTCTGTGATTCTGTGATTCTGTGATTCTGTGATTCTGTGATTCTGTGATTCTGTGATTCTGTGATTCTGTGATTCTGTGATTCTGTGATTCTGTGATTCTGTGATTCTGTGATTCTGTGATTCTGTGATTCTGTGATTCTGTGATTCTGTGATTCTGTGATTCTGTGATTCTGTGATTCTGTGATTCTGTGATTCTGTGATTCTGTGATTCTGTGATTCTGTGATTCTGTGATTCTGTGATTCTGTGATTCTGTGATTCTGTGATTCTGTGATTCTGTGATTCTGTGATTCTGTGATTCTGTGATTCTGTGATTCTGTGATTCTGTGATTCTGTGATTCTGTGATTCTGTGATTCTGTGATTCTGTGATTCTGTGATTCTGTGATTCTGTGATTCTGTGATTCTGTGATTCTGTGATTCTGTGATTCTGTGATTCTGTGATTCTGTGATTCTGTGATTCTGTGATTCTGTGATTCTGTGATTCTGTGATTCTGTGATTCTGTGATTCTGTGATTCTGTGATTCTGTGATTCTGTGATTCTGTGATTCTGTGATTCTGTGATTCTGTGATTCTGTGATTCTGTGATTCTGTGATTCTGTGATTCTGTGATTCTGTGATTCTGTGATTCTGTGATTCTGTGATTCTGTGATTCTGTGATTCTGTGATTCTGTGATTCTGTGATTCTGTGATTCTGTGATTCTGTGATTCTGTGATTCTGTGATTCTGTGATTCTGTGATTCTGTGATTCTGTGATTCTGTGATTCTGTGATTCTGTGATTCTGTGATTCTGTGATTCTGTGATTCTGTGATTCTGTGATTCTGTGATTCTGTGATTCTGTGATTCTGTGATTCTGTGATTCTGTGATTCTGTGATTCTGTGATTCTGTGATTCTGTGATTCTGTGATTCTGTGATTCTGTGATTCTGTGATTCTGTGATTCTGTGATTCTGTGATTCTGTGATTCTGTGATTCTGTGATTCTGTGATTCTGTGATTCTGTGATTCTGTGATTCTGTGATTCTGTGATTCTGTGATTCTGTGATTCTGTGATTCTGTGATTCTGTGATTCTGTGATTCTGTGATTCTGTGATTCTGTGATTCTGTGATTCTGTGATTCTGTGATTCTGTGATTCTGTGATTCTGTGATTCTGTGATTCTGTGATTCTGTGATTCTGTGATTCTGTGATTCTGTGATTCTGTGATTCTGTGATTCTGTGATTCTGTGATTCTGTGATTCTGTGATTCTGTGATTCTGTGATTCTGTGATTCTGTGATTCTGTGATTCTGTGATTCTGTGATTCTGTGATTCTGTGATTCTGTGATTCTGTGATTCTGTGATTCTGTGATTCTGTGATTCTGTGATTCTGTGATTCTGTGATTCTGTGATTCTGTGATTCTGTGATTCTGTGATTCTGTGATTCTGTGATTCTGTGATTCTGTGATTCTGTGATTCTGTGATTCTGTGATTCTGTGATTCTGTGATTCTGTGATTCTGTGATTCTGTGATTCTGTGATTCTGTGATTCTGTGATTCTGTGATTCTGTGATTCTGTGATTCTGTGATTCTGTGATTCTGTGATTCTGTGATTCTGTGATTCTGTGATTCTGTGATTCTGTGATTCTGTGATTCTGTGATTCTGTGATTCTGTGATTCTGTGATTCTGTGATTCTGTGATTCTGTGATTCTGTGATTCTGTGATTCTGTGATTCTGTGATTCTGTGATTCTGTGATTCTGTGATTCTGTGATTCTGTGATTCTGTGATTCTGTGATTCTGTGATTCTGTGATTCTGTGATTCTGTGATTCTGTGATTCTGTGATTCTGTGATTCTGTGATTCTGTGATTCTGTGATTCTGTGATTCTGTGATTCTGTGATTCTGTGATTCTGTGATTCTGTGATTCTGTGATTCTGTGATTCTGTGATTCTGTGATTCTGTGATTCTGTGATTCTGTGATTCTGTGATTCTGTGATTCTGTGATTCTGTGATTCTGTGATTCTGTGATTCTGTGATTCTGTGATTCTGTGATTCTGTGATTCTGTGATTCTGTGATTCTGTGATTCTGTGATTCTGTGATTCTGTGATTCTGTGATTCTGTGATTCTGTGATTCTGTGATTCTGTGATTCTGTGATTCTGTGATTCTGTGATTCTGTGATTCTGTGATTCTGTGATTCTGTGATTCTGTGATTCTGTGATTCTGTGATTCTGTGATTCTGTGATTCTGTGATTCTGTGATTCTGTGATTCTGTGATTCTGTGATTCTGTGATTCTGTGATTCTGTGATTCTGTGATTCTGTGATTCTGTGATTCTGTGATTCTGTGATTCTGTGATTCTGTGATTCTGTGATTCTGTGATTCTGTGATTCTGTGATTCTGTGATTCTGTGATTCTGTGATTCTGTGATTCTGTGATTCTGTGATTCTGTGATTCTGTGATTCTGTGATTCTGTGATTCTGTGATTCTGTGATTCTGTGATTCTGTGATTCTGTGATTCTGTGATTCTGTGATTCTGTGATTCTGTGATTCTGTGATTCTGTGATTCTGTGATTCTGTGATTCTGTGATTCTGTGATTCTGTGATTCTGTGATTCTGTGATTCTGTGATTCTGTGATTCTGTGATTCTGTGATTCTGTGATTCTGTGATTCTGTGATTCTGTGATTCTGTGATTCTGTGATTCTGTGATTCTGTGATTCTGTGATTCTGTGATTCTGTGATTCTGTGATTCTGTGATTCTGTGATTCTGTGATTCTGTGATTCTGTGATTCTGTGATTCTGTGATTCTGTGATTCTGTGATTCTGTGATTCTGTGATTCTGTGATTCTGTGATTCTGTGATTCTGTGATTCTGTGATTCTGTGATTCTGTGATTCTGTGATTCTGTGATTCTGTGATTCTGTGATTCTGTGATTCTGTGATTCTGTGATTCTGTGATTCTGTGATTCTGTGATTCTGTGATTCTGTGATTCTGTGATTCTGTGATTCTGTGATTCTGTGATTCTGTGATTCTGTGATTCTGTGATTCTGTGATTCTGTGATTCTGTGATTCTGTGATTCTGTGATTCTGTGATTCTGTGATTCTGTGATTCTGTGATTCTGTGATTCTGTGATTCTGTGATTCTGTGATTCTGTGATTCTGTGATTCTGTGATTCTGTGATAGTGGCAACATCATTTGCATGCAGCCTTCACTCAGACTGGCATCTCATATCACACGTACATTATGGCAAATTCATGAAAACTGCCCCCCATCTTTTTTTCATTCATAGGTTTCATTTCACTTAGCAGAGAGGAAACTTCAAATAACAGCTGTGCTTATCACTTGAATGAGGATTAAGATGATATATTAATCATGGATTCGTGATTAACTCTTGTGCTATCGTGTAGCTAATCAAGCTCAAATCCCCACAGAGGGGAAGGTATCTGAAGAAGAAATAGCTTAAATTTGGCCAGGGTGTTGAAGATGTCTATTGTTTTTGTCTTTTGTTCATTAACTAGAGTGGTACATGACTCATCAGTACTGCAAAGAATTAGCTCCAGGGGCACCGTGCATACTGTGCTGTACTACAAATACAAAGGTCAAATTTTAATATGAAAGGTCTTGAAATTTCCTTTAGGAAAGATTCTATTTCAGACCAGTAGAGGGAGAGAGCAGGCTAAAGACATAAATTACTGGTTTTCATGAAGACTTATTGTGGAAAAACAAATTTATCCTCATAGTTAGAATGCAAGAACAGTTGCTCGAAGTGCTGCTGGAATCTTTGCTGATATACTTTATTATTTCATTTATTACAAAGCTAGTGAGTAGTAGGTATATATTTTCCTATTCTGGAAGAGTAAAAAGGATAATTTCATTTGAGGAGCAGGGTTTTAGTAGTCAGTTAACAAAAAGTACACTTGAATTTGGGTAAGTAGAATGAAAATATTTGTATGTATGAAATAGTTACTGCAATTTGACTACACTAATCCTCTGGATGCATGTGTAAGATACAGTGTCACATGAGACTTTAAAAATCTTCAAAATAATAAAACAGTAATAATCAAAATATTAAACATAGTTATATAAAACCTCTGGAAAGCAATTGACTTGTATTTCCTTAGGAAATTATTTTTGCCTTAAACTTAGCAGGCTCGTTTATAATACAATCAGTACAGGATAGGCAGAGAGAGGTAGAATCATTTGCACAAACTGATTGTGCAAGACATGGAATGGGCAGTTAGGAGGAGAACAAGGAAGAAAGCACACCCACAGAGTAACAGGGCTCTCTGCTTCACATGTAATCTCCCTCATACAGATCCAGATATTGATCATATTACACAGTCTCTTCTCATTTTCTTGTAGAAAATACTGTGACTGACATTTTCAATATTAAGTTAATTCTATCCTTCCCTTGGTCTGTAGAATGCAGTGCAAACTGTCTGGATGTGATTGCATTTATTTTAAAACTCATATAATATCAAACATGAAGAAGAAGAAAGAAGCATCTTCACAGCAGCGAGCATTTTGTTTTCGACTGTGTGGTTTCTCTAAGAACTGACTCCACGTGTGACTGATGCCTTCAGAAGGCTCTGTCCCCCACAACTCTGAACTGAGAGCAGATGAAGAGTCTCAGGAAGTAGATCAGCCTTGCCATCAGCCCCAGAGGCACAGAGCGCATTCTGAATGTGGTGAGATGGGGTTACTATGCACCTGGAAGAAAAGACGGACTGAACTTCCCACCCCATTCTATGCAACTTGGTCATACTGAGGCTATGCCAAGGCTGATGAGCTGCACTGCAGTGTTCTGATGCTGTTGGAGTTTCTGTAAAAAGACCAGGACACTGTTCACTGCACTGGGAGGGAGTCTCTTAGCAAAAGACAGATTCTATGGTGTTGGAGTTAAATAGCAGAAAAGAATCAGAGCTTGCTCCTAAACAACAAGAGCTCACCAAAATTGATGTGTGACTCCAGTGAAATGAGAGTTCACTGTGAAGTGAGACTTCACTTGCAATAAAGCTATTTGCATCATGGACATCAACTGGGGTTTGGTATTACAACTGCAACTGACAGCATTATACTGACAGCTTTGATCCTGCGCTGGTAAAGCCAACCATTCACTTAGCTTTTACATTAAATAATAAGCTTAAGTAATCCTAAAAGTTAAGAATAGTCCTGCAAAGTAACAAGCACAGCCACACAAAGGGAAGTTGGAAAGGTGGGAGTTAACTTTCTTTCTTCAATGTTTTCTCTCCCATCACTTATTATAAAGTGCCATGTAACAACATGTCTCTTTTGGCCTTTCCTTGCACCAGATTTGTCCTAGTTTGAGATATCAGCTTCCACAAGTGTGCGCAGCTGGTGTTCTATAGTTCTGTCTACAGGTAGGGAAGGATATTCAGGTACAAGGCCTGACCAGAGAAGCTGGTACAGATGCCTCACTCCTGAATTCGCAACATGGTGAAGGAATTTTATTTTTATTATTCATGGAGATGGTAAAATCCTATCTATTTCTGTCTTGTTACTCGTAGAGAATTCATCCTTATGAATTCCATATGATGATTCTTATCAGTATCCATTCAGGGAACCTCACTTCACTGGTAAGCCTGTCTTGCGTGCTACCTGAATCTTCTCTGCTTATCCTCTTGCTTTCCCCTTTCACTTCTCAAATTGGCAAATTATCCCCTCCCATAAGTGAAAACCCTTGATAACGCCTTAAAGGATAGAACACTTTCCATTCCTTGGTACTCAATATGGATTTTTTTGTTGTTGTTGTTCATGAATCCAGTAGAGGTAGGATTAAGTTGCAAGAAAGGGACACATTGCTTCAAGTGAAATGTATGAACGTCATATGTAAAAGCTGAAGTCTTTCAGCAACGTTGGTCTGACTGGTCTGCTGTGCTGTTTATTTCTCTGTTAGTTCTTGAAAGAATTATAGCTTGCAGTAAAGCTATTTACATCGAGTACATCATCTGGGGTTTGGTATTAAAACTGCAACTGAATCTATTCCCATTAATGTTTTTTAAAATAGACCATCAAATAGTTTAGAAGTAATGAAGTCATATCATACTTAGGATGTGCACAGGGTCACCATGAATAGTTGCTGTGGAAACCTTATCGTCTCTTCTAACTTAGCAGTAGAAAACCATAGAAATTGTAGATTGTTTTTTTGTTTTTTAATGTTCCATTTCACTTTCAAAGAAAAAGAAAATTTAATGATCTTTACCTAAGGCAGCATAATTAAAGGAAAGAGAATTCCTTACTTTTCTGCACCAGAGTTAGGAACAGGAGTTTGGGGCTGCACTTCAGATTGCACGCCAGGACCACTCCAGCTTCAATATTCTGACGTGAGCACATAAATTCATACAGACAGAAACAGCAAAATCCAAAGGGCTGAAATTTCCAGTGCAAGCTGCAGCAATTTGCTGTTCTGGAAACCAAGCCATCAAGCAATTGAGCTGTAACAACTTGATGGTTCATGCCCATGGAGCCCTATCTGAATGGGTTTGCATTCAGTGAGAATCCAGGCAACCACAGCTTGTCACACGCTGGGTAGTAGTAAATGTGCAGCATGTTGGTACTGACTCAAGGAAAACACACCCGCCCAGGAAGGCCACTTGCAACAGGCTGCCAGAAGTGGCCTTGCTGTTGCCCACATATATTTAAAGCACTCAACACCATTTTGAAAGTTTAGATTTGTTTTACTGTTAGAGTCCGTGCTCTTTCTCTCATGGGATGACCAGGCTGTCAGCTTCCTCTGCTTTGCCATAAAGGGACACGGGCATCTTTCTGGTCCTGGAGTTCTCTTCTCAGCCAGCAGCCAAAGTACCTGGACAGTCTCTTGTAAGGATGGTACAAGAAAACAGCTGAGGGTTTACAAAGCAGATGGCTGGAAAGAAAGAATGGTGTTACCAGAAAGCTCATTGAATTAAGACTTGGCTGCAGAGCATTCTAGTTCTGACACCACAGACTGCAATTGGAAAGTGAGAAAACATTCTCCATGCTAGACCCTCTTTCAGTACAAATCATCTATAATTGCTTTAATGACTTTACTAATGATGCACAGATATCTTATTTACACTATTTACTCAGCTTTCCTCATTACCCCATGGCCTACAGCATAGATGTCACTGAGGAGAACAATAATAATTGTCACCCGTAGGAAATCAAGCCATTTGAGTTGTGCAATTAGAGACCAGTCTCTTCCCTTCAATTCCAAGTTAATTAATAGATGTGGGTATTTTAGATTTTAAAATCACTGTGACTGTGTTTGTATACATTCACCAGGAACTTGCACAAGGAAGTGAAGCACATTACATAAATATTTGTCTGGAATGTCACACCCTGTTAGCTTTAGAGCTGAGCAGGAAAGGGGGACGTTGCAATTATTCCTGGTATACTGAATTGCTGTTCCAGTTTCCAAACTGGAAAGTTGGTTCTCTTATGAGTTATAGAAATGAGAAACTCCTGAAATCTGGTTTGCAGTAAGATGCTTAATTTTGACAGAGCTGAAGGAGGAACAAACCTTGCAGAGCTGTTTCTGGCCTTGGCACAATGATGCATTCGTGCCATGTCTGCAGCCCTCAACAAGGACTTAGCTAGGGTGAAATAACTGTTGTGATCTTGTCAGTCACGGTACCTGTAAAGCATGGAGGGAAAGTGCAACAGTTAATACAAGGTTCCAAGACAGAAAAACAGAGGAACCTCCTGTGGATCTGGAACAATCCCTGGACTATTTGCATAAAACCACACAATGACTTTGTCAGCTTGCAACAGATACATTCCTGTTCCAGTACATCCCATGCTATTTTAGGGATAAGTTAAGAAAGAATAATTTAATTACGTGTGTGAGAAAACACCAAGGAACAAACTGATTATACCAAATCCAGGGAGGGGAATTAGAGCATTCATGGGGTAAGCTCCTTGAAACAAGCATGATGTATTTTGTATGGGCTTATGCAGAGCACAGCTCAAAGCATACTGAGCATAATCAAAGCATGTGAGCAGTTGTGCAAGAAAATGGCAAACAATAATGGCATTGGATGTGCCAGCTTCTGACACATTTGCTTTGACTCAGTTCTTTCCAGCAAAGAGGTACGGGCAACCTTACGCAACCTTCTTTCAACCGCCATGGCTATTGCTGCTGTGTGTTCATCTCCAAACTTCAGCTTTGGGGACAGGAAAATAATTCAAGGAAAAAGCCATCACAGAAATATTTTTTTCTGTGACAATTTCTGTTTCAATATCTATTTCTGGTCAATGCTCATAATTCTCACAGTATGTGTTGCTGCCACAGCTGAGTAAATCTTTCTGGTCAGGGCCTCTAATTCATACAGTCTGTAAGCTGGCTCAGAAGTGTTGATAAACTAGACAGTGTTGTTTGCAAAAAGCTTGTCTTGGTGTCAGCAGGTGATCTGACTGTTCACCACACTCATTTATTCCTCAGCCATGTGGTAATAATTCTGAAAAGATGAATGTTATCAAAGTAGGGACTTAGATGTAAAATGGTTACGTTCAAGTTTCATAAATGTAAAACTACTTTATTCAGAACGTACTAAAATCTAAGAAGTTAATATGAAGTATTTTAATTTTGACTAATCTTGCTTGAGGGAATTCACTGTTTTTTGTACTGCCTAGGATTTTAAGACTCGTTACATTATTGCTGTGATTTTGCTTGTAAAATACAAGCAGGGGATTAGATAATGCATAATCTT
The DNA here is from genome assembly GCF_023343835.1 of Lagopus muta. NCBI lineage: Eukaryota > Metazoa > Chordata > Aves > Galliformes > Phasianidae > Lagopus > Lagopus muta. The sequence continues at coordinate 43,404,096 of NC_064439.1, read as the reverse complement.
TGCATCTGAGGGTAGTTTGTATAGAGTTATCATAAGGGGGGAAAAAAACCTCTGAAGAACACCACCTACATTTGGCAGCTTTAGCCCAAGGCAGTTGAGATGATGACAGATTCTAAACATTAATTTTTAATAAGTTCAAGTAATGAAATAGTTCCATTTCTTTGAATCAGAAGGATGTTTAATAGGTCTTTCTATGAAGAATAACCTACTTGACTGTAGTCTGGCTCTGAGCATCAAAGGTGGTAAAAGCTATGTCTAAAAGCAAATGAACAATTTTTGACACTGCTGGAGAATTTAACCAGGAAGCTAGACAGTCAGGGAAGGAGGTTTTAGACCTTTCTGTGTTGACCCAAAACTTCCCAGAGCCACCTGTTGATTCTGGTCCAAAGAAACAAAAGAGGCTAAAAGAAAATGCCTCTAAGCACAAGAGGAACAAGTCGAGCCAAAACCAATGCTGGCTCCTGTTTAAATAAACAGGATGTTTGAATCTGTGAAATGAAAGCTGACTTAGGATGAACATTCTCCTGGTGGCTAGACTCATGTGCTTCTTCTCATTCCTCTCCTGAGTACTGTGCAGATTTCTCTCTCTCTCTCTTTCCTTAATCTGTGGACATAGCAGCACAGAACCATACAAGAGATGGTGCCATACCGTCAGTGCTGCTTTGCACAGGATGCATGTTCAGCTCCCAGGAACTTCAGTATCCCCATCCCTGATGCTACTGCTTGTTGTTGAGCAAGGAGGATTTACTGCCTGAAAGGTGGGGCCAGCTGCAGTTAAGGATGGCTGTAGCACAACCAAGGATGAGGGACACTTGCCTTGTGTGTTTCAGCCACAGGCAAGAAGTATGTTCTTTACAGCAACCAGCGAACTCACTATGTCTTTCAAAGAGTTTTCCACTTGCAGAAATGTAAGAGCTGAGTCTTGTCTTCATGCATATGTATTTGCTGGCAGGCATAAGGGAGGAGCCTTCATTTCACTGCATGCATCGCTTTCCTTGGACAGCTTCAAGATTTCATTTAGACAGCCTGTATGAATGAGGAAATCTGCAGTAACATAGGTACTATCAGCACCACACTCTCTCCTGAGACTTTTCTTCCTGTTCTGATTATTTTCCTTAGCAATGATAGGAAGCTCATAGCACTTAACCACCATTTTTGTTGCTTTGCCAACCCTCTTGGTAGCTTCTATTTTAACTGACCACAACGGGGGAAAAAAAAAAGACATCTCCCACCACCACTCCCCCTCGCTACCCCCTGCTGGTCACAAGAAATCATTTTCCTGCATCAGTTACAGCATATCTGGGAACTGTGTTCCCAGTTTTGAGACTGTGGAATGCTTCAAAGCGTTGGCTTGCCTAAGTTCTGCTGCCAGTTCAATGGGCTAACTTCTTCAAGCTGTCTTCTTCACTAATTTATGTCCATAATCCTAATTCTGTCTTCTCCACTCTTTTCTTTTTCTCTTTTCACTTCCTCATTATGAGGCTCATGGGGCAGGGAATGAGGCTGTTGGCGTTTCTGAAGAAAAGTCATGGCAAAGTGCCGTATCAAAGCATACGCTGCACATATTATAGACTATTAGAAATGTGCCTATTATTCTCAGCTCTTTCACTTCTTTCCTATATAAAGTGATTTGTATTTATGAAGTTCTTTGAGACCATAAAGTAATAAATAGGTTACAATGACTTCCAGGGAATTACTATCAACTTACTGTTCGCTGCATCTTATGGAAACACTTTGAGGTCTTAACAGATCTATTGAAAGCAAGAGAAATTTAATTACTTATGACTTTATATTCTGCCTTGAGATAGCAATGGGCTGACATAAATTCATAATTGCTCCCTGTGGCGAACATGCGTCCTTCTAACAGGTACTCACACTTTCCAAACCTAATTTCCTTCTTTCAGCCTAAAAAACCCTACTTCTTTCACTAAGGCTGAGGAAACTCAGGAAGCAAACTTAGCAAGTTTAAGACCCTCATTTATTAGGAAGAAACATGCAATATCAGGAAAGTCAGAAATCTGGCCCTTGCCTCGCTGAGAGGAATACAGAGCAGAAAGCTGATTTTGCTTGTAAACGTGAAAAGATGATTTTACTCATTCTTGTCTTTTTTTTTCTTTCTTTTTTTTTAAAAAAAAGGTGATATCCACTAGAAAATACAGCTGATGCAGTGTTTTTTTCTGAAGTTAGACATCAAAAGCAGTTGGTGAAGACCAATAGGACATCCAATAAGAACGAGAAGCAGGCAAAGCGAGAAGCCCAGCATACAATCCAGAAGGCCACTCCAGTATTTCTTCCCTTACGCATGGATTTTCTCTTCCTCCTCTCTTAGTTACTCTCGCAGTAGTTAACAGCTGGTTTAAGTGTAGTATAAGTTAGTACCTACCCCATGCAGTAATGGGGCAAACTGAAAACATACTGATTGCTACAGCAGTGGGAACAGAAGAGCCTGTAGCCCAACACTTCATCTTCACTGCAGCAGAAATGTTACAGAGGAAGCTGTAAGATCTCTGTGTGTCTAATTATGTGAATGAAACATTATTCGTTATTCAACTCATAGTAGTTTATTAGCTTGAGTGTGCAAAACAGTTTCCTCTGTTTGATCTAGCAGTTGTATAATCATAAGCATTATATATAATTGATATTGATGGCTGATTCCAAACCATATTGTTATTTCAGTGATCCAGCTTAGAAATATGAGATTGGAGATGGATTTCTGCCCAGGTATTTTTTCAATTATTCAGAAATGCTCAGTGCTTGTTATTGATTACTATCCCAAACCAGGCCATGAGTGACCTTTATATTTAGTCAGTCCTGATTTGTTGCCATGTCATGTTGTTCATGAAAAACATTTCTTCTGAAGATGGTCGGTCTCCTTTCTTGCTCCTACTTAAAGAAGTAACAAGTTTTTGTCTGCTTGGAAAATACCCAAATACATACTTGTGTATGCTTTTGGGAAATACAAAATAGCTGATTCAGAAAATGTAAGTCTTTTTACAAATGCTTTGGAAATAGGAGTCGTTTGCCTTGCAGAGTTCTGTTTGTCTTGTGGCACCCATTTCACCAACATAGACACGTGTAGGTTAGCAGAGAACTAAATGTTTGATAAACCAGTTTATTTGTAATACCATGACATTAATGTAAACAAAAATATAATCCTAGACAACATTTTCCTTGAAAATCTGCCAAGATTTATTGAGTACATCTGTCTTGACAGAGCGCTTCAACTGAGATCAAATAAAAAGGTACCTTGCAGTGAACAGCTGCAGCTATTTTAAAATGAAGTTAAACAAGCATGAGAAACAAGGATGAAAAATAACACCAGGGGAAAAGTAATTAGTCCGATACAGTACAAGCTGCAGTGATACAAGGTGGATAAAAAGCAGTTTCACGTTACAGCAGTGACTCACTGATGGCTGGAATGAATGACCATGCCACACCTCCATTATTGCACACCACCTGGCCTCACGTTCAGCATGAGACACCTCTGCACGTGGCTGTGTGCAGCACCCACAGAGGTGTATGGAGCAGTACCGCGAGGCAGCTCCGATCTGCTGCTTCTGGCTAAGGAGCATTTTTGTTGTGCACAAGCCACCAATATTCATAGAATCATAGAACCACTTAATAGCTTAGCTGGAAGGGACCTTAAAGACCCTCCATTTCCAACCCCCTGCCATGGACAGGGTTGCCATTCACTGGATGAGGCTGCCCATGGCCCCATCCAGTCTGGCCTTGAGTACCCCCAGGGATGAGACACCATAGCTTCTCTGGGCAGCTTTGCCAGTGCCTCACCACCCCTTTCATAAAGGTTTTCCTCCTGACGTCTAGTCTAAATCTTTCCTTTCAGTTAGAGCTATTCCCCGTTGTCCTATCACTATCAGACCACATAAAAAGTCAGTTTCCCTTCTGATTACAAGCTCCCTTCAAGTACTGGAAGACCGCAATGATGTCTGCCTGGAGCCTTTTCTTCTCTAAGCTAAACAAGCACAGTTTCCTCACCCTTTCTTCCTAGGAGAGGTGCTCCAGCCTTCTGATCGTCTCCATGGCCCTCCTCTGGTCCCTTTGCAGCATCTCTGCATCCTGCCTGCACTGGGGGCTCCAGACCTGGACACAGTACTCCAGATGAGGCCTCACAAGGACTGAGCAGAAGAGGACAATCTCCTCCCTCGCCCTGATGGCCGCCCCTCTTTGGATGTGGCCCAGCATGCAGTCACCTTGAAGGCACGTTTGTGGTGGGATAACGCGGTTTGAGAGACCTTGGCACAGCCAGAATCACTGCTTGCCCATGGGCACGTGGAGCTCGAGGGAACCTTTAGTGGGGGACAACCAAAGGTGAATGGGTTGCACACCAAGCACATTTTTAGGAATGAGCACCAAGCATCTAAAACATTCAGACATAGAAAGGCAGAGTGATTCCGTTCTGTGATTCTGTTCCGCGGTGACTGGAACAGCCGCCGACAGTGATGCAGCACATTAACCCTCTCTGGCGCTGCGCGACTTTCTGGGCTCGTCCCAACTCCATTTCGTGCACTGGTGGCCTACATCCTGCGGCCGTCACTGACACCGGGACAGGCGCTCTTCGTCCTCGCGCCGCCACGGCTCCCCACAGCGAAACGAAGGGAGGCCGGGGGGCGAGCCGACCCCGAGACGGGCGCGAGGCGGGCGGCAGCGAGCAGCGCCCCGACCCTCCGGGCCCCCGCCTTCCCGGCTCGGCCCGCCCCGCGGCCGGCCCCTGCTCTCCGATTGGCCGCCGGCGCCCGGGCAGGTGCCGGTGAGCGGCGGGGGCGCAGCGGGAGCTGCCGTCGTCGGCACCGCAGCGGCAGGCGGCGGCGCGGGGAGGCGGCTGCGTGCTCGCGCCGCTGCGGAGCGGGGCTCTACGCGCTGAGCGACGGGGCGTGCTCGGCCGCCGCTGTGCCCCGAGCGCGGGGCGCCTGCCCCCCGCCTTCCTCCTGCGTCGGTGCGGCCGAGGCGAGGTGAGTGCTGCGGGCCGGGGGCGTCCCGCGGGACCGGGCCGCGCCGGGTCCGCACCTCTGGGGCCGCGCCGCGCCCGGCGCCGCGCTGCGGCCCTCCCTGAGGGCGGCGGTGCCCGGCCGCTGGCTCGGCGCGGGGCTGGGGCTGAGCGCGCCGCGGTTGTTCGCTGCGGCGCTTCCTCGCGGTGGCTTTAATGGGGTGTTTTACTCTTGATTAACTTCTCTGGGAGCGCCGGGGGTTTGGGGATAGCGCGTCCGCCTCCTCTGCCGCCTTTCTGCCAGCGCATCGCGGGGCTCCGCGCGTGTGATTCCTGCCTCAGTCACAGAAGCGCGCGTTTCGCTAGTATCAAGGTCAGTTTATCGTAAGTGCTGAGGAAAATACCATATGGCTCCGGCTGACTTTTCTTGGGAAGGCTAATTAAGCAGGGCTGTGCGGCGTGCTGCGCTTTGTGTTGTGCTGTAGCTTAACGCGAGCACAGCAGATCCCCAAACGCCTCAGAGCAGGTGTGCATCCCTGCCGGAGCGTTATCGAAATCCAGCAGTCCTTACTGACCGGCGGTGCCGTTTGCTTTGCGCCGACCGTCTCGCTGCTCTCTGCGTTCCTGGAGATGTGGGCAGCTGTCGTGCTGTGGCGCCTGGAGTTCTTCACAAGCGCAGCCGGGATTTGGCAGGGAAAGCTTTTACTCATTGCTCTGACAGCCCTTTTCTGAAAGGCTGGAGAGGGAAAGGAGGGAAGGGTTGATGCATTAGCAGGCGTTTTTCTGACTCAGGCTTGGGAGGTTTTCCTTTTGCTTCTTGGTTGTAGCGGTTAGCCGCGAACTGCACTGAAAGCACTGACTGTCCCTGCAGCTGACTGTCAGTGCTGGCCGCTTCCACTCTATTACACAGCTCTGTCACAGCATCTTTTGCTTAAGAAAGTTACCTTACGCCAGATCCCTCCAGCTGTGGTGTTATCCGTTAGCTGCTTAGGTACCGGTTTAAATCAGAGCACGTGCGCCATCCAAAAGGCATGCAGCAAATCTATAGCCCTCTTGTGGGATCTGTTAGGTAACTTAGTGCAGCGCCTAAGGCAGACGCAAACAGGAGGGCATCACTTCCACATCTGCGACGCACTGATTGCCTGTGGGAGCTCCCTGATGCCGGTACCCACCCTTATTACCCGCACGGCAGTGTGAGACTTCCTGAAGAGCTCTGCCCCCGTGCCAGGGCTTGCATCTGGAAACGGCTTCTGGTGTGTGTGACACAGTGCTGCCCTCCCAGACGTGCTGCTTAACAGGCTGCCCTCATCCTGCCCAGCGCTGCCTAGCATGGATCCCAGTCACGCTCCACAGCAAAACCAAAGCTGAAACTTCTGTTAATTCGCCTAAGTTTGTTTCCCGTTTCCACCCTAACCTGATGAGTGGAGCTGAACGCACTGCATTGCTAAACCAGATTTTGGGATTGTATAGGGTGTACCCATGTGCATGAACGTGGTAGGGGTTCATCTTTTTCACTCTGTAATTGCAGCAAACAGACCACTTGAAGAACTTGTACGCAAAGAAAAAAATCCTCAAATTATGCATGGGTGATGCTGAAGAAAGGCTGCATGTCCCAAATGTGCTATTGTTCATTAATAGTACAACTGCTTGAAAATGGGACTCCTTTGTGTTGCTGCCAACATTGATATGACCTATTGTCAGACCAGAAGCTGCTGTTTGGCAGTGTAAACTACCCTAACTTGCCCTTGGAGAGCTGGGTAAGTTGAAAGGAAGTAGTCAAACAGATCCATGAGAGCTGTAGGGACTTTTTTGTTCTTTGGGGAAAACCATTATTTGAGTGGCCTAACTCAACCTTCTGTGGAATGTTTTATTTGCTTTTTAGGTCCTGGTAGGTTAATTACTAGATGGATATATAGAGATAATAAATACATCTGGCTTATTGTGAGCCACTGACAGGCAGAAAATAAGCTACCTCCAACCCTAAGTTTGTTATATTTGGAGATTTGGAGCAGTGTACATTCAGACGAAGCTCCTTGTATTTGTGCTAGAAAAGAGATGAGTGCTATATTTCAGCATGGAGCAAAGCACACTGTACTGTTGTTCAAGTTGTCAAAGGAACTTGGCCCATATACAGTATGAGCTGGATATTTTGTAGAAGAGCGAAGTAAGATTTCAAGCCACGACTAGGTCTCAGTTTGCCTTCATGTGTGATACCCACTCTATTAAGATCCATCACTTATGTGGTAAATGATTAGTGATAACAACCTGTTTGCAGTTTAAACTTCAGTAGAAATTGGTGCTACCAGCTTTTTTTTTAATTATTTTTTTATTTTTAAGAATGCTTATTGAAAAATACTGCATTTCCAGAAAATAAATGAATGAACATAATAGTGGAAAGCAGCAGTGAATCACTGAACAATGCTGGCATGGTGTGAGTAAAGTATAAGGATTGCAAAGGTTGGACTGGTCAGAAGTTATTGTCAGTGTTGTTGCAAGCACAGGTTTTTAGATCTTACAGATACTGTTCTAGGAACAGGAGCACATTGATGCATATTGGCCCAGAAATTTAAATTTCAACAGCAAAGCAATTCAAGGTTATTTTTTTTTCCTATTATTAAACAATGTTATGCTAACAAAAGCCTTCATCTTGCGGGATTTTATTGTCTTGCTACTCTCCGAGAAGATTAAAGTAGAAACCTCCTTCTGCTTCCTCTTAGTTTCTTTCATGACCATCAACAGGTAAATAAAAACTAATTCTAGTATTTGCTATTCAAATTACTGCAGTTATATCTATCTCCTGGTTGTTTTAAGGTAAAGCACTGCAATAGGAAATAAATCTTGGGTTGTCCAGGGCAAAGTACGCCTTCAAATAACGTATTGCTTGCTAAAGTGGAGGAACAAAGCACTGCGGAGATCAATCTTTTGGGTGAGATGTTTTAGATGGCATTGTCTCAAGTTGACTCACGGCGATCAATTAAGTGGCTTTCCTGAGTTATGCTGATGCAGGCTTGCCCTACCTGCTGAAATCCCAAGCTCCAATTCTACTGGGCAGCAGTTCCAGGAATCTTCACTTTCTGGACTCTTCCCTGCAATGTGTGCTGCTTATTGATGGAGAAGAATAAGCAGATGAGTGATTTCATGTAGCCATAATTTTCTGGACCAAGTCTGTCTAAAGGGTGTTGAGGGAGCTTAATATAGAAAATTGATTGCAGTAGCTTGTGATTGCGATCTGTAGGGTCTTGTTCAAAGGCTGCTGAAGTCCATGGCGTTCCCACTGGTTTGAATGAGTTTTGAAGCCAGAAAACAGCCTGAAGTCTTTGTGTGCTTTTCTTTTTTGATAACAAAACAGTTCCTTACCCAATACCCTCACCCCATAGAATGGTGTGTGGATCTGTCATTGTAAACTGAGTCTCAGGTCTTGGAGGAAGTTTGTACGTAATCTGTTTTCCTTCTAGAAAGGAAAGCAAGCAAAACATGGTAACAATTTGAGGAGTGAATCTTCTGTTTTTGCAAATGAATGCCTTATCTCTTCTGAAACTAATACTAGAAGGGCTTCTTTGCTTATTGGATGTTACCTTTAACACAGAAGGACTTTTAGCATGATTTTCTTCTGTCCCTTTTTGGGCTGCATGTTCCGTCAGAAAGTGCTGATTTTTACCATTATTGCTAATTGCTGTGGCATGGAGAGTTAGCATATGGTTCAAGTGCTCTTGGCTGAGATATAGCTAATACTGGCTTGGGATACCTCAGTGTGTGCATTATTCTAATTATTGGTTATCTTGCAAGGAGTTATCTCATTTTTTCCCATAAGAGAGCAGATCCCTGCACACCTCACTTCTTGTCCCCCACACTGCTTGGTGTACCTTGCCTAGGATGCCAAATCTTAGAAACTGTTGCAAGAGCTTTGGGGAAGATTCTAAAGGATTTACCCTGGTGGTGTTGGTTTCTACCATCTATTTTGGATTCAATCTAAAAGGCAGCATGGAAGTTTGTGTGTTGTTCTATGCAAGCATAGAAGTCACTGAGTCCCAAACAAGAAGAAACCAACTCAGCTCTAGGGGAAGATCAACCTGATTGTTCTCCCTTTTTTCTTCTGATGTTTAATAATGAGGCTTCAGATTCTTGTTCCATGTTTGTAGTTAGTATTGCAGATTAAAGAGGACAGTCAATGGAGGAAGTGGTGTAGACTTGATCATGAGTAGAACCCAAGTGGTCTGCACCTCCTCCATGGAAATGCACCTGCTGTGTAGCTGTGGTAGGTGAAAAATACCTAAAATTCTGCTTTCAATTGAAAAGTTGCCTCAGTGTTGTATTGAGGTCCATAGGACCTGTGAAGGATATTCAATACCTAAAAATTAGGGAAAGGTACTGTACCAAAATGGGAACTGAAGTTGTCTTTCAATCTAAAAAGCTGATGTTGTTGATCATGGAGATCCATCAAAGGAGGATGCTCTTTCAGCGTGCTGCTAATGCTGCTCACAACTTTGAGAGTGGGCCCTGTTGAAGGGAATTGCATTAAAAAAAAATATGTATATTTATATATATATTGGTTACACAGTTGTCCTAGCTATGTCCTGAAGATGGTGGCTTAACAATCAAGTTGACTAAGTGATGGTTACTGTGAGACCCAATAAGAATCAGGAACAAAGGTATCTGGATGACTCTCTAAGTGTTCAAGAAGATGAACTGCTCCGGTTCCCTTATCTAAAGGAGCAGGGAGGGTGCTGCAGTTTGGAGCCAAATACAGGTGAGCCAGAAGTCACGACTTGACAGTGAAGTCAGACTCCAGAAAATGCCTAACTTGGTTTTATGCTTGAATGCAAATGTTTTTGTTCGTATAAACTTGTGAAGTTCAGGCTTATGTTTATTGTTGGGATCTCAGGTTGGCTCTATGTTGTTCCATGCTGATATTGAAAGGTAATCAAGCTCGTATTCAACCCAGTGCCTCTTCTTCCCTACAACTGACAGATAACCCAAGCCCTCAGTTTGATTTTCAGAGGCTTTTTACAGCTTTGTCTGTATTTTACTCCCGTTTTATGTCTCTTAAGAAATGTTTACCTGAAAAATTCCAAAACAACCTGCTTCTGAAACCCTTTTTCCATTCATGATGCATAAGTTATGTGTCAACCAACTGCAGCTCATTACCAAGTCTCGGTGAGTTGGGACATGTGGCTTTACAGATGTCACTTTTTCTCTTGTATCCCTTATGATTCTTGTTTGCTCTAGCATAAATCAGGGCTAGAAACAGTTCACAGGTGTCAGGTTGAATGCAGAAGGCACAGTCTTATGACGCATTTGTGCTTTTTTTATGCTGTTCATTTACTTGCTAATCTGTAAAATGCAGTAATTTGCAGTGGATCTTCCTGTTAGTGGTTTGAATTAGCAGTGATTCACTGTATTAAATTTGTTTTCACATCTGGTGCTACTTAGACAAGGCAGTCTTAATGTGGCAACTACTGTTGGAAGCATTTCCTTACCTCCAGAAGTCCAAGTTTCTGATTCTGTGTTCTGCTCCCACAGAAATGTTGTCACAATCAAATGTATGTTCTTGGATCAAATGTAGGGGTATTCGGATGGGTGATATTTAGTAAAAAGGGTGTAGGGTGTCAGTTAATACACCGTATGGTGTGGAGGCAAAATCCTTTTTATTATGTAGAGTGTGCCTGTGGTATGTTTATATACTGGTTGGTGTAGATTTTTTTGATAGCAATCAAACAATACATTCAGCTGTTTGCTTTTGTAGCTTGTATTGCTTGATCACAGTATGGCTTTCAAGTTATGATGAGAAGCTTAAAAAATTTTCATAATCATTTTCGTCTTTAATGAAATGCAAAATTAAGTTCCTACGCAGTGGTGAAATACGGTGCTTCCAGATGGCTTGAGATATTCCAAAAACTTTTCTTTTTGTGTCCATGTTACCTTCTGGAAGCTAAAGGTACAAATTGCTTGGATGAGAGGTCTTATCACTGCTTTATACAATAGTGATGCTTTGGTATCTTGGCTTTGGGAGAATTATCTCAGTGGATCTAAGTTTTCTTGGCTAGTTTGTTGAATCTTATCTGTGGTATGCTGCTATGTATCTACTCTTTCAAATAGTGATCACTGTGGTACTGGAGGAGGACGTTTTTCGTTACATGATGCTCAGCAGCTCGCATGGTGTTGGACCTTATCTGCCATCCTTCATGCCTTACAAAAAAAATGGGAGATCCTGACTTATTCTCTAACATGCTTTTCCTTGTGTATGAATTCTTTATTTCCTTCTGCAGAGTTAGAAAGCAATGTGGAAAATGCTTCTTAACCTTGACAAAGGAGATAGATAGTTTGCCACAGGGCAGGAGAGAGATTCTTGAGCCTTCCTGGGCTCAGCTGAGCTTGAGCCCTTTTCTAAGTACTCCTGTCTTCTCTGTCTGCCTTTTACAATGAGATGTGAGCTGCCATGGATCTTTTGAAGGAACAGAGGAGGAGCTGCTGTTTCTTCCATCTCCCTGTGGGCTTCCATCTGACTACAGGGCTGATGTTTGGAGCTGGGGCTGACAGAAGTGCTGGGAGAAGGCTGAGGCCTGTGCAGCCCAGCTGGGCAAATCATGGAATGACAACATGGCTTAGGTTGGAGGAGGGGATCTTAAAGTTAATCCATTTCCAAGCTTCTGCCGTGGGCAGGGCTGCTGCCCGCCAGATCAGGCTGCCAAAGGTCCAGTTCAACCAGGCCTTGAGTGCCTCCAGGGATGGGGTACCCACAGCTTCTCTGGGAAAGCTGTTCCAGTGCCTTACCACCCTCTGAGTAAAGAAATTCTTCCTGACATCTAACCTAAATCTCTCCTCTTTTGTTTTAAAGCTGTTTTCCCTTGTCCTGTCACTGTGAGACCATGTAAAACGTCAGTTCCCCTCCTGCATGTAAGCTACTTTCAAGTACTGGAAGGCTGCAGTGAGGTCTTTGTGTTTCTGTGTGCTGTTTGCCTGAGTTTCGATGGGCAAAAGAAGGAAGGAAAGCCCTGCTGGCTCTTTGCTGCTCTCTGTTCGTCACTTGCATGGCCCAGCTCCATGTTTTGGTTTCTCTCTGACCTGTGATGATTCACTTGGTGCTCATTGACAACCCGTCACAGTAATGAGCTGCACTTTGTGCTTTGGATGGAAGGCACGTGGAGGAGAGGCCAGGCATCCACGGTACGATCACATCTCAGCACGTTACTGCTCTAGTTTTGTCTTTCTTGCCAAGCTGTCTTCCTCACTCTGGCAGAAGTAATCATCAGTCTCTCACAGTCAGAGTGCTGTCAGACTGATCGTCTCCTTCATAATGCAGTTGCTGCTGACTAGAGAAAATAGAACATGGTTTGTCTAAATCCAACTCAAATAGTAGGAGATGAGACTCCTGTATACTCTCATTTTACATCAATTAGGAAATCAATTATAATGAAACACGTGCTATAAGTTTATATTGGGAGACCTGTGATCCTTAGTTTACTTCACAGTCACCAGATTCTGGATCAGCCTTTCTTTTAGGAGTTTGCTGTTGACGGTGAAGAGGTGGTTCTGGTTAACGAGTTTGGCTTTTATAGCACATTTTGAATTCCCACTAGGGCTTATGCTTGTGTGTCAGCTGTAGGCTTGGTACATAAGTATAAAGTGATCATAATCTCATGGAATCGCAGAATGGTTGAAGTTGGAAGAGACCTCTGGAGGTCATCTGGTCCAATCCCCTGCTCAAATAGGGATTTGGGAAAGTGGATTTCAGTTTTTTGTTTTTTACATATGGCTACATATCCCTTTTATTTTGTCAAATGTAAGTGACAGAATTGAAGTTTTCCAATGTAATCTTTTGCCTTTATCCTGTAAAAAGAACACTTGATGTGGAACTCCTGGAGCGAGTCCAGAGGAGGGCCGCTGAGATGATCAGAGGGCTGGAGCACCTCTCCTATGAGGAAAGGTTGAGGAAACTGTGCTTGTTTAGCTTGGAGAAGAGAAGGCTCCAGGAAGACCTCATTGTGGCCTTCCAGTACTTTAACTTCAAGTGATAAAATAAAGGGGGAATGCTTCTTCCAGAAGGGACTGAATAAATTTTGTTTTGAACCTGCAGTTTCACCCCACCTTCAGTTCAGCAAACCTAATGCTGCTCAGAAACTTGCAAGCTCTTCAGTTTTCTGACCTAAGATGACTGTGAGTCTGAGAGGAGGATCATTTTCTGCTTTGGTTGTAGACCAGGAAATATGTGCAGTAAATCTCAGTTAAAATTGGCTTGGGCTTAGTGAGCAATAAGCTCTTTCATGAGGTCTTGTTCTATGTCTGATTTGAAGATATTGCATACCAGGTGTAAGTCCTCATGTCAGAGGCAGCTGGACTGTGATTTTTCATTGGAAGAGGAGGTTTTGTATTTCCCACGAGTTTATTTTCCCTCTTGTTGTTTTGGGAATCCATTTTATTTCCAGTGAAAAGGGAAGAATATCCTTGGTGTTGCTTATTGCAGCATGTGGACTTCACACTGGAATTCTTAAAATAAATAAATAAATCAAGAAATTCTTTAAATGATTTATTTTGGATAAGGTCTGTGTTGCTCAACTGTCTTGAGATGATTCTCTCTGCACTTGGGATTTAGTTTTGTCAGCAAGTAAGGTGTGTGCCATCATATACTTCAGATATTACCTATTGTGTGGCATTTGAATTGGAAAAACAATGTGGCAATGTGATTATTTCTTTGGGACATTCATGAAACAACTTTTTCTTTAAGTATGGAATACAGTGAAGGAGCTCTGCACTGGAGGAAGGCCTTGTCTTTCACCTTGTATGTGTTAAAAGGGCAAAATCTTCACTGTAGGGTTAGATAAAGAATTTCTTATGGTGCTAGAAGACTTCTGCAAAAGCTGGTATAATGCCCAGCTATAACTGCAGGACACTGAGCAGGATTATGTAGGTCATAACATAGGTTGTGTGGGTCTGCTGGCAGTAAGGCTCATAAAGACGACTTATTTGGTGTCACAACAAAAGATGTAATTGCTAGCAGTTGTTTTTTTTTCTTCTCAGCTTTCTACTTGGGAAATACTGGAAATGGTGCAGTAGCTGTGCAAGGTGGAAAAGCTCTACTGTTGAGTCTGGTGCTTCTAAAGCTGAGAACAGGCGAAGGGAAGGTGTGAAACACTTCAGCTGCAAGTAGCTGCGTTGAAAGAATATGACTCTTTCTCTATCCCATTTCATTAGTGCATAGGAGTAGTATTTCAAAGCCAAAACTGTAGAGCGTTGTGGAATTGTGTGATACCACAATGGCAACTTGTGCCAAAGTGAGAAGACATGTAGAACTTTCTTATCTGCCTCGACAAAGGTGTTGGTGGGATTTCTTCCTGATGTGCACTTGATAGACCCGCAGTGCATCTCTCCTTCAGGCTGAGCAGTCCTACTGCTCTGGCCTTGCCTTGCTTGAAGGATCCTCCAACCCTTCTTCATCTCTGTAGCCCTGCCTATGAAGAGTTTGCCCAGGAAGTTTTTGCCTGGTTTCTACTGGTGGACTGGGAGTAGATATAGGACTTTCAGTGCAGCCTTCCTAGTGAGGCTTTCACTGCAGCATCAAACTCTGATACATATTTGTTGTACAATACTCAGTGTGACCATTTGCATAACATACTTTGCATTGGAGCTCTGTGTCAAGCGTAGGATCTGTTTAAAGTGGTACTTAAAGGGAAAAAAAAATAAAAAAGTTTGGGTTTTTCCTCCCACCCTCATGTAATGCTAATCTTCTGCTGAGGCTGCAAGTGCAAGCAGCTTAGGTTTCATGTGAGTGACTGGGAAATGTACTGCTCATCCTCTTTCTTCTGTTGGTGCTCTTGTCTGCTATAAAGTGCAGAAACGTTGCTGGCAGTTCTTGAGAAGCATTTCATTTTGTCAGTTGTTTCTGTTTCTTTTTGTGTGTGTTTGTTTTTTTTAAACTGTTAAATTCAATAATTTTTTCAATATGGAAGTTTTAATTAGATTTAGACCAGGCTGTAAGTAGTATTAAGATTAGTGTATTATTCAAACAATACCCATTTCATATTATAAGCCTAAGCTTTCCTGTTACAATGTGTTGATTTGTTGAGAAAAAGTTTTCTAAGGAATTACATCAGTCACTGATGTCTCTGAGAGCTTAAATTTCACATTCAGTTTGATATTTAGTAAAGAAGTGTTAGGAATGAAGGCAAACTGCCTTGTGTAAGTTATTTCAGCTAAGGATGGAAGTTATTTTAGGCTGGTAAAATGTTTTGGTGTCTTTTTTTTCTTCTTTTTTTTTTCCACGCTGCTCCTTCTCTAGAGAATTTGCTGTTGTATATTTCCAGTGTGCTTAATGTGGATCTACTGAAAAAAGACATTTAAGCACTGTTTATAAATATTTATATACTGCTCTGATACTCCCAGATCAGAGGTGATTTAGGAAAGTGAAGAAAAATGATTTCCTGAGGGAAAACAAAACCAAACCCAATTTCCTTGGAGGTTAATAGGATATTGGAATACAGACAGTGAGTTCCCAGTGTTTTTATTTTCATGGTTTGGTTTACATACAGTATCTGGTGACTCTAAAAGTGAATAGACATGAATTCTTTGCCAGCCCACAAAAGGTAGGGGGCTGCCCACATAGCCCAGGATTTAGGGTAAATTTCCCCCTTCTAATGTACGCTCACAGTCAGCAGCTGAATTGAAGGGATGTACAGGAAGCACACAGTTTGTGTATGCTGCAGTACTGTCTGGAACCCTTCGTGCCAAGTAGTATTTATCTCCTTGATACAGTATAAGAACTTCTGCTTGTCCCTAATTATTATATACGTTGTGAGGAGCTCATAACAGACTTTCCAAAATGATGTACTCTTTCTGAAACTGTAACTTAATGTGGTGAGGGGCAGCTTTGTGATTGCCCAAATAACTCTATAAATCAAATTGTAGAAATTAATACTGATAGCTGAGTTTACTAACATTAGGCACAATTAATAAGGTCATGAGGAAACAACTCAGAACAGAGCGGCTATTAATGAAGTAAAGGTACTGTGTTCCTTCAGCTCAGACTTTATAGTGCCTTCAGTTTGCATGGAAACTTTGCTACTTTTCTTTTTTCTCTCCATTGCCTTTTACAGGAAGGGGAAGTAATGATGTTGTGGTAGTAGTGACTTCCCAGTTATTCTGGGAAATGCATTTGAAATGTATATGCTCACTTTTTTGAAGACATCTTAAAATAATTCCTGATCCTTAGTTGCTAGTAGAAACCATTTGTGGTTATTATTAAAAACAAAACAAAACAAGTTCTTGGTTCATGCACAGTCTCGGAGGTCACATTTTGCAAACCACTGGCATAAA
The DNA here is from genome assembly GCF_023343835.1 of Lagopus muta. Taxonomy (NCBI): domain Eukaryota; kingdom Metazoa; phylum Chordata; class Aves; order Galliformes; family Phasianidae; genus Lagopus; species Lagopus muta. The sequence continues at coordinate 43,387,844 of NC_064439.1, read as the reverse complement.
ATCTCAAGGAATTCCTAAACCTCGCTTCAGTTTAGTAATTTTAATGCATTTCTTGTGGAGGACAACATTGCAGTCTTCCCTCAACATTTCATACCACAAACACTTACCTTTTACATTTCTTCCCAAAACTGAAGGCAATTGCCTTCGATGCATATAACTTGAAAAATTTCTTCTCCAATATAGATGATAAATGTTTTCTCTTTGTTGAAGAGATGTGATTTCAGCTCGTGGGGAAAAGTAAAAGTTCTTTCAATGTATTTCACTTTATTTTTTTTTTTACTGTTTCTGATTTCAGGTATTCCTTCATAACTGTTCGTATCCAGGACACAGTGTACAATGGGCAGAAAACTGGATCTTTCTGGCTTGACTGATGAAGAAGCAGAGCATGTGCTTCAGGTGGTTCAGCGAGATTTCAGCCTTCGTAAGAAAGAAGAAGAAAGGCTGAGGTAAGATTAAAAACACTGTTGAAAACATTGGTGTTTTTGGATCACTGCAAGCTGGTTTTGGGGAAGCTGAGAAACAAAGATGCTTTGGTTTGTTGTCTGGGTATACTTTGAATAACTGGGCTGATATCAGAGGTCCGCAGTTTGACCTGTAGTTGTTAAGGATGTAACTTCTGTGGGGGAAAAAACAAAAGGCTTGGTTGTGCTCTAACAGCTGTTTGACTGCCAGAAATAGCAGAGTTAAGCTACTACACCAATATTTACCTGGGAAGTTGCTGAACCAATCAGTGAGCAATAGCTCGGAGCAGTCTATGTACTATTAAATTTCAACCAGGTTGGAAGATGCTCACTGCCTCATAAAGCAGTGTTCTGTTCCTTTGTTCTGAGTGGGCATGGCACAACTTCGTGCTCAAGGATATCTGACTGTGGGGGAGCCAAGGACACCCCAGACGAAGCTCACACAGCCCCAGTCAACACACTTCACACACATTACTCCTCCTGACTACATGCAGCTCCTGTTTGCAAAGAAAGGAAGAGTAGAGATGACCACGTCTGTGCAATTTTGTGGTGTTCTGTGCATTAATAATCATTCCTTCAGAGAGGCAGTAAACATCCTACCTTCTTCACATAGATCCAATTATTGCATAGTAATTTGTTGATGCGTTTAGTCTGTCCAGGCCTAATCCACAGGAATAGTCTCTTAATCTCTGTATGTCTAAGTAGTGGTTGCCTTGAATGTGACCATCAACTTCTGTTCATGTTAAGAAAATTATTTGTTTTCTATAGTTGAAGTTCATAGTTGTCTGTCCTTTATTCAGATACATTGTCTACATGTTGATATCTGAAGATGAAGAAGCTCTATCCATTTCTTTCCCCAGAATAAGCACTGACACACTATCCATTGTGTTCAGAAGCTTTGTGTTCAGGTTACTGACAAAAAAATGATTGCAAGCAGAAACAACCCAGAATAAAGCAAATGAGACTAGTTGTGAGGTAGCTTTCTCAGCCCTGGGGCTTCTGTATGTGACAAGGAGGGCTAATGGCAGAGGCATGAATTCATAAATGCACTACTTTTCTTGTAGCTTCAGTTATGTTTCCTTGAATTCTTATTTTTTTAATACTTCCTTTAAACACTTTTTTTTTCCTCCATCCAGGATAGTCTGAAGTCCCTATTTATAGTTAGCAAATGCACATTTCCTTACACCACTATCACAGATATGTTTCTTTATCATTTGGCACCCAGCTGAAGTCAGCAAAGCAAAAATGCATTTAGTTTCATATTTAAGTTCAGTGGGGAGCTGAGCAGATTCCCTTCTTTGTCACATATTTTCTGTTAATAGTTTCTGAAACTATTTGGAGCATCAGGAACAAGAAAGGAGACTTGCAGCATAGGCCTCATTAATTCTTTGCATGCAATGCAGGTTCTTGCTTGGATTGTTCTTCTTCAGGGGGAAAAAAGACTAGAGGAGGATGGTACACAGAAGTGTTTATCTTTTTTGACATTGGTTGTACTGATCATTTTTTTGGTTACCCTTCACAACAAAGCCAGGAGGGGTTATAGACAGAGCTTAAGAAGGGTGGATAGAGGGGCTTTTTCTGACTCATTTGTGTGGCTGGATTTATTCTACCAGGTAAGCACACCACAGTTAGCAAGTTCTGGGCATGTTGCCTGTTCTGTACAACCAGATCTTACAGCAAGGAGGAAGCGGAAAGATGATGTAGGGTGCTCATGGAAAATTGATCAGAAAGATTTTACTCTTCTAGCCCGAGATGAAAACTTCAGTAAGATGCTACAAGAACTGAAGTTTGTCTTAGCTCCTGATGGATGTTCTTATGGTAGAAAAGTGGCAACTGTTTCAGAGCTAATGTACCAGTGTTTTTTACAGTATTGCAATTGGTTGCACGTTAAATTAGTTTCACACATTTCTCTAAACAAAATGACATAATGAATGTGTGGAGAAAAGTTCTATATTTTTGTCTGGATAGTTCCATAGATCTGTTTCAAATAAAATGTGTGACCTTAAACAATAGATAGCAGTTCAACTGCTGGCAAAATTTGACTTGATGTATCTTTTGAGAAGGGTTGTAACACTACGAGCCACCAGTTTTAAGTTTGGGGGGAGTCAAAGGCCCTTACTATTTTCTTTTTTTCCAATATTTTAGGGTAGAACTTGTGTGCATCCTGTTCTCTTCCCAGTAATATAGTTTTGTCGTATTTTACATGGGTGCTATGTAAATACTAAAGTGAAATGTAACACATCTAAGAAGCCATACTGATCATCTGCATTTTTTTTTTTTAATGCAAAGCTGTGTTGAGTCTCTCTACAGTGAGGAATTTTAGCAGCAGTTCTCAAGCTTATATCTTTCTTCCCACTTATCAGACAGGCTCTTGTATGTTTTGTGAGAAATCAGTTGGGTAAAAATAGTAAGCTAACAGTAAGATAACTGTATATAAATAGCTAGCGATTAGTGTGGTTGATTTGTCATGCTTTGCTGCTCCCTGTCAGTGCAGTTTCCTTTTCTTTCTTTTTTTTTTGCTATGGCTCTGTCTGATATCAGATTAATAATATTTACTGTTCTTTCTTGCTTGTTCACCCATAATCTTTCTATTTTGATTGTGTTGGTTCTGTTCTTTGGCAGTAGTGTTATATTTTTATTTATTCCAGTGTTGGTATAATCATCCAGAGCCATTTAGGCTAAAATTACAGCACTGACTTCTAAATAAGCAGTCTTAGTTCTCTGTGAACCAATTGACGCAGATAAACAAGGAAGGTCTGGCATAAATAGGAAGATGATTAGTTTGAGTTGCTTAGCAAGTACTCTGAGCATTGGGCTGTGATGGTACAGCCTTGTGTACTTCACCTCTGTTATACAAACTACTCAGGCTGTCTGTTGGCTGTTGGGATATTAGTTACTGGAGATTCCTTTTAGGGTAAACTTACTGGACACACTACTGGTTTGTTTTCTCCTGGACAATCTGTTTTTAGTCTTTAATTTCAGACTTTGCATTCCTGCAGTTTGTCAGTCAAGGGGAAGATTGGACTGTTCTGAGGTTTGGATTTCTCATGTTTCTTTGTAATTTTTGTGTTATGTCTGCACTTTGCTTTTTTTAATAGAGACAGTAGAGGAGAACTTACAAGGATCTGTAAGGCTGAGTGTTTATTTGTGAGATAGGCCTCTTTGCACAAATAGATGTGTAAAAGAGATTGCCACCTTTCATTTGTTGCCATTTACTGTCGGTGTATTCAGTCTTCAGGATCATGGAAGTGTGTATTGGTCTTCTCCCTTGTCACAAAACACGTTTCTCCTTTGGTTTTGTCTTTACAGGTTGTGTTATATTTGTTATAAATGTGCTGTCTGGTTGTTTCAGATTAGGACTGCTGTGAAGCAAGTAAGATTAGGTAAGTTTTAAACATGAAATAAGATTATCATTTTACCAGAAGAAAAATGATGGGTGTTCCCAACCTGCTTATGAAAACAATAGTCCATGCAGACGGATTGAAGGTCAGCTGCTAACTAATACTGAATTGAATATTCAAAACAAGTATAAAATGAGAAAAGGCAGAGGGGTAGAAAAGGAACAGGCATAGGTGAGGTTCAGTGAGGGAAGAACCTTTGGGTGCTGAGCAAGGGCTTTTCTGTCATTAGCTCCTTTGCTTTTAGAAGGCTGTGGCCTAAGCCACATAAATTGTCTTTTTGTAACCACTGGCCATCACTGTACTGAATGCTGAGTAAGTCATTTGTGTGGTGGTAGTTTTGTGGTAAGCCTTGGAAACTTGCACTGGACTGGTTTGAAAAGCATTTCTGTGGTGGTGGGGACATGGTTTTGTCTTATTTAAACCATTGCTGTTAATCACCTGGGAAAATGGATTTGTGAGGAAAAATTACTGACCTTCTGGTACCATGTGGGCATGTCATCACAAGGTGTTATTCACTTAATATACTTGCATGGAGCGACTGGAAAAGCATTAGGGAGGTGTTGTGAGTTGTCTGTTATCCACAGGCTGAGAACATCTGCATGGTTTGCCTGATACAGTCTACTTTTGAGCTAGCTGGTAAAGATTAGCTTTGCTGTCTTCACTTATGCAGTTGTGTTTTCAGCTGTGGTAAAGAACTTCACTGATTCCCAATCAAATCACCAGCACTGGTTGGCTTGCTTGCTTTTTTTGTAGAGAATATGAATGCATGTGCTCAGCAGAGGGCCTCCTACATTCTGATTGTTGCTATTTTCTCACATCCAGAAATTTGGTGAGGAATTAAAAATAGAGCCTTTTGTTCTGTGTAGAACAAGATTAAGCATTTAAAATTAAGAGTTGTTTTTTGCCTGTTTTCATCCTTCTGTTCCTTTCACACTGCAGCTCTTTGGAGTACAAATTAGACTTGAGAAGAGGCTTCCTAAGGAACAAATTCTCATACCTGGCCATATTGTGAAACCAGTTGGGATTCTATTTCTTGTGAGACTACTGTAGGCTTAGGTGTATGCACAGTATGTGTCATGGGTCTTGTAGTAGATAAAATACAAAACTCCTTGTAACCTGTTAATTGAAGTGTTGTCTGTATGAGTCATATCAAACTGGCAAGACACCAAGCAGACATTTGGGTAGCTATCTGTTGATTCTGCTTATCAGTTCTTCTTCCCTTCCTGTGGCAGATGTCTTAAATACCTGAATAAAACAAAATAAAGCTATCCTTCTTCCCACTTCTCCTCCAGTTCAAACAGAGCTGTTTTAAAGCAGTTTTCCTGGTGACGGAGATTGGTTTCCTCCACAGGCTCCAGAGTTTCAGTGGGTGAAATTCTGGTCAATACCTTGTTCAAAGCATTTTCCTAAGATCAGTCTCCCTGTCCTTTCCTCCTGAACAGCCTGGGGAGAGCACAAGGAGACTTCTGTCCCTTGCTTTGATATCTCCTAGCAGGTAGGCAGTGTTGGTTCCTGTGCCTGCTCATTAACCCCTCGAGGGATCTGCAGAGCGAGGCTGTGATATACCACTTTCTGCTCATTGGCTCTGAGAACAAGGCCACACACAGCACTAAAAAAAATGGTTAGCACTTATTTATGAGCTGTGCTGACACTTACTTTCTCTTCCCCATGGTTTAAAAAAGAAAAAAGCTGGGAGTGACTTAATCCTCTGAGGGAGGATGTTCTTTGGTATTCCCATGTTAACACAGCTGCATACTTCTCCAATGCAGTGCTGAGATGTCGTAAGCTTAGTACTCATCTGTCTAAATTTATTTTTGAGTACTGTAAATGATTGATTCATCAGAACTGTAGCTGCAACTTCGTGTTATCTTGCTACTGCTTTTGTTTTTAAGACAATGTTAAATGGAATGGTACCACTTTAAGGGTATGTTAGCAAAGCTGTCTTGCTCTTAATCTTGTTTCTAGATTATCACCAATTTTACTGTGTAATGCTTCAAGGTAGGAAAGGAAATCTATTTCTTAGCTAATATAGAATGTCAGTGTTGGGTTGTCAATTATTTCTTCTATTACTGGTTACCCTGTGCTGTTATTTTGTAGCCCTCTCTAAATAATGATGCTTCATATTTTGACAGAAATCCTTCAACAGTATTCTTGGTTCAGGTTAAGTTACTTAGGAAAAAATATTCAACTAGTGACCTGGATGAATTCTGAACAAAAGCCAAGTAGCTATTGCTTACCTTGGCTCCAAAGTCAGTAAGGATGCACTTTCAAATGCATTTAGAAACTGTTGCTTGCCATTAATTTCCAGAAACAGTGATCTGAGTATGCTGTTTGCTGCCAAATAAGTGCTGTGCTTGAAGTTATGCAAAGAAGTAGGTGTCTCAGCAGTGGTGCAACGCAGCTATTCATGTGCAGTGCTGCAGTGTTTGGTTTGGAGTCTGCATCTGTTCTTTCTGAGGTTTGCCTCATGCTCTCTGTGCTAACACTCCATAGTCCTGGTGCAACAGTGGCTTCTAAGTGTGGTTACAATGCCTTAACTGAGAGAGAATGCTGGTGAACTGAGTGTCAATTAATACAAGACATTATGCTTATGAAGAAATGCAAAAAGGAAAAAATTCCAGCGAGAAATTTGTATGGTCTGTGGTGAACTGGAATGGTCTGTGGGCATGCATTTAATAAAGAAGGGACCGTGAGGTTGCTGAGACGTAAAATTATTACATGCTTTTTGTGGTAATTTGGCCTTCATCACAGGTTATGACTAGTCAAATTAACGACCATAGTTTCACTAAAAGGAGTGTGCATGTCTAGTGATAATGAATAGCTATAATGTAAAATCAATATTTAATCTCAGATGTCTTCTGTATGAGGAGTCTAAGGTGTTAAACGTGACTTGTTGGAGTAATATCTCACCTGAGTAGCCCTGCAGCAGGAGGCAGAGATGCGCTCTTGAGTGTGGATTTCTGGCTCTACAGGAATTGCAATGAAAATAGTTGCTGAAAATGCTATTTCTTTTGTGTGCTTTGCATGGGAAGTGCTTCAGCTTTTTCTTTTTTCTGAAGAAGAAAGTAGATACTAATCTTATTATATATGTTACTCACTATTAATTTATTGGAAATATCTTTCTTAGTGCTAATCATGTAATTATTAAGTTTAGAAATGACCTCTAAGATCATCTAGTTCAACTGCGCACCACCATCAACATTGCCCATGAAAGCATGTTCCTCAGTACCACATCCAAGTGGTTTCTTGATGACTTTCTGCTGTGACTCCACCACCTCCCATGGCAGCCTGTGCCAGTGCCTGACCGCTAATATCCAACCTGTCTGCTAGTTCATGGGAAGAATGTACAGATGTCCATGAATTGATACAGAGAATCTCATGAGGAAAAGGAATTCACATGTCTTACAGGCTTTTAGGATGGTCTGTTTCAGTTTGTCTGAATGCCATCAATTTCTGGAACCTGTTTTGAACACGAGAATGAGTGTTGCAGACCTCTTGAGTTTGGCCTCTCCCATTGCCTGCTGAATTCAGAGCTGTTGGAAATTGTGAACTACTTTCTTTCTAGAAATGTCACAGCGTTTGCCTAGAGGCAAGTTCAATTTTTGGTATATATGAGCATGTTCATTTTGTGAGTTCAAAAGACTGCCAGGTAACCTCGGGAAGAAAACAATCTTAACTAGAGTAAGGGGTATGTTGGAGAGAGCTCAGCATTTTTCTTTCTAAATGAAACTGCTGAATATTTTCAGCTAAATGATAATGGGATTTACATGTGTGGGAGAGCTACAGAGATGTCAAAACACTTTGTTAACACTTTCAAAATATTGTTTCAGAGATGTCTTTGAACATGCTTTCTAACTATGGGTACACTTGTTGGTTGCACATATGGAATAAAATGGGTTGACTTTTCTTACCTTTATGAAAGTAATTTTAGAAAGTAATATAAACTAACATGTATATCTTTTGCATTTGCAATATTTGGAATGTGCTAACATCAGTTGCTGCCTCAACAGACAATGGTACAGCAATTAACATTCCACAAATCACTGTCATAATGGGTGCTACCTCAGTATATGCTTCTACCTTACTTATCATGACTGTGGGGTAAGGTAAGGAGCTTCATGTTTACTTCAGAGTAGTAGTATGAATGTGGGCAGTTATTAGAGAGTGATCCTTCTCATTGTACTTGAACATGAGGTAACTTGGAGTCACTGGTGCCCACATTTGAAGCCGGTGTTTATTTTACTCTGTGTCTGAGGCTAGAGGAAGTACAAAGAGCACAATGGCACTATTTGGTATGGGCAAGTTCTGAGCTAAAGACTGTTTTTTCAACAAAGTCACCACTATTTGCTATGTGTTTTCACTAGCAATGAACGGGAGGCCATGCTTGTAACAATCTCCATGGCTGTCTGGAACATAGCTTGTCTTTCCAGTCAGTGTCACCACTGCTGAAACGCACCACTCACTGGTACTCACACCACTGTTTGGTCTCCTTAAACATTCAGCAAGTGTTGATGGATGTCAGTGGGTGCCATTTTTCCTGCATAGAGAAATTCAATTCCACATCTTTGCTTCATCTGTGCTTTCATGTCAGACACCATTCTGTCAGACTGCTCCTCTGCTGCCATCTGTCACATGATAACAACGTGTAATGGAATACTGATGGGAAGGTTCAGTCTCTACTACCATACCACCAACATCCTCCTCCAACATTATGAGCCAATGTAATAGAACAGGAGCCATTACTTTTGGAGCAGCCCTCATGTAAAGTTTTCCTGAATGCAGATGAGTGTAAATGTACTTTCTTTTTCATTCTATGGTACTTATTAAACTTTAAAATTATTTTATGTTTTTACTCTTGACTTCTGTCCAAATTTCATGAAGAAAAATATATAAATCTCTGTAAAGCTGGTTTACAACAGGATTACTATCTTAAGCAATCATACTGGATTGGAACTGTCTTTGGAAGTGGTGTTGCTTCAGTTGATGGAAAGATATTAGCTGTAATATCTCTTAAACTTTATTTTAATGGGTTATAGACAAATAACCTGTATGACAGATACATAACATCTCCTTTTAGATAGGAGGCTGTAATCTGAACAGTATTGTCACTGATAAAGATCTCTAAATTCCATAATACATTGTTTGTAAATATTGTCAATTGATTGGACTGCTCTGATATTACAGGTACGAGCAGTTAGTCTGAGTGGAACATGGGCTTGTATTTCAATTATACTTAATCCTCTAGATTTGAAAAAAAAAAAAAACCACTTTCTCATTAATTACAAGCAGTGTGAACTTGTCATGTTTTACTCACTCAGTCTCTTTTGAACTGTTCTGTGGTGCTGACATAAACCTAGTTGGCCAATGAGCTTTCTTCAATGATAGGTGATGAGTCAGTGTGAAACCGAGAGTGGATTTAAGTGTGAAAGGAAACTCTGAAGCAGTCTGCATGTCAGTCCAGGACAGGTGGACTATCTGTGCCTCAGCAGGGGCAGTACAGTATCCTGACCGTTGCTTTTCCTTCCATCATTCGGGCATTCATTTCTTCTGCCTTTTAAAATGTCACTTCTGGTGTCCTCTGCAACTCTACTGAATCAGCACAACCATGCTGGCTTCAAAGTGCCAGAGCAGGTAAGAACTGGAGGACAGCCTTGGGAGTAAGAGATTTATAGCAAGTTAAGCATGCCTATCCTTGTGTTACATGAACATGGGCCCAACTTTTCATTTTGGAGAGATAAAACTGGAAATCTAGACACTTAGCTTGGAGTCTCTCAAGTGGCCCAATTTCAGGGAGACTGGACAACTAGATTGAATTACTATTTGTGTGTCTAGAACAGATTAAAAGGCTATCTTTTAGGTGGCAGGCCTGTCAGCCAGCTGCAATAGAGATTTTCTTGGCTTAGAGTAAGTTAGTTGTCCATCGAATTGCTGGAAAATGTCCTCTTAATGTTCTTAGTGGGTCTAAGAGGGCACAGTCTTTAAATTCATATTTGCCAAACTCCTAATTTAGTTGCAGACTGTTATTTTTATCCTGTTGCTTTCTGAATAAAAATGAAGACAGAAGACATGTTAGTGCAGGAGAGAATAATTGTTCTTTCAAATCCAACCAAATACTATTCTAGTCCTTAGCACAGTCCATGAGGCTCTGAAAGCATTCATCTGGACAGCTGTTCTCTCAAATTTCATTTGTCTTTAATCAGTTGAGGAAGCAGTTCAGGCACTGGGGTGAAGCCTTTCTGCCCTCAGGTAATGTAAAAAGATGCAGAAGCTTCTTTAGTCAACATAGAACTCAGCTTCACTTCTCAGGAGACGTCCTTCACAGGAGGATGCTGTTTTGACCCACCTGTCCCTGGTTAAGCTGTTGGCATTGGCACTTTATGACTGTGTGAGTGGTCTGAAAATTCTCCCCAGTGCCAGGTGTGCTGTAGCTGTGGTATAAATAAGGTGCACCTCAGAGGCAGCAGTGACTTCTGCTGGGAATAGCAACTGGAGCTACTGGGACTCAGCTGTTATGCTGTCTTTTCAGAGACTGTTTGGCAGGGAATTCCTCAGCACTGCCTCCGAATCAATTGGCAGAGGAGGTAACGTTGCAGCAGGGGAGCGTGGCTGATATCATCACTTTGAGCAGAAATGATGATCTTAATGCCTTGTCCTGGTATTGCAGGAATTGGTGTTGTAGCATCAGTTACTCCTCACGCTGCAGTAATTAATGCTAATCCTAGTAAATCAGCAATACGTTGTTGTAGCGTGTGTGAACAGTCAGGTGTTCTGGAAGCAACTGTGATGCTTCTTTTGATTCAGTGGGAAAAGAGTCTTGTAATCCCAGTATTTGCTGATTGCTGCAGAAGAGTAACTTCAGAGGTTTTACAGAACATGGCAGGTACATCTTTGTGTTTGCATTTAACTCAGTGTGGTGGGATTTTCCTTTGATTTGTTTGCCTCAGCGTTTTACAACGCTTTGTAATGGTGATTGGGGTTATCTGAGACAAGGGAGATTAGGAAAGGAGGGAAGGAGGAGGAGGAAGAAGAGAAATATCACAGAAACAGATAGTATCCAGTGAAATCAGAGGCTGATTTTTTTTTTCTTGCTTATGATTTCATGGCTTTATGAATCTAGCTCAGTTGGCTTTGCATGGACAAAACACCTCTTTAGTCTTTGGAGTTTTTGGTCACTCAAGCAAATGCTTTCATTTTAGCTAACAGTAGATAGTGTAGAGGATTACAAGGCAGGATGTGCTTTGTCTTTCTGCATAGTAAAAACCAAATAACGGGGCGCTGTGACTGGCAGGGTACATTGGTGTTTAAGTCTTTGCATTTTGGGAATCTGGGCATATCACACTAAACATGGTAGATGCTGAATGTATAGTGAACCAGACTGAAACACCTTGTCTTAGAGATGCTAACTGAAATGAACTTTTGTGAAGCAAGTAGCAACTAAGTGACAGAAATCATAAGCACTGTGTCACTGTGTGTGCCACCTGTCTTGAGAAAACAGAGCCTTCACAGTTAACTTGTGACTAGAAAATATGTCATGGATTAACAGAAGTTAGATTTTAACATTGCCGTTTCCTTCCTAAAACATCGAATACCTTGTGTTTAACCCAGTTATGATTATGACTTGTTTTTTTTTGGATTTCGGAATGCTGAAGGAAGTTTGAAGGCATAATAACTTCCCAGGCCTCTCTGTTTCAATTCGAGTAATTTACGTTGGGGTCAGATTCATTCTGGTCCTCTATTACTGGTGAAGGTTCTGGTCTTCCCTGAAAACATGTGGAATTTAATAAAGGGATGGTTAAATAACACCTTTGATTCCTTTATATCCCTTAATAGTTGTAGTATAGTTCAAAAACTGTATTGTAATCTTGAATGCTATTTAAGAAGGGCCCACATTATTTGCACTGTGCCTTCGAATGAGCTGTACTGACTTGAGAGGTAACTGGTAGAGGTGGAGGACAGCCTTTTTCTGTGTTAATAATAAACCCTTTGGCTGCATAATAGACATCATTGGTTCATTTCCACCATTACTTCCATTTAAGATTTCTCTGGAGTGGAGAGAATAACCTGAATTAGAAAGCTGAGTTAAAAATAAGCCTGAAACAGAGAATCGTACCGGGATGATATGGCTATCATCTTTCATTGCATGGGGTTATGTAGGTAGCTTTCAAAATGAAGGTACTGTGATATATGGCACTAATGCTTTGGAAGATCTGTTTTTAAGGAACGTATTTCTCTAGAGAAGATTTTGGAGGAGGTTTTTCCATTTGATTCAAGTGCTGAATAGATCTGCCTCCTGATACATACATGAATGTACATGCTATAAGAGTCGTCTGTCTTTTTCAACTCCTCTTCTTTCATTTTCCTATCTGATGTGTAAGCTATTATTTATTGACGAATTTAGGTTTGATCATGCCTAATATCTTTCCTTGAAATCATATTTAAGGTTCACTTTAATTTGTAATGAAATACTTAAAAGATTGCACATTATTGCAGTTCTGGAGCTTGAGACAATAAATAATCTATTTCTGTGGCCATACTAAACCACATTGTAGTTCATTACAGAACATTTGGTTATGTCATTAGTGTTTCCATTTCTGATCTCAGGATGGGCAATGTAGTCATTATTTTTAAACAAAGCTCGTACTTTGCACTGATGGTAGGTGAATAAAAAGCAGATTGGTTTCATGGCAAGAACACTATGGCAGGTTACCAATTCACTCACATGTTTTTGTGAAATCTAGTGGAATTACCCCAAAAACTCCCTGGAAGAGGAGCCTAGCACAGTGCCACTCTGCAAAGATACTCGTATGGTGAGCAGCCATCATGAAAAACAGACATGATTGATGTCTCCTGAAAACCAGACCCCAGTTGCCACTGGCACACAGAGCAGAGGCTGTAGGAATGTATTTTTTAGGCAGGGAAGCAATCTGATGCATGAAACTTGTTGCTGTACCTCTGGTATCCTGCTGCTTCTTTGGCTCATGGGGCGTATAGTGGGAGGAGAAAATGTGTATTTACTTCACTGATGTGAGTTGTTGTGTCTGCATAGATAATATGAGGTGGAGTCTTGAAGCTCCTACGTCAGGGGCCAAGATACAATCCCAAATTCCTGAGTGTCCTAGTGTGGGGAAGAGAGGAAGGTAGCTTAACAGCCTGTGAGTGAGAAATAGCAAGGTGCAGCAAGTATGATCCTATTTAGCTAAAGGGGACCCTTTAGTATTCTCCTGCTTCAAAAAGTGTAAATGTAAAAATGCTTATGTGAAGTTACTGTTTGTTGGTGTTCTCTTACCAAATGTGTTCTTGTCCCCTTAATGCCAACTCTACAAACTTGGCCATTGCTGCAAAAGTTGAGTGGAGGTCTTCTAATTTCATGCCTTACTGCTCTCTTAAAGTCCCTGCAGCCTTGGAGAGATGGGAAGTATTGCCTGTGCAGCCTTTTCATTGCTGGTAGGGTTGCATGATTGTAATTAGATTTTTTTTTTTTTTTTTAAAGATACTGCACAAGAAGTAATAAAACCATCTGTGTTTCAATCTAGCAGTGTTGTGTCTTCAGGGCTTCTGAGGGATAACAAGTTATATACTGATTTTCATCAAACAAGTGTGACTAGGAGAGAGTCTGCAGCTTAAAATAAATAAAACAGTGGAGACTTGTTTCAGTTCAAGTTAGCATTTTTGAAGCCATTATCCCACAAACACATCTGTAATGCCAGAACTTTCACATTTTAGGCATGCTGAATGTTTTATTTGAGCTCTTTGTTACAGTTGACTTTGTTTTTGTTTTCCCTGAGTTAAATACAAATCAAATACAGTTTTCTGTGTCTGGTAGCTAAAATGAAACCAACCATGTCTAAGTGTTGAGCGTTAATTAGTGACTTGCATCTTTAGTAGTTGAAGGAATTTGGAATTACACTGGATTATCACTTGCTCATCTATTTTCAGTTGTCAATTGGAGGTTAATAATAATGGATTGAATGCAAATGGTGGGCAGTACTCAGTTTTTCCCCTATTTTAGCCTGGTTTACAGTAGTGTTGATGCAGCTTCTGTTATGAAGTTGTTCAAATGAATTAAGCTTGGAAGGATTTTACCTGCTGATGTTCATCTTTGTGGTAGTAGCAAACAGATGAACAAAGAATACAGACCCATCTGACACTACAGATTGTACTATAAGTACTTTCCTATTTGTGAACTCATCCTGAGAGTTTGGTAAGCAAATATGTAAAATGTGGCTTCTGCTTTTTGTATTTCTGAACACTGGCTTTTGGCTGTGATTGGTAATATTATGTCCACAATAAAACGTCTATACAATTTACAATGTTTTTTGGAATGAAAATCACAACTACTGACTTGTTCAAGTTTAGAGTGTCTCTGTTAACTGTGGGAATTTCTCATTTCATCATAAAGGTTTATTTTATGATTAAATATAGCCTATAAAAATCAAATTTTTTGGAAGATATAGTAAGAGAAAGTGATGTTTGTGGAGGTCTTATTTTTGTAGACCAAAGAGTGCACTGCTCCTTCCTTTTTTCTCCCACTCTCTCCTAGATGCACAAGGATGACGTTGCTTCCTTCTCTGCTGTTTGCAGTTGGAAGCTTCCTATATTCCTAGTATGGACAAATGTAGTATTTATACATCTGGAGTATACCTGTACCCATTTCAGAAAAAACAAAGTGCTTGTTATTTACTTACTGAACATAGCAATGCAGTGTAATTGTATTGACATCTGATGCTGAGGCAGCGTTTCAACGTTCTGTGTAGTTGTTGTCCCCTATTGATAGATGCAAGGGTTCTTACCTGTCTAGGGGTTAATATTGTAACAGCTTTATTGCTCATGTGAAAAGCAAATATGTGAAAGCAACTTTAGATGGCTGAAGTCTTTATCGTCACCAGCAAATGGACTTTTGAAGTTTATCTGCTTATATAAAGAAATGGTTTACAGCTCTGCACAAGGTAGCTAAAATCCTCTTACTGCTCTGGCAGTGCAAAGGCATCCACTTGAATGCTCTTGAAACATTGCCATGGTCAATTTTCCATCCTGACAGGAAGAGGAGAGCAACCAATCTCTAGTCCAAAGTGCTGTTCCAGAAGGAAATTGCAGCTCTGTTCAGTCAAACATGTCTTCCTGCAGTTTGTGCCAGCTGGTTTGGCATCGTTTCTTTAACCCTCAACACTCAAGAGAACAGTCATAAGGAATTTAAGAAAATAGTTTGCAATAATGAAGGAGAACCTCTTGCCTGTCTGTCTCATCAGCGATGTGATGTTGTGACCCCTTCAGAAGAGAGGCCTTTCTTTCAAAGCTTTTGGTTTTCTTTGCAGATTGAGTTGTGGTTGCAATGAGTGGAGGATGTAGGTGGTGTTCTGTAAGTGTGGCAGCATACTTTTGTTTGGGAGAATACCTACTGTAGGCACTGAAGGCAGCCAAGCCTGGAGTCCGTAAGTAGCATCAGGCCCTACCAAGCTGACATGCAATCTCAAGGCTGAAAGCAGTGTATCTGTCCTTGGGGAGCAGTACGGATGCAATTGTGTTGCTTCTGTAGTCAGGCAGACATGCCGTGCCTCTCAGTGTGCTCCAGTGTAGATACAGGCCTGTCAGGAACATGTGCAAAGTACACGGAAAATTTGGCCTTGCAACTGAGAGCCGGCCACTTGCTTCTGTGGTGTTTCCCCATAGATATATTAAAAGAAGTTCAATCATGCGGTGTCGTCAGCCCAGGTATTGAAGCTGCTGCCTGTTCTCAAAGGCCTTTGATTAAAATGATAGGTGCAGAGTTCCTTTTATTTGTTTTCTCAGAGTTATTTATCTTTCTCCTTAATTTGTAAGGTAGCATTCTCTACTGTGTATGTACAACCTGTATTACTTGTCCCTTGGAAGTGTATGTTATTGGTCTCTGGGCAAGTAGGACTTGGTGTCTTAGGAATCCGTATTTCATCTTTCAAAAATACTCAGAGAATATGAAAATATAGTGCAAATTTCCCGTTTTATTTGTGTAATCTTGTTCCTATGAAAGCTGCAGTGTGTCGCAGTTTTAAACAACTGACTTCTGTTTTAATATAAGGGAACTTTGTTGTTGAGAATGTAGACACAAAAACACGGCTGATGTTTTAAAAAATGTTTATTTTTGCAATCACCATATGCAAATTTCTGTTGATTGCTTTAGCACAATTAAATCTGACAGCTGTAGACCACTCCTTTAACTAAAGAGTCTGGCCTCTACAGCATATTGGGAAGGTCATTTTAGTTTGGTGGACTTGTCACGAGGTAAAAGCAAAGTAACGTGATGATAAATTGTGTCCAGTACGTTAAGCTAGCAAGTATGTTACAGCAGCCAGGTGCCCAGTTCAATCTCTCTGTGTCACTTGAGGTTTGTAAATTCCCCTGTAACAGGTTTAATGGTGCTTGTGGGACCATAGGTGACAGAAGCATTGATCAGAGGGAATTTCAAAAGGATGCATTGTTTTGGGACAATGAGCTTAATCATAGTTGTGTAACATTCCCTGCAACTGTTTTTTTGTGTTCTTTTTTTTTAACCAGATTTTTTTACAACACCTATTCCTGTAAAAGATTTTTCTAGGAGAGTTTTTTGGTTACCACTGTACAGTATTTCACAGGATAAAGGCAATTTGCACACTTCAGAGATGTCAGTGTAATTCCTTTTATTTCAATTTCTGTTACTACAGCAGTGCTGCTTTGACCTCACATCTTCAGATACTCAAAAATTCTTCAGAAAAGTCATGTGTGCTACGTATGTCTCATTCTTCCCTATTTTTGGGTCTGTCTACCTCTTCTACTCGCTTGTGATTTTGCAGCTTTCTTTGTGGTGCTTTTTGACGTGACTGAAGGAGCAGAAAGAGGCTGAGCCTGTCTAAGAGCTAGATGTACCTTTCCTACTGTAGCCCAAGGACAGCTCTGTGATACAGCATAAAAGAAGTGTTTCATTTCAGTGTGAAGTTGGCTGTCCTCTTTGCTTTCATGTTTATTGCACCAATCCAGCGTGGCTTTAATTTTACTCTGCCTGAGGGGCATCTGAGGCAGAGGAACTGGTTTACTTTTGAGTGTCTTTAGGCACGCTCTGAAACTAACAGAACATCAGTCGTGCTCTGAAGCCCAGTCTGGCTCTGAACTGTGCTTTGGAGGTCTCCCACTAGTTACTGACCATTTATACAAGAATTTCAAACAGGACAAGATTGTAGTAGATTAAGGAGAAGGTGGCAGAAGACCTTCATGAGTAAGCAAGGAGATAACAGAGAAACTGAAGTGGAATAAAGAAGCTAGTGAAATGTGGAAAAAGGATCTGGTCACTTGGAGGAATGTTGTCTGGGCAAGCAAGGGTGCAGTGAGGAAGGCCAAGGCTCATTTGGAACTAAATCTGGAAAGGGAGATCAAGGACAACAAGGGCTTCTTTAAGTATATAAGCATCATAAGGAAGAGTAGGGAAAATTGGGCGTGCTGCTGAGTGAGGTGGGTGCACTGGTAACAGGATGCTGAAAAGGCAAAATTACTAAATGCCTTCTTTACTTCAGTCTTTACTACTAAGACTGGCCTTGGGAATCCAAAACTGTGGAGATTAAAGAGAGAATCTGGAGAAAGGAAGATTTCCCATTGGTCAAAGAAGATCTAGGTAGAGATCATCTAGGCAAATTCAGTACATATGATGGGCCTTGGTGGGGTGAACCTACGAGTGCTGAGGGAGCTGGCAGAAGTGATTGCCAACCTGCTGTCTATCATGTCTGAAAAGTCATAGAGAATGGGAAAGATGACTGAGGACTAGAGGAAAACCAGTGTTATTGCAGTCTTCAGAAAAGGGACAGAAGGGGGTCCCAGGAAACTACAGGCCGATCAGCCTCACCTCTGACCTTAGGAAGGTGATGGAATAACTTACTCTGGATGTCATCTCCAAGCAAGCGGAAGAAAATGTTATCAGGGGTAGTAAACGTGGATTCACCAAGGAGAAATCATGCTTGACCAACCTGATAGCCTTCCAAGATGTCATGACTGGCAAAGTAGATGAAGGGAGAGCAGTGAATGCTCTCTATCTTGACTTCAGCAAGGCTTTTGACACTGTCTCTCATGTCCCAAGAAGACCAAAGGTATCCCATAGCACATTAAAAGGAGTGTGGTCAGCAGATTGAGGGAGGTGATCCTCCCCCCTGCTCTGCCGTGGTGAGGCCATGTTGAGAATACTGTCCCAAGTTCTGCACTTCCCAGTTCAAAAAAGACAGAGATCTCCTAGGAGTCCAGTGGAGGGCCACAAAGGTGATTGAGGGCCTGGAGGAAAGGCTGAGAGACCTGGCACTGTTCAGCCTGGAGGAGAGAAGGCTGAGAGGGATCCTATCAATGCTTTTAAATATCTGATCAGCAGGAGTCAAGTGGATGGGCCAGGCTCTTTTCAGTGGTGCCTAGTGACAGAAAAAGGGCAATGGGCACAAGCTGTAATATAAGAGATTTCAGGTGAATATGAGGAAGAACTTCTTTACTGTGAGGGTGGCAGACTGCCCAGAGCGGTTGTGAGTTGTCATCTTTGGAGATATTCAGTAGCCACCTGGATGCTTTCTTGTATAACCTACTGTAGAGAAGTAGGGAGTTGGACTAGACGATGTCCAGAGGTTCCTTCCAACCCCTACAGTTCTGTGATTCTGAGAAGAAACTGAGAACCAATTTAAGCACCGTGGGTAATAACACTGATCCTTTTCTATTAGACTTGTAAACTTAGCTGAGTGCGTGCTTGATCTGAGGAAAGCACTGCAATTCTGGGTGTACAAAGACTGTGCAAGGCAGAGACCTCTGCTTAGCAAGGATTAACAGGGTATGGTGACCTGGACTGAAGCCTCAGCCTTCCTGGGATTGTTTTTTTAGCTTCATGGATTTGAGTTAGAACACTTTTTTTAAAAAAAATAAGCTTATGTGTCTGGTTTAACAGAGGTTTGTTCTTCTGTTTGCTGTTTGTAGCATTAATAAAGCTAGAATTTGCAGGTATGATCTCTCTGGAACTGTGCACCCGTGGGTGATTAGTCAGCTTTAATCCGGTGTGGGCCCTTCTCAGCAAAGCACGAGATGATTACTGTTCCTGCCTTGGCTAATGCTGTTCTTGTGTTAAAACAGTGGGCACAGTGCTTTTGAACTTTGGATTTTTTTTTTTAATGTATTAAAGAAATATGTGTCCATAAACTAACAATCACCTCTATTTCTATTTTTATAATATGAATGCGAGTGTTTTTTGTGTGGATTGCCGCCCTCCACATTAGGAAAATTCAGCTTAAGAAAATGTTGCAGTGGAGGCATCTGGCAGAAAGGGAGAAACTGTCAAGCCAAAACCATTTCTTTGAGATATTGGGCAAAGAATGACAAGTCAGTTTGGCTGTGTTAAGACTGCACAAGGGAAAAACAAGGGAAGTGAGGTTCGTGGTGCGTACAAATGTATTCTTCTGGGATGTCCTGCATGTCTAGCTTTGGCACACTTAATACAGGTGCTAACAGTTAGAAAATGAGACCAAAAATTGGGATTATTTTCATAAGACAGTGTGAGGTTTTTTTGTGTTGCTTTTTTTTTCTGTTCAGGTGTTGCTTTTTTTGAGGGGGATCAGGTGGTGCTGCTGCAACTGACTTTAACTGAAAGTAATTTTTAATCTCTGTTTTTCTACCTTCTTTAGTTCTATCCTATTTTGCTATCGTGATGACTTGTATCATCCCTCACTCAAAAATCTCTGTATTGAAGGTTCTTTCTTTTTCCTGTTTCAACATTTACTGCATCAACATGCTGTCCTATGGAAAAAAAAAATAAGGAAAATCCTGAATGAAACAGATCATGCATTGTATAGTTTCCACTATGTGGTAAAGAGGTCTGAAATTTGAAGGTGTTACATCTTTTGGGGGTGTTTCTGTGTATGTGTGCCTCTGATCTTCATAAAATGTTTTTATCACGCTTTATACAACTGAAGTTGTTTTGGTCAGCGTATCTGCTGCCTTGGACTTCTGGAGGGTAGACTTCAATCCATTCAGGATAGTTCAGGGCCACTGGGATGAAGTTTAACAAGATCAAATGACAGGTCCTGTTCTTTGGTCACAACAACCACAGGTAACGCTCCAGGCTTGAAGTAGAGTGACTGGAAAGTTATATGGAGGAAAATGGTCTGGGGGTGCTAGTTGACAGCCAGCAGAACACAAGCAAACTGTGTGTCAGGTGGCCAGGAAGGTCAGTGACATCCTGACTTGTGTCAGTAGCATGACCAGCAGGAGCAGGGAGGTGATTGTCCACCTATATTCAACTCTGGTGAGGCTGCATCTCCAATGCTGTGTTCAGTTTTGGGCCATTCGCTATGAGAATAACATCGAAGCCCCGGAGCATGGCTGTGAAGAGTCTGGAGCACACGTCTTACAAGGAACAGCTGAGGGAACTGGGATTGTTCAGTCTGGTGAGGAGGAAGCTTGGGGAGTCCTTATTGCTCTCTTCAGTGACCTGAAAGGAATTTGTGGTGAGGTGGGGGTTGGCCTCTTCTCCCAGGTAACAGCGATAGGACAAGAGGTTGTGGCCTCAAGTTGCACCAGGGGAGTTTGAGGTTGGATATTATGAAGAATTTCTTCTCCAAAAGAGAGGTGAGGCACTGGAGCAAGTTGCCTAGGGAAGTGATGGGGTCACCTGCAGGTTCTTAAGGAAAGGGTAGATGCGGTACTTTGGAATATGGTTTAGTGGGCAATATTGGTGGTAGGTGGATGGTTGGACTAGATGATCCTAGAAATCTTTTCCAACCTTAATGATTCTGTGATTCTAAGCTGTCACTGCATTGAACTTGCCCTTTACCACATACTAATTGTAGTATTCTTTTTGAAATGAAGTGATATGTGTATGTGCTTATAAAATGTATTTTAAGTTCACATCCTCTGTGCTTCTGTTTGGTATGTTATGTTTTTCATATTGTGTTACTAAGGTTTGAAGTTAGTTTCTGGCACAAGTTCACTTCCAACTGGGTTCCAGCATTGTTTTCCGTGAAGTATTGATTAAAATCTTGACACGTTCAGGACTGCCTTATCATTGGTGTTTGACAGCCTCCACCCCCAGCTAACAGCTTTCAAATACAGTGTTCTCTGGGCTTGACATGTAGTGCTTCACTGATGTCTGTGAACTTGAAGCATCCAGGTCTTGTTCTCAGAGCAGATATATTATGAGTGACAGGCTGTCCGTAAGTATATAGGTTGTTCCTTTAAAATCTGCTTGGAACAGGTTCAATGCCCTGGTACAATACCTTCATGAGAAATAATTACAACTCAGAGGGCTGACCAATGGATGGAGGACATGAGTTTTGAATTTGCTCTGTAGCACTTCCACTAAACTTTGTACTTTTTATTTTAACAGAATGTTTGGGAAATGCTTTGAAGGATAGCAAGCACTATCAAAATAATTTGAAGTCTTTCTAGTAAAGTGAGCACTACAGTAATTCACAGCTGGCAGAGGTACAGTAATGTATTTGATGGGCATTCAACCTTTGAACGCATCCAGTAGAACTATTATCTGACACTTTAAGAACTTCAGCCTTGTTGCACAAAGGCCACAAGAGTAACAAGTGTTTTTGGTAGTGGCTAAAGCTACTCTTACGGTTTAAACGAAACCTAGCTGTTTGTATGTTTCTTTGATTCTTTCTGTCTTAATTCACAGCATCCTTGACCAGTTGCTTGTGTGGTATAGCAATACCAGCTTGAGGCCCATTTGAGTACATTGTCCCACAGAAGCCCTCACGCCATGTGCATGGGACTCACTGATGTGGTTGGTAGGACCTGCACCATTCCGAGCCTGTGAAGAGTAGCTTTGGCAGCAAAAGCAGTGTGCTATGCCTTGTGCTACTTCTTAGCAGCACAGGCATGACAGGAATAAATAGTTTCTTTTTTTTTTTCTTCCCATTTTTAAATATATGAGTGAATGGATATCCTTTTGACTGAAAGTATTATCAGGAAGCAGATCTCCTGAGTGCACTTTTTTCTTCCCCCTCCTAGAAGTCATTTTTCAGTGAGTAGCTGTTCTTTTGGTCTGTCTGAAGCTGACATGTTATTTGTGAAGGCTAGATTGGTTTTATTAAAGATAATTCTCCTCAGATAACATAGAAAAATACTCATTTATGAGGTGCAGGTTCTTCATGTTCCTGGGGCACTGGTCATGAACAATAACTCTCTTACTGCAGGTTTTCTCTTTGTTTCCAGCTATTATTTATTTACTTATTTATTTAGCTAGAGCCTGCCCACGATATAAAGTATCTTTTGTTCTTCCACCTTCCAGATGGTGGGAGGCATCCAGAAAGTGAAGTGAAGGCAGCGTGAGGTGGTTAGCTAACTTGAGAGGACAAGTTGCCTTCTCAGGTCCTTGAAGGAGATCTTTACTTCAGGCTTAAACTATCTTTTTAAACTAATGAGTATTGGGAACACTTCTCTTATGAGCAATACTGATAGCCTGGTGTTTATATATTGCTCTACTCTTTAATAGACTTTGGTCTTTTCCTTGAATTCAGGCTTCTGGTAGCAATAACTCCTGACAACAGTATGGAAAGTAAAGAAAGCTTCACAATGGAAGTATCAGAAGTTAAAAATACCAGGAAGGTCAGGATGACTCTAAATATGTGGGAGGTCCCAGGAGCATGTTGAAACCACAGCATGGGATACTGTAACGAAAAGCAGACTCGTAACACAGTATTAATTTGACACTTTCCATATAAATTCATGTACTTCCTGACACCTTTCTAACTGTGTAAGCATAACATTCTGCAGTGCTACTTTTTTCAGTGTAACTTTCATTTGTATTTAATTGGGAGTAAAAAATGAATTAAATTGTTGGGAGCAATTTTCTCATCATCATCTTTTCCATGCACTACACTCAGTAAATGAAGCCAGAGATACTCCCTAGTCCTGCCTCATTAAGAGATTGATTCAGAGAAGTATGTAGTGTCCCTAGCTCTTATTCTTTTCCTGAGAGTTGAAAACACACAATGCCTGTGCAACAGGTCTGGTGTGTGACACTGGCTCAGAAGAGATGGATCAGTAAATGCAAAATCTGAGACTTCAGAATTTTTTTTTTCCCTAAAAGTCTTGGGCTTTATGTACAGATAGCACTTGTAGAGTAGTGTATCTTGTACAAATTGAGTTGTATGCTAGAGCTGATGAGTTTGACCATAAGGAATGTGTTTTGGGTGATTGTACTGAACTCGTTAACTTCATGTGAAGCCTTCCTCTAAACCTGTTGTGTGGCTGCTCCAAAAGCTTTGATTGAATGCCTTTTTGTATACTTGATTGATACTTGCTATACTTGATTTTGTATACAATTGACGTATACTTGCTTCCGGGTTTTCATTCCATAAAAACAAAGTTGATTTTTAACTTTTTAAATTTACAGAGGAGGGAATCATAATACTCAGAACTCTCCAATTGAGATGGATGGCTTTATAAAGATGAAGTTCAATATGAAAACCAATGCATTAGAATTACTGGTTTAGATGCATTAGAGTACCATATTGTAGCTTTGTTTTTGTACTGGTCCTGTCTGGGCAGAGTCTCATTTTGAAAGCAACCTGGTCTTTGTTCACCTGTTAGTTTTGAGTGGATGTCTGCTTCTTTGTGTTCTCTATTTTAGAGTGGGTAACAATTGCCTGATGGGAATTTCACATTCCATTGATATTACCTTGTTCATTAACCTTGCTGGGGGTTTATTAACTACTATGCTTATTGTTCGATATCCAAACGCAGTAGGAAATGGGAGATTTGTTGACCTACTACTGCTAAAACAAATTCCAAACCATAACTTCATCCTTTTTAGAATACTGATCTAATATTGTTAGTTCTTCAGAATGTTCCCAATCTTGTATGTATTAAGCCAGGTTCTAAAGAACATTCTATTGCTAAGAGCTACAACTCGGCTAACTGATAACTGAAATGTGAACAGTTTGTGCAGTTCAGCCTGCAGTTTATTCTGAAGAGATAAATTGTATTTGTACTTCCTCACTCAGCTGATATTCACTGAGTAACAGAATGGTTGAAAGGCCCTTGGGAACGACGTGGTCCAGCCCCTGCACCAGCAGGATACCCAGGCCCACATCCGTGCAGCTCTTTGAGTATTTCTGAGGAGAAGACTCCACAGCCTGTCTGGGCAACTTGTGCCAGCACATGAAAATGACTGAGGAAAAGCTGCCGAACCTCAGTTTGCTCCTTTTTTTGTTGTGAGGACTTCATTTTAAAGAAAAATGTACTGAGTAACAGGTGGTGAGGAGGGGAGTGTGGGACGAGACAGGCAGCCCTCCTTACTTAACAGCGCTTCTCCAGTTCTCAAAAGTTTTTACGTTTAAGTTTTGATATTATGCAGACTGAAACAGCAGTGCTGTGTTTCTTGAAACAACCTCTGGTAATAAATGTGCTTTGAGAAGAAGAGACAAAGTAAAACTCAAGAACTAACTGCATGCTGTCTGCAGATAGGGCCAGTGTTGGTTGTAAATTCATCTGTTCCTGATCTCATCCAGCACGATGACATAATTCTCTGCATATGACAATACAATCCTCTTCACAGCAGCGGGCTGTTAGAAACGCTCACTTGATTCAAAGCATTAATCTAAGTATTAATCTACTTTTAGGCTGAATTAATTTGGTGTCAGCAATTACATTTTTATTTATATGGAACAGAATTTAGAAGACGTTAGATGTATGTTACTGTAATGTCGGCAAGTTGGTCTGTACCTCTTTTGTTTTTTTTTTAATTGAAGCTCATTTGCCATTTCAATTTTTTTCATTTGTCGATCCCTAGCTCCCAACTTCCTTCAACTGCATATAATCAATTTTCACAGAATGTAAATGGTCACTAAAACAAACCTAACTGACAGAAAGCCATTTTGAGATACTATTGCCTGGTGTCAAAACATACTGCATAAAGAAAATGACAGTAAACTCCTTTGGGTTGGGTGGAGTTGATTGTTGGTCTTGCTAACCAGCTCCACTTGTGTGTCTGTTTGGAGGGGCTTTTTGTAGTTGTTTATTGTTGTGGTCTTGGTTGTTTTGTTTTGTTCTCATTTTCTAGGCTGTACATTTTTTGATGGCAGGAAAGCAGTTCAGTTTTGATAGTGTCAGAGGAACTGTTTGCTGGGAGCTTGGTCTGTTATGATTTAACAGAAGCATTTGTGCCAGACAAGTGTCGGGATGAAGTTTATGTGCCAAGTCTGAACCCTGCAGATCACTGAAGACGTAGCAGTGAGGAGGGTGAATAAGCTGGAAGTTTTGATACAAATATGGAAACTGCAAAACAGTGAATTGAAAAAACATCAGTAAGTGCGTAGTGCCAAACATTTAACACGCAAATAAAGATTTAAGGTGTAGAAAATGGTCACTCAGCCATTTTACACTATTTCTTCAATATGAGATCAAAGAATTCTCTTAAGAGTGTAGGTGTTCTTTACTCTCAGAAGCTTAGATCATCTCTACTCAGAGCATGGCGAGGCATCGCAACAGACTGCCTGGAGAAGTTTTGGATGCCCCATGCTAGAGGTGCTCAAGGATGGGTTGGATGGGGCCCTGGACAGCCTGACCTGCTGGGTGGCAGCACTGCCCGTGGTAGGGGGTTGGAGCTTGGTAGTCTTTAAGGTTCCTTCCAACCGAAGACATTCTGTGATCTGTGTTTTACCTAATTTAGCAGAACAGTACCAAGCCTACATATGTTTGGCTTGCATGCTTGATTACTTTTTTTCCATAGAGTGACTCCCAATTTGCAATAATATAAAAGTTTTCCAGGCTTTTGAGAGGATGACTTACCAAATTAAGCTGTTGAGAAAAACGGTATAATATGCTTTTGAAAGGAAAATTGATGCTTGAAATTTCTTCTAATTCTTCTTAATTAAGCAGAGAAACACTTGGCATTGTTAAATCCATATGTAATCCTGAGATTGTTGTATAATGAATACAGAATTATGTTTAACTTGCACTCGGCAGTAACACTAAGCAAGTTTTGTAGTGTTAGCTATGTTACTGATTTAAGCATGGCTGATTTGTTTATTTACAGCTATCACACTACCATCCCTTGCTGGAGACTGAATCAGGATAGCTGTTGAATAGAAAGGCCTCTTTTTATCTGCAAAAAAATTTCATCAGAAGAGATGATGGTACTGTTGTACCCCCTTGTCTTACCTTTGTCTTGTATATTAGTGTTTTGAATGATAAAAAGTGATTTTAATTTACAAAAGAGAGGGGAACAGCTAAAAATGGAAGTGTTTGGATGCAAGATGAAAGCTATGGACTTGAGTTAATGTCCCACCAGGTAAAGGAAGAAGACTGAAAAGACCCCAGCCAACCAACCAAACCAAAATTGAAGGCATCCTTCAAAAATTGAAAGCCATGTCCACCAAAGAAAACAGAAAACTCAAATTCTCTCTGTATTCTGATAGATAAGAATGAGAAACAAGTTGCCAGGGAGTCAGCAAAGCTAGTAATACTTAGGATTAAGAAGGGGGCACTACTGAAGAGTCATATATTTGCAGCACAGTTAAATATTTTTGCTCTGGAGTTCACATCAGAAGAAATCAAGAGTGCTTCCTTCATTTGAGTATGAGGTAATTAAAAATGTAAGGAAATTGACAATATAGTAGCAAAGGAATAGAGCAAATCAAAAACCACTTGTGCCAATGTGAAAATCTGTACCACATCCACTTCTCACTATTTTTCTCATGCTTTTCTAATGCTATAGGTTTCTCATCTTTATTGTAGCAGTAATAAATGCATAGAGAAGGTTGTTAGGTTTGATCAAATGTGTGGAATATTTTCTAGTCTGAGCAGTAAAACTTCTCCGTTTAGAAAACAAGCAACTGTAAAAAAGATAAATACGTGCTCTTTTAAATCCTTACTGTCATTAAGAAAAAAAACATGAATACAGACTTTTTTGTTCACTGTTTCACATTAATACTGTGAGGTAGGGTACATAGGGAGGAAATTGTTCGTTTGTAAGAGCAAATGAAAAGCATCTCCTCTGTCGGAGTCCTTACTCTGGTTGAATTGGCAGTGCAGCTAAGATTGTCAATGGTAAAAAGAAAGTGAAGTCTGTAGGAAGAAGGACTATTAATTAACTCAAGAGACACAGTTATCAAAATATTCTGAAGAAAAACCCATGCGCTGAAGAGCGTGTCTTCCCTTTTCATCTTCACTGCTTCATCAGCTGCTCAAATAGCCAAGTTGGGAAGAACTGCCATTCATCAAATAATCATATAAATTGCTTATAGCATTGTAGCTCAGACAAAAGAAAAGCATTTATTTGAATGCAGACGTTCTTGCTTTTATACTTGGTTCTTCTAACTTCTCACCCTCTGTGGTAGGAAGTACAGATTGATGTGATTGTGTCAGAGGCCCAACTGTTTCATTCTGGGTTTTTGTTTGCTTGTTTTTTTGTTTTTTTTTTTTTATTTGTGGCAGCCACTATGTGAATAATGTATTTTAAAGTCTTACTTTGAATTGATAATCTCTTTGGAGGAGGTGGAGCTGTTGGAGCAGGTTCAGAGGAGAACCACAGAGATGATCAGTGGGCTGGAGCAGCTCTCCTGTGATGAAAGGCTGAGAGAGTTGGGACTGTGTAGCTTGGAGAAGGCTCTGGGGAGACCTCAGAGCTGTCTTTGAAAGGAGCTTATAAGCAGGAGGGGGACCGACTTTTTATGCAGGTAGATAGTGTTAGGACAAGGAGGAGTGGTTTTAAACGGAAAGAGGGGAGCTTTAGGTTAGATGTTAGGAGGAAATTCTTCACTCTGAGGGTGGTGAGGCACTGGCACAGGCTGCTCAGAGGACCTGTGAATGGCCCATCAGAGGAGACATACAAGGCCAGGCTTGATCAGTTCCTGATCTGGCGGTTGCCCGCAGAAGAGGGGTTGGAACTAGATGATCTTCAAGGTCCCTTCAAACCCAAGCTGTTCTATGATTCTGTGATTCTTTTCCTCCAGGTATGCCCTAGTTACTGATGAAGCCTGTGTGTTCTGACCGTGCATAATTGCAAAAGTTAGTGTTTTGTACAGTTTGTACCAGATGCAGGTCCTTATTTGAAGCACAGTGTGGTCTGGGAAAAGCTCAGATGCCTTTTGGTTTGTTCGCATGTTTTCTCTGAAAAGAGCTGCAGTCTAGTCTCAAGTCTAGACTTCTGATAATAGTTTTGTTTTCTGTGTAGCATAACCTCAGCATATTTTCAAGTGGTCATTTTTAGTTTTAAGTATGTTGGTTGATATTCACTGAAAAGTTGCTAGATGAGTTGCTAAACAGGGAAGCTAAAAAGGAGAAGGAAATGGAAAAACAGTCTAGTTGACATGCTCATTTGAAATTACCAAGCTATTCTGGAGGAGAGCTAAAGGAGACCTGGAAGTAAGTTGAGTTGGGTGTCTGAGTTATCTAGAAGTAAGTTGAGTTGGGTGTCTGAGTTATCTAGCCTTTATTCCAGACATAAAAGCTCTCTTGGTATCAAATAGCAGGAGGATCTGCACTCTTCTTTATAGATGTGAACATCTTGCAGTCAAACCTTTCTTTCTTGTAAATAAGACTGAATGACTTAATATTTATTTTCTTTCTACTGTTCCTGAAATCTTCGATACCTGTTCTGTAATCCTTCAGGTAGTCTGGATGTGATAATGCTTTCCACCGTTACATCTTTTTAATATAGAAAAATGGCAGTGATATTTTTAAGAACAATTAGAGTAGTCTTGTTTAGTGAACTGCAGATTTGAGTACATAGCCCACTGGCTTGCCGACATCTATTCATTAAACATGAATGCTGCTCAAGAAAGGGACAGCAAATTTCTTCTGTTTTTCCTTTTTTGAGTTAAAATCTGACCAACGTATTGCCTAGAAAGAAAACAAGGCTGTTTCAGTACTTGCTATGTCCCTTTATCCTGGTGTTTTGATGCCCTGTCAAATTTCAGTAAGGTTCATTTTTCTACTTTTTCTCAGGTTTAGTTCTAATTGTTTCTGTTATTTTGTTGGCCTTCAAGGCTGTTAATATTTATTTTCAGTTTTTCCCTTAATCTTTTCAGATTTTGATCTGTAATTGTGTATGGTTTTCTTGATCTGAATTGTGCTGTTCTTCTACCTTACGAGAACAGCATCTGACTTCAGTTACTGTGCCTAAGCATTTCCTTCCTCCAATTGTTGCTGACCTCATCGAGAAGGAAAGAAAATTTCAACGGGGAAGCTACTTGACCCTTCTACTCGGTCACAGACCATCATAGTTACCAATATTACTGAGGTTGGAAGATGGCACCAGCAGTAATTCTGAGTTTACAAAATCTTTAAGATTTGTTTGTCCTTATTGAAATACAAACAGTTGACAACATCGTTGTTCTGTCTGGAAAAATGCACTTAAATAAGCAGTCTTACAGTTTGAGAGAAGAAATGTGCGGATTTAACCCATTTTTTCCCCAGCCCTAATTGCGACCTACCATTTTGGTGATTCAGAAGAGTGTAGCAAATAACATGCACTACATCAGAAGGGCAGAAGAGTAAGGAGCAGAACAGGAGTGTTTGAAGCACTGTTTTGGTACACAGCCAGAACGTTAAGAGCTGATCATCTAGTGACATGGAGTCTATCTTTCTAATTGAGTTGGGTGGCCATAACTGCTTAAAGGCAGTTTAGTGTTGCTCATCAGGAAGAAGGGTGAACCCCACTGTTAGATGGGTACCGTTATACTGGATGATCAGCTGCCAAGGAGACATGCAGCGTAGCCAGAATCCTCCTTTTCTCATGCACCACATCCAGCTTCACCATAGTATTTAGTTAACAAAGCTGTTTCAATCTATTGCTCTTCTCAGTAAGCTGTTAAGGTGGTAGGAGATGAGTTATGCTTTAACACACAGCATTCAGATGAGCTCTTGATCTCGGGGTGCAGATGGCCTGTGATGCTCTTTGGAGATGACTGTCTGGATATGGAGATGCTTTAACTAAGGCCAAAAGGGATTTTTGCTGTTATTAAAGTAATTGGAAAAAGCAAACTAATTTTAGCTGATTTTTTTTGTTTTTTTAATTGAGGTACAGAAAATCTAGTGTTATGTCTAGTTTTATTTGTTGCTTGCTTTGATTTCACTGTGTCTGGTTCTCTCTTGGAAAAAAGCTGGTCTCTCACTGGTTATCTTTTCTGTCCTCAGCCCCATGTGCTCCCTGGGGGCTTCTTTTCTGCTTCTCTGTGCTGTACAATTCCCAGGCACTGCTGAAAGAGTCACAGTTGGCTTAAAATGAGATCGGACACCCTAGCAGCCATCGTCACTGTGCTCAGTTACAAGGCACTTGGTTTCTGGTTGATAGATTCCATTGATTTGTTTCAAAAATAAACTTTCAGATGTTATTGTATGGTGCTTGAAAAAGACAAGAAGCAATCAGTGCACTATATTTAGTTTTAAACACTGGAATTATAAATAGGCACAATGGGTGTCTTTAAATGATTGATTAAATATAAATAATGAAGCAACTTTGTCTGCCTTTTTCTAAAGGAGAAGGAACAAAGTGCACACTAATGCTTGACTTAAATTTTAATTTGAAAATACACTGTCATTATAAGAACAACCTATTTTACTCTTTCTCACACTGCAGCTTTATTTCAGGACTGGAATGATTAGGCTGCTGAATGCTGATGGTCTTTAGCTAGATGACCATAATGCTTAAAAGAACTTCAGGGGCCTTTGGGTGGTGGCATAGCTGAGAGTGTGAGGTAGTGCTCTTTGTGTCCCTGCCTCCAGAGATGGAACCTTTCTGGCATATTCTTCTGTCTTGGGTTAAAATATTACAGGCAGACTGATGCTTGAGAGGAAAGGAAGTAAGATCAGTCATTAAGGGGCGATTGAAGTAGAGCAGCTGCTGCTGGAGCACAGACCTGCTCCCTTGAAAACCCCACAAGGAGGAGCATGTTCGTAAGGAGGGAAAAGGCAGAAATGGGCTCCTACTTTTGCAGCTGATAAGCAGTGCTAAATGTAGGTGTGTGGCCTGCTCTCCATTGCCTCTCCTTCCCAAGGCTTGGCAAGCTTCTGTCAAGTTGACCCTTCAATGGGGGGAAAAAGTCCTGTGACATTCCTTTCAGATGTTACTAATAGATAGTCTCTCTTGCAGTCAGGGTTTGACCCATGGTCACTGGGCTAGGTAACAAAGTTAGCTCTGGTAATAAGCATGATCCTAGTAAATACTCTTGCTTTCTATCACAACTCTCACAAATATATTTCCAGAACAACTCTGAGTCAGCTGGCTTAGCTGTGATACGCTGTTTTGTGTGCCAGCCTATGCTATGTTATCTTTTCAACACCTTGCTGCCCATGTAATCAGTCTACAATTTTGCTGCCAAGGCACAAGTGGCACGTTCAGGTGGTGCTGTCATAGCTGGGATATCAGATTATTTTTGGCTCTTTGCAGACAATATGAATTTGAGCAGGTGACATTATGGAAATGAAAGGAAGTTGCTAAGAACAAATAAGAAGATTGAGGGATCTGTGTCATACGTGAGGTGAAATGTCTGAGTATTTGCATGAGAAAATGCAAACATGAATGTTAGAACATATGATGAAAAGCCCTTCTAGATAAGAGCATTTTCTTTTAAAGTGATTTAGTACTGCAGCATGCAAAATGCTGTTTATGAAGAGAAAAATAAGAAAAAAGGTAGCTGATTCCACAGTAATAGTGGGAATTTGCTAGTGTGAGTTTTGAAGAGTGGTAATTAGAATTTGCTTGGCAAATTCTCTACTAGCTTCCATTTCTTTTAGACTTACAGGGAACACATTTCCCAGGTTTACAGTAGCAAATTCATTAGTATTTTGATATTTAATGAATGCAAATCACATGCTTTCTGCAGCATCCTGGTATTTTCCACGGTTCTTATGAAAATCAAAGCTTCTGATTTTTGTTTCTTCTTACTTCCCTAATTAAACTAGTGTGTTTGGACTGCTGTTGACTCAAAATGTTTGGAGTTTTTTTGCTATGCAGTATGCACTATAATGAACAGTTTCTTTTTTTGTTTATTTTGTGGGTTTTTTTTCCTAAGATGGAATTTTTGCTGCATTTAGGATCAAATGAAGCTAGGCACTGAGGTTCCCACCACAATACACCTGGTGCTGGAGCAGGCGCTTATGTTTTGACTTTGCAATCTACTGTGAGCGAAGGGTTGCTAACACTTATTAATCTTTTACTAGGCCCCTTCTGAGGCTTGCACGCTTGCTTTTTTCTTTAAGATGAAAGCTACTTCAAGGGGAATAGTGTGGAGTTGAGAACTGGTAAGGAGATGCTCCAGGAAATGAGTTACTTTGGTATGTGAACACATGCATGGGGAGGTAAGCTCAGGTGAGCTGCTTGGTGCTGGTATGGTTACTCCAGTGATTAGACCATTGCATGAGGAAAGGAAATGTGCACGTGTGGCCAGTGTGACTTGTAACAGAGAGCATTTTGTACTGCTTTGAGCAGCAATAGCTGCTCTCGGCCTTGCAGCTTGGCCTTATGTGTGCTCAGGGGAGCAGAGAAGCATGGCCCACTGCAGTGGAGTGCCCATATGAAGGTGTTTTGAGGCTAACTGCTCTGTTTTTCACTTCCATTTACTCCAGCTCATTCAATACTATTTTGGATTTTCGGTTAAAAATAGCATCAAAGCAATTTCATGTAGTCACAGTGGAGTGTATATGGGTGGTGTTCTGTGAACAGAGGCAGCTTGCTTGAAGGCCTCCATCCTGGTATGCATAGGACCTGCTGTTCTGCCTGTGGCCTGGGGGCTGTTCTGTGCTTATGTGTGCATCACCAACCACCTGCAGAACAGCCAACACTTTCCCTCTTGGCTGAGCAAAACTAATGCTCTATTGGGGGGGGGGTCTAACTCTTCTCGTTGCTTAACTGCAGGAAAGGTTGCAATCGTGAGGCTTTACCTCTTCCTTATATTACCTTGAAATTTGCCAACTGGCTCAAGCCACATGACAAAAATATTTCAAAACTACCTTGTACTGATCAATAAATGCAGACTGATTCAAGTTGTTTCCCATAAATAAGAGAATTCAGATACTCAACACAGTCTAGGGATTATGCTGCCTGCGTTAAGAACTGGTTGGATGTTAGGAAAGACTTCTCTGCAAGAGTGGTCAGGTACTGGAACAGGCTGCCCAGGGAGATGGTGGACACCATTCCTGGAGGGGTTTAAGAAATGTGGAGATGTGGCACTGAGAGATGTGGTTAATGGACAGTACTGATGGCAGGTGAATGGCCAGATAGGACGATCTTAGAGGCCTTTTCCAACCTTAATGATTCTGTGGTTTGCAGACGTTTATCCTTTGTGTCTCATGCCTCCCCACTGATTCTTTTGGCAGAAGTTTACTGGTCTAATTGAGTATTTGCTAAAATCTTTCCTGAATTTTAAAGGAAGGTAGGAACAAAAAGACTAACTTCAGTATTCCATGCACAGAGAATAAACTTAATATGTATTTGCATATTTTTTTTCATGCTCGTTAATTTTTTTTTTTTTTAACTGGAAGCAGTGACATTTTCTTAGTTACTCATTAGGCACATCAGACAAACAATGTAATTTTTCTGTTTATCTGTCTAGAGAAGTGTATAATCTTACATTGCAAAGTAATAGGTCATTATGGCAGTTCTGTAAAGTATCTTGAGGTTCTGAGAGAAATGAAAGTTAATTAGGCATCCAGATGGCTCTTGAATATCTGTGTGGAAGGAGGCTCCACAGCCTCTCTGGGCAGCCCATTCCAGTGCTCTGTCAACCTCATTGTAAAGAAGTTCTTACACATGTTGGTACAGATCTTCCTTTGTTCAAGTTTTAGGCCATTGCTCTTTGTCCTGTTGCTATACACCACCGAGAAGAGCCTGGCCTCATCCATTTGCCTCCCATCTCCATTTAGGTATTTACAAACATTAATCTATGCTCCAACTCTGGAGGCACTCCTAAATGCCAGGTTGGATGGGGCTCTGGGCAGCCTGGTCTAGTATTTAATGGGGAGGTTGTTGGCCCTGCATGTGGCAGGGAGGTTGGAAATTCATGATTCTCGAGGTCCCTTCTAACCCTGGCCATTCTGTGATTCTGTGAATGCCTCTTCTTTGGAAAGAGAATGGAAGTTAATGGACCTTGTGGAAAGAGATTTGGGTGAGAAATGCTTTTGAAGGAAGTGAAAATACCATTTTTTTTCAGACATTTGCAATGCATACCATGTGTATTATCCTCAGTTCAGAGGTGAATTTCTTTTATTCTTCTTCTATGGAGATATTCGAGACCCCGTCTGGATGCCAGAATCACAGGATGGCGGAGGATGGAAGGGAACTTTGGAGCAGAGCCAGGGGCCCAGGCCCACGTCCAGGCTGCTTTGTGACCTTCAAGGAGACCCATGTTTTCCCTGGACAGCCTGTCAGTGTTCTGTTGCCCACAAAGTGCAGAAGTGTTTTCCTATGGCTGTGTGTAAAGGCAGTAGTATTTCTTGCACAGAATTGTTGGAGTGCTAAGTAGTAATTGAACACAAGAATTTGTACCCATGTTAAGAACCTCTGTATTTTGTATTTTTTGAAACGTACTGTAATAGAAGTCAAGCAGCAGGGTTAAATAGCTGCATTATGTTACATTCTAGATAAGTATCTTGGGAAAGTACAAAATGGGTACAAGGGTAGCATCGTACTGTAATACTGTTGTGTGTGCTGTGGTAGAATAAAATATGGTAACATATGGGGGGAATGTATTAGATATGTTTGCTCATTCAGTTAGGGAGCTGTGTTTGTTCACCATGACCGAGGAAAGGCTCTGGGAAGACATGTAGCTTAAAAGGAACTTTTAAGCAGCAAGGAAGTCAACTTTTTACATGGGTAGATAAGTGACAATACAAGGGGGAATGGTTTTAAGCTAAAAGAAGAGCGAGATTTAGTTTAGATGTCAGGGAAATTTTTCACAGAGAGGATAGTGAGGCACTGGCACAGGCTGTATGGGGAAGCTGTGGCCGCCCCATCCCTGATGGTGTTCAAGGCCAGGTTGGATGGGGCCCTGGGCAGCCTGGTCTGGTGCCTGATTTAGTGGCTGACAACAATGCTGCTGGTGGCAGGGTGGGGTTGGAACTAGATGATCTTTGAGGTCCCTTCCAATCCAAGTCATTCTATGATTCTGATAATTTAATTACGTAAAGCACTTCATAATTAAGAACACTGACTCATTAAAATTAATTGCAAAATGTACAAGTTAAGAGTAACATAGATTTGTCACTCTTTAAGAATGAAACTAGTAACAAAGAATTAAACTGCTGGTACAATACTGTACAATGGTTAAAAAAACCCCTCACTTTAATCAGGCACAATTGCACTCTGTGACAATTTGTAAAGTGAGGCATATTTGCTCTTTAGTCTTTCAAGCTGAAAAATACAGGTTGCATACATCATCTCTATTACTGTAAGATAAGAGCAGCCAGGATCACAAGAATTAACAGCAAAGGAGTAGAAAAACAGAAAGGTACTATTGTGTTCACTGTGCCAGAAGTGTCGTGGTAATGACTTCACAGACTCCTTCCTTATTATTTTTTTTTGCCAGTGTGTGTGTGATTTATATTATTTAGTTTTTTACACACAGGAACACTGATTTTTAGTACATTGACATGATAGGAAGCTTTTCTCCTTGAGATCACAAGTTCAAATGCAGATATAACTGGCAGTGACAGAGTAGTTGCCCTTTGCTCATGCAATGACTTGCTGGTCCTAGCCTAGAGCTTTGTAGGAATGTGCCCTTGTAGCAAATGGCATGGGAGTGATCAAGCTTGCCAGAGGATAAGAATTGAGTGGGCATCTGGATGCTTAATTATTCTCCAACTCCTACAGAGCATCTTTATTTATTTAGTTATTTATTTTACAGATATGTGGTCAGACAGCAGTCAAATCCAAATGGGTTGCCTCTGAGCGTTTTCTTTGTCCTAAATATTTCTGAAGTTCAGACATGCTGTGAGCACAAGCTCAGATATCTGTGCATGCTAGTTTAATATAATGTACAAATCGATGTTTTAAACAAGTTATATTTAGGGAGGATTAATTTTTCATGTGGATTACTTGAACAGACCATCTCTAGTAATGTCAGCTGTGGAGTTGTACTGCCTCTTATCCACAAATAAAATGTCCTATTCATTATTATGCATAAATTAACAACAAAACAAAAACAGCCAGAAAGAAATAGTAGTTTGGATGGGAGATGAGATTTTTTTCCTTTGAAAGAATAAATGAAGACACCTTTTTGCTTTGGTCAGCCCTTTCCTGTAACTGTTATTTTATGACCTAAGTGAGTTGTCTTAAATGCCTCATATACCTCTTAGTCTGTCAAAAATATTTGGCATGATTGTGACCCACAGGAGAAAAAAAAACAGTTTTAAAATTGCCTTTTAGTACTACAATTAAAACCTTAAAAAATAAAATTAAAAAGATATTATTTTTGTGCCTCTTCTTGCCTGTGTTTCAAACTTTTATTGGAAGAAGACCTTCTAATATATGCAGAGCTAATTGTTTCTGCTATTTATTACCAAGGGTAACGCTGTTGCTATTTAGTCCTTACCTGTGTTTCAAGGATTCCTTCCATCCATCCATCCATCCATCCATCCATCCATCCATCCATCCATCCATCCATCCATCCATTCCTTTGACCCTGTAACCTTGACCCTTAGCTGAGTGGCTTACTTGGCTGCTGCTTCCTTATAGGGCCTGGTCCCTGGGCTGTGTCTGGCACAGTAGATACAGTAGGTAATGGCATATGATACTAGCTGGTTGAGTTGCCAAACTTGGTCTCTTTTTTTCTGTCTACCTTCGAACTTGTGGACCTTGCCATAGTCATTATATCCATTAGAATTCCAGTCTGCTCAACCTCAGAGCCTGTTGCCTTGCATACTTAAAGCTTTCAGCTGCCTTCTTGGCTTGTCGCTTCCTTCACCAGCCTGATTTTGTACGCTCACCCAAGTCAGATTCCTTGTCCTTCATTTTTAGTGTCTCCTTTTACTTGTGAATAACGAAGATTGATTCCTGTTCTAACTCTGCCAATTATGCTAGGCTTCATTTCTTCAGCCTCTTCTTAAACCTCTGTAGGAAATATGCAGTACGTATCCTCCCAGAGCAGTCTGACCCTTTGCCCTGAATTGGAGGTGCTGGGTGCATTGCCTTTGCTCATGGAAGGGTTTGAAATTCACAAAATTTGTTTGCTGACTGCGTTTTGTATCTATTGTGTTAATCTCCTCCTGGTCATCTGCAGATCCAGGCTTGTTTGCTGTCTTGTCTTCTTCTGTTTTCCTCCTGAACGTCTGTGGCTGTGGAGTGTGGGAGGCAGCTGGGAGGCTGCACATCCTCTTGAAGGCTCATCTAGCTCAGAGCTGTGCAGGGAGGCAGGCTTCATGCCAGGAGCGAATGCTTCCCTGGACTACTCCAAATGTAATACTTTGCTCTGCAGACTGGGTACGTGATGCCCATAATTTGGTGATTCTGGCATTCTCATGCCTTTTAACCACTGTTATCAGCACAGTATTCTTAACGCTCTTTCTGAATCTTATCATTAAAACAGAACAATTTCCAGTGATCAGATAACTTCTTATTGTAAACATCATGTTTCTTTCCCAATGCTTTTGTGGAAGTCCTGTTTTTCAGGATAAAGTATTTCTCTTTTTTTCTTTTTTCTTCTTTAAGCAGCAGTTTATAGTATGCTTTTGTATGGTAAACAAGCATGCATAGATCCTGGAGAGAAGAGTTGTTCTAATGCTTTGAAATTGATGCCAGTGTTCTGTTATAAACGCTGATTCTAAAGGCCCCACTGGATTGTGCTCCTTTTTTTGCTTTGAGCTTTATCCATGCTGAGATGGATGTTATTCTCATTCAACATTATGGACTATTCCAATACAGAAAAAAGAAAATAAACCCCTGTGGGCAAACTTGTAATATATAAGGCTGTAAGTGTAGAGATGGATGCTTTTTTGCTGATGAAATTTTTGGCAGTTTTGTTGGAACTAGAAGGAACAGGTGAGGAAAGAAAATTAGCAGAAACTAAGAATATGGAAGTTGTTTTTTCTCATACCACCAGGCTTCTAAAACACTGGCAATAGTGGGTAGAAGTTCTGTGTATGTAGGGGATTAATTTATTGAGGAAGAAAACATGCTAGAACAAAGAACTCCAAGTGAAATAGTTTATTCAGCAAAGGAACTGCTTGTTGTGCACAAAAGCAATAGCTTCTTAATGCATGTGCTTTAGTACCAGTTATTTTCAGGGGAGATTTTCAGCATTGCTCATTAGAGAATAGTGAAAGAAAGAAAGGTGAAATAGCAGAGACTTGTTATTATGTCATGCTGAACTTTTATTATTTGATTTGTCAGGGCTGAGCCTAGACTGTTTTTAAGGTGTGCCTCTTTTCTAAGACAAATTTGCTGCTGGGCCTCAGTTGAGTCCTTTAATTTAATATGATTATTTTATTACAGTAACTAGGTTGTTTATGATGCTATTTGATCTTTGCAACCAATGTAGACAGAATGCACCAAATTCAAATTTTCCTAGTCTGGCAATTTGAATTCATCTTTTGTTTGGCTTTTCAGCTTATTAGTGAGATTGTTTGTTTGTTTTCCTTTGCTTGTAACTCACTGTAGGAACAAATTATGCTTCATTTACTTGCTTTGAAGTAGGGATAGCTTTTATTACCACAAAGATAATAGTGACCAAGTAGGAAAATGTACTTCTAAACAAATTGGGTTCTTCATCCACCTGCTTTAATCCACATGATTATTAAGTTAACCACAGTAAAGACTATTACAACCACTCACAAACTACTGTGAAAGAATCTTTGGTGATGAGTCCAGTCATCCCAGAAGTCGTTTGTATTTTGAAATGTGGAAGGGGTTCAGAATATAATCTTTAAAATACTCTGAATTAGGTTGCCCAGGAGCATTATTTGAAGGTGATCAACTGTATCTTTTGTCAATGTAGCATATTGACTACAAAGCCTCTGAAATGAAAGCAAAGTACATTGCAGTTATATAGCATGCTATTTGAAAAGCAGAGAAAATCTTATGGCCAGCATAAGGAAGACTGTGCTCCGATTTGTTTTCAATATCCCTTCACTGTTAATGCTATGAAATGTAATTAACCAACTTCTTATACTACCTTTTCAAAACAGGGGTTGCTTTTCAGTTGTAAGCACGTTTCATTGTTTTACTGCATTCAATTTTTGTGGAGGATGCCCAAGGTTTGGCACTGCTGTTCTGAGGCAGCAAATTGGACAAAATTTACCAACCATTTCTCAGTTTATCTCTATGTGAGACATTGCCTGTAGTAGTGAGATGGTTTCTTTCATATCTGTTCATATTTGTCCCTAGTATACGTGCTTGGATGTTCAACTGTTAACTTTTGAAATGAGGTAGAGGCCTCATTAAGGCCTACTTAAGCACCAGGGTGTTTAAGTTCGAAAGGTGGAAAACCAGCCAAGTGGAGAGGTCAGCATATGGCTGAGGTGCGGTGAGAGGCAGAATCCTTCGGATACCTTACATATGTGTGTTGCTCAACTCCTTTCTTGCCTGCTAGCAGGTAAGAGCAAGAGCAGCTACGTTCATTCCACAACTCAATTTCCTTCACCTTGAAAATTGATACCCTTTAAAGGTGTCCAAGATGAAAAAAAAACACCACTGTGATGAGATGTATTTGGATGTACAGTTCTAATTCTGAAGAGTAATGTACTCAAAAGCACAGGCCTGTTATCCTGTTAGCAAGAAATAACCATGCTTATTTCAAAATGCATTTTGAAAGTTCTTTATCTTTTTTTAGCAATTAGGTAATATATATGTTCATCAGTAGGCCAGGGAATGAATAATAATAAAAATTGCCTCTGTGGTTTTGTTTCATTTCTGGACAGGATGACTGTAGGGACTTTGAGTTAATAAGCATATAAATTATTAACTTTTTTTAATAAAGATGCCTGAACTATTATGAATTGAGATTTCTGGAAAAAAAACATCTGATCTGACTGTGCTTTAAGATGATAGTAGACATGGGTTTTCCTTGCAGGATTAAGCAGATATTTCTCATTCACTTTGTATTTAGTTAAGACAGACATAAATTACAGTGACTTAGTCGAGTCGGCTCACCCCAAGCTAGCACATAAATTATTACAGATTGTCCAGTTTTTAAAGCAGCAATTAGTTATGCCATGAAATATGTGGGAATCTTAGATCTTTACTTGGTGTTTTTGTAATTTTTTCCATAGACAGCTGAATCTGCTTTTAGGAGGTTGATGAAATATGCATGGTTTATTTTGATGTATACAGCAGAGAAGTTATCCCTTCTGCAATACAAAATCGACCTCATATCAGTACAGTTGTGGACTTAAGCATTCAGGCAAAGCCTGTGAAGTCTTGGTGCATTTCAGGAACTTATCTGGTTAAGTTTATCAGATGCTAACACTTTTTAATGCTTGTTTGTTTTTTTTACTTGTAATCTTGCTGTAGCTACTCCCAAAACCTCAGTTGTACAGAGGGACCCAAAAGGCAAAAGCTGCTCATTGTCTCATATTATGATCAAAACAGGAGTCTTAGCGTTGATTTCCAGCTAAAGAGCTGAGATGCTTTGTTGCAATTGGACTATAACACCATCTTCTTTTTATTAATTAAAAGAGGAGCAGAATCCCCTGTAATTCACTGTTTTTTTTCTACCAAGACTGCAGCTGTTATCTTTGGAGAGCTTCAGGACCTTCTGTATGTTGGATGGTCTTGCCCACCTGCTATCCCACACTTTCAGAGCAGCTGCAGCAGATGACATCCATATCCTCCAATCCAGGAGTATCCTCAGGGCTGACTGAGCCATTACCAGGGCTGTATAGGTTGGCTGCTGCCTTACTCCAAGCTTGTGTGATGTACAACTTGTAATATGCAGAAGTTGGGGGTTGCTGTACGTGGTGCCTGCCGCTGCAGGGAGGTGAACAGTCAATTTGCTCACCCTTTGCTCTTGCATCCCACACTTATTACAGTTTGGCCAAAATCCAGGACGGTGAATCTTGCTTGAAAAATTACTCTTATTATTTTTCATAACCCTTTATTTCCAGTGAGGAGGTGGAGGATGAAGGTGGTTGCTCAAAGGGTTAAGAAGCCTTATTCCAGCTGTGTCTTCGAAGGGTCATTGTGACCTTTGCAATATTTTATTTAAGAAGCCAGTACAGCATTTTTAGACCATGCTGCTGTGTGTATTGCAGCATTTGCTGCAGCTGTGTTGCAGTCTAATGCTGTGCAAAATACAATCTCTGTCGAGCAAAGCTGGATGCTAAAGCCAAGGCAGATAATATCACAGCAGTGCCTTGGCTGTTAGCAGTTTCCCAGGTGGAATTAATTCCTGGAGCTAGACTAGCCTTTTGGAGACCATGCAGACTTAATCTATGTGTATATACTGCTGTTACCACAGCATATAAAGGAGCTAATATGAAAATGCTCTCATTTAAATCAGGAAAAGGTTATTGATAGGTGACAGTCTCTTGAGTTGGGATTCTCTTTAATTTCCCTGATCTGGTTTGCTTGTTGTTGTGCTGCCCTTTCTCTCCTTTGCTGTTTACATCCTCCTCTGCCTATCACTTTCAGTCTTTTAGAACCATCCAAATGCACACAGCAAGCCTTCCATTAAATACATAAGAATTAGCAAGTGGAGTTACACAGGACCTTAGGAAGTCACTCTTTATTCTAGGCTTAATAATCTTAATTCTGCAGATTTTCTTTTTTATTTGCTTTATTTCTTTATCTCAGATCATCCTGGTTGCTGCTGCAGACTGTTCAGCTCTTCCCTAGCTTACTGGAAAGCAATCCCTAACCCTGTCCTACCCCTATGAAACAGGCTGGAGGGGTGACTGCACCAGGTTTTTCAGCTTGTTTTGCTGTCTGCTTTCTTTGCCACTATTTTGGACAGGCAGTTGCTTTGTGCTCTGCTTGTGATCCTTTCCTGGCAGAATACAGCCTTGCTCAGCTGCTGCCCCACTGCTCCTTCACCCATAGCAGCACAGCTGATTCTGATACCCATACAACCTTGGTTTGTCCCTTACTGCGTTTCAGAGCTTTCTTTTCTGGCAGTTTATCAATCTTCTAGATCGTTTTGGGTTTCTTTTGGCTACCTTTGTCATTTGCAAGTAAGTGTATATTTTTGTCAGTGTCATTAATTACATGACTAACTGGGACAGCTGCCAGTGCCATTAGCAGTGTCTTTCCATTCTGGGAATGGTCCATTGGTGGTTCCTCCTTGTCTGTAGTTATCTGATCCATTTTGTATGTGTTATGTCAAGACTATGCAGCACAGATTAATTCTTCTTTATTTTTGAACATTTGAATACCTAATTTGAAAGTTTTTCTTTGAGAAATAAATGAGGAACATTTTTCAAACGATTGAAAAGCTTGACGTCTGTTTTTTCTTTAAAAAAAACTCATTTAAAAACTGTTGGTTTTTTTTTCTGGCAGGTGCAGTTGCAGATGGCAGTAATTTAGGTTATGTTTTCTTGTAGTGATGGAGCTTAAATAGCATATCCTAAGATAATGAAACTATTGCCACAACTTCTCTGTTTCTGCTAGAAGCAAGGTTACCTGCTACTCGAATGTGCTCTTCGTAAACTGAACGGCTTATTTCCATCAACACTTCAATTCGCATAGGTGAGATCCTGCAGTTCTTAAATGAACTGTCTATGGAAGGCCTTAGGGACTGAAGTCATTCTTTCCCCGTGTTTCTTGCTCTGACAGAAACTCCTCAGTTAATGCATACACTTCAGCCAGCCTGGTTTATGCACACGTTTTGACAGGAAAAAAAAATGGAAAATCCTGTGACCAGAGATTTTTGGACTTTGCTGAGTGAACTTGGGTAAATCTTTTAGACCCATGACTTTGAAAGTATTCAAATTCTTCTATCGATCTATCGATTCCCTTGAGTTAAATGTGCATTTTTCTTTTTTAAAAAACCTGCTAAGAAAAATGTAGGCTGTATCTATATACTCTTCTTTACATTATTGAAAATCAGCTATGCTTGCTTTCATCCTTCCTACAAAGTTTTTTGTCCTTCCTGAATTTCTTTCAAAATCTCTTTGGGAATCTTTGGATAGAGAAGCAGTTACCTTTTCTCAGTCTATAGTCAGACTTCAAAAGTTGGTTGTAGGTCGTGGGTTTTTGTTGTTACTGTTGGTGGGGAAGTGTGGGAGTAGTCATCATGTTTGGTTGTAGAAGAATGTTCCAATACCAGTCTGAACAGCATAACTCCTCTTTGCCTTCCTTCACAATCCTTTCCCTGTTGTGTTGGCTGTTACCTTCATCATGAGGATTAAAGAATGATTATGCTTGGGTTGTGTTCTAGCAATAAGTTTCACAAATTATACAAACTATTTCAAATATTTTATTCAATATTCAATATTTTCAGAGATTCCTAGAAGAATCCTTTCTCTTGAAGCTGTGTGTCTCCTGCCATGAATATATATTTATTTCTATATATTCCACTCCAAAAAAAAAAAAGTGGATGAAGACCTGGACATATTTCTTTTTCTTTCTCTCCTTTTATCTTCTAATCTTCATTCTGTCATTCTTTTGATAGAATCACAGAATTGTTTGCAATGGAAGGGACCCGTAATGGTCCCCCTGCAATGGTCTGGGACACCTATAGTGAGATCGGATTGCTCAGAGCCCATTCCTGCCTGACTTTGAATGTTTCCAAGGAGAGGACATCTACTGCCGCTCTGGGCAGCCTGTTCCAGTGCTTCACCACCCTTAAAAACATTTTCTTTATATCCAGTCTAAATCTCCCTCTTTTAGTTTGAAACTGTTTCCCTTTCTCCTATCACAACAGATCCTGCTAAAGAGTCTGTCCCTTTCTTATAGCCTCACTCTAGTTACTGAAAAACTACTCCTAGGTCTCCCCACATCCTTCTCTTCTCCAGTCTGAACAGCCCCAGATCTCACAGGAGAGGTGTTCCATCCCTTGGATCATTTTGGTGGCCCTCCTCTGGATGCGCTCCAACAGGTCCACGTCTCTCCTGTACTGAGGACTCCACATCTGGATGCAGTACTCCAGGTGAGGCCTCACCAGCACAGAGCAGAGGGGCAGGATCACCTCCCTCGCCCTGCTGGCCATGCTTCTTTGGATGCAGCCCAAGATGCAGTTGGCTTGTTAGGCTATGAGGGCACATTGCTGCTTCATATCCAGCTTCCCACCCACCAGTACCTTCAGGTTCCTTCCAGCAGGGCTGTGCTCCATCCGTACATCCTCAGCTTGTACAGATAGCGGAGTTGCCATTGAAGCAGGTGCAAGACCTTGCACTTGGCTTTGTTGGACCTTGTGAGGTTCTCTTCGGTCCACTCTGTTGAATGGATCCATTGTATTTTGTAACTTTTACTTCTTTCCTGTATGGTATTTAGACATGCCTTTGCAACATGTGACTTCTTCCTATACCACCATACTCGTAATTAATATGATGTAATTTTGAATCACACCTGTATGCCTAAGAGAAACAGCATCAAGCACAGATCACTGTTTCTGCAGTGTTTATTCACTAACATTTTAGTTGATTAAAATGCAAGATAAGCTAGCTTGCTGCAAGCACAATTCTACTCATCTGTATGATTTAATTAATAGTTAATTATATCAGAATCTCTACATCGTAACGTTATGCAACTGCATTTGTGTCTACACGGCTCCTCACATCTGACACTTTAGCACTGATAGCCTCAGGAGAAAAGAGCAATTTTCTGTTTTCAGCAGCCTTGCCTTTCTGCTAGACTTTGAAGCATGTTTCCCTTCCTGCTGAAGATGATGGATGTTTTTCAAGGGAGTGATGGGGGCTCAAGGAGAATGATTTGAGTGGATGTATACAGATCAGAAATGCAAATAGTAGAGAAATGCAGGAATGCTTTATGAGCATCAAGAGCTGGCTGTGTGCTGTTTGTGCAGGGACTTTGCTCCAATCTGTTGTAGCACCTGTGCCCCTGACTGCAGTACGTTTTCATGGTTTCTAATAAGAGTTTCATTCATTGATAAGCAGCAATGATTTCAACATCTCTCTTTCTCTTTAGTTTTTAATTGATCTGTAATTACAGTAGCATCTGGATACTTGAGTCTGTGTAAGCTGCTATGCATCCTCAGGTCTGTACTATATCCAGGTTAAACTGAGAGGATG
Source organism: Lagopus muta (assembly GCF_023343835.1). NCBI lineage: Eukaryota > Metazoa > Chordata > Aves > Galliformes > Phasianidae > Lagopus > Lagopus muta. The sequence goes on along the minus strand of NC_064439.1, from coordinate 43,342,888 downwards.
AGTGATGTTAGAAGCCAAGAAGTAACTTGGCAGATGCTGCAGCACCTTCCCACAGTGCAGGTCACTACCTCTGCCATCCACCTCTCAGCCCCAGATCACAGTTGTTCTTTCTCTGCATAACATTTACAAACCATCCGATTCCAAAGTATTGTGATTTCCATGGCGTGGAGCACACTGCAGAATACACAGCTGAGAGATGCGTGACTATAAGAGCAGGCCAGTCCTTTGGTCTTCAAGAGTGCTACCAATAAATTATTTCAGTAACTGATACAGGCCACATTTTAAATGAGCATTCTGTATGTACAGAGAAATTGCAGCACAGATCACTTACAGAAGTGGCCTGTTTTGCCTGTCTGTGTTGTGGATTATTTTTACATGCAGCTGTCTCTTCAAGGTCCTGAATAGCATTACTTGCTCGTGGAATTGTGCATATCCCAAGTCTCACACTTGTAGCAAAGCTGTTCGTACCCTTCCTGATGAAAGTGTCACAAACAGGCATCCTGTAGAGACCTGGCACATTATGAATGTAAAAGCCAAGGAGAGACAAGCGTAGAATGTAAGAATTTGTGGTATAATGTGTGGTGCTTATATACTGAGAAATAAAAGCTAACTTTTCTTTACATTTTGACTTGTAGCTTTTCCCCCTTCATATTATCATATAAAATATCTTAACCGGACTCACCTGACAGTGGAATAATTGTTATTTTGTACATTAATGTTTAGTATTCTGATTTGTTCTGTTCTGAATTTATTTGGGAGTTATGAAACATAAAAAGGAACATGGTGGCAAAAGGATTATTCAAGCTGAAAGAACTGCAGAATTGCTTCTTTTTAGGGCTTGTGGTCATTTTAGCTGCAGATTTTAGCTTTCTTTAAGTCATTTTCATTTTCAGATTGAGTCTGGGCAGTTCACCGTTGTCTGGCCCAAGCAGCAGGGAAATGTGGTGACCCCCAGCTCTTCCTTTGACCCCCAGCTGTCTTACTGAAATTGGAAAAAGCAGCAAACATTTTGTCAGCCTTTAAGCAATGATCAAAATGTGTTGTTTAAGCAATAATGAAAATGTATTTGATTATTTTTAGAAACCCCTTCTGCTCAAATTGTCCAATCGTGTCTTTTAATGTTTTTGTGTCCTGTAAGATTTTTGCCATCGCTTTCTAATACAGAATTGCAAATGGCAAACACCCAAATTATATTGAGCGTTTACATTAAAGCTTTAGAAACCAATATAATTTTAATGTTTTCCAACTCTAGCAGCATGGTTTATTCAAAATCTTTCCCCAAGACTTTTTAACACGGTCATGATGTACTTCAGGTTCCGTTGTAAATTGACCGATGCTTGACTTGAGTGTATTAATGTGGATAGAGAGAAGCAGGATCCAATTTTCATGTTACTAGGAAGGTAAATACTGCCAGGATTTAACTTCAGTCTGCAATCATCTTGCAGCACTGACAAGAAGGCAGTTTATTACTCTGTGTTTGTTGTAGAGCAGCTTTGCCTTGAAAGCTGAAGGACCACATCAGCTAATAGTGGGGGAAGCCATTGGCTTGATTAAGAGAAAAAAACAATGTGATACAAGTATGAAATGAATATGGGGTGGGTGCACTGGTTTATATAAAAGTAGTGAATGTTTTAGTCCTTTGCCTCATGCCCTGCTGTATAGGTATGTTCAATGAGAGTGTATTTCTCATCTCTTCAGAAGTGTGTGGTGCAAGGCAAAATGCAAATCAGCTGACTAACACAGCAAAGCCAAAGGGGGTAGAATTTTCTAACACAAAACTTGTCTGTATCCTTTCTGTTTGTTCCAGACACAGAGGCAAAGACAGGCAGAGAAGAGCTGGGTTTGTGCACTATAGTTATAAGTTTATTACTCCCTAGTGTAAAGGTAAGTTGCATGTATAGGGAGAGATAGCAAAGTTAGAAGAATTAGGTCTCAGATATGAAGGTATCTGCAGTCTGGAAATAATGTCAAAATTGCTCCACCACATTTTGCTCTTAATTCTTGTCTGTTTTACCCCCGTACATCCTGACATGGTTTAGGGCTATGCAGGGCATGGGGCAAGCATGGAAGCACCTTCTTGCCAGCTTTGTTTATCCCTCCTCTCCTTCCCAAGCTTTTTGAACCACTTCTGAGATGCCTGTTACAGAAAGTTAGCTGTTCTTTGTTCCTCAGTACATAATGTACTTGGAACTATCTAGCATCAATATACATTATTCAGACCTTACATAATGGCAGGCAGCCAGCACATACGTAATCCTAAGATCAAAGAGACTTGGAAAAGGAGCTGCTTTCTCATTAAACTTAAGAGATAAGGACTCAGGCAGAAGTTGAGAAAAAATTTTGGGGGCGACAGGATCCCAACTGCTTGCCAAATACTGGCAAGCCTTACAGTGCTTGCAGGCTTGAGTTTGGGGCACCTACTTCATTCATAATGCATCTTCCTGGGGGAAGATGATCTTTGTGAGAGGGGGACAGTGTGACCCAGAAACATTGTGAGCTCTGCTACCCTCTAGTGTGAGGCTTGGCAAGTTAATTAATTCTCCTCTTTGTTCTACAGAGCTTTGCCTAACTAGGCAGAGCAGTCAGGGCCAGTTACTGGCACATTTAATGTTTGGTATTGTACATTTGTATAGTGCCTTGTACAGCACGTCCCTAGCCATAAGAGGCTTTGGTGCCAGGACTCATGCAAACTGTAAGCTGTGCTAAACATTGTGTGCTGAAAATCCCCCCAGAATGCAGTTAGCTGACCAGATTTCTTTCTTTCAACACAGTCTAAGTTTTAATACATTGCCTCATTCAGGGCAGTTTTTCATTGCTGTTAGCTTGATCCAAGCCTGCAGAAATGCCTAGCTGGCAGGGGAGCACTTGGGGTACAAAGTTAATAAGTTAGTGCTGGGGCAGGGATGAGAGTGCACTGGTGGGTCTCTTCTGGCTTTTTTTGGATTTGATGTTAGGAGTTTTTATTTGAAGGATGGTGAGGCAGTGGCACAGGCTGCCGTGAGAAGCTGTGGATGCCTCATCCCTGGAGGTGGTGAAGGCCAGGTTGGTTGGGGCCCTGGGCAGCCTGACCTAGTGGAAAGTGTCCCTGCCCATGGCAAGGGGTTGGAACTGGATGGTCTTCAAGGTCCCTCCCAACCCAAGCCATTCTGTGATTCTGTTATTCTGTAAAGCAGTGTGAAATGACTTGGAGCAATGGATTGTTGGTCAGATATTGATTCTGCTTTTCACTGCTGTAGTTCCTAGTTTTGGTTATCCATATACTGAAATTCTATGATAATACAACCCTTGCTGTGCCATGGGGGCAAATTCTGCTGGCAGACCTCGACAGGGAAACCAGCACTGTGTGGTGGTCCAGATCTTAGTGGGATGTTGTTTCCTGAAATACAAAGGGTGCTTAAGCTGCTGTTACAGCCTTAATCCATCACTCGATAGACCATGGCTCTGGAGCAGTTGCTGGGCAGCAGTTGCTCTGTTGGGAAGCACAGCACCACTGCATATTGTAAACAGGAGCTGCTGGCCATCAGTCTCAGAATTATTCCCATCTCTTACCTGCCCTACAGTTCACTCAGCAGCAATTCAGCCCAGTTTTTCTGGACCTGCATCCTTGTTTTCCCTGCCTGAGACCAGCCTGGGGATTTTTGACCCATCTCCATGACAAGTACTCTTTCTTTTCTTTTCGTACTCAATCATATTCCTTATGTATACCTTAGGGAAGTAGTGAAGTTCAATTTGGATGTTGAAGGCTGGACTAAAGCCTGTGCTTGTATGCCTTGGGCTGAAAAAATAAAGTAGGAACAGCTGAGAAGTAGCTGAGGTGGTATTGCTATCTAATAAAATACATTCATACATATATATATATCATACTTTTGTTTAAAGCCAACAGAAACTGCATTATTTAATAACTATCACAATACATACCATCTAATCCATCTTTATATATATATATATATATATATATATAAGATTATTGTGTGTAATAGTAGCTGGATTCAGACAGTGCTTTCTGGAAAGATTGGTGTGGGACAACAACAAATTGGAAAATCAACAATTGAAGTGGTTGAATAAAAAAAAAACTCCACGAGTTTGGTTTCAAAATTTTGATCTCATTACCACTGCTTCCTGGATATTATTTTCCTGTAGCAGAACGGGGCAGTAAGTTAGCTAGATAAATCTTGAAAAGAATGTGCAACGTTTTGCATGAGTTTTTTTCCATGGTTTTCGTTTTTTAATTACCCAGGAGACTGAAACTGTAATTAAGCAATATTGAAAAATGCATATTGTGTACCTAATGCACCAGCACTGTTGAATATGCATAATGACATTTCCATAGTTTATTTTTTTCTTTTTCCTGAGTGTTGTTTGTTTCCAAATAATCGTGCATTTTGGCTTTTTGTTGTTGAGAAAAGCTCAAGGGGGAAGTAGACGCTTTTGGAACATTCAAGGGGAGATCTCACAAGTTGAACAGATGTTACATTAATTCAGGAAAATAATTTGATTAATTACACACAGAATTTTTGACCTAGTTCTTTTCCATATAAGATCACATCTTATGTATCTTCTCTGGTGCTTACATTGACTATGCAAACGTTGTATATCCACCAAGCCAGCTCTCTTTCCACATTAAGTAATGGAAGCATAGAGGAACATGGAGCTAAGTTTTAATTGCAGAGTATGTTGTCTGAGCAAAACAAAAACAAGCTATTATCTACTCCTAATTTATACTGTATAAGAACATATTCTTGAAGGTGATGAGAACTCCCACTTTTTCTCCCAAAGTAACACCCCAATTTAGAATTGCTGGGTTTGTATTATTAAGATAACATTTGTGTGGACATCAACACGCCTGCATTAATGCTGAAATGGAGTAATGGTAAATGATACTGGAAATGCTTCTTAGTTTTCTTGGAATACAAAGACAATGAGTATGTGATGTAGTATAGAATTGGAGAATGTCCTGGCTTGGAAGGGATCCACGAGGATAATCATGTCCAACTGGCTCCACACAGTAATCAGTGTGCTAACTTCTTCTGGACTAGTTAGTAAAGGTAAGCAGGTTAATACCACGTGCTAATTATATGTGATTATTCATTATGCCAGGAATGGGAGATTTTGATGAAAAATGGAAGCTGGTTGATATGTGTGTGGCACTGGATAGTGTTCCATGCTGAACTACTCAACACTCCTCCCAGTTTATGTGCACTTACATAACGTGCTCAGAAGGATGAAATCACTGAAGTCTTGACCAATTAAGCAAAATGCAGCAACAGTGCTTTATTTTGACTGCAGGCAGCTCTAATATTATCAAGAGTAGATTAGTTAGGTGTTCTTTTTCAAGACTGATTTTGTCAGTGAATGAGTCTGCCTTTTAAATAATTCTCAATTCTCTCTTCTAGTTTTACATGTAGTACTGGAGAACCTGAGCAAGTGCTAATGTTCATTCTCTGATAGCCCAGGTGAGGTAAATGCTGTCCTGTCCTTGTCTTGTTCAAGTTATGGCCTCAAGCACTGCCCTGATGGATCTTTTTGCTATTTTCTGTCCAGAGGGATTCTTAAAACTGATTTCTGCCCTACTTGATACTGGACAAAAATGTATGTAACTATAAAAAACAGAAACGCAAACACTTCTACCTGTCCAAACAACATTCAAGTATAAGAATTGAAGATGATTGCCTTATATTTTGTTACAAAGTTGGGTAAATTTTTACACTTGGATGCCTTTGTAAATATAGCTGAAGATATTCCTTGGACTCATTGGCTGTTCGGGCATGTGAATAGAACCATTTTAATGGTCCAGTAATCAATGGTAAGAGTTTATTTCTATACGAGATTCGTATTCTTTGCCCAGAGCTGTTGATTCTGTGTTCATTTGCACGGAACTGAAAAGCTCTGTTTGTCAACCCTAAATAGCCTGAGAACCAGGGCTTGAATGTATTTTTATTAAAAGTGCATATTTTGAATAAAGTTTTTCAGGAGAAAAAATTGTGTGCGTTTGTGAGGAATTCATAAGGGAACAATGTAAAAACTGTCTATCTATCTGTCTGACTATCTAACTGTTAGATAATTAATGCAAGTCCTAAGATTTGTTAAAAGCAAAACATAGCATTCCTTGAAAATGCACCGTCTGGTTTTGGTGGTTGTGGGAAGGCTGTCTGCAGAGTGGCTGATGGCAGTAAAATGAGGCATTCATTTTGTCCAAGCAATTTGAAATTGGACTGGGTGATCTTGTAGGTCTTTTCCAACCTTGGTGATTCTATGATTGTATGATATTGATGTTATGTGCAATATGTGCACCTGTGTGTAAAGGAACCGCTGCAGCTTGTGCTGTGTTTTTAATGCCTGCATGCATGTTGAACAAGGGTGTGCAGTTGTTTCCTGGCACTGACTGTGGTTACCTTGTATGTGCTGTGTTTCCAGTTGTGCTGTGCATCCTTGGACTGGGATGGACTGGGATAAAGGAAATCATGTTGGGTTCTTCCAAAGCAAAACCGATCAAACAAAAATACCCTGACGTTCCGAACTCTGCTATTACTTAAGCAGTAACCTTTTTTACTCTGCTTCTAAGGCATGGTATGTTAACATATCACAATAAATTTCACTTCTTTATTTATTTATTACTGGTAGGGGAGTAGAAATCCGTCCAATATAAAATATGCAGTAACTGTAATCACTGCATAGTCTGTCTCTTTTGACGGAGCAGTGCCACATCATAGCATGTATCCTTTCCACACAAAGTACAACTATATGGATCATACAGTCCTATTCATTTTTTTTCCACTGTAAAACAGGTGATGGCTGAATATATACATTGTTTTTATCTCACTTTATTCACTGGCAGTTGATACTGAAAAATTCTCTTTGTGTAGTTGACCTGAATTGTTGGCAATCATCAACCTGTAATCCTGTTGTACAACTCCAGGTGGTTTTTTTGTACCTCAACCAAACGGCTTTTGTCACTTCAGTTTTCTGCTGAGATTTGCTTGTCCCTTAAGCTTTGCTCTTATTCAGGATGGCCAGAAATTTGTGTGTACTGTTGTGAGCTTTAAACATGTACTCTGAATATATATGCAGACACTTTTCATTTTTCATAAGACTTGGATGGAAGCAGAAGAAGAGTCTCTTGAAATCAGCCAATCAGATGATACTGAAAATGTATAAAATTTAAAAGAATTTAAAAGAAAATGTATACAATTTAAAAATTTAGAAGTGGCTGTCCATTATATTCCTTTCTTGTTTATTACTTCACAAAGCTCTGAATTTTGTATAGGCATTTACTGTTGGAACCTGTAGTAGAGGTGAATTACTGTGTTGTAAAAACAAAAAAAATTGAATATTAGTTCAAAACAAAACAGTAACTCTTTTCTGCATTTATTAGTAAAATATTGAGAATTTCCCTTGAATTAGAAATAGAGATAAAAGAATTGGGGCAAATTCTTTGCAGTTTTCGACACTCTTGGTCAGTTGGTTGACAATGTATGCAAAAATTCCATCAATTTAGACTAACATGTCTTATTCTCATTCTTAATTAGTCCTTTCTGGTTCTGTAATTCCCCAAGGGAATCATGCTTTATCCTGCTGAGTATTTGTAAAATTAATTAGGCTTTTGAGTTTGACCTTCTTTGTTGAAATTCACTTAACTGAATCTGTCATGAGTAATTAGAGGTAGCTAAGAAATGAAGGATTTCATTTTTGACCATCTGTAATCAGGCATTTTATCTCTCTCAAAAACAAAAGATATTTCTTTTGATTTACATTATGTAGTTCTGTTGCGCAAGAATGATTTAGGTAGCATTAAGACCATTAAAGTGTGTTGTATTCTAGCTGAGAAGACCAACAGAGAGTAAGGGAATCATGAGTTACAAAGAATCAGAGATGAGATTTTTGTCCATCCAAGTAGTAAAGCCTAATTCCAGGTGGTGCTGTCACTGTGTTGCCATGTCAGATCAAAATGAACATTAGGGGTCTGTCTGGATGCAAAGTAATTGAGAATAACCCAAAATCAGCTGAAGAAGTGTCTTCTAAAGTGAAATCACGGAAGCGCACGCTCATGCACATGAGATGTAAATAGATTGCAGCTTCCTGTTATGAGATCCGTTATCTCTCCCATTTCTGATGCTGTATTGTTCTGGATTTATTTTTCTAAATAGGAATTTTCACGTTGTTTGCCAAAGCTATCATTTAAATCTACATACAGCCTAACTTCTCACAAGGCATTTTGGTTTTGTATTGAGTTACAGTTGTAGGATACAACAGTTGTGCTGTTGCTTTCAGAATCTTCTGTATTCTAAATAATCAGGTGAAAATTATGACTCTGTTTGGAAGAGAAGGAGAGGAAAAGATGATCCGTACCCCAAAGGGATTGAGACATTGTGTGAAGGTAGCAACGTAATGTCACTGCATCTTCATTTTTTATTTCGATTTCTTAAGATGCCACAGCCCTTTTCCATAAACTGAGTATTTTGAATGAATGGGAATTGAAGGCTTTAGAGAGATTTTGAACTATGATTTGTGACTGTTTTAAGATTGATGGTGGTTATGAGTACTCTGTCTCTGCAGGATGGATAACATCACCGTCCTAAATAGAAATGATTGGTTGCAGTGGGGTTGGAACTGGCTGATCTTTAAGGTTCCTTCTAACCCAAGCCATTCTGTGATTCAGTTCTGCAGCAGACTTCAATATCTTGTGGGTGGTCTTGCTCATTTTGTTAGCTCTCGACTGTTTTTTACTTAAGGAAAAGTTTTCACATATACTTTTTTTTTTTTTTTTTTTTTTTTTTTTTTTTTAAGTGGAGTCTCCTTCCTTTACACATCTGTGGTAAAATGGTTTAAGCTTGGATAAAATTGCCCCAGAATAATCCAATTTGTGTAATCTACTCAGGGAATGTTTTCATGCTCAGAAGTTGATCACATAAGCAAGTCAGTGGATTGCATAGGACAAAGTAGAAAGCAACATCCTTGGAGTACATAAAAATAGGACAGAGGCTACTTTCATGGTTAGTGCTGTAGAACAGCAGAAGTAATGAAGTCATAGAAAGATTTGCTGGATTTCAGGATACTTCATGTTGTATATCATTGTTAGAAGACCTTGTCATGTCCATGTCTAGTTCAAAAAAAGTATACTTGCTGTTAATCTGCAAAGTGTATGGGTGTAATATAGGGTTATATGGGTATAATATAGGCTTGATTCAAAGAAATTAAATTGTCCTAATACCAAGCTCATTAAAATGTTTATCCCATACTACTAGTCTTTAGATGGAAAATAAAGGAACTCTTGTTATTGTGGGTTTACCTTTGCACTGAGATTCACCATGTGTTGTGGGGAAGAAAGAAGGGATGGGATGTGGATGTTATGGATCTGGTTGTAATACTTCCAAAAATATGGAAAGCAGATAGATATTGTGAATTAAGCTTGACTGGGGAACTCATAATTATGATATCATACAAGCTGCTAGTGGCATGGGTTTTAAAAATCAGTATAAAGCTTGTTTTAGCTGGTACTGAAATAAAGTGTGAAAGGCAGGCCCTAAAACTCTCAGAAAGGATGAATGATCCTTTGGAGTCACATGAGAAATAGGTGGGCTAAAGAATAAAGGTCAGAGTGTATTAAGCTATAAATGTCTGATCTGTCTGTGTCCTCCTACATGCTTGCATTTGAGTGCTTGGTCACCTCCGTGACATTCCTCGGAAAGCAGAAATTTGTCTCTTGATGTGTGATGTGAATGACCAAGGGAGATGTCTCTGGTGCCTGGATTGATCTGTGCTTCAGTTGCTTGAAGCACTTTTAGTCACCTGGGCTCTTACTGAAACAGTAAGTAGGATGCTGAAGAATATTTATTATTTAAAAGTTGCTTCAAATTTTGAGCAAAATCTTTCAATATTAAAAAAAAATAATAATAAAATTAAAAACAAATGGGGCTGACTCCCAAGTGCCCTGCTCCTGGTTGGCCATATGAGCAAATTAAAAACAGTACCACATTTTGACCATAAGTATCTACTCTTTATACTTAATATTACTTTTTTTTTTTCCGTCAGCCAAGAAGGTGAAAAGTTTAGTTTAATGAAATACCAAGATCTATAAATGTTTTAGGAAACATTTGAATTCAGCCTGTTGTTTTTTCATTATCTTCACGTTCATAAAGCATCAGTAGCAGCCAAGGTGAGATATCTTTGAAAACTATCTGAGTGATGCTTTGGGGTATCCAGCATCAAATTAACAGCAATTTTTGCTCACCTAACTTTTGTGAGGAACAGAAACAGGCCTTGAGTTGTTCATACTGTTTGTTTAAACGCTGAAGCACGGGCAGGGTTTGGCTGTGTTCTGAAATACGCTGTTGGGATGTAAATCATATTAGTTTCGTGATATAATTTTGTAGCTATGATCATCAGTCACATAGACTGTTAGTAACCGGTGGAATGGCCTTTCCCAGGCAGTTGGTGTGCTTTGTCCAGGCAGAGCTCGTGGAGGTGGTTGTCTGGCTGCTTGTAGGCACTTGCAGCACTGCATTCCCGCTGAATGTTTCCACTGTCTCACAATTCAAACTTCTTTTTTTCCAGATGAGCAGCACTTAGAAAGACAGCATCATCATGGTGTTTAAAGTACCCCCTATTTTATATCACAAATAAAAAAGAAAATTAGTGTTATGTATGTTAGGTTTTTTTAATCCAATTCTTACATCTCATCTGTGTTCTGTTTTTTATTTTTGTGCGGAACTTATTCAGAATAAAACAATATTTTGAAGAATCCGCATGTAATTTCAGGAAAAATATTATACTTGACAATTCTCGATTGCCTATTTGTGTACGTTGCATTCCAGGATTTGTAACTGACATCCTGAGTCAAATGCTTTATAGGTCCAAGTATTTATTCTGGGCGGTTGTGTGAATGGAGTGCAAAGAGGAAGCACTGAAAGCAAAGGGCCGTAACCTCACTGTCAGCATTTAACTGCAGGAGTTAATGGGCTGCCAAAGACTTGTTCTTCTCCATTTTAATCACCTGCATCTTTTGTGTTTGAAAGGGAAGGGAAAATGTTTGAGATCTTCTTTGGAAACGACATCAGGTTCTCTCCTCCTTGGGGACTGCTTGCTAGGAGTTTGCTTTGGTACTTGTTGATGGGTAGCTTTACAAGCATGTCTGTCAGGCTTGTAATCCTGATGTCTGTTAAACATGCTTCTCTACTGTCAGGGGAAGCAGAAGCAGAACAAAACAAGATATGAGGCCCTTGACAAGCTGTGTTTCATGGGAGAACATTCTTTCCTAATTTTCTCAGCTCTGTTTGCTCCAACTAAACAAGCAGTCAGAATCCTGCTGTGCTGGAACCTGCCGGCCAGCCCAAAGAAATACAGGGCTAAAATCATGAGGAAGATGGAAGCAATTTGACTTTGCCCTTCTCCTCAAGAGCTGTTCATCATGCATTCTGTTTATTTTTCGCACGTTATGGTACAAGTTATGCTCTGTTTGTTGCAGATTTGTTCTGAAGGATGTGTGATGCCTGAGTCTTCATAGGCCTAAAAGAGAGCCTGAAGGCCATGGCCCTTAGAAACTTGCTAGAGATCTGCAAGCGTAGTGTGCAAAATATGAGGGCTCTGTCCTCGTTTCAGCCGTGCCAGATGGGGATTCAAACTATGGAAGGAAAGATTCCAGAGCATTGCTTCTCAGCGGTGGTTCTTAATCTAAAGCAGATCCAGGTGTTGCTGGATGTCTTGCTGCTAACAGAAACAAAGCTGGGAGTTAGTAATGGCTGGGCATCCTTCTCTTTGCTCAAACCTTCTTCACTTATAAATGGACAGTGTGGAAACTTACCCTGCTTACAGTTGGAGTTTCTCTGAGGATATGCTTTTATCCAAACTCCTAGCACCATCAGATTATAAATAATATCAAAAGTGTGCAGGGAAAACTCATTCTCTCAATATTAACTCACTCGCCTGAATTTTTAGCTCAAATACCCTAATGGCCCAAATTCCCATTCTGTGTCATGCAGCAAATGGAATTTCCTAAATGCTTTCTGAAATCTCCCCATTGTATTTCTAAGGAATTGGGGGAGTTATGTTTTTCTGAATCAGGAGTGACTTTTGTTGGGGAAACGGTGAGAAGTTCACCCTGACGCTCCTGCAAACTTAATCTGAACATCTGATCAACCTGTACTCTGGTTTTTCTTAGGATACATATCTCGTCTTCCCATACTCATATGTTGGCTTTGGTTGTGGCTTTTTTTGTTGTTGTTATTTTTTTTTCCCCCTTTTAATCCATATTTTATGTTGAATATAGTTTAAGTGAGCCAAAGGCACTGTTTAAAAAGAAGTTGATGGCTAAGATACGGTTTACAGCTTATTCTTAGCTGTAAATTTGTATTTCTTCCTCTGGAAGTTAATGAACTCAGGATTTTTAGGTGATTAGACACATGGAGCCCTTGAGGCTTGGTATCTGAACAGCTAATGCTACTTTTCTGAGCACAAGGGTTCACTGTGTCTTCATAATAAAGATGCCAATAGCAGCCCAAGCTTCTACGCGCATTGCTCTCAGTGCTTTGTATATGTTCTTTCTCCCACATTTTTTGCCTTTTTTTCTGAGAATGTTACAAGTATGCTGTTAATCACATTACAATGTATGAGAGTAAAACCGTATTGTAAATGTAAATACTGAATGTTTCAGGCTATGATAATGTGTTCTTCGTGATAGAATTATATGAAAATCTCTCATAGAAAACTAACTTGAGTTCAGTGTGAAGACACCTTTACTGAGTTGCTCTATTGCACTGAGCAAAAGAAAGCACTACAGAAAATAGGGGAATTAGTACAATTTTTAATGATATGTTGTGAATTGGTCTATTTCAATGACTTTTAGACGATTTATGTTTTCCAGGATTTAATGGTATTTTGTCATTTATCCCTGCGAAGAAATATAGGATTTACCTAGTTTATCCATTGGAAAACAATTTATGCATACCAAGAGATGTGACTACTAACATTATTTTTCATTGCAGTGAATGCTCTCATAACAGCGATGCTAAAACTTTGCCTGGGATTGCATTTATCACAGGATCAAAGGGCTGTGAGAGAGCTCAGAGAACTCTCTTGCTTGAACCTGATAGGATGCTCAGTGCTCTTCTGTGTTTTCTGGCTGTCTTTTCATTGGTTCACCCTGCTGTAGCAGAGGCTATAGTTTATAGATTCACAGCACATATTAAAGGAACTTAAGCCCACATGCAGTGACATGTAAAGTCTCAGGCCAGATGCAAATGTCCAAACCCTGTTCTGCTTTCCTGAGAGCTGAATTGTTAAATTGTTTTTCTTCCAACATGCTCAGTGCTTTTTCGTCCCATTGCTCTTCGCAGAGGGTAAATAATGATGGCTAAGGGATGTGCTGTCATGGCAAAACATCACCTGAGTTGGAGTGATCCTTGCAAGAGCTTGAGGTGAAGCCAGCCTTCAACTAGCCATGCTTTTCACTGCTGAGGAGTGGGAAAAGTTGGATCATCTTTGAAATGGACACATTCCTCAGGGTTGCCTAGTAATTAAGGAACAAGAGGTTACGATACCAGACATTTTAATGTAAATTCCTTCTTATAGAAGTTGCTTTTATAAATATAAAAGGGGCAAGTCTTCATTTATGAAAAGTGAGTCTTAATCTTGCAACCTTCTGTTTTTGAAAGACGGCCACCTCACCTAGCGATCTGGCTGCTTTCTCTTGCAGAAGTGAAGGTGTTGCTGCTTTTCTTTGAAATAGTTGGGTCATGTTGTGTTAGTTCACACATCCTTCTGCATATCTTAGAATATTTACTGAGCGTGTGCTCCATCGCTACTCAGCCAAAGCTTGTAGTGCCACCTACTTGATACAGTGACAGATCCTCAGTGTAGGAGCTGAAAAACAGTCTAGGCAGAGCGAGACGGGAGTATTGCTAAGGATCCTTGCAGGTTTGCAGTGTGGGCTGGAAGCTTTGCATTGGGTGGCTTTAAATTCAGCAGATGGCATTTACAGAAGCACTGAAAGTCAGAGTAAAGTAGTGGGACTGATCTAACCTGAGGCTCCAGGGAAGGTAGCAGGGCTGCTTGAAGGAGGAGCTGTGTGCTGCTACAGTGACTGCTGCTCTGCACACCTCTCCTTTAGCATCATTACTTCATGGTAGCCCAGTGCAAGCAAACAAACCTGGCTTCTCAAATTCCCAGCACAACTCTTCCTACTAATGTAGGTGTATTGTTATCAGTTCCTGGCAGCTGGCTGTCACATGAGCAAACGTGACTCTCAGCAAAGGTAAATTCAGTGTAATTTATTTGAATCATCCTCATTTTATGTCATTTAGATAGCTGAAGAAAACCAAACTAAAAAACTGGCCACGTATTTTTATTTTCTGCTTAACGGGCATTTTTTCCATCTTAAGAGTCACACTGATCTCAAAGAATTGGTGGTAGTTACAAATGAAGTGGTGTCATCCTATCCAGGGGTGCTGGTGGTAAATGCTGCCAGGACGTGGCAACAGAGGAGTGTCATGAGGGTTCCCAAATAATCAGCCAGGCACACTGTGCTCTTCTTTTATTCATCAGCTTTTTTCAAACCTGCTGAAGTCTGCTGTTAGAGTAGGAGTTACGAGTAGACTGTAACTGTGGATTTTGGACCATAAAGTGCCTGTCTGTCCTACACACCATGTAAGTAGCATCTTGTTTAATTTTGTATATATTAAGCTACTGGTTACTTAAAGTAAGAATCTGTTTTAAAAGCACATATAAACAGTTGTTTTTCTTTATGTGAAGATATTCAGAGGAATCTTGTGAGATACAAACCAGAGTTTGGAGCACAGTCTCAAAGTTGCATTTTTCTGAATGCCACATCACTGTAGTATTTTAACACTTCTCAGATACTTGAAAATAAAGGGTATAGTCTTAACTTTTTTTCCATTTCACAGCCACATGAAAAGGTTGAGGTTGGAAGGGACCTCTGGAGACCATCTGGTCCAACCTCCCCATTTTTAGATAAGGTAGAGGGAGAGCTTCACTCAAAGTTTGGCGTGAGTAAAGGTCTGACCAATGCAGCTAAGCTACGAGAGTGTGGGAACTGATGAGTTTTGCCCTTTGATCCCATGGGGTTTGATGCAGTGTTGCTCCTCACCTCATACAGAAGCTGTGAGCTCAAGCTGGCTGTCTTTGTGTTTCTAGATCTGCTTGCTATTGCACTTGAGGAGCTTACATGTTCAGAATTCCCAACAGATTGTGTCAAGCTTTGATTTGGCCTGGGTAGTGTTTTAGTTTTTTTCAGCTAGGTTTTTTTTCTCTCTGGGAGACAGCCGGTGGCTGTGAGACACTGCTGTTCTTGCAAGACATCAAGAAGGCGAGACCTGCGGGGAGTGTCTCTGCTTTCCCTTTTAGGTGCTGTGTCAGGAGTGGGGCAGGAGGGTTCTCAGTTGGCTCCTTACGCTTTTTCTGGTTGGGATGGACCTTCAGCTGCCCAGAGGAGATCTGAAGAATTTCAAAGTGAGGTATTACAGGATTACAGGACTGGTACTTTTTGCTTTTTTTTTCTTCTTTTTTTTTGCTTTGATACTAAAGTTGTATAGATGCAGCCCTTACTTCCAAAAGGCGCGATGAAGAGTGGATTATGAGAAGACTGTTATAGTTCCTACAGCCTGGAAAGGAAGACTTGGGAAATGTTTTTCTTGTTTCTGGGACAGTAGGTGGAGCTGTTTATTACACACTCAAAAACCTCCTCCTTGAAAAAATGACAAACTCAAAAATGTGGTTGAGAAGCAGTTTTCGTGTGCAGTGACTGAATGCCATGCCCAGGCATCGCTGAGATGCTAATTCCTAACAGTCTGTCTGTTTAGAAAGAAGGTGCGAGTAAACTACTTGTGTCAACTCCTGCAACCTCTTGAGTGCAGCTCTGTCTGCCCAGACCTTATTGTACTTGCACTCATAATTTTCCATGCTTACCAACTGAAGCAGTTCTGTCCTGAGTTGACACGTGATTTCTCAGTTTCTCTGCCTTCTTACTGTGAGCTTACGCAGATCTTTGTAATTCAGACTTCTACATTTCTAATTTGATTCACTTAGTTATCATAGAAGAATTTCAGGTCAATTATGTTACAAGGGGATAATCCTGTTATGGAGGATGCTCTGAGAGTTTTCACATAGAACTTGCTTGCACATTCCCCCAGCTTCATCCCTGTTAGGTGAGCTGCTGCCTATGCTGTGCATGTATTCTTGCTATTTTCTTTTGCCAGTGAGAGCCAGTAAAGCAGTAATTGCAATATCTTTTGCCAGTTTGTGCTTGATGATAACCTTTGGGATAAATGAACTTCTTTCATATAACAGCCTTCTTTCCAGTGCTGGCAGGTGAGAAAATTCATAGAGCAAGCATGTAATTTAATTTTCTGCAGCGGGTAATATAGCAGAACATTACAGTACACAATCAAGAGCTCAAGCAAGGCATTGGTTACAGTCTCTGTTTTCTTGGTGTTCTGCAGGACCTCAGCAAATGAGGTTTATTGGTGAAATTATCAGGTTTACAGGTGAAATAATAAACAGCAGTGCATCATTTGCAGAACCTCTGGGTTCTTGCCTAGTTAATTGTATACTCAGTAAAACTATTCTTGGAAACCAGAGACATCTGCTTTTGCAGAATTGCGTTTCTACAGGCTGAAGTCAGGAATCAGAAGCTTGCAAAACAGCAGCAGCAGCTCAGCATCTCATTTTAAACAATCTGAAATTGCCTAA
Source organism: Lagopus muta (assembly GCF_023343835.1). Taxonomy (NCBI): domain Eukaryota; kingdom Metazoa; phylum Chordata; class Aves; order Galliformes; family Phasianidae; genus Lagopus; species Lagopus muta. The sequence continues at coordinate 43,326,190 of NC_064439.1, read as the reverse complement.
TGACTTCTAAAGTGAATTACTCAGTAATGGAAAAATAGCTGTGCATTGTTCATTATTGCTATTATTCATCTTATCATCAGTTCTGGAAGACTTCAGGATGTTCCACAAATACACGGTCGTATTTTATTCCAGTCTTTGGCAGCTCCTGAGGAAGTCAGTGATACTAGAATGCTTATTTTTGAAATACTTTTGTCATTTTATTAGAATGTGATTATTTTCCTAAAAGAATTTCCTGCAGGCATGTCACCTTTGATTTTGAAAATCTGAGTAAAACATTTTGATGCCGGCTCAGTAGTTCTTACTATTATGGGAAGAACAAAGCTGGCTGCTTAATGGAGGAGGCTTTAGAAAACTTGATTAGTACCTAACCAATTTGTTAGCATTTGCCTGACTTTAAAAAAAGAACACAAAAAACAAGCAAACAAAAAAACCCAAAAAACAACAAAAAGCAAAAACAGAAATGATAGTTTGGAGGTTTAGACTACTCAAGTCTCACACCAATTCAGACAACAGTAATGATGCTATCACTATTAATGATTTCTTTGGTCATGAAAATGTGCAGGAAAGTAGAAGAAGTAGCCTATTCCTAGAATTGTCTGAGCACCCAGCCTATCTCAGATTGGATATAGGAAACAGTTCTCTGGAGGAGTGTTGAGGCAGTGGCACAGGCTGCCCAGGGAGGTACTGGAGTCACTGCCCTGGGAGGCTGTGAAGAAGAATCTTCACTGGAACAGAAATGTGTAGATATGGCACTGAGGGGCATGAATTTGGGGCATTATGGGTATGGGTTGATGATGGACTAAATGATCTTAGGGGTCTTTTCCACCCTTTGTGACTCTGTGATTCTGATTCATCGAGTTTCACTGTAGAATGGACCTGTCGTGACATTCTGATCACTTGTTTTGCAGTTCTGTAATGTGAGTGAGAGAATTTTCTTGTATATTAGGAGATTTAAAGCACATCTTAATGGTGGGGGAGAAAAATTAATAGAAGTAAGTGAAATTTTGTGCAGAGATCAGGAGCAAGCTTTCTGGAGAGTGTTTGAGTCTCCTGTCTGAAGAAGAAGATGGAAAAGGAGCAATCCAGGAGGACAATCTGTTAATGACTGCAAAATAAGTATTTTGTGTTCTTTCTTCTTTGGGAAAGTTAGGCAGTTTCCATGTTGGTCTCCCACTCCATGAGAATGTGCCTTAGCTGGAAGTGTCAAGTTTAGTTTGAGACTAAAGGAAACAAAGCTACTACAGGAACAGAGGTCAGTTTCCTGGACCAGATGGCAATTGCTCACAGGTTCCAGAGAAACTGAAAAAGGAACTTGTTGAATTGTGATATGAAAGCAGTCTCCTAAATTGCTCTTGGTACCACTAGATCTACTAAATTGCTCTTGGTACCAGTAGAATGGATGAATTTGCTATGAGATGCCAGTTTCTAGAAAGGGATGCAGTAAATGGGAAGCTGCTGACTAGGAAGTCTGATTTCTATACTGAATGAATGGCAAAGTTAATAAAGAAAGTAGCTAGCCACTCTCACACCAGGAATGCTGGAGAGGAATTGACATGATTTTGGAGAGCTAAGGCACTCTTTGAAAATGTAGTGGAGCAATGAGGGAGCCATGAAGTGTGTGAATTAGGGCCATCAAGCTGCTGTACCACTCGTGGGATTTAAAAGTCTCTCAGTGAGTTCCCTTGCTGAAAGCTTAAGGAAACAAAGCTGTTGAGCAACATGAGAGAATATATTTAATAGATTAACCTCTCATTTTGTAAAAATGGGAAAGGGGAAAAAAAAATAGAAGAAAATGCAGTTAATGTAATTATTCTGGCTTATACTGGTTGGAAGAGCTCTTCCCATCCTGTGTTACCTTGATAATTAACATATGATTTGGTTACTGTGCAAACAAACAATGTTATTTTCCAAATTCCTGCTCTTATGAAATACCTCCTTCCTGCATCCTTGTTCCTTAAATTTTCTTCACAAGTAGTAGAAAAGCTAACTTGTGCTTGAGCCATTTTGCTTCCCAAGCTATGGTCCTAATGTCTCTGCTGTAGTGGAAGAGAAGATTGTTCTCTCTTCTTAACATTTAAAAGGAGCTTATTTCACTGATTAGTATTAATTGTTTCGATTTTATATTCTTAAACATCCTTTATTCTAAAAAAGAAATCATGTTTGTGTTCTTGATTTTAGGAAAACACAGCAAACTCACATAGCCTTAAGGATGCTATAAATGTTAATGAAAACAGCATGCATTAAGCAGTGTTGCATTTTAGTGCAAGCCTTTGTGCCTCAAGCTGAGCCTCTCCTGAAGTTTTTTTGGATCCTTCTGGAGCCTTTCACTGATACCAGTAAGGCTTTGCAAAGATGTAAAACTCTTCTTACCTTGTGTGTATCTACTTGAAGAACTGGGGCCCAGCTTATGTGCTTCCTGTCATTGTTGTGCATTTGGAAGGTAATTTCAGCCACTCCCAGAGGCAGTTGAAGCATTCTTTTCCTGCTGTTTTGCCCAAATGTTCATAGCTGGTTTTGCTGAGTAGAAGTTCACAGGCTCCATGGCAGGATGAAAAATAGGACTTTTTTACAAGTACAAAACTATGTATTTAGGGCTACGCAGAGGCACAAAATGAAGCTTCCAAAGTTTCAGGTTTTAGAATAGTTCTGATGACAAGAACTGTTTTCTTCCGTAGAAGCTTCCATGAACATAGGAACCATTTGTCTTCTGCTCTGAGAGAGATGGTTTTCTTAGACATGTCCAAGGAACTTGAACAAAAGTTACTTGGGCGCGTGATGAGGATGCTCATGGTTCAGCAGATAGTCTTGTAATCATTTTCAGCAAAACATTTTGATGTGCAGTGAAGTTTGACTGCAAGTAATGTACGGCATTCGTGTTCTGATGTACTGCAAGGCCCCGTGTTTTGTGTACTTTATTGTTATTTGGGAAGAGTATTTCAATGCTGTTGAGAATGTACTAAAAAGTTGTTTTTAGATGTTTGTTGTATTAGCCATTAATTAGTAAAATGAGAAATAATAAGGGTTGGAAACACTTTATGTTAAAACTAAAGTATGTTTATATTTCATATTTTATAAAGTATGTTTATATTCAAATCTGTAATGGCATTATCTCTAGCAGCAAATCAAATTAGAAGACATCCAGTTTGTATATTTCTTAGAGCAGTTTTCTCTTGTAGGTATGATGCTCATCTCCATTTTATGAGCAAAGAGCTCTTGGTCTCTAAATAATTGTATTATTAATGAACTGCTGACTTGTGTTTGATTTTAATAAAGCCATTCTTGTTTATTAAAGTATTTTAAAAAACACACACAGCAGGCTTAACTTATAAACTCTAGGAGCCAGAGAAAGTTTCTAATCTTGACTCATTTTACTACTTGCTGTGCCTAACTCCTTAGGATTACTTTGATTTCTAAAAGCATTAGAAAAAAAATCCCATAAGAAGAGATCAAGAAAAGGTCATGATGCTATCAGGAGGCTAGAAATGAAAAGTTTGTAGATTACAAACTGCAGCTGAAATTAGCAAGTAGAAATAAATAATGAGTTTTCAGCTTGGGCAAGAGGCATGTGGGGCTTTGTATTAAAGGACTTCTTTAGCTTATTTATCAGTCATTTGGAAATGGATGACAAGGTGTTTAGAAGAAACAGAAGGATTTAGATTAGGTAAAACCAGAAGTGCCTGCAAGTGTGTAGGTGAACGTTTATTTCTGACTGTGGATTGGGGATGGTTCTCTCCATCTTTCATCTTACGTTGGGCAATGCCCCTTGAGTAGAGGAAATGGTCTGCTGTACTGAGTTTGAAAACTCATGGTAAATAGTTGGGTAGGAAGATGCCGAGGCAAAAACTCAACTCGTGCACAAGTTTTGGAGAACGCAGGGTGGAAGGCAACACCAGTGATAATTGCATTGTGCAGATTGGATGTACCTTCTTGCCAAAGGCAGTCATTGCTTCTGATCAGAAAAGCAGTGCACAGATAATTGAGAGCTTTTGTTAGAAGCTTTTGTGTTGAAGAGAAGTAAAGAGTTAAACTTAGAAAGCAGACAAGAGGACACTGTGAAAGTACAGATTCACAGAATCAAGTGATCTTGCAGTTATTTTTTTATGTCGATCAAAACATCATCAAATTTACACAAAATATACCAATTATTTTTGCAAAGTTAGACTAAGGAATTAGTTTTTCAAATAATATTGAGTTTCACATGTAACAGAATTTTAAACCGAAGAAGCAAGCAATGAAATTCTACATTACAGCATCTTTATGGAACAACTCCATTGTGGACTTTCAGGAGTTCAATAACAGTGTTCACTCTTTGTGGAATGAAGATATTTCAGCAGGCAGAGAAGCTAGAAATAAGCCTTTTGTGTTCCAGTCACTCCTGCCTTTCTGGTTAGACATCTGTCTCAAGTGTTACTTGGACCATAATCCTTCCTGGTTCTTTTGGAATTTACTTTGCAAAGCCAAAGTCCATTATTTCACAGCTGTTAGAAGAGGAAGCAGTACGAAGAAGAGTGATCAGAGTGAGCAAAAATGGATATATATATATAATCTTCAAAATCTGTTACAGCACAGGATGCTGCCATGAGAAACTATTGTAGAGCTTGATAGCAGGTTTGGATTGTGTGCGCTTCAAAATAATAGGGTGAGTGAAATTTAATTCTGAGATTGAGTTTTTAAGTGAAGGCTTGACAGAGAAGCTGTTCAGATAAATTGCTAGCTGTTGTTTAAACAGTTCACCAAACAAGGAAAAACGGTTTTTAGTATTCTTAAAAGCCCTTGCAGTTCAACAAATGCAAAAATCTTCATTCTGAGGGCCATTTAGGGACCCCAAAGAATAGAGAAATTCATAGCATTGCTGAATTGCACTAAGAGCGCAGTGTGCAGTAAGTGGTCTGTAGGTCTTTAGAAGAATGTGTGGGGCTGGCATGGAAAAGATGTGGTTTATTACAGAAGTACAGTGATTAATTTATTTATTGTGTACAATAAATTGCTTTGCTAGGAGATCTGACGCTGTTGTAATATGATGGTGAATTTTTTGGTCTCTTGGCAATTAACAATACCAGGTGCTCTGCAGTCAATAAAAAATAAGGCACTGATACACAGAAGAGTGGCGGAAAGCCTTAAGGGAGGCAGATGATTTTTAATTAACTCTGGTTGAGAATTTTGCTGCAAAAAATAATTGGAAATCTGAAAAAAAAAAAAAAAAAAAAAAAAAAAAAAAAGGGAAAAAAAAAGGAAAAAACCTCTTAATTTGGAGCATTCAGTTCTGTTTGGGAAAAAAGTATTTTTTTTTCTGCTGCTTAATGACTCGAAATTCATCTGGGTGTAAATATAGCAGAGGCAGTACGTTTTGAGCAATAATTGAGTTAATGTGTGTTTTGCAAAAGTGAAATTTCTTTGCAGGAGGCAGTGCTGTAATGAGACCTTCATGGTTGCTTTTCTGTTAGCAACAGCTGAAAGTATGAAGTGAAATGGGATTCATTGCTGCCTAGTTTGGCCTAACGTAAGATAAGGTGGATTTTAGTGGGCACACATCTGCCCTGCTGTGAGCACCAAGCAACAAGGATTGCATCAGTTGCCATGACGGCCCTTCTGGATGTGTCAGCACAGAGCCCCATGTGAGGACCTTTGCGCAGCCACTGAGCATTGTGGAGTGAATTGCTGCATTAGGAAAGAAAACAGGAAGTGGAAGTGGAGGGAAAAGGAGCAATAGCAAAGAGTCATAATGGCATGGAATAATAGCTAAAGCCTTCATCACTCTTGCTTTGGGGAGTGCAGTAGGAGGTTGAATGCTTTGGTGCTTAGGAAGGCATGCTGTTCTCTGATCTTTCAGAAAAATTCTTGTGACACTGATGAAGTTTTCCTCATGTCAGACCTTATAAGAGATATATAATATAGTGTATATAGATACAGTGTGTGTGTATATATATATATATATATATATATAATGTATGCATGCTCACGTACTCCTGTATGCACACAAACACGTAGTTAGGTGCTGACCTGCAGAGAGGCAGGGTAAGGAGAGAAAGTAACAGAAACTACTTGGCAGCTGTTAATCAAGTAGAAATACTGAAGCTCTGATAAAAGCATCCCAAGTAAAATGTGGAATCCTAAATGATGTGTTTTAGGATAAATGCGTGTCCAACCTAGTGAGAGATCCTCTATGTTAGAGGGTTATTTCTAACCTGACATGAAGGGAGCTTAACATAACTTGAGCTTCTGAATTACATAATTTCTCTGGAAGATGGCATGTCAAACTGGTACATGTGAGGATAACTGGTGCTGGGATGCCAGAGGCATCTTAGAAATACCCATCATGCTAATTAATCTCATCTCCTTTCATTTCTTCTAAGTAGCAGATTCTCTTATGTTTGCTGTCTCTGAGTTACCAAGTAGGTGAATCATGGGCTAACCTCGCTCACAGTTGGTCACTGGATTTCACAGTGAAGTTTTGTGGCTTATGCTAAATGGCTTGAATTATGTCCTTTATTTACTGTAGGGGCAAAGCCTCATCAATCTTATGTAGGAGAATCATGCCTCTGATTAAATTTAGCTTTCTTTTTTTCTATTTGTATTGAATTTTATTTTTTTTAATAGCATAAACCAGGAAGTCAAAATCAGAGTCATTTGTGCTCTATTGGACAGATCATAAAATTTAGATGAAATACTTACATGCTCTCAGGGGTTTGGTTGGGTTTTTGGATGTTATAATTGGATACACACAAACATACAGGCATGTAATGCATATTTTAAAGTGTTTATCCCATTTACGTAGCTTACTGCTTTCCTTGCTGTATCTGTATTTCTTTGATCTTCTACAAACTTCCCTTTACGTTCTTCTGATTAAATAATAAATCTGGGGATTTTTGCCCTGGTATAAATAAATATTTTAGTATCAAGGATTTTGAAGAAGTTGAAAGTCATAGAAGACTTTTGAAATGATCTTCAAGAAACTTCCCAGCTGTGCACAATAGAGCTTAAAGAAAATTAAGTTTATTTCAGTGCATTATTTTCTCTCACCTGGATATTTGTAGTATGTTTTCATTTAAGGTGGAAAAGAATGCAGGTATTCTGGATGAAGTACAGTGTGTCGAACTTAACTGATTTTAACGGGAAGTGACAGCAGCTGATATTTTCACTGCTTAACAGTGCTGGGTAACAAAACTCTGTGCTTTTGGATCTTTGAATTTGAGGTATGCAGAGAGAGAAATGATTATACAAATAAGGGACCTGATTTTCATGAAGAACCAAGCCATGAGTTGAAATCACTTCCTTCAAAGCATCTGTCATTCTACATCCCATATCTGAGGAGCCAGAAATCTGGTATTAATCATCCAGCTCAAATTCTGTACAGTGGATAAAAGGTACAATTTGATGTTTGTGTATACAATATACCTGTAAGTGTTCCTATTGACACACAGACCCTGTGATGAGCACGTAATGAGGATTTGAATGAGAACATGTTATTTTAATACTAATGCAGTATCACTGCAGTAAGGATTTAACGTTTGTACTTTATTTGCTGAGCTTTTTATTTTAGACATAAGTGATTGAAAGGATTGAAAAATTTAGAAAGTAGTTTGGAAAAACTCGTGCTGAACAGGCACTGTGGATAATCAGACCTTATAATGAGATACTGGGTTTTTTGTTGCATTGCTTTGCTTGCTTGTGCCCTGGAGCTTAGCTGGGTGCTGTGTAGCCAATAAATCTCTGAAACCGCAGCTTGCTTTTATAGCATCACTGTAATTATTGAGTGTTATTTGAGCTTAGTCTATTTATTTCCTACCTGATGACAATCTGTCCCCTGTGAGCCTTCAAACCCATGCAGGAATGGTAATGGTGAGAGGAATGGCCATCCCTTTCTTTTCTTTTGAAGTGTCCCTGCTTAACCTGAGGCAGCAGAGTTTGCGTGCCATTTGCTTACAGCAGGCTGCCCCGAGGCACTCAGCTGCCCTACAGTCTGTCTGGTCTGCCATCCTCCCTGGAGTTGTATTCAGCTTGTGAGGCATTTAGTGTCATCAAGCATACTGGTTTTCTAAGGATGGGCCTGCAAGGTCCCCTTTGACAGTAATACTGGTATGGTGACTTGTGATAGAGGCAAAGCCAAAGTGGATGCAGTGCCCACTGGCGTTGGAGGTTTCTCTTTTCTTAGCATTCGTGGCATACACAGAGGAGATCACCAATCTGTTCCTTTAATTTTTCACTAAGCAGCTCTAGCTGAAGAACTGCTGTTGCCTCATTGCTCAAGCCACTGTAATTATTTCCTCAATATTTCTTAACTGTGAAAAGCAGCATCCTTGCTGGAAGTGATGTGTTCTGCAATGCGCTTACTTTTTCTCTGTAGTGTTCCATAGCTCGTGGTGTTTAGTCTCTAACTCAGGGATCTGGCTTTGTCCTCTGCTAGCTGACTTGGGTGCAGTTGGGAAAGGCATGCAGCATGGTGGTGCTCAACGTGCACAAGTCAGCCAGCTGCCTTTCCTGCTTCAAGTTTCTATGCTGTGTTTAATTTCCAATGTGTGATCATATTGCCCAAGTAACCATGGGTTATGTCTATGTGCACGACACATGTAGCAGCAACTGCAGAATAACTGTCCTAACAGGGCTTGACAAAGCCACGTTTCATTCCACTGCTTATGTTACACAGCATCAAGTAAAACAGAGTTCAGCCTCAGTTGTTTCAATCTCTGTGGGCTTTGGTTTGTGTGACTGTAGGCTTGTAAAGATTCAATTTCACATCTTGTGGAAAATAAGGCTCACTTCTCAGTTTCGGAGTTCTTGATTAGAGTTAGAATTTCTAGTGGATATTTCTGGGTATGAAAGCTTCTGGTCAAATGATTTTATTGCTTAGAGGAAGAAGAACTTTCAATATTACCAAAGTTAATCCTGCTTTACTCCTTATTTTGTTTTCATTTCACCATTACAACAGCATTGGTCCCTTGTTGCTTCTCCTCAACTATATTGTTTTAACTCCAGTCAGCTTAGCATCTCTTGCCTATCCATATGCTACACCAGAACTGGTGATATCAAGATTCACTGATAAAGGCTAGGTATCAAACATGCATCCTTCTCCCTTGAGCATTATGCAGTATATTCTGAGTGCCCTGGCATTGCACAGTGTTCAGTTGTTAAGCATGCTAGTACCTTTACAACTGAGCTTTGTTTTCTTTTGTTGTATAACTGTACCTATTCCTATATGTGTAGGACTTACCAGAAAGCTATTTCATTTCCTTGCTGCATTTAGCCGTGCTGAATCATGAGGGCACTCCATTTGAATTCCTAGAAAGCCTTTCCCATGGACATCTGGCTTCCTTGATCTCGCTCAGCAGAAAAACAAGACTGAGGTCCGTGAATAGTTTGTTATTGAAAGCTTTCTGTGCCCTCTGTGGAGTACTGAGGTTCAGGAGATGCCTTCTCCAACAGCAATGTAATGGAAGACAGAAAGAAGTTGGGAAGCTCTGAAAACTGCAGAAATGTGGGAGGTGGGATTGCAGAAAGATTGGTGGAGAACTTCCTTTATAGGAGTTTAGGTTCTGGAGTTGATAATTTGATAAACACTTCCCATGCCAAAATACGTACCCTAAGGTCTGAGCTGGTATTTCAGGAAGGCTGGAGATGGAGGTATTGAAAGCTCTTCCTTTTTTTTTCTTTTTGCTCAAGGAGGAAGTCCATGATTTGAAGTTTCTGCACGTTCCAGTTTGTGTCTTATAGTTCAAAAATATTGCATATTGTTAGTCTTTCGTTTTATTTGTGCAGCTGCTTTTCTCAGTAAAAATAACTGATAGCGAGTCAAGATTTTTAGGGGATTTTTCCATTTTGCTGCAAGTACTAAAATACTTTATTTTTGTGTGTTTGATTTGTGTGGATTGCAGGAGTAGCTGCATTCTGCACCCTTGTCCTATAGTGATGTTTTGAAAAAGAGTGAAGTACAGAATTGAGTAAAATATTGTATAGCCCCATAGGCACAGAAAGCCATCATCTTGCTATCTTCTATTTGCCTGTGGTTTTCTTACTCTTGGCAGACTATAAGTGGCTGCTGGTTTGCTAACAACTGACACTTGAATGCATCCTCCTTTAGCCCCAGCCAGAGGGATAGCTACTCAACTTTCAGTTCATCTGGCCTCAGTTTGACACTCTGTCACCTTTTCTGAGTTTACTTGGAATAAAACCTTTCCTAGCATGATTGTGCTACAGCCAGAACATACATAAGCGTGCTGTGAAAGTGTGGCACTGTAAAAATAAACACAAAACCAAGAATTGCTTTGATACATGGAGGATGAAGGGAAGGGAAGGAAAGAAAATTTAAAGTGTTTGTAGGGCTGGAGGGAATAGTATTTATTCTGTGCTGACACTGTAAGGGAGCATTGAGATAGCAGCCATGTATACATCCAGCATGGAACCAATAGGTAACTGCTTACATGATTTTAGGACAATTTTGGAGGAGATCTCGGCTTACTTTTGCCTTACCCTGCAAGAATCAAGCTAGTCACTCCTTACCCTTTTCACATGCTTGCAACTAAATATATAAAACCAAGCTGAGTGATCCAGTTATTAAAAGTAAATACCTATTTTGTCAGCACTGGAATTCTACTAATTAAATTAATAGGAATTATTACTATGGTTCCCATTGGTAGAGCTTCCTGCACTTGGAGTTTAATTTAAATGCACTTCCTTATTTGTTATAAATCAACAGATATTTCAGTTATGGAGGCATTCCCCTGTGACCACTTAATTAAGTGAGTTTTGCAATCCTGCATTTATGGAGATGCCGGTGCTTTTGTGCTCAGGCTGTTTTTTGAAATATTCGTGTTTCATATTGTTCTTTTTTTTTCTTTTCTTTTTTGAGAATATTTATTTTGGGGAAGGAATTTTTGCTTTTAACCCCTTTATCCCTTTAGGTGTGTTTATCATTGCAAATCACTGTCATATATGAGAAGCAGCTTACTAGGGGGACTGTACATCAGTGCAAATCTATGGAGCGGGGGGTTAGGAGAGGATTGTCCTGTCTAACAGCTGACCTTGCAAGGGAAACTTGAGCTGCATTTGCCAAGGAACAGAGTGGTTTGGTGCAGCTTTGGTTTATGACCATGTTCTCATAGCATTTCAGGCTGCACGTACAAAATGTGGAGGATTGACTCCTTGTTCTGTCACTCCATCCGCCTCACTGTACTACAGGGTGGTGGAATTCCTGGAGTAATCAGCATCAGCTGATGCAACCCAATTATAAACTCCACTCCACTGAGCAGATCCAGCTCCAGACCAATGAATCCCACCCTGATACAGCTTGAGCAAGATGGGAATATTTAACTCGGGGAACCAGAGCACCTTCCCTGAAGCAAACCTACTGAACCAAGTGCTGTGTCTGGTTCAGCCAACCGATCTGCCTTTGGTGTGCTGAGTTCTCTGCTCCTTCTGACAGCCAGAAGGACTGTGCATAGCAAGGGAACCATGTCTGGGTCTGAATGTGACTTGAGCTCCATATAAGTGAGGTCTCTTCCATCTGCTGCTTATGGAGGGAGAAAGATGCAAGGAGAAGGGAAGAAAGGTGTCAGAGATCTGAATGGCAGGATCCACGGAAGAGCTGAGTAATAGTCTGGTAACTCCTTTTTACTAAAGAAGCCACTTTCAGAGCACAGCTTGTCAAGCACATCATCTTAAAGGCACTGAAGAACCACTGTGTCTTTTCCAAAAATTCAATATCTAATCATCTTTCAGAAAATATTTGTCCTTCTCCAGTGGGAGAGGCCATAGGGTACAGCCTTCTGTATTTTGGGGAAGACAACATTCTTTAAAGGGGAGATGAGGTGTGGAGAGTACCAAGTAGGGGAGAATCCCAGCCTTTCCTTGCAAGAGTCACTGAACAATGTGGTTTTTTTCTGTATGAGTACACACCCATTCACACACACAGAATAAAGCTAATACCTGCAGCTTTAAGCTGCAAAATAAAGATTATTAATTCCTAAATAAATTCCAGACTATTAGCTTTTCTTATTATTTGTGGTAGCTCACTGATTTCTGTTCATTTCATTATTCAGTAACCCTTTAGATGTTAAAATCTTAGTATGCTGTTAAATTTGTGGAGCTATAATGAAGAGCTTCTGGATTAAGTTAGGAGATATTAATTAGGAGATATATGAAATAAATGGAGACTGGGTCTTTGGTAAAAACTCCTGTTACTATAGCAATAGCATATGCTAACACTTCTCAAAGGACTGCCTTAGATAAGTGTTTGAATGGGAAGGTGCTGTCAATATTTTCCTGCCCTCTGCCCAGATTTGTCAATTTTGTCATAAGGAACAGGCTCTTGCCTCTAGAAGGTGTTAATATTGCTGTAAAACATGCTGTGGTTACATAGGTTAAATACAAAATGCTTTCTCTGGGAACAGATTCTTTTGTCTGCCAAAGTACTGGCTTGAGTACAGCAGGGGTATATAGTAAATTGAAGCTTGTGTGTCTTTTTCTCCAAAAAAATAAAACCCACACTGATGCTGCAATCATTTCTGTGCTTAAGAAAATCATTATTTATAGGCCTAAATTTATTAAAAAATAAAAGTATTTGGATTGTATGTCTTAAGACAGTGTTTACTGTGCATTTAAGAGCATGGGCACCGTGAAGAGAAGCTAGATAGGGAAGTGTGCTTAGGGAGCTATGCAGATACAGCCCTATCAAAAGTGCTCAGCTAAGTGATACAGCCAGCAAGCAATTTGCTCTGAGACCAGTTCCTGGGGACCTCTTCCTTTGAAGCTTTCCCTTTTCCTTCTGCTTGCTTCTTTTTACCCTTAGGGCTTTTGTGGCTGTTGAAGGAAGTGGAAAAATTACTCTTGGAGTTTGGCATTGGTTTGCCAGTGTTGCATTGCCTGCTTTCCAGTGCTTCTGTCTCACTGGGGCAGCTGCAGTTGGTACAGGAAGATGGTGGTACCAGCAGCCTCACCAGGTGGAAGCCCCCATGTGCATAGCATTGCTCATCTCTGCATGCAAGGTGGGATGGATGTCTTCGTGTTGTGTTCTAGCACTCTGCGCAGCCTGCTCCCATAGCAAGCCTTGCTGTTCATTCTGCTACGTGTTCTTCTTTATTCTGCTGCATCTTCTTTGGGAAGGTTCAAGGAAAATTCCCTTTGGTTTCTCGTGAATAGGGAAGTAAATAATAGTAACTTGATGACAACACGAGTTAGTGTAAATGTTTGTAGGTCTGCGTTGCCGGAGTCCCACCAGGAGGAGGGAATGATGACTCACAGTGAACATTCAGAGTTTCTCAGAGGCAGCGTCTGTGTTGTTCCAGCTGGGCTGTGAGTTGTGTTTTGTAAGGTCAGGCTGGATGGTGCTGTGGAAGGAGCCCAGGAAGAAGAAATGTCGAATGTAGTGAGAGTGTTTCTGTTCTTAAAGGAAATCATTTATACAGGCATGAATTTGGATAACTGTCAGTGAGAGACTCATGGGTGCCACCAGCCTGCAAAGAAGGTATCACACAAGTATGATGGAAAAGACTGTACATTTTAGTAATATTTTCACTTATTTTTTGTTGTTCTTTTTACAGTGAACAATGCCTTGGTCTTAAGAATGCTTGTCTGTACTTATTGCTCTGGTACAACCAAAAGGGATAAATAAGGCTCCTAGCCTCAGATGTCCTTCTGCTGCAAATCAGGGCCTGACAGGACAAACATGGAAGTCTCCAGTGAGAGAGGCATGGGACCAGATGCAGTATGATGTGTGACAATTGGCAGGAGGAGTGCAGACAAATGTACTCGTTTCATGCTTTCATTTCCTCTGCTGATTGTGAATATACAGTTAGATACTTGGAGAAGAAGGGAGTTGTTCAATGTGACAAGAAATTCAGTTTTTGTGCCTTTCAATTAGATGTGCCTTTAACTCTGTTATTTTTTTTCCCCTTCTGCTCGATTACAAGGACAAAGAAGTCAGGATTGGATAGGTGACAAAATGCATTACCTTGAGCTGTGAAATGGTAAATAGGGACAGTGACTGATGCAGAAATAGTGCATTTTAGAGGCTTTTAGAACTACACTTTGACTGCTGAATATATAGGATAATGCTTAATAGATGTTGGGAATATGGAGGATAGCTGTTAGGCTCTGGAGTATAACAGGACAAATCAATAACTGCTTATCACAAGTAGTTTGTGCTGTCAGTTCAGTGCAGTTCTGTGGACTTCTTGGTATCTCTGGAAATGATTTGGGAAGGACATTCAAAAACAAAATAAAATTCTGCTATAATTACCTTAGAATATGCAAGAAACACTGACATTAGTATTGGAAGTATTAGGAAGGTGCTTCAGGGAGAGCAAAATGACATTTATTGAGAGGAAATGAGATAGTAAATGTTTACATAAATATAAATCGCTGTGTAAAATGTGGAAGATAAAAAGCAGGGAAGGAATTAGAGAAAGGTAGTAAACCTCTAATGAGGTTTTACCAGGTTGTTAGGATGTTTGATGGAATAACATTGTTGAGTTACATTTTTGTACTCTAACATGAAGGTGTCTCAAAATACTAAAACAAATGTTAAACAAAGCTATTTTGTAGACAGATCTGGGTGATGTGGCATGTACACATAACGTTATAATCTAGATGAAAACTGGCTGGATGAGAAGGCTCAGACAGTGGTGGTCAGTGCCTGAGTGGTTAGCAGTAGCATTGAGTCTTGGGGAGTGATAACGTAGCAGGGCTGATTTGGTTTAATGCCTCCATTCATGTTCTGGGCTGTGAGATGCGTCCACATTCTTCAGATCCACAAACACCACCGTGTTGGCAGACGGATCCTGAAAGGGTGGAAAAATGAACTGCTGGGAGCTTCCTGAAAGGGCAGTACCAAGCCCTGTATTTTGAATGAAACAAGCCCATGCAGCAGTGTGGGTTTGGGACTGCCTGTCCAGTGATAAGTTCTTCAGCAGGCCTACCCGAGTACTCAGTCTACGGTAACTCAGGACAAGTTTTTCTTCCATTAGTTTTTCCAGTTGCTCTCTGGATCTCTGTTAACTTTAACATTCACTGTGCTCAGTGGTAAGCATCAGTACAGATATAATAATGCTCAGGATTTGACTTGGAGGTCCTGAACCTGTCCCAAATATCAGTGAAGCATCTCACTTCAGAACACCCTTCCTGTTTGCAAAATAGTCTCTAACTGAGCTAGGAGGGTGGAAGGGAAAGAAAAATTAGGTGTTAGAAATAAAGTCTCAAGACCTGGATATATCTCCACGTGTTCCATGTGGCACTACTGGAACAGGAAGGCAAAGGGATCCTTACAGCACTGATTCTTGGAAAAGATCATTTCAGCTTTCATGTAGAGATCTCTGATGTTGCCAGAGCTTCCCAGAATATCTGCTCTGTAGCTTCAGACTTGCTTCTCCCTCCCTACTCCCCTTGTATCCAGAGGGTTTCAAAGCCTATCAGTTAAGTGTTGTACAGAGTCTGTCCTCCTGTGAGAGTCAATTTGGCAAAAGAAAATGGGGTTAAATGCAATCTCTTGACAATTTAAAGGTTTATAGTGTGAGAGGAAGGAATTTAAAATAATACCTGTGTACTGTTTATTTCATTTAGCTACACTCTGACATGTCAGTCATTTCCATTTGGTGACAGACACTGATTGACAGCACTTGTGTCAGCAACAGAAAGGGAAACCTTATAATTCTTGTCTGTCAGGCCCATTTCCTCATGTACTGTGCATGTGGATGCTGCTTCTGCTCTTTCCAGTGTGAGCATCACTGACCTTGCTGTCTTCATTCACACTTTACAACCACTTAATGAGAGAAAAGTCGTCCCAGCTCCCATACCCACTAGTTTTCAGTCTGCATGTACAGTAGTCACTGAATCTTTACATCAGTTTTTAATGGCAGCAAGCTGTCATCCTAGGCCTTTTGAATTAAGTGGCAAAGGCAAGACTTGGACAACAATTTTAAGGAGTTTAATGGGACATTGTCATCAGTTAATACATAGACAGCACCGTCTTGCTCCTACTGACTTGACTCTGAAATATTCATCACATGCCAAGTATGATGGCAAGATACAACAAGTAGTTTTCTGATAACAATTCATGAGCCTCTTAATGCTGGAATGCTGAGGTGGTGCCCCCCCTCACGCTCAAAAACTGTTTTTTTCTAGTTCAGTGGGATTTTTAAGATTCTTTTTACCTTTCTTTCTATCCCTGTTTCTGGTGCACTCCTGCTACCTAATCCTCCCTGTGGCTCTGCTGCTGCTGCTGGATGAATATCCGTTTGCAGATGAAAGGGCTGTGTGTTTCCATGGGTCCCCAACTGCAAGGAGTGCGTTCTCATGTGTAGTAACATGGTTTTCTGACAGCACCAGCAGTGTGTGGAATGCTGATAGGCCTATGAAGTGTTAAATACACCACGAGACACAACTGTGACTTGTGTTGATAGGTGCCTAGAAAAAAAACACTTTTTAGGATAATGAACTAATTTGGCATTTACTTCAAAGGCACGGTGCTCTCACTTGGCATGGCATTCACTTGGATATCCACTTCTAGGGAGAAAAAACACAAATCAGGGCTTATACTTCTAGCAGTGATTTTTTTAACCTGTTTTTCAAGCATATCCTAGATTTCCTTCCAGCTTATTTTAACAGCATTATCTTAGTGTGGTGAGTTGGTGAGTTGTGTACCTCTGTTAATCTGGAACTGGCAGCTCCACCTGCTCCAGCCCTTGAGCAGTAAACGCAGCAACACCTCAGGGGAGGCACACAGAGCTTTGCAGGATTTCAGATTCCCTTACTGAAATACAAAGCAATTGCAGCTGTGGAGCTGTGTGAATATCGAACTGCAGCTCAGAGAAACAACAAATGCTCTTCTATGAGTATTAGCTGTAAATTTGTTGCCTGCAAGGATAAAACAGTGGAGAGGACTATATGGTCACTAATGAAAGATGCTGTAAAAGTGTTCTTTCAATATACAGTTTCTTTGGAGCAAATGATTTCATTATTGCCACAGGGTGTTTTATGATTACAGCAGATACAGTTCACAAACCAGGAAAGCAAAATGTCATACTCACAAATGCAGTGGAAAATACACGTAGTGGTTGAAGAGGAGAAGACTACTGATTCTCAGCGTGTAATAGCAAAATCTAGATCCAAACCAGTCTGTTAAAAAGTTTTCCTCACCTGACTTTTTGTGAGATTACGTGCCAGAAGGAGTCTATTACTCGAAACATTGACTGAAATACTCATAAATTCAGTATTTGTTACGCAGATTAATTTGTACAGGCCTTTGGAAAATCTGAATAGGCATCTGTGTATTTTGGAACTTATAATTCAAGGCCGTGTTCTTTGACAGAATTAGTCTTGGTGACAGATGCGTTGTGTGTCCTTCAGTTCTTATGTATTTAAAGGCAACGGGAGAAACACAGCCACTTGAAATAGAAAATGAACTCCAGTCTCAGATTCATTCACACAGCAGGAGTTCTCATCTCCGCAGATTCTCATTGCTGCATTGCACATAACCGTAATAGCTGCATCTTCAGTTGTGACTTGAGTGATGGAAATCAGTTCTGTCATTTGTGGTTCCTACACTTACATCTTCTTCCCTAGAGGTTTGCTGGGTTTGTTGTTGTTTTGTTTGTTTGTTTGTTTATTTTATTTTTTTTTGCATTGCCTTATTTGTGTGCATATTTTACACACCCATGAATTGCATTCCCTCCTTAAGTATACAGAGGGCATTAGATACATGGGAGCGCACACACATTCACCCTCTTCGCTCAGTCCCTTCTCTTTCTCTGTGTTTTCTTGAGGAAAATGATGTTGCTTGGGTTGGAAAGGTGAAAGCTTGCCATGTAGATCCTGACCTGCCTCTTAGAAAAATTTGCCTCCTATATGAGTGACTTCCATCCTCCTGTAAGTAAACGAGAGGATTGGTGTCCTGGCTGCAGCCTTTTCACCCTTTTTTTGGACAATTGTTATGATCCTGTTTCTTGCATCAAGTCGTTTGAACGTCCTACAGGGAAAGACAGGGGGTTTCAAAAGTGTACCTCAGGTACCTTGAACTTCACCTTGCACCTCCTGAATTTCAACGCCGCAGGCTTTCAGGTTATTGAGGTTGAAGCTCACGTTTACCTTGCTGAATTCATGTGCAAGTGAGGTTTTTTAGGTATTGCTTAACCAGGCCCTGCCGTTCCCTTTGACCACATAACTTACACTGAAGCAGGCAGATCCAGTTACATGCCAGTATTTACTTCACAGAATCATAGAATGGTTTGGGTTGGAAGGGACGTTTGAGATCATCTGGTTCCAACCCCTGCTATAGGCAGGGACACCTCCCTCCACACCAGGTTGCTCGAAGCCCCATCCAGCCTGGCACTGAATGCTTCCAGGGAGAGGGCGTGCACAACTTCTCTGGGCAAAGAAAAGTGTGTGAAGAGTAGTCATCTGGCTTCAATGACAAGCCCTTTTGACTGTCCTTTTAGCTGTTGGACTTCTAATATAAACTAGAATACCCTTTGGGAGAGGTAATATAAGAGGGGATTCATTTGTTAAACTGTAGATGAGAATCACTTTCTTTTCTGTACCGCCTGCTTTTTTGTGGAACTGAGGCTTTTTCTTTCATGCTTTTTCACTGCCTGCCTCCCCAGCCCAATCCTATTGACTTCTTACATCCGTAGGCCAATTTTGTTCCTGTTTAACAGTGAGGCAGATGCCTTAATGATATTAAGGTTCTACCCCTGTAATGAATGTTGGCAGCTGGGTAGAGGAGAAAGATGTAATTAATGCCTGTGCTGATGAAAAGGCTGCAGTGTGTGCTCAGCTTTTTTTAGGTATCAGGCTTTATTAGCTGTGTTGTGAACAAAACTGCCTGGTTTTATACTGTGCAAGCATCGTTGTAGTGTTTTAGTAGGTGGCTTTGCTTGTGTGGTTTATCCCGCTGTATGTGTAAGAGTCCTAGGAAGGGTTCAAAACAAAGGGTTCAAAACACCACTGAGCGTGCAGGGTAGCACTACTCAGTATCAAGGAGTTGCTCATTCTGCGAGATAGAGGACAGAAATCTCTTCTCACTGCTCCTTCTGACTTCAGCTTCTCAAGTCTGATTGTCCCATATAACCTGCAGGATAATTCTGTCCTTTTACATGAGGAAGCCAGTTTAACCTACATAATTCAGACGTTTCCTCTCATGTGTGGTAACCTCCTGCATTTTTCACTTGTAATCGTCCTATAAAAATGTGCAGAAATAAGAAAAGTTTGCCATCTGAACAGAAGATTATTTGGTTGAAACTCTCTGAGGGTCATTTATTAGATTTCCAGCAGGTGGTCTAAGATGGCCAAGCCTTTGTGTTGGGAACAAACAACAGGAAAATACACTGGTTTTTGATGCTCAAAATTTATGGAAGATTTGTATTTGGAATACAGTTAAATATGATGTATGCGTGAGTTCAGAAATTACACGCTTTAGAACACTACCTTAATTGCCTTTTAGACTTCAAGTTTGGAATAGAGCTGTCAGACTTTCATAAAATAAGCTGTCTGTATTTGAATTATGAACCTAAGGCAGAAATGGCAAATGAGAAGGTGTACAGCCTACTCACGTGAGTCTTTTTAGCGTTCTGGGCTTGGCTCTTAATGGCACATATAGATGATCTTGGTTGAATTTCTGAATAAGTACTCAGTAAGATTATTCTTTTTTCTTCCATAGCAAGCTATTTAAGTGTCAATTGAGATGCAGGTCACCATGTCATGACTGTGTTCCTGCAACTTGTTCCATCTTTTGTGATACCTTTAGGGTTGCGGATTTTTTTTTCAGACTTCCATGTTACTCCAGTCTTATAATGTTTCTAATCAGCATTTAGAAATAGTAAGTTAGCTACCACTAACTCTGAGAAACAGAAAGAACAAATATATGTATATACACACTGTTGTTCTAGGCTTTTTCTACCATGATTTTCATTGACAGTGACTTTTTTTTCCCTCTTAACATAAAGACTAGCTGTGAATGCCAATAACTGTCTACTTGCACAACTGTTTGTTCAGACTGTTATTTATTATTCATCTCGTGGAATACATTGCCTAATTTGTAATAAATAAATAAATGCACTGTAAAATGGAAGGTAACAAATTAATGAATGCCTCACGTAAAGTCTATCTTTTTCATAAATTCAGACAGACAGAGCTCTTCTGTTGGAATACAGACAACTCAAGGGATTGGCAGACATTTGCAGAAACTTTGCAGTTGGCACAGTATGGGTCTTAACAAAGTAAAACACCCCTATCTCTCTTAAGAAAGAAGCATGTGATTAACTTCCTTGACTGGATTATTACAAATAATGAGGTAGATCAAAGCAAACTTAGCACTTTTTGTTGTCAAAACTATTGATCAGTGGTGTTTTTTATTACTGCACACCAAGTCCTTCGACTGTCATAGGCTGATTTGTGATTCACAAAGTGCTCTGAAAGCAGCCATGTCTTTTCAGGTGCCATTAGGTCTTTGTGCAGCTGGAGTATATGGAGCAGCAGACTGGGTTTGCACAGGGTTCTGTTGCTGGAGCTGAGTGGAGGAAGGTATTTTGCTCTGAGTCTCAGCTTAGAGTTTGTGTGGGTCAGAGAATATAGGAGCTTTTGCTTTGCAGTTCTGGGTTTAAGATATGCGTTTTTGACCTTTATTTTACACCTGCAGGAGTTATAACATGAGGACAAGGGAAGAGGAGAAAGGCAAAGATTTATACTTTTGTTTCTTTTTGTTGTTGTTTCAGCGAAATGAAGCAGAAGTTGGATGAAGAGGGTAACAAGTGCAGCATCCTTTCCAAGCAGCAGAAGTTCAACGAGCACTGCTGTATTCGCTGCTGTTCACCTTTCACATTTCTTATCAACAGCAAGCGACAGTGTCAAGACTGCAAGTACAACATCTGCAAGAGCTGCAGCTCTTACCAGAAGAAGGAGAAAGCTTGGATTTGCAGTGTCTGCCAGCAAGCAAGGTAGGGACCTATTGTTCAACAACCTGTGAATAGCAGCTATGGCCTGAGCCACACTTTTCCCTGTGTCTGTCCTAAGTAGTTAAGTCTGCTGGGATGGGACGTGAAGTACCTGCTGATGGAGTGATTAATTTGTCCCTGAGATGTGATGTGCCTGTTTTTCTAGGGGTTAATTTGTTCTGAGAATGTTTGGCTACCTGTTGCATTTCCCAAGCTTATTTCTCTGGACTGATGAATCAGCAGACACTAATTAGACACAGCTTGTACAGGGCTGTGATCTTAAATGTCTAAGTGACTAATGTAAGCTGAGAGCAGTTAATTGTTTTTCAACAAATCCACTGATTGGTGAGAGGAAAAGAAAAACTATTGGTGACCAGATCATTCAGCTGCAAATGTGCTTTGGAGTGCTTTTCCTAATGCTGGCTTGTTGGTGGAGATGCTTTGAGCTCACTTTGGCAAATAACAGTACAAAACAGCAGGGCAACTTGTTATAATTTCTAATGTTTGTTAAAAAAATGCTACCAGGCTTGTGTTTGCAGATGGGTTTCTCTTTCACTCTTTTGAGGCTAACATAGCCGCACATTTAAAGTCAGTATCAGGAAACCAAAGCTAATCCAAGCAAATGTATAACAGCAGCAAAGGGACTGCTCCCTGGAGCATGGCTGTGATAATCACAGAATATCCTGATTTGGAAGGGATCCGGAGGGACCATTGAGTCCTTGTTTGATATTGCAGGCCAGGTACCAAAACCAGCTTCAGCTGCAGTGACATAACACTGACTCCAAAATTCTACTTGGTCAGGGTAGTTGAAATAGTTTGAACAGTTCAATTTTGAACATTGGTGACTAAAATAACTGAGCAAATGTGACAGAAATGGCTGGAGAACTGAGGATAAAGGCAAAAGTCGGATCACTTTCCAATGCTATAAAATATTCTTGTGTTTACCAAGGACTCATATTTGCTTCTCATCAACACCCACTTGAATGTTAAGCTTTCACATCATATTGTTGAAAGAAGTATGTGCCGTTTGAAACAGGCTATTAAAATCATAGGGTTCCCAGGTGAGTGATTCTGTGTTTCTGAAGGCCAGCTATGAGCTCAAAGGGGGATGGATTCCCCAAGGCATCTGCCCCTCCTCTGCCTTTTGCCTAGGAAAACCTACTCCTCAAACCCTGTTGAGGAGACAGAAGAAGGGCAGGAGCCTCTTTTCCAGCAGTGCAGAGAGCCCGTGCTCATTTCTGTATTCATTCAATTATTTCATACAACACCTCTTTCCTGTGCTTCTCCTGAGCTTATCCTTACAGGCAGCAGAACATGCAGCCAGGTTGTGAATAATGATGAATTGCATTTGAAATGGCTTTTTCTTTGCTTCAGGAAAAAAAAAAAAAAAAAAAAAAATTCTGAGAAGAATTTCCTTTTGGAAGAAAATTCTTGAACTGTATTAAAAGAATGCTATTTTTGACCCTCAAACTCTTTGTTGTCTCATACTCACTCACTTGTAAAGCAGTTATAAACATTTTCCTTATTTATGAGACCTGAGACTCAGGTGGATTTATTTTTCTGTGAATAAAGTAACATTGCAGCTAATCATTTTACGTCCATTAAACCATACAACTTACAACACATCTGTGCTGAGGAAGCTGGGGCTGGGATGTCCTAGTCTGTTTTTTGTTTGATTTTGTTTGAGGGAATGGGATTGTTTTGAGTTATCCTTCAGTATTTCTTTCAGGGAAGAACCCTGGGGAACTAGCATAGTCTGCTGTGATTTACTGTCCCCTTTTCAGTGAGTTATCCATCTGGAGGAGCATGCACTGTGCTCTGCTGCTGCTCTCCAGGTTCTCTTTTTACATCTATTATTGTTTCCTTTAGTAAGACAGCGCAAGTAGTGAAAGTGGTTCATTGTTTGGCTGCTGCTTCTCTGCACATCTGACTACACCACAGAATGGATATCGGACTATAAACATCTCTGGGGACTGTGTTTTCAGGCTGTTCTTTTTTTTCCCCTCCCTATTTATTTTTCTTTAATTATCTAGTTAATTTTGTAAAGCTCTGCTATGCGGAAAGCAAAGAACTGTGAACACTGACAGCTCTGACTTCATGCAGTGATTTACTTGTGCTCTTCAGCTCTGGTCTGCAGTAGTGCTGGATCATTCATTTTGCTTCTAGCATGTATTTCAAATCTGTTGTCCTGTTCTCTCATGTTGGAATCAGCTTTTTGCTGTACAAAAGGCCGTAAAGCATTCTTAGCAAAAATTGTATTGTAAACCTTATATACACTAGAGCTTAGGTCTCAAGGTAGGTGAATTAAGAAACTGTTTTCTGCCTATAAGTAAGTGCAAAAAAATCTGAAAAATTCCTGTATGATTTGGGAACCAGAACTAAGTCATGGGGATTGTTTTTGGTGGTTGTTTTTTTTTTTAAGTAGTAAGTTGCACAAGCATTACTTGGGTTCAAATTTAAAACATTTCTGAAACCTCTGTCCTTATCTTTAGACCATTGTCTTCTCTGTAATCTTCCTCTAAAAGAGTGCCATTGACTTCAGCAGGCTTTAAGTATTTTCTTGGTAGATTCTTGCAGAGAGATGATCTTGACACAGAAGAAAATCTTCCGTATTGAGTTATTCTGACAAGGCATGACCGTAACAGAGATACATGTTCTGTGGAAGTTGATTTTCATCTTCTGTAGCAGAGGTCTACATTAAACATTCAGCAGAGAGCAAATATGCAGGTTGGCATTTGAAACGTACAAAAATGTTTATAAAAATTAGGCCAAGAAGTTTCAATCTTGCTTCTTCCAAAGGTAGTAAACTCCTCTACAAGCCAATGAAAATGTCGGTGCTTGCACTCTTTTAAAGCACTTTGCCTCTTGTCATGCATCTTTTAAGTATTACACAATTCAGCTCAGTTTAGAATCTCAGCTCTCAGAAATGTCTTTGTAACAAAGTCCATACAGCTCTTCCGAGGAGCTGAAAAACTTTCCTTCACTTTTCCAGTTTTCCACTTCTGCTACACTTTCTGACAAAGTCTTTTGTTTTTAGAGCTACCTCTGATACCTTTATTAACATTCTAGTTTATTTTCTTTCTTGTGCGTATCTTTTAATTTCTAAGTATGTTATGATAAAATTTTGTATTATTAGTATCAATTTTTTATTTTGCGTATGGAGCGCTTTCAATTCTTCCAGAGGTTTGCACGTTTCCCAGTTAGACACACCATGATGGCCTGTTGAGGCAGCCATGTGGACCTCTTACATGCTTCTGAATAGATCCCGGGTGCAGCTACTTTGCCTTTTGAATTAACAGCTAGTACCAAACGGGTTCTTTCCTCATTTAGTAGCAGTAGGGCATGGTTTCTGTTTGTCTGATGTCCCCAGACTGAGGTGTCTCCTTGTGTCTCTTTCCCAAATCAAAAGGAATCTTTTTGCAGAGCTCCCACTAGGGATAATGTACAGTTTAACTCTTGCACTACTACTAATGTTATAAACCCTTAAAATGCATGTTTTTTCAGATTTTCTAAACCAATCACATTGTACTACTAAGCTGTAGGAGAGAGTGCCTACAGATCCCTTAGAAATAAGGTACACAGACATCTATGAGCTGTTTACCTTTCTTTACTTTTTCACAACTCTCCAGCATTCTAGGTTCCCTTCTTCTTCCCTTCTCACCATTTGTTAGAAGATCTCCATCTTTGTAGTGAGTGGGAATGTGTACATCTAATACTTTCATACCTTTTCATCCATGTGTTGTGTAATTCTTTTGCTTGTTCTCCAAACCCTTACCCAGATGATGAGAGTCCATCATCTGGTGGCCTCTTGGAATTAGGCTTTGCCTGGTCTGCAGAGCAACACTGTTCTGTTCCACGGAAGCTGCCTTGCTGTTTGTGATCCTTTCTAATGACAGTGAGTAACACACAGAGACCCAAATATTCCTTTTGTCTTTAATGATGCTGACTTATGAAAAATGTATTGATGCTGCATAAACTCAGACTTCATAAATTAAAAGTAGTAGTCTGAGCAGCTCAAAATGGGTCCCCAAAACTGTCACTGTGGTTGCTTGCGAGACAGATTTATTTGAGTGTATAAGAGAACTGGATTTTTTGTTTTTCACATTGCCAGTATTGGCTCAACTTGCTATGCTAATTTGGCTGCTTCTATTATTTATCTTCATAGAGTCTCAATCCAGAGTTATTTTTGCATGTTCTTTATGGCACTTTCTTTTGAGCTAGCTTGTAACCAGACTCTAGCAATTAGCATCAGTAGCAAATCTAATTGTCTTACTGGAACTTGAAAATGAATTAGATTAATTAGATATGCATTAGCTTTTTAAAATATACATTACAATGAGAATTAAGAACAATTAACGTCAAGTCTACCTGCAGCATCCAATACATTTGTCTCTGACTAATGTACATTGGAAATAATACTTCACAATATAAAAACAGAGCAGTGCTTCTGATGATACAAAAATTTGGCAAGGCCTTGGGTTGGTACTTGAAAAAACACAGTAGTTCCAGTTAATAATTGAACTTTATATTTGTTGATACATTTAGCTGTAACAAAACAGTTGGTTCCATGGCTTAGTTGTGGAGAGCTAATTAAAGTATAAGGCTGCTTAGCTAAACTTGTTTTGTGCCCAAGCAGGCTGAGCCATCTGCTGAAAAGAAGCTGAAGCTCGTTTTATATATTCTGCTATCAGCTGCAGCTTTGTGTGTACCTGTGTGAGAGCTGGGTATTAGGGACCTCCATGAGGTCCCTGTCTGACAGTTGAGATACAGAATTTGGAAGCCGTGACTTTGTCGTGTAAATGTGTATTTTTCATTCTGAGGTAGAATTGCATAGGGACGTTGGCTTGGAGTGTGGAAAAGCAGGAAAAGTAATGTTTTGGTTCTGATTTTGCTGGGTTTTATTGGTTGATTGGCTGGTTTTTGTTGTTGTTGCTTTGTTTGTTTGTTTTTATGTCCTCTAAATGATTCCAAGCATATTCCACATAAGGGATTTACTAATTTTAAGTAGCAGTGAAAGTTGTTTTCCTCAGCTGCTAGTATTTGTAGAAATTGATGCTATTCATTCCAAAAATGCCTGCTGCTCTACTGCAATATTCTTCCTCCTCCTTCTCCCGCCATTATTTCTGGTTTATAACCTATCTCTTTGGCTCCTTCTGCTTACTGTGAATTGATACTCTCTCTGGAAGCTTGTGGAAGCATCACAGAGGATCACAGATGCCAACTACTTCTGCTTACGGCATCCATGAGAGCAAGGGCAGTATCTTGTGTTTTGCACAAGTGCCAGGAACAGTCTTTGGTTTATTCATTTGCTCCGTGGCTGAGGAAGAAAAGGGAGGGGGAGGGATGTGCAAATTGGTTGTTTTGACAGGTTGATCTGCTGTTTGTTTTTTTTCTATTCTGATCTGCCTTAATTATTTCTGAAGTACACACAGTGAGCAATTTCAGTTCTGCTGGCCAGAATAGAGCTGTACTTGCATAACGCAACCAGTGCAGTGCTATGCTGCACTCAGTCTGAAAAAAAAAGTAAAAACAGAATTGGGCAGGAGAGTAGAAGAGAGGTTTATTGAAACAGCTGAATAGAAGTGTTAATTTGGTGATCTTTGCTAGCTCTGAGTAGCTTGAGGAGTGAGAATGCAGCTGAGCACCCGAAGCAGGACTAAGCTGTGTTTTAGGAGATGTGTGTTCCAGTTTTAGGTGTTCTCGTCCCTCAAGCTTTCCTTACGTGCAGAATGGATTTAATGATGCAGAGTTTTTGGAGGTCAGTAGTTGAAATGTTAAATCCTGTGGTTGTGAAGTGCTGGATATTAACAATGTACTCTTATTATGGAAGTTTTCTTGCAGTCAGCTTAGGTAAAACCTTGGCTTCGTGCATCCCATTTTCTGGTCTCTGTCAAATGACAACTAAGTTGAATTACTATTTAAGGTGGAATAAAATTTCAGTTGTTAAGTCTTATTATGCCCAATTACCTCTTTCCATCATAAAACACACGTAATAAAGAAAAAATTATGCTGTGGCCAGCACTTTTAAGGAACCTTTAAGTGGAGCAGAGTGGACTTTCAAGTAGACATCTTTAAATGACTGATATAAAAATTTGCTGCCTTATTTGACACATATTTGGTTCCACGAGCATGCAATTGCTGAGTCTTCAGGTTTTCTCCTGTGCAACTGTCAAGCTTTGGGAAAGCTCAGAAGTCAGCGACCTGCTCCAGCTGCCTCTGACTTTGCCACTTCCAAGAGTGAAGTCAGGCCTGGCCTGTGCTCTGCTGCTTCTTTGTATGGGCTCTTTGCTCTTTTTTGGATAGTCTGACCGTAGAGATGCTGGGTTTGTAATGTTTTCACAGAATCACAGAATTGTAGGGGTTGGAAGGGACCTCCAGAGATCATCGAGTCCAACCCCCTGCCAAAGCAGGTTCCCTACAGCAGGTCGCACAGGTCGGCATCCAGGCAGGTCTTGAACATCTCCAGAGAAGGAGACTCCACCACCTCCCTGGGCAGCCTGTTCCAGTGCTCCGTCACCTCACTGTAAAGAAGTTCTTGCGCATGTTTGTGCAGAACTTCCTATGCTGCAGTTTCCAGCCGTTTCCCCTTGTCCTGTCTCCACTCACCACTGAAAAGAGTCGGGCCTCGCCATTCTGCCCCCCACACCTTAGATATTTATAGACCTGGATCAGGTCCCCTCTCAGTCTCCTTTTCTCAAGGCTGAACAGACCCAGTTCACTCAGCCTTTCCTCATAGGAGAGATGCTCCAGGCCCTTCACCATCTTTGTGGCCCTCCGCTGGACTCTTTCCAAGAGATCCCGGTCTTTTTTGTACTGGGGAGCCCAGAACTGGACGCAGTACTCCAGATGAGGCCTTACCAGGGCAGAGTAGAGGGGGAGGATCACCTCCCTCGACCTGCTGGCCACACTCTTTTTAATGCACCCCATTGGCCCTCTTGGCCACAAGGGCACTTTGTTTTGTAGGCCCAGTGTGAGTTAAAAGAGCAGGGCATCAAGTAGGGAGTTCACTGCAGTGAAGGAAGAGTATTCTCCCACCTTGGGAGTGCTGTGTAGCTATTATTTACACTGCTATCATAAGCCCCTCTGTTATTACGAGCTATATGTGAAGGTTGTTTCCACAGTCCACAAGTAATTCAGATTCTTTTGTGCCAAATTATATTTTTATTCCGCTTCCTGTGGATCCAAGACCCTCTGTGGCTCCTGACTGCTTTTTCCTTCCAAAAGATTTATCCTGTTAGCTGTGAACAGCTGCCCAGTTGTGTGGGCACCCTCAGAAAACACTATAACTGCTATGGTTTGCATCAGTTTTCTTTTCTTGGTGATAAAATTGGAAATCCTCCAAACTTACAGCCACCAGCCCTGAATAGCAATAATAAACGTGTCTTTCCTCTAGCTAATGTGCTTTGCCATCAGGAGTGGTATCCTCTTCAAAGGTTCTTGTCACCAAGGAAGTTAAAATTAAATTTGTTGCTTTGAAAAAGCTTAACCACACAAAAAGCAAATCCCTCATGCTTTTTCTCTTCAGATACATCTCTCACCTGAAATAGATACTGAAGCGCTCACTGCCCAGTGTCTTCAGTAAGAATCTGTGAGACCAGGCATTTACAGATTTCAGTAAAGCATCCTGCTTCTGTGACCTGGGGGAAAAGAAAGGTGGAAAAAGCAGTTCCCTGGTCTTTCTGCCGAAAACAAGAAATGTCTTCTAAATTTTACAGGTTTCTGTAAAATCTTTTTCCAGACACTGAGTTGGCATCTGGCTGTGGAGCTAATTATGCTTCTTGCATCCTTCCACCACAGCTGCTTTCAAAATATGTCACTACTCTTGTGGATGATGAAATAAATGATAATGCCTGTAAAGCTGCCTCTCCTGGGACTATATTTCCTACGCTTTTCTACCCTGCATCACATGTGCATCTTCTGCTGTAGCTTTCCAGGCAAATGCCTTCTTCATTCATTCAATCTTTGTGAGTTTGTAGACAACCCTTATGTTTATCTTGTATCCACAAGTAAAATAATTTTAATGTAAGGGAAAATCATCTGTGACCTAAAGCTGCCCTTGAGTTGGCATCCTCATTCATTTCAAGTTGTTGTCCCTTCCCTTCCCTTCCCTTCCCTTCCCTTCCCTTCCCTTCCCTTCCCTTCCCTTCCCTTCCCTTCCCTTCCCTTCCCTTCCCTTCCCTTCCCTTCCCTTCCCTTCCCTTCCCTTCCCTTCCCTTCCCTTCCCTTCCCTTCCCTTCCCTTCCCTTTTTGCAAAAACAGCTTCAGAGATGAAGATTGGATTTTGACAGAGTGCCTAAATAAAAGCCTTCTAAAACTAAAACACTGTTGAATTAGCTGATTGATCATAGCGAAAGAAAACTTTTTGCTCAGTATTCGATTTCCAGTGTGTTTAGGAATTTCTCTGATAAAATGTTCTCATCAGAAAACTGTTTTAGTTAAAAATGACAGTTCTTCACAGGCACGTGCCTGTTTTGACTGGAAAATGATGAGGTCCAACAGAGAAATTCTGAAAAGCAGCCTGTGAGAGAGAGATCACAGGCTTGAAATATGGGAGCTGAGATTGAAACCTCTCCTTGGTATCTGGCGGGTCAGTTTGTTTCCCAGCATTGAACATTTGTTGTAAAATCTGTCTGTTTGTGGAGCTGTTTTGTCAGTCCCCTTACTTAGGGGCTGTTCTGTGACCAGGGGATCTTGCTTCATGTCAGGGAAGTAATCTTTGGAAGGTACAGGGATGGCCTTTGCTGCTCTAGCTGTGGTACTGATTGCCCTTATCATTTTCTTTTTAGATTTAATAGGCTGTAAAGCTTGTTGCTGGTGAACGATGTCACTTGGCAACATGTGCAAGTTGGATGTCCTCGGTGACTCCTTTGCCCACCGATGTGCAGGCTGAGGGGTGCTTCTCCACACCTCAGCATAAGGGAGATTTCCTTCCCTTTTCATGAGGCTCCCATGAGATAATTAGTAGTACATGGAAGTGTGTGTTTGTTTGATTAAAAAAATACTCTGTTCTGTCACCTGTCATAGTCTGAGGTTGTGCAGGAGGTTAACAGGATAAAGAAGGCAGCATGGTTCACGCAATCTTCAACTGGTGGGTGACAAATTGACGTGTATTTTCCAGGCTGGTCAGTGTGGCAACACACTGGGTAGAGGTTGGAACATAGAACTTTGAATGAATGCTTGTGTGATAGAAGAGATGGTGGGAAAGCATGCATCGGTAGTCACAGTTGTAACTGTCTTACTGATGTGTTTGCAGTGCTTCATAACATAGGGGATTTCTTAGGTTCTCTGTATCTCAGGTAGCTGTAATTGCCAGCAGCACTTTTATTCTCTGGCAAGGCAAGAAGTGAATTAGCTTCAGAGTTAAGGATTGAATTTATGATTTGTTTCCCCCATCCTGCAAATTCACAGTTATCCATGCATCTCTCTCTGATGGCAGTGCGTATATCTGATCAGAAATGTGTTTGGAAATTATCCTGAGGGGAAAAAGAATTGTAGAGTGCAGTACCATGGAGAAGTACCCTCTGTGAATCACATTCTGAGCACCTCTAGTGCCTGTACTTTGGAAATGCTGAGCTACTCATTTTTTTGGAAGGAAGTAATTTTGTTGCAACAAAAACCCCCCAGCATTGCAATCAGTCCTTTAAGTCTTGAGCTCTATGATCTGTGGAATGCCTGTTGGTGTTTTGCTTCTAGGATCGGAGAGCTATTGGAAGTAAGGAAATCAGAAGGCAGTGTTTTGAAATTTGGCCCTCTGAATCAGATTCTTGGAGCACAGAAAGTAGACCACTCACATGAGAAGGATGCACAACAGTTGTTTCTGTTAACTCCTAGGCATAGTGTGGCAATAGATTTTCTTGTTTCTCGTCAAGGAAATTACGATTAGAGACTGAATATTCTTGGGAAACCCCAGTTCTCCAAACAGTCTTATGCAGAATTTAAGTAGCAAGGGTTGGCTTCAAACCTGTGCAGGTGAATCTATCCTTGCAGTGCATTCAAGGGCCGTATTTTTCATTTTTGATGTTTTCTACTTGCTAGCAAAGAACATGGTAAGAACAAGAGGTAACAAAATAGAGTGAAAGGAGATTGACAGGATAAGTAGAAGGAAGAGGTTGAGGGGAATAGTACAATTATAGTTTGAAAAATTAGTCACGTAACGTGTCACTGTAGTTCCCAACTTGCAATTAACAGCACAAATCTCCATAAAGATTAGTAAGACTGGAGAGTGATGTTCAGGATCCTGAACAACTCTTTCAGCATATAGTTTGCAAATTGGTTGACAGATACCTGCCCCTCCTGCACCATACTCTACCATATTCCAGTGCTTACCGTAATTAGTGCCAGCAAAACCAGAACTGCAGTTAGTAAGCTGGCTATGACTTTGCAGTGTGCCTGGTTTATAGATAAGCTAGGAGCTATCCCATCATAACTGCCAGTGTTCTCATGTGTCCTTTGCCTCTTGTCCATCTTTGGGTATCAAGCAGAACAGGCAGGCCTGTCTTTTCCAAGCTCCTCTATGCTCGTAACATTTGAGCTTGGGGTTCAGTCAGGTTTCCACCCATGTTTCAGTCCACTTGTGCAGTCTGTACCTCACCAGTATGGATACAAGCAGACACTGGGATGTGGCTGGGGCCCTATTCTTCATTTGTCATTGTCTGTCTGTGTTAGTCCATGGCACAAAGATGGTCTTGCATATTCTGTGCTATTTAGATAACTAGATACCTGGAAGATTAATACTTAAAAGTTTCTAAAAGTTTTTTCGTGGTTCTTTGCAAATAAGGATCTGAGGAAAAATGCAGAGGTAAACCTAAAGCTACACATTTTGCCAACTTCACTACAGGGACTTTTCTGATACATCTAGCAGTTGTTCACTCTTGATAGTAGGATTGATGGATGCCAAAAGAACTCCTCAGCTGTTCAGCCAAAGCTCCAGCAGTATCTACTAGAGCAATCTGGCTGTGAAAAATGTTAAGGAAAGCATTTCAGGATAGAAGTTGTCTGTGATCTGAGATAGCTATGACTTCACCCTACTGGCTCTTGGAGTGTTTTATTCAATCCCTCTGACTTTTAAAGGGATGCGGAGCGTTATGTTAAATGAGTGTATATGTAGACTTTTGAAGGCTTGGTCCAGGTTTGGCAGTGTTTGACAGCTGCAGTTACTCAGATGCATGTACTGATGTTAAGAAGTCGTCTTATGGAATTACTGCTCTGGAATTCAGCAAGTCCAGACTCAGCTCCCAGTCTTCCTTCAGACCATCTCTGTCTAAAGGCAGCTATACTGAGTTTTGTGTGCTCTCATTCTTTATTGGTGAAATATAATAGGGAATAGAGGCAAATGGCAAATTCATTTGTGTTTCAGTGTAGAGCTTCTCAGTGAAGGACTGCCTCCACAATCTACTCAAGTCTCAGGTACAGATGACGGCTGTTACCAGAATGCAAGTGCAGATCAGCACCACTTCTGAACTCTCCTTCATATAGCTGGGTGCCTTTGGGTATGCCTTTCAGCCTGTACGTAGCCTTTGTCAATTCTTGTCCCACAAAGATTCTCCTCAAATGTACTGTTCCACATTTAAAGGCACGCAAATACACCATACATCCTTGTACCCTTTCTGTATCACAAAAAAAGTTGCTGTCCCAGCACTACTGAGGCTGAAAAGTGTTAGTTCACAGAATTACTTTTTAAAATAGAAAGCGAACTTATGCAATCTGATCGACAAAGCTTCAGAATTGTGCTGAATCTCGTGAGCTGTCTGATATTTGCACACTTCTCATTTAGGTTATAAAGGCATCATTCTGGCTTCCAAAATTATTTGGACACTTCCATTTTGCTGGATGATTGCTGATGCTGATTCTGTGCAATTCAAATGTCTTTGGATAGTTTATGAAGGGCAGAAGAACTTCAATTTCAAAATGCAGCTTTAGTGTATATTTAAATGTAGAAAATGAGCGCTTTTGCTAGAAGAAAAGTGTTTTTTTCATATCTTCCCATGTCTCATATATTAGACATACAGAAGAGCTAGTAAATAGTTATTTTGTGATATGTGGAGGATTTTTGTTTTTTGCTTTCATTTCTCTAGAGGTGCCAAAAATCATCAGATGAGGCAGCAGCAGTGGACCTGAGTCCTGCTTCCTACTCATATCCTGTTCACTGCCTGGTGTAGAGAAGGCTACCCTACCGTTACTTTTTTGCTCTAATATGAGAGAGATAATAATCCTTACCATGATAAAATGTCTTTATATGACCTTTGTATAACTACTGTTTTACTTGAGATCATGGCAACCTGGAGTGTCCAATTAAAAACAGGGTGTGAGAAGCACCATGTGGGAAATGAGGGCTTTGGGATGCTCTGATATTTTTATGGTGTGTTAGTAGGGAACCACAGGTACATCATCCAGCCAACCAGGTGAGATGTTTTAAAACTTTTCTCCTCCTGAGTCTTCTGTATGGATGAGCCCAGAATTTCATCTGTCAGAAGCAGGGTATCACCAGTCCACGTCTCCCTGCACCAATCCTCTTCCACAAGCCTGCCAGTTCTTTTTTTCTAGCATATGAGTTTGAAGAAGGTCCTACTGTGGCAGGAGAATTTAAGTTATTCTTTTGCTAGAGGACTGATATCTACAGAGGCTTATCTGGAATCAGAAAGACATTAAGATAGTTCAGAATTTGCTTCCCTCTGTGCTGTAACATAGGAAAGCAGGGGAAGCAGATCTGGGGTTTCTGCCATCACAGCCAATCAAGTCATATATTTTTAACTGTTAATCATTACTGCCATTACTGCAGTAGTCTGGTTTTTTTCTGTGGTCAAGGCAGTGCTGTTGAACCTCAGAGGGCTATGTAAGAAAAGCATCCTTTCCTGTCTAAATGGTTGTCAAGTAAAATCTGAGGAGAGCTTACTGGCAAATTCCTTCAGTTGATAACATAGCAGATGGGAAATGAGATCTTGATCAGAAAATAAAAATAAAAATAAAGCCTTGTGTTTAGTGAAGGGAAACACTTCCTCCATAGTAGCTGTCTGTAGATACTAGATTTCATGGTTTAAGTATTTTTTTTTTTAATAGCCAGTCAAAATCTAAAAATGGTGCTTCTCCTAGTTGCCACATGGACTGAGATTGTCATGCATCCTAATTAATCCTAGTCTGTTTAAGATTGGCATCTGATGCTAGCTGATTTGGTTGAAATTGGGCAACTGATATATGAGCTGTATGTGTTCCCCTCTAATGAGATTTTTTTCACAGTTAACCTGGTGCACTGCAGTGGGATCTCTCAAATCACAGTAAATCTTGCTCGTGGAATCAGCTGTGAGCATCTTAATAGAAATAGCTCCTCCTGATCCTTCTTTGTGGGCCATCTGGAGAAATTTTCAAAGATGGTGCATCTGGGGGCAAAAGTAAGGACTTAGAATAAGTGAGAATTGGGATTCTGGAAGTCGTTTCCATTTAGCAGGGACTGTAGAAATATCTATATGTTACAAATTTCACTGTTTTTAACCTGTGGAAGATAAAATCTGCATGTAGCACAATGAATTGTGTCCTTCAGTTGTAAGATCTGGATCATTCCATGATTCTGTGGTAGTATGAGTCTGCAGCACTGCTCAAGCAATTGCTAGTTAAGCAATACAGACAGTACCTTCCAAATTCAGTTACTTCTGTTTTTGTCAGAAAAGAACAGTATCTGAGGGGAAAGAATTAGCTTCTGATGAGAATGCTCTTATGTGGGACTCTGTGTTAGTGACAATTTCCTCTATAGTAAGAAGTTTCTATTATGCCAAGCTGGAAGCCTAACATTCCTGCTATGGTTTTGTGCAGATTTCCTTGAGCAAAAATGTCTTTCCCCTGCAGTAACAAAGACTGCAGCAAAACCAAGGAGGGCTAGGATGGGGATCCGAGTGCTAAATGGCATTATTCCTTCCCCATGATTTCTTCTAATCTCATAAGCAGCATGCCAGTTCCTTAGATTATTTTTTTTTCTCCTATTCAGTATTTATATGACAAGCATAAAATCCTCCCATCTCCTCATTTAAAATGAATACCTTCTGCTAGCACACCATCTTCCTATAAGGAGTCGAATGCTGTGTGGTACCAAAGCCCTTATAGCAAATCTTCAGAGTCTCAGCTTGTGAGGTGCTGGGAGATCAGCCTTTCTGGTGAAGACAGATTTCCCCTCAGACACCAATCTTGCAGGTCCCTTCTGCTTTTAATTCTTGCCAAATAGTTGTCTGCAGATGTTTCTATGCATTCATCTCCAGCCTGAACACTGCCCTCAGAATAAGTGCAGCAGTTACTGCCTCTGAGAGCCTGCAGAAAGCAAAATGGTTTTGCCATTATCAAGGAAAATGATTTTGCAGTTATCCCTACAGTTGGTATCTGTTGAGAGTGCTGCTTTTGTGCCTGATAATTTAAAAAGCCTGCAGTATCATGGGATGTTGCTGTGGATCTAAAGTAAATGAATTCAGGCTGACACCAAGGTTTGAATGAGCTTTGTTTTTTCCTATGACCAGGGAGCTGTACCATGCCACCTTTTTTGTTTTGTTTTGTGTTGCTTTAATAAATTGCTGCACTGGTTAGTGCAGTTCTGCAAAAGAATAATATTTTTTTCAAAGCGATATCAAACTCTTCCCATGAGAGAGTGCTGCCTGGCTTTCTGCTGTTGCATCTTTATCACAATTTGTGGTTATTCTTCACCAGTTCTTCCTGTTGTCAAGTTCACACTGAGAGTTGGCTTACAAAATGCTTCCAAACCCTTTAACTGTTTCAGACAAAGCCTCTGCCACATTCCTTGCACATTTTGTTTCCTTTGATACCATGAGTTCTGTTGTGTGTGTGTTGCTGTGTGTCTGAATGGCTTTCCTGTGTATTTACAACCTGTTTGGCCCTGTTACAGAAGGACACAAGAGATGCTAATTTGGAATATTTAAAAATCCACAGTGCTGCTGTCAAGTCATGGAAAAACACTGTGAAACCCAACCTGCCTTTCAGCGTCAGCAGTGCAGATATGTAATGGGATCATGTGGTCCTGTTTTAGTTTATGTAAATAAATATTCACTAACATCATATGCAAAATGTTACTTGATCTTATTATGCCAGTACTGTTTGTGCTTCCATAATTGAAGTTAAAATGAATTTAATATTGAAAGCAGGGCTTCGTAAGAAGCATAGTCCACAAGAGGGATAGTTCATATTTCCCCTAGGATTAACAAATATGTTTAGGAGGTTGGAGTAAATATTCTGAAAATGTTATATGTATCTTGATTAATTTGAATTTAATCAAATTTATAAATTATTTCTGTCCATAATATAAAGTGATGACAGAACAGGATAAGTTGCTCAGACTTGCCATTTTGCTAAATCACTGAAAACTTTTGCAGTTGGTATATTTGGAAAATTTACTCTTTGGTCATCATTTTTCCACCATTCTCTGTAACTGAAAGCTGCTTTCTCCATGGGAAATTAAAAAGTAACCTTTCTCTGTCGCAGATACTTCCAATCCCCCCGCTCTCCCAAGATGACTTCATTACTCTTCTGTGCAGCAGGACAGGCACACATCTTTTAAAATACGCTCTACTGATCTCTTACAGGAGCAAAATCTAAACCCTGTCTTAGAGAACCTTGCATTTAAACTACCTCTGATATGTGCAGTATAGACACAGTCGTACTTCCAGCTGAATCATGACTTGTGTTGTGTCGCAGTCTGAGTAGAAATGAGAAACAATCTTGAAAAATATTTAAAATCTAACATGGAAGTTGAAAGGCTTCTATATTCCCCATAGGGGTGCACTTACAGCAGGTGACGGTCATAGCTTTTAGTAGCTTGAGCAAATCTGCTTTGCAGTTACGTACCTTGATTTTAATTGTATCTATTTGAGATGGACGTTGACCTTTCAGTTAGTTGGGTTTGGGATAGTTGGCACAGATTTATGATTTTTTAACAGGAGGTGACTGCTACAGACTCTCAATTGCAATGCCAAGTTAAAGTATGATTTAAAAAATTAAAGTCAGGCGTTTAGATTGTACTGGGGAGGAAAATCTTATATTTCAGGGGAGGTACAGGTTGGATATTAGGGGAAAAATTCTGCTCAGAAGGAGTGATGATGCAGTGGCACAGGCTGCCCAGGGAGGTGGTGGAGACACTGGAGGTGTTCAAGAGCCCTGTGGATGTGGCACTAAGGGATGTGGTCAGTTGGCATAGGGATGGTAGGTTGGTGGTTGGACTCTAGACTAATATAAAGGTCTTTTTCAATCTTAATGTTTCTTTGATTTCTGGAGACTATTTTGTCCTTATTTTGGATACCTGCTGTTTAAAACTTGAACGGTTTTCCTACAGCCCTTCCATTTGTCTTCATTGTCAAACATTTTCATGGCAACGTGCAACTTTCTTTCTTTCCCTTTCTCTAGCTTTACCTCGAAAAAAGTAAAAAAGATACATCTCAGACTGCAGTGATCTTGGGTATTTTGACTAATACTACATTTTGTCAGCTAATATGATAGTTTTAGTCCTTTGCATTAGTGGTGATCTGGTTCTTTTTTACTCTTCAAATATATAAATAATACTTAACGCAATGTGTAGAAGCTTGAAGACTACCAGGAGAAAATCGTTGGGATTGTTCAAAGAGAATTTGATGGTTTAAGTGACACACAAAGATATTTCAGGGATGTTTAAGCTGTAGTGGCAAGCTCAGAAAAGTTTTGCAAAGCAGCAGTTAAAGAGACTGTGAGGTGATGGCTCATGCATGTTTGTTGTACATTTCTTGCATATGTGATTTTGTATCAGATTTCTTATCTACAGCATATCTGCTTTGCTGTGGGAATTAAAAAAAAAAAATATCTAGCAGATGAACACTTGTTTCATTTGCAAGAAGCTGAGAGTAATGTGGTCAGTAAGCCAAAAATTGCCTCGGAGACACAGCTTACGTTCTTGCACAGGATTCACAGCTTCTGGATTCCTTCTGCCAGAAACAGCCAGTCTTCCCCATGTGCCACTAGACTGAGAGCTAGGTGTGTCTTCAGCAAGTCAGCATCTTTCAGCAGACACTGCCTGCCATCACATCACATACTTCTCTTGTGACCATCTTTTTGATAACTGCCTATCATACATGGGCAAAACAGTTCGTTTACAGGCAGAACAGAGAACACTTTGCTGTGTCAAAAACCTACTGGAATTAATATGGTGAAGTCTTACACCAGTCATCCAAATTTCTCCCACTCTGCTGGCAGAGTGGATTTGTTCCCAGCGTAAGTGCATTTTTGTTTTGTCACAACCTGCTGATCCAACAGAACGCTGCATATCTGCAGATCTTGAAAAAATATATTGATGTGTAAGCAGGTATGTCTGTTCCTCTGCTAGCTCTGCTAGTCAACTCACCATAGCCATGGCAGCTGCTCTGCTTTCTGCCATAGGAAGACCAACATTTGGTACTGTTTCTTCTAGTGAGCCTCTTGCTTTCTTTGGCTACGCAGCAGTGTTGGCCTGAAAATGGCAAACTGTGGATTCTGCACATTTTCAGGTTGTGAATTGCACTGCATGAAAAAATTCCCGTGCAGCTTGAGTACGTGGTGGATCTTAGAAGATACAGAAGGGAAAACAACTTCAATTTTCTCACTTTGCTACAGGCTCATAGTATGAGCTTAAGCTGTTCTGAAAATCCTCCTCTTTTAAACTTCACCACCGTACTGAGATTATTAATTAAAAAAAAAAAAAGAAAAAGTGGTTTCAGAGAATTACACAGCATAACTTTCCCAAGCTTGCTTTTTTTAAAGCCTAGTTTGACAACCTTGTATTGTGCAATACTGTTGTGCTGTGAGGAGTACAACAGGAAGCCGGTGTTGCCATAGCCACAGATTTTAGGAGCTGACAGTTCCCATACCAACACTGTCATCATCATAAAGAAATCAATATTGCAGCGTCTGTCAAGTGCGTTATTTTTTAATATAGTAAAGTTCTTGGGAAAAAAAATGCCTTTAGGTGGGGGATATGTGTGCTTTACTTGAAATAGAAGAATACACAAAGTTGTAAGGAAATAGAAGAATACACAAAGTTGTAAGCATCTTTGTAATCATATACTGTAGTGTTGATCAAAAGAGTTCGCCTACAGATTGAACAGTATCTATGTCAAACAAAGTTCAGGGATGTATCTTAGGGTTTGGCTTCTAGAGATCAGTCTTAAATAATAGCCAAACAAGAAATGATAATTCAGAATTCTCTGGGTCGCCACATTAATAGAAAGTCCCACATCCCTACTCCCCTCTGTCAAACCACAGACGCTGCTCTTCTAAAATCATGTTTCAGAAATACAGTGATTTTATGAGTACTGCTTTTTAGTTAATAGAGCTAATTTCTCTGAAGCCTTACCAAGTCCCTTGCGTGCATTCAGGAATCCTAATGTCTTTAATTTTAAAAAGTAAAGTGTAGTGGTGGAACTTTTATTAGAAAACTCAAATATGAAGAGGAGAGCTACACAGATAGGTGAATTGTTTTTTCCAATAAAGCAAGTGTTTAATCCTCTTGCTGATTTAAATGAGAGGAGGATTCTCATGAAAGAAGTTGCAATCGGTGACAGTTGTTCTATTATTGTTTTCTAATAGCACAGATGAACCAATTGGTATTACTTGAATATATGGAAAGACACAGTCCTTCCACAAAGTAAAGAGCAGCCTATGCAAACAATTCTGAAAAGCTTTTATGAGCAGCTTATTTTGTTTAAGAAATGATAATCTATTCTGTCCATCATTATTTTGTATAATTGAACTTCTGACATTCATTAGTGTTTCCTTGTATTATTGAATAGGACTTTATTCCCTGAGAGCTTTGGAAATCTGGATATGTGGAATTACGATTTTTTTCTCTCTATCTGCCTTCAAATATATTTTATATTTAAGTATACAGGAAGTAAATAGAGAGAATTCCATGCCAGAGGCACCTGAAGCTGCTAGCTTCTAAATTAAGTCAGTCTAGGAATAATGAACTTTTTAACACTTCAGAAAAACAGATTTCCTTATCTTTATTTTACCAAGAGGAGAACAAGTGCTAAGGATCTGTATTAAATAATGTGTTGGAAACTGTCCATTTATGCTTAAGAAATTTATGATGTTTTCAACACTAATAAACAAAATACTTGTTTCTTACCTGAGTCTACCTTTTTGCCATTCTTGAAGACTGGAGTAATGTTTGCTGTCTTCCAGTCTGGAGGACTGTTTTGCATACAATTTCAAGGAGATGTGAGTTTAAAAAAAGATACTTGAAGGTTTTCTATGTGACTTTGTTATGAAAAGTATGGAGTAAAATGTTGATGTAGTCAGAATGAATTCTGCTTGTCTTGAATACAGGTAATATAATTTTTCCTCCTGTTCCATGAGGACATCACATATGGCTGCTTCTCCTACAGAAGTGCAGTGTCGTATCTTAGGGGTTTTGAAAACCTGCTTTTGGTATGCACTGCTGGAAGTCCTGTTCTGTGTCTGTAATGCCTGAAGTATTTAGGTTGGATGTTAGGGGGAAGTTCTTTACAAGGAGAGTGGTTAGGCCCTGGAACGGGCTGCCCAGGGAGGTTGTGGATGCCCCGTCCTTGGACGTGTTCAAGGCCAGGTTGGACGGGGTCCTGGGCAACCTGATCTGAATGTGTATGTTTGGTGGCCCTGCTAGGCAGGGGGGTTGGAACTACATGATCCTTGGGGTCCCTTCCAACCCGGGTGATTCTGTGATTCTGTGATTCTGTGATTCTGTGATTCTGTGATTCTGTGATTCTGTGATTCTGTGATTCTGTGATTCTGTGAAGTAGTGCTGGTGCAACCCTTAGAAACAGCAGTGCTTGACTTGTCAAAATCTTCACCTCATCTTGTGTTCCAAAAAGTAACATTTAGCCTTGCTGCTTGGAGTGGTGTATGGAGGAAACCAGGATCTTGATCGGTCACTTAAAATAGTCTAGGTTTGCCAGCACCAAGTTCTTCACAAAAGCATTTATCCCGCCAGGTTGAGAATTCTCACAAACATGCCTGCCATCCTAAATCTCTCCTGTGTAAGGGCAGATGCTTTCTGGATTCCTCATAGCATCAGCCCTTAGTTGCAGTCATTGGTTGTAGTTCTTGTCTGGGGTTTGCTCTGGAAAATTCACTGATGCTGAAAACCTTCAAAACTGCAGTCACCCTTGTCTTTAGTGGATGTAGTTGGTAATCAAGACGTGCTTTCCAGACCTTGCACCCAGGGGCCTTGCTTTTTTCTCTGAGCAAAAATTCTTGAAGTTTTTGTTAGTAAATGTGCCCATGTGACTCTGATTACAGCAGTTTAGTACAAAGACATTACCATCATGCTTTATTTTTAAAAATGACAACAGCAAATCAGAAATACCCATTTCATGTCATGTCCACCCCAGGAGCTTCAGTCAGTGGAGAGGACAATGGGCTGACAATCGAGGGTCAGCCTCTATTTTTGGTTCTCTGGCTGGCTGGCTGGCTGGCCTTGGGCTAATTGCTTTCACCACCCTGTGCTGCTGCTCTCCTGCCATCTCTCTGTCTGTCTTTTTCATTTAGATGATTAGCTCCCCTAGGCAAGGGGACTCATCTTGTTTGTACAGTTCCCTGGGTTTCATCTGAGGCCTCAGGGTCTCCTGTACTGTAACAATAGTGATTCACATTGGTTTTAATGCTTGTCTCTGATACAGAGATCTGAGCAGCCTAATCTCCACAAAGGGATGGACTTTCCTGTCCCTCGTGTTACCAACATGCAACAGGGAGATATAACTACAAAGCTCTTCCCTTTTGGATGTGTCAGACCCACCCTTTTTGCAGTATCAGGAACTCGTATGGGTGTTGTTTCTACTTTCTGGTGTTGATGCCACACACACACTAGTATGTGACATGACTTATGCCAGGTTTCAGGGTAACTCTGACCCTGGCCAGTCTATTTGCATTGCCATTTGGAGACTGGAATAGCAAAAGAACTTGTATTTTGTTGGAGACCAAGATCTGCATGTGGTAAGAGAGAGAATATACAGTGTTGTCCTTACAGTGTGTTGGTTGGTACAGGGTTTGCGTGCAAAAAGCAAACCAGGGTGCACACCATTAACCAGCTGCTGGAAAGATAAGTGGCATGAAAGTGCTATGAGTTAATGATTTTTCTATTTCTGACTTGTTAGAAGTCTTTGCAGTCAGCCCTGAGGAAATGTTCTTTGTTTTGAAAGTCTTTCAGCAACTGCATTTGCTTTTTTGACACAGTTATCTCCAGAGCAGGCACTGATAGTGCTCTGCCATTTGGGCTGATATCCGTGCCTCCCTCTCCCCTCAAATAGAACCCCCCCTCTTTCCCATCCAGAAGCATCACAGCTGGACTCTCAGTCCATGTGTTCCTGGCTGTTCCTTCCTGGTAAGTCATCAACACTTTGTGTTTAGTGACAACAACTTGATGTTGTTAAGGGAATTCTTTGCATACTGTGCAAGGTTGCTGGCAGTCATGATTTTATGGTGGATCCTGTTGTGATTTCTCTTAAAGTTTCAGTTTTCTCAGTGCTGGAAATCTGAGGTCTCCCTTTTCTGAAAAACATCTGAATCTTAAAGATTAGTGTATTGAAACAATAAATAAAAACAGCTCAGTTTGCCCTGTTTCTTAAACTTAGAGTTTTTTGGGGGGCGGGGATGGACAGTGCTAATTACATAATGTAGGAAAGAAATGATAAACTGCTGCCACCCACTGTCCATGCCATTTCAGTGATGGGGAACACCCACCTTCTGCAGTGGAAGATACTCTCATGCTGGGTCCCTACCTTGTTCCTTGGCTAGCAACAATGTATGCTGCTCCCAAATGGGCTGGCACACGTTCTTCTTCTAAAGCTTGATAGGAGTGTCATAATTTCAGCAAATCCCTGTACAGCATGGGCAAGTATTATAATAGAATGTGTCACATGGGACCAGAGGGAAGATTCAGAAGGGGAAGCCAAAAGAACAACTCTTGTGCACGAAGCCTGGGGCTGGGCAGGGCTCTTGTACTCCAGTTACATGATGTCTGGAAGAGTCTTGCATGAATCTGATGTTTTTAGTAGACAGACTTGAAGATTTGTTGGCTGCTTATCCATGCAAAATAGTTTTGCATCTGTACGGTCACTTCCAGCTGTAAACAGAGCTGTCCTGAGCACGTGTGAGGGTTAACTTCTTGGTTGTTCGTTTAGCGCCAGAGGAGAGAAAGTACAGTGAGAAAATGGCATCCGTAAATTCAGACAAGGGAAAAAGTGGCAAATGAGCCTTAGGGAGGGGTGGTAGAGCAAGATTGACTTTACAGCTCGATTTCAGGCCAAGGCTGTTATCTCACAATATTGCTGCTTGTCTCAAAATACTCATCACGTTACAAGAGCTACAGCAAAGAGGTGTTGATGTTGCTATTGGAAACTTAATATTTTGCATTTCCTAACCGTGGTTGTTTTATCTAGCTGTCTGCATTAGCTCTCACACAGTATCTCAGAACCTCGGAAGCTTTTGTGTGTCTATCCTCAGAAGACCCCTGTGAAAGAGGGACATGCAGCGTGCCTGAGCAGTAGAGAGAAGCAGCTTTTCAAGCATTTTCTTTCCTTGCTTTCCCTCACACCCCCTCCTTCGCTTACACTAGCACTTTGAGAAATTCTCTTGTTATTCTACTGCAGGCTGTTCCTCTGTGAGTGAGCTGCGTTTGCTGGGGAGAGGAGCGCTGCTGAGAGGAGCTGCATGCACTGTGCCTTCTCTTCAGCAGAATCCGCCCATCCACCTGCATCAAAAGAGTTTAGTGGCCAGGACTGGTAATGGGGGGATTTTTGTCCCCCCTCTCTCTGCCTTCCATCCGAAAACCTTGCAGTTCTTCACTTAATGATGAAGAACACGCATGTTGTGAATAATATTAGTGCGAAGCGGGAAGTGTACCTTAGGGGTGATTATCCTGAAAGGAACATGGAACAGAGCAGGAACAGACCACGGTAACTGCTCCAGGTAAATCTGCTTATTGCTTTATTTCTTATCATTTGTTCTAAAAATACCCTTTGTCTTGCGTGATATTAAAATGAGATGACTTGATTCCTTGTGTTGTGCATTACTGTCCTTGCAATGCAGATCTTTCAGTTCATAGCATTAGTGTATGATTTAATCACAGGACCGGAACTGTCTTTTAGTTTTGGAGGCTGAGATGCTGAGAGGATCACAACAATTTTAAGTTTCAGTTTTTTGGAGCCGACAAATTTATCTCTGTACAGTATTGATGTGGATTAGCTAGGGGGAG
The DNA here is from genome assembly GCF_023343835.1 of Lagopus muta. Classification (NCBI taxonomy): domain Eukaryota; kingdom Metazoa; phylum Chordata; class Aves; order Galliformes; family Phasianidae; genus Lagopus; species Lagopus muta. The sequence goes on along the minus strand of NC_064439.1, from coordinate 43,282,054 downwards.
CTTTGTTTTCCTTAAGCATGTTTTGATTTATCATTACATTGGTAATGATTTTAAAAGATTTTTAAAATAGCTTTATCCCAAAATGCCGACTTGAAAAAAACATTTGGCAACTGAGAGGCATACATGAGGGAAATCATTCTACTTTTTAAATTTGTGAGCAAACACAAATGTGTACGGAATGTTTACTGGCAGTGCTGAAATCCCAAACAGCGCACTGTGATGTGGCCACACAGCGTAGTGAACACAAACACAGCAGATACCTTGGCCAGATAGATACATCAGGAGTTCTCTAATGCAAAGAGAATTGTTGATGGATGTAGCAATCTGCTTTGATGATCCATGGCATTCTTTGCAACTGAGAGAGGACATGCTTCCTTCAGCATTACATATATTTTTTTGTCTTGACAGTGTTTTGACAAAGATTCTGGAGTGCTCCTAGAGATGTTCTCTCTTAATGCCTTTTAAATGTATTCCAGGAAAGCAGCATTAACACTAAACACTGTTTTCTGCTGCTGCAGTCATAACATGGGGTTTACAGGCGTCAACACGAAGTCTTCCCAGATGCATCACAGCATCTGTGTTGTGACGATGGATCAGTGATATGTTATCCCACTAGTGTAGAAGGAATCACAACTTCTGAAGTGAGCTAAGACGTCATTACGCTGCATATACGTAGGCATAGGTACTGGGAAGATAATTCTCCCTTCTGTGTTTTGCCTTGGCAGCCACAGCAGCTTCAGAATCTTGAGTATTTATTTTTGCTGTAGAATGGATAGGAAAGAAAATAGATAGGGTTGCTCATGTAATCATCTTTTTAGATCACTGTGAAACATATTCCTGCTTGTCTGTAATACACAGCTTCACAGTAGTCCTAGTTTTTGAAGGGTTCAATCTACTTCTTACAAGTATAATCAATTAAAACAAACACATTGCTGTTACAGACCGTAGTTTGATTCTGTTGGTGCTGAGCTGTTTCTGTATCTACTCTCTCTCTCCTGTGGAGGTGATCTGCCCATGCTCACCAGCTTTTCTCTGAGCAGCTCATAGAAGAGAGGACTATATGAATAGCTGGTGGTCATTGTTTGCAGTTCTGGAGACTGCCAGCAGCTCCTGATGTCAGCAGAAAAAATAGCTACAAAGATCTCTTGGTATTAAAGAACATCTAGCCCTGGGATCCCAGCTGTTTTAATAAGAAAATTTGTTGGGGTTGTTTTCTGACCTGAGTTCTTCTGCTTCTGCCAGGAGGCTAGTGTGAGTCTGTTACACACAGAGGGCAGTCCAGAGGGTGGGATGATTGCTCACCTGTCCGTATGAGGGTTAGGCTGCTAAGGGGAGCTGCAGGGAAGGTATGGGGGAGTGAAGTGACACTTAGCATGCTCTGCCTCTGGCTCACACAGTACCTGCCTGGGTTTTCAGTCTATCAAAGAAACTAAGCATTAGGATGTAGCAGCAGGTAGGACTAAAGTGTTGCCTGTGTTGCATTTCTACCAGCATCTCTATAGGAGCAGGGTAGCAGAAGCGCTGGATGCTGGAATTGCTTGCACTGACATTCTGTCTGATGGCTGAACTGTTGGGTAAATGTTCAGTGCAATAAAAGACAAAAAGGGAGGTGTGGTGGTATGGGGAGGAGACTGCTAGGCAAGGATGAAGCAGCATAGTATGGAAAACTAAGGGGTCAGATTGTGTTGTTGATAAGCTGCAAGCAGTCACCCTGAAAATGCCTGGGAGCTGTTTGCAGTGGGGGTTGTGGACAGGTGTCTTTGGAGCACAGGCCTGGTCTGTGCTCCTTTCCACACACTCACCTCTTCCCCTCCTAGCATCTGTGTGGCTATGCTGTGGCTTCCAGGAGCCTCTTTTTTGCATTTGGTCACGTGCAAAGCATGAGGCCCCATGGTCAGGAGCCAGTTCAGTCAGCTTCATTTTGCCACGTCGTTCCTTGCTGTCTACTGAGAAGCATTCAACCTTGCCTCTTGCATAAAGCTCTCCTTGCTGAGCCTTTACTTCTGGGGTACCTTAAAATCTCTGCAAGCTTCTGGGTATAATTTGGGTTTATTTCCAAGAAAGTCTAGGGGCAAGAGGGACAGACTGCACAGCTTTCGATTGCAAGTGCTGACATTTCCACGCTGAAATGGATCTGATTTTCTGGCCCTGGTCCTGCCTTAGCTTTAACAGCAGGAGGTTGAAGGGTGCAAGTAGGTAACCTGTTGTTCCCATAGATTACTCATTCTAATTAGTTTTCCTGTGGCAATTTCTGTTCTCCAGTGAATATAATATTATCAAAGGATTAATTAAATTAATTATTTTTAAATAAATAATAATGATAGTTTTGTGGCGTAAGCATTGTTAGGATAAATTTGTTTGAAACCAGAGAAAGAAGAGAAATCTTAAAACTGACAAAGTTACCCCATTTTATAATCATACTCATATTTAAAAGACATAATCTTTGACTACTAATAAGTCAGCAAATGATAGAGATACTTTCTTTTTTAAAGATATTGAATTGGAAGTAATGTTTGATGACATTTCTACTCTCTAGAAAGAAATATCAAAAATATTTCATGTTTTCCTTACGCTCTCACATTCAGTAAAGCATTGAACAACCATGAATCTCCGGAGGTAAAATCATAGAAGACCATACTGTCATGTTTGCCTTTGTAAAAGTGTCAAGTGGTGGATTATTGCCAAGGACAAACTTTTCTGATGCATTTTGATACATTTTCTATTCTAATCTGGGGAAGTTCCAGCATGTTTCTAACTGATAAAGTAGTCTTTTCATTATAGAGGGGTTGAACTCGATGATCTCTACAGGTCCCTTTCAACCCCTACAATTCTGTGATTCTGTGATACGCATACAAGTTTTATAAAAGTACAAGAAGGATTTTTTAATATGTTAGATGATTCCCATTGACCGTCGATACAACCATCAGGGTATTTTGTCTGTTCATCAATTCATTCCCACTTGTACCTCTTTGTATTTATATATGACGGAAAGACATAGAAAACCAGTCATTCTGATGATGTGAAGTGTAGAAGTCATCCAACTAGCTAGATACAAAGTCTCATTTCATGCACTATAGCCATTTCCCAGTAGCTGATGAGATGAAAACTTGGTAATTAATTTCATTTGTAAGAACTGCATAATAAATTTGAAGAAATGGAGAATAAGCACTTTCCCAGCAATCACTGAAGAATGATGCCAGGAATACAATTAGCTTTGATGCATTGCTCCAGTTAAGTTCATAAATGGTACAGAACATGAAGGTCTCTTCTACATGAAGATTAGGTGAGATGTAACTCACTGATTAGTCACAGAACCCGTGCTGATAGTGCCTTGATGTAATGCAATGGACAGTTTCACAAAGCCAGAAGAGCTGATCATAAATGAGTAGTCAAAAGCATTTGTGTCATTTTACGAGTTACTGTTAGAATGAGGCTAATGACAGTCTGAAATGTGCCACTGCAGATGATGTTCCCATTTATAGCATTATGCGGGCACTGTTAGCCCATGGCAACATTTTCTACCTATTCCAGAAGTGCAGATGTTTACCATTTGCATCATAAACTTCTTGTTGAAGGCTGTATTCCAGCTACAGCACGTTGCTAGGTAGATGAAAAGGTAAAAACACGTACAAGAATAACATGAAAACAGATTCTCAATCGGCAGTCTCAGTGTCCCTGCTGGCATTTCCTTCATTTTGGCAGAATAAGTAGGCTGAATATTTTTAGTCACAATGTTTCTTGTCACTTTGGTCCCTCCAAAAAGCTTTTCTTTAGTGAGTTAGGAGGATTCTGATTTTGCTTTTGTTTGGATTTTTCAAGTTTAGGGATGAGCAGAAAATAGCTGCTAATGAGCTGCTAATTTCCTTTCAGCAGTGCAAAAGTGAATTCTGTAAGAATTAACGATTTCTCTCCCAAGCATAGCTCAGAAGTGTTTGTTGCTGTACAAGGCAACAAGTACCATGTAATTGCATGGCCTTGCGTCCCATATACTAAGAAAAGTAATGATCAATTACAGCAAAATGTGAAATCCATTCAGTCTCCAAGACAGAGTAAAAAACATCTGTCAAAATATCATACTGATTATCATAGTCCTCAATTTTTCAGTATTCTCCGACCATGAATTGTATGTAAAATTTAGCAGTTCGAAAACTAAATCTCTGTCTATCTAATTATAACAATTTGATGACGCTTGAGGTGAGATTTTGAGTCCAAGAACTCAGCTAGGTTAAAATCACAGTTGAAGTAAAACATGGAAGGTGTTAGGAAGCGCCTTGATAGAGCTGTATCAGGCTCTTAAATGGGGGATGTAATTTTGCAACTTTAAACCTCGTCTGGATCCACACAACACCCTGAGCCCTTCCTTTGGTGTTTTTAAAAGCGGGTCGCTTCCCTGCTGCTGCAATGCAGGTTGCACTTCCTTGTTGGGAATTAGAGGTAATACTGCCTTTTCATGTCTGGTGCTTCCTACAAGTAATTGAGGTTGCTTTGCTGACAGTGGCTTCGTTAAACTTCGTTAACTGACCCTAACTTGTTCCCACTGAGGTTCTGATTGGTAATATCAAGAGGGGCAAATAATATTGCTTCATCCTACTTTAAATGCAACCTGTGCTGTCCTCTGGTTTATCAACACAGCAAATTAAAGTTTTATAAATTGTTTTTAACAAGAACAAAATATTTTAACTGTGTTTTGTTAGATTTATCCATTTAATTGTAAGAGCTACGTAAATCTAATTACAATTATTGACTACTCCAACTGCTTCTTTGGCCTGTAAAATGCTCTAATGGTAAATCGGCACTTTCTCAGAGAAGCAAAAATAACTGAGGTTTGTCTTTCTTTAAAAAAAAAAAGCATAGAACTTATCTAAATGAAAAATTTCCCTTTGAGACCTATGCAGCTGAAATTATTGCAGCGCTCAGATTTGGTCGATGTGCCAACTCTGCAGGAAGGGAAGAAAAAGAAAAACACAAGCAAACTTCAGGCTTTTTTTGTGTGTTTTTCTTTTTTTTTTTCCTTTGTGTTTTTCCTTGTGTTTTTCTGAAGCCAATTAAGTTCTGCAGTTGCCCTGGGCGACTCAGCTCTCATAAAGGTTTGGTGGATCTTCTTACCTGCGCAGCTCTTCTTCTGAATTGGTGTCTGTGGCTCATGCTTTTTAGGAAAAATAAAAATAAAAATTCCACCTGCTAATTGTGGATTGCATCAAAAGCCTGCTGTCTTGTTAGCCCTAAATACCAGGTGAGAATTAATAAAATAATTTATGGGGGGGAAAAAGTGTGCTTTTCTATGTTTTTGTTGGTGGTGGTGGTGATATTGTTATTTTTAATGCTTGTAGGCATTTCAGCTTAGAGTATAAGCTCATATGCTGACAAAGATGAGCAAGTGTGATCTGATGAATTACTCTGAATGGCTTTCAGATGTGGTTTTTTGATAAAATCTTTTTTCCTAAGCTTGAGAAGAACCAGTATCCTAGTTGTGTGTTGGCATTCTGTGACTAAATGTAGTATTATGTCAGAGGGTAGATAGCTCAAGAGAGAGAAATCTGGGTTATTGGGTTTGGGGCTTTTTGGTTATGCTTTGCTAGAGGAAGTTATTTCAAAAATTGTTTTTCCAACAGCTTCCATTTTTGCTGGATGCTTACAGAGGCTGTGAATTCAGGTAATTCAGGGAAGGATGCGTTTGTTAATTTCCAAAGTGACTTCTGTTCTGCAGAACAGTTGATGAGCACACTGGCTTTCTGGTGAGCATAGGTTAACATCCTTTATAAGTGCCTCCAAATAAATCTAAAGGCATACAGAAATAATTAAAAATGAAGAGCAAGGGAAACTGAAGTGAAGCAAGTGGAGCTTAAAGCTGGTCCTGTGCTTTTATATCAGGACCAGTGCTTCAAAAGCACTCGAGTTGTGTCAAGTGCCCCTTGAACAGATCCATATGGTGCTTTGCTGTCTTGATACAAGTTGTTTGGGCTGCTGGGAAGAAATCTTGACTTGCTGTATAGCACTTGTTCTGTTGGGGAGTAAGGATACCTGCCTGTAACTGCAGAACAGATCCAGTGTGGGAAACCTTTAACAAGTTGATCAAATTTAAAATGTGTGTGGGATCTGGCAAGGTATTTCCATCTACTTTCCTGCCCAGTCTGCAGGAGTTGGCATTCTTCAAATCTGCAGTGTTACAGTTGCTCAGTAACTCAGCAAGGCCGTAAGCATTACAGAAACATCAGCTGCAAAGCCACATCACAAAAAGAAAATTTAAACAGAAGTGGCAATGAACACTGATTCTGTTTCAGATATTAAGTATGGCCTCTGTGTCTTTGTATTTTCTAACTCTGATGTAATTAATTTAATTAATGCCACACCATGAGCCAGAAGGCCAACCACATCAAGGGTGTGTGTAATTCTGGGCAATCCTCTTGCATCCCTCTAGGGAAACCTGCATCCTCTGTTCCCGTTTGTTCTCTCAAGTGCCTGTATATCAGTGCATGCTGCATGGGGAATAAACAGGAAGAATTAGAGATCTGTGTGCATTTGCAGGGCCATGATCTCATTGCAGTCAAAGAGACGTGGTGGGACAGCTTGCATGACAATGCTGTCATGGATGGCTGTGTACTTTTTAGGAAAGATCAGCAAAGTGCAGTTTGTGGAGTTCCATGATCACAGTATCATGATCACAGACACTGATTTTCACAGGGACCTTAAACCACTCTGATATTTGCTGCCAGGCACATACAGTCCAGGTGGTTCCAGCAGTGCATGGAAGATAACATTCTGATGCAGGTGATGGAGGAGCCAGCATGGAAAGTTATACTGCTGGACACTGTTCCTACAAACTGAGGACTACTTGAGAATGTGAATGATTGGGGCAGGCTTGGGTGCAGCATCTGTGAGATAGTGGAGTCCAGGAGTCTTCCACTATGTCAGATAAAGTTGTTCTTAAACTTCTTACAATATTTTTTCTAATGAGCTAGGCATATTTTTTTGCCTTTTCGGTATCATTCAATCTGCTGCTGTAGCTTTGTTTCACTAGTCCATTGCGTGGTAGGTTTCATTTTTCTATTCTAGATTACATAGAGGAGATAAAAGGTCTTTTCACTATACTTCTCCATAGAGAACACAGAGTTCAGTGGAAATCTGACATTGAAAGCATAATTCTTCCTGCAGTTGTCCCCACAAGGAGTTCACACAAACTAAGCCAGGACAACAGGACACTAAAAACCTTCTCTTTCTTCCTGACTTCTTGGAAATCAAGATAAGTGAAAGTAGTACTAGCCATCTCTGAAGAGGTTTCCATCCAGTGACATAGACACCATGAGTTTTGCCTATGTCAGGGAAGGGACCAGCTGCTGCATCATAGGCCTGGTTCTGTCCCATGTTGGAAGGCAGTGAGATTGCCTGTTTGATCAAATGGTAATCTTTTAATCTGAATTATTTTCCATTTGTTCCCTATCTCTTGTTAGTCAGTGTGTTTGTTACTTGATTCTGAATGCTTTTGAAAGGAACCTGTTATTTTCAGACATGAGAAATGCAAAGCAAGTGGATCAGCACCTGGCAAGTTTGTGGTAACTTTACTCCTTTGATGTGATCAGTGACTGACCATTTCAATTGCATGCCACAAGCCAAAGAGATTTTAACGACCTTTGAAGCACTCCTTCAAAGAGTGCTTACCACTCTTTTATTCCATCTGTAAAATGTAGATAAGATTTTAGGTACTTGTGTAACATGCTTCTAGATCTGCAGGTCAAACAGTGACAAAAAAGCCTTGGGCATTCTCGCAGTTACTGTTTCCTGATACAGAGACTAGGTGAGATATGTCACACTGCCCCTTTGTTCTTGTGTTTTGTGTAGTTATCTTGGGTTCTGAGGAAGGTACCAGCCTCATGTTCAGTTGCAGCTCAGGCCAGAGCACCAGAGCGCATCCAGTGGAGATAGATGCTCCGTGGTGGCATGTGATGCTTGGAGACTCCCAGACAGCCTTCCAGCCATGCAGAAAACTCCTTTGATTCTCCAGAGGAATAAGCAGTACAACTGAAGAATGAACCCTGTTTGATAAGCATTTAGCAATCAGTTTTGTTTCCATGTGCCTGGGGAGAAAAGTGGAAAAAAACCTCAACTTAGTTTGTTTCTCTCGCTTTCCCAGCTGTCTTCTGTCACTTTTTTATCTCCAGCTCAGCCTGTCTGTGGAAGTATCTTCTAAATTGTATTGCAGGCAGTGAGATAGGAATCGTACACTGTCAATAGTCCTAGGTTCATTTGCTTCTTGCGTCACTGGGGAACACGAGTCAGATGAATGGCCTCACACAACAGCCTGTACTTTCATAATCCCTGTTATTCACTTGTTACTCTGAGTCACTTGATAAAGACTCCATCTGACTCATTTTTAGTGGATTTGCTCATCTGCTCCCTCCTTTCCTTCTTACGCCAGCGATGTTACAGAGCTGCTGCATGACTTGGCCAGGCTCCCACAGAGGCAGTGCTGTGTCTACAACCAGAGGGTCATGCACAGGCATCATGCCTCTCTGCTTCTTCACTTCTTTTTGGCAAATGCCAAATGACCAGGTAACGGATGGAAAAAGAGGTCAGAGGAACATGGGTTTCTATTTTCTGAGTGACCTGCTGCTGGTGACATGCTGTCCTGTTTGGCCAAGATGTGTGGATATGCGTGGTGAATGACTTTGTGTCCCTTTCAGTCCATGACCACATGCTTACAAACTGCAACATTAGCGGTGTTAGAACAAATGTGCTCGTGCAGGCCAGTACAAGAAACTGAGGTGAGATTAGCTTTGCAAGGGTGGATTTCCCACCTGTGCCAATGTTGCTGATTTCATAGGAAACCCTGGTCTGCTCTGAGTACCAGAGTGTAAGAAGTACAGCAACAGGCTTGCTGGACAATCTAAGCAATCTGCTTTTATATCTGGAATAACACACATTTACACTTGGGCTGTGGCACAGGGTCTGCACACACAAGTTGATTCCTAGTGCAGCCAGTGAGGTCCTCAGGGAGCTCAGATCTAGCGGCTGTAAGAAAGGGAATAAAAGAGACAACAGGCTAGTCTGAGGCTGAAGGGGAAGTGAATGGAGCACCTGAGACAGCAAGAACAAGCATCACTGATTTGGTATGAAGGCAACTTTGTTTGAAACAGAAAAGTAGTCTTAAATGCTCCAGTGTGTTTGTAGGTTTAAAATTAGTGTTACTGCTAGTGGAGACTTTGTAAATGGGTCTTTTTAACAGTACAAAGAAGATGGTGTGCTAAATGATAAAGAATTCATCAGATCTTCTTGTACCTAAAGCTAAGAATTGTCATCACCCTTATTACTGAATTACTGATAGCCATGACACTGATACCTCCTGTGTAGGTCTAAGCACCTTTCTGAGTAGTTCTGAGTGCCACATCAGCATAGATTTTAACATGTTATCTGGAAAAAGTCCCTCTCTGGGACTTGCATTACTGGAAGTCTTTGTAGTTTGTGATTTGGTGGTCATTTTTTCTCCTTACACAACAGTTTTGTCTGTGTTATTTTTCATCAAAGGCTCCAGTAAAGGCCCAAGAAGTGAATTTTACACCTACAGCAGCATCTTCTTATAGGTGCTCAGCCAGGAGGATGTTGTGCAGTTCTAGGAATCCAGTCCTGAGCACAATGTGAGAGAAATCTAAAATAGTGGAAATGCTAGCAAAGATGTCAATGCAGAATAAAGAGATTAAACTTGTATATAACTTTATTTACTGCAGCATTTCTTCATCTGGACATTCTGTTCAGCTTTCTAATGAAATACCTGCTCATTTGGAGCGTACATCCTCAGGACTCTAGGAGCCAGATGTATCCAAAATAAAACTTACCTTCTACTTCAGCTACTAGGGTTTGTGAGCAGCAAAGTGTAAACAGATTGACAACACAATGAGCGATTTGAAATTAATGATATATTTTAATCAGAATACCTCAAGGATGTGCAGGCTTCTGGTTCAGTATTTCATTTTTGCATTTATAGCTTCTGTAAATTGGCAAACTCTTACATTCTGATTGCACTGAAAGTCTTGAAAGTGGTGAAAAGAAAGATTAGGTAACATTGAGTTCTTAATCGTGCTCTTTATCACATTTTGATTAATTCTTCATTTTTCCCTGTCTTTGATACTCTGAAGAATCTGAAAAAGCATTCTAAAGCTAATTCAAATATGCAATATGTAGGTGGGTGCAATCTTGTGATCACACTTCTTAATTCTAAAGCACATGTTTAGCATAAACCCCTTTAATACTATCCATTACGTGCACTTGCAGTCTTGGTGTCTGGGTCAGAGGTCTGTCGGTAACAGAACATCTTTAGTCTTACATTGTGTATGTCTATGACTCATTAACCTCCCTTGGACCTGGATGGGAGCAGGAATCCCAGTTTACGTGTTAAAGCCCAGGTGCTGTGCCTTGAGTTTATCTGTTAATGACTAGTGAAACCACAGGTGCCTGACAAATTATACAAATGAGTCAGCTAAGAATTTAGGAATTAATTTCAGAAGCTGCTGCCACAAACCGCTTCTCATCAAATATCATGAAATAATAACGGCCCTAATGCTATGCTGAACTGTCAGGCTGAACTTTGACATAAAGCATGGAAATGACATTTAACAAATTGGGGCAATCATTAACCTGTGTCTCTGTGATTTGTCTCTGACCTCTCATTGAACTGAATTGAAATGCGGTTTCCCACAGTAGTTCTCTTCCTCAAGCATTCATAGGTATGTCTACGTAAAGCAAAGATGCTCATCCTACATAATTTGCCTCAAACCTTTTGAAATACCTTCATCCATGCAGATCTGCAGGCTGTATGACGTTTTGAACATTTTATAGTTGACAGAACCAGTAGTTCAGCAAGTACAGCCAGTCAACCCCTCTGTGAAGAACGAGGAAGAGGTTTTTGCTTTTACTCTGCCAGCTTTCCTGACCATTTTAACTTCCAGCACCGTTGGACTGCATTTATATAAAACCTATTTTGTTCTTTGCTTCTTGCATTGGGTGAGGGGGGTTGTGGCTGTGTTTCTGAAGATCACTAGCACCATGCTGACACTGGGGGGCAATCTGGTCCAGCCAGCACATGAGTAGGTCTTGCAGAGACAGCAGCTGGTTTCCTTGGTCACCCTTGGGTAATTCTCACCAGCATACTGAGTGTGAGCAAGCAGCTGTTGTCCAAGACCTTAAGTGGGAAAGCTTAAGTAGGTTCTTGAGTAAGCGGAGAAAACTGTTTGGAATCAGGTAATGCTCGCATTTTTAATTTTGCTTTGAAATGTAATATCTAAGGGTTGTATCAGTAAATGTAAAGCTAGAGTCAGGCAGATGCAGAAAATTCAGCTGCTGAAGCCAAGTTGAGAGGCGGCATTTAATTATACTAGGCTTTGCTAGGCTTAAGGTGCTGGTGGGATAAAGTGTTGATGTGAAATTGGCAGAGTGGGAGTGAAGCAAAGAAATAAGACATCAAATAAGGATTTTGTTTTGAGGAAGGATTTGGATTTTTGCACACTCCTCTCTTGGGTTGGAATACAAAAAGATTGGAGCAATGATAGTGAGCGAACAGGGGAAGAAGCGCAGCACAGGTAACACAGAGCACTCTCCCTACCCCTCTTGATGCTTTCTCTTGAGACAAAGCATTGCACTTTTTACAATACCTTGTCATCAGTGAGGCCGTGTGAGATGTCATGGCTCAAACTAGGTCATGTGGAAACATTAAAGAACATGCAAGGAAGTCCCAAAAGCAGAAGATAATACTGATCGTTCAGAGATTTGTTCTGTTTTCCTTTCACCTTTTTGAGTCAGACTTTTAGGTTGTGTCTCTTTTGTGCAGCAAACCCATTTTCTTTGTTTTTTCCAAAACAAAGTTGAAGTTTTCACATAATACCAGAGCTTTTAAAAGAGACACATAAAGGCATGTAAAATCTCACAACTCTGAAGTTATTACTAGTGACACTGTTTTCTGCTCAGGGAAAAGGTTGTTTGTAGTAGCCCTTTTGCAGTACTCCTTTTGCTCTGCTACATTGCAGTAGCTTGTGGTTACGCTAACAAATAGCAAAAAGTACAGTTTGGGTCTGTCCTGAATATTTCAGAGCAGAGGTGACAACAACCGAAAGCAAGCCAGTTTGGGTTGTATTCTGCGCTTCTACCTCCAGCACTGCCTTGTGTCTCCTGTCCTGCCCCCAGTATAAGACCAAGCTCTTGCAAGATTAATAATCTACAGCTAGCAGGTTCACCGGGAGCAGTCCCACACTCTGGCCAAGCTAGATTTGAGGGCTGGTAAAAAACTGGTAGGCTGTCCGATTAGACAAATCATCTGATGGATCACACAGAATCACAGAATTGTAGGGGTTGGAAGGGACCTCCAGATGCTTGCTTGCTGGCAGCCAACCACTGTCTGTCACCTGCTGGGCATGCCAAAAATCTGTGAGCTGGCCCTAGAAGTACACCCAGCAGATACACTGGCCTGTGATGGCTGAAGTGTTAACCTGGGCCACTCCTGCCCTAACAGGTTTATTAGGAGAGGATGGAGAGAAGAGAGAAACTGCACGAGGTGACTGTATAGTCTCCTTAATTGCTCCAAGTCTGTGAGTGTTCTTTATCTAATCTTACTGTGATCACATAAATTTGAATGTTATGATATAAATACCATGCCTCTTGGGAAAGCTTTCTTCCTGAAAGAGATGCTAATTGCTCAGCAGCCAGATACTCACGCCTAACTGTCCCGAGCTAGCATTTCCAAATCAAATGACATCTCTCACTAGGAATGTACATTTTCAAAGTACAAACTTGAACAGTTACTATAAAGAATATCTTTAAACTTCCTATTACTTGTGTGTTCTTTATGGTTTTTTACGTGTTTGTTAGTACTGTGTGAATGCTCGTGGCTGGGAGTAATGTTTTAATAGCAATTCTCATCAAAGCCGTTGCAAATTTTCAGCTTATTATTCCTCCCTGTTTCTTTTGAAGGGCGCTGTTTAAGATACACTTGTTTTTGTTGAGAAAGAAATGGTAAAAACTTGCTGCAGCAGGGGTGGGTAAGTGTCTCATAGCCACCTGTGCCACTGAGATGCTCTGTATTCAGCCAACAACCAAAGCTGTGGTAACAGCTGCCTTTACCAAAAACAAAAACCATGATTTTTTTTAGAAAAGAGGGAAGGCAGTAGTGAAAGCAGGGAAAGGTGTTCTGGTTTTGCTTGTGTGAGAGTAGTCATTGCATTAGACAGGGAAGACAGCAGGAGTAAGCCTTCAGGGACATTGTCAAAGGTGGAGATATTGGTGCTGACCATGGGAAGGATGATCTGAGACTCTTTCAAGATCGATATTCAGGCTGAAGTGCTTTACCCATCTCTCTTTTGTGCATTGATTCATACTTTCGGGGTTGCCACCCCACAGCTCCATCATCTGTAAAGGGAACGGAGTTACAAAATGCCCTTCAAAAAGTATCTGAGAGAGTTCAGAGGTGGTGAACTAATCCATGTTATGGCTGTTGGAAAAATTAATCTCTCTAAATAGGAAAAATTGGGCACAAGAGATCGAACTTCATGAAAGGTTGCATCAACTACTGGGACGTTTAGTCTAGGGATCTCTAGAAGAGGCCCAGGTTTGCAGGAAATAAATAAATATAGGTATTTCTTGTCTTTTCTTTGCTTGGTTGTCACAGTTTTCTCTTTCATTGTTATTATTTCTTTGTTTTGCATTGAAAAACTGATCTGTCAACATCTGTGGGATTGTGGGTTGTTGTTTTTGGTTTTTTTTTGCCATAAATGCTCTGATATGAATCAGAGAATGTATTGCATAAATGTGGTGGCTCATGTGAGAGAACATAGTGACTGTACAAAAATCTGGGGGGGTTTGCAGTTATTTGTTGCGCTGGCACTTAAAAGTTTCACTTACTGCTAGAGAAAAAGCTGGAGATGCTAGAGTGTAAGTTTTTGAAGGGGAGCAGACTAAGTATTCTGCTACGTAGTGAACTTCAACTCAGTGTGGCTTTTTTAGCCATGTTGAATAGCTTGTTTATGTTGTGTAGTGTTCTCTCAGTGCTTTTGGGGACCAACATATTTGGAGACATCCAGGTTTCCAGGCTGCTGCGGTTAAATTGGAGCATAGATCTTAAGAGATATGAAGAAAATTTAATTAAGAACTAGAAAAAATAATAATGAAAGAATGCATGTCCTGCTACAAACTCTGGCACTGTGCTCTCAATTTTTTATTCCTCCTTTGCTCTTACTCTATTCACAAATTGCTAATTAGAGTCAACAAATTGGCTGTAGAATACAAGACATTATGCATTCTGCCAAAAGGAGTGGCTGGCACCTGCACAAATTGGGCTACGATGTTTCTGAAGACTTAATGTTGAAAAAAGCTTTCGGTATTCTCCTCATTCTCCATTTCCCCCTCCTGAAGTGACTCAGTCCCAAAGGCAGCAACATACTGCTCCCTGGGTATCAGAGGTTTGGCTAACAGCAGTGAGCTTCCCCATGAAGAAACATGTTCCTCTCCCAAATAAGTTTCATCACGTGCTAAGTAAGCAGTAAGTGCACCCTGTGAGTGATGAATAACTTTGCTATAACCCAGCTGAAGCGTTGTGATAACGGCTGCAGTATCTTGTTTGGCTTTACATACGTGAGTGCCTTGAATGCAAGACTTCTGTAGCTCTGAAACAGTCTGCACAGACCCGTTACAATCCTGAAGTGCTGTGCAGTGTGCGCTGTGTGGCTGTTGTGTCCTTCCCTATGTCTTGTAGCATGGAAATAGGTGACTGGAGAAGTTGGATATTAGAATGAAGATTGATCTTCCATTAGCACTCTGTAATGTATGGCCTGATACAACAGTATCTGAGCCATCTTTTTTGCTGCGGCCTTGCTGTTCTCGTATCCTCATGTATATTCCAGTGACTTGCATTAACTGATATGCACTGAATCTGCATGTATGAAGGTTAAATCAGAGCCCTGATGTTAATTTTCCAGGTATGTTTTTACTGCTTTAGGGGAGGATACACTTGGCTTTCAAGAATATGCAGAAATTTGTGCATTTATTTTCTGCTTGCAAGAAAGCAAAACTGCTTTTACCCTAAAAAGCATGCTATGGGTGGATTCAGAGGAGACATTGGATCACAGAATGATGTTGGATGAGGAAGCAATTCCCTTTTCTCCTGCAGTCTTCTACTTCGTGGAGATTTCAGTAAGCCTAAACTTACTGGTGATGATTTTGTTTATAAAGGGAATCGAATTAAAAGCATTCAGCTAAGCAGACCTGAGCCTTGCTGCTGTGATGTCTCTGTGAATGCAGGGCATTTTTTGATAACCTCTGCAAAAACATTTCTAAAAAGCTTTGCTCTGTTGATAGTTGGGCTCTTGAGCAGTTACAGTCTTTTCTCAATGAGGACACATGAGGAACCGTGAAGAAGCCTGTTGGTGCGAGCATGTAGGTTTCTGTGCCATTCAAAACCTTCTGAGAATAAAGCCAGCCAGTGTTAGGGCTGCAGGGAGTGCAGACTTGCACTAAGGGATTTGTACAGCAGGAGCTGGCTGAGGTGCATGGTATGTATTTGTGGATCTTTGCCTGTGAAATGGCAACGTCTTATTTCTCTGATAAGTTTCTGAGCAGAGCAGTGTCGTGTTGTAATAGAAATGGTGCTAAATAGATTTAATGCAGCTGAACACTCTTCAGGTTTGTGTCTGTCGTTACGTATTCAGCCATTTATAATTCTTGCCGTATATCTTCACTAAATAATCAGCAAAATCCTTGGCTACAGGCTGTTTCCAAGTTCAGATGTGCTGCTTGTCTACTGGATTTGGAAGAAGATTGCACGCGTTGTCACGCAGGCTTACTCGACCCTTTGATCTCGCTCAACGTTCTTCAAGCTTAGAGGTTTAGAGAGTGTTGGTTTCCTTTTCTCTTCAGCACAAGTGTTTTGTATCAAATATTTAACCTGAACAAATTGCAGATAAGAAAACGGAGCTTTTACAAAAATGTTTATGCCTCAGACAGAAGAGGGGTCAGCTTGAGTCACAAACACCAGCTTTACAGTCAGGCTATCTGAATTCCTTTCTCAACATGCTGTGTTTCCTAAGTAACTGGAAGCAAGTCTTTCAGCACCTCAGTTTTTCACTTGTGAAATGGATTTAAAGAATGCTTAGCCATTTATTTTATTTATTTACTGAGACTTTAGTCAGCTTTCTTTCAACGATCTTAAATGCTTTCAGATAATTGCATTATTGCCAATGAGTTAATAAGTTTTAAGAAACCCTGATACATACGCTATACTTACTGATTGTGAACAGGAATGAAATTGTAAAGAAAAATGAAGCGTGAAGTAGACTATATGTAAAAAATTTCATTAGCTTCTTCACCAACTGTGGAATTGTGGCATTTGATTCCGTAAGAAGTTAATTTGTTGAAAGATTAGGGCGTAGATCATAGATTGTATCACAGAATCTGGTAGTTGGTTCTGGTCTGAAAAATTCTTCTGTGACTACAAAAGAAGTCCTTGTTTTTAACTCTGTTTCTAGACCTTTTTCTGAAAAATCTTTTTGCTCACTGTGCACGGTTTTATTTTAGCTCTACTCAGTAAATAATCCTATTGCAGCGTGTGAAGCTTATTTGACTGATATAGTAGGTGGATTAGACATATAAAATCCAAATATTTTAAAACAGTAGTACTAACCTGTCATTACTCAAGCTATGATTCATTCCAGGAGTCAAATGTCCTTGAATGTAGACTCTTTCATCATTTTCCTTCATATGCTGAAAGTAAATAGATATTCCTAATGCTTTATATTGGTACAATCTCTTTGTTTTGAGAGCAGGGAGAGAAGAAGAATTTATTTTTTTCATCTTGCAATGTAAGTTAGGGTTTTTTTATTCAGGGTTTTGTTTGCTTTTCCTGCTTCCCTGGTATTTCTACCCCTGGGGTACTCTTTCAGAAATGAACTGAGGAAAATAAGAATGTATTTTTCTATGAAACTTCATCATAACTAAAAGAAAACACAGTGAGGGTAAACATTCAAGTAGCCAACATACATCTTTCTTTTAATAGCTAGAAGATATAATCATTTTTGTCATTCTACTTTTCATTACACAGACTACTCTGTATTGAATGCTGAACTATTCTGTGTTCCATATATATATGTGACTTGTAATGTTTTTCTAGGTCCTAAATCATTTTTTACTTATTCTGCAGTGTGGAATTTGTGTTAGTTAAAATGTTTGTACTATTTTTAAAACATGCCTGTGAGGTGATAGATTGAAGTTTCTGGCCTTGGGTAGCACTTCTCTGTATCCCCAAGTCTTCTGATTTCCACTCTGCTTTTGTCATGTCCTGAGCAACTAGTCATTTGTTTGTTTGCCATCATTTTAAAGGCAGGCTGTCTTTTGCCTTGGGTGAAAACAAAGTGCAGTAGTCTGTCAGCCGTGATGTTTAATGTCAGATAATTTGGTCTCTTGCAAGACACTGGTATCCTCCAGCTTTTTCAGACCTATCCTATCTAGTGCATTGGAATCTCCCATCTCAATGCAGTTCCACCAGCGCGTTGTTCTTTGCAGTTGCAGAGTTCTCTTCCTGTTGCAGCACAATCCTTGGCCAAGATACAAATCAATGATCTGCCAGGGTTGCCCAGTAAAGCAACACTACCCAGGAAAACACTACCCATGTCCCTCTGCAATGTGGAATAGGCTGTGTAATAATGTTTTAGCATTTAATGTACTTGGCTTTTTCCTATATTTCCAGAATTTGCTGGACAAGGGCTGGTGATTTCTCTTATTCTCATCTCCTAAAAGAAAGTCAGTACACTAATGGAGCAGCACATACACTGAAAACATCCTTAATGTACCACCTTCTACTGACTGCCTGCTCCAATACTCGCCAAATTTATCTCAGTAATGCAAACGAAACATTTATCCCACCTGCATGTTTTCCTAAGGAAAAAGAAAAAAAGGAAAGAAGAAAAAAGAATTGCAAGAAACTTTCTCTTACTGCTTGAGGGCTCCTCGACAGCCTTTTGACAGAAGTTCTGTGCATGTCAGAGAGAAATGATGTACTTTATTTGTGTGAGGCTCCTGCCTTAAAAGCGCAGAGAGGCAATGCACACTGCCCTTTGTCTCTGAGCCACTAGGGCCCAGCAGCCAACTAACGGCCAGTACTGGGCATTGCTTCCCCACCTTAGAATCACAGAATATCCCAAGTTGGATGAGACCCATAAGGATCCTTGATCCTCCTGGCTCCATACGTGACCACCCAAAATTCAAACCGTGTGTCTGAGAGCATTTATGGGGCAAGTTCTACTTGAGATGAGACCTATGCTCTCTTCCCTTTGTCGAGAACCGCGGGTCGGTGGTGTCTTGGGAATGACAAGTAGCTCCTGTTGGCCCCGACTCTCCCCATGGCCATCACATACAGGAGAGAGGCCTGTCTAGAGATATCTTCTGTTACTTCTGTGGGACCTTCTCTGCCGTTATCAGGTGAGACTACAGTAGCATTTTATATATAGAATTCCACTCTATACAGCCTTGTATGTACATTGAGGCCCTTCAGTTAGGGTCTGAGCAGCACATTTGGAAACACTGGCATATGAGAACAGCCGGCCCTGGAGAGGATGGGAAGATTAATTGGCCTTGAAGCTTTCTGGTGCTCTGGGCAGTAGATCGGTTTTACCCAAGAGCTCTGAGCTGGGCTGTTTTTCAGAACCAGCTGTATTTCTCTGACATTATCTCTCTCTAATCTGTGCTTATAGGACTGTTTGTTTTTTATTATTGCAATACAAGTATTTACATACACGCGCACACACAAAAACAGGGGGTTTCCTTTTTTCCATTTTTCATTATTCAAATAGCTGAAAATCCATATGAAAAGTACATTGTGTGTGCCCAGATGTAGAGCCCCCATCAGTGAGGCCAGCTGGGATTAAAGTCTCATTTGTATAATTTGTAAAGGCTTTGGAATTTTTCTACGGTTTTCAGCTGTAAGCTGGAATTTAGCTTTTGTCAGACTGCTGGGCAGCTTGCACAATACAGCTTACAACTAAAAATATTCCCTGTGTGTCGGGGTAAACTACACCAGGGAAAAACATGCATTTCAGATGTGGTGACTTCTGAGGTTTTTTTTGAAAAAACATGTTTTTGTTTTTAAAAAGCATCCTGTGTGTGGTTTTAAGGCTTAATCAGAGAGCGCCACTGACAAGGAGCACAAAACAGAGAAGCAGACAGAGCATGGTGAGGCACACACTGTGTGCTCAGGCTGCTCACTGACATGCAGCAGTAGCAGTACCATTGCTCAGCATTCACTCAGTGCTGACATGCCCATGGTCCATGTGGGGAAGAGCTGCTGTGGTGCAGGTGTTGGCTGAGTGGCTGAGCTGACTTCTTCGCATTCTAACCCATTTTCCACTGTAATTCAAGGAAATCTTGTTGCTTGGACTGTGCTGGGTATCCATCTGCACTGTGTCAAGGGAGCGCAGCATGGCTGCATCTCATTCTTCCTTATTGCCATGGCCAAGTGGGCGGTGGGGAAACGCTTCCCTTACATCTTCCAGCTCAGGACTTAGAAAGATTGGGCTCTGGAGATGTCCTACTCTTGTCAAGTACATAATAGTCACATATACTGCTGTATCTATAATGAAGCAGTGCATTCAGCTGAACAGTATGTTTCTTAAGCTGTGCGGTGGCTTGTGGAGTTGAAAAGCTACAAATACATGTAATCTCAGGAAGGGGGTGGTAGAGTCACTGCACTTAATTCCCAGAGGATGACGGTACAGCCCGGCTTAGCACGACTTGGGCTTGTGGGTGAGATAACCACTGCGAAAGATGGGACCTGAAATCGCACCTCTTTGCTCCCCACCAAAGTTTTACCTATTTTGAGCTTATTTTAATTCTTTTCTTCTTGTTTTTTAATTTCTTTCTTTAAATAATCTTGAAATGAGCCCACCTTCCTTTTTGATTTCACCTGGCGATGATTCTTCTCATCTCTGGCGGCGTTTCACAGCAGTTTGTTCACATCTTTCTCCTGACACAAGAACAGAAACAGACCTTAACGCAGAGGATTGTTGTCTTTTTGGTATTCTTGAGCTCTATATTAAAAGCCCTGCGTATTTTTCTAATCAGGATTACAGAATTAATTTGCATGGTTTATCCTCCGGTATTTTTTTCTGATGGAATGGAGTTTGTATCTCTTTTGTGAAAATATTTACGCTGCATCGACCTCGCTTTTGTTGTTGTTGTTCTGCTGTTTTTTAAGAATCTGTGGACTGAAAATGAAGTTTGCAGAAAGAAAATCTTTCACTTAGGTAATTTGAATAACTAATCAAACTTGCTTTATGTTCTGTTGTTTCCTTTGGTATCTGCTGTGGTAATGGAAATCATTTCTCATGTCAGTGAATGCTGCATTTGTTCGTAGCCATTAATGTTCAGTTATATTTTGACTGAAAATGCTTTCATTTCATTAACATAAATGCACAGTTCAATGACCAGATTTTTTCTGAGACTGTTTTGATGTAGCATTCTGAAATATATGTATATGAGTTTTTTGTTTGAATTTTTCTTCACTTCAGTGGATAAGAACAAAGGATAAATTCATAATGTTTGCTGTGACAGCGGAGTAGGAAAAGGATGCTTGTCCAGTTGAGAGCTTAGGAATATCTGTAGCTCTTGCTGTTTCTTAAGTACAGCAGGGTGTATTATTTTGAGGTACCGTCAGTGTGAATTTTTGTTCTTTTTGCCTCTCTTATCTTGGAAATCCAAAGTAAACATTACATTGATGCTTATAGCAAGTAGAAACAAATGTGATGGGAAAAGACAGCATGTCAGTGTTCAGTATAGCTGTAAGAACTTGCTTTGATTCAAGTTTGCTTGAATTTTTGTTTAGCATGTTGTGTGCCTGCAAGTGTCATGAATTTGCTAACGATGCAATGTTGATTAATTCCTATCATTTACCTTAAAAAATATCCAGAACAAGATGATCAGGGTATGAAATTCCTTCCCTTTGAAAAATATTGAGATACTGAAATGTATTTTGCTGCAAATTGAGATAGGAAAAAACATGCAATATTTCACACAAAATGAAATTTTTAGGAGAAAATGGATTTAGATAAAGTGAAATCTCTTCTTTTGCTTAAGAGGGAGAGTATTGTCTTACCGATGTTTTTATTTGTATTTTTATTATTTTATATGAAAATAAATCCTTTAGATTGTACGTAAATATCAAAGCGTTGAAGCATTTTGAAACCAAAATATCAGAGCTTTCCAGCTTCACACAAGCATTTGGATTTGGAGTTGTTTCAATTTAGTTTCACATATCCATTGGCCACTTATTTAATTTTCATTAATTCTCTGTGTAAAGATAAGCCCTCTAACGAAAAACTTAAGAGGAAAACATTTGGCAGTGTGGCGGTGGGGTGGTTTTCAGACATTGAAGGAAACACCTGGAAGGGCTGAGAAATGAGGGTGGCGAGTTCTTTGGCTCCATTTTTGCCGCTGCAAGGAGGATTGCAAGCCATTTTTTGCCACTTAATAATTTACAGCCACTGCAGTAATGTTTAGAGCTCTTTACACATCCATACAGATGTGAGAGTAGAAGTAAAATGAAGAGAGACGGGTTTTTTATGCCCATGGAGGGAATCTATACGGGTGTGACCATAAGCCTTCTTGGCTACTGCAGGCTTCATGGCTCTCTTATCTCACAGAGCTGTTTGCTTGTTGATAAGGCAATAGGGCAGCCAAGCACGTGGATTTCATTACAAAAGTGATGCTTTAGAGCAGGTGACAGCTTGTGAGGAGATGTACCCTAAACGTCGTTTCTGAAAGCATAGTCTATGATTATCTATTTGAAAGAAGGGTAGAGTGAAAATACCCTGGACTTTGACAGGATCTTGCTTTCTGAAAAGATGGCAGTTTCAAAGCTGCAAGTCTCAGCAAGACTTCAATAGATGAATGACTCACAGCATCGCACCACCCAGATTCAGTATCACCAAGGCATATCTGTTGATTGCCATCTCATCTCATGTGTAGGGTCTGCACTGTGGCAAGTTGTATTCTGACGCTTAGATTTGGCTTTCTTAAAAGAGGGAGTACAGCTAAGGACTCAAATGACCAGTTGTGTGATTTGTGTTTAAACAGAGACAAAGGCCACTTGGAGCTGGAGGATCCCTGGAAAATTAAAAAAAAAATAGGAGCAATCAGGTGGCTAGAAAACAGGATGCATGGGGAAACAGGATTCTTTAGCCTTAATAAATGAGGAGAACAAGCATCGTAAGTTACCTTATTTAGATAGAAACAAGGAAGATGTGGCTTAAATGTTAGGAAAACATTTCAATATTAGGGTAGAAGAACACCAGTGTGAGGATGGGGGAGTCATTAAGAACAGTACAGCTGTGTATCTTCTGGTAGACATCATCATTTCAGGGGGGCAACAGAAAGACCTATGTGATCCCATTTGTTTCATGGCTTAAAACAACCATAGCTGGTACTGCAAACAGTCCACAAGCTCCCTGGAATGCGGCCTTCTGAACTTGTAGGTGCAGAGGTCAGCTCTGAATAAATAAGTGTCAGTCAGTGATGCTCCCTTTGCAAAGCAAAAGTTGGCAAGGAATATTCACTAATGGCTGTTAGACATGGCAGACATCCACGTAGACATGCTGCTATGGCAAAGGCTTATCAGCTCGTGCTGAGACACTGTCAGGAGCTATATTGGACTTGGCCTCTTATATCTTTCACTGCTGGTAAGACGCCTGAAGAGAGGTCCTGACCCTACATAGGTCAATGCTTTAACTGCCATTGACTCCATGTTTACTGTCAGCAAAATTACAGTGGAGCACTGGGTTTGAGAACCCTTTCTTCTTAAAATTTGACATGTATAACTGCTGTAGATTTTTACTTCTGCTACCCTTAAACACAGTGTGCTTCATGGGGGCAGCAGGTTGTGCTAATATACCAAACGTGTGTTCATTTGTGAATCAGGTATTCCTGACATACAGCCTTTCAGGGCAGGATATCCCAGTTAAAGGCTGATGTTCTAATCTCTTAGGTGTGTTTTCCTACTGAAGGAGGGAACCCTAACTCCAGTTATATCCAATATGACCTCAGTCTTCTCCTCACTCAAAAGACTGCCTGTGGAGAACAGACCTGAAAATGGTCCTCATCAAACTTGCACTCACAACATATTTTTTTTCAGCCTGTTTGCTTTCATATGAGAGGATTAAGTTTAAACGATGTGCAAAAACAGTGAGCCTGACCTATGTACAGCCACCACTTGCTCAAATTTTATCCTTTGCAGAAATCCAAAAAGAAGGCTGTCTTTTTGCAGATAACCTCTTCAGTTCTGGGAAAAAGGAATTGAAAGACTGAAACTCAGAGAGGATCCAAACAGTTTCATAGGCGAAGTGAGTTAAATATGCAGCTGGCTGCCAAAAAGAAAAGAGGATGTGGTGATGGAGGAGTATGCTTTTAGTCTTGGGTGAGGTTAAATCATGGGAGATGGCAGCATGGGAGGTGTAAATGGTGAAGGGGTATAAATCTGAAGCAAAGGTGGTGTGTCAGGTTTGGCATTTCTCAGGAGGATGTGAAAATACAAATGTTCTGACTGGGTCACAGGAGCCAGCAGAGGTGCACAGCCAAGGTCACAGGTGTGCTCTGCTTACATCCAGCCTCCTTAGTTCGCAAGGACTTGGCTTCAGCTGAACTCAGGAGCTCTGGAAGGTCAAAGTATGCCACTGAGCAAACTCTTCCATACTAACAATGTTATTGTCACCGCATATGGCTGATGTTTAAACCAATCCAGGTAATGAATGTTAACAGATTGCACACAGATATCTACCCGGAGTCTAGATGTCATCTCTGTCATCCACAAGGGAATTTAAGAGCTGAAGTTGGGGCAGTGAACTTCTAAGTGGAGTGGAAGAACGTGTGTTGTTAGGAAACACCTTACATGGGACAACAGTGTATGTTGAGCTCACTGAATTAATGTTCTGTGGACTGCAATAAGATCACTGTCCTGAATTCACTGCTGTTGGCACAGGACAGAGATGATTGCACTGTTCTCCCTGTGTTGAGCAGTTTTCGTTCTCAGACGGATGCTTTGATTTCAGGTGTTCTCTCCTCTGCTGTTTGAATTTCACTGGCCTTTTCCCGTGGCATTTGTTTTGCACTGCTTTAACCATTCCTGTGGCATACCTGTGCAGGTCAAGGTGCAGTGCTTATGCATTGCAGTGTCACCTGGATGCAGCCCGATGTCTCTGCACAGGCATCAGTGCCTCATCTGAAACATATCCGCTATGAGAACAGATAGAGAGAGTTGGAGCTGTGCAGCCTAGAAAAGAGAGAGCTCTGGGAATATGTTATTGCTTTTGAGAAGAGACAAGGAAATACTTCGTACCTGTAGTGACAGGACAAGGGGCAGTGGTTTTAAACTATAAAAAGAGCATGTCAAAATATAACTCAGTACCATGGCAATATTATATAATACAAATGATGTCCTTAACATTTAAGACTACTTAGAAATAGACGTAGCAGTCAGACAGAGCAGTCTTTATGGCACAGAAATAAAGATAAATAAAATATCGGAAGATGAATACAACTATCATCCTATAAGCGTGAACGTTCCTTTTATGGAGAGAACTTGTGCACATTTTATTAGAGATAATAAGAGAAGCATTTCATTTTTACAATTTAATGCTAGCAGTGCCATACCCTTTCATTATCCTAGCCTCATGGAACTGCTTTTGCAGAATACAGCTTTAAAATGTAGGTCAGCATTAAAGAATTTTGAAATGAGAAGAAAATGCTGTTTGTCCCTTAAATGGGCCCTTTGTTTTAGTATCTATAAGGAGAACTCTCTTCTCCAAATCCTTTCTCTCCAGGAGGAATCAGCAGGCAGGCCCATTGTGACTTATTTGAAAGTTAGGAGGCTGAAAAGCTTTACAAGAATCTTGTAATCTCCTCTAAAATATATGCAGGATTGAAGTGTAGACTTGGAGTTGTTGGTAGCTTTTCAGCACATAGAAGAGAAGGATGAGGTGATTAGATTACTCACAAAGCATTAATCCTGCAGAAATGGAAAGTTTAAACAAAAAAATCCCAGCCCTTGTTTTTCCACCAGATTAGCTGGTGCAAAGAGAGCAGCACCTCTTCTTTCATTGTCTGAAGTCTATCATTGCTCTCCCAAAGTTCACACACTGAAAATGTTATCGTTGTAAATAAATAGCTTGTCTCTAAAATTGTGCCCGTTACAAAGCACTGTCTAAACTCATTAAGAAAACTGTTGTTAGCTTTCTGCTATTATGAAAGCAGTTTTGATCAGACCCGGAAAAAGATAGTAAAAGTGGGGTAAAAGAACATCCTTTCTGGCAAATGTCTTCTGCCAAACATCTTCCAACCCAGTCGTGCAGATTTAGTTTTATCCATCGTACTGATCGTACTCCATGCTATTGACTGAAATCTTATGCTTTCTTAGGGTACAGTTTCCATGAGAGCTAACAGTTCCTGCCCACAGAGAAGGTAGGATCTCAAAGCACCAAAGAACTGTGGGTTGTGGAGAGAAAGTGGCCTTCGTTCACAGATTCATAGTTGTGCCAGCTGCCAAGCCCTGCTCAGGACCGGGTCAGGCATCGGCACTGATTCCTTGCTAGAACTATTGCAGGAATTCAGAAACCCTCTGTGTCACAAACAGACCTGAGCATGCTTCCCACTGTACCTGTTCAGCCAGCAGCACATCTCAGTTGCTCAGTTTGTAAGAACATCTTTCAGGAAAAAAAAAATAAAAAAAGAGCTTATTCCTTGTCAGATGCAAATGGTATTTGTGGAAATGTGACTGGTGGAGCTAATTTATCCCCTTGGGATATTACTGTGTGGATAGATAGTAAAGGTCTGATGTTTTTACATTATCTGTACACACCTCTCCTACATCTAATCACATACAGAAAAAAACATGCTTCTGTTCCAATTGTGCATTTTCTTCAGTTGTCACCCTCATTTGAGCAAGTAATGCAACTTTAAGACTTCACAGCTTGAATACAGCATGTTTAATCATTTTTAATTTCCCGCTGATGGTATTTGCTATTAGACACTTTCCAGTGGTGACAGAGGAATAGACTAGACCATGACGTTCTGCTTTACATGAATCAGGTACTCCTTTGTAAGTGTACTGACACTCAAAAAATGCAGTGGCTGACTGGAAGCACTTGGCTGAAGCCTCCTGCTCAGCATAGTGGGTCACTGTTGAGCATCTCTCGAGCGTCAGTGCTGAATATGATCTACACTGTTAGTGTGGCTAAGGGTGAGAGAATATTTCCTTGTGAAATGGTTGGATTTTCATGTGTTTTTCTCTTTATAAAGAAAAATCTGGAGTCTGAAGCAAAATATTATGGTTACAGTGAGGTTGTGTTTTGGTTTGGTTTTCACCTAATGGCCCAGATTTAATAAATGGAATTAAACCATCTGGATTTCTTCAAGTCTGGAAGTGGTGAGAGTTCAGCACTGCTAGCATTATTTTGCTGTGTGATCACATATTGGCCCTGGATGCTAACCTTAGTCTTTTGTTTTCTGAAGTCTTTGTGTTGGGAATAATCTCTGCTTATTTATGTAATGAGCTCGATAAGCCTTTTAAGTTAAGACCTCTATAATAGTAATTAGTGCAAAGGGGAAATTACCTTTGCAGCCTGTACTACATACTGTTTTATACAAGATGTTTTCATGCCATATCAAAATATCTTGCTTCCTGCACTTGTAAGTGCAGTAAATTAACTAAAAATGAACTACTGTGGCAATATGCAAAGAAACAAATGAGCTCAAACAGGGAAGAGAACATGCAGTGTAAGTTCACGTTCACTGGCTCAAACGTATTTCTCTTTCCTGCATGCCTTTGGGTAAGTCAGCTTTATTTTATAGGGGGACCTTAAGATGCATCCCTCCTTCTTTAGGAAATGTATGGGTCTGCTGTGGTTTTTCCCATAGAAATCTGTGGTAGTGTTGGATGGGGATGTGGCATAGATGCTCCATCACCAGCTACTGAAGGAAGAGAGGTGAACTGAGAGCTCTCTGCCCAGTAGAAAAAGATACGGAGCTTTTCTTGTGGCTTTCTAACAGTCTGTGAGCTCTGGGGACAAATCCAGTAGGATGGATTATTGATGTCGGTGGTGCTTGGAAGTAACACCAAAGTGCAGTTGTGAGTAGATAGCCAAGAAAGTTTGTCTGCATGCAGCTCTTTGCTGCTTTGAGGTTCCCTAAGCAGAGTAGACTTCTCCAGCTCCAGTGTTTTCTCCCAAATAGGAGCAGTGATCCCTTTTAATGTCCGGTTTTGTTTGTTGTAGAATAATTCCAAATATGTTGTTTCCTTTTTGCTTTAGGCTCTTAAGGACCCAGTCTCTGGATTGGTACTATAATAATGTGAAGAGCCGCTTCAAGTGTTTTGGAAGTGCCAAAGTCCTGAAGAATTTATACAAGAAGCATAGACTGGAGAGTGGCGTTTGTCCTGATGTAATAGGTAAGAGCAGCTGTGTTCATTTGTTATGACCTTACCTGCTTCAACACAAGAACTGAAACAATGAAAATTCTGAGAATCTTTTTCCTAAAAGATTTTGTAATGTTGTATCTTTCCAGAAATACCAAACTAGAGATAACAAAGAGGTAAAGTGCCTCGAGAGCCATTTCAATAATGTAAAGAATGTCTAGTTGTAGTTACACCACTGATAATCTTAATTATGATACTACTCAAAACAGAGTTGTGATCTTCAGTCTGTGAAGTAAATTGCAGTTTGTATTCAAGTTTGTATCCCAACTTTTATTGCAGTTCTGAGTAGCCAATGAGTGAGAGAAGGATTTTGCATTCAGCATTTGGCCTGAGAATATTTCTGTGGCATTTGAAGCAAAATTTGGTCAGCATGGGATACATTTCTTATGTCTAAGTTGACCTAAACTCAGTTTATCCACAAGGTTTTGCTATCAGAAAGATCACAAACTGGCCACGTTTTATTTTTATAAAGGTGTTTGTAAAGGGTTAAAAGAAAATCAAGAATTGATAGCAACCTTTAAATGAAGAGACATGATCCCTCCTTAGCAGTGGTGTTACAGTGCATCACCCCATAAAAATAATTGGAGATGTAAAATAGATTCTTAAGTGGTGTTCTGTGTCATGCTGGTAATTTTAGTGAATTAATTAAAGTTCAACTAGATGAATGTTTGAGATCTCATTGGCTTTATTGGGCCAAACATTTTCCTAATGTAATTCTTTCAAATTCTACAGCAGCTGTAGCTTTTCTACAGTTTTCAACTTTTCCTGAAATTACATGGGATGGCCAATGGCCTCTCTAGTCCCAAGTGAAAATTCCAGTTGTTTCTCATGAATATTGCTGTAAACTTTAGGAAGCAGTGACCGATGCATTCTGGTTTATTATTATTTTGCTGTGCCTGCATCAATTTGTCTTTGTAGAGAAGATTCTGTAACAGCTGAGAGCAAATATGTGTAAAGGCAAGAATACATCAGTCAGGATGCATGTGGGGCTTAAAACTGAGGGGAGGGATCCTTGAGCACTTTCCTGTGACATACAGTCTTTCCTTAAGCCACACTGTCATTGGATTTGTCCCTGAGTGGTACAGCGAACATTCAGTGACAAGATGCAGTGGCGTGTGCTCTGTGAGTCTTTTCTGAGGAAGGTCTTTGAGTCTAAATGTCATGGCTAACTTTCCTCCATGTGACTGTTAGGTAAACCTTTTGTTCCACTTGAAGATAAATTCTAGCACAGGTATCTAGTTTTGTCTTATTTATACAGCGTTGCCCTTTAAAGTAGAATCTATTTCAACCCCATGCCATATTAAAAGCAAATTCCGAGTGCTTAAGTTTCACCATGTAAGTTTTATATTCTAGTCGCTTCTTCCTCTCTCTCTTCTATTGTACAAATAATTTTTCATTTCAAAAGGAGTCCTATTTTGTGCAAAAATTGCTGCAATCATGTTTTATATAAAAAGGTAAGAGGAATTTTCCAGTTATCCTTCTTTGTGTGCGTTGCCACTGTACCTCGAGAGAATATCCTAATCTAACAGTGCCTCCGCTGTGAGTGGGTATTTCTTATACTAACGTGTGCTGCTGGTTTTTTTGAGCAGAAGGAGGTTGTTTTGAAGGAAGCTTTGAAAATGATGGAAGCATTTGTGGCAGTGATTCTACATTCTACAGGCAGACAGAAGGTACACTGCTAAAGACTCATTTCATTAAGACATAGCCCTTACACTTTGAATTACTGGACAAATGGCCTAGAGTGCTGAGAAGTCTTGTTCACAGATCCAGCCATCTTTTAGCTGGAACATTCAGAAATATATTAAAAATCCTTTGTGTTCATATGTGCCATGCTGAGATTTCATGCTTCAGTATTCAAGATATTGCACGCTTACTCTGGCATGATTTTCTTAACATTCAGTATTTGCTGCTTCTCTCCTACTTCTTTTCTTATGTTCATATTTTTTTTTCTTATATCCTCTTAGTGCTTATAGGAAGCTTATGGATTTCCCCCCTATGATTTCCTCCTTAGTTACTGAAATACCATGGTTTATGGTATTTAATATTTGAATTTAAGAAGTTACATGGAAGTTGGTAGAAAAAAAATTGCTCGCTCTCTCTTAAGGTGTTTATTTTGCTATGCAAAATTTTGGGTTGAGGAAATCAATTTAGTCATGAACAAAATAGGAGAAAATATGTCTGGAACATGGGTCTAAAGTTTGCATTCTGTCATGCAAAACACAAGTAATGAACATGATCATTTCAATTTACTCTTCACCTAGGACACAGCATGATGGATACCCTTGCTGTGGCCTTACGTGTTGCTGAGGAAGCAGTGGAAGAAGCTATTTCTAAGGCAGAGACCTACAGTGACAGCCTGGTAACATCTTCTAATATAGTTTGTTAATTTAAACATAACAATTATTTTAATGTGGTACTAAAAGAAGTAGATATAAAGGAAACAATGAAAAAAGAGTAGTGACTCGTGTGTAACCTACAGTGTTGAGCATGAGTTTTATGAACTTGTATTCAAGATGTATGTTGCGCTTCAGAAAGTGACATGTGATGTAAGTACCTGCAATCTCTTCCCACAATGCCAACAGGACATATTACCCATTTTCTGATCTGTACAAATTATGTGAGAAGTCTACAGGTATTTGTTGGCAACTACAGGTATCTGTTTTCATGCAGGACAAACAGAACGAGGCTTGTTACTTGCAAGAACACAAGGAGGATCTCATAGAAGAGCTGGCCACAACCATTGTGCAGAAGGTATGGCAAGCATTTTTTACTTTTTTTATTTTAGCTTATTTAATAACCAAAACATGATGCTTTAATCCAGTGAGCTTGGGCTCTAGCAGAGAACAGTGTGACATCAATATAGGAAGTACATAATAAATGACAAGTTGCAACCTCAACTATCACAATCAAGGTTTAACCAACTGTATCTGACAGTGACATTAGTGAACAAATAAGATTAATTTAGTGCCTAAAGTGATGGCCTACACA
This sequence comes from Lagopus muta, assembly GCF_023343835.1. NCBI lineage: Eukaryota > Metazoa > Chordata > Aves > Galliformes > Phasianidae > Lagopus > Lagopus muta. The sequence goes on along the minus strand of NC_064439.1, from coordinate 43,251,588 downwards.
CTCAGAGCTGAAAGGTACAATTCCTTCTGTCTGTGATGTACTAACAGGGAAGAGGAGAACCCTACTTGCTCAAACTTGAAATCTGTATTTGCCAAAAGGTACAAAATTTTCCCCTTTAAAGGAACAGGCACTTGGCTATACCAACTGTACTGAACTCTGCATCTACAAAACATAGAATCATTACGAGACAAATATTAACAGAGAGAGACAAAAAAATCACAGAACTCGTCTGATTTGTTTGGCTTTTTCTGGGAAGCTTTGTCTTCTGCCTGCAAAGCAGCAGGTGACACCAATAGAGCCACAATAGAACCAAAATGGAGGGCTAGTTTGAAACAAATAACCCTTGAGACTGCCTGGACAGTCTGGAGCAAGGCAAGACAAACATGAAAAAACTGATTCTTAGATTTAGTGATTAAAGAATTAGCCACAATGGAGGATCAATCTCCCTCTGTGTGAGCTAACCTCATTACCACATTTGTATATGAGATGCAGCATTCAGCAATATATGAATGACTGCAACAGGAACATGTTTACAGGGCTATCAAATAGAGCTAGAGGAGCAGCAGCTCAATGGAAAATAATCTTCCTCATTTTTTAATAGGGATCTTAGAAGATCAGGTCTCCTTACTAGGTCTTTGATAGTCCAGGGCCTGTATTAGTTGAGCTTGAATTGCTACCACATTTGTTAAAAGCTGCCTAGCAAGATCTTTTATAGGATAACTTTCTGTAGATATTTTAAAGTGGAGTTGGGAAACGTATGGAAATGAAGCACAGCAGGAAATAATCTGCCAGTGTAGGGGGAAAGTAGTTTATATGATCTCTCTCTCAAGACAGTCTAGATTTGCAAGAACAAAAATAGTGTCTAGACAGCTAAAACCTCTTTGTTTTAAGTAGAAATGTTTCTAGATGTCATAGGAGCCTCTGAAATTCCCCTCATATCTACTATGTGTCTTTGCAAATGTTCTTATCTGAGAAAATACCTGACATTAGATGCTGCTGATGCTTAAAGTGTTAGGGTAGGATCAGGTTTCCACGTTTATTTAGTTCACTTCTGGTGTTCCTCCAGGCATTGATTATGATTTATTGTACCGAAGCTTGTGTGCTTGCATGCAGTCTGACTTTAGATGAGAAGTGTGTGTGCAGCTTGTCAGAATCATCCTTGCATGAGCTGGGAAAAAAGGCAAAGGGAAACTGCTTTCTAGGGAGTTTGTCTTGAGAAAGAGTTAATGTCATGTTCTCCATGAAAAAAAGTACCTTTTTTTTTCCCCCTTCCTTCCATATCCTGCCCTCCCACCCCACTCCCCCAACCTTACAGATTATAAAGAAGCAGAAAGGCAAAACTGAGCAGACTGAGGCTGACTTCGAATGGCCGCCATCCAGAAGCAGTGGCCTGGCATCCGTTGCTGTTTCAGATCAGAGCATGCTGACCTTTCCTGGGAGTCGCAGGGGGTCATACACACTGTGGGTGAGTGACTAAGAGAAAATATTGATGTTTTCTGCTGCACGAAGCTGCAGTATTGAAATCCTGGATGAGTATGCTTCCTGCCTGGAATGATGCAAATAGACTTACAAAGAACAAGCATTAAATCTGTGTGTTGACAGACACATCACTCAGTTCGTACTTTTCATAGGACACCCTGGGTTAGGGAAGTACATCACAGACACTGTACTGCATTGGTGAGTGCATTAGGGAAAACTAAGTTCATTCCAAAAGTGGTTTTGCTGCTTGATTTGAATGCTAAAAAGATACCATGCCTCAGTGTTTATTCCTTAAACTTTTTATGTTCACTTAGGTTTTATTTGGATTTTTTGCTGAATCTACCTACGAATGTCGTCTACCATGCTAGATTTCTATAAATTATATTTTGTTCCTTAGCCATCTTAAGGAAAACAGTCCCTACCAGAAAAAAAAAACAAAAAAAAAAAAACCACAAAGAAAAAACCCTAAGAACAACTTTACTGCATCATTTATGCCTTATACTAGAGAGTATTTCCACTTCCTCTCACTTATTTCTCACCACAGTGCCTTTAGTTCCTGCTTACAAAGCTGGAGAAAATCTGACAGGCTGCATTAGTAATGTTTTAAGAAGAGCAGCTAGGAAAAGAAGTGAAAATAAGTGATAGGCTTGAATACGTTGTTTCACAACTGGAGAGTGAAGACAGTGACAGATGAGTTCCAGTAAATTTTGATAGAGAGGTTTAAGCTGCTGCTCCTGAATATCCTGCTGCTGTGCTCATGCATGCTGCTCCCCCACAGCAGAGTCTTATCTCCAGCTTAGTTTGCCAGCTTACGCTGCCAGTGAAAATAGATTTACCCCAGAATATAAGACTGTGGGCCAGAATTGCAGAGATATAAATGAGAGTATCCCCCCATCTACTTCCAAATTGGAGTGAGCAGTGCCTTTAAGCTGCTGCTGTTTACCGAGCTATCACAAATCAGAGTGGGCATGTTTAAGCACTTTGCTCTGCAGCTCCTAGGCTGTTAGGTTAGCCTACTAGGATAGCAGAAATACAGTCACATTCACTCTAGCAAAAGGTCTGCTGGAGAGTGTACTGAAAGACAACTTGTGCAGAGCAAATTTAGAGCGGTTACTACCTGCCTGATACTCAGCTGCAACAGTAGAACAACCCTGAATGCTTTTACCTGAGCTTGCTTTCCATTCAGTATTGCTTTCATCCACCTATAAATGCTAAGCACACACACCAGATTTGGGGGGCTGAATTGCATTAATTTCTCCTCTGTTTGCCATTTGAGAAAGCTTTCGTCTATTCTGACAAAAGTATTGCAGTTCTTCATCTTTCCAAAATGAAAGCCTGGATTCTAGAGAAGTTGGCAGTTAGGTCCTATGACCAGATGTACATTCCATGAAAAGTTCCTTACACCCTTCCAGGAGGATTTTAGAACTCTCGTCCAAATTTGTGACAGCAAATCTTTATGAGCTTTTATTGCAGTAAGTGAAGCTTTCCTAACTGATGGCACTGATGTTCACCAAAATAATGCAAACCCTCAATTTTCCTGTACACATCCTGTCATTGAGCTGTATGTGATTGTTGTCATAATGTGAGCAAATATTAGCCACAACAAGCCCAAGGGAAGGAAAAAGGAAAGCATTTTAAGTGTGCTGTTACAAAGGCTGGAGTTGTCTATATACTCCTGTTTCCTTTATGGATTACTTAAGTAGACTTTGGTCTTTGGAAAGCAAAGAAACAACTTAGTCCTTGAAGCAAGCAGAAACAAGATAGATTAAATGTAAGGGAAGAAGAAATAATTAACAGAAATATAAATATGCAGAGGGCAGGGAAGTAACGATCTCAAACATGAAGGCAATTAGAATTTCACACCTTTGAACTAGAGATTTATCTTAAAGTAGATATCTATATTTATATTCTGTGTAGAACATAACACGTGTGGCTTACTAGTATAATAAAGCTAACAACGTTGGTGCTTAAGGCAGTTGGGTGCCATAACACTGGCCACTAGAAACCTGTATTTATTACTGCATTGCACTGTATTACCAGAAGCTTGCTAACAGCATGGGGAAGCTGTAGTGATCCCAAATATAATAGTGGGGTTACACTTGCTGAGCAGTTTTTTTCTAAGCACAACTACTTACATGGAGCTCATTCACATCATTCAGAAAATTCCTGTGGGCATCCAAAATCACCAGCTTTGAAATGACCATTGCATTTGTTTGGTTATCTCTTTGTAGATGTGCACTGTGGAAGCCAACAGACCGGCTGCATGAGACCTGCTTGATTAGAGGGAAATCTATTGATCTCCTCTATAATGAGCCCTTCCCACCTCGTATCTCCCAAAGATATATTATTGATTGTTTAACTGCATTATTATGGTATGGCAGTAGCTAAAAATACCGTCTTTTCCTTTTTTACTTCTTGGATTTCTTCAAGATCCGTTGTTTGTCCTACAAATACATATTTTTTTAGCACAGCTGACTATTTTATTTCTCCATCTCATAAAAAGAGATAGATGGCACCATCTGTTTCTCATTATCAAGCAGAGGCTGTACAGTGCTGGGATAGGAGGAGCCTAACGTGATGGATGGGTGATTCCATGCTCCTGCAGTCCCTTTCTGCCCCATACATCACTGCCAGTGAGAGCAAACGACTGGTTGGCATATTGCATCCCATTTAAACACTGATGGAGTGCAGGCATCCTGGTGTGCTTTAAGTGCTGTATTAGCGGTCTTTACTTTATAGCTACAAGATTGCATATATAAACAGAAGCTCATCCATAATTTATAATATTTAAAACAGCTAGGGATATAGGGAAAAGGAGGATTTCATTAAATACACATTATGATGCCCCTCAGGGGAAGTGGAAATTTACTGGTTAAGCTAATTATAAGGTCCGCAGTGTACTATGAGTTGTTGTTTTTTTTTTTTTTCCTTTTCTGTTCTTTGAATGCTTTAAAGTCTGAGGTTCAACACTGCTTTGGAAATCCCTGCAGATTTTGCAGGTGTTCTGTACCTTTGTAGGTTTGTCCCAAACAAATATTTGAAGAACAGCTTTTCAAGGAGGAGCTCTGTTCAGCAGTCATGTGGTGCAGCAGGAGAGCCACTTCAGATGAGGGAGGTGTAATGCTGCAGGAAGTTTATGCCAACTCCAGTTCTTACCTCTCAACAACTTTGTGTCAGAAAAAAAACGTATTATGGCTCATTAGTATATCATGTCATAAGTGGAGCTTACAGCGTCAGCAGGGGTCAGAAAGTTGCACAGAACGTGTTGCCTGGACCTAATGCCTTCCAATAAGGCTTGCATGCTTTTATGCTGGATCCTGGTGGGCTATTTACTTCCTTACAAGAGAAGCCAGATTCTTTACACAACCTATCACATAATGGGAAAGAACAATAAACTCTGAAGTGGAAAAGCCATGAGTGCGCTAGAAATAATGGGTCTTTTTAAATTCACTTCAATTTCAAGCAGATCAAGTTTCTCTAAATGTTTTGCAGGTTACGAATCCTGCTGCCATCTACTGGCTTTTCAAGTGTAACACTGAAGACTCGTTGGAAAACTGATCAGGAGCTAGCTGACCATTTGACACTTCATGCATTTCAGATCAACACATCCCTGGGCACAGTAGTCTGGTTAATTTCCTCTCTTCCACTGCAATAGGAAGATAGGCTACAGCTGCTTTTGCAGTACTATCTCAGCAGTCATTATCACCTTTTAAGGCTTCACGTAGCTAAATAATCAGTGCAAAGCTCAACATGGCAGCATTGTCCTTTTTAAGTTGTGTAGTTTGAATTTGTTTGAGATGCAGCCCTAGCAGAAGATTACTCATTCTGGGCTGTGTAGTACTCTTTGTGCACTTGACAAACATCCAAAAAGACAGCTTTGGATTCTAGATATATGATCAAGCCCTTGCAGCAAGCCAAGATAGGTTTTAAGGCATGAAAGGAAATAGGAGAGAGGATAGAGAAAGATGGTTGTTCTGCATTGTTATTTTCTGAAGAACATAGATTGTGTGTGTTTCTTTCAGCTTTGTTTTGGTTTGAAGTTGTTATCCTAACACACAAAGCCTTAAGATCTGATTTAAAATCTGTGATGTTCAGAGAGAGAGAGCCTGACGCTTACTTTATTTTTAGTTGAAATTGGTGTGTATTATCACAGAGAGAAGCGAATAAACATGGAACGCTGAAGATTTCTCTGTTGAGGAGCTGTTTGAGTCAGACATGCTGTGATCTTCTCTGATGAGTGAGTGCTCTTCTGAGCACGACTTCACAGACAAAGGTCAGAATGGGACATGAAAGGTCGAGTGGGCAAAAGTCTGTAATAGTTGATGTACCAGAAACCTCTATAGACTTGCTCACATACATCCATGCTATTGATTGAACTAGCTCTTCTATGTTCCTAGTATCTTCCTAAATTGTTAACCACTTAAGTACAATAGAAGGATGTTTATACTCATTTGCTGGAACCAATATTTAAATATTCCTTACTACTAGCTTAAAATCCTCTGCATTAAAAGCAATAGCATTTTCAATTTCACGGCTTTGTTATTGTTTGGGAAAAAAAAACAAAGTCTATCAAACACAGTGGATTATACTTCTGTGTGGTGCTGTGTGGAGCTTTTTGCATGCTCAGCTCCAGTGGGCTTGTTGGGGAATAATCTCCCGGCTCTCCATTGCAATCTCCAGATCCTCAGGGTCAGATAATCCAAGCTGAACCAAAACAAATGTACACCCAAACACGGCTCTATGTGTTCTTTCACAGCTGTGCAGTTCATACTGCTGATGGACTGAGCACTCCTTTGAAGTCCCTTTAAAGGACCAGAGATGTTGAGGAGAACGGCTGTCTGAGCAGCCAGTGGCAGGATGGCAAACCCACCTGAAGAGCAGCCAGGCTGCATCTGTGGCACTAGCAAGGAAGTCGGCTTGACAGCCCTGCAGGAATGGATGCTCTGAGGTTTTGGCAGGACAGGGAGCGGTTCTCTTTGCTTTTTCCAGTCTGTTCTTCAAGAATTTGCCCAAGTAGCTGGGGCACATGCTGTTACTCAAGGTGGTGTTTCAGGATGGGATGATACCCTAATCAGTTGAGTGAGAAAATCTCCCTTTCATCTCCTATTCTTGCCCCTTTTCAGAAGCCCTAGGGTTGCTAACAGATCCTTTGCCACATACAAGATTAACTAAGGAACAGATGCATGAAACCCTTGGTATTTCACACCCACTGCTAAATGTCTGGACTGCATACATTTGAGCAGAGGGAAGAATCACTTCCAGGGATAAATATGCTGTGGCAGAGTGGCACCGTTCTCAGGCTCATCTCATCTCCTTCCTGGTGTGGGAGTTTTCATACCAAAGGATGCAGTATCTGTTGATGTTTAGGGACTGCTACAGTGCTTGTTCAGGTGGGTGGGACCTGCTGGTTCTGTCTGTGCTCTGATTGTATTTATAGAGCTCAGATGAGAAGCAAGTGAGGGTTTTTTGCTGCAAACAGGCGTAGCTGTAAAATTTGCAGGCACGGAGAGAGGTACCTAAGTCGTCTGTGTTTGTGCTGGCAATTTCAGGCTGCATCACTGAATAAACAAGGTGGGCCTCAAATCTCAACCCAGCAGCTGCCCAGGGGTGAGGTTCCAATGCCATGGAGGCCCTGCAGTGCCTTATCCTCGTGGCACCACAGTTTTAAGAGAGTTTTTTTATCTATACCAGATAAGTGTAGATAAATCAAAGTTTTGCTACTTAAAATAGACCAAAGGAATAGGGTAAAATGGAAGATAAGTGAGGGGAAAAGCATCCATGATCCAGAATATTCTTTGTAGACTTCAATTAGTTGTTTTTGGGTCCTATTTTGTAATACTACTCTGGCTTCTGCTAAGAAGCAAGAGGAATTGCCCATTAATTACACCATTTCATCTTTTGATAAAGAATGTAGAGCAAAATCTGCATATTCTCTCTCTAAATACTATATATACATACGTGGCAGTTATTAAAGGTAAACAATCCATAGTTTATCAACTTTAGATTCAATATTTGCAAGTGCTTTTATAAAAAAATTGTTCTTCCTGAAGATAATTATTCTGGTAGCACTTATTTAGTGTTCCAAAGCATGATCTTGTAAATTGCTATAGATGTTCAGATGATGGAATGTTTATGTAATAATAGACTTTGTATGTGATTAATTCTTATCCTATCCTTCTTTAATCTTCAGAAATCACATTGCTTATAGAAGACTATACATAGAAAGCAGGTTGCTTTTAGTGCTATGCCAGAACAAGATGAAGGCTAAGTTTTCTTCATTAAGACTTTATTACTGTGCAGCAGAAATTGCCTGAACAGGTGGGGGAAAGACAGTAATACAGTGTTTAGGATTTCTTTTTGAAACAAACGTCTCACAGCAGGTGCCAGTAGGCAGGATTCGGTGAGCACTCATCTAACTGAAACGTTGGGAATGCTGTAACTGTGTTCTGCGTGCTGTGATGTACCGCGCAGCAATTCAATATGCAGCACGGACCTCAGAGGGAGCAGCGTGTGTGGGGAGCACAGCAAATGACCTGCATGGTTGCAGTGCCATCTGCCGATGTTTAAATTTATTGCAGAAACAAAGAAACGAACAGTTAAAGCACTTCAATGTCTCACTGCAAACAGGACAGCCTTGTAATTTGCACTTGGCTGACAGGTTATCACTTTCTGACAAAGCAGAACCTCTGGTTAGAAAAGGTGCCAGTAGTTTTAGCTGGTCAAGAACGATCCTCTTCACCTCTCTTATCTTTATAAATCAAAGCTCCTACACTTCTGTCTCCTTTTGAAAGTCATATTTGGGCTGTTGCATTATTTGGGTTCTTGTGGCAAATGCACTGGATTGGTTTGTCAGTCATGAGATCTAATTGCTGTTCAAGTTTGTAGGTAATTGGTAAAGATGCAGGGCCATGACTCCTCCATTCAGTCAACACATGCCCCTTTTTCCAGTGCCAACTGACCCAAGGTCCAGTCAGTGCAGCTGGCCTTCCTCAGTCTCCCCTGTGCCTCTACACACAGCTGTATGGAGTACCAGGTCAGCTTCCAGCCCTGTTCCCTCATGTGGCAGTGCAGTCAGCAGGCACATATGTGGGTTGGTAGCCCACATAGAACCCCCATAGCTGTACAGCTGCTGAGTTACCTGTGCCAGCTGGTTGATGTGCCAACCGAGGTTAGAGCTTTTGCTATGTAACCTCACCTTAGATGACTGACATTCTAGTTTGTCTCTACTTTTAGTTGCAAAAGAAACAAAAGGAGGTCGTGAATCATTTTCTCATCAAATACAGTCACCAATCAGGACAGTAGTTAATTAGTGATGGATTTACAGGCAATGCTTGCTTTTGTGCTTTGAAAAAAATGAGCGTATCTGTGCCACCGTACACTGATCTGTTCTCATGCCAGGATGTGCTTCTTTGTATTCCTGCACCAGGCTTGAGTATTGGCACTCCTTTTTTTATAGTAATTAGGACTACCTGTGGTTGTACCAGTCATTCTCTTATGGGAGAATACTTGCATTTGCACTTACATGTGTCTGAATAAAACAATTGCACTGTGTTCTTCCAGCCTTAACTAAAACCGGCTTTCAGAGCAAGAAATGGCCCAATCCTTTTATTTACAACTTAATTGGAGCTTATTAGAGCACTGCCATTTCTTGGTCTGTCCAGATAAAACAACTAAACAGCTATAAAAGTAGTAATGAAGTGTGCTACCTCAACAGCCCCCTACAGAAGCATCATTTCACCCTTTTACATTGTGAATACAGAGGTGCAGTCAAGCCATCTTAGCCTGGCATTAGCAGTAGATTCAGCATATTACTGGTTCTGTGCTGCCCACAGAAAGTTGACAGAGGCTGCAGTCAGTTTCCATCTGGCCTGACCCAAAGGCTTCAGGACACAACTTAAAAGAATCAGTTTGTCTTCAGTAACACATTTCCAATGTGTTTGAGTTCCTGGGCTCTACAGTACATTGAACAGCGTGCTTCCCTGTCTTTCAGTGCTGTTTGTCAGTCAGGCTCTTAAGGTAGCCCTCTCCTCTTTAAAATCCTTCATGGCATTGTGTATCTTCTAGTGTGCCTGAAGGATGTATCTGCCTCACGGTGTACACGCACTCGAGTTGGCTTTAGGTTGCACAGGGGTACTGCTTGCAGCAGTGCTGCAGAGGAAGAGGTCTTCAGGCAGGATTTGCTCAGCTCCCTCCCTGAGATTTGCAACCCATGCCAGGTTCTGTGTTATAGCAGCAAAGCTGTTAGCAGATCTCAAGTTAGCTGAGAGCTAAGTGCAAACACTGCCACTGCCATGATGCAACCTTACTGGGATGTTTGTGAAATGGTGAGTAGGCAGGCGAGAAGCTGCCATTTAAACAAAACACTACTTGAAGTTGTCAAACCTACGGATTATACATAAATAAGGAAAAGCATGTTGCTTCCATTATCTAAGGCCAGGTTATCATTAAACAGGCTACTTAACTTTTCCTGATTATTTTTTTCTCCTCCTTATGATTCAGTTCTTTAACTAATAAGGGAAAACAGAGACTGTAGGATACTACTTCTTCTGGGTTCCTCAGCATCTCTTATGTCTTTGTTTGCCTTGTTCTCCTTAAGGGAATATTCTTGGTACTGGGCAAATGGAGACAGCCACAACTACATGCTATTCTCAATACGTGGCAGCTTTAACACAAAAATATCAGAGTATATGGCAGACATGAACTGGTCCTAAATAACTGTAAAAATGTGAAGTTTTGTAGTTAATGGGAAGATTTACAGCTAATTAAATCTTCTGGCATGGTCCCACAGGACACACACAGGAGCATTTCAGATGGGAGGAAGCACAGCCAGAACAGACATTTGAACATTGCTCTCACAGCATCAAGGACGCCCAGCAGTGTTTATGCTTACCTGGGAATTGAAGGGACTTGGAAGTATCTTAAAGACAAGTTATCCTTTTCCTCATCTACAACAAGAGCAAAGTAGAGCTCTGATGTAGGAAAAGGCTGGCCCTTTTGAGGATAACAGATTTAGTCAATTATTTGTACAGTGCACATCAGTTAAAATGTACAAATCTTTCAGAGTGCCAGCTTGGCCCCTGTAATGAAGCCGAGCAATTGAAAGCATACTTCTTAATGAAACCCTAACATACAGACAATCTAAAACTCCCTTAATGAAGGCCTAGACAGAGTTTTTGAGGGGTAAAACTTTCTGAGGGGAAGAAGCTAGTTGTCGTTCTAAAAGGTGATCACTTCTGCCATTCAAAGTGCCTAAACGCATAGTGCCATCAAAAGCAAAGCCACTAAGTAAAGAAATAAAATTGTGCAGCATCAAAATAGTGTCAAACAGATGTTAAAACATGATTTGAGCTGCTGTAACCATGTTTCTAGAATTACACTAGTAATTCTAGTGTAAGATGAGAGTGAATTGCCTTGAAATCAGCAGGGCACTGCCAGTTTTCTCCATTTTTTGACAATCTGGCCTATTTTAAATACAATTTGTGTAACTGATCCCAACAGCTAAATCAAAGCTAAAATGTCTGATGTTTCTTTGTGGATCCAAAGGAGGACCCTCTCCTCTCAGTCACAGTCAGGTTACCTCATCTTGACTTGAAGTGAGACCTTACTGCAAAAAGATAGGTGTGCAATTGTCAGTTTTGTCGATTGCACAAAACTGCATATTGTGAGATATGTATATCCTAGCAAACAAAAGAATTTGGCATTAAAATCAGTTGAATTGCAGATCTATTTCTGGGGAACAGGCTGTTTGTTTGCATTTTCTTTTTAATTTTTAACTTCTGAATATTGTTACAACAGATGGCCTGTTGAGCCAACAATAGATCATCATGTCTCAACACAATGGGGTCTCTTTCTGGCTAGCTTGAATTGGAACTGGTAGATAACAGTCCTCACCAAGCACATTCGGAACTGCTACACCTTAATTGCTCCTTCCATCTGGCCCCTGGTAGTACAAACAACTCCCTGCCTCCTTGCATAACACCAGAAAGACACGTGGATAAGCAACCTAGCACTGAGGCAATTCTTTTGAACGCATTAAATACCGTTTCTGGATGCTCACAGGCCCCACACTTCCTTGAGTAACAGAATGTTCATGCTAATTACAGAGAAGAGTTCAATAACTAAATATTTCTGTAATTAAATTATGCTCTTTGATTTCTATTCCTGCAGAGGTCTCAGTCAGCATTCTCCCTGGCCAGTGAAGATACACCCAGCAAAGGACTGGACCCTGCATCGTCTGTCACCGAGGCTCTTTGGAGACAGCAGAAAGGACAATTCAAGAAGCAGAAGGAACGCAAGCTCTCTGCATTACCCAGCTGGAAAAGTGTGGACAGGCTAAATGAAACAAGTAAATATTTCTAGTACGAATATGATTCTTTTTTTTTCAGTTTTCATTCCCTTGCTATCTATAATAGGGATTAGGTTCGCACCAATGCACATTGCCATTAAGCATGCATAGTCAGAATCCACACTAAGGTCTCTGTTTTGTTTCTGCACAGAATCAGGTGTTAGGTGATCCTCTGCAAAGCAAGCACATCCCCAACTAGAAGGATGGTCACTAACTTATAACTTACAAAATACTTTACAAAACTATTTTCTTTGACAGTTTCGAATTGGTTGTTCTGTTTCATCTTTATTGGAGAAGCATATTATGGAGCTAGAAGGTTTCCCTTGTCTAGGGAGGGGTAGCTGCTGTCTCATGTCCATCTTTTTTCTGTATTGGTGGATGTCTTTTTTAATATGTTAATGACCCTTAATGAGCCTAAAGGTCACTTAAGGAGCACTTTCTCTTCCTCTTTTGTTGATACTCTCACATTAGCACATGCTTGACATTCTTGTGGTCAAGTTGTTTACCTTGTCACTTGTTTTTCACTTAAATCACACGCACAAAATCACAGAATCGCAGGGATTGAGAGGGACCTCTTGAGATCATCGAGTCCATCCCTCTCTGCTAAAGCAAGTTCCCTACAGTAGGCTGCACAGGTAGGTGTCCACTGTGTGGAATAAATAAGACATAAAGCAAGGGCCTCTTCTAGGAGATTCCTGCTGGCATCTGTGCTTGCAGAGGTCACATGTGAAGATGTCTATGTCTGTATGTCTGTTTGGTAATGCTGAGGGTCATGATTGCATTGGACTGTATCACTGCTTATCCTACCATTGTTTTTTTCCAATAACAGATTCAAAATTTGGGCCTTTGGGAAGTTGATTTTGGAGTATTATGAAGCATTAGGCATGTAACTTGGATGTGTTTCAGAGCTTTTAAGATACAGGAGCCTAAGGGCTGTGTTGTTTTTTTGCCTAGTTATTTGTTCTCCAGTGAAAGGAGTTTGCAGATGCCTGTAGCCTCCCTTCTGCTGCACAGGTTAACGTTTGTGAGGCTGCATAGTGAACCAAACAGTGAAATAATTCAAGTTTAAGATTCCCCTCACACATTCATTTTCTACCCTGATGAATTCACCTGTGCAGCCCTGCAGGTTTGATGAAGCAGTATGGGTGAGAACAAGCAGTTGCCCTAGATTAAATGCCCTCTCTGTGTACATTGGATACGAATGCGAATGTGAAAAATAAGTGGAGCAGCATCATAAGTTAGCCCCATTACTAAGCCAGCACCGTGGGTTAGAGTGCAGTTCCCTGCTTGCTTCAAGGTGACATAAGTACAGTCTGTCACTGAAGAATATGGCTTCTGCTGTTGTGGTGCCAGTTTCCTCTGCCTCTCTTGTTCTGGCCTTACTGTTTGTGAGGCCACGTCAAGTAACTGTTGCACAAAAGAGCAGCTTAGTTTTCATCCTCACAGACACACTAATAATGATCATGTTGGCACAATGGGAGATAATGAACTGCTCATTTCAGCAGCAGCCCTGGCTCCAAGGGGCACAGCAGCAGAGCCGACCTGCCTCTTGCTATTGTTCCTCCAGGACACAGGAGCTGCTCATTTCTGTGCTTTATCCCAAGGCAGCTGTAGAGCTGCTGCATCTGTCTGATCCCTGCAGTGATCCCTGATGGGACTTCCCATCAATTCCATTTGTGTTTCTGTAATGCCAATTGAGTGGTATTAGAGAAGCTGGGAGGCTGAAAATCAGACAGCATGAATAGTGTCCTCTACCTGAAAATTGGGTGATAATAAAGTAGTATTAAAATGTGACTTAGCTAAGTATCCTTTATTTGTGAACTGTTCCTTCAGTCTCCTGTTGGAAATGTTGTTTTCCTGGGCATTTTAGTTGGAGGCCTATTTTCAGCAAAGCAGTTAATTATGTACTTAAATTAAAGAACTCACTTCGATCCCATTGAATTCAACTGTTCAGCAATTTAGTACTTAACAGTTGCTTAACCAGAGCAGAATGGCAAATTGACCCAATTTCCTTTCAGGTGCTCTATTCAGAAGATTTGCTCTGTTCCTTTCATTTAAGAACCATATCTGTGATGAAATTGAGCTGCCTGTAGAGCTTATTTTAAATAACTGAGTGTGCTAATATGTGTAAATAAAACCTTATTCTTGAGTAGTAAATAGCTTGTATTAGATGCAGAAAATGCAAGAAATCTTAGCCAAGAGTTTGAAGCGGTTACATTAGTGGGCTTTTGTAGCCACATAGCCAAAAAGCAGTTCACAATTCATTTTGACTAGACTGGTTTAAATGATGACTCAAGAGACGAATACTGACTTTGCACTTTTTTCCCTTTTTGCAATAGTTTCCTAACGAGATTTCTTAAAATCTGTTTTAATTTTCTCTTGGGTAAATGATGATGTGCACCTTAAGAACTGTGCGCAAAATCCATTCTTTCAAATAAGTGACTTTGGTTTGGAAAATCAGAAGGGCCCATTTCATATGACTTGAAGCTTTTTGAATGTAAATTTCTCTGTGAGTTGCCTTTCCATCCTGCTTACCCTGTAGGATCTAATCAGTCATTATCCTCTCTTCAGATAACTGAGGATGATTCTTATGTGTAGTTGCTAAACAAAATCAAGGGATGTGGCTTGGGAGAGGGAAAAAAACATAATGGCATGGGAATCCACTGCATTACTTTTGTGTAACATGGCACAGCCGAATTCAACTTCTTCTCTCCAAAAAGCTGATTGCTTTGTTTGAAAGAAGTGAGGTTTTTAAGGAAAAGTGGTCTTCTTTCTCTCAAGAGAGTCCTGTGCTGAAATTAGGGAGCATTGCTGGAAAATGTAAGAAAGCTCCTCATTTGTGAGAATGATTCTCATGCTTGATATTTTGTCTTCTTTGTGTATCAGCGATTATAGTAAAGAATGTACATCAGCTGGAAGTCTTTTTTTGTATTTAGTGACTTTCAGTGGATTTCTCTTCTATATCCATAGCCATCTCCGTGTTATTACAGATTCATTTCAGGCATCCCTAACATCTTTAGGCAGGTCTGTTACCCATTGCATCCCTTTTTTATCTTTTTATTTATCTTTTTATTTATTTATTTATTTATTTATTTATTGGTCTTTTGTTGATCTTGAAACTAGATTTCTCTAGTTTTACTTTATGTCCTGTAGTGATTAGGCTGAAGGAGATTGCCTCATCTCTTCCAAAATGTGTGCTCTGTCTCCTCCAGAACACTCTGGCTTGATTGTTCCTTAAAAGGAAGCCCTTTCAGAATCTGGCTCATACTTTTTTGCTCTTCTCCATCCTTTTTCTATCTTTTCTTTTTGAGATGGGATGTCAAAACTGCACATAGAATCAAAGACATATGCAAAATATGGGATTTATAGATGTCTATGTACTGGTTTCCTTCATCCTTTCCTAATATTTTTTTCCAGGGGGGCTGGAGTCTTGGTTTAAGGACTCTCATATTTCAAGTTGTCATCACCATGACTTTAAGTGGTGACTTCTGATCAGAAATACAGCAGCACAGTTCAGAACATGAGAGAATTCATGATAGCAGCAAGATAGCAATTCATGATGCGTTTGTCCATTGGTTTTGTTGAAATCTCCAGTCTGTGGCCAGCCACTTGCAAGCAGGCATCAAGAGCTCTCCACACTGTGATAATGTATGATATTTGAAAAGTTTGTTATTCTTTCCTTTTCATAGATCCGCCTCCCGTTTTACAAAGCACTGATGGAAACTGGGTAGCTTTGCAGAATGTCTCTTTGCCTCGCCCTCGGATGCTCGCCAAACCAAAGAGTCAAGTATTTGAAGCTTTGGAGAATGAATCCAGCGTTGTGTCTGCATATGACGAGATGGGCTCAGACAGCGAGGATGATTACGACTGGAATGTGGCCTTGAACAAGCTGCGGCGGAGACCTCGGCAATTACCGGATGATTTCTATTGTACCAATTCCCAGTATGATTCTGAATGGGTTTATGGCAATGATCAGTACCAGGCAGTCACCTCACCTTCCTCTGGGTTATACACCAATACTGAGACGCTGTTCTCTGATTCTGAAACATCGTCGGTAAACTCTTCCCAGGAAGCTAAAAGACCTAGCAAACTTCTCTGGTTACAAAGCAGAACTCAGAGCAATGTGCCCAGAATGGAAAAAAAACATTTCCATGGAGAACTGGATGTAAACTTCAACCCACAGGCAACCAGCCTGGAGTATTCAGATAGCAGTGAGACTGAAGAAGTTCAGTACGATTTAGAAAAGAGATCAAGAAGATGGAAAAAGAACAAAACGATCGCTGAAGAATTATCTGAAGGAAAAAATCACACAAAAGCCAACGTGAAGAATTTAAGACAGGTAATTGTGATCTTACTGAATGCAATCTAAAATTATACATATAGGCAAAACTAATTAAACTGTGCTGGCAATGGCATGTGAATTGTGAGTGGGAGATGGAATGTTCTTGCAAGCCTTATCTTCGTTTTGCCTCATAACCAAGAAGAAACAAAAGGTAAAGTGTTAAATATACCATGAGCAGGCTTTGCTTCTTTCTCAGATGTGCCACTTTCATCTGATCAATCACATCAGTAATGCTGAAAAATACAATACTCCTTAAGAAAAAGTCAGGATCTGCCAACAGCCATCAAATGTTGAGTAATCACCTGTAGATGTTATCTTTTTTTTTACTCCTTTGTTCTTGGAATAAGAATGAACTCATATGTCTAGGAGTCCTCACTGTGCTGTTTGCAAATGTCCTGGTATAGGATAAAGCTAAGGAGCAGTAGAAACTCAGGAATTAATGATTTTGAAATATGGTCCAAACACTGTCTGCTTTTTATTAATCACTTGACTGTTTCAGTTCTGGTGTGTTACAGTCAGTGTTCACAAACTACTTCCATTTAAGTGATTTGTCATTTGATTAAGAAGCAAATAGAATGTAAGTACTTTAACTGGAAAAAAACTATCACAGAACTTAAAGACAGTAAAGCACTCCCCAAACATTTATCTTAAACGTGCAGGAGATAACATGAAAGCAAAGAAGTCTTCTCTGTTTAGGATTTGTTCAAGTCAGAGACTAGTATTATACAGGGGATCCAGTTGTCCCCCAGCATTTACCAGCCATGCAAGCACACTTCTCAATCTGGTGGAGGAGAATCCTGACCTCTTGTCCAGTTCCATTTCTTGTGTCCTACTCCTCTCAACTCCTGTAGCTGGATCATTGCTGCAATGCTGCAGTGGCGAGTCTGAGGCAAGGAGCAAAACACTGTCTTCTCACTATACTTCTGATCACAATCTGATCTTTAAAGCTGTCTGAGAAATGTTAGGATGGCTGGAATTGTTTGCTTGTGCTCCTAGCCCATATCTCTCCTGGAAACAAGTGTTACATACCTCTCCTGGTACAACTTGACCTTGATAGGTCAAGACTAGGGTTCTAGGATTTAAGGCAGGCTTTTAATGTAGGATAAACTATAGTTAATTCTGTATCTATCCATCTGCTTCTAGGAGGCAGGTGTGGGTGTTCTGTGCTGAGTCATTTATAGTCGTGTCCTCATATGTTTGTGAGCTCCAGATTTTGAAGGGGACTTTCATATGCTCCAACAGCACTTCAGTAGCCATTAACGACCTCTTAGAACATCAGATGGGATGACAGGACTTTTCCAGGGACTCACAAGGACTGTATTTTGTACATAGACATCTGTCTTTCCATTTCTGGCTTTGCCTATTTGTGCATGTTCTGTGGGTGTCTGTCTTCCTACGTTCTGCTGCTCCGTTGCAGGTAAGTCCTGCAGATGTTCCTCCAGTGGAGAGCAGAGAAGCGGGGTGCCTCCAGACACACGACTGCATCCTTCAGCAGACCAGTTTGTGTCTCAGAGTGCAACCTGATGCAGAAAACAATTGCTCTTTTCAACTCTCTTATGAGTTGCCTTGCATCTTCAGTGCTGACTGTACCTCTCTGTTGTGCTCAAAATGCAAGGTTTGGGACTCTGAGCCATTCTCCCTTTCATTTTACCACGTGGGCAAAAGAGATTCTTTCTGCTGTCTGCTCCTTCAGCCATAGTGGGGCAGGCAGCAATGCTCTGACTTGAGATCACATGCATGCTCTTAAAGCAATGCAGTTTTCCCTGGGAAGTAGTATGGCTGGGTGCGTGCCTTTAGTTTGTGTGTGGGCACACACCCTGGTGGGACCATCAGTGCATGCCAGCTGCTGTTTGTTTCTCCATTCTCTGGTACAGAAAACTCAGAGCAGGAAGGGGCTGGCCAGAAACCATCATAGCAAGGAAATTGCTAGGGATGAAAAAACCTAGGAAACAATTACAATCATTAAGAGCCTAAGGGGTCGGATTTGAGCTATTATACTAAATTAACTAAGCATCACTTCCATTTCTTGGAAAAATAAAATTAAAGGGATGTGGGGATTTCATGTGATCCCCAAAGTAGTGCATTGGTCTAGAGCCATGGAGGCTGCATCAGAGAGGGACTTACATGTAAACAGTTTGCAAAAGATGGTAGCATGCATGCATAGTGAACTGCTGACTGTCAGCTTAAGGAAATTTCACTGTGTAGTTCTCACTCTGTGTACATTTTCACATGCTGAGATTAAAGAGAATTTACTGAAAACACACAAAATTGCATCACAACGTCGGTGAACAACTGATCATATGTAAATTGCAGTGAAGAAACATACTTTTTCCATATCTTACTGCATTGTAATGATAACACAATAACTTGTTAACAGTTATGTTTTCATCCATATTTTAGAATAAGACTTCAGTTTAGCAGTCTAAGCATTGGGCTTTCTTTTTAATTTGTCTCTTTACTATCGTCTCTGAGACTCACAATAAAAGGAAAGCAGGCTCTTTGCTCTCTCCCTTCTCCAAATCTGCAGAGCTGTCACCAGTAACATTCTGGAACAACTGCAGTCAGTTTGTATCTTACAACTGAATTTTACAGAACATTTCATAGAACTGTCTGGGATTGCACTCAAACAAGGGAACTTAATATTTCATGGAATAGCTCGTGTTGGAAGGGACCTTAAAGCCCATCCAGTTCCGCCGCTGTGCCGTGAGCAGGGCAGCCACCCACCAGACCAGGCTGCCAGGGCCCCATCCAACCTGACCTTGAGTGCCTCCAGAGTTGGGGCACCACAGCTTCTCTGGGCAGCTGAATGTGGGGAGATTTTCGCCACTTTATGATGGGTAAAAGAACAGCCTCCTGTAGCAGGTTGCCCGTAGAAATGTTGTAAACACAGCCACAAAGCAAGCACAGTGGGATGTGAAAACTGTCCTGACAACACCAAAGTCCTACTAACAAGTTTCTGATTGCTTATGGAGCATAGAAGACTAAAATTCCTGGGGAACCATAATTGAGTGGTGCATACTTTTATCCACCTACCCTGCTTGTAACAGGAATTATTTTCCAACTTCTTTACAAGAAGTGACCACGCAAACCATCACTCTGTTTTTGTCATCATTACTGTTGTTGCTTTATTGGCCTTCGTTATCATTTTGAGTGGAGATGTTGCTTAGTGTAGCTGTAATTCTTAGATGTCTGGTGGAAAGTAGAGTCACTTAATTGCTTCCAGTGATGAGAGTGCCCTCATTACAGAATTGATTCTTTTATCAGAAGACCTTCCCCATACAGTGCAGGTAGGGGGGAGCACTGTGGGACTGCTGGTGCCCGCAGGATGGTGCTTGGGGTGTATTTATGGGAACAGCTGCCCTGAAACTGCCCCAGTTCTCACTGAGTAGCTGCCTGCAAACTCACTATCTGTGTCTTCTTCATCTGGAAACTGGAATTTCTAATCTATTTCCTATTTGAATGGATCTTTTCTGTCCAGGGTTTATAATGTAGCAGGGACTTCTGGAGCCTCAGAGACCGTATTTGGCTTGCTTACTTTATTTTGAGGCTTTTGCATTCACTGAGATTACTCTGAGTTATCAGCTATTTGCTTGCAAGGATTTGCCCAGTGTGTATTAGGAAAGTGTATTTCCTCTTCATTGTCTGCCAAAGGATTTACAATTGCATTAAACCTACTTGATTTACTTTTAGTGTGGCTGTGTCAGCCTGCCAGACCCTCCCTTAGGCTCTGCTTTCAGATGAACCAGCAGGCCTTTCATTCTTGTTTGCAGATGTTCATGTTATTTACTGCTGATACATGCTGATAGGAACTTATACAATGATTTATATGAACAAAAAGATGTCACTAAACTTAGCAGACAGAGCAAAAGTGTGACCAGTAAAGAATAATGAAATTTAAGAGAGCATCTATTAAATAAATAATACCTTTCAGTGTCTTTATTATTTTTATTCATTGTCACGGCTTCTAATGCATTTTTAATCAGCTAATCCACAGAGGAGGTAACATTTCATCACAAATAGTCAAACACAAGTCAAGCAGCCCAGCAATAACAGAAGCAGCAAAATGTAGCATTTCAGGATATCATTATCTCTGCGTGTAAGCAGGAACTGACAATTCCTACAGATGTAAATACTCCAGCTGCTAAATGTGAGGAGGTTGGCAAGCAGAAAGATGGGGAATAAGAATCCAGCTGTAAGCAAATAAACACCCTCAAAGTGCGTCCTCCCACAGGACTCTATGCTGAAATTCTGTGTCTGCATAGAATGGTGGTTTTTTTGCTCCCTTGCAGTCTCAACTCCAGGCTAAACCGTACTCTTCCTGCCCAGATGTTTCTTGAGGAAGCCTACACTCACGGTGCAGAGCTGTCAGAGCTCACTAGCAAGTCTTGTGATCCTAAACCACATCATCTGGAAGCAGGAGAGTAGGTACCATTCAATAAATGCCCAAATACCCAAATTAAATAAAGAGGGATTTTAGTAATTAGCTGAGACTAGGTAACTAATAATAAATATTTCAAGCTAATGAATTGCAACTCCTAAAATGCAAATGTGCCGTAAATTATCTAAATTGTGATAGTTTTTCTCCAAATTACTGGATAGATGGATTCAGCAGCAAATTTCAGATCTTACAGTAGCTTAGTATGTATTTTTCCATACCAAATTGTAACACTGAGCTGTGAAAGTGCCTGGGAATACAGTACAGCTTGCTGTATGAGAGATGAAGGTTGACACTACAAACATAATGTGTCACCATGAAGAGCAGTTGAGTGAGGAGGATTTGAGGGAATCATCAGAGTTAACATTTGCTGTGAGAACTGGAGGCAATTGGTCCATCCATAAACGCTGCTGCTGAGGCTGCAGAGAGAGAGTAGCTGTGCAAAGCAGATCTGCTTATGTATTTCCAAATACATGGCAGAGAAAATGCAGCTTTTAGTCTCTCCGGCCATGTCTGGTCCTGTCACAGTAAGAGAGCGCAAGGCAAATTTCCTGCCAAATAGGAATAATATCCTGTCTGAAGATTGCTCCGAACCATTACCTTAGATCTGCTGCAGTGTGCCTGCCGCTTCCAAGTCCCAGGCTGTGTTCTTTATAGCCTCCTCCTGGATGGCAGAAAGAAGAAATCATGCTCCGCACATGATTAAATGTTGAGCAGGCACCGTACTAGGCAGGCACGTAAAAGGATTTTGCTTTCTTTCTATTCAGCCTGCAAAATGAAAAACTTGTGGTCAGGTCTGTTTCTAACCCACCCTATTTAACCAAACATCTGAGTACTTTCACTTTGAGGATTCAGAGGTAAGAAAAGATGCTCCTGAAGTCACATTCTAAGGAGGCTGGTGTTTGGAAAATAGTTCTAGCTGTAGTGGGTCCACCTATGTAGCAGTCACTGGGAAAGCTGGAAATCTTAATGAATGTTGCTTTAAAAAAAAACAACAAGAAGTTACTTTTCAAACCTTGCTTCCAGTAACCCTTAGGAAAATAAGAATAATGCTCAGGACCAGCAGTAAAGGAATCTGAGCCTGGCTTTCAGCTTGAAGGTGGACACAACTGCCAGGCTGTCAGAATAAGTTACTTCTTGCACTTTAGTTTCCTTATATGTACCATAACTGAGAGTGATGACAGTGCAGTCTGGGAATGAGAAATGCCATTTATTCTTTCATTTTATTAGCTGCACTGAGATGTGTAATGATTTTAGTAGCTCCTTTCAATGTGATATAAAAGCCAGGAATTAGAAACATTATCCAACACAACAGGTGTAGGTTGGCCTTCCTCTGTTAAGATGTGGTAATTCTTTTTCAGCCCACATTGTTTGCTTTCTTTCTATCCTGTCTGCACTCTGATTGTACGTATACCATTTTCTGTGAAACTGCTTTCCTTCTGTACCTATACCGTTTTACACTCTTCTTCTAATTTCTTTGTAGGATTTGGATGATTTATCAGAAACGGATAGAAGCAGTGAGGATCAACATCAGAATATCAAGCCTGAACTTATGGAAGAGGAGCTTAAATCCAGGTTATTTCAGCTTGCTGCTAAAATGAGTGACAAAGAAACATCTTCTGGTGAAGAACAAGAGTCTGAACCTAGAACAGACCCTGAAAACCAGAAGGAAAGTTTGTCCTCAGAAGAAAACGGCAAAAGCATTCAGGAGGAGTTAAAGAAGGTAAGTGCTTATTACAGGGAAGTAGGTCCATGCTGTACAAGTTAGAATCCAGAAAGAGGAACCTGTGTCTAGAAAATCAAATGTTGGCTGATTAAAAAACTTCAATCTCTGAAGTGCTTCTGAGCTTGCATCTCTTGTGCAGATAAAGCTTCAACTAAGGTATTTGTTCCATCCTGTGAGCCTACAGCATTAACTCAGAAGCAGTGAACATTGTGTAATAAACCTGTTAAGTGACTGATGCTAATGGAATTATGTCTGTTTATGCTGATGGAGAATCTGCACATATGTTTTTAGTTAAAACTATATCCATATCTCCTTTTTTTTTTTTCCTCTAGCTCATTTAATTTTTTTCAGTCCTGTTGTTTGCTTTCCTTTTCTTAGTATTGTTCAGCTCATTCTGATATTATGGATTCTTCTTTTACTTCGATCTGTAGGGATATTCTGTGCTTCCTTAGAACTTTACAGCCCTTTTATGCTGCCAAATAAGCAGCTCCAGTCAGTGGTGACATATTGTAGCAAAATGGTAATCTAGTGCCAGATAATGAATAATCCAATTCTGATAATGGAGGAGATCTTCCACTCATTTCATTTCACCCTTACAATATGAAGTCTGACTTCAGTGTCACCCCACAGGGCTTAACATCTGCTCTCTTCCTGTTCCTGAATTTCTTTTCATATCGTAGGGTGTACTTGGTGCTGTGTTCAACCATTTTTGTGCTCAGTTCACCACACAGGAGAATTCCTCAAGTCCTATCCATAGCCTTTAATTCTGGACTTTAATTGCATTGTGTTATATCCTAAGCTAACCTACATATTCTGTTGAATAATTTGATATTGTTGGTCTGTCTTGGTAAACCAAAGATGAGCTAAATTTAACGTGGGGGGGGGTGGGGGTAATCTCTTTCCTTTGTCTGTTAGATGCTGGTAGCCTTCTTTTCTGCAAGTGCACATGGCTGGCTTATGTGCAACTTGATGTCCTCCAGGATCCTGTTTCCTTTTCTGTCAAGCTGTATCCTAGCCAGATAGTCTCCAGCCTATACTGATACAAGGGAGAATTCCTCCCCAGATGCAGGATTTTGAATTTCCTTTTGTTGAACTTCATGAAATTCCTGTCAGCCTGTTTCTCCAGCTTGTCAAGGTCCCTTCTTGAATGGCAAGAAGGCCATCTCAGATCTCAACCACTCCTCCTAATTTATTCTCTGATTCATTGTTTCTGCCAGTAATGATGATAATAAACAGTACTGGCCCCAGTACTGGCCACACGGGTATACAACTAGTGGCTGGCTTCCAGTTGGACTTAAAGCCTCTCAGCATAATCATTTAAAACCAACAGTTCAGGAAATTTTCAACCCACGTCAGTGTCTACCTGTCTACACATTTAGTCCATACTTGTTCAGTTCATATATGAGGATACTATGACAGACAGTACTGAAAGCTTCATTAAAGCCAAAATATCATTTTATGCTCTTCGAGTGTAGTGAAGTAGTCATTTACTTCATTGTATAAAGCAGTCAGGTTGGCCAGGCATGATTTTCCTTTCATAAATCCATGCTAGCTACTCCCAGTCACCACCTTGTTTTTCATGTTTGAAAGCGGCTTCCAGGAGGATTTGCTTCTGGATCAGTGCCCAGCAACATTCCAACATTCCCCAGATTATCATCATCTTTCAAAAATGAAGAGGAGCAATCTCCCAGTGCCAATGGCCAGCTCCCTTAGCTCTGGTGAGCGTGCTCCATCAGGTCCCGTGAACATGTATGTGTCCCATTTGTTGAGATGTTTGCTCATCTATCAAGAGCTTTTCTTCATTGTTCCAGACTTTTCTATTGGACTCAGGGGCCTGAGAGCAAATCTTGCGTGTAAGTTGAGCTGAAGACAGTATTGTTTAGCCATAGTATTTTTCTTGTCTCATGTCACCATTTCACTTCAGTAATGGGGCCCATTTTCCTTCATCTACCTTTTGTTGCTGGTTTACCTGCAGAAGCTTGTTGCCATTTGTGTTCTTCACCAAATTCAACTCCAGGTGGATATTAGCTTTCCTGACACCATAACTATATTTTTGGACACTGTCTTCATGGTCAACCTGGATCTCTTGAAGGGACCTTCAGTGATCATCCAGTACAACATACTTCAAGACCATCCAGAATCTAAAGCATATATACCCATGCATTAACTTGTAAATGACTAGATGGCATGTCTCAGTGGAGGCAAGCACAGAAAACATATTTTCAAAGAACCAGTAATTTTAGATGCCTCAAAAGCCAGAGACCCTGTAAACTGTCATTTTTAAAAGCCTGATTTTAGAGGAATACGTGTACAGGGAGTTACAGATCTCAGACTGATGTTGGACATTCTCAGCCAGAGACCCAAACTTCTGATTTGGGCATGAAGTTTCAAAGTAAATCTATAGTTGCTCTAACTGAGCAAAGCTTTGTTGCCTACAGTCCACTTGGAGCTTCTGACCACAGACTAAACTGTATTTTAGTATATTTTAGTACTGTAATATATTCTATAGTACATTTCAGCTGTGCTGCCTGTCTTTGTTAGCTATTAGTTTTCTATTCTCAAGCTCTATTCTGGCACACATTAGCAATGTTAAATCACAGGGAATTACTGATTACAGTACACCTGACCACAGAATAAGATTTCAGAAAACATGTATCTTCTGTTGGATCACTGGCAGTTGAGTACTTCATGCTGATGAAAATCTGCTTTCTATATGTCTACACCTTTAAAAGTCTAGAGTTCTGTTTTTAGTGGAAGCAGGGAATCTCATGTAATCACACTGATTATATGATGCTTTAAAAATAATATATTAAGGTTTCTATCAGTGAGAAGAACTGGCACACCTTACATCTTCAGTGGGGAGTTAGCTGATGCTGGACATTCATGGATTTTTATTTCTTCCCTCCAACTGAGCTTTTGTGTTGTATGTCTGCCTTTAAGATACAAGATGGAAAATGCTGACCTGTGAGATACTTGTTTAGATCATGTATGATACTTGAGGGTTTAAATGGGTATTAATTAATATTGGCTAATTTTATGACTTAAACTTTTCTAAAACCTCAGCACACTCACCTTCAATGTTTCTAAGTCTGATTGCCTAAAATGGTCTTGTGGAGGTTCACAACTCTTTAAAGCAAATATAACCCCACAGCACGCTTGTTTTTATAGGTAATATTTTGTGCTTATTAAGTTACAGAAGCAGTTTGTGGTCTTTAACCAGTGTGCAGACCCCTAAAAAGCCTGCTCATCCCAGCTGCATAATGAAGTGAAGGGCCATGGGGGTCTTTTGTTTTCCCCCCCACTAATACCCCATCCAATTAAAAGCAAAAAATAAAGCAAATAAGTCAGGTCTGTATTTCAAGGAACAGACAAGAGTTACATCCTAGAAAGCAATTTGATCAGTATCCAAGTAAATGTTTAAATCCTCAATTCAACAAAGAAGTCGAGCATATGTTCTAGTTTTTGGTGGACACAAATGCTACTCGTGAGATTTCTCCCAGATATTATTTATTGATATTTACTATGCAAAATTAAGTTGATCCTGAGAGTTTTGTCAAAATCTGAGTGTGATTTCAAGCAAAATAGATGCTTCAAGAGCATAATTGTAATTTTTTTTAAGTTTTTAATAATGGACATTGATGTTTGTGATCCCCCAGTTCTGACACCTTCTGGGCTGAATGCAGTTGCCTATGTCTGGTTTTCTTGTCCATCTGAGATGCCTTGGGATATCCCACAGGATCTTGAGCTGCTTGTCTGGGGAAGGCATGTCCCTCATGTCTGTCTGACAGCTGTGTTTGAAAGTCCCCAGATGCTTTGAGGTGTTTCAAACTGCACCTCATGTTTAAGCCATTGAGTCTACCTGGAGAAGTGAAGAATGTGTGGGATTTCAGCAGGCTTCACACAGGGAATACAACACCTTTCTAAATAGGTTTTCTGTAGTCTTGGATTTTATACTTATGTGAAGTTTGTCCAAGACATCTCTGTCCAGTGTGCATGAAATGGGAATCTCATTCAGTTGTGTGATGATTGAAAACTTATTTACTTAGCAAGAAAACGTAAAAGTCATTTGACAGGTACAGCTACAGAAAATCAGTTACGATTAGTATAAACTCCTGTAACAGATTGGCAGAAAAAAAATAGGTTGTCACACACACACAAAAAGTTATTGTTTTCTTGTCTTTTTTATGCAGTCCAGAAATTTGGCAGTGACAGATGAGATCTGTCAGATCTGCCCAGAAGGCATTCAAGGAAGTGCTGCTCTTCAGCTCGGTGACAGTGTCCCAGCACAGCCAACAGCACAGCTGTGGTTCTGTCACTGCTCCAATGCAAAATCAGTCAGTGTAGTTTGAATAGACTTCAGTAAGTCAGGGAGATTAAGGTAAAGCTCCTGACTTGACTCTGGAGAGTGGTAGTATGATGGGTTTTATGAGTTTGTTTGGGACAGTGAACTCTAGGAAAGGGACAGTAGTAAGCGGTAAGAAGTGATTTGGCACAAGACATCTCATCTAAGCACAGGTGTTTCAGACATGAGTGACTGGCATAAGTGGAGTACATACCCTTTTGTAATGTGAAACACACACAGCATCCAGAAATTGAAGAGATAGCTGACTTTTCTTAGCACTGCTGCAAAAATCTCCTGTTGCTAGTTCCATGTTGTTTTGGGGTGGGAGTAGAAATCAGTATTTCCAATCTGCTTTATTTTGTGAAAAACTATGTGTCATTTGCAAAATCTGTCTTAATGAGATCAGTTATTTTGAATATAAAATAAATCAGACTTTGTTTTGTTTTAAATATTTTAGTAATGAGGATAATACTTCCTAGTATTTTATGTTTGTTAGTTTCTTTGTCCTTGTGCTCATCCCGGAGTTCTAAGTCTGAAGCTTTATCAATATTAACCTCTGCAGATATTAACATAACTTTTCTGCCTTCTTATTTAACTGCTTTCCCACTATCTAGGAAAAACAAAAGGCTTTTGATCTTCATTTAAAGCTGCAGTTTTTATCCACTGTATTGCAGCAGGTGAGAGCATTTTGTTTTGTCTGTGTCTTTTGACATCTCTTACGTACTTACGTAAGCGATGTTACAAAGTGATATTGAGGGTTTCCTCGTTCCCCAAGCAAAATTCTCAAATTCTTATTATTTTCCTAGAAATATTAGGCCTGAGATACCAAACCTCTTGACTAGATTCAATGATCATTGCAGAAAATGGTTTTCTAATCAGAACGATACCTGTGTTATGATGGCAGTGATGAGCATGAAGTAGATATTTGAAGCAGACTGGCTCTCTTATTTGGATTCATTATGAGAAAATCTGATTTTATCAGCAAAGAACAGAAGGCAAACATAAGGTATATTATCTTCATATTCTCACATTCACGTCTATTAAAAAATCTGAAAGGAAAATTTTAGAAGTTGATTTCAGCAATACCTTTTTAGCAGTTCCTGATCACAGCAGTCTCCAAAGCTCACTCTAAGCTCCCAATTTAAAATTGAACAAAACCCTTAATTCATTATAGAAGCTGTACACAGTGCATAGGCACTTTCTCTTTTTGCTGCTAATGTCTATTGCTTATCATTCTTTTAGGTGGGAATAGATCTCACATTCTGTGCTATTTGAGTCTCAGTTTATAAGAATCAAGTGTTAGAACATATTTTCATTTTATTCACTAAACAAATGTATACTTACCATGTATTTTAAAATGCATGCTATTTGTAGTATCTCGTACGTAGTACTCAACAAACTAATGTTGCACCATTTTCTCAGTCATTAAAAAATGCAGTACCTTTTTTGTGTCAAAGGTTGATGCTTAATTCATCAAAGCATTACTGCTCCCCACTTTTTCCTTTTTTTCTGTACTCTGAGTTAAGTTTTGTCCTGGGAGTTTTAATCACCCGAAGGATCTTGGTTTTCTTTAGTGAAAATACCAAGGACCATTTTAAACAAGAAGTATTTTTACTTTTGTGCAATGTTGTCAGGCTGTAGACACTCACAGAGAATGCTGGGTAGATTTTAAGACTTGAATGTTTCCTTTCCGTAATATTTTACCTCCTGGAAAATAACTTCCTTCCTCATGACTATAGAAACCTGTAACTATATTAGGGCAGTGGATTGACTTCGTTAGCAAAAATGTAGTATTGATAATTACCTTGCAGAACCAAAAAGAGAGAGAAAATAGGTGATTCTGTACAATGATTTGGCTTTCCTTTTCTAAATGAGTACTCATCAGTGAGGTATTGATACTAAAGTCAGGGTAAGAAGTCTCAGATAGAAGAGTCATTTCTTAATAGCATAGTTTATTATTGTGCACTTGTCTTCATTTCAAAGGAAATTTTAGCTTCCTTTCCCAGTCTTTATGGTGTTGATTGGTTGCAACACACTTTTAAGCCAAAATGTCTTTTGAATGCCAAGGAAGCTGGCTGGGCCTTGGTAGCTCTGTTCTTTGCACACCGTGATGTGGCCAGTGTCCCCACTCTTGCTTGCCCATGCAGAAGGCAAACTTGTGGTGGTCTTTTCAGGTCCTTCTCAAAGCTTTGCAGTGAACTCCCATAGGCTTCAGAGAAGGGAAAAGGCAGATTTGGGTTCTGGTGTTGTTTTTGTCAAGTTTGTCTAGGTACCCTGAAGTGATGAATGAACCAGAAGCAAAGACAAACTTTTCTTCTCCCAGCGCCATAAGCTCCCCACATAAAGAAGGTGAGGCCTGTTGACTGAGAAACAGGCTTGAGACTGGAGCTGAACATAACTGCAATGCAGTTGTCATGATCAAAACTGGCACGACTCTTAGCAACAAAGGAAGTTCCCCTTGCTTTATTTCTTGATCTGTTGATGTCAGTTGTGCTCTAAGGAATCACTGGTTGCTGCCTGCCACAACAGTTTAACAGAGCTTAACAGTAGTATAATGTTATAGTGGCAAAAAAAAAGAAGATTCTAATGGCTGAGTACAGCGTGAAGAGAAAAATAGGGCAACTAAAGGAGAACTTCACTACTTTAAAGAGCTTGAGCAATAAAATATATAGCTTTCATGGACAAGAAATGATGTGTGGATGTCATAGGTTGCTGAATTGCTTAGAAGTACTTAATGCTTGACTACTCTCAGCAGCTTGGACACTGACATTGTTTCAGGTATAAATAAATAAGTAAAGACAATTATAAATAAATTCAGATATAAATAAAGCATTTTACTTGATTTCCATTATTCATCATCCTTTCTGTCAGCACTTCTAATTCAAGAAGAAGAAAAAAAAGAAATAGGCAGTGTCAGCAGGGGAAGGAGTGTCAGCCAAAGAGAGGGGAAATGGCTTGACAGGAAGAGCTGGCTTAGACCACTGAAACATCTGCACAAGCACAGATGGAAATGGCAAAGATGTTTCATATGATGCTTTTAGTTATGTTCAGAACACGCAGGCACACGTACATGTGCATTTGTTTGCACACACAAACACTTTTTTAGTATTCCTTTGGTTTTAAAACACTTCCACAAAGAACTCAGGAACCTGAACTTCTCCTTTTGATGATATCCACAATATTTGTAAGCCTGAGCGTGAATTATCATAAAAAGATACAAATGGATGTTTTCCTCTTTCCTCTAAGCTCTTAATCTCAAATTCAGTAGGAGGTGAGATTCTCAAAAGTGGTTCATGCACACAAATTTAAATCATCTGTATCAATTTAATTTGAGAAGAGTGGTGTTAACTGACTATTGTGGTATGGCAGATGAAAACAGGATGCATCACGGTGTTTCAGGAAGAATGGTTGTGCTTAATTTTTCTGTGCTAGCTGTTTGTAAATAGAAATTGCTTTCTGTGTGTATCACATCTATATTCTTTGCTCAACAAGACAGATGGGAGAGAATTTGTCATGGCGTGCTAGCTGTCTCTGTGAATGCCCTATGGGTGTTAACAATGACCTTTCTTGCATGGACAAGATAAATTAGACAGCCAAAGGTCTCTGTAGCAGTTTGAAATATCCACCTACCAGGATGGTCTTGGTATGCGTGTCTGTGAATGTTAAGTTATTTTTATAGAATCTCATAACTCTTAAGCTTGATGTGATGGATTGAGAGAGGGATTGTGAAGCACCAAAATTCCAGAATTTTTCTTTTTTCCTTACATGCATGAAATAATTTTCCCTAGAGTAGCTTACTATGTTTGCAAGCCAGCCGTTATGAAACATGAGTGACTGAAACAGCTTTTGACAGTTGCTGAAGAAGAAGTAGGCACATCAGTGAAAACATTTACTGAGTATGCAGTTTTTCCACTTTGAGAACTCCTGAACACTCTACATTTTTATTTCACGTCTTCCTCGAGCAGACATTGATCACTTCTTATGTCTCGCATCATGCAGCCCAAGGCAAAGTTGACTTCTGAATAGCCTTCAGCAGAGAACTTTCACAAAGTTTAAGTGTAAACACTTCAAAGTGTTGCTCGTGCTCTTAAGCTTTGTGAGATCTGCTGGTCAGAGGTACTCTAAGGAAGGTCATTTTTACTGTCCCTGTTATTTCTCTATGATATTTAGTGCTGTATCCTTGTCACACTGTAAAAGTAGGAGTTTCAAAAGCTTAAATAAAAGCTGTGACTCCTGTGCCTGGATACCTGCAACCAGGATCGAAATATGTTCACTGAGATAGGCGCTTTATAAACATTCATCCGGCTGCCTTGTGCAACATTTAATGTGAATCAAATGTTTGGTTTTAAAAGCCAAGCAGCATTTGCCACTAACAACTTACCTCAGAAATCTAGAAAAGCTAAAATTCGTATTTGTTTCTGGCTGAACTTTTTTTCTCCTGATCATATATGTTGAGAATATAGGGTATTTTGATCAAAATCTTGATTTCATAAGGATTCCTATCATAGAACATTTGCCAGGAAAATAATAACGCTGTTATACAGTACTGCGTAATAAGTGCCAGTATGAACTCTCTGATACTGGTGTAAGAAACCTTTTTCTAGTTAGATTTAGTCTTCTTTTGGAAATCCATCATTAACT
Source organism: Lagopus muta (assembly GCF_023343835.1). Taxonomy (NCBI): domain Eukaryota; kingdom Metazoa; phylum Chordata; class Aves; order Galliformes; family Phasianidae; genus Lagopus; species Lagopus muta. Next base: position 43,220,278 of record NC_064439.1, on the reverse strand, counting down.
ACAAAGGATAATTAAAAAAAAAAAAAGAACACTGAAGTGAGGTTACAGGTTTTGAAATGGAGAACACACATCAGCAAAGATGATGAAGAAAATGTAGATGATGAAAATGTAGTGTCTGGCCTTTATTCTGTCTTGTTCTCTACTGACAAAGTAGAATAAGAATTAGGTACTTGTAAAAGCAAATAATAAAACAAAGTAACATTGATTTCTTTTCTATCCTATAAAATTATTGATCTGTTTTTAACCTAATTGGCACTTGTGAACATAAATGGAAAAAACAGTCAGCTATTTATGGGATTCAAGTATTTGTTCGCTGTAAGAGAGTCCTAGGCTTCCTTGTTCATGGCTGTCCTACCAGGCAAAAGATCTGTGTGCAGTAGCATACAGTATTTGCTTTGTTCTCTTTATTTTTAATCTCATGTGTCCAATTATTTCTTGTAATTCAGAGAAATAACAGTGCTAAGGATGCCTTATCGTACTGGTGTACTACAATTGAGCAGACACTGCTAAAGACATAGTAGTTCAGTAAAAGTCATATCTAACATAGAAATGGGAAACAAACTACAGGAAAGAGAATAGGAAGTTTTCCAGTTCAACCCCCCAGCGTTTGTGTGAACAAAAGAAACACTATTTTCCCCATATTCTGCTAAGAAGACTGTCTGAAATATTGGTTACAATAACATTTGCATTACAAAGGGTGTAGGTGGATGGGTCTCACATTCACATGCATAAGTATATGCGTGTTTGAGGGATTAGTTGAGTTTAGATAAGAACTTCCTTCACTTTTAGACAAAGCAGCACTGTATGTATTGCACGTAAATTCAGTGATGGTGGTTGTGTTGGCTTCAACACAAGTTCAACAGGCTCTGTCTCAGCCACCAAGTTGTACAGTTTAGATGTTGGGTTTGATGCTTGAGGGTTACGGCAGGTGAAATTTCACTGCCATCGGAGGTTTTGTGCTGAAGGCTGAAGCTTCTGTAAGAATCATCTGAATTGGGATGGGTGACAACCAATTGCAAATCAGGAACACTGATGAAGAAAAAAGGCTTACAGTTGGTTGAGGTATTACATTTTTGAACATGGATTAAACTGCATGCTTTTCCTTGGTATTTGATATAGCTTATTTAACAAATGTTTATGTACTTATAGCTCAACCTTTCTTTTTTGGGGCCATCGTACAATTCCTAGCAGTCATCCATATAAACTACTGTCCTCACAGGGCTGTTGCAGATTGCTCTCCCCTGTTTGTGGCTGCAATAGGATGGCTCCTGTAGATAAGGAAACATGCTTCCACATCTGTTTCCCAGCACCCAAAAAAGAAGGTTGTGGTTCAAAATCTGCTTTAAAAGCTATTGCAAAAATAGCTGTATCTAGCTCACTTGGATTTTAAAGCTAGATATGGGTATGCTCCTTTCACATAAGGTTTGGAATAGCCCTTCAGTAGAAATAGTTGTGTATGTGTGTTACTTGTCTGCTGTATCTGTGTGCATGTGCTGAAAAGGGAGAAACAGGTGCCTCAGCAGCTAGCCAGGTGTATTATTTTTGGCATTTTTAAACAGGTATAAGCAAAGCCATGCTACATAATACCCCTCTGTGCTAACATAGTGCTGTTTTCTCTCTCTACTCTTGTATCAAAACAGAAGTACTCTGCTGTCTCTCTCTGCAACATATCTACAGAGGTCCTGAAAGTCATCAATGCCACTGAAGAGCTGATAGCAGAATCCACCAGTCCCTGTGATTTCCCAGATGATGTTCAGGACAAGGGAAGAGGTTCATTCCCACTGGGGACCGACCCCATCAGACTCGACGAGCAGCTCACCACACTGGAAGAAAATGTAAGAACACAAATCAGCGTCTGAGTGGGTGTGTGTGAGTGTGAGGCAGCTGGAAAGAGAGAGTGCTTAGGCAGCATCAGCCTGTGGTATGAATTAGTCCTGTGTTGCTAAACAAATACACCAACAGAACCGAAGATCTTATTTCAACGCAGCGTATTCAGCTGCGTTGTGTGTTCCTTTTTTTCAATGTGTTGTTATTTGAGAGAGGGGACGTGCTGTGTTTTACAACCAATTTCAGAAACCCTATCTTGAAAATTAACATAAGCCCTCCAAATCCCTGTGGCTGTCCAGCTGTGCCATGCCTTGCTGAAACCACGCATCCCCAAGTCCCAGCACAGCTTCACTGTTGTAAGGGCAGGTAGGGAAAGCCTGCCCCAAGTCACACAGAAAAGTGGAGGGCTTCTTCTCCGTGCACACTTCCCCAGCACTGAGCACCAGGAGCCAGTAAGAGCAGCAGGCTGGAGGGGTCAAATTAAACAAACATCTCCTTTTTCTTGAGTGCCTGTCATCTTCAGGAAAGGTGTGATGCTGAATCAGAGAGAAGTCACTGCCCACTGGAATATTTTCATGGACCCACGTCATGCAGTTGGTACACTTGTAACTTAAAAGATCTCACAGGAATCCACTCCTATTATACCATCCCAATCAATTCAAGAAAGCCCATCGTGTATGTCTTTATCCCCCAGAAAATTTTCAAAGACTGAATCTCTTCTTAGGGGAAACTGCATTAAAAACTATCTGAGGTGCATTTTTTACTCACTTAAGCTCCAGCAATCCTTCATGTCCTTCTTACTATTTGACATCTGTGGTGCTGTGATCTCCAGTTGCATTTGGGCCAGGCATTTCTCACTGAGAAGATACTGTATGCTGAGGCAGAGCACTGCTTGCTGTGGTGTTCATTAATAAGGCTCAGCTCAGCCTTGCTGAGACCCCACACATCTTTCTCTGCTTCAGAAAGGATTTTGAAGTAGGTGGCAAAAGTGCTTGCTGTCAGGATTGCAGTACTGCACATCCACAGATTTAAAGAGCCTTATTCTTAATTTTAAAGATTCCTTATTCAGGAATGCAGAATTTTTACCAATGCAGATGGGGGCACACATGCATGTGCTACATCCTCTTGGAAGCCTCCTCCTCCTCCTCTGGAAATACACCATTGCTGTTTGGAAGTTCAGGTAAAGAGAATCTTTCTATTAGGGAAAACCTTCTATTTAGATGTAGCTGGAAAATGATCAATAAAATTGAAATTTAATAAATGTAGAGAGTGACTGAGTTACAAAAATATCATTGACATTCTTTCTTTTTTCTTTTTTCTTCTTTTTTGTGGTCTCTTTCTGAAGAGGTTTGTTATTGCACTGTCCCTTTTCTTCTTTCTCTGAGCTTTTGGATATAATAGATAAATCCAAAAAAGGACCTGTTAATCTGAAGTGGCTGTTGTATGTTGGACCACAAAGACACTTCACTGAAGTAAATGGAAAGAATAATTAAAACCCACAAAAGCAGGAACAATTATATTTAGATCATAATGTTACCTTCACAGTCTATATCTGTCTCTAAGTACTTGAGCAAAGGTGTTAAATCAGGTCACTTATTTGTTCTAAGTACATTTTAGAAGGATTTCTTGCCATTATATTGCCCCTTAGAAAATGCAGTTCATACAAGATGTAGTGAGTTTGTTTCTTAGCAAAAATATGAACAAGATATGTATACATTTATGCCTTGAAACAATGAATACGAAGAAAAAATTGCAAGCAACTAAGAGCTTAATAACAAAATAAAATAATAATAATAATAATAGTAATTCTTCATCACTGTAGACCCATAAACTCACAATGTGGCCAGAAATTATTTAAATACCTGTTATGTCAAAGGACTGCAGGGTCTGGGAGTTACAGGCAGAAATAATGACTTGAGTGCAAGACATATGTAGGGAAGTTACACTCAAGGATCTGCTTCTGATCCCGTTTGTTTGCCCATTGAGCCATGAAGTCTGCCACAGGGTATGTTGAATTCATGGTCTTTTTGTAGCACTGCAGCCTTACTGGTGTTGGGGTGAGTAAAATTGCCAGTGGGAAAAATGAGAAAATATATTTCATTTCCACTGTCCTGTTACCAGCCTCATGGAACAGTCTGTTGGCTATCTATAAATAGGCAGAAAGAGTAGTATTTTGACATGGGTCAGCACAGTTTCAAGCACAGTTGTCAAAAGCTGGTGTTAGAAAATCACCCTTTTCTATAAACCAAACACCTCCATTCAGCTGTATCTTAGGTTTCTTTATGAAATAGAAGAAACACATAAGACACAATGCATCGTGAATTAGTGCTCTGAGTGGCAGAATGGGAAATGAAATCTCTTCTTTCAGTTATCAGAATTATCATAGGTGGGTCAACATATTAAGTTCTTTTTAGGGAAGATCTCTAAGTTATGGCATCTGTCATTCATGTGTTGCCCAGATAAGTCTATTGACTCCCCACAGGGCCAGGGGATGGCAAAACTTTTGGCTGCTGCATATTTGTGTGAGACCCGAGTGAAATGCAAAACTGTGTTGTACATCTGAGCACCATTATTTTATAACAAGTTCATGGCCACATGTTGCTGGACTGTTATTCTTGCACGGTTTTGGATTGCCAGAATGCATTGAGTGTGAATAATACTGAAGGCATTAAGTGTTTCAGTAAATACTGTTTTACATGAGGTGTGATCTGTTGACTTTACCTTGCGAGCTTTAATTTTTGTTGTGAAATTGAATGTTAAAAATAGAAAAGGAAACTTTTAAGCATTCTTTTGTGGTTTGGTTTGGTGCAGGTTTTTTTGCTAGCGAATCCAGAACAAGTCTTTTTTGGCATAGCATCATAGCACCTAAGGAATTTGGAGTTCAGCTTCTTCATTCTCCTCCCTTCTCTTTACAGATGTGTGTTTTTGGATTATTCCTGAATGATTTACCTCTGCCAGCACCTACTAGCAATGACTTAGTGAGGAGGGGAGCTCAGAGGTGTCGTGGAGAACCTCTGTGCTCACAGAACAGGAATCACTGTCCCTGTCCCCCTTGGCCCCACAGGTGTACCTGACGGCCAGCACAGTGTATGGCCTGGAGGGGCAGCTGACCAGCCTGGAGGATGCAGCACGGCAAATCAGCAGCGTGACAGCAGAATCGGAGCTGGCTGAGCTGGAGGACCAGGTGGCCACTGCAGCTGCCCAGGTGCATCATGCAGAGCTGCAGGTGAGGACGGCTGCTCCTCGCCACTCGCTGCTTCATGCCGCCTTCCCTCCCTTCCACCTGCACACGCTTCTTTGCAACATTCTCTTGTACTGCAGCAAACTCTCGGTCCAAGGATACATGACTGCATCACAGGAGCTGAGCAAAGCACAGCTGAGACGTGTCACTCAGCACAGCCAGATGTACTGTATTTGTTTCTTCCCTTGTTTTCAGACAGGAGTGCAGCAGTGTGTTGCTGTAGTACAGTCTCTGCTCCTCGCTCCCATAGAGATCGTGTGGTGTGCTGTCATGCATGGGGCTGTTGTCTGACTGCAAATGCAGCCTTGGCTAGTTCTAATCAACAGATTGTAGAGCACTCTATAAAGAAGCCAGGGTGGATCTACCTGAAAAGGCCATGGGCAGAGCTCAGCATTTGCAAGTCTGCTTTGGGATTTGACTGCTGAGCCGTGCACAGCCCAGCAAAAGGCAGAGGCTCCGGTGCTATGTGGCCTAGTGTCTCTCTAGCAGGTTCCAGGAAGTCTGAGACTGAAAGAAACTTCAAGGCCTGATCAGAAAGCTGAACAAGATAAGGCTGCCATGCTGCATGGGGACAGTGCACACATGAGTAGCAGTGTGCTGCAGTGCTTCCTGACTGGGCTGTGCCACATGATGGCCTCAGCAGGGCATTGCCTGTTTATTTTGCTCAGTGGAAGTGTGCTCAAAGCCCTCAGTTTGATACCTTCCAGACGTCAGAAGTGCAGTGCTGAAATAAATAGATGGCAAATTGGCAGTGGCCTCATTGGCCATGGTCGGTAATTTCTGCTACGCACCTTAATGGAAGTGAGAAGAGAGGAGGGGAGAGGCCTGAGTGACGAGGGCAGGATGACAAAAAGATAGCATGCAATTGGACTGAAGGCCCTCTGCAGAACAAACGCCTCAGGTGTTGTAAATCAGGAATCAGATTAACGTGCAGCTGACAGCTCACTTCTCTGACACTCATCAGCCTACTTTCCCCCTACGTTTGCTTCCCTGGCCTGTTGTTTCTCCCAGCAACTTCTTTTCCATTGAATGCTTTTTCATAGTGATACTTGCATTTATGCATGTTTGTGTTTAGCATGGATATTACTTACAACAAATTTTCAAGATCAAACGTTTGCATTTTGTGACAGAGGATGTACTTTGTGTGTGCTTGAAATTAATTTTGAATTATGAAATGTGTCCCAAGCAGTAGTTATTTAAATGTAGCCTTTGAAAAACACAGCTTGAATGAACCTGGAAGTATAGCTAGCAGTAACTGGGAGATGGCAGATAGGGGATTCTCTTCTTTCTTTTTTTCCTCAAAAGGAGCAAAGTGCTTTTTCCTTGGAGTCACACAGTAGGTTGGATTGCTCTTTCCCTTCATCTTAATTAACCCCCTTTTGACATCAGGACTAAAGTATACAGGAAAGCAAAGTGTCAGAGTTGCTGAAGAGCTCAGCCATCTGTTTGTATGCTTTGATTAAAGGAGATGTGACTGGGGGGAGGGATATATTTTAGTGGTGGCATCCATAGTAATTTTCAAACTTCTTTTTCCCCCTCCCCATCTGTCTGTCTCTCTCTCTCTCTCTCTCTTATTTTCTTTGAAGATTTCAGATATTGAGAGCAGAATATCAGCTCTCACTGTTGCAGGCTTGAACGTGGCTCCATGTGTTCACCTGACAAGGAAACGGGATCAAAAGCAAACAAACCAGGTGCCAGAACATTATGTAGTATTCAAAAATACATTGGGGAAATCTTGCCTCGTTTTCCATAATGGAGTTGAGTAATGCATTTGTGTTGTTTTCAGATGCATACTATTGACACCTCAAGACAGCAGAGGAGGAAACTTCCAGCTCCACCAATAAAAGGTGCACTGAAGTTGTTACCTATGCTGTGTTTGTAGACGCTCCTTAGAAGTTTCAGTGTAATGTACAATTCAGCAAAATAGGGGTGAGATTAAGTTATAAAATGAACAGAGAAAGCCTAGATGTGTCCACCCTCTTCATTTGCCATTGCACTTGTAAAAACAAAATACGCATTCAGTACATAAAACATCACCACTCCCTCTTTCAGCAGATGGTATGAGAGTAGCAAATTAGCAGGAGCAGAAGCAAAAGGCTGGGAAAAGCAAATGAAGCATGCTGAATTCATGTCTTGCAGAAGTTAGGCTGCTGCCAAGCACACAAGGGTAGGCTGTGAGGGGCAGGCAGTCATAGGACTAATTGCCACTTGCCACCCTTCACAGCCTACAGCTGCTTTCTTAATGACTGTGCCTACCAAGTTCAGTCCATGTTACCAGGCTCAGAGATGTGGCTAGTATGCTAGAGTATGGCTGTGAATTAGTTTTGTAAAATACAGTGCTCTTTTCTTCCATGTTTCCTTCATCTCTGACAGTTTTACATCCTGCTTTACTCTTGTGTAATTCCAATATTTGACATGGCCTCAAACTTTAGTAAACTTCCAGTATCACAGCATGCTGTTTCCCATTTAAATTAAATCCATGTTTTGTCCTAGGGGAAGTTTTTGTCTTATTTGTCCTAGGGGAAGATTTCTCCCTCCAGCAGCTGTGACTCTTCAGGAGCATTGCTACGTTGGCTGCAGTCTGTTAAGTGAAAAATCTCCATGTTTGTATTTTTCCCAGGTGAAAAAATAGATGGGTCTCCAATTACCACTGTCAGAACATTTAACAGAAACTTCATGCTTCAAGGATCTCTAACACAAAGAACTAAAGAGAGGAAAAGCACTGCCAAGGACTTAATGGTAAAATCAACACAAATGTTTTTAAAGCTGCTTATGAAGTGGGTTATATAGAGAGATGCCAGTGTAGGCAGATGTATTTCAACATCTTCACAAAACTTCTCTTAATAGTGTGAAGAAAAATAATACATTGCTCTAAACGATTGTGTTCGTTATACTGGAAGCTGTCTGACTATATACCACCAGCACATAGCAGCTGTTTGCTCCTGAATGTTAGCCTGTAGGAAGGCATGCCAGCTGTCAGGTAATGAGTTAGGTGCTATCCTTATTTAAAGTAAAGAAATAAAGTTGTGGTCCTGCAGTTCAGGCCCTCCCAACACCAACTGCACAGTGCAGTTCTACAGGTGAGGGGTCATCCTGAATTGCACTGGTTTCTGAGAAGTGTTCAAAGGTAGCCTAGGTGAAACTTGAGGAGTAGGCAGGCAGGCCGTGTGTTGGCAAGGCAGGATTTGAACAAATAGGTTTCACTGCAGAACTATCAGTCGTCGTTGATCTTTCATCAAGGCAAAAATGTTAACTGTGCCTAAGCAGTTTGCCATTAAATAAGTGGAAGAGAAATGAGGAAGTGAGAAGGACCAGGCTCCCTTTGGCAGGCTTGTTTTGTGTTTGGCTGATGTTTTCTCTCTTCCTTGTCCCTCTCTATTCCAGGAACCTGCTATAGGATCTGCTGTGATGTACTAAACTTTGACTTGTCTACTGCCAATAACACACTGCCTAAGGCTGTACACTAGAGTGCCTTTACTTAACAGCCATTGTGTATGTCCAGCTGAAAATGGACCCTCAAGAACCCACAATGCCTCAGTTATAGGGCTTTGTTTGGATACCTCACTGAGAAAGCTGTCCAAGTCTTCAGCATTGTGGTCTGCTAAAGGAAACTCTGCCTTAAAGTTCTCACAAGACTCTGGAAGGGACGCTGAGTTTCAAAAGCAAGGCTCCACATTTTAAGATGCACTTTTTCTCCCCATTGATTGTACTAAAGTATGTCGTCTTTAAACTGCAGTATGTTTTTGTACACTCAGTCAATCACAATTACAGGCCAATATTTCATACCGAAAGAGTGAACAAAGCAGACCTGTGATCCACATTTGCTGGCCTCTTATATATGTAGGCATCTGTCTTGTCGAGCAATAAGAACAACTCTGTGCAGTGTATGCTGCTTTTAGCTGCTTGGTGAGAGTGGAGGATCTGTGTATCTAACTGCTCCCCCGGAGCCAGTGGAAGTTTTGACAAGGCAGGTGGGAGGAGATGCGATGTGCAAAGACTTCTCTGTTCGCTCAGAGTACCTTTGACAGAGTTCTAGCTCCAGGGCTCTGTGTTCTGTCGGAGATGGGGGGAGCATGGATGTCATGATGAGCCATGAATTGGTGGTACGCAGCACATGTGGACCAGATGTCTGCTGGGTTACAGTCCTGGCATCTGGACACATCTGAGTACTGTTGTGAAACCACCACCTTTGTCTGTCTCGTTCTTCTTGGTATCATTGTCCGCTTGGCGATGTCCAACCACTCTGTAGTTCAGAATCTGTTCTGACCAAGTCTTTAAGATTGGAGAAAGAAAGTAAAAGTGCTGTGGGTGAGATCTCTGCTGACTCACTGGTGGCTGTGAGGTGGCTGCAACCTGTAAGAGATTCCCTTCTGCCACTTGCTGTCTTTTCTGAGGAGGAGATGAATGTAGCCCAGATGTCTTTTCCTTTACCCATCCGTAACCAATTTGGTGTAGTACCTAGGGCCTGTCACTGGTGCTCACTACAATTGGACCACTCTGAATTGGACTGTGAGTCACCAGATGTCTTCTTTCCTTTCCTGAGACCCCAGAAATTTGCACCAAACCCTGGAAAGCCTTTGAACAGATGCCCACGAGGGACGATGCTGCTTACAAGGTGTCCCTCTCACCCTTTCTGGGAAGGGCCGTGCCAATTTGCAGTGCTTTTTGTTCTGGGGTGTACAAAGGAATTTGTTAGAGAAGGTAAGTGTGAGGCTGGTGAATCTTTTGTATGCCACACAATGCAGTGCAAGTATATGCAGATATATGCACACATATGCAGACTGGGCAGATGGGAGGCATGCTGTGAAGGAGGACATGAACTGCTAAGATCCCCCACAGCATGAAGGGTCAGAGGACACCTCCCTGAAGTGAGATGTCTCTGTCCTTTGCTGGTACCTACAGAGCAAAACCTAATGCTCGGAGTATATCAGGGCCTAGGAGGCAGGGGAGGCTGGTAAGGAAGGGCTGGATGGGCAGGCTGGGAAAACAGCTCCAGCCACATTTCCACCTTCAGTATTTGAAGCTGAGCCCGTTAGCGTGCTGCTGTCCAGCCGTACGTAGGGACATGTCACATATCTACAGCCATCTTCCTACCTTGGAGGCAGAAGTGTTGCTCCATCTCTCCAATGAATTTCCATCTGCCGAAATGTGGCTCAATGTGTTTATTCTGGGTGAAATTACGCCTTCTCTTACTCTCACACAATACCAGTTCTCCGGAACTGGTTTGCACAGATGTGAGGGCAGAATTTGGCCCGCTCTGTTTAATATATAAGTATATATATAACAATAGACTTTATTTATATATGCAATCCATAAAGGAGATTAAACAGAGTAGGATGCCTAGGAATTTTCTGTTATGCAGTCTCCTCCTCCTCCCTTGACTGTTCTCGTGTATGTATACAACACATTCCCAGGTTCTGGTTAACGCAGGTATGTGTGTTATGAGATGTCATTACTGGTGGTTGGTCTACATATTCGTCTAATAATAATAACCAATATTGTGTATGATGCAGAAATGACTAATTTTAATAGAATAACTCTTTGGCTTTTGTTCTGTTAGCGTGATTTAAACAAGCCAACAAAGTTTGGAATAGGTTGTTTTCTTTAAGAGGCATGAAAAACAGCTATTATCGTGTTACAATGTTAAAATATTCAGTCTTCTTTGACAGAAAAATGTGTACTGTGTAGGCATTGCAAAAAAAAAAAAAAAGAAAAAAAAATCCCACCTGCTACATGGCATTTGAATTTTTACAACTGTTTATTGTGCCAAATATGTGCAAAGATATAATTTACTGTTTTAAAAAAATCATCAAAGCATACGTTATAGCACACAAAGGATTATTTTGTCATCAAGTGATTTCAATCTTTAGTGTTTATATTTAGATTAATTTTTATAAATGAAAATATTTTAACAGGTAAAATGAAGGCGATATGATCAATTTGATTGAGTCTGAGTGGATATTAAGCTTGCCTTGTTGTTGTTATCTGCATACTCACCAAGAATTACTGTCAAGAGAAATTATAAAAGAGTAAAAACAATTTATGAAAAAAATGCCTTTCCAAGGACTTGATTCATAAAGAAAACACAAAAGCTCTCCTCTGTAGTGTGGATCTGTGTGCCCTTTGGTCAGGAAACACTCTGCCCACACTGCTGCATCACAAACAACCATTCTCAGTTAAATGCAAATGGGCAACTCAAAGTCCTCTTGCTCAGCTGAAGGGAGAAATGACCCCTACCACCCCCAAGTCAGGTTTTTCATTTTCCATTTTCCAGGGAGGTGGAGCATCCGTACCTTACTGACAGACCACTCACAAGCAGAAACAAGAGTTGAATTATCTGCTATAATTAATGCAATCTTTATTAAATTTTAGTAGTGATTCTAACAAAGCATGACTAGGAATGCGAGTTCATTCTAGTTTGTCATCTGCAGTATGACTCAGTAACCATCATTCATTAGCTGAATTGTAAACTGTCTTTTCTGGATGCGTGCAGTGGATTAAACTGCATTTGAGTAGTCTTGCTGCGAGTAGTTATCAAGATTAAACATACTGCAAATAACGCTTCTTCTAAAATGAGTATAACATGAGTTAATTACTCTGGCAAACAGGAGTACTGAGCCACAACACAAGGCTTATTGATGTGGTCTAATGTTGCCATTCATACATTGTGATGCTCAGAGAGCTTGATCAGATCATGTACTTGAAAACATCAACATGGTTTTAAAGGCAATCAGACAGTTTAGGCCCTTATCTCTTTTTATATCAGTGCACCCTACCTGCAGTAGGCACAGAACTACTCTGAAGAGTTTAATTAGCCAATTTTCTTAGAATCACAGAATACTTTAGGTTGGAAGGGACCTCGAGGACCATCAAGTTCCAATCCCCCTGCCACAGGTGGGTTGCCAGCTGCTAGATCTAGTACTAGATCAGATTGCCCGGGGCCCCATCCAACCTGGCCTTGAACACCTCCAGTGATGGGGCATCACCAACCTCTCTGGACAATCTGTTCCAGTACCTCACCACTCTCTCAGTACAAAACTTCCCTCCCAACATCTAATCTAAATCTCCCCTCCTTTAGTTTTAAACCATTCCCCCTTCTCCTGTCACTTCCTACCCATGTAAAAAGTTGGTTTCCCTCATGTTTATAAATGCCCTTTAAATATTGGAAGGCCGCAATGAGTTCTCCACACAGTCTTCTCTTTTCCAGGCTGAGCAAGCCCAGTTCTTTCAGCCTGTCTTCATAGGAGAGATGCTGCAGTCCTTGGATCATCTTCATGGCCCTGCTCTGGACCCTCTCGAAAGCCCCATATCCTTCCTGTGTTGGGGGCCTCAGACCTGGATGCAGTATTCCAGAGGGGGCCTCACCAGAGCTGAGTAGAGGGGAACAATCACCTCCCTTGTCCTGCTGGCCACCCCTCTTCTGATGGAACCCAGGACACCATTGGCCTTCTGGGATGCAAGTGCACACTGCTGGCTCGTGTTAAATTATTCATTAGCCAGGACCCCTAAGTCTTTCTCAGGAGGGCTACTCTCAAGGACTTCTCCTCTCAGTTTGAGTACACACCTGGGATTACCTTGACCCAAGTGCAAAACCTTGCACTTTTTTTAATAGTAATTATTTCTTAATTTTCTGTCCTTCCTCAGGGACAAGATAGTTATCTTTGACAGAAGCTCCTTTTTGTTCACTGATATATTTTCAGCAGCACAGCAAGAATGATAAAAGGCCAGAGTGTATTTCAGGGCTGCATTCCCACAAGTGAATGTTAACAGTCTGCATAAAAGCTACAGATTTCATGCCGTTAATGCAGGTACGTTAAAAAGTAACGAGAGCCTTTTTTCTTTCACCCAACCATTGCTTTTTATTTTTACATACCAACAGCCACTGACTTTAAAATGTGACAGGAGGATTTCACGGTACACTAACACTGCTGAGTTTAAATCCCAGCACAGGAGCTCTTTGGATTTTGGGTAAGAGTAACGTTACAGTGTGCAGCATCATCACAGCTCAGAGAAGGGAACGGTGGTGATTAAAGAGAGAAGAAACACTTTTTAAAGCTATGGTTACACTTAGTGCTGGCGTCAACGCATTGCCTTTTACCTCTAACCTCAATGTGTTTCTTCTTGAAGGAATTTGCCGCAGCAGAGAGAGGAGCAGCATGGGATTGCCAGGCAAAAGCAGAGCCCTGAGGTGCAGGCAGGGGCAACTCGGAGTGCAGAGGTTAGGTCACCGCCTCAGGGCACAGCCATCACCAGTCACTGTCCTCTGCATCCAACACTTCCTGCTCCCACAAGGCGTTCAGGAGGAAATCCAGGCGCCTGCTCACAGGCCTTAAGCTTCCACGGCCACCTCTCAGCTGCCTCTTCCCAAACCGGCCAATGGGTCGAACACCACGTCCCACGTACCAAAAGGGATCAATCTCAGGGCCTGGAATTCAAAGAGCTGAGTTGATATTTTTTTTTCTAACGAATGCACTCATAGTTGGCCTTATAGCCTAGTTTAGTTCTACAGCAGGTGTGGAGAAGGTATAATACTAACGTACAGCGTCAGTGAAAATGAACAAACACTGGAGGTGATACCAAATCATTCCAAAGACCCCAAAGGGAACAGGAAACAGGAACAGGAAACAGACCCCAAAGGAACAGGACTTCAAATGCGTAATCAAGTATGAGAGTCACACAAAAGTCTCACACAGGGCAGCAGGATTTTCCCCTGTGAGTTTTGCTGCTTGAACTCAGAAAACCAAACAAAAGATCCACTTTTGTTTCTCCACACAGTGTTTAACATCCCGCTGCCTGCCAAATCCCAAGCCGTTTCTTTATTTTGACTCAAGGACCTAAAAACCAAGACTGCCTACATCTCCAGCTCTCTCTGTAAGGAGAGGGATGTCCCCCTGTGAGCCTGTGGCCTTACTTCCCACACGCACGTCTTGCTCACTGGCAGCCTCGTCTGCTGGTTGGTGACCCTGCACATAGCAGGGGGTTGAAACTAGGTGAGCATTGTGGTCCTTTTCAACCCAGGCCATTCTATGATTCTATGATGTTTCCAGACACAAATTAGGATCTCTGTTAAGCACATTTAAGCAACCGGCGCTTGCTTTATTACTTCTTAAAAGTAAATGTTAACTGTCACAGATCTAAGGAACATAGCTGAAAATAAGCTGTTTAAATAGTCAATATAAACCGCCTTGCATTTTGTCAGTCTTTTGTACATCGGTGTGTTCTCAGGTATTTATTAACAATTGCAGTATTTCCCTTGACATATTCAGGGCTATAAGGTAGAGATTAAGATCTGTATATGCTCTTAAAAGTGTAAATTGAAGAGCAGGACCTCCCTCCACTGTTTTACCATAGAAACACCTGCAAGGATTTGCAGTTGAACTCTGCCTGGAAGCCTGACCCTGATCCCTTGTAACCAGGGGCCACAGGATCACCATCACATTGCATCAGGTGAGAGTTATACTTACTTCTGTTGTCTATTTGATGTTTAAATGGTCTGCTCTGTCTCGAAGCAAAGCTGAGCGATACCAAGAGCACCAGCATGTAGATGGTGACCAGCTTTAAGTGCTTTGGTGACCACGGGGGGTGCGATGCCCACAGGATCAGATGCCACATGGTGGAGCGATGGTAGGAAGGCTGTGAGGAGGAAAGTGGACATAGGGACATCAAAGCTCTCAAGGTGAAGGAAAATGTCAGTTGTGACTGCACGTTCCTATCAAGGCCATTTCATGACTCAGTGCTGACACTGGGGATGTCCTGAGTATTTCTGTTTAAAGACTGCTGTGAACCATCTACTGAGTGAAGACGTGCAGCTTGAGCTTTCCCTCAACATCCATGAAAGCCCATGGCACAGCTTCACAGGGCATAGAATCCCAGCCCTGAGGCTGTCGCTGACCGTCCTCATGGCCTTTCATATGTGGGCACTGGACATCAGTACGTTCTAGCCACTATCTCCATCATTGTATGGAGCTGCTGAATCACGGCCTGAGCCTCTGATTGACCACCTGAGGTGAGCACTGAGTCAGCCACAGGAGCACAGGTGAAGGCAATTCAGCTGTGCTGCAGGAAGGCGTGGAGCCTGGCTGCACCTCTCCTAGACCTATTGAAGAGCTGACTGCCAGTGGGGAAGGGCCTCTTCTGGAGATCCACTCCACTGGAGTTTTACAGCAAGCCTAGGATAGGGTGAGTGTCCTTCTTTCCTACTCCAATATAATAATTACATCAGCCAAGCTCCTGGATATACAATATCCTCTGTATATTCATTGACTGCACAATCACCCTTTCCCCACTTGTGAGATACCTTTCACATTTATATTTTAAACAATCTCTTTACATCTAAATACATTAGAAAATCTTCTTGAAAGGAAATCATCTTCTTATGTGAGCTTTCACGGATAGCAGGCAAAAGTATGATTTCCAGTTTTGTTTCCACTGTTAGTTCTTCCAGTCCTGTAAATGCATTTAGATGCAACAGCCAGAAGGTGCTGGGTTGGGAAAACAGCATGTAGGAGGTGCCTGATCCTGGCCTTTGCTTACCACTACACCCTGTATGTGTGACATTTTGGTCAAGCTTCATCACGTTTCTCCCAGTTGTAATGCTAAGAGCCTACCTTGTGCAAAATCTAACTGTATTTGACAGTCTGGAGCCTCTGCCAGTGGAAGTAAGGGGAAGCCTTGCTTGCTTAAGTGTCACTTAAGAGATGTACGGGTACAGAGCTACAGGAAATACTCTTGGCTATGCCCACACTGAAGCTGCTCCCTGTGTGAGGGTGGGATTTTCCCCTTTTCTGCCTCAGCACTGTTATGCTCAAGTCTTAGCTCATTTTCAGTGTGGGCAGAGCAGGAATGGAAAAACTCTTGATTCAAGTTGTTCCCAAGCATATTGCAAGGGCAACAAAAGAAAAAAGACAGAATCTGATAATGTCTTTTATTGCAATACAAAGTCAAAAGCTCTTTAACTTCTACTGTTCAGTGCCGGTGTATTTTTTCCCCCACTCTAGCAGTTGCTTAGCGGGCAGCTTAGAGAAAAGCGATTTTAACCAGTAATTTTAACAGAACTGTGAGTTGATTTTTTTTTTTTTCTACACTGAATATCACAGAGGCAACTGGCACAGAATGTTCTTTATGTGTAAAACAACATGGGATGCATTCTGTGCACCAATTCCAGCTGGTGTATGTCGCAGTGAGACAAAAATGAAGGTGCTTAAGGAATCTCTCCCGTGTGCTTACACAGTTGCAGATGGGTTTTCTGGATTACTTGCTGTCTGGTTTTGTGTACAGCTTTTCTGGGAACTTACTGGTGGCAAATGGCAAAAATAAAAGGAAGAGCTTTTAGCACACAGTTTTTCCTAAGCAGTGCTTTGTCTCAGCATCCAACATCTGGTCCTCTGCCTGAATCAGCCAGTCGGGACACTTCCCAGACTGCCGCAGTGTGTTCAATGTTCTGTTTGCCCCCTGACCTGGCTAGGGTTTTGGTGAAGCACATGGCTCTCCTCTGAGTAACTTGCAATGCCCAAATAATCAGGGGGCCCGGCATCTCCAGTTCTCTCTAATTCTTCCACCTTCTAATTTTTCTACCTCTGCTTATATGGGGAGAAACTGAGGCAGAGGTGATGCCACCAACTTGACCCCAAATGATGCCAAGCAACTCTAACCCCAGCTCCACCTTTTTCTAGGCACAAAAGAGAAGTACAAATCCCTGTTTACCTCCTCACAGGTCTTTGTGTTGGCCCTGTGATCTCCTCAGGTCTGGATTTTCCTAATCCCACAGCCTACCAGCCTTCTTCCAAAGGGAAAACGGTAAAAACAAGACGATGTGGTCTCCTTGCCTGCTCCTCATTTCCAACTGTTAAATGATCGCCAAAAAGCTTTAAAAATGCACCAGTTTCAACCAAACATGACGCAAAAATTTCAGGAACGGTTTTGCTCCTGGAGCAAAGCACAAAGTTGGCACTTCTGCCAATCCAGTCAACTTGCCACTTCTTCTTGGTCCCTGTGCAGAGCCTTTACACTTTGGCTGAGCAATATTGATGAGAGCAGTCTGGCAACTTAGAGCAGCATCAGAGGAAAAAGTTATGGCATATTCAAATCACTGGTAAAGTTACAGTGAAGCACTCATTTCTATTTCTAGCTAAGCCCACGAGGAAGTCACTAAACCTAGGTCCCATTTCTGGCCTTGAGTCCCAGCCCCAAGCAGTGTGGAGGCAGCCTGGCCCTGCCAGCCCTCCTGCTGGGCACCCGGCTCACAGTACACACTGAACCTGAGCTCTGCTACAGATCCACCAGATCTAAACTGATTGTGGATATCTTCAGAAGACAAAGTGCTATAAATTCCTTAAACCCTAAAGCAGCATCTTACTCAAGACCAGCAACTGCAGACCTTCCTCCAGTGCAAACCAATCAACTTTCACGCTTGAAAGCAGTGGTGGAAACTCTGCCAGAGCTCAAACATGGGGTGACTGTAGGTCTGGGAGCAGGGCTCCCATCACCACCACACCTCAGGCTCCAGTGGGCTCCGTCCCTGCGGAGCTGTGTTTCCTCAGCCCTGCTTGCTTTGCTGCCAACACCAGACAAAGTGCTCAGCAACAAGCACAGCTATGTACGTTAGTGGAGAAAAGTAAAAGCTGAAATACAAAGGAAATCCAGAAGAGAGAGGTGCCGAAGCAGGTAGCAGGAGTAACTCACCTGTGCGCAGTAGGGCTGCTCCTCACGATGCGCTGCTCCCAGCAAAAGCAGGGCAGATGCTGGGGGCTTGTGGCTTTTATAGCACAGGGAAGTGGGCTTGAAGGCGGGGAGAGCCAAGAGGTGGGCCAGGAGGACGTCAGCAATGCTGGAGAGCAAAATTTAAATTCACAAAGGGAGGGGAAGAGAAGTGAGGCTCTGTTAAGAGAGCCATTGATCAGGACAGGGAGCAGGAGCCAAGGGTAGTGCCAAGGGCTGGGGCCACGGGCAGACAGGAGCAGCACGGCTGCCACGTTCAGCACAGAGCAGAGCCCACCTCCCCATAGTCTGTAGCAGCCGTGCTCCTCTTCTTGCTGTCCCCATCCGAGGCCACACATGTGGAGGAGCTCTCGTCTGACCCACAGCTGGGGCCAACTCAGCCTGCTTATGTGTGAGGCCCTGCAACTGACTGAACCCAGCCTGGTTCAGCAGCATGCCTAAGTGTGGATAAGTGCTGTGGCAAGGAAGTTTCATCTGCACGAGGCTGAGATCTTGGGCAATTCTGCATTTCTACAGCATCCATCTCTTTGGCACAGCTGTTTTTACCTTTCTCTCTTGACTAATGTGTTAGCACAGTTCTTGCTGATAAGAATCCACTGTTTAGCAGCTGTATTCACCACCAAGTTTTGCAGCATTCATGTCGGCAACTGTTCCCCTTCTCCATCTGAGTCCTGAGGAGAGGCTGAAATGTGAAGGGACCAGGGACTGAGCCACAGGGTTCTGTTCAGGCAGAGGATCCTGCTCTGTGCCTGGTGAGGCTGAGCATCTGCAGTGAGCACCTCCATAAATCTCCGCTCAGGGAAGCTGGCCCTGAGATGTGACTCACTTCACAAGCTGAGAGTGAATAGGAAATACTACAACAAGACCTGTTGTTCAGTTTTTCTATAAAGATGCTCCCATGCCTCTCCCTGGCTTACTCAGTATCCAGGCATCAAGTGGGTAACCCCACCACCACCCTATCTCTGCCTGGGGAGGAGGTGATCACTAATTTGTGTGGTTAAAATGAATCTACCCTTTATATACAGCAGTTTTCTCTATGTGCATGTGCATGAACACATGGAGTAAAGCCTAAGAAATACTCTTCCTCTCTCCAGTTTCCATTTACTAACAGATAAAAGAAGTGTCTTCCTCATCAAAGTTTTCAAGAGTTTACTCAGACTACTTAGGATCGTGTACCATAGCAGCATGTGAAGAGCACTTCAAGTCTGAGATAGCACAAAAGGTCTTTCTGCACCTAACGCAATCGATACACATGCTTTCTTCAGCAACCTCCTATTAGCATGTTTGCTTTGAACCTTGCAAATACCCCCTACTTAAAAATCAATCTGCTCCCAAGAGCCAGTCAGTGGCCGTGCTTCCATTGTGCTAATTCCATGTGTACTCCTGGAGAGGGTGTCTTCTCACTAAGTAAAGCCCTTCAATGCTTTGGATCACAGATCTTCTCCCTACATGTTTATTTTGACCACAAAATGTAGTATCATTTCTTGATCTCTAGTGAGCAATTGCCAGAATGAGAGCATGAGAGCTTCTTCTCTGCTGGATGTGTAGCATGTATTCTTGTTTTGCTAAGTGACCCTATCATCTTGAAGCAGAAATAAAAGCCAATTTACTCCTTCTCCCCTGGCTGCCATTGCAACCTCAATGGGAGCCTTTCGAGAGCAGTGAGAATTTTCACTGGTTTATACTTACTCAGAAGTGACTGTGTAAAACAAAACTGTGCAATACCTTCGTGTTAACATGGTTTGCTGCTTATAGATAAATGTGCCTGAAAAATAGCATGCCGTACATAGAAAAAAAGCATTATTAGGAGAGCCAGCATGTAAAATGCTATAATATACCCAGCTGCCTTCACTCAGGCCCCAGGTCGATCTACTGCATCATCCTGTGGTTGGCAGCAGCCAGCAGAGAACATCTAGGTAAGCTGCAAAGAGGGGAATACATTTTGATGTTCCCCATGGGAATATTCTCCCAGGACCCTGAGACGTGTGGCTCAGAGATTT
Source organism: Lagopus muta (assembly GCF_023343835.1). Taxonomy (NCBI): domain Eukaryota; kingdom Metazoa; phylum Chordata; class Aves; order Galliformes; family Phasianidae; genus Lagopus; species Lagopus muta. The sequence continues at coordinate 43,200,493 of NC_064439.1, read as the reverse complement.
CCCAAGTCAAAGGTGTCTTTGTAGCTGGGAGCCTTTAATGGATTACTTTTTCCTTCACGACTGCTTTTTGAACCCATCTAAATTCTCAGCATCCACACAATCATATGCCAGGGACTTGACAGCTGTCCCCCAGCTACAAGGATCACATCCATGCCTCTGTCCCAAGCACACCACCTGCCAGTTCCAAATATGTTTTTATTTTTGCTTTTGGTCTTTCTGCCTTCATGAAACATTACTATAAAATATTCTAAGTGATGAAGATTAATCAGCTATAGAGACAGTCTATTTAAATGAGCCTTCTCAGGCATTTCTCTTATCACAGTACTATTTTACTCCATCCGTGTTGACTGCAAGGTGTCTTTTTTTTTTTCCAGCAGACCACAACCAAACTGCCTCAGTGCTATATATGATACTCAGAAGCTTCACATCAATCATTCTGTTTTCTCAGAGTCATTTCTGGAAATTGTGATCTTCATTTTTTTTTTTTATGATGCTGTTCATAGCAAGGCTTATGCTTTGAGGAAAGCAAGGCTGCACAGAAAAGCAAGACATTCCTAGTTGGAAGTCACTGGGAGAGAGCGATCAGAAGAATGGAGTTAATGAGAGAGTGACTTGGGAAAATCATCTCAAGGACATCTTGGTGTGCAGTGAAGGGGCAGAAGATTCAGTGTTAAAACTTGCATCTTTCTGTGTTTAGGGAGAAGTTGGGCACGCGCTCACAAACAGAAGGTGAAAACCACCAGTGCACATTCAGTACTTTATTGGATACAGTGGATAGAGAAATAGGGTGGTGGTGTTTTTTCCAGCCCACCACTCTGTTTCACATACCAGAACGCAAACAGTTTGAAAATGCGATGGTGCTGAATGTCTGCATGAGCCATGAATCTGCTCTGCTTTCCATACTGCAGTACAGCATGACTTCTGTACGGGAAAAGAAGCAGTAAAACGTTGCCATTCTGATTTGGCTTATCTTTGAATAAGAGGGAGGGATTTGTTCTGCCTGGAAATTCTGAATTGACATTAACTAGGAAATATTTAATCAGCGATTGAGGAGACATCCAGCTGCAATAAGTGAGCTTCAGAAAACCACGTCAGGCAAGTAGAAGAAGTGTTAATTACGTGTGGAATTACACTGAAGCCGTTCTCTACTAATATTCAGGTTTCAAGAAAAGCCAGGACTGGCTGTATTCTGGAGTAATTTTCTTCTTTGAGAAACAGAACCATCTAGTGGCTAACACAGAAATTATCTTCTTGTTATCACAGAGCAACGAACATCCATAGCTTTCAAACGAAAGGGTGAGTATGTCAAACCCTAAATGCATACCTAAAGCTAAACCAAACGGCATATGACCCAGATCTCTAGGAATCTGGACTGGATATTCATGTGCTTACCACTAGCAAGGTGCCAACTTTTCCCAGTTCTCCCAGTTATCACAGGCTTACTGAGGAGCTCAGGCACGGGCTGCATGCAGCTCAGGCTATTGACCAATCTCCCTAAGCCCTTCTTTGGCATGCTGCACCACACTTAGAACCCTGATGGAAAAATAGAAGCCAGGCTTAGCCTGGTTACAGCCACCTTCCAAAACACACTGCTGCAGGTAGGGAGAATATTTCTTCTGAAACTTTTACTTTTCTTCCTCCCTCCATTACACAGCCCTCTGCACAGCACTGAGGTATGCATGGCGTATGAATGCAGCTGGCTAGAGTAGACACTCATGCAGTAGGAGCAGGGAAGATTACAGTTCAAGAAAGGAAATGGAGGTTGGAAATAGTTTGGCCTGTCTTGAAGCATGCAGTGCTTCATTCCAGCATTCTGACCTATCTGGGGAGTTACTGCTGCGTTCTGAATTAGCATGGCATTTTGCACAAAAGTGTACTTTTTGCCTGCATTCTATTCTATTTTTCATCTGCAAGCCAATGAATCCCCGGATTTCATCCTTGGAGCTGATCCAGTCATAAATAACCTTAAACGACTCACATGATCATCTTTTCCTGAACAACAGTTGCCAGGTTATCCATTAGTCATGTAATGGCAGGAGTATCACTCCCAATCCATTCTTTGAGTACTGATGTCTAGTAGATATCAGTGACTGAGATTAACTCCAGCCTGGGCTCTCCAACAATTGGACATAATCTAAAATTGAACCCAAACCAACAACAAATCTGGGTTCCACACGGGTTTTAGACCTATTTTAACTGCTACTATTTTTTGTTTTTCTGTGCAATCTTCTACAGCAAAGTGCAGCTGGAAACCTTTGGCATCATGACAGTCACAGAACTATGGCCACAGCAGTGGCTGCACAAGAATTCCTGACTTATAGAGGAGTTTTACAGTGTCCAGACACAAAGTGCAGCGTGGGCACAGGGACAGTGGTAACATCACAGAGCAACAGGCGATGACACGTTCAAGAGAAGGACTGTGACCACATCAGCCTCACTGAGAACCTTTGGGCGTGGGCAGAGCCTGGTCCAGTTTGTTCGTGCCTGGACTCCTGTCGAGCGTGTGTGCGAGGCTTGGAGGTGGAACGAGCGTTTGGTTTGGGTGTTGGGTTGTGCTTTGGGGACTGCGGGCAGCGGCTCTCAGTGCCCATCCCTACAGCCATCACCTGCATTTCCCTGGCCTGTCTGGCTCAGGCAGCCGGGGTCCCACGAGGTGCACGCGTAGCAGCAGAGGTGAGCTGGGTGGAAATGGGGTGAGCTGGGTGGATGTGGGGAGCTGCCAGGGCCGAAGCCTGACCCTGAGGGGTGTGGGCGGCGCAGGCATGGGACCAGGAGGGTTTCCTGCCCAGGGACTGGCATATTTCCTCTGCCTGACCCTGGGACAGCGATTGACTGTGGCCTCTCTCCCTTCTTGCAGTGCGCAACTTTCATCACTGTGGTGCTGGTGACGGGGGAGCCGATCCTCGCCTTCAGTCCCCAGCAGGCCACAGCGTGAACATCATGGCAGCTGAGCAGGCATGGATGTGTCCCATCTGCCGTGACGAGCAAAAGGACGTGGCCTATGTGGTACCTTGCCGCCACGAGTTCTGCCTGGCCTGCATCCTGCAGTGGGCCAAGCAGAGGAACAGCTGCCCGCTCTGCAGGACGGTCATGACTGTCATCAAGGTTGCTGAGTGGGACGATAACGATGACCTGGATTTCGTTATCCAGCCCCCAGCACAGCCTGAACCTGCCAGCTTCCAGGCAGGCATTGCTCCTGCCTACAGCCCCCACAGCTCTTTGCCATCTCCTTCACTGTCCCCTTTGCCATCCCCTCTGCCCTTTCTGCCGCTGCCAGAGGAGCAGGAGAGTGAGGAGGCAGAAGAGCAGGATGCTCAGGAGGCAGATGAAGAGGGGGCTGAGGAAGCAGTGGAGCAGTGGGCAGAGGAGGAGGATGAGCAGTGGGCAATGGAGGAGGAAGAGCAGCGGGCAATGGAGGAGGAAGAGCAGCGGGCCGAAGAGTCAGATGAAGGGGAGGCAGAGGAGACAGAGCAGCTGCAAGCTGATGAAGCAGACGACCAGGAAGCTGAGGAAGCAGAGGAGCTGCAGGCTGAGGAGGCAGAGGATGAGCCTACAGTGGGAGGTCTCCTGCCTGAGGTCTGGGCAGCTCTGTTCAGGCAGCACCAGCAGATCCTGGACCCTGTGCTGCCCTGGCTGCGGCAAGCGCTGACAGCCATCTTTGGGGCACAGTGGTGGCCGACGCTGCCAACCGAGAGCATCATCCTGAATGCTCTGTGCAAGGTCGGGCTGGACAGCCAGGCCCTGGTGCAGGAGGTGTGGCCTGTCCTGGAGGACAGAGCAGAGGCCCTCATCCAGAGACTCATGGACACCATTGTGTGCCACTGTGGCGAGGAGGCCCTCAGTCAGCTGGGCCTCCAAGGTGCCAACGAGGCCTTGGGAGCAGCAGGACATCCCTGTGGCCGCTCCGAGCCCCACAGCCTCCCTACGAGCGACCCTCAGCTCACGGCCCACCAGTCCCAACACGCAGGACCTGCCCAGCGCACCGCAGGCTGTCCTTCATGGCTGCCCCAGTCACTGCCCCACTGCTCACAGCCTGAGGGAACCACGAGCAGACAGAGTGGGGCACAGCAGCTCTTCAGCTCCTCGCCGCTCCCCTGTCGGCGCCCAGCAGCCCCTAAGAGAAGGGCTGACAGTGACGACGACCCAGAGCAGCCCTGCAAGAGGCTGTGCCATCAGCGGCGCTAGCAGCATCTTTAAAAATAAAGGTAGAAAAGATTAGTCCGCAAAGTCTCGGTTTCACTCCAAACGGAGCTGGCGATCCACGCGCGCAGTGCTGCATCCTGCCCCTCAGCCAACCATCACCACCAGGCCGTCATGTTTGTACAATTTATTCTGTGTTGTCCTTACGGATCACAGACATCAACATTGCAGAAAGAAAGATAAAGCCAGCACAAAAAGGTTGTGCAGATCAGCTCCTGCCTACCAATGTGCTCCAGCCATCTTGAAAATCACAGGGCTTTTACTGTTTCATCTTTCAAATCAGAAACTTAAAAAAGAATCACTGCTAGAAAAATGGGGGAAAAAGCAAGGAGACAGAGAGTAAAAAGAAAGTATTGGTGTGGTAAGCCTCTCATTTAACTAATTCTACACAAGTCTCTCTTGTAGTACAGTCCAGACCATAAAGAGATTGGCTGAACTTAACACAAAGGCAACATTTCCCCCAAAAGCTGGAGATAATATGGAAACTCAGTCTTTTTTGAACTCGTCTAACTTGGCTGCGCAGCGTCATGTAGGAAAGTATTCCTTTTATTTACCTGCATAGACAAATGCATTTTCTAGTATCAAATGTAAAGACAAAATCAGATGGGCTTAGCAAGCAAGAAATCCACAATGGATTTAGCTTAAATTTATGCCCCAGAAGTATGTATAGGAATCATAACTTCTCATTTCTGTAAGGCTCTCTGATCAAGGACATTTCTAGTGGAGAATAAGGAAAAAAAAATAGTAGGGAAAGGAGAAAGTCATAATTAAGAGCATATGGCATCACAGTCTTGACCAACAAATGATAAGGGAGGCAACAAGGAGGATCAGACCTGGTCAGTCACAGTAACTGCTGAAGGTATGCTGGAGAGTAGTTATTCCAGCAGGGTTTCCTGATGGAGGTGTTGGAAATATCCAAATAATTTTCCAGGATTGTATCTCTGATAAAGGAGATATTATGCACAATTGCCGTGTTGAGCCTCCTGCAAGCAGGAGCTCACAGAAAACAGTTTCATCTTTTATCCCCTACTGCTCGACTCTTATCTCTTTCTCCCCTTGGTCCTCATTGGCTGAGTACTGCAGGTTTACATTACACTCTTTCACCATGTTTCACTAATCATGCAAATACCAAGTAAACACAAATCCTTGCCACCCAAACACAAATATCTTAATTGGTTAATTGCCTTCTAACAATCGCTTTCTTAACATCTGCTCATAACTTTCATGCCTGCTTTACAACATGAACATAAACACAACCTCTTAATTGTTTAATTACCCCCTAGCATTTGTGCCCTTTACACTGGGTCGTTGTTCCGATCATCCATCTGTCCTTGCATAGAGATAAGCTTGGAAGGAGGATAGAGGGGAGTATCTTGGAGCCTGCCTATGGCATCCTAACATTAAATGTATTTCACTCCTGCTGGCCTAATGAACAACGTAAATGTTTAGAACATTTAAAGTCTATGGCAGCTTTGTGAGAAAGAATTTGTCACATAATTCCGTAACCATGTTTCAAAAATATGTAACTAATATCTATATGGTATTTCTGCTTTTCACATCAGCTATTTCTAAGGATATGCTACAACTTACTTCTTTAGATCAACTGCCCTTTTCAATATTTTCAATATTTTTAAATAGTTTTTAATATTGCTCTTTCAATAAAACGCCCCAAAGCCGAGGCTGCGGGCCCAGCAGCCATCTGCTCCCCCAGCGGCGGCGCGGTGCACGCTGGGTACTGTAGTCCTTCGGCGCGGAACGGCGCCGCGCGGCCTTCAGCGGCGGGGTGGGGAGAACTCGAGTTCCCGTGAGGCAGCGCGGGGCCGGCGGGGGCGCTCAGGAGCGCGGCGCGGGAGATCCGCCATTTTGTGAGGGGAAACGGAGGCCGCTGCTTGTTAGCGGTAATGCGGGGCGGCGTGCCGCGGGGGCTCCGAGCGCTGTTTTCCGCCGGCGTTCGCTCCCCCTCTCATTCCTTTCTCTTTTTGCTCCCCTCGCAGGTTCGTCCGCCTCCTTGCGCTCTCGTTATCCCACCCCTCGCTCTTTCCCCACCCTCCCCGCTCCCTCCCCTCCCCACTCCCCGCCCCCGCCGGCATTGCGGAGCCGCAGACGTGACCCGAGCGGAGCCAGCCGCGGCCTTTCCCCGCTGCGCCAGCCTCTCGCCGCAGAATCGCATGTCATCTATCCAGAACCTCCAATCCTTCGGTAAGAGCCCGCTGGCCGCCCCCTCCCCGTCCCGGGTAGCCGCGGAGCTGGCCCCAAGCGAGCCCCGGTCGGTGTCGAGCCGCCGGAGCCCCTCGTGCAGCGCCATTTCCCAGCGCTGCGGTCTGAGGCCGCCTCGGGCTGCCTGGCCTTGTGCACCAACATGGGGCAACAGAAGCGAGGGCGTCCAGCTGCTCGCTGGCTTGTATCAGAAATAACTAGCTGGAAGCGCGGAGGGCATTGTCCCACGGCGCTGATGAGGCCGCACCTGGAATACTGCGTTCAGTTTTGGGGCCTTCACTAAAGGACGCAGAGGCCCTGGAGCGTGTCTAGAGAAGGGCAGCGGAGCTGTGAGGGACTGAAGCGGCTGAGGGAGCTGGGATTGTTCAGTCTGGAGAAGAGGAGGCTCAAGGGAGACCCGATTGCTCTCTACGATCACCTGAAAGGAGGTTGTGGTGAGGTGGGGGTCGGCCTCTTTTCCTACCTAACAAGAAATAGGGTGAGAGGGAACGGCCTGAAGTTGTACCAGGGGATGTTCGGGATAGTAGCAAAAAACTCTTACCAGAAAGAGCAGTGAGGCAGTGGCACAGGCTGCCGAGGGAGGTGGTGCAGACACCATCCCTGGAGGTGTCCAAGAACCGAGTGGATGTGGCACTGAGGGACATGGTCAGTGAGCATGGTCGGTCAGTGGTTGGACTAGGTGATCTTAGAGGTCTTTTCTTATTATAATGATTGTATGATTTCATTAACTGGAAACCTTTCTTCTGAAATGCCTGTTTCACCAGTGTTAGGTACATTTAAGCTTGGAAGTACTTCAGAGCTGGCATTGCTGCATTTAAAGCCTAAATAACCTTGTTATAATTCTTACCTAATGTTGAGAGGTTGGTTCAGAGACTGCATCTGGTATCTCATAGTGTCTGTTGCTATGGTTTACATTAAAAGCTAGGAATTATGTCTGTGACTGAAAAGGCTGGTAATGTAGTTGTCATGGCATACAGTTTACGTTTTGAACTTGTAAAGGTGTGTTCGTTCAGTTGTTGTTCTATTTTTCTGTACTTAATCAGTTAACCTGATTAACAGAAATATGACCACCTTACAAACTTTTTTTTTCCCCTTGAAGTACTTAATGACTGTCTGAAACGTGCTTTTAAAAGCCCATGCTGTATGGGATTCTTCATTTGAGGTGAGGAGCTTCACAATTTACAGTTTACAGTAAATAAAATAGTGCAGTAAAATAGGACTGTGGCTGAAAAGTGTTACATCCAGACAGGTATTAAAGAGCGCTGTGAGTAAGCCAGGTGAGACTTAATAGAGCTCTAGAAAGTTTGTTGTTAACAGATTTTGAAACAGGAGAGAAAAAGAGCTACATTACCCTTAAAAAAAGACGTGAGGTGAGGAATTGTTGGGTTTTAAGCTTGTTCTTTTTTTCTTCCATGGGATTTAGATGGATGTTTTTCTTCTTGCAGACCCCTTTGCTGATGCTACAAAGGGTGACGACTTACTCCCGGCAGGGACTGAGGATTACATTCATATAAGGATCCAACAGCGAAACGGAAGAAAGACTCTAACCACCGTTCAGGGAATTGCAGATGACTATGACAAGAAGAAACTTGTGAAAGCCTTCAAAAAGGTGAAATTGTTGATTTAAGAATAAAGATGAAAGAGTTATGTTAGCTATTAATGTTAAGTAACCAAACATTTGTTTTATATCATTCCTTGTAGTGGACATCACTTGAGATTCCCTTCTCCTATCTGTCTCAAAAGTTCCATTGGTGTCCAGTGATGCTTGCTTTTTGCTAAGAAGCTAAATGTTTCTTTCCTATGAATAAAATTCAGCATATTCTGAATTGTTCATTTAAATTTCACAAATGTTTGGGCATTGTTGATGTAAAGAATAAGATCAATTGCAGATAAATTATATCTGCATTCCTGCTTCTGCCAGAGTTGGGTTACCATTGAAGTAGAGCCCTTGAGTTTTTCTAGGGTAACAATACTTATATTTTTAATAGTGCAGAGCTGGAAGAGTACTTTAGGCCTTTTGTTTTTTGTTCTTGTAGTTTGCATTGGCCAGTTCCTTTAGGATGGGAGCTAATCCTCTCTTTACTTGAATTTCAGCAGCTTGCTTTTTCTCTCTGTATATATCAGACACATTCGATTTGCTTTCAGAATGAGCTTAGAGTACATCTAGCCTTTGCTGAGCTTGGCAGTGGAACTTAGTGAGCAGCTTTGGGGATAAAATTCTCCTGAAAAGTCTTACTAAGCAAAATCAAAATGCACGTTAGATGTCTTACAATACAAATCTCTCTCTCTAGAAATTTGCTTGTAATGGTACTGTGATTGAGCATCCTGAATACGGTGAAGTTATCCAGCTTCAAGGTGACCAGAGGAAGAACATCTGCCAGTTCCTCTTGGAGGTGAGGAACTACTGATAAATACCTAGCAGTATTCTAAACCTGTCTGCAGGTAATAGTGTAATGGATGACACTGATGCTAATTAAGCAGTTAAATATGTCTATGATAGTTCCTTTATACTTGTACCCAGAAAGTAGAATGACATTTGCAGGATTAGTAGACCTTGAGCGAAAATGTTGCTTTGGAGTGCATTTACCCTGCTACAACACAACACACTTTTTGTTTTCTGGCAGTGCAGCTCAACTTCATTTGTAAATCAAGTGCTTGATGCAAACCATAACTTTAAAACTGGTGCTTCTGTAGAGGAAGCTGTCGCCACCGTTTTGCTGATGTAAATCATGATGCACAGGGATTCTAAACCATTGAAGACCAAGTGCTAGGACTACAGAAGAATCCAGCATCTGACAGGATTTTATTTTTGGTGTAGTAAATTCTTCTCTGTGGCCCAGAAATAGTCTAGAAAACAGAACACTGCTTTCTTGAGTTTATACTGTATTTCAGTTTCTTTAATCAAAGTAGAAGATTGCAGTGACTTAATACCACAGTATCTTCCATGTGGAAGCTGTACTGAAGTTTGTTGCTTTTCTCCTGTAGATTGGCATTGTCAAGGAAGAACAACTGAAGGTTCATGGTTTCTAACCCACCCCTACTCCCATGAAGAATCCTTCAGTGTTTGGTCCTACCCAGCCTGGCTCTTCTGTGAAAAATGTATCTTTGCAGTGAATGGACTTCCCTATTATGTCACCATTCTGAATTGGTTTCAGATTTGCATGACTGTGTGAAACATGTGGTGTGTAGACTAGAAACACATAAGAAAACTCCAGTAAGGTGGTAATGAAGACGCTTGTGAACTTCAGCACATTTCCAATGGAAATGTTTTAGTGATGATTGTTCAGTTGACTGTTTTTCACCTGACTTAACTGTGTGGGTTGTATTAAAATAGTGTGTGGTGTTGCTTAAAAAATAAAAGTTGATTCATGTATTTTCTGGGATATCTGAAATGCTTTAGCTTAAGGTTTAAACTAGTGCAGCAGCCTTACTACAGAGTGGCTGAAGTGTTTTGTGGCAAGTATAGCTCACTGCTTACTGAGAAAAAATGGCAAATCTACACGAAGTATTAGCTGATGAATCAGTAGATTAGCTTGATGCAATCTTATGCTGTAGCTGTAAGACTAGAGCTTAAGTCTTTTATGTAGGTGTATCTTAATAGCAGCATGATAAGATGTTCTTTGTTAAGTAGCTGAATCTTCTCTCCAAAATTTACTGCAGAATGTAGTAATGGTGTTAAGCATAGTAGGGCTAACATAAGTTCATCTACTTAAAGCTGCTATTACTGAGAGTATATTAAACATCAGGGTCTTGAATGCTTCTCCCAAACCGTTTGACTTTCATCTCTTCTGTCAGAGTGAAGGGGAACAGTACAGGGTTGGATTCTGCAACGACTGAACATTTAATGTTGGCTGGCAGAGTACTTCTATTAGCTGGTAGTGTTAGCTGCAGAAGCGAGGAAAGGAACAGGCTCTTCACTAAGCTTTTTTTCTGGTGTGAAAAATTTTAATATGGAGGATCTTGTTCTGGGGTTTGTGTGTTACTAGAGAAAGCTGATTTAGGCTTTATCCAGTGTTACAATAGAGGTGGGGTTCTTTCCTACCAAGCTCCTCATCTAGTTTTAGTTAGCTGTAGGTATTTAGTGTTTTGAGTGCAAGGCACGTCTCTTAATGGAATGAAATGACTTCATCTGGTGAACGTGGGGGGAAAAAAAATGGATTGCCAAAGCAGACATCAAGAATGTGAGAAATTTTCCTGTTTATTACCACATGTAGCTGTACTCTTCACATTCAGAGGCTTGCCTTTCTAGACAAGTGCTCAGTTGCAACCTGCTAGAACATTTTTAGATTCTGGAGTTCAGGTAAGAACTTTTATGCCACTAACAACAACTGGGGGAGCACTGTGGAGCATCCATATGACATTTCTGTACTCTGTGGTTTAGAGAATTGTAAGAATCCACTCTTCTGTCTCTCAATTTCCATGCATTCTTCAGGCCTTTCTGCTCCAGAAGGGTGTCCCAGAAGAGAGAGTACCCTTCAAGTGTCATGTGCTTAGGATGAGGAGGAGAAGCCTCCTGTAAACAGAATATCAACACATGGAACTAAAATCCAAAGACTGACAACTATTATGCTAGTCTTGCACATTAGTGAGATAAAGTCATTGTTCCCCGAGTTTACCAAGTCCTGATTCACAGGTGATTAATCCTCTGGTGTGTGTAGCACTTAATGATCTTCATTTGATCAAATACTGGAAAAAGATGTTTTATTTCAAAGCTTGTTCTGTTGCCCAATGCGGGGAGCGGGGAAACAGGATAGTCGTCTGTTTCACTGATACTACATGAGTACTTGTAGTGGGTTTTTGAATTGGAGATTAACAAATGATTAGCAAGTCTCATGTGTTACTGAGTCAGTCTTCATTTCAAATGCTGTTCTGTTAACTTTCATTACCTAAGCTGAGTCATTTCTCTGTAGTCATTCTACTTGAAATAAATAAGAAACTTTATTTTGTTCCCTTCATTTAAGAGTGCTTTCTGAAAGGAGGAGTCTTGAGTTGATAGGTGGCTTGATTTTTATGCTGTACTGGTGGAGCTGCTTGTGCTTTGACTTTTGAAGAAAATGAGAGGGAATAAGTAGTACCTTTTAAATTCAAATTGATGGGATTTGTTGTTGCAGCAAGCAAAAATTTGTCTTGCTAGAAAGAATGTAGGAATTTATCCTTGAACTGTGTTTAAAACTGGTGTCATGATGAGATTGTAGCTAACCATGTTACAGACATGGTTTCTTCCAGAGAAAAGGCTTCCACAATTTCATGTTCTGTTGTATTGAAATGTCTGTCAAAACGCAGACTTGAAATACAGACCCTTGTTCCAAGAAAGCTGAAGAACATGAGACTACAGAAAAAAGCTATTTAGGGTTATGCTGTTCCACCTTGTTCCTCAGTGAAGCCAGTTTTCAAACTTTGTCCCAAGATAAATTAGAAAATAGGATGTTGCTTGTAATTACTGAGGCAGGAAAAGGGAGCTAGAAAACACTTCTCAACCTACAGGGACTGAGGCTGTGCAAGCTCAGACAGCAGATAGTGGTGTTTTCTTCTGTTGGAATATTGTAAAGCCTCTACACTCTGTATCTCCAGGGTTGCCTCCTTAGAGATACAGAGGTTTAGCTGCTAGCTGGAGTTGGCTGCAGGAACTGCTCTTTCGTAGCCTTGCTGTGTATGGGTATATTAGGCTATTATAGCTGGCCAGTAAGCTGGAGTAAGCTGTTGTATAGATAAAGAGATAGACATAACAGATATATGTATAGATATAGATTGCTGGAATTGGCTGTTCAGAGCATACATCTGTTGAAGGAGAGCATTGCTTCCCAAACTCTGGTAGCAGTCAGTATTTGTAGAAGATAGTGGTTTAAGTCTGTAAGCTTTCCATTCTCTGTCAATTATCAGGCACTTGACCTGCCCGTGTGATCTGCCAAGTCTTTGTTTCAGAGACAGTTGTGACGAGCACAGCAATGGGCAGATGAGCACTAACTTTCCCAAGCAAACTCCTTTGAAAAGGAGTGAACAAATTGAACCAGTGAATACCGTGTGCACAATGGCATTGCTTAACGTCTCCTTTCCTGCAGTGTGATCTTTGTACAGCCTAAATGAAGTGTTCTGTTCTGGATGATGATTTGGAGGGGGAAAACAACACAAAACCTTAGGGAATAAGCTTGTCTCTTTAGTCTGACATAATTAGTTTAGCTTTTCCTGGAGCTGACTTCTAGCACTGCTATTTGTGTGTATTTTTTAAAACACTTAATAGAATTTCCTCGAGGGCTTGGCATTTAAGGTTCTAAATGCATCTAAACTCTAATGCATCATAAAACTTGTGAGCTGTTGTTGGGAGCTTATCTTACATATCTGAAAACTAAGCAGAGTTCTGCCTTTATCCTCTTCTGCCATCCTGACTGTAATCACTACACTGGTGCCTTATAGGTGCGTAATGTGTTCACAAACCACCAGTAAGCAGGGGTGAGGCAGTGCCCCCTGCTGTAACACAAGTCCTGCTTGTAGTCTGCTAAGATCTCATGTGCTGCCCTGTTACAGTGCTGATCTAATCCTACAGTACAGGACAGGTACTTTGAGTTCCAGTCAGCAGTTCTTAATCCTCCTGGAAGGCTGCAGGGTATGGAGTTTTCATTGACACCCTTGTTTAATTTGGCTCAGCCTTCTCTCTTACTATGTGAATATATGTATGAGACTAGTATTTATAAAGTTAAAGAATGTGACAGGCCGTTTGATAATTATTTGGACAAGTCGTAACCTGTATTAAAGTACTGCTAGAGAGCAGAGACAACAGTCTTTTGAAATAAAATGTACCAATGTTGTTTTATGTATTTTTCTTTTCCAAAGCAAATGGAATTTTAATACTAGTAAGAAAGGATTGGTTTTCCTTTTTTTTGGTGGAAGATAGAAGTGCCATTTAATGTAGTGTATGTCATCCTCTTGTAACAGAGCTGATGTCTTCAAGGAGTGTTCCATTTCCACTTCTAAATATCTGCTGTAAGTCATGTTAACTGACATCAAAGTATTGAGAGTTGTTCTGGGATGATCGTAGCTCTAAAACAAGACAATGACTATTGCCTTGAGATCTGAAATTTTAGGTAGAAGACCATCCAATTTCTTGACTAAGCAGTGTTTTAAGAAGCCACTAATATGTGCACAAGTTTGGTCTTAGCTATTTTAGAACGTGACGTCTGTGAAATGTAACATCACATTTCAGAACTGAATTTGGGGTCAGATAGTAGTACTTGTGTATATAATTATTTTTTTTCCCCCATATTTTAAGCCATCTTTGATTATACAGGTGAAAAAACCCCACCACTTTAATCTGTGCATTATGTCAAAACTTCGGTTAGAGTATTCTGAATTCTGTGGATGTGGTTGCAGGTAGAATGGCTGCGCTGCTTGAAAATGGGATTCATCTGTAGCTGTTTGTGGTCCCTATCAAATTAGGTATGGGAACAGCACTGTTCCTACAGTACTGACAGACAACTCTTGGTGTCATGATGGAGCTGCTGACTCCGTGAGAGGTGGCACTGCAGATGTTTTGGTAGCTGTCCATGATGTGAACTAGGAGGGTGCTCATTTAGATGGACCTAGCAAATGTCAAATACAATGATGTAGAACCAGAGAGTAGTTCTGCAGTGAGGAAGGTTAAAAATGGCCTATTCCAAAGAGTCCTGCTAGAAAAATCAACTAAGGGCAGCCCCTGTTGTAGAGGAAGCACCCTTAGCTGCTTAATACATCTACAGTGAGGGGCTTATTTCCTGATGATTGATGGGCTGCATCAGCGTGCATCAGTAGTATTGACACACCTGTGCTTGTTAACACTGGTGGAAAAGATAGCTCTGCAAACACTTGTCAGACCTACAGCACCTGTAACTCAAAGCACGGATTGGGATTTCAAGATGCAGAACAAAACCAGTGTCTGGGTTCCTTTGTCCAGCAGTAACTTGTAAAATGAGCCATGAGTTATTCAAGAGAACGAGTGAGATTTCTGTATGAAAAAAAATTACAGGGAATACTAAAAAGAGTATTTTCCTTCCTTACCCACCTTTCCCTTAGGTATGATTTTGCAGTGGCATGAAGATATTTCCTGATTGTCCTGCAGTGGAACACAGTGAATAGTGCTTTATTTGAAAGCAGCTGAGCACTGGAATCCTCAACCACCCTTGCTTGTCTTGTGTAGATTGCTAAGCTGCTTCTGCAGGACACTGGGATGAGGGAAGGGGCATCTCATGGGGTCTGTAACTTGTTTCATTCTTAGAACAAAGTCGCAGTGAAACCAGATCATTGTTCAGTAACACTGGAAGGAAGTGCATAATGCAACAGCACGTGTTTCTTCAGGGGGCAAGGAGGAAGGAGGTATCTGTACCTCTGTGCAGTGCAGAGCCCTTTGTGTCACCCCACCTGAAGCCAATACATCTGCTGGCACTTGCCTTGCACTGTGCAGGAGCAGCTGTGTGGTTTCCATTTCTTAGCTGGTGTTTATAGCAGACAGTTTGGTACGCAGCTGCATCTCCAGCAATAAATCTAAACTAACAGAACGTGCTGTTTAAGGTTTGTGATCTGATGGAGCTGGATGCTTGGTGTTGGTGTGTTATAGTCCTTCAGTTATCTTTCATCTGCCTGATAAGACCTCCTGACAACTTCAGGACAGTTCCCTCTGAACGAGGGAATTTGCCAGTAGTCCACTATGGAAATTTGCAGTGGAGGAAAAAAGCCCTGCGAGACTGGAAATGGGCAAGGCTGGCTGAGAACAAGTCAGCATCTGAGGACAGTATTTTATACACAAAATGAAAGCACCCTGTTGCTAGCAGTTGCCTGCTGCTAGATGACAGTGCAGCAGTGGAAATGCAAAGGAAACTTGCTCAGTTGGTTGCTTAAAATGGCAGTACCACTTTTACATGGCTGTCTCAAGGCTCTACAGGGTGTTAAGCAAAAAAAAAGGTGATGTGATATTTGAAATTGTCTAGGCTATGACATTCGCTCCATTTACTCAGTAGACTCCCAGCTCACCTAAATCACAAGAGATGATGTCTGATCTCTGATTGGTATGTGAGCAGCTAAATTGATTTTGGACTGCTAATACTCATTTTTTTTAGAAGGAAGGCATTAAGAATGTTTTAAAAGGGGAGCTTGGGGGAAACAATTGAATTCAAAGAGGCAACGTGATAATCTTCAAGTGCTTGACTTGTGGGGCTATGTTTCTATAAGCCAACTATTAACATAGCCTCTCTTACATTATGTAACAGGCATTTCTTGCCCAGAAGAGTTCTTGTGTTTAGCTCAGTGCTCTAAATCCATCCCCTAAGCAGTGCTTTCTTACAGATCCCCTTGCAGTAAGACACAGCATGGACTGTGTGAGCTTTTGGCAAGCATGATGCTGCTTAGGTTGAGCTGCCCAGCTCTGCTTATCCAGCAGCACAGCTTTGTGATGGGAACAATACAGCTGCTGAAAGCTGCATCAGTTGCAGTTTATGCCTCTGGTCTAGTTTAGTGATCTAGGAAGAAAGGGGATTGACTTTTTTCCAGTCCAAGCATGCATCAAGAGAAATTGTCCTAAAATTGTTTAAATTGGATGGACAGTACTTTCCAGATTACATCTTATAGTGCTGATACTGGCAAAGCATCCACTGGGTTTTTATTTTCAAAAGTGGGCCTTTGATGGTAGGCTATACAAACAGTTTCAAAACTGGGCTTGTAACAGCCAAAACCTGTGTGCATTCAGAAAGCTTTTGCTTAAGAAAGAAGTGCAAAAGTGCTTGGATTTACAGCTGCCAGGTTTGAAGCAGTGTCCTGCAATGCAGAGGTGTGAGCTGACTGCTGTGGTGTGTGCTTACCTGTCTACCATCCTTTGTGTGTGATAAGTGGGATTGAAGTGATCAGTAACACACAGTTATTGTGAGATCACGGAGAAAGGATTTTAAAGTATTTTTTTCTTCCCCAAAAGCAACTAAATAACCAGCCTCTGTCAAACCAACCTATTTTATCAGCTTGAAATAGGTTTTAAATAAAGCTTATGTAAATGTTTGCTTGCTGTTTCCAGTCTGTATCCCTAGATGGCAATGGAAGACAGTACATGCTGAGCGTGACAATAAACCAGGGAATGCAGAGAGGGAAATTGTGGTAAAATTCCCAGGTGATTGATTGTGCAACTCATAACCTGTGCGAAGTTGTACCCTAAAAGAAATTTCTTCTACCTGACAGAGATCTGTCCTTAGATGTACCCCTTCCCCATGGCTGGTACCCTATGGCTTCCCTATGCCAACACAGCATAGCTCAGTGCATGCTCACCACAGCCTCTTGCGCAGGGCGGTCCTGGTGCTCCACCTTAGAGAGGAGAAAAGTTCACTGCTAGAGGCCACAATGACAGTGACCACAATGTCTTTGTAACAAGCTAAGTCAGGTAATGGCAAGGGGCCACAGAAAGAGACAGACGTTTTCCATCTCTAGTTTCTACCATCTCTGACAGTTCTGGGAGGGAAATTGATGGGAAGTGATTTGCTTTTGGGGGGAAGGAGTTGGTTCTTGTCCACTGTTCTTTTGTGTTTGCAGGCTCAGAGAAACATTGGTTGTTGAGAATGGTTCTGCTAGACTGAGGCGAAGAAGAGAAACGTGTGTGTGTGTATGTGTGTGTAGGGGAAAATGGGAGTGACTGCATGCCAGGCCCTGATGTCTGCAGGATAGTGCTGGAAGGAACCAGTGCTGCAGAAGCAGGCAAAACAATGAGAGCTGCCAGTAGTGGTCCTGCTATGGGTCAGAAGTTTGTATGGCTAAAGTCCTCTCCTGTGCCACCCCAGGCTGCCTGGGCCCTTACAGATATCTGGGTGGACCTGGTCATGGATAATGCCTGGGGGCTCACTCATCTGCCATGGATGTATGAGTTGGAGCAGCCCATTAGAGATGGAATCCTTGAGCAGTCAAGATGCTTTGGATTTCTGTGGATACAAATTAAACAAGAATTTGAAAAAGACTTTAAAAAATCTGTAACATCAGAACTGTAACTGGCTTTTATTAAAGCTGTCATAGAAAAGAAAAACACTCTGAGTTGGTACAGTGCTCCTATGGCTTTGGCTATGAAAGGATAAAACTTCATCACCATGTGATCTTCTAGGAAGCTTGTGTTTTTTCCTAAGCTGAAATGAGTGATTTCTAACTCAACACTTGATTCAGTAGCTGCTATGAGTCAGTAGCAGTCTTTCCCTTGGCCTTTGGATGATTCAGGTGAATAAATGGTACTTTGTGCAACCGAAGCTTCCCTTTTGTATATTAGCTTTTTCTTTTTTTGAGGCGTGAAGCATTACACGATTACAAGATTCCAAAGTACATCGTGTCCATGAAATCTGACTTTCTGAAACTCCATGGCCAATTCTATCAAATGGGTAGATGACTTGTACCAGGTGAGCCTGGTTCCAATCACTGGGCATGCAATTGCAATACGTGCCACACCAGAATATAGCACAGACATGTGCAAAGTTATGTCTCCAGATAACTCTGTCAGTAATTTAAAGCCTGTTTTCTTAAAATTATGTATGGATGCTTCTATGACTCGTTTGATTTTTTTTCTAGAAAAAGCAGGAATGCTGACCCTTCCTGCTCAGGAATTTCAGATGCTCATGGACTCTCTTAGCTTATAAAAGCTGGGTTCAGTGATGCTCTCTGGTCTGGTGGTGGGGCACACTGTGATTTTCTAGCTTATTTCAACTAGCACTGTTCCATAAAATCAGGTACGTTTATGTCACCAAGACCTAGTTTTGGAGGGTGAGGAGATGTGAATCCTTCTGGATTGATACAGAAGACCCACCTATATTTTGGGATCCTCAGGCAAAAACATATCCTGGCAGCTATCAGACTAACTCAAAATGAAGTTCGTGTTCCTTGCTGAAGGTATTTGTTAGTCTCCCTTTCTTTTGGTTGTGCTGAGTCCATGCTCAATTTTAAATTCAATAAGCTGCAGTGAAAACTTTCTGGTTTGGGTTGGTTTTTTTTGTGTGTGTGAAAACAATGGGAAGGTGTTTGTTATCAGGTTGATAGATGAGTTAGCAAACGTTTGAAAATCCTCAGCTGCTTGTTATCCATGATGGCGCATTTCTTTCAGTTACAACCATGTTCCTATAGGGCAGGTACCCCATAGCTATGAGAAACAAAAATGACAAATTACGTTGGTATTGCACTGTTAGAACTTCAAGCTTCTGTTTTCCTCATCTTAATGTGGGCCATGGGAGGAAAGCTGCTCATCTATCTGTTCACGGTCTGATTTCCAGCTTCCTAGGACCTGAGCTTCCAGCACACACTGCTCAAAAGCACAGGGAAGATTGTCCTGTGTCTGCCTGCATGGCACCAGCTCTGCCTCTCTGAAAAGCCATGAAGCTCACAAAACTGCAGAGTGGATGTGGTTTACAGCAAAGATGCACTCTGCTTTTATTACTTCCAAGGCTGAACTAGTTTGTTCGTATATTTTTCATGTGTCTTCCCTTCTGTTTGTACCCTATTGTTGCACCATGAAATTATATGTGAAAGCAGAAGCGAATTGTTTGGGAGAAAAGTATTTTATTTTCCTTGTTAAGTGTTTGAATGTCAGCATGAAACACAGAATTAAAATTCCCACCTGTAAGTTGAAAATACTGGTCTCAGAAAGGGTGCCTTTCTCTGATGCACCTTCTCTGACTTGTACCTGCCTTGAGCTGAGGTCCTGCAAGTGGGAACCTGAGGAGGAACAGACATCTCCTTTCTTTCTTTGCAGCAGTTGGTATATGGGATCATAGAATCGTTTGAGTTGGAAGGGACCCTTAAAGGCCATTTAGTCCAACTCCCCTGCAGTGAATAGGGATACCTACAGCTAGACCACATTGCTCAGAGCCCCCTCCAGCCTGATCCTCAATGTCTCCAAGGCCGGGCACTCACCACCCCTCTGGGCATCCCGTTCCTCTGCCTCAATGCCCCTATCATAAAAAACATCTTCCTTATATCTCCCTTCTTTTTGTTTATAACAATTTTCCTTTGTCTGGTCGCAACAGACTCTGCTAAAGAATCTGTCTCCTTCTTTCTTGTAGCCCTGTTTTATAGTGACTGAAAAGTCATTCTCGGGTCTCCCTAGAGCTTTCTCCAGGCTCAACAGCCCCAGCTCTCTCAGCCTGTTCTCATAGGGGAGGTGTTCCATTCTTTGGATCATTTTTGTGGCCTTCCTCTGGATGCACCAATAGATCCATGTCTCTCCTGTACTGAGGACTCGACATCTGGACACAGTGCTCCAGATGAGGCCTCTCCAACAGCAGAGCAGAGGGGCGGGGTCACTTTTCTCACCCTGCTGGCCACACTTCTTTGAGTGAAGCCCAAGATACAGTTGGCTTTCTGGGCTGTGCAGGCACATAGAATCACAGAATCATTAAGCCTGGAAAAGACTACTGAGATCATCTAGTCTAACCATCAACCCATCCCCACCATGCCACTAAACCACGTCCCTCGGTGCCACATCTTCATGTTTCTTGAACACCTCCAGTGACAGTGACTCCACCATTTCCCTGGGCAGCTTGTTCCAGTACCTCAGCACTCTGAGAATTTTTTCCTGATATCCAACCTGAACACATGCATCAGACTTCCTAGTCAAGCCTTATTTCCAACCAGCTTTCACTCAGTGCTGCTGTTTGTTTACAGTTGAGTGTAAACTACAGTTTTTACAGCAGTAGGGAAATGGTGCCTTGACTCTTCCAGTATGATACAAAGCTACTGCTCACTGCAGGTCTCATTCCTTTGACCTCTGGTCGCTGAAAAACAGCAGAAAGGGAAGCAGAATCATAGAATAGCTTAGGTTGGAAATCACTTTAAAAATTCCCTACTCCCAACTCCCTGCCATAGGCAAAGTCAATTAGAACAGGATCAGGGTGCCCAGGGCACCACCCAAACTGGCCCTTCAGGGATGGGGCACCCACAGCTTCTGTGGACAGCTGTGCCAGGGCCTCACTACCTTCATAGTGAAGTATTTCTTCCAGGTACCTAATCTATGCTCGCCTCTTTTCTGTCTAAAAGCACTACCCCTTGTGCTGGCACTACATTCCCTGACAGAGAGACTATTCCCACCTTTCCTGCAGGCTGCCTTTATTTGCTTACAGCAAATAAACACAGGGTGCTATTAGGTTTCCCTGGAGCCTTCTCTTCCCCAGACAGAACAGCCCCATCTCTCTCAGCCTTTATTCATAAGAGAAGTACTCCATCCTCCGAGCACCTTCATGGCTTCCTCTGTATCCCCTCCAACTGCTCCAGTCCTTATGCTGGGGGGGGCCTGAACCGAACGCAGCACTGCAGGTGGGGGTTCCTGAAGCACAGCAGAGGAGGCCCCACTCCAGCCCAGAGCCCTTCTCACAGCTGTCTTGCCCCTGCAATGACCCCGAGCTCTGCAGGCCCCCACAGCATCACAATCCCTAGGTCTGTCCTGAGGGCGAGCCAGGAGGCTGCCCCTACCTGACCACAGAGATGAGCAGCCCTGAGGAGTCCTTCTTCCACATTGTTGGCTCATATCCCGTTTCTCATCCACCAGTACTTCCAGGTCCTTTTCCTCAGGGCTGTGCTCCATCCTTACATCCCCCTGCTGGTACTGATAGTCAGGTTGCCACGAAGCAGGTGCAAGACCTTGCATTTAGATTTGTTAAACCTCATGAGGCTCTCCTGGGCCCACTGCTCGAGCCTGTCTAGGTCTCTCTGAATAGCATTCTGTTCCAAGGTGTGTCAACTTCACCACACAGCTTGGTACCATCTGCAAACTTGCTGAGGGTGCCTTCGATTCCACTGTCCGTGTCACTGATTAAGATGCTAAAGAGCACCGGTTCCTGTACAAACTCCTGAAGGACACCACTCATCACTGATCTCCATCCTGACATTGAGCCACTGACCACCCACTCTGGATACAGAAGTGTAGCCAAGGCTCACTGATAGAAGGTAAGGCATCAGTCCCTCTCCAATTCTGGCTAGAGAAATTTGGTTGGTTCAGACACTGGGGACCTGGAAGTGCTTCATCAGAATGATGTACTCCCCTCCAGCTGTCTTACCTGCTGAAGGACCTAACTGATGCCACCACTGTTAAGATTTCAAACCACAGCTGGCAGACATGGAATAGGTTACCTCTAGCGCTGCCTTTCTGCTGCCATCCCATGCAGTCACACTGTAGAACAAGCTGTAATCCAAAATGTAGCTTAACATCTTCAGTTCACGTGTTGAAGGCTTCCTGATCCCCTGTGGAAAGTTTCAGATTCTGTTGAAATGTTAGCGTTGAGGAAAGCCGACCTACTCTTCTGGTTGAGATGTCTTTCTTTTGGGGCTGCTGAACTCTTATAGCGGTTCAGGTCATTCTGGTTAACGTCAACTCTCAAGTATGGCAATTGTAGCTTGCTGCGTGCTCAAGGACACTTAGTTCTGCAAGACCACTAAAATGAAAAGGAGTAACTTTTATTCAGAATGAACATGCTCGTTAAAATACTAGGAGCCCACGGCACTAGGCACCATTCAACATCACAAGCTAGTGCCTGCCCCTCTCCAAATATCGTGAAAGTAGGCGCTGGATGCGAGCTTAAGAACTGAGTTTCAGAACTGCAGTATTTGATGGCCTGCCTGCCTCCCAGTGTGCTGTAAAAGGTAGCAAGGTGAGCAAAGGCAAAATCCTGATTCGGGACATAGCCCCCTTCCACTGGCATTATTAGTCCCCTTGGCATTATTGTTGGATGTGAACTTAGAAATGGATGCAACCTGTAAGGCCAGGTAACAGCTGCTTAGATGCCCTTTGGAAACTGCCAGTAGTGCTTAAGGGCAGGCTCCAGCAAGTCTCTCAGGTGCCTGAGTGCCTATTGATTGCTGTGGGACTGCAGATGCCTAATTATATTTCCATACTTTGTCCAAAGCTCTCCTAATCCT
This sequence comes from Lagopus muta, assembly GCF_023343835.1. NCBI lineage: Eukaryota > Metazoa > Chordata > Aves > Galliformes > Phasianidae > Lagopus > Lagopus muta. The sequence goes on along the minus strand of NC_064439.1, from coordinate 43,178,194 downwards.
CTCCTCGAGTTCTATTTCAGGAAACCAAATGACTGGAACTGCCTTGAGTGTTTGGAAAGCACACAGGTTCCCTTGGAAGCAAGGACTTGCAGGCATGTCACTTAATTCTGGAATGTATTGATTACAAGATACAGAATCTTAAGCCAAATAATTTGTTGATGGATTTGTGTAGTCCATACTTATTTCATTCCCGGCCTAGATTAAATCTGTAAGCATGACTCAAATGCTTACAGTGCACACTTCTGTACGCAAGGACTTGTCATAAAACTTATGGACTGAGAACATCAGCCTAGATATCAGCAGGAAAGCCATTGGGAGCTACATAGGCCAGCCTAGGTCAGTTTAATGGAAGTGCTGCCGTTTTACACACTGGGTATGCTCAATTTCAGCTAGTGTAGCAGCCTAAGCATTTTGTGTAAACTCCCTCTCTCACTGCTGAAGACAGGTGAGTACTTTAACACTGCAAAAACAAGTAGATTTTGTTATTCACTGAGAAGTGTGGTTCTTCAATGCACGTAGATTCTTTACTGGGCTCCTAGCTGAAGAACAGAGCTGACTGCATTGCATTATTATTCTCAGGGCCACGACATTGCTTTTATGTAACTACGTGTATAATCAAAGAATTTTAGGATGTTATAATCACAAAATAAATGAGAGGCAAAGCAGACTAAGATAACAAAAGAGAATAAATAGAAGGTTTACCCCTATCCTGGGCTCACTCACAAAACTCCAGCAGAGGCAATCTCCAGAAGAGATCCTTCCCCACTGGTAGCCAGCTCTTAAATGGGTCTAGGAGGAGTGCAGCCAGGCTCCACCACTTCTGGCAGCACAGCTGAATTGCCTTCACCTGTGCTCCTGTGGCTGACACATTGCTCCCCTCAGGTGGTCAATCAGAGGTTCAGGCCGTGACTGCACTTCCCATACACTATGGATGTGACCTAGCTAAAAATGAATCTTTGATCACTCAGTAAAGAAATTTGGACTACCAGTTACTCGTTTGGATGAAAAAACGAGGTTTTACTACACTAATAGCTGTTCTGGAGACTTGAAATTGCATTCATGGACTGGATCTGAAGGTCATAATTTCTTGAGATTTTTGAGCAAATATCTCTTGCACGTAAAACCAGATTAATTTAATAACCCAGATTAGCAGGGTCTAAAGTGTTTTCAGAGGTATCTCTGCATTTTATCAGATTTCTAAGATTCCTATAATTTCTTAACCAAGTGTTCCTCCTCAACTTGTTCTTTTCTTATCAGAAAGAATATGTCTTTTTTTTTCTTTTGCTTTTCAAAGGCAGAGTGAGAAAAGATCCACCGAAATATACTATTCATCTGGTTACCTTCTTCCTTCAGCACATCCTTCAAACCACAACTCTCCACATCCCAACTAGCAGCACAGGCAGGGTGCAGAGATGTTCCCCTGCACACAGGGCTGAAATTCAGGCTTCAGGCAAAGGGGTGGTTCCAGCTGCTCTGCAGAGGCCTCTCCTAAGGAATAGCTGAGTAAGGTGGAGAGGCACAGGGTTGTGTTTTTATATTGCCGGAAGGCAAGAGTTGAGGAAGGTGATGGAAGGGAGGAGAGGGGAAGAGGTCGGTCAGCTCTGCTGTTTGTATAAGTTCTGGAAGTGTGAAATAAATATTTCCTGAGCTGAATAAATACACCTCTTCAGCACTGATGAAATACCTCAATGTAAACAAACCAAGTTTCACTGTCCATCCCCATCAAACAAACCACATAACAGCAACAACAACAAATCCTGCACATTATAACATTTCATTGGATGAAACAGCTTAATATCTATTTCTGCTCCCATATAGTTGTGAGCTGCTCTTCTCAGGGGTCAGTAGTGGAGGAAGAGTTGCTGGTAGTTTAGCAATAATGTTTAATGAACTGAAAAATTACCTGTTTGTAGGAGGATTAATAACTCTCTGCACATTAATCTCGTGTTGGTTTGTCAGTGAAAAGAACAAATGTCTCATAGTGGTGTCCTGCTGCTTTCAGTCTACAGCTCCATTCAAGTCACTCTCCTGTAGCCCAGCTTTCAGAGCAGCGGTGCCAGTTGTGATCTTGGAAAGTCTGCAGGCTAATTTCCAAACCACGCTACTTTTCGGTGGTGAGCAATAAAGCCTCACTAGGTTTTAGCTCTCCTGAGAAGGTCAAGCCACAATTCCCTGCATAGTTGCAATTCCAGCGTTGCTGTTGGAAGTGGTGTGTTTCATCAATGGGAAGATGAGTGCTTTTGAGCTACCCTTCCCTTAAAATCCTGGAAGAAAGCAGGGGTGTACATTTTACCACAGGGTAAACTCAGCAATGGCCAATGCAGATGAAGCTGTCTCTCCAGGATTATTTTCAAGTAAAAGCTGTAGGTGTCATGTCACCAATGCAATGCCACAGAGGGAATGGTGTCAGGAATTGGGGTGTTTTAAAGCTTGCAGTGGTGGAGGTAGTAGAAAGAAAAGATCAAAAGGGAATATTCGTGATGCTAACTCTGCTGTTACAGTCTGTCATCCGCGTTGTGTATGAAGAATGGTTTAAGCAATTTTCAGCTCTCCCCATGAAGCAGCTTTCAGAAAGGTAAATTGTTACATGTAAGCATGAGCTCTAGAGCAAACACGGCATGATAGCTGGTACCTCCAGGAATGGGCTTTCCAGCATTAAACAAAACTTTATCTCATGACTTTCATAGACTGAAGCAATGAGGGCTTTCATTTATATCCCCAAGAAATGTAACAAGCCACCTTTCCTGCAGAGTTCACTAAAAGAGATAGATGATTAAATCTGTTGGGGAACTGAATGACCTAGTTCTAGGCCTTGCACAATGAACACCTTTGATCACTGATCTGCACAATGAGCTGACTTTTTTCTACAGCACGCTGAATGAAAAGCTGGTCTGGCAATGGGGAAGCAATATGACAGTCAAAAAATGGCAATTAGAAGGAGGGCTTCTGTTTCCTGTCCAAGCCCACGAGTCTGAGAGTATGTCTGGACAGATGTAGCATTAGGGAAAGAAAAACAAAACAAAACAAAACTATGGCAGTTTTAGATCTCCAAATATTCATTTCCACAGTTACTGCTGAATGTGATATTAATACTGCAACATTTCTCTAACCAGCCTAATTCTGGCCTGATACTCCTACCAGAATTTAGTGCAGTTTCCATTCTCCGTGTCTTAATTTCTGTTGTTTTTGTTCTATCTGTTGTTACCAAGTAAAATTAGACTGCAATTTAATTATAATACAATCAGCATTTCTGGTCAATTAGAATAAGTGCCCCCAAGCCCCGGTTGGTGCTTTTGTCCAGGCAGTCTTATCCAGCAGTCACAGGGGATGCTGTGGGACCCGTGGGCTCCTGGATAACCTTCAAAGAGCTGAGTGGGACTCACTGGTGAGCTCATGTGCCAGGGCAGGGGCCTTGCCATGAACCAGGTGTCCTGTTGCCACCAGGAAGTTTAAAGAGAATTGTGATCTAATGGTATTAGTCCATCATACTGTAGCAGCAAGAAATTACACAGTTTGGATAGACATTAGAAGGCAGGAAAAACTGTGCTTGTCAGGGCTGTGTTTGAGTAGAAATGAGATTTGGCCAGGCTTCAGTGGGGAAACCTGTTTGAGAAGGGGGGAATTTCTCTTAGGACTGCCACTGCTAGCAAGGCACCATGATGCACACTGCATGGCTAGAGATTGTAAGCACACCTATGATTGCCTGAGAGACCATCGGGCACTAAGTGCTCAACCAACATCATTTCAATTACGCTGCTCAATAGAACTACATGGAAGGACTCTGTGGATGTTTAAAGTAGTCACCAAATGCTGCTGATCATTTGCTGCAGACGCAAGGAGTAGCTCACGCACATCCTCAGGCTTACAGGGCAGGGTTACTGGTGCTCCTCTGCAATTTGAGGGGCTTTGAAATCTCCCTGTAGTGCTGCATAAAGCAGGTGCTTGTTGGATTCCTCCAGCAATTGGGTAGTATGCTGATAGCAGTCCAGAAGCATTGCTGTAGGGCCCTCAAGTCGAATCTTTACCAAGTCTTTGAAAAACTAATGCACTCAAAAATGAGGACAGAAAATGTGTCTCCTGGTCTGCCCTGCACATGAAGAAGGGCTTCTGAGCAGATTAAAAAAAACCCAAATGTTTCAGTATCATTTGTTTACTTAGCCGCAGCAGAGCTAGCAAAACCAACTGTTGTCTACTCTCACTTTAATTGCAATGCTGGTAAGTCTTGTGGTTTTTTTTGTTTGTTCCTTGGTCTAATTGGCTTGTGAAGGCATATATATTTAGAAGATTTTGATTGTTTTGTTTACCCATTTTCAGTCCCTCTCCTTGAATGAATGAATTTTTGAATGAATTTTAATACCTTGGGTCTTCAGCACTGAGTTTCACAAGGTATTGCATGTAGACCATGATGCTCTTCCCTGTAGTTATAGTGCTCAATGGCTATATCTGATTTAGTTTGTGCCATGCACATGTCCTGCAGCTCAGCTGAAACGTCATAGCTTGTCAGGTTGACATCTAGGAGAAGTCCCCAAATTTAACATATTGTTTTCTGTCACCAAGGTGCTGATGAATTTATGTTTGTACTGCTATGTTTTCCTCAAGCACCCACTTTAAAGTGAGAATTATCTTCCTGTGTTATTACTCTGGTTTCAAGCACATAAATACAAGTCTTCTTTTCCCAGCTAGACTCAGCTCTGTATGGCAGAAAACTGTTTCAATATCCCTATGTACTGCAGAAAGCCAACTGGAATAAATGCAAGTGCATGTATGGGAAAGAGCTAGGTACTAAGTATCAGTGTTACCCACTGCACGAAGCAAAAATAATGATCTGTAGTCATAGATGTCCTGGCACTGTTTTGCACAGCTACTACTTCTATACCTATTTTCAGGCTCCCCTTTTGTGCTAATGAAACTCTGTTAAGAACTAAACGCTATGGGCAATGCAAGCAGGAAATAAGAAAGGATGTCCTGAAAAGCTTTCAGTCTTTCTGGATGTAGGAAAGAAGAGGGACTGCGAGAAAGCATGCAACTTACAGGCAGAAGACTAGGAAATGAGTCACTAAAAATGGAACTATTTAAGATATAAAACTCACACTGAGATCTCTTTAGTTTGCTTCAGTGTTTTCCTCTTAAGTCCACATTATGGCAGTCATTTAAAACACATATGCTCAATAAAATTACTGTACAGGTCTCACATCCAAGAGTAAGAGATGAGGTAAAGACGTTTTCTCTTATTTAAATGTGTCCAATAGCCACCAAGAGCTCTGAGTGACTCTTCCAGAGGATTACAGTAGGGCATATATTTAAGAGGCACATCATTGATTTATTACCAGCTTCCGGTGAGATGATGTATGAAGGGAACATGAAGATCAATAAGGCAAGCAAAATGAAAGAGCTTGAGATAAGCAGCAGGAGATGGAAAAAATCAATGCCATCCAGTTACCATAATGGTAAAACAGAGTCCAGAAGAGATAATATTAAATTCATAAGTCACATATTTTAAATACCTGCCAGTAACATCACCTTTGACAATACACCTACAATAGGGAGTGGTTATCAGTGTATTCACATAATTAATTGCAGTGAAATTCTTCAGATTCCCAGTCAATTTCTACTGTAAACTATCACAGTAAGTTCACGGCCATGACAAGACATGTTTTCCAGAACAATCTTTATATGGAATATGTATTGATATGAGATCAAATATTAACCTGCTTTTCATAACCTGGACGAAATAATCCACATCAGGAATAAGGACATTGACTATCACCCTCTTATCAGCTGTTCATTTGTCAATAATATTTGCCTGAATATTTTTTCTCTGCTTCTTCTGCATTTAGTCCTCATTTGATTCCACTGTGAAAATGTACAGCTTGGTGCTGTGAGAGAATGAAGGCACTTGCTTCTTTTCCTAGTCACTCAGGATTATACCGTATGGTACATTCTCCATATCTGACATTAAATCATAACGTGCATTATATTTTATCCAGAATTTCCTCACTGCCCAGGGGTTCTCCCACCTGTTCAACCACTTTTAGGTCCATGCCACTGAAAGGGCATCCCATCACTGTTGTGATATTAGAATTTGTTAGATTTTGTTGGCATTTTGAAACCTCTCCTTAAATACTCTTTGGACAAATCAAGCAAAAACCAAAACTGTTTCAATGCCATTTTATACTTTCAGGAGGCA